>NC_053170.1:66817313-69332313 GCF_016835505.1 Polypterus senegalus | reverse complement strand
TGGTGAGCAGAAAAATTACACATAGCCAAAAGACAAGTATCTTGTTTAGAAGCAGAAGTGAGAAAAGTGCACTGGTGTTAGATGAAGGCTAAAGAAAAATTCCATCAGACTAGTGATAGCTCAGTTCTGATTGCGAATATCTAATCACTGGATAATAAAATGAAGCACACAAGGCTTCAGCATGCTGACTACTGTGAAATAAGAAACTGTTGTATGGGAGACTTGGCCATTCACTTGGACAGGCTAGTCATCTTCAGAGGTGATAGAGACTCATCTTAACTGGTAAGATGGATTATGGACCTATGTAAATAGTGACTGGAGTATGAAAGCTGAAGTAGTCGCATACAACTTTTCACCATTGATAGAGATTTTACCTGTAAGATGTCATCTATTCTATCTACTTAAAATACAGTTCCATACTAGTGACAGCTGTTTATCTACCACTTAATGCAAATACTAACCAGGTTTTAGGTGAGCTCTATGAAGCCATAAACAAATTGCAAACAGCACATCCAGAAGGTTTTTTCATTGTTGCTGGAGATTTCAATCACACTAGCTTGATGTCAATTTTCCCAAAACTTTTCTAGCATCCATAATAAGGCCTCTAAGGCCACAGCCCATCTCACCTTGGAGTTTCGGACCACATATTTGTTTGTGATTCCTGTATACAAGTCCTTGCTTAAATGCACTAAACAATTTCAGATGAACATTTAGAGTGTGGCTGGATGTTGTTACTTCTGCTCTCAAGGACTGTTGTGCATCCTCAGTCTGGGGCATTTTTAGTGAGGCTGCTATATTTAGGGATTCCATTAACTTAAGAGAAATATACAAAATCTATGACTAGTTACTGTATATAAACAAATGCATAGAGAACATTACTGTCTCCAAGTATGTAATTATGAGATGACTGAAGTGTGAGTGTTTAAGATGCAGATGCTGAAGTCAAAAACAATGGGAGACAAAAACCAATTTAAAGTAAAAAGAAATTTCCTTATTCTTGGTGGCAGAGAGGCTACAGACCCTGTCACGTTCCAGTGTGCTACAGACCGTCAGTCTGCCAGCAGGAAGAAGAGACTTCCTTTTAATACTCAAGAAAGAAAAAAGTGGAAACGTAGCAGTTCATCTTGCGGTTATTACATATATTGCTATAGCCCCTATCCACATCCTGAATTTATACATGCATAAAAACACTGTTTTTTACAGATAAAGAGTTGTCAGCATTTTCACAATTTTAGGAAATACACTTCTGCTAGCTTGCACGTACATAAGTCCAGTTACAGCAAGTTTTTTCCTAACGGTTATAGGGTGTATGCAACTCAGCTGTTTTAGACAATGCTCACTTCTTTATACTTTCTTTGCATGCACATTGCACATAAAATATCAAGGGTTACAAAAAGGTTAGTTCAGTACATTACATTAGTTATAAAGAAATTACATTCTTATAGCTTTAGTATCTGCTTTAGATTACATTTGTTCAGTTAGCTTAGCACATTCTTATTTAATACATAAGTGTCACACTTGTTATAGTTCTATTAGCATCATACTTTTATTATTTGGAAAGACTGACACACCTTAATTCTAAATATTTTTTCTCAAAGACCTTACATTCAGCCTTCAGATTGGGACACAAAATAGCCTTTAGGGCAGCCAGAACTAACATTTCTGTTGCCATAAGACAAGCTCAGAGATATAATGGACATTTTCAAAGTACCAGAGATGCATGGCATATATGACCGAGCATTCAGATGATTATGGACTATAAGTCCACTCTGCACAGCAGCAACAGTGAAACCTCCTTTTTTTGGACAAGTCACTTTATCATGTCTAAAGTGCAGTCACCTCATTGATCTGTGGAACTTGCATTGAATGGGTCCCAGTGTAATTGTGGCAGTTAATTATATTGGCATTTGCCTATTTTACTAGTATGTTGCATGTTTTTGCCTGTCTGTGCACACTACCTTGTCTTATTTGCACTCTGTGTACACTGTGAGCCATCAACTTCATCTTTCCATCTCTCTGTTATACTTGTATATGGTTGAGTTTGCTTTGACTTTAAACACAAATAATGGTTGATGCCAATGTGTACATCATCCTATTTGTGATCATTTAAAAATAAGAAAACAGTGGACAGATACACTATAACCAAGCTTTTTCTAATGATACTGTAATTTACTCAGCTATAGTTTATATCACACTAATTGTTCTCTGGTGTCATATTGTAGTTAACTACAGCTTATATTTTAACTTTGGGCCTACTGATAGAGCATTGTTTGTTTATCGTATAATAGATGCAAGGCAAAAAGGGATTTATGTAGTCTGCGGGGACTGATGATAATACAATATGAGCAATGCCTGAAGCACTAAAGTAATCTCCAAGGCTCTATATGTGTAAAGGGGAAAAAGAGAAACACATTGAAGTGTTGGTTTAGTAAACAAAGGCTGACATTTATTACATTCTGCCAAGGTGTAGAAGCAAATACAGCTTTGTCATGCTTCTGATTTATTTATTATAGGCTAAACACTGCTCTGTCAGAAAGAAATAGGGCAGTGTTGGCACAATCCATATTTTCATCATTCTTTTTTTAAGAAATTTTAGGCTGTTCAGCATCTAAGGAAACATAAAATGTTAGCTAATGAGTACACTGTCAGTCATTACTTGTGCTCTCATCATGAATTATCACTACCAAAACATTTAGTAGATTTCAAAAGATTCTCACTATTCAATAAAGTATCATGTTCTTTATGTTTTGAAGAAAAATACATTTTTAATAGATATAGAAATACTTTTAACAGTTAAGTATGCTGATGTTGAATGTGCAATTTGCCATGATGTGTATGCTTTTTTATACATTAAGGTTTTGGATGTTCAGGAATCAGTTCCTGTCATTTTTGGTCAAAAGTTTTAATGTTTATTCGCTGCAAATTCATATCTTTTGATCCTGTTTACTTGGTTTAGTTTGTCTTTTCATTTCTTACCCCATGTCTTCTCTGTGTATTTTTAAGCCAAATGAACTATGTTAATCTAGCACTAAATCCAGATAGATATTGATAAATATTGTAAAAGGGAAATATTGTATATTTCCCTCTGTATGTCTGGCTAACAATGGAAATGGACATAACATTTAAAAATATATTAATACAAAAACACTTGGTTTATTTGTTGCTGAAATATCAATCTTTTCCAAAGATATCTTGACAAGTAGTGTATGCAGTCCTTAATTGTTTGTTGAGAAAACCTTTAAAGAAGTTAAAAAAGAAATGTTAAATCTGTATCTGCTGTTTGCAGTGATAGATGTTATCACTGCTGTAGCTGAAGACCTACCCAGGTCTGGATTTAAAACAATTAAAGTCTCCAGCCAAAATTTTATTAGTGTTCACATTAGGAATAGATACAAATACATTTTGGATGAAATCTCTATCATCCATGTTTGGTGCAAGGATATTTATCAAAGTCGCTTTATTATTAAATAAATTGCCCATCACCATGACATATCACCCTTCAGGATCAGATATTTCTGACAGTACAAATGGAATAGTTCTGTGTGTTAAGATTACTACATCCTTAGTTTTCTTAATAAAGTTGAAGTGAAAAATTTGGCCAATCCACTGTTTGAAACTAAAAGCATTCCTTACTTATTGAGTCTCCTGTAAAAATACTATCTTGTCATTTAGATCTCTTAGGTTAGAGAATACTTTCTTTCACTTTAATTTATGATTGAGGTCTTTGAGATTCCAGCTCAAAGCGTTTGGTCATAGAGACATTTTCTTCTCAAGTTTTGCTGACATTTTGTAGTCCTAAATTAGGATAGTACATTGTTACATTGGATAGCTTTGATCTAGATTTCATATTATTGCTGGGTGTTATGGCTGTGAAGCCTGTTATGTTGGCACTTAGTTATTGGGGTACAAAGGATAAATAACAAATTGCATTGCTATCTTTTTCTTAGCCCCCACCCCCCCTTTTGCCTCCACCAAGTGAGGCAGACCACACAAAGTTCTGGGGCCTCATATATAAATGGTGCGTACGCACAAAAATGTTGCGTAAGCCCGTTTCCACACTGACATCGCGATGTATAAAACCTAAACTTGGCGTAAAGCCGCGCACATTTTCACGCAAGCTAAATACTTGGTGTACGCAAGTTCTTTGCTCAGTTTTGCAAACTGGCAGCACCCAGAGTCAAAGTAGTGCTTTTGTTCCAGTGTGGTTTTCCTTTCTTTTTTTTTTTTAGATCTTTATCAAATACACTGAAATTAACCGCATATAGTTTAAGGCATCTGATTGTAATTAACCTGTAACAATATAATAGTCCACGGAATGGCCAAACTATTCCAAATACCATAGCTGTTTTAGCGTTGTTACTCAAGTATCTATGCCACTGTATCTGAGTGTGAAATCTCTGCTCTACAGCAGCTGATCGGAAAGAGAATTATCAGTATATAGCATCAAGCACATGTTGCCTCAGCCATGCGCACTGTCTATTGAACTGCTCTCAAAGAGCAAACGCTTCAGAGCCTTTTCCTGTACAGACCTCACAGTTCAGAAACAGTTTTGTCCCAAGAACTATAAACACACTCAATCAGTCCATCAAGTGCTCCTTGTAGAACTGTTTGTACTTATTAGTACAATTAACTCACTGTAAACTTGCAATACAGTTATATTGCACAACCTGAGCCACTTTATATAACGCGTATTTACATATGATGACGATATAATTTTTAAGATGAAATGCAGCAAAACATGTTTATTATATTATACAGATAAAACTTTATTTAAATAATCTATATTGTTAATAATTAAACATGTGAGGACACAGTGTCGCAGCACTATCAAGGACATTATGTCACTCTATCAACTTCCTTTTGTTGTTAATACCACTGTTTAAACCAACAAATATTATGTTTTTCTTTGCCTCCTCTTGGCATTCACTGAAATTCTTCTATTCATCCCCCCATGCTTTTGTCATTGCCTTTTCACAGAACGCTGAGCTTAAGGGCTATTTATATTTATTTGTATATTCAAAGAGGTGTAATTCTGGGAGGAGTTGGTGAGTGGCAGCAGACACATGCACGTGCCTTACTTTTCACACTGACCGGGATTTATGGAGCGGAGGAACGTGGAAGTTGGCGAACACACAGATTTATGCATCTGGATATTTTTGTGCATACATACATTTCCACTTTTGCCCTTACGCCATGTTTTAGTGTGAATTCTACGCACAGCGTTATGCATGAGGCCTCAGGTCTTTTATATCCTGAAACTGTTTCTCATTTTTCTTGTTTAGGTTCTTTCTTTCTTTATATCCTTTATATCCTTCTTTATATCACTCTTTTTATCATTTATATTCCATAGAGTGCAGCAATCATTACCTTCATCTTGGACAGTGCGTTTCAGTCTTCTCCACACTCCAGAGATGGAGTTGTGAGTCCTATTTGGGTTTGAAGCGGCTGACTCACAGCAGGATTTAGTTGTAATTGACAGCAGGGATAAAAAGGCCATGTTCGATTCCAATCTTCCTGGAACTGATGAGCTCTCCTGCCCGTCTCAATCACACTTCATTCCCACTTAAGTTTTCAGCTGGAGCCGATGCTGCAGCATCAGGTCCTGGTAGATCTGTTTCTTCACCTGTCTGTTCCAGGTCAGTCTCTGGTAGGCTGTACTGTGAACTTGCAGCCAGATTAGACTTTGATGGAGCTGTAGCTGCCTTATTCTTTTTCTTTTCTTTCCAAGCCCTTTGTTTGCTACTTATGCGTGTAATGTTAATAAATCCTTTAGGGATGGGTAAACACAGGATAACTCAGGATGATAGTGAAAGAGAGTAAAATAACACTGCTGCTAACAGAGCTGTCTAGACGTCCATCTCCTACTATGAATGAGATCAACTCCACACAGTTTGTAATGGATATCACATCCATGGAGGTTTTTAAATCCTAACCTAAGAGCTTATTCCTTCTCACCGGTACATCATTGTTATTCAGTGTTTCTTCATAGACAATAATTTTTTGCCCATTATCAAATTTTGTAAGTATGACACTGTCTGACTGAACCCCCGATCATGGAGCTTAAATCACTATGCCTGTTATCTTTATATCTCATAGATGGTGTCTTAACCCCATGTCATTAGCTGATGAGAACTGTACAGAATTTGCATCCAATCAAATTGATTATTTTCTTGAGACAAAAACATCATCAGAGGTTTCTCCAGGAATACTCTGGGAAACTCTGAAGGCATTTTTAAGAGGACAATTATTTAATATCTTTCTCACAAAAATAAATTGGAAATCAAGGAGGCGTCTGAGTTAGTGAAATGACCAGAATAGATCTAGAATATGCCAGGTTCTCAAATGTGGCACTTAATAGGAAAAGACAGGTTTTGCAATCAGAATTTAACTTCTTGATAACTAAAAAAATGAAATACCTCATCTTTAAATCTTGATATTATTATGAACATGGAGATAAGGCCTATAAGATCTTAGCCTAGCAAATCCACAAGCAGAAAGTCTGCACTGCAATAACAGTAATTACCAACACAAAAGTAGATAAAATCACTAACTATAAAAATATAACCCACAAATTTAAAGAGTACTATAATTCCTTATACAGTATTCTATTCAGTTTAAAGAAGACAAGACATAATCTAATGAGTTTTTTTGACTCATTATAGATACCACAGCTAGATATTCTTAGTTCAGTAGAACTGGATAAACCTCTAACAGTCTCAGAATTAGTAGATGCTATAAACTCATTGCAGAGTGGGAAAGCAACAGGCCATATAGCTACACAGTGGAATTTTATATATAAAAAAAAAATTCAAATAAGTTAGTTCCACCATTATTTTAGCAATGTCTATAGGAGCCAGAGACAACAAAATTCTACCTCAAACTTTTTTGCCAAGCATTAATTACCATCATTCATAAGGAAAAGAAGGACTTATTATAATGTGCATCATATGTGCCAGTCTAACTCCTGAATAATGGAGTTAAGATACTATCCAAAGTTCTAGGCAGAAGCATTGAGAATGTGCTTATTTCTGCAATATATTTAGACCAAACCAGATTTATTAACATAGAATTACCAGAGCCTACGAAAAAACTCATAGATCCGGCCCACCTTAAATCCATTCTCACCTCTCCGCTAGCATCTTTTGTACTGTAAATGTGCCGATAAAGACAAGCAGCAAGCAGCCTACTATTCCATCGTCCCTACTGACTTAGGACATGCACAAACTTCTCTCAGCTCATGTCTTGATTGATTATCTGGGAGTGAAGTGCTGGAGTTTTAGAGTGGACATAATAGATCATTATTTGAAATACATGCATTTAATTTGTGTTCTGTTTCTACAATAATCTGTGTAAACACATTTTTAAAACAAAAACGTTTTTCATATTTTAGTAGTAAATGACAAAATGTAGGCATAAACTATATAATGTATAAAGCCTGAAGTCCAAAGATCAAATAAACACTTTCACAAAAGGTTCAAGGAAAAGACAACAGCTTCCGTGGCATAGTGGTATGATTTGCTGACTTGTAATCAAGAGTCCCCGATTCAATCCTGACTGTCTCCTATATTTGCCGATTTCAGTAGTTAGCTACTCTTATTGTTAACATTATACAGTACATACATACACTTGGTTTGCATCTGTAACAGACGGTGTACATTTATAGGACTTGTAAAAGTTACCGTTTTATTTTCTCAGTCACAATCACGATACATACTACTGCCTCCCCCCCCCAAACGGATCTGACACTGATAGTTTTTATTTGAAACTGGGAGTAACTGTAGATGTGAGTGGCGTTTTGAGGTAATGGAACTGGACATTCTCTCATTTGGATGGATAAAAGCTGACACACAAATGCTGGTGAATCTGTCTTCTTCGTATCTCACTGTCACTTGATTTTTTTTTATTCAGTTTTATTGAGTGTTCCTGCTCATGCTGAATTAGCATGCGCCATATGGTCAAAAAACCAAAAAAAACCCCAGAGACATAGGCATATATATTTGGAATTATTCGTTTCATGACCTGCATAGTACATTTCGGAAAACATTGTGGCATGGATGCAACATTACTTGTATTATTCATATTGATTTGCATAACATCTTGCGGTTATAATCATTGACCGTGTGGTTTTTTTTCACCCCGATCTTGCCAGTCCCCACATGTTGCTGTATGTAGTTTCTTTTGTACTCCAGGACATGCAGAGGAAAGAATAGTACAGACAGGTCAGTTCAGCGCTATATGCATGCATCAAGTTCAAATGCTCACAGTTCACACACATGCAAGGATCATCCTTCCTACATTTATGACGTGTGTACCTGTTGCAATGTGCATACTTCTCTCTATGATGTGGTTTCTATTACACACCTGAAAGAAAAAGACGATATATGTAAAAACATCATCGCACTAATGCAATATTATTTGAAAACTAACAGCGTCTGATCGGGTGTGAATTTAAGCTGGGGCTGTTACTTAGTCAGATCAGGAGGAGCTTCACAGCGTGATCATGATTGAGAGAATAAAACTGAAAAAAGCTAACTTTTACAAGTACCATAAATTTATACCCAATGTCCCATATATTTGTCTCTTTCTTTTTTTTCTCTGTGCTGCAAGAACCATCCTTCCTACATTTACGAAGTAAGTACCTGTTGCAATGCGCAAACTTCTCTCTATGCTGTGTAACAGCGCCTGAATAAATTCACACCCGATCTGACGCTGTTTTATGACCGTTTTATGGCTGTTTCCTTTCGAAATACATCAGAGATAAAGGAGATTTTCAGAGAAGGACTTGAACAGAAAATAACATCATATACAGATGACATAGTACTGTATATATCTGACCCACAAAATTCTGTGCCTGCAGTCCTAAAAGCACTAGCAGATTTTCAAAAGGTATCTGGACTCAAAATCAATTTGAATAAAAGTGTACTTTTTCCAGTGACCTCTCTAGCACACTATATTAGAATAGACACCTTCCCTTTTATGTTAGCATATCAGTTTACATATCTAAGGATAAATATCACAAGTAAATATAAAGCTGTCTGCATGGAAAAAATTAAACAAGACATGAATAGATAGAACATCCTCGATCTCACATTAGCAGTGAGAATTAAGATCCTTCCCAAGCTTTTTTTTCTATTTCATAGCATCCTTATATACATTAACAAATAATATTTTAGTAAATTAAATTCAATCATAACCTAATTTATTTGGAATTTGAAACATCCATGCATCCAAAGGGATACTCTACAATGATCTAAAGCAGGAAGGGGCATGGCACTACCTAACTTTCAGTTTTATAACTTGATGGATATACACAAACCCTGTCTCCAACAAAATAAAAATGTTGCAGTTCTTCTTTAAATTCCCGGCTATGTGCCCCAGTAAGTGCAAATTATCGTCAATGCACTAATAATCCAATCACTTAAGAATATGGAACCAATGTAGGAAGCACTTTAAGACAGAAACTCTTATCTTTTGCACCTTTACATGACAACTTATAGGATAAAACCACTTAGAGATATGTATATATCTGTCTTTGCATCCTATGAACAATTAAGCTTCAAATGTTACTTCTCATCAACACAATGTGTCCACTATTTTTAAATTAGAAACATTGCTGAATGAAACCTGCTCAGTTTTCCTCACCTCCCACCTGTTTCTATTCCAGAAGAAATATTTATCAGTCTTGAAGACTTGAATAGCATCTCTAAAATACATGAAAACATTTTCAACTCCCTTCGTTTCAAAGATACCAGGTTACCATGGGGAAAGGATCTTTCACTTAATATTTCAGAAAAAAAGTGAAAGGTAGCCATGCACAGACTACTCTAGCTCCATATGTGCAAAAAACTGAATCATTCAACTTAATCTTTTATCAAGTACATTTATCTCATTTAAAATTGTCCAAAATATATCCAGAGCAAGTTTCAAGCTGTGAATATTGCAGTCTAACTCCAACCTCACTGGGCAACATGTTTTGGACCTGCAATAAATAAACATAATTTTGGACCAAAATCTATAAATGCCTCCCAGATGGCCTTGGTGTCACAATCAATCCTAACCCATTAACAGCTGTGTTTTGTGTATTCCCAGATGGACTTAAAGTGGAGAAGGACAAACAAACTAATTGCCTTTACCACACTACTTGCACATAAACTTATCTTGCTCAACTGGTCCACCTGTTTTAAGTTAGTGGTTAACTGATGTTCTATGCTATTTGAAATTGGAAAAAATCTAATTCTCACTTAGATTGTCTGTTCAAAACTTTTTTAGCGCATCTAATCAATACCATTTTAGAATAAGCTTCTATATCAGGGAAAAGGATACTCTTCTTGCTGCTTTTAAACATTTGCTCAGGTTGTTGGCTCTCTTCTCTTTCTTTTAGGTGGGAATTAACTTTTGGTTTGCTAAGTTTTACATGATTGTATGGAATGTTATTTGTTCCTAATTAAAATAATAAAAAAATCTGTCTGCCTTGTTGTGTGGACCTGTGTATTTGGCTTGCACTGTTGGTGAACCTTTGGAGCCAAATATACAGTAGTTGTACTTTGTTTGAAAGTATATCCTTAGGGAACCCCCAAGTATTTTTAAAGGTTACTTTAAAGATGTATTGTCCATCTGTATACAATATTTCATTGCAGTATGTTGGTTTAACTCCTAGGCACTGTATTTTATGACTAATTGGTAAAGCATTTGTGTTTTTATACAAATCAAATACAACTAGATCCAATATGACAGTACTGATGAAATGAAAGTAGAGGCTGAAAAAATGTCTATTTTGTATGCAATCACCCAGTATTCAGCAAGACAAAGTGTTATCTTATGTTGCTATCATGACTTTTATGTGATCTCCTTTTAGCATCCTCTAAAAACACACATTGTCAGTAGCCTTTGTTTCATTTCCTCCTCACCAACCATTGTTAAAAGAATTTATGGAGTATCCTTATAGTAAGTGGTGATTTATTTTTATAGATGTTTGAATATGTTAAGTGTAGGAGAATGTTTTTAATCTAACCTAACAAGCTGAGCATTAGCAAATAATGTAATACAAATGATTAATTACACAGTCTTTCTTATTTTTCTTTCTTTCCATGGTATTCACATACTGCAAATTATGTCTTCCTTTGTTTGGATCACAGAGTTCTGTGAAATCACCCATGATGAAATAAGGGAGGAGATTTGTGAGGGAGCGAGAAACCTTCCAATTGCATTGAGTCCATAATACTTCTGCCTTCATAAACTTTCCTTATTTTTGCTGCAAGCTCAGCAATTCTAAAAGTCTGTGCATGCCACATTTGCAACAACTGATAAAGAACATTGATACAGTACTTAATTTTACTGCTGTATTTTCATTTTAGAAATTAAAATACAGGGACAGCATTGCTATACAACTAAATCTTAGATTACGTAGGATCAAGTTGCACTGCTTATGGACCAGTGAGATGCAGCATAAAGAGTCTTCTTGTAGTCTAGAACAGTGGTTTTCAACCTGTGGTATGCACAATGCATACAAGGAGTTACCAGATGGTATGCAAGTGAACACACACAAAAAAAAATTGGTAGTGGCAAGTAGGGATTCCCGGACATTTTCATTCCTGCATTCCTGGGAATGAAGCTGCTGTAATTCACGGGAAACAGGGAACGGCCAAGCTTGCATATACAGTATATTGTGTAAAAGTGTAAAAATCGATCAAGAAATAACAGAGTTATAGTTGAAAATAATTAAGTGGCACGTTTTTATGGCCCACGGTGTAGTGTTTTGCAGATGAATTCGGTCAAATTAGCAGCAGTTGTCAGTCTCCCGGCTCTGATTATAGTGGACTGGGAGGAGTCTGCACTCGGCAGCTCACAAATGCCGGGATGGGGCAGACTTCATTGACGTCTGTCAGACAACAGCTTTGAACAGCAACTTGAAATAGCAATGTGTCAGTCTGTTGCATCTGCATTATCTGTGCCAAGAAACTTGCCATCACAGAATGATGACAAGAAACTGGATGCATTAGTAAAAGCTGAAATGGCGGTGTTTCAGAGCAACGGCAAGCACGGGCGTTGTTTAGAACAAGTGTATCGGTATCTGATCAGGTAGATCGCATTGCATTCAAAAAAGTTTTTTTTAAACGTTAGTCTATCATATATCTTCCCAATGGCATTTGCCACTTGATTCACTTACAGGGCGGCCAGTCTGAGATCTCTTTTCTTCTAACACACTGGTCATTCCACATGCACCCATACAATCAGATTGTGATTCAGACTACGAATGCCATGAATGTAATTACACCGATCTACATGCTGTCAAATAAACGAACCACACGCCATGGCTTCGCCTCTGACGCTGACCTCCAAGGTTCAATTCCCGAGAGGGGGTGCAGTGAGTGTGTACGCCTAATGAGCCCAGAATTAGGGCGAAACACGTGTTGCGTACTGTTTGCATTATTTGACAGTAAAATTTTGCAACATTCTATGATCTGTTTCTCGCAACTGAAGAGGGCACCGTGGCGGATGTTTGCCGACACAAGCTTTACCTGGTAGGTAACCACCCATACAGTCAGATTGTGATTCAGACTATGAATCCCATGAATGTTATTACCCCGATCTACATGCTGTCAAATAAATGAACCACACGCCAGGGCGAAACACGTGTTGCGTACACTTTGCATTATTTGACAGTAAAACTATGCAATATATATATATATATATATATATATATATATATATATATATATATATATATATATATATATATATATATATATATATATATATATATATATATAATATAGGATTTTTAATGTAGGTAGATCATTTTAACCTTGTCATTTTAAAAGTAGCTCGCAAGCCGAAAAAGTGTGGGCACCCCTGAACTAGATACATGTACTTATATGACAGCATGAACTGCTTGTAGATAAGGTTAGTCTTTTATTGGTGTCAACATATTGCAGTAGTTTTATTAAAAATAAGTGTTGGTCGTTCTAAAACCGTTCACATGTGAGATGCCCGTGCACTGTGTAATCCCCGGGAGCCCGAGATTCCCGGGAATGTATAAACCCGACCAGGAATGGATTCCGTAGTGGCAACCATGAATGAAGGCAGAGGCAAAGAGAAAGAGAAAACCCCCACAGAGAGAGAGAGAGAGAGAGAGAGAGAGAGAAGCCATTGCAGTTGCAGTTACACGTCATAAAGCACTTCTGCTAAGAGGGGTGTGAGAATTTGCGTTTTGCACACTGGGTTGGAGGCTTCCTATGAATGATCCGTGACTGGGTAGAAATCTTGACCAATGAATGGGGGTTGGGCAGGTCATCAGTTAAACAGATTGAAATTACTTGAGTCTATTTCACTGTTATTCAAGAGAGAAATCTGTGGAAACTGTTTATTTAGCAATATTCAAACAGAAAACATGTTTAGAACAGTGTGAGTGTATAACTGAATACAACTGAATCATGTAACATTTTTTTTTTCCCAAGTGTAACACCAGAGAAAAAGAAAAAGGAAGTGTTGGGGCACTTCTGCAGTGAATGCCATTTAATGGAGCAACAATAAATAAATAAAGCAAATGTAAAGGACATACGCAAAAGGGCTAGGCATATAACTGCCTCAAGGTAGGAGTTTCGTCTTCAGTCCTCTGGTCAAATAATGAATGCCCTCTTCCAGTGGTTGACTCGTTTATATACTGTGGGATCCAGAAGAGATGAGACTTGCTGGTCTCTGAAGTTTCTTCAGGACTGTTGAAGAAATGAGAGAAGGTTTTCACAACTGCATCCCCTTCTAGTGTGCAGTGGTACTACTTACCTTATCAGAGCCCTGAAGTTGTCCCCTAAGAACTCGTGTCTGACACATGGGTGGTTTTCTATTGTTTGCCTTTGTTTAAATGTATTCCCCTTCAAGCTCAAGTCATATATAACTTGTGAGTTATTTTTCTCCTTTTGTTCGGAATTTTTAAAACTGTATATTAAAAATATAGAACATGTGAGCTTTCTTTTATTCTTTATCAAACCACACTTTCATTTGTATCTAAAAATATGTCATAAGAATTAGACCAGTGGTGGTGTTAGCTGGGGTCTCCAAGACTCCTGAACTCTTAGAGCCTTCTGCCAACTGTCTAATGGACTTAAGCATGCAGTACTTGATTTTCAAGAGTCCAACACTTCTTCCTCCCATTCTGCATTCTGAATACTCCTTGACAGAGGAAGAACTTTTCCATCTCACACATATCTTAAATGGTGGCATTATAAAAGGGGGCAAGCCCCCAATAAGTGCTGTAGACTAGCGACACCCCAAAAATAGACGTATGAATTAGACTAAACAAAATGAAAGCCACACATATGCATGAAAACTATCCATGATATCTTGTTAAAACTGCCAAATAAAAACATTTGAGACCCTCTGGTCTAGAGCAAATTTATTTGGATTCAGCAAAACAGCACTTTGTGGATTCAACCAAATGTCAATGTTTCACTTAAGTGAAATGCTATGCATACTAGCCATAAATCATTCAGTACTGTTATCCTCATTATAGCAGTGAAATGTCATTTGCTATTATACCTTGAACTGGATTTTACGCAACTATTATTTACTTCAGTGCAAAAACACACCAAGTATTCCAATCAGTGGTACTATTTGACACCAGTCCTCCATCAGACAATATCTTAGTGTTTCCAGAATTATCAAAGTTCAACACATTATAGACATTGTCAATATTATGTTACGCAGTTTAAGGTCTTTGACTTTAAACAAAGCAACACAAAGTGGGCATTTCTAAAATACTAAGTTCAACTACCTCATTCTGTGGTGCCTTCCAAAATTAAGTTTCACAAAGGCCGCTACAATCCACTTTCTTTACACACTGCTTTTGAGCATCCAATTCCTTTTCACCTCTACAAGTAAAAGCATTTTAATGTTCAGTTCAAAGCAAGATCCACAATAACAGCAAAGCCATTTCACATGCTGAGGCCAGAGAGATATTTCCAACTGTGTCAGTGTTTTCAAAAGTAGACAGAAAAAACATCAGCCTTCAACTCCATAGGATGCACAGGTATCCAACTGTACATTTTCATAGCAGCAAGAGCAGCCTATGAAAGGAGCAGTGCACAACTGAGAATCCTAGGCAGTGACAGAAGAGTGGTGTGTAGGTGTAAGTTCTACTAAAAAAGGATTAAAAAGAAGTTGTTCTGTATTTTCTCTACGTCATTGACAGACTTATCACTAGATTTGCATAACTGGCTGCAGGATAGATTTCTTAAGCTTGCTCGTGATATTTGCATTGTTTTTCTGCTTTCAATGTCTTCTTTGCTTTCCATTCTCGAACTATTTTTAAAATTAAACTACATTTTTGACCAGGAAGCCTGGATATTGGTTGATTTGCATTCATTTTTTTCCAGGTTGTTTTTGGGGCCATCCACTTGTATACATGGTTCTCTTAGGTCATGCTATCTAAGTCAAACTAATGCCCATTCAGAATGCATTAGTTGAGGCTGTGGTGGTGTAGCACTCAATGACTGGTTTCACCCCGTCCCATGATGCCGATGCCTGTGCTTGCAACATAATTTCTTTTTCACTCAATTTGTATAAAACTTGTTTCAGTCACTTGCTTTTTTGTTTTAACCTAGTTCTTTTAAAAATGTAGTCCTTGAGTCCTAACTGTACTTGCTTACAGTCTTCAGAGTAACTTGCAACTGCAAAGTAAAATGCAACTGATTAATGGTAAGAAAAATATGAAACGGAAAATAACAACTCAGTCAAAATATTAACTTAAACAGGAAAAAAAAGCAAAAAGAAAAATTTGTGTTGCAATTTTTGTAATTCTTGTGTGTATTTGTGTTGTGTTCTGGGTGCTGTTTTTTAATAATATTTGTATATTTGTAAACTTCAATAAAAGCTAAAATCTATCTATCTCTTGAATATAAAATAGTAAACATTATATTATTTATATATCTTCAATTTCATAGTATTGTTTATTTTCCTTCCAATTTAATTTGGATAGAATTTGATTTGGAGGACCTCAGCAGCGTACAAACATCTAATTTAACAAAAATGCATAAACTTTTTTTAAAATAATATTATTGTAGAGGCTTATAAGGTCAAGATTTTAAGCTCAAGAGCCTTGCTCAGTGTAACTTCTATGGAATCTGGTAGAATCCTGATTTAGGTCTTAGTCCTTGATTAACTTTATGGGTCGGTCGCA
This sequence comes from Polypterus senegalus, assembly GCF_016835505.1. Taxonomy (NCBI): domain Eukaryota; kingdom Metazoa; phylum Chordata; class Cladistia; order Polypteriformes; family Polypteridae; genus Polypterus; species Polypterus senegalus. Next base: position 69,316,139 of record NC_053170.1, on the reverse strand, counting down.
GTGTCCCTGAGATATTACTGGACTAGCACCGTTTCAAGGCCAGACTTCGCAGTATGGTATTAGCAGGGGCTGAACCTCAGGTCTATAATGAGGCCTAAATTTAACTGATCTGTAGCTAGTCCTACTGTGGTGTGGTGTTTATTGTCTGTGCAGGCAGCAAAGCACTGATTGCTTGTTCCCTACAGCATACTGGCAATTAGACAGCTCCATACAGCTAAGGGGGCAGAGCACAGGGGAAAAAAGTTTTTTTTCAAACTCATGAAACCTCCATAAAACACATTCTCATCACACATTGCTGGAAATCTTACATTAAATCATATCAAAATGACTGTGTTGCAAGGCAGATTGCTGGATTAGTGTAAGTTTTATTCACTTCAGGGCTTAAGAAAAGGACTTGATATTCTCAATACCATTCACTGTAAAATATGAAATGAAAAATATTAAGAAATGGAATTTAATACTGTATTAGTACATTACATGAGGCAACATCAATAGGAAATCTTATCTTAAGTAAGTCTGGAATTAAAAAAAAAAAAAAAATTAAATAAAAATGAGCATGCAAAGAGTAAAAACTTCATGAGAATAAGGATATCACCCTCTCTGTTTGATACTTTTTCCAGTTTCATAAATAGCACAGAAAAGTCAGTGAAATCAATAGTTGCCAAGTCCCTCATAACTTTGACACTAAATATGTATGGGGCTCATTCTAATAGCATTAATAATCCTAGTAATGCTTAAAAGTGTATAATAACTAGTCAAATGCTGGATGATTTTCATAAAGAATGTGAAATTGCAGTACAATCTACCCAGTAGGCTACAGAGTGTAGAAAATTATGGAAAATATAATATCAGACTTGGAGGACACATACCGAACAGGCCATCCAGCCAAACAAAGTTCACCAATTCTGTCTGATTAATTACACCAAAATAAAATCAAGTCAAGTTTTAAAGATCTCTGAAGTTGGACCACCTACCACACTACTTGGTAAGGTATTCCATGTGTCTTTAGTTCTCTGTCTGAAGAAAAAGGTCTTAACATTTGTGCAAAGTTTACCCTTAAGTTTCCAGTCAGTTCCCCTGTGTTCTTGTTGAACTCATTTGAAAGTAACAGCTTGGATCAACTTTACTAATTCCTTTCATAATTTTAAACACTTCAGTCATGTCACCTCTTAATCTCCTTTTGGTCAAATTCAAGAAGTTAAACTCCTTTAATTTTTCCTCATAACTCATCCTCTGCAGTCCTGGAATCTGCCTAGTCACTCTGCTCTGGACTTTTTCTATTAGAACATTAGAACACTCTAGAAGAGAACAGGCCATTCAGCCCAACAAAACTCACCAGTCCTACCCACTTATTTCTTCCAAGAAAACATCAAGTCGAGTTTTGAAAGTCCCTATTGTCTTACTGTCTACCACACTACTTGGTAGCTTATTCCAAGTGTCTATCGTTATGTGTAAAGAAAAACTTCCTAATGTTTGTGCGAAATTTACCCTTAAGTTTCAAACTGTGTCCCTGTGTTCTTGATTAGCTCATTTTATAATAACGGTCTCGATTCACTGTACTAATTCCCTTCATAATTTTAAATATTTCAATCATGTCACCTCTTAATCTTATTTTGTTTAAACTGTAAAGGCTCAGCTTTTTTAATCTTTCCTCATAATTCAACCCCTGTAACCCTGAAATCAGCCTAGTCGCTCTTCTCTGGACCTTTTCTAGTGCTGCTATGTCCTTTTTGTAGCCTGGAGACCAAAACTGTACACAGTACTCAAGATGAGGCCTCACCAGTGCATTATAAAGGTTGAGCATAACCTCCTTGGACTTGTACTCGAAACATCGTGCTATATATCCTAACATTCTGTTAGCCTTCTTAATGGATTCTGAACACTGTCTGGAAGTTGATAGCTTACAGTCCACTATGACTCCTAAATCCTTCTCATAAAGATGTACTCTCAATTTTCTGACCACCTATTGTGTATTCAAACCTAACATTTTTACTTCCTATGTGTAATACTTTACATTTACTGACATTAAATTTCATCTGCCACAAATCTACCCAAGCCTGTATGCTATCCAAGTCCTTCTGTAATGATATAACGGATTCCAAATTATCTGCTAATCCATCTATCTTGGTATCATCTGCAAACTTAACAAGCTTGTTACTTATAAATGATTTAGATAGGAATATATAAATGCAGAGAATTCAGAGAGCATTCCTCATGACTGAGGGCCCTCGTCTGTGTGGTAACGACTCGGTTTTTCAACAGGACAACACTACAGTACACAATGCCCGCAGGTCAAGGGACTTCTTCCAGGAGAATAACATCACTCTTTGTTCATCCTGCTTGTTCCCCTGATCTAAATCCAATTGAGAACCTTTGGGGATGGATGGCAAGGGAAGTTTACAAAAATGGACAACAGTTCCAGACAGTAGATGCCCTTCGTGCGGCCGTCTTCACCACTTGGAGAAATGTTCCCACTCACCTCATGAAAACGCTTGCATCAAGCATGCTGCAACAAATTTTTGAAGTGAACAACAATAACGGTGGAGCTACTCAGTACTGAGTTCATGTTTGGATGTTTGATTTCTGTTTTGGGGGGGTTTACGGTTTTTTTTGGAGGTGTGGTCCTAAACTTTTGATCAGCTGTGAAACAACCTGTTTCAGTTTCTTCGTTGTTTTCATTAAATTGCATGCTCAAAAAATGTTTTGTCTCACTCCCATTTCTTCTTGTTGCATGTTGAAGCTCTACTTGGAACCTTGTTAAGATCCAACCATGCAAAATATGATTTTTTGCCATTTTTCAAGTGGTCTTAAACTTTTGATCGGGACTGTATATATATAATATATATATATATATATATATATATATATATATATATATATATATATATATATATATATGTGACAGTTTAGGTGCTTGCTCGCACCCTTGCACCCTCAGACACCACGTCAGACACCAGGTAAAAGTCAAATAATGATATTTATCTATACTAATAAAAGGCAAAGCCCTCACTCACTCACTGACTCACTCACTGACTCATCACTAATTCTCCAACTTCCCGTGTGGGTGGAAGGCTGAAAATTTGGCAGGTTCATTCCTTACAGCTTCCTTACAAAAGTTGGGCAGGTTTTATATCGAAATTCTACGCGTAATGGTCATAACTGGAAGCAGTTTTTCCATTTACTGTAATGGAGATGAGCTTCAACGCCGTGGGCGGAGTTTCGTGTGACATCATCACGCCTCCCACGTAATCACGCAGTACATAGAAAACCAGGAAGACCTCAAAAAGCGCTGAAGAAAACATGCATTATATAATTGAGAAGGCAGCTAAACAATAAGAAGCGAAGCGAAAGTGACATATACAACCATATTCATGAGTTCTGCTACTTCGGAAAACAAAGCACGATGTAAACCTACACTTTAAATTAAGTTCATAGACAGGCTGCGCTGGCGCTTGTAATTTAGTGCCTGCCCATATAAGGCCGTCCGTCAGCGCAATCCAATAGCAAACTGCCACGGTAAATATTCACGGGTGAAGGACTGTGCTTATGGAGAGGAAGATGAGATGGTCAGGGTGGTGTTTGACACAAACTCAGCGAAACTGCGAGAGAAAGTTTTAAGTGCCAGGACTAAGGTAACATTAAATACAGCCATGGACATAGCACGAGATGGCACCAGCACAGCTGGGAACCTTCGATGCATGTACACCGAGTGGCTCACGGAACTGACGAGTGCACAGATAAAAGGCAACAGTTCCAAAGAGCGCTGAACAAAACCAATTACACAATTGAAAAGGCAGCAAAAATATGAAGCGCCTCATACATACAAGCATATTCATAAATCCAACTACTGCGAAACAAAGCACACGTTGGAAAAAGTCAATGTCCCGCTAAAGGAAGACAGTGTAAAAACCCGTGCATGCAGTGTGTCAGGTCTCAGATAAAGAAGAAGACGAGCTGTTTATTGATGCAGTAAGAAACGAATCGATGAATGAAACCTGTCATCTTTACAACGATTGACAAACACGGAATGTAACTTGAACACAACACATCCTACAAATACGAACCTGATTGAAAGAAATAATGATAATCAAATCCTTGATGACAGCAACACTCAGTAACACTCACAAAACAAATACTGTATATTGACAGTCATGTTACGCTATTTTTAAAATGTTCCCTTTTCTTTTCTAGCTTTTTAACACACTACTTCTCTATGTGATACGCTGGTATATATATATAACCCGATCTACATACTCGAATAATGGATACTTTATTCGCCATCAATGATTGTTTTGGTAAAGCCATACTCAGTGTATTCATTAGATGAACGGTAAAAAGTAAGGGCAAGGGAGGATGACTTATTGAGGCATGCAGGCTGTAGTGCGCCAACTCTATCTGAATTGCGCGATCACATTTGAAAAATATATCTTTTCAAGTTCTATTTAGTCCATATGTGTCAAACTCAAGGGTCAGGCCACATCCGCCCGGCGTAATTATATCCGCCCGAGATCATTTTATATACTGTATTATTGTTATTAAAGCCCGGTATATGAAGCGCTGGTAACACAATAAACTACAGATCCCATAATGCAGCGCTTCAGCTGCCTTGCCGAACAGTTACTGCGCTAATCAAGTCTACCTTAAGATGCTGCAAGTTATTGCGAAGCTAGCTCACACGATGCTGAAGAGAAAAGTTGATTCTGAAAATAGAGCCTTTAAAACCGATGGGAGGCTGAGTATATGTTTACTGAACCCGTGTGTCTCATTTGTGGAGCTAATGTGGCTGTAATTACAGAATTTAATCTAAGACGGCACTATAAAACAAAACATCAGGGTAACCTGAAAGACCTGAATGCAATGCAGAAGATACAGAAAGCAGAAGAATTAAATAAGAATCTGACACTTCAGCGGACGCTTTACCGTGCACAATCACAAAGTGATTTCAATTGAGCTGCTTTTATGGGAGACACAACCACTTGCCCCACTTTCCCTGTTACCAAGTAATGTTAAACCAAGTCGTCACTACGGTGTTCCCAAATACGCACTTTGCTGATAAACTGAGCGCACTGAGTTTGCACGGCGCTTTGGTGACTTTGAAGAACAAAAAAAGTCCGTCTACATGCGGCTCGAACCTTGTGCATGTTTGGTAGCACATATCTGTGTGAGAAGCTCTTCTCAGTGATAAAGACTAACAAAACAGCACACAGGAGTCGCCTCACTGATGAGCACCTGCAATCCATCCTGAGAATCTCCACAACACAGAACCTCACACCAAACAGAAACGAACCTGTTGCCAAAAAGATGCCAGGCGCCCAGCTCTAAAATGACATATGAGCAAAGACAACTGAATGATTTGATTTGTTATTGCTGAAAGGAACACATTTTATTTATATTTCTAGGTTTTGTTATGCAGCATGTTCATATTTGAATTTGTATAATTTTGACAGGATATATTTTTATGGAGAGCAAAATCTTTTGGGATATTTAAAATCTAAGTTTATTTTTTATAAAATATAAAATTACATAAGAGTAAAGAAATTTGAATGTTTGTTCTTTTAATGTTTACTTTATTTCTAACTTGTATAATTTAGACAGGATATATTTTATGGAGAGCAAAATATTATAAGTTGTTTAAGGTTTGAGTTGATTTATTCAGGAATAATATTCCTGTCTGTTTTACCATTCCTACCAAAGATATTTCTGTCGACTAAATAAAAATTCCTTCTATTTAAAATTTAAATAGAACTTGAACAAATACGATAGTTCATAATATCCACGCAGACTTGCACGTAAGAGCGGAGTTATCCTTTTAACAAGCAGCGTATTGCACTGATAATGAAATAGCTGTGTGTGTATATATGTAGATATGTATGTATATGTATATATATGTTTATATATGTGTGTGTATGTATATATATATATGTATTTTGTGTATATATGTGTGTGTGTATGTATGTGTGTATGTATATGTATAGATATGTATATATATGTTTGTGTGTGTGTATATATATATATATATTTATATTTATATATATATATATATATATATATATGACAACAACACTCATCACTCACAACAGTGAAAAAACAATAACATTGACAATCATGTTACGTTATTTTCAAAATGTTTCCTTTTCTTTTTCATTGCTTCTTTAACACACTACTTCTCCACTAGTATATATATGGTATTTTGCTAGTATATATATATATATATAGTCACGCACGCGCGAATAGGAGACCACGGACGGACCTTAAACCACTTCGGAGGACTTCGCTAGCAGGGAGTGGCGGGGTACTAACCTTTTTCCTATTATTTCTTCCAGGAAAAAAGACGCTCCGCCATTATAAGCCTTCCCGCAGTATGTCTACTTCCACCCTTCCTCCGCCATCTTTCCTGAGGTCATCAGTCCCATCCTCCCTCACAGCTCCTTCCCAGCATTCCTCCACTTCCAGCTCCTCTCATATAAAATGGCCTCCGCGTATGAACTGTTTGTTTATATTTCTGACCAGATTTTTGAGTTTCTGAATTGTGGATTGTCTACAATATAAGGAGCCGGAAAACCCCAAACCTTTATGCTGCTTGTTGTTGTCTCTTTTACTGTGGCGTACTCGGCAGGATACTAGTCCGAGAAAGATGACCGAAGGACAGGACCTCAACACCGTGCTGCAGGGGATGAATGCCCAGATCCTGGCCCTGCAGCAAGAGCAAGCTGCTACCACCCAGGAGTTGGAGGAAACAAAGGCCAGGTTGGCAGAAGCCCGGAGAGTAAGGCTCGATCCACCTCGTCCAACGCCTCCGCCTCTGGTACCGATGACAGAGGCCGACGATGTCGAGTCCTACCTGGGCATTTTTGAACGGACGGCCACCCGGAACGAGTGGCAGCGGTCCGAGTGGCCGTCCATTCTGGCGCCCTACCTGAAGGGACCCGCGCAGCGGGATTATTACGATCTCCCCAAGGAGGAGGCCGCGAGTTACGACCTCCTAAAACAGGAGATCCTGGCCCGCCACGGCATCACGCCGGGCCAGCAGGCTAGCGAATGGCAGAGCTGGCAGTTCGACCCTGAGCGGCCGGCTTGAGCACAGGCCTTCGACTTCTGGGGGAAGATGGGACGCTGGCTACGGCCAGAGGGTCCCCAGGCCCAGAAAGTCATGGAGCAGGTGGCCTGTGAGGGTCTGGTTAACGCCATGCCAAGCTCCCTCGCCCAGCAGGTCCAGCGCCACCCCTATAAGGACATGCCGGGACTCCTAGAAGTCCTGGACCGTCAGCTCGCGGTCTACCAAGCCGGAGCATCGGAAAGGCAAGCTTGTGGGAACCGACCGGGACGAGTGGCCAACCCCGAGCCCTCTCGACGCGCTGTGGAATCGCCGACAAGACCCAAAGAAAAGCCGGCCTCTCCGTGCTGTTACAAGTGCGGAGAGACCGCCACCTATTGCCGACCTGCCCTCTCAACACCGCCTCGGAGCCGATGGACTGCACCTGGGCCACCGCGGAAAGGTACTGTATTCAGTCGCACCCGCTGGCAAGTCCAAACACGTGAGTGGTGTTATTGAACGGGCACTCGGTGGTGGCTTTATTTGATTTAGCACTTTGAGCTACTGTTTGTATGAAAATGTGCTATATAAATAAATGTTGTTGTTGTTGACTCCGGCAGCAACATTACCATTGTCACTCGCCGTTACATATTACTTCGACAGTGGCTTACGCAGCATTTGCAAGTCACTTGTGTGCATGGGGAGACCAAGTCTTACCGTTCCGCCCGCTGTTACATCACGTGGAAGGGGCAGGTATCCAACTTGACGGTCGCGGTGTTGCCCGAATGCCCCTATCCAGTAATTTTGGGACAAGACTGATCGCACAGAAAACGCGGTAAGACGGACACCGTTCCTGGGGCCTCACTAGGTCTGGTTATGAGGGGGCGAGGCACCCTCCCCACGGTCTCCATGCCGTGCTCTGGGGCAGGCCCTAATGGCGCAGGCCCATCGGGGGATGTTTCTCAGTCGACGGACCCTGACCCGGAAGTATCCACCGGGTACGATGTATATATATATATGTATGTATGTATGTGTATATATATATATGTATGTATATTGTGAACCTCGCCCCGGACACAGACAGGCAGATACGTTAATGTTACCCACAAACACAGGTTTATTCTCCATTTCTCTCTGTACAATTCTCACCAACCCCCCTCAGTCCAGGCCACTCCAATGCCTTCTCTTTTCTTCTTCTCTTTTTCTCTCTCTCTCTCTTTTCTTCTGACCGCCTCCTTCCTCCTCCAGACGTTGCCACTCTTCCACCCGACTCTTGTCAATGACTGAAAGGGAGGCGGCCCCTTTTATAGGAACCTGGATGGGCTCTAGCTGCTTCCCGGCAATCTCCCGCAGACACACCTCCGTGTGGCGAAAGTGCCGGCTGCGCACCCGGAAGCCGTCCGGGTGTCCCCTGTCATCTTCCCCCCGGCACTTCCTGGTGTGGCGGAAGTGCCGGGCTCCTGGAATAATCAGGCACTGGGGCACCGCCTGGCGGTGGCCACGGGTCCCTACAGGGCTGGGCTTCCAAGCCCTCTACCCGAGGCTCCCAGCATAACCAGGATGGGCGCCACCTCTCGGTCTGGAGGAGGCACAAGTCCTCCTCTGGTCCTCCTGGGAGCCCGGCCGGGGACCACAATATATATATATGTATATATATGTATGTATATGTATGTATATGAGTATATATATATATATATATGTATGTATATATATATATATATATATGTATATATATATATATATATATATGTATGTATATGAGTATATATATATATATATGTATACATATATATGTATATATATATACTAGCAGAATACCCGCGCTTCGCAGCGGAGAAGTTGTGTTTTAAAGAAGGTACGAAAAAGAAAAGGAAAAATTTTAAAAATAACGTAACATGATTGTTAATGTAATTGTTTTGTCATTGATATGAGTGTTGTTCTCATATATATATATATATCTATCTATCTATATATATATCTCTATCTATCTATATATATACCTCTATCTATCTATCTATATATATCTCTATCTATCTATCTATATATATCTCTATCTATCTATATATATCTCTATCTGTCTATATATATATAGCAGAATACCCACGCTTCGCAGCGGAGAAGTAGTGTGTTAAAGAAGGTACGAAAAAGAAAAGGAAAAATTTTAAAACTAACGTAACATGATTGTTAATGTAATTGTTTTGTCATTGATATGAGTGTTGTTCTCATATCTATCTATATATATATTTCTCTATTTATCTATATATATATATATACCCGCGCTTGGCAGCGGAGAAGTAGTGTGTTAAAGAAGGAAAGAGAAAGAAAAGGAAACATTTTAAAAATAATGTAACATGATTGTCAAAGTAATTGTTTTGTGTATTTGGCGGCAGCGCACGAAGTTGTTTTCGTAGCTGCATCAGAAAATGTACCACGACGCCTGACACGCCTCCTTTTACTGTTTTCTCACAGCTTGGATTGCTGCTGTCATATATACACACACACACACACACACACACACACACATACATACATACATACATACATACATACATACATACACACATGTATATAATTGTGTGTGTGTATGTATGTATGTATGTATGTATGTGTGTGTGTGTGTGTGTGTGTGTGTGTGTGTGTATATATATATACATATACTTGTGTATATGTTTGTATGTGTCTATATGTGTGTGTATAGGTTTGGCCACTGAGTGCAAGGGAAAAATAATAAATTATAGTCTATAAGTTATTAAACAGTAAAACATTAACGTTTTAAGAAGTACAGGTACATTGAAATTACATTTTCTATGTGAACATTCAAATTTGTGCCTCTGGTAATGTGCCTTACCGGCATTTAAAGAAAATTAGTTTTGTGTCCTCTGCAGTGTTAAGAGAGAAAGGCTTTGGTTTGGGATAAAAGGAAAAAAGGTGTAAAGAAAGGAAAGTTGCCTTTTTCTTTTATATAGTATAGTAAAATACCAGCTTCACAGCGAGAAGTAGTGTGTTAAAGAAGCAATGAAAAGAAAAGGAAACATTTTGAAAATAACGTAACCTGATTGTCAATGTAATTGTTTTGTCACTGTTGTGAGTGTTGAGTGTTGTTGTCATATATATATATATATATATATATATATTTTTACACACACACACATAAACATATATATATATACATATCTATACATATACACATATATACATACATATATATATCTACATATATACACACACATATATATACACACATACACACACATATATACACAGAAATACATATATATATATATACATACATACACACACACATATATAAGCATATATATACATATACATACATATCTACATATATACACACACAGCTATTTCAGATCAGTGCAATACGCTGTTTGTTAAAACGGTTGACTCCGCCTTACGTGCAATAACAAATCAAATCATTCAGTTGTCTTTGCTCATATGTCATTTTAGAGCTGGACGCCTGGCATCTTTTTTTGGCCACAAGTTCGTTTCTGTTTGGTGTGAGGTTCTGTGTTGTGGAGATTCTCAGGATGGATTGCAGGTGCTCATTAGTGAGGCGACTCCTGTGTGCTGTTTTGTTAGTCTTTATCACTGAGAAGAGCTTCTCACACAGATATGTGCTACCAAACATGCACAAGGTTCGAGCCGCATGTAGAAGGACTTTTTTTGTTCTTCAAAGTCACCAAAGCGCCGTGCAAACTCAGTGCGCAATAACTGTAGCTTCGCAATAACTTGCAGCATCATAAGGTAGACTTGATTAACGTGGTAAGTGTTCGGCAAGGCAGCTGAAGCGCTGCATTATGGGATCTGTAGTTTATTGTGTTACCAGCGCTTCATATACCCGGCTTTAATAACAATAATACAGTATATAAAATGATCTCGGGCGGATATAATTACACGCCGGGCGGATGTGGCCCGCGGGCCTTGAGTTTGACACATATGGACTAAATAGAACTTGAAAAGATATATTTTTTCAAATGTGATCGCACAATTCAGATAGAGTTGACGCAAGACTACAGCCTGCATGCCTCAATGAGTCATCCTCCCCTCGCTCTTACTTTTTTACAGTTCATCTAATGAATACACTGAGTATGGCTTTACCAAAACAATCATTGATGGCAATAAAGTATCCATTATTCGAGTATGTAGAGCGGGATATATATATATACATATATATATACCCGTATCGCAGCGGAGAAGTAGTGTGTTAAAAAGGTAGAAAAGAAAAGGGAACATTTTAAAAATAACGTAACATGACTTTCAATATACAGTATTTGTTTTGTGAGTGTTACTGAGTGTTGCTGTCATCAAGGATTTGATTATCATTTCTTTCAATCAGGTTCGTATTTGTAGGATGTGTTGTGTTCAAGTTACATTCCGTGTTTGTCAATCGTTGTAAAGATGACAGGTTTCATTCATCGATTCGTTTCTTACTGCATCAATAAACAGCTCGTCTTCTTCTTTATCTGAGACCTGACACACTGCATGCACGGGTTTTTTTTACAATGTCTTCCTTTAGCGGGACATTGACTTTTTCCACCGTGTGCTTTGTTTCCACAGTAGCTGCATTTATGAATATGCTTATCAGACGCTTCATATTTTTGCTGCCTTTTCAATTGTGTAATTCGGTTTTGTTCAGCTCTTTGGAACTGTTGCTTTTATCTGTGCACTGCGTCAGTTCACGTGAGCCACTCGGTGTACTTGTATCGAAGGTTCCCAGCTGTGCTGGTGCCATCTCGTGCTATGTCCATAGCGTTATTTAATGTTACCTTAGTCCTGGCACTTAAAACTTTCTCTCGCAGTTTCGCTGAGTTTGTGCCAAACACCACGCTGACCATCTCATCTTCCTCTGCATAAGCACAGTCCTTAACCCGTGAATATTTAGGCCTTATATGGGCAGGCACTAAATTACAAACGCCAGCGGCAGCCTGTCTATGAACTTAATTTAAAGTGTAGGTTTACATCGTGCTTTGTTTCCGAAGTAGCAGAACTCATCAATATGGTTGTATATGTCACTCGCTCGCTTCTTATTGTTTCGCTGCCTTCTCAATTATATGTTTTCTTCAGCGTTTTTTGAGGTCTTCCTGATTTTCTATGTGCTGCGTGATTACGTGGGAGGCGTGATGATGTCACACGAAACTCCGCCCCATGGCGTTGAAGCTCATCTCCATTACAGTAAATGGAGAAAACTGCTTCCAGTTATGACCATTACGCGTAGAATTTCGATATAAAACCTGCCCAACTTTTGTAAGGAAGCTGTAAGGAATGAACCTGCCAAATTTCAGCCTTCCACCCACACGGGAAGTTGGAGAATTAGTGATGAGTCAGTGAGTGAGTGAGTGAGTGAGTGAGTGAGTGAGTGAGGGCTTTGCCTTTTATTAGTATAGATATATATATGTGTATATATATATTTTTATATATATGTATATATATATGTGTGTATATATATATGTATATATATGTGTATATATATATATATGTATATATGTATATATATGTATATATATGTGTGTATATATGTATGTATATATATGTGTATATGTGCGTATATATATATATATATATATATATATATATATATATATATATATATATATATATATATATATATATATATATATATATATATGCGTACCGCGGAAGAATCTTGACACACCTGGGAAGGCATTCGCCGGCAGGGAATGGCAGGGTACTAACTTTCTCCCTATGCTTTCTTGCAGGAAAAAAGATGCTCCGCCACCATAAGCCGCGTTTGCCCGCACTGCGCTTACTTCCGCCATCTTTCCTGATGCCATCGATCCCATCCTCCCTCACTGTTCCTTCCCAGCATTCCTCCACTTCCGGCTCCTCCTCCATAAAATGGCATGGTTCGGCGTCGCGCATATGAACAAGTGTTTTGTTTATATTTTTGACCCTATTTTTCATATTGTGGAGTGTCGACAATATACGGGGCCAGAAAACCCCAAACCTTTTTGTTGTCTCCTGCTGTATCTTTTACAATATATATATATGTATATATGTATATGACAGCAACACTCATCACCCACAACAGTGACAAAACAATTACATTGACAATCAAGTTATTTCTAAGTATATATATATATATATATATATGTAAATTTTATATACATATATATATGTGTAAATAAATTTATATATATATTAAAAATAGCAGCGGCCCTAGCACTGACCTCTGTGGAACACCACTCTTAACATCGGCCAGTTCTGATGAGGTTCCTCGCACCATCACCCTCTGCTTCCTGTGTCTGAGCCAATTCTGCACCCATCTAAAAACATCACCCTGAACTGCCACTTCTTTTAATTTGATGCCCAACCTCTCATGTGGCATCTTATCAAATGCTTTCTGAAAGTCCAGATGAATAATATCATAAGCTCCACTTTGTTCGTATCCTTTTGTTGCCTCCTCATAGAATTCCAGCATGTTAGTAAAACATGACCTCCCTCTTCTGAACCCATGCTGACTGTTAAGAATAACTCCTGTCCTTGCCATGTGTTGCTCAATCTTATCCTTAATTCCTTCCATTAATTTTCCTGTGATGCAGGTTAAGCTTACTGGCCTATAGTTGCTTTGATCTGCCCTGTCACCCTTTTTATATAATGGGATGATATTTGCCATTTTCCAGTCCTTTGGAATCTCTCCAGTGCGCAGTGACTTCCTAAAAATATATGTCAAGGGTTTATATATGTACTCACAAGCCTCCTTAAGAACACGAGGATAAATATTATCTGGTCCTGGTCATCTGTTTGATTTCAGTTAATTTAATCTGAGCAGCACTTCTCCCTCTACAATTTCCAAATCCCTCAGTACCTCCTTAGTAGTCCCGTTTACCTCCGGGAGGTTATCCACTTTCTCACTTGTAAACACCTTAGAAAAATGTAAGTTTAGGGCACCCGTTATTTCACTGTCTGTATCATTTAATTCCCCTTTACTATTCCTGATGCACTTGACCTCCTCCTTGAATGTTCTTTTACTACTAAAATATTGAAAGAATCTCTTAGGGTCTTCTTTCGCCTCATCTGCTATATTCCTTTCCAACTGCATTTTAGCCTCCCTTATATCCTTCTTAATGGTTGCCCTCATGTTCTCATACGCACTACGATTCACTTTGCAGTCATTCTAGTGCTGTTATGTCTTTTTTCCCAAAATGGAAACAAATTCCACACAATACTCCAGTACTTTTTATTCTTTACAAAGCCTGCTTGATTTCTTCCTTACTTACCCTTGTTACACCCTCATTTGGTATAACTGGTAAATATCAACCTTGTACATCTGAGATGGCTTCCTGTTTCCTAACCCATGGTTTGGAATCAGTTGTAGTTTAGGCTGCGACTACAAGGAACACCATTTACGATGGTGTGTCATACAGAAGCATTGCAATAATGATGTTATAACTGTAGTCTAAGGACCTGAAGGAAGGGTTCTTTTTACTCTAAGGAGTAAAGCTGGCAACTCTAAGAACCAGTCTCAGACACTAGACACACAGTAAAAGCCTTTTGCAAATGACACGACACAACACATTTTGCAGCAGTGGCACATACGTACTAATTTATGCAGTTTGTGTCAAAAAAAAGCGAGAAACTTCTTAAGAAAAAGTAAGTGAAAGTAATGATCAGCTTGGTGACAACTAGTGACATTTTTACTTGGAATTTGAATTAATATTTGGGCTTTTCTATTAGGCAAAAGAAAGCAATATTACATATTTCATCATGACTTGGTTCAGATCTTTTGTCTAGTAGTTCCCAAAATATTTAGATGAAAGGCTATGGTGACTAATATTTACGAACGAGCTATCTGCTTAACATCAGCTGTTTGGACTTAACCTAATAACTACCTACTTACTTTATCTGTGCCACTCAAAAACTTCAAAGTCCATTTGAAAATAATGTACTTAATAGATTTGAATGGGCAACTGGCAATGCGCACCTTTCTGGAAAGTGTCAATTTGAACTCCATCACTCTACACTGTGAAGGAATATTTAAAAATGGGAAAGTTCAAGCTAGTTTAAATTCACAGAGGAATGGGTGTATAAGTAAATTTATCCAAAGATCAGACAGCTTAATGTTCGAAGAAGTCCAGAAAATCAAAAGACTATATCAAGTAATCACGTCAACAAACTGTTACATTTCGTGACTGCTATAAAAAAAAAAAAAAAACACTGAACAATAATGGCTTTAATGAAAGGGTAGCCCAGATAGCTGTTTAGTCCTTATGCACAAAACCAAACACCACATATTGCCACAAGAAACTTGCACAAAGTGTTGCACACTCTGGGCCATTTTACAGCTACAGTGCCTCGATGTCATTAAGGTCTTCAAAAACACTCCTTAATATTAGAGGATTCTAGAAGAATGTACGGCCATCTGTCTAGTACCTAAGGTTTGGGCAAACTAAATCATGAAACAGAACAGAAATTCTTCAAATGAATGGAAAATAATAAAGGAAAGAATCAAGGTTTTGGAAGTTCCAAGTCAAAATTGAGAATTCATTGTAGTAAGATGCTGTGGAACAACCAAAAGCAAAGCAAATGTCCTCAGACACCAATGAATCAAATTAGAGTTTTAAGAAGGAGTGGGCTAGAATACCTCAAATTTAATGTAAGATAACCATAAACTTGTACAAGAAATGATTACATCTAATTATTTCTTCTAAAGACCGTTCTACAGACTGCATGTCAAATGTGGTTTACTTACCTTTGCATACATGACTTCTTTATGTTGGCTTATGTTTTGTTGCATGTGTGTACATATAAACTCTATTGTAGTTTGTCTGTTACCTGAAGTTATTTTATACAATTTTAGGATTTATTTATGAGCGAAAGAATGTTATGTCAGTAATGACAGATTTTACAAAAAGAGGAAAAATGTGAGATGCCAAATGTGTTGGCCCTTTTAATATTTACAGTTTCCAACAAAAATAAACATCCTTGGCCATATTAACCTTCCAAATATTAGTGAAAAAACTATAATATTTTGGCTGGTTGGGCACTGATACTCAGTCAGATGTTCCGTCTGGCGGGTAGCTCTTGTGAAAAATGACACCACCTTCTGGGACACCTGAGCTTTTATGGAGAGTGACCAAGATGGGGTGGAGTCAGTTGCCCTCACTGGGCAGTATCACAGGACACAAGACTGTGGAGAGAGGAGGAGATAACAATGTTAGTGATAGAGACCTCTCTTATCCTAGAGTGCTTGTAAGGTGGTCCTCCAATGCATATGTGTGACATGGCCAAAAACGGCAAGGGTTTATTTTTGTGCATTACTTTACTAAAGGCAAGGTAAAACCTGCAAATGCATATTGAGAATAATTCTTATTGTAAGGGTAACTCCATTTTATATAAATTCTGATTAAGCTAGTAGTTGGGTTCTACCAGAAAAATCTGTATTTTCTCTCGTGAAGTGACAGAGATTAAGAAACAACCTAAATAAAATCTGCTGTCGTTTAGATTTTTTGCTGGGGAAATATTTGTTTCCCTATCAAAAGAGGGTTAGTAT
This sequence comes from Polypterus senegalus, assembly GCF_016835505.1. Lineage (NCBI taxonomy): Eukaryota > Metazoa > Chordata > Cladistia > Polypteriformes > Polypteridae > Polypterus > Polypterus senegalus. Next base: position 69,299,580 of record NC_053170.1, on the reverse strand, counting down.
GGAAAAGGAATACCTTGTGGTTCAAGTCATTTAAGTTGTAGTTAAATGATTCCTATACAGTAACTACATCAAATCCCTGTCCAGATAGTAGTATAAAAGCCCAGCATGAACTGTCAGTGATGATAAGCAAGCCAGTTTCTGATTCAAAGGGATTCATTCACATCAAAGCAATAAGAAAAAAAAAACAGATGAAAGGGGTACTGCAATGACATGAATATATTACCTGCTGTAGAGAGCCTCAGCCATCTGCATCTATTCTAAGAAGTCTTAAAACTTCCAAAATGTATTTAAATAAAAAGTGACTGCTCACTGTGTATTTGCTTTGTCCCCAAATTCATTTTGCCTTTGTGTGTATTTTTTACTGATGTGCATACTTTAGTTTTTTATGTGTGAAATGGTATTTTTATGTGCTGTACAGTTGAAACTCATGAAAATATCTAGATTTTTTTTTTCAATCATACCACTTCTTTGTGGTTGCCACACCCAGAAAATTTCAAAGTATCAATGCAATAAAAACCTAAAGGCACACATTCCATAATGTTTTCTTAAAATATATTTATTTCATCTACTGTTTTCGAAATTACTAATGTATGCATCCAAAATTGAATGTAAAACAAGTCGATATAATTCATGTTAATGTATGCAACTCCTACAGTTCTATTACATATGTGTTGATACAATGTGCAATGCAAGTACAAAGTAATAAACTAACAATAATATGTTAGATTTGTGTTAAAGAATAATCATGACAGAAAGGCCTGTAATTAAATGGCACCCCATCCTGTTGAGCTCAATGCTGCTGACATTGTTGAAGGGGAAACATTTGAAACATTTTAATGAGAACATGCCATTCAGCCCGACAAAGTTAACCAGTCCTAACAACCTATTTCTCCAAAAAAAAGTCTTCTTTTGGAGATCCATAAAGTCGTACATTTCAGCACACTACCTGGCAAACTTTTCCATGTGTCTGTGGTTCTGTGTGTGAAACAAATTTCTAATGCTTGACGCTCTAAAGCTTTTACATCTTGCCTGAAGAAGGGTCCTGAGTTGCCTTGAAAGCTTGCATATTGTAATCTTTTTAATTAGCCAATAAAAGGTGTAATTTTGCTTGACTTTTCACTACATTCATAATGGCTAACACGGTACAACACCCTAGTACTTGCGTTTGAGTGAAATTTACCCTTAACAAGGTTCCAACTGTGTCCCCATGTTTTAAGCTCATTTAAAAAGAAAAAAAAAAAGCCTGGATCCAATGTACTAATACCTTTCACAGAACTGCAGTAAATAGAATATATTGATTCATAAAATTACATGAACACCTTAATATGAAGATCTCATGATAAATAAATACCTTTTTGGGCTTAAATTAATACTGCATTCATGCTAATCTCTCCAGGAATATTCAAAAGCTCTTTAGCCATAATTTGTGGGACACAGCAAATCTACTTTACACTTTTCAGTGACATCAATTCATCTTAATTTATATTAATCTTGAGTTTTAGAAGATAAAATTACTGTGAAGCAGGATATTTTGAAATACTCTTAGCTTGTTTATGAGTGACTGTGTATGACAAAATGATTGTATTTAAAATTTCTAACTCGGTTCTTATAAAATACTGCAAAATTCACTTTAAGTTTTTAAGCTATTTTTACTTTGATAATGACAAATTAATAGAAATTTTGAGATATTTAAATATTGACATTTTGTTTTTGTTCTCAATAAGTGAATTGTAATGCGAGCATCACACAGCATTTTTTTGTTATGGTAAATGAGAAAAAAAAAATGAATTTCCGTATGTAAAGAGAGAAATACATAACATTATCAATCCAAGAAGTAACTAAAATGTGTGATTTTTTTCAAACAAATTAAGTATGGTTAGTTTAAGAACAGAAAAATATTAGTGCATATAAATAAACCTGCTTACAGTTGCTAAAGCAGAAGTCTTGATGAAAAGGTCAAATTTAAAAAGAAATCAGTGACATAATATAAATTCAAATTGCCTTTCCAAGTCACATCCCTCTTCTCCATTATTTTGTTTTTATTCATGCATGCTTGCTTGTGAAGCTACTTGTTGTCTTGTTGGATATGTGCTAAAGAAGTGAGCTTGAAAAAATTTGCTTGTAGTAAATAACACAAAAACAACATGGAAATCCTATTCAATTAATGTCCAAGATTTACAGTATTGCATTTCCTGAAACAAATTTGTACAGATTGTACAGCAGATCCTTATGCAGTATGATTGCATAAAGTATTCAGATGGTAATATGTGAAAAAGCCTAAACTGGAATGAGCTACCTACCTATCTATAAAGTAGTTATAATCACTAATAATTGTATGTCGCTAGTCATGGCACTGAAGAGTGGCGACGTTTTACATGTTGATTAGAATTTCACAGTACTCTATACAAATGACAATAATGAAACTAATGAACCTGTAATATCGGACACAAAAAATTGTCCACAGAATGCAGTAGCTATTCTAGACTATTCTGGGAACAAATAACACTACCCAGGGAGCAGTACCTGTAGTTATGCTCATATGTCTAATCTGTTATCTTCCATAACCTTGTTGCATTTATTTAAGACACTCAATGTTCTTCTCATATATATATACACATATATTTTTTTTTGTTCTCTGCAGCAGTGAGAAGACACCCCTCCAGGGCAACAGACCCCACCCCTTCCAGTCAGAGGCCTATAAAAACCCAACATCCCCAACTGCATCTCATTTGGGCCGAGACTTAGTAGAGGACGGAACCTCACACACCACACTTACGAGCTAACCCTTTGAAAATTCAAGAAGACTGTATTCTATTTGTACTATGTGCCCTCCTATAGCTGTTTCTTAAAACCTGCCAATAGAATTAAAAGGGATGATCCAGCTTGCACCTCGATACTGCTCTGGACTATATATATTGTGGAGACTGGCCTGGACACAGACAGGCAGACACATTCATTTTTCCCACCGCACGTTTATTTACACTATATACAATGTCCAAAGTGCTCCACGAACCCCACAAGTCCCCAAAGTCCTGGCCACACAGTGCCTTTCTTCAGACCACCTCCTTCTCTTCTCTCCAGCTCAGTCCACTCCGCTCCCGAAACTCGCCATTGTCTGAAGGGAGGCGGCCTCTTTTATAGCACACGGATGTGCTCCAGGTGGGTTCCGGCAATCTTCCACAGACACGCCCCCGTGTGGCGGTAGTGCCGGCTGCATCCTCGGAAGCCCTCCGTGTGTCCCCTCTCTTCTTCCCCCCAGCACTTTCGGGTGTGGTGGAAGTGCTGAGGTTCAGGGCTCCAAAGGCATGGGAGCACCCTCTGGCTTCAAAGCTCTGTACCCGTGGCCCCCAAAGGAACCAGGGTGGTCGACACCCCAGCCATCTCCGACTATATATATGTATATATATATATATATATACACACACGCACAAATGAACGCCTGTGATGCAAGTACACACACTAGGTCCTCGGCCACTGGTGCAAGCAGACTGTATGTTGACGATTTCTGCTACCAGTGTTGAAGCAGTGACATGTGGTAAGGTTTGTGAGGCACTGACTCCTTCAGAATCAGAATTACAAATATATGAACCCATATCTTATTCACTATTCAATTGGCAGCATGCACATTGAGTACTGGTTATGTTTAATTTCTCGTCAGCATTACACACATGTACATAAGGCACATATTTAGTTAAGAAAGAAGGTTGCACCCTCCATGTGTACTAAATTTGCCGTTGCAATTTCACAATTCATACTCATTCAATACAAATGAAAGTATAGAGTGGTGTACAAAAAATGGATTTCAAGTTTGACCATGATTGAAATATTTAGTTGTTTTTAAAAGCTTTTAATTCTGATGCTTTAATCAATTTTAATGCAGACTGTTCAACATATGGACAACAAGAAAAACAAATGAATATTTTATTTAAGGTCAAAATTTAGTCTTTAAATATTGGATTTCTTTTCTTAGTCTGATTGCATTTTTTATAAAATTGAAAACCGTTTATGGTCTTGCCTTTATTTGTAAATGAAGTCTATGTGCCTATCCTTCTCCACAAAAATCTCACTTTCTTGTAAAAGTCCTCCTTATTCTCCATTACTTTTACAAGTCTTAATCTTCCATTTTGGCAGTCAGTTGGAAGAAAAAATAAAAATAAATGGACTGATGCAGTGCAATTGACTTTCTGACATTGCTAACTTATTGGCACTAAGAGCATAGAAGAACAGCAGTAACGAGCACCTGTTGGGCTCACATCCGCCCCCTCCAGTGCGACACGTTACTGTTTGCCTTACCTTGTGCCTCTTCACTGTAGTTTTATGTCCGATCAGCAAAACTAAATATGTCACACGCAACTATTAAAGATATTAGCCAGACTGTGGATAGTCAGGGTGTACAATAAACGTGTCTGCAAACATTTTATTGGCGACACACAGCGAGACAGCAACGGGCATGCACCAGCTGCATGCATCAACTTCATTTGTGAGGGATACCGCAGTCCAAAGTGAGGCTTGGCTCGTTGCTATCGCACCTCACATTTCTCCTTTGCATTCGATCAGGAAATGTGCAAATTAAGCAATTTTGACTATAAAAATTATCACAATTATTGGAATTGTACAGAAAACAAATTTATAGCACAGACCAGTGGAAAAAAAATATTTTATGTTATTATTAGTTTTTTTTTCACTTTTCATCCCTCCCCTGATCACACGTTCCTGTAAAGAAGTGCAGTCAAGGTGTCAAAGAAGTGCTGGACTTAGCACTGATCCAGTTGGTCCTGCACTGAAACTCTGAGACTCTTTTCTTCTTCTTGCACGCTACATTTGCTTTTATTATCATCTGAGCTGTAATTAAAGTATTTCCATGTTACTTTCTTGCTTTCTACCCGCAATCATCTGTGCAAAACTTGCCATCAAAACACAAACACAAGTGCTTACTACTCCAACCCGATGAGCCAAATGCACTCAACATGGCTAGTTAGCCCAAGTTAAAAGATCACCGCACAGTGAACAGTGCAACGTAACTGAACGCTCAGGGTGACTGAACCGGATTTAAATGAAACTGCTATTGCTATTTTTTCATATTTACTCAATTTTTGTTCTTGTTTTAGTTTGTTCATATATCACTATTTTTGATTTTTATTTAGTTTTAGTTTCTCTGGTTACCTTAATTTCAGTTCTCGTTCTTGTAAAACAAAAAACAATATTTTTAGTTCTCGTTGGGAAGACTCCGTTTTTGGTTTGGAACATTGTTATGCAATATGAGCCATCTACAGTATGCTTCAACTCAGAAAGATATACCATATACTGTATACTCGCGGATAAGTTCTCCCACGGATAAGTCGGGCTTGATTTTACTGTATAATTTCTGGTATTTTATAATGCTGGTCAAATAAGTCGAATGCAGAAAACTCACGTTATTGGTGCAAGAGATTATGATATGCTAACACCCACCTGAGAGAGTAACCACAGAGCACACTGCCTTTTTTTTTTTCTATCCATTGTGCCGACTGTTACCACACAGTAACACCTGAACTATTTCGAAGCAACGTTTGCACTGATTTGTGTTTTTTGCATCTCACACCCACGTACACCTTTATCGTAAGAGCATCCCTTATCTACGATAGAGTGTTCGATCAGAAGAAAATATGAAGCTGCTTTTAAATTAAAAGTCGTTGAAGTAGCGAAAGAATTTGGTAACTGTGCTGCTGCAACAAAATTCGATGCGTCTGAGAAACTGATTTAAGATTGGAGGAGGAAAGAAAATGAAAAAAAAACAAAATGTGTCTCATTTTTGAACGGGCGTATAAGTTGGGGTCTGATTTTATGATCGATTTTTCAGGGTTCAAGACCCAACTTATACATGAGTATGTATGGTAAATGTGAGATGATACAGGGAACAATTCATATTTCATTCATTTATGGCAGGACATCCAGATCCCAAGCTAGCAAATAATCTCCACACCATCACACTACCAAAACCACATTTGTCTTTGCATATGGGGTTCAAATTATGAATTTATTTTGGACTTAATAGGATCTGTGTCATTGAAAAAGTTCAACTTTGTGTCATCTGTCCAAAAATATTCTCCTTAAATGGTTTGCATCATTCAGATGCTTCCTGACAGATGAGAGATGATTGCTTATGTTCTTCTTTAGCAGTGGTTTCTCTATTGCTGCTCTCCACTGAAGACCATTTTTGCCCACTATCTTTCTGACTGTGAAGTCATGAACACTTACATTTGCAACAAAACCCTGCACTTCTTGGGATGTTTTTTAGGACACTTTGTGACTACCGGGAAGATTTTACGCTACATCATTGGAGTAGTTTTTTCAGGTCAGATGCTCCTCTGTTTAGAAATCAGGGCATTCACTCTGTTTTCATGGAGTCACAGGGCTGTAGACCTGTTTTTCTGATCCTTGGGAACTTCATTTCATTATGGAATTATGTGCTTGTTAAAACTTTGGGCTTTCAACTTTGCACTAATGTTCATGGTCAAAATTAAAAATGTTTATACTGAGGAAGCATGACTGAAATCAAGCTGAAACCTAGCTCTGTTCAATCAGTTGACTCTAATTGTCCCTTTAGTTGATTTAATTAGGGGCAATTATTTTTTTTACACAGTGCCAGCTGCTGTTAGACAACATTTGCCCCTTCAATACAAGAGTTATATAAACAAAAAAAAAACAGATTTTTGTTCACATAGGTGCCTTTCATCTAAAGTATTAAATCTAATATTTTAGTTGAAAAAAGTAAAATTGGCAATCAAAGAAGAAATGAGTAGGTGGGCAAATACTGTATTCTGAAAACACCTCTTCAAATAGCAGCTTGTAGAGGTACTTTTTTTAACAAACCTTTAAGTAATCATTCTATGCGATTTTATTGGTGTCTTACAATGAAGGAATTTTAGCCCACATCTACTTAAAACAGTGCTTCATTTTATTGCCGTTTCTTCAGGTCCTGCCACAGAATTTTCTATGGGGTGAGAAGTGAAATTTTTACAGGATAATTTCAAAATTTTTATTCTTTTCTTTTTCAGCAATTAAGGAGTTAAGTTTGTTGATTTTTGAAACATGGTAATGTTTCATGATTCAGTTTGGATCATCTTTTAGTCAACAAATAGCTTCACATTTTTCGCATCCTAAGTTTATCGAGGACTCAATAACTGCAGTGAGTGCAGATCCATTAGTCCACCAGTTACCAACCAAAACCACATAACCTTCGATTCACCACCATACTGGATGATTGATATTATGTGGTGCTCTGTGTATATAGTGCTGCGCAGTAATGGCCAAGCCATTTCACTTTGACTTTGTCCTTCCACAGGAATCTTGTTGTTTAGTAAGGTGCAAATTTGCAAACTTTAGTTGTACTGCAATTAACTTTTTTAATGAGAAGGATTTTTTTTAGGTTACCCTTACATTAAAGAAGTTCTTGCTCAGTATTTTTTTTGTTGTTGATCATGAACTGTAAAATTTGTTATGTTGATTAAAGATCCTTGAATGTAAGGCTGTCAAATAAACAAACCACATGCTGTGGCACAGCGTAAATGGTTTTTGTCTCTAATGCCGACGTCCGAGGTTCCATCCCTGCGAGGGGTGCAGTGGAGTGTGTAAGCTTGATGAGACCAATAAGGGCGAAACACGTGTCGCGTACTTTTTGCATTATTTGACAGTAAACTATGTAACATTCTATGATCTGCTTCTTGCAACTGAGAGGGCCCGTGGCGAATGTTTGCAGGCTGGCAGACCAACCACATGCGTTACCTGGATGGTAACCACCCATACAATCAGATCGAGACTAAGACTACAGATGCTATGATTAATTAATTACTCTGATCTCCAGGCTGTCAGATAAATGAACCACATGCTGTGGCGCAGCGTAAAAGGACTTTGTGTCTAATGCTGACGTCAGAGGTTCGATCTCTGCGAGGGGTGCAATGGAGTGTGTAGGCCTGATGAGCCTAAAATAAGGGCAAAACATATATATATATACACACTCACTAGCTTAGCTTCACTTGCCAACCCCACTTGTGTATGTGGATTTAACTTTCACCAAACAACAAATCTTTTAAATCTCGTGGATACACCTCTTCATTGGGAAGAAACACAACGTTTTTTGCCTGATGGCAACACAAATTAGATCTACAAGTCTCTGACTTAAAGTTTAAATCCAAACAATATTTTCAATCTCTTTTTTGCTATTCCGTTATTTCACTGAGTAATTTCCGGTTTTTTTTGCGCTAATGCGATCTTTACTATCCTGTTTCTGAGACTTTTCATTTTTCGTACTTCCATTATCTCTAACCTGCTCTGCATGTGTACCGCGCCAAGGTTTTTGAATTCTTTATGACATTCTACTTTGTCATCTACTCTTTGTTTTATTTCCGGCCTCAGGCATGGTTAAATCTCTTAGCACAGACTTGTCTTGCAGGACGTGAAAGTGTCTGTCTGAGAAAATCCTGTCTCGTCTCCTTCCAACCTTCCAAGATTTTTTTTATAAGATATAGATAGAGATAGAGATTATATACAGAAAGGCAAGGCACAGGTTCAGCACACAACACACACGTTTATTTTTTTTTTCTTTCCTGTGAGAAATGCTTTCACTCATTTCCCACCAGTACAGCACAGTCACATGAACAAAGCACAGGTCAGCACAAAACCTTTTCTTCTTTTCTCTCAACTCCACTCCTCCTGGCAAGCTTCATCTTCTCCCACCCGACTCGCTCTTGGAGTAGTTGCTGCTGGCTCCTTTTATAAGGCACCCGGAAGTGCTCCAGGTGCTTGTTGACGCAGTTCCAGGCAACACTCCTGGGTATGGCAGATGTGCTGGAATTAAGGGATCAGCAACTGTCCATGTGCCCCCTGGTTGTGATGGCCACGGGCCCCAGCAGGGTTGAGGTTCCATGCTCCAAACCCTCTAGCGCAATGCTCCAGAAACTCTCCTTCCCCCAGTCCTTCCAATGTAGAGGCATCTTATAATCCTAAAACCTATGGGAAAAAAAAAATTATGGGACACCCACATCTAGGGCCTTTGGTATATATTATATGTGAAATATTATACATATAAAAGTAATAGTAGAATTAGCCTGTGAAAATATTGTAAATAACACTAGTAACATTTCATATTGATATTGTTTAATCAATATTGGGGTCATATAAAACAAATTTTAAATGTGACTTTGGATACCATGGTTTCAAAGTGCCAAATTCTGCTACTCAATTCAAGTCCAGTATATGATTTTTGTGTCGAGTTTTCACATTCTCCCCTTTCCAGTGTGGGTCTTTAACCAGGTACTCCAATTTTCTTCCAGCATTCCAAAACTATGCAGATTTATGTGTGAATGGATACTATCAAGGATTGGCACCCTGACCAAAGTTGGCTCTTGCTTTGTTAGTCATACTGCCAGGATAGACTATATGTCTCCTGTAACAATGTTCTGTAACTTCAAAAAATGATACACACTTCTATTAGTTTACAAGCATTTCCTACATTATTTAATATTGTAGTCTTTTTTTAATCACTTGTAAAAGAAGGGTTGAGGTGTTTATTTAAATCATTCAAGGAAAAACAGAAAATGAAAACATTTTTCCATCATACCATTTCACCAAGCATCTTGTGAACTTTACTTGTGTTCATTTTTTTGATATGATCTGGAATAGATCGGCGCAAAACAATTCACATTCTAGGAGTTAAAGCTCAATTCTATTTTTGCAGATGTTTATCCCTATTTGAAAGCTACATTTTAATAATACCAATTAGAATTATTTTATTCTTTGTTAGCTATTAGCATGCTAGCAAGCACCCATGTAATGATCAAAGATAAATAATACATAAGATAAAAAGGAATTTCACTTCACACCTCTTTCTAATTTGTGTGATCTGTGTGAAGCAAATATGTAGTAATGCTCCAAAAATATGGTTCACCCCCACCCATGTTATGCATTGATGAAATTGTGACATCTCTAAGTGGCCCAAAATCCACTGACCACAACTTTCATACCACTTTTCTAACTTTGTAAGTTATTTACAGTAGTGTACTTAGTTGTCATTTTATTATTATGCAATATTAACAATGCTTTCTTGTAAAGCAACAAAAAAAAACCTCTGCAATTTATTTCCTTTTGGCAGGTAGCTATGCTTATGACGTAAACGTGCAGCTATAATAGATTATTTAAATGCACTACACAGTCTTGCATATCGTATTGTATAATTACAGAACAATTTAGCTCAGATGTGTTGCCAGTAACACTAGGTGGCCTGTTGTTTATAATAAAATAACTTACAGGTCTTACATAAAAATTACTAGGATTGTATTGTAGTTCTCCATTGTAATGCTAATCAGTGAAATAAAATGCTATCCATCTCAAGGTGTAAGATTTACAAGATGCTGCTTACTTATTCTGCTGCCATATGCAGTAAACACAGCTATTAGTTATATGCTTTACTATCACTAAATGGCAAATTATAGTGGTAAAGTTATTACTGATGGTTTCAAATATAGTAAGTGTCCATCTCCTTAAAATAGCCTAAATGACTATAATGATATCATGCTAGTCAGATATTTCAACATGACAGGGATAAATATCAAATCCTAAATATTATTCTTCATTCACCTGCTCCCATTTAGGTGTCATGACAGTGGATAATCCATCTCCTTCTATCCCTGTCTTTCACACCATTTTCTGCCACACTGACTGCCTTGATGTCCTCCCTCACCACATCCTTAAACCTCCTCTTTCACCTGCCTCTTTTCCTCTTGCCTGACACTTCCACCCTCAACATTCTTTTCCTGATGTACTCCCTCATCTCTCCTCTTCACTTGGCAAACCATCTCAATCTACCCATTCTGACTTGGTCATCAAACTGTCATACCTGTGTTGTCCTTCTAATATACTAATTTCTAATCTTGTCTTCCCTCATTACTCTGAACGAAAATCATAGCATCTTCAACTCTGCCACTTCCAGCTCTGCCCCGTCTTTTCGTCAGTGCCACTGTCTCCAAACCATACAACACAGCTGGTCTCACTACTGTTTTGCAGACCTTATCTTTCACTCCAGCTGTTACTCTTCTATCACAAATCACTCTTGTCACTCTTCTCCACCCTGCCTGCACTCTTCTTCACTTTCATGCCTCATTCTCTGTTGCTTTGGAACATTGAACTCAAGTATTTAAATTTGTCTACCTTCACCACCTCTGCTCCTTGCAGTTGTACCCTTCCACGATCTTTCCTCTCATTTACGCACATGTACTCTGTCTTACTCCTTCTGACTGTCATTCCTCTTCCCTCCAGTGTGTACCTCCACTTCTCCAGGTTTGCCTCAATCTGTTGTCTACTCTCACTACAAATCAATGTCATTCACGAACATCACAGTCCACAGAGATTCCTGCCTGACCTCATCTATTAACCTGCCGATCACCATTGCAAACAGAAAAAAGTTCACAACTAATCATTGATGTAAACCTACTCTCAACTTGAACCAGGCTGTTATTCCAACAGTTCACCTCACCATAGTCACACTGTCCTCATACGTATCCTGTACCACCCTCACATACTTTTCTGGTACTCCCAACTTCCTCATGCAGTACCATAACTTCTGTCATAGCACCTGTCATATGCTTTCTCTAAGTCCTCAAACATGCAGTGCAATTCCTTCTGACCTTCTCTGTACTTCTCCATCAACACTTTTAAAGCAAACATCATATCTATAGTACTCTTTACTGGCATGAAACCATATTGATGCTTACAGATCGCCACCTCTCCTCTTATTCTAGAATCCATCACTCTTTCCCATATCTTCATGGTGTGGTTGATCAACTTTATACCCCTGAAGTTACAGCAGCTCAGCACATTTCCCTTAATCTTGAAAACTGGTACAAATATACTTCTCCACTCCTCAGGCATTTTCTCGCTTTAAGATTTTGTTAAACAATCTAGTTAGAGACTCTATTGCCATCTTGCCTAAACATCTCCATGCTTCCACTGGTATATTGTCTAACCACAGCACCACTGTCCCTCAAACAACAAAAGATGCAGACAAAATGAATACCACAAACAAAATACAACAAATGGCCACAAACTAGCCATGAGAAGATAAAATATAGATCATTGCGTTTATAGACTTCCAGTCTTGGGGTACTCGTTGGTTTGTCAAGAAGCTGCAGCATGAAACCAGCTCATTCCATTGTCTGAAGTTGTGGTAGTGAGCACAGCTGGATTTTTTTTTTTGTTTTCTATTTATCTGTGCACTTTTTTTCCCATCAAGAAGAAATACCTTGTAAATAGTAGGAATTGTTTCATGATTATTATTTCACAGTATCTCGTGTTAACTTATGAGGTGAGGGCTCTCTTAAGCCTTCTTAATTATCTTGCAATTGTAGCTGGGCACATGGCTAATTATGCATGCAAATTAGCCATGCAGTGCTACCTGCCAGAGCACAGGAATCAGTGTTATGTATCCGGAGGCAGTACTTATTATTGTCAGCAAATTTACCCCTTAAGTGAAAATACATTTTTACATTTTTTTTACTTACTGTAAATGCATGCAGTATGGAAATTGGCTAGAGTAGTGATTGGGTGGTGATATCATACATGTATAAAGCAGGTTGGCAAGGATCTTACAGTAGGCATTTGTGAAAGCTCTGTGCATGGCTTATACAGGTTTATATTGTCACGCTGGCCTTGAAAAGCATCATGGGGTGCTGGGAAAACATGTTCACCAAAGCAGGCGGCATGGCACATTTCCAGGTGAATATTTGGTGAACAAGGTCAGTATACAACCTTGTCTTTTTCTCTCACAGCCCACTGATTCCACCCCTTCTGGTCCCTCCACTGTAAGACCAAGGCACTCCTGGCAAGTGTTGTCTTATTCCAGAGACAGCAGACTGAAGAATGGAGCTGAGTAATGACCACTTTAGAGAACTTTGAATCCTCTTGCTCACACTTTGTTTTTGCACTGCTCTTCATTGTTATAATTTGATGTGCCATCAAAGTCCTACTTTTGGACGTAAATATTAAAGGGGCAACGCAGTTGTGCGCCAACATTTATACTGTGACCATTGTGTACTCTCAGTCAATGACCCTTTCAAACATAAACTTCTGGATCTTGTGAAGATATAAGGAATTAAGAAAATATTGATTGACAGCAAAAAAAAAAATGTACTAAATACTTAATTTTGGATTATTTCTGCCTCAATTAACATTGAGAATGAGGAAGACTGAATATTTTCAGGTCTAAATATACTTCAAATAATATTTTTAGAATTAAAAAACATGCGTATAAACAAATAACTTATTTTATAAAAAGTCAACAATTTCTATTCAAATAGGCACTTTTCACTTAATTCAATTACTTAATGGAAATGGTTTGTGGTAGAGAAAATCCAGTTTCTAAAATAGACTCGGCATACCCAAATAATTTTTTTTTATGTGTGGGAAGATTTTGAAACAGGCCAGTGTAATCTATGTCCAGTTCTGTACCAAACAAGTGTTTTGAGCACATCATACTTAAACATTTTATGCTCTTCAAATTTACACCACTTTTAAATTATAGCCAGTACACTTTTCTTGCAGCATGTGGTGCTGACTTTGTCCCAGTAGTAACGATAAATATAAACTCTAAATCACTGTAACAAGTTCAAAATTAAGACAGCTTCTAGATTTTAGCTGTGTTCAGTACTATTCAGCTGAATCTCATGGCTGTAAAGGGAATAAAATTCAGTTTATTGTTTTTTCCTGTGGTTTACAGTTTCACTATGAACTGCAATCAGCCATTGAGATTTAACCATACTCTGTCATCATTAAAAACTTGCTAACAAGCCACTCATTTCAGTGATTAACATTTTGTACACAAATACTGTAAGTGTTGTGATTGAGAACTTTTTGATTTAGAAATTCTGCACTGGTGGGGTTTTAAAAATCTGACAGTTTACTCCAATTAATAGTAAGACATTATCACTCTTTTTTTTAAAACCCTTTAATTCTTTTCACAATTGCAGGGGTCTTTAAGTCAAACCTAGCAGCATTAGGCTGAAGGAAGGAATGAAACCTCTGTGACGTGTGAGTGTATTACATTATACACATACAAACAAGCCCATACTCTCCAATACTGGCAATTACTCTAACCCCCATCTCCCTTCTGTGGGGAAAAGAAAGAGTTTTTGTGGAAAAAAAAAACTGAGTAAATAAGTCATTGCTATGAATGAAATCAAAGGAATTCATTTAGTTACACCAACTGGTGGAGGCTCACTAAGTGTTATGAGAACAGCGCTCGTTATCACTTAGGTTCAATTTACATCTACTCGCTGGTAAACATTTCAATCCCACCAATGAGCACTCGGATAAAAGATACATTCTAGCAATACCCCTCTTCCATAAATTAACATCTAAAGTTCCCAAAATTGTTCTTCATTAAAATTCTGATCTAAACATTTGGTTTGCATAATTAAACTCCCTATATGTAAACTGTTCTCGCAGAACAAAGCACAAAGCTAAATGTTATTATGATCTAATTTCCTAATATAAAGTGTGCTGGTACAAATGAGGTCATAATATAACATCTATACAGTTTCAAGCACTTTTTTGTTTCCCTTACAGAGTACCCACCTACACAGACAAGGGGAGAATGTGCCAGCTCCTCACAGACCACGTTACATTAGATGGGTTTAGAATCCAAAGATTTTGAAGCTACAAGTCTACTTTGCTATTTACTGTATCATCATATCAATCTTCCTAAACACTGATGCTGTTTTAAATTTGTGGAAATTTACTTAACAATGTCGTAGTAGCTTAGTTCAAACAGTACATATCATGCACCACATAGTTTAATTCTTTCACAGTTCACTGATGTCCTTTATGAAGAGTTTATATACAATTCTATGTTCACAGGGGCTTTCTCTAAGTAGTTGTTTTTCACAGTAAAATAACATGCTGCTATGCTGACTAGTAATTAATAAGATGACTCGCATTCTGTTCAAGGATGGTAATTTCTGGAATTTTATAAACTGTTTGAGAAATTGGCTAATCTGTACAATTACAAGTACTATAATTCTTTATTATGATTTGATAAATGTGTAAAATGCCCATGGTGGCTAAATACAAAGTATAACCACTGTGTATACAGTTAAAATGATACAAGCAAAACTAAATGCAACATTATATTATTTGATAACATGAATTCTTTCAAACCTTGCACACCAAAAAACATAGAATAGGGAAAAATATTTTTATAAGATCAGGATCATTGGTAAACGTGTTGATAGAAAAAAGTCATCTGTTGAACAGCATAAGATTGATCATTGGGTTTAAATAGGTTCTTCTGACTTGTGCTTTTTTGATGTGTTTTGTGAATAGATCATGAATTTTGTCTTTGTTAATGTTAATTACTTCGCTTCACTTCGCTCACCAACCCACAGATTTGGTCCTATGGAAATACAATTTAAAGTTTTTTTTAATGCATGGGAATTGTTACATATGCATTATGTTCACTTTTTATTTTAAAACTGCAGTAAAAACAATATTTGGAATGAGCTTTTCTTCAACATCGCATTGAATTTGATTCCTTGTGTGGTCTAACAGCGTGATAATGCAATGTTTAACTGGCCGTGAATGAATATCGTTTCTTTGTCTCTTATAAATAAACAGACTTTTTCAAACGTTTGTCCTTGTGATGTGTTAATTGTCATTGTAAAAGCTATTCTCACGGGAAACTGTAAATGCTTTAATATGAATCTCCTTTTTGCCCGAACACAGTGTCCTGTTCATTCAATAAAAATAAGACTTTCTGATAAAACAATCTATATGAAAGTGGGAATCTCCAGAGCCAATATAGGCAGTGGCATTGTTCTGAAGAAGCTGAGGATTTCTGGCCATTGTGGTTTGCACATTATTGTAAGAAATAAATCTGGCTGACTGATAGTTCTGGATGTTGCCATTGCATCATGATATACTGTTGCAATGCTGTTGGACTACGTTCATATGATGATGGTAATATTACTGCTTTACCTATTTTGAATTTGTCTGAACTACTGATGTTTGAATTTTGAACATGATCAATGAGAACTTGCATATGTTCCGTTCTAAGTTTAGCTTGATTTGATTTAATAAAGAAGAGACAATTAGCTGAGACTTTTACAAATGCATTAAAGTAATGTTGCGATAGATGTTGAGATGATAGAAGGGGGTTAAATACATGAGTGTATCATTAATTTGAACCCGAAATATTGTGAGGGTGTTATTCGTTTTTCTGAATGTGTTTGTTTCATATTTTATGACCATCCTGTTTCGCCATCTGGGAAAAGCAAAGGAAAGAGTAAAGGGTCGGCATGTGGCTGAATGTGGCAATGTATTTGACAGAAATGACGAACCCTGCTTTGGCTTTGGATATACATGAATATCTACTCTGTCTTTGATATGTCCGTCTTTTGAAATTATTATCACTGATAATTCGTCACATGTTGGTTTATTATAAATTCGACTGTGATCTTTCTTTGTCCATGTTTTCTGTAGATAAATGTTGTTTAAAGTGCAATACTTTTGGACGTTGCAGAGCTTCTCCGTGATCATAAATATACACCTGACCAAATTGTGGAGTTTTCAAAATGAAACTTATAGCTTTATAGTTTGCATGTTCTCCCCGTGTCTGCGTGGGTTTCCTCCGGTTGCTCCGGTTTCCTCCCACAGTCCAAAGACATGCAGGTTAGGTGGACTGGCAATTCTAAATTGTCAGTGTGTGTTGGTGTGTGTGTGTGCCCTGCGGTGGGCTGGCGCCCTGCCCGGGCTTTGTTTCCTGCCTTGCGCCCTGTGTTGGCTGGGATTGGCTCCAGCAAACCCCCGTGACCCTGTAGTTAGGATATATGGGGTTGGATAATGGATGGATGAATTCTTAATACTCAAAAATATATCTTTAGATGTATGATGTTTGTAAACAGTATTTAAAGTGTTGCCTCTATAAAGAGAAAACAGGAGCTGTGGCTTTAAAGCTAATAGACCCACACTATTGTCATGTTAGACTTTAAAAGGTATTATGGTACTTTGAGGTTTACAAATGTTTACAGATAGTCTGTTTTTCTGGGAGTAAATCTCTACCTACGTCAGGCAAGGAATTCCAATGAAAGAACTATGACGAAGTTTCCAACACATTATGTGAGACCATATATAGACAGGTGTGTTCTTCTCTTCTCATAATATTGTACAATTACTTGAATTTACCACATGTGGACTCCAGATAAGGTGCAGAAACATCTCATCGATGATCGGTAGAATTTAATGCACCTCAGCCAAGTTTCAAGTGTCATAGCAAAAGGTCTGAATACATGTGTCAATTTGATATTTCAGTTCTCTATTTTTAATAAATTTGTATAAATGTCTATAATCCTGTCTTGCCCTTTCTTGCTTGTGAGGTAATGACTGTTGCTTGATGTGGAGGAAAAATAATTTGAATGATTTTAAAATTAGGCTGCATCATAACAAAATGTAAATATAGTGAAGGGATTCAAATACTTTTTGAATCCACTGTACATGTAAAGTGAATGATGAGATGAGAACAGTATACTAAAAAGATAAATTAGTATTAAAAAAGTGCTACACTGGTTCTGTTACTAAACTATTAAATACAACATTAACTCTTTCAAATTATTAATGCATCCATGGTTTTTAAAATGCTTTTTTAGCTGACTATAAATAGAATTCTTTATGTCCAGAACTTAATGTAATTTACAATACAAATGCTTTGCATTTTCCATTTGTAACATCCCTGTCTTGTTCTTCAGCTCACCCCTTACCAGAGGTTTTAACAAGGCCCAAAATTCTAATTACTGTAAAAGATCTGCCTAATGTGGATCATACTATACCTTGCCAAAATATCTTGGCAAAGGCATTACAACTTCTTTCTAGTAATTAGGTTTGTACCTTTTTTCATTTCATCTTTCACTTTTCCTACATCTTTTGAATCTCATTTATCAGGAATCGTGGGCAGAAGTTGAGACCCTGTTGTGACTTTTAAAATTGCTTTGAACTTCAAAAAATTTCACAGATTGCTCACCTCTGCTCGTAGGGTTTTAGAGTCTGATTAGTAAAGTGAAGGCAAAAGGGCTGCTATCGGAGGTCCAGGATTCATACTGTGAGAATGAAGACATTTATTAATACAATTCCTTGTAACCTGACTGCTGGGCATACCCTTCATTTTTAAAAAATATCTCTATTTAAAATTTACATATAATTTTCTTCTAATACTAGACATGAAAAGACACTAAACCCTTTGTGACACTTAAGTAAAGAGAGCATACCAGTCTCATTATGGCTGTACCATTTGGAAATTAGACAAACGTTCTTCTTTTCTTACAATAGTAAAATTTCAGTTAATTTGAATAATATTGTACATGGGGGATTAAACTAGTATATCCGTTGGTGGTAAATTTAGCACAGACCCTCCTTGGTGAAGAGAAACCTATGCAAGATGAACCATCAAATATTGCCTTGTGTCCTATATGCTGTTTCTGAAACCGAGCTGGAAAAGGAGATGTTAAGCAAACTCCAAAGAAAGTGACAGAATCGTATTTTTATTTTAGACCATGTTTAATTTGAAGCTTGGCGTTTGCAGCATTACATGGCAACAACATCTCTGGTGTGTTTTGAGGGGAAAAAAAAAACTTGTGAAAACACAAGTGCCATGCCATTAATTAATGTATATTGTAAACACTGCACTCTGTCATTTGCTTTTTTGTTACATCTGTTAGAAGAAAACTAAAGAAAAGTTTGAAACAAACAATTGTTTTATTTTAAAATTAAAAAAAGATTAAAAAAAATTAGGATATTTGCCATTTCCAAAAAGCAGATCTTTGTGGATTTATTTTAGAACTAATTCACCTTCATGCTTTTTCATTTAAGTCTTTAGACACTGTGACCATGCAGAAGCCTTATATAGATATAACAAATCAAAAAAGACCTCCTTAATATATTTTTGGTTTCTCCTAGATGACAACAAGATCATAACAAAATAAAATGGAGACATTCTTTTGTCTCATGTTTCACAGATGTTTCTCCTGAGACACAATACCCCAGTAGACTCACAAGTGTCTCCTCTTGAGCTTCAGCTGAGATCTCAGCAAAGTTACACAATGGCTTCAGATTTTCTAAAATGTGTCTTGACTTTTTTTTTTTTTTTGCAGTTTTTAAAGTATTTGCATTGTGTGCTGAGTAACATGGGTTGAAATGTATGGATAGTTGTTTATGGTAATAAAACAATTTACTATGATTATAAAATTGTAGCCTTTCCTTCTGTAGTCATAGCTTCTGATTAACATGATTAGTTGCTCTAATTTTTATTGTGGTGCTCCAGTTAGATCATACTCATTCTAGAAGACAAGGCGGGAAATGTGGCATAGTGGTTAAGATTTTGGATTTCAGATCCCACTGCTGACACCTGTATGACCACAAGAAAATCACTTTATCTGCCTGTGTTTGTATTGGAAAAACAAAAGAAACGTAGCCAATTGTATCCCGCATGATGTGCGACACCTTGGATAAAGGTATCAATCCAATAATAATGAAGTCTTGAAAGAAATTTAAACAAGTCTAGAAAGAGACCTCACAAAATGTAACACGCTTTTCAAACCAACTTCTCAATATTAGCTCCTTTTACCTCAGTTGTATCTCAGGTCTCCTTTTTGTCTAAGGCTGTTTCTCCTAAGGAATTGTAGGAGAAACATCAGTGACAAAGTTGATTTTTAAATGAAACATAAATGAAAATCTCTTCAGTCTCATGAGCCTTCAGAGATCAACTATGGGTTGGGGTATATAGGGTCATCAGAGAAGATTATTGCAGGCTTTTTAGTTGTTGTTTGTTGTTTGTATTTACTTCTATTTGGCTGACTAATTTATGCTGTACTGTACAATCTGAGCCAGCAGTATGTTTTTGAGCACCAGATGCAGAGGTTAATTAAAACAAGTTCTGTTCTCGGCAGGGAAAGCTGCGGCCTGCTTTGTTTCTATTTCCTGGAGCTCAATCGATAGCTCACTGTGTGGCACCTAGCAGGTTTTTTTTTTTTTCTAGAGCTGCCCATGACTCTGTAATGATGCTGTTCAGTTAATTGTTTTACCAGAAGCTGTTTTGCTCATAACCAATATGTGATTCCCAATTGAGTTAGTTCAACTGTCAGATTCTTTAGTACTTAGTAACTACCTTCTTCCCTTTTTCTTTGAAAAGATGGCTGTCAACTTGCATATCAGCTGCTTTGTGTTTGTTCAGTCTCTTTGCTCACCTATGAATAATGCATTTGGTTAGAAGAAATGTAGGTTCCAGGTCACATGTTGAAGAAAGCAGCAGAGACTTTTTAAGGTTTTTCCTTCAGTAATCACTACAAAAAAGTTCAGAGAGATTTAGCAGAGTCAGCAGACAGAAATTAAAATGAATTTTTCAACACGATATTAAGACAAAACAGTTTAAAACCACAAAATGAACCACGTCTCAAAACCTGTAATTCTTTACTTAACTGAATTTCGTTTTTGTTTGTAGTTTGACCACTAAGTTTCTCAAACAGGCATTTAGTTTGCTTGAGTCAAAGTTTGTGCTCTTTGTTGTCCATGCCTACAATGTTTTATAGCATAGCCAGAGTGACATCACATTTAATGCACACTAGACTACCATCCTTTCGAAGCTGAATGTGAGAGAGCTTGTATGCTCTGTAAATTATGTAGCGGTACAAACATTAGTGTCTGGTGCTTATGTAAAAGTATCTGGTAAAGTCATGATAGTACTGGTAAGAATGTGGTGTGGAGGGTTTGGAACCAAACAATCACTGTTAAAGTAGTGTAAATCCTTTCTAACATGCTTTGAGTCAATGACATTTTTCTACAAATCACACTTCTTCAAAAATATCAGATCTGTATCACATATGAGTGGGAATTAAGCTGCATTGTGAGCATGGCACTTTTTGTTTTCAAAAAAATCAAATGAAATGTTGTACTAGAAAAACTATTAAAAAAAAAAAACAACCCTAAACACAGTGAACCCAAATATGGCCTAGTGTCGATCCTGACAAATCAGCAGCAATTTTTCAGTAGTCTTTCTTCTTCAACCTACATTAATAAGATCCCATAGGTGTTAGAATCATCTTTGTCTGACAACTATATCTGTATGGATTTTTCTACCCACTGAAATAACTTCTACTTCTGCTAAAGTGTTCAGAGCCAGATTGCTTTCAGGTTTTAGGTTTGTGTAAGTATTGTTCAGTGTAGGATTTTCATTGATTGAATTCACAGACAGATGTCTCAGTGAAAAATTGTATGGCATGCTTTGTGTTACCAGATACAAAGGAGACAACATTGTGTATGACTGCACTGGAGACGGGATTCACTTGTCATAAGTACATGTACAGTGACACAGTATAATTTTCATGCATACTTCATAACTTCAGTGGCTTATGTTATTTTTTTTTTTCACATCAGCATGAATCATCCTTTTCCAGCTTTATGGGAGCCATAAAATTATGTTTAAAACATTTTGTTTTTCAGCATTCCTGTTTTCATTTTACTCATTTTATATACTGTATATTGTGATATTAGTAGACAGTTTTGGTTGTCTGGTTTAATATGCACAGCCTTCTGCATTTATATTTAGTATCTGCCTAAAAAAAATTCCTACTTTCGTCATTCTTTATTTTTGCTGTTTGTTTCAAGCCCCATAACACATTAAAGATGATCTTTTTCCAAGGTTAATGCTTTAATATTTAAAATAAGTGCTACAAAATTAATAATATCTAGAATAGTGTAGTGAATATATTTTAGGTAAAAAAAGTTTCTGACTGTATCTTAATTTTCAAAGTAGAGCTTGTTGCTGGAAATATTTCGTAAGTAAAGAGTCCTGAGCCATTGTTATATATAAACTCCAAACCCTGACATACTTTAATTACACAAACCGGAGTCCTCACAGGCCTTGTTCAATGCATCTTGACAGACTGAAGAAATCCAACAGAAAGCTGCCTTTAATCAGTTAAGTTCATTTACACTGAACAGTGTACATACACTATGAAGCATTTCAAAGACACCAATCAGCATTAAGATAAATGGTACAGTCTAAAAACACACCTCTGTATTAAGTGTTATGTAAACTCTCAAAATAGTTGCACATCTCAGAGTTGTGTTGAAACTCGTTTAAAAGAAATATTTTGCCCTCTTATAACAGTTATCATTTCTGAAGTCATGTAAAATGAATGTTATATACATCACATTTTCTAATTTTAATGAACAAATGAAGTCAGATGACTTTGTTTAATAGGCAGGCAGTTTCCAGCACTTTTTATTTTTCTTCATATTTCAAATTATGATGGGTTTGATATGAAGCTAATATGTTATTATGACTAATGCTATTATTGCAAATAAAACAATTGTGACTAATGTAAAATACAGTAGATGCTGCTTCGTGATCTTTTATATGAGTTGTATAAATGCAAAGAATTATTATTGTTTAATGTATATTTTTATTTTTATGAGCCACTGACTGGCAGCATCATAAAGAATAACCTTTATCCAAAATGAATGAAATGATACATTTTTTTTTCTTTAACAATTCTTTATGTCTAACTTTTTGAATGTCAGATTAACTCTCACATTTTTTCCCTTATTAACACAGTTGTGATGGGGTAGATAGCTATTTTCATTTAATTAGCGCTAGGCTTCATGGTTTAAAAAAAACAATTGCTACACTGTATGTGTAATTTTGGGTAATGCTGTCTCTTGGTGTTAACAACAATTGAAAAAGATATGAATAAATAATTTTTAAGTCACTGAGTGGGTTTATTTTTAAAATCTGTTTTTGATCAAAAGGAGGGATTACATAGATGAATAAATCTGACCACCAAAAGTGAACGAATGACTAAATATGTGCTACTCAATTAGTTTTTGAAGTGGGAGACCTGCTGAGAGTTCAGACATTACTGTCAGCTTCTGCATGGTATAATGTTGGAAGAAATATTTTGATGCACATTTTCCTCTGAGAAGCATCAAAGGTTCTGTAATCTCCTATACACTGAGAATGAAGGAGGATAAGACATCTTGTGGATCACTCCTTCAGTATGTCTAAGTCACCATAAAGAATTTACTTTTTAAAAGGAGCCACAACACAACGTTTGGAAAGCATTGTAGATTTTTCCTTATTAGTTTCAAACAACTGTATTCGTCTTGTAAGATAAATGTTAAGTGTATT
The DNA here is from genome assembly GCF_016835505.1 of Polypterus senegalus. Lineage (NCBI taxonomy): Eukaryota > Metazoa > Chordata > Cladistia > Polypteriformes > Polypteridae > Polypterus > Polypterus senegalus. Next base: position 69,276,380 of record NC_053170.1, on the reverse strand, counting down.
GATGCTTCCTGGGCAAAAATGATCACATTGACAGTTAATGGAATGATCCCATTTACAAATAATGTGACAAGTCACATCAAAGAAGAGAAGCAGAATTGTTTATAGCTTAGTTTTTTACTGTATATGAATAGTTATAGCATTATGGCACAGGCACTTGCCTTTTTGGACAGAGAATGGGATGGGGCATCACAAGCTCTGGGAAGCAGATGGCCAAGCAAGGGAAAGCCGTTTTTGTAAGGATGAATGAATTGATGCTTATAGGAGGGAGAGTGAGACAGAAGCATGTCTGTCTGCTGGCAGGCATGTGGGTTTGTGCTTGTGCTTATGCGTGAGCATGAGTGGGAAAATTCTTCCTTAAAGAATGGAGCTCTGGGAAACAGGGTGTGGCACGTGGCCAGCATCATCATGTTCAGTGCTCTCACTGGGGGGAAATGGATTGGCAGCATTGTTCCTCTTTTGCCAATGGCTACTGAGATGTTCAGGTCCATGCACAATTTACATCACACAAAATTCTTCTCACAATGGATTGCAAGTGCCTGGTCTAGCTCAGTTGGTATCATACCTTCTGACATCATCATCTGTCAAAATACATCAAAAATAGATTAAAACCATAAGACTGGCAAACAATCAAAAATTATTTTGTACATACCTGTTCTTTCCACACCAGTTAAGTGAAATTAGCAATCCTCAGACTGCCTTAGTAGCCTTTTCAAATTTGGCACCATCAGGTTGTTCTCCTCATTGGTTGGGAAAGATCAAGATGGTCCTCAGCCCATCAGCATATTGTCTTGTTGTTGTTGCATTCCTGATAATTATCTGGCTTCTTTTTCTAATTACTATGGCCTGTTTTAATAAAGCAAATTGTAATGGACTCCTCTTTGCTAGCTTGTGCCACATAGCATTTGCTGGGAAACACAGTGAATCCAAGTGGAAATAAAAAAATAAAAAAATGGAAAGGGGTCTTCATTTTCATGTAGAGAATTTGGGCTATAGACTTCGAACCTTGTTGCTAAACCGGAAAACTCCCATACACACAAGTGTAATCATAGAACACTGCAGAGCCAGTTGGTTCAGTCCAAAAACACATTTTTAGCACTTAATAAATTTAAGCAGATAGTTAAAAATAGAAAAAAAAATGCTTAAGAAGACAAAGTTGAGGGATATTGTTAACATTTTAATAATAAGTAAAGTTTCTGAGGGAAGGTTAGTACTTTTTTTGCACAACATCTGTGCTTCACTGGCCCTTAAGGTTAAAAAGTTGACGGCATTTGTACTAAAAGCCAAGGGCCTTATGAAAACAATAGGATAATCATATTCTACAAATTGGTAAAACCTGCCTCTACAAGCTGCAAAGGCTGTACACCTTTTGTTTATCTCACACTTGCAGCAGTGCTACCAGCCATATAATTGTACACTCTATGTACTGTAGAAGTAGTTAGAGAAGTGGTGGTGGAGCTGCAGAGGAAGCTTGTCAATAGTAATGAATTTATTATGTGAAAACTGGGTCCAAAACAGATTCTTTCTTAGGTTCCTGATGTGATACTAAATTTAGTACTGGAGAGTGCAGCAAGTGAATCAGATCCTCTTCATAATTGATCTGCATAGTGGTAGGAGGTTGAAGAACAGAACGTGACAAAAAATTAGCCACTACACTGTCCTCTAAGTCTGTAAAAGGCTTATGCACAGTCTACAGACCATCTCCAGGCTGCCTCTTTTTTAAGCAGCCGCCAAAAGGGATTAGTGAGTGCAGAGTATTGTAGCAAAAATCTCATGTTGTACTCCATTATCCCAAGAAACAAGGGCAAATATGAGGCCAAAATAGGTGCTAGACATACTGAATGGCCTCCTCAAGGAGTGACAAACCTTGAACCAACAAGTGGAACCCACTTAAGTCAACTTTGCATGTAGCAAACAAGCCCTTATCTACATTTAATGTAAGGTTGTGGTAGCTAAGTGCTGAAAAGGTTGCTTGCAGTCACTGGTCATAGACACGGGCATGCTGATAAAGTACACATGTAATGCCACGAAACATGCATGCTGACACTTCAGTACGCAAGCAATGGTACTAAAATACAGTCAGACTTCTTTTTTTGAGCACGTACACCATCAGATCTAAAAACTAGTGTGGAGAGTCACTCGCGTACTGAAGAGTCTATAGCTGCAGATGGAAGCTGCACTGTACTTTGTCAACATGTCGATCAAACACAGGAAGATCTGCAGTCTACTTGTGGCTTTACACTGTATGAAGATAAGTAAATAAATCAAGGTAAACAGGTAAATAACATTTGATCTGGCTTTTATATAAGTAACATATAAATGTTTTTCATATGAAGACCATCACAAAACATAATCACAAACAGGATTTTGCACAATACCTTGGTGAGCTCTGTAAGCCATGCTGTTTCGTTGAAGGACAGGTGTGGGGCAGACTGACTGGCAGGATGACGCCCGACCTGTTGCTGCATCCAAACGGTGCCATCTTTCCCCTTTACGCCTGGTGCAGTTGCATTGTTATGTGAGAGTGGATGTTTCTTGTGGGGAGAGCTTCTGTTCTCTTTCTCTAATGTAGAACCCTCATCCTCATCTGAGTTCACCTCTTTTATAGCAGAAAACAGTAATGTCAGATTGGGGGGAGCGTGAACATGACTGAGAGAATAAAACTGGAAAAAAAATGCTAACCTTTACAAGTATCATACATTTACACTAGCTATTACAGACTCAAATCAAATGTGCGTTTTTATTCTAGTGTATAATAGCAACAGTAAGAGCAGCTCAATACTCAAAAAGGTCACAATCGGAATTGAACCGGTAACCTCTGGATTACAAGTCAGCAGTTCTTATTGCTGCACCAACAAAGCTGTTGTGTCAGTGTTGTACCCTAACCCATTTCTTTTTCTATGGTTATATTTTTGAATAAAAGCACACTTGTTTTGTTATATTTGTACATTTTGCGAAAGTGTTTATTTGATATTTGTACTTCAGTCTTCACACATTATACATTTCATGTGTACATTTTGTGAATTATTACTAAAATATGAAAAATGTTTCTTTTTTAGTTATGTGTTCAACAATTCCTGCCTTGCATTTCATCCTACATTTGCACAGACAATTGCAACTCCAGGCACCTCACACACAGATAAGGAGCCTTGGATTGAGCTGGGAGAGCTTTTTGCCTTCTGTGGCGGTGGTGGAAGTGGGATAGTAGGCTGCTTGCTGCTTGTGCTGATCAACACAATTACAAAACAAAAGACTCTAATGGAGAGTTATGAAGGAATTTAAGGTGGGCTGGGATTACATGTTTTTTCGTAGTCTTCAGGGATTCTAGTGTTAAAAAGCAAAAGCACTTACAGATAGAACTTTATTTGTCCCCAGTGGGGAATTTGGCTTTTATAGAAGCTCTTTAAGTAAATAAATACATAAAAACTAAGTAGATTAATAAATAAATATATATATAAATAAATACACACACCAGGAAGAATTCAAAGCAAGAAAATTAAAAGTAAAAGTTATTTCACAGTAAGGCATTATGCAGGCATATTGCTGTTGGTGTAAAGCAGCCCCAGTTCTGTTTCTTCACACACTTCTGCTGTGTAATTCATTGGCTGAAAGTCCTCAGTGTTAATGTGTTAGAGAGAGGATGGGCAGCATTGTTCACAATGGCACTAAGTTTTATTGTAATTCTCTTTTGGTACTACCTCCAGGGAGTCTAGAGTGTAGGCAGTGGTGCAGACAGGACACCAGAAAGAGAAAAAGTATTGCGCATTTCTCTTTGACAACAGAGTTACGCAAACATATAAAAAATTAAAATACAAAAATACCAGACAATAAATTACAAACACTGCAATAAATGGTCAATATGTAAATGCAATACAGATATAATTTTTTAGCTTATCTTTTTATCCTAATAATGATAATAGGTAAATGGAAAAGTAAAATGTATTTTGTATGAGCATATAATAATAATAATAATAATAAGCAGAAGTCTGTCAAGAAACACCACTGGGGGTCCTTTATACCAACACATCTGCATAATGCCTCACTTTGACAGTGACAGCCAAATAAGATGTTTTTCTTTTAAATTTTCTTGCTTTATAGTCATTTTTATGTGTGTTCAGACCAATGTGTGTGCCCATATTTATGCATTTACTTATTTATCTAGCTATTTATGTATGTATTTATTTAAAGAGCTTCTGTTAAAGTCATATTTCCCCCTAGGGACAAATAAAGTTCTGTCTATCCATCCATCCATACCCCAATTGGTAAAAGGTGAAAAGAATACAAAAACCCATTGTATTTAGGTCCTGCAGACAATAAACACTCAGTGATATGCTTAACTGATATTGATGTCTATTAAGCAGTAAAACACATTAAACACTTGTTTAATGTCTATAATAAATAAATGCTTGATAAGTGTGTACAGTTCTTCTTAATATTTTGCCTTTTACTGTTAAAGTTCTCCTGGTTCTGCCTCCAGTTAACATCTTATCATCCCTCTAATTTTGCTCTTCTTTCTGATACTCCTGTTGGCTCATTCAACCATTTTAGTCTGTATTTGGAATCCTGCTATCAGCTAGAAAAATCTTGCTGAACATGCAGACATGTTTTCTTCTTTCTTAACTATAAACCAATTTTTTCTTAATTTTAAGATGCCACTTCTGCTTGGCTTTATTACTTCAAATTAAAAACAAGTTAGATAGTAAATAGAATATAACCTTGCAATTTAAACAAAAATGGCAGCCTTTTATGGATAAAGCCCTTTGCTATAATCCTGTAGAGCAACAGAACATCCTTACTGTTTATTAAACTCTGATTCTTATCTTGTTACCTTTAGGCAGAGGGATTAAGACAGGAAAAATGTTTAGGGGTGGGAAGGTGTCAGAAAGGAGGCAAAATGTAATTTCTGTCTACTGTGTTTTTCCCAGAAAAAAGTAACAAAATAGATTGCAAGTTTTACATTTTTTACTGTATTTATTCTTAAATGACATGTTTTAAATCAGATAAAAAAAAAATGTATTTATCTGATCATCTATTTTTCCCTTACTTGTTTGTTTCAGATGAGTTCCAAAAATTAACTTTGAACAGATGTAGGAATTTAAAAGAATGATTAATTCACATTTTATGCAGCAACCAGTATAAACTTTACTTCCAAATGCATGTTTCCAGATAAACAGCTGATATTTGAAACATCACTTCCATATGATTTGGAATGGTTATAAAATAGCAAAGTATTAATTAGTCCATCCATCTATCCTTACGCCTTCCTTATTTGTCCAGTGCAGGCTCTGGCTACATTTGCCACTACTTAATGACATAAAGGGCATACACACACACACACACACACAGATATACTCACAATATGTAATAAATCCATGTTTACTTTGTTTATCAAAGACCAATAAACACAATATAAGCACACAAATGACATTTCATTCTACCCACAAATGGATTTTTATTTGGTACAGTTTTTTACAGAGTGTGTGTGTGTTATTGCCCTTTACCACTCTAAATCTGGTAAAGCAAAGGCGAAATCAACACATACTTTAAAAGATACATACACAGTGACAGTACTCCTCTATATACAACAAACCATCTTAGACAAGGATAATTTAGAGGAAGGGATGACATTTTCAAACTTTTAAGTTGAGTTATTTTTTCCTTCTTAGGCAATTGCAGTGTTCCTTCAAAATGGCAAATTTTATCAAAGCATAATACTCCTGTGCAGATTGGGCTGGCAGTCCATACAAATAAGACACATTTTTACTGGCTTGTTCATTCTTTAAAGAAACAACCTTTCTTCACCTTTGTTGAGAATACTGACATTTTATGCTATATGTAACCTTGCAGAATATCTCATTAGCCAATGTTTATTTGGTAAATGCATTATAAAGTAATTGTTGTTTTAGATTTATGCAAGATAACTTTCTTTTTATCTAACAAAAATCTACCAATCTCAATATTTCACTCAGAATAATAAAGTTTTTTCTAACAATTCCATTTCCACATATGTAACACAGGACGTGATAAACCTGCCTGTCAACCTTTATCTACAATGTTTCCTTTATATTGAAAACTACCAAAATACCCGTGCTTTGCAGCGGAGAAGTAGTGTGTTAAAGAAGTAATGAAAAAGAAAAGGAAACATTTTGAAAATAACATAACATGATTGTCAATGTAATCAATGTAATTGTTTTGTCACTGTTCTGAGTGTTGCTGTCATATATATTTACAGTGTATATATATATATATATATATAATATATACACACACATCTCTCTATATATATACTGTATATATATATATACATATATATATACATACACATATATATATCTATATCACTATCTATCTATATTATATATATATATCTATCTATATATATATATATATCTATCTATATATATATATATATATATATATCTATCTATATATATCTATCTATCTACAGTAATCCCTCCTCGATATCTAGGGTATGCTCCAGACCCCCGCGATAGGTGAAAATCCAAGTAGAAACCATGTTTCTATGGTTATTTTTATATATTTTAAGCCCTTATAAACTCTCCCACACTGTTTATAAATATTCCCCACAGAGTTATACAGCATAATCCTTTTGTATTCTCTTAGATATTAGGTAAGATTCATTGAAATTATGTATATAAACACAATGTTTATATACAGTAAAACCTAAATATTATTTTAAAGATGTTGAGTGTCTCCAATATCACATGTTACAGCCATTACGATAGACATGCCACCAGCAATAAATACGTACAATGCAACAAAAATAGTATACAGTAAATGTGTGCGTACAGTGACACTAAACGTACGTACATGTACTAAGTACTGTAAGTAGAAAATTAATTATGGTTACTCACCAACAATGACACAATGACTTGTCCGATAACAATGAGTTTTATTTTACTGCACAACAAAGGAGAGCGTTACAGCCCTTAAAGGAGCCTCTTCAGGCGATTATGTAGCACTGTCGTTGTTCTTCTTCTGGTAGTCTTCAATCCAAATCCTTAATGCAGATTCCATACAGACTACTGCCTTATTACATCCAACTACAACTCGTTTTGCACCCCGGTTAAAAGGACAATGCGGCCGTAGATCTTATATTCCTTTCCTACTTTTTAAATTAAAAGAAGCCTCATTGATGCTGTAATGGCATCCTACAGCGGTGTAGCTTTTCCCTTCCTTCAACAAATCCAAAATGTTTACCTTTTCTGCAATCGTTAACATCTTCCGTTGGCGCTTGGACACCGCCCCTGAAGTAGTAGCAGGAGCAGATAATTTTGGAGCCATAATAAAGGGCTTGACTATGCACAAAGATAAACACAAAAGAGCACAAAAGTTACCTCTTTACACAGCGAAACATGTTGATGCTGAATGAGCGAGACAAGACTTCCTGGTTAACACCGCATTCAGCACACAGGAACTTAACTGCGTGCTCTGATTGGTTAGTTTCTCAATCATCCGCCAATACGTCCCTTGTATTAAATCAACTGGGCAAACCAACTGAGGAAGCATGTACAGGAAGTAAAAAGACCCATTGTCCGTAAAACGCGCAGAAAATCCACGTTATATATTTAGTTATGCTTACATATAAAATCCGTGATAGAGTGAAGCCGCGAAAGTCGAAGTGCGATATAGCGAGGGATTACTGTATATCTATATCTATCTATCTATATAATCTATATATCTATCTATCTATATATATATATAATATATATATCTTCTTTGGGGTGCGAGCAGCTGTTGCTGGGGGTGCCAGAATCCATTGAGGAAGAAAAATGAAAAACATCTTAATTTATCTATCCATTCCTAAATAATTAAATGGGCAGGCTATTTTTTATCAGTGCAATACGCTGCTTGTTAAAACGGATGACTCCTGCTCTTACGTGCATTTAGTGCTGCATGGGTATTATGAACTATCGTATCTGTTCAAGTTCTATTTAAATTTTAAATATAAGTAATTTTATTTAGTCGACAGAAATATGTTTAGTAGGAATGTAAGTTAAATTTAGTCATCATTGCATAAATTTTTCTTCACCATAGAAATTTAAAGACTAAATTCAACTTCCATTCCTACTAAAGATATTTCTGGCGACTAAATTGAACCTACTTATATCCAAATTCGAGCTATTGAGCTGTCTCCTGTCTGCCTGAATATGTCACTCTCGCTTCGCTCTTACTTTTTTCCTGTTCATTTAATCATGGCTAGTCGCGGAAAAATTATAAAATGGAAGGAGGATTACACTGAGTATGGCTTTACCAAAACAATTATTGATGGCGAATAAAGTATCCATTATTTATAAAGCTTCAATTGGTGATCTGTTTTTCTGCGTTAACCTCGTATTTTTTCATACTTCTTCTCAAACCAAGGGGGTGCGAGGGTAAAATGAATCGGGAAGTGCTGATATATATATGTTGAATATATTGAAATAGTTTTACTGTCAAATAATGCAAACATTACTCATCAGGCGTACACACTTACTGCATCCCCTCTCGGGAATCGAACCTCGGCGCTAGAGGTGAAGCCTCTCATGTTGCTCCACGGCGTGTGGTTTGTTTATTTGACAGTATGTATATCGGGGTGTATATATATATATATATATATATATATATATATATAGTAATCCCTCCTCCTCAATCGCGTTCCAGATCCACCCGCGATAGATGAAAATCTGCGAAGTAGAAACCATATGTTTGTATGGTTGTTTCTATATATTTTAAGCCCTTATAAACTCTTCCACACTGTTAACATTATTAGAGCCCTCTAGACATTCATTAACACCCTTTAGTCAAAAGTTTAAACTGCTCCATGACAAGACAGAGATGACAGTTCTCTCTCACAATTAAAAGAATGCAAACATATTTTCTCTTCAAAGGAGCGCCATCAGGAGCAGAGAATGTCAGGGAGAGAGTGAGATAAAAGCAAACAATCAAAAAATCAATACGTGCTTTTAAGTATGCCAAGCGGCATTTTGTAGAGGAGCGTCCGTATCCTCTAGGCAAACAGCCTCTGTGCAAACAGCCCCTCTGTTCACACCCCCTCCATCAGGCGCAGAGAATGTCGGAGAGGGTGAGAGAGAGAGAAAAGCAAACAATCAAGCACCGCTCAGGAAGCATATTGTATATCATTGAGGAGTTTTAGTTATTATGTAATACATGCTCTGATTGGGTAGCTTCTAAGCCAGGAAGTCAAGGAGATCAGTGGGAGATTTTCCTGCAAAACCATCCATGACATACATTACAGTCAGTTCTGTTTTTAGCCAAGCGCTCCTTGGCTTTTGTGTTAAAGTGGAGAAGGCTGAATGCGTGAAATTTTTCTTGTATTCCCGAAACTTCTGGGGCTCGAGGAGCGTGACAAACATCAGGTTTTCGTGGTCTTGAAATCTGGTCTGTGTCTGGCAAATAATATTGTCCAGAATCCTACCATGGAGTTGGCTGTAGTGCACGCACCGATCTTTCGCTCGGAGCGCTTATGCGTGCGTTCAGTGGCCTCGGAGAGTTCCTCATATCGGCTTCTATCCAATCAATGGGTCTGAATTTGGTGATGTTGCCGTACGCCTGCTAGAGGGCCCTACTGACACCAACTCAAAATCTGATTGGTTGAAGCAACAGGTTAATCGACATTTATTCTGAGTTAGAGTGCCTCCACAATAGATTGTGAAAGCCTCTCTGCCTAGCAACAAATGATGGTTGAAATGTGATTGGTTAAATGCTTTAATACAAAACTTCGCCTCCCACGGCTATCGAGCTGCATTCTATTACAGTATATGGACAAAAATACGTTCCAGTTATGACCATTACACGTAGAATTTCGAAATGAAACTTGCCCAACTTTTGTAAGTAAGCTGTAAGGAATGAGCCTGCCAAATTTCAGCCTTCTACCTACACGGGAAGTTGGAGAATTAGTGATAAGTGAGTGAGTGAGTGAGTGAGGGCTTTGCCTTTTATTAGTATAGATAGCAAAATACCTGCGCTTCGCAGCAGAAAAGTAGTGTGTTAAAGAAGTTATGAAAAAAAAGGGAACATTTTAAAAATAACATAACATGATTGTCAATGTAATTGTTTTGTGACTGTAATGAGTGTTGCTGTCATCAAGGATTTGATTATCATTATTTCTTTCAATCAGGTTCGCATTGGGAAGATGTGTTGTGTTCAAGTTACATTCCGTGTTTGTCAACCGTTGTAAAGATAACAGCTTTCATTTATCAATTCCTTTCTTACTGCATCAATAAACAGCTCGTCTTCCTCTTTATTTGAGACATCAGACACTGCCTGCACGGGTTTTTTTTACACTGTCTTCCTTTAGCTGGACATTGACTTTTTCCACCATGTGCTTTGTTTCCGCAGTAGCTGTACTAATGAATATGCTTGTATGCGTCACACGCGCGGTAGAGTGTTTCTATTGGATTGCCGCTGACAGACGGCCTTATATGGGCAGGCACTCAATTATGTGGGAGGCATGACGATGAGAGACGCAACTCAGCCTCACACGGCGACCGAGATGCAGGCTTTGGCCGGTATATATGTACATAAGTAGGTTTCAGTTATGACTGTTACGTGTAGAATTTTGAAATGAAACCTGCTTAACTTTTGTAAGTAAGCTGTAAGGAATGAGCCTGCCAAACTTCAGCCTTCTACCTTCACGGGAAGTTGGAGAATGAGTAAGTGAGTGAGTGAGTGAGTGAGTGAGTGAGTGAGTGAGTGAGTGAGTGAGTGAGTCAGTCAGTCAGTCAGTGAGGGCTTTGCCTTTTATTAGTATAGATTGATTAAACTCGTGCACAATTATTTTCCAAAATGGTACGCATTAATTATTTTAGTCTTTTTAATTTTTTTGTTTCCAGTAACTGGCAAACTCATTATTGGCATTCTACCGCACTCAAATAAAAATACAAAGGAAACACTTTACATCAAAATAGGTTTTTGTTGTCATTTAAACTCTTATTGAGATCCTTAAACAAAAGATCTCAGAAGTAATAAAGTAAATAAAGTAATAAAACGGGAAGCATGGTCCAGGACCTCCTTTAGTCTATCATGTGGGATGATTTGTCCACTTGTCCAGCTCCCAGATACTACTGCATAACATTCTCCCTTCACACTCCCTTTTCAGAACACCTAAGCCTGTCTTCTTTTTGTTTTTCTCCTTGTTAACTTTTGACCCAACTCGGTTTTAGAACTTCCCCTAATGACCTGTAATACCCCTGCACTTCTGAGCCACATGTTTTCCTTAAAGGACTAGGGGCCTCATGTATAAATGGTGCACAGAAATGTTGTGTAAGAACTTTTCCACGTTCAAATCGCAATGTATAAAACCTACACTTGGCTAAAGCCACGCACTTTTCCACGGTACCTCATACCTTGTCGTACGCAAGCTCTCCTCTCGGTTTTGTAGACTGGCGGCACCCAGCATCAAAGCATTGCTACTGTTCCTGTGTGGTTAGTCCTTATTTTCCTGTTGGGCTTTATAAATACACTGAAACTAACTGCATATTGTTTATTAGTGTAATGCATCTGATTGTAATTAACTTGTAACAATATAATGGTCCAGGGAATAGCCATAATATTCCAAATACCATAATTGCTTTAGCGTTGTTACTCTCACGGCACCTTCTTCTTCTTTTTCTTCTTTCAGCTGCTCCCTTTAAGGGTTGCCACAGCGGATCATCTTTTTCCATATTACTCTCACTGCACCTCTCGGAGTATTGATATCATTGTATCTGAGTGTGAATCACAGCAGCAGCTGATCGGAAAGAGAATTATCGGTATACAGCTTCAAGCACATGCTACCTCAGCCACGGCAAAACGTTTCAAAGCCTTTCCTGCACGGACCTCGCGGTTCAGAAACAGTTTGATCCCAAGAACTTTAAATGCACTCAATCAATTGCTCCTTGTAGAACTGTTTGTACTTATAAGTACAAACACCCCACTGTAAACTTGCACTGCAGGTATAATATTACACAACCTGCGCCACTTTATAAAGCACGTATTTACATATGATGACAATATCATTTTTATGATGAAATGCAGCAAAATATGTTTATTATATTATACAGATAAAACTTTAACTTCATTTAAATAGTCTATATTCTTTACTGGGACTGGCGTGAAGGATAGAATAATTAAACATGTACTACGAAGATACAGTGGGATGCAAAAGTTTGGGCAACCTTGTTAATAGTCATTATTTTCCTGTATAAATCATTGGTTGTTACGATAAAAAATGTCAGTTAAATATATCATATAGGAGACACAAACAGTGATATTTGAGAAGTGAAATGAAGTTTATTGGATTTACAGAAAGTGAGCAATAATTGTTCAAACAAAATCAGGCAGGTGCATAAATTTGGGCACCACAAAAAAGAAATGAAATCAATATTAAGTAGGTCCGCCTTTTGCAGAAATTACAGCCTCTAAACGCTTCCTGTAGGTTCCAATGAGAGTCTGGATTGTGGTTGAAGGTATTTTGGACCATTCCTCTTTACAAAACATCTCTAGTTCATTCAGGTTTGATGGCTTCCGAGCATGGACAGCTCTCTTTAACTCACACCACAGATTTTCAATTATATTCAGGTCTGTGGACTGAGATGACCATTCCAGAACGTATGTACTTGTTCCTCTGCATGAATGCCTTAGTGGATTTTGAGCAGTGTTTCGGGTCGTTGTCTTGTTGAAAGATCCAGCCCTGGCTCAGCTTGAGCTTTGTCACTGATTCCTGGACATTGGTCTCCAGAATCTGCTGATACAGAGTGGAATCCATGCATCCCTCAACTTTGACAAGATTCCCAGTCCCTGCACTGGCCACACAGCCGCACAGCATGATGGAACCACCACCATATTTTACTGTAGGTAGCAGGTGTTTTTCTTGGAATGCTGTGTTCTTTTTCCTCCATGCATAACACCCCTTGTTATGCCCAAATAACTCAATTTTAGTTTCATCAGTCCACAGCACCTTATTCCAAAATGAAGCTGGCTTGTCCAAATGTGCTTGAGCATACCTCAAGCGCTCTGTTTGTGCTGTGGGCGGAGAAAAGGCTTACTCTTCATCACTCTCGCATACAGCATCTCCTTGTGTAAAGTGCGCCGAATGGTTGAACGATGCACAGTGACTCCATCTGCTGCAAGATGATGTTGTAGGTCTTTGGTGCTGGTCTGTGGGTTGACTCTGACTGTTCTCACCATTCCGCTTCTGTCTATCCGAAATCTTTCTTGGTCTGCCACTTCGAGCCTTAACTTGAACTGAGCCTTTGGTCTTCCATTTCCTCAGTATGTTCCTAACTGTGGAAACAGACAGCTTAAATCTCTGGGACAGCTTTCTGTATCCTTCCCCTAAACCATGATGGTGAACAATCTTTGTCTTCAGGTCGTTTGAGAGTTATTTTGTGACCCCCATGTTGCTACTCTTCAGAGAAAATTAAAGGAGGAGGGAAACTTACAATTGACCCCTTAAATACCCCTACCCTATACTTTATTCCAAAATGGATTAAATTCATTTTTTTCCTTTTTTTTGCAAATTTATTTTTAAATGTTGTGTGTAGAATTCTGAGGAAAAAAATGAATTTAATCCATTTTGGAATAAGGCTGTAACATAACAAAATGTGGAAAAAGTGATGCGCTGTGAATACTTTCCGGATGCACTGTATGTATAGGGGCCCTTCTATTCAGCAGAACTTAAGGCCAGGCACCGAGAGGACAAGAAGCAGAGAGCTAGTACTTACAAAGGGTTATCAAAGGAAGGAGTGAACATTTTGCCATTGGCTTGCCCTACCTTTATGGTTGATGATGGCTGCAAAGTTTGTGAGCTAAGATTATTACTGGTTGAGTATACAGTATATACAGTATATCATATTTTGTAAACACTATTTTCCATGCAGTGATACAACAGTCAAAATGACAGCAAGATAAATAACTTAATGAAGCTTCAGTTACCTTGTGCTACTCAGCGCTTGATTGGATAGCTGCCATTTTAGGCTTTTATTTTCTCTCCTTTCCAAGTCATTAGTTTAGTTTCTTTTGCTGTCTCTTTCTATCTTTCCATATTTATATTACATAGCTGTCCAATACATGACTAGAAATAGGGCCCAGCAATATCAAATGTTTAAGGTGTATGGACTAGCAAAAATTATATTTATTTTTTATTGGATTAGTTTTGGATTAATTGGATATACTGTGGTCTCCATTTATGCTAATCACTTTCCACTTTGTTTTGTATGTATTTTCTCGAATCTGAATATTTATATGTAATCGTTTTGTATTTAGTGATTGATATAATCTTGCTTTTTTCCTTGGGAATTGTTGTGTTCTGCTCCTGCACTTGGTGAGGAGTGCTGCCCAATCACAAATTATATTTTTGTACTGTATTTCTGAATTGGCAATGATATATTGGCCATCTAGCTCTGAGAAGAAGGCTATTTGTGTTCTGTTTTGTTTATTGTATTTACCCTATTTTTTGACACTCGTTGCATGCCCAACCTATCTGAAAGGTAGCCTCTCTTTGAATTGCTCTTCCCAGTATCTCTCCTATTTTTTTCCTGACAGGTTTTTTGGGAGTTTTTCTTGTCTTCTTAAAGAGTCAAGGTTGAGGATGTTAAGCCTATTGAGGCATTCTTTAAGCAATTTTGGGCTATACAAAAACAAATTGTTGTTTTTAGGAAAAAAAGTTGGATTTCAATGCTGTTTACAACAAACCTTTTAAAGTGTTGGTTCTGGATGTGTTTTGTCTTTCTAGAATAATTTCTTACCCCACAAGGCTAACTCCAATTTTACTGGTGTTTTTTCTTCTCTTGAGCAATGATCATTATGACTGTTGTATTTTTCACCATGTACTGCAATCAAAAAAAAAAATAGTTCAAGCTGGTGTTTATCTAAGCAAAAAACAATACTATTCATGGGAGATGAAAACTAGTAGAGTCAGACACAAAATAGCAGGGATATGAACATGAATTCTATTCTATTTAAATTACATTGAGTTCTGCATCACATTTATGTTTCAACATAGCCATTGCTACCCAAACATATTGAATATATAATTATATATTGGCTATATAATCAATTTTTTTTGATATTTTGTACATTCACTTTTAACCATGTATTTTTAAAAATATATTTAACTCACCAACTTTTTAATGTGTATTTTATATACTAATTTGCGAATTACAGCAGTGGCAAATCTGGCATAAGCCATAGTCATAAAAGCAGTTACAAAGTGCTGTAGTCTCACCTCATTATAAGATACTCTGGTCCCCTCAAGACTACACCTAACTATGAACCCCATGTCTCCCCTGCTAAATGATTGACTCTTAAAAATACATTTTTAAATAAAAAAATGTTTAATCTTTTAAACTTGAATCTTTTAATCTTTTTAAAAGTATTTATGCCTGCAATTATGGTTTACAAACTCAGTAATTCCTGTTTGTTTCTTCAATTTATCCATGTGTAATATATAAATAACATTTTAAATAGATGTTGATTTCTAAGTTGAAAGTGCAATTGCAACAGATGTAAACAATTCAGATAATTAAGTCATACAATTCTGAAGATAACACAAGTCAGAACTAATGTAAAGAAAGCAGTCCTCCCATACATGAACTTAGCACTGTATCAAGATCCAAAAATTAGCATAAACAGCTTTTTACCTGAGGTATGTCACATTTCCAGATACCTAAGTAAAGAAAAATCTTTTCAAATAAAATGAATTGTTTTCTTTTTTAAAACATAACACAATTACAATGTGCAAACATCTGCATTGTATGCTTTTCAAGCAATTCAAGATAGGCAGTCAGATTATTCTTTATATCTATGTGTAACTGAACTTTTAAAATGTCAGATTTGTCAGTTATTTTTTGACTTCTTATTAAATCTGCCCAGAAGTGACAATTCCAGTGAAGACAGGTTCATGCCCTTGATGTATTATTCCACCGTGGTTATTCCAACAAACAACAATAGAAAACTGGTTTGATCTTAATACCTACTCTAGGTGACTTTTTTGATAAAGACAAACAATACATAAGTTTCCAGTAATGTTGTTACTACCCCCTGTACCCAATAGTAAAGGAATAGACTTTTTATTTTTATTTTTGGCCAAAGCATAAAAAAGTAAACTGCTTAATGAAAATGAATATGTGCTGAAAATTAAATTTGAATAAACAAGAGAGCTACAGCCAGGGCATTGTATTTGTTTCAGCATGTGCAGAAACAAGTTCAGTGTAATTCATTTTATTAGTACACAAGGGGGGGAAAAGACATGTCTGAAATGTAGTCAACAAGACAAAAAAACATTTGTTACCTGGGATTTGATAAAACACGACTGCCTTGAGCCTTCCAATGGTCACATGGAAACTCACTTTAATGCTACTTTATTAGGTCACTTTCTCAACCCACTCAGTCCCCACCACACTCTCACCAGGGATCTTCATGAATAACGGCGTGCGTAGAATTCACACTAAAACATGGCATATGGACAAAAGTTGAAATGTGCGTATGCACCAAAAAATTCAGATGCAGAAAACCATTTGTAAACCAACTTCCATTCACTTCCGCTACATAAGTCCCGGTCTGAGTGAAATGTAACACTCATGCAATGCCTGCCGCCCTTCCCAGTCTCCTTCCAGAGTTATGCATCTTTGAATATACAAATCAATATAAATATTTCCTTAAGTTCAGCGTTCTGTGAAAGACAATGGCAAAAGCAAGGAGAAAAAAAGAAAATCAGTGAATACCAAGTGTAGGCAAGGAAAGGACTTGTTGATTCAAGTAGTTGTATAAACAACAAAAGGAAGTTGCTCAAAAGTTCAAGTTCAGAATGCTGCACAGTGCCCGAAATAAAAAAAAAATTGTCAGATATCGGTCACTGTGAAAAGGGGAGTTGTAGCCCACCTGAGTGTCATATGTAAACTTATTAGGGTACAGAGAAAGAAAAAAAAAATAGGGACACAGTGGGGAAAAAAAGCTTGAAATGTAAACTTTAATCTCGAAATTTCCAGTTTAATCACATAGTCTATTTTGTCATTAAAGTACAACATAATAAACATAATCTTAAAATCTTTTAATTTACTAGTTTCTCAAATCACATCATAGCAGAAGTAGCATGTTAAATGCTTTGTATTCTGTGTTCTTCGATGTACTCTGTGTGTGAATCACTACATGCTTCTTAAATGGGCTTTCTCCTACGCCTACAGAATACATTACATTCATGATATTACAGCTCTCTGAACAATTTAAATACAAAGATGTATACTTGAAATCATTTTCATGATGAAATTAATTAAAGCATGTATTAAACATGGGGCCACAGTGGCGCAATGGTAGCAATGAGCTGGCACCCTGTCCAGAGATTGTTCCTGCCTCCTGCAAGATGCTTGCTGCACCATGTGTGACCCTCAATGAAATAATTTATTGCAGCAGTACTGTCTTTTTCAAACGTACTAACTCCCCAATTCCTGTCCTTCCTTTTCTTTCTCCAATTAACCAATCGCCACAAAATCAGCTCTTTACTAAATGTTAAGTCATCTGTAGGCTTAGAACGCCGATTCTTCAAAACTTTTAAGAAACATTGAACAATCTTCGTAGTACATGTTTAATTATTCTATCCTTCTATCCATCCAGGGTTGCACCAGTCCCTGCAAACATACAGTGCGTGGCAGGAACAATCCCTGAACGGGGTGGCAGTTTTTTCTGTCCACCCTGGCCATCGGACCTTACTCTTATTCTATGTTAATTAATGTTGACTTATTTTATTTTCTTACTGTGTCTTTTATTTTTCTATTCTTTATTATGTAAAGCACTTTGAGCTACATTTTTTTGTATGAAAATGTGCTAATAAATAAATGTTGTTGTTGTAAAAAACAATATGTGGTTAATGTCATTGTATTTGATAAAGCTGGGTCAGGGATATGAATCTAAAAAAATAAAAGGAAACCACGCAGGAACAGTAGCACCGCTTTGACATTGGGTTTTGCCAGTTTGCAAAACCGAACCAAAAACTTGCATATGCTATGGTTTGACCTGGTGTGAGAATGTGTGTGACTTTATACCAAGTTTAGTTTTTATACATCGTGATGTGAATGTGGAAATGGGCGTATGCAACATTTTTGTGCGTACACACCGTTTATAAATGAGGCCCCAACTTACCTAACTCAACAGGATCTGGCACTGAACAGAACCTAATATATGTGCTTGAATTGAAATATTTATTACAGTTTAGAAGCCTCTGTTCAAAGAAATAATTCAGATTTTTTTTTAATTGAATGTGCTTCAAGAATGTAACATTGTGCATAATTAAAAAGATAAAATTTACACAGAATTTCCAACAAATTATTTGAAAACCAATACATTTACAAAGAAGACCTTCTAATATATATACCTGTGTATATGTATATGTAAATATGTATATATTGTGACTGGGCGGGATTCCCTTTCAACACTGGATCCGGGGGAGCTGCCATGGGATGCACTCTACGTCCCCCGAAACACGTGGTGGCAGCCCTCCTGGGTTACATCGGGGCCACAGGTGTGGGACTTCAGGACTCAAACCTGTTGGGCTCCGTGGCCACCACCCGGAGGAGCTGCACGGCTTAACGAGCCTCTGTGGGCTGGAATGCAGCCATACCCAGAAGTGCAGCCTTTGTAGGCCAATTACCACCTGGAGCAATTACGGGAGGGCTACAAAAACAGCCTGCAGCCACTACTCAAGAGCCAGAATCAGGAGGAAGAGGACGAGGTTGAGAGGGAGGAGTGGTGGTTTGAGAAGACAGTGCTTTTGTGTATTTTGTGCCTATCTTCAAGTGCTTGTGGGACTGTGTTGTGGCTGGAAGGATTACGGGGAAGACATGCCCTCCAGCTGAAGAAAATAAAAGCCTTGTGCCATTTTACACGTGCCTCTGGAGTGAGTTTGTGCCGGGTTGGGTGCTAGACATATATATATATATATATATATATATATATATATATATATATATATATATATATATATATATATATATATATATATATATATATATATATATATATACATACACACACACAAACAAAACATGAATTCAACCCCTAGCCAAGAGAAGGAGCAATAATCCATCCATCCATTATCCAACCTGCTATATCCTAACTACAGGGTCATGGGGGTCTGGTGGAGCCAATTCCAACCAACACAGGGTGCAAGACAGGAAGGAACAATAATAAATAAATTCTGACTATTTAATATCAGAATCATTCAGGACTGTCCATTATCATCAAACATTTTTGCAAATGCTATGGAACCCCTGGCTATTTGTCTTAAGAATCATTCTACTGTATATTTTAATCACATTGTAATTCCTGAGCAATGCAGTTAGGCACACACATACACAGCAGCTATCTGGCAATCTAACAGATTAATCTAGTTTTGGTAGACACCAGAAGATTGTTACCTTCCAGACTTGCATAGTCCCTGCTGTAAAGTTTGGTAGAGGAGGAACAACAATCTGGGGCTGTTTTTCAGGGTTTATTTTAGGCCCTTTGGCTCCAGTGAAGAATGTTGTTAATGCTACAGCATATAAAGACATTTCAGATAATTGTGTGCTGCCAACTTTGTGGCAGCAGTTTAAGGAAGGCCCTTTTCTGCTCCAGCACGACTGTACCCCTATGCACAAAACAAGGTCCAAAAAGATATGGTTTGATGAGTGTGGTGTGAATGAATTTGAGTGGTCTGCACAGAGCCCTGACTTCAACCCTAATAAAAACCTTTGGGATGAATTTGAACACCAATCGCAAGCCTGGTCTCCTCATCTAACATCAGTATGTGACCTCACAAGCAAGTGTTCTTTTGGCTGAAGAGCACAAATTCCCACAGAGACACACTTCACAATTTTGTGGAAAGTCTTCCTAGAAGGGTTGAGGCTGACATAGCCACAAAGGCACAAGTCTGGGGGCCATATCCATATTAACAGCCATGGTTTTGGAATGTGGGGTCTAACAATCTGGTATAGCTTTGCTGTCCACAATTTTTTGGCCACAAATTGTATGTTTTGCTCTGTGCATCCTAACCTCAGATTTTCTAGCAATTCATTTAAGAATATTTCCTTAAAATGCAAGAAATACTTTAAGACATGATACTTATCTTTGTTGCTCCAGTGCACAATAATCACATATCCTTTCATTTTTTTTACTATACATAGTATTTAGTACAAAGAAGTCATAAAGTATGTTAACCTTTAGAAATTGTACTGCCACCATTTCTATGTTTGTCAAAAGGAACTCCACCAATTTTTGTGTTTGAAAATATACTAGCTAATCCTGAGGAAAATTGTGGTAGGTAGTATTTCCAGACTCTTTTGACTAATTTCAATGTGTGCACTCCTATATAAGATTAGGTATGATGGAAATGGTCCTCCAAATTAGTATAAAGAATGAAAGTTTGCATTTCGCAATATACACTGTGCAAGGCCTGTTTAAATTAGATTCAACTTTACTGTCTTTGAACACATGCCATGACAACAAAATGCAGTTTTGCATCTAACCAGACGTTCAAGTTGTTACTTACAAGTAACCAGATAAATAGCAATATAAATATATACAGCACTGAGGGATTTTATATAGATAAGAGTAAGTCAAAAGTACATACAGAATGATTAGTGAGAGTTAAAATAATAATATGCAGAGTCCAAGGGTGTACTTGTGTAGTTTAAAGGTGAGGTTGGAATGGTGAAGGTGGCCTATAGCTTGGACTATGACTTCAGCAGGGTGACAGCCACAAGTTAAAGGCTGACCCTGCTGGTGCTAGAATGTAGAATCCTATACTGCCTCCCAGAAGGTAAACAGGTTAACAGGCCATGACTGGGTTGCTAAATGCCCTCTGCAGGCACTGTTTGTACTGGATGTCTTCGATGGCAGGTAAAGAGGCACTAGTGATGTGCTGTTTAGTTTTCATCATCCACTCCAGAGACTTCAGGTCTGAGAGCGTGCAGTTAGTATATCATACTGTGATACAGTTGGACAGAATGCTCTCAGTGTTGCAGTGGTACAGGTTCACAAGAATCTGATAAGACAGCGGAAATTTCCTCAGCCTATTCAGAAAGTAAAGACACTTCTGTGCCTTCATGACTAGGGCAAATGTATTGAGGGACCATGCAAGATCTTCATAAATGTGAACGTCCAAGAATTTAAAGCTAGAGATACACTCAAACACATTCTTGTGGTTGAAAATGGGAGTGTGTCCTCTGCCTTTGGACTTCTTATAGTTCAAAATGAGTTCCTTGGTCTTCTTGATGTTCAAGTCTAAATTATTGGTAGAACAAAATGCCGTTAGGAGCTAGACCTCTTCTCCGTAGCCTGACTCAACATTGCTACTGAGGCTTACTATGGTAATTTCATCAACAAACTTAATTATTTTGTTAGAACTATGTATTTGGGCACAATCATAAGTGAAGAGTGAGTATAGTGGGGGGGTTCAGCAAACAGCTCTGTGGGACAACGGAGTTCAGAGTCGTTATGGAGGAAGTGTGATTATCTAACCTAAGAGACTGTGGTCTGTTGGTCAGGATATCCAGAATCCAATTACAAAGGGAGGTGCTAAAGCCAAACTCACTGAGCTTTGCAACAAGCTTTGAAGCAAGAATAGTAGTAAATGCTGAACTAAAGTCAATGAACAATATCCTTACATTGGTGCCACAGTTATCCAGGTGGATCAGGGCTGTGTGAAGTGTTATAGAAATAAGATCTTCATTTGACCTCTTTTGATGATAACAACAACAACAACAACATTTATTTATATAGCACATTTTCATACAAACAGTAGCTCAAAGTGCTTTACATATTAAAGAATAGAAAAATGAAAGACACAATTATAAAACAAAATAAATCAACATTAACATCGAATAAGAGTAAGGTTCAATGGCCAGGGGGGACAGAAAAACAAAAACTCCAGACGGCTGGAGAAAAAATAAAATCTGTAGGGATTCCAGACCATGAGACCGCCCAGTCCCCTCTGATCATATGCATACTGATGGGGATCAAGTGTGGGAGTAGGCATGCTTTGAGATAAAATGGTGTAATTCAGTTTAAAATGGTATACTACACTCATCTTCACGACTAAGATCTATCAAGGACTGGATTCTTACTGCAAACAAAGTCATCAAGCACCTACTTTGCAAGATCATATGTTCTGGGACTGCTCCACTCTTAGAACATTTTTTCCTAATCCCTTAATAGCGTTAGTTACAATAATATCTCACATGGGTGAGGATTATGCATTGAAAAAATCTATTGTGATCTTGTAAACCTCAATACTTGGGTGTTGATCTACAGTATCTTCTAAAAATCAATGCAATGTGTTACATTATCCAAAACTGAGGAAAAAAAACTGTTTACTGGAAACAGTGCTTCCTCAGAATCTGGCAAGAATTCATTAATGCTGTTCTAAAATAAACATGCAAGGGCTTTGTCTTTGGTCTCTTTGCCTTTTGATGTTTTAATATCTGTGACAATTTGTCTCATGACGGGCTTTCTGTTCACACAGCTGAACAGACTGAACTGGCCAGGGGAGCAGGCGAGGTGTGCTTTTTGTTAATTTTAAACATTCATTTTTTCAATATTGTACTGATCAAATTTTCAGCTGAGCTGTTCTTTACTTGTAGTACAATATATAACCTCAATAAACATTATATTATATAAATAAAGAAAAAAGAAAAAAGGACAATGCAGTACAAAATATAGGAGCTCGTTCCTAGTAAAACTCATTAGCAGTTAAAGCTAAGTAAAGAAATATAAAAAAAGATACACTTTTTAATCGATTGTCAGATTTCAACATTGATCTTTTTCCATTGTCACTTGATGGAGCTAGAAGTTGGGAGCAGTTCTGAAAGTGTGTATGAAAATATGCAGGATGTTTAAACTGAAGAATCTGTAACCACAAGGGGTACTTGACAATCCAAGGCTGATTTCTAGGGATCTAGTAATTAATATTTATAAAACAGGCTTTAATGATGCTGAGTTAAAGAATAAGGCCTATAAGGTGTATTGTCCTTTTGAGATGGAGTTCCATATTGTTTAGCAGAGTTATTTCTTCTCCTCCTCCTCCGTTGAAGGAAACAAGTGGACTGTCCTTTTGTCTTTCTCTTCACATCAAAATGAACATAACTTGAATGTGTAGTTCCTGCATCCCCTTAAACAGTTACCTATGTGGATGCCTGTTTCTCTTTCCAATTCTTACTGCTTCCTTCCTTAAAAAAAAAAAAGACAGTCGCTTGTGTTGTTGAGGATGACGATGCAGAATGAAATGACATGCTTTAATAAGAAGGTTGACTCACCTTAACACATGATTTGCATCATTATTGTTCTCAACAAAAGATCTTGAATGAATTTCATTACAATTTTTAAAAAAATATAATTTTACAGAACATCAGTGGACTGCCACATGCACCCTTGATATAGTTTGTATATACTTTGTGTTTTCAATGTTGGAATTTCTAGAAAATCTGTTTCACTTAGATTTCCCTTCAGCCATTTATCAGCCTGTTTTTTTAAATCTGTTTTATGAAGGATAGGGTCAAGTGCTATCTTGAGAACAACAGGCCTAATATATAAACTGACCCCACAGTAGACTCGATCCATCATAGCATACAGTTACTGTATGTACAAACACAAGCTTACTCATAACAGGACAATTTAGAGTCATCCATGAGCCTGGTTTTTATGTAGTTAAATTAAAAAAAAAAAAAAAAAGCTGAGTTCCTAGAAGAAGCCTATTTTTTGTAAGAAGCTATTGAGTGAAAGTTTTTACAAGAGCAGCCTGTCTGTTTAATGAACTTAGTAGTTTATATATCACCTCTCAGACAGCACACCGTTATCAGTTGGTTAGCAAAGCAATACAATTCAATGCAGAAAGATGGTGAATGTGGTTTTCAGATTTGATCCATTCAGACATTTAGAGAATATACAGTGAAACATTGGAAAGTGAGAAATGAAAAGTAAAAGACAAACATTAATCAGGCATTGATATAAAGAATGACGGATGGTATCTGTCTGTAAATACTGTCTCCCAGGAAATTCTGTTGTATAAACATTGCACATTTATTTAGCAAATAAAACCCTGAGCTTTTGCCTTTCCGCATGCTTATTAAATATGCTTCCATTTTCAAATGTTTCTTAAAGGACAACTTGGTTATAGTTATAATTTTTCATTAATAGTTCATTTGTTTGTTTAGGGGCACAATACTAAGTTATGCTGCAGAAAATCCTATTGCTGTGTTTCTGCTTGAACAGACTGAGCTCTTTCGTGTTTGTGAAATGCTCTGAAGTTTTTTGATTCACTGAAAGTACTAGCTTAAAGAAATTGATTTCTAAAATCATTAATAATGCTATGAAGGTGGCAGAATAACTGCAATTTTATTAAAGTTTTCATTCAGATTCAGCAAAAAATATATTTACTTTTTGGATATTTTATTAAGGGGCAAAAGCACCTGTTTAGATTTTACCTTTTATTATAACGTACTTATACCAACTGAGTTAACAACACTGGGATCTAGGAATATTTAACTGATAATAATATTTGGAAGCTTTTCTGACATATATATTTTTCAAAAAACTGAAGCTCAGATTATGCCCTATATAGTAAATATTGTAGCGGTCTGATATTTATTTTTTGGTGGGGATCCAAGGAACGTACACAGCCTTGGGCCTACTCACACACACTCCCTCACAGAGACAAATAGCAAACATAATTAAAACAGAAATTCAAGAAAGTATTAAACAATAATAAAGGGAATCTAACCACACAAACCAAAATAATCCCACCTCCGTTCCCTTTCCGGCGATATACAATAAACACAAAGTAAGCAACAACAAACAAATAACAGAAACTACACACAATGAAGTCCATAACACAGTCCATAGAAAACGGCAACCAATGTAGTGAAATGATGAAGTTTGAATAATCCAGAGATCAGATCGCTGTATTTGTAAAGAACAGTCTTACCGATATATATCCCGAAAATGAAAAGTGATGGGATCAGGAGTGCGCCTTCTCCAAAGGTCAACAAACAATCCAATTCAGTCCTCACACAGCAGGCAGACAGCAGACAGTCCATACACACAAGCAGGAGATAATCCAGGACAGGAACATTAACTCACAGGCAAAGAACAGGAAAACAAAACAGACTGGTAACTCCAGACACAAAACAGCCTGTCTCTTCTGTATAACCAGGCCCCTTTTAAAACCTGCACAGTCCGCCTTGGCCCCAGCATCCCCTGCACCCTAAGCAGGCATCCAATCAGATCAACTGCAGATACTGCTGAGAGTTGAAGTTTTTACTGTCCGGCAGCACTGCTACAATATAATGATATAAACTTTGAGGGAGACAGAACTCGTAATCAACATGAATTCGATTTTGATTGACCTAGCAAAAGTCTAATATTTGTAATATACTGTCAAGTGTCACATCACGTTTTGTGAATGTTATGTTTTCATCTTTAGTTAATATTGCCACAGTACTTGTAGACAGGTGATAAAATAATTTAAAAATACTGGCTATCTCTTGTCCTACACGTACCTTGTCACACACGTGCGCATGGGGGGCAGCTAAAGGGCTTGAGTAAGGACAGTTCCGAGACGTACCGGGATGTGGCAGAGTGCACTGATTCTTTTTTACCCTTGCCTGCAGACCATTCACGGGAGATTCCATCTGGTCCTCTTGACGTCACTTCCGGGACCGAGCTAATGGAAGGAGACCTTGCCGGCTCCGGCCCCTGTGATGTCACGTCCGGGCTCGCACCAGTGGCAGGACACCTGCCACTAGGTAACCTAGAGAGGCCAGGGAGTGTGCGGGAGGGGCTCACAGAGGTGGGCTGCTCCGGAGGCAGGAGACAAAAGAGTCTTACTATGCTTTCTCAGAGGAGAGTGCCGCCTCCCTGTAAAACCAGAGCCCCAAGTACCACCTAGGGGTGCCCCAGACTGGCAGGTAGAAAAATTAAAAAATTGGAAGTTGGACCCAGAGAGGCCGACCCACAGACACCCTGGACCCTCTGGGCAATGGTAGGGCAGTGGTTACAGCCAACTGGGAACAAGCCCTACCAAATAATAGAGCAGGTAGCCTGCTATCTGCTCCTGAAAGTGTTACCCCATGGCTTCACCCAGCCGTTCTGGGGTAGTTTAAGAACATGGCAGAGCTCATAGAGTTTCTGGAGACACAAACGGCGGCCTCACACTCTGGGGGAGCAGAACTGTCCCTTTGTCGAACTCAGCCGGAGTACGTCCCAGGACCTAGCCCCCCCTGTACAACCCGGAGCTAGTATTGGCATCCCCGGAGCTGCAGGTGCGCAAACCACTTGGAGGCAAGGAGGAATGCAGGTGAAGGGCAAGGCGGGGTTGGTGTGCTCTGGCTAATCTGTTGGCGGTCCCACATAGTGGTGTGGTGATCATCAACAGACACAAGACCACAGTCCTATTTGGCCTTACGTCGGCACCTATTTTGAAAGCTCCTAACTTTTCCTTACCTTTCATCCTCCAGACAGACACTTTGGACACAGGCCTGGGGGCAGTGCTGATCCAAAACGTCAATGGTGTGGATCACCCCATTATGTTCCTGAGCCGGAAACTGTTGGACTGGGAGACCAGGTATGCGGTGGTGGAGATAGAGGCTTTGGCGGTTAAATGGGCGATTACTCAGCTGAGGTACTACCTGCTGGGCCAGGACTTCACCCTTGTCACGGACCACGCTCCTTTACAGTGGATGGCCCTGCACAAGGAGTCGAATCCGCGTGTCACCAGGTGGTTTCTTGACCTCCATCCGCATAAGTTTTCACTTGTTCATCGTCGGGGCACTCTTCATTCCAAACGCTGATGCCCTCTCTCGGGATCACAGCCTCTCGGTCAGGGTCGCCCGACCCGATGGGTCTGGGCTGAGGTGGGGGCTTTGTCACACACATCCGCATGGGAGGCAGCTAAAGGGCTTGAGTAAGGACAGTTCCTGATACATACCGGGATGTAGCACAGTGCACGGACTCTTTTTCTCCTTTGCCTGCAGACCATTCACGGGTGATTCCACCTGGTCCTCTTGAAGTCACTTCCGGGACTGGGCCAATGGAAGGAGACCTTGCCAGCCCCTGAGATGTCATGTCCGTGCTCGCACCAATGGCAGAAGACCTGCATGAGACCTACCCCTTTGACTTCACTTCCTGTCTTCCGCTTTAAAAGCCTCCACTTTTTCCCTATTCCCTCAGTTATGTATTGGACTTGGTTTTGTGCACAGCAGTACTATCATATAAAGACGATTTGCAGCCAGGAAACCAAATTATACGGGTGGCTGCCCCAAACCTTGCTATGTCTCATTGTGGCTTTTGTGACAACCTTTACATCCTTTCCTCTGTATTTGTGTGTGTCAGTGTCTCTTAATTGCCAATCCTTCTCTCAAGCATGTTATCGTAAAGCCTGATTTTCAGACTCTGTCACTGTTTTCCAGGCACCTTTCTCACCGTTTTATACTTTCTGTTTCTGAATGTGACTCTTTCAGCATACCTCTGCTGCATTTACTCCTCCTTGTGCATGTCACATTCACACTTCCTCTTTTGTCATGTCACCAAAGTCAAACTGACCAATCAGATTGCTCAGAGAGAAGGAATACACAGGCCTTAGTTTTTTCTTATTATTTAGTAGAGTTTATTTTCTTTGTGTTTATAAATTATTATGAGTTTTTTATTTTATTTATTGTCATTATACTTTCATACAGCTACATTCTGATGACAACTTTCCATGTGCAGCAAAGAAAAAAGGAACACTACATCCTCAATTATCCATCAGGAGTCAGGACCACGGCTGTGACAGATAAGAGAAAAGATGGATAACAGAGCAGCTTCTTTAAAAATGATATAGTGCAGAATAGCAAATAGTCATATTTATTTATTAAACAAAATATAGTATTAACAAAATTATTGAATTCATGTAATATTGTAACGACCAACATAATAAGGAAATACAACTCAAGGGTACTGAAATTTTCTAAGTTTTACTTGGAGTCTTCGTTCCATAACAAATGGTGTCCTGTCTTATCTGTTATCTGCTATCTGCGTTACAGAGCACACCTCCAAAACAATAAAAGAAAGCTTTCCCTATCAATAATTATCTCCTGTCACTCACGTTCCTTTTTTCTCTATACTATAAACACCCCTGCTTATTGTCTCCTGACTCTACTCAAAACTTCTTTCCACCACACCTACCTTTTTCTCTTAACTTCTGCTGTCACTCATCTCCTAACATACGTGTCCACCCCTTAGAGAACAGAAGCCCTTCACCCAGTCCCATTACTTACAGCTTTCATTACACACTTTCTTTTCTCCAACAGCTCATCACAAGCTGCATGCATGTCATAATATATTAACAAAACATAATATAATAGAATTTAAAGATAATTACGATAGAGGAGAACATTAACATTGATACATTAACATTACCATTTTCAACATGTTTTTCAGTTTTGCCGCCATCACGGTTTATATCATTCACTGTTGTCCTTCCTACTCCGTAAATTGAAGCAATATTTAAAGCACATTTGCCATTTTGTAGACATTTAATAATTTAGTTTTTTTTGTGACAGTTCCAACACCACACGCTTATGTTTATCAGCCATAACAATGTATAGTAGATTAATTATAATAAAAGAGAAGTTACGAAACACTATTAAAACTGATGGTCCTTAATTGACACTGTGAGTTCAAAATGCGGACTGATGTGGTGCTGGGGAAGGTCACTACATGCTAGCAGATGGGATAGTTGTTCCAATGTGCAGAGCTTGCAGCGTACCACAAAAGCGTTTGTAGTACAGTAATAGGTAGACACTGGCATGCACTTTTTTTTTTGGCCCGATGGTTAATCGAGTGACAAATAATCGAGATTTTACTGTAATTTGACTGACTAGTATGCAAGAAACCACAAATAAATATTCTTTGGGCATCATGACAAGTTTTGTAATGTCACAAGAACTTGGGTTCTTAAATATAAAACGTTTGTGTGGATTTGAGCGTGAAAATAAGCATACTCCAAAACCAGGAAAATGTGTACATCAAAAAAAAAAACACTACAAAACCCATCGTAAGCACATTTGTATGCAATTACTCTTTGTAAATCACAGTCATCTTTTTATTGTGCATATGTGAATATGCCTCGAACCCTGTCTGGTTTCCACCCTTAAACAACCATATATGGACCCTGCTTATCAACATTTTATGTATATAATAATCAGATCTAACTGTAAAGTGAGACAATGATGGCAAGAGAAGAGAGGCAAAATGCAAAAACTTTGAAGAGTGCAAGAATTCCTTGTCTTTAACATAAAATAAAGTAAACTTATATCAGTGAAGAAGATTGTTACTGTTTTGAGCTAAAATATCATCTTTGAAGATGTGTTTAGGAAATGTTTACTTTTAAGTTTGAGACTGAAATGCCTACTTTGAATCAAATGCTTGTGCAAATTTGAAGAAAGTTATTAATATGGAAATTGTGAGGAAAAAAATTGTGATCTGGTTTTGCAATTGTGGATGCTAATATAACACAATTTCAGTTGTCCTATGCTAATACTGATTTTTAATAAACTAGACGTTCTCTCGTCTTTATGTGTAAAGGCAGATTTCTGTGAGACAAACTAAAAACTGTGGTGGATGCTGCAATTGCTGTAGATACTAGATTTTTCTAGACATTATTATTGAGTAAATACAAGAAATGCTACAACGAGAATATTTGGAAAGTGATGGTAAAGGAAGCAATTTTGGATGATGGTATATAAAAGGTCAGGCCATACTGGGGAGCATGCATGGGTACAGCATGCTGGTGCACCCACAAAATGATGAAACAGCTCGTGATCCCTGTTGGCAAAACCCCAGGCAGACACGTGGTACAGTCCCACCCCCTGGAAAGATCATCTATTTGCTATAGACATATGTTATCTGGGCGTCAACTTGGCCTGGTCCTACCACTCGGGTCCTCAACAATGAGGATCCTGTGAGCTGGATCACACTAGGGAAGCTGCATCACATGCCTGCAGTGCCGTAACTGACGATCCCCCACAATGCAGATAATGTGCCTCATTCAGGACTCCATGCGCAAACTTTCATTTGACAAAGTCAAACCAGGTGTGCCCGAAGAGACACAACACCAAAAGAGTCCAGTCTTTGTCTCAGGTCACTGCACAGTATACATGTCTCACAGCCATATAGCAAAACTGGAAGCACCAGGACTCTAAAGACTTGGACCTTCACTCTTTTGCACAGATATCGGGAGCGCCACATATCCTTTCCAGTGACCTCATGACCCCCCATGCTCTCCCAATCTGTCTACTGACTTCATAGGAAGAGTCACCAGAGACATGAATGTTGCTGCCGAGGTACGTAAACCTCTCGACAAGATCGACTCTCTATCCAAAAACATACACACTGCTGATGGCTGTGCCCAAGAGTTCATTAAAGGACTGCATCTTGGTTTTTATCCAGGTCACTCGCAAGCCCAGACACTCAGACTTCTCTCTGTCTCTAAAGAGCCCCAATCAGAGCCTCCATTCACTCTGTGAAGACCACAGCATCATTGGCAAAGTCCAGATCAGTGAATCTTTCTTCACCAACAGATGCCCCACAGCTCACTTCTCTCTTCTTATAAAAAAATATTCTTTAACACTAGAATTACCAGAGCCTACGAAAAAACTCGTAATTCCGTCCCACCTTAAATTGCTTCTTAAATCCCTTCATACCTCTCCGCCAGTGTCCTTTGTCCTCTAAATGTGCTAATAAAGAGAAGCTCGGAGCAGCTGGCTATTCCATTCCCCCACCAATTTAGAATGTGCACGAACTTCTCTCAGCTCATGCCTTGATTGGGTATCTGGGAGTGAAGTGGAGTTTTAGAGTGGAAATAATAGATCGTTATTTGGAATACACACATTTCATGTCTGTTCCGTTTCTACAGTAATCTGTGTCAACACATTGTTAAAACAGAAACTTTTTATATTCTAGTAGTAGATGACAAAATGTAGGCATAAACTATATAATGTATGAAGCCTGAAGTCCAAATAGCAAAGAAACATTTTCACAAGGTTCAAATATAACACAATTGCACTTTTATTCAAAAATATAACTGCAGAAACAAAAAGCCGCCTTAACATGCAACATTGACAGCAATTTACTATAACTGCCTCTGTGGTGAAATGGAATCAGTTCTCGCTTTGGAATCAAAAGGTCGTGAGTTTGATCCTGTACCACTCTGTATTGAGAAGTAAACTGCCCTTAGTCTTACTATTTTAGAATAAAAGCATACATTTGATTTCAGTCTGTAACAGCTGGTGCAATTTATGATCCTTGTAAAGGTTAGCTTTTTTTTTTTTTAAATTCACTTTTCATTCTCTCAGTCGCGTTCAGAATCAATCCATACAACCCCATCTGACACGGCTGTTTTCACTAAAGACGCGCTATAGCTCTGCAGTGTACCACGATGCATACTAACGCCCCCCCCACCCAACCGGGTTCTGACACACAAACGCTGGCAAAGCTGCCTTCTTCGTATCTCACCGTCACTTGCTTTTCTTTTTATTCAGTTTTATTGAGTGTTCCTGCCAGTCGCCGCATGTTGCTGTATGCTGTTTCTTTTGTACTCCAGGACATGCAGAGGAAAGAATGGTAAAGAGCAGTAACTTCGGTGTGTTATGCAATCATCAGACACTCCCCATCTGCCCGTGTCGTTCAAACACAGGAACATGTATTGGTGTAAAAGTATAACAAAAGTGCACTTTTATTCAAGTGCACTTTTTCCATCGCCTTTTCCTGTAAGAAGCAATGTACACACTTCTCTCTATGCTGTGGTTTCTATTACACACCTGAAAGAAAGAGACAATATATGTGAAAATATAATCGCACTAATGCAATATTATTTGAAAACGAACAGCGTCAGATCGGGTGTGAATTTATGCAGGAACTGGAAATTCTCTGATGCGGGACCTTCCCCCAGGGAAGAAAGTACAGTGTCAGGTGCTCATTCAGTGTAATAGAAACCATAGCACAGAGAGTTGTGTACACGGCAACAAGTACACGTGTCGTAAATGTAGGAAGGACGGTCCTTGGGTGTGTGGGAACTGTTAATATTTGAATGTGATGATTTTATATAGCACGGAATGAAAATCAGCACTTCTTAGCATTGCACCATGCAAGCTGTCGTATCAATCACCTACTGTAACTTGCTTTCTTTTTCTTCGGTTATACAGGTAGTCTTGAATAAAAGTGCACTTGTTTTGTTTGCGAAATGAAGTGTCTGCGTGCACTTTTCGTGGCATTACACGTATTTTTGAGCATGCCCGTTTGAGCAGTAAAAAAGTATGTTTAAAAGTATAACAAAACAACGGGCAGATGGGGAGTGTCTGATGATTGCATATAGCGCAGAAGTTATTGATCTTTACCATTCTCTCCTCTGCATGCCCTGGAGTACAAAAGAAACAGAATACAGACGCGCTATAGCTCTGCAGTGTACCACGATGCATACTAACGCACCCCCCCAAAGGGTTCTGACACACAAACGCTGGCGAAGCTGCCTTCTTCATATCTCACCGTCACTTGCTTTTCGTTTTATTCAGTTTTATTGAGTGTTTCTGCCAGTCCCCGCATGTTGCTGTATGCTGTTTCTTTTGTACTCCAGGACATGCTGAGGAAAGAATGGTAAAGAGCAGTAACTTCGGCCCTATATGCAATCATCAGACACTCCCCATCTGCCCGTTGTTTTGTTATACTTTTACACCAACATATGTTCCTGTGTTTGAGCATGGGGGGGGCGTTAGTATGCATCGTGGTACACTGCAGAGCTATAGCGCGTCTTTAGTGAAAACAGCCGTGTCAGATGGGGTTGTATGGATTGATTCTGAACGCGACTGAGAGAATGAAAAGTGAATTAAAAAAAAAAAGCTAACCTTTACAAGGATCATAAATTTCACCAGCTGTTACAGACTGAAATCAAATGTATGCTTTTATTCTAAAACAGTAAGACTAAGAGCAGTTTACTTCTCAAAACGGTGGGGCGCAGGATCGAACTCGTGACCTCTTGATTCCCAAGCGGGGGCAGAGTCTATTGAACCACAGAGGGAGCTACGATAAACTGCTGTCAATGTTGCATGTTAAGGCGGCTTTTTGTTTCTGCAGTTATATTTTTGAATAGAAGTGCAATTGTTGTGTTATATTTGAACCTTTTATGAAAATGTTTCTTTGCTATTTGGACTTCAGGCTTCATACATTATATAGTTTATGCCTACATTTTGTCATCTACTACTAGAATATAAAAAAAACGTTTCTGTTTTAACAATGTGTTGACACATTGTGTTGATTACTGTAGAAACGGAACAGACATGAAATGTGTGTATTCCAAATAACAATCTATTATTTCCACTCTAAAACTCCACTTAACTCCCAGATACTCAATCAAGGCATGAGCTGAGAGAAGTTCGTGCACGTTCTAAATTGGTGGGGGGATGGAATAGCCGGCTGCTCCTAGCTTCTCTTTATCAGCACATATAGAGGACAAAGGACGCTGGCGGAGATGTGTGAAGGGATTTAAGAAGCAATTTAAGGTGGGACGGAATTACGAGTTTTTTCGTAGGCTCTGGTAATTCTAGTGTTAAATGTTCAGAGGCAATGTTCATTTCTTCATTGGTATATCTATGTATATATCTATCTATATCTGTATCTCTCTCTCTCTATATATATATATATATATATATATATATATATATATATATATATATATATATATATATATATCTATATATCTATCTATATATATTTTGTATATATATCTATATATATATCAATTTATATATATATCGATTTATATATATATCTATATATATATATATATATATATATATATATACAGTAATCCCTCCTCGATCACGGGGGTTGCGTTCCATTCGTTTATTAGTATAGATATATCTATCTATCTATCTATCTATCTATCTATCTATCTATCTATCTATCTATCTATCTATATATATATATATATATATATATATATATATATATATATATATACTAATAAAAGGCAAAGCCCTCACTCACTCACTCACTCACTCACTCACTCACTCACTCACTGACTCATCACTAATTCTCCAACTTCCCGTGTGGGTGGAAGGCTGAAATTTGGCAGGTTCATTCCTTACAGCTTCCTTACAAAAGTTGGGCAGGTTTCATTTCGAAATTCTACGCTAATGGTCATAACTGGAAGCTGTTTTCTCCATTTACTGTAATGGAGATGAGCTTGAACGCCGTGGGCGGAGTTTCGTGTGACATCATCACGCCTCACCGTAATCACGCAGTACATAGAAAATCAGGAAGACCTCAAAAAGCGCTGAAGAAAACATGCATTATATAATTGAGAAGGCAGCGAAACAATAAGAAGCGGCGAGTGACATATACAACCATATTGATGAGTTCTGCTACTTCGGAAACAAAGCACGATGTAAACCTACACTTTAAATTAAGTTCATAGACAGGCTGCCGCTGGCGTTTGTAATTTAGTGCCTGCCCATATAAGGCCGTCCGTCAGCGGCAATCCAATAGCAAACTCCACTAAATATTCACGGGTTAAGGACTGTGCTTATGCAGAGGAAGATGAGATGGTCAGCGTGGTGTTTGGCACAAACTCAGCGAAACTGCGAGAGAAAGTTTTAAGTGCCAGGACTAAGGTAACATTAAATACAGCCATGGACATAGCACGAGATGGCACCAGCACAGCTGGGAACCTTCATGCATGTACACCGAGCGGCTCACGTGAACTGGCGCAGTGCACAGATAAAAGCAACAGTTCCAAAGAGCTGAACAAAACCGAATTACACAATTGAAAAGGCAGCAAAAAATATGAAGCGTCTGATACATACAAGCATATTCATAAATGCAGCTACTGTGGAAACAAAGCACACGTTGGAAAAAGTCAATGTCCCGCTAAAGGAAGACAGTGTAAAAAAAACCCTGCATGCAGTGTGTCAGGGCTCAGATAAAGAAGAAGACGAGCTGTTTATTGATGCAGTAAGAATCGAATCGATGAATGAAACCTGTCATCTTTACAGCGATTGACAAACACGGAATGTAACTTGAACACAACACATCCTACAAATACGAACCTGATTGAAAGAAATAATGATAATCAAATCATTGATGACAGCAACACTCAGTAACACTCACAAAACAAATACTGTATATTGACAGTCATGTTACGTTATTTTTAAAATGTTCCCTTTTCTTTTCTAGCTTTTTTAACACACTACTTCTCCGCTGCGATACGCAGGTATATATATATGTATATATATATCCCGATCTACATACTCGAATAATGGATACTTTATTAGCCATCAATGATTGTTTTGGTAAAGCCATACTCAGTGTATTCATTAGATGAGCGGTAAAAAGTAAGAGCGAGGGAGGATGACTTATTGAGGCATGCAGGCTGTAGTCTTGCGTCAACTCTATCTGAATTGCGATCACATTTGAAAAATATATCTTTTCAAGTTCTATTTAGTCCATATGTGTCAAACTCAAGGGCCGCGGGCCACATCCGGCCCGGCATGTAATTATATCCAGCCCGCGAGATCATTTTATATACTGTATTATTGTTATTAATGGCCGGGTATATGAAGCGCTGGTAACACAATAAACTACAGATCCCATAATGCAGCGCTTCAGCTGCCTTGCCGAACACTTACCGCGTTAATCAAGTCTAGCTTATGATGCTGCAAGTTATTGCGAAGCTAGCTCACACGATGCTGAAGAGAAAAGTTGATTCTGAAAATAGAGCCTTTAAAACCGATGGGAGGCTGAGTATATGTTTACTGAACCCGTGTGTCTCATTTGTGGAGCTAATGTGGCTGTAATTACAGAATTTAATCTAAGACGGCACTATGAGACAAAACATCAGGGAGTTCTGTGTTGTGGAGATTCTCAGGATGGATTGCAGGTGCTCATCAGTGAGGCTGAAAGACCTGAATGCAATGCAGAAGATACAGAAAGCAGAAGAATTAAATAAGAATCTGACACTTCAGCGGACGTTTTTACCCGTGCACAATCACAAAGTGATTTCAAGTGAAGTTGCTTTTATGGGAGACACAAATGCACCAGTTCACCTTGCCCCACTTTCCCTGTTGCCAAGTAATGTTAAACCAAGTCGTCACTACGGTGTTCCCAAATCGCACTTTGCTGATAAACTGGCGCACTGCGCACTGAGTTTGCACGGCGCTTTGGTGACTTTGAAGAACAAAAAAAGTCCGTCTACATGCGGCTCGAACCTTGTGCATGTTTGGTAGCACATATCTGTGTGAGAAGCTCTTCTCAGTGATAAAGACTAACAAAACAGCACACAGGAGTCGCCTCACTGATGAGCACCTTCAATCCATCCTGAGAATCTCCACAACACAGAACCTCACAGCAAACAGAAACGAACCTGTGCCAAAAAAGATGCCAGGCGTCCAGCTCTAAAATGACATATGAGCAAAGACAACTGAATAATTTGATTTGTTATTGCACGTAAGAGCGGGAGTCAACCGTTTTAACAAACAGCGTATTGCACTGATACTGAAATAGCTGTGTGTGTATATATGTAGATATGTATGTATATGTTTATATATGTTTAAATATGTGTGTGTGTATATATGTATATATATATATGTATTTGTGTGTATGTATGTATATGTGTGTATATATGTGTGTGTATATATGTAGATATATATGTATGTATATATGTGTATATGTATAGATATGTATTGTGGTCCCCGGCCGGGACGCCCAGGAGGACGAGAGGAGGGCTGGTGCCTCCTCCACACCGCGAGGCGTCCGTCCTGGTTTTGTTGGGAGCCACGGGTCGAGGGCATGGAAGCCCTACCCTGTAGGGGCCCGTGGTTACTGCCAGGCGGCGCCCCGATGCCGGTTGATCCCATGCAGT
The DNA here is from genome assembly GCF_016835505.1 of Polypterus senegalus. NCBI lineage: Eukaryota > Metazoa > Chordata > Cladistia > Polypteriformes > Polypteridae > Polypterus > Polypterus senegalus. Next base: position 69,239,464 of record NC_053170.1, on the reverse strand, counting down.
CGCCCGGCGGAGCTGGAGCCCGGCCGGGGCGCTGGAGGACGAGAGGAGGGCTTGTGCCTCCTCCACACCGAGGGCGTCCGTCCTGGTTCTGTTGGGGACCACGGGTACAGGGCATGGAAGCCCAGCCCTGTAGGGGCCCGTGGTCACCGCAGGCGGCGCTCGATGCGGTTTATCCCGTGCGGTCCGCGCTGGGGCTGGAGCCGGCGGGACACCTTGGAGGGCGTGAGGAGGCGAGTGCCTCCTCCAGACAGAGTGGGGCGTCCGTCCTGGTTAGGTAGGGGCCTGGGTACAGGGCTTTGAAGCCCAGCCCTGTAGGGACCCATGGCCACCGCCAGGCGGCGCCCCGGTGCCTAATTATCCCGGGAGCCCGGCACTTCCGCCACACCAGGAAGTGCCGGGGGGAAGACTTTGTGTGGCACCGGAGAGCTGCCAGGAAGACAGCCGATACTTCCGCCACGCTGGGGCGTGGCTAAGGACGGAACACCTGGGGCTCATCCGGGAGCCTTATTTAGGGGCCGCCTCCCTCCAGTCATGTGTGAAGTCGGGAGGAAGCAGACTGAGCTGGAGGCGAGGACAGGAGGCTGCCAGGAAGGCACTAAGGACTGTGGGCCTGGACTTTGGGGAATTGGTGCGAGAAGGCACTGGGGTGCACGTGAGCAAAGACCTTGTATATAGTGTATATAAATAAATAGTGTGTGGGAAAAATATGATGTCCGTCTGTCTGTGCCGGGGCCAGTTGTCACAGTGGCGTAGTCGGCAGGATGCTCCGCCTGGTGCAAGGCGGGGACCTGCATCAAAATCAAGAATGTCTGTGAACGGCCCGGCGCAGCAGCGGACCCCACACACTGGCGCGGGCGGCCGTGCACGGCCCGCGGGCGTTTACCCGAAACCGCTGCGGACTGAAGAGAGGCCATCCCGGTGCGGAGGAGGAGCGGGCCTCGCTGGGCGCAGCGGGCTCCGAGAGCAGCTGTTGAGACAGACAGCCAGGCGGCGTTGCCGCTGAAGGCCAAACGAGGCAGGGGCCTCGCACAACGGATTCGGAGGTGAGTACCCTGCCCTGCGGTTGGATATACCTTGTTCTCCGCAGGGAGGGACGAATCGGATCCGCGTCTGTGGCAGGAGCACGGCGGGCCACGGGCTGTCGGCAGCGCGGCGGCGGCCGCTGAGGAGGCAGCGAAATCGAAGCGCAGCTGCGGTGCGGCGAAGCATGTCGCCGCAGCCAGAACAGGGGAGACAAGATGGCGCGGGCGGAGGTCCCGCCCGCTGACAGGCACGGGATTGGCGGTGTGTCTTGCGTGCCCGCCGATGATTGGATGGGCGGGCCCAATGAATGCCAGTCTCGTGTCGGAGAAGGACCCGGTTGGGCCAGAGGGAGTGGCCCAGAGGAAGCAGGCGTCGCGTGGAGCCGATCGACAGGTAAGCCCACCGACGTCTGTCTCTCTCTCTCCACCAGCGGCTCGGCGTGTGTCGGAGGAGTCCTTGCCCGCCAAGCCGTCTTTAGAGGAACTCGTGTTCTCGCCGCTCAGTGTGAGCAGCTGGCGGGAAAGGCGGTCGCGTCGGGAGAGCGCCCAGCGTGAGGCGGAGGATCGGTGCGGCGCTGGAACGGAGGCCGGCAGAACCAGCGGGGTGGTGAGTATTACCGTCCCGTAAAGCAAGTGGGGGTTTGCGAACATGGCTGTGACCGTTCGGGACGATCAGCTCAAGTAAGCAACTTCCCGACAGCAGACGCCGCGGTGCAGACGGCTAGCGAGGCGAGGAGCTCGAACATGCAGGGGCCGGTAGGATCGGGGCTGCTGAGTGCCCTGGGTCCTAGCGCCCTGCGCTCCAAGTCCGCGGCTGTCACATGTCGCTCTGCCGGGGCGCAGACGGGGCTGGTTTTGAGGTTTCGCTATGCTCAGACCCAGACCGTCAGCGCGTCCAAGAAAGAAGGAGGAACCGAAGGGTGAATGCGGTTCCTCCGATAGGAAGGACGCGCGCTGGCGTGCGCGTCCGGAGAAAGGCTGTCCTCTGTGCGGGCAGAGGAAGTCCCCTGGGCGGCTGGGCGAGCTGCCTGTGAGAGCGGTGCCGCGGACGAGCGGGCGGGCACGGAACCAGCGGCGGAGGACTTCAGCAGGCAAGTCGGGGGCTGTCGGAAGGGGGCGGGAGCACTGCGGGTACGGAGACCGGCAGGGCGCTCGGGGTGAGTGTCCTGGCAGTGCTTCTGGCCCTCTTTTTCCTTTTTCCACAGGTCCGAAGCCCCGACGAGCGCTGAGGGGCGGCGTCGTCAGGGACCTGCCCTCCTGAAGCGGGCGCTCTGCGAGAGCTCCACGCCGGGAGGCCAATAGTGACCCAGCTGGGGGGACAACGGGGCGAGAGCGGCGCGAGCCAGAGGGGCACGTTTGCGCCGGCGGGGGTGCCGAAGAAAGATGTCCCAGGGTGCCGTGATGGACCCTGGGGACATAGTAGGACCCTCTCCGGGGACGTGCTGCCCTTTCGGGTTGTGCCGTTCGGACCCACGTGTCCTCGCTAGCGGTGGGGCACTGTGGTCCCCGGCCGGGGCTGGGGCCCGCCGGAGGGGACGAGAGGAGGGCTGGTGCCTCCTCCACACCGCGAGGGGGCGTCCGTCCTGGTTTTGTTGGGAGCCATGGGTCGAGGGCATGGAAGCCCTACCCTGTAGGGGCCCGTGGTTACCGCCAGGCGGCGCCCCGATGCCGGTTGATCCCATGCAGTCGCCCGGCGGAGCTGGAGCCCGGCGGGGCGCTGGAGGGCGAGAGGAGGGCTTGTGCCTCCTCCACACCGCGAGGGGGCGTCCGTCCTGGTTCTGTTGGGGACCACGGGTACAGGGCATGGAAGCCCAGCCCTGTAGGGGCCCGTGGTCACCGCCAGGCGGCGCTCCGATGCGGTTTATCCCGTCGGTCAGCGGCTGGGGCTGGAGCCCGGCGGGACACCTTGGAGGGCGTGAGGAGGCGAGTGCCTCCTCCAGACAGAGTGGGGCGTCCGTCCTGGTTAGGTAGGGGGCCTCGGGTACAGGGCTTTGAAGCCCAGCCCTGTAGGGACCCGTGGCCACCGCCAGGCGGCGCCCCGGTGCCTAATTATCCCGGGAGCCCGGCACTTCCGCCACACCAGGAAGTGCCGGGGGGAAGACTTTGTGTGGCACCGGAGAGCTGCCAGGAAGACAGCCGATACTTCCGCCACGCTGGGGCGTGGCTAAGGACGGAACACCTGGGGCTCATCCGGGAGCCTTATTTAAGGGGCCGCCTCCCTCCAGTCATGTGTGGAAGTCGGGAGGAAGCAGACTGAGCTGGAGGCGAGGACAGGAGGCGCCAGGAAGGCACTAAGGACTGTGGGCCTGGACTTTTGGGGAATGGTCGAGAAGGCACTGGGGTGCACGTGAGCAAAGACCTTGTATATAGTGTATATAAATAAATAGTGTGTGGGAAAAATATGATGTCCGTCTGTCTGTGCCGGGGCCAGTTGTCACAGTATATATATATATACTGTATGTTTATGTGTGTGTGTGTAAATATATATATATATGACAACAACACTCATCACTCACAACAGTGACAAAACAATTACATTGACAATCAGGTTACGTTATTTTCAAAATGTTTCCTTTTCTTTTCATTGCTTCTTTAACACACTACTTTTCCGCTGAAGCGCTTGGTATTTTGCTAGTATATATATATATATATATATATGACAGCAACACTCATCACTCACAACAGTGACAAAACAATTACATTGACAATCATGTTACGTTATTTTCAAAATGTTTACTTTTCTTTTTCATTGCTTCTTCAACACACTACTTCTCCGCTGCGAAGCGCGGGTATTTTGCTAGTATATATATATATATAGATCTCTATAGATATATCTATTGTGAACTTGAACCCGGACACAGACAGACGGACATCGTTGGCTCCACCACACACTCGTTTATTTTACAACTAGCAGACCACGTGCGCTTCGCTGCAGTCGTTGTAGCTGGAATAATTATGTATCTACATACGACTTATAGAGCTTCTTTATATACAACATTTTTGGTAGTAAAAGTCTACTAAACACTAAAGTACAAAACCGAAGTAGAAAGTAACAGTAAACCGCAACACCACCGGGAACACCGGCACACTACTAAACACTTAGAAACACTAAGTAGAAACACTAAAGGAAAAAATACTATTCAGTAAGTACTGCGTTTAGTAAACAGTAAATCAGTAAAGGAGAGAGGACTAAGGAAAAAGAACAGCAAGACCGCGTCAGCTGCGGATCTCAGCTCGGAGCGAAATGAAGTGAATGAAATGAGGTGAATGGGAGGGGAGATGATCACGTGACTCCCCCACCCGCCTTAACTCTCCATCCCTCCACAAACACACAAACACAATCTCCCGGATCCCAACTCTTCTTTATATGTATAGATATTTACAATACAAAGTCAGTGTACTTCCCAGTGCCTCTTGCACCGTTCCCCCTAATGTCCAGGCCACACAGTCAAAATGCCTCTCTCTCCTTGTCGCCTCCAGTCCCCTCTCCAGCTCCGTCCTTCTTCCACCCGACTTCCGCCATCGACTGAAGGGAGGCGGCCCTTTAAATAGGAACCTGGATGGGCCCCAGCTGCTTTCCGGCACTCCTCCGCAGACACGACCCAGTGTGGCGGAAGTGCCGGCTGCGCACCCGGAAGCTGTCCGGGTGTCCTCTGTTGTCTTCCCCCCAGTACTTCCTGGGGCCACAAGCCCTCCTTCAGTCCTCCTGGGCGTCCCGGCCCTGCTCCAGCCCCGGCCGGATGCCACACTATATATATCTCTATAGATATATCTATATATATATATATATATATATATATATATATATATATATATATATATATATATAAAAATCAACCATAACAACATTTATTTATATAGCACATTTTCATACAAAAAGTAGCTCAAAGTGCTTTACATAATGAAGAATAGAAAAATAAAAGACAAAGTAAGAAAAATAAAATAAGTCAACATTAATTAACATAGAATAAGATAGAAGTCTATCTCTCTCTCTATATATATATATATATACACAGTGAACCCTCGTTGATCACGGTTAATCCGTTCCAGACTCTACCGTGATAAATGAATTTTCGAGAAGTAGGATTCTTTATTTATAATTCGAATATTTTTGCAGTTAGAGTATAGAAAACCAGTTTACAACCTGTAAAATACGTTTTTTAACATTATTAGAGCCCTCTAGACATGAAATAACACACTTTAGTCGCCATTACACTCGTATTACAATATATTAGACAAAATAAGAGAAAATAAGACATATTAGACGTTACAAATATCATATTATTACTAGGCTCACCCGCCTTTTAAGGCGACCGACTTTTATCCTCAATTTGTGTGCGCTCCTTGTGTACATCGGGTATGTAAGTGTAGGGAATGAGAACATTAAAGTGCCCATTCATAACATCTCCTGAAAAACCTAAGTTTTTTTATCCCCTCAAGTGCCTGTCCAAAGTCGTATAATGTCAGCCCGAATCTGTACCGCTAAAGACGGAGTTTCATGCACTAAATAAGCTATAGATGAGAATAAGCAAGCACCATCACCATCTGATATTTACTACGCGGTGAGGCGTTTGTACTCCATCAACATTAATTATTTCCAGAGACATAATTTTGTCTATTTTTCCAGCGCATCGTGCACAAAAGCAAGGGAACGATGGGAGTACCAGAACTCTGCTCACATCATGTCGCTTCGCTTTGTACCGCAATACGCAAGTAGTAAGTCTGTGATAAGCGGAATACCGCTACCTATATGTAAGAGCCAATCTTAGAAAGTTAAAAGTTTTGAATTAAACTCATATTGATGTTTGCTTAATTTGAATGGAATATTAATGTCTTTCATAATCATAGCTTATGGTATAGTCTTTTCCCCCTATTGTTAACAAGAGATAGAACCTTCTTACTATAACTAAATAACAGTGTGATAATAAGCTCAGTTTGTTTGGAACAGGTCCCAGTAAAGAGGGACTTGAAAGATCCATTTTAAGCTTAGAAATGGGATAGCATACAGTTTTCTGACCGTTTTGAAATGGTTCAGAAATGTTAAGTAAATAGTAACGATTTGAGATGTAACAAGATTTAAGCTTAGAATTGAACTTTTCTTAACATTAATTTTCCCTTTTTTGCTATTTTAATTTTCTTTTTTTTGTGTGATCTATCTTACTTTAAAACTTAACTAAACTTTCAAAATGAAGATATTTTGTCTGTGGAATCATTTCTGTGCGTCAGGCTTTTGTTGAATCCCATTTTTTGAGTTGAAGCTGCAGAACTTTGGTAATTTTGGGAAAATGCAGCTACACTATATATATATATATCTATATACTGTATATATATATATATATCTATCTATATATACTGTATATCTATCTATTTGTATATCTATCTATCTTTATATACTGTATATATATATATATATATATATATATATATTATGGGGTGCCAAACAAGCAATTACAATGATTTTCGGAATATATAAAGTCAGCGTTGGAATATATAAAGTAATATCTTAATATATAAATTAATTCCCGAATATATATATATATATATCTTTAATATATAAAGCAGTATATGTATGTGTGTGTGTGTGTATGTATGTTTGTTTGTCTGCCATACAAATCTGCACCGGGCGTACAATCGCCACCAAACTGGAGATGGGGCTCCTTTGTGACCAGGAGGAGATCATGGAGTATTTTTGGTTGGGAAAAATGTTTGTGGTTAAGCGCAGAGCACCTTTTCACCGACACAACATTCGGCAGACACGTTGCAACAGACGTTCACGGCGGCACCATCTAGCAGCACGTTTGGCCTTGTGCGTCGCTCTTTACCCATGTTTCTTTAAATTGCCAAGAGATGGCGCAAGTGTCCAAGTATGAGAAGGCCGACTGCTTTGATCGGGTGAAGGCGAACTGCCGTATGGATGTAAAATGTGAACGACCCAGTACACGTGACCAGCTGACACACCCGCATTTCTGCAGGTCACACTCCCACATGCACTGATAGTGTTGTGTTTTATTCGCCAACATCCGTTATATGCAAGCACGTTTCAACAGAGACTCGCCTTAAAAAGACAGCATCCTTCCCCCACCATTTTCCCCGGACGCAGCAGTGGTTGTATGTCACTTCTCTCTGTAGTTACCATCACCAACGTCCTTTAGATGGCAGCAGGGTTCAACACAGACGATCCTTACAAACAAACTACTCCTACCCAACATTTTTCCCAGTACGGTTTCAGTGCTACTCTATCTCACTGGCTTTCCATATTTTTGGTGCTATTTGCTTGCTTTCTGACTCACAGTACGATTTCAGTGTTTCTCTTTCTGACTGGTGCTATTTGTTCGCTTTACGACATATTGTAAATAAGGTAAATTCATCTCACTGTAGTTCTTATTCCATACGTAATACCATGTAACACATTATAATTGTCCTGCTTTTTGCTAATATACCCATGCCACTGAAAAAAAGACGTAGAATTAGAAGGTCCACTTCAGATGCCAGAAGAAACTCTATTTCAAGGGCGTCTGAAACGCCACAGCAGACAGAACCCAGAGTGGAGCAACTTACAATAAAATGTGAATCAGAAGACTGTTTGTTCTATTTCTATGTTCTGTTTCTTTCATTTGGGAAATTCACCGATTATACATTCACGGGCAACGTTGGGTACTCCTGCTAGTATGCATATATATATATATTTTCTATATATTATCCTCCCAACATTTATGTACAAAAATTGTTTAAGAAAGTATATATTATTTATAACTCAACATTTTAAACCTTAATATCAGATAAAAGATTGGATATAAGGAGTGGAGAAACATTTGTCAAAGAGGGCATGTCGTACTAGGTTGTTGTACCGTGTTAGCCATTATGAATGTAGAGAAAAGCCAAGCAAAATGACACCTTTTATTGGCTAACTAAAAAGATTACAATATGCAAGTTTTCGAGGCAACTCAGGCCCCTTCTTCAGGGGTTTGGCTTTTCTCTCAAAGAGGGAATGGAATATTGCTTTCTTTCATTCCCAGATTAGTGGAATCAAGATTATTAATGTTTACGATCCATGTCAGAAATTGGGGTTGCGTGGGTAAAGTGAATATAGGATGAAATTTAAATTTACATACTAATTTAACGTTGATTTTTAATTTTTTGTAAGCACATTTTGTTTTTAGACATCTGTGTTTTGGTTGTTTAAGTGTATTTTCCAGTTCTTTTTTTATTTTTAGCACTGTAGTGTTTGCATCTATTGAGGTTAGTATAGAAAGAGAGGTGATCCAAGGGGTGAAATAAGCTTTTGCATTCTCTACCTAGAGCTGCCATTTAGCTTTCTTTTAAAGCTAAAGTTAGGGCCTGTTCACTTTTCTTTTTTGGCACCATATGCTCTTCCTTCTGTTTTGTTCACCCCCTGACTGCCTAAGTACTCTTGGCACTTTTCTCTGCCAACAGAAAAATTCTTTTTTGCCTGCTGGCTGTGACTATACAATAGGAAAGTATAAAATGAAAATGCAGACTCAAGAATTCTTTTTTTAATGAACCTTTATAAAAGATATTCTTTTATTTTCTAAACACATAGAAGTTTTAAAAGACTCTTCATTAGATAACTCATTTTAATTAAGGAGACTGAAGAGGTGGAAGTTCTATATTGGAGACACATAACTAAGAAATTCTGTGCAGTAGCTACTGGGTCATGCTTATCACACAGATATTATGTTTAAGGTGTTTTGTATTAGCTACAAAAACACACATACATACACTAGAGGTTTTAAAAGGAAGAACACCAAATATCAAACAAAGAGGCAACAACCCAAACTTCCCCATTAGGCTTTCTTTTCTAGGATCTCTGTCCTTGTCATTTAGGTGAGATTATTTACCCACTTATCTGATGTCCAAAACACCCATTCCTTAAGCACCAAGATAATCTCCCTCTCAACTCTTACTACTTAGATACAGAAAGCTCCAATAATTAAACATACAGGCATTTTTGGTTTCCTGAAATCATCCTTTATGTGCAGCATAGCCTTGCCTGTTTGTGATTGTTCCTCCAGTGCCACCTATTAGTTTGTTGGAACTCCTATAACCATACACCTTTCTGACCTATTGCATATGGCAAAGTGGTTACACAAATAAGCCTCTGTTTTATCATAATGACAAATTGGAACCCAGTGGTACCATTCCTGTTTCCTCTTGCAAAGTAAAGGTCATGCAGAAGCCATTACTTTTCATGAACTACCGTATATAGTCACATATTAGTCGGGTCTTGAAACACAAAAATCAATCATAAAATCAGACCCCGACTTATACGCCTGTTCAAAAATGCAACACTTACATTTTTTTTTTTTTACATCTTCTTGCCTTCTCAAATCTCGCACCAGTTTTTCAGAAATTTGTTGCAGGAGCACAGTCACCAGTTTCTTTCGCCACTTCAAAAACTTTTAATTTAAAATCAGCTTCAGATTTTCTTCTGATCGAATGCTCCATTGTAGATAAAGGATGATCTTATGATAAAGGTGTATGAAGGTGTGAGATACAAAAAACGCAAAACAGTGCAAACGTCGCTTCAGAATAGTTCGGGTATTACCGTGTGGTCACACTGGCATAATACTTAGCTAAAAAAAGGCAGTGTGCTCTGTGGTTACTCTCTCAGGACCAATACCGTGAGTTTTCCCGCTTTCGACTTATACGACAGACATTATAAAATACCAGAAATTATACGGTACAATCAAGCACCGACTTAAACGTCAGTATTTACTGTATTCCAAAGATGCTTCAGCTCTTAACAACAACAATAATTTATTGTAGTATAGCCCAACATCACAGAAGGAATGCCTCAATGGGCTTCAACAGGTCATATATTTTGACAGCCCACTGTCAACTCCCCTATAAAATAAAGTGTAGGGGGAAAAAAAGGTAACTCAGAGAGAGACCCCCTTCCAGGTAGGTTTGGCATGCAATGAGTGTCAAAAGATTGGGTAAGTGCAACACACAAAGTAGAACACGAGTAAATCTTCACAGAGCTAGATGGCTAATCAATCATTAGCAGCCTTTTGCATTCTGAGCAGCCACTTTCACAATGAATATCCCCAAATTTGATTTACAAATGTATTTAAGTTAACCTTTAAATGAATGTTTTGAAAATAATCAGGTTATGCCTTGGCAGAAAGATCCCTTACATTCATTAAATATGCTTGTTTTTAAAATCTTCTCAAGTTAACCTCTTCAGCAATATTTGATAAATCTTCAAATGTGAAGTACTGAACTCATTAAAGGTACTTGTCCATTTGCTCAATGACACATTAAGTCATCTTGATCTCTACTTTGGTTTTAAGAAAGACAAATTGCTCCAAGGCAGTGAATATTAGAGAACTGGTATTTTTACCCCTTTGACACCAGCCTTATAGTAATTTCCTGCAAAGCTTCATTTTTTTCCACAAAAATACCCAGTGCTGTTTAAAATGGAAATACATTTTGGGGAGTGTACAATATAATAGAAAATCCATATAAGCTGCCAAATATAATCACTTAAAAAGATGACAGTGTTCAAATACTATCTGCTATTTCATGCACCAGTTGCACTGTTCATTGCTGTTTTTGAACTTATATTATGCATTGTTTTATTATTGTTTTATGGACTGACCTGAATAGCATAACAGTCTCTGTTAATTTTCATTGCTTACTATTAAAACTAAAAATATATTAATTTCAACAATAGAAGCAGGTAAACAGAATAAGATGATGGTTGGTTAATGAGTGACACAAAGAGGATTAGTACTGCTGCCTCATACTTCTAAGGCTCTTTGGTTTAAGTCCATGCCCGTAAACTATGTGTATGAATTTTGCATGTTCTTTCTTCATCTTCAGAGACTTACTGCCTTTAATTTGGTTATCCCCCATCCCAAAGGTGAGCTGGATTGGAGGGCTGGCACCTCTAAATTGGCTCTGTGTGAATTAGGGTGTGCATGAATGTGCCTTGGTGTTCAGTTATGGTTTGGCTTCTGCTTGTTTTAGGCTCTACTGAAATAGAATGTAGTGTATCTCCCAATGATCATGTAGTGGAGTAGGTTAGTTCAAAAAAATGGAAGGAGCCATATTATTCTCCTGGGAAAGGTTTAAACTAAGGATTTTTGTTTTTGTATTGTCATTGCATGCAAAAAAAGTTAAGCGTTATTCTGAAAAACTATATGTGTTATTAATTTGTTTATTACATTATTTGCAAAAGAAAAGAGGCAGTAAATAATGTGCTTTAATTAATTTACAAAAGAAACTAATTTCTGTATGGATGGCCAGACACATTAATCATCGAGCAAATGTATTCTGACATCTCCATTTGTTAAAGGCATAAGAGCAAAAAATTATATTCTAGTTTAAAAAAATATCATATTCATTTATAAGGGTTTTACTTATTGATCAGACTGATGTTTGCTTTGCCATCACTAATCATTCATTTTCCAACCCGCTGAATCCGAACACAGGGTCACGGGGGTCTTCTGGAGCCAATCCCAGCCAACACAGGGCACAAGGCAGGAAACAATCCCAGGCAGGGTGCCAACCCACCACAGGACACACACAAACACACCAAGCACACACTAGGGCCAATTTAGAATCGCCAATCCACCTAATCTGCATGTCTTTGGACTGTGGGAGGAAACCCATGCAGACACAGGGAGAACATGCAAACTGCACTCAGGGAGGATCCGGGAAGCAAACCTGGGTCTCCTAACTGCGAGGCAGCAGCGCTACCACTGCACCACCCCATCACTATTTATTTGCACCAAAATATTTTATACTTTACTTATATGTCCTAGATTTGCATAAATCCAGATGAAATGTGGAATCTTCTAAATAAATAACGGTGAAGTAGGTGTGTGTGTATGTATGTATTTATGTATATATATATGTATGTATATATCTATACTAATAAAAGGCAAAGCCCTCACTCACTCACTCACTCACTCACTGACTGACTAACTCACTGACTGACTCATCACTAATTCTCCAACTTCCCGTGTAGGTAGAAGGCTGAAATTTGGCAGGCTCATTCCTTACAGCGTACTTACAAAAGTTGGGCAAGTTTCATTTCGAAATTCTACGCCTAATGGTCATAACTGGAAGGTATTTTTCTCCATTAACTGTAATAGAGTTGAGCTGGAAAGACGTGGGGGGGCGGAGTTTCATGTGACATCATCACGCCTCCCACGTAATCACGTGAACTGACTGTCAATGCAGTGCGTAGAAAACCAGGAAGACCTCCAAAAAGCGCTTAAGAAAACATGCATTATATAATTGAGAAGGCAGCGAAACAATAAGAAGCGAGCGAGTGACATATACTACCATATTCATGAGTGCTGCTACCTCGGAAAGAAAGCAAGGTGTAAACCTAAACTTTAAATTAAGTTCATAGACAGGCTACCGCTGGCGTTTCACATGCCCACAGGTAATGCGGGATACAAGTTTAATGAGAGGACGCAGGATATAAGCGAGAGTTTTGATCACTTTGTAACTAAGTTAAAATTGTAGGTGAAGGGGTGTGCTTATGCAAATTCGAGACTGTGTTTGTGGGGATTGACAGTTAAGGCGGGTGGGGGAGTTACGTCATCATCTCCCCTCCCATTCATCTTATTTCGCTCTGAGCTGAGCTCCGCGGCTAACGCCGTCTTCCGAAGCAACTTCGTCAGACTGCCACCAAATACTCACAGAAAAATCCACAGGTTAATACACATGCTGTCTCTAGGCACTACTTACAAAAGGTCACATTGACAATCTTGTTACGTTATTTTTAAAATCTTTCCTTTTCTTAGCACAAGCACAGCTGAGAAGCTTCGATGCATGTGCTCCATAACGCGTTAAAAAATAATGCATTTAATCACACTTTGCATTACAAGCAAAGGGAGCTTTTGTCAATGCATGATTTCCTGGTACACCGATTACATTGATCAGTGCATCCCGATTCATTTTACCCTCGCACCACCTTAGTTTGAGAAGAAGTATGAAAAATATGAGGTTAACACAGAAAAACAGATCACCAATTCAAGCTTTATGAATAATCGATTCGCCATCAATAATTGTTTTGGTAAAGCCATCCTCCTTCCATTTTATAATTTTTCCCGCCACTAGCCATGATTAAATGAGCGGTAAAAAAGTAAGAGCAAAGCGAGGTGACTTATTTAGGCAGGCATATATATGACAGCAACACTCATGACAATGTCAATCATGTTACGTTATTATTAAAATGTTTCCTTTTCTTTTCATTACTTCTTTAACACACTACTTCTCCGCTGCGAGGCGCAGGTATTTTGCTATATATATATATGAATGACCTCCAAAGAGCGCTGAGACTTTTGATATCATGAACGTGTCTGCAAAACTGGGGTCTCCTGCCCAGCAAAAGTCGAGCAGCAGCGCAGCGTGCATAGCTGTGCCGCCTTTGAGACGCTGACTGCGCTTCTGCCTTAAGTCAAAGTGAACACTTTTAATTTTTTTCATCCTCCCCTGAGCTATAGCCCAGACAAGTGCAAACACGGGACCCCTTTTCTACACCACGGCAAAATAATATTAAGGCGATTCACACTTTCTTTTGCACGTATACGATTATGAGGTCCTCAGCTCGGATTATGAAGACACGCACAGGAGTGGAGGACTGACAGTGCCATCACAGCCGATTAATGGCGGGGCGTCTCACCAGTCTACACAAGACCCACCGCGACTGTCCCCAAAAGGCGATCATAACGTCAGCGAACACATCTCTCTATACTATATAAAAGAAAAAGGCAACTTTCCTTTCTTTACACCTTTTTCCTTTTATCCCAAACCAAAGCCTTTCTCTCTTAACACTGTAGAGGACACAAAACCAATTTTCTTTAAATGCCGGTAAGGCACATTACCAGAGGCACAAATTTGAACGTTCACATAGAAAATGTAATTTCAATGTACCTGTACTTCTTAAAACGTTAATGTTTTACTGTTTATACACACACATATAGACACATACAAACATACACACAAGTATATGTATGTGTATATATATATATACACACACACACATACATACATACATACATACATACATACATACACACATATATATAATTTGTGTGTGTGTATGTATGTATGTGTGTATATATGATGTAGATAGGTATGTATGTATATATATATATATATATATATTATATATATATATATGTGTATATGTAGATATGTATATAGATATGTAGATATGAAGATATGTATGTGTATATATATATATATATGTATGTATGTGTGTGTGTGTGTGTGTGTGTGTGTGTGTGTGTGCGTGCGTGTGTGTGTGTGTATATGACAGCAGCAATCCAAGCTGTGAGAAAACAGTAAAAAGGAGGCGTGTCAGACGTCGTGGTACATTTTCTGATGCAGCTAGACGAAAATAACTTTGTGACGCTGCCACCAAATACACAAAACAATTAGTTTGACAATCATGTTGCATTATTTTTAAAATGTTTCCTTTTCTTTTTCATAACTTCTTTAACACACTACTTCTCCGCTGCAAAGCGCGGGTATTCTGCTAGTATATATATATATTCAGGATGTTTCTTTTTAATAAAGTCAGGTGTTAGGCAAGTGTCATTAAATAGCGCCGCTGCACTATCAGTTGTAACTTTTTCAGGGTGTTTCTTTTCTTTAAAGTTCAAAACTTTTTCCCACATTGCAAACACTTCCTTTATCTCACTTTATGAGGTAACCTCCTCCTCCTCTGCTTCCTCCATGATACTGATCTCCTGCAGAACAACCATATGTTGCCGCGTCTGTAGTTCCGTCAACTCCTCCATCGTTAGTTCCTCGGAATGTGCGGCGGCAAGCTCTTTGATGGCTCGTATTTCAAATTTTGGCTCGTAACTCAAGGCAAAAAATCGACCTAGTGACAGCTCGTATCTCAAAAAACTCGTAATTTGGAGCACTCATATCTCAAGGTACCACTGTATATATAGGTATATGTAAACACACTGCCAACGTACCTTTTACAGATTTGAAACTACGAAGCAACGTTCTAAACTCCTCACAACATGCAGACAAACGGTTACAGAGGAATGGACCAAACGGATCCAGGACAGAACTCCATTGGAGTTCTGGGAGAGTCACGTGTGCTTTGTGCTGACGTGTGCTTTGCAAACGCTAGAGTCTGTTGAGAATTGTTGGTTTGTTCTGTGGTGTGAGATTTAAATAAAAAAAATACATTTTGCTCTTAAAAACTTGGGTTTTGGTTGCCGCTAAGGAACCGTGTGGGAATTTTTAAAGCTTTTTTTCCCTTTAGAAGGGTTTTTTTTTGCTTTTTTTTCACCTGCACAAGAGCAAAGGTAGCTGGGTGTTTGGAAGTGCGCTTGGAAAAGTTATTTGTACTTGTACCTGTTCTTGCTATCTATATTTGAATTAGCATCGAGGCGGCAGGGTAGAAAGCAGCAGTAACTGATATCGGCATTTGTAAATAAATAACTGCGTCCTCGTAACAGTGATTCCTTAGTTTAAAGGAAAAGAAAAAAAAAAGCTGTGGCTGACTTCAAAGCAGTAAAAGGTGGAAGCTCAGTAGTGCGAAGGTAAGTGCCCTGCGTTAAGACGCTGATCAGGCACAAGGAGCAGTAGGAGCAAATAAGGTAGTAAAGTTTTATTTATTTATTTATTTTAGATTAAACAGTCCTTAGCGATCCAGAGGTAGAACAGTTAAGTGGGCGACAGCATATTGGTTCATTAATACAACCACATCAACACAATATTCCCTGCAATCCAATTCACCATGGAAAAAGAAATGAACCGACACATCAACTTCCTGGACATCAACATTGAAAGAAATAATGACGCCACCCTGATCACAAGTGTTTACCATAAAGAATGCTACGCAGACAAGATATTACACTTCGCCAGCTACCACCCAGTATCTCAAATGGAACTATTCAGAAGAGTCCACACCCATTGTAATATGAAGGAGACAAAAATGAATGAAAGACGCTATCTCTTCCATCTTTTCACTTCAAACGGATCCCCAAAATCATTAATTACTTGAAGCTTACACAGAAGACACCAAAAAACTCAGCAAACAATCGTCTTGAATCAGAACCCCCACCCCACGTGGCACTCACTTCCTTATCACCACAAGGTGTCTGAAGGTGCAGCACGGATCCTGGCCAAGTCAGGCGTCAGAACAGCACACAAACCCACGAACAATCTGTGCATGGTCCTCTTAAATGCTAAAAACAAGAAATCGACAGCAGAAACATGAAATGCAGTTTACAGCATTCCATGCAGTTCTTGCTCAGTGGTATACATAGGACAAACATCAAAAAGAATCGCAACACGTATACAGGAACATCGCAACGGCGTCAGAAGAAAGGACTCATGATCACTGATCTATACGCATACTAAATCAACAGGACACACATTTAACTGGGATAATGTACAAGTAAAATTTAAAGCCAGTACTAAAAGTGCCAGACAGCAGGCTGAATCTTGGCTATCAAATGAGAATGCCGTCATCAGACACTTGGACATAAATCCAGCATATGCAAACTTAAGAAGAACATGTTCATAATAAACAAAACTTTACATCCAACCGATCACACTGACTTAGCCACCTCACCACGTAATTTTTGCTATATATTGCATCATCCAGATTTACATCCAAGCTACCGCCAAAATGGTTTGGTCCAGCCATAGCATTAAAACAATTAGGGCCCATTAATTACCAAGTCCAATGGCAAACTGACAGTAACATAAAAACAGTGACCATGTGACCAACATGAAACCCTACTATGCCCCAATGGAGGGTTTGGAGGGGGGGGCATTGTAACGGTCGACCGAAATATGTGTATGTACCTGTAAGTTTGTACCTTTTCCCATACCTGTTTTTGGGGTATGCCTTTATGTTGAGGGCTGGCCCTTTATACAGAGGGAAGGGAGCACCTGGCTTGGAGGGCCAACAGACTATACGGGGAGGAGCTATCCGAATGTAAATAGGTGGTGGGAAAAAAGGAAAAGAGCTAGGAGAGAGAAGGAGGCCATAACAGAAAAAGACACGAGAGAAATGATTAACACCTTTTGGATATCATCAGGTGAACCCGGGTTCATTTCCAATCAAATTATTTTTTCTTTCGGGAGGAAGGAATACGGGAGAGAACTTGACGGGCCAACACAAGGAACAGTTAATCAGTACGTTTCCTGGAACAAGAGATATGGTCGGCGTCTCATTCCCCACTACAGACTGACCTCAACGCTCCATACAGATAAAATTTAAAAGACTATAAATCCATTGTTTTTTTGTTGTCCAGACCACGAGGGGGCAACTGCCCTGGTCACACTGGGGACCACGGGTGCAGAGCTTGGAAGCTCAACCCTGTAGGGGCCCGTGGTCACCAGCAGGTGGCGCCCCGGTGCCTGAAGAGTCCTGGACCTCAGCACTTCCGCCATACCAGGAAGTGCTGGGGGGAAGAAGACTGGGGACACCTGGAGGGCTTCCACTTCTGCCACATAGAGGAGTGTCGGGGAGCACCTGGAGCCCATCCGGGCTTGTATAAAAGCTGCCGCCTCCCTTCATTCAATGACTGGAGTCGAGCGAGGAGTGGACGAAGTCTTGCTGGAGAAGAGTGGAGGTGGCCCGAAGAAGGCAGGCACTGGAGAAATAGACCTGGACTTTTGGGATCGGTGCAGAGGCACCTGGTTGTGCACAAAATAGTAAATAGTGTAAATAAATGTGTGTGTTGGGTGACCAAACGTCCGTCTGTTTGTGTCCGGGCTCGTTTCACAATAGGTATATATACTGCTCAAAAGAATTAAAGGAACACTTTTTAATCAGAGTATAGCATAAAGTCAATGAAACTTATGGGATATTAATCTGGTCAGTTAAGTAGCAGAGGGGGTTGTTAATCAGTTTCAGCTGCTGTGGTGTTAATGAAATTAACAACAGATGCACTAGAGGGGCAACAATGAGATGACCCCCAAAACAGGAATGGTTTAACAGGTGGAGGCCACTGACATTTTTCCCTCCTCATCTTTTCTGACTGTTTCTTCACTAGTTTTGCATTTGGCTACAGTCAGTGTCACTACTGGTAGCATGAGGCGATACCTGGACCCTACCTAAGTTGCACAGGTAGTCCAACTTCTCCAGGATGGCACATCAATACGTGTCATTGCCAGAAGGTTTGCTGTGTCTCCCTGCACAGTCTCAAGGGCATGGAGGAGATTCTAGGAGACAAGCAGTTGCTCTAGGAAAGCTGGAGAGGGCCATAGAAGGTCCATAACCCATCAGCAGGACCAGTATTTGCTCCTTTGGGCAAGGAGGAACAGGATGAGCACTGCCAGAGCCCTACAAAATGACCTCCAGCAGGCCACTGGTGTGAATGTCTCTGACCAAACAACCAGAAAGACTTCATGAGGGTGACCCAAGGGCCCCATGTCCTCTAATGGGCCCTGAGCTCACTGCCCAGCAGCATGCAGCTCGATTGGCATTCGCCATAGAATACCAGAATTGGCAGATGCACCACTGGTGCCCTGTGCTTTTTACAGATGAGAGCAGGTTCACCCTGAGCACTTGACAGAAGTGAAAGGGTCTGGAGAAGCCATGGAGAACATTATGCTGCCTGTAACATCATTCAGCATGAGCAGTTTGGTGGTGGGTTAATGATTGTCTGGGGAGGCATATCCATGGAGGGTCACACAGACCGCTACAGGCTTGACAAAGGCACCTTGGCTGCCATTAGGTATCAGGATGAAATCCTTGGACCCATTGTCAGACCCTATGCTGGTACAGTGGCTCCTGGTGCACGACAATTCCTGGCCTCATGTGGTGAGAGTATGCAGGCAGTTCCTGGAGGATGAAGGAATTGATACCATTGACTGGCCACCACACTTTCCTGACCTAAATCCAATAGAACACCTCTGGGACATTATGTTTTGGTCCATCCAATGCCACCAGGTTGCACCTCAGACTGTCCAGGAGCTCAGTGATGCCCTGGTCCAGATCTGGGAGGAGATCCCCACAACACCATCTGTCATCTCATTAGAAGCATGCACCGATGTTGTCAGGCATGTATACAAGAACACAGGGGCCATACAAAGTGCTGAGTACAATTTTGAGTTGCTGCAATTAAATTTTGGCAAAATGGACTAGCCTGCCACATAATTTTTCACTCTGATTTTTGGGGCATCTTTGAATTCAGGGCTCTGTAGGTTGATCATTTTCATTTCCATCAAACGATGTGGCATCCATTCATTCCTAACACATTACCCAGTCTATATCAGTATAGATATCCAGGAGGATTTCTTTTTCCCATTGAGATTTGATGTGTTTTCAAAGTGTTCCTTTAATTTTTGAGCAGTTTATATATATATATATATATATATATATATATATATATATATATATATATATATATATATATATATATATATATATATATATACTAGCAAAATACTGCCTTAAAATTTTTATTAAGAAGAAAATTAAACCTTTTTAAACTGAGGGATAATATACCAATCTCTTTGTATACCACATTGTGAGTTCGACCCTCCGGTTGTAATATGACCAAGCTGTGCACTGCGCTTACTCTTGAGCATGAGTTTCATGATGTGTTTCAATTACGACAGTATTTGTAGGACTTGTGTTGAAGAGACATTCGGCATCTGTCAAGCATTGTAAGTATACAACCAGTTTCATCAATAACTTCACATCCAGCTTTTGAGAGTTTAAACATTCATATACATCAAAGTGTCCACTACTGAAATCGCCACCTGGCAATCTAAGGTATTTAAGAGGCATTGGCGGTTGTCCAAAGGTGTAAAATATTTGGCCATTTCGGTACAACTCACATGCAGATGCATAGGTGAAGGGCTTAAGCATTTCACTCTTCTAGTGCTCCTCTGTAGTATAATTATGTCCTGTACCGTCATCAGTCCACACCTTGAACCTGTCCCAGTCATTCAATACATAAGACACAATGTTCCTCCGGATATCAAGAGTGAGCCTGATATGGCCGTGCAATATGTAACAAAGAGAATGGAAAAGGCAGGTCCCATCTCCGGGCATGGAAACCACTCGGTTAGTGACAGTTCTTTGATCGATGGTGATCACCTCGATAGACATGTTAATGGGGGTACGGTTGGAATGATAAAGGAAATAGGTACCTGAACAATGTAAAGTAAGTCTAAAATACCTACACAATAACTATAATCGTAATAAATGAACAATAAAACAGTGGAGAAGCCGTGGATTAAATAAAAAGGCTGTAGTTATCAGCAGGGAGACGTGAATCCCGTGGCGAAGCAAGAAAGGGAATGTAGAGACTGGAGCGACGGACGGCCTTATATAGGCAGGCAGCCAACAACGTGGGAGGTGTTGGGATGGGGGACCCAACGCCGCCTCACACGGGGACCGAGCTGGAGGCTATGGACGTATATATGTGCGTAAGTAGGATTCAATTATTGTTGGGAACCTGCGTACCAAATTTCTTGAAGATGGGCCCATAAGTAACAAAGACTGTTGAAAAGTTCAATATGGCGGCCGACAGTGGCATCATACCACTGAAATAAGTACCACATTTTAGCCTTCTACCTACACAGGAATTTGGAGAATTAGTGACGTTGGAAAGTTCAATATGGTGGCCAACAGTGGCGTCATACCATCGAAATAAGTACGTACATCAGTTTCGCTTAGCGTTGGGTAGCTGCCTACCAAATTTCATGAAGATGGGGCCATAAATAAGAAAGTTCAACATGGCGGACGTTGTCGACCGTTATGACCGTTACGCGTAGAATTTCGAAATAAAGCGTGCTTGACTTTTGTAAGTAAGCTGTTAGGAATAAGCTTGCTAAATTTCAGCCTTCTACCTATACGGGAAGTTGGAGAATTAGTGATAAGTCAGTGAGTGAGTGAGTAAGTGAGTCAGTCAGTCAGAGAGGGCTTTGCCTGTTATTAGTATAGAAATATATATATATATGACAGCAACACTCATGACAATGACAATGTCAATCATGTTACGTTATTATTAAAATGTTTCCTTTTCTTTTTCATTACTTCTTTAACACACTACTCGCTAAGCTGGTATTTTGCTATATATATATATATATATATATATATGTATAGGTATATATATATAGGTATATATATATGTATAGGTATATATATATAGGTATATATATATATGTATAGGTATATGTATATAGGTATATATAGGCATGGGCACGGTTTAAAATCTTGTGCCCTCTACACCTTACACATGGCAATGCTGGTCACTAACTGAAGAATAATGTTTAGTCAAAGCATATAGAAATAGCTAGAATATACCAATTATATTAAACTTATGGGGGTTATAGGAACCTCCCATAGATTATGCATTGTCATCTAGTAAAATACTTATGAATCTTATGTAACTAGGAAATGGCTCTTACAGATGCCTTCCATCTTCAGACAGACAGAGAGTCCAAAGATATAACAAACAACAATCCCCTTAAATGCACTCAAGAATTACAAAAAAGAAGAAAACTTTGCTATTAATGTCACAGTGAGACATTATGAAGGTTTATTGCTGTTGCTATATAGGAGCACTAGTAACGCAATCCTCACACACTTCTGCTGAATATTCTGTTGGCTGAAAGTCCTCTGTGTCATAGGGAGGATGTGTTGACATTATTCATAATGGTAGTCATTTTGTCTTCATTCTCTCCTCATCTACTGCCTCCAGGCGGTCAGGAGTGTGCCCCATAATGCAGCCTGCCTTCCTTAGTGGCTTGTTGATTCAGTGAGCCTTTCTTAAAGTGATGTTACCTGCCTTGCACACAACAGAGTAGAAAATCATACTGGCTATCACAGAGTTATTGAGTATGTAACAGTGATGTTATCAAACATACACTCCTTAGTAAGCATTAATTTTTAAAAATATAACTAGGAAAAGTGCATAGTCCTTCCACAAGAGGTTATTTTTCACACTCACTTACAAATACTAAGCCTGTACAGGTTAGAGTTTGCAGCTCCCTTCACAATCCAGACTCACTGTTCACACCTTTCTATTGTAAACAGGATTTGCTGAATCACTAGTATTTATGTGACCAACAATCCAATCATATGTGGAGGTGCTCAAAACCAAATGGACTCAAGTCAGATTTTTGAGTGTTTTTATACTGTTTCAGAATATTTTGACATCATAACATACTAACAATAGAAAAAGCCTACATTTTATACCATTCAAAATTAAATGTGAAGGATGCAAAACTTAAGTACAGCATTTATTAAAAACAAATACCCTAAGCAGACTGTGAAAAACCTTTAAGGAAACAAACCAAGCTAGTTAGAAAAATAAAGTGAACATTTCTTGCATTTTTCTGACTGAATTCTCCAGATTTAAGCTTCCTTTTGCTGCATCTCCCCTCTGCTTTTGTGTTAATAAATCCCCCATGATCAATGTGTCACATAGCACTGAAGCTAACCATTAAAAAATTTTGTTTGAATTACATACTAAATCTAATTAACAATGTCCTGTAAATCATCATTAATATAAAAAAAATTACCAGAATTATGAAAATGTCTTATGAAAAGATGTGCTAGAAATTTCCTTACAGGAAAAATTAGTGTTTGTGGACTGACTGAAGTTTACAAATGTTATATTGTATATACAGTATTGTGTAGGAGCCTGATGAACAAAAGTGATCAGAGTGTTTTATTTGTCATTAAAATTCCATTCTTTCACAAGCAGTGATAAATCTGTGGCCCACGTGACCTGCATGGCTGTAAAGCTCACAGCCGATACTCAGTAACCATGTTAAATGGTAAACTGACTAACTGAATGACATCATAAGATAAATTGCGAAAACATGGTGGCGCAGTGGTTAGTTCTGCTGCATTGGAATGTCACACTGGTAGTAGTCTGACTGTTCTCCCTGTGACTCCATTGGGTTTTTCTCCAGGTACTCCAGTTTTTCTAACAAATCCCAGATACATGCCTGTTGACTCTGAAATGGCACTGTGTGGGTGTGCACATGATTGGGCCATGCAAGGTGCTGGGACTCTGTCCTGGGCTGTTTCCTGCCTTGCACATATTGCTGTCAAGATTGGCCACAGTCTCCCGGACTAAACAGAATTCACAGTATATGAGTGTATTTTCTAGTTCCAGGTTTTATTTCAGACTCATTATGTGGTATGAGAAGCCATTTCGATCATTTGCATATATATGCACCATCACCCTTTAAAAGAAACATGTTGAAGGTAAGTTTCCAACCAACCAGCCAACCTTCAAATCTACAAGGAATTCAGCATTAATGATGCTGGCTAATGTAGAGCTCAGGGTTAAAGAGGACTGGAATAAAAACCTTGTATTGTGTGAAAGAAAAGAGGCAAATTCCACCTTTTAAAATCAGTTCAATTAAAATATTAGTCTAAAACTTAAGCTGAGATGAGATTTTGTGCTGCATTTCTCAGACCAAATTTGCAAACTTCAGCTACATACTTAAGATTAAACTTGCTCACGCTGAAAGTGTGGAAAGTTGGATTTTTGTAAATGCAGTCATCAATCATAGTCAACTTATACTACTGCAAGAATATCGAAGACTTTTAGCTGCTGAGTTAGCAAGAGAAGAGAATAACTTCAACTCACTTTTGATAAGTCAGTGGTTAAAATATATGCACCAATTATCTACCAAAAAGGTTGGACTTGTTTGCATACAATAAATCAATGGCAAAATGCCCTGTTTCTCCTTTATAAGACAATATCTGCACAAGCCCCCTGTGATGGTGCAGGTTAGCTTCTCACTCCCTCTTTGTTTTATGGGAGCCTCTTGAACCCGACACAGTTGATAATGTAACTGGATGAGCATGACTGGCATGGACAAAACACACATGAAGCAAGGGGGAAGGTGCAAAGTGCTCAGTACTTTTATTAAAAAAAAATCAAAAATTTCAAAAGTGCAGTACTCAAAAAAAAAAAAAATTGAATAAATAATCCAATTAAAAACAAAACTGAAGTGGAGGTTAAAACCAACTGACAGGAAACAATCCTTTTTAAAAGAACAGTGACTTGATCTTTTAACTGGCAGGTCCTCTGCTTATCCTGTGCAGGCCTTGCAGCAGAGGATTGGCCCTAACAGCAGACGCAGCTGACCTTCCTCAGGTCCAGGACACTGCCATCCAATGGTTACGGAAAGGTTCCCTCTCTGGACCTCAGCTTGGGTCCCCAACGGCCAGAGCAGTCACACTGGGGCTCTCCTCTCAAGCCCCCTCAACCCCCTCTGCCTTCCCGGTCTTGTGAAGTGAGCCATCTAAACTCCTGGTCACTCCTGCTTCTCATTGCAGCTCAGCTGAAACGACCCATTGTAAACAACCCAAAGTGTCAGCCATACACTTCTCTTTGGGGCTCACTTCCCAGCTGCCTGCTTTCTCTCCCTGGAGCCTAATCTCTTCAGCTCATTCACTCACGCACCATCTCCTTTCACCTCCTGAATTCTTCTCTCTTTCTCCTTTTAACCTCCACCTTATATTCTTGTTTTCCTTTCCTGATTCCTCACCTTCTCACACTTTCACTTCCCTATTCAACTGGGGACGTGGCACAGCTGTGGTAACGAGCAGCTCCCTGTGTCAGTTAGGATTGCGGGCGATTCTACTCCTGTGCAATAAGTGCAGGGCCATCCGCTCCTGCATTGCACATGGGAATCACTCGCTACACTACCATGCATCCCCCCAAAGACACAAGTGTAGCGATTATTTTAAAGCACCAAATAGCCGCAGAGCTCACTTTACCACACCCCTTGCTTTTTCCACCCCAGTTTGGGATGGGTTCAGCTTCTTTTCTGTAGATGACTCCCAATTGTCAAGTGTGTGACCCCTAACAAATGCTTCAAACATCCTTTCTTACAAAGAGGAAGTCTCTGTAGCAGAGTTAAGTGTGGGTGCCATGTAGAGTCTAACCTTGCAAAATGACAGTTACTGGTATACTTACAGCAAAGTCTTACTGAATCAAGAGTAAAATGTTAACTAACCTAAAGGTGGGTGTATTTTATGGTGATAAGACTTAAACATTGGAGCACTAGGTGCATTCCCCTTCTATGTGTTCCAGTGAAATCTCTCAATGGGTCTTGGGAGTCTCAGGGGAAAACATTGCTCTCAACTCTTGTCATGCATGAAACCACACAAAGACTAAGTATTTATAATAAAAGCTTGGGTAAAGCTAGTGAGTGCATTCACATATTGTGTTTTTCTAGTTGTTGGTGTTACTTCAAACCAGTGTGTTGAGCTTTTGAACTGCAAATTGCAAAGGAAAGTTTAACTTGTCACAGCCTAAGCTCCTTCTGATGATAAACAGCAGCTCTATCCATCTCCATGCAGCACATCCAACTGCTTATGAAGTCACACAAATATAGCCAAAGACAGAAGCTTCAGGGAAAGACTACAGTTATAAGCAGAGGTGGGTAGAGTAGCCAAAAATTGTACTCAAGTAGAAGTAAAAAGTAGTCATCCAAAAAATTACTTAAGTAAGAGTAAAAAAGTATTTGGTGAAAAGACTACTCAAGTACTGAGTGACTGTTTGATCATAATAAATGATTTATTTTTTAGAAATGTTGTAATAAGACAGACAAAAATATAAAATGTGCAAATTCTGCTATTTCCAAATAATAAAATAAAAAATGAGTAAAAATAAATAACATGTTTACAAAATAAAGATGCACAAATAACACAAAGTTCCAAATCTCAGTTTTTCACAAAGCTTTTGAAGTTAATACCTACAGTAGGTATTATGTATGTTTGAACAGTGCAAACTACTTACCAGGGGTGCGGAAATCCAACGCCCGACTTGTCCGACACGGGTAAATTGACCGTCGGACAAGCGTGTTTTCTGGTTTCAGTTGTCCGCGGACAAGTGCAATTTTTCTGGAGAAAAAAAGGATTACATGTGCAGTGCAGGGCACATTTTTACCACTACTTTCAAATTTTAAACATTTGGGTACGTACTTCATGTGGAAACAGTTTACTTAGGCATGTTCTTCATGTCTCAAATTGGTATTCAATATTGTTTACAAAATGATGGCTGATTTTTCAAAGGGGAAGCACTCTTGTGGTCTTACATAAGTATTTTACCCTACTATTTACACGCTTGGAGATGCGGTCATTTTTTTCATGCCGACATTACAATGTAATTTGATGATTTTTTTTATTATAATCGATAACTTTTATATATTAAAAATAAATTTTTTCTATATAAAAATGTGGTCATTTCACCTACAATGCAATTGTTTTCGCCACATAAAGCTTGTTAGGCATTTGATCTTTTCTGAAATTTGCGATTTCGCGTAGGTTGTGATATATTGAGGAGTTAAGAAA
This sequence comes from Polypterus senegalus, assembly GCF_016835505.1. NCBI lineage: Eukaryota > Metazoa > Chordata > Cladistia > Polypteriformes > Polypteridae > Polypterus > Polypterus senegalus. Next base: position 69,213,139 of record NC_053170.1, on the reverse strand, counting down.
TTTATTGCGTGACATCAATTTTGATGAGCTGTCTATAGATCGCTTTTGATTAGATAATTTTTCATATAAAACAAGTTGGATTCGCGCTGTCAGTTTTTTAAAAATAAAGAAAACATTCTAACGGTTTCCAAATGTTATGAAATATCAATAAAAATCTTCACTTAGACGTGATTATTTTTTTTCCCCGACAACATCGGTAATATTTACTTCTTTGGAAATGTAACCTCTTGCTGAATTTCGAATACGTCATTAGGAATTACCTGCGTAACCCATAATGCACTGCGGTAAGCAAGTTGTTCACGCTATATGCGTGTTATTGAAACTGAAGCAAGTAGCATCGCGGATGAGAAATGGATCATTTCTTGATTAAAACTGGCACAACAGGCCTTAAAAAACCTAAGAAAGCGTAGTAAGGCCACTGTGAAAAAAATACGGACACAGTGAAGACAAAAAAATGTAAATGTCGAGATTAAAGTCGACATGTTTACTTTATTATCGTAGTTTATTTTGTCAGTTGAATGTCGTAAACTAAATTTAATCTTAAAATGAATGTTTCATTTACTAGATTTTCTCAAACCCCGTCATAAATTAATGTAGCACATTAAATGCTTTATATTAAGTGTTCCACGACCCAGTTGTTAATCTCTGCGCGCTTCTTAAACTGACTTTCTCTTGCAGTGAGAGGTGCCGGCAGCAATCGCCACACATTGACTTCATGATATTCCTGCTCAATGAACATTCAGAATACTAAGATAAATACTTGATATCTTTTTCACGATGAAATGCATTAAAGCATGTATTAGACATGGGTGGCGGGGGGCACGGTGGTGTGGCTGTAGTGCTGCTCCCTTGCATTATGGGGTTCTCAGGTCTATGTTCAGTGTAGAGAGGTTTATGGCAGGTGTGACGAGGCTCCAAAAAACTGGATACTGTATTTGAATGGGTATCGCACAGGTTTAACTGAAATATTGTGTAAATGTTGGGTTCGTGATCTGGAGGTCGGAGATACGAACGAAGAATTCAATGGATGTTTTTCTGAGCAGGCTTACTTTATTGCATGTTTGCTTTGTCTACCGTACGTACTAAACCACCAGTTACTAGCCTTTGTCTTTCTCCATATAACCAATCACCACACGATAAACGTCTCTGTGAAATTAATACTAGTAATAAACCTAGACTTCAGTTTTCAGAACTTTAAAAACAATTTTCGTTATACATGTTTAATTATGCCATCCATTCAGAGGTCTAAACTTATAACTAGTTATAATTTCACAAATACGTTTATCGTGTGGTGATTGGTTATGTGCAGAAAGAAAAAGGATAGGAACTGGGGGTTTAGTATGTCAGATAGAGACATGAGTCTAAAAGTAAGAAAAAAGTTGGTTCAATTGAAAAAGCGTTTTCTAAAGCTGAACGCTCGAAATGTTGAGTGTTATGCTAGGCTGTTCAATACTGCTTCTTTAGAAGAGTTTGACCCACGACCAGCTGTGGAATTCTGGCTGTCACCTGGCAACAGGCACATCACTCATAAAAAACCTGAAAAGTCATCAGCATCCACTTCTGCAGGACCATCAGTCCAGGAACCATGCAGTTCAGCTCAAGCAGAAATTAACAGCATTTAGCCCATGCTGTCTGAGATAGTAAAGATTCTTGGGGGAGAAGATGTTGCAAGACAGAAGCTGAAGAACATAGCAGCAAATGAATTAGGACAGTGTTCTGTTATGTAACTCTAATATATGAAAAAAGAACTAGCGTAGCTATAATGAAGGCATTGTTTATTAGCCAGTTAAAATAAGGGAATCTTTTATATAATGTTCTAGAGCAAGGTGGCAAAATACTACTCCGTGAAAGATCTTTTTTCAGTTTTAAAATGGAAGGCAGTTTTGGTATCAATAAAAGAGATCAGAAAAAATAAACTATTTTTCACTTATGTTATTTGTTTATGGGCAAGTGAATTTAACTGGCGGACAAGTGGATTTTCTAAGTTTACTTGTCCGTGGACAAGTAGAAACAAATTTGATTTCCACCCCCCTGCTTACCGTGACAAGATAACCTGTACACTGACAGTATAATACTGCATATTCACTTGCCCTCCAAACAGCACAGCTGATATAAAATAACATTAGAACAAGGTAGCTTGTGCACGTACAAGAAGTCTCACTTTACCTTGACTCTCTGTGCATGTTTGGTTAAAACGTGCTTGTTCTTCATTCAGTGAAGTGATGGTTAAGCTTCAACAGAAGTTGGCTCTCATTTTTCATGTACAGTGGAACCTTGGATTGCGAGTAACTTGGTTTGCGAGTGTTTTGCAAGACAAGCTAAAATTTTGAATAAATTTTGACTTGATAAAACAAGCGAGGTCTTGCAATACGAGTAGTCCGTATAAGCTTTGTCTGCCGAGCTTCAAGTGATCACAAATGAGCTGATGGTTCTTCTTTCTGTTGCTGCGGGATTGTGGGTAATCGTTAGTCAGCGTGCCTCACTCATATAGTCAACATCCATACAAGCGTATTCTGTTTACTACAGCATTGTGACAGTGTGTGTGCTGTGACGTGTGAATCCAACATCCTGCACCCCAAAACATGAAGTTGATTCTCAATACTTTAGTCACACCATCTTTATTCAGCTTGAAACAGGAACAGCGCGGTTATTTATTGCAGCGAGATCTGCCACTCTCCTATACACAGACACAGTTGTCAGGCAGTGTCTATGCCGCCACAGTTTGTGTGTGGTCATGTGATTGCATGGCTACATCTGAATTGTGAAACAGAGTCTTGTGATTATTGTTGCTACGTCTGATTGATGAAACGGAGTTTTGTGATTATTATTGCTATGTCTGATTGTGAAACAGTCATGCAGTACATCCACTGGCGACTTCTCTCTGGCAAAAATATAGTGTAATGTGTAAATCGAAAAAAGTAATGAGTCGAGTGTTGCCCAATGTAGTGGAATGAGAATAGCGTTTCTTCTTCACAAATGTACTCAAGTAAAAAAGTATGGTGCGGTAAAACTACTCGTAGGAGTACAATTTTTTAAAAATGTTACTCAAGTAAATGTAACAAAGTAAATGTAACTCGCTACTACCCACCTCTCGTTACGAGAAATTTGATTTGGCCAGCACTTAACTTTCTCCATACTTACAACATGAGCACAGAGGGGTGTGAACTCAAAGTCCTCAAGCTTATTTTTCACATTTTAGAAAGCTTAACAGGTAAATCTAAGTATTTTATTTAATTTGTATTTTGGTAACTAAAATATAAAAATAAAACTTCATTTTTTGGCCTAAATTTGAAATAGTAATGACATAATTAACCTATGGCAATGTGAAATGTGTAATAATGTCTTATTATTTATTTAAGATGTTAAACATTAGAGGAGTGGCAGTAAAAATCTATACCTTCCATCACGTAGCTGGGACCTGAGTCTAGATCTCCAAAGGTCCCAAGTTCAACTCTTTAAGTGGGGAAATCTTTTTTTTTTTTCACGAAAAAGTAAATGACTGCCACTATCAAGCCGACATATTAGTAAAGCTATAAAACAGAATAGGTGCTTCTCTGCAACTTGCGTTTAGCTTCTGTGACTCCTGAATTTGAACTTTAAAAACTCAAAGATCAAGCTTTTGATTTTTTTCAAAAGTATTCATTTCAAAGGCCTAAGTGCTAAAGATTGTTAACTTCTGTGCAGGGTTTTGGCTGCTCTTGGTATCAGCTACTTTAAAAGTACTGGTCCATTTGTTCTTGAGTTACAGTCCTCACAAGACATTTTTTATCACTGACACACAGAGGCACATAGATGCATATCTTTCCAAAAATGTTCTAAATATAGTTGAGAGATATGAAAACCTATAGACAACCTCAAATTGACTTTTTTTATGAAAAAATACTACTTGTGTAGTTTAAAAAGTAATAATAAAAACATGATTAAATAAATTATTACAAAATTCATATGGTTGCATGTGAATTGTTTAATTAGGTAAGTGTTCAAATTGAGGCCAAAAAATTAACCTTCACTGGTATGACATCTTGCATGTATTTAGATTCCCTGTTTTTTGCTGTTTTCATGTCTGAAGTGGGGAGTAAGTCAGGTGCTGGCCGCATCAGGTTTTTTCCAATTAATATTGACTAAGCATCAGTTTTGGGAAGTCATTGGCCTACCTGTATTTTAGCTTCAATACCCAAAACAAAGAAAACAAGTTACCATGGAACCAGATACATTTGAATTAACAGCTTCTCTCAATAACACATTGCTATTTGCATTGATGTCTGCAGTCTGGTATGTGTCATTTAAACAGAAAACTACTTCAGAATGATTAAGGAAACAATCTGTTAACAACATCTACAATATTTTAATAAAACTGGATCAAATACTGTTACATTAAACAGCAAGGCAATAAAATAAATATGATCGATTAATAAACTTGTTGGAATGAAAACCAGCAACTCTAGTATAGGCTGATTTGGAAAGCACTGTCATACAACAAAATACACTTTACAGCAATATTTAATGCACAGTAGTATGTAATCAATTTGTAACAATGTTTTTGTGACAGTTCAGTGTATGAAACCCTTCAGATTATTTAAACTACTCACAAAGAAATAGAAAAGCTTTGGTGCACAAAGTTATGTCAGTCAATACATGAAAAGGTCAGCTTATTAAAAACAGTGTTCAAAACTGGTACTCACAACAGCATCTGATCATACTGACAGTCATGTAAAAAGCAATTGTTTGAACAAAACAAAAAAAAAAAGGCTGGGAAGAGTAGGACCATAGGCTACAATGGAATGAGCTTTAATTCTTTCAACTTTGGCCAATAGTTATGAAAGACTTCTGGCATTATCCACAGTGTTGAAGTCTATGATTTTTACTTAGATCCTAATTAATGTTAGAATATCCCACAATATTTTCTGGTGTACCACTTTATTCAGAGATTTAAGGTGTGTTGCCAGTAAGATAATCATACCAGCACACTGTAATGTACTAAACTATTGAGAGAATAGTCACAGTGAGAAACTATACTGGGTCGCGTGAGTCTTTACAGAGCCATGGGAATCATAGAGATTAGGAAAAACAGACCTTTACATAGAAGAACTAAGTGAAATAAAATAAACGCACAAACGAGGGAAACAATAAAAGTTCAAATTCAAAATAAATTTACCTCAATACCCTGTACAGAGATGAATTACAAGATTATTTTTCCTATTATGTATAACATAAGACTTTGACATTTTGCCTCTCTTCTATCACAAAAACATTTCCTTTGGAAGTTTTCAGCTCAGAATATTGCAAAGAAAGGTGATATACTCTGCTTAAACTCCAGGTTCAGGAGACACACCACAACAAACAATAAAACTGTCTACGCCATCTGAATTTTTTAATAATGACCTAGACCCTAATGTCATCTTGCTTGGCACCACTGGGATCACCTACATTTGAGTGCTGAGAAGGGATGCGTAAGTTGGTAAGTGCCCTCTGTTTGAAGGTACACACTTTGTTTTGTTCAAGGTTTTTAAATGAGGTTTTCTTTGTCAATTTCTACAGGCTGCACCCCTATATTTTGGCTGCTCCTCATAGTTGACCTGAGCCCTGTTCCTCCATAGTTGAAAAAATTTCAGGAAAAATGTTTTTTTTTAATTTAAATAAATAAATAATAATGCCAGAATAGAGGTCAAGCAGTTCAGTTTACCCATGGCATAGGCAAAACCCACTTGCTCTTTAGTGCCAAGCTTTCTTGCTAAAAAAAAATACGCTTGCAAATAAAATATAAATAAGGGGTTCAGGAGATAAAACTTAGAAAGAATCATGCAAAAGTTCAAAACTGGGAGATCAAAATGCACAGTTCCCAAAAACAAAACTTTAAATCAAAGACGAAAGTTAAAACCTAAGTTCTATTACCAGATATCTGCAAAGAAAGAAAGAAAAATTCACACACCAAGTCTAAAGGAAAGATTCAATGTAAGATGACCTGGAAATGACTGGTGCTGACGTTTATACTGTTGGCCAGATGACATCACAAGTCGTGACCTCCAGTCATCCCACAGGGCAACTGCCCTAGCAACAACTCACAAAGAACCTACAAAATGGTGATAGAAAAGAAAGCGTGGTTTAACTTTACCTAATTTAAAACATAAAATGAATTGGAATGAAATGGAATGCAACCCAAAATGTTATAACTCTGTGTAAAGGAACAAGCTGAAATATGAAGAAAAGGGAAAAACTTAACCAATTCATAACAGGCTAGGATTCAGTGCTCAGTGTCATGTCTTTAGTTAAAATTTCACATGAGGTTCTCTGGTTTCATGCTTTCCCCTCCTTACAGTATGTACTAGGGTAAAGCTGCTTGTTGTGGAGGGCTCAAAAATTCAAGGAAGACTGCAACAGAAGGCAAAAAAAATGTACAAACACGAAACAATCCAAGACCGGATAGGCTAAAAATAAACCCAAAAAGTGTCAGGAAAATCTAGTCAAGAATGCAAAGCCAAGCACAAAAATACTAAGTCATACAAATGTTAAACAACACTAAAGCAAAGATAGAAAAAAATGAAGCAACTTAGGATAATGTGACCTCTGGAACGTGTAAAAAATACAGTACATTACCTATTATCCAATAATTAATTTTGTTATGCACCCCAAAACAAGGACAACATGATGGTGTAGTTATTTGCCTTGCGGCCACATGGACTTACCTTTTGGATTCAAATTCCATGTCTTGTTGTGGTCTATATGAAGTTTCTATGTTTTCCCTGTGTATGTACAAGTTTCCCTCTGGGGTACTCTTTTTCTTCTCCTAGATTTCCAGAATTGTGCTCTTTTATCGTGGAATGGCTTTTGGAGCTATCACTCCTCAAGATGTGTATCTTTTCTTACCTGTACAGTTTCTTTATAATGTGGAGCCACAATGTAACTTCTGTCTATACTTTTATTTTCGTATTCTTCATATTCTGTACAGTTCATAGTTGCAATGCACTTGCACCCAGGACTGTGATCTGCTACCTTCTGTAAAGGATAGGTCCTTCAGACTTCACCGAGGTATGACTGTCACTTTAGCCTACTGTTGGAAGCTTAGACATAGTTGAGAAAGGAACTTCGTTCCCAGCCCTGAGTGGTAGAACAGGGCAAATGTGCAGGCAGGAGAGCTTTAATCTTTAAACATTATTCAGATAGTTAGTGCTATAAACAAAAGCAAATTCAAACCATACAATCTTGATCAATCTATAGTTCTGTAAGCAGCCAAAGATCAGATAGTACAGTTGCTTGAAGTCCTGAACCCTATTCAACTCTATGTCTGATCTTATACAACTATATTGAGCTATCAGCCTGTTTCCAGGAAACTTTTGCCTTCATCTGAAGATCAGAAAATTAAAACCCTGTTTCCAAAATTAGCTGCCTTCGTAGCTTACACTTCTGATATCAGTAGGCAATAGTGCAGCATGCTTATATAACTTAACAGCTAATGAAGCCATAAACAATTTGAGTTAATAAATTTGTTTATACATTTAACTGGTTCTTCTCTTTTTTCAGCAAAAACATACACAGCCAAGCAACATCCTACACAACAACACTCTTCAAACTATACACTTAAAATGCTGCAGAATCTTTGACCCTTTTCACATACTTTCCTTAAAATAAAAACTATTTACAAATATATATTTTGTTTATAACATAAGCAGTTTTAACATAGAAAAGGAATGAAGTGTCTTTATAAATGTAATTTTTAAATATTAGAAGAAATGTGGTACACCTTCCGACTACATGTGCCTATATAAGGATCATTTAATTTCTAATTTCAACTTGGAAGTGTGTAATAATGAGGGGTCCTGTGGTTTAGCGGGTCCACAGCTCATGTCAAGAGGCCACTTTTTAAATAATCACCGCACTCGCAGCTTAGCGAGGGGGTGTGGTGGTTGTGTGACTGAAGCGGTTCCCAGGGTGATTCGTGATGTGGGCGTTTCTCACCTAAGTGCCCTGGTGAGAAACCGTCCGCATCCGTGTTTTTTCCCAGAGCTGCTGATTTGCCACAGCTGCCACATTCTTTTCATAAGTAGAAGCGCGAGGCGGCTAAGGAGGAAGAGTAAAAGAAAAAGAGTCTGAGGTTGCAGGAGAGCAGGAAGTAGTATGGAGAGAGAACTGGTGTGAGCGAGAGGAAGCGTGTGCTCGCAGGCAGGCAGCTGGGCAGTGAGCCCTAGTAGTGGTGTTTGGCCAACACTTGATGGGGCAGAAGGAAGCAGTCGCTCCAGCTGAGCGAACAAGGAGCTGGAGTGACCAGGGATGAAAGATGGCTGGCCGCGTAAGGCCGAGATGGCAGCAGAAGTCATAGAGTCTTGGGAAGGTGAGCCTCAGCATGAGCGACCTGGCCGTTGAGAAACCCAAGTCTCGGCCTGGTAAGGTAGCCATACAGAGCCAGGGAACGGAAGGCAACCGGACAGTAGTAAGGTCAGCTGCAGGAAGGGCAACTCCCCTGTTGATAGGCCTGATGGGAGAAGCTAGGGAGCCGCCAGATAAAAGAAGACACCAGCTTTATTTTAAAGGACTGCTTCCAGCATTGTTTTAACCTCGTTTTAAGGGATTGGGGTTTTTTTTTCTATTGGATTTTACCCTCCACTTCACTTCTGTTTTTATGGATTATTTATTTAATGAAGACTTTTTTGAAACACTGTACTATTTATTTGAACACTGTTTCTTTTTGTTGTTGGTTTTAAATAAAAGCACTTTGCATTTTTGCACCATACCTTTGTTCTATTTGTTGTGCCTCACTGCCGTGCTCATCGGTAACATTACCAACGGTGTCGGGTTCAGGGCTCTCAGAAATGAGATGGGAGCATGCAGTGAACCCGCATGGTCACAGGTCCCTGCAGTGGCCTGGCACCCCGACCAAGAATGGCTTCTGCCTTGCACCAGATGTTGCCAGGATACATTCCAGACCCCGTTGATCATAAATTGGATTAAGGAGCCTTGCGAATATTATGTGTTATGTATGATATCCCAAAATGAGAGGTAGTATAGGAAATGTGTAAGAGATCTGTTTCATGGCCCACCCAGAAATGCAAAGTAAATTTAAGAGAAATAGAAGATGATGATTATCTTGTCTTAATATAGAGATTTGCCTCTTTCTTTCTTGACATTATTATTACTAGAAATGGTTACTCAGTACAGACAACTGAAACATCACGAAACTGAATTCACCAGATTAGATTATGACTTTATAATCTCCCTGTGTCTTTGCTTCCTGGGTGACTGCAATCATAATTTTCAGTGACAGGAGAGGAACTCATTTGAGTTATTGGTAACTACTACTAATTCTTGACTCAGTAACAAAAAATTGTACGTAGTATTATCCTATCTTTCAGGACAACTATTGTAGTCAACAGTTTGTTTCAGACAACAGGTCTCATTACATTAAAAGTGTCCAAACTTTTTTTGTGAAGAGCCAGTGTTTCTAGGGGTCAGATATAGAAAATGTAACTGGTATATTTACATCCCATGCCATGTTAATAAAATATAAGTTAAGTATTTATATGTAATTATTATTATTTTTTAACTGATACTTTAAGAAACTCAATAACTGACTGATATTACTGGATTTGAAAGAGGTGAACCCAGAAAAACAGATCAATAAAGCTGCTCATCAATAAAATCTACATAATGTATCTTTTCCAATTTCAATAAATCAAACACAGGTACAAAAACTGGTATATAAAATTTGACAATAACATCAAAGAAAGTTAAGGGTTTATAAACCTACCATTATAAACATGTCAATAAGAATATCTATCCATCCAGCCATTATCCAACCCACTATATCCTAACTACAGAGTCATGGGGGTCTGCTGGAGCCAATTCCAGCAAAGACAGGGCACAAGGCAGGAAACAAACCACAGGCAGGGTGCCAGCCCACCGCAGTCAATAAGAATATGGTTTTATTTAATAATGTATATTTACTTGAACTAATACTGATTTGAGAGAATGATTATCACTATAATAACTATATCAACAAACTCATCCTTGCCAGTCTAATGTGAACAGTGAATCTGTGTTTTGAAGCTAAGTATTCCATTACAGTCAGGTGTAAGACTGAGTGCCTTGTTTCATGATGTCTTTTCACAATGTACTCTTTTATTTATTTATTTATTGGCAGCAGCTGTTTTGAGACAAATGAGACAGACATCTGTATTGGAATTCTGAGAAATAATGCACTATCAACATTTCTGATTTTTGTTTTCGGCTTTCTTTCATGAATTTTTGCACAACCAATGTAGTGATTGATGGCAGCAACTTTAAGAGAAAAAACCAAAGGGTGGCACTGATAATCAAATAATTGGCAACTTCAATTATTTTACACTAGTCACGCAATCTATATCCCTCATAGGCCGTTTTAGAATGCAAATTACAAAATTGCTATAATGCAATAATAAGGCCATACTTGGCCCAGGGGCCATCGTTTGAACTTCCCTGTCTTATATTATTTATTGGGTGGTGGTCCATTATTACAATCTTGGTATGATCATACAGCACAATTCAAACAGTTTTACAGTTCCTGAATACAAAGGCACTCTAGTCTTGCCAGTTCTCCCGCTGCAATGCCTAATGTCTTTAAACAGCATTGTTTGTAGCTCTGATCCCATTACAGATGGAGTAATCAGTTACATATGATGGGTAGTTATACTGAACCAAGTGGCTCTAGAGTCTTAAGTATCATTAAAGCAATGCATTCTGTTGATATAAAAGTTCTACTGAAAGTGTTTTAGTAGGCCCTAGCTGTTCCTATTGCATACAAACTGCTACAATTGTTAACTTGGAAATCCATTTATTTTCTTGCCGTATTGTGTCAAAGAAAGTTGCATTATATCCTGGTAGGGTCCATCACTTTACTGGAATTATAGTGCATTATAGGACTCACTCCCACTTGTGTATACAGGTGAAACTTTGAACTCTCTTTACCTGACTATTTATAATTAAACTGTACATATTTATAATTTTATTAATTCCTGACTGTAAAGTCATACGGCAGGACCAACTGTGCTACTGTACCAGCTGTTCTTGGACATGTTTTTGCATTGATTTGAAAAAAAAGCTAATAGATACCAGTATTTCATGTAATTTCTGCTTTACCTGTATTTTTCAGATTGTTCTAAATATCACTGATAATCTACAGTTGCTTTTTGAGGAAAACAATTGTAACACTTACTACTTCAACAAAGTAAAAAAACTGTAATATTAGAAGAAGTAGTTGTGTCGGCATTATCCCTGAGTTAGATATGTTTGTCTAAAAGATAAACAAAGCACAAAACATATCAGTACATAATGTAACTATTACTTGGGGTCATTTACTCTGTTGATTACCTGGTTAAACACATTTACAGTAAATTAAAATATTGGTAACTGCCATATTTAAAAGGTGTCGTGTCGGCCTTGCTTGACTGCCATTTAATTCAAGGCCTGATGCATGAGGTGCTAGACAGAAAACTGCAGAAAAGTATATCCTTAATTAGACAATCTCTCAAATGTCTTAAAATTCTGTGAAAGACTGAATTTCTAGGCATGCTGATTTGAAGTGTATTTGTATCTTTGGTATTATTAAGCTACAAAATTTCCCAATTTGTAAGCAGTCTTTTATGCTGAATAAAGTAGCTTTAGTATTTTTGGTGGATCAAGAAATGCAGATGTGCCTACTGCAGTTCATGTTTTTTTTACTCCACTGACTGTGGATAAAAGATTGTGTGGGGTTAGCAAACATGGTAACAGGCTTATCAAGCTCTTCAGTGAGGTTGACATCTGTTAGCAAATGGTTAGCATCTGTAGCTGCAGGTTTTGCATGCTTTGTTTTGGGTTTAACAGCCTTGTGGTATTGGCATTGTCTGCAATATTATTATTTGAGTTTCACTTTTAAAGTGATGCTGTTACTGAAAAAGCATATTGTGATTTAAAATCATGCTGTTAGGTATTTGAGTTATGTAATAATTTATTTTAAGAAATATGAGTGTTATTTATTTTAGTATTGCAAACAGGTGAACATGGAAACAATTAAGTTATTAGGTCGCTACTTTAGTTTAGTCAAGTTTCATTGAGAATGCACATGGTAACCGCAACTAGCTGTTAAACCCAGCAATTCTTTTGCTGTAATTTTATTTGTCATTTGGAGTGTGATTGTAAAGGCTGCTTCACTGCTTCAGACTCCCGACCTCGTATGCCAGCCTCACTGTCATTGTGCAATTTGCAGATTCACCTTGTGTTCACTGAGATTTTCAGTAGGCAATCTGGTTTCATCAGATATCTTGCAACCTTCTAAAGACTAAGCATTTTCTGAAAATAGATAGATGGAACTTTACAAATATAAATAAAACAATACTGTTTTCACTATCCTCTATATCAAGATACAGGTGGATCATTATAAGCAGTAAAGTAAACATTTGAGTGGAGCCCATTGATCTGCTTGATTTTGAGTAGACTAATAGCATGCCACTTCCACCACCACTAAAGTGTGGCATCCACCTGGATGATGCAACAGTAGCATTTTTGCACCATTAGACTCACCACACATTAGCTGTTAGGTAGTGAAGTGGTGAGAGAGAGAGAGAGAGAGACACTTAAAGACAGGAGATGATTAGGGGGCTAGAATGATTGGGTCATGGTGGGCAATTTAGCCTGGACGTTGGAATACACACCATTCTTTATGAAGGATGCCCAGGGATCTTTTATGACCATGGAGAGTCAAGACCTTGGTTTTACATTTCATCTGAAGGACGGCACCATTTTTACTGCACAGTGTCCTAATCGCTGCACTAGGGCATTAGAATCCACATTCAGACTACAGGGTAAGCCCCCCTTGCTGACCTCACCAACACCGGGATAGTCTCTGAAATGCATGTGGCAAGTCAACGCCCTTAAGTAGAGATATCTGTGCATTGCCCCAGTTTGAGAGCATGTAAGTTTTATTTATTTATTTTCCTTCCAATTGTGTCACACTTATCCTCAGTCTAGGACAGGGGTCCTCAATCACGGTCCAGGAGAGCCGCAGTGGCTGCAGGTTTTTGCTCCAACCCAGTTGCTTAATAAAAAGCACTTATTGCTAAAGTAACACTTCTGCTTCACTTTAGTGATTTTGAGCCCTTATTACTTAATTTTGTCTTAAACAGCTATTTTAATTGCTCCTTATTATCAATAACATGCAAATGACAAGAGAGAGCAGCATTTCTCCATTTAGCTTATTTACATTTACACCTGTGTGTATTTATCTGCACTATTGGGTTTAATTAAATACTTTGGAAGAAAAATGAAGAGGAAAAAGTGAAGGACTGAGAATTACTCGTCCATTTTAGCCTTCAAATCATTTGCATGATAGAAAGGGAAAGAAAATCTAGGATATGAGAATGACCTGACATAGCAGAGTTAATTTAATTTCATAGCTTGTTAGTGCTTTATTGGCAAGAATTGCTTTCTATTTAAGCAACCAGGTCAGAACAAAAACCTGCAGCCACTGCGGCTCTCCAGGACTGGGATTGAGGACCCCTGGGCTAGGAGATAATCAGTGAGACCTTGTCAGGCATAAGCCTCTTCTTGAAGCCCAGAGATATAGCCATTGTACATTTCTGATATCTAATTTTATTTTGTATTTAAAGAATTTCTTGTTTTTAGTAAAATATATTTTAATGAATGAATGTGTGTTATCTCTTTTATTGTTTGGTACACCTGCCCTACTGTACAAGGAGATGTCATTTTCAAGGGACTTATTTATTTATTTATTTATTTTAAACTACAATAGCACCACTGATATATCAAATCTGAAACTAATACTCCTCAGTGTCAAAGTTTTTTTTGAAGCCACTTTAACTGTATATAGCATCTGGGCTTATTTTTCTTGTTTTTTTAAGTTCTCGAATTGAACTTTGCATATATTTGCAAGGCATTATTGTAAATAATTTTTGGCATGTCTTAAATAAACCAGAAATTCTGTTTTGAACTCTTTCTTGGGTCTGTGTCTCAGTTCTCTCAACCTCTGGTCATTTGATTACAGCACCAAGCGCCCAGAGTCTGAAACTGTGCAAAGGTGCCATTGCACAGAGCACCACATATCCCATTGTCTCTTTTAATTATCTGCTGTTTACATTTTGTTTTATTGCAAAGTACAGGCAGTCCTGGGGTAGCAAAGAAACCAGAACAATGCCTGAATAACATAACATAATATAACAGAACACTCTCAAACCTGCATAATCCCCTTCAGGGGTTGGTGTGAGTGTATCCTGGGCAGCTCAACGCATGAATCAGCCCTGGACGGGCCAATTCACTCACTTATTCACAGAAACACACACTCACACATGATCACTCTTAGATGCACACTGAGATAAATTATTAATCAGTCTTACCAGCAGAAGTTTGGAGTGGAAAACCAAAAGAGCCAATGCCCTTTATTAGAAGAACCTGTTACTTTAATATTATCTCTAGTCTGGGATCTCTATGTCAAAAATGTGAACCCTAATCATTAACCCAAAATCAAGATACATATTGTATTTTGAGATTTGTGTACTGCTACAGCATTATTTTCTAACCTTCTGCACTTAATATTTCAAGAAGACGTTTAATTTATGGCCAAACAAAATCAGGGGAAGCAGAATGCTATGATGAAAACATTTGCAAAACAACAGATCATATTGTAATATGTTTGCAATAACCTTTAAAGTGCAGCATTTGCAAAATTACTTAACTAAAATGTAGTGACATGATAGCTTAACAATTATATTATAACATTATCTTGCTACTCTTTAATGATGAGCTATGGACAGCTGCAGGGATCGCTCATGGCAATGGGCTCTGATGTGACAGCTGCTTCTCTATAAAGCCTTTGGACAATCATTCACTGTATCATCATGTCATTGACAATGCAGTATTATTATTTGATCTGATTTGATAAAAACAAATACAAAATAAACAAATCCCAGGGCTGCAGACTTTACAGCATCTTCAATAGAGTGATGTTCTTCTGTACTGCCACATATGGAAAGGATGCAAATCACATTTGTTAAGGTAATAAATTCAACTTAAAATTTTATTAAACGGTATATATTGTTTTATCTATCAATAATAACAGGGTAATTGAAGTAGAATATTTATAGTAACTAATGTAATTTTGGCATATAAAACATTGGTTCAACTTTATATACAGCATGTGTTGTCAAACAATACTCTGCAGAATATTTCATAGGGAATGTGGTTGCTAAGCAGCTGACCTACACAAAGATTTCAAAACAGGGATAGATGCTGAAAAGTATGTAAGTCAAGATCAAGAGAAAGATTTACTGTAAATGCATTCATGTAAATCAGATACAGTATTTTCATTCTTCATAGAATATGCTTCATCTAGTGGTGGAATACAAGGGGAAGGGAAGGAAGCTGTTGTTTGCATAACACCTGTTGAAACATGTTTAGCCAGAAACTCACACCAATTCTGTACACATACTTAACTGTTTTGGATGAATGAAAAAATGCCATCCCTAGTGACCTGGCCACAGCAGGGGCATCATGCAATTACAGCCGCTGGGGTGCTGTCTGATTATATCAGCAACTGCTGCAGCTGTCAAAGCAGCTAGCATCTTGTCAGTAATTTAGTTTAACAGACTGTGAGGAAAAATGCATTGGGAGTAACAGAGAATTATTTTAAACATTAAAATAACATCTGTGTTACAGAATTGAGTACGTTACATCACTCTGTGTTAGAACTGTTTTGTGGCAATAACAGTATTCATAGTACAGTGTGCAGTTGTAACAAGCTCAGTGTTCTATTAGATTTGGTACTCCACAGAAAAAAAAACCCAACAAAAACTAATGGTAATGCATGGCATACACCTAAGTAAAGATTACATTTTAGGTCTCTATATGCTATGGTATTAATAGCATTTTAGACATTAAACTTTTACACCTAGTACTGAAAAGATCACAGCACTGTACACATTTAAAATATATTTAAAATAAAACCAAAAATGTAAAAATATTTGAAAGCAAAATTAGGATTTGCTTTATTTTCCAGGTATGCTAATATAAACTAGTAATTTGTCTAAGTATTGATGCATCACAATAGGAAAACACAAACTATAAAAAGTAACGAGGGAGAATCAAAACGTAAAGCCAACCTAATACCAGTAAATATGAGAACATAGATGTAACAGGACGTAACTTCTCAAATTTTTCAAAACCTGGCAGGATCTAATCAATAACATTTTAGAATAAGCTTTTAAAGCACTGAGAAGCAGATTCCCTCCCTGTTCTTTTTTTTCTCCTCTATTCATCTATATTCATTTATTAATTTATCTATTTACATATTTTTACTAGGTTTAAGTTTTATTCTGCTGCCCATTCTCTCTTTCTCAGGGGTGGGGATTGATTTGTTTTCAATTCTATTCTTGTAAAATTGATCTATTTGTATGGAATGTTGTGTGATTTCAATAAAATCAATAAAATTATAAAAATAAAGAAATTGAACATCTTATTAAAGAAAGAAACATCCTCTAACAGGACAAATCAGTAATCAGGAAGGAGAAAAGCTGTTCAATGTATCTTTTAATTACTCCCTGGCAAAATACCTTATAGGAAGCATTCTTCAGAAGGAGTTTGTCATAGCATGGTCAGAGTGATCAGAGAAACAAAGAGTAGAGGTTCATTTTATAAACTATTGAATTTACATACAGTGTCAATCAATGCATACATTTTACTCTGGTTGGTTCGTTGGTTTACATCCAGACAACTTATATAAAATAAAAGTCTATTATATTATATTCTGGTTTCTCTTATACCTTTTGAGATAAGCTACCATCCTTGAAATATCTGTGCATATAACAATTGTCTATTCTGGTTCTTTACTAGTCATCTACTGATTTCTTAGTCATCTTTCACTACATTTTGTTGTTCACTTGACCTTTATCTGGTCTCCTGAGATGCCCACAAAGGTTTCTGACATTCATTAACTCTTTATGCAGTTTATTTAAGATGAAAGCTATGTTACCCTAAAATTACTCTTCCACAGCATACAGCCACTTTACGTCAGGGTCACATGGTGCTAGATCAGGACTGTAATGGGAGATGTGGAAGACGCGCAAAGAGCAGCTGTTGCATGACCTCCATCATTGCAGCCATTGCATGAGAACATGCACTGTCATGGAGCAGCAAGAATGTTTTTGACAGTATGTTGCAAATGGAACATTTCTGTAAAATCACTTTGTACAATGTTTGTGCTCTCTGTTGTTTGCCTACGATGATACTGTCGGAGTTGATAAAAGGATTGGCAGCTACATTTGTGAAAATATGAATTTTAAAATATGTATTCAAAGTAAAAGCTGAATTACTCCTCATCAAAAGATGGTGAAAATGACTGCTGTTAAGATTACTGGAAGTAAAAAGCCACAGAAGATGCTGATGACAAACAACTGAAGCAAAGAGGTCGTTATAGGTAGAAGCACTTCTTAGTAGCGTATGACCAAGCAGGTGCAGTGGTCTATGCGTGTGTGTGTCTCATCTCTTGTCAACATGCTAATTACAATGTACAAATTATTCATTACGTTTCCATTATCTTGTGCTACTGAGCTCCTGAATTGATAACAGCAATTTTAGCTTTTTATATTCTCTAAGTCTTTTCTTCAGTTTTTTGCTCTTTCCCTGCAACCCCTTCCGTTTAAAGAGAGAAACCAGCAAAATGTATGATAACAGTTGCATATCATATTTATCTTGATTTTCAGAAGATTTTGATAAGCTAACTACCATAAAAAGGTAGCAATCTATCTAAAAGAAGTGGGAATTCAAGGAGTTGGGTGTAGGTGGGTACAAAATCGGCTCAAATGCAAGATGCAAAGGGTAACGGTGAGGGAAACCTTTCAGAATGAGGTGATGTTAAGTTTCCCTCTGGGAATCAGTGCTGGGGCTGTTGCTCTTTTAGATACACATAAACTAAGACAAGAATATACAGTGATACCTTGACATACGAGTTTAATTTGTTCAGTGACCGAGCTCGTAAGTCAAAATGATCGTATCTCAAATCAATTTTCCCCATTGAAATTAATTGAAATGAGATTAATTTGTGCCAGCCCCCAAAAAACACCCCAATTTTTTGTTAAATATTCAACATAAGAAAAATGTATTTATAATGAACAAATATTGTATACAAACAAAATATAACCTAATACATAAAAGAGAATCTAAAGAAATAAGCAGATGTTGGTGAAGCAGATTAGCATATTGTAATGTTTTTTTCTTTCACTTCACTTTTGCTTAACTTAATTTTCTTCTTCACCGATTGTTTTCTTTCTTGCCACGCTTTTGTCACTTTCATTCTCAAGGCGTTTCAATAGAAACCTATCCAATGAGCTTTGTTTAGTACTCCCCTTTAGAATGTTTCTGAAACGAGTTAGGCAAGTGTCATTAAATAGCGTCGCTGCACGATCAGTTGTAACTTTTTCAGGGTGTTTCTTTTCAATAAAGTCAAGTGTTAGGCAAGTGGCATTAAATAGCGCCGCCATACAATCAGTTGCAACTTTTTCAGGGTTTCTTTTCAATAAAGTCGAATATTAGGCAAGTGTCATTAAATAGTGCCACTGCACGATCCGTTACAATTTTTTCAGGGTTTCTTTTCAATAAAGTCAAGTGTTAGGCAAGTGTCATTAAATAGCGCCACTGCACGACCAGTTGTAACTTTTTCAGGATGTTTGTTTTCTTTAAAGTTCGAAACTTTTTCCCACGTTGCAAACACTTCCTTTATCTCATTTTAAGAGAACCTCCTCCGCGGTTCCGATCTCCAGCAGAACCTCCGTATGTTGCCACGTCTGTAGTTCTGTCAACTCCTCCATCATCAGTTCCTCGGAATGTGCGGGGACATTGATGGCTCGTATTTTGAATTTTGGCTCATAACTCAAGGCAAAAAATCGACCTAGTGACGGCTCGTATTTAAAAAAAACTCATACTTTGGGGCACTCGTATCTCAAGGTACTACTGTAATTAGAAAGCTGATTAAGTCTGCTGATTAGGCAGAATTAGCTGAAACGTTATTGAGTGACTTGGATAGCATACAGGCTTGGGCAGATTTGTGACAGATAGATAATATTTAATGTAAATAAATGTAAGGTATTACACATAGGAATTGTTGTGGAAAAAAGTTTCCTCTGTTTTCAAATAGATCATTCTTGGAGACGAAAATAAAGAACATTTCTTTCTTGCACATAGATATGCACCAATGTCTCAGTCAATAGAGTGAGCAATCAATAATACAAGTTAATTCCCTTTTATATTTTTCTATTAACGTTACCTTATTTAATACATCACGTCATGTGACTCTTAATATGCATAGTTTTATCTTCTTAACTAGTCAATTACAGCCACCAGTAACTACATTACAGTAACTCCAGATTACAGTTTTACTCGTGCAGACCACCAGGGAAAAAGGGGGGGCGGCTTGGCAAACATTTACTCGAGCCGGTTAAAATGTAAAGATGTCAGTTTTGGTAAGTTCAAGTCCTTTGAGTATCTCGCCGTTGTTATCCATGGAGATTCTCAAGTTCTAGTATTATCCGTGTATAGACCTCCAAAATTCAACGTGTCTTTTTTTGAGGAATTCTCTGACTTAATGTCAATTTTAATTACTAACTATGACACACTCCTAATAGTTGGCACTTTAATTTTCATATAGATAATCAGTGTGATCTAAAAGTAAAAGAATTTATGAACCTCCTGGATTCTTTTGATTTGAGACAGCTCGTAAATCAGCCTACACATAAAGCAGGTCATACGTTAGACTTAGTGATTACTAAAGGACTGAAAGTTGATATAAAACAGATCATTGATATTGGTCTATCAGACCATTTTCTTCTACTTTTTAATATAGAAATAATGATAAAAACCACCATGAGAAGCATATTGTTAAAAAACGCTTCTTTGACTCAGCAGCTTTAAAACTTACAAACATTCTAAGCAATCAGTCCGTTTATAGTGCCAACTATAATAGCGAGGATAATGTAAATAGTAAGGTGGAAAGATTTAATACTAAAGTGAGAGCTGCTGTTGACATAGTTGCACCTGAAAAGACAGTGAAAAAATCTTCTAGCATTGTTATACCATGGAAGACCCAAAGAGTGTCTGATTTAAAGAGAACATGCCGCAGAGCTGAGCGTAAATGGAGGAAGACTAAACTTACTATCCACTATGAAATATTAAAAGTTAAAATAACAGAATACAATAACACTGTCCGTCTGCTGCTATTTCTCTAAGATTATAAATAACAATGCTAGTAATCCCAGAGTCTTATTTTCTACAATTGATCGCCTACTAAACCCAGGTAACTCAAAGGAATGCCTCCTAAGTACTTCCAGTAAAACCTGTGAGGCTATGCTGTATTTTTCAATCAAAAATTAATGATATTAGAAATAACATAGTATATCTCCAACACTAAGGATCCTCCTAAACCCCAGCATTCTGTTATAAACAAATTAAACTCTTTCACTAGGATAGATTTACCTGATTTACAAAAAATAATATCTCAATTAAAACCCTCCACCTGCGTCCTTGACCCAATACCAACAAATTTTTCAAAGAAGTATCAGGCGTGCTAATTGATAATGTTCTTGACATAGTAAATTCATCATTAGATACGGGGGTCTTCCCAGACTGTCTTAAGACTGCTGTAGTTAAACCCCTACTTAAGAAACATAATCTTGACCCTCGCTCTTGAAAATTTTAGACCCATCTCTAACCTGCCTTTCTTAAGTAAAGTTCTGGAGAAGGCAGTCATTATGCAGTTAAATGACCACCTAAATAAACATGCTATTCTTGATAAATTTCAGTCGGGTTTTAGAACAAATCACAGCACAGAAACTGCACTCGTTAAAGTAGTAAATGATTTGCGGTGAATGCAGACAGAGGCCATTTATCTGTTCTCATCCTCTTAGATCTGAGTGCTGCATTTGACACCATTGATCATAATATTCTTAGAAATCGCCTTAGTCAATGGGTGGGCCTCTCTGGCAGTGTCTTAAATTGGTTTGAATCCTACCTGACAGGGAGAAAATTCTTTGTTAGTTGTGGTAATTACAACTCAAAGACACATGATATCCAATATGGTGTTCCACAAGGCTCTATCCTGGGTCCGCTGTTCTTCTCAATCTACATGCTTCCGTTAGGTCAGATTATCTCAGGGCACAACGTGAGCTACCACAGCTATGCTGATGACACACAGCTGTACTTATCAATAGCACCTGATGACCCGATTCTCTTGATTCACTAACACAATGTCTGACTTGTATCTCAGAATGGATGAATAGTAACTTTCTCAAGTTAAATAAAGAGAAAACTGAAATCTTAGTGATTGGCAATAATGGATACAATGAGGCTATTAGAAATAAACTGGATACATTAGGATTAAAAGTCAAGACGGAGGTAAAAAGCTTAGGGGTAATTGTTGACTGTAATCTGAATTTTAAATCGCATATTAATCAGATCACTAGGACAGCATTTTTCACTTAAGAAACATAGCTAAAGTTAGACCTCTTATATCACTGAAAGATGCTGAGAAATTAGTTCACGCGTTTGTTTTCAGTTGACTAGATTACTGTAACACACTCCTCTCAGGACTACCCAAAAAAGACATAAATCGTTTGCAACTAGTGCAGAATGCAGCTGCTAGAATCCTAACTAGGAAAAGAAAATCCGAGCACATCTCTCCAGTTTTGATGTCACTACACTGGTTACCTGTGTCATTCAGGATTGACTTTAAAATTCTGCTTATGGTTTATAAAGCCTTAAATAATCTTGCCCCATCTTATACATCGGAATGTCTGACACCTTATATTCCAAATCGTAACCTTAGATCCTCAAATGAGTGTCTCCTTAGTATTCCAAGAACAAAGCTTAAAAGAAGTGGTGAGGCGGCCTTCTGCTGCTATGTACCTAAAATCTGGAATAGCCTGCCAATAGGAATTCATTGTAGTTGTAGTTGAACTGCCTTTCCCGAGGTTTCTTCCATTTTTCCCTACAAGGTTTTTATTGGGAGTTTTTCCTTGTCATCTCAGAGAGTCAAGGCTGGGGGGCTGTCAAAAGGCAGGGCCTGTTAAAGCCCATTGCGGCACTTCCTGTGTGATTTTGGGCTATACAAAAATAAACTGTATTGTATTGTATTGTATAGAGCACTTTTAAACACTGCTGAAAACATATTACTTTAACATAGCCTTTTTTATAACTTCGATTTAACTTAATCTTGATACTCTATGTTCAATTCATCATAATAACTATTCATTGTGGCTCTAAAATCCGTACTGACCCCTACTCTCTCTTCTGTTTCTTTTTCCGGTTTCTTTGTGGTGGTAGTCTGCGCCACCTCCACCTACTCAAAGCATCATGATGCTCCAACAATGATGGATGGATTAAAAGGCAGAAGTCTACGTGACCATCATTTTCAAGTCCTTCCGTGAGAACCCTAAATCCAAAGAGGACTGTTTCATTTATGTTAGGTAGAATGCCCAGAGGGGACTGGCCAGTCTCATGGTCTGGAATTCCTACAGATTTTATTTTTTTCTCCAGCCATCTGGAGTTTTTTTTTCTGTCCACCCTGGCCATTGGACCTTACTCTTATTCTATGTTAATTAATGTTGACTTATTTTACTTTTCTTATTGTGTCTTTTATTTTTCTGTTCTTTTTTATGTAAAGCACTATGAGCTACTGTTTGTATGAAAATGTGCTATATAAATAAATGTTGTTGTTGTTGTTACATACACATGTTGATTCTTCCATTATCTAAAACATCACTTCATTAATAGGGGTGTCTTATGGCTTTTCCCACTGATCTTACCACCGCTTCATAATGCTCGTGTTTGGGCTTTCTCACTAGTTTGTTCTTGCTTTTTAAGGGGGTGTTTATACTCATTTACTTCATTTTAACCTTAGTAATAACCTTGAATGGTTCCTTTTAAGATGAGGCAACCCTCACAGGCTCAAGCTCTAGGCTGTGTTTAGTTAACCCTTTAGTTGCCTTTAGTCAAATTTCTTATGCTTTTAATATTTCATTCATATGACTTTAAGTATAAATGTATACTTGTATTAAATTGTAAAAATTACTATGTATTGATTGAAAATATTTGATTAAAATTCTACAGAAGTAAAAATGTTTGATCTAAATAAACAATGGCAATTCTAAAACTTGAAAGTACACCCTGGGAGAAATATCTAGTGGACTCATCACTGTCTATATCCAGATAGTGTGCAGAAACAATCAAGAAGGCTAACAGTATGTTCGGTTACACAGTGTGGAGGATTAGCCCAGCTACAGATAGACACAGGACACCCAATGTCCAAAACACACGTTTATTTTCACCACTGCCTTTCCGGCACACAGTGCACAAACCAGCAATCAAATAAGCTCACAGTCCTTCTTTCTTTTCCATATTCTTCTTTCCTCTCTCTTCTACTGCTGCCTTCACTCCTCTCTCACAAGCTCTGTTTGCTGCCTCCCGACTCCCGGAATGAAGTGAGGTGGCCCCTTTTATAATGCACCAGGATGTGCTCCAGGTGCTCTGTGATAACCGTCCTGCAGCACTTCCTGGTGTTTGGGAAGTGCTGCAGCTTCTAAGCTCTGATCCCTTGGTCCCGATGCAAACCAGGGTGGCTGGCCTTTGGTGTCCCAGGGAAGGTATTGTCCCTCTGCTGGTCCTTCCATCCTCCACGTGTCCCGGCTGGAGAGGAGCCCCAGCCGTCTGCCACAACAGTATATCATGATATGTAGAGTTCAAGTCAAGGGAATTTAAGTTATATAACAACAACAACAACAACATTTATTTATATAGCACATTTTCATACAAACAGTAGCTCAAAGTGCTTTACATATTAAAGAATAGAAAAATGAAAGACACAATTATAAAACAAAATAAATCAACATTAATTAACATCGAATAAGAGTAAGGTTCAATGGCCAGGGGGGACAGAAAAAACAAAAAAAACTCCAGACGGCTGGAGAAAAATAAAATCTGTAGGGATTCCAGACCATGAGACCGCCCAGTCCCCTCTGGGCATTCTACCTAACATAAATGAAACAGTCCTCTTTGGATTTAGGGTTCTCACGGAAGGTCTTGATGATGATGATGATCACGTAGACTTCTGCCTTTTAATCCGTCCATCATTGTTGGAGCATCGTGAAGCTTTGAGTAGGTGGTGGTGGCGCAGGCCATCACCACAAAGAAACCGGAAAAAGAAACAGAAAAGAGAGTAGGGGTCAGTACGGATTTTAGAGCCACCATGAATAGTTATTATGAGGAATTGAACATATAGAGTATCAGGATTAAGTTAAATTAAGTTAAATTGAAGTTATAGAAAAGCCATGTTAAAGTAATTTGTTTTCAGCAGTGTTTTAAAGTGCTCTACTGTATCAGCCTGGCGAATTCCTATTGGCAGGCTATTCCAGATTTTAGGTGCATAGCAGCAGAAGGCCGCCTAATATAATGCACTTGTCAGGCATGGCTTGGCATACTGTGCACAGTTTGGGTCACCGTATTATAAGAGCGGCTGGACTGCCAAAAAGGACAAAAAGATATGAGTTATAAACAGAGTGAGGGAAGAAGTTGAAACTTTTCAATTTAAGTAAAAAGAGATGACAAGATCAATGTGTTTACAATTACTGAAGGAATCAGTACAGTTGATCCAGGCTGTTACTTTAAAATCTGCAACAAGAACACAGAGACAAATTTGGAAATGTCAAGGAGAGATTTTGCACAAATATTAAAAAGTTTTTCATTACACAAAGAACCATAAATGCATGAAATAAATAAATGTGGTGGAAAATAGGACTTTTGGGACTTTCAGTTCTCAACTTGATGTTAGTTTGGGCAAACTAGATGAATAGGATGGATGGGATTATTAGATGAAACTGCTTGTTCTTTTACAATCTTTCTAATGTTCTGTGTTTGTCCAGTACACAAATACATACTTCTGAGCCCATTTCTACCTTATTTGTGATTCCTAACTTGTTCTTTGTAACTTTATTTAATGAATGCACTGTGCTTTAATTGGGAAGTGCCCCTAGGAAGCATGTTTGGGGACTTGGCCATATTCTGGGGATTTTATGCAGTTACTGTATTTACACTTTATTTCACCCTGAGCAATGGCAGGTACACCTGCTAGTGCATAATAAAACTTAAAAATTAAAGGTGAACTCTTTTGAAAGCACTGTTATAGTTTAGAAATATCATTATCTACACCCATGAAGCAAATTATTAGAATCGCTATACTAATTCTGGGTAGAGCCTCTTTTTGCTCTCAGAACAGATGTTGGAAACATTTCTTTGAGGTTTAGGTCCATACTGAAATGACTGTATAACAGCAATCCATACAGGCTTGTCAGCTGCACATTCATGCTGGCCATCTACCATTCTACAACATCCCAAAAGTATTCTATTTAAGTGATTGTGAAGGCCACCAAAAAATACCATACTCATTGTCGTGTTCATGAAACCAGTTTAAGACAACTTTTATTTTTTGACATTATTATACTGGAAGTAGCCATTTCAACATGGGTAAATTGTGGCCAGGAAGGGATGCACATGGTCAGCATCAATACACAAATAGATCATGGCATTCAAGCAATGATTGATTGGTACTAATGGCCCCAAAGAATGTCAAGAAAAATTTCCCCATGCCATTACACCACCACTACCAGCCTGGACTGTTGACACAAGGCAGGTTGGTGGCATGGATTCGTGCTGTTGTTGCCAAATTCTGACCCTAGAATCTGTCTCAGCCAAAATCAAGATTCATCAGGCCGGGCTACGTTTTTTTAGTCTTCAGTTGTTCAGCTTTGTTGAGCCTTTGTCCACTGCAGCTTCAGCTTTCTGATCTTGGCTGTGCCTCATGTTTTGACGGGTTGCGCATTCTAAGATGCTTTTTTTTTTAACTTTATTGAAATCACACAACATTCCATACAAATAGATCAATTTTACAAGAATAGAATTGAAAATAAATGAACCCCCACCCCTGAGAAAGAGAGCATGGACAGCAGAATAAAACTTAAACCTAGTAAAAATAAGTAAATAGATAAATTAATAAGTGAATATAGATGAATGGAGAAAAAAAAGAAAAAAAAAGAATAGGAAGAGAATCTGCTTCCTCAGTGCTTTAAAAGCTTATTCTAAAATGTTATTGATTAGATCCTACCAGGTTTTGAAAAATTTCTGCACAGATCCTCTAAGTGAGAATTTGTTTTTTTCCAATTTCAAATAGTATATAACATCAGTTACCCACTGACTTAAAAGGGGAGAGTTAGGGTTCTTCCAGTTGAGCAAGATAAGTCTGCGTGCCAGTAGTGTAGTCAAGGCAATTACAGTTTGTTTGTCCTTCTCCACTTTAAGCCTATCTGGGAGTACACCAAACACAACTATTAGTGGATTAGGAGGGACTGTGACACCAAAGATGTCTGAAAGGCATTTAAAAATTTTGGTCCAGAATGATGTTAATTTGGTGCAGGCCCAAAACATGTTACCCAGTGAGGCTGGAACTTGATTGCAGCGTTCGCAAGTTAGATCTTGTCCTGGAAACATTTTGGAGAGTTTTAGGCAAGACAGATGTGCTTCATATATAATTTTGAGTTAAATAATTGTATACTTTGCGCATATGGAGCTCGCGTAAATTCTCTGCATTGCTACCTTCCACTCCTTTACTGATATGTTGAGGGAGAGATCCTTTTCCTATTGTCCTCTTGGATCTTTAAAAAGGAAGGGAATGTAAAATGGTTTTATAAAGTGCAGTGATGCTGTCTAAATCCTTGAAATTGATCAATATATTTTCTAGCATAGAGGGAGATGGGAGGTGAGGACAATTAGGAAGGTTCTGTTTAACAAAGTTTCTAATTTGAAGATAGTGAAAGAAATGTGTTGCAGGAAAGTTAAATTTAGAATGTAATTGTTTGTAGGATGCAAAGATGTTGTCTATGTACAGATCTCTGAGTGATTTAATCCCAAATGTTTTCCAGACATTAAAAACTGCATATGTTTGCGAGGGTTGAAAAAGGTGGTTCTCATGTAGAGGTGCCACAGATAAAAGATTCTCTATCTTAAAATGCTTCCTACAGTGGTTCCATATTCTGAGTGAGTGAAGCACTATTTGGTTATTAGTATATTGGTGATAATTTGCATTAATTGGGGCACAAAGCAAGGAATATAAAGAGGAACTGCAGAATTTTATTTCTATTGCAGACCAAGCCTGTATATGTTCATCTATTTGTGTCAATGTCCAGGTTTTTATATGTTGTATGTTTTCTACCCAGTAGTAAAACTGAAAGTTAGGTAGAGCCATGCCACCTTCTGCCTTTGGCCTTTGTAGGGTCGCTCTTTTGATACATGGATGTTTTAAATTCCAAATAAATGTTATGGTTGAATCTAATTTCTTAAAGAACAATTTATTGATGTATATTTGAATATTTTGAAATAAAAATAGAAGCTTAGGGAGGAAATTCATCTTAACAATGTTAATTCTTCCAGCTAAGGTGGGATGAAGGGTTGACCATCTATGCAAGTCTTGCTTGATTTTTTCCATACAGACAGCAAAATTTTGTTGATAAAGAGCTTTATGTTTACTTGTGATGTTTACCCCTAGGTATTCTTCTATATAAAAGCGGTCGGGATTGTCCTTCCGTCCCGTGAGTGCTACGCAGGCGCGGAGTTTCACACACGCCCGTCCATTTTGCAATGCACGATGGGATTTGTAGTTTCGTTTTTTCCCGGTAAAAGATGATTTTCTACTCCAGACTGTGCGCTATCTTCTTCTTCTTTCTTACTATATAAAAAGCGGTCAGGATTGTCTTTCCGTCCCGTGAGTGGAAAGCGTAGCAGTATTCCACTTATCACAGACTTACTACTTGCAGCTTGCGGTACGAAGCAACATGATGTGAGCAGAGTTCTGGTGCTCCCATTGTTCCCTTGCTTTTGTGCGCGATGCGCTGGAAAAATAGAAAAAATGATGTCTCTGGAAATAATTAATGTTGATGGAGTACAAATGCCTCACCGCGTAGTAAGGGGGGGTTCAAAAGGGCGACCTCAATGTAGAAAAGTTTAAATTTCATCACAAAAATAACAGAAACTACAAGTATTAAAGTAATACCGCTCAAATGTAATATAACCAAATTAATGAGTTTTATAAAATATCAACTTGATCTACATATTAAATTGCCTTAAGAAGTGGTCAACTTAAAAGTCGGTCACCTTAAAAGGCAGGTCAGCCTAGTTTAAATTGATCTGCGATGATAAAAGTGAAGGTGTCCAATCTAATATTGTGTGCTTCAGAATTCACTGGAAAGAGCACACTTTTAATAAAATTAATTCTGAGACCAGAAATCTTTTGAAATTCTGTTAGTGCTGTTAGGACTGCAGGTACAGTATTGTGTGAGTCTTTTATATACAGTACCATATCATCTGCATATAGAGAGTTCTTCTCTGATAATCCCCTTTTTCTCATAAGCATTTCGGCAGTGAACTGCCAGTGGCTCAATGGTGATTGCAAAAAGTAGTGGTGACAAGGGGCATCCTTGTCTGGTACCACGTTCTAGTTTAAAGTGTCTGAATTAATGTTGTTAATACAAACTGAAGCTTCTGGATTGGTATACAGTAGTTTGATCCATACACAAATATTCGGGCCAAACCCAAATTTCTCCAATGTAGTGAAAAGGTACTTTGATTCAATCATATCAAATGCTTTTTCTGCATCCAAGGATAATAAAATCTCTGGGATGTTTGGCTTTGCGGGTGAGTATATTACATTAAACAGGCGTCGAAGATTGGACGCTAAATGTTGGCCTTCAATAAATTCAGTTTGATCTTGTGATATCACTGAAGGCAGCACTTTCTCCATCCTTCTAGCAAGGACTTTGGAGAGTATCTTAACATCATTATTCATAAGTGAAATTGGTTTGTATGATGCACATTGTAATACGTCCTTATTTTTTTAAGGAAAGACGGTGATTAATACTTGACGAAAAGTTTGAGGTAGAATTTTATTGTCTCTAGCTTCTGTGAATGTTGCTAATAGGAGGGGAGCTAGCTGAGCTGAGAACTTCTTATAAATTTCGGCACGGTAGCCATCGGGGCCTGCTGCTTTCCCACTCTGAAGTGACTTTATAGCATCTAATAATTCTTATAGTGCCAACGGTTTATCCAATTCCTCTGCACTAAGAGTATCTATTTGTGGTATCTCTAATGCATCCAGAAATGCATTAGATTGTGTCTTGTCTTCTTTAAACTCAGTAGAATATAAGGAATTATAGTAGTCTCTAAATGTGTGCACCATATTTTTATGGTCAATAATTATTTCTTAGTTTGTGTTGGTAATTGGTGGGATTGCATTGTGCACTTCTTGCTTGTGGATTTGTTGAGCTAAAAGCTTATTAGCTTTCTGTCCATGTTCATAGTAATGATGTTTTGATTTATGATTTTCTGCTCACGACAGTTATACAGAGTGGTTATCTGAGTTAATTTAGCCTTTCTGGGATGCCCCTTGTCACCGCTGCTGTTTGCGATTGCCATTGAACCACTGGCAATACATTGTCGAAATACTGATCAGATAAAGGGGATTAGCAGAGAAGGACTGGAAGAGAAAATCTCATTATATGCAGATGATATGGTACTGTATATTTGGACCCAGAAAATTCTGTGCCTGCAGTCTTAGCAGCACTCACAGAATTTCAAAAGATCTCTGGTCTCAGAATTAATCTGAATAAAAGTGTACTCTTTCCAGTGAATTCTCAAGCATATAATATTAGATTAGACACCCTACCTTTTATCATTGCAGAACAGTTTAAATACCTAGGGGTAAACATCACAAGTGAACATAAAGCTCTAAATCAACAAAATTTTGCCGTCTGCTTGGAAAAAATTAAACAAGACTTGCATAGATGGTCAACTCTTCATCTCACTCTAGCCGGAAGAATTAACACTGTTAAGATGAATATTCTTCCTAAGCTCCTTTTATTTCAAAACATCTCAATATACATTAATAAATCATTCTTTAAGCAATTAGATTCAACAATAACCTCATTTATTTGGAATTCAAAACATCCACGCATTAAAAGAGTGACCCTACAAAGACAAAAGGCAGAAGGCGGCATGGCTCTACCTAACTTCCAGTTTTATTACTGGGCAGCAAATATACAGGCGATAAGAACCTGGACACAAATAGAAGAACATACACAGGCTTGGACCGCAATAGAAGTAAAATCCTGCAGTACTTCTTTGTATTTCTTGCTCTGTGCTCCAATAAATACACGATATCGGCAATACACTAATAACCCAATTGTGCTCCACTCACTTAAAATCTGGAACCAATGTAGAAAGCATTTTAAGACGGAGAAGCTTCTATCTGTGGCACCCCTGCAAGAGAACCACCTCTTTCAACCTTCACAAACATATGCAGTTTTAATATCTGGAAAAATTTGGAATTAACTTGCTTAGAGATCTTTATATAGACAACGTCTTTGCATCCTATGAACAATTACATTCCAAATTTAACATTCCAGCTACACATTTCTTTCACTATCTTCAAATCAGGAACTTTGTTAAACAGAACCTTCCAGATTTTCCTCATCTTGCATCCTCATCCACGCTGGAAAAAATATTGCTCAGTCTCAAGGAATTAGACTCCATCTCTACAATATATAAAATCATTTTACAATCCCTTCCTTTCAAAGATCCAAGAGGACACTGGGAAAAAGATCTCTCAATTAATATATCAGAAAAGGAGTGGAAAGTAGCAATGCAGAGAATTCACTCGAGCTCCATATGCGCAAAGCATACAATTATACAACTCAAAATTATATATCGAGCACATCTGTCTCGACTAAAACTCTCCAAAATGTTTCCAGGGCATGATCCAAACTGCGAACGTTGCAACCAAGCCCCAGCCTCACTGGGTCACATGTTCTGGGCCTGCACCAAATTAACATTATTCTGGACAAAAATTTTTAATTACCTTTCAGACAGCCTTGGACTCACATTCCCTCCTAACCCATTAACAGCTGTGTTTGGTGATCTTCCAGAGGGGCTTAAAGTGGAGAAGGACAAACAAATGGTGATTGCATTCACTACACTCTTGGCACGCAGACTTATTCTGATAAACTGGAAGAACCCAAACTCTCCTCTTTCAAGTCAGTGGGAACCGATGTGTTATATTATTTGAAATTGGAAAAATCAAATACTCAGTTAGAGGATCCATTACAGATTTTTTAAAACATGGCAGGATCTAATTAGTAATATTTTAAAATAAGTTTATAAAGCACAGAGAAGTTATTAATTTAGGTATGTTTACATGCCTTAAATTTTACGCCGTTTGGCTTGCTCTCTCTCTCAGGGGTAGGGAATTGATCTGTTCTTAACTCAATTCTTCTTTTTGTAAAAACTTGATTGCTTTGTATGGATTGTAATAAAATTAATAAAAAAAATAAAAATAAATAATAATAATAATTTAGCCTTTCTGTCAGCTTGATCCAGTCTGGCCATTCTTCACTAACCTCTCTCATCAACAAGGCATTTCTGTCAACAGAACTGTCAGTCAATGAACATTTTTTTGGTTTTCGCACCATTCTGAGTTAACTCTAAACACAGTTGTATGCAAAAATTCCAGAAGGTCATCAATTACAGAAATACTTCAACAGCACATCTGGCACCAAGAATCATGCCACTGTTGAAATCACAGAGATCACATTTACTCCCAATTCTGGTGTTAGATGTAAACATTACTTGAAGTTCTGACCTGTATCTGCATGATTTTATCATTGCACTGCTGCCACATGACTGGCTGATTAGATAATTGCATTGTTTAGTAGGTGTACAGTTGTTCCTAACAATTTGCTTATTAAGTGTATGTCTTTGATTGCACTAGAAAATATAATTTCTGTGTTTAATAATACAGAATGATTTGAAAGACAGCCAGGTTTCCTTTATCAAATACACTGAACTGCATGTAAGAAAGAAATCTTTAACCAAATATATTTGTGGTAGTGGTTCTTTATAGGACTTATTTTGTATATATTAATTTACAAATCTTTCTCAATATCAGGTTGCTTCCATATATTAACTACTAGCAAAATACCCGCGCTTCGCAGCGGAGAAGTAGTGTGTTAAAGAAGTAATGAAAAAGAAAAGGAAACATTTTAAAAATAACATAACATGATTGTCAATGTAATTGTTTTGTCACTGTTATGAGTGTTGCTGTCATATATATATATATATATATATATATATATATATATATATATATATATATATATATATATATATATATATATATATACACATACATATATACATATATATATACATATCTACCTATATACACTGTGGCAGTAGGGGGCGCTAGTCCTCCCTTGAACCCTCAGGTACCACTCTAGACAATGGAAAAAAATCCAAGACTACTTTATTTCTTCACACAACGTGCACAAAGCACCCTCCACACTACTCATAAATTTAAACTATAATAAACCACAATAATACTCTCCTCCTCGCCCAGACACTTAGCCACCTCCCAGCTCAGTTCACCGTCTGGGTTTTCCCAGCCTTTTATATACTCTGACCTGTTTCCTTCCAATCAGTCCACAGTTCCTTATTCATTCCGGGTCAGGGTAAACAGTCCTTTTCTTCAACCCGGGAGCACGTCGTTTCTTCCTGTCAGAGGGTCCTTTGATGTCCTGCTGGAAGTATACTCTGACCTGGAAGTGTTCCTTCCAATCAGTCCACAGTTCCTTATTACACGGATCATTCTATTTAAAATTTCTCATTTTGTACCATGCACATACCTCGGAAAAGATCATCCGGAAGTTCTGCGGGATGCAGGAGAATCTCCCGAAGATAGTGTGGCGCTTTTGTACGGGCAGACGGACAACGAAAAGGACTTCCGCATTACGGGTGCGGCGAGGGACACGGGAAGTACCACGAAGGATTCCAGAAAGGTGGCGTTCCGTGTCCAGCTGTTTATGACTTCGCCAAGAAAAGACGGACTTGATTTTTCCGAAGGAGAAAGGGGTGGTGAGCGAAGCACTGCTCAACCCAAAAGAAGGTAAGGAGGGCCGGGAAATGGCTGGTCGATCTGCCGACAAATTAATAAAGGCAGGTCGCAGTCGACCAAAGATGGCGGCCCGGTCCTCGTCTGTAGAGAACTCCAATTCCCAGAAACCCGTGCGGAACCCGTCAGAACACGCGCCGACAGCGGCGAAGTTCATTGGCTCCCGGCGGACGGTATGGCAAACCAGGAAGTCAGGGTATTAAGTAATTATTTTGACTTTTCTTCAGACCGATTAAGAAGATCGTTGGAGATCTGGGAGCGGCGGCGCGCAAGAAGAGTGCGTCGTTTCTTCCTGTCGGTACCGTATATAATGTAATAGACCGGGCCGCTTTTAATCCATAGCGGGTGCCAAATGGATGTGTGCCCTACAAGAGAGGCGACTCCGGAAGTTATAGGGCAAAGGGCGTGCAGACAGTAAAAGGGCTCCAAGGTATCCCCAAACTGTGGACAGGGCTGTGTATAAACACTCAAGGTCCATGATGTCCTGCTGGAAGTCAGGCACGATCCTGTCCCCGGGAGACAGGAGGTACTGTCGGAGAGCTCAGAGCCCGGATCCTGGCTTCCCTCGGGGCAGGCCGCTCCGATCTTTATAATTCGCCGCTGGGGGAGAGGACGTACCCCGGCCAGTATGAAGGAGGTCGAAGACAGTCCTCCACAACACACACACACATATATAAACATATATATATACATATACACATATACATATATACATATACATACATACCTACATATATACATATACACATATTTATATATACACATACATATATATATATACACATATACATCCACATATATATTCATATATATATATATATATATATATATATATATATATATATATATACTAGCCATGTGTGCCCAACTACGTTGCGTGTGTTAAAGTTGTCTGTGAAGGGCTACCTATTTAAACACGGCTGCCAGTCGTGAACTGGGCCCTTCGTCGCACAGCATTATGATTTTTTATAAGGGAAACAAAATTAAAAAAGAAAACCCTTGGATATTGATTTGATAGGAACGGCCCACTCGGAATCACTATCCGAATCGGACTTATGAGGTGGTGTAGGTGCATTTCTGTTTCTGTCCGCTCACAGTCCGTCTTGTTTTCAGGACGCTGTCGTTTCCTCTCACGATGTCTTCTTAACCTTTCTCCAATCTCGCAGGTTGCTCTGTGGCAATCCAAAGAGTAAGGCAATATACACGGAGCAATGGTTATTAAAGGGGGACACATAGGTATCCAGGGTCTTTAAAGCATAAATAGTGATCACTTCACTGACATGTGAGCATGTACAACTGTGAGTCGCGCAGCACTCGCCGGCTACAACGTAACAATAATAATTTCCGGAACGTGCTGTTACGTTGTCATTCATTTTACCCACTGTCTTTCTTTCATACATATGTTACGTAGGCACATACCTTTTATCTTCGGCAATCTCATTCTCTAACCAGGCCTCAGGAGCTAACCAGCATAACACTGTCCACCACCCCTTTTGTTATTCCGGCACATTGTTGACATCCGTGAGTAACAACGACGTACTAAACTGGAAGGTGGTCTACGCATGCATGGAATTCGCGGACAAAAATCAAGACCTAAATGAAGATCTCTTTAGTTAATTTAAAGCACAACAATTTGTTTAGTTGGAATGTCTGCGTTTTGAGGTGTGACTGGAGTACTACAGTCTTCAGTAGTATAAGCCTGGAGGAGATTCTTAATGCAATGCCTATGTTTTAGCTGTCTCTCTACTGCCATCTAGTGCTTCTTCTAATTCATTTGCGGACAAACAAAGATCAAGACCCAAAGGAAGATTATATATAGAGATATTGAAATAGTTTTACTGTCAAGTAATGCAAAGAGTACGCGACATGTGTTTCGCCCTAATTCTGGGCTCATCAGGCGTACACACTCACTGCACCCCCTCTCAGGAACTGAACCTCGGACGTCAGTGCTAGAGGTGAAGCCTCTTGCGTTGCGGTACGGCGTGTGGTTTGTTTATTTGACAGTATTTCGATCAGGGTAATTACATTCAAGGCATTCGTAGTCTAAATCACAATCAGACTGTATGGATGGTTACCTACCTGGTAACGCTTGTGGTTGGTCAGCAAGTCGGCTAACGTCCGCCACGGTGCCCTCTTTCAGTTGTGAGAAGCAGATCTTAAAATGGTTGAAATAGTTTTACTGTCAAATAATGCAAAGAGTACGCAACACGTGTTTTACCCTAATCCTGGGCTCATCAGGCGTACACACTGACTGCACCTCCTCTCGGAAATCAAACCTCGGACGTCAGCGCTAGAGGTGAAGCCTCTTGCGTTGCGCCACAGCGTGTGGTTTGTTTATTTGACAGTATATATATATATTGTTGCAGTAGGGGGCAGTAGTGCTCCCTTGAGCCCTCAGGTACCACGCCAAACACCTGGTAAAAGTGCTACAATTATTCTTTTTATTATAATAATGTGCACCAAGCACCCTCCACTCCACTATATTCATGAACCACAATAACAATAATAAATCAACAATCCTCCACTCCCAGACGCGTTGCCCTCCTACCACCCAGCTCAGCTCGTTGTCTGGGAGTTCCCAGAGTCATTTTATTCCCCGTGACCCGGAAGTCTTTCTGCCCAACAGTTCCACAAGTCCTTATGACGAACTTCCGGGTCATGATGTCCAAATGAGTCTATTAGCCTCCCGACAGTGACTCCCAGTGGCCCCCAAGGTATCCAGCAGGGCTGTGTATAAAAACTACATAGTCCATGAGGCCCTGCTGGAATTCGGGGCCCGTATATGCTCTCGGGAGAGCTCCTCCTAGCGGCCAGGGAGTGAGGGCCGGAGTAAAATGCCGGCAATCCACCACATTCCCCTTAGCGGCGACAACTGGGGGCGTCGATCCCGAGGGCGTCCTCCTCCAGGAGGGCCGCGTCATCGGACCTTGGCGTATTGTTTAAACCTCCGGGGAACCTTGGGGAGCGGTGTATCTTCTATCCCACGCTCCCTGTCCTCCGGGAACAATCTCGCCACACGTGTCCTGGTTGCCGACAGTTGTAGCACCGCTGACGTCCTCCTGGTTGTCTCTCTTCCCGAGACCTGAAACATCTCGGGAATTCTGTCAGCTCCACCCTTTCCCCCGCTAAGGAGGGTTTTACAGCTGCCTCGCAGCTCTCGATTCTTTTCCCCATCTTGTCAGGAGACCCGCGCTTTACTTTGGGGATCTCCTGTTTACTCTGGGGCTTGGATACAGCTGGGGACTCTACCATAAAGAGAGAGCCCCTTTGCTGTCTGTACGCCCATTGATTTGTGTTTTTTTGGAGGCGGTGTCATCAGCACCGCATCGCTCCAGGTAACAGCACTGTTCAGCTGTACCGGTGCGATCGGTGCTTCCCGCCCCGTCCTCCTAGCAGCCAGGGGGTGAGGGCCGGAGTAAAATGCCGGCAATCCACCACAATATATATATATATATATATATATATATATATATATATCAAAATCCCCTTGCTTCGCAGAGAAGAAGTAGTGTGTTAAAGAAGTTATGAAAAAGAAAAGGGAACATTTTAAAAATAATGTAACATGATAGTCAATGTAATAGTTTTGTGATTGTTATGAGTGTTGCTGTCATCAAGGATTTGATTATCATTATTTCTTTCAATCAGGTTCATATTTGGAGGATGTGTTGTGTTCATATTTGTCAGCAGTTGTAAAGACAACAAGTTTCATTCATCGATTCCTTTCTTACTGCATCAATAAACAGCTTGTCTTCCTCTTTATTTAAGACATCACACACGGCATGCACGGGTTTTTTTTTACACTGTCTTCCTTTAGCTGGACATTGACTTTTTCCACCATGTGCTTTGTTTCCAAAGTAGCTGCACTTATGAATATGCTTGTATGCGTCACTCGCTTCATATTCTTTTGCTGCCTTCTCAATTGTGTAATGCATTTTTGTTCAGCGCACTTTGGAGCTGTTTCTTTTTGTCTGAGTACTGCATTCACAGTCAGTTCACGTGAGCCGCTCGGAGTACATGCATTGAAGGTTCTCAGCTGTGCTTGTGCTATCTCGTGCGATGTCCACGGTTTTATTTAATGTTAGCTAAGACCCAGCACTTAAAAGTTTCTTTCGCAGTTTCACTGAGTTTGAGCCAAACAACACCCTGACCATCTCATCTTCATCTGCATAAGCACAGTCCTTCACCCGCGAATATTTAACAGCAGAGTGTTTCTATTGGATTGCCGCTGACGGATGGCCTTATATGGGCAGGCACTCAATTACGTGGGAGGCGTGACGATGAGGGACGCAACTCCGCCTCGCACGGCGACGGAGCTGCAAACTATGGCCGGTATATATGTACATAAGTAGGTTCCAGTTATGACCGTTACGCGTAGAATTTCGAAATGCAACCTGCCTAACTTTTATAAGTAAGATGTAAGGAATGAGCCTGCCAAATTTCAGCCATCTACCCACACGGGAAGTTGGAGAATTAGTGATGAGTGGGTGAGTGAGTCAGTCAGTCAGCCAATCAGTCAGTCAGTGAGGGCTTTGCCTTTTATTAGTATAGATTGTGTACATTAAGCATGGTTGTAATATATGATTGTCTTATAAGTGTACAATTGATACTAACACCCCTTGAATGCATGTTGAAACACCAGGGGCCTCATGCATAAACGGTGCGTACGCACAGAAATTTAAATCGCGATGTATAAAATCTACACTTGGTGTAAAGCCACACACTTTTCCACGGTACCTCATATTATGTTGTACGCAAGTTCTCCGCTCAGTCTTGCAGACTGGTGGCACCCAGCGTCAAAGCAATGCTACTGCCCCTGTGTGGTTATCCTTTCCTTTCCTGACATGGCTTTATAAATACACTGAAACTAACCGCATATTGTTTATTAGTGTAATGCATCTGATTGTAATTAACTGGTAACAATATAATGGTCCAGAGAATAGCCATAGTATTCCAAATACCATAACTGGTTTAGTGTTGTTACTCTCACTGCACCTTTTTTTTTCTTTCAGCTGCTCCCGTTAGGAGTTGCCACAGCGGATCATCTTTTTCTACAGTATATTACTCTCACTGCACCACTCAGAGTATTTATATCACTGTATCTGGGTGGAGAATCACAGCAGCAGCTGATCGGAAAGAGAATTATCGGTATATAGCATCAAGCACATGCTGCCTTAGCCACGGCAAAACATTTCAAAGCCTTTCTTGTACGGACCTCGCGGTTTAGAAGCAGTTTTATCCCAAGAACTTTAAACAATCATTCAGACCATCAAGTGCTCCTTTAAGAACTGTTTGTACTTATAAGTACAATCACCTCACAGTAAACTTGCACTACAGTTATAATATTGCACAACTTGCGCCACTTTATAAAGCACGTATTTACATATGATGACGATATCATTTTTAAGATGAAACGCAGCAAAATATGTTGATTATATTATAAAGATAAAACTTTAACTTCCTTCAAATAATCTGTACTGTTGATAATTAAACATGGGAGGACACGGTTCCACAGCGCTAGCAAGTTCACGGATTGATCCTACCTTGTGCTGTATTCTTTCAGGGGCTGATACGACACTGGAAGGATAGATGGATAGAATAATTAAACATGTACTACAAAGATATTTCAATGTTTTGAAGAATTGTCATTGTAAGCTTACAGATGGCTTAACGTCTATTACAGAGCTGATTGTGTGGCGATTGGGTATTTGGAGAAAGAAAAGTAAGGACAGGAATTGGAGATTAGTACGTTTGAAAGAGACAGTACTGCTACAATAATTGCGTCGAAGGTCGCACACAATCACGCACCGTGTTTCTGTTTAATGACATGCTTTAACTCCTATCATCATGAAAAAGATATCACGTATACATCTCAGTATTTTAATTATTCAGAGAGCTGTAATATCACGAATGTAATGGATTCTGTGTCCAGTCGGAGAAAGAGAAAGCGGAAGCACGTAGTGATTCACACACAGAGCAAAAGATCAAATACAAAACAAAGCATTTAGAGTGCTACTTTAGTTACGATGGGATTTGAGAAACTAGTAAATTAAACAATTTTAAGATGAAGTTTATGATGTTCTACTTTAATGACAAAATAAACTATGTGATTAAAGTGGAAATTTCGAGATTGAAGTTAACATTTCGTGCTTTTTTCCTACTGTGTGCCTTTTTTTTTCTCTGTACCCTAATCAGCTTTCATATGACACTCAGATGGTGGGCTACATCTTGCCTTTTCACTGCGACTGATATGTGACAACTTCTTTTTTATGACGGGCACTGTGTTTCTTCAACACGCTATGTCACTCGATCAACTTCCTTTTGTTGATTATACCACTGTTTAAATCAATCAAATAGTATGCTTTTCCTTTGCCTCCACTTGGTATTCGCTGAAATTCTTATATTTTCCCCCGTGCATTTCCCATTGTCTTTTCACAGAAGGCTGAGCTTAAGGGCAATTTATATTGATTTGCATATTCATAGAGGCGTAATTCTGGGAGGAGTTGGGGGCAGGACAGAAGGCGCGTGCACGAGCGTTACTTTTCACGCTTACCGGGATTTATGGAGCAGAAGAACGCGGAAGTTGGAGTATGCACAGATTCCTGCATCTGGATTTTTCTGTGCGTAAGCACATTTCGGCTTTTGTGCTTACTTCAGGTTATAGTGCGAATTCTACGCACGCCGTTATGCATGAGGCCCCTGGTTTTTACTTAGTTGGTTGTAATTAATGGTAGACTGGGAAGAACAGGGAATATTTAGTGCAGAATGTCTTCTACATGGCTAACTGAGAACATCAAAATTTACATCAATCCAATGTTTTCTATATTGTAATTGTAACTTAGTAGTAGAATTGAAAGTTGCCTAGTGCCAATCTCCCACCCTGCTTCAGATTTTATGTGGAAATAGTTTTTATAATCAGAGACCTCTTTGCATTACAAACTATTGAATATACTATTAAAAAGATTAGTTGATATACAAATATGCATTGACAAGCACTAATCTTTCTCGGAGAATACTTGTTTTAAACACATTAATTCTGTTGCTATGAGACACTTAAAAAGGTATCCAATTTAAACTGACATTATAATGAAAAAATATGGTTTTATTCAAATAATCTTCAACTCTGAAATTATGCAGAGGTCTTCCAATATTCTTATAACATATTGAGGTAATGAATTTGCATCTGTAATATATAACACTGTGTAATTGGTATAAAAGCATATTTTTTGTTTAAACTCCTTCCCTTTCAATTCCAAAATCTCTGTCTGTTTACACAAATAATATTTATATAAACTGATGCTTCTGGGCCTGAATTTAATATTTTCATCCATGCAAATATATATTTATCTAAACCCAAGTTTGTATAATGGTGTAACTAAGTCACCTCTGTCAAACCCACCAAAAGCTCTGTAGCTAATGAAGTGTATGCAGGTATTACATTTTCTCCATATTACAGATTTGAAAGTCATTGTTTGTCTTTAAAAATTCCAGTCTAATCTTATCTGAAATATCTCTGTTTTGTTTGTGGGAGGATTGGCCAGAATATTAAAACTGAGAAACTGTGATGTGCAATCAAAAAAGCTTTTTATTTTTTAGGGGGAAGAATGGAAATTCGACTCCTGGCTTGGTGTTTAGGTAACAGTTTTCCCTGATGACATCAATGGACTGAAATTAACAGAGAGGCTTTGTCGTTCTTTTAATAAAATTGTACAAACTGTTTCAGCTTTTTTCACAATGTAGAGATTTAAGAACTACCACGATTTAAAAGATTATTAAGGATTTATCCAGATTATTTATACATGATGTATGAATATAATAGAATTTCTAAAGAGTATTATTTTTATTAGAATGTGGTTAATAACACATCTTGTAATATTCCTTAAATATGTTGCTCAGCTCTCTATGTTCAGTAACTTTGGTTACATTATTTACTTCTACAATATTGCTCCAAACTTCTTTCTTATGTATTTGACTGGCTAACAGTCTTAGTTTCATGCTCATAACATGAATTGCGTGGCCAAATCCATTATTTTTATTTCGTAGAGATATAGTAAATGGGTGGGTGATCTTTTATATTCATTGTACTGTATGTCTAAGAAATGTGATTTAATTATCCCTCCTCCACTGTTGGTTTGCAAGTTATTTTTGTTTTAAATTATTCGATACATCACATATGCTTGAAGTGTTTCTCAGAGAGTTGTGGGGCAGATGTATAGAGATGACTTAGTTTTAACAAAAATATACATTTGTGTGGAGATAATTAAATTTAATACAATCTTCATTTTCTAACAATAATGGACTAAATTGCAAAATACAGTTAATTACTAGTGCTTGACTTTCTAAGTTTCTTCATAAGTGAAGCATGTCGAAAAATAATGAAAGTGTAATAACTGCGGGATTTGGCAGAGGGTGGCAAATTATCATCAATAAAAAAGTAATTTTATTAATTATTGTAACATTTTTAAATAATGTGGTTGTGGTTGAAGATGTGATGTAAAGCAGCGTTTAATACATTAAGTTTACAGTGTGGACCACCAGGGTGTGTACAGCTGTCCTATCCCGACATAGACTGGCTAAGACACAAGTTCAACACAGCACACGTTTATTTTAAGCTGAGGAAATGCTTCTTCCTCGCTCCCCAAAGTTCAGCACAGTTTAAAGCACAGTCAACACTCACCTCACCTCCTCCTCCTCCGCCGCCTCCGCCGCCGCCTCCTCCTCCTCCTCCTCCAGCAAGCTTCGTCCCACTTCCTCCTGACTCTGGCTTCCTTAATGGAGTGAGGTGTCGCCTTTTAAGCTGATCCTGGGAGTGTACCAGGTGGCTCGTTAATCAGATCTGGAATTACTTCCAGGTGTGGTGAAAGCCCGAAGTATGGCTCTGCAGCTCCCCCTGGTGGACCCCGTGGTTATTATAGTTTTACCTTTTTATATTAGTTTTTATCTCTATATTTCTATATTTTTTTCTGACCTTCAGTTTACTTGTAGTTTTCCTACATCATGTATTTTTAGTTTTACATTTAGTTTTTATTTAACAAAAACATTTCTATTTTATTTTTATATCTATTAGTTTCAGTTTTAGTTTTAGTACTTATGGTACCGTTAAAGAGCTACTATGCAGTTTAGTTTTGTGTCACAATGAGACAGAACTGTACACTGAAAGGGTTTGGATATAATATGAGTTTAATGTTAGTGGAAGCTTACTACACTACACAGTTTACTATCTGGTTATGTTATTGTCTGATAAAAACAAGCATAATCAAAACCAGTTACTGAATATGAACAGTTTTACACAATGTTATAAATTGTGCTCAACAAATCTGTGCTGACTGTAGGCACTTTTTTCTTTTTTTCTTTTATTGCCCATAATGGACCAATTTGTAATGAAATTTAGGTGAATTTTAAGATGTGAGGGTTTTTTACTCTAAAAGTCTACAGCATGCAACATATCCTACTCCTAGATAATGTGCTTATAATAAATGCCTTCAACATTGCATTCAAAAATCTCAAATACTGGGCTTTGTTATTTTCTTCCAGCCATATCAATCTCTGATTCCATCTGTTACCTTTTCTGCCTGTCTCCTTCCTCGTGTCCAGGGGTGTGAAGCTCCAGGGTCAGATCAACGTGCTCTGGGGTAAAACCCTGTCCCTGAGCTCCCTTGCCCTAATGTACAGCAGGGAGTGACACACAAGGCTTGACTGCTCCAAAGTTAATTTTCTTAAATCTTCCTTTTAAGGTGCTTGTTTCAGCTTAACAGAGACCATAACCAGGAGAGCCTCAGCACAAGCCAAAAACAAAAACCAACCACACCTTATCTCCATCTATATTCAAAACTCTACCCCTCAAACACTGACAACTCCACCCACACCCCACATTCAGTATGATCTGGATGTCAGGCTGCTATTTTCAGCTCTGATCCCAACACATCTCAGGCACAAACAATTTATAGACAGAATTTTGCCGCCTGAATGCCTGAAAAGATATAAAAAATTAGAAAACAGTATCTACTGTGTCCTGACAGGTGTGATCAAGAAAATCACGGGGGCTTAGGAAAAGCAAGGCTCTTAGGCCGGAATCAGTGTGCAGACCCCATTTAGCTGTATTGAGGGAAACAAAGGAGAACAAGCATGTATTGTCAAGGTTTGGGGCAGTGAGACTTAAATAGTCCATCATAAGAACATTAAACCAATAATGAGCAGAATAAGAGCAGGTAATAAGAGTATGGGTAGGCACAAAATGACAGACAGCATCTGAGATTAAGAACAATATATACATTATCTAAAACTGTTTATCCAGAGCAGGATTGTAGAAAACCTGGAGCCTACCCCAGCAGGTTTGGATTCAAGGCAGGAAAAATCCCTGGTATGCAATGTGTATGATATGGCTGATGTTAAGAACAAAAAGAATGAGATTTCAACTATCTATTTTGAGAGAGAGCAAAACATTGAAAAAATTGGGACAGATATTTTAAAACATAATTATACTACTGGGTTTTTTTACAATATCAGGTATTTTTGAGCTGTAAATATTAACTAAAAAAGATAAATGAATAAATATAGCATAAATACAAAACACATTAGTATGTTTAGCTTTTCATCACTTGGCAGACTACCTACCTGTAGTTCAGTGGAGACATTGCC
Source organism: Polypterus senegalus (assembly GCF_016835505.1). Lineage (NCBI taxonomy): Eukaryota > Metazoa > Chordata > Cladistia > Polypteriformes > Polypteridae > Polypterus > Polypterus senegalus. The sequence continues at coordinate 69,169,458 of NC_053170.1, read as the reverse complement.
AACTCAGGAATTTTACAAGGTTTGTATCACTTTGTTGTTAAATTACGTTTTTTAAAGCAAAATTGATTGGTCAGTAACAATAGTGCTGTTTTATTTTCAAAAATCGGGAGTGGTCTCCGCTAGACTTTCTTGTGTACTTGGATATGGAAATGGATATTGGAGGAGTAAACCGCAAGCCAATGATAATATTATGTACATTAATGAACCATCAACAACAAATCAAATCAAATTAATAATACATTGAACAATTATTACAGAAGTAAAGTTGAATAAATCGGATCCTGCAGCTGCATGAATAAAATAAAATCGAGCATGTGTTCATTTAAAGTACCAATTCCAGTTGATGGATCTGGCCCAAAAGTTAATACAGATCTGCAATTTTGGTGTAACAACCACATGCCAAATTTCATCCATCTATCTAGTTGCATTTTTGTGTTATCATATTTACACACACACACACAATTCCAAATAATGGTATTTTCGGATTCTAGGAGGTCTCAAGATTCATCAAAATCTGAAGGTCGAATTTTTTTCATGATTACTATACTTTCTCTATACTTTGTATACTTTGTGTGTGAAGTGGCAGGTGAATTACTGTCAACAAAAAGCAGGTATCTGAGAAACAAACTGAAACATTACTCACTCGTGATTTTTCTGTCCGTATGGTAAAGTTTTTGTTGACCATCACATTCCGATTTCAGGGGTTTGAATTACATCTTGATATACAAGAAGCGAAAAGAAAGGCGGAACGTAAATCGCTTTCTATTACACAAGGGTTACGCACCCACATTCAGCTTGCTGTGGCACTGCAAAAGCTATGTGCAGATCTGGCCTCCTTCACCAGCTGCTGTTCACTGGATGAATATTTGTGGGCAGCTCGTGGTAGATGACTTTCAGTTTTAGAGTTAAAATTTAAAAGGTTAAAAGCTAACAGCAAGAATATTCATTCAAAAACTAAAATTATTTTTAGTAAATTATTTCATTTCAGTTAGTCCTTCCAGCTACTTTAATGGTTTAGTTTTAGTTTTTCATTTCGGTTTTGTTAATTATTTTATTTCCGTTTACGAAAATGTTTATTTAATAATGGTTTCAGTTTTGATTTTAGTTTTTGTTAACTATAATAATCTTGGTGACCCCCACAGAACTCAACAGGGCTGTGCCAAACTCCAACTCCCCATGTGCCCTGGAATCTGTCACCCAGTGCCACAGTAACATCCCAGGAGGGCCTTGCAGATACCCTCCCCCGGTCTAACATCCAGCTGGCATCCTGGGGTAAATAGTGCCTTGCAGATACCCTCTGCCCATGTCCTCTGCTCTATCCAGCTGGCATACTATAATATAGCAGCCTTTTCAATCAGAAAAAAATTCAGAGGTAAATAAGAAGGAGGTTGAAATAAGTTTGTGTTATGAAAACTCCAGATTTGAAATAAAACGTTAGTCCAAGTCCAAGAGCCTAGACAGATATTCACTATTTTTTTTAAGAGAAAAATGGTGGCAAAAGAATAATAAGAAAATATAGATGTTCTCCTATTCTACTGTAATGCAGTGCTGTTGAAGGTCTGTCTATGTTTTTGGGACCTACCTTAGATCATTCTTTTGAATGTGGTTGTTCCATTCTGTTGGTACTTGTTTAGGAACCATGAATTTCTCTTTAGCATTTCTTAGACTTATTTAAATGTGGGGTATCCAAAAGAAGTAAGAGAAGAATAAATATAATTTGGTAGGAGAGGTTGCCTCATAGCATCCAGGTCTGACTTTCAGCTAAAACCAGTGCTGGCTAATTATTTGTGATCATGTAGCTTTTTGTTACGATACTGTCTGCTTGGGAAATAAGGAAAAAAACAACAAGGGAAATGTGGAAAACTAATGGGATAATGTAAGAGATAATGGGCCTGCTGCTTTGACTTCTGAAAGAGTGATTTAAAATAGACAAATAACATTACTGTTTGGTTCTGATGTTACTGTTGCTACAATATATATTAAGAAATTCAAAATAGCTGCGCTGAGTTCAAACATGTTCTGCTCTACAGTATATTGCATTGCGCATGCATTTGGAATAGCCTATATCTCTTTAGTAGTAGATCCATTAGCACTTTGCAGGTCCATTCTTGAAACATGAATGACTGTGATTAAAGCAAATTCCAGATTACCCAAAGCTTTGAGAATGTCATTAAAATCTTCTGAGGTCTCTTTGCCATGTCTAGAAGTGCAAGAAGCATAATTACAGTTATTTGTTCTAAGAAACAACCTTGTTATAGGAAATTTCATTTTCAGAGGTAAAATTAAAATAGACAGAATAGGGATGTGGTCTTACACTACAAAAACAATACATGTACTGTATACAATGAACAAAAACTAAAATTTATTTTGAATGACCAACAATTACTTAAAAAAAATACCTAATTTTGATTGTTTGGATTTAGGTTTACTTTCATTTAATAATTGCATATATGGACATAATACTTTTGTTTGAATTATCTAATGAGATAGACATATGTCGTTGTGAGATATCACACCAAAGACAATTTTTGCATTAAGGTGTTGCATGTCGAGCTAATTGTGATGCAGTGACTGTGATACTTTGCCACAGTTGTCAAGGATGGGCAAGTTGCACAAAGGCGCAGTGCATTTTAAAAATGGGCTGACACAGAGCAGCTGATTGGGGGAGAAGGAAGTGGATAGCCAATAGGCAAATGCAATTGAGAGATCAGGGCAGTCGCTCCTCATTAGCTGCACTGGGAATTACAAATCCTGCATGTTCGAGGATAAATTGACTGAGCAGGGGAAGGAAAGGAGGTCAGTTTTTCGAGATCATGGCATGAGAGATGCTAAAAGGCCAGTCTGACTGATCTGTCTGCAGCATGGAGTTTCTTTTTTGATTAGATGTGTCTAACCTGTGCCAGGATCATGGATCCAGTTGAAACTCTGCGGGTACCAGCTTGAGGTTTCAATGATGGAGCTGGAGGCGGTACTGGGTTCAAGGGCAAATGGTGTCAGGGCTGCTGCTTTGTAAAAGAGCATTGGGTGAGAGACTGCAGTCAGCAGGACCAATGGAGAGTTGATATGTCGATGGAATAAGGCGAGGTGAATAGTTTGTTGCATTTCTGGGTGCATTTTTCATCCAGAAAGGTGGTGATAAAAGCGATGTGGTTGCTGTTTCCTGGCTGACTGAGAATTCCTCATTGGAGGTCTGGAGGAACAAAAGAACACTAGGAGAGATGCTGTTTGTGATTTTTAACTGTTTATCTACTTACAATATTTATTTCATAAATTTTTAAATGCACCTTGGACACATTTTTCTCATAATAAATACTCAGTTTGCACTTGTGGACACCTTGATCCCTTGTTGTGCCTCTCCCTCACCTGTGGTCCATTCTGGGTACATAACCTACTAGGACAAGTTAACAATTGAGTGACAGGTCTGTCCCGGCATGGTGTCCCCTGACAGTAACATCAGCAAGATCTTGTGCTAACTTTTTGTTTTAATCCAGTTGATTTAAGGGTTTGTTTTTAGAGCTGATTGGGACAATGCCATAAATGCTGATACATTGAACTTTGTTTCAATGACCTCTATGCACTTAATAATATTTAACTTTGTGTCAAGCAAAAATGTTTTTCTCTTCCATGATTCTGTCATACTAAACAAGTAAAAAATTAGTAATTAGAATTACTTAAATTGACATTAAAACTAAACTTAGCAAAATTGTTAAGCTCTGCAAAATATTTCAGAAAAAAAACATTGCATAAGTATGTCAGAATGCAGTTTACTGTTTGTAATTTACAACAAACAAATGTGAAGTATAAAGGATTTTGTTCATCATCTGTATGATACTGCACGAATTTAGCAATTACTCGAAGCTAGCTTCCTTGTACTGAAACTTCGTAGCAGAGATTTGTTAAGCGAGGCATTACTGTATTCACAAGTCTTTCAAATCATAGCTGCTGACTATTAAGAAAAAATGTTCAGAAGAAAAATTAAATACAAATATGAGTGGCTTCACAGTGAGGTTTAGTTGGGTCCTCTGAGCAATGCCAGCTGAAACTACCACAAAAGCTCTGAATCTCTAGTTTGCTCACTAAAACATTGTGGATGCCATGCTTACTTATTCCATACTACACCTATTGCTGCCAAGATTTTGACAGGCTGCTATTCCTGGACAGTTAAGGCAAGGCCATAATTTAAGCCAGAGGCTTATCACTTTGCTTTTGGACACATTACATTGACCTAATAGGCAAACACAGATGTATACCTTGAAATTTTAAAAGTTGTTCTGCTTGTTATTATGCTAGAGACAGTATCTGTTTTAACCCATTTTTGGTCAGCTGAAGATACATAAACATTTTTTGGATGTGGGGGTTTCACTTAGTGTATAAGCAGATGGACTAGGATTAAGTTTCCATTCTTAATCGATAGACCCTGAGAAAGTCAATTTACCTGCCTATACTCCTATTGTAAAAATCTGCATGAAAATGTTATAGAAAGGTGCTATATAAAATAAGGACAGTTAATATGTTTCCTTTTATCTATTGTCCCTATTGTATCTACAGAGCCTGTTTCACCTCAAAAAGAAGTAACACATTCTGTCTCGCTAACTACAAACAATGCTGAAACCAAAGTCATTGTGACAAACTTGACAATGCAAATGCAGTATAAAGAAAGTCAGCATCGCCTAGATAGATAGTACTTTAGTTATCCCAAGGAGATCATTTGACTTTTTACTTGAGATCAAGTGAATAAACAAATACATATTATAACAAACAAATGCACTGCAGAATAATTAAAAAGAATGAAAACTTCTGACTTGGCTCAAGAGAATAGTGCAGTATAAAGGTGTATTGTTGACGGTTTAAAGGAGCCCCAGCAGTGTTTCTTGACGCACTTCTACTGAGTAAGTTGTTGGCTGAAGGTATTCAATGTTAGTTTGTCACAGAGTTATGTGCGACAATGTTCGTGATGGCCATTGGTTTTATCTACCTTCTCTCCTTATTCACTCCTCCATTCAACCTCCAATGTGGCCAGTTTTTGTCCCATAACTGAGCCTGTCCTACCTTAAACTAGACATATTTAAGAAAAAAAGAAGACAAAATGAGTCACAAAAATAACAAACTAATATTTTTTTAAAGTTTTATTATTGTTATACCCTAATTCATTATTAATAAAGAACTGTTTTGTTTGCAAGGAAATGCAATTTTCCATGTTTCACAAGTCTTCTTTTTTCTTTTAGTCGGGAAAGTTGAAGTTGAAGTGAGCCATATCTGCCATCCTCATAAATTTATACAGTGTAACAAATAAACAAAAAAAGTACAATATCCACAAAGCACCCTTTGCACCCCATATTAATGTACATAAGACACAGAGACCTACTTTTTTGGATTCCTATTTATGGTAAACACAAGTCTTAACACTGGACATATTGAACATAAGAGTAGTATTTTTTGACTCCATTCTGCTGAGCAATATGTTGGCTGAATATACTCAGTGTTAGGGTGTCAGAGAGAGGATGTGCAGCATTGTTCAAAACAGCCATCAGTTTTCTCTTCATCCCCAGTAGGTGACAGTGTGTCCAGTAAGAAGAAGACAAAAAGTAAAATTTTGTTTAAAAAAGCTAATAATTTTTAAGAATTTTTTTATTCCTATATCTCATGCATTATAATTCCAAAGTGAATATAATTGCATTCTTTTGATGTGTTTCATTGTATTACTAACTCTCATCAATGTTTGTACATATGATGAGTTTAGTGGACAACAGTTGATGATTTCCAGCCCTGTACACTTATATTTTAAATCTTCACTTTGCTGCATTTCACATATAAGCACTAAATCAATTATGCATTGCAGTACACCTAAACATAGTGAAACAACAACAAATATCAAGCATGTGGAGATTATAGCAGATATTTCATTCAGGCAGTCATCTCTTTGCCATTTTACAGGCCCCCAAAATTTTAGAAGCACCCAGTCTGCAACAAATATGCCTAACTGTAATTTTTTATACTTAATCAAGATGGACATGATTCTAAGGCCAAGATTAACACAATGCAGTAAAGATATACACCCCATCACCTGTTCAGATAAGTGAATTGCAACAGATGAAAATGCTTGAATCAAGATTATATTGTCCGAGCTAGGGGGCTTACCCCCTGCTTGCTTCTCGTCTCTGCCGCTCGTGTTGTGAAGAGGGGGGCTGAACACACCCCAAGGAGACGCGGGAGCTAATCTGACACCCCCTCTTAAATGGTCATACAATGGGAAACAGTTTTTTTTTTTAACCTCCTCTTTGCTCAGTCAGCTGCTGGGTTGTTGCTGTTTCAATGCCACATGATCTGCATCTTGCGCAGCCCTTCAAACATTTACAAGCTAGTACAGCAGCTGTCTTTGTCATTTACTTTTTAAAATTTTATTCCCGGCCCTGGGTGTGGCACAAAGTCTCGTCTCGCAGGACATGAGTTCTTAATATTTTATTTTATCATTTAAAAATGTAATAAGAATCTGAAAATATAACAACATCATATTAAAGTTCCATAAATTCCTAAAAGAATGATAATAAACATATATATGTAGGTTTTAAAATAAGCCCAATTTAAAGTGTGACAAAATAGTAACATAAAATCCTTGCACTTTTAGGCTTAGGATTTTATATTTATAGAGTAAATGTACAAAATATTTTCAATATTTACAATACCTCAGAATGAATACAGAATAAACGAACACTAACACTAAAACAATGTTCACACACTCCCAAACAAGTCTGTTATTGCAAAAGCTGAAGATAAATCCATATGCCTATAATTAATAACTGTTGTTGATGGTAGCTGGTAGGGAAAACAGCATGGTGAAAAAGAAATAACATCCTGTGCTGTGCCACTGGCAAATATCGAACTATGTGGCTCCTCCAAAAGAAGAGCAGTGATGAGCAGGTAAGGTGGTAGTTAAAATGAACTCCGCTGTTCCTGTCTATTTGCTGCACAACTGTTTCTTTGGCAATGACATACTATTTTCCTGGTTTGAGAAGTCTTCAGTTGTGCAAATTCTAAGTGGAACAAACCCCATCAATTTCTAACAAATATATAAAAACTACAATGTAGAGGCCAACTTTTTTGGGCACCAACTCACATTAAACACAAACCTTAACACAGATATACTGAATATAAAACAAACATTTTGTGTGACAGCACTACAATAATGAGAAGTATCATGTAAAAGTGCTGTGGTGTAGTGGTGAGACTACTTGGGTGTTAAAAATAGCATGTCACCTCTCTTTTATTGAGAAACTGGAAGTAGCAGCATTTTTTTATCCCCAGTGAATCAGCCTGACACAGGGTGTATGAGAAAGCTCTTCATGTTACCTAACAGCTGTTGTCAGAGCTATTGCAATGAGCATTAAACCATTTTGGAATTGTGCCACTGGAACTCTGGCTTATATTGTCATTTCTCTGAACTTTAGAAATAAAAACACACTAACAAAATAACATATTACATGTTTAGTTATTCGTTGATGTACCTCATATTGAAGTACTTGTGTGCTTAGTTCCTGGATTAAGAATAAATTAACACGAGTAAATAAACACATTTCTACCAAATCCCTATCCCCAATATAAATGAGCACTGATTCTGATAGAACACATATTTTACTGAATCATCGTAGTTGCCAACATGCAGTACAGCCAAGAATTTTAATGAATTATCTTGTATTTAAGATTTTGGGTGGCAAGACCATGTAGAAGCTTAATCTCTGTCAGATTTCAGTAAAGTGTTGTCCCCTGAATGTTAATCAGCATATGCAAATTAATATTATTGTTCATATGGCCTTCTTGCTGCCATGACACCACTCTTGCATGGGAGAAAAGCCAAGTTTCCTGGAGGCAGTAATGAAACCTTTTTCAATTCCAGCTAGTGATTTTATGGTAAAATGTCTTTCTGATGTTAATGTTTCCATACTTTCTCCCTGGACCTTTCTCTTTTAGAGGGAGATTTTGTGGTCAAAGCTAACACCCTGAACCAGATTTTTCACTCCCACTGCCATGTTCTTCCAGTGACCAGTCCTCTGTAACCTGTTCAGCCTGTCCCTAAGGCTTCAGAAAGTGGTGCTACTATGGAAAATATTCTGTATTTTTCCTGATTTAAAGAAAGCAAGTGTCTCTTCACCTAATGACTACAGACCTCGTCTTTCATTGTGAAGATCTTTGAGAGACTGGTCCTGGACTATGAGTCATCTTGTGCTAGACCACCTGGATTCAGTGCAGGCCATCGTGGCTATCAGGCAAAGATTGGAGTGGAAGAAGCAATTACCTATCTGCCCCCCTTATTGGGCAAAGCTGGCAGCACCATGAGGATTATGTTTTTTTTGTTTTTTTGTTTTTTTTTTTTCTCCAGGTACCTTCAGTACCATCCAGCCATCTTTGTTAAGGGGTAAATTCAGATATAAGCCTATGGTGTCCAGGATAATGAACTATCTGTCAGGCAGACAGCAGCTTGTAAGACTCAAGGACTATGTTTCTGATACAGATATGAAAAACACTGGAGCACCACAAGGAAGGGCCTTGTTTTCTTTTCTCTTTACACATCCGACTATAAATATAAAAACAGGCCATGTCACTTGCAGAAATTCTCAGATGACTCTGCACTTACGGGGTTCAGAAGGAATATAGAAGTCAAGTGGAAAGCTTTGTGTTTTGGGGCAGAAAGAATTGTCTGCCAATAAACATAATCAAAACCAAGGAAACTGTTATAAACATCTTCTATGTGTGGTCACTATTCACAGAGGGTATATAGAGATGGTGCACTCCTACAAGTACTTGAGGGTCCACATTAATGACATGTTGGACTGGTCTCAGAGCACAGAGGAACTATATAAGAAAGGCCAGAGCAGACTCTTTTTCCTTAGAAGACTGTGTTCCTTTAATGTGGGAACTGACATCCTTCACATCTTCTATAACTTTGTGATGGCCAGTGCAATTTTGTATGCTTTGATATGCTGGGCTGGCAACCTGCTAAATAAATAAAAGGGCAAAATCAATTATGGGACAAACTCTGGAGTTAATATCAAATGAGAAAATTAAAACAAAATTGAGTGTCATTATGAACAATGCTGCGCATCCTCTCTCTGACAGACTACTCTATCTATCTATCTATCTATCTATCTATCTATCTATCTATCTATCTATCTATCTATCTATCTATCTATCTATCTATCTATCTATCTATCTATCTATCTATTTCTCTGTCTCTTTCTCTCTCTCTCTCTCTCAATTTCCCCCCTTAGAGACAAGTAAAAGTTTATGTCTGTCTATTGAACTTTATTGGCATATAATGAGTATTACAGTTTGTTATACCCCATACACACCTCATGGCGGTCTAACCATACGCCATCTAGTAGTCGTGCTGTGGATCAGTTCTTTATTATAAACTAGTTGATACCAAAATATTAAAGTTATGGTGTAATCAATGGTTAAATAAGTAAAAAAAATCACACAAGCACGTCCATTAAATTACTGTTTCCAAGTACTTAAAAAAATATAAGTAAAAAAAAATAAAAAGAGCCAAATAATATTATTACTGCAGTTATTTTCCCTTCTCACTTGTCCAGGCTGCAGGTAGGGACTCCAAGGACTTTCCAAGACAAAAACAAAAATAAACATAACAAAAATCCCAGTCCTTTTCCTTTCCCCAGTTTACTCAAATGAACTAAGGACTTCTTTGGAAAGATATTAAACCAATATCCTCGTTTATTACATTACTCCCACCTTCAAGTGCTGTAGGGGATAATCCAAATGTTTGTGCACCCCTTGCTATCCTTACACAGGCTTCTCAGGAGTACTGTGGTGCACCGTCCACTAGCAACAGACTCAATGCTGGAAAACAAATATGAGTCCGGATGTCCATCTTTCCATTTTATTATGCTCTGGAATCCAATCCTCCATTTCCGATGAATGTCTCATCCAGCCCCTTCCAATTACCTAGTGTGCCTTCATTCATGTTGCTCTATAGTCCGTAACCCAGAAGGAAGCCAATAAATTCCTGCCCACCTAGCTGTTTCCTTCTGGTGCTTTCTTATTGACATCGTCTTCAAACACTTAAGATAAGTGTCCCCATATAACTTTTTAAATTGAAAATCTATAAATAGTTACACACACACACACCCAAAACCGTCACCATTGCACAATTTACCAATCAGTTTTCGTTTCTTTCAGTTGTTTTAGGTTTCACGCTATGTTGTCCAAAGAACTTTTTAATGTATTGCATCTTGTTGACTTTATCCTTAATCATGCAGGATAATGGCAGAATGGCTAGCTCATCTGCCTCACAACCCTAGTTACCTGGGTTGGATTATTAGGCACTGTATGTCATTTTCTTATTTTCCCCAATGTCCATTGGTTTGTGTGTTTGCCCTTCACAAATCCCAATAATCTATATGCTAGGTTAACAGGCTATTCTATATTGGTCTGGTGAGTACCCATGTGGACTGGTGGTCTATACAGGGCTGGTTTTTGCCTCTTTGAAATACCTATGAAGCTAAAGTGCCTGAGAAAATAGATGTAGGGATCGATCTTGCCCTCAAAAGACATTTTGCCAGTACAGTTTTTCCAAAAGAAAACAGAAAAATGTGCCAGATGAAATATGCAAATTAGACCTTTTTAATTTATCCAGAAAAAATATCAAAACGAATTGCAATAAAAAAGTTATATCCAGTATGATCACAAGGGGGTGCCACTAAACCCCAGACCACAGCACAATGTCACTCAACACAATTCCGGCTTCAATAAAAAGGTTTTTACTTGTAACCAACACTTTTCCAAATAAGCCAAGACACACAAGCATAACGAAAGATCCTCTTCCTCCTTCCGTTGATGATGAGTGTCGCCCGCTCCCTCCCGACTGTGACTCACAAAGGTGAGGTAGAGCGGCTCCTTCATCTCATACCTGGGAATACTTCTGCGGCTAGGACATGGTCTGTTGGAAGCACTTGGTCAGGTGGCAGTCCTACAAAGTTGGGGTTTTAAAACCCTGCAGCATACCCAGGAGGTACCCATGAAATACAACAGGGCTGTACTCCAGGGTTCCAGTTCCCAGCATGCCTTGTGGGTATCTGAATGGGTATTGAAGCACATTGATGCTGCTTTCTAACGTATTGGGGGGAGAAAATATTCACCATTCCTTCCATTACACTAGCCTTCCAGCTAGGTAAGGGTTCGTGCTTAACCCTGGCTGGGCTGCTAGTTCATGTGTGCCATCCATTACAGTACATATCCCATACTGGAGAAAATGTAATTCCTGAACCATACAATCAGTCTTCCCAACCACTGTCTTGCCTAACTAACATGTTGACAAGACTTGTAAATATGAAAAATAAGACATATGCATGGCTTATAAATTAAACTCATGTCTTATTTGACGGAATTAAAATTCATAGTCATTTTTCCTCTTTTTGCCCACTTAAGTGTTTTATACTGTCATTTTTGGCCTTTATTATTCAGAGATTTCAAAGGTATAGTGGATTTTGCTTTCATTAGGGCGGTACTGGCTTGATTTCTGAAATATTTTAATATTCTTTAGGAGGAGGCAGGGTATTTCCAATTTGTCATTCTGGAGTAGGCTGTTTTTTATGCATGCACATTTGCACTTTTGTCACCACAGTGGCAGTACTTAAAGGAAGGAAAGGTGTACTGGTACTGTATCAGCAGGTTTCTTTTTGCCCTCATTCCCATTTCACTACAGAAGAAGCTTCAAGAAAAAACTAATATGCCTCTAATGTAAGATGAAAGAGTCATACATTTTTCTTTCTTGGCAAGTTCAGGCAGCTATAAATCCTTTTTTTTCTTCAATCTGTTCTTTTTCTCCCCAGGTCTTCCTATACAGTTTATTTAAGCTCTGTAAGGCTGATAGGCTGGAGGCAATTGCTCAGAGCTTGAAGGTTTCATTTTCCATTGCTCATATATCAATCCTGGCTATGCTTTGTCTTTCTGACATATACAAAGGTACCTGTGCAAACAATAGCATATTTATTTTTTTTTAAATAAATTTCCTGTCCTGGCTGAGGACATGCTATGTTGATAAGACAGATAATGTAAGATTCCACCTGGCCCCCACCAGGATGCCCTGCTGTAGTGTCACCTCCTTCATGCATTAGCTTTTCCTATGTTTATTTGCACATGCAAGTTTTCAATCAGTACATCTGTGCCAATCTTATTCCTCTCTATTTAGATATGCTCAACTCTTTCTATGAATATATTTATCGCCATCTCTTCTTGGCTCCTTGTACCTCATTCACTAAGGCCAGTCTGGCTCTCTGGCTGGATGTTGTTTTGCAACAGATAACTCCTAATGATCCTTTGACTCTGGCATCAGCAGCAAGTGAATTTTATCAATGCAGAGTTATTTAAACAACCTGGGTTAGGCAGCAGCCACAAGAGAGGAAGCTGTGCTATTAAGAATTAAAGGAAAGCATAAAACATTTTGCAAGATTACATCTTGCCTTAAGATTTGGCCTTAGTTGCCTAGGAAGCTTGCATATTGTAATCTTTTTAGTTAGCCAGTGAAAGGTGTCATTTTGCTTGACTTCTCACAAAATTTTGCTAACAAAGTGTATTTATATAGCATAAAATTTTCAGAAGGTAAACATAAAGCAGTCTGTGTCTTATTCAAGAAGAAAACGTAGCAGTCTGCCAAGTGATTTGCCTCAATTGGACAGAAGTGGCATTTGCTATTAGATATTATTAATGACAAATCAAGGATAATACAGAGTCTCTGGATCGAAATCAAAGCATTAGCTACCCATCTTTACTCTTTTTGTATTTTTTACTGTCTCGCCTTCCCCAAGCTGAGGTCAGACTATAAAATATGTGAACAGTCAGTACAGTGCTAGAAACAGAAATTGCCAGAGGCAACTGCAAAGCTGGATACAAGCCCTGAAAAAATTTGACCATTCAGCAAATACAAAAAGTGACAAATTAGACTGAACAGTTTTTACTAGTAGCAGTATTAAAGATATAGCTTGTATTCAGCCGATCACCATAGGGCTCATCCATCCAGCTATTAATAAAAGGGACACTGCCAGCCTAGTGGAGAGTACCGTACACTGTATTGTCTAGTCTTTTTCTGCAACCCAGAATAACTCTATTTAAGGTCAAGTAATTTTGAATATATCTTCAAGCATACTGTTGTGTGGAGATGAAATCTGCTCCACAACAAAATCCACAAGGTAAGAATCAACCATGAATGTGACAGCATTATTGTATTTCAAATACTCTAAAGTACATTGGAGAGATTTAGAATTGCCAATCAGCCTACCTATTTAAACCGGCAACTGGTTTAACAAGTAACACATTTGAACTGCCATGTAAAATCCCTCCTGACATCAGCAGTACTTATTTTTGTGTAAATAAAAAAAACAAGCCAATGAAAAACAGCATACTTCAAATTTACTTTAGTTATGCTGGTCCTGAAGCATTTAAAATGAACAGAAGTCGGTCTATGCAAAATAAACTTCAGAATTACAGCATTTTCAAACATATTTTGTCATTAAACTTTGTTCTGAAAAAGTAGTGGGCTCAAATATTTAAGCTCTCCTTGAATACTACAGTGTATGTGAAATTTTTTGCCCTTATCTAACTAATAATTTATGGCCTTATTAGAGCTCTAAACATGACTGTAATAAGGGACACTTTCACAAATGTTAATGAATACTGAAATATCTTTTGTAAATCACGTAATTGTTATAAATAAACACCTGATGCATAAACATACCATATACAGTAATCCCTCGCTATATTGCGCTTTGACTTTCGCGGTTTCGCTCTATCGCGGATTTTATATGAAAGCATAACTAAATATATAACACGGATTTTTCGCTGCTTCGCGGGTTCTGCGGACAATGTGTCTTTTTACTTCCTGTACATGCTTCCTCAGTTGGTTTGCCCAGTTGATTTCATACAAGGGACGCTATTGGCGGATGACTGAGAAGCTAACCAATCAAAGCGCGCAATTAAGTTCTCCTGACTGAGAAGCTAACCAATCAGAGCACGCAGTTAAGTTCCTGCTTGCTGAATGCAGTGTTAACCAGGAAGTCTCGTCTCGCTCATTCAGCATCAACGTGTTTCGCTGTGTAAAGAGTTGTGCTCTTTTGTGTTTATCTTTGTGCATAGTCAAGCCCTTCATTATGGCTCCAATGATCTGCTACTGCTTCAGGGGCCGTGCCCAAGCACAAACGGAAGATGTTAGCGATTGCCGAAAAGGTAAACGTTTTGGATTTGTTGAAGGCTACGATTCTTTTTATTTAAAAAGTAGGAAAGGAATATAAGATCTACGGCCGCAGTGTCCTTTTAACCAGGGTGCCAAAAAAGTTGTAAGTGGATGTAATAAGGCAGTAGTCTGGATGGAATCTGCTTTAGGGATTTGAATTGAAGACTGCCAGAAGAACAACAACGGCAGTGCTACACAATCGCCTGAAGTGGCTCCTTTAAGGGCTGTAACGCTCTCCTTTGTTGTGCAGTAAAATAAAACTCATTGTTATCGGACAAGTCATTGTTGGTGAGTAACCATAATTAATTTTCTACTTACAGTACTTAGTACATGTACGTACGTTTAGTGTCACTGTACACACACATTTACTGTATACTGTACTATTTTTCTTGCGTTGTACGTATTTATTGCTGGTGGCATGTCTATCGTAATGGCTGTAACATGTGATATCGGAGACACTCAATATCTTTAAAATAATATTTAGGTTTTACTGTATATAAACAGTGTGTTTATATACATAATTTCAATGAATCTTACCTAATATCTAAGAGAATATAAAGGGATTATGCTGTATAACTCTGCGGGGAATATTTATAAACAGTGTGGGAGAGTTTATAAGGGCTTAAAATATATAAAATAACCATAGAAACATATGGTTTCTACTTCGCGGATTTTCACCTATCGCGGGGGGGTCTGGAACGCAACCCTTGCGATCGAGGAGGGATTACTGTATACTAGCGTTTAAGTTCTCCCACGGATAAGTCGGGGCTTGATTTTACCATATAATTTTTGTGAATTTTATAACGTTGATCCTATAAATCGAATGCGCAAAACTCAGACTATTGGTTCAAGAGATTATGATATGCTAATGCCCACCTGTTAGAGTAACCACGGAGCACACTGCCTTTTTTTTTTTTCTATGTATTGTGCCTACATGACCACACGGTAATACCTGAACTATTATGAAGCAGCATTTGCACTGTTTTGTGTTTTTTGTATCTCACACCCTCATATACCTTTATCATAAGAGCATCCCTTATCTATGATGGACCATTCGATCAGAAGAAAATATGAAGCTGCTTTTAAGTTAAAAGTCATTGAAGTGCCGAAAGAAATTAGTAACTGCACTGCTGCAACAAAATTCGATGTGTCTAAGGAACTGGTGCAAGATTGGAGGAAGCAAGAAGATATAAAAAAATATATATATATATATTAAGTGTCGTATTTTTGAACAGGTGTATAAGTCGCGGTCTGATTTTATGATCGATTTTTTGGGTTTCAAGACCTGACTTATACGCAAGTATATATGGTATATTAATATAAACCTGTTTGACTTTCAGGGTTGTTTGGATGCAGTATTGTCTCTCAACTTTAATATCAGACTTAAGAGAGGATGTGTTACCACAGACTGCACTCAAATAATTGGGGACAAGATAGATTTTCCAAAAGCACTAAAATGCAAAAAACAAACCATGTAAAATAAAAGTGTTACTTAGAAGCTGAATGACAAGATCAATATAATTAACTATAAATAACTGAAATTATTCAAAAATAACATTAATGCAAAATGTTATAACAAAGGTCATTACTAATAGAGGGAATGCGGAAATTAATCTTTTTTGCCTAAGACTCTTTTTTGGTTTTAGGTTAAATTTAGCACTACATTCAAAATCATCTTTCTATTTAATATAGCTTTAAAACACTTTGTTGCATTTTACTTTAGAAATCTTACCATATACAGTATATGTGTATATTACAGATTGTATATTATGATGGCAAAATGCAGTCTTCTACAGATTGCAAGAAGAAGCTGAACTACTTTTGGAAGAGAATTTAAATACTGAGCCCCCAAACTGAGAAATAATGTGTGCAATAATGTGTACCCCCTCAATCTCAACAACTGGATCTTGTTAAGTACAGTGTGTCAGTTTTCTATATAAATGTCTACGCATGGAAGTGTGTGTGTGTCTGTCCGGCCCGGAAGTGAGAGGTTGAGTTGTGGTAAGGGCTCCGCCTCCAAGGAAACAGAAAACTCGCTGAACCACTAATAACACAAGCGAGGCCAGCACGTCAGCAAAACAAAAACTCAGAAGAATGACAAAGTCACTTAGCAGCTAACATTGACAAAATGGTATCCCTTTTACTTTTCCTCCCGCCGTTAATGCACAAGCAATGCAAGCATGTTGGCAAAACGAATCCTCCTAGGAGAAAGATGCCCAGATTAGTTCCCTTCAACTACCTGATGCTTTTTATAGAACGGGCTTACACAGCTAGTTATTTGATAAACTTTGTAATCATAAACAAATTGTCTCTGCTCCTTTTCTGTTGAATTTGTCTTCCCTTTATGCTTAGATTATTCCAAAGAACCATGAAACTCCACCCCAAACAAACCCCGCCCCCAATATGTTTATTTACATCTGGAGGTTGGGATGAACGGTGCAAATGGTTGGGCATCCCAACTGGGAGACAATCTCTCAGGGCTTTATGCTCCCCCAATATGCTAGGTGGCAATATCCCTGTGCAATGCTACCAGTATGGACAACTACAAGGTATGCTGGGTATTGTAGTCTCATATGGCAGCTTTGTTAGGCTCCATGGGTGCAGCAGGGATCCATAATCCCTACTTTGTGGAGCTTTCATGTAACCCAGAAGTGCTTCCTACAGGTCAATCCCTGGCACCAAATGTACTTCCATGTCTCAGATAAAAGGAGCCACTCTGCTTCATCTAGGCAAGTTGGAGTCGCATGGAAGAGGACAAAGATTGCTTGGGGGGAGTGGAGGAAAAGATTAAGAGAGAGTGATTAGTTTTTTTGTATTGTGCTTGTGCTAGTTCAATAGTGAAGCCTTTTTAAAGGTAATTATTGTAATAAAACCTTTTATTAAAAACTGGGATTTGTGTCTCAGATATGGAATGCCCCGCACAGGTCATAAGGTCAGCTTTTCTGTCATCCACTGTAGAATATCCATATCTTTTTTTGGTGTTGTTTTAATTAATTTATTTTTTGGAAAATACATTAGCAACTTTTTGAATTTAGTATAATTTCCTGTGAAATATATAAAATATATGCTATATGTATGTATGGATATTGTATATCATTTTTTAATCAATTACCTGTTTTTGCAATATATCTGTAAATTTGGATAAACACTCAGCCTGCAATCAAAAAAGAGTAGAATGAATTAAATTGAATATTTGAACTGTGGAAACAAATGCAAGTAAGCATGAACAGGAAAGCTACCTGTTCTCATACCATGCCACATGTCATTGGACTGCATATACATAGCAATCTCACTGCTATTATTAGTCTACATTATGAAAAATCCTTGCATTGATTTACCTGTTTTCAAGAACGACGTGCTCTGGTACTAGCCTTTTTTCTTGTTCTTTTTAGCATCATTTGCAATGCATGAAACAATCCTGGACATGGCATTTACACATACTTCTGTTTTGGAAAAGTAAAACATTATTTTTTCAGTTTAATTCAATTTATTCTAAAATAATACTCTTTAGATAGTGTAAGCCAAGGGTGTCGAATTCCGGGCCTGGAGGGCAGCAGTGGCTGCAGGTTTTCTAACCCTTTTCCTAATCCGTGAGCAGTTTTCACTGCCAATTAACTCCTTTTCCCTTCATTTTAATAGCCCTGTTTTTAAGAATTCAGTCCTCTGAATTGATTTATTTCTTCACTAAATGGCAGTCAAAAGAAAGTGAGATGTGAAACGAGCTAAGAGATAAACAACTAAATTGGGGCTTCAAACCACAACTAATTTCACTCCAACCAATTTCTTAATGAGAAACTGATTCTTGCTTTTAATTAACCCTGTTATTTAGTTCCAAGGCTTGTTGCTGCTCTCATTCTGCCACAGCAGACATTTCCAAAACTGTTGATTTTGTTTTTTCTAAGAACACCATCAAAATGTTTTGGTGACCTGAGAGATCAACCTTACCAAGACCTTCACCTTTCTTTATTTTCAGATGCTGTGTGACAGTCATGCGATGACTTGTTTTTTGTCTTATTATTGTTTTGGCTGCTAATTAAGGAAAAAGAGACAACTAACGGGCCAGAGTCAAGTTAATTAAAACTAAGGCAAAAGAAGTACTGTATACTGGCAAGCTTTGTTGGGCTGAATGGCCTGTTCTCGTCTAGATTGTTCTAATGTTCTAATGTTCTAAAATAATGAAACTGATGCAAACAGTATTGTACGATCAAACTACTGTGACATGCCTGGTGAAGATTTAATATGGTGCAATTAGGTGCATGGAAAAAAGGCAAAATGATTGTGATTAAGTGGAAGGACAAGAAAGATGTCAGCCACCTAAGCACTGTTCATAATGTAGCAACTGTCAGTGTTGAAGTCAGTAAGCCTTTGTGATGTAGTAGCCTCCAATAAGACCACGGGTGCTTTGATGATGCACTGACATTCTGCCCTCTTATGTCTTTGAAACAGAAAAATGATTATAAAAAAATTCCACAAAGAAACACAGTTCTACTCTCCCAGTTGCAACACCCAATTGTGCGTTGATTACTTATTCCTATTGTTCCTTATTCCTATAGTTTTGGCATTTATATTTTTATGTTACAAGTAATAGCATTTTTGTCTTGTAGAAAAAAGTGGAATTTTTGGCTCATTTTTCTGAGGGTAAACATAATGCTGAGAAGGTTAAGGCTCCCACTTTGTTTTCCTTTCCTTTCTCTGTAGTTGGAGTTTCCAGCCATTTGACTTATAGCAAGGTAACTAAAGCAAACTTAGTTTAAGAAAGAGTGGAATACAGTTTAATGATGAACATAACCATTACAAAAGTGTTCTAATTGCTTACACTGTATATCAACATAAATGATGGTACTCAAAGACAGGCAAGACAGAAAAACATATAACACACAAAAGGTGGATATTTTTGTTCATTTGTAGATTATATGGCTTCTCTTGATTTTACAAGCTTTTTTTATTTAGAGTTTGCTTTTGGAATTTTGTAAAAAGCATCAGCTTGTCCTTGCTCTAATACACAGCTTTGGTTGACAGAGCGCTAAACTGCCATGTTGCAATTCAAGGCTTTTTTCTTCTCTCAATTAAAAGGTTGTAAAATCAGGAAGTTAATCTGGCACAGTTAATAATAAGCTTGTTATAAAGTAACAATTAAATCTGGAAATGCAGGTCTTTAGCTTGCTGTTTAATAGCTACTTAGAGTTCTAATTTATCTTGTGACAGATAAACAGTTTTAAGACACCAAGTCATTAAGGATGATGTTTGATACCTTGTGAGGTATTGTTCCTGCTTTGTGTAAAGACTTTTACTTGCAGTAAGTGTACTCATTGTGTCGGACACATGGTCCCTTATCCATGGTGTAGTGTTGTCTTCCTCAGCTCGCTTTTATGCTCTTTATGTCTACAGCCACTTAATTGGCACATTGAAGAGGACCCTTTCTGTCAAAAGAGTTAAAAGCACTGAAATTCCCCTTCTTGAAATATGGATTAATTTTCCAGTTTGGTCTCAGTCACTAGCATAAACCTTGAATTTGAGCTTGACCGTACGTTGGCACTGTTTTTTTTACATTTAAGGCCTTGTGTGCAACTGAAAGCCTAACAAAATAGAATAATGCTCACTTAGTTGATATCTTTTAAATTCATTTGGAATCAAATTAATTTAGAGAATTGCTGTTGTGAAAACAAGTGCCACAACATGGCACAAACAGCTGGGGTACTTGAATTTAATCATATTTATTCATATTATGTTGTTAAAAAATACTGCAACACCAGTGTACAGTCTTTACAATTTGGTCATTTCTGACTCCATTATGGTTGTCTTTAAATATAGTTGCGGCTAATGTGTAGGGAAATGTAAATGGTGTGGTATTCAGTACATGGAATCTCTTATGAGCTGCAGGAAGAAGAGATAAATATTTAGTCCATGTAATGATTAAGGCATTAATGTCCTTTTGTGGAGCCATTTATCTGCAAGTGAATTTACCCAAACCAAAAAAAATATCTGTGTTGGGGATTTTGTCCATTTAATAGCCAGGGTTGCTATGTCCTCTGTAGTGTGCCTCGTTTCCTGGTCCAATAGTTTCCAGTTTAATTGCATTAGGGGTGAGGTTCCTCCTGGTTGATCTTATTTAACATACTGTACCATATATAATCCAGTGTCTCAGGCATCAGTTTGGAAAATGTAAAGAAAAAAGGGAAGTTAAGAGGGACAAAAATGGGTGCATTGGTCAGGACTATCTTTAGGTTGTGAAATGCCACATCTTCTTCTGGGGTACATAGCACATGTAATGGGGCAGTCTTTCATTTTAGAATAGTTAAAGGTGCAGCTCCTTAACAATACTTTGTTCACACATCTGATGGTATCAAGCAGATCCTAATAATGCCTGTAGCTGCTTTTTATTTATTATATTTTAATGTCATCAGTTTTGGAGATTTGAGAGTTTACTTTCTCTTAATTTACAACTCAAATAATACATTTTAGGGTTAATATTTATTTTTCAGTATTCTGTTTTCATATTTTCAATTGTGCATTTATTGGAACATTCTCTGATTTTTTTGCTTTATTATGGTTTTTACTTTGTAATTTTTTAATTTAAATATTATTGCAGTTACTTTGTTTAGAAAAATTATTGGCAAGGCTTAATGGCAGTGACATTAGGGGATTTATTGACTCTGAATTTTTACTATTACCCTGGTAGAGAAGTTAGAAATGCGTACTTTTGAAATTTATACCAAGAGTACTTTTGAACCAATTCATAGCACAAAGAAGACAACTCCAACATCATACAATGTGATTTCTTCAAACCCAGACAATTTTTTTTTTATTTTACTTGGCCTAGCAGGGACAGTTGAAGATTACATGTCACTCCTGGGCTGTAGTCAGGTGGTTCTAGCTTTTGTTGTCAGGAAAACTCCATCTATTAGGTCAGAGGTTTTAGTGGCTTTCTCTTTTTATTCTTGGTAGTTTGCTTTCCCTTCATCTTTCTTTCAGGGTCTCTAGGTTGTGTTAACTGTTTCATATCTTCCATATCTGCCTCTCTATTGATCTAGAGAGAAAGTCTGGAATAGAATGCAAAAGGTTATTTGTCAACCATCAATTTGCAACCCTTCCTCACAGGCCAAATACTAGAGGTCTGATTGGCGTCATGTCTCTGGTCTCAGGACTCACCAGTTTAAGTAGCCAGGATCACTTCACAATGTGCAAGATTCTCTTTTTTAAGGTTTGATAATGCCTGGCATGCTGCTCGCCTAGGCCATAATACACCTAACTGGAGAAAAATATCTTATGGCAACCTACAGTAAGGAAGTTTTTCTTATAAGTTGCAGCAACCACTTTGGTGTATTTTAACTCATAAGACTGTGGAGTCTCCATTATAGCCACTCTTCACTTGGCTGCCACCAATGGTGACATTTGCTAACTAGCAACCTGGAATTTGTTCTGCCATCCCATGAAGGGTCTTCAAAATTGGCTGCATTTCAAAATGTGTTTAAGTATGGTCAGGTATTTTTTTAATTTAATATTATATTATTTAAGAAAGAAAATATTATAATATAGTATGTTCCAAAGACACTCCATGAAAATCATCAATCCCCACTCACCCAACAATGAGAGCCATTAAGTTACGGAGCCCCATGTAAAAGATGCTTTACACAGAATACAACAAAAATGGGTAGAAATAAATAAATAAAGTATGACGTGTACTATCGAATTGCATAAATATCAAGTTCTGAAAAAAATAGATGCTTATAGACAAAATTGGATCTTTTCAAATTTTCTATAATATAGAACATTGTTTTCCTGCAAAAATTAGAAGGTGGATGGAACTTCTTCTAGTTAAGTAGAATAAGTATTCATGAACATGGTAGACAATTGCTGCATCCCATCATTACCAATTAGTGCTACATCTCCATCTATGGCCCCATATCATTTTTCAAAACTCCATATAGAAAATTACAACCAATTTTTCAAAGCACACCTTTATCACTTCTGGCATTACTCCAGATATTGCTATTAAGGGATTAGGAGTTATTATACTGTATATCCAAGGCTATCAGAAAGATATATTAATATTTTTTTCCAAAAATGCTTTTAATGTAAGACATTCCCAGAATAATAAATACATAAATAAAGTAAGTCAGGGCTGAAAGAAGCAGAAACAGAGCCATTGTGGCAGCATGTTCACTTCTGTGTTGTGTTCTTCCTGCTTACAGGCAGATGAGATATAGTAAATGGTACATTTGAAGTGTCACATTCAAATTCTTCCCCCATTTCCTCATTATATCAGTCCCTGTAAAAGCTCATACTAAACTCACCTATGCAATACTGTGCAGTGTCCACAGGTTAGTTTACAAAAAAATAAAACAAACGTAACTGAAGGGACTTCATCTATAGCACCTCTTTGTCTGAGGATGTAGTGTTCAGTCTGGCAAGCTGTTTTGCATTTTTCTTTTTTATGGTTAATGGAAGATGAAATTTCAGTTATCCAGCAAGAAATGTTTAAGTCGTGATTATTACGCTATTCAAATAGGATATTGTTCTTGTTCTTTTTCCCCACTTCCTGCAAAATAAACTGCAATGTCTTTTCGTCCAGGGTGACATGGTCATGCAATAATTAGCAATGATTCCTCTTATGTCCAAAAATCTCATAATGCAGTTTGAATGTTTTCCTTCGGGTACTCAGAGTTGGTCCTTGTGACGGTGCTGGTTAGCTCCACACTACCATTTGCACCTCGGGAGCATCTTGAACCTGCTACCACCAATAATGTACTTGAGGATGAGCCAGTAGATGAGGACACAATACACAAAGTAAATGGGTAGGTGCTGAAGTGTTTTTTTTATTAAAAACAGTCAAAACTAATGGTGTTCAAAACAAACTGCAATGCAAAAGTAGAATAAATCCATAAAAAGTGACGGTGGGAGTTAAAAATCCCAAATAAATAAATCCATTCAAAATGACTTTAAAATCTCACAGGCAGGAAACTGTCCTTCACAATTCAGAGCCCTGAAGCCTTCCATTTAAAACTGACGTCTCTATCTTACCCTGAACATGCCCTGCAGCATGGGGAGATGTCTATCCAACAGGTGCAGACAAACTTTTATTCCATGTCCCTGCCACCAATTCCACAACATTCCATGGGGAGCTGCCAAACCCTGCTCCACTCGCACTGTTTTTGATACCTGGCTCCTCTCAGCACTGCCAATCCCTGACTGCTCCCAGCAAGAGAACACCCTGAGCACAATGGTCACTCCTGCTACATAATCATCCAAAAGGAGAGATGCCACAGCCCCCCTCCTAAATGTTGGCCACATGCTCCTTTATGGGACCCCATTCCTGTCTTCCTATTTCCTCCTGTCTTGCACCGGCTCTCGCTCACTCCTGCCTCTTTCTCTCTGTTCCTCCCTTTTTTCTTTCATTTTTTCCATTCATGTCTCCTCTCGGTTCCCCTCCCTTCTGTCCCATGCAGGTTCGTTTATCCTCTGCTTCCAAATTGGGAACAGGTGCGAGGTGCTGCTCCCTCCGCAGCAACATTTAGGTGCCTGACTGATCTGTCCACCTCCACACATGAATGCGGAGCAGTCAACTGGTTCCCCAATTAACTGCAGAGTGAAAAACACTCATACATGCCCGTACCCAATTGGAGCCTGCACATTCAGGGCATAATTATTTATTTAAAAATTGGCCACCTTTTTCTGAGCCACGGACCCGCTTATTCCTTAGTTCTTATACTATAGTATAAGAATGAATGTGTGAGTATGTGGGCCTTGTGATGTACTGATTGCATGTTCAGAGCTGTTTCCTGTCTTTTATTAAGTGAAACTGGGTTAGAATCCTATGATCCTGAATTGGATTAAGAATGCCTGTACACTGTAAATATTATGTTTGTTACATATGACCAATGTAAAGGGAAGCAATAACATATTTCTATGAGATTTACCTTATCAATAAACTGATGTAATCATTTCAGGTAACAAAGGTAGCAACCTTATCTTACAAGTGGACCTTAAAGATTGCATCTACAAACTGTCCAAAACAAGAATATGTGGGGGAGGGGGGAGTTTTGTATTAAATTTGCACAAATAACATTCCCAATTGACCTGTGTAGCACTGGCTATAGAACCAGTCATATCAGTCATATGGTGGTAGGGTGGTAGCAAAGCTCCTGTTGTTTATCTTTTAATTTCTAAATTAAAGGTCTGCTTGTTCATCTCTCAAAGAGCGTGTCAGTGTACCCGCTCACTTGCTTATTCCAGTCCTCTTCTCCTAGGGACATTGTTTTTTAGAGAAATGTTGAGAGAATAATCAAGTTATAAGTTATAAGTTATAACTTCAACTAAAATTGTTGCATTCCATCATTGACAACTATTGTCATCTCCATCCATAATCACTCATCAATTATATGCAGAAGTCCTTTAGTGTAACGTGCTGCTTCTCCTTAGACATTTATATTGCTTAGTCTCAGTGGAGACTTGAATAAAAGGGGACAATAGTCTCACTCTTAATCTTAAATCAGATGTACAGGTTAGTTTCATTTTATTAGAATAACTTTATGGAATAAATGGTGCACTTCAAAACCAAACACACAAGGAAACTCAGTTCTGCAGTCTTTGCTTTACTCATTAAAATTTAAATAGGTATAGAGTGTGATTGACAACAGCGTAAATGATTGTTATTTTGTCACTTTTGTTTGTAAAACCTTGTACAATATTTTAGTATAAATGTTATTTTGTGCCAGAAGTAATTTATCAAGAATTAATTTAATTTCAAAAGCTAAAGTAATGTATGCCTAGTTTTTAATTAGACTCCTGCTTTAATAAAAGGAAGAAGCAGGTGTCATTATTGAGCTGTACTGGTGATTGAAAGGTACTGATAAAGAAATTATCTTTAGCTGAGGGAAAATGGAAATCATCCAAATAATTTGTACTTTTAATCAGATTTCCCAGTAATGCACATTTTATGTGGGAATGTGTGCTTAGTACAGCATGGCCCAGCTGGAACTCATAACTATACCCTTCTGAGCTCAAATCCTGACCCAATCAGTGCTTTTATAGGGTTTAAAAATTCCATTAATGTCTGTTTGAGTTTTCCTTCCACATCCCAAAGTTGTGCAGATTAACACTAGAATTACCAAAGCCTATGAAAAGCCTACCTTAAATCCGTTCGCACCTCTCCGTCAGCGTCTTTTGTGTTGTAAATTTGTCAGTCAACACAAGCAGCAAAGCAGCCTGCTATTCCATTCCCCCTCTAATGCAGAAAGGTCAGAAAGATCTCTCAGTTGAAGTCTGTTTGCCTGCGTGTCAGTTGCCGGGAGTTGTGCTGGATAAATAATATATCGTTATTTGGAACACATGCATTTCATGTGTGTTCCGTGTCTTCAAAAATCTATGTTATCACATCATTAAAACAGAATCGTTTTTCATATTTTAGTAATAATTGACAAAATATAGACATGAAGTGTATAATGTTTTAAGCCTGAAGTTCAAATATCACAAAAGGTACAAGTATAACAAAACACGTGCGCTTTTATTCAAGAATATAATGGAAGAAAAAGAAATAGGGTTAGATTGCAACATTGACACAACCTTAATACAACCACCTTGGTGGTGCAGTGGTAAGAACTGCTGACTCTTAATCAAGACGTTTGTGGTTCGATACTGGACAACTCTGGTTTGTGAAGTGAGCTGCTCTTATTCTTACTATTATAGAGTAAAAACATACATTTGATTTGAGTCTGTAACAGCCGGTGTAAATATATGGTACTTGTAAAGGTTAGCATATTTTTTTTTATTCAGTTTTATTCTCTCAGTCACGTTCACACTTGTCCCGATCTGACACTGCTGTTTTCAAATAATAGATGTGCTATAGCAGAGGTGAACTCAGATGAGGACGGGGGTTCTACATCGGAGAAAGAGAACAGATGCTGACCCCACAAGAAATGTCCACTCACATATAAGGACAACACAGCTGCACCAGGCGTAAAGGTGAAAGATGGCACCATTTGGATGTAGGACGAGGTTCGGTGTCATCCTGCCAGTCAGTCTGCCCAACACCTGTCCGATGAAACAGAATGGCTTACAGAGCTTACAGAGGGCCGGGATTATGAGTTTTATTTGTAGGCTTTGGTAATTGTAGTGTTAAATTAATTTGCAGTGGTAAACTGGCCTGATTTATGTGTGACTATGACCTGGTGCTCTTCCCAGATATGGTTTCTATCTTGATCATGAGCCGGTTCAAGAACAGGTTAGGAAAAAAGGATGGATGGTGGAATTTTTTTATTTTCACGAAAGACATTACAATGGCATTCTATTCAATCAGACAAATAATAACACAACAGGTACAACAATTTACTTTAAAATCAATCCAGAGGAAAATAGAAATACAAAGAAGACAGCAAAACAAGATTCAACCTCAAATGAAATGAAACAGAAAAAGAAAGACATGAGCAGAAAAAGCACATTTAACATTACAAAATACTGTATAATACAATTAATAGCATAAGCGAGTCAATCATAGGCCTGGCATGGTAATACTAAAATGATATTAATGAATTCTTGGCATGTTTAAAAGAGTTTTGGACATATTCTGTAAGAGACAGAGTAAAACAATTTAATATGCATTTTAATATCATCTAGGAGTACACCAGATATCACCATTAACAGCTTTGGAGTGACTGGATGGTGCAATTCAGGTTTAACTAAGTGTTCTTCAATAAGAAAATGATTGTATACATACCTTTAAAGCAGAGTAAAAGACAAGGTTGTGCACCAATAGCACCTGTCACAAACTTGACTCAGAATCATAGAATGTTTTGGGGCAGCCACCTGTGTATTTGGTATCCTGGCTGCAAAGTCGCAAAAATGTATACAACACTGATGTGCACAAAACCGAGTCCAAAACAGAACTGAAGGAATAGGGAAGACAGGAAGTGAGATCAAAGGGGTCTTCAGCCGTAGGTTCGAGCCTGGACGTGACATCACAGGGGCTGGAGCCTATAAGGACTCCTTCCATAGGCTCGGTCCCGGACGTGACGGCAAGAGGGCCAGGAGAAATCTCCCGTGAATGGTCTGCAGGAAAGGGAATAAGGAACTGCCCTTACTCAAGCCCTTTACCTACCTCCCATACGCACGTGTGTGATACAGCTTACTGGATTTGATCATTTACATTTACCTGTATGTAATCACCACATTTGAAAGGTTTGATTTTGTTGATATTTGGGCATTTGAAAATGATTATTATATAAGAGGAAACAAACTTTTTAAAATTGTTTTTTTTTCTGAGTTACAAGCATGGGTTCAATTAAAAACAAAATATACTAATTGGAGAAAGAAATACACTTTTAATACTTTATAATATAAACTGCTAGGATTGATGCTTTACTAAAAATGATATGCAGAGTCATTGTCATGTCTCAACCAGGGTTCCTCCCTTGGCTGCCTTTCAAATTTATGTTTTATGTGTCTCATCTTCTTTCTTGGTTCTATCATTTATGTTGATTTTCTTCAACATTCTTCTTCATTCATTTTTTTTTTATTTTGTCTATGTATATAAGTGGCCTTTGTTATGTACTATGTGTTTTCTGGGTGGTCCCCCAAGAGGTGAGGCCACCTGCCAATCACCACCTGGAACTTCACTCCACCTTATAAATCTGGAGGGTCTTCCCCAGTTCCTGGTTGTTTTCTTGGATTGTGCTTGGGAGTGGTGAGTTTACTTGTGTTTTTTCTGTGTGTGACTTTGCAAGCTTACCTTTTTTTTTTTTTAATTAGGCAATATAGTAGGGGTAACTCAACCCTGGCTAATACAACTCCTCAGCACTATTACACAGCCCTCCCTTCAAAGTTGCTGTCCCCAGTGACCACTTCCTACATTGTGAAACGGTACACAATTCTTCAAAAGAGTAGGATGGTTTTCATTTCGGCTGCATTCACGTGGTTGGTGGCAAAAGCACATCAGAAGGGGTCTTGAGTGCCTTTGCTTTTAGGTGGTGCAGCAGAGATGTTGAGTGTTGTGTTCTCAGATGGCACTGTCATGCAGTGCAGCAGAGGTGTTAAACTTTGCACTTCTGTGCAGTGATCTTTGATTACAAGTGAGCAGGCATCCTTAGATGGAGCTGCCGATTATTTCTCAGCTGTTTTCCTTCACTTAAGTGATACTGCAAATGCTGTTCCAGGGATCAGATTTATAAAACTTGTATACACACAAAAAGAGGCTCAAAACATGTGTATATAACTTTCCACGCAAAAGGTAGGATTTATAACTTGTATGTATTTATGGCAACTCTGACCCATCTGTACACAACATTTCAGAGAACAGGGAAATTACAACACCCTTGATCCATTAGTTGTGGTCAGATGGTGTAAGAGCAGTCTCAAAAATAAAGACGTTTTGGGGTGTCAACTGGGTGGCTCCTTTTATTTGTCTCTAGACGAAACTAAAAATATGGAAAAAAAAAAAAGAAAATGTGCAGCTTAGCGCTGCTCCCCAAACTGGGACTTCTCATATACAACACAAAGGTTTTTCTTCTTTATATAAGGTTAGCTCTGGTCTTCACAAAAGATGCTTCTTTTGAGACTTCCGGTTTTATGGTGGTTGGACTGGAAGGGTCAGGACTAGGTACCCTTTATGTCATGACAGTGTTCTGTCTGGCAGTTTTCCGGCCCTGTAAGGGAAGAGGAACAAAAAAATAAAGCTAGAGGTAGTCCACCCTCTTGTCTCAGTGGGGTATTGCATACCTGAATTGAGCCCACAGAGACATCCTCTGACACACATGTGTGACACAGGGAAATGCAGCAGAATGACAAATGCCTTGTATAATAATTCATATAATTACAATTATAATTTTTGTTGACGTGACAAGCATATTAAAGCTCAAAAGTGATGAAAATGATATACAGACTTTAATTCTGCTTTAAGATGTCTAATGCAGTGTATATGCACTGAAGAATGTTTTTGTTCTGTCATTTTTTTTATAGTCTACTCATTGTCACTTCTCAGAATTAGAAACCAGTAAAAATACAGGTGTGATTCACTCACTGTGTCCAGAAAGCTATAAATATCATGCCTTACAGCCTACTCATAGCCTAATGGTTTTACAAAATATAGCTTGTTTGATGCAGCTTGAAACAATGCAGATGGCCATATACAAAATGAATAAGGATTTTTTTTTTTTTGCCAATGATGATGGCTTACTTATCAGCTGGTTTAAGCTCCCAAGATCCATTCATTTTTCCAGACACAGTGAGGGCTATTGATAGAATTCACAGCAATGCAGGCACCTAGCAAGAATGACCCTACTTTTGTTAACTGTGAGGACTGAAATTCCATAAACACACAACTCATTTGTGATGCCTAGCAGAGGCCTGGGTCAACTCATGATTAAATTATTTAGAAGCAAAGTAGCATTAGCCAACAATTTGCTTATGATGCTATTATAGGTGATTGCTGGCTTATTTATAAGGTAACTAGCTGAACCTTAAGTTTATCATAAAGTCTATACAATTTACTGTAACAGCAATCATGTCATTATGCCAGGTGACAGTGGCTATCAACTCAGATGTTGGCGCCATAGGCTTTTCCCAATTTCCATGCGTCAGTGCCATGCACCACAGATGCAGGTGGCAGTGTTTCAATGAGAAGCTGCTCTATCAGCCAATGAAGTTGTTTCTGGGTGGCAACTAGAAGAGGTTCTACATATAGGTGTGTTCGCGTATGCAGATTTGTCAAATGATTGTGATTAAAAAAGATACACTTTATACAAACATGCATATTTTTTATACATTTTCCAGTTTTTTGGTGTGTTCATATTTTCATGCTGGATTCCACACAATAGTTTTATAAATGAGACCCTATGTGTAGATCTCAGCTTTAAGACTTTCCATCCATTGTTTGGTCTGTAATGCCCCTGCAATCCAACTCATCCTTCCCCTGTGTCGTTTTACCACTGGCCTCACACAGTTTACCTGGGGTCATTGGAAACTCTATCTGCCACACGTATTCAGAGCTTCATAAGTCAGAAGCTCCATCAGCATCCATGTACCCAGGCCAAGGGACCTTAGAAGATGGCGAATGTTGGTGGAGCTGCAGAGGCAGCAGTCACTTAGCTGTCTTCCCCACTGTACCGATGCAGCAAATGGCACTCTAGATTCCGGATCTCACCCAGTCAAACTTTTCATCAACTCTTCAGAAAATCCAAGCAGGTCTACTGCAGTCTCTGAAGAACTTGGCACTTGCTAAAATTGGACAGTAGGTCTTCCTTTTATCTTCCTTTTGAAGACAATGTAGCGCTAGCACAGAGTGGCAGAACAGATCCTTTTGCTCTTTATATGTCTCTTTTAGGAGGCTCGCTAATCTTAAAAGGACTACTTGTCATTGCCTCAGTAAATGTAATACTGTTTGGAATACTATTTGCGGGTTTGCAGGCTAGCTGTTTTTATAGGCAATCCAGCTGCTAGTGATGGAATACTATCTGACACTATGAACGGCTCGTTCCTCACTGATGTTTTTGACAAAAATTGGTACTTTTCTTTTATCAAAATTCAATTAAATTTATTTTAAATACTTGCCAAGAAATTATTATTGTTGATAATGGCTATTACTGCTTGAAATTACTAATTTTTAATTTATTATTCTTTCAGCAGCCATTGCCTCAGTTTTCTATTGGTAAACTCCCTCAGCTTATCTTTAATTAGTTATACATAA
The DNA here is from genome assembly GCF_016835505.1 of Polypterus senegalus. NCBI lineage: Eukaryota > Metazoa > Chordata > Cladistia > Polypteriformes > Polypteridae > Polypterus > Polypterus senegalus. The sequence continues at coordinate 69,138,544 of NC_053170.1, read as the reverse complement.
ATGAGAACTGGTTATTAAGGAAACCACTGTAGTTGAATTAACACCACTAAAGCCTGTTTTTCTGTTCACTTGGGTGGTTAGGTACAAGTATACCTAACGTTCAGTTCTGAGTTGAAAAAAGGCCACAATGAAACAGCTTTCTCAAGAAACACGCCAGTCTATAGTATTTGCGCAGAATGCAACAGATTGCCAAAAAAACGGAAGATTTTATACAAAGGTGTCATCTTGAGAGAAGAGGCAAACTAAATCTTACTAGGCCAGAAAAAGAAGGGGAAGGCCCAGATGCACAACTACATAAGAGGAAAAATACGTCAAAATATGTAGTTTGAGAAACAAATGCCTTACATGTCTTCAGTTAGCTTCTTCCTTAAATACACTCCAAACTCCAGTGTCATCTGCAATAGAGTAAAGACAACTCCAGGAAGCTTACCGTAAGCCGCTTTTCCAGACATCTTCCATCCAACGTTTGTGTTATTTTGACCAATTTAACCGTTTTTTTTATTTCCCAGTCTCACAGATGGCATTTTTCTTTGAATCTCTGCCTTTATGGCAATTTTCCAGAAACATCTTTTTTGACGACAATATGGGAGATGTGGTGGCAGCCCATTTTAAGCTATAAAATGCAAGTTCAGCCCTAGGATACCATTCAACAGAGATGAAAGGGCATGCCTTAATTTTTGAGATCTGTCAAAGGTGCCAATCATTCAGAAAACCTACGGCAGTATCACACTAGTCCCAGGAAGGCTTGTGCTCACACTTTTGTTTTGGGCCAAAGTAACTTATCTATTGATGTCCTTTTTGATGCCTGTAGCTTAACCTTCCCTGTCTTAGTACACACTGCAGGGATTTTGTTTCAGCTAGCACAACATAACATTCTGTCACTTCTAAAGTTTAGCAATACAGCCTACTGGTGGTGTAGGTTTCCTTTTCAGATACTAGAATAGTAGATGTTATCATACGAATAGACAACGTGTGGCTTTAGCAGTCTGTCCAACACATGCTAGAAAGTGGTTGGATCCCTGTGTAGCTCAAAGGGAAGGACACAGTCCTGCTAATGTCCACTGGGGTGTAAAACACAGTGTTCTGTTCTGCTGAGTGAATCTGCGAATACCCTTCCTTAAATAGCATTTTTAACAGTTGCTCCATGAAGTTTAAATACAATAATGCAGAAAATAAAAGCTGATGGCCCATTATCCTATCCTCTACTGAGAAACAGAATCTGGATTTTATGAATTTTTGAATTGGAATCCTTCCTCTGTTTTCCTAAACTTTTCTGAGCTGGTCAAGTATGAGATTCTTCCTTTTCTAAACACTTCTTACTAGTGAGAAAGGGTTTGTCATATATGGACAATCTGAATTGATCCTTCCCAAATGTCTGTTTTTTTTCTGTATGGAGGAGAGACAATGACATGCTTTGTGGGATCAGTCTACTGCTTTTATGTATTTGAGCAGGCTATATATCACTGTACTCCACAGAAAGCAAGTGATGCACGCTGTGCCATTTTGGACATATATTTTTTCATTTCAATGTGTTCTAAAAAATAAGAAGCAGCCCCTCAATACCTACATACAATTTAGATGTTTACTGACTTATTGAAACTTGTTAAGACATCTGAATTTTAAAATTAGCCTGCCTTCTGTTCCAATATGGAAGAAAAGAACTCTTACCTTTTCACACACAAGTTAGTGAGCAACAGACTATAAAAATAGAGCAGTGTTTACTGACCTTGCCTGACTATATTAAAAACAAAAAGCATTTTCTTGTCTATTCTCAATATTAAATACTCACAACAAGGTAATGTTTTTCTGTACTTGAAGATTGATACTATAGAAAAGAAAACCGACATATTAATTCATGACATATAAATCACAAGTAAAACAATAAATTAATTTGCTGACTGGCCACTGACTTTTTAAAGTGGTTCTTCTTGTGTCTACAGTACCTGAGAGTTTTCTGTACCACATCCCAAAGATATGCATGTTGCTTTAACTTGTGACACAGAATTGTGAATAGGAAGAGTTATAAAATAGTTGGATTAATAAAGGTTGTCAATGATAAATGTACTGTTTTTTAAATCTGAACACCTAATGCTGTTATGAGTGAGTAATTATGCTGATGATTGACTGATAAAGCAGCAGTGTTAGCTTTCTTCTATGTTTTAGTGTGGAAATGGCAGCAGGATGTTTCAGCTGTTACATAGAGGGGTCTCCCAGGCACACTTTTGAATGTTCTGAACTAGAAAACACTATAACAAAAGAGAACTAAACACCTAGAAGGAATTCTGAAATAAGGCATCAACAGCAGCCACAGTTGCTAAGACAGATGCACCCCAAGGACCATTACTGGCTGACAAGAGATTGCATGCTCAAGATCATGGATAGCTGTCAGAATCACAGCAATTAGCAGCTGTTTTATAGAAAATATTTTTGGAACAGACAAGGCACTTTGAACTTTCTCTTCCAGCTGTCCCACTGGTTAATACCTTTGGTGAACATCTACCCAAAAAAATGTAATGTATTTTATCTTACAAAAGTGTATTTTCACATATTTATTTATTTTTGGGGGTATTTGGTACACTGTATTAATCCCCCAAAGGGAAATTGTCTTTTCCCATTACCCTTGGAGGTCAGAGCACAGGGTCAGCCATTGTACAGTATCCCTGGAGCAATTTCCAGTTTAAGGGCCTTGCATAGGGGCCCAACGGAGTAGTATCCCTTCTAGCAGTAATAAGATTTGAACCAGAAACTTTCCAGGTACCAGTGCAGATCCTTAGCCTCAGAATTGCTTAAGAAATCTGAAACAAGCTTATTTTATATATAACTTTAAGTGTGGTACAACTACAATGACTCACATGTCTGGTTATATCACATAGTGTTCTAGCTGCTGGCAGCTGCTCAAAAACTGAAATATATACAATATGCTAAATGTCTGCCTGACACTTTTAATTATGATTAATTGTTACCAGTTCCAACAGTAAAACTGATTACTATTTGTACTTTTAATAACATCAGTTAATAAAATTAATTAAATGTATAAGCTTCTCTTGATGCATAGATTTTTGTGGAAATTATATTTTTTCATAAATGTTTCACATATAGGAAAATGAAGCTGGATAATAGAATTAAGCAAAAGTCATATTTGGGAACCTTAGGGACACTTCATTTCAGTATTGCTTTATCATGAACCTCATATGGATATTTATACATTTAAGCAACAACTAACCTAAACAGTAAAGACTAAGGATGTGCTTATTCCTTCCAACAATCATAATGCTTGGGTATCAAAAAAGTCAGAGGACAAAAACTTGTGATGTTGTTGAAGCTTTGCTATGTAAACAACAGCCAGAGATATAGCAGCATGTATACATGCCTGGAGAGACACTTTGCTCCTTTGCATTTTCTTATAAAAGCTACACCACACAAAAAGCCGTTTTATGCACGGCTACTGTCAGCTTGCTGTTGGCTATCTCTGCAATAGCAGGCAGTGCAATCAAGAGTAACCTGCCTTTAACCTCTAGGCAAATCAGTATTCAGAAAAAGAGGCTTACAGTTATAAAAACTCTTAGTAACAAAGAAGCCCCAGTTAAAAGGAAGAAACATCTTTTAAAGAACAGTGTTTTTCACTGCTTACAAGACTAATTGCATACAATGCACTATGCTGAAAAGTTAACCCTGTCCTACAAAAACAGTTGGTCATTAATGTGCTATATGGAAGATTCCAGTGTCAAAATGGGGTACAGAACTGAAATGAAGAATATTATATAAAAAACAAGGAGTCGTGTTTGTCAAAACAAATTGCTTCAATTGTTTCCACAAATATAAGTCCTCTTATTCTATTCTTATAATATTTTTTAAACCTAATTACCAATAGACATATTAAATCAGGAGTATAATAATTGCTATTTAAGTTTGAATAAAAAAACTAAGTTTAATGTGCTGGCAATGGCCAATTTCAATACTCGTTCTGATTTTAAAATCACCCAGAATTACAGATTTGATGAGGACACAGATATATTTTACATTATGCTATGCATATGCTGTAAAACTCACATAATCTGGAAAGTGAAAAGGCTTCAGCTCTTGCCTCGATCTAACATTCACCCCTTCTTCTAACTTCCACTTCAGGAACGTGGGTAATGTTACAATGCTACCTCTAAGCCAGCTTGTTTTGTCAGACAGACTCTGAATAGTAGTGCCAAACTATTGTTAACATGCCACCCCAACAACTTGTATCCACAACTATCATGTAAAACAGGGTATCAAAATCTGAGCCTGCAGGGCCATTAGTGGCTTAAGGTTTTTGTTCCTTTCAGTTGCTTAATTATTATCCAATTACTGCTGTTAATTGAACACACATTTTATGCTCTCATTTTAATTGACTGACTTTTTAAAATTCATATCCCTTTCAATAGTTTATTTTTACATTAACCAGAACTATAAACCAAACCAACGGAAGAGGAGCCAACTCAAGGGTCTCAAATTCAGTTCCTGCGGGATGGATGCTACCATTTTCTCACCAAAAACTTTTTTTTTGTAATCATATTTTAACTCTTTGAGGGCTGAATATTTTTTCCAAAAAAACTCAGTTTTCTGTAAAGCACGTCAAACGTCTGTTGCTATGTGCTGCGGCTGCTGTTGACACATGTTTGGCATCTCTGGCAGCAGTGGCTAAGCAGGGTGCGCCTCGATGGTCAGCAAGAATGCACAGTGGGGAGGAAGCGTGGCTGTCTTCACACAGCAGGTGGGCGGCGGTGGAGGCCGCAGAGTGACACAATATTGTTTGTACCTCTTGTCATCATAAGAGGTGGTCCTCCCAGGCAAACACTGCTTTAGGCACATCAGCTACATGAACGTGTTCAGCACCACGATCAGCTGGGGACTGATCAGCTGATGCCGGTACCTCACTTTCATTTTCGATATCCATCTCCAGATCACTTGCATTAAACTCAGAGTCCGACAAGTCAGAGTCCTGTTCAACGAAATTACATAAAACATCCATTGAGCATTTTGCTTTGCACATTTGCTTTGGTCTCTCACCAGATGTCGATGCCATTGTAGAGGTTGTTTGCTCTTCGCTACTCATGCATGCATAGGGAATCGAAGTAAAATCAACAAAGCTATGTAACTTTCCTTCTAGCAAAGAGAGTTGAAATAAAACATAAGGACGATTTTGTCGCAGTTTACAGCTGATTAACGTCCTCTTCCCGTGAATTATGACAAAAGTCGACATCAGCCCTGAAAGAGTTCATTTATTTTCCATAAATAAAAAGTTTCAAATAACAACTGTAATAGCAATGTAGTAAAAAAGAAAGAAAAAAATCCCAGTCAGCACATACTTGTAGTAACCCAAAGCACCAAACCCTCGTTCCAACATGGAAATTACACAATAAAAAACAAAATTAATAAAATCTTAAACCCCAACTATTGAATGGAAGATGCAAAAATAAAAAAGGAAAAATAAAGCTATACTCTATATAGGCTTTTAGTGCATCAGCAGCCAACCTCCACAGGTTGATAGATTTAGATGAAGTATTATCAATTCTAGCAGTGGACATTTGCATATTGACTAAATTAAAAAATGAAACAACCCAATGTTGAGTGGTCATCAGTTCTGGGGATTTCCATCTAGATACAGTAATGGTTTTATCAGCTACAGTATACCTAATAAGAATGCTCTTTTTTGATAATAATTAAAGGAAAGGGAATAATTGTCAGTAAGGGGACAGACTGAAGGGGAAAAGGGAATTTTACAGTTTAATATACCGGAATGGAAATGGGCAACTGCAGACGAGAAGGCAAAGACACCTGGGCACTCCCAAAAAACATGAAGGGAAGTACCAGGAAGATCTATAGAGCAAGAATGACATAACAAATCTGATACAAAGGCCATTTTATGTAATTTCTTAGGACAGCATGTCCAAAGTCTGGCCCGCAGGCCAATCACAGCCCAAGATCGTATTTTATATGGCCCGCGCCTTTTGTCTCAAAATTTGTTATTTTTGGCCCGCTTGCACAAACAGTATAAATAAATCATACCAGTTCAACATGCAGTTCCTCTTTTGAACTCATGGTGGCAGCACTTTATAACAGAGTCTGCCAACTGTCATAAAACCTCAAACAGAAAAAGATTGAATGATGGACCAATCACAGCTCTCGGTGGATGCGCGATGCGTTGGGGCTTGGGAGGGTTTAACACCGAGTTGCCAGTTTGAAGGTACACTGTATGGCTGTGTAAAATTTGCTGTGACCCTACAACTGTCATGGCTACAGCAAGTAAAAAAAGGAATGTTGATAATGAAGGACACCGCTTCCAGGCAAGGTGAAAGTTACAATATTTTTTTACTGAAAACCGAAACAACTGTGTCTGCCTAATTTGCCACAAGACTGTTGCTTTGTAGAAGGAATATAATGTGAAGAAAGCCTACGAGACAAAACATGATAGTACATATGACAAGCTATTAGAGATTGACTGTGCTGAAAAAGTGAAGCAACTCGTGGAGAGCTTAGCCGCCCAGCAGCGGTTCTTTACGCGGGCCCATGAGTCAAATGAAAACATCACCAAAGCTAGCTATGACGTGGCTATGTTAATTGCTAAACATGGAAAACCTTTTACAGAAGGCAAGTTTGTTAAGGACTATGTCATGAAAAAAGCAGAACACATTTGCCCCGAAAAGAAGAAAGACTTTTCCAACTTTGCCTCGCTCGTAACAGTGTGGCCTGGTGAACTGAAGAGCTGTCATCAGATGTTAGAAGACATCTGGGAGACAAGTCAACAAATTTGGATTTTTTTTCTTTAGCATCAGACACTGCTCAGTTACTGATTTATTTTGAGAGGTGTTGATGGTGACATAAACATAACAGACGAGATGCTGGACCTCAAAAGCCTCAAAGGCCACACAAAAGGAACTGATTTATTCTATAATGTTTGTTCAGCTTTTGATGACATGAAACTATCATGGACCAAGCTTAGTGGGATTATTACAGATGGTGCGCCTGCCATGGCTGATGAACAAAGTGGATTGTCCACGCTAATCTGTAACAAAGTCAGTGACGAAGGAGGCGATGCTGTTAAACTCTATTGCATCATTCATCAGGTTCTTTTCACCAAACATCTAAGATTTGATCATGTCATGAATCCAGTGGTAAAGGCAATTAATTTCATCTGTTCTAAAGCTCTATACCACCACCAGTTCCAGCAGTTCCTGCTTGACATCCAGGCTGAATATGGAGATGTAATATATCACAACGACATGAGGAGGCTCAGCAGGGGATCAGCACTGCAGTGATTTTTCTCTTTTAAAGGGGAAATTGGACAGTATTTTGCTGAAAAGAAACAGCCAATGTAAGAACTGTCAGATACTGACTGGACAGCAGACTTGGCTTTTTGGTTGACATAATAAAGCATCTGAATGCTCTGAACCTTAGCCTTCAAGGACAAATCGCAGTAATGAGCCAACTATATTCACACATAAAGGCCTTTAAAATGAAACTGCAACTTTTCCAGAGACTTGTCACAAACTGAGCCCTGCACCACACATTTCCCAGCTTTGCGGGATGTCATGGTTGGTAATATAGGTGTGCAAACAAAGAGGAATGCAGTAATCATCGCATCTCTTGCTAGCGAGTCAACAACCACTTTCGAGATTTTGATGCAATTGAAAAGGACTTGTTGCTATTCTCTTCTCCATTCAGCGTGGACACTGATGAGGCTCCAGCTCACCTACAGCTAGGGCTGATTGAGCTTTTGTGTGACAACGAGAGCCATAGCTGACAGCAGCAGCTCTCTCTCGTGCCTTTTTACTGGCAGCTGGATAAAGGCAAGTTTCCAGAAATGCGAACATTTGCAAAGAAAATGTTGAGCTTGCTTGGCTCTACATATTTTTGTGAGCAGACTTGCTCTCTTCTGAACTTAAACAAGAACAACTTGTGATCAAGACAAGTGACTCCCACCTATGTGATATTTTACACATGTCTACTACTGCTGTCGAACCAAACCTGGCCTGTATACTGAAATCCAGATCTCAGTTTCACCCTTCACATTAGTGTCAATAGCTTACCTATTGCTCTGTTATCAGAATTAGACACAGCTGTATTTCACAGAATTTCTGAATGTTTTCAATTTCTGCTAGAAATTCAGATAACATGTATGCTGTGATCTGTATATCTAAATGCTTACATTTGCATATTTTTTCTGTTGCTGTGTGAAAATGACAACATTAAATAACAGAATATTCATATGCATCTTTTATTGTTTAAAATAATGTCATCAGGGGCTGTTGGTCCTCAGGCACTTTCACATTATCAAATCTGTCCCTCCTTTAAAAAAGTTTGGACACCTCTGTCTTAAGAGTAAGGAATGTTCTATGAATGATTCGAAGTTGTGAAAACTGATATTTTGGGTTTTGGAAGACAAACATACATTCTTAACCACAGTGTTCCAGCATATGTCCCTTTTGTAATGGGTTAAGTCTTTAGTCCCCACTTAAGTGACAGAAACAGGTTTATAAGAGGTTTTGGATAATTGAGTAAATATCTGATTCAGGGCCTTTTGTAGTAGGGACAGTAGTTAGACAGTTACTGTATATAAAGAATGAGAAGGAAGATTAGGCTGTAAATGGACACCATTAGTCTTAAGAGTTGACCTCAGCATGAGATAGAAGTGAAAAGTAGTGGAGGGCAGATTGACTCATGCAAGCTTTTCCTTAAATGAAAATACCCCTAATGTCGCAATACTCCAATGGGAACACGGAGGCAATGTGTAAGGTTGTCTTCAAATTAAAATAGCTGAATTTCTAAATATTGGGCCAGTAATGTAAAGGATATGAGAGCGGAATCAGGGCACTAACAAAATTCAGACAGGGAATAATATTCATTTTAATTGCAGAAATTTGAGCAGGAAGGAACAGAAAAAGTAAGAACCAGGAGGAGAGAGATTTTTTGATTTCACTCAAAATATGAAGAGAGCTTGAAGTAACTGTTTTGTTCATTGATGGATATATCTATCCCCAAATATCTGAAATGATTATATATGGATAGGGTATTTAAAATTGAGTGGGCACAATGGCAATTTATTCCAATTAATCTTGTATCTAGCAATTTTCCCAAAATTGTTAAACAAAATTAAGACATTAGTAATATCCGCTAAAGTATTATTGAGGATTGGAAGGATATCATCTGCATATAAATAGATGGCATTTAGCGAGCCTCTCATCCAATAGTAGACATAGTTGTAGTTGTCAACACAACTATGGACTGCTATAGCCAGGGACACGAGAGATAATAGCAAACAGGAGTGGAGAGAATCCTGATGAGATCCCCTTTCTACAGGGAGAGGACAAGATATTAAAAAACTGTGAGGAATAGAGTGTTTTTATCATATTAATGAAGCCATTTCCAAAATCCATTAAATTAGGAGCAGATTCAATGATATGAAGCAATCTGCATAAGTTATCTGAAGACATGCAAGACTTGATAAAGCCAGTCTGATCTGGGTGAACTATCCATCCATCCATCCATCCTCTTCCGCTTATCCGAGGTCGGGTCGCGGGGGCAGCAGCTTGAGCAGAGAGGCCCAGACTTCCCTCTCCCCGGCCACTTCTTCTAGCTCTTCCGGGAGAATCCCAAGGTTTTCCCAGGCCAGCCAGGGGACATAGTCCCTCCAGCGTGTCCTGGGTCTTCCTCGGGGTCTTCTCCCAATTGGACGTGCCTGGAACACCTCACCAGGGAGGCGTCCAGGAGGCATCCTGATCAGATGCCCGAGCCACCTCATCTGACTCCTCTCAATGCGGAGGAGAAGGGGCTCTACTCTGAGCCCCTCCCAGATGACTGAGCTTATCACCCTATCTTTAACACTAGAATTACCAGAGCCTACAAAAAACTCGTAAATCCGTCCCACCTTAAGTCGCTTCTTAAAATCGTTCACAGCTCTCCACCAGCATCTTTTGTCATCTAAATGCGCTGATAAAAATCAGGCTGCAAGCAGCCAGCTATTCCATCCCCCCACCGACTTAGAACGTGCACAAACTTCTCCCAGCTCATGCCTTGACTGATTTTCTGGGAGTAAAGTGGAGTTTTAGAGTGGAAATAATAGATTGTTGTTTGGAACACACGCATTTCATGTCTGTTCTATTTCTACAGTAGTCTGTGTAAACACATTGTTAAAATAGAAACTTTTTTTATATTCTACTAGTAGATGACAAAATGTAGGCATAAACTATATAATGTATGAAACCTGAAGTATCCAAGAAATACTTTCACAAAAGCTACAAATCTAACACAATTGCGCTTTTATTCAAAACTATAACTGCAGAAACAAAAAGCCACCTTAACATGCGACATTGACAGCCAGTTATTATGACTATGAATAGAATCAGCTGCCGACTGGGAGTCAACAGGTTGCGAGTTCGATCCTGCACCACTCTGTTTTGAGAAGTAAACTACTCTTAGTCTTACTATTTTAGAATGAAAACATACATTTGATTTCAGTCTGTAACAGCCAGTGTAATTTATGATACTTGTAAAGGTTAGCTTTGTTTTTTTTTATTTCAGTCAGTTTTCGAGCCCAAACACACCCCACCCCCGCATCTGACACTGCTGTTTTCACATAGACGCGCTGTAACAAAGGTAAACTCAGCTCCCTTCTACAGCGGAGTAAGAATGCAAATACAATTGCTTGCATACTAAAGTGTCAGCAGGCTTTTCGTGTGAATACAGCTGATTTAATAAAATGTTGTATAAAAATAATATGTTTTTATTCTAAGATAGTAAGACTAAGAGCAGTTTACTTCTAAAAATGGAGTGGTACAGGATCAAACTCACGACCTTTTGATTCTCAGTCGGAAGCTGATTCTATTGCGCCACAGAGGCAGTTATAATAAACAGCTGTTGTTAAGGCGGCTTTTTGTTTCTGCAGTTATATTTTTGAATAAAAGTGCAATTGTTGTGTTAGATTTGTACCTTTTGTGAAAGTATTTCTTGGATACTTCAGGCTTCATACATTATATAGTTTATGCCTACATTTTGTCATCTACTAGTAGAATATAAAAAACGTTTCTGTTTTAACAATGTGTTTAAAAAGATTACTGTAGAAACGGAACAGACATGAAATGCGTGTGTTCCAAACAACGATCTATTATTTCCACTCTAAAACTCTACTTCACTTCCAGAAAATCAATCAAGGCATGAGCTGGGAGAAGTTTGTGCACGTTCTAAGTCAGTGGGGGGATGGAATAGCCGGCTGCTTGCAACCTAATTTTTTATTAGGACATTTAGATGACAAAAGACCCTTGTGGAGAGCTGTGAACGATTTTAAGAAGCGATTTAAGCTGGGACGGATTTACGAGTTTTTAAGTAGGCTCTGGTAATTCTAGTGTTAAAAGAGACAAATAAAGTGAAAGACAGCTTAATAATCAACGAAGAAAGTGATTCCTACAATTTGTCTTGACAATTTGCCATCTTGGAAGCTTCCCTATCCTTCAGTGATATAACAGTTGAAAAAATTATGCTTCTCCACTAATGAAACATATTTCACTATAATCTGTAGAATTTCTTCTAAAGATACTACTGTTCATAAGTAGACTGTGCTTAGCATTTAAGAATAAAATAGCTGTTGAGGGTAGAACGCAAGGGCTAGGCTAGGATCATGTGATCCTCTGCCAACAAATGTTTTAATTAGAAGCCAATTCTTGCTAGTAATGAAGAACTTAATGTAATTACATGACTTCTTAGACCCTTATTCCTTCACTGTCTTATTTTCTAATATGCTATTGAAACAGATAATATGTGAGGGAAACATAGATGTGAATGCTATCAAGGTAAAGGGTTATTTGTTTGATCACTTAGAACAGGGCTATTCAATTGGTGGCCCGCGGGCCACATGCGGCCCAGAATCAACCTCCGAGTGGCCCAGCCCATGGTTCCGCCCATAGATATATAGTATATTAATATAAATATAAAGTATTTATTATGTCTATGTTCCCGCCAAAAACGCGCATTCCTACGTAAATTACGTAGCCTGCAACACGCAAACAATGCAGTGCGTGCCGGTAGTAGCTTAGATTACTATTAATATGTCTTTCTCAACACTGAAACGTAAAATTGCCAATGAAAACCCTGCCTGGACTGACAAATACTTGTTTATTTTACCGCCACATCCAAACGTCAAACCGATGTGTTTAATTTGTAATGACTGCATTGGAGTATTTAAAGATTACAATGTGCGGAGGCATCATGTTGAGAAACACCACACTTTTCGCACCAATTTTCCAGAGGGATCTCAAGAGAGGGCTGCAAAAGTGCAGAGTTTGATTGCATCTTACAACCGAGCAGTACTACCATGGTGCGGTCATTCACAGCCCAAGAGAGAGCTACTGCAGCTAGGGTTGCCACCCGTCCTTTAAAATACGGAATCGTCCCGTATTTGAGAATGAAATAGCGCTTGGCCCCCAAGGGATGTGGCCCCCGCTGCAGTATGCGTCCCTTATTTTTTTGCATTAAAAGTGGTAACCCTAACTGCAGCATCCCTTCGTGTTTCCTGGATACTGGCAAAAAAGAAAAGGCCATTCACAAACTCTGAAACCGTGAAGGACTGCATGCTGGCTGTCATGGATGGGGTGATAAATGACGATAAAATTAAAATGAGCGTGGTATCTGCTATAAAAAACTTACCCCTGTCAGATACTTCAAACATTCGTAGGGTTGAAATTCTTGCTGCAGATGTGTATGAAACGCTGTTAGGAGACCTGATGAAAGCTGATACTATGTCTATAGCAGTAGATGAGTCCACAGACAAAACTGATACTGCTCAGTTGTGCATATATGTCCATTTTTTTGATGGCAAATGCTTCCGAGAGGAGCTGCTCGGCCTACTGCCGTTAGAAGGACACACAACTGGCGATATAGTCTTTGGGAAAATTTCCGCCTTTTTTAAAGACAGTGGTCTGGATATGAAGCGTGTGTGCATGCTTGTGACAGATGGGGCTCCGTCCATGACAGGGAAAGTGAATGGTTTGGCAGCACGTTGGTCCGCTGTTGCACCTCAGTTGATCTCCTTACACTGCATTGTGCATCAGGCGGTGTTGATTGCAAAACTAAGCGGGGCGCTCAAAACGACAATGGACAGCGTTATGGCTATAATTAATTTTATTCGCTCCACATCAAGCCTCCAACACCGCTTATTCCGCATGCTGCTGTCAGAAATGTCTGCTGAGCACCACAACCTTCTTTTGTACAATGACGTGAGGTGGCTGTCCAAAGGCAAAGCACTGGAGCGTTTCTGCGGTCTCAGAGAAGAGATCATAATTTTCCTCGGCAAGCAAAAAAAGGCAGAAACGCACTTGATTCGCATACTGGACGACAACTTCATGGCCGATGCCTGCTTTCTGAGCGACATATTCAAACACCTGAACGATCTCAATTTGGGACTACAAGGCAGAGACAAAACTGTCATCGACCTTGTGGAACAGATGCGCGCATTCCAAGTTAAACTGGACCTTTTCGCAAATGATTTGAGCACAGGCCGAATGCTGCATTTTCCGACACTCCACAAAGGCATCTTACCCCCCGCACAAATCACGAATGTGATGACAGATTTCATTGCGATGTTGAAAAATAACTTTGCTGGTCGATTGGATGGACTTGATCTGCCCACAGAGTTGGCCGTTTTTGTCAGAGACCCGTTCACTGTTGCAATAGAAGGGGACTTATCCGCAAGAGCTAAGAAACTGGTCCCTTCCATTGACGAGGGAAATTCAAACTCGAACTTGTTGACATGCAGTCATCTGTAACCATGGCACAGGAGCTTTCCACTAACGGGCCTGCAATGTTTTGGACTGATGTCAATGCACATCAGTTCCCTAACATTAAGAAAGTAGCGATCGTCATGCTCAGTATGTTTGGATCAACATATATATGTGAGTCAAGTTTTTCACACATGAACTCCATAAAAAGCAACTCTCGTTGCTCCCTGACTGACCATACTCTCCACCAATGCCTTTGAATTGCATTAACAATTTACGAGCCTAAAGTCACTGCTCTCGTTCAAAACAAAAAATGTCACTTCTCCCACTAAGTCAGCAGGGTAACTGTAGCCTACAATACATCAATATAATGTGGGATGCGTAACAGAGGCATGCCTAATCACACATGGTGATTTAAAATATGTTCCCTCAGTGTTGTTATAGTTGTGAATACTGTGCACTTTTTATTTTATGCACTTTGAGATGTTCCTGGGTCAAATGTGTGTAAGTTGTTTATTTTGTTTCAAAAGTAAAACAATGTTATTTCTAATTGCCTACTACTGTGCACTATTTTGTTTTATGCACTTTGTGATCAGATAGGTCAGATATGTAGCCTAGGTCAGTTTTTTTTTTCTTTTTGTCAGTGTACTAAAACTGAAATTTTAGTAATTGGCAATAATGGATTCAGTGAGGTTATCAGAAATAAACTTGATGCACTAGGATTAAAAGTTAAGACGGAAGTAAAAAATTTAGGGGTAACCGTTGACTGTAATCTGAATTTTAAATCACATATTCATCAGACCACTAGGACAGCATTTTTTCACTTAAGAAACATAGCTAAAGTTAGACCTCTTATATCATTGAAAGATGCTGAGAAATTAATTCACGCGTTTGTTTTCAGTAGACTAGATTACTGTAACGCACTCCTCTCAGGACTACCCAAAAGACATAAATCATTTGCAACGAGTGCAGAATGCAGCTGCTAGAATCCTAACTGGGAAAAGAAAATCCGAACACATTTCTCCAGTTTTGATGTCACTACACTGGTTGCCTGTGTCATTCAGGATTGACTTTAAAATACTGCTTATGGTTTATAAAGCCTTAAATAATCTCGCTCCATTTTATATATCGGAATGCCTGACACGTTATATTCCAAATCGTAACCTTAGATCTTCAAATGAGTGTCTCCTTATAATTCCAAAAGCTAAACTTAAAAGAAGTGGTGAGGCGGCCTTCTGCTGTTATGCACCTAAAATCTGGAATAGCCTACCAATAGGAATTCGCCAGGCAAATACAGTAGAGCACTTTAAAACACTGCTGAAAACACATTACTTTAACATGGCCTTTTTATAACTTCACTTTAACTTAATCCTGATACTCTGTATGTTCAATTCTTCATAATAACTATTCACAGTGGCTCCAAAATCCATACTGACCCCTACTCTCTCTTCTGTTTCTTTTTCCGGTTTCTTTGTGGTGGCGGCCTGCGCCACCTCCACCTACTCAAAGCATCAGGATGCACCAACATTGATGGACTGAAAGCCAGAAGTCTACATGACCATCATCATCAGGTCCTTCCATGAAAACCCTAAATACAAAGAGGACTGTTTGATTTATGTTAGGTAGATTGCCCAGAGGGACTGGGCGGTCTCTTGGTCTGGAACCCCTGCAGATTTTATTTTTTTCTCCAGCCTTTGGAGTTTTTTTTTTTTTTTTCTGTCCACCCTGGCCATCGGACCTTACTCTTATTCTATGTTAATTAATGTTGACTTATGTTTATTTTTTATTGTGTCTTCTATTTTTCTATTCATTTTGTAAAACACTTTGAGCTACATTTTTTTGTATGAATATGTGCTATATAAATAAATGTTGATTGATTGATTGATTGAAAAATAGGAGCTACCTCAGATTCTGTTAATTTAGCTCTTTTTGTATGCACCTTTTGCTCTGCAAACTGACCAAAGTTAAAAGAGAAACAATGAATAAACCTTATGTTTTTCAATAAATTTGTTTGTGTTGGTTTTAAAATGTGTCATTACGAGCTGCTTTGCCGCTAAAATGACTGGCACAGCTAACCTTCTTGGTTTGACAATCTGGCCCAACTGAATTTGTAATTGAATAGCCCTGACTTAGAATGTTATTATTAATTGCATCCTAGTCAAGAAAAAAAGAAAACAATTATGAGTTCTGAATCTCACAAAGCAAGTTAAAATGAACACATCAGCAGCAGTGATTACTAGTTATAAATGCAAAGAATATGTATCATGAAGGTAAAAAAATACATACTAGATTGAAAAATAGGAAGTTTGATTTGGGTCAGTAAAATGAAAGATCACAAGGAGAATTCCAATATTTTCCAAAGGCTAAGATTCCATTTAAACATCAAGAAATACCAGAGTTGTCAAACATACCACTCAACAACATATTCTAAACTTGCTTAAATCCTGAGCAGTTGTCAAACATATCCTTCTCAAACTTAATTAATCCAACTCAGGATCATGGGGGAATGGAGTTTATTGCAACAGGCATCGGGTAGAAGGATGGAAAGAATACTGGTGAACCCAGAGAAAGACCCATGTAGACATAGGATAAATGTGCAAATCCAACATAGATATGTAAGAATCATGGGGATTAAACCAAGAATGTTGAGTCAAAGAGGCAGCATCACTGGCCACTCTACCTATTAAAATAATGAAAGGAAAAAAAGAATGATGTTGATTTATGTAGCACATTTTCACAAGAGCTTCTCAAAATAACAGAAAAACTTTTGTCACACACAAGTGATTAGGGGGCAGCGAAAGGACTTGATATGCCGCATGAACCCACAAGACAGGGGAAAGGAACAGTGTACTAACCACTCTCTTTTTTCTCTCATAGGAAAGATGAACCACAAAAGAGCCCAGTACCGTGAGTTCACCTCCAACCATCCATTCAGACGGCCGGGCTACTTCTGCATTTCCCAATCATGTGCCATCCTTTCCTGATGACATCACCACCATCCCAGAATACCCTGCTCCTCCCGGCAGCCTCTGCAAGGTCCCCTCCTCCATAAATATGCCGCCTGTTCATTAGATGGTGGCTTGTAGATACTTACAGCGTTGATACTACTATATAACCTTGGTCAACCTTCACTATACAGGGACGGATCCTCAAGCCTTAACGCTGTGTTTGTGTATTCTTTTACACTTTCTAATGATTAAAATGGCAAAAGTCAGTGTCTGATTTGAAAACAATAGCATGAGCCTTCTGAGAACTTCAGCAATTTCTTCACTACCACAATACCAGCGGACAAGTTTTACCAAGTACTGTATCCTGAATACAACCAGAGAGGAGAACTCAGAATACAACGCAGGAAAGCATTTGTTGCCGGTTGGGTCATTTAGGAACATTTTTAACGGTCAGAATAAAATTACAAATAAACTTGCAACAAGTGTAGAAAAAAACAAATAAAAAGCAGCTATTTTATTTCATGTAGACTTCTAATGCAGGGCTGAAAGATTGAATGTCACTTCAAATACTGTTCTAATATACTTGAAACTTTTTAATTTATAGGCAAAACCTGAAATTCAATTATAAGAGATTTGCAGTTTATTTTATCTATACAGTATATAATTTCACCATGTGTTACTCCACACATGCTTGCAATACTGCCATATTTTGCTATCTATGCAAATCACTTCCACAATCAACCTTTTTCTAATTCTTGAACTGCTAGCTTGCAGCGTCATTAATAAAACACAGATTTTTCTATACCCCTGCTGTACTTTTTGTTCAATATGGCTACTAAGAGGAGATTTGAAATACTTTTCTTGGACCCTAAAAGTATAACTCCACTGCTGATTCTATTTCAGTTTGCCCTTGAACCTGAGATCCCTCATTTGCCAAAACCATTAAGCACCCACTATAACAAGCAAAAACTGGTATCCATTCTTATTAATCATAATAGAAAATGGCAACGATAATCCTGAATGTCCTTTAATTATTTTCATGGCTTTACAATTGCCATTATAAAGAGCATTTTCAATGACAGCAAAACACATTTTACTAACCAAACCATCCTACAAGGCTGCTGGCTTGACACAAAATTACAGCAATTGCCAAAATAAAGGCATAATGAAAGAAAAACAGGTATTAATGATACCTGTATTATATTTTTGCTCTATTTGTAAAAGATAAAAAGGACTCCCTTTAGTGTAAACCTACATGTTATTTCTAGACTATTGACTCCACTTCACAATACTGGACTGGTGTCCTGCACTACAAGTATCTTCAATCGACATTCCACCTTGTTCATTTTTTCCACTTGTTAAATGAGTAGACTCACAGTACCTTGATTTATATAAGAGATGGGCAGTGACTTCGCATATTCTGGACCCCAGGACCAAAAGGCCACATAGGAGAGGGAGAATACAACAATGAGCATGTTTAAAGTGTTAATCATTAACTATTTTCTCCGAGTTTTGTTTATACATTGCAAGTATGTGAAGTGTTCCCATTCCACTTATCTATACAGAAAAAAAAAATCTAATTTTGGGAAAGGTTGTGTTTTAAAGTACAGGTAGTCATTGAGTGGAGGAGTTCAAGTATCTCGGGGTCTTGTTCACGAGTGAGGGAAGAATGGAGCGTGAGATCGACAGCCGGATCGGTGTGGCGTCCGCAGTGATGCAGGCTCTGCATCGGTCTGTTGTGGTGAAAAAGGAGCTGAGTCGTAAGGCAAAGCTCTCTATTTACCAGTCGATCTACGTTCCTACCCTCACCTATGGTCTTAAGTTATGGGTAGTGACCGAAAGAACGAGATTGCGAATACAAGCGGCTGAAATGAGTTTCCTCCGCAGGGTGTCTGGGCTTTCCCTTAAAGATAGGGTGAGAAGCTCAGTCATCCAGGAGGGGCTCAGAGTAGAGCCGCTGCTCCTCCGCATCGAGAGGAGTCAGATGAGGTGGCTCGGGCATCTGATCAGGATGCTTCCTGGACACCTCCCTGGTGAGGTGTTCTGGGCATGTCCAACCAGGAGGAGGCCCCAGGGAAGATCCAGGACACGCTGGAGGGACTATGTCTCCCGGCTGGCCTGGGAACGCCTTGGGATTCTCCGGGAAGAGCTAGAAGAAGTGGCCAGGGAGAGGGAAGTCTGGGCCTCTCTCCTCAAGCTGCTGCCCCAATGACCCAACCTCAGATAAGCAGAAGAGGATGGATGGATGGATGGAGGTAGTCATTGACTTATGACCTATTTTCTTATGACCATTCGACTTACGACTGCTACTGCATCCCAAGGGCAAACAACAGTTTTCTCCACGACAACTCCATAGGCCGTGACTCATTAATCTCGATCTCTGTTTTATTACCTGTAGCGGTTTCGACTGTATTTAGTTATATTTTTCTTAAAATTACAGGAAAAAACACAATTGATCTTGACACAAAAATTAAGGCAATCAAGTAGTATGAAGGAGGAAAGAAAATAAATGCAATTGCATTGTAACCCATGTTCACCGAATGCACTGTACTGTTGCGCTCTGGCTTTGAATCCGGTTAACCTCCGAAGCTTTTGCATTGTGACTCACAGTGTGCTGCTTCATGTGAACTATCATGAAGGGGTAATGAAACCACACTAAACTCATATCTATTAATGTTTATTATTAACAGGCTAAAGTGTTAAAACAGAAACTATATAAGTACTCAAACTCTGACAGTACTGTTCCTCCTCTCAGAGTTAACACAATGCACACTGGGAGAGGTTCACACAGATAACATAACAGAGACAACGAAAAGTTCAGTGAAGCTGTTAAATGTTCTGCATCCAAGCAAGCAACAGTTAAAACTAAACACAATTAAAAAAAAAAAACATTAAAAAAAATCTACACAATGTGCTAAGAATCAAACGTTTGAAATCGATATAAAACAAGCAATATGACTACATATACCGGTCCATCTTTTGTCCAGCTTGAATTTCACAGCCTTGTTATTTATGTATCATGTTTTAGATGGTAAGCTGATGTCTAAAGTCTCCTGTTTGCAACACTTTGAGCATACTTTTATTGTATTAAGTAATATTAATGCAATTTGAATTCTGATAATGTTGTACTCAGTTTCAGATAAAAAAAACGTTTTCAAGCAACATAGTGTTCTGAATAATTAGTGTAAGAAGGCAAACTCAACATTGAATTAGAATTTTAGTATATAGATGTAATGTAGATCAAATGGCGCTGGAGGAAAAGGAAAACAATAACTCCAGTAGACATGGAAGCTGGGATAAATGAACTTATAGGGGTTTCAAGGTCAAAAGACCAACCAACCCCCTAAACATTCTACTGTACTTATATAGGAAAAGGATGTTCATTATGCTGTAACATCCTTGAAGATTTCATGCAGCAGGTATCATCTTAGTTGTGAAACTGCTCTATTTCGGGTAACTGATGATTTTCTTATGGCAACAGATTCTGGACAAACCAGCATATTAATGCTGTTAGACCTCAGTGCAGCATTTGACACTGTCAGACATGACAGTCTACTGACCAGAATGTAGAACATGCTGGGTATCTCTGGCACTGCCCTCTGGAGGTTTAAGTCCTATCTGACTGACGAACAAGAGTTTGTTAGTTTTGGCACCAGCAGATTCAGCTCAGTACCAATCACACAAGGAATACCTAGGGATCTGTCCTCGGCCCTCTGCATCTATATGCTTCCCCTTGGCCATATTATTCGTAGCATTGTACTGGATTTTCATTTTTATGCAGATGATAGTCAACTCTATTTCAATTTTAAAAGTGAAACTTCATCATGGCTTTCTCAGCTCACAACTTGCCTTCATGAAATTAAAACGTGGATGGAGAAGAACTCTTTAAAATTAAATTGCAGCAAAACTAAACTCCTGCAAACTGGCACTAAAGCACAGCTTAAGAAAATGAGCTCCTTCTTAGTCAGTCTTGATGGTGATCTCATCAGATCTTCTTCTGATGCAAGGAATCTTGGTGTCATTTTTGATTCCTCCCTGTCTTTTTCTGACCACATAAACCACATTAAGGAAATTTATTTCCACATCATATATGAGTCATCGGCACCACCGTGAGTGGCAGCCTTTCCAGCAGCTCCATGTACAACTTTATATTTCTACCTTTTTCTCTATCTCTCTGATCACTCCTATCACTTTCTTTTATGTGGATTTGTTTCCTGGACACTTTTTACTAGTTGGACATGCAGTTTGTTGTGTTTTTGTGAAACGTGGCTAACAACTAGCATCCCAGATGCTAACGTGGAGGTACCCAGGTTTAGCACAGTTAGAGTGTACAGAGACGGAAGTACCTGCAGGAATCGGAAAGGAGGAGGACTCACTCTCCATGTGAACACAACGTGGTGCAACCCTGGACATATAAACGTCAAAATCTCCACTTGCTTCACTGTTTTTGGTGAAGATTCTTGCTGCTTCATTTTGGCCATCTTGACTGAAATATTTTCTTAATATTCCTGATATAACATCATAATAATTATTAAGGCATCTAAAAACAAAGACATTTCCTAATTTTTCAGCTTCTTGTAGTACTATAAAAGATTGAATTCATCTGAAGCTACTCATATTGAAATCACAGTGTTTATATCATAGTTATTATGTGATATAAGCATTGATCTGAATCCTTAATGAAGCCTAATTTTTCATTTTTTTTATTTTAACATCTGGTTTAATATGTAAAGCTTGATGACTGAATTTTTCCTTAGGATCACATGGTGAAATACCACAAAATTATAAGGAATAAAGATTTTATTGAATGCTAACCTACAAGATGTACTTTATTATACAAGCCATAATTAAAGAGAACATACAGTAGATATGGGTACACACAATCAAAACTTTTTAATATTGGAAGCTTAAAGTACCAAATTACTATTTCTATCATGAAGGCAGCAAATAAAATTATTATAATGGTTGAACTTCTTGCTGAGAGAGATGTGTATATACAGTATATATATGAATGTATGTATGTATGTATATTTCTGTATATATATGTATGTATGTATATGTATATTGTAATAAGGCGCTATATAGCGCCCGGCCCGGCACAAACTGACGCAGAAGCACGTGCTAAAAACAAAGAGTTTTTAAATTTTTCTTCACCTCTTCCCCGTGAACCCCACAGGCAATAAACAGTCCCAATGCACTCAGTAAACTACAAACCCTTCTTCTGGCACACCACTCCTTTCAGAAAAACCTTGTCCTCTTCCTCCCGATTCTGGCTCTGGAGTGGTGGTGGCTGGCCCCTTTTATAGCCCACTCGGAAGTGGTCCAGGTGCTTCCAGGTGGGGCTGAAGACTTGTCCATGACAGCTCAGGGATCCACGCAACACCCCCTGGTGGCCACCCCAGATCCCCACAGGGTTGTGGAGAACTCCATCTCCCATGGAACCCCTGCACCAACGTCAACCAGGGAGGCTGCCACCAAGCATCACAGAGGAGGTACTGAGGAGCCCAAGGCTGCTCTCCCGGACCATATACAGCAGGGGCGTCCCGGCCGGGTATGGGACCCTGCCGGCCATTACAATATATATGTATGTATGTATATATATATATATTTCCAGCCATCCATCCATTATCCAACCCGCTATATCCTAACTACAGGGTTACGGGGCTCTGCTGGTGCCAATCCCAGCCAACACAGGGTGCAAGGCAGGAAACAAACCCTGGGCAGGGTGCCAGCCCACCGCAGGTATATATATGTATGTATGTACAGTTTATGTATATTAGTTTAGCTTTTGTAGACTTTATTACAGCCCCATTATTTTACCACAAAATAAAACTGATTTTAACTGATTTGAAAAGGAACACTGGAATGTAACAATGTTACTTTAGTTTTCAAATCACTTACATTATTCTAGTGCAGTGATTCTTAAACTCCGTAATTGGAACCCCTTATGGCTGCAGGTTTTCGTTCCAAACACATTGGAATTGGACTCTTTTGCTGTTTTTAAGTTTTTGCATCAATGAAACATTTTTTTTTAATTGGAACTAGCGACTGGGAGCCTGATTGAATCGGGCTACAAATTCTACCTTTGTGAAATCCATATTTTCTCTGTAAAGAATTATTTGTTTTTTTAAGTCCTTGAAATGATTTTGTTATCATGGCGCTGATTTCTGCTTAAAATAGATCTTTTCGGCCGATGTAATGAAGAGCTTCCTGTTTAAACGGGGCTGCGAGATGTAAACTCAGCTCTTCGGCGCACCTCATTTGATTTTTTTCCGGCAAACATATTTTCAAAACAAACCGTATTTTATGACTCTAATCAGAGTCGGAGTAATAATTATTTTGCCGTGGTCATTTTAGATCTGAGATGGGCTACAATTTAAACAATGACCGTTGTTAATACCCAGCTGTCATTACTCAGTTTGCCAATAGGTGTCAGAATGCCAAAACTGAACTGCCCAAAGATAGATTTCGACGTACCAAGCAAATGGTGATACATTCTAAATCACTTATGGTTTCGGAGCTGTCGAAGGGTTTAAGTCAGTCTACGATGTTAGTCCTAGAAAGTACGCCCCACCAAACCAACGTTCCAAAAACCAACCACACTTACTGTTATCTGCTCGAATTAACACTGACTTACTATACTTGGCCGTGACAGCGGCGTCACTTGAAGTATTTGAACATTCTTAGCCAATCAAGCAATACTGCGTCCACGTTTGCCATGTTATGTTCTAACTACAGAGGCAGAGTCCCATTGCATGGTTCTAACTTGTATCGAGTCGAGGTATTGACACAAACACCATACTTACGGATAGTATCAAATTATATATAAGGATGTGCCAAGCATTTTTACATGGAGCTCTATTAGTTTTTTTTTTACACTTAGTTGTCACAGTTTTTATTCTCCCATTATTTGCTAATGAACATGTTAGTAGGGCACTGACATAGTTGCAGCCATTCAGCACTAGGTGCTGTGAAAATGGTAGGATAAAAGACTTGCATTCAAATAGAGTTGTCAGGTCTGAGCATGACCTAATTTAACATTTTAATTTACTGGGATTTTAATCATGAATCAATTAAAAAACAGTCAGAATTACAAACTAGTAACACAATATCTGTACAATGAATGCAGTATTACCAATAGATTGTAAAGTATCAACTAATGACCAGTATTTGGTTAAGCTGTGTACACTGTATTTGATGGGATTACTTTTAATTAAAGGGCGGCATGGTGGAGCAGTGGTAGGGTTGTTGCCTTGCAATTAGCAGACCTGGGTTGGCTTTCCAGGTCCTACCTGCATGGCATTTGCATGTTCTCCCCATGTCTGTGTGGGTTTCCTCTGGGTATTCCGGTTTTCTCACACAGTCCAGAGACATGCAGGTTAGGTGCATTGGCGATCCTAAATAGTCCCTAGTGCATGCTTGGTGTGTGTGTGTGCGCCCTGAGGTGGCCTGGTGCCGTGCCCGGGGTTTGGTTCCTGCCTTGCGCCCTGTGCTGGCTGGGATTGGCTCCTGCAGACCCCCGTGACCCTGTGTTGGGATATAGTGGGTTGGACAATGACTGACTGACTGACTTTTAATTAAGTATAAAATATTGATAAATTATTTATAAAAGTTGTCTTTATTTATTGATCAGTTTCTCAAAATATTGCAACATGTTAGTATAAGAATTTTTAACTTCTGGAATATAATTAAAAAAAAAAATCAGGCTGATCATAACTTTATGATAACACATGGATTCTACTTTTTTATATTACATACGAGCAGTTATATTATATATGTACATTATTTTTACAGAAATCACATGTTTCAAGTGAAATTAAATCAAATGGAAATACGATTTATTCATAAAATATTCTGGCATATTAAAATGATTAATTTATATTGGCAGCCAAACCACAGTGTAAATGTAAATATATTTAGAATTTATTTGCTTCAAATATTTTTTTAACCATTATTTGTACTACAGTTTTAACTGTTTAGATATATCTTTAAAGTATTTTGCATGTTTTTAAAAAAAAAAATTGTACTAATTAGGTGTAACTTAAAATAAGAATTTTACTTGTGCTGTACTTTTTTCTTACCAATCTTACACTCTGATAAACAGAGAAATAGTAAACACAATACATATCAAAACATTTATTTACAGAGCAGAGCATTCAGTCACTAGAACTGTTGAACTTAATAAAGGTGGAAGGTAATTAGTTTTCGACTTTTACTGTAAATATGTTGCACAGCCATTTCTAAGATGCATTTGATTATAGTAATAGGCTCTCTTGTGTTTTAAAGTCATCACTTCTACAAGTAACAAACACATCTTTTATTTCTTTGTGTCCTTTTGATTCATCAGATGCTCATAGTTGAAAAGCCTAATCGTCTCCTGTTTTCTCTATGCACTCCTGTCTTTCTCTATTCTTCTTCTGTTTTTCATTTCCCACTGCATATTGATGTTTCATGTCACACTTTGTATGAAATTCTTTTTCTAAACAAGAGAACAACAACTTTGTATTCCATAATAGCCACAGATTGACAATAATTTTCACAGTCAAAAATAACTTTAGTATCTTGAATATATCTGGCACGAGGAAGACAAGGACGTGCAAATTTTAAAGAATTAAATTATTCATTCAATCAGTAGTGGAAGAGTGGCTAGCCCATATAGCTTTAAAAACTAGGAAGAGTGGCACCTATCTATCTATCTATCTGTTTTCATTAAACTGTGACATCTTTGTCACTGTGTTAAGACACTGCTGCTCTTTATAGAGTTCTTGTGTTTCATTAAGTTCAGTTATTTGTGGTGAGTTACACACACCAAGCAGGGAAGAAGTGAACTGTTTATTTCCTTATCTTCATCTACCAAAAACTTCATCTTACATTATATTATGCAGGCAACACAGTTGGGGAGGGCATAGCAACAACTTGTGTGGGTCAAAATATATGTGAATAATTAACAGGAGTGTTAGTGATTGCTGTGATGCACTGTGTTGCGCTAATAAACATGATTGGTCACTAAAGATGCATTTTAATGACAGCTGTAGTAGCAATTTTTCAAAGTTAAATACAGATATAATCAGTTTATGAAGCAAACATTATCGGGGTCTTCTAAAAAATTAACTTGCCATCAATGGCCATATGTTTTGAATATGAATGATGTGGACTACATTAAAAAATCCTCAAATTTGACACCTTTGCTATAATCTATTTCTCTTGATGAGTTTATATTTTTTAATTTCAAAATTAGAACTATTTAGTAATGTACTTTGTCAAAACCTCTTCTAATTTTTCTTTTTAAAATAGTGACTCTGATGCTTCACATCTTCACTGTAACCATAGACTCAAAACCTAGGAGCTGGAGGTCACTTCTCTACCAGTCTCTCATTCCATTACACACTTCATATAGATTTCAGATTTTCAGTTCCACATTGCACATCACAACTGTATAAAATAGTGGCACTGAAGAGCAAAAGATGAACATAAAGAATAAAGCACAATATTAAGAAATAGTATAAAAAAATATAGCTGCTGTCTTTGTGTCTTCCTAAATGTGTCTTGAATCCAGTCTATCAGATAAAGTGGCTGCCTTACCTTAGTATCACACCAATGTTCCCAATATCACATTTGTTTCTTTCTCTACAAATTCTAGTGTTGCTTCCTCCTACCAAATAAGCCCTTGCCCTTGAAGATGAGGTGGCATCATGCTCTAGCCTGAGCCTACTCTTAATATTATTGGGTCCAGACTTAGGCTTTAGAAGCCCTAGGGCCATCATCCTGTAGTTTTCTTTAGTCCAAGTCCAAGCTTTTATTCAAAAAACCAGGTAGCTGGTCATACCAAATATACAGGGGTTTACACATACTGTATATTATGATATGCTCCAAAATGTAAAGGCAAAATTGTCAAAAAAAACCCTCACCCAACATAATGTTCGATTCATTGTAATTAATTTATTAAATAAATTAAAGAACTAATTCAGAATTAAAATGTTCAATGCTAAATTAGAGAAACAACATTAAGACATTTAAGAAAAGAATGAAACAAAGTCATAGTATGAATTTTCTTAGGTGGACTGATAGATAAAAGAGAAAACTTTTTTAAAAGCTGCTCTTAAGCCAGAAGATCACACAAACAAAAACATAAACTACGAATCTTTATTGAAAATAAATAAAAATATAGATTTTTCAGAAACTAACACTCAAAGATTAATTTTCTTTTTTGAACTTCCCCACAGGCTTGGACACAAATTACAAGTGTTATGTTTAAACCAGGTAAATTTCTTTTTCATGTCTCTTTTATTTATATTAATATTGTTATTCATGTTTTTTCATTACATAATCATGCATTTTTTCAATTTTGTTTGTTAGTTTGTATGTGTGACAATCTGTACTTCCCAGTTCTTAGTACTTTGTGGGTAGTTCCCCAAATAGTGGGGCACCCTACCCATCTCCCGTTAGAAACTGCCCCCAGCCCTATAAAGATTGAGGAGACAGACAGTTAAATTCAGTACATTGTATGTGCTTGATATTGGTGAGGTTGCTTGTGTTTTGTTTGTTGTTGAATTACTGGCTTTTGTTTTTGCTCTGTTTTTCTACCACTCTATTCAGATTGTGTTTTGGGACTCTGTTTTTTACTTGATTGTCTTTTTTAGGTAATTTCTTTTGTGCCTTTCTGCTCTTTGAGCTTTCCTTGTTATGCAAAGTATTTTTTCAAATAAATCTTTTATTCAGAAAGATTCTTCATTTGCCGTTTTGTCTCCTAGCCAAGGGTTTACGGTCATCCTTTGGTTTCCTGGCCATTTTGGAGGTCTCACATCCCTTTAGCCTTTCAAGTGAGTGGATGACTATCACTACATATTACCACATTAAATAGACACGGTCAGTTAACATCACTCTATTACAATGTGGAAGACATGATAGGAGCACCGCAGTATGCTACATAAAAAAAAGTCACTGCACAAAGTATCAGAATGGTGGCAATCATACATAAAACCTTACTAAAATATCACAAAATTATTTAAGAAAACATAAAGTGCAAATATATTCCAACAAAATTCACAAGAAATAAATCTAAAGCTTAATATTTTAAATAACTAAATAAAGAACCCCATGACCCTATTAGGATATAACGGGTTGGATAATGGATGGATGGAACAAATATTAAAACTACTACTGAAAAAATTAAGGAAAACAGTTATTTACCAAACCTTCTTCTTCTTTCGGCTGCTCCTGTTAAGGGTTGCCACAGCAGATCATCTTCTTCCATACTTTTCTGTCCTCTGCATCTTGCTCTGTTATAACCATCACCTGCATGTCCTCTATCACCGCATCCATAAGCCTTCGCTTAGGCCTTCCTCTTTTCCTCTTCCTTCTCTCCTAAACACCTCCATGCTTTCACAGGTATGTCATCTGGACCAGCGACTTTTCCATTCTTTATCCTCTTCATAGCTGTCCTTACTTCCTCCTTGCTAATCTGTTGCACTTCCTGATTCACTATCTCCACATCATCTAACCTCTTCTCTCTCTCGTTCTCTTCATTCATAAGCCTCTCACAGTACTCTTTCCATCTGCTCAACACACTCTCCTCACTTGTGAGCATGTTTCCATCTTTATCCTTTATCACCCTAACATTTTTCACATCTTTCCCAGCTCGGTCCCTCTGTCTAGCCAATCAGTACAGTTCCTTTTCTCCTTCTTTAGTGTCCAACCTCTCATACAACTCATCATGCGCTTTTTCTTTAGCCTTCTCCACCTCTCTCTTCACCTTGCGCCTTATCTCCTTGTACTCTTGTCTACTTTCTGCATCTCTCTGACTATCCCACTTCTTCTTTACCATCCTCTTTCTCTGTATACTCTCCTGTACTTCCCCATTCCACCACCAGGTTTCCTTTTCCTCCTTCCTCTGTCCAGATGTCACAACAAGCACCCTTCTTGCTGTCACCCTTACTAAATCTGCTGTAGTTTCCCAACTGTCTGGTAATTCTTCACTACCACCCAGTGCCTGCCTCACCTTCTCCCTAAACTCAACCTTGCAGTCTTCATTTTTCAACTTCCACCATGCGATCCTTGGTTCTGCCCTCATCCTCTTCTTGATCTCCAACTTCATCCTACAGACCACCATCCTATGCTGCTTAACTACACTTTCTCATACCACTGCTTTGCAGTCTTTAATCTCCTTCAAATTGACTCATCTGCATAGGATGTAATCTACTTGTATGCATCTTCCTCCACTCTTGTACGTCACCCTATATTACTCCCTCGTCTTAAAATATGTATTCATCACAGCCATGCCCATCCTTTTGGCAAAATCCACTATCCTCTGACCTTCTTAATTCCTCTCCTTGACACCATACCTACCCATCACCTCCTAGTCTCCACTGTTCCCTTCACCAACATGTCCATTGAAATCCGCTCTAATCACCATTTTCTGTCCCTTGGGTACAGTGTTCATCACTTCACTCCAAAAATCTTCTTTCTCATCCATTGCACACCCAACTTCTGGGCCATATGCACTAACAACATTCATCATCACACCTCCAATTTCCAGCTTCATAATCACTACTCTGTCTGACACTCTTTTCACATCCAAAACATTCTTGACATATTGTTCCTTCAGAATAACCCCTACTCCATTTCTCCTCCCATCCACACCATGATAGAACAATTTGAGTCCACCTCTGATCCACCTGGCCTTACTCCCCTTCCAACTAGTCTCTTGCACGCACAATATATCAACCTTCCTTCTCTTCATATCGGCTAACTCTCTCCCCTTACCAGTCATACTGCCAACATTCAAAGTTCCTACCCTCAGTTCCACTCTCTTTACCTTCCTCCTCCCCTCTCCTTCTTCTTCTTTGGCCAAAAGTAGCCCAATTTCTGCCAGCACCCTGTTTACTAACAGTACTGGTAGTGGTCGTTGTTAACCCGGGGCTCGACCAATCCGGTATGGAAATTTGTATTGTTGTCCGCATATTGATTTGGCAAAATATTACACCGGATGCCCTTCCTGACATAACCCTCCTCATTTATCCGGGCTTAGGACTGGCACGAAGAAACACACTGGTTTGTGCATCCCCTGTGGCTGGGTTAGATATTTCCCAAACCTAATATTATATACTAGCAAAATATCCATGCTTCGCAGCGGCAAAGTTTTGCCTTAAAATTTTTATTAAGAAGAAAATTAAACCTTTTTAAACTGAGGGAAAATATACAAATAATTATTTGTCAAGGATCTCTTCGTATACCACATTGTCAGTTCAGCCCTCTGGTTGTAATATGACCAAGCTGTGCGCTGAGCTTACTCTTGAGCATGCAATGTACAGTTGGCCATGTGAAAAGTAATCTTGTCTCAAATCTCTGCTGTCATAATCGGTTTGAGTTTCATGGTTTGTTTCAATTACGACAGTATTTGCAGGACTTGTGTTGAAGTGACATTCGGCATCTGTCAAGCGTTGTAAGCATACAACCAGTTTCATTGATAACTTCACATCCAGCTTTTGAGAGTTTAAACATTTATAAACATCAAAGTGTCCACTACTGAAATCGTCACCTGTCAATCTAAGATGTTTAAGAGACATTGGCGGTTGTCGAAAGGTGTAAAACATTTGGCCATTTCGGTACACTTGAAAGCGACAACCGAACAATTCAGCGGCAGCCATCAACTCACATGCAGAACCATAGGTGAAGGGCTTAAGCATTTCACTCTTATAGTGCTCCTGTGTAGTATAATTATCTCCTGTACCGCCATCAGTCAGCACCTTGAACCTGTCCCAGTTATTCAATACATAAGACACAATGTTCCTCCGGATATCAAGAGTGAGCCTGATATGGCCGTGCAATATGTAACAAAGAGAATGGAAAAGGCAGGCGCCATCTCCGGGCATGGAAACCACTCGGTAAGTGACAGTTCTTTGATCGATGGTGATCACCTCGATAGACATGTTAATGGGGGCACGGTTGGAACAATAAAGGAAATGGGTACCTGAACAATGTAAAGTAAGTCTAAAATACCTACACAATAACTATAATCGTAATAAACGAACAATAAAACAGCGGAGAAGCTGTGGATTAAATAAAAAGGCTGTATTTATCAGCAGGGAGACGTGAATCTCGTGGCGAAGCAAGGAAGGGAATGTAGAGACCGGAGCAACGGACAGCCTTATATAGGCAGGCAGCCAACAACGTGGGAGACATTGGGATGGGGGACACAGCGCCGCCTCACACGGTGACCGAGCTGCAGGCTATGAATGTATATATATATGTACATAAGTAGGATTCAGTTAGAGTTGGAAACCCGCGTACCAAATTTCTTGAAGATGGGCCCATAAGTAACAAAGACCGTTGGAAAGTTCAATATGGCGGCTGACAGTGGCGTCATACCACCGAAATAAGTACATACATTGGTTTCGGTTAGCACAGGGAAACCACCTACCAAATTTCGTGATGATGGGGCCATGAATAAGAAAGTTCAATAGGGCAAACGTTGTCGACCGTTATGACCGTTAGGCATAGAATTTCGAAATGAAACCTGCTTAACTTTTGTAAGTAAGCTGTAAGAAATGAGCCTGCCAAATTTCAGCCTTCTACCTACACGGGAAGTTGGAGAATTAGTGACGTTGGAAAGTTCAATATGGCGGCCAACAGTGGCGTCATACCACCGAAATAACTACGTACATCGGTTTTCAGTTAGCGCAGGGAAGCCACCTACCAAATTTCATGAAGATGGGGTCAGCCTTCTACCTACACGGGAAGTTGGGGAATTAGTGATGTTGGAAAGTTCAATATGGCGGCCGACAGTGGCATCATACCACCGAAATAAGTACGTACATCAGTTTCGGTTAGCGCAGGGAAGCTGCCTACCAAATTTCGTGAAGATGGGGCCATAAATAAGAAAGTTCAACATGGCGGACGTTGTCGACCGTTATGACCGTAGAATTTCGAAATGAAACCTCCTTAACTTTTGTAAGTAAGCTGTAAGGAATAAGCCTGCCAAATTTCAGCCTTCTGCCTACACGGGAAGTTGGAGAATTAGTGATGAGTGAGTGAATGAGTGAGTGAGTGAGTGAGTGAGTGAGTCAGTCAGTCAGTCAGTCAGTCAGTCAGTCAGTCAGTCAGTGAAGGCTTTGCCTTTTATTAGTATATAAGTCAGCGCTGGATTATACTGTATAAAGTCAAAACTTGAATGTATAAAGTCATCACTGGAATATATAAAGTGAAAACTTGAATATGTAAAGTCAGCGTCAGAATATATAAAGCGCTGACTTTATATATTCCGACGCTGACTTTATATATTAAAGTTTTGACTTTATATATTCAGAAACAAGTTTTGACTTTATATATACCGACGCTGACTTTATATAATCAAGGTTTGACTTTATATATTCGGGAATGACTTTATATATAAAACTTTTGACTTTATATAGTTAAATTTAGTCATCATTGCATAACTTTTTCTTTACCATAGAAATTCAAAGACTAAATTCAACTTCCATTCCTAACAAAGATATTTCTGGCGACTAAATAGAACCTACTTGTATCCAAATTCGAGCTATTGAGCCGTCGCCTGCCTGCCTGAATAAGTCACCCTCGCTTCACTCTTACTTTTTTACCGTTCATTTAATCATGGCTAGTGGCAGAAAAATTATAAAATGGAAGGAGGATTACACTGAGTATGGCTTTACCAAAACAATTATTGATGGCGAATCGATTATTCATAAAGCTTCAATTAGTGATCTGTTTTTCTGTGTTAACCTCATATTTTTTCATACTTCTTCTCAAACCAAGGGTGTGCGAGGGTAAAATGAATCGGGAAGTGCTGATCAGTGTAATCGGTGTACCATGAAATCATGCATTGACAGAAGTTCCCCTTTGCTAGTATTGCAAAGTGTGATTAAATGTGTGATTTTTTAACATGTTATGGAGCATATGCATCAAAGCTTCTCAGCTGTGCTTGTGCTAAGAAAAGGACACATTTTAAAAATAACGTAACACAATTGTCAATGTAACCTTTTGTAAGTAGTGCCTGGAGGATTTAGTGTGGAGAAACTGTAGAGACAGAGTGTGTATTAACTTGTGGATTTTGCTGTGAGTATTTGGTGGCAGCGTCACAAAGTCGTAACACTGCGTTAGCTGCGGAGCTCAGCTCAGAGCGAAATGAGGTGAATGGGAGGGGAGATGATGACGTGACTTCCACACCCGCCTTAACTGTCAATCCCCCACAAACACAGCCTCTTGGAATTTGCATAAGCACAGCCCTTCACCTGCAATTTTAACTTAGTTACAAAGTGATCAAAACTCTCGTTTATATCCTGCGTCCTCTCATTAAACTTGTATCCCGCATTACCGGTAGGCATGACAAATGCCAGCGGCAGCCTGTCTATGAACTTAATTTAAACTTTAGGTTTACACCTTGCTTTGTTTCCGAAGTAGCAGCACTCACGAATATGGTTGTATATGTTACTTGCTCGCTTCTTATTGTTTCGCTGCCTTCTGAATTATATAATGCATGTTTTCTTCAGCGCTTTTTGGAGGTCTTCCTGGTTTTCTACGCACTGCGTTGACAGTCAGTTCACGTGATTAAGTGGGAGGCGTGATGATGTCACACGAAACTCCGCCCCCCACGGCTTTCGAGCTCAACTCCATTACAGTAAATGGAGAAAAATACCTTCCAGTTATGACCATTACGCGTAGAATTTCGAAATGAAACCTGCCCAACTTTTGTAAGGAAGCTGTAAGGAATGAGCCTTATGAGCCTATTAAAATATATATATATATATATATATATATATATATATATATATATATATATATATATTAATATAATACCTAAACCTAATATTATATTTTAATATTTATGATTTTGAGATTTAGAGTTAAGCATTTTTAGTTATTTACTAAATTTAAAAACGCTTAACTCTAAACCTCAAAATCGTAAATATTAAAATATAAATAATGAGGTAGAAAATTCAAAAACCCAGAATGGTCAAAAAGACTACAAAACTAAGTAAAAGTAAAGAAGAACAAAAAGGAGCCATAACAAAATCAAACAGAATGTCGCTGTGACATTCTAATGTCTTATATAGGTCCCTCTGATAACTGCAGATTTAATCAACACAATGTTAAAATCCTGTACTGTTTTAATTCTCTTTTACACTTCTCTGTTTTTACTTTCACGTTTTGTTTTTGTTATGCCACAATGCCATTTTGTTTCTCATAAAGCATTGTCATGTTCAGGACACTTGAGTTTGGTTACTAACCATGTTACTTTGGTAGGACACCAGACATGTGTAATGTGTAACATGATCATTGCAACATTAAAAAGGTTAGTGTAAGAGCCAATCTAAAGAAAGTTAATGTTAAATGTTAAATTCCTTCAGGATTCACTTATTTTCTATAGAATGGTAGATTTTCATAGTTACTAACAATATGGTATAGTTAAACAGATTGTTAATTAAGCCAGGTAGGAAATAGTCTTACTGCCGGCATGAACTGTTATATTTGCAAATAGAAGATGACATGCAGTTTGTGTCTATCATGGTTACATGTTTTGCATGCCTCAAGTATGATTGTATGACCAAACTTAAGGAAATCAAACGTGATATATAATGAACTTTTCTTAAACAAGAAATTTTCTTTAATATATTTTTTTTTTCTCTATTTTTAGTGTTAACTGTTTTGCTTTGGAAGTTTACTAAAACTTTTAAAACGAAGATATCTGGTCTTTGTAATTATCTGAACACAAGTCACACTGATGCTTAAATCAGCTTACAAAGCAAACTAAAAGCTGCAGAACTTTGATCATTTTGGTTAAATGGAGCTACAGTTGGTATCATGCATATCTATTTTGTCCAAAATTGTGTAAATATTTTGGCAAACGTTTGAGGTTTGTTGCTTCATCATAGGATCTTTTGGTTTTGATCTTTGGCATGGATTTTTGACTTTTACATTTATTTTCCAGTCCCTTAAGTCAACTACTCTTGTGGCTGCCATATTTTTCCATCTTTTGGCAGAAACACACACAAAGGTAAGGCTATGGGAATAAATAAAAAAAATAAAATAGAAGAAAGACAAACCAAGAACAAAAGAATGGGGAATAAAGAGAAAAACTAGGTAATTGTATTCATTTAATCCAGACTCTCAGTTTTATCATTTAGGCAGAATCTTTGTGGCAATCCCTATGTATCCTTTGGCATAAATCTGTTAGAATTGCACCATAGGTTCCCCAGTTACTCATGTTGGGATCTTTTTTTTTCTTCACATTACCCTTGTTTTTACTCATACTCTTAAACTGTTTCACATCTGCTGATGTCATCCCTATGAAGATCCTTCTTTCACATCCGCCTTTTTCTTTTAGTGTGTTTTTCATTCTTTTTTTTTTTGGTCGACATCCTCATTACAGACTGATTTATAAACTTACAAATCTACATAAATAAAACTGTAAGCTGTTCGGATATTTTTACTTTCCTTGTTGTCTTGTTTGGTCACCTATCATGCAAAATGGCTGGACCACTCTTATGAAATTTTGCATGTATGTTGCCTTTAATCCAACATAGAAATAAGGCTATATGTTGTATGAAGGAGAAGGGTTATAATGGGAATGGGTACCCCAAATACTAGTGCTGACACAAGGACTACAATTCCCATTTGGGCTGCAGGATTGATCTGGGACAGATGACAGTACACCTTCTGCATGCAAACGTTTTATAGCAGCTAAAGCACAATCTTATCAAAGACCACATATAATTACAGTGGTTTTTATTTAACTAGTCTCCATAACAATTTTTTTTTCTGACTAGATTACACCTTTTGACTAAAACTATCTTTTTTTGTCTTAATGTGTATAATGATTACCCACATTGAATATCCACAAGAC
This sequence comes from Polypterus senegalus, assembly GCF_016835505.1. Classification (NCBI taxonomy): domain Eukaryota; kingdom Metazoa; phylum Chordata; class Cladistia; order Polypteriformes; family Polypteridae; genus Polypterus; species Polypterus senegalus. Next base: position 69,103,001 of record NC_053170.1, on the reverse strand, counting down.
AGTTTTTTCCCCTTTATCCCCATGCAACGCCGGGTACTTCAGCTAGTATAAAAACTATAATATTACCCAGAAAATACTGTGAAAATATACCATTAATGGCAGAAAAAGGGAGAATGTACAGTTGAATAAAACCCAGTTAATCTACACACTTTAATGCAGATATCCACCTTATTTCCCCTTAAACTTAGCCTCTTTGATTAAAAAATGTTATCCCTACTTTCTTATTCTCCTTTCATAGATCTTTCTCCTAGTATTGCCCAGGACAATGGCACCTTCTCACCTTACCTTCAGAATATTAAAATTAACAATCTACAATTAAGTTGCAAGAAATACACACTTTCTCCCATTTTATATAAGTTCAGACAGACCTCCAGAGTGGTTAACGTATTTAAAATATATTCATGTTCACTTGATATACTAAGATCTCTTTTGTAAATTGAATTAGTATTTTTTTTTTATTAGACAGCAAAAAAGGTTGCACTTGAAGTAAAACAACAGATCTGTAGCCTTCAGATTACCAAAAGTAAACCACCTTAAAATATGGCTTTTCAATGTCTCTTTTTTACCCTTACATTTGAATGTGATCATATACTCTATTGGTTTTCTCATGTCAAACTACTTATTACAGTGAGTATTTTAAAAGTGCTTTGTTCAGAGAACAATTACACACAATTCACCTAAGTAATTTAATTTGTACAATACACTACAAATTACTGAAGCAAGAAAGCGCTTATCCTTAAAGTGTCTGACATTAATAGAGAAAAGTACTTTTATGTTTAGGCTTATAAAAATGAAAATTAAAAAAAGTAATAATGAAATCAATAATGAAAAGATGACCAAAAGTAACGTTTTCAAACAGATGGCTGCATCTAATTAATAAATCAGTATGTAAGAATAAATGTTTAATTGTTTCAGACTTCCGCTGTTCAATACTTTCTGTTGAGCAGCTGGTGGCTCATCCTCTTGTGAAAATGAAATGATTAAATTAATTGGCTTAACACTCCTGACATTAGGAGATCAGGCTGCCGTCAATCAGGCTGGGATTTGGTTCTTCACGGTGTTGAGCTGTGGAGAACAAGTTTTTACTAATTTAAAGGAAAAAGACAGACTCGGGAGAAACCTGTAAGGAGGTGGAATCCTGTAAAGTGACTCTTAATTAATTAACTGTATACTTAATAAGGTCTGCAACTGAGGACAATTAAGAGTATAATTACAGCCTTTTAATCGTTCATTTAAATGTGGAGTTACTGTAATGAACGATATTACTGACTGTAAAGAATATTTTATATATTTATATATCTAGTATATTGTAAACTGTGGCCTGATGAATGTTGAATGAGTATTTTTATTAAATAACAATTTGAATATCATAACAGTTTTTTAACTTTATGGTAATTAGAATCAGTCAACACTCTTTGTTCACTGCAGCTTATTTCCAATTTTTTCAGTACATTTATATGCGACAAAAATCCAATCTTGTGAGAGAAGTGTGATAAAAAAGTAATCATATGGAACTATAACTCTACAAATAATATTGACATTGTTTTAAGGTACTAAATCTCAGACAGACATATGTGAGAGTCCCTGAATGTGAACTTTTCTAGAAATGTACTCTTGCCAACTAAATTTATGTCCATGTTTATGTGACTTTCTTGATTGATTACATTACCGACTCAGTGTGCAAATCGAAAGAAAGCAAGGTGTCAGACGTAGTGAGAATTTTGGTAGACTGTTGTCAGGCAGTACAGCCCAAATGCTGTGCATTTTTTGACAAAGGTGGAACATCTTATCCATATGTATTTTTCTTGTAGACAGATGTTGATGTTGATAAGTAATAAAATGCCCCCTTCAAAATTATGAAATTGTCAAACCATTGTTTTTCATCAAAATTCTCCTCAGCTCGACCAAACCAGCCCTGGCTCTTCGCTCTTGTCCAAAAGTTTCTATATATAGATTTGGAAGTGATACTTGTAGTAAAACCAACACGTTCAATCATTTGTTTTCTGTTTTTCTGCCTTGCCATCATGAGCTGGCGATTTAACAAATGTCCTGAAGTGAAAACAATGTGAAGCAAAGTTTCCATGTCAGTCTTTTAAACTGCATTTGTCTAAGGAATTTGTTTTTATCCATTTTGCGAATGTATACATTCAGGATAGATACTTGTACGCAGAAATATTGGATTTGGTCTGCTTGGAAAATTAATTTGAACAGTCACATTTATCTCTGGTGTGGACATAATACTAACCCTAGCCTTAACCTTAACCCTAATACTCTGGATGATAGCAGCCCCAGTTTACAATTTTAAAGAAAAATGTTATAGATATATAGAGGGACATCACAAGCGTATGTATTGTCACGCATGCGCGAGTAGGAGGCCACGGATGGACCCGAAATCACTTCGAAGGACGTTCGCTGGTAGGGAATGGCGGGGTACTAACCTTTCTGCTCTCTCTTCCAGGAAAAAAGACGCTCCGCCATCTTAACCTGACCGCAGCACGTCCACTTCCGCCCTTCCTCCGCCATCTTCCCTGACGTCAGGAATCCCGTCATCCCTCACGCCTCCTTCCCAGCATTTCTCCACTTCCGGCTCCTCCTATATAAAAATGGCCGCCGACACATGTGACGGCGTCGCGCGTATGAACAATTGGTTTTTTGTTTGTAAAAGTTGACCTTGGTTTGATTACTTATTTACAGTATACGGGGCTGGAAACCCCAACCCTTTACGCTGTCTTTGTCCTTATTTTTACAGTATATATCGCATTTAACGTGTTGCCAGTTCATGATCTCAAAGGCACAGGAAGTCATCCAGGTTACTTCACTTTGTAAAATATATCTTAAAACAAGTTACCTTAAAAGCCCAACTTCCATGGTGGGCTCCTATTAGTAAAACCACCAAGGTGCAATAACTTTCAGTTTTATGCTCATCTTCTTGCTTTTTTTAGCCAGCTTAGTGTCTTTCATATTGTTTCATTTTATTATTCATTTTATTATTATTGAAGCTGCACATCCTAATGCTTACAACTGCAGAGCACATGCATGTCCACATCACGTCCATTCATAGTGAGCCACTTTAGCGACCTAATCCCCATGCCTCCTTGGGTGAGGAAAAACTTCTGAAAATTTGGATTCACACAGAAATGTGGAGAATGTGAAAACTCCACACATGCTGAGACTAGGCTAGTATTCAAACCAAGTTACCCAAAGCCACCATGCTGCCCCACAATGCACACTTGCAATAAGAACCAAACATAAAGATTTATGTCATCTAATTGGCCTTGTGAAATCTTAAGTGCCCATCTCTGCCCTTTACTTGTAAAATAAGCCCTGCTACAATGTTCCACCGGGGACATTTCTAGGCCAATGGACTGCTTTCATGTAATGGAGTGACTTTGTTCCATTGATATCAAATACCAATAAAACCGATAAAGCTTCTGGTCCTCAGGGACTTTTTAATAGAACATTGTTTTATTTTGCTCATCAGTATAAATGTAGAAGCACATGTAGATTAATAGCTGTTTCTTGCCTGATTTGAAAGTTATCACTCTTTGAAACTAAATTTAAATCCAGTCTACTTTAACTGGTGTATTGAAACTTTATTCAACTTTTAAGGTTTTGTTATTAATTGACATTAAGTTTCCTCTTTGGACTTACAGTGTAAACCTTGGGTGTTAGAGTTGCGCAGAGACAGGGTGTCCAAGGCAGATTAACTTCACTGCTGAACAGGCAGGAACAGACAGGAGTTTATCTTCGGTAAACAAGTGTGTAGGAAGCAACTGGCAAATGTTCTGCTCTGGCTCCACCCTTAAGTTTAAAAGAACATAAAGTCTGCTTCGTCTAGCAGGTTCAGTGACTTGGAAGCAGTGGCTGGGGCAGATGCGGTTGTGGGAAGAAAGGACAGGAGAGTGAGCAATTGGGCTGGTCAGAGCTCGGTCTTTTAAATGTTCTAGGCATCATGTGACAAGCATGTTATGCAACAGGGAGCAAAGCTGCAGTTGATCCCAAAAAGAGGCAGTTAGGAGTGTATTTGTTTCCCTTTGAAATACTGTTTAGGTGGGGATTTTTCGAATGGCAGCTGTTTCTTTGCCTTTGGTTTACTGCTTAACAGAGAGCCAGCTCGTAACTAAGAGAGCATCAGCACGCAACAGCCAGTGTTACATGGTAGGAATATGGAGAAGTGGAGCTGCCATCTCAATGACCAAAAACATCAATGTCAAAGACGGCAAAATGGCCGGGACACTGGTCACAAGTGATATTGTCACAACTTCTGTATCCATAACCTTCCATTGTCATCACTGTACCTCGCAAACCGTTTGACCTATTGACTTGAAATTTGGTACACATATACTAGTGATGTCTACTATCTGCTTTCGGGGTGATGATTGACCTCCAAAGTTATTCCTCTTTTTATTTTATTGTAGAATCAACTCTTGGCAGCAGCCACCAAGGTGGGCCTTGCGTTGCATGTTTATGGGCGCCATTCTCTTTCCCTACCACCTTTGCCATCACTTCCCCTACCTCTCATATCTTAAATCAGACTGAAGACTTAAGTGTCAGCTTAAGTGAAAAATTAAGGAAAACGTACTAAGTAATTGCAACACAAATGCTGACTTAATCAGTTTTAATGCAAAAAAATGCCAACGAAAGAAAAGAAGAAGCAGGCTGCTAGGGTGGAGAAAAGATAGATAGATAGATAGATAGATAGATAGATAGATAGATAGATAGATAGATAGATAGATAGATAGATAGATAGATACTTTATTAATCCCAAGGGGAAATTCATTTTTTAGAAAAAAGAAGAGCTGCTCAGGAAGCAGCAAGCACATCAACCTCTGAGCAAACAAATGGTAAATGTACAGAGAAAGTGTATGAAAACTAGGAATGCTCAAGTCAAGCGTATTCATTGCATGTTATCGTGTGCCATTACTAGCACTATAATAAGCACTGTGCAGAGCACTGTTACTTTGTGCCTTTATTAGCTGGAGTGTATCACGACTGAAATCACACATTATGCATAGTAAATTTCCAACAATATTCAACTTCAGTAAAATATTGTGTTGCTTTGAATATAAACAAAAACTATTTCACTATAGTAATGATAATGTGATTAAAATTGGACTTTTAATACATCATTATTATATATTTCAAAGTATCAGATATTTAGATTATAATGAGAAAATGCAGCCAGTAGATGCGCAAAGGGCGGTCAAAACTACCTAGCATAGAACAGTTAAATTATACATTTTTAAACAAGTTTTTTTAGTTTTAGATTCAGATGGACAGGAGCTGAATTGCCTGAGGTGTGGCAAATGTGGCAAAGTTTAGGAAGTAGCAGACACAAATCAGGTACCTCCAGCTTATTGCAACGTCTTTGTTTAATGCCCACAGCACAAGCCAAATTGTATGTTGAAAAAAGCAAGATGTGCTCCTAACGATCAACATGCAAGAAATGATCGTAAAATGTGTTAAAGTTGTATATCAAGACCTTTGTTCCCATGATTTTGTGGATGGTAAAGGCTTTGTTCATTTGCTCAACATTGAATTGACACAACTATGACAGATATAAGATTTGATGTATCCAACTGTAGCCCACCCTAAAGTGGTTACTAATAAATCAACATAAATTGTAATGATTATTAAACTTTTAAAAAATGTTTTATGTATATATTTTTTAATTTTGCACAGTCTGAAATTTATACTGCCATTTTTCCATTGTCTTAGTATTTAAGGTGACATCCCGTAGGGGCGTAATGGAGTTTGTTTCTTTTCTTTTTCCTTAATGGCTATGGCAGCAGTTAAAGAAGTTTTCATTACGTTAAAGAAAACACATTTTGAAAGGGGGAAAAAAAAACAGTCTGGACATTTACGTGTGGTCCTTTTATGAGGTATTTTCCCAAATACTAAATGAGAAAATGCACTTAATATAGGTTGCTGCTCACAGTTGTAGTAATGATAATGCAAAACGTATTTTAAATATTCTAAGATATATGCCAACTTTGTATCCGAAGACAGTATGGTGTAGTGGTTAAGGCTTTGGACCGTAAACTCTGAGGATGCAGGTTCAGTTCCACCTGACAACTTATCTTCCCACTGGAAAAACAGTCAAACTCTTAATTTACCATTAGAAAGCAATTTAGAGTAGTACAGTATATGCAAGAGATAGACTGTGCTGCTTCTCTTCATTAAAAGCCACAAACACAGTACACTATATTCAGTTGATGCCTTTATAAATGGGAGTTTATTTTTGACTTCAAGACAATGAGGTCCAATTAAGGTCGTATTTTTTCAAAGCAGCAATTTTTCCATTAACTAAAGTTATCATGACTCTCTGGGGCCATTGACATTTTTCTTTACAATAATGTTTTATTTTTACTTCATCTGTGGAGCTATCAGTGTTTTCTTCTATGTCGCAAAGATGTCATTGTTACATTTTTTGATCTTTCTAAAGTTTTCCAGTGTTATGTTTTGATAGACTAGCACTGCATCTAGACTAGCACTACTATGGCTTCTGTATTCAGCCTATATATTCAGAAACCTAATGGGTCTTCATGCTGCCCCTTCTTGAGGGTTCTATAAATGCCCCTTAGATGGAGTTGTGCCCTCTTTATGGTTGGTTTTGACCCACACCTTTGATGCAAACATAGTCTCTGTCTGCTTGTGACCTTTCACAGAATTAGGTAAGTTTATGAAATGGAGTTCAGTAACTAAATTAATTTGCAAGGTGTTTGAATTTGCCATTAGTGTTGCCACTGTAATTAACAGGCTGTTGATAAGGTAAAGCCTTATCTGCAACTGATTACTCAACGTTATGTATACTGCAGTATGGTGGTTTTCTTTTTTTTATCCAGTACTACTGTTTTGCTATGGGTAATATTTTATACACGTTTGTGATCATTTTTACCTTTCTTTTATGAGTCAAGACACTAGCAAATATAGAAAAAAAATCTAAGAATGCATTTCCTTTTTAATAATTGTAAGCACAACTTATCGAACTTACCGCCAACTGCCATAGACCCCAAACAGAGAACCTTTAAGTACTAATGTGCTGATACTGAGCAAATGCAATTACCACAAGAAAGGAAACCAAACAGTTAGATTATGTATAAACATTTTTTTTATTAATTTTATTGCAATCCATACAAAGCAATCAAGTTTTTACAAAAAGAAGAATTGAGTTAAGAACAGATCGAGCCCCACCCCTGAGAGAGAGAGCAAGCCAAACAGCGTAAAATTTAAGGCTTGTAAACATATACCTAAATGAATAAATTCTCTGTGCTTCATGACCTTATTTTAAAATGTTACTGATTAGCTCCTGCCATGTTTTGAAAAAAGTCTATACGGACCCTCTAACTGAGTATTTGATTTTTTCCAGTTTCAAATAGTATAACACATCGGTTTCCCACTGGCTTAAAAAAGGAGAGTTTGGGTTCTTCCAGTTTATCAGAATCAGTCTGCGTGCCAAAAGTGTAGTGAATGCAATCACAATTTGTTTGTCTTTCTCCACTTTAAGCCCCTCTGGAAGAACCCCAAACACAGCTGTTAATGGGTTAGGAGGGATTGTGAGTCCAAGGCTGTCTGAAAGGTAATTAAAAATTTTGGTCCAGAATGATGTTAATTTGTTGCAGGCCCAGAACATGTGACCCAGTGAGGCTGGGGCTTGGTTGCAATGTTCGCAGTTTGGATCACGCCCTGGAAACATTTTGGAGAGTTTTAGTTGAGACAGATGTGCTTGATGTATAATTTTTAGTTGTATAATTGTATGCTTTGCGCATATGGAGCTCAAGTGAATTCTCTGCATAGCTACTTTCCACTCCTTTTCTGATATATTAATTGAGAGATTTTTTTCCCAGTGTCCTCTTGGATCTTTGAAAGGGAGGGATTGTAAAATGATTTTATATATTGTAGAGATGGAGTCTATGTCCTTGAGATTAAGCAATATTTTTTCCAGCATGGATGAGGGTGCAAGATGAGGAAAATCTGGAAGGTTATGTTTAATAAAGTTCCTGATTTGAAGATAGTGAAAGAAATGTGTAGCTGGAATGTTAAATTTGGAATGTAATTGTTCATAGGATGCAAAGACGTTGTCTATATAAAGATCTCTAAGCAAGTTAATTCCAAATTTTTTCAAGATATTAAAAACGGAATATGTTTGTGAAGGTTGAAAGAGGTGGTTCTCTTGCAGAGGTGCCACAGATAGAAGCTTCTCCATCTTAAAATGCTTTCTACATTGGTTCCAGATTCTAAGTGAGTGGAGCACAATTGAGTTATTTGTATATTGCCGATAACGTGTATTTATTGGAGCACAGAGCGAGGAATACAAGGAAGTACTGCAGGATTTTACTTCTATTGCGGTCCATGCCTGTGTATGTTCTTCTATTTGTGTCCAGGTTTTTATTGCCTGTATATTTGCTGCCCAGTAATAAAACTGGAAGTTAGGTAGAGCCATGCCGCCTTCTGCCTTTTGTCTTTGTAGGTTTTGATGCGTGGATGGTTTGAATTCCAAGTCTTGTTTAATTTTTTCCAGGCAGACGGTGAAATTTTGTTGATATAGAGCTTTATGTTTACTTGTGATGTTTACCCCTAGGTATTTAAACTGTTCTGCAATGATAAAAGGTAGGGTATCTAATCTAATATTATATGCTTGAGAATTCACTGGAAAGAGTACACTTTTATTCAGATTAATTCTGAGACCAGAGATCTTTTGAAATTCTGTGAGTGCTGTTAAGACTGCAGGCACAGAATTTTCTGGGTCCGATATATACAATACCATATCATCTGTGTATAATGAGATTTTCTGTTCCAGTCCTTCTCTGCTAATCCCCTTTATCTGATCAGTATTTCGACAATGTATTGCCAGTGGTTCAATGGCAATCGCAAACAGCAGCGTGATAAGGGCATCCTTGTCTAGTGCCACGTTCTAGTTTAAAGTAGTCTGAGCAAATGTTGTTGATGCAAACTGAAGCTTCTGGGTTAGTATACAGTAATTTAATCCATGCACAAATGTTTGGGCCAAACCCAAACTTCTCCAATGTAGTAAAAAAGGTATTTCCATTCAATCATGTTGAATGCTTTTTCTGCATCCAATGATAATAATATTAAACATTAAACAGGCGTCAAAGATTTGAAGATAAGTGTCGGCCCCTAATAAATCCAGTTTGGTCTTGTGATATTACCGAGGGGAGCACTTTCTCCATCCTTCTAGCTATGATTTTAGAGAGTATTTTAACGTCGTTATTCAGAAGTGAAATTGGTCTGTATGATGCACATTGTAATAAGTCCTTATTTTGTTTTGGAAAAACAGTGATTAGTGCTTGGCGAAAGGTTTGAGGAAGACATTGGTTATCTCTGGCTTCTGTAAATGTTGCTAATAGGAGGGGGCTAGCTGAGTGGAGAATTTCTTGTAAAATTCTGCAGGGTAGCCATCAGGGCCTGCTGCTTTCCTGCCTTGAGTGACTTTATAGCATCTAGTAATTCTGATAACGCCAGAGGTTTATCAAGTTCCTCCACACTAAAAGCGTCTATTTGTGGTATCTGTAATGTATCCAGAAATGCATTATATTGTGTATTGTCTTCTTTAAACTCAGTAGTATATAGGGATTTATAGTAGTCTCTGAAAGTGTGCATTATATTTTTGTGTTCGACGATTTTATCTCCGTTCGTGTTGGTGATTACCGAGATTGCGTTGCGCACTTCTTGCTTGTGAATTTGTTGAGCTAAAAGCTTATTAGCTTTCTCTCCATGTTCATAATAATGATGTCTGGATTTGTAGATTAGTTGTTCAGTTTCTTTAGTTGTCAAGAGGTTTAATTCTGAATGTAGAGCCTGCCTCCTCCTATGTAGAGTCTCGCTTGGTAGTCTGGTGTGTTCTTCATCTATTTTAGTAATTTCACTTTTTATCTCTGCTACTTTCTTGGCTTCGGATTTATTTCTGTGGGAAAGATATGAGATAATCTGTCCTCTTAAGAAGGCCTTAAGAGTTTCCCAGAGTATTCCTGCAGAGATCTCGGGTGATGTATTTGTCTCTAGAAAGAATTTGATTTGTTTGGATATAAATTCTGTACAATTCTCGTCAGCTAATAGAAGCGGGTTGAGGCGCCATCTGCGGGGTGAGTGTATGGGGCTTAGTAATTTTAGCTCCAAGATCATAGGTGCATGGTCAGAAATAACAATAGCATCGTATTTGCAAGATTTAATCATAGGCAAGAAGTTATTGTCTATAAAGAAGTAATCAATCCTTGAGTAGCAATGATGTACTGATGAGTAGAAAGAATATGTTCTTTAATTTGGGTTTAAAAACCTATGTATAAACATTTTAAGTAAATTGTAATCAGAGGTTAATTTCTGGTATGTGTGAGTTTGTGCTTATGTTAAACATACAGTACAGGAATATTATACAAATAAACATCCATATTGTAATGAATTGAAAATACATCAAGGAATAAATACTGTTGAAAGGTTGCATTATAAATGAAATGGTTGATTCTAACTTTAATATTTTTTTATTAGATGGGTGTTCTACAGTTAAAGTTGACAAACTTTCAGAAATATTTGAAACAGAAACTTTGACAAGTTTCTAAGAAGTATTTGGACGAGTTATTGGGAAAGCTTAGCTATTTATTAAACAAATAAACCCGATTTACTGCATAGTCTCTTCTAATTTGTCAGATTTCTTATGCCAGGCTGAATCCAGTCACAATTGGTGAATGTTGTGTTAATTATATAGTGGTGGTTCATTCACTACATATGTGCTATTAGATTTGTATTTCAGTAAGTGCTGGGGTATGTAAGTGTGGAACAAAAATGGAATCTCATTGGTATTGCAGTAGAAATTAACTGACTGACTGCTGTTTTTACACCTACAGGAGACTGTATTTTTTTTTTTTTGCACTTAAGGATTGGAACATTGATAGCGCTTGAACTGTGAAAGTGGATACTAGAGCAATGCAGCTCATTGTTCTCAGAAGGACAATCAGAGTTTGAATTCATAATCCCTGGATTGTCTATCCTGCTCATACATGAGATAAGCGAGAACTATTATAACTGATTCTCTGACCTTTTTAAATTAAAGTATTTATTAAAAGAGTTGCATTATTCCATTGCATTCTGGGTTCAAATTTTGAAGTATTATTAAATATCTTATGTACATAAATGTGTAGTACACATCCTGTCATACCCCCTCTCTTGTAGAACCTGGACTGTAACTAGCAATTGTTGTGGTGCAAATGCTAAATCTGGAGTTGATCCTATAAAGGGGTGCTGCATAGAGTAATTGCAACTTTGAAGCCTTAAGAGTTGCGCATCAAGCTAGCAGTACTACTGCACTGAAAGGCAAGTAAAGTGCTCTGCGATTTACTAGCCATGTGCTGCCCAACATATTGTGTCATTGAGCAAAAGTGTCTAGGAAGACAGGGGGAAATATCTGCAGGAGCAGGCAAGTAAGGAAAATAAAAACAACGCTTTTCAGTCACAGGGGATGCACAAGCCAGTGTGTTTCTTCGTGCTGGTCCCAAGCCCGGAGGGTTACTTCAGGAAGGGCATCCGGTGTAAAATTTTGCCAGATCAACATGCAGACAAAAGTACAGATTTCCATACCGGATTGGTCGAGTCTGAGTTAACAACGACCGCCACCAGTACTGGGCTACTGTTGGCCGAAGAAAAGGGGGGAGACGTGTCCGGAGGCAGAAGGACAGGAGGAAGGTAAAGAGAGGTATGGTGTCAATGAGAAGAATGAAGAAGGTCAGAGGATTTTGGATTTTGCCAAAAGGATGGACATGACTGTAATGAATACATATTTTAAGAAGAGGGAGGAACATGCTGCTGTGCTTTTCTGAATATAGAATAAGAGGAAAAAATACCAGCTAATTAAAGAAGATCAGTGTTATCAGTTGTTGTCACTGATTATGAATCTGGCTGGAACAAAAACCTCTAGCCATAGTGGGTCCCCAGGACCGAGTTTGAAAACCCCTGGTCTGCAATTCTTTTGACATGAAAATCAGTAAAATCCAACTATTGAGAAATAATACTTTAAAGAGGTTATTTAATAAAGTATAATGTAATATGTTTACCTGCACTTTTTAAGGTAAAATGAATTATCTTATTTGTCAAAGAATAAAACATTTCAGATTAACTGACAAAGTCTCAGACCTCCTCTGCTTTGCTCAAAAATTGCAAGTCCAACCACACAGAAACTTTAAAAGGGAGGCAATGGGATCTGTTTCTTAACTGACAGGTTTTTAGCAGGGGTCCTTACACATTAATTAATACCTGTCATCCCACATCATGTTAAATTATTCAGAAACTACAGCCCACACCTAATAAGGTTGGCTGTTTATTTCCTATTTAACCCAGAATGACTAATAATAATGTCAGGCACTTTTTCTTCCTCGTGTAATTACATTAATTTTCAATGCATAATTTCTCATTCAAATGATTATGTACAAATGGTCAGAGTAGTATGGATGGTGACTTTCCAAATGTCCAGCTGAGTGGTAGAGATGCCAAACATTTGAACCACTGGTCTATTTAAATATCTGTAAGATTATGGACTGTAATATGTTATTTATGCTATCACTGAACTGGATCAATGGAGCAGGAACTTTAACATATTTTTGTCACATTGATTTGTAAGTTTAGAGTTCCAAAGAAAATGATACAAAAAGGCCAAACTAATATACTATTTTTTCTGTTAATCACAGAAAAGTGTGGTGTATCTGGTGGCTGGAAATGAAAACATCAAAGGTAAGCAATGGGACATTGTGCACTTTCAACTTGCATTTGATGTGAAGCATTAAATAAAGAGAGCTGATTTGATGCTGGTCACCTTGCCTTTTGTTAAGAGTAACAGTAGAGCACAATAGACTGAGGAGTCGGAGCGGTACCTGAGAGGATGGTAGGAACAAAGAGATTCCAGACTGATACACTAAGCCTATAGGTTAATAAGAATGTATTGTCTACTTCAGATGACACATGGCCATGGGTAGTATTAATTTTAAGATACTGACAGTTTGATTTTTCTTGGGATCCTAGGCTGTAGCAGCTTTGTTCACAAAGACCTTTAGCTTGTGAATTCACTGGACAGTCAGGATGTATAAAAGGGGTTACTGTATGCTGTAGAGGTGAAAAGCATTGCAGTTTTTGTATTAGGTTAATTTATGCACCATTTTTTGATATTTCACACACTGTCCTTTTGATGTCGATTTCATGCATCCATTTTCTGATGTTTTGCAGACTCACTTTTTGATGTTAATTTCATACACCCGTGTTTTGATGTTTGTTTCAAGCACTCTTTTTTGATGTTAACTTCACATACTTGTTTGAATCCGAGGCATGAACACTTGAGGCAACTTCTCCCCTGACATTTTTCTCTGACTTCTTTTGGATACCCCACATTTTTAATACTTGTTTTTATTCAATTCAGTTTGGTTTTGTAAGACACTCTTTACTGAGTAGTATGGACAAATCCACAACTACAATGTATCAATATGCAAACTGCTAAACCTACTACCAATTACATAATGAAGACACACACTATATTACAGTATATACTTCATAAAACAGAACAGTTTCAGTCTTATTAAGATGCTAGCGGGCTCCGCGCCTGCACGCTTTGCTCACCCATCCCCGGGTTTTGTTTACTGGATATACAATTTAAAGAGATTGTTATTTTCATGGGAATTGTTACATGTGCATTTTTTTCACTTTTACTTTAAAACTTTTGTAAAAACAATATGAGGTGTGTCTGCCAAAAGCATTCCACCAACTGCTAGGGCTTTGTGCTGCTGCTGCCAAGGTGCGTGTTCTGCTTGTCGCACTGCACATCGATCATTTAAAAGCCTGTACAGCAGCTGTCCTTTTGTCTCACTGCCTTGTCTCATGGGACATTAAAGTGAGAAGATCGTGTCTCGTCTTTTTTTTTTTTTTATAACAGAGAGAAATAAATCATGACAATACAAAGCCCATACTTCCTGATAGAACTGAGATATGACCAGATTGAGCTACATTCAGCAGCATTATTGGAAAATGAGCCACTGGGGAGTCCATGGACAGTTGTAATAGTCAGACTCAGATTAAGCATATCAAAACACAATTTGGATGACTGAGGCCTCCTGTGTCCCCACCCCTTCTAGGCATCCTATAGCATTACAATATAAGTACATATTAGACAGTGAGGAAAGATGATTAAGTTGTTGAATCCTAAGGCTCACAATTTTTCTTAATGCTTCTAGTAAGACAGAGTATGGAGTGCACAATGCCGAATGATTAGCTTAAGTCAGAAATTACAACAGTTTGGCCAGTCATGAGCAGAGGCAGATCCTGAGGAAGTGGGCACAGGCCATGGTAATCCTGTCTGTACAGTAGCAGAAGGCCCCTTCCCCACCCCACCCAAAGTAGCACGCACTATACTCTTCTCTAGCTGAGCTGTGCACAAGTTTTGCAACTGGGGCTCATCACCATGTCAACTACAACACGTATTTATCTTTCATCTTCATTCTTAATACCAATTGACCACAGCACATCACTGTAATTTGCAAAAGGCAGTGTAGAATATAGTGCAGAAGATGATTCCCATCAAAGAACTAGTAGAGAAAACAATCTAGACAAATGAGAGTATCACTGTCTTAGAAATCATAAAGAAGGCTTTGCAGGATAATTATCCTCAAGTACAACAACGAGGCTTGCTGGAAGAATTTGAGAATTATCTTGAATCTTTTAGAAGCAATTACAGTAAAATCTCGAAACAGGGACCGCTTCTTACTTATCTGGAAACATTTCCCACGACCTTTCATCACTAAATTCCTGAAGTTCTAGGAAAAATGCAATGTGTCCTACTGTGCCAAGCCAAAGGTATAGGTTTGTACAAAGGGAAGCATATCAGGTTTTTCACTTATTGCAGTGCAGAGATCATGGAAGAAAAGAGCCTAATATGTAGACATTAAGCAGAAGCTATACAAGGTATCCAGCTAGAGTAAAACTGATTTGTTGAGATTGAATATGAGCGTTTAAAATAACTGAACAAGATGAGAAGGCCTTGAAAAATCTGAATAAATAAATGCTGAAAATGTGTGTGTGGGTGTGGTGGGGGGTGGAATCAAAGGAGAAAAAAAAGTGGAAAAGACAGCATCTTATGATGGCATTATGCAGTGTCTATGTATGTCATAATCCACTTATTTCTTGAGTATCAAGCAAGACTGAATATGAAGACTGGTAATTAAATATATATGTTTAATACATCTTCAGAAGCTGAGAAAGCCTTGAAATATTTCTTACAGAGTGAATAGATAAAATATAAATTGATATGCAGAAAAAAAAGCTGTGGGCATTCTTGCCATTATATTGTAAAAGGGGAAAGAAAGGGATTTTTTTTTTGAAGAATGAAACTAATACTGCTGATAATGTATTATAATATTACGTTAAAGGTAAAATCTACCTGATTATATTTATGGAAATATGAGATACTGTAGATATTACTATTATACTTTTCTCTGTGTTGCACTATAAATTGCATTTATATTATATTATACTATATTATATTATAATATACTATATTATTACTATTGTCATGGCCTAAAAGCATTAGTGATATTATCAGCAGCACTCAAGCTACAGTTTGTTTAAAACTGATTATTAATTTTAGTTCCATTCTATATTACTGTTTATGCATCACTATTTGGATAAACTTGGTCAAGTATTTGTAGCACTGGTTATATTGAATTGTTTGTACATTTTTGCATTCTAATTGTGCCTGGTTTTCTCATTTGTGAATTGGAGGTATTATGCCCAGTTGGTGTTGAGGATGAAACTGGGAGATAAATATATGAACCACCTTAGCCAGGGTACGGTGTTGTGCTTGCTGAGTCTCTTCTACTGGCAGAGTGTTGGATTATCAAGGCCAGTGCCACTTCCACAGGATCTCTGTTTGCTCAGAACTGGCCAGATCAAGCCATTGCCTTGTTAAACTTAGGTTGAATTTTTTTGTCATTTGGTTAGGCGTTATGTCCTCTGTAACATGGGAATTCTTAAAAGATAAGTTCAGTATTTTTCAAGTTAGTTATTTCTTCACAAACTAGGTATATGTGCATTTTCCGTGTAAATTGTGTTCCAAAGTTAAGAGTTTTCTACAAATTTAAAACAATACCTTACCTTCACTGGTGTTTTATAATGGAGGATATGAGGCACAGAGCACCACTGAAAGATAAAAGCCTAAAATCTTGCCGAAGAAAATAATCGTGAAAAAAGAAAATAAATTTTAGTTCGGTTTAAAACAAGCAACAAGTGCACCACTTACCAAAATGCCACCACTCTTTGGCTCTTCTCTGTTGTGGAGGCTCACTCTCTCTCTTTCTCTTCCAGCTGGTCAACAGAAGATAACTTCTAGTGTATGTCTTGTTTTTTTATATCATCATGAAGCTTCTCAGAACCCCTTGCATCCCATCTGCCAAGGTAAGTGCCTTTTTCAACTATTTAAAAGGTTACGTAATGCTATAAATAACCAGAGGTATTCTCAAACAAACCTCATGACTCAACCCTTTAGATTTACTTGTGTTGTTTATAGTGACTGCGGTGGGTTGGCACCTTGCCCGGGGTTTGTTTCCTGCCTTGCGCCCTATGTCGGCTGGGATTGGCTCTAGCAGACCCCCGTGACCCTGTAGTTAGGATATAGCGGGTTAGATAATGGATGGATGGATGGATTTATTTTAAGTACTGTTTAGTTAAGTTTGTTCTATCCTTCATTCTTAAAAGGCAGTGTACTGTCAGTTCTTTCACATTAAACCTTGTAATTTTCAAAGTTTGGTGTTTGTTTTATAAGTACTTGATGAGATATTTGCAGTAAGTGCTGCAGCTTAATTGAGTCACAGGAAAATATACATTGAAATATATTGCAGTATTGTTTGATGGGTTCAATACACGGTTTATTATGCAGTTTTTCAGCAAGAATAAGACATTTTCCAGGAAAAGCCACACTCTGACCAAGAAACATCTTTTATTGGAGTCATTATTCACTATCTATTCCTTGCATGGAAACCCAATTGCAAGGGCAGATTAAAGTAATCTCATGTTTTCCAGAAGAACAGAGATAATAAAATATCTGACAAAATGCACTTCAATGGAGTCTAATGCTGAATAACAGCAAACAAAATCAAAATGCCCTTGCAAAAGCGTCAAATCACTTGTGTCACATGACCAATCTGTCAGCTATCCAGTCATAAGCTCATGTGTAATTTTTGCTGAAATATTGTTAACCATTTCTGGGAAACGTCTGTGAGATTGCGAAGCACATTCAGACAGGGTTGAGCTTTTAAATTGAAAGACTTCCTCTTCCTTCACAAGTGACTTTGCACTTGTTGAAATACCTTGCATATACACAACTACGAAGCCAATTTTATATCTGGTAATGTTTGTTTTTCGTTCAATTTTAATCTCTAAATGTACACCTCTGTTAGTCCACACTCTGCAATGTTGATATCTAGTGAAGTGGATGGTTGTTAATGAATGAGCTATTCTAGGGCAGTGTTCTTGACCAGTAAATGAGGGGGATGGCGGGAAGTCTGTTTAAAAGTGTAATCCCATTTAAACACACTCATTTAGCAGAAAATACACGTATTAAGTACAAGACTGGATACATAATATGAGGATTATGTAACAAGTGATATGAGATTTTTTTAACAAATGCATCAATATTGTTTTCTGTTTTTCAGCATTGACAGCCATGAAAATGCACAATTAAAACAAGAGAGCAGAATATTTTCTTGGGTTGCACCACAAACAACAACAAATAAGTAGCAGTTACAATTGTAATTTTGGAGTGAAGTATTGATTTACAAGAGATACTGGGAGCCGTAGGATTCAGTCACATCATTCGTATTATTTGCATGGAGAAAAGGCTAATAAGATGCAAGCCTGTCAAGTATGAAATGCTAACAAAGAAATTAACAATGCAGTTGTAACCAAAGTTATGGCAGATAAATTAATTTAAAGAATATTTCAAAAATCCTTTAGTCATCTAAATGTATTTAAAATGATGTTCTCAGGAATTTTTTAATCCATTGAAATGGAAATGCCACAGCTCTAGGCCTAACAAATTTTCTGAGACCTTGTTTGTTTCATTTTTTTTTAAATTGTTTTTTCTTTTATTTGTAACTGTTACTTTTGTTCTGGTGATGCCGTTTTGAAATTTATGATTTTGTATAATCAATGACACTTTGTCACTTTCTTTGCATTTAGACCTGTACCTGTTTGTTTCTGTCTGTGTCCTATTTTTTCCTTCTTCCACATTTTCTTCTAGACACGATTAAAGACATACAATTACTCCCAAATTTCCAAGATTTGTTCAACATAATATATATCTTAGCAGTGAAAGACTTCCCAGAGGTCTTTGGATGTAGAAAATACATTGCTCAGCTAACCCACCTACCATAACACAATTGGGGGAAAAATATCTAATTTTATTTAAAATGATAAAAAGAACATATTTATTAATGAGAAACCGCCTAAAAAGTTATTTGGAGTTAGGAAAACATTTATTCATCTTTTCCTCAATTAGCTGAGCATCCTGAATCTTTTGGAAATGTCTTATTCTTTGAGTGATAACTTAAAATTGCTTTTTGCTTTCTTTCTTGAAGGGTGGAGAGGGGTATGCATCACAATAAGTAAATTACATGTCAGTAAGATATATGATACTACATCTTATTCAAAGCAGATCAGATGCCTACATGTAATTTACTCATTATGATGCATACAAGGAACAAAAAAAACTTCATGCACCTCACGTTGTGATGTTGCAGCAGCTTGATTCAAAATGACAATTATCAAGAACAGTTTTATTACATTCACAATGTCCAACATAAATAGAACTTGTATGCCTAAGATAACATAGTTACATGATACATAAGTATCACCGGATCATTTTATTCTTGAATTTCTTACAAATAAGACACTTCAGAAAATGAATCAATGCACTACTTTACAAACATTTTTTAAAAAATGTTTCAGAAAATGGATAATTGTTATACATAGCCACATAATACTTTTCAGTTAAAGACTTATTTAAAACTTACCCTAAGTAGTACATTTTTCGGTACTTTTAATTGGGAAGACAGCAAAAAAAAAAAAAAAGGCATAACTCCTGTGTAAAGTGCTGGTGAAACTGTGGCCACTGTACTGCAAAGAATGGGTATCAGGGTAGTTGTTTGCCAAATGCAGATGTTCATGAAGCAACTTCCAATGAAGGACCCACATGGCAAAAAACTTTTATATCCTCTATTTTTATGTTGCCAAAAATCTAAAACCGTTCATGAATTATTTTACAAGAATGCCAACTCAGAAGCACCCATAGAGTGGAGTTGACATTAGCTACCAAGCAGTAAACAGAATTTTATTTAGGACTTAAATACTAACTTTATGCATATGTTATATATTTGCCCATTCTTAATGTTTTCTCAAAGTTCAATGAAATGCATCTTCTGCAGAGCAGAATAGCATAGTAGGTGAGAGGCAGTAGGACAAAGCAGCTGAAGGAGTATCAGAGGGTCTGGTGACAGAGCTATTATGTCAGTTAGAATGCTTTACCACTTTATTTACAAATCAAGAGGGATACTTTTGTATACATGCACTGGAGAGACATATACAATGACAATGATGGAACATTTGTGATGGAAATCCAGGGAAAATTATTGATTCCAGTCCATCTTTGGCTATGTGAAGGACCCTTTGGAAGTCTTTGAGCAAGTGAGAGTCTGCTGCAAAAAGGTATCTCAAATCCTGGAATAGAATTTTGAACATTGGCTGGGATAATAACACAGAGAGGCATTGCCAAACTTGTGCCCACAACTGGAGATATTCCAACCTCTATTCACCCAGAAAGCATTACCAAGTATAACTATCTCAAACCAATACTGATGGCAGGACCTCAGAGACATCAATAGATACTTTTTCTCAAACCTGCCAAAAACTCTGGCACAGGTCTGTCTAACTCAAACCCTAGTGGGCTGCAGTAGCTTTGTGTTTTTATTCCAGACTCTTTCTTAGTAACCCATTATGGCTGCTAGGATGACCATACCTTTTTTATTGTAATTGTAATTGAATTGCTTTTTAAAATTCAGAACCTTTTTTTTCTCCTTAACTAGTTTCTGAATTTTTCACTGCAACAGTAATGCTGCCAGCCATTGGATTTATAGCAAAACTATAGCAACAGGTAAATAATTTGCTTTTTACACCTGTGTGCAGCATTCAGACTTTACAAAATGCAATTTAGATGCATACAGGGAAGCATCTCCATGGAAAGCAGCTTTAATGCTCATATGTTGGAAATATTTTTCTTCAGTAGAAAGTGACCATTTAGGGAATGAGCCATTATTATGAGCAGGATCCAATAATGGAAAATCTACGAACTAAGTACAAACCAATCAGATTAAAGTATTGTTTTTGAAAAACCACATTTATGTCTGTGTGACGATGTGGGTTCTGCCCTTCAAGCTCCCATTGCTATACAGGAAGCCCTTGAACCCAACACCGTCGATAATGTTACCGAGTGAGCTGGTCAGTGAAGGCAATAACAACTGAGCATGGGGATGGTTGAAAAAAGTGTATAGTGCTTTTATTTAAAACAGTCAACAAAACAATGTTCCAATAAAGTGCAGTGATTCCCAAAAAGTTCAATAAATAATCCAATAAAAGAATGTGGAGGTTAAAACACACAAATAGAAAAAAACAATCCTTAAAACCAGAGGTTAAAATGTTCCTACGGGAAGCAGTCTTTAAAACAACAACAACAAGCCCTGTGCTTCTTCTGTTAGCGTCTCACCTGCTTTTCCCATATGAGCCCTGCAACAGGCGAGACGCTCTCAATGCAGCTGACCTTCTGCCTACTCCTGCTGCTACTACCACTGCCAGTCGCCTTCCCGATCCTTGGCTCCGGTCGGCTCCCCCCGACAGTGACTTGGGAATTCCACTGTGACCAAGGCTCTCACACAGGGAACACTACGTCCCAAGTCCCGGCTCCCGCTACCGTCTGCGGAAAGTCCCGCACCTTCCCGGTCATTCCCGCCCTGCAAAAACAAACTTCTGCGGGTGTGACCACAACCACTTCTCCCAGGTGTTGGCCAAACACCCAGGCGGCCTTCAGCTGCCTGCGAGCGTTTGCTCGCCTCCTTCCTGCTGCACCAATTTGCTCGCTCGCGCTCTCTCTTCTCTCTCCTCTCTCCTTCCTGCTTCCAACCTCCGTTTCCTTCTCTTTCTTTCTTTTCCTCTTCCCCCTCCTGACCGACTCGCGCTTCTTTTAAATGACGAGGGGCCATGACAGCTGTAACGTATTAGCCACGGGAGCAATCACGGATGTGGGCAGTTCCTCACCTGTGCACTCGGTGAGAAATGCCCACACCCCGAGCGTCCTGCGGCTCGCCATGGCCCAACGCCCCCTCGCTAAGCCGCCGCGAGAGCGGTGATTATTTATTTAAAAATGAATGGCCTTTGCTCAGTGAGCTGTGGACCCGCTACCACAGTCTGTCCACACTGAATTGCTGATGCTTCACTTTCAGAAGTATACAGCTTTGGGGAGAATTGTTAAAAGTCTTTGTTTTCAGGAGGCAAAAATGAATGGGTAGTATGGACAAAAGGCGAAAACACAGAAAAAGGTATTTGTTTTTAAATGAAAACATATCGATGTGAACAGGGCCTGAGAAGACTATTTGAAGCCACTGCTGACCATTCCAGCCATTGTCCTTGTCTGGAAAACTTTCACAGTAAACATTACTATCATTTGGGTACAAGGCACTGAGATAATTACATTCCTTTCCAATGTACATCTGCTCTCTGCACAAATGGGTTTAGCTACCTCAGATGACTTAAAAATTTTAAGGTGCAGTAAGTCCCCTACATATGAACCTTCAAGTTACGAACTTTCAAAGTTACGAATGTGTATTTCCCATAAATTAAAAATTGTACCGTAACTTCAAATTTTGCCTGCTAAAATAATCACCTTTTTACTGGACTATTCATCCTTCAGAACTTAATAAAGCTCTTTTTTTATAGACAGCTGACCCAGAATGTACCAGATACAATCTGCCGTTTTTACATTTACCTTTCACATTTGCCTTAGAATCATACCAGGCCTTTTGGAGTGCAGACACTCTTGTAGTCACTGGCCCAAATGACACAGCAGACAAGACTCAAGCACTTACTCTTATTGAAAAAAAGCAGATGGGGAGTTCCCCATTACCAGCAGGCAGAAAGGGTTAGGTTTTTAGTATAAGGTGGCCCATACCTTTTTACATATGCAGAATGGATGCATCCTTAGGTCTGCGATTATAATCAAGAACTTATATCATGGCTCGGGCTTTGGCATGAAAGCAGCCAGGAATTTATTTTAATTAAATGTAAAACCACAGATAGTGACTTAGCCTGAGCTAGTCCTTCAGAGGTCCTGTCCTTATATGCCAATAAGACAGTCAAACACTGATCGATAAAAGCAGATAACACCTAAGCTTGGTTAGCAAGTAGATCAAAGGCAATATAAGCAGTTTTGCTCTGTGAAGGACTACCTAAAGTATAATATGGTTTTTCATATTCTTCCATACTTCATAACAACTGGTAGTCTTTTTTTTCAATTCAATTCAATTCAATTTATCTTCCAAAACATTTTTTTCCATTTCAAAAATGCAGTGATCTGGATCCTATTAGACTGACAGATATACTGTATATGTATTTGTCACCTTGGGGAAATTAAGCTTATCAGTTCGCAGACTAAAGTTCCCGAAAACTTGTATATTCTGCCCTGAAAGTGCGGCACAAGTTCTGCAACTGACCCTGCTTAGTATTATGCAACTGGCTCAAGCATCGACAGCTGGACAGCATTGATTTATACAGTAGATGGTAAAAAATGCATTACTAATTTAGACAGATAGATAGACAGACAGACAGGCTTACACACACATTATGGTTTGAACACACACTTTGACTAAATAGAAATAAAAACTAAAAAGAGAGAAGACTTCTGGCTTGGCAGTCACAGTCACTAAAGGTGCATTGCTGTTGGTATAAAGGATCACCGGCTGTGTTTCCTGACACACTTCTTCTGAACAATTTGTTGGCTAAAATTACTCATTGTTAGTACTGTATGTCAGAGAAAGGATATGTAATGTTGTTCATAATGGCCATAAATTCTGTCTTCATTCTCTACTTCACTACTACCTCCAAAAGTGCATCCCATCACTAAACCTGCCTTCTTAATCAGCTTGTTATTTCAGTGGGCTGCTTTTGAAGTGATGTTACTGACCGAGCACATCACAGTCTACAATATCGCACTGGCCATCACAGTGTTGTAGAAGATGTGAAGGATGCCACTACCCCTGCTGTGCCTTTTCTTACATAGTTCCTCTGTGTTACAAGACTAGTCCAGCCTGCCGTTGATGTGGGCCCCTAGGTACTTTTAGTAATTCATCACCTCCATATACATCCCTGAATAGAGACTGGGTATAGAGGCTGTTTGGTGCAGTGTCTTGGTCTGAAGGGAAACTGCAGAAAATCCAGGAGCAACCATTGTTGAATTGGAATTCAATAACCACAGCCATCACTGGGCACACACACACATGTATTTACAGAGGGTCACCTTAGACTGTCCAATTGAAATAACACTCAATGGGTCAAAGACACAGAAAGAAATTACAAATTGCACACAGACTTTAATTGGGCTAGGAATTCATCAGTCCTTGTGTTTGTGAAAAAGCATTCTTAACCACTGTGCCACCCCAGAAGCTGGCTAAAGGACATGTATATCAATGCTCACTATGTAATAACATTGTTATTGCTGGAAGAAAAATTACACTTCTTACCATGTATAGCTGTCATGCTTTCTTTGTTATTATGAAGCTATAATGGTTAAAAATGCTGTCTCTTATTTCTTATACCCTTGATTGACCTAGTTAAGGAAAGAACTCATTTTCCCAGCACAAACAGATCAAAAGGTACAAGAAGGAAACCGGGCTTAACATGTTTTATTCTTTAAATATTGTAACATGTGCCATGAAACAAAAGCAAAATATTGATATGTTTTTTAATACTATAAAACCTGGATCATGTGTAATTCTGGCAGATGACAAAGATCAAGTCAAAGTGTATGTTGATTCAAGATGGCCAGTAATCTTAGTAGTTACACAAAGTCTCTGGTCAGGTTATCATTTCTGTTCATCTATTTCTAGTCAGTACTCTCTGCAGCCAAATCATCTTGTCTCTAGTAAGTGTCCCATGTGCCTATGTATCCTGTCATTCTGTCTCTAGACAGCTCATTGGCTGACTTTTTATTTTCCTCTTATCATTCGAGGCTCACAAGAGCCCTGTCCCTTTTTGCAGTCTCTCTTCTTAAGTGGAAAGGGCTTATGTGTCTAAACTCTTCCTGTCTTCTTTCTAGGGGCTCAACATCCATCATAGAACCATGTTAGAAGTAGCACACCCCCTCCCGGCCACTACATATTTCATATTCGGAGTCAGAGAATCCATAAAGACTCTGAGGGGATTGGGGGTTAAGTAACATCACGGCACAGCTGTTCTTAACAGTATGATCAAGCGTGCCTCCTGAAACAATGCCTTTTATAGCATAGAATATATGCTTACTTGTTAAAAAAAACTGTAACATCTTTCTTTAAATATCCTGTTCAAACTTAAAAGAGATTAAAAACATATAATTATAATAACACTCAGTATTTCAAATGCACAATAGCAAAAATCACATTAACCAACAACATTTCAGGAAACAAGTACCTTTTACAGTTCTTAACTCCATTTCATTTCCCCTTTGCATATTCTAATTTCTGAACTTTTTTTAAACACCATTAAGATTGTGAGGGAGAACTAGTGTACCACACCAACAATTAATTTAAAGGAGTTTGCTTTTCAAGAAATAATTCTAACATCCATGAACATATCCTTATATATAATACGCTACCGTGGCTGCCAGTTTGTCTGTCCAGCATTTTAAATCACCTGTAGCTCGCAAACTGTTTGACCTATTGACCTGAAATTTGGTACACATTTACTACGTGACGTCTACTATCCACTTTCGGAAGATGATTAAGGTTATTCCTCTTTTTATTTTTAATAATTGTAGAATCAAGTCTTGGTAGTGGCCAGCAGGGTGGGTGCCGTTCTCATCCCTACCACCTTTGCCGTCACTTCCCTCACCTCTCCATATCTTAAATCATTCTTGAGGCAGATTGAAGACTTAAGTGCCAGCTTAATTGAAAAATTAAGGAAAACGTATTAAGTAATTTCAACACAAACATTGTCTTAATCAGTTTTAACACAAAAAGAAGAGAAGAAGCAGGCTGCTAGGGTGGAGAAAAGAAGAGCTGCTCAGGAAGCAGCAAGTGAATCAGCCTCTGAGCAAATGAACGCTAAACGTACAGAGAAAGAGTATGAAAGTTATGAATGCTCATGTCAGGTATATTCACTGCACGTTATCGTGCAGTGTGCCGTTACTGGTAATAAATAATAATAATAAATGCCAATTAAAAATCCTTGCATCATGAAAAAAGCTAAACTGATGTACATACATACAGAATACAATTTTCTATGTAGTAGGATCCTTTCCAAATTGTATTCTAAATACACTGCAAATTTAGTAAGTGAACCTATAAAGGTCTGCAGGGCGAGAAAACCTGAGACCATCAAGCATTATTAAAAATGATAAACTTACAAAACCTGAGCAATGTGCAAAAAGAGGTAAAAGACAATCTAAAACCATTTCTGGGAATAGTATGCTTGAAAATGTTGTAACAAATGTAACATCTAAATTAGTGAGATTCCTCATTTACCATACCCATAGGCTAAGAGAAATATTCTGCATCCTGTTCTGAGCAATTAAAATTTTGCAGGAACGTGATTCATAATTTACGTTTTTACAAATGTTCAAAGTCATTAACAAACTGAATGCAGTACTTTTTATTTCTCCAAAATGGCAAAACACCCTTTCAAGTAAAATAACAGTTGAGTCAAATTAAAGATATATATTATTTATGCAGAGGGTAGATGGAGCTCAGAACAAACTGCTGAGAAGATGCCTTGCTTTCTTATTAAAAGAGGTTGAATGAGGTTCTGGGGGATCTTAGCTAATCAAAACAGCCAGATAGGCTAAGTGGTGACATCCAGATTGTAATCTTTCTTAAGTGCTATGCATTCCTGCCCAGCTGCTTAGTACTGATAAAATGCAAAAAGGAATGGTACAAATTTACAAGCTAAAGCTTTATATATTCTACATGATTTATCTGTTGTACTCAGGTGTGTCTGTATATGTGGGTTTGAACGTGTTTGGATTTAAATAACCAAGATTCAAGAGAAAATTAAAATACAATAACCTAACATTATTTCTTGACCAATTTTGGCTTTGAAATAAAATGAAACGATTTGCCTGTTTCTCTCATGCCTACTCCACAATGAATTCAAATGATTAATGTACATTGTCTTACATTTAGCCATGTGCACAGAACTCTGGCAGCAGATCACTGCTAGTGTCAGAGGGTTTTTTCTAGTTTTGCTTTATTTAGTTATTTACAATGAATATCCATCCATCCCTTTTATAATCCACTTCAGGCATAGCAGGCACACTCATGACTCCACATGGCCACTGAACCCCCAAAAATGCTGAATAAGGAGTTGCAGTGAAGGAAGTCATTTCTTACTTAACCAGGATTTCCTTACATTCTAAATAATTCATTTTATTCATTTAATCTATGAAAAAGTACATCACTGAGTTAATGACTTTGAAAATAATTACAGCTAAAATGGCTCTGATGCTTTATCTGTGCTCTGATCTTGGTCTTTACTGGGAAAGTTTTTTTTATAGTCGGCCATAGTGGAAGTTAAATGAACTCTTTAAAGACTAATGGTAAAGAGACAATCATTATTTTAATGAGATGTTTGTAAAATAATGGTAGTACTAACAATAAGCAAAGTTTTTAAAAGGTACAACTGGAATTAATTTTTTGCATTACTGCCAACATTCTTAAACTGAAGGAAATGAGAACTACCATTGTTTTGCAAATCTTCATTCTCTCATTTAAACGGTACACTTTGTACAATCACTTGAGTTTAGTTTACATTGGCTTTAAACAGAACCTTCCATGTTTTTTCAGCACCTTACAATAAGTTTTATTTATATTTTGAAATTAAGGTGAATTTCTGGAGTATCAAAGAATAAGAGTAAGACTTGGTGTGGGGTTGATAGGTATTGTGCTGAACAGAAACAGACTAAGATGGGCATGTGAAGTGAAAGAAAGATAACGGTGAGTTGGAATTAAAAGATATGATGAGAATGGGTCTAACCTCAAAGGAGGCAGAGGACTATGGGGAGTAGAGGTAAAAGATTTGGGGGGGCAACTGCCTAATCTGAGTAAACCTGCAAAATGGCTGTTAAATCAGCTATGATGATGACAATGATAACAACGTTTGTCCATTTCCTTGGTGACATAAATGTAATACGATACTTTTTCAGTGACTTTCCTGGTCTTTAATTCTTTGAAAATAAATGCAGTGATTTACTTTTTTTTTACATGTAAAGGCACTTTCCCCTGGCACACTGTATGTTTAAGTTATTTGCTGTTAAAATTCAATTGTGTCTTGTCCTTTACAGTGTACGAGAGGAGACAGAACAGAACACAGAAAAAGGTTTAGAGCATGGCAGTGACTTTATAGAATGTATAGCAAAGAAAATAAAAATTCAACAAAGATATGTGTGACGTCTTTTCAAATGCAAGTCCAATACACAACGGAGGTGGAATATCCAGTTCCCAATTTATAAGGGCTGTCTGCAAGAAGGGGTGTCCAGGTAGGTGGACAATAGAAGTGACATCAGCAGTGGAGCTGCCATTAGTCTTCTGTGGAGGAAGGAGGAGAGAAGGCATTAGAACACAGAGCCAAACTGGTTCTGTGGGTAATTACCATCACCAGGACCCCTGAGCTGCTTCCCAAGCACATGACCATGACAACAAATAATTTTTAACCTATAGTAGGCTAGATTCTATTTTGCACTTTAGTTATACATAATTAGGATACTATTACTACTACCCTCATTATTGGATTCAATGTTCTTTGAAATATGTAAACTCAGGGAAGGGTTCACA
The DNA here is from genome assembly GCF_016835505.1 of Polypterus senegalus. NCBI lineage: Eukaryota > Metazoa > Chordata > Cladistia > Polypteriformes > Polypteridae > Polypterus > Polypterus senegalus. The sequence goes on along the minus strand of NC_053170.1, from coordinate 69,074,898 downwards.
CATGGCAATTACCTATACCCCGACTCAAATTTTATGCATTACCACATAGCATACAATATGTCTTTCTTACCTGTAATGGCAAAGGTTTTCTGTCACTCTTGACGAACCATAACATTTGAATGATTACTTACCTAACTTCAGACAAGAATACTTTCATTTGTGCATGATATTTGGTTTCATATTTACAAAAGGATTAGCTATACCTTATAAAAACAGTGAACAACAACTCGGCACCTTTCTGAAAACATGTGTAATTAAATGGTGTGTGCAGTCAAAAGCTGTTTAATCAAAAAGTGTAATAAGTTCAGCACTTTCTCTGTTTGTAATTATGTAACTCTGTAAAATATTACTACAGTATATGGTTGATAAAACAAGTCACAATTTTTGATATGCTTTTGACAGTATGAATTCTTGTTGAATATTTTTCAAATGGCTGTAGTGTTTATGGATATATTTAAGTTGTTAATGATTATTTTGTTATTGTCTTAGAAAGATAAAAGTGTGTTTGAAATTGGTGTATTATTACATAGTATATCTAAGTCTAAACTTGACTTCTTCAAAAAATGTTTGGCATGGCTTCTTTCATACATCAGGACTAAATATTGTAAAATAGAATTCAATAATTAAAATAAAGAGTGACATGGCTGTTACTAGAGTAATAATTGAGTTTTTCACCCATCGTCGTTACCTCATGGGTTAGTTTCATTTTGGGAATGTTTAGTAAAACTTCCTGCTCTTTTATGAAGTAAAAATGGATAACAAAGTGCATTTAAGGACTGATTTAGTTTAACCCTACTATGGTACAATTTTGAAGTAGATTTGTTATAGCTGTACACATTGGCCGCAGTATGAAATTTATTGTTAAAAAGTCTTAACAGTCATGCAGCACAGCAATGTTACACAGGCATGTTGGTTCCTTTTTTTTTTTTTTTTGGTAAAATTTGGCACACTGCAAATGTAAGAGATATTTCTGTTTTGCCTACTAATTTGGAAGCCTTGTTTTTTTAACACTTTTTGGTCAACCTGCAATTTATTCGTACAGTTATTTATCAGATATATTTAAGTAGTGATCTGAAATACTTTCAAAAAGAGGAAAGACCTTTTGATAATAATAAAAATAATTAAATTTGATGTATAATTGTGAGAATGTGTAGGACCTTTAACAATAAAGACAAAAACTAAAAAAAACAGAAAATGTTTGCTGAGAATGTGCTTTTTCACTTCTATGTGAATGTTAATGTTAACAATATTTACAGTTTACTGTTGATTGTTTAAAATAAACATTTGCTAGATTTGGCTTTAAATTAATAGTATGACCTGATGAGGAATGTAAATGAATAAGACAATTGTGCTCAATTCAGTTTTAATAATAATAATACATTTTATTTATCTAGCGCCTTTTCCGTGCTCAAGGCACTTCACAGAGTTTAAGAGAGAACGGCAGGATATACAGTATATAGCATTGTACAAACAAAATAAATAAATAAAGAAGATTAAGACAGTAAATTCAGAGAAAAGCCTAACAGACAACACAATTGATGGTCTAGCATACACACATACAGGTTACATGAGCATCTTGACAGAGAGGTAAACTGAGAGAAGGGTAATAAAATCAAGCAGAGCTAAAAGCCTTCCTGAACAGATAAGTTTTGAGTTGTTTTTTAAAAGAATTCATGGAGTCAGCTGATCTGATTAATTTCTGTAGGTCATTCCAGAGTCTGGGCGCTATACAGCTGAAGGCTCTGTCACCCATGGAGTGAAGGTTAGTGTGGGGCACAACAAGATTGCCAGAATCAGAGGACCTTAGTGGGCGGGCAGGCACATAGTGATGGAGAAGACCACTGATGTAGTTTGGCGCGAGGTTATTTAAGGCTTTAAGGTTATTAGAAGGATTTTATATTCAATTCTGTAAGACACAGGGAGCCAGTGAAGACAGAGCAGGATGGGTTCCATCAAATTATTAGTGGTTAAGTAATTGGTGAGTTGGGAGGCTACAACACACTCAAGAGCTTTTCAAAGGAAAGGTAAGTGGGAAATAGGCCGGAAATTGTTAAGAGTGTCAGCATCAAGACCTGACTTTTTTAACATTGGGGTTACAGAAGCGATTTTAAAAGTGAGTGGCACAGAGCCAGAGTCAAGGGATGAGTTTATTATTGTTGTAGCAGTCGGGATTATGGGATAAAGGCAGGATTTAAGTAGTGTGCTGGGGATGGGGTCCAGTACACAAGTAGTCAGCCTCATCTTACAGAGCAGGTTATTAACAAACGCAGATGTGACTGGCAAGAACTTAGAGAAGGAGCTGGATGGAGTGGCAAAACAGAGAGAGATATAAACAGATGATGTAATTATGTCAGTTGAATTATTTAGATCTTTCATTTTGTTACGGAAAAAGTGGAGGAATTCCTCACATACTTCAGTAGAACAGGTAGTTGGGCCAGATGTTGGTTGTAGTAGTAAATTAACTATAGAGAACAAAACCCGTGGGTTATTGTGGCCACTTTTTATTATTCTGCCATAGTGGGTGTTCTTAGCAGCAGTTAGTAATTCTCTGTAAGCTCTTTGGTGGTCAGAGAAAGCCTGGATGTGCACGGTGAGGCTAGTCTTACGTGACATTCTCTCAACTATAGACCCTTCAGTACGCGAGCGACTTTCCACTCTAGTGTTTAGATCTTGACGGTGTATGTTTCCAAAAAAGAACACTGACTGCATTCTCGTACCATTGCTTGCAATGAAGTTTCAGTATACACTTTCCGCGGCATTACAACTGTACTTTGTGAGCATGTCCTTGTCGATCAAACATAGGAAGCTCTGCAGTCTACTTGTGACTTTACCCTGTAGGAAGTAACTAAATAAATCAAGGTAAATAGGTAAATAACATTCGATCTGGCTTTTATATACAAAGTACAGTGACGGCAAAAGTGAGACGTGCATTATCTGTGCGGCGGTGGGGGTGATTTTATAGCAGGCTGCTTGTTGCTTATCAACACATTTACAAGACAAAAGACTGTAACGGAGAGGTGTGAAGGGATTTAAGGTGGGACGTATTTACGAGTTTTTCCCTAGGCTTTGGTAATTCTAGTGTTAAAAGGCTGTACAGCAGCTGTTCTTTTGTCTCACTGCCTTGTCTCTCTTCTCTCCCAGACATCCTCTGCTCCTGTTGGGGTTCCCGCTTCTGAGCCGCACCCCTATAAAGAGGAAGATTTTCTATTCTTTTAACTGAGAGACGGAACTGTCCCCTACGACTACACATGGAGCTCGATTCACTCCTGTAAGAGACTTCTGTTTGTTTGAAGTGTTTGAATAACGTTTCTGTCTCAAAAATCTCCTGTGTATCTGTGCAACTCTGTGACCCAAGCGTGACAGCATATATGGATTTCACTTTCACCAAACAACAAATCTTTTAATTTTCGCAGATACGCCTCTTCATTGGGAAAAAACACTACTTTTACCTGATGGCAACACAAATTAGACAATCTACAAGTCTCTGACTTAAAGTTTAAATCTGAACAATATATTCAATCTCCTTTCGCTGTTCTGTTATTTCACGGAGTAATAATTTCCTTTTGTTTGCACTAATGCGATCTTTACTATCTTTTTTTGAAACTTTTGAATTTTCGTACTTCCATTATCTCTAACCTGCTCTGCATGGTATTGCACCAACATTTTTGAATTCTTTATGACGTTCTACTTTGTTATCTACTCTTTTTCTTTTATTTCTGGGCCCAGTCATGGTTAAATCTTTTGGCACAAAGTCTCATCTCACGGTATGTGAAAGTGTCTCTCTGAGAAAGTCACGTCTCGTCTCTTTTCCCAAATATTTTTATTATAATAGAGAGATACAACACCATACAAATGCTATTAACTAGAACAGCTGCATTTCCTAGCTATGATGTAAATGGACAAATTTAAATTTACAGTCTCTCACTCACTATTAAATGTATTTTTCTTTTTTACACATCTCCTGTTGCTAGAATAATTTCTAATACATTTTAAGCAAGTTATATGCCTAAAAGTGTTGTGTGCTTGTGTACATGAGCTCTTGCACAGTTATATAATATTTTGTTAATGTTTTGTATATGCAGAGTTGTATTTGAAACTGTCTACAGTGAAATCCGCTTTACAGTATAAAAATAAATTGAAACTATAAATTGACCTGAAATAACTGAATGGGATAGGCATTGTGACACAGTGCTTTCTCTACAGCCTGACAATAAGGAATTTGGGGCTTGTGTGCTCCCTGAGTAGAGAGTGCATGTTCTGCATGTGGGTTTGTGCCAGGTACTCCAACTTCATTCCACAGTTCAAAGACATGCAAGATAGATGAATTGCCATTGCTAAATTGGCCCCTTGTGTGTGTGTGTGTGTGTGTATTCACACTGCACTAGACTGGCGCCCTGTCCAGCTACGCCTGCCTTGTGCCAGATGATTTTTGGGATGCTCTCCAGCTGCCCAACATAAGTGTGCAAAGAAAATGGATGGATAGTTCAACAAATGAATTATGAATAGATGGGACCAGTGAGAGAACGTTATTTTTATAAACAGTCATTATAATTTAACCTGAAATACTTTTTAGTAAATAGAAACAAATACATCAAAACATTAAAACTAAATAGGAGAGATAACATTTACCTTAATGATCTCAATGTTTTTGATTGTAGATTACACTTTTGAACGAAAACACTTTTTTGTGAAGTTTACACAACAGGACTTAAAACACAATTTTGATTTATTTTTATACCTTTTTATATTAATATTTGCCTGTAATCTTTATCAAGACTCATTAATGTTTAGTTACACATATTAAATTCTCCCAATGTAAAATTATGATCTTGTTACAGGGAGATATTTATGAATCATTTTATTAATCTTTGTTCACATTGGATATTTGTTTGACAGTAATCAACTGTGTTGCGGGAGAATGAGTGAGAAGATCTGAGTGTCCTTACACAGAATCGATAAACAGTAGGAGAATAATAGTTATTTTATATGTTGATTACATTTCTTGCTATTTTTTATATTTTTACAGCAGGAGAACAAAAAACACAGTTATGTCAGACATTTCCAAAACTCAGAACTTGGCTGGATGAAATTAGCAGTGTAAATACAGCCAAGACTCTTTATATTTACAGTAGCTATTACGTTCAACTGTCTTACTTTGGTGATGAATTTGCATAGTTAAAGAATAACAGTCCAACTCTCTTGCATCTGATTAGAGTGATTGCTAATCAATCTCCAGTTAACTTGAGAACTTAAGCACTTTCAAGCAGTCAGGCCCACATTTAAAGCTAGAAATATTCTGCAAGACATTAAAACTGCAGACACAAACGCAACTAGCCTACTGTGTAAAATCCAGCCTGCAATGAATTTTCCTACTCATAAAACCACCTAATGTGAAATTTTATGACTGTGATAGAAAAAGAAGTATTGGGCTAAAACATTGGCAGACGGAATATAAAATCTTTCATTCCTGAGAGATTATTCGCAGTTAAAACCCACACAATAAATCAAGAAGGCATTAAGGAGAGTAGAGCAGAAGCAAAGAAGACTTTTTTTTCCAATAGCACACTTTTCACAGCCGTGTAGGGAAGTCAAAGATCTCAGTGCCCGCCACCTGCCACAGATGTGTACAGGGTTTCATTTTTATTCTTATAGTATACAGAATTGATGGGATCTAAATTGCATACACAGAACCTAATAACCGTGTTTTGGCATTAAGTGAATTTAGAATTTAAGATAAAGGTTTTGCTTAGAGAAACACATAATTTCATTTCAGTTTAGGAAGCATGCTGATAATAGAATGGAATAGAACAGAATATACTTTCACATTATTGTAATAGTTCAAAGATACAAAAACACATTATTTTTTATTTAAGATTTATATATGAAAACAGATAAAATAGAATCTAAATCATTATATTAATATATTATGAATGAAAATATAGCATTTGCTCTTCACTGGAAATATATTTACAAGAAGTAAAGCAGGAGTAATGTTGTTGTGCATTATATGATGCCAACTTAGAATATACATTTTATAAATTACAGATATTGTGAGCATTAATACCACTGCATCTCCATCTAACATCACTAAATCAAGTCACATACTTAAAAAGTGTACTGTTGTGTATTATTTCATTTTGTATATCTTTGTTAGACAGTGTTATTGTTGAGAATGCAATTTTTTTTTAATTATGCTATTCATTTCACAAGATCTATTAAGCTTTGATCATTCACCTACATATAGTGAGCTGGTGGTAATTAAACACAATTATATCATGTCTTTTAGTTTAGTTTGTATTTCTGTGCATGAAGTGCTTTAGGTATGGCCGGTGTAAAAATAGGTAATTGTGGAACACAGAAGTTTAGTAATGCTAAACAAGTCAAAAAATTTACACAGTTAACGGATTGGAAAGATGGAACATTCTACACCTTGGAGCTTCTTCAAATGATCAGTTTTCATATTTTTGTTTATTAAATAATTTTGTAACAGTGAGCTATATTCAGAAATACCATTGAATACATGCTTTTTAACAGTACTTTTCACAATGTCATGTGAATAAAAACACAACCTAAATTGGCTTGTGGTGAATCAATAGCATTCAAACACAGCACATTCCAATTTAAGTGATGTAAAAATGACAATGATTGATGTCTTGGTAGGATGTTATAATAGATTTTCCCTTCGACTGCCACTTTTTTTTAATGACAGTCCCCCAACACCATCTCTTCTACAACAGCAACTCCTACCTGTTTATCTGAAAAGGCCAGTGCCAAGTCCTCCTCTAACCATTAGTATGGGCTGTTCCATAACTAAAGAACAAGCAAGGAGACAACTGGCCAGATGGAGTCAGTCCTCAGAATCTTAAGGCCTTTGTTGACCTGCTTTGTGGTGTCCTCTATCATCTGTTGTCTGTCCCTAAGACTTCTAGAAAATGTTGCTGCCATGGAAAACATCCAGCATTTTCCTGTTTCAATGAAGGCAACAGCCTCTTCAACTAATGACTATAGTCAAGTGGTACCTGCTACCTCCCTCACAGCATCAAGACCTTTGAGTGGCTGGTCCTGGACTATGAGTCTTTTTGTGATAGACCACCTAGACACATTGCAGTTTGCCTGTTGGATGAAAAATTGTAGTGGAGGATGCAATTATCTCTCAGTGCAACAAGGCTTATTCTCACCTGGACAAACCTGGCAGAATTGTGAGGATTATGGTTTTTTTAATTTCTCCAGTGCCTTCAGTACCATCCAGCCATCCCTGTCAAGTGGTAAACTCAGAGATTTTCAGATGGATGAGCCTATGGTGTCCTGTATAATGAAATATCTGTCAGGCAGACTGCAGTTTGTAAGTTTTAAGATAAAGGTCTGCGCGGGACTGATTTTTTTTTAATCCATGACCACTAACTCCTGCATATACTCCCACCCGCAGAAACAAATTGCTTCCATTAAGGGAAAAAGTCATGTATGGTTGATAAGCCTATTTAACATAATTGTGTACAACGAGGTGAGTGAAGCTTTGACTGAGTAGTCCTTTTCACATTTTTTTTTTGCGACAATTTTGCTTCATCATTACTTATTACAGATTATCCGATGGGACTTAAATAATAACTTCTGAGCACAAGTCCTCACATCCTTTTCACAGAAAAGAGCAGTGTAAGCAACTTGTCTTGTTAAAGCTTTGTATTGTAGGTAGGCAACCACTTGCTCTCCTATATAGAAATAAAGTATAAGAAATGTTAATGACTGCTATTCATCTATACTAATAAAAGGCAAAGCCCTCACTGACTCACTGACTGACTGACTGACTGACTGACTCACTCACTCACTCATTCACTCACTGACTCAGTCATCACTAATTCTCCAACTTCCCGTGTAGGTGGAAGGCTGAAATTTGGCAGGCCCATTCCTTACAGCTTACTTACAAAAGGTAGGCAGGTTTCATTTTGAAATTCTACGCGTAACAGTCATAACTGAAAACCTACTTTCGTATACTGTATACGGCCATAGCGGGCAGCTCGGTCGCTGTGTGAGGCAGAGTTGCGTCTTGCGTCTCGCATCATCACGCCTCCCACGTAATTGAGTGCCTGCCCATATATGGCCGTCCCTCAGCGGCAATCCAATTGAAACACTCTGCCACTAAATATTCAGACGAAGATGAGATGGTCAGGGTGGTGTTTGACACAAACTTAGCGAAACTGCGAGAGAAACTTTTAAGTGCCGGGTCTTAGCTAACATTAAATAAAGCCGTGGACATCGCAAGATCGCACGAGATAGCATAGGCATAACTCAGAAGCTTCGATGCATGTACTCTGAGCGGCTCATGTGAACTGACTATAAACACAGTACGCAGAGAACAAGCAAGACCTCTAAAGAGCACGGAGACTTTTGATCACGTGAACGTGTCTGCAAAAAGTGGCGTCTCCTGCACTGCAAAAATACTATAAAAGTCGAGCAGCCGGCGCACGTACGTAGCTGTGCCGGCATTTGAGACGCTGACTGCGCTTCTGCCTTAAGTGAAAGTAAACACTTTAAATTTTTTCCTCCTTCCCCTGAGCTATAGCCTAGACAACTGCAAACACGGGATCCCATTTCTAGACCGCGGCAAACTAATATTAAGGCGCTTCGCACTTTCTTTTGCACGTATATGATTATGAGGTCATCAGGTTGGATTATGAAGACACGTACAGGAGTGGAGGACCGACTGCCCGACTCTCTGCGTACTGCGTTCATAGTCAGTTCACGTGAGCCGCTCGGAGTACATGCATCCAAGCTTCTGAGCTGTGCCTGTGCTATCTCGTGTGATCTTGCGATGTCCATGGTGTTATTTAATGTTAGCTAAGACCCGGCACTTAAAAGTTTCTCGCTACAGCAATTTTAACTCTGTTACAAAGTGATCCAAAGTCTCGTTTATACCTCATGTTTTCTCATTAAACTTGTATCTCGCGAATAAAGTATTCGGCATTTTTCTTCAGCGCTCTTTGAGGGCTCTTCCTTCTTTTCTATGTACTGCGGTCATAGTCAGTTCACGTGATTACGTGGGAGGCGTGATAATGTCACATGCAGCTCCGCCCCCCACGGCTATCGGGCTAACGTGCATTACAGTATATGGAGAAAAATAGATTCCAGTTATGACCATTACGCGTAGAATTTCGAAATGAAACCTGTCCAACTTTTGTAAGTAAGCTGTAAGGAATGAGCCTGTCAAATTTCAGCCTTCTACCTACACAGGAAGTTGGAGAATTAGTGGTGAGTGAGTGAGTGAGAGAGTCAGTGAGTGAGTGAGTGAGTGAGTCAGTGAGGGCTTTGCCTTTTATTAGTATAGATGTAGATAGGTGTGTATATATATATATGTATATGTGTGTTTATATATGTATATGTGTATATATGTATATATGTAGATATGTATATAGATATAGCCATCTGGGAGCTCCCTCAGTCCTTTAATATTCCCTGACCCGGAAGTGTTCCTGCCCAACAGTCCACAACAGTCCACAAGTCCTTATTCCTTCCGGGTCAGGGTAGTACTTTTCTTCACCCCGGAAGCCCGTCGCTCTTCCTGTGACGAACTTCCGGGTCATAGTGCACAAATGAGTCCACTGGCCTCCCGACAGTGACTCCCAGTGGTCCCCAAGATATCCAGCAGGGCTGTGCATAAAAACTACATAGTCCATGAGGCCCTGCTGGAATATGTATATTGTATGTATATGTATATATGTATATATATATGTATATATATATATGTATATGTATGTAGACTCAAACCGATTATGACAGCAGCAATCCAAGCTGTGAGAAAACACTAAAAAGGAGAAGTGTCAGACGTTGTGGTACATTTTCTGATGCAGCTAGATGAAAACAACTTTGTGACGCTGCCGCCAAATACTCTCAGAAAAATCCACAAGTTAAAAGAGATGCTGCCGCTAAATACTCGCATAGCGATTTGGGTAGTGAACACTTCGATGAATGAAACCTGTTATCTTTACAACGGTTGACAAACACGGAATGTAACTTGAACACAACACGTCCTTCAAATGCAAACCTGATTGAAAGAAATAATGATAATCAAATCCTTGATGACAGCAACACTCATAACAGTGACAAAACAATTACATTGACAATCATGTTACGTTATTTTTAAAATGTTTCCTTTTTTTTTTCATAACTTCTTTAACACATGACTTCTCCGCTGCGAAGTGCGGGTATTTTTCTAGTTCCTCATAAATGTGATGTTTTGACACAGAAGGTAGGTGTCGCTCATATTATTTAGTTTTGCTTAAAACTAGAATTCCTCACTTTCAAAAAGTATTTACTATGCATATACTGGCATCTTCGCGTGTTCTTGCTAGCTCTGTGAGAACAGAGGGCATTACTAACAGCTGGCCAGTTAAATTAACTGCACTTTTTCATTTCATTTAATGCACGATTATTATAAATTATTAAAAATCTCTTCTTGTTTCTGCACCACTGTGATCCTGGTTATATACACTGTATATTGTGGACTGGGACCCGGACACAGGTAGACGGACAACATAGTTCACCCAACACACTTTTATTTGCAATATTTACAGGCTTTTTTGTGCACTCACACACCCCAGTGCCTCCAGCACCGATTCCCCAAAGTCCAGGCCACACTCTCAGTCACTGTGCCTCTCTCTCGACTGCCTCCCGTCCTCTCTCCAGCTCTGTCCTCTTCCACCCGACATTCACTATCGACTGAAGGGAGGCGGCCCCTTATATGGGAACCCGGATGGGCTCCAGCTGCTTTCCGGCAATCAGTCCTAGCCACACCCCAGTGTGGCGGAAGTGCCGGCTGCGCACCCGGAAGCCGTTCGGGTGTCCCCTGTCGTCTTCCCCCCAGCACTTCCTGGTGTGGCAGAAGTGCTGGGCTCCAGGGTTCTTCAGGCACCTGGGCGCCGCCTGGCGGTGGCCATGGGCCCCTACAGGGTTGGGCTTCCAAGCCGTCTACCCGTGGCCCCCAATACAACCAGAGCGATCGCCCCCTCGAGGTTTGGAGGAGGCACAAGCCCTCCTCTGGTCCTCCTGGGCATCCCCGGCCAGGGACCACATGGGATATTTCGGCATCGGGGCGCCACCTGGGGGTGGCCACGGGTCCCTAAAGGGCTGGGCTTCCAAGCCCTGTACCCGAGGCCCCCAACATAACCAGGACGGACGCCCCCTCGCGGTCTGGAGGAGGCACAATATATAAGGCTCAACAAATAAATCTATTTGATTTGCATATTAATATGTGATTATAAACATTGATGATGGTATATAAAATGTTTATACTTAGAGTAATTGAAGCAATTTCAAGAGATATTCAGTACACAGCCTTTCATCTTTTGTTATAATGACATATAATGGGAAAATAAGGTATATGCATGCGCAATGGAGGTGAAATATTTTGTTCTTTAACATAATCAGCAGTCATGCTATAAAAGCATTTTTAGCAATGTTGTGGAAATTAACATGTCAGTTGTGACCACACACCCATAATTATTGACGGTCTTTAGCATGTCATGTACAATATCTCTTCTCAGTTTTTAAATTTCAAATTAAATATTCTGCTTTAATTTTAATTTCCTATGCTCTTCGTTCTGCACCCACATGTTTGTTGGCCACCTGTTCCCATCCACAATACTGAAAATCACTCCCGTGTCACAAGCAATTGAGTTAGGTCCTGCAGGATTGCAGATCTCTACCTCAAGCATCATGTCTCTGACTTTCTCCTTACTCTTTACACCTCACACTATAAATATAACACAAGGTCATCCTATCTACAGAAATTTTTGCATGATTCTGCACTTAACGGGTATATCAACATGGGGAATGATTATAGGTGTCAGGTGGAAAACTTCATTTCTTGGTGCAAAGAGAATTGTCAGCAACTTACAATCAGCAAAACTAAGGAACTGGTTATTGACCTTTGCTGCACCAAAGAGCCGATATACCCAGTCACTATTCAGGGATGGATATGGTGGTGGTGCATTGCTACAAGTACTTTGGGGTCCACATCAATGACAGATTGGAAAGGTCTCGTAACAGAACATCACTTCAAGAGAAGCCCCCCAAATCAACAAGCTAAGGCCAAGTTCTGTTATGGGACACACTTTAGACACCCTGGAGGTACTAGCAAAGGTGAGAATTAAAACAAAACGGAGCGCCATTACGAATAATGCTGCACATCTTCTCTCTGACACTCTAACACTGAGGACTTTCAGCCAACATATTATTCAGAATGAATACATGAAAACATTTTTTTTAAATCTTAAAATTTTATTGAGTCCTAAATTTGAAAGGATAAAAATGTTTTCATTTTTTTTCATTATATTAAATATTTATTTCAAATGATAGAACAGTTTGATAATTATTTACAATATCTATTTTAAATATAAGTTATGACTATAGTTCAAGAATCTGTAGACAAATAATAAGATTACTACAGGGTTATTAAATATCACTGTTATTAAATATCTTTACTGTTCTGAATATCGTTATGCAGAAACTCTGAAGTTTTTTAATGTTGGAGTCCCCAAAATGAGAATTATTCCTTCAAGACCTCACAGAACCCCTCCAAGCACACACACACACACCATCACATGTTAAATCACATTTTAAGCTATTCAATTCCAAGTTTAAGGTGTTGCACTTTCAATGCAATTAGTTCAGAGCCAATATGTTTTCTCCTAAGCAGAAGCTAGTTGTGAGGCTCTGTGTTTAAATCTGTATATGGAACAAGCATCCAAATGTTTGATTGATTTTTTTGTTACATGAAAGGTGCAGGAACTTCCATATTTTGTTAATCATTAGCAAAAAAAAAAAATGGCAGTTATCATTAGTTGGGTAGGTTAATGTTCATATTTGAGATGTCTGCACACATAAAGAAATATTCTGGAATGTCTCCATCAGAATTTTCAGGGGAAAATGCCATTTTAAAAATGGCAGAATTAGAAAGGTATGGTTTCACCTTGATTTTCCCCAGAGGTCGTGGCACCCTTTAGAAGATCATTTTCTTTAGGTCCTGTATAAGGTGGAATTTATTTTTCGATTTTTCTGTCACCAACTAGCTTTAGCTTAGAATACCTTATCTTCAAAGCATTACATTACATTACTGTTTATTTACCTTATACACAGTGTGACATAAAAAAACAGAGAGAATGTAAAAAACATTTTAAAAATTCCATTACATATACGAGATATGTATATGTGCTGGGCAGTGTTTTTACCGTTAATGATTATATTTGTAAATATGTAGAGCAGATCGTACTGTGTCTAATGGGAAGCATACACTGAACTGAATCAAACCTTAAAATCCATCCATCTCCTCACGACATCTACTTCACAGCAGAAATAATATTTAATCAGGGATGAATAAGACTTTAGAGGCTAAAAATAATACAATCTGCTGCCAACCTTGAGTTTAAAGTATTTTAAAATAATAATATGACATTTGCCTAGTAAGAACTTGCATCTGTTTAAATGTTAATGCATAACATGCTGTGCTTACCTTGCCTTATTATTCCACAAACAAATATATTTTTAATATACAAAAATGGAACAAAGCTGTTCAAAACATCAGTTTGCTTTGCCTGAAGAGTTAAGCTATTAACTATTAACTGTTAATCTGTTCGGACAAATGCATAGCATTAACTTTGTTTAATTCTAACTTGTCAATGATACAGTAATATAACATAACATACATTATCTTTTACAAGAAGATAAACTTAAAAATGTTAACCTGATTATATACTATTTAGAAACAAAATTTTGAGCAATGCTATTATGCTCAGTTTTTTTATCTTTAGAAGATAATTTAAAATAAACATTCTAGTAAGCTTCTTTCAAGTGAAATAGTGAAGTCAGATTGTTGATCTGAATATGCTTCAAATTCCATGCAGAATTTAAATTCTCTGCACTTAAATACAGTTGTGCAAAGTATTTATAGCAGTTGAATCACAAAGACAAACCAGCTCAGACACATAAAGGCAATGTTTTTTGCATAATTGGTACTTATTAGTGATACAGTACACAAGGATGTAAAAATCTGGATGAACCATATATCTGTTTTGTTTTGTTTTTTTAATTTTTAAACCTTTCTTGTTGGCTAATTTTTGAAAAATGCTAGCTTTTTGATTTATCTTAACAAACACTATTTCATTCATCACAATAAATCACATTATAATTCTTAAGACACTGCTGAACCATTCATTATTAGGACGGTGCAGTATTGGACAATGCATACAGTATATCATAAATAATAAACATCAAAATTGATAAAAAATGTAAAGAAATGTATTTATTATCAACAGTAAGTCTGTCAGAAATGTTAATTTATTTTGACCAGCAACTTGACAAAATGTCTGCAATTGAGTGAGAGTCCTTGAAGGATGGCACCACGCTGAGTGGCTCATGTGCCGTAAATTTAAAATCTTTCCTTGCACGATCCATGCTTGTTGCAAATAACAGATTTGGTAGTTGGTGACTGACTGCTGTCAGTGGGCGGCAGAATGCCCATGTAGTGCTGTCCTAACAGTCATTATAATCTAATCTAATCTAATATAACATAATATATATAATGATAATTATTGTGATAAAGAAATGCCTTTGGTGCAGATATCCACATCAATACCAGAGCCAGTAGTTTCCACATAATCCAACTAATTGCCACTATCTCAACCAATGACATTATTATTAAGATATTAATCTTGTAACAAATCTAGTTGTTTCAAAACATCAGCATCTTTATACCTTTTTCGTGATGACATAACTCTGGGCTGTCTATTTATAGTACTATTTTCTAAGGCTATCCACTAGATGCCAGCACTATAGTAGATAACTGAGATGCAGCAGCAAGCTGGCTGCCTCTATGGCGGTTGTATACTGAGATACATGTTATACTGTGTGTCACACCTAGATAGGCTCAGTGAGATACAGCTGAACTTGTGCCTCTTGTTCAAAATGTTAGTGTATTAATTAATTATAAGGGCTCATTCACACCTAATGTTTTTCTAACATTTTAGCACTAGATTAGAACTCTCCTTAACTGCTTGTTAAGTTATTTGCCATTATTTTCAATAACACCATTCACATCTAAGTGTTTTAGCAGGGAGCGACCTAGAAAACTCATTTCTGCAGCAGTTTTTGGGAGGTGTCAGCCAAATTCTTCTTTAATGGAAATGAATTGTAACACTCGTAAAGCGCTCGTTTAAAAAAAAAGTTTTTACAGGAAAGCACTATTTCTTTCTGTGAAATGAGGAAGGAGTGAAGCAGTTTAATGAAACCAGAAAAAAACGTTGCCGTACTTCAGTGAACTAGTATAAGCTATTTGATTGAGAGATTAAGCATGTGTATAGCTTGCAATCAAGTGAAAAGTAACTTCACAAAAGCTATAAGTAAATATTTAGTTTAAATCAGGTGAAAAATTTTAGTGAGTTTGGTATGATGTTTTAACATAGGCAGAGAGATAACGTAGAGCTGTCATTCCTGCCTCTTGATGTCAGAGTCTACATGATGTTTTTTCCTCTTATTTCTGGATTAATTAGTATCAGTGAGTGTTCTTCCCTGTGGATGTTCAGGGTTGTTGAGAGCTAAAACAGGGCCTGGGGAACAATTTTTACAGGGCTACCAAATAAATAAATAAAGCAATTTTTTTATACCTTTGTGTTTTATTAATATTAAAAGAATTAATAAACAGTATCAGACTAGTAGAATCAAACTAAAAAAAGACACACAAATGTACTTATAACAATGTTACTTTAAAGTTAATATCAATATTTCTTTTTTAACAAAAAAATATAATGTAAAAAAAATCAAATCATTATTTCTAATTTTAAATAATTAAAATTAGTAACAAATCACAAATTAGTAACAACAAAAATTAAATAACGTAAATATAAACTGAATCACAAGGGTCAATAATGGCACTCAGCACATAATAGTAACAATAACTGAGAGCCTTTTAATTACAAATCATAAAATAAATATATTTATAAATTGTTGCTTACCTTTTGTGTGGGCGGTGTTGAAGAAACAAAGAATAAAAATAGTAACACACAACACAGCATTTACATTGGTCTTGACTGAAACAACATATGCTTATAGTGTGCTCACAATGTACATTCTGGGCCAGGTGCTCATACTGCAGACAAATGCATCCCCTCTGTCTCCTTAGATGGGTTTTGCTTCCACGCATACTCAAGAGAAGGAATGGAAAATATGCACTGACCTGCTGTTTGACTTGAAACATGAAAGCCACACACATTCTTTAAAAAAAATACAAATTTTATTACAAAAAGAACATTTTCTTTTATTTTATTAAAATCAAATAACATTCCATACAAATAACTCAGGTTTTACAAAAATAGATTTGAAACAAATCAGCCCCCACCCCTGAGAAAGAGAGCTAGGCCAGCAGAACTTTAAGCTAGTAAAAATAAGTTAAAAAAAACAACAATAAAGTATTTTGGGGCCCTGTGTGAGCCCCTAGGAACTGCATGCTGAGGGAATCTTACCTTCTCTTTCTCATTGGGCCTGCAAATGATTATCTATTTTTAAACACTGAACACTAGAAATCATGGACGTCTTAACAGCATTATAGTCCCCCAGGCAAAGCAGTGCACTGGGGCCCCTACCTACACAACCACTCAGCCCTTCCCAACATACATAGATTAGTGTGGGGCCCCAGGCAACTGCCCAGCGTGCTCATGCGTTAAGATGGCCCTGCTAGCAATGTGTCAGTGGTTCTTCTCAATTCACAATATACTTTTTGCTCTTCATCTGCTGTGAAGCAAATAACATATGTCCTCTTTTCCATCCCAATCTTGACCCCACGAAGATTCATGATATGAACACTGGTTCTTGTGCCACCAGATCACACTGTTTCAGAATATCTATGGTAATTAACTGTGTTAAACCTAAGAACATACTTTATTTATAATTTTATGTTACTGGATGCAGCACACTCTTTTCCAATTCGTTTTTGTGGTTGAGCCCTGCAAAGGACTGGTGTACCATCCACCATGATGTATTATTTCCAGTGCTGCTGTGATAATCACTGGCTGCCTGAGACCCTAAACTCAGTAGATTAAAATTACCACTCAGCACATGGAGATTAAATGTATATCTATTCATTTCTTGTTATTTGATTCTTTAACCTCTTCCTAACTAGCTATCACCAGACCACACAAGTATAATGTTGCCCTGACTGTAGCTGGCAATATTTTCACAAAATAGCACAATTATTTTTTTGTTTTAGTAAGGAATAATATTTCGTAAATATCATAAAGATACTATCACATATCACTGTACTTGTGTGGTTATCAACATCTGTGTTTAATCTTGGAATTATTCAGGATTCTACCCAAGTTCTTCATAAAGAGTGTAGAATTGTCATCTAGATTTCCTTTGCTCCAAATAGAATGAACACAATATCTACGCTAATGATGGTGATGGGACATATTCTTCAGTACAGTGGATTAAAACACTAAAGTCATAAAACACATCCGGGAGACATCACAATCACGTTACAACACTAGAAAACCTCACAACCTATATAATGATCACAGGACATTGTGTCCATCATATTGTCCTTCAAAATGCTTGGAAATTGGCAAACAAAAGGTAGAAATTTACACTGCTCAAGTGTAAATGGGTCCTTAAAAAGTATTTTTGCATGCTTCTTTCCAGATAATATCACTTCCACTACAGTTTTCATAGCTCAGTCTGGCCATTTTAAGGGAATGTGAAATTATCTTGGCAGCATAGCTATTAAATGTAGTCATTTGGCTAATACAGTGCATCAGGAAAGTATTCACTGTGCATCACTTTTTCCACATTTTGTTATGTTACAGCCTTATTCCAAAATGGATTAAATTAATTTTTTTCCTTCAGAATTCTACACACAACACCCCATAATGACATCGTGAAAAAAGTTTACTTGAGGTTTTTGCAAATTTATTAAAAATAAAAAAAATGAGAAAGCACATGTACATAAAGTATTCACAGCCTTTTCCATTAAGCTCAGATTTGAGCTCAGGTGTATCCTGTTTCCCCTGATCATCCTTGAGATGTTTCTGCAGCTTAATTGGAGTCCACCTGTGTTAAATTCAGTTGATTGGACATGATTTGGAAAGGCACACACCTGTCTATATAAGGTCCCACAGTTGACAGTTCATGTCAGAGCACAAACCAAGCATGAAGTCAAAGGAATTGTCTGTAGACCTCCGAGACAGGATTGTCTCGAGGCACAAATCTGGGGAAGGTTACAGAAAACTTTCTGCTGCTTTGAAGGACCCAATGAGCACAGTGGCCTCCATCATCTGTAAGTGGAAGAAGTTCGAAACCACCAGGACTCTTCCTAGAGCTGGCCGGATATATCTAAACTGAGCGATTGGGGGAGAAGGGTCTTAGTCAGGGAGGTGACCAAGAACCCGATGGTCACTCTGTCAGAGCTCCAGATGTCCTCTGTGGAGAGAGGAGAACCTTCCAGAAGGACAACCATCTCTGCAGCAATCCACCAATCAGGCCTGTATGGTAGAGTGGCCAGACGCAAGCCACTCCTTAGTAAAAGGCACATGGCAGCCTGCCTGGAGTTTGCCAAAAGGCACCTGAAGGACTCTCTGACCATGAGAAACAAAGTTCTCTGGTCTGATGAGACAAAGATTGAACTCTTTGGTGTGAATGCCAGGCGTCACGTTTGGAGGAAACCAGGCACCGCTCATCACCAGGCCAACACCATTCCTACAGTGAAGTATGGTGGTGGCAGCATCATGCTGAGGGGATGTTTTTCAGCGGCAGGAACTGGGAGGCTAGTCAGGATAAAGGGAAAGATGACTGCAGCAATATACAGAGATATCCTGGATGAAAACCTGCTCCAGAGCGCTCTTGACCTTCAGCAGGACAACAACCCTAAGCACACAGCCAAGATATCAAAGGAGTGGCTTCAGGAAAACTCTGTGAATGTCCTTGAGTGGCCCAGCCAGAGCCCAGACTTGAATCCGATTGAACATCTCTGGAGAGATCTTAAAATGGCTGTGCACCGACGCTTCCCATCCAACCTGATGGAGCTTGAGAGGTGCTGCAAAGAGGAATGGGTGAAACTGGCTAAGGATAGGTGTGCCAAGCTTGTGGCATCATATTCAAAAAGACTTGAGGCTGTAATTGCTGCCAAAGGTGCATCGACAAAGTATTGAGCAAAGGCTGTGAATACTTATGTACATGTGATTTCTCAGTTTTTTTATTTTTAATAAATTTGCAAAAACCTCAAGTAAACTTTATTCACATTGTTATTATGGGGTGTTGTGTGTAGAATTCTGAGGAAAAAAATGAATTTAATCCATTTTGGAATAAGGCTGTAACATAACAAAATGTGGAAAAAGTGATGCGCTGTGAATACTTTCCGGATGCACGGTACTTACTGTACATTTGGCTTCCTTCAAAGTTACTGGCTAGACTTACCATAAAACTAACCACTTTACCTTGAAAACTCCTTCTGTAAACCACCTTCTTGGGGGACACACATTTTTCTTTTGAAAGCCACTACATTTTTGAATTCTACACTTTTTCTGGGAATCATAGATCTCTATGGACATCATCTTCATTAAGACTGCATTTTGTAAATATACTCAATATGAAGACTGCTAAAAAATCTATAATACTTTAAGTATGATATATATCATCACCCTGAAATTGAAAAGGCTGTGATTTTCTGACATGTCATATGGAAGAATTCTGAACTGATTTCAAAATAAGGCTTCATTACCCTTGTTTCATTTTCAGCATTCCCTATTTTGGCTCTGCTCTCTGTGGGTCATGATATGACATTTTAAACCAATTTCACTGTTGAGATGGAGGTCATTCCTAAAGAAAGAAAGCAAGGTATAACATTATGAAATTAATTTTTCTTTAAAATTCACCACTAGATGAATACTACACAAGTACTCCTCTCTAATGAGCTTAAAAATTAAAACTTTACATGAGATGCTTTAAACACAGTGGTGTTGAATGTATGTGTTTATTTACAATCCTATATATTTAGGCATATTCAGTTATTAGTTCATTTTCTGATTCTTCTTATTCCAATATTGGAATGATGTGTTGTGCAAATCAGAACTAAATTTCAAACAAGGAATAATACATTTGAATAATATATTCACACTGCATTTCTGTTTGAATGATACTGCATATGCATTATCCATCCATCCATCCATTATCCAACCCGCTATATCCTCACTACAGGGTCATGGGGGTCAGCTGGAGCCAATCCCAGCCAACATAGGGCACAAGGCAGGAAAAAAACCCAGGGCAGGGCACCAACCCACCTCAGCATACGCATTATCTTGTGGTCCATCAGATGAACACAATATAAGAAAAAGTTTCAAATGGTAACAAAATATCCTTGATTTACATGATATAATATTAGTGGTATAATAAGAACAGCCTTTCCCAGGACTCAAAAAGCAGAGTTTAATTTTATCTGCATCCATTTACACAGGAAACTATGTTAAAATACAAACATTAGAAAAGGAGCACTCTATTTCTATATAGCAAAATCATTTGTTCCACTTTATCGTGCTCCTTGTAGTATTTGACCTGTTGGGTGACATCAAGAGCAGTTTGCATTTATTCATTACATCGTTCGCTATAATTGATAAACAATTTCACCACATCAGCTCCTACATTTTTTAAGCTCTTGTAGTGCTGTATTGAACTATTATTTAAGTATTAATGTATTCATCATTGCAAGATGGTTTGCATAAATGAATAATAAATTGTGGAAAGTAAGACCCATAATAGAAATATGCAACTCAGTATGCCTTTACCGTCTGGATAAGCAGCACCAAGGGCAATACAATTCTTCAGTGGTTAGTGATGCCACCTCATAGCTCTGGGGATGTGGGTTCAATTGTTGGCCTTGCAAGGTACTTAAATTTCCTCTTTTGTGTCAGATTGATTGGCAGCTGTAATTTGACCAAAGTGAAGGAGAGTGTGCACTCTTATGGCTGGCATTCTGTCTTGGGATTGTGTTAGTCTTGCATCCAGTGCTATAGGAGTAAACTCTGGCATAGTGAGACACTGTTTTTGAATAAGTGGATTAATGTCTACTGTCTACAAATAGCATAGTTACATTTAAGATAGGCAGTCATTTTTACATGGGTGTCCTTAAAAAGCAAAAAAAAAAAAAACCAACAAAAAACAAACAAAACCGAAATACCTATAACTCAACACTAATTGAAAGAGCTGGTGTAACTAATTCAACCCTTCCCAGATCACTCACACTCAGAAATTCCCAGATATATTTTACTTTCTATTAATTAATAGCTTTCAGCAGCACCAATGTGGACATGTTAGGGAACATTACATTATGTTAAAATATACTTTTGTAATTATGATTTTTACTGAAACTTTGTATCACAGGCTGAATGACAATGTTTTACAAACAAATGCACATGTTCAGGCTGAATTATCATGTCAATATTGCAATTCTTAGCTATCAATTAAAAACTCCTAGTAAAATCTATGTCCCTATCTTATCAGCCACATTTCTTATGATTTTTCTTGCAGGCATTCTAAGTCAGGTAGGCACTTTGCTGTTTTTTCTTTTTTTAAGCACTTTGGAGTAGACAGTTTACTTACCAATGTTGCAGATTTCACCAGCTTTCACCAATTTAAATGTATACTGGTAGATGGTATCATGTTGAGTACAAAGCACTGTCCCTTTGCTATCATTACATTTGGCACAAATTATTATGTGCCGCACCCATTATTATTTAGTATTATTAGCTCATCTATTATCATACAGGCTTATCATTATCGGTATCACTTTAGATTAGATGTCCCTAGTATGCTCAACTTACTGTTTAATTAAAGAGTAACTACATGTTATTACCTTGTACTTGCTGTGTAATACATTGCAACACTATAATTAAATACTCAATTGTAATTCTTATTCCACTGATTTATAAGTACATATGCATGTACATTTTGGAAGAGAGCAAGCCAAACAGCATGAAATGTAAGACCTGTAAACATACCTAAATTAATAGATTCTCTGTGCTTTATGAGATTATTTTAAAATATTACTGATTAGATCCTGCCATGTTTTGAAAAAAGTCTGTACGGATCCTCTAACGGAGTATTTAATTTTTTCCAATTTCAAATAGTACAACACATCAGTTTCCCACTGACTTATAAGAGGATAGTTTGGGTTCTTCCAGTTTATCAGGATAAGTCTGCGTGCCAAAAGTGTAGTGAATGCAATCACAGTTTGTTTGTCCTTCTCCACTTTAAGTACATCTGGAAGAACACCAAACACAGCTGTTAATGGGTTAGGAGGAATTGCGAATCCAAGGCTGTCTGAAAGGTAACTAAAAATTTCCGTCCAGAATGATGTTAATTTGGTGCATATGTTTGCGAAGGTTGAAAGAGGTGGTTCTCTTGCAGAGGTGCCACAGATAGAAGCTTCTCCGTCTTAAAATGCTTTCTACATTGGCTCCAGATTCTAAGTGAGTGGAGCACAATTGGGTTATTAGTGCAATGCCGATAACGTGTGTTTATTGGAGCACAGAGCAAGGAATACAAAGAAGTACTGCAGGATTTTACTTCTATTGCGGACCAAGCCTGTGCATGTTCTTCTATTTGTGTCCAGGTTCTTATCGCCTGTATATTTGCTGCCCAGTAATAAAACTGGAAGTTAGGTAGAGCCATGCCGCCTTCTGCCTTTTGTCTTTGTAGGGTCGCTCTTTGAATGCGTGGATGTTTTGAATTCCAAATAAATGAGGTTATTGCTGAATCTAATTGCTTAAAGAATGATTTATTAATGTATATTGGAATGTTTTGAAATAAAAAAGGAGCTTAGGAAGAATATTCATCTTAACAGTGTTAATTCTTCCAGCTAGTGTGAGATGAAGGGTTGACCATCTGTGCAAGTCTTGCTTGATTTTTTCCATGTACACGGCGAAATTTTGCTGATAAAAAGCTTTATGTTTACTTGTGATGTTTACCCCTAGGTATTTAAACTGTTCTGCAATGATAAAAGGTAGAGTATCTAATCTAATATTATATGCTTGAGAATTCACTGGAAAGAGTACACTTTTATTCAGATTAATTCTGAGACCAGAGATCTTTTGAAATTCTGTGAGTGCTGTTAAGACTGCAGGCACAGAATTTTCTGGGTCCGATATATACAGTACCATATCATCTGCATATAATGAAATTTTCTGTTCCAGTCCTTCTCTGCTAATCTGCTTTATCTGATCAGTATTTTGACAATGTATTGCCAGTGGTTCAACAGCAATTGCAAACAACAGTGGTGACAAGGGGCATCCTTGTCTAGTACCACGTTCTAGTTTAAAGTACTCTGAGCAAATGTTGTTGATGCAAACTGAAGCTTCTGGGTTAGTATACAGTAATTTGTTCCATGCACAAATGTTCGGGCCAAACCCAAACTTCTCCAATGTAATAAAAAGGTATTTCCATTCAATCAAGTCGAATGCTTTTTCTGCATCCAATGATAATAATATTTCTGGGGTGCTTGATTTAGATGGTGAGTAAATTACACCAAACAGGCGCCGAAGATCCGAACACAAGTGTCGGCCCCCAACAAATCCAGCCTAGTCCCGTGACACAACCAAAGGGAGCACCCTCTCCATCCATCCAGCCATGACCCTAGAGAGCATTTCAATGTCGCTATTCAGAACTGAAATTGGTCTGCACGATGCACACTGTAATCGGTCCCTATCCTGTTTTGGAAAAACGGTGACCAGTGCCTGGCAAAAGGTCTGAGGAAGAGACTGGTTATCTCCGGCCTCTATGAATGGCGCTAATAGGAGAGGAGCCATCTGAGTGGAGAACCTCCCATAAAATTCTGCAGGGTAGCTATCAGGGCCCGCTGCCCTCCCGCCTTGGAGCGTCCAAATAGCATCCAGTAATCCTGACAACGCCAGAGGCTTCTCAAGTTCCTCCGCACTAAAAGCGTCCATTCTTGGCACCTGCAATGTTTCCAGAAATGCATCAGATTGTGCACTGTCTTCTTCAAACTCAGCAGCATACAAGGACTCATAGCAGTCTCTGAAAGTGTGCATAATATTTCCGTGGTCGACGATCCCAACTCCATTCACGTTGGTGACCACTGAGACCGCGCTACGCACCTCCCGCCCATGAACCCGCCGAGCCAAAAGCCTATCAGCCTTCTCTCCATGCTGACAGCAATGATGTCTGGATTTATAAATCAGCTGTTCAGTTTCTCTAGCTGTCAAGAGGTCTAGCTCTGAATGCAGAGCCCGCCCCCTCCCATGTAGAGTCTCGCATATGCCTCTAATATTTTATCCACACTCACAACTCTATACTTAGTCCCTTTCCTCAAGATACTGGGCACTTTACCAAATAATCTAATCCTGCCTAAAAATAACATATCCTTACATATACAATCTTAAATACAGTATTGTAATCACCAAGTACCTGTTATGAATGTGGAGTGGCAAAAACTTCAGAAGATGCCCACTAGGGGGGATTTACAGTCAAACTCCAACTAGTAGCACAGGATCAAAAGCAGAGGATCTTAATAAAATAAGCACATTTACATATACAACACAGCTATTATTATAACAGACACAAATTTCATTGTTTCCAGAAAGCATTTCTCCCTTTTTGGATGTTGTACTGCCCTTTGTATTGGTATTCCTGAAGAAATGGCCTTTTTTTTTACATTTTCATTTATCTTGCAAATCGACAGATTCCTTTTCATTGACAAAGGGAGCTGCAGCCTATTCTGGAAGCTTTGGGCACAAGGCAGACAAGGACATTGATGGGATACAGGTGCAGGGCAGACTACACTTAATCCTATTAATGCATAAGAACAAAGAAGAAACTTGTGCAAACACAGTGAGAATATCAAACAGTAACCTGGTCGAAATTAAAACCCAGAACTCTGAAGCTAGTAAAAAACACCAAGCTAACCCCAATGTTAATAAAAAGAGCATTAGATTTTTAAATGTAATATCAGTAACCTGTAGTCACTTCTAAAAACTGTAATTCACATCTTGATGCTCAGTGTACATGAGCGAACACATGGTAGACAATATTGTATATAAAGAAATGTACATACAACATTACAATATAAAATACAACACTTGAAAAGCATAGATTGCACAATAGTCCTTGAATGCTAATGGGCCACTCCCAATTCTCAAATTTAGGGAAAGATCAAAAGTCATTAACAGGCATGTAAACAATAGGTTACATCTTCAGAACATTACAGAAAAAAAACAAACAATTAGTCCATTAGAGTTAAATGCTTATGTACAGATCTTTGTGTGGTTCTTATCATTCTATGACAAATAAGACATGTATGACCTTAAAAGAAGTTACAATAATACATTTACAATGGGGTGTACAACTTCATTTACTACTCTTCCACATATTTTATTTCATTTTTATTCACAATGACTTACAAGATCAGCAAACATTATTACTGTTTACATTTATACATTTTTACAGTTACAGACCAGGCAGGTTAAAGAGACTGGACCTGAACTGGTAGAGAAAAATACTGGATTTTTTTTTTATCAAGAAACAAGATGTATTTATTATAAACAATGTAATCTGTTTACACACCAAAGCATTCATTGCACCATGTTTCATTTTTCTTTTCCATTCCAAGCATGTCTCCCTTTGTTTTCCTCTGATATTGAAGAAAAAAACATCAAAAAGCTCATAAACAAGAAAGAAAAAAATCTTTATTAAATATTATTCATTGTTATGGCAAGGCAGGTGTGGAGACAAGGAGAAACACATAACATAGGGCATGGTATAAGAATTTCAGGCATGTTATATATCTTTATATGTGTAACAAAACTAAGTTTGTTTCCTTTCTTTAAATGTTTAGAAGTGCTCAGCATTTAATGTCATACTTTAATTGGTCTCAGTGTGAGTACTAGCATGTTACTAGGCTCCTGGTCAACTGATCTGTCTTCATCAAGACCAATTCTTGGGCACATTCTGTCAGCCCCAATTTGACCAGTTTTCCTCAATGTCACTTAGCTTTATAGAATTAAAGTGTTGACTCTTACAGCCAAAAAACTGAATATGGGCTAAGATCTGCCATTCGTTGGTACCCCAGTCCTGCTCTATTTGTAATGGTAAGTATATGTACTGTAAGTATTATACCAATAAAAATTATAGATGACTCTACAGCTAACACTGCATTCAGATCTTCTGCAAATTTTGATAAATAATCAAAGAGAATTTTGTTGAACTTTTTAAAAAGAAATAACAGTTTTTGAGCCTAGTAACCTTTTTAGTGATTTTTGTACAAACTGAGAACAGGTGGGAAAAAAGCCCTGCTGTACTACCACGCCTAGACATTCAAATATTTTGTCTTTCTTTCAAGTGAAGTGTCTTCCTCAATTTCTTACTTCAGCAAACAATCCAAAGAAACAACATGCTACCACTCTCTCCTCCCATTCTCTCTTATGTAATTTTTGACCTCTTCTTTTTAAACAAGAGTTGAGATTCCCGTTCTAATACAGTCATGCGCTGACTTACTGCTCCATTTTGGACTTCACCACGTCAGTCACAAAATGTACAGGTCATTGCAGATTATGATTGGTGTGTCTGGTGTGGGTCACCGTTACACATAGTTAAACTGTCAGTATGCCAGGTCCATGTAAGGGAAAGTGATGCAAACCGAATGTAAAAAATTACCTACTCAGAGTAGTGCCAATCAGATTAAACCTTAAAAGACCCTCTATAAGCCAGAATACATCAGACCCTATGAAATAATATTAATAACAAAAGATTTATAAGTATTTACAAGATGTTTCTTTCTTTTTGATGGAAGAAAAAGTACAAACCACCTGCACAGATCTGAAACAAAAAAGAATTTCCAACTGCATGATGTGCAACTCAAAAATGCTGCATGGTATGGCCAATCAGTGCCCAAAGACTGAAACTCTGTGAGTGCCATAATATACATTACTTATTGCTAATTTTTGCTATTTGTTAGATGCAGCTTTAGTACAGGAAGGAAGAAAAAATGAGAGACTGAGACCTTTGCAGCTCCACCACCACTTCTTTCACTGCTTCAATGCAGAGCATATCAATCTATGGCAGGCAACGCTGCTGCTAGTACGTAATTAACAAAAGGCATAAAGTCTTTGTGGCCTGTAGCAGCTGGATTTGGTAATTTCTAGAACATTATTATCCTTTTGTTTTCCTATGGCCATTGGCCCTAAGTACAAATGGCATAAAACAGTCGGTCATGAATCAGCACAACAGTATTTCCAAGATGGAAATCCTTTATTACAACAAGCCTAAGGGACTCTCTGCATAAGAACAGTTTGGTTCTCTATGCTAGACTGAGTAAGAGTGGGAGAGTATTAACTTTATAAAGACAGAATAATTAACACCATTAAGAAATACATTACTTTGTACCATTCGACATATAAATAAATAGTATAATCCATAACACACCCTATATCTTTATATATCTAAAAATCCCAAAATAATTTGCCAGATTAAAACTCTTTGCCAAACATCAAATCATCAAGTAGGAAATTTGTATATATGATACTACAGTTTAAAACTTTAAATTTCACCTCCATGGTAAATGCGATGGGGTCTGATGGTACAGAAAGTTTTAGTTTGTCAGTAAGGGCACACTCAGAACACTCACAAACTCTCGAAATCGCTTTCATTTAATCCTTGTTTCATCTCCCAACCAATAACTCTATGAGGTTCTCACAACCTGTAGTCCCTTACTCTGTTAAAGAGACCGCTACAAAATGTTAGGTCATGGTGCCTTGTGGATGCTACTGAACTCATTAACATCCCTGAGCTCCCTCTAATGTATAAAGGGACACTTTCCAGTGGCTGTTCCCAGACTTCTTCCTTTCTATAAGAGGCAGCATTGTCCACTGAATAAGCCTTTCCTGCCACTGGCTAGACCGCAGGACTTAAACTGGATATTTGCTGTTGATTACATTCAGTTCTATTTGTTCTTTTGTGTTATGTTATTTACAAATGACAAGTTTATTATTAGATCATGGTGGAACTATTTCCAATTAATAGTACATAATCTAAATTCTGACTTCATGAACATTGTTTGACTTTCCTTTCAAAAATGAGGTGGGAATTGGTGACAGCATTAAGTGCTGTAGATATACAGGGCAGTAAGCAAACTGAAAGCTTTAAAACTGTGAATAAGACATTATTTGTATAAAAGACTTTATAAACTGACCACAACCCATTAAGCAAATGACTAGAGGCGATCCCTCACTTTATACAGCTGTTTAAAAAGTACATTTTATAACACCCACCTTGAAAATGTGCTCATCACTGGAGTCATTTAAGTTAGGTGCATACCTGGGAAATATGGAGTATGTGGTCTGGCTTATTTTTCTGCATAGCAAGTTGATTCTTGACCCATTGAGGGCTTTTTAGATAATACTTCTTTTTTTTGTTGAAACTTTTCATGAAAATTAGATTAAATACCACAAGGTTAATTCAAAGAGGGAATGTTTTTAAAATCAAAATAGTTTTTATAAAGCCAGCTGGGCACCTTTATACCAGTAATGTCCAGCTCAGAAAGGCACAAAATAATTAACACAAACATCTGTCTGATATAACACACCATATTAGAGCCCATTTGCTTCAAGGGCACATTAACCTAAGACAGCCTAATATTTTATATACAAAGTATAGAGGAAGACCTATTCTGTCGTTGATTTTAGTTTCAACTTCCTTTTTGGGAAGCAGGAAGAAAAATCCCTAAGGATTAAAGGTTATGATATGTGACTGCATTGTGCTGGAAAAGAGATGGGTGTTTGATAGATAAACAGCAGGATGTGAGAGTTAAGGTTCTTTAAAGATACAAATATCTTTCTGCTAGAAAAAAAGTTTGGCTCTTCAAACACTGCAAAGGCCTCACTTATGGATGAGGAGGGTGCTGAATGAAAAGACCACTGTGAGAATCAGGTATTTCCAATTTTAACAAAAATGAAATATATTGCAACGATACTACATATCCATTTTAATCTGACAACATTGTGATATCATTGGTTCAATTTTATAGTACTACAGCCTAAGAGAAACAATCAAAATAACAATTTCCTGGGTCCATATTTTTGTAGTATATTCCCTTTCGCCACAGAATCTTTGCCTTACCCCCCTACATCCTCTTCTCATTCCCTACTTGCACACCCAATCCTTTCATTCCTTATGGCAGACCATAGTCTTTAATTTTTTAAGCTATTGTGTTTCACACCAAGAAAGCTGTTCCTGTCATGCTTTAGAAATCTAAAAAAATATTAGAAATGTTAAAAAATTTCCTTTTATTAGACCGAAATACATAAGGCATAAAAGTGCCCTGTCATTTCATTGCATCTTTTGTGCAAAGCTTCATGTTTATAAAATTAGTGTGATCTTAGTTCTCATTGTACTGTACTATTTGTGAAATCACCCATATTAACGTATTTTTAAGAAAGAGAGAGAATAAAATTTACAGCCATAAGCTTTTTAACCAATCTTGACAAGTAAGTGAAAAGCATTACTGCAATGAAGCACAAAAAGTGCAAGGCAGACAAATATGGTAGTGGAAATTACTACTAACAAGAAAATGACATTTAACTGGTCAAGTTCACCACGTATCAATGGACTTAAAATGAGTCTATACTTATGATGTTAATATAACTGAACATTTAAATCAGTGGTTTTCTAAATATTCAGGTTCACGTATTCTCAACAAGAATACAATGGCTTAGATTTTTGTTTTTATCACCTGTACAGTCAGCCTGCAATTACAATCGGCAACGCACATTTTCTACAGAACAATGGCTTACATTTTGCAGTGTATAAATTACATTAAAGCAAAATAATAATCTTGACTGGTCTCTAAATTATACCTGAATCACACAAAGCTGAGTAGTAGATTCAGTTTAGAAACCAGACACTTGCTATTTACTGTATGTCTCTAGACCTGAAGTTATTTTCATGGCTTGGTAAAATGAAAAGTAGTATCAAATATATTATTCTGTTTTTATTATAAAAGATATATTTGCTGAATGTACATGTTGTAGAAGCAAATAAAACGTAAATGAGAACCATCCTTATATCCATTTTGCAAGCCACTCAATTCAATTTACATCACGGAGAGATTGTTACTAATCAGGCAACTACAAATAGCAAGCACACTAACAATGACACAGCCATATTTAGTTATATAAGGTTAATTTCAAGATGGTATTCCACATAACAAAAGAAAGCATGAAGGTGACATACTACTGTATATATATATAAATTTGACATGGAAGATAAACCACCTCAAAGTCAAAAACAAGACCATATAGCTATGAATTTGCAACAGAATATTCTGTTTATAGTTTATTAAATGAGATAATCAAGCAAAACAGAACATGTCTCTTGTGCTGAAAATACTTCTCATTTGAATGTTTTGTTTTTAGAATCATATGAAAAAAAGTCATACACAAGAGACAATTCAAAACATGACAAAGACCAAAAAAGCCATTTGTTTGTTCTTTCACATTTTCATATAATCCATAGTGAAGAAGTCTTTTAAAAAGTCCAATTGTGTTCAGTGTCATAAAAAGATCAGCCACACATTAAAACCATAGCAATTGTTTAGAGTTATTACTCCAGAGCAAATATATTAAAATGTAGCAAAACCATGCACTCCCCTAATAGAAGGTTACGTCAAATTCAGACAGTTTTAGTTGTAATGACACTGTAGTGGCAGGTTTCCAGAAGTTTTTCAGTGTTCACTCTGCTGTAAGCTATCCCAGGCAGAATCATTAGTGCCTTAACACTGAAATCCCCACCAAAATTGTGTTTCTCTTGATCACCCTATTTTTCCCCAACACACATGAGGAAAGTCATATGTCCTTATAAGCACAGCAATTGCCCACTGATAACTGCCTTTGTTTTGCAAATGTGTCAATTAAAAACAGTGAACCTGCACTAACCCATCTCCCATTCAGCCCGCCGTTTGGCCCTCCTGACACTTACAACCTCTGTTTAGCACTGCCAGCTCGAATCCTCTCACTTACAGCTCAAGTCCAAATTGAAATTTTATATAGTTAAGACTTATAAGGATATATATAAGTAATGATATATCATTATTTTAAATACATACATTTCATGTGCTTTCCATGTCTACAAAGATCTGTGTAAATGTATGACAAACATGAAATTTTAGTTCTTGTAGACACAAAGCAAATGTATTTGTTTGTTATATCAAATGCAACCGCTTATATGTGAGTTTTTAGTTTTTTGACAATCGTGCTTCTGTGACAACAACCAGCACACACATACATAAAATGTTGTGCAGCATTAACCTCTGCAACAAATCTACTCAGACTGTTACTCAAAAGATATATTTATTATATGTATGACGGTGTGATAAGAGAAGAACACAAAGATACAAATTAAGAGTTGGGGAGCTTCCTCATATACTGGTTGAAGGTTCCAGTTGTCCAAATAAAGGCCAAAATGCAGTAAAACAAACATCTGAAAATAACATAATGGGTTCTTGGATCTTTCATGGAGGTGTAGGAGGAAGTACAATTAACGGGGAGAAAATGAAATCAAAAAACGGATGTGAGGTTGATTGCCGAAGCATGAGATGACGTCAGAAGCAGAGGAACGGAACTGAAGCCATCGAGATGAGATCGGAAGTAAGGCAATTCAGCGGAGCCAGAAGAGGAGTTTTCTGAATCGAGTGAAATGGAGGTGGATGTGGGAGCGTAATACCCGGTAGGAGCATTTATTCTGCTGTCTTTCTATTGATGGAAGGAGAAAAAAGCATTAGTGCTCCATTCCAATCACCTATCTTTCATTCTTTTGTGCCCTATCGAGCCCTTTGGCTGCCCCCTATTTGCACATGTGTGACAAATGGCTTGAATGTGAAACACATGCAAACACACACATGCATGCAAATGTCTTTATGGTCTTTTTACTTCACATTCACAGTAATGAGACAAGTGTGCTTTTAAAACTGAATAAAAAGAAATCATTCAAATGACATGTATGTAGTAAATGTGTCACAAAAGCAAGAAATTATACTAACAGTGTCAGATGGGGAAGTGTGAACATGTTTTTTGTGAAGAAGTTATCTGTTGTCTTTCCTAAATAATACATTGCATTGAATGTGAAATCGGCTTTAAGGAGTTTATCCATCCATCCATTTTCTAACCCGCTGAATCCGAATACAGGGATCTGCTGGAGCCAATCCCAGGGCACAAGGCAGGAACCAATCCTGGGCAGGGTGCCAACCCACCGCAGGACACACACAAACGGGCCAATTTAGAATCGCCAATCCACCTAACCTGCATGTCTTTGGATTGTGGGAGGAAACCGGAGCGCCCAGAGGAAACCCATGCAGACACGGGGAGAACATGCAAACTCCACGCAGGGAGGACCCGGGAAGTAAACCCTGATCACCTAACTGCGAGGCAGCAGCGCTACCACTGTGCCACTGTGCCGCCCTTTAAGGAGTTTAGTAGTAGATAAAATTGAATGTAAATATGTGTTATGGTGTATAAAATCTGTACATTTTGGTGTTCATTATATTTTGTTCAAGACAAGACAACAGATGAACTAAGACAAATTAAAGCAGATTTTCTTCCCTTACACCTTAGTTTTGTTCATAGCTTAGTGCTAATTTGGTTTATAGCCTGGGAAAGGATGCTGAGCTGATACCTCAGGCTATTGATTACTTTATGGATGGACATCTGGAACAACAATTTGGTTTATAGCCTGGGACAGGAAGAACTACTGATACTTCAGAGTACATCAAAGGTTTTGTTGTGTGGGAAAACGGACAGTGAATTAATTCATCAATCATTTGGACAGCCAGCCAATCAGGTGCATGTGTTGTGAAACCAAGGCTTGACATTTCATAATAAATAGAAAATAATAGATAAATAAATAATAATAATAATAAAAAGAGAGAAGCAAAGA
Source organism: Polypterus senegalus (assembly GCF_016835505.1). Taxonomy (NCBI): domain Eukaryota; kingdom Metazoa; phylum Chordata; class Cladistia; order Polypteriformes; family Polypteridae; genus Polypterus; species Polypterus senegalus. The sequence goes on along the minus strand of NC_053170.1, from coordinate 69,041,934 downwards.
AGAAGAGGAACGGACGAAGATGGCCCTGGTCGTCAGAAAGGCATCATGAACATCGATTGCTAAATCAAACGCCTCCCTGGGACATTCATCCTTGTCATCTGTAACTTTTTCGTAAGCTTTTTCTAAAGACTACATATATTCAGACTTTCCTATCAGTACCTATTTTCTAGTATTCTTTGTTCTTGTGGTATTATTATTATTCTTGTAATAAATACTATGCTGCTTTTAACTTTCAGTGCTTTGTCTTAATGTCTAGAGTGATTGAAGTAATAAGTTAGATTTCTTTGAGCACCTGGTGACAGCCGGATTTTTGCCATTATTTCTGTGCTGCGAGGTTTATAAGGCTGAGAGTAAGAGCGCTATACTCAATAGAAGGAACAAATACAAGAAAGAAGGTACTCTTGGCTGATGAATGGCCTATAGTCAAGAGTGCTGAGTCTTTGTATGTTTAAATGTATTCTTGTAGACCAAAAGTAATATTTAGGTCTGAGATATCACTAAAACATTGTATTGTTGTTTGTGCCGAAAATAAGTAAGTCTCTTGAAGTGCTGAATGACAGGCTGTTATTCCTATAGCACTTGTGTGGTTTAAAGTGCTAAGGGTTAATCAGCGTATGTGTGTCATTCATGGGGCACTTTTGTGGTTAGGGTCTGTGTGTGTGTTTTTCTATGTGTGTGTGTGTTCATTGTAAAGTGCAACAGTAGACCAACCCGATAACGAACTTGACGAGAACACTTACCCTTGAGGAAACAGGTAAAAGGGCAAGTAGAGGGAAATACCACGATAACACAATATGTAAATTTAAAGTACATATTATACATAGGATACAAAAATTTTAGACATGAATTAGATTAGATAAATCCCTCTTTGTGAAGAAAGGCACATAAGGCATCGACAATATGCCTTCATCTGGTCTTGTCTTGAGCTACTTGTTCTACTTTACCCCATGTTAGGTCCATTTCCTTCAGCTCAATTATCACAGTTCACTGCCAGGTTGTTTTATGCCAGCCATGTTTGCGCTTCCTAGGGGGTCATATCAGAGCAACCTTAGACATATGGTTTTGGTCCATTCTGAGGATGTGGCTGAGTCATCTTAAGCATCGGTTCTTATCTCCAATACCACTCTCTGGCTTTTAGTTTTCTGTAAAGATCTTATTAGAGATCACCTCAGTCCAGAAGATACAACAGATTTTCTTAGATCAGACATGGTGTTGTAGTATTGTGCTAGTCATGGGTTAAAGACCTGTTCAGTCAGTATAAAAAACACAAAAGGTTTTATCTGTTTTTTTTTTTGTATTCCTATTTGAGCTAACTTTTCTTAAAGTCCATCCTTTGTAACTTTTTGGCTCTTAGACATTTTATTATAGAAGGCTGCCACAAGAGCCTCTTCCTATGTACAGTATATACTGTATATCCATAAATGCACTAAGTGCCTTTCAAAAATACTCAGACCCTTGATGAATTATCTAATTTTACTGAATGCATAAAGTCTTACAATATTTTTTAATTTCAAAGCTCTAAAATGCATATATATTTTTTATTGTTTTGTTTTTGTTAATATAACATTGCAATTAAGGGTTTCAGTGAGCTACATCCTATCCTTGAAGTCCTAGGTGCAGATTAATCGCCAACCCTGGATTTAGCACCACTCCAACATATAATTATTTCCTTCATAATATTCCAGATGATTCCTTATTTGCTAGAATATGAAATATTAAATCTTAATCTTAATTTTTGATTATACAGACATGGAACAGGTTGAATATTATTGCAGTTTTCTGTGCCTCTCAATCACACACACAATCTGAATATTACTTGACTTTATATATGCACCGCTTTAAGCTACAGCTATTAAATTACTGTCATCTAATGTTTCTTTTAAGAATAATGGAATTACCAAGTTAAGCAGATAAAGGATTTGTTATATAAGAAAATGAACATGTTCCATACCATATCTTTGCTTTGCTCTCTGACATTAATTTTAATGATTGCCTCACCGATGAATGCCACAAAAGGGCTTCACTTTAATTACCTGCTTAATAAAAACATTGAAATGCAAGGTTTCTTGTTAAGCTTCAAAAAATGCAATTTATCATCTGTTGAGTTAATGAAATAATTAAAATGAATGATATCCAGTTTAATAATGTAAAGATCCGGCAAAAACATGCATTATTTTCTAATGCAACATACTCTGTGTTTAATTATTCAATAAATATCTAATTTACTAATTCTATGTAATGTCTGAAGTGTTTATTATTATGGAGATGACTCCACTTTAAATTAAGTAGCCTGCAACATTACTAACCTGAAGTGTAATTCTGATATAATCACACACTGTAAATCTTATACTTCTGGATTATCCTACTAAATTGCTTCACATGTCATAGATTTCATTTTTGAGGGTTTACTCCTCTCTGGGCTCATAGTTCAAGTATATTGATTGGCCACTTTATTAAGTAAAATTTCCTCACAGTGAATTGATTTCCAGTTTTCCTCAGAAAACTTTAAAACCAGGTGCATGGACTAAACAAGGTATCAAAAGTGCAACACAAAGATAGTAGCCCATGGTGAGTCAAAAGGGTCAAATAGTTTTTGCAAATTAGCTGCTGATAAATCTCCATTGAGAATAACCTGCTTTATCTTACCCTGCCTTTGTTTCATACATTTGGGAGGCCATTTAATTACACTGAATTTATTGTCATGTTCCTAGAGCCACTAAATAACTTTCCTCGCCTTGAAGCATGGAGCATTATTTTACTAAAATTCTTATTTCCCACAAGATACACTGCTGCTGTGATGACATTTATTATTTTCAAGACAGTATTCACATGTCTTAGCAGTACTCACTCAACTCTACCAAGAATGCCAAAGTATGCCACGAAAAAGACACTACACTGAACTGCGGGGTTTTTCCCATTAGTGTAAAGTATGGTGGAACCATAATTGCAAGGACTAGGTAATGCTTTTTACAATCTAATTCTTCCTTCCTTAGCTCTTTACATCTAACCCAGTATTTTTTGCTGGCTTCTTAAATGCACTTAAATGCAATGCATGATCTGTGTTAAAGTATGATGAGTTGTGCATTTTGATGACCCCCTTTCAGGACGTTTATTATACAGTTAGTAGACTGACTGTAGCCCATTTGTGAGTGTGCACAAATGAACCTTCATTGACCCCCATCGGAGGTTTGGTAATCAGAGGAGGAGATGCATTAGGACATTAGAACAATCTTAACGAGAACAGGCCATTCAGCCCAGCAAAGTTCGCCAGTCCTGTCCACTTAATTCTTCTAAAAAAGCATCAAGTCTAGTTTTGAAAGTCCCTAAAGTCGTACTGTCTTAAAGTCTACCACACTACATGGCAGCTTATTCCAAACTTCCTAATGTTTATATAAAATTTACCCTTAACAAGTTTCCAACTGTGTCCCTGTGTTCATGATGAAGTCATTTTAAAATAACAGTCTCAATCCACTGTACTAATTCCCTTCATAATTTTAAACACTTCAACCATGTCACCTCTTAATCTTCTTTTGCTTAAACTGAAAAGGCTCAGCTCTTTTTATCTTTCCTTATAATTCATCCCCTTTAGCCCTGGTAAGCCTAGTTACTCTTCTCTGGACCTTTTCTAGTGCTGTTATGTCCCTTTTGTAGACCAAAACTGCTCACATTACTCCAGATGAGGCCCCACCAGTGCATTATAAAGGTTGAGTTTAACCTCCTTGGACTTGTACTCCACAGATCGTGCTATATAACCTAACATTTTGTTAGCCTTCTTAATGACTTCTGAACAATGCTGGGAAGTCAATAGCATAGAATCCATTACAACTTCTAAATCCTTCTCATAAGGTGTACTCTCAATTTTCAGACCTACCATTGTGTATTCAAACCTAACATTTTTACTTCCTATGTGTAATACTTTATATTTACTGACATTAACTTTCATCTGCCACAAATCTGCCCAAGCCTGTATGCTGTCCAAGTCCTTCTGTAATGATGTAATGGATTCCACATTATCTGCCAATCCAACTATCTTGGTATCATCTGCAAAGTTAACCAGCTTGTTACTTATATTCCTATCTAAATCATTTATATCATTTAAAAATAGCAGTGGCCTTAGCACTGAGCCCTGTTGGACACCACTCTTAACATAAGCTAATTCTGACAAGGTTCCTCACACCATAACCCTCTGCTTCCTGTGTCTGAGTTAATTCAGCACCTATCTAAAAACATCACCCTGGACTCCCACTTCTTTTAGTTTGATGCCCAACCTCTCATGTGGCACCTTATCAAATGCATTCTGAAAGTCAAGATAAATCTATACTAATAAAAGGCAAAGCCCTCACTGACTCACTCACTCATCACTAATTCTCCAACTTCCCGTGTAGGTAGAAGGCTGCAATTTGGCAGGCTCATTCCTTACAGCTTACTTACAAAAGTTGGGCAGGTTTCATTTCGAAATTCTATGCGTAATAGTCATAACTGGAACCTATTTTTCTCCATGTACTGTAATGGACTTCAGCTCGATGGCCGTGGGGGCCGGAGTTGGGTATCGCATCATCACGCCTCCCACGTAATCATTTGAACTGACTGCGAACGCAGTACGTAGAAAACAAGGAAGAGCTCCAAAGAGCGCTGAAGAAAAATGCATACAAATTTATTCAGCAAGTAAGAAGTGCAGCAACTGCGGAAACAAAGCACAGTGTAAACCGTAAGTTTAAATGAAGTTTATAGACACGCTACCGCTGCCGTTTGTCATGCCTTCGTCAAATACTTTATTCGCAAGATACAAGTTTAATGAGAAGACACGAGGTATAAACGAGACTTTGGATCACTTTGTAACAGAGTTAATATTGCTGTAGCGAGAAACTTTTAAGTGCCGGGTCTTAGCTAACATTAAATAAAGCCGTGGACATCGCAACATCACACAAGAGAGCAGCTCACGTGAACTGACTGAACGCAGTACGAGTGATCACTTCCATGCATCAAACCTGTTCAAAAAACGCATTACACAATTGACAAGGCAGGAAAAGAATATGCTCCAAGCTGAGCTCTACAGCTACCGCGGTCTTGCGGAAGCAACTTCGTCACGCTGCCACCAAATACTCACAGAAAAATCCACAAATTAATACACACGCTGTCTCTAGAGTTTCTCCACACTCAATGGATTCCTTGCATCCCCGTTATACCCTCTGATCTCCCATTTCAATTCAAATGCCTCCAATTTCCAGTATGGCTCTGCTTCGCGATGATAAGTAATAAGTTTCAGGGACAGACCCTACAAAAGGTTGCCATTGATTTCAGGGAAGTTTGCTTTTCTCCTGGGCAACTATACGTTGCATTCTCAAGAGTGAGCTCGCGCAGCTTCGTCATATTACAACCAGAGTGCTGAACTGACAACGTGCTATATAAAGAGAACTATAACAATCGTAATAAACAAACAATAAAACAGCGGAGAACCCGTGGATTAAATAAAAAGGCAGCTTCCTTGGTGAAGCAAAGAAAAAGGCTGGCCTTATATGTCGGTTATTTATAAAACAGCGGAGAAGCTGTGTAAAGGCTGCTTCACAAAAAACCAGTGGAGCGCCTTACATGAGCAGGCATTCAGCTAAAGAAGGGAATCAATAAATATCTATAATCATAATAAATGAACAAAAAATAGCGTACAAGCCACGGAATAAATAAATGAAATGGGTATCTGAACAGTAAAGTAAGTCTAAAATAGCTACACAATAACTATAACAATCGTAATAAACGAACAATAAAACAGTACAGAACTGCGAAACAAGGAGAAACGACGGGCTTATATGCCGTTTGTTTATAAAGCAGCGGAGAAGCTGTGTGAAGGCAGCTACACAAAAAAACAGCAGACTGAATGTATTCCTCGCATCACCGTTATACCCTCTGCTCTTCCATTTCAATTCAAATACCTCAAATTTCCAGTAAGGCTCTGCTTCGCGATGACAATTAATAAGTCTCAGGGACAGACCCCACAAAAGGTTGCCATTGATTTGAGGCAACATTGCTTTTCTCCTGGACAACTATACGTTGCATTCATATTACAACCGGAGTGCTGAACTGACAACGTGGTATACAAAGAGATCCTTAACAGATAGTTATTGGTATATTTTCCCTCAGTTTAAAAAGGTTTTCTTTTCTTCTTAATAAAAATTTAAACCAGTGCTTCATCGCTGCGAAGCGCGGGAATTTTGCTATATACAGTATATATATGTAGATATGTATATATATATATAATATGTATGTATGTATGTATGTGTATATATATGTATGTGGATATGTATATATATATGTATGTGTATGTGTGTATATATATGTATATTTACCTGTATGTATGTATGTGTATATGTATATATGTATATGTGTGTGTATGTATGTGTGTATATGTATGTGTATATATGTTGATATGTGTATATATGTAGATATGTATATATGTATATGTATATATGTTTATATGTGTCTGTGTGTGTATATATACTGTATATGACAGCAACACTCATAACAGTAACAAAACAATTACATTGACAATCATTTAAAAATCAAGTTATTTTTAAAATGTTTCCTTTTCTTTTTCATAACTTCTTTAACACACTACTTCTCCACTGTGAAGCGCGGGTATTTTGCTAGTAATATCATATGCTCCACTTTGATCATATCCTTTTGTTGTTTCCTCACAGAATTCCAACATGGTAATAAAACACAACCTCCTTCTTCTGAACCCATGCTGACTGTTCAGAAAAACTCCTGTTCTTGCCATATGCTGCTCAATCTTATCCTTAATAATTCCTTCCATTAATTTTGCTGTGATGCATGTTAAGCTTACTGGACTATAGTCGCTTGGAATCTATCCCGTCACCCTTTTTATATAACAGGATGATATTTGTCATTTTCCAGTCCTTCAGAAACTCTCCATTGTGCAGTGACTTCCTTAAAAATATGTGTCAAGGTTTTATACAGTATATGTATTCACTAGCCTCTTTAAGAACACAAGGGTAAATATTATCTGGTCTAGCACTGGCTAGATATTTTTGGGGTGGGAGTTCATTTTTAAACACTCTAGTAACAGTGGTGTATGAAAGTACTAGTATGATTGCTTTTACTGAAACAGACCAGACACAGTGCAGCTTTCAAAGCCAGTTACTGTATATCTTTCTGCCTGAACACTCCTCTGAATTACACAAACTCACATAATCTGATGGTACATTTCTACCTGCCTTAAATAGGCCTGTTTGAATTGATCATGCTGATACTAATTGAGCAGTCAATTATGTGGAAAAGCAGGTGTAGCTAATACAGTATACTCAGTGACCACTGTATGTGTGGCTTTTGCATCATTAAACATAATTTTGTCACATTTCTGGTTTTCAGCTTTTACATTCCTGTAATAAAGAAAGAAAGCTCTTATAAATATACAGTAGAAACATAGAATTTGTTGGGCATATGTCATGGCCTTGTTATTTACTCCTTGTATTTAAACTCTTTCATTCAAAATCAAGTGTAATATCTCCAGATTTCATAGAAATGTAACTTTTTAAATGCAAAATACTATTCAATTTGATTTCACTTTAAATTTTTTCTGTAGACTTTAAAAGGCTCAGTAATAAGGTGCTTTGGAGTTGAACGCTCTACAAAGGTAAATATTCAAATATAAATTGAATTTACTATTTATTTACTTACATTGTGTTTTTGAAATAGCATATCCAGTAATTTATTAATGGCCATGTGCATTATTAAAAGGAAATACAGTATATGGTAACTGGAATATCATGTCCCCATGCTACCACACCTTTAATTGCTTTTTTTGCTGACTCTGGAGGTAAAACATAACATTATATGCTTAAATTTTATAAAATATCCTTAATTAATTTAGACCACTTTGCAGAGATCTGTGTTCATATTTATCAAACCTCTCAGAGTATGAACAGGCTCAAAAATCTCAGAGTGACATGAACATAGTCCTACTCTTAGAGGAGTAAACATATTATCCTTCAGGAAATTAGGAAACCATTCCAAAATCCACCAGGATTCAGGAGAGCTTGTGACCTTTTCTAATTAGCGGAAGGTTCTGTAAACACTGGACAACAGTGAACTCATTAAAAGATATAGATGGAATATTATTTGTAAAAAATCTTGTATGTGTTTGTGATTGCTCCATCTACATAAAGAAGCCAGGCTCGGTCAGCTGAAATTGAAGTGTTGGTAAGATTACATTATTTGACCACAGGGAAAATGTAGCTTTGCAATAACAATGATATGATGTCATAACAAGTCATTTCTCAAGTTCGGCACCCTTAAAATGCATCATGTGATATGCAGATGTACAGTATATAAATTACTCAAAAAAATGGAAGGAACACTTTGAAAACACATCAGATCTCAATGGGGAAAAAAATCATACTGGATATCTCTACTGGGTGATGTGTTTGGAGCGAAAGGATGCCACATTGTTTGATAGAAATGAAAATTATCATCTTACAGAGGACTGAATTCAAAGACACCCCGAAAATTAAAGTGAAAAAATGATGCAGCAGGCTAGTCCATTTTGCCGAAATTTCATTGCAGCAACTCCAAATCATACTCAGTAGTTTGTGTGGCCCACACGTGCTTGTATGCATGCCTGACAATGTTGGGGCATGCTGCTAATGAGACGACAGATGGTGTCTTGGGGGATCTCCTCCCAGATCTGGACCAGGGCATTACTGAGCTCCTTGACAGTCTGAGGTGCAACCTGGTGGCATCAGATGAACCGAAACATAACGTCCCAGAGGTTTTCTATTGGATCTAGGTCAGGTGAGCAAGGGGGCCAGTCAATGGTATCAATTCCTTCATCCTCCAGGAACTGCGTGCATACTCTCGCCACATGAGGCCGGGCATTGCCATGCACCAGGAGGAACTCAGGACCCACTGCACCAGCACAGGGTCTGACAATGGATCCAAGAATTTCATCCCGATACTTAATGGCAGACAAGGTGTTGTTGTCTAGCCTGTAGAGGTCTATGTGTCCCTCCATGGATATGCCTCCCCAGACCATCACTGATCCCCCATGAAACCAGTCATGCTGAACGATGTTACAGGCAGCATAACATTCTCCACAGCTTCTCCAGACCCTTTCAAGTCTGTCACATGTGCTCAGGGTGAACCTGCTCTCATCTGTGAAAAGCACAGGGCGCTAGTGATGGAACTGCCAATTCTGGTATTCTATGGCAAATGCCAATCAAGCTCCACAGTGCAGGCAGTGAGCACAGGGCCGACTAGAGGATGTCGGGCCTTCAGGCCATCCTCATGAAGTCTGTTTCTGATTGTTTGGTCAGAGACATTCTTACAAGTGGCCTGATGGAGGTCATTTTGCAGGGCTCTCGTAGTGCTCATCCTGTTCCTCCTTGCCCAAAGGAGCAGATACCGGTCCTGCTGATGGGTTAAGGACCTTCTACGGCCCTGTCCAGCGCTCCTAGAGTAACTGCCTTTCTCCAGGAATCTCCTCCATGCCCTTGAGACTGTGCAAACCTTCTGGCAATGGCACATGTTGATGTGCCGTCCTGGAGAAATTGGACTACCTGTGCAACCTCTGTAGGGTCCAGGTATCGCCTCATGCTACCAGTAGTGACACTGACCATAGCCAAATGCAAAACTAGTGAAAAAACAGACAGAAAAGATGAGGAGGGAAAAATGTCAGTGGCCTCCACCTGTTAAACCATTACGTTTTTGGGGGTCATCTCATTGTTGCCCCTCTAGTACACCTGTTGTTAATTTCATTAACACCAAAGCAGCTGAAACTGATTAACAACCCCTTCTGCTACTTAACTGACCAGATCAATATCTCAGAAGGCTCACTGACTTGATGCTATACTCTTATTAAAAAGTGTTCCTTTAATTTTTTGAGCAGTGTATTTCCCCACTACAATAGGTGAGGTAATGTTAAAGCAAGCTACATTCATGCAAATCCCTGGTTTTTCTGGAGTTGTTGTCTTAATTGATGGCACATATTGCCACACATGTGCGCATGGGAGGCAGCTAAAGGGCTTGAGTGAAGGCAGTTCTGAGGCATGCCGGGATGTGGCAGAGTGCACTCACTCTTTTTTCTCCCTTTCCTGTAGACCATTCCTGGGAGATTCCACCTGGCTCTCTTGACGTCACTTCTGGGACCGAGCCAATGGAACTAGACCTTACCAGCTCCGGCCCCTCTGACGTCACATCCGGGCTCGATCCAATGAATGAAGAACACGTGCCCGATCCTTATGACCTCACTTCCTGTCTTCCCCTTTAAAAGCCTGCCCCTTTTCCCTTTTCCCTCAGTCTTGTTCTGGACTCAGTTGTATGCACTTCAGTGCTGTTTTTCTGATAAAAATGGCTTTTGCAGCCGGGATACCATATTATACGGGTGGCTGCCCGTATAAAAATAATTGCCCTAATGGTGGATGGCCATACATATGTTATTTGCAGATAATATCAGAGTATCAATATGTATTTTGTTATGGATGCAAGAGGCATTATTCTTGATATTATTGCAAAGTGACCCAGTTCAATGCTTGTCTCTAGAGTACTCAATGACAGCGGCATGCACCTTTTATTTAAACATAATCGTGTCTTCCTGGATGTCATCTACTTGAAGAGTAGGTTTACTTTCAGAAGAGATTGTTCATGATTCCTTTTCCAAACCACAGCTTTTTACTACAAGTAAAATCTAAAAACAGCAAATGTTGTTGTACTTTATTGTACATATGCTACATTTCCTTCAAAATCAACTTTGATATTCTCTCTTCTTCACTGACATGACTTTGTGACGTTGGATCTGACATTATGAGTGATATTCTTCCACATATATCTGTCCTATGTGCAATCAACTACTATGTGCATTTTAAGTCCAACTATTTACAATACAGTGTTTATCCACATAGCTTTCAGAGAGCCTGTTAGTCTACTGTCACCCAACTTACTAGGGCCCACGATTTACCACAGCCCGCGGAATTTAATGCCACGCTGCGGAATTTAGGGTTTTGCAGCGGTAAAACGCCACGCCGTGGAATTAACCTAACTGCCGCAGAAAATACCAAATCTGAATGAAATCTCACCATTTGACGCATATTGATATTAGTATGATTAGTTTTGATTACTTCTTTAAGTTCTTTCTTTAGCCTATTGCATCATCTCATTAATATCTCATTCGTTGCTACTGAAATCAAACACAGTGGAGCTACAGTCCAGTTAAAGAAGCTGTCAGGGTTGCTGCAAAGAACTGATAAACTTAATGAGCTGAGAGCTGAACTTGAATTTGTATCTGTTCACTGCCAGCCAAATATGAACAGTCTGACTTCTTTTGAGGCACAGTCATTCATGGCTGTCGATGTCTACAACAAAGTGTCTGGCTTTCTGTCTTGCCTGAAATCGTCCGGATTTCCAATTGCAACCAGCAGCTGTGAAGATGCAAAGCACAATGCTGCTGCTAAACTTGAAGAATATTTTGTAGCAACCAAACAGCCGGCAATAGACCCATTCAGATCTGTGAGAATATTTGATCCACGACAGCTACCACTCTTATCGAAGAATTTTGCTGATCATGCACAATCAGTGGCAACAATGATGGCTGCAGCAGATGAATGGCAAGCTTATCTAGACAGCATCTCGTGAAGTAATTCCAGCTGATATCATTGCTTTTTGACATACTTTAGAGGACAGACTGCCTTGCTTAGCAGCTCTTGCTAAAGTTTACATTGCTTTGCAGATTTCTTCTGTTGATGTGGAACGTTCGTTCTCAAAATATGGATCGGTGTTGTCACCACTGTGAAATTCTCTGTCACAAGAAAACCTACGAGCTTACAATGCCATTTTCTTCAACAATAAATAAACAATAACTTTAGAAACATTATTCAATAGTTTGTTGAGAATAATATTATATCTACATATGTTTCAGCATTGTTTGCCTAAAGCATATCTGTTGATTAAAATGTGCGGATGTGAACACTTTGATATACCTATTTGATAAGTATTACGAACTATGATTGATTATTATTAAAGACTAGCAAAATACCTGCGCTTCGCAGCGGCGAAGTACTGCCTTAAAATTTTTATTAAGAAGAAAATTAAACCTTTTTAAACTGTGGGAAAATATACCAATAATTATTTGTTAAGGATCTCTTTGTATACCACATTGTCAGTTCGGCCCTCCGGTTGTAATATGACCAAGCTGTGTGCTGAGCTTACTCTTGAGCATGCAATGTACAGTTGACCATGTGAAAAGTAATCTTGTCTCAAATCTCACAGCTTGGATTGCTGCTGTCATAATCGGTTTGAGTTTCATGGTTTGTTTCAATTATGACAGTATTTGCAGGACTTGTGTTGAAGTGACATCTGTCAAGCGTTGTAAGCATATATCCGGTTTCATCGATAACTTCACATCCAGCTTTTGAGAGTTTAAACATTCATAAACATCAAAGTGTCCACTACTTAACTCGTCACCTGTGAATCTAAGATGTTTAAGAGGCATTGACGGTTGTCAGAAGGTGTAAAATATTTGGCCATTTCGGTACACTTGAAAGCAACAACCGAACAATTCAGCGGCAGCCATCAACTCACATGCAGAACCATAGGTGAAGGGCTTAAGCATTTCACTCTTCTAGTGCTCCTGTGTAGTATAATTATCTCCTGTACCGTCATCAGTCCACACCTTGAACCTGTCCCAGTCATTCAATACATAAGACAATATGTTCCTCCGGATATCAAGAGTGAGCCTGATATGGCCGTGCAATACATAACAAAGAGAATGGAAAAGGTAGGTGCCATCTCCGGGCATGGAAACCACTTGGAAAGTGACAGTTCTTTGATCGATGGTGATCATCTCAATAGACATGTTAATGGGGGTACGGTTGGAACGATAAAGGAAATGGGTACCTGAACAATGTAAAGCAAGTCTAAAATCCATACACAATAACTACAATTGTAATAAACGAACAATAAAACAGTGGAGAAGCCGTGGATTAAATAAAAAGCCTGTAGTTATTAGCAGGGAGATGTGAATCCCGTGGCGAAGCAATGAATGGAATGTAGAGACCGGAGCGACGGACGGCCTTATATAGGCAGGCAGCCAACAACGTGGGAGGCGTTGGGATGGGGGACCTAACGCCGCCTCACACGGTGACCGAGCTGCAGGCTATGGACGTATATATGTATGTAAGTAGGAATCAGTTAGCGTTGGGAACCCGTGCACCAAATTTCTTGAAGATGGGCCCATAAGTAACAAAGACCGTTGGAAAGTTCAATATGGCTGCCAACAGTGGCGTCATACCACGGAAATAACTACATACATCGGTTTCGGTTAGCGCAGGGAAGCCGCCAACCAAATTTCGTGAAGATGGGGTCAGCCTTCTACCTACACGGGAAGTTGGATAATTAGTGACGTTGGTAAGTTCAGTATGGTGGCCAACAGTGGCATCATACCACCGAAATAAGTACGTACATCGGTTTCGATTAGCGCAGGGAAGCCGCCTACCAAATTTCGTGAAGATGGGGCCATAATAAGAAAGTTCAACATGGCGGACATTGTCGACCGTTATGACCGTTACGTGTAGAATTTCGAAATGAAACCTGCTTAACTTTTGTAAGTAAGCTGTAAGGAATAAGCCTGTCAAATTTCAGCCTTCTACCTACACGGGAAGTTGGAGAAAGTGAGTGAGTGAGTGAGTGAGTCAGTCAGTCAGTGAGGGCTTTGCTTTTTATTAGTATAGATTAAGAAAAATTGCATTTATTTTGCTTGGATTACGAATTAGTTTTATGGATTTCTGGTACTGCATTTGCCGCGCCGCGGTACACCACAGAATTTACAAAAACATGCCGTGGAATTTACGATTTCTTGCCGCAGTAAATCGTGGGCCCTACACCTTACCTTCTAAGACCATCTTTGCAATGCGTTGGTTGCTCATTCTCAATATGTATCCAAGTCATCTCTCTGGAACTGCTCTTACTGACTTTGCCAAGCAGGCATTGCATTTCTTATATGTGCTCGGCTAGAAGACCCATTTCATATGCGAATCATAAGTTGTTAATTCTTTTACTAGCTACATTTGTACCAACATTGTGCATATCATTATTGTCGAGTGATTCTCTCAATATATGTTCAATATAAATGTTGAATAAGTCAGGTGAAAATATGAATCCTTGCCTTTCCACAACCGCTTTTCTCTACCACTATGTCTTCTCATTTCCAACTAGTACTGCAGTTTGGGGTCTGATTAACTGAATGGGCTTTGGTTGTACACAGTAATGGTCAGTACTTGCCATAGGTGATCTACCTATTTATCTGTCGTACTTGCTGTATATCTTTTTTTCAAGTATTTTTCTACAATCTACAGTGAATTCCACCATCTGTTTTTCTATGAATGTCTTCGTGCTCATACTTATGATTTTCCAGGAGAACTTTGCTAGCATGACATATTAGACTGATTGTTTATAATTGTCACTCTTTGTTGGATCACCTTCCTTGCAGAATAGCAAACTCCTGTTTCCAGATATCACTGCAGATCTTAAATAGTACTTTCACTTCAGCAAAAGCATGCTCTAGGAGATCACATTCAATTCTATTTGTTTATCTTTAGTTTTTGCACTGCTGACCTTTTTTCATACTGTAGTATGCTTGGCTCATCTATAACTTGCGTGTTCATCCATAAACCGTCTAGTGTTTCTCTATTTTTTAAGCTTATAGTTGTGTAGTGAACTATTGTACTCCAGCTATCTTTGTAATATTTCTCTGGAGCCTTTTAGGGGCTTATCATTCTTGTCTTTAATAATTATAATAATAATACATGTTATTTATATAGCGCCTTTCCCATGGTCAAGGCGCTTAATCCAAATCAACACAGTTCGAGTCAATTGCATTCATGAACTATACATACAATAAAAAGAAAGTGAACAATTGCAAAACGTTTAGGTTTAAAACAAATTTTAATGAAAAGTGTTGATGACAGGGAAGAGCGGCAGCAACATGCGTGCGCAAGCATGCCCTCCACAGTTTATGTGGGTGGTCTATGTTTACACTACACTAAGCTGTTGCACTGAGTCCAGCTTTAATCTTCTTAAATTTAATGTACACTATTCCTATGTCATTGGCTTAATTAGCTCCTTTGAGTTCTTTGCAATTATTCACCAACCATGATTCTCTGCAAGCTCTTAGTTTTCTCTTTATACACTTGAATGTTTGCTGATGCTGTTGCCTAAACCAATTGTTCAGAGTAGTTTATCACTAATCTGAGGCTTCTTTCTTGCTCTTCTAACACCAATTGTCTTTTCTGCCTAATCTCCTAGAATTTCATTTATTCAATCTAATGTATCATTGTTGTCTTCTGATAGTATGCCTAGGGCATCAAATTTTCTCTTTATATGTAGATAAAATTTGTCTCTGATCATTTAGATGCTGATATTTACCACATTGATTTTCTTTTTGGCTTGCAACATTTTTTGCAGTTGTAACACAATACCAAATTATCATCATGTCCTATGTCTGATTTAAGAAAATTGCATGTGTTATTAACTATGCAATGCCATTTGCAGGCATCATGTAATCTATCATGTTCTTGTAATTTTCTTCAGGAGACTGACACATTTTAAGTCTTGTCAACCAATGATTGAACCACATGTTCAAGATGAAGAGTTCATTTACAATCTGATTGCCCTATGGTGCTACCATATGTAGATACTTCCAGCCTTCTACGAAGGCTACTCTGTTAAAGACAGATGATTCCTATGGAGCCGAATGACAAGCACAAATGCAGGAGAGGGATTAGGGTAGTCACCTGTGTTCAAACCCTGTATACTGACATAAACATGCATAATCATTCAACAGTTGAGGACTAGATGTATGACGAGAGGTGCAATGCTCTGTTATGGCAGGTCAGGAAGAGAGAATGAGTAATACTACCAGAGATCGACTACTTTGTTCCAAGCATAGAACAGCAGTAGACACTTGGAATGTATGCATGTTATGGGATAATGGAGATATTTATACATGAACTGGGATGAGTTTAGTGGCACGTTATTGGATTGGCAGAGGTAATTATAACTGGACAAGACATAATGGAATGCCACAGCTGCAAATGGCTGCACTCCGGTAAACTGAAGAAGCATGAATATGGATTGTGATGACGTAAGAAGTCCAAAGGCTGAATACTTTTTATAGGCACCGGAAATTCTTTTCATCACATTCATTTTACCACACCACTATTATCTTGGTCAGATGCTTTCAATTAAGCACTTTTATCAGTAAACCCCATGTGAGTAGAAAAAGTCTCAACTGCCATTAAAATTAAATCAAGGGAAATTAACATATTTTGGAAGATATCAAAATCGAAAATAAAAATTTTGTTTAAATTTTGACATAATTTATAAATCAGTTATGACAAGTGCAAGATTAACAGTTTCTGATAAAAGAAAAACAGTAGCAGTATTTCTCTTGACTGTGTCAAAGTTTTGACATAAGAGTTTCAGCATGGCCTGTTTTTATAGAAAATGGCATGTTTGATGTCACATGCTGTTACAGGTGCAATACACAAAACAAAATCAACAACATTTAACAGTATAACTTGATTGAGAACTTTAGAAAGCAAACTCTAAACAGTAGAGTTATGGATATACAATAATTATGAAGAAAATGTAAAACAAATGCTAAAATTGAAATTGAAATACAGTCCAATTGCCCAGATTCTGACAATTATAATACATTAATGTTATTTGTTTATATATATTGATTGAAAAGCAATGTTTGCATAACTGTACTTTGATATAATGCATCATTGATCAGAGATGGCCGATTTAAAAAAATTAAAAAAATATAACACACTAAAACTCCATGCTTAATTACTCCTGGGAATATAAATGTATATTTAACTAACTAAGGGAAACTCTGAGAAAGGTGTGCAAGCAGAGAAGCTGCATTTATACTCCATAAAATGACTAGGCTTGTTTTATGATGCTAAAATCCCACCTGTGTGAAGTTCACATACAGTATAATAGTTAGGCAAAGATATAAGAAAGGGGTTAAATATACAAAACATAAACCTGTTGATGCCATATATAGGACTTCCCATCAGAGCTGGTAATGCTCATCTTCTTTACACAATCCTTTCAAACTTCTTATTTACTTTTTTGCTGTACCTTTCTTAAGCATATTCTTTTTCTACCGTGAAACTAAAACTTTTGTTACTTATTGTAACTTGGCAGAAACCTAAATGACCATGTTCTTGTAAACTTATAATGACAATGAGTGCCAATCTTGCAATACATATTGGCAGAACTCAAGAGCAATATTCTCTTAAACTGTAAAATAGTCCTTAATATAGCAACCTACCCTTATTACTTCCAAGTTGCTAGTATTATGTTTCTATGTGTCATCACAGATATTGTTGAAAACATACAGGCACAGCTACTGGTAAGGAAGAACACTTATTTCTCTACGGACTTAGCTGGAAACAAAAAAAGCATACTTTCTGGGGACAAAAAGTGTGTTGCTGAGTCACCTGAATTTGAGAAATTCCTTTAACAGGCCCAAAAGTAAGCATGACAAAAGGAGCTAAAAATCAAGGCTTCTTGTGGCAGAGCGTGGGCATCTACTTACACAATGAACTCCTGTTGAGCACAAACAAAAAACAAGCGCAGTACTGGAAAAGAGGTAAAATGCAAAAAAAGGTTTTGCTAAAAAAAGCTGAGCAAAATTATGAGTAAATGACAGCTTATTACTTTTAGTTCTAAAGATTTGATCTCAGCCTTTTTCCATGTCTGCTTTTATATCCATTTTCATCATGTTATGTGACCAATTAACCATTATGTCACAGTTTTATTGAATAAGGATCATTTGCCACCCTAACAAATATGACATTGGGAAAAATAAATCAAATAAACAAATAAATGAAACAAATAACACAAATAGTTTTAAAACATTCTCAATTCAATCTAAAACTTAATACACCCTTCTAGCTTACATTATGCATGTGATAAGCTGGGCAAACTTTGTGTTGGTTTAATGGTTTTGTCCCTTTTAGTGTAGTGAGAAATGGGGAGAGATTCTAGTCTACTAGTTCATTTTTAGAATAACTCCTATCAAAAGGAATATTCTCTGGGTACTGATAGCACTGACTATGATATACCAGATCTTACTGAATTTTTAATCATGGTGGTAATAAGGGCATGAAAAACCATGGTGTGATGTGACAGTCAACTACAAAATCCTTCTTGCCACCCTCTCTGTCCTTGGCTTCTCTGGAAATGCTCCCAAATTGTCTGAGTCCTAGATATCGGGCAGATCCTTGAGCATGTCCTGGCAAGGAAAGTTGTCAAAGGCACACCAGCCATGCACAGGTGTGCCTCAAGAATCAGTACTGGGTCCTCTACTTTTTGCTTTGTACACAACCTCTCTGGTCTCCATCATCCAATCCCATTGGTCCTCTTATCAGTGCTATGCTGATTATATATAGCTGTACCTGTTGTTCCCTTCGGAGGACAATACGGTATTAGTCTGAGTCTCTGCATATCTTACTGATATCTTAATCTGGTTGAAGGACCATCATCTACAGCTCAACCTGGCAAAAATGAGCTTCTTGTGACCCTGGCAAACCAGTTTCTTCAACTCCCCATCTCTGTACAGCTTGGCTCACGGTTGCTAACACCTGCCAAGTTATTACGCAACCTTGGAGTGGTGGTTGATGAGCAGCTATCTTTTTCTGACCACATTTCTACTATTTCTAATACGTGGAAGTTTATGCTGTACAACATCTGCAAGTTCGGACCTTACCTAACAGAGTATGCAGCACAAGTTCTGATCCGAGCTTTGGTCTTGTCATGTCTGGACTACTGCATCTCGCTTCTGGAAGGAGGACCCTCCTGTGGTTTCAAGGCACTGTAGATGATCCTGAATGCAGCAGCCTGCCTTGTATTTGACCAGCCAAGACAGGGACATGTCACTCCGCTCTTAAGGTTGCTACAATGGCTCCCTGTAGTAGCACACATTAAGTTCAAATATTTGATGTTTGTCTACAGAGTAGTCAGTGAGTCAGCACCTGTGTATATGGAGACACTGGTGAGGAGCTATGCTGCTTCTCACCCATTCAGGTATGTCAGTGAAAAGTGTCTGGTGATGCCTCCTCTGCATGGTATCGAGTCTCAATCTATGGTAGTCTCTTTCCTGTGTAGTTCCCAGTTGGTGGAACAAGCTGCCCACCTCTATCTGTACTGCTGACTCCCTTAATGTATTTAAAAAGCAATTGAAGACCCATCTGTTCTATGAATATCTGTTGAACTGATTGGAAAAAGTATGTTCTTTTTGGTTTAGGTTTAATTGCTTTAAATTATAAGTTATTAGCTCTTTTCACTTGTGGCAATCAACTTTTGTTACCTGTCCTATTACACTTGCTGGACAAACAGGTTCTTGCCCAATGTTACTTGATTATTTTTACCTCTTTTGCAGGTTGCTTTGGATAAAAGGATCTGCCAAGCAAATAAATGTATATGTAAATATGGAGTTTAAGGGATAGTGAAGGGAGATGTATGCAATCCCTTGCGGCAATTATTGAGAGAGCCATGTTTTGTGATATCCATAAAGACTGAAGCTCATTGGTCTTGACATTAATAAAAACTATATTGAATTTACCTTTCTCACATCTTTTAATCAAAATGTTTTGTTTCTTCAATACTTGTAAAGGTTTTTGTTTTATTTTGTGTTGTATATGCTTGTCGCCTTTCAGTGACTGATGCTGTGGCCACAGGTTTACAGTGAGTATGCTCCTCACAATGCTCCTTTCTATTTTAAGATGGCAGATGTGTGTTATCTGAGTACTTGATTTCTTTAAAAAAACTAGCAAAGTTTGTATTACAAGTCAGCAATAGGATTTTTGCAATATGTTTTTAACGTTGATTCTTGCATAGTTAGTTTTAGTTTTGAAAGCTTTTCTGGTTATTTAGACTTTGGTTTTTCAATTGACACTGACTCAGTCTGCTCATAAATAATTTCCTCCATCACCTAGTACTTGTAGCTCAGATTATTCTCTAAATACCTGCTGTACCTCATGATGTTCAGAAAATACAGATGCAGCCATGCTAAATGTGTAGTTTATCATCAGACTGCAGTACTTCTGCTGAACTGCATGCTTGGATAGCAAAAATGACTAAAGAATTAATCAGCCTTCAATGAACTGATTGCTTTGTTTAATCTCATTACTGTGACCATTTACATTCACTTAATATGGAACACATTTTGACATTCTCATTTTGTGTACATTGTACTCAAATGTTTACACTTTTCCTCTTAATACCTATCACAGTACAATCATTCTCAAATCATTCTTTTTATGAACAACTTAGTAGGAAGTGCAAAACTTACAATATAAGCAAATGATAACTGTAAGCATCTGCATAATGTATATTTTTATACAGTGCTTTCACTAAAAATATTACTGTAATTCACTTTCTTTGTTTACATCTGCAAGCATTTGTCTTGCTTATTTGTTGTTTTTTAAGTACCACTTTGAAAACAATGCAGCGTAATGACATAGTGGTGAAACGGGGGTATTGGGGCTATGGGTTGAAGTCCAGCACTGAAGAAAAATACTTAAGGAATAATGTTTGTTTTGTTTTTATAATAAAATAGTACCCAAATGAGCATTTTTAAACAAAACATACAGTAAGACGTTTTTTAACATTGTCCCATTCACCATTGATTGCTTTTAGCACACATACCTGAGGGAGGCCATCACTGCATCATTGTTAACATTAATTCAGTGAACTTCCTGTAGAATATATACACACTGTGAACTGCTGTGTACAATGTAGTGTATTTTCCAGTGCATTCCACCCATCATATATAGAAAAAAGCTTGAAAACAATGTTATTCCACCTATGGCACCTTTTACACCCAACATTAAGATGCATTTTTGTGATCTAATCATGCTCGGTTTCACTTAACCACATTACAGTCCAACAGTAACATATTTGGAATGTAATTGGATCTCTCACATCACATTTGGAGGTGGTCAGAAACTGATAAAGAGTATACTTAACACAACTGTAAATGCTAATGTGTTTTCAATCCGCATTAAATAAGCAAGCAAGGAGATCACACAAGTCAGCCATGTAAGGAGCAGCCACCACTGATAGCTGTGCAAATATTGTGGACTAGGCATTAATGCTAAAATATTAAAGTTCATTATGAAAATGAGGCCTGTTGCCTTCTTTTCAGTTTTACACGATTGGTCATCACAGGCAGATAGTTTCCATTCTAGCTACAACCTAGTAATTGGGGTGTGCTGTTCTACTCTGATAAATACGAGTGACAACCAAACCTCCAAAACGTACACAGTAGAAATGCTGCACAGATATGGCGAGTCATCTCCATCCAATCTCTATCCACAAATGATGCAACCACTGGAGACGCATTTCATTGGCAGATGTAAACATAATCTGGCTAAATTATATAAAGTACAATGTGAAAATGTGTGTTAATTTCAAGTGTAATTTATCTTCATAATCTGGTCCCTTATCTAAAATATAATAACAAGTGGTGAGTTTAACATAAAAAAGAAACAAATGGCTTATTAAACATTCATGCACATAAGGAATGTGACTGTATTCTACAAATCTATTTTGATGGGGTCAGAAGTGAATGTTACAATTTTTCTTTTTATTTAATTCATGGTCATGCCCATCAGTAATGTGCATGTACACCATTTGCTCCGTCTGCTTTCTGCTCCTACCCAGTGCGGTCATTAAGTCTGCATTCTTAATGTGTATTGAATGTTATTTTCCTATTAACAGAGTGGTCTTTCTTTAAAACTAGGTGTCAATTTTGTATGTCAAAAAAAAAAAAAAGCCACAATACAGAAAGCATTTGGTTTCTGCCATTCAGGCTTCCACTGTTGCCTGATAGTTTTTAAAGGTAGTGCAGACATATTCCTGAAGATTCCTGAAATTGTATGATCTTGAGCAGTCTGCTGCAGGTAGCATCCTGCAAAATAACACAGTAATCCTTGCTTATTTTCAATGGCTGCATCTGTGTACACAAACATGTCATTGCTAGCCATACTTTTCAACAGGGATAGTCTGATTGTGAACTATCACCCTGTTTTTGATAAGGTCACCTGTGTTACCTGAACGTAGGAAAAGTGAAACCATGACTTGCACTGACTAAGAAACAATACAAAGGAGAACTGGTAATAACAAAATCCCATGAAAATCTTGCTGTTATTTCATTTATAACTAATGCCAGGCACGGCAGTAATTGCACATTATTCAGTCAAATTGAAAAAAAAAACTTACGAAGAAAATTTAATTTCTTAATTAACACCCCACAAGGGTAGGTAGGTTAGATCACCTATGCACAAAGTGATCTAACCTTCTGCTTTGTTTGGCAAATTTAGCTGCATCTGTCCTGTTTAGGAAAGATACACAGGAAAATATCCATCGAATAAAAGTGGAAATAGGAGGGAAAAATTTAAAGTTCAATTGTAGCGTAAACAGTGAGTGTCTCACAAAGTAATTAACATGTTTTTTTCTCAAACTACATTAGGAAAAATGTGTAAAAATATTTGAACATTTAAATGAAATATGAGCATTTTGTTAATAAATGATATTGGAAATATCATGAACTGTTTTTGTGAATTGGTAAAAACAATTTCTTAAAAAAAAAACAACATGGAAAATAGATAAGATTTAGGGGTTTTGATCTCCTGTACTTTAATTTCTTCACATTCCCCACATGCCCACCCACTGCACTTCAGGCCAAACAACAGGGGGTCAAAAATAAAACTTAACAGTCTAAAATGTTTCAAAGATGTGCTTTCTAAAATGGATTTAGCAATTTTTTTTTTATTTTGCAGGAAAAGGACTGCTTTAGCAGGCATAATCTGATTCTGCTTACTTGATTTAATGCCATGCATTACTCATGTTGCTCATCCAATTTCAAATAATATTTCTAAACTAAGAAAACAATTTTATTGTATTAGAACTCTACTAATTTAACATGGATCATATTTATAATGACTTTTTTCCTTCTGTAGGTCTTTCTGTTAATGTAGGACTTCTAAACATAAAACTTGCCAGTCAATTATTTCCAATACTAACTTTTACATTTTTTTTATATATTTAGTTTTTAAAGTTGTTTGCTATGCTGTTTTTAAGACATTGATGGCTGTTTGGCAGTGGGCTTAACTTCTGCAAAGACGATTGACACAATTCAGGGCAGACAAAAAAAAAGATAGATACAGTAACCACTGCAGCACAAGTGTTATAAGTGAATGGCAGACTCAAGAACCAAGGTGAGGACAGGAAAAAAGTGAAAACAAATTCAGCGTGCACACCGAGAATATCACCAATATTAATTATTTAAGGAAGAGGAAGAACTCAGGACCACTGAAAGGACATGCCTAAACAAAATGTACTGCATCTAAATCAGAGAATAAAACAGAATCTAAGTCATTGGACAGGTTAAAAACAAAATTTTCCTTTACCAGCTGGCTGGCAGCTTGCATGGAAAGAAACAACAGGTGGATGTCAGGAACACTAGGCATTGGTGGGCATACAGTGGGTTAAGCCAATTTAAAGGCCAGAGTTTGAGAAGTGGACTGGCATCAGTCTAGTTGGCCATGAATTTAAGAGTAAAGTAAGCCATTTTGAATGAATTAAAGGAAAACATTAAAATCAAAGAGGAGAAAAGGAAACCTTTGAGATGAATCTGATGGTAGACAGACCTCCAGTATAAAACCCCTATTTGTCTTAGCCAGCTTCAGGATCCTGTGATATCATTCAGGGGCCTGTGGCTGGAGGTGTGAAGTGTAGAATCTTGGCACACGGTTCTCTTAAAAATGACCTGTTCAGAAGATCCACAGGACTAAAACATTGCTTTACTGAATAAATATATGAGTGCATGTAAAAGCACATATGAATACTGATCATAGATAAGCGCAGGTAATAAAACCTAATATAAATCTTTTCTTTTGTGCATTTCAAGAAAATATTAAGGCAGAAAATTTAACAAGGTAAATTTCAAACTCTAAAATTGTTAGATATGTTATAGTAGTAAATATTAAAATTGGGACATTGTCTAATTGAAATAATCATAGTATATCTCTCTATTATAAAAATAAAATCTTGGAAGGAGACGAGACGTGATTTTCTCGGAGAGACACTTGTACGTCCCATGAGACGAGTCCATGCCCGGGCCCGGAAATAAAGGACAAAGAGTTGATGACAAACTAGAATGTCGTAAAGAATTTCAAAATGTTGGTGTTGTACACATGCAGAGCTGGTTAGAGATAATCGAAGTACGAAAATTCTAAAGTTTAAAAAAAAAGAAAGGAAAGATCACATTAGCACAAACAAGTGGAAATTAGTACTCGGTGAAATAGCAGAACAGCGAAAAGAGATTGAATATATTTTTCAGATTTAAACTTTAAGTTGGAGACTTGTAGATCTTCTAATTCATGTTGCCATCAAGAATTAAAAGATTCCAAAAATGTTGGCCCAGTATGAAGTCCCATGAGACGGAGACTTTTAACATGAGATTCTTTAAAGTCACGCCCTACTTACAACTATAGGGTTGTCCAGATCTAATTATGCAATTTTCATTACGCTATAACATATTAAGTTTATTACATAGAAAATCACCCGAAAAATCTCGGACCATCGAGAAGTATGTGAACTGACGACATGAAGAATCGTCTTTGCCCTGAACTGGAATCGTCCTCGCATAAATCAAAGTCATCCAGACGATCTAGATCTGCATAATTAGATCTAGACCACCCTATACTGTATTTTCAAACAAGACCATGGTCATCTAACCTCAATTGTGTGAATGCTTTTGTCGAACAGTTTCTGTGCTCTCAACTCGTTTTATTTATTAGAGAGAAAGAAACGATATTCACTCACAGGCAGTTATATGTTATGTTGTGGGTGACATTTATTGTACACTAGGTCATTCCATTTCTCTCTTAGGAAAAGCAACATGTAAATATTACATTTAAAACCCAGCAGATAAACAGGCAATAGGCACCCATTGTTGGGACTGGGGGTGAGAAGTTAAAAGGCTGTCTGTTGGATGTAGGTATTTGCTGTATTGCAAAGGAGTCACCACTTTGAAGTTTTTGGCTGGTTGAGATTACAAACAATACCAAGTTGTGATAACAGAACTGCTCTTTCCTTGAAGGATGCCTTTATTTACCTGACTTGGAAATTAACATGTTTGACTATTTGACTAATATTGGCTTCTAATAAGCAGATCTATACTCACTAATGATTGGTAACAATACATTTTATTAACTTGTGTTTTCATTAATTGCTAAACCCAGGAAATTTAAATGTGCCATTGTTTAATCCGTTTGTCCAGTAATGATAATGGCTGGGACTGAAGGAGATTTAAGCTTCTAGGCAGGAGAAGGCAAAAGAGGGACGGTCCACTGAGAACACTGCCAAGACACTTAGACAGAGCACAGGGGCTCGTAGGCAGACGAGGGTACCTGGCTGGCACGACGTGAGGCACAAGGACAGCAACACTTACTTCCAGGGAGGAAGAGACACCTCCACAAGGAGACGCCGGTTGTGAGTCCAGCGAGAGAGGGAAGCCACATGAAAGGACCAAGCAAAGCTGGCAGACGAGAAATGAGGTGTGCCTAAGTCACAGCAACACAAGGATTCCAGAGAGGAAAAAAAAGGAACGACAGGGATTCAACAGTTTGACACAACTTCTGTTGGGAAACGAGTGTCCGGTGAACAGAGTGCATTGGTGGACAGTTGAACGATTAAGTGTTGGGGGTAACACAGTGCGCAAACTGGACTCTGCACCACTAAAGGCTGTATCCTCCAATTCTGTTTTTTATGGAATTTTAGAGTGTGGACTGTGTGTTTTCCTTTTAAAAAAAGGAAATTCGTTCTTGATATTTTTAGATTTTGTTTATGTTCATTTATCTTTTTTTTTAATGTACTTATGATTGTCTGGTGTAATAGAAGTTACTGTTGCTTTTCCTGAAATTACTGTTGTATCTTTCATTGTGTACTTACTCACCACCCAATTTAAAGAAACCTGTGTGCTATTTTCTGTAAATTTCAAGAGTTCTCAGTCTATTAATAAAATTGGGTGGCGTAGTCGGATATTTTAATGGTGTCTAAGTTAGATTACCTGTAAGTGTGAACAGACACCTGTCACAGTTGTAAGTCCAAACACGGAATCAAAATTCAATGTGATCTTGAAGAAAAGTTTATTCCAAATATTGTTTTTACTAAAGTTTTAAAGTAAAAGTAAAAATAATGCATATCTAACAATTGCATATCTAAAACTGTATATCCGGTTAGCCAAACCTGGGGGTGGACGAGCGAAGCGAGCAGGGGGCAGAGTCCCCTTCTTTAACATAAAGAACAACATATGTTTCAGTAACCAGACTGTACTGAAATCGTTTTGCTCTTTTTCTTGTATGGAAAAAGTAATTTATTAAAACTCAAGTTTTATATGGGACAAATAGTAAAAGAACAAGCAAATTTTACAGAAAAGTATAGAACTGGAATTATGCTTAGCAGGCAGACTCTGGTTTATGTGGCGCAGGCAGATTGAGGTGTATAAAGCATATGGAAACTTGTGTAAAAGGTCTCTCTCTAGGAAATATACTTGCTTGTTTAGTCTAATTGTACCCCTTGCTGTTTGTGACACTGTGTGCTCAAGAAGTCATCTGTCTTAGTGACGACTGATGTTGCTATATTCACCACACTAACTTTGGGGCATTCTTACGGACATAATATCTGGACCTAGTCTCAGGAAAGGTATGCTATTCTATTTCTTATTTTGTTACAGGAAAATCAATGGAAAATTATTTTTTTTTTCGATGCGTGTATGTTAACAGCCTGGGCTCTGCACTGCCTTTTGTTTAGAACAATACAGGAGTGCTTTTCTGTCTCATTCATTTGTCTCACCTATCTATCCTGACAGGCATTCTGGTCTTTTTGTTTATTTTTGTGAACCTTTATTCCAGCTCTGTTTTTGACTCACAATGTGATTTTATGGATGTATATTTTTTGTAATTTTTGCAGTTTATAAGATATACGTTATTAACAAACAATAAAAAAATCTTTTTCTTTTGAAGTTTGCAAAATAGCAACAAAATTTCTAATTCACAGATGAAATAACTTGTGTACTAATTTCATTTCCCAGAAGATGCAGGAAGTCAGACACCATGTAGTCTGCCTCACTGCTGTTGTCATGGAGACCTTTGCCTGCTGCTGTCAGGTTCCACTGCCTTTTGATAGTTTTTTTTTTTGCTTTGTTTTGTAATATTTTTTGTTAATAGTTTTTTCTGTTTTGTTTACTGGTTATCTGCCATCATTTCTAGTGAGCCAATATGGCCAGCATTTCAAAATGTGATGGGGTATGAGCATATAGTGTAATGACTGTGATCATATGAACCTTGGCTTAGATGATGGTCCTGTACACCCCATAAGGCAGGAGGACTCCAAACCCTAAGGGCACCATCACCACTTTCACAAAGCCACCAACGAAAATATATATTTAATTTCTTAAAATAGAAATATTTTGTGCATTTTTTGCAATGAATAAAACAGTGAGAAACTGGTGTATCACGTTGAGTGACATTGCATGTAACAGGTGAGTACGTTCGTTAATCTGGAATTCTGCACAAGTTAGCTAGTATACAATGAGAAACGCCATCATGATAAGAAGAAGAAAATACAATAAATCCTTGCTATCCACAGATTCCTTTCCCTTGGATTAATTTATCCGCTATTATAAAAGGGTAAGCCATTTAGCAACACTTACAGTCTGCCTATCCATGATCATTCAGAGCAGAAAAATAATTCTTAGAAGCTAATTGTGAAGCGCCCACATGCGAGATTGGCCAATAACAGATTTGTGATGCTCTTAGTTGTCCAGGGCTGCCCACACGGCACACAAGGTATAAATTCGTGTGTCCCCAGCACCGAGAAGCATGGGTAAGCCATCGAACTTACATAACTAGAAATGAAGCTTAGATACATCAATCACTATGACCCAGTGTCTAAATAACAATCAAAACAATTGAAGCATTGATTTTCAAACACCAAATAAATTTAAGGTTCACACTAGTTCTGACAAAATTATGAGCACATTTTTTTAAATTGAGGATGCAGCCTATATTGATTACACACTTTATAAGATCTGCATACGTGCAGAAGTTTTTTGGTGTTGACATTTTAGTGATATCAGGTGGAAGAACAATAAAGTGACCAGAAAATCTTGCTTGGTTGTCACATTCTCATGTTCTTGAACTGATTATTTCAGTTAGCTGACAATACAGCTGTCTCCAATGCCTAATGCATACTCTTAATGGTAATTGCTTTAGTGAGTAGCCTATTTCATATGCCAAAGGGTGTATTATGTGTTGTAGGACATAACTGGCAATGGCATAATTAGCTCTTTTTAAAGTGTGTTGCCAATAGCAAGCTATCAGGAATCGCTGTGATTTTTTGGTGAATGACGATAGACCGGCTTATAATGTGAATCTGTGCGGTACATTAGAATTAAGTATGAGGTGGAGAAGTCCATGAAAATGTGAAGCTTCAGTTTGATTTCATGTGAAGTTTAATTCAATGCAGTACAACATCCTTCATAAGTATGCAGATTACATATTATTACATTTTTATAAAATGTAATAATAAACCACACTTGAAATGAGTAATGTGGTCCAATTTGAACTTATACTATTATTTTACTCTATTTTTGATTAAATAAAAGAGCAAAATGATCGTCTAAAAAAAACAAACATTTTTAGTCTCATACATGAAGTTATAAAAATACTTAAAAACCATTAACCGTTAAGAACTAATTGGTAATTTCTGTAATTTGAAGAACAATCACATTGTTTTGGATTAGAGCTTCACGTCCATCACATTTCTGCGAATCCGCAGGGGTTCAGTAGAGCCAAGACTCAATTGCACCAGCAGAGAATTAGGGAATTTTGACAGCAACTACTTAAGGCTTGGTTTTTTACTCGATCTTGGACTCAGTCTCACTTTTATTTGGACTTGGTCTTGATTCAGTCTCAACTAGTTGCAGTCCTGGACTTGACTACAGCTTTACTTGGAAATATTTTTTGGCTTCTTCTGTCAATAAAGAAAATTTTTAAAGCAGAATGTTTTCCAATGAAAGGAACTTTTGCTAATATTTAAAACAGTAGCATGGTGATGTAACACACAATGCTGGTGGCAATGGAACACTGTCATCAATAAACAATGTGGCTGCAGTCATGGACTAATGATACAAAATGTTGCTGGCTACCAAAACAACATGCCGTAAAGTCATAACAATAAAAATAAAAAACAGAAATAATACCAAACACACATGATGAGTAAATGAGGTCCATAACAATTATAAACTATTATAACTATGACAACTAGAAAGCATAACAATATAACACATTTTCTTATGTCTCTACATCGAGCCCCAGTTAACACAGAAAGCCATTAACTTGTGTGCCACCCTTTCCTTAATACTATTTAATAAACCCTTACATACACTACAGTCATAACATATAAACCAAGCTTAAATAAACCTGCTGTTAGATAGAGACCCTTTAGCTACTAGGCCTCCAATATTTGAAATGGCTTGCCTTGTAGCGTAAGAGATGCTCTATCATGCTCAGCATTTATTTTCAGCCTTAAGTTATATTCCTTAAGGATAGCATACCAATGTTTTGGCAGTTCATTTTGTAAAAAAACTGTTAGTGATTTGAATACATTATCATTGTCAGTCATTACTAAATTGAATCATAACATGGTGGTGTTTAGGACTTTTAATTTTACATCCAGATAATAAATGGTTCATTGTAGAGTGGAGTAGAGAAATATTAAGAGGCCAGGCTAGTCTAGGATATAAACATGTACAAGGTTCTCGACTGCAAAGACATGTTGAGGGATTAGCTTCATTAGGAAAAGACAGTGCTTATTTTTGCTCAGAAGCCTTAAGGAAGGTGATTCATTAGACCTGAGCTCTCAGACATTTTTCCAAGTCACAAAATATGCTGCAGGGTTTTTCTTGGAACTGTGTATATGAACTCCCCTTATGTTATTCCACTGTGAAAGAAATCCTCCATTGTTAAACCAAGGCACGATTGCTTCCAAAATATAGTATTGTATATTTAAATGTTTTTATTTCTATGAATCCCAGGGGCACTAAACAAAATAGCCAGGATATTTAACTAGAGCGTAAATAACAAGAATGCACATGGCATACAAAATCAGACAACCATTCTTATTTGTGAAACATACAGTGTAGAGGAATGGTGTGCACCTGAACACTTGAATTTATTTAATTGATGGCCTGATACTATTTCTTGACCTTTTTTTTATTTATTGTAATATATGATCTTATTTCTATTAAAAATAGTTATGCTATAAAAATAATCTGCAAGAAATTAACATTAAACCAAAGTTAAGTGGAGTGAAAGAAAGAATAATATTTGATTTTATCTATTACTTTAGATGTAAAACATTGTGATTTGGCTGTGGCAGTTATTACTTACATCATTTTTATCTTTTAAAGCATAACCCCATAAACAGCTGTATGTTTTGAATAATCTATACACTGAACTAAATTGTGACTTTTTTCAACTTCATCACTCCAACAGCTTTGCTGCAAAAGTAGAATGCTAAATGGACAGTTTATAAGTTACACCCGCTTAACTGCTATGTCATCTATTTGCTCTCAGAACAAATTGGAAGCATCAAATCATGGACTACATAATGTGTTGAATGGTCGACACTAGGCTGGTAGACCTAGTTGACTTTCAATTGTCTCAGAGTTGTTGAAATTAATCTGTTGTAGAAATTTACTCTCTGAAAGCCTGGCTGGATTGTAACAAAATCTACGTAGAGTGGTGAAATATATACACTCACATACATGAATATGCTCAAATATAGACTCATTTTAGGATTCACTTTACGTAGTAATCAGATTCTGGAAAGTGCTACATAAAAAGACTCCTGAAGTGAGTGTTTAATAAATAAGAAAAGATAAGGAAATGACTTTAACTTTGGCACTTGTTATAAACTCCACCTGAACTAACACACACACGAGATGTATTAAATCAATAGAACACGAGACCATGAGAAATTACAATTAACATACAAATGACATAAACACTGTCCCAGTTTAGACGAGTTTAGATGAGGTACTGCCGCAGATGTTTTAAATGTATCCATCCATTTGGAAGCTAAATTCAGCATGAAATCAAAGTTATCCCGACACTGCTGCAGTCTCACTGGACATCCCCAGCCACGTCAGAAAAGGATTTCCACAACACTCCTAAATCCACTTTTACGGTCCTTTTCCTCTATTCCTTTAGGGTTAAGTCCTCACTAACGATCATCTCCAAGCGATAAACCATGAATTGCCATTGCCAGGTACACCTTTCCTTACTTTCACAACCTTTGGTATCTCCATTTTAAATACTGATTTTAAATATTGTCTTTCTACAGTGGTCTCAAAAGTTTAAGCTCACTTGTTATATTCATTGTTTCTTTACATTGAACATGAAAACAAAAACACAACATCACAGATGCAGACAGACACATTCAAAAACATACAGTATACATATGAAACACCCTGTTTAATATGTAAATATTCACCTGTCTATGTAGTTTTTGTTACAAGATAAATCAGGTTTGAAAATGGGTAGATGCCTGGGTGCCCACTCTAAATAGTGTGTTCCATTTTGTTTCAAAGATTTTGTGCCAATTGAGATCTGGGTTATTGGAGTCCTGAATTAAGCTGACTACAATGTAATGTTCCTATGGCTATTCCCAGATTTTACTACTTACTAAAACATGAGGTATTACCAAGCTGAAAAAAACCCTTTTGTAGAAAAGAACACTGCTGTTATGAAAGGATGATT
This sequence comes from Polypterus senegalus, assembly GCF_016835505.1. NCBI lineage: Eukaryota > Metazoa > Chordata > Cladistia > Polypteriformes > Polypteridae > Polypterus > Polypterus senegalus. The sequence goes on along the minus strand of NC_053170.1, from coordinate 69,010,027 downwards.
GAAATAAAGTTAATATGTTCTCTGAGGGATCCAGGATGTTCAATGAAAACTCACTCTACAACAATATACCAACACTATCAGTTTTCATTGTTAACAATTAAAACAAAATGGTTTGGTTATTTTTTTATAATTATAATATCCAGGTATTTCCTTAAAGGAATGCACCACTCAAAAATTATATTTCTGTATATGATACTTTCCCCAATTATTTTATGTTAGTGGCTAAGAAAAAAATGTCATCTTGTGTTTTCACACAAAATGAGAGGAATCAGTTTAAGATATTATGGAACGTAATGGCGACTTGTGCTGTCCAGTGGCAAATGATGTGAAAAACATCCACATGATGCTGTCACTGACTGACCAATTACTTTTAAGGGCAAGTATACGTAATACAGTAGCCACTTAGTATATATTTACAAGAGAGAACTAGCTTCATTAGAATAGAATAGAATAGAATGAAATTTTATACCTTATATTTACGTCTAATATTTTGGCTTTGACTCTATTCACTATTTCTTGTTTCTGACAGTCATAGTCTGAGTCTCTACCTACAATTTTTGTTTTTTAACCAGTTTGGACTTTGGCTAGGTATTTTTGTGATACATCTTTTGCACTGACAGTACAGGCAGTAGCAGTTTCCATGTAAGACAGAATCAGAAGACAGATCATGATTGTAATTAACAAGCTAAGGTTAGAACAGGGATGGCAGGACGTGAGACAAAATCGTACAATGAGAAACATAGTGAGAGAGTCAATAACAAGAATATTTCACATAGCCTAAGCCAAAAAGTGAGACATAAATCAAAAAACAGAAAAGACCACTGATATCTTACCAATAATAACTCAGCCATGGGGGATGCACAAACCAATGTGTTTCTCTGTGTCGGTCCCAAGCCCAGAAAAGTGGGGAAGGTTACATCTGAAAAAGCATCGGGTGTAAAATTTTGTTAGATTAAAATGCGGACAACAATACAGATTTCCACACAGGTCGAGTCCCAGGTTAGCAACTACTGCCAGCAGTACTGTTATCCAACAGGGTGCTGGGGGAAATTGAGCTACTGTTGTCTGAAGCAAAAAAAGAGGGGGGAGGTTAAAAGACTGGGAGTGAAGGTAGGAATTTTGAATGTTGGCTACTTTGACCGGTAAAGGGAGTAGTTTGCCAATATGATGAAGAGAAAGAATGTTGATATACTGTATTGTGTGTGAAAGAGACCTGATGGAAGTGCACTGAGGCCAGGTGTATCAGAGGTGGGTTCAAATTGTTCTACCATGATGTGGATGGTAGGAGAAATAGGGTAGGGGTTATCCTGAAGGAACAGAAACATAAAAAAGAAGAATACAGTCTCACAAGAAAGATAATATATCCAATATATTGATAAATTAATTAATAATGAGTACATTAGGTGGAAGCATTGAATGCAGTGGGCAGAAAAAAAAAACCCAGAGGCACTTCTTAGCACACTGTGGTGGAATAAGCCTGTGACTAAAAGTGCTCTAAGAGATTGCTCCTTGGAGGGGGTAAAGGAGATTTTTCATGATGGCATCCAATTTTGCCATCCTCCTTTTTCCACAACAGGTTCCAGTGTGCCCAGGGTTCACCCTGTGATGGAGCAGGCTTTCCTGATAACTTTGTTCAGCCACTGCGCTTCTTTTGTGGTCAGGTTTCTTCCCCATAGAACACCACACTGGCTACTATGGACAGATAGAACATTTCCAGCATCTTGCTGCACACATCAAAAGACTTCAGTCTCCTTAGCAAGAACAGTCTGCTCTGGACCTTCTTGTACAATGTGACTGTGTTGTCAGACCAGTCCAATTTGTTGTTTATGTGAAACCCCAGGCACTTGTAGCTCTGCACCAATGATACTTGGCCTTAGAGGCTTTTTGGCACATTTAAAGTCCACCACCAGCTCTTTTATTTGCTGATGTTGAGCTGCAGGTTGCTGTCCCTGCACCACAAGACAAAGTCCTCCATGACTTTCATGTACTCTGACTTATCTCCATTATTAATGCAGGTGGTATAATGGATATCTGAAAATTTTTGGTAGATGGCAAGCACAAGTATTGACCTGGAAGCCCGTTGTATAGAAGGTAAACAGGAAGGGAGCCAGGACAGTTCCCTGAGGTGCCCCAGTATTACACAACACCATTTCTGATACACAGTCTTTCAGCTTTACAAACTGCTGTCTTTTTCTCAGGTAGTCCATGATCCAGGAAATTGTGGGAGCATCAAGATTCAAAGCCTTGAGCTTTTTCCCCAGTTGATGAGGCAGAATACTGTTAAAAGCACAGGAAAAGTCAAAGAACATTATCCTGGTTGTGGTACCAGCTTTGTTTAAGTGGTCTCTGTGGAGCATGCAGATGAGAGTATCCTCCACAGCTATATGTGCCTGATAGGCAAACTGCAGAGGATCCAGATGTTCTGAAATCAGGGGCTGTAGCTGTTTTAGGACGAGCCTCTCAAAGGTCTTCCAGATGTATGAAGTAAGAGCAACTGGTCTGAAGTCCTTGGGATCACTGGAATGCTCTTTCTTAGGCACTGGGAACACACAGGGTGTTTTCCACAGCTGGGAAACCTTCTGTAAATGCAGAGAAAGGGAGAACAGGTGCTGTAGTACCACACAGAGTTGGCTGACACATGTTTTCAGCACCCGGGGGCTAATTCCATCTGCCTGAGAAGCCTTGTTTATGCAGAGTTTTCCAATTCTCTCCTCACTTAATCAGCTCAGACAGACAGGCAATCTCTGTGCTTACCTCTGATGATGCGTGACATTGGCTATCCTGCATCACAAAAGACAAACAATGGCACTGATGATTAAAAAAATAGTTCTGAATAAGAAAGTTTTTCAAAAATAATTTCTTCAAAAACATTCTAAATCAAAAATTGAGCAAACCATTTAATTCATTGACTTCTAAAGCCCATAGAGCAGTATCTTCATTATATTAGAGGCCAAGAAATAAGGCTGAAAAAAACACAAAATGAAGTTTAGATCATGGCGTCTTTGGTGCAGTCAGCACATCATCACACTGAAACTAAAAAAGAAGCCTTTTCTTTTTGAAGGAACTGCTACTGTTCTTACCTTCACAAAAGCAAACATTAACAAAACAACAGGCAGAATGTGTTTTTTATGGTCACAACTTTTCTGTTCCTGTCTTTGCATGGCCACTCATGTTTTTTATAGTTGTTATGCCCCATAAATGTTACAGAATCTGACACAGGTCACATGACATACTGTGTCATCAGACCTGCCTGTATAAGATGGGTCAGTATCATGATTTTGGTATCGATTTTTAATTTTTTTAAGAGCCATTTGACATTGTTTTTGATTACTGATTTCTTGTCGTCCTATCTGCTTGGTATAAGGGAAAATGTGTTTAAAACTTCCTGCCTGTTAAACTATTACATCCTGACTTCATTTGTACCAGCAGATTTAAATAAAAGATGAGGTCAAATTACATTTTAACTTTTTATTTTGTTCCCCACATATAAGCAGCCTTATTCCATGAACCAGATATTTACCCAAGATGTTTTATTATAAAATATTTTGGGACCTTAAGATGGTAATTAATTGCATGGGGATGTTTAAACGTACCATTTTTCTAAATGAAGCAGATTAAAGGAAGCTTTTTCATTAATTAATAAAGTTTTATCTAATCCCTTTCATCTTGCAAATCTTGGAGAACTCAGCTGATGACATGGTGAAGCTCCACCACTTGCTGTAAATAATGGATGTCTATCTTTGAATTTATTTGTAACAATGACTCAAGTCTATTCTTTATTTACCAAGAATTTCCTGGTATAATAAGGGTATAAATCCCTTCCTGTTGTTTGACTATGCTTTAACCTTTTTGTTTCTTATCTCCTGGTCATTTGTTTCTCTCTTTCTACCATGTGCACATTTTTTTTCTTATTTCCTTCACTAAATTATTCTCTTTTTTCACTTAACATCTCACTTGCAATGTAAATTCTAACAAATGCAATATGTAGTCATAGCACAGCATGGCATGACAACACATTATCCTTGGCACTCATGAGATTGTCATCAAACGCGTGATGGCAAATCACACACAAAACAAAGAACTGAATCAAACTAATACAAAATGCTCTTAAACATGACTGAAAAATCCTCTTGGTCTCCCTCATAAAATTTGGGAAACATGAATTCTGCTTCACCACAAATGACAGCAGTACAGCAAAAGTGAGTACAAAATTGTGGATGACAAGCCTGGAATGTTCAAACTTATTTCATACAATATGTGAACTTGTCTTGGGTTTGGGGTTGTGGTTGGAGTTAACAGGCAGCCACATAGTACAGAGAAATAGCACAGAAAAAGCATAATTCATTAAATTTGGAGCATTGCATTGACTCCAAAAAAAAAAGATTAATGCCCTGGGGAAATGACCTTACAAAAGCTTGGTGATGATTGTTTTCAGACAACATAGATGTAAGAAATGTTTATTGAAAAACAACTTCATCAAAATGAAATATGGGACAATCATTTTCAGCATACAAGTAGAGACTGTCAGTGTTACATTTTCCCAATTGATTACATCAGGTGCACATCTCATTTTAACATCATTTGGGCAGACAATTAAAGGCTCACCAGTCCTACAGTATACATTTTGTGTTGCTGTCAACCTGGGTTGATCCCTTATTCCATCCACTAGTTGTCTGGGACAGACTAAAATTAGTGACCTTTATAAGTAACTTGCTGACAGCAAATACTGTTGCAGACAACAATATAGCCATGGTCATGAAAAAATGCATTGTCTAATGGTAGTACCCATATCAGAACAATAAACAAAGTAGTGTTACAATATACTACTAAAACAATAACAATAACTTTAACTCAAAGTAAAAATAAAACTAATGTAATAAAAAATAAAATAAGAAAACTGATTTCCCAAACACCCATTCATAACATCTACATCTTGATATCTCAATGTTCTCCCCAGATTAAAGGATTTAATATGTTTTTGCGACTTTATATGTGATTAGGAGGATTTTAAAATTGTCTGTAAACTTAATTGAAAGCCAATGAAGTGATTTAACCACTGTTGTATTTATGATCCTTGCTGCAGAGTTTTCAGTTAATGGTAGAGTGATTCAAACAGACTGACCACAAACCTTTACAATAGTCGATTCTGCTTGAGACAAATGAATGAACTTGCCCTCTGTGCTACAGTTTATTTATCTTTGTTGACTACAGTATATAATCTAAAAGATTAAATATTAGTAACATTCTTTCTAAGAGGTTGTTTGTTTTCTTCATGAAGGTGTCGTATAAATTATGGTTTAAAGTTTTATGGTTTAAAATATATTAGGTGACTCCTAAGTAATCTTCAGCTTTTATAATAATATTTATGTTGTGGTTAAGAGGATACAGTTCATGTTGCACTTTAAGAGCTGTTGCCTTTATTTTACATTATATCTTTATTCCTCTTTACAGTGCTTGACTGAATTTTATGTTTTAAGGAGGACAAAAATAGGCATCTCCTACAATGGGCTCACGTTCTACTAAGAGATCTCTCCTGCCTTAATGCTGCCGAGACCCTATTAAACCTGTATAGGCATAAGTAGAACTGGAAAATGAAGGGACAGCTTCTTTGTGATGATGTCCGTTAGGGGGATTGAAACTCATGTTTGCTCAAGAGTTAGAGACATTTACATGGTGTTCTGCCTTCCAGGTGAACAGGTGGGAGACCTCCCTGGAAGGTTGGATACGTTCTTGGCTAGATCAGGAGGGTATCTAGTTGTCATTGTCCATTTTTGGAATAAATAATATACTTTTTGGCAGGCTGTCTGTTCTACACTCCAAATTTAAAGAGTTAGGTGTCAAGCTGAGGAGCACAAATAACAAGGTAGTGTTCTTTTGAAGTCTTACCAGTGCCACATATCAGCTCAGGCAAAATTATGCAGATTAGAAGGCCTAATATATGGTTCAAACCTTGGTGTAGGTTAGAAGTGCTTAGGTTTATGTGGCATTGGGACTAATCTGGAACAGTTCGGACATGTTCTGCTGTGAGGGGTTTGAACCGCAGGAGCATCAATGTATTGGGCAGACATACGAGTAAGATAGTCAATGATTTTTTTTAAAGTAAGGAATCAGGGGTAGGGAGTTTAGGACAGTCTAGGCTTAGTGTAGCTGCTTTTGACAAAAGTTTCCAAATGGTTCAAAATATTTCAAATGCAGCTACCAGATAGACATTCCTGCAGTAGTATGACTTGCCAATCAAAAAGATTCCACAGTCCAAGTGTCTTCATTTTTAAAGATTTTAGTGAAATTCAAAGCAAACAGTTTACACAAAAAGAGAAAAAAGTTGATAATACATGCAAAAAAAGAGAAACATTATATTCCACTTAAATACTGTATTTTGGTTATATTACTTAAAGGTTTCTATGTATCATTCTATGTAATGTTTTGTGCAACAATCAGAAAACTATACAGTATATCCTTAATGACTATCTGTCTAACCGTTCATGTTTCTTTCTAGCTGTTTAACTTCAATCAATGCTCTATTCTACTGTCACACAGAGTTATGGTTATGAACATTCCGTTTCCTATACCTTACAGGGATTTAAACTGAATCTTCCATTATCTATGTTAAGCTAAATTAAATTCAAGTGCAAGCTAAGCAGACTATGGAAAATTTACCATTAACATTACACTTAGAACATCACGTAAAGGGGCAAACAATGATGTAATAACAAATATGCTTTGTAACAATTTCTAGTACAAAGCAACATAAGTAAACACTTTAAAAATTATTTGCTTTAACCTTAAGAGTATAAAAACTAAACAAGAAGTTGGAATTGAGCGCAATTATGAAATTATATGCAATAACAGAAACAAGGCTAAAACAAAGAGATGAGGATGAGCATTATATGCATGGGTACACAGTTTTTAGGGAGGACAGACAAAAAGAAAAGGAGGGGGAGTTGTGATTTATGTTAAATAGGAAAGTCCTTTTCAGTTGAATGATGAGCCACATCTTAGTGAGGGTGTCTGGATTCAGCTGAAAAGTATTAGGAATAGTGGCCTTACTTTAGGAGTCTCTAAACAGTAATTCTAGTGTTCACCTGTTTAGCATCTTTAAAAAGGCAAGTTCAGAGGGGGATATTATAGTCATGGGGAAGTTTAACTATCCAAATATTAACTGAGCTAACGTTACAAATAGCAAAATACAAGGACAGGGGTTTTTAGAGGTAATGGCTGACTGGTGTTAAAATACAGTACATTATAACACCAATGCAAACTTGTTTAAATTTAGTATGTTTTAATAACCAGGACTGAAATCAGGGTGTGGAGGTGATTGAACAGCTAGGGTCAAGTGACCACAATATAATAAAAATCACATTGCTTTGACAGAATGCAGAGATGAAAACTAAAACTAATAAATTTATCTTAGGTAGAAAAAACTTTCAGCTGATGTGTCAAAGTCTAAAAGGGATAAACTAGGTTAAGGTTTTAAGTGTACAAACAGTCTAGGGGCAGTGGAACACATTTAAAAATGTTCTACTTATAATTCAGGAGAAGTTCATCCTGAAATTTGGAAGCACTAAGAAATAAATGAAAACTCTGCAATGGATAAATAAGAAGATAAAAAAGAAGTCAAGGAAAAACAGCTGTATAAGGTGTATAACACTAATAACTCCAGCACATGATAGCATGAGGGCAACCATTAAACATTATGTGAAGGAAGCTAAAAGACAGAGAGAAATATAACAGTAGGTGAAATATCACCCAAAGAGATTCTTTAAGCAGAAGAATGATCAAGGAGGAGGTGAAGTGTATCAGAAATACTGAGTTTTTAAATATACAGAGAGTGAAATAATGATTGGTGTAAACTTGCATTTTTATGAAGTTCTCACATGTGAAAAAATGAATAACCTCCAAGTAGTAACAGAGACTACTAAGACGGAACTTAGTGATTTGGAAATTTTAAAGGGTAAGGTACTTCTTAGATTAAATAAGATGAAATCTAACAAATCAGCAGAACCAGATAATATTTATCCTCTAGTTCTTAAGGAGGATAGTAAGTGCATATATAATCCCTTGATGCATATTTTTATTAAGTCCTTGCATACTGGGTAAATTGTTAAGGATTGGAAAATGGCAAATATCTAATTATATAAAAAGAGTGAGTGGGCAAATCCAAGTAACTATAGGCCAGTTAACTTAACATGCATCACAGGTAAACTGATGGAAGGAATTATTAAGGAAAATAATTGAACAGCAACATGGCAAGAATAGAGGTTTAGACAGCGGGAAGTCATAATTTACTAAAATGCTGGAATTCTATGAGGAAGCAAAAAAGGCATACAATCAGAGAGTTGCATAAGGCATTTGATAAGGTGTCACATGAGAGGTATCAAACTAGAAGAACTGTAGCGTATAGATGGATGCAAAATTGGTTAACACACAGAAACAAAAGGTTATGGAGCAAGGAGCTTTATCAGAATTAGATGATGTTAAAAATGGTGTTCTTCAGGGGTCATTACTGTTGTTTGTGGTATATATAAATTAGTTGGATATAAATTATAAATATCAAGCAAGTTTAGTTTGCAGATTATACCGATCTAGGTGGAATAACAGAAAAATAAAATCATTACAAAGAGACGGACTGAATACAGGCTTGGGAAGATTGGTAACAGATGAAATATAATGTAAATAAATGTAGGGTATTACATGTAGGAAGTAAAAGTGTTAGATTTGAAGACACAGTTGGAGGTTTGAAACTTAAGAATAGTCCATATGAGAAGTACCTAGGAGTTATATTGGACTCATCACTGTCTACATCTGGATAATATGCAGAAGCCATTAACAAAGGTTGTTATATGGGACAACATGTAGAGTGCAAGTCAAATGACGTTATGATGTAGTTTTATAATGCATTGGTGAGGCCTTGCCTGGAGTACTTCATGCAGTTTTGGTCTTTAGGCTACAAAAAAGACAAAGCAGCACTAGAGGAAGTCCAGGGAAGAGCAACTAGGCTGATTCCAGGACTAATGAATATAAATTTAGTTGAATCTTTTCAGTTGAAGCAAATGGAGTTTAATGGATGGGCTGATTAAAGTTTTTAAATTATAAATTATTTGAATTAAGACAGTGGATACAGGATGTTAAAAGTGATTTCAAGAAACACAACATTGCATTGCACAAACATTACATTTTTCTTCACAAAGAGAACTACAGTGTTAAACAGTAGAAATTTATGGACCTTCAAATCTTGACTTGATGTTATTTTGGAGATATTAGGTGAACATGACTGGCAAGCTTTATTGGGTTGAATGGCCTGTTTTTGTTAAAACATTTTTAATGTTCTAATTATAACAATTAACTGACAAAGAAAACTCTCATAATTTTAAGCATACCAATACACTTTCACTAATTCTTTCATTCACATTCTGAATCCACCTGATGCAGAGTGATGGAGCATAATCTGAATGAATCAGGCACACACCAGGAATTAACCTTGGATGGAAGTCTAGCCCACTGCAGGGCTAATTACTAAACACACACACACACACACCACTCTCCCGTATACAGGGCCAGTTTTTAATCTTTTATCAACTTAACCTACAGTGGTGTGAAAAACTATTTGCCCCCTTCCTGATTTCTTATTCTTTTGCATGTTTGTCACACAAAATGTTTCTGATCATCAAACACATTTAACCATTAGTCAAATATAACACAAAATGCAGTTTTTAAATGATGGTTTTTATTATTTAGGGAGAAAAAAAAATCCAAACCTACATGGCCCTGTGTGAAAAAGTAATTCCCCCCTTGTTCAAAAATAAGCTAACTGTGGTGTATCACACCTGAGTTCAATTTCCGTAGCCACCCCCAGGCCTGATTACTGCCACACCTGTTTCAATCAAGAAATCACTTAAATAGGAGCTGCCTGACACAGAGAAGTAGACCAAAAGCACCTCAAAAGCTAGACATCATGCCAAGATCCAAAGAAATTCAGGAACAAATGAGAACAGACTTAAGTAATTGAGATCTATCAGTCTGGTAAAGGTTATAAAGCCATTTCTAAAGCTTTGGGACTCCAGCGAACCACAGTGAGAGCCATTATCCACAAATGGCAAAGACATGGAACAGTGGTGAACCTTCCCAGGAGTGGCCGGCCGATCAAAATTACCCCAAGAGCAGAGAGCGACTCATCCGAGAGGTCACAAAAGACCCCAGGACAACATCTAAAGAACTGCAGGCCTCACTTGCCTCAATTAAGGTCAGTGTTCACGACTCCACCATAAGAAAGAGACTGGTCAAAACGGCCTGCATGGCAGATTTCCAAGACGCAAACCACTGTTAAGCAAAAGAACATTAGGGCTCGTCTCAATTTTGCTAAGAAACATCTCAATGATTGCCAAGACTTTTGGGAAAATACCTTGTGGACTGATGAGACAAAAGTTGAACTTTTTGGAAGGCAAATGTCCCGTGACATCTGGCGTAAAAGGAACACAGCATTTCAGAAAAAGAACATCATACCAACAGTAAAATATGGTGGTGGTAGTGTGATGGTCTGGGGTTGTTTTGCTGCTTCAGGAACCGGAAGGCTTGCTGTGATAGATGGAACCATGAATTCTACTGTCTACCAAAAAATCCTGAAGGAGAATGTCCGGCCATCTGTTCGTCAACTCAAGCTGAAGCGATCTTGGGTGCTGCAACAGGACAATGACCCAAAACACACCAGCAAATCCACCTCTGAATGGCTGAAGAAAAACAAAATGAAGACTTTGGAGTGGCCTAGTCAAAGTCCTGACCTGAATCCAATTGAGATGCTACGGCATGACCTTAAAAGGCGGTTCATGCTAGAAAACCCTCAAATAAAGCTGAATTACAACAATTCTGCAAAGATGAGTGGGCCAAAATTCCTCCAGAGCTGTAAAAGACTCATTGCAAGTTATCATAAGCGCTTGATTGCAGTTATTGCTGCTAAGGGTGGCCCAACCAGTTATTAGGTTCAGGGGGCAATTACTTTTTCACACAGGGCCATGTAGGTTTGGATTTTTTTTTCTCCCTAAATAATAAAAACCCTCATTTAAAAACTGCATTTTGTGTTTACTTGTGTTATATTTGACTAATGGTTAAATGTGTTTGATGATCAGAAACATTTTGTGTGACAAACATGCAAAAGAAATAGTTTTTTACACCACTGTATACCTTTCTGATTATGCCATTAACAGGCACAACAGTTAACTTGGGTATTTTTTTAACATATATATTAATACTTGTTGTGGCCACAACCCTCCTAACACTGAAGTGAACATACTGTACAGCCATATAGCAAGACAGGAAGCACCATGACTCTAAAGACTTGGACCTTCGTCCTTTTACGTAGATATTGGGAGCACCACACAACCCTTTCCAGTGACCTCATGACCGCCTATTCTCTCCCAGTTCATCTACGGACTTCATAGGAAGTCACCAGATGTATGAATGTCACTGCTGAGTAAGTAAACCTCTCAACAAGATTGACACTACTATATACTGTACAGTTGCGCCTAATTATTTACATTCAGTTTCAATGTAAAAAAAAGGTTAAATGTATTAATTTTTATTCACCTGTTTCGTTGAAGCTGTTTATTCTAGGGCCACAGGGAGCACAAGCCTATCTTGAAGCATTATGCAGAAAGCAGGATTTAATCCAGGAGAGTGCTTCACACACAACATTAATTTAAATCAAATTAAAATCAATTAAATGCAATAGAAGACAGATAGCAAACAAAACCAAAATAAATGTGCTTTTATGTAATAAAAAATAACACCAAATACCTGAGCCCATGGAATCAAATTCACTACTAAGCCAAATAGTAGCACTCAGTAATGATGCAGTAATCCTTGGTTTACTGGGATTTGCAGTTCATTTAAGTACCGGGGCTACAGTGCGGTACATCTGTGGTTTTCTGCAATAGGCTGCAAAATAATTTCCATTTAACTACTGATGACAAACCCACAAATAGGACTGTACTGTATAAGGACTGTACTGTGTAAGATATGAAATCTTAACCAAAATCAAATTCAAAAACAGATTTGACCTATTGATTGTCACTACTAAAATGAGCATCAAAGAATTGCAATAAGAAAACAAAAGCAAAGAGACATGAACCAGGATTACTAAAGCAGTTGGAATACACACACATGCATGAAAGGTTATATTTCTTTTTAATTTTATAAAGACATCTGCAAAATTGGATAATGACCTATCTGTTGCCCCACTTTTTGATTTGTCTCATCAATGATGTTAACTATGTCCTTACTGGAGACAAGTTTCATAGCAACCAACACCGCGTCATCAAAATGGGATGTCTCAGAATGGTAGGGCCCAAAAAAACAAAAGGGCAAATTTAGGTTTAGATATAACTGAACATAATAATGACAAAATAAGTGCAATATACAAAACTGAAACAAGAGCACAATATTTTTTGAAATACACAAAATCATAACAAAAGGTAATATTAATTTTAATACAGTTAAAATATTTTGTTATCAAGTTCTGGACACCATTTTTTTATTTCCTGGATGCCACAATATTGTTTAGGAAACCAGATTAGGAAACCTGTTGCCATCATATGACCACTGGTGACATAAGGTAGTGTCCAGCAGTATCCAGCGTCTTCATTATCCATTGTTGGATCAGAAAAAGGACAGAAAAAATGCTTTAGCGGTTATGACAAAAAAAAAAAAACATTAGTGAGATTTACTTTTGGTTATTGACTTTATTTTTGCCGTTTGAATTTCATCACTATTTTGTCGTTTCACAATCAATTTTCTCCTTTGATTTTTCTGGTTTTGACCCATGCCGTATCACTATGGGAGGGATATCGCCTTTTTACATTATATCTATATAGTTTCGGGTTACTTAAAATGCTGCAATTACAAAAGAACTTATTCCAACTAGGGAGCTACCAACCCCTACTGGAAACAAGGCATCACAAACCAGCAGGGTGATGAAAAAAAACTTATAAAGAATTTTTTTATTGAATGAGTGGCAGCTCCTGGGTCATTTTATTTGCTATGCTCAGAATGTTTATTTTTAGTGATCAGTTTGTTGGTCAGGAAACAAAATTGTGAACAGTGATAATTTTCACATTTGCCTGTGAAAATATCAAGTCATATCACCACAGGCTCTAACCATCTTTCCCAAGGTGGTCATGTGGGAACTTTCCCCCAGTTAGGGAATAGCATTCAGCTTGTACTTGCTATTTACATGAGCAGATATACAAAATCTGAAGCCTAAGTGCCCGATACAGCTGCAGATTTGCCAGTCAGCTGAGTCTGTTGTGTCTTCTTGTCAAACTGCAGAAATTTTGTAAGTTGATGATGAAAGGCAATCCAGAAACTTTTCAAACTGTAGCTCTCCATGTATTTCCCACCATATACTCCCCGCACAAAACAAATAGCAATGAAAGCCATCATGTCTATGGTCAGTACTACAAAATATCAGTCCTTTGGGCCTTACCCACATTGCAGTCAAGGAAGTGTATGTCCTGCTGCATTTTCTCATTTCACAAGCAAAAAAAACTATTAAGATGATTGGTTTTATTTTTTACATACTAGGGGGTTTCACTCGCCAACCCCCTGGCCTGCGCTACATGCAAGCCACTTTGCATCACTGCCGCTCACATATGTGGATTTCACTTTCACCAAACAACAAACCTTTTAATTCTCGCAAATATGCCTCTTCATTGGGAAGAAACACTACTTTTCTCAAGGGACTTGAAAGTATCTCCCTGAAAAAGTCTTCACTCGTCCCATGTTTTTGTTATACAATAGAGGGACATTGTCAGGCCTGCCGTGTCTGTGAAAATGTTGAAAGACAAACGGCTCTTTGCCTGTGGCTTGCTCCATCCACTATGTCATATCATGTCTTCTCCCTTCTCTGCATGGAAACTGATGCTGCCACTGTGGTCCTGGTTCAAGTCTGTTTGCGAAGAGGAATTCAGGATATCTCTTCATGGGGCTCTAGCAGACTCAGACACATTTTTAGACACCCATTCTGAATCAAGCATCTCTAGTTCAAAGGCGATGTCTTTGCCTCCAAATGAAACAGCAAAATCAGTCTCCTAAAGTGGTTTGTCAGGGTGTATTCACTAAAGGTTATTTGAAGAACACTGTGATGCAACTTCAGGTGAGTTTATATATGTTTTTTTAGCTAATTGTAATAGCTGCGGTGCAGAGAATTTATTCAGATTTCTTTATGGTCTTTGCACGCAGTGAAACAATGAGAGTGAATATAAGTCACAGTGACCATGTCACAAAGTGTTTTGTTTTAGGTATTCATGAAGCTGTTTATGGTGGCACGGTGGCGCAGTGGTAGTGCTGCTGCCTCGTAGTTAGGAGACCCGGGTTTGCTTTCCGGGTCCTCCCTGCATGGAGTTTGCATGTTCTCCCCGTGTCTCCATGAGCTTCCTCCAGGTGCTCCGGTTTTCTCCCACTGTCTGAAGACATGCTGGTTAGGTGCATTGGCAATTCTACATTGTCCCTAGTGTGTGCTTGGTGTGTGTGTGTGTGCGCCCTGTGGTGGGCTGGCGTTCTGCCCAGGGTTTGTTCTCTGCCTTGTGCCCTGTGTTGGCTGGGATTGGCTCCAGCAGACCCCCATGACACTGTAGTTAGGATATAGCGGGTTGGATAATGGATGGATGGATGAAGCTGTTTATAGAGTTACATGCATTGATGGAAAGTTTTCTTTTAACTTACCTAGTCTATTGAAGCATTGCAAGGTTGGATGCCCGTAAGAGAGCCGGGGGACCCACCTGCACAGAATTGTGCTCCGAACAGCAGGATGCATGCGAATGTTCAGATGGTTGCTGAGTGTGGTTGGTAGCTGATGCCACATTGCTGTTGAAAAATGAGCATAGCTGTGGGGAGTAAGAAAATGTGAGTTGCTCATAGAAGTAAAAGAGAAACTCTGAGTGAGCTTCAGGTCCAGAGAGAGTTCAGGAAAAAGAGATCTGTACGAGGTTCAAGAAGGTGCATGGATGAGAGGGTTGCGTGAGCACATAGTTGAATCTCATAAAATGAGAATGGTTGCCTGCTTGAGGTTTGCAGCATTACATATATGATAGTGTCCACTACCACTGGTGGGGATTTATGGAAAGTTCATCAGGGTTGGTGGCAAGAATCCTGCAGATGTTTAAAATGGTGCATCAGATGCTAGAGTGCATCTTCCTCTGTAGATGCTTTGCCATTGGTGCAGCAGTGTCACTCTGAACAGCCAAAGTGAAAGGGGTGCTGTGGAATGGTTGTGTGGGTTCATTAGACTGTATGTGGACAACTTTTAAATTTCCCTGAACTGAGAAGGTTGTCCAGTACTTGAAAAAGACAGGTGTGAAGCGTAACGCATAAAGTGAGCTGGAGAGCTGTATGTAAGGGAAAAGGAAAAAAAAGTTCTTATTTTTTTTTCCTTTCCATTTCATCTCTATTCTGTTAATACTATGGAATTAGTAGTGCACTGAGACCGGCTAAAGCAGAAAGAAAGAACAACTGTGAAGAAAAATAAGAACTAGTAAATAAAAAAAGGGCTTAGATTAAAAAGATAAGTTTTTTAAAAGATTACAGCTGTGTCTTCTGAGTTCTTATCCTGATTCATTGTTATAGTGAGTTCTATTAAACAGGTAGTCAGAATTTAGCGTGCCAACTGCCTTTAGGGTAGATAATAAAACTAATCAAAGGGATAAAAAGCAGTAAAAGGTAACTTAACAAATCATGGATCAGAAAGATGTAAAAATGTAAATGTAGTAGCACTTGCGAAACCAGTATATATGGAGGCTAATTTAAAACAAAGGGGTTAGTAAAACGAGGAGTTTAAGAGAAATTTCTGCATAAGAGTTATTTTATGCTCGCAAAACAGCAGTAACCAGAAATCTTTGCTAATGATAGTTTTTAACATGTGAAAGATAAAGAAGATGGAAAAGAAGGAAAAAGGTTAAACAGATTGTTAGTGACTCAAATGAACATGCAGCAGTCATTTCTTAGTGTTGAATTGACTTTGTTGAAGGAAGCACAGGGGGCGAGGGTTGTTAGTGTCCATATCTTTCTTTTAACTGCTGTTTTTTCGATGGGAACAGCAAGTGTTCACAGCAGAGCATGAGAGGAAGTGGACTGATGGTGAAGTAGAAAGTATGATAAGATCGAATATTCTGTTAACACACTGACTTGAATGAGCTGCAAAGTTGCACATACGAGAAAAGAGTGCAGTAAGAGAGTTTGAGAGACTGAGCATGTTGAAACCGAGAGGACATTTGAAAAGAACGAAAGGTGTAAATGCTGCTGAAAAGTTTGAAAATGCTGCATTAGGTGCTTACTAAGGAGACATGTTTGAGGAAAAATGTTGCGTGTGATTAAACGTGATAAAAGAATGCTTATTGTATCTGAAAATGTTGTATTATGCCTAAGAAATTATGTGTCACTGTGACTTCTTTGCCTGAATTAATTTGGGTTAAAATATTAGTTTTGAATATGTTTAATATGTTATAATGAAAAAGTCTCTAATTTTCCTTATAAAAGTATTTATAAATGTACAAAACATCTTTCCTTCAAACTCCGATCAAGTTTTAAGGAAAAACGTTCTTTCGATAATTATAAAATACAAAGGTTCTTTTGATAATTATAAAATACTGTACAAAGGAGAAACTTTCAAGAATAAAAAGGTTATGGTGTGTGTGTCAGAATTGGTGTTTTTTTTAAAACTATATATGTTCTTGTTTTATTTATGTGAATATTTCATGTAAAGTATATATAAATACAGTATTTACTTGACTAGATAAAATATTTATAAATTTGATAATATTGTAAAGTAGATCTATATACATTGATGTTCTGTTAGGTAATGTGACAAAAGATTTCACATATTTTAAAAATTTGTAAAGTAAAGGTGGCACAGTAAATATCACTGCTGTCTCACAATAAGAAAATTACAAGCTTGAATATTTTCTGGGTGGAGTTTGCATGATCTCCCTGTGTTTGTATGGGTTCTTCAGGTGCTAGATTGGCTCTTTGTGCTTAACCTGTGATACTCAAACCTCCAGAGCAAGTATTGTTCCATACTGACATATTCTATAGTAATAGGGGTGGTGTATGAATAATGAAACCAGAACCAAATCTCTTAAAAGAAATGCAGAGGAAATCTCAGATATCAATGAAATTGCATGCATGAACTAGCCTTAAAGAAATCAATTTTGTTAAGCATAAATACATTTTATATATTAGAATATTTTCTAACAATTAGAAATAAGCACTGTAATGTTTAACTGATAAAAAGAACAGAACCTTCATTCTAAATATGCAATAGTATGATGCACTAACTACCCTGAAGGCATTTTAAATACATATGGAATTTTAATTATAAGGTATTTGATTTATGTAATTTTTTGATTTCTTTTCCACACCCACTCCTTGTGTTATACAATAAGTAATTTGTATATTTTAAATGAGAAATAGAATAGTGTTTGCATGACTACATACAGTAGTTGATGGAAGGTTTAGATTTATTTCCTATAGTTTGAGGTTCTAATCAAACATTCTGGGCACTCTGTTAAAATTCTAAATGTAGAAATAAAATATGTTAATTTAACTAGTTAAAAATAATAGCTTAAAGAAATATAACTTTGATAAATACAAAGGAACTATTTTAACTTTCAGTTAACATGTTAAGAGATGTTAATAGATGTATTTCAAGATAATGTCTGCTGATCTAAATAACCATTAAAGTAATTAAAGGGACTTAATGTAGGAAAAGATTAAAATATATCTTATATGAATTACCCAGTTAGTCTTAAACATAGACATTTCACTATCACTTTTGTAAATGATTTAAAACTTTTGTCTGAAACGTAAAGAAAATTGTGCACATATCTGAACAATTCCCTGTAATTAGAAAAATGGACAAAGGGAATGTGGAGACTAATTGTTTTAGCTTATTTTAATTTCATTTCTAAAAATAATCAGGAATTTACTAATCCAGACTGTGGATTTCTTCTTTCATTTCTTCTTACTATACTGACTAAGAGATGCTCTTTGGAGGACACTAATGTGTTATTGTTCAATCCAATAACACTAGAATCCCTGAAGCCTACGAAAAAACTCGTAATCCCGGGCCACCTTAAATTCCTTCTCACCTCTTGATTAGCATCTGCTTGGGTGGTGCAGTGATATGAACTGCTGACTCATAATCAAGAGGTTGCAGGTTTGAATCTGACCATTTCCCAGAATTACTGTAGTAAGCTTCTCTTGTTACTTTTATACAATAAAAACATACAGTTGATTTGAGTTTGTAACAGCCGGTGTAAATTTCTTGTACTTGTAATGGTTAGCATTTTTTTTTTCAGTTTTATTCTCTCACTCACATTTACACTCCCCCCGATCTGACACTGCTGTTTTCAAATAAAGACGTTCCATAACAGAGGTGAACTCAGATGAGGACGAGGGTTCTACATCGGAGAAAGAGATCAGAAGCCCTCCCCGCAAGAAACATCCACTCACATATAAGAACAACGCAGCTGCACCAGGCGTAAAAGTGAAAGATGGCACCGTGTGGATACAACAAGAGGTCTGGCGCCATCCTGCCAGTGGATATTATTGGTCAATCTGCCACGCATCTACATAGATTGTTGTATACACAGAACAAACATGAAATGCATGTGTACCAAATAATGATATATTATTTACCCTATACAACTCCGGGCATCACACACAAAGATAAACAAGACTTGAGCTGGGATAACTTTTTGCCTGATTTGAGTATTGGTTTTAGTGGTAATGGGATAGCAGGTTGCTTGCTGCTTGTGCTGATCGACACATTTGTAAAACAAAAGATGCTAATGGAGAGGTGCGAAGGAATTTGGGGATTATGAATTTTTTCGTAGGCTTCAGGGATTCTAGTGTGAAAGGGTACAATGAACATAGAGATGAACAAAGTTGTACTTTGGAATAATTGATTGGAATTTTCTTAATTTCTGCAGGATCCTATATTAACCATGACTCTTTAACTAATAGCCTCCTGATGTAATCTACCTGCTAGGAATTTACCAGTTTAAAAGTTAAAAAAAAAAAAATAAGAGAAGCTCTTACCTGTTTAAGTCATTGAAGTGCAGGGGTGCGCTTTCACAAGCTTCAAGCAGCAGGCAGCCAGGAACAAGTTGGGCACATTTCCGGGTCAGGCCTGCTGGAGGACAATGCATATGCCAGTCAATCAAGTTGACTGTCTCTTTAGCCACCTGCCGTGAATAATGTAGAAAGTGCGGAGTGTTTAGTTTAGTTTAGTTAAAGCATGCATACATTCGTTTTAATGAAAGGATCCCAAGAGAAAGTCCCAAGGTAAAAAGTAACTTACATTGCAGAGAGGACAATGGCTTGTTCTAGGAAGTCTGTAGTAGTGCGCTCGCCTTTCAGGGGTTGATCGTAACATGTACACATGCCCACCGCAATTGGTGAAAGGGAGTGGCATGACGCAGGATTGGCTGCAAGATTTGTTACCCAATATAAAAGGCATTCCTGCCAATAGGTGTCATCTTTTGGTGGGTAGAAAGTGTGATTGATATAGCGATTTTTTTCAGTTTACTAAACAGTGGTTTGTGCCTTTATAACATTTGGCACTTATCAGTGGTTATATTAATCGGACCAGTTTCAGGGTGTTCCCTTACCAATACACTGTTGCTCTCCGTTCCCTCTAATAACATATTGCAAAATTGACACTGGTGTCAAAAAGGGGGGGAATGGTTGACATTGTGTTATATAGTAAATTCATTTTAGGTTACAAAATTACTTTCATAGAAGCAAAGGTTATCTACTAATGGTTTGACTATTGTGAGACCAAGCAACAGAATGCTTCTTCGCTTTGTATATATTCAGATTGACTTTATTTTATATTGTTATTATTTACATGTTGTGATGGATATGCTTTTCAGATGGAGGCCACAACAACAGCCAAAGCAGATAGAACAATAGAGAATACATTTTTATTGAAGGATTAGTTTTGAACATAACAGACAAAATGAAAGGAAACTTCTACATTGTGCTTACCACCTGCAGAATTCACTTTGAGCATTAAAAAAATAGCCAAGATATACAAGCAGAAACTGAATTAAAATGACCATCTAATTTACTGCCAGCATTACTGTTAAGGTGTACCCCCAACAAAACAGGACTAATACATCATGATGTATTAATTGGAGCACCCGTACAACAGCTTGCATCTTCTCCGCCTTTAAGTAACGTTTCACAATCACAGATGAAGTATTGCAATATTGACTAATATTTTGCAAAACTCTTAATTCTTTATAGCTGCAGGTAGAATTTGCTGTTCCTTGCCCAGGAGAGAAGAAAACACTTCAATTTGAACCCGGAGACTGGGTTGTAATAAAGGTCACAAAACAATGGAACTGTCTGAATCCAGCTACACCAGGTATACCACCAAACACAAAAACTTGAAGGGAGACTAAGCAAGGTCCACGCATCTCACTGCTGAAAGGTTCTATCTCCAGAAAGGAGGTCAAGCCATGGATAAGGCCATGGACCAATTGACTGCTGACCCTACATTTGTTGCAACGTACTCGGGTCCTAGTTAAATGGATCACAGGCCCCTAATGCAAACAAGCCAACTAAAAGTTTCAAGGTGTTATATGCTGGTAACCTCTTAAACCAAAAAAGAAAAATAATCTTCATGGGTTCCTGAATCATAGAAGGCATCAATTTGCATTGGACCATGAGTTTTGGATATTATTATTCTTTGTTTTGGGGTATTGGATTCCAAGACCTGATTGTTGTATCACATTAAGTCCCCACTATAGAAGAAATTTTGTCACAAACTAACATCTATTTTTCTGCAGCAAAATCTTTCAAAGAGGATTTGAACCGTGGAGTGATGTTTGATATAGGAAGAAAGTTAATTATCTTCAAGCACAATTAGGCAACTGAACTCTTTAAAGAAGCACTTCAATATTAGTAATACTTGTAAGTATTGTTTTACTAATGTAAATAGTGCATACTGAATTTTATTTGTTTTGGATTTAGCTTATACAATAATGGGGATAATATAATAGCAAGTAGTTTGGAAAATGTGATTATCATTAGCATGTTATGGTTGGCACCTAGTGTAAGAGTAAATATTTTTAGAATGACCTCATTCTGTAGGCCCATTGACACTTGGTGTGTCCTTACCATTAAGGATTAATGTCTGTATGAAATTTAGACTGTTCCTATGCCCAGTACCCACCTCCTGTAGTTAATCAGAATCTGACACAAGACTACTATATTTAGTACTACATTATTGACTATGATCACAATACCACTTACAGCATTACCAGTTAAAGTCAGCCCAATTTAAGTATTTTTGGTTATTGATTTTTAATAATAGAATGTATAGTATATAGAGTTTAACATTAAGGGAAATTTGTTAACTGAGAGGAATGATGGTAAACTTAAGGGATGATATACAACATATGTTTTGGGAATAGGGACACTCTAGATAATATATCTAAATCCATTTGTATTGATAGAAATATAGTTTAAACAAGTGACTGCCAGAGGCAATACAAAACAAATACCGTATATACCCGCATTTAAGTTCTCCCACAGATATGTTGGGCTTGATTTTACTGTATAATTTCTAGTATTTTATAATGTCGGTCATATAAGTCGAATGCAGAAAACTCACGCTATTGGTACAAGAGATTATGATATGCTAACGCCCACTTGAGAGAGTAACCACGGAGCACATTGCCTTTATTTCTATGTATTGTGCCTACATGACCACACGGTAATACCCAAACTATTCCGAAGCGATGTTTGCACTGTTTTGTGTTTTTTGAATCTCACGCCCTCATACACCTTTATCGTAACAGCATCCCTTGTTTACGATGGAGCGTTCGATCAGAAGAAAATATGAAGCTGGTTTTAAATTAAAAGTCGTTGAAGTGGTGAAAGAAATAGGTAACTGCGCTGCTGCAACAAAATTATATTTGTCTGAAAAACTGGTGCGAGAATGGAGGGAACAAGAAGCATTGCAGCAGGTGGCGGTAAATTTTTAACATCAATAAGCAGCTTGGGTATAACCGTTGCAATTCAAAATTATCTCTGCAAAGGGCCAGTGAGTTGCATTAATGAAAGTAGTGATGAGTCGACACCTGCTGTCCACATGTATACTGACTGTCTTTACTAGAAAATAAGGTTGGAAACTAGTATGGACCACAACTGGATATACTGTAAAATAATGGCAATTCTCCGGATGCGAGCATGGATGTTTGTATAAGGAATCTATCTTCAGTCAGTTATGTACATGTCATTGGCAACATAAGCTAGTAACTTTTGAAGATTTTAAATACTGTGTCTCTACCAGCTGTACTATTAAATAGTTTGATTACACACAAAATACAGGACTAGGTACATTTTTGTGAACTATCATAGCTAATATTTATTGCATCAGAAGGAAGTCAGATATTACTTTAACACAGAAAAACACAACCTTGATCAAATAGTTGTTGGCATGAAGTTATGGAACACAATTCTGAGATTTATAGAGGAAAACTAAAATGTAAATAATACCACTATCACACACAAGATTTATACAATTAGATAGAGTAAAAGATAGAGTTAAAGTAGTGGGACTTCATTGAAAATTAGTCAGCTTTTGGTAATTTAACTGCAAGGACAGTTACTTTTTCACAGGCTCTCAAAAAACTTTCCAAGGTCCAAAGAGGACTCTTTTCAGTTGCTCTTTAATGGTACTTACCTTGTCTATAGATAAAATGTTTATCTGGGTTTGCCAAAAGGGCAGGGCAGGATTTGCTATTTCGGCCTATGTTAACTGTTCACTCCAAAATGCGACACAGCCACCTCTTTACAGAAGCCAATTCGAGACTAGGCTATACCCTAAGATATCAAACCACTGTCCTCTAACAATGGCCATAATTATATTTCTAGATGGTAACAGGATTTGCTTTTGACAGTACTTTGTGATTGTTATTGTGGTTTTCTTTATGTCAAGAAGATTGAACTATATTTTTTGGAATTTCGTTTTTTAACTTGACTGGATTAATCTGGAGACTTTTGGTATGTTAAAAAAACAGTTAAAAGCTTTGATCAATTGTTCTGATAGAACAAAAGGGAGGAATTGTAAGAGTAAGTAAAAAAAAAAAGTCCTTGATACTGCCTGCCTGTTATGCTGGACATCATGTCTTCATCTGTACCAACCCACTTTATACTGTATTAGAAATTTTTAGAAAAATTAGCAAATTTTTAACAAAGACTTTTGATGATTAATTATTTTGGGACCTTTAGATGTCAGTTAGTGACGGGGGTATTTTACCTTTTATTTGAGTGCTCATTGGTGCAACTGAAATATTTACCAACCACTACAGTATATGTAATTGAACCTAAGTGATAACAGGAGCTGTTCTCATTAGACTAATCAGACTTGCAGAGCCTTGCTGCTCACATAGTGAGCCTCCATCAGTTGGTGTAAATAAAGGACATCTTTGAATTTCATTTATAACGATGACTGAAGATTTTTTTTCTTTATTTTCCACCACAATTCAGCAGTCTTCTTATTAACCTGTTAGACAGAAGGTGATGCTGTGCTGGGAGAGAAGACCTCCTATTTACTCTAAGAGTGGAGGTGAAGCAGTTGGATCAAGTGTGGTGAGCTGCAGGTCAGTGAATTTAATTTAAAGTTTACTCTTTATGCCAAGAAGATATTTTGTGCTAGCAATACCTTTAGAAAGAAAGGTTGGAAAAGGGGTTCGAGGATTTAGGTTTTAAAGTTTTAGTTTAAGATTTATTTTTCTGGGAAGCTTTCAGGAAGAAAGGAGGAAAATGAATCTGAAGGGTTTTTTTTTATTATTTATTTTGTTATTTTTGGAAAACTATTACACTTGAACCGAGTGATTTAATGTGTGATGGCATTGACACAAGACTTTCTGATTTTTGCACTCTTTTATCCTCAGTTTAATGACCTACAAGAGTCTAGAATATCACAGTCTCATTTTTCACTCATTATTGTTTGGCCATCTAGAAGGCAGAAAAACAGCAATTTGTTTTTAGTGTAGCAACATTCAATGACCTTGACTATGGCAGGAAGAATGGAATTTTGAGAAAACAAGAATATACAAACGTTGGTCAAGTGTGACTCAAAGGAGAGAAACAGTGGTTCACACCTGGGCTTTCAATGGTGTTACATGAAAGACACCTAATTACTAATACATGCAAGAAAGCAAATAAAAATATCATCTAATACTTTCTGATCAGAATTCTGGACTTACACCAACATGAGTATTTGCAGTACAGCTGTATAGGAAAACTGAAATTCATGCCAAATTGTTAAGTTACTGGTTAATTCAACCTGCATTGTTTCCAATGCCTACCATTGTTTAAGGGAGATTTAAAACAACCCACACATCATGATTCTAATTCTTTGGGTAACCAATTAATCTTGAGATTAATTGAATGAAGGAGAGAATGGGTTAGTAAAAATGATATTTTCTCACTATTTAATACCTAAAGATAAGAAGTAAAGAGTGCAGTACATTGATTAACACTAGAATTACCAGAGCCTACGAAAAAACTCGTAATTCCGTCCCACCTTAAACTGCTTCTTAAATCCCTTCACACCTCTCCGCCAGCGTCCTTTGTCTTCTAAATGTGCTGATAAAGAGAAGCTTGGAGCAGCCGGCTATTCCATCCCCCCACCAATTTAGAACGTGCACGAACTTCAGTTTGATTGAGTATCTGGGAGTGAAGTGGAGTTTTAGAGTGGAAATAATAGATCGTTATTTGGAACACACGCATTTCATGTCAGTTCCGTTTCTACAGTAATCTGTGTCAACACATTGTTAAAACAGAAACGTTTTTTATATTCTAGTAGTAGATGACAAAATGTAGGCATAAACTATATAGTGTATGAAGCCTGAAGTCCAAATAGCAAAGAAACATTTTCACAAGAATAACACAATTGCGCTTTTATTCAAAAATATAACTGCAGAAACAAAAAGCCGTCTTAACAAGCGACATTGACAGCAGTTTATTGTAACTGCCTCCGTAGTTCAATAGACTCAGCCCCCGCTTGGGAGTCACAAGTTCGATCCTGCGCCCCTCCTTTTTGAGAAGTAAACTGCTCTTAGTCTTACTGTTTTAGAATAAAAGCATACATTTGATTTCAGTCTGTAACAGCCGGTGCAATTTATGATCCTTGTAAAGGTTAGCTTTTTTTTTTTTTAATTCACCTTTCATTCTCTCAGTCGCGTTCAGAATCAATCCATACAACCCCATCTGACACGGCTGTTTTCACTAAAGACGCGCTATAGCTCTGCAGTGTACCACGATGCATAGTAACGCCCCCTCCCAAAACGGGTTCTGACACACAGCGCAGGATCGAACTTGTGACCTTTTGATTCCCAAGAGGGAACTGATTCTATTGAACCACGGAGGCAGGTAGAATAAACTGCTGTCAATGTCGCATGTTAAGGCGGCTTTTTGTTTCTGCAGTTATATTTTTGAATAAAAGCGCAATTGTTGTGTTATTCTTGTGAAAATATTTCTTTGCTATTTGGACTTAAGGCTTCATACATTATATAGTTTATGCCTACATTTTGTCATCTACTACTAGAATATAAAAAATGTTTCTGTTTTAACAATGTGTTTACACAGATTACTGTAGAAACAGAACAGACATGAAATGCGTGTGTTTCAAATAACGATCTATTATTTCCACTCTAAAACTCCACTTCACTCCCAGATACTCAATCAAGGCATGAGCTGAGAGAAGTTCGTGCACGTTCTAAATTGGTGGGGGGATGGAATAGCCGGCTGCTCCTAGCTTCTCTTTATCAGCACATTTAGAGGACAAAGGACGCTGGCGGAGAGGTGTGAAGGAATTTAAGAAGCAATTTAAGGTGGGACGGAATTACGAGTTTTTTCGTAGGCACTGGTAATTCTAGTGTTAAAGAAGTATTTAATACATCCTGCTTTAATTTTCTCATTGTATCTTGTTCCAGGTGTTGCAGTCATAAGGCATTCTTCAGGTCCTCTTCATTACTCTATCCAAGATCGTAGCTCATTTGAAGTGCAGTCAA
Organism: Polypterus senegalus; assembly: GCF_016835505.1. Lineage (NCBI taxonomy): Eukaryota > Metazoa > Chordata > Cladistia > Polypteriformes > Polypteridae > Polypterus > Polypterus senegalus. Next base: position 68,983,949 of record NC_053170.1, on the reverse strand, counting down.
GTCAAGCTGGCACCTGGGTTTGCATGAGTTGCAGTTTGTTGGTAAATTTAAAACCCATTTATCAGCTTTCTAGTGGCTATACTCAATGACAAGCCAGATCAATTCTATGTTTAAATAAACTAGTTAACTAGTTACTAGTAAATAAAGAAAAACAAAGACTGAGAAATATGGAGCTCCTGTAAATGGGCTGCTGCTTGCAGACATATGCTAAACACCTTTCTACCTGTGGAAAGAATTTCACTGGTTACAGAATGGCATAGTATCCCTGATGAAAATGCAGAATGTTTCTTTATTTACACAGATCATGCATAGATTTCAGTCCATTAAGTTATCCATCAATAATACACTTCATTTGCTTTTATACTTGTCTTTACCATTAGGCTACTACATTTAATACATCACATCATGTGAGTATTTTGTGATTCCTGTCGACTCCCCTAATAATCTAAATGCCACCTCGTTGATAGGGGTGTTTTGCGGTCTCTCATATTGATCTTAGCATCACTTCATAGTATGGGTGTTGGGTCTTCCCCATTAGTTTATCTCCACTTTCAAGAGGGGTGTTCCTTACTCATTTACCTTATTCCAACCTTAGAAAATCAAGTTGTTGGTTTCTGTAAGGTGAGGCAGACCTCATATGCTCAAGTTTTAAGCTACGTTTAGTTAAACCTTGAGTTACCTTCAGTCTTTTTCCTTACATTTTAATAATTCATTGATATAACTTCATATAAGTATTGTCACATAAGTGCACTAAGGGGACAACTAAAGGGCTTGAATAAAAGTAATTCCACGCCTGACCGAGGGCAGCGAAGTGCACTGATTCTCTCTCTCAATTCCTTGTAGACCATTCTCTGGAAGTCCCGCCTGGTTCCGGGGCAACCAAAGATGTCACTTCCAGTTCTAGCACTAATGACATCACTTCCTCTACTTGCATTTAACGGTCGCCATTTTAAGGCAGCAAGTCAGTTGTGTTTTGAACTTAGTTGTGTGAACATGTCTGTTCTTTTTGATCGATTTTTCAGCCAGGAAATATTATACGGGTGGCTGCCCCAAACCTTTCCGATGTCTCTTTGTCGTTCTTGTGACAGTATACACTTGTAATAGTTTATAAAAGATTACATATTAACTAAAAATTCCTTAATAATTTTACAGATTTTTTTGCAAAATGTTGCTTCTGGGTTTTGTTGTGATGCAAGTTTCACTTGCTTATAACTAATAATAAGCCAAGGGTTCAGGTAACCACCCTGATTGCAGGGTCTTTTTCCATTTTCTGTAATAAGAAGGAAACTCAGCTTGTGCTTGCTGCAATAAGTGCTTACCAGTTCTAGCATTTTGTAGCTGTAAGACGGTTTTCGGTATTAAAGGATATGTTCTATATTTTTCAAGTCAAAAAAGTTATTCCTTTACACTCATATATAAATAGATAGATACTTTACTTTATTAATGTAAAGTTCATGGCATATATTAATTTGCAAATAAAAATGTGCTCTAAATTAAAGTGATTTTTTATACATTTAAAAAATACCTTTCAAAATTAAAAACATCTTCTTAAAAATATGCAAAAAAAGTTCTCAGTATGTGTGGAGTAACAGCATTGTGAAAATTAGTGTGAGCTAATACAAACAACTGTTCTTTTACATTCTAACATTTTTTTTTCTTCTAAGATTTGTCATTAAATGCATTTGACTTGTATTCAAGTGGTGAAATCTGATTTGACTGCCCTACCTTGATATAACTTTGGGTAGTCAAATAAGCTGAAACAATGATCATTGACCAGATGTTTCTGAAAATGAAACTAATTTCAAGAAGAAAGCCCTGATGTCTGATCTAAGCCAAAGACCATGGATCAAACAGGAGTCCCAGAGGCAGCAGCCTAGGACAAATTAAGCATGCCATGAAATTGTTAATGTTTTTATTTGCAACAGTATGAGAAATCTGGTTTGAAGACAGCATATCAGTTATACCAATTTCTGTGAAATGTGCAGACACAGATACGTGGAGATGTATTGGTAATATTGATTATTAAGAACTTTCTTTTGTTTTTAAAGAACATGCGAAGTACATGCAACCATTTCAAATTAAAGGCAAGTTTAACAGATGGCATGGAGTCTCCTGGCAATTGTTCTACAATTACACCATTTGCTAAATCATGATGTAGTGACATGTCCTTCATCATTGGGAAACATGACAGATTGAAGGGAGGCAATTTTGCTAGTGGTACATGATTAAAAAAGGAACTCAATTTAATGCATATGCTACTAATCTAAAGGAAACATTGCACATGTTGTTTTGTCACTGCCCATTTAAGAATGACCCAGATTCCTTACTAATTAAACATTGACCCATGCATTTGAGGATATGGTAGCATGTGTTTTTGATATCACAAAGTCTGCTTCTACAAACTGTTTTAATACAATAAACACTTGATACCACTTTAATAAGTGCAGTGAAGCTTTTATGCAAGCAATATCCGCTTTTCCAACACTTGGATCTGAGAATTGCTGACCTTGAATTTTAAACTCGGGTTTCTGCTGCATTCAAGAATTTAAAGGGTTTGGCCAGATGTTATCCTGAGGCACAGCATGTACCATAAAAGCATAGGAGATATAGAAAGATACTCCAGACCACAGAGGTTTAGATATAAGCATGACTGCCAGGACAAATGACAGGCAGGCTTTACCGTTTAGGGGCATTACTCCCAAAAGTTATGTTATGTACATTTTGCTATGCCAGAGGGAAATTTTGTTTGCAGCAGGAATGTAAAAACATGAAACATTTTCCCACAGACACAAGAAAATGATATCCAAGTTTATAATCCAAACACACAGCACAAATTCCTCTATATAAGAATATTGAATGCTGACTGTACATTATGCTTAATATAGAGTTCATCAGTGTCTCCACAGCCACTAGAATTGAAAATACCTATAGTCTTGGGAATCTAAAGCTACATCCTCATGGTAACATTTGACCATTGTAAACAGAGGATTGCTAATAGTTATTCTGCTTTTTAACCTGTGGCTCAGTCAAAAAGGCTTATAGCAGATCAATTTTGTACTAATATTAAAATTGCTAGAGTTGCACAACCAGGAGTAAACTTAATGACTGGCAGAATCCTCAATCCTTTTCATCATTATTGGGTTTAGTGATGGATACTTAAGCATGCTTTTTATTCAGCATGGTGGGTACTCTACAGGCAAGGCACAATAATTCTACAAATACGCAAGTTATGAAACACAAAGGAAGATGCATTAAAATTAACTAGTTTAAAGGCAATAAAAGTAAAAGTATCATTAATAAGTAAAAAAGCAAAAATAAAAAAAACAAAACAGCAGCATCATTAGCAGATGCACCCAAAATAAACATGAAGGTAGAAGGCTCTAGATTGAGTAACATGTTGGGGACCAGTGCATGCCAAGCACATTCTTGCCCAATGTCTTACTAACCAATTTGGGTCATTGTAGAACACACTGGACATCAGAGCAAGAATACACTTCCAGCAGGACATTCAGGACAGTAACATCTTTTGCCACACCGAAACATGGCTGACTCCAACGCTACTCGACCATGTCATTCAGGTTGCTGAATCACTCCCTGCTTACCGCATGGACAGAACAGAGGAGTTGGGCAAATCAAGAAGTGGAGGTGTGTGTCTGTTGGTCAACAACAACTAGTGCAACATTAGGAATGTAACAGTCTTATCTTGTGTGGAAGCTAGCCCAGACACAGAGAGGCGGACACGTTCATCTCACCCACAATCACGTTTATTTACAATAAAGTCACAAAAGTGCACCACAAAACCCCCAAAGTCCCCAAAAGTCCTGGCCACACAATGCCTTCTTCAGACCGCCTCCTTCTCTCCTCTTCAGCTCAGTCCACTCCACTCCCGACTCTCGCACTGAATGGAGGCGGCCCCTTTTATTATCACCCGGATGTGTTCTAGGTGGGCTCCGGCAATTACCCGCCGACACGCCCCTGTATGGCGGAAGTGCCGGCTGCATCCCCAGAAGCACTCCGGGTGTCCCTGCTCTTCTTCCCCCCAGCACTTCCTGGTGTGGCGGAAGTGCTTAGATCCAGGACTCCCAAGGCATGGGAACGCCCCCTAGCGGCGACCACGGCCCCTACAGGGTGGAGCTTCAAAGCTCTGTGCATGTGGCCCCCAAAGCAACCAGCACCACGTGATCCAGGGTGCGCGTAGACCCTCCTCCGGTCCCTCAAGGCGTCCCGGCCGGGTTGTTGCCCCCGGGCATGCCTGACACTTGCTACTGCCTGCCTGATCTGGATCTCCTTTTGATAAAATACAGACCATTTTATCTTTTTCAATTATTGTCAAAGCTGTGTAAATTCCACTTCAAGTGGACACAGACACTGCCCAGACAGAACTATATGAAACACCACACAAACGATAACTTGAACGCTGCCCCACGTTGTGGTGATTTTAACAAGGCTGGTCACAAATTTAATACCAGACTTTTAGCAACACATTACATGTTCTACAAGAGAAAACAGGGGGGTATTTTTGAATGTGGACTACTCGTTTAGCTGAATGTACAGTAATTGTTGACGATTTGGCATGATCCTGGATCTGTCAGTTTTTTGAAAGTCCTGCTGGATGTGTTGTCATAGCAGCACATCCAAATCCTCAAACCTGCTTGGAGGATTTAAACGGGGGGTGGGGTTTGGGGGCGGTGGTTGGGGGCAAACAATGTTAGCACCTTATATTCGAAGTCAAACTAGGCGAAGTCGGGCTCTCACAACCACACAGACAGTATGCATTCCTTTGAGGTGTTTTGCAAGTGACACATTTTTTATATACTGTAGGCGATTCGGAAAAACTATCTAAAAGTGCAGTTTGCCAAGCAATTCATAAAGTCTGTTTGGCTCTGTAATATTTCCTTCGGGTTTTCATAGAGTTTCCTGGACACCTGCGTGTGAAGACAATAAAAGAGGCGTTTCATGCCATTCCAGGTAGGTAATACACAGGCAAAAACACCCACAGTTCCATAAAGAATCTCACAATCAGCCTAAAATTATCATTACCCAGGATTTCCAAATCAGAGTCGAGTTTGATCAAACATTATTTGGAAAATGTACCTCTCCTCCTAATGAATAATCAGACAGTGTCTTCATCAACTATTTGACCTTCGTCAATATCTTTTTGGTCAGCCACAGGTTCTAGGGATATGACATTTCCTGCAACTGACCCAACAAAAAAAGAGGGCTATATGGAACATACCTATGGCACACATTGAGGACAAATATATGCAATGACCATCCTTTACCTGAAATGAAGTTCTGAGGAGGACCTTCTCCCTGGAATGCCCTCAGAAACAGGGCGATGGGCATTTTGCTGGAGAGCCAACTCTTCTGCAGGGGTTAGGTCTGGACCGTGTGAACCTCCACGTGTTTTTTGCTTGTCTGCCTTCTTATTAGCTTTAAAATTGTTTTTTTATGTTATATATGATTCTTTATGTCAACAATTCTTTAAATAGTTATATACCAATATTTACCAATTTGAAGTATGTTCCTGTACTTCAGTTTAACCTCTTCCCATGTTCTCCTTGTGCTCACATTTGATCTGGAATTATGACATATTAAATAAAAATTAATCTGACACATAGGAAATGAAGAGCTGCATTCAGTAAGTACAATGCACACTACTTATTTTTTGCCAGCCGTCTTTTATGGTTTGGCTGCTTTTGCAGTGTTACCCCTTGTGCATATTAAATCTTGAAATTCTTCATATCCTTCGAGTAAAGGGTCCTGCGCGCTTTTGTGAAAAAATGCGCCCGTTCTTTCATCATTTTCTTGCAGCCTTTCAAATACTTGCTAATCATGTTTTCTAGACTCTAGACTAATCTACTACACATCTGCGTTTGAAAAACCGACTTATCCCGGATGAGCTTCACTGGCATTAACTCATCCAAGATTAGGCATCTGATCTTGGTTGATTTAAGCGATGTACGGAAAGTACCCCCAGGACACTTAACCATTGCTATGTTTAAAGATGGCTGTTAGGCAAAGCAGTTGGCTCTGTTTGGCAATTCTGACCATGCCATCCTCTTTCATAGAATAGCTGAGGTCTTAAACAATTAATTCTGTTTGCATTTGTAAGGCAGCAAGCATTATATATGTTCTACAGAGAAACTAGCTGGGTGTGGATAATATACAGTGCCACATTCACCACCCTCTGCAATGCTTTGTGATCTTGATTAATGTAGGTGCATACCAGAATATGACAGACTTCATTGTGCACATGTAGTTAGTTAGAGCAGATGGGGAAATCTGCACTTTCCTCCAACATCTGAGGAAATAGATGCATTAGTCAACCTTCTTGACAATAGCCAAAATGTGTGGTGCCCATTTGAGCTCATGATTGATGGTTACTCCAGGACATTTAAAACTGCTTCTCCTCTACATAGCATTCTCTCCAATGTAAATGGCAATGAGTCTGCCTTCTGCTTCTTGAAGTATATGATCAGCTAAATGGCTTTGCTAACATTAAGGGTGCGATTGTTGTCCTGGCATTATTTTGTAAATAAGTAAACCTCTCTCTAAGCTGTCTTGTCATAGTTGCTGATCAGGTCTATAATGTTGGTGTCATCAGAAAATACAATGATGGAGTTGGAGCTATGTCTGGCCACAAATTCTGAGGTGAACAACGACTACTTAAGGGGGCTCAGCAAACTACTCGGTGGAGGCAGAAGAAATGTAAGATTATACTCCAAAGGTACCTTTTAATTCAAATAATTTCTAGAGTTTTTACAATTTATAAGCATAATTTTTGAATTTTTTTAAAGTTATATTTTATGAAGGCAGCTCAATTTACTTTGATGGGGGAACATTTTGATATTTTATTTTGGCACAAGACTGGGATTTAGAGCTGCAGAAGCCCCATAAGAGTGCCAGAAACTTTTCACAGAACAATCACTTCCTTCACAAGCATAATTCCTAATGTAGAAGAAGAAATGCAATTCATTTTCGGGCACAGCTTTTAACATCTACAGTATACAACATCATTTTCATGATCATACCAAAAATGAAAATAATAATGTCAAATATTCAGTATAAAAATTTATATTGTAATTAACATAAACAATCTACATTTTAATTTACAAAGGTTACAATACTGCTCTTCTGCTGACATGTAGTAAAGAAAACACATTTTAATTACCTAATTTTATATTTAGTAAAAATCATGATCTCTTTGCTTTAAATTGCATCTGGTCCATCATTTTCCAAAAGCACTTTTTCCACTTCTGTACTTGTAAATATATACATTGTACATAAACTTCAGTGGATAATTTAAAATACAGTGGTGCTCATTGCTGCCTCGTAGTTAGTGTCTTGAGTTTAAACCCTGGCTTGGGCCCTTTTTTTAAGTTTACACCTTCTTTCTGTATTTGTGTTTGTGTTTATGTGCTAATTTTGAAGGCAGAAGATTTGTTGTGTTCCTGGCAGTCTCTAAACGTGCCTCATATTAGTGAGTGTGGGAGGATTACTGAGGGTATCGTGCAATGGACTGGTGAGCTGTGCTGACTTGGTTTTTTGCTTCCTCCATCTTTTTCAATCCTGGCTTCAATGAGGTACAAACTGAATGGTTGAAGAGAGCATTTCTAGTATTTTGTAATTAAAAAAACTCCTGTTCTTAAATACAGTAAAATTATGCATTCACTTGTACTGTGTAAATAACAGAATGCTAAATATACATAATTTTTTACTTGGATTTAGATAACACATGTTTGATTTCTGCTGCTATTTCTTATTAATATTCAGCAAACCAAATTAAGACATAATTATGTCAACTCAGAGCCATGAAATGGAGTCTCAAATATGGTGAAAATGAATATAAACTTCTAAAAAAGTTCCAGAAGAGTAGGCCATGACCTTCACTGGCTAACCCAGTAGTGGCCCAATCAGTCCAGCTTACTCTTAACTACAACAGTAGGAAACTTAATTTAAAAAAAAAAAAAATGCCCCACAAGAGTTACAAACCAAGAAAAATTGAGCTTTTGAGCAAAAGGCCTTGATATTTTCTTTTAATAGGAAAACATGTTTATTTATAAGCAAATATATAACAAGCAAAGCTCAAAAGAACAAAAAGAAGTTACCAAAAAGGCAATCCCATGACAAACAAGTTCCAACACACAAAGCCTTAAAGCAGAATCCGATAACAGAAGCAAATGGATCAAAGAAACCAGCAACAGCAAAGAAATGGCAATACTTACACAGAAAACACTACATGTCATCAATGAAAACACTGCCTGAGCTGTTGATTTTTGGCCGAAATAGCCACAGGGAGAGCTCAGGAGTGGTGATGTAAGGGTGACCCAGACACTTGGGAATCACCAACAAACAACATGGGAAATTTGCAGACTTAAAGCGAAAATGCACAATTGATTAAAAAAATCAACTGAAAAAAGATAAAAACAAGACAAATAATAATTCAAAACTAATAAAAACAAAAATAAAGCATACAATAAACAAGAATTCAGAACTGTTACATAACACCCAGGAGTAGACAAGACAGGTTGAGACAACTTGTAAAACTATATTAATGCTGCACTTATATTTCATCACACAGCCTGCCATAGTTATATTTTTGTTTTGTAGTTTTTTACTTTTTTTGTAATTGTAATCTTCTCCTGTTTGTTCATTTATTTTGTATTATTTGTAGTTTTGACTTGGCCCCTGAGTTGACTAGGTTTTAACCTAAATCTCTACATATTCTACCTGACTGCTCAATATCTTGGTTGTAAAACCTTACTTTTGTGCCCCTTACTTTCTTGGTTTTGACAGTTTTGTTTATCTTTACACGATTTTGGTTTGATTTTGATTTTTGAATGTTGCCTTTTATTTTTGGATTCGTTTTGCTTTTACATTTGGTAATTTAGAAATCTCTCTCCTTTGTTAATTTTTATTAGTAATTAGTTTAGCTGTTTTTTAATTTATTTAACAGTGGAACCTCGGTTTGCGAGCATAATTCCTTCCGGAAACGTGCTCGCAATCCAAAGCACTCGTATATCAAAGCGAATTTCCCCATAAGAAATAATGGAAACTCAGATGATTTGTTCCACAACCCAAAACTATTCATATAAAAATGATTACAATTTTTCTCAATTGCTAAGACACATTCCTGGAAAGCTGCTCTCCTTTTCCCTAAACTGTGAACACAAAACCCAATTTTCAAGCTACATTCACAAAACCTCTGACTCTTCTTGCAAAACCAAACTTTCACCCCAAAACAGTTGAATCTGTGCTCAAAACTAAACTATGCTGTCAAATCATGCCTCAAGTCAATCTAAATTAAATACTCTACTGAGTAGTCACTAAACACTACATAGAAAGAAGGAAAACACAATGCTCAGGACATGAAGCGGTAGAAATAAATGTTTATTTAGGCTAAATGCATGCTGCAAAACAAAATACCTGAGCATTTTTAACACTTGTACATAGAAAAAAGAATTTGCATAAAAACAGAAATTCTGTGCATTTGCATGTAGCACTTGTACGTAAAAATAAAGCACAAAAATATACAAATGAAGTACAAAGATAAGAAGTGCATTACTCCGCCACAGCATCATTTCTCCGTACTGGGTCAGGCCACAGGACTTCATCTACATCACATGCCACATTTTCTCTGGCCAGGCAACAGGGGAAAAAACCCCTGGCATGCCGTATCCAGGCTTGACATGCCTCCACACCCATGTCACCACAGGCCAGTTCCATGGCTTGCAGGAGATTTACTCTGGTATAAGGTTGGCATTCATATACCTTCCACCGCCATGAGGAGAAGAATTCTTCAATGGGGTTCAGGAAAGGGGAGTACGGTGGAAGGTAAAGATTGAAAAAACCTTGGTTCATATTGAACCACTCTCTAACCTGGAGGCCTCTGTGAAAACTCACATTGTCCCAAACAACGACATAGATGGGCTGCTCATCCTGCTGCCCTAACAGAGCATCTCGCATGTGATTGAGGAAAATGAGGAGCTGGTGAGTGTTGTAGGGCCCTAGGTTGGCCTGATGGTGGACAACACCATGATTGCTGATGGCAGCACACAGTGTGACATTGCCACCACGCTGCCCAGGGACACCAACAATGGCCCATTGGCCAATCACACTACGACCTCTCCTTCTCCTTTTGGTGAGATTAAACCCAGCTTCATCCATGTAGATGTATTCATGGAGTTTTTCCATTGCATCCAGTTCAAAAACTCTCTGTAGGAATAGATATATATTTTTGTAAGTGATGTAGGCCAACTACAGTAAATCACTACTTACAGTAACCAACATTTATGTGTCTGGATATATACCAACCTGTACATACTGGAATCTTTGCTCTTTGACTCTATCGGAGTTGCGTTCAAAGGGCACTCTGTACAGCTGTTTCATGCGCAGTCTGTTGCGCTTGAGGACACGGTCAACAGTAGAGAGGCTGACACTGTCAATACCCTCAAAATGCACATGGTCCTCAATGATCCTCAGCTGAATTTCACGCAGTTTAATGGTGTTGTTCTCATGGACCATGTCGACAATTAGGGTCTCTTGGTGTGGGGAGAACATAGATGTCCTACCACCCCAATGTGGCAGTCTTTCAATTCTACAAAAAGAGAACATGCACTTACAAAACTACATACATGGAATAGGCCTACAAACAGTCAGACTAACCCTCCATTACAATACTACAGTACACCGGCACAGTAATGTACTGAAACATGTTTACTGTGGTTCAGTATATAGTACAGTCATTGTACATATATAATTGTTGTCAACATTTACATACTATAATGTCAAAAAAGGTAACTACCTGTTCTCTTCTCTAAATCTTCGGATTATGGTGGACACAGTGAATCTACTGATGTTTAGTTGTACCCTTAGTCCAGCCTCCTTCATTGTCATACCATGGACAAGAACATGGTCAATCACAGTAGCTCTGATTTCATCAGATATTACTGTTCTTTGTCCTCGCTGACCACCTCGACCACCTTGACCTGCTCGACCTCCTCTCACACGAACTCCTCTTCTTAGATTTCTATCCATTGTAGTGCCTCACAAACCAGTGCTCTGGCTTATATGTACCCTCACATCATTAGCCACAAGTGTGATAAATTTTGAGTTGTTGTGTTCAACCGGTGACAACTGAGCTTTAATTGTGTTTGACTTTTGCCACCTGTGCTCACCATTATGCAACACAGGTGCATCACAATGACAATGTGTTGACAAGATGTGTCTAAACAGGTGAAAAGTGCTTATGGTTTTGCCAAAAGTGTGACTGATTCAATAAATGGGTTCAGGCAACTGAGAATTTGGTTCAGACAATAGGGTTTAGTGTTTTAGCAATCTAGAAAAACTGTAATACAAAATATAAAGTAAAATACATAATACAAATTAACCTGCACTTTACCTTTAAAAAGAATCATGGCTGGTGTGAGTTTCTAAACTCATGTGGGATTCCACCCAACGGGACGACATGCAGAAAAGCATCCCAAAGCAATCGCAGTCTCCCAGCGCTGTAGCAGTTCGCCGTATAAGCGCATCCAAAAAGATCGCAGACATGCTATAAGCGCCTGTCGTCAATGGGTCATACAAGGAACATTATAAAGATCCCGCTACAATAAATAACAGCGCTGTTGCTGTTTCAAGCTGAATAAAGCTGGTGTTAAAGTACTGAGACTCAGCTTCATGTTTTGGGGAGCAAGATGGGAACTCGCAGTTCACAGCGCACACACACACACAGTCACAATGCTGTAGTAAACAGTGTACGCTCGTACGGATGTTGACTATATGAGTGAGGCACACAGACTCAGATGGAGAATAGGAGACGATTGCCAGAGAGAGAGAGAGAGACGGGCGAGTGAGATAAGGAGACAGAGAGAGAGAGAGAAGGGCGAGCGAGTGAGCAAGATAAGGAGAGAGAGAGAGAGACACGCTGGGCCGAACGAGTGAGATAAGGAGAGAGAGAGAGACGTGCTGGGCGAGCGAGATAAGTAGAGAGAGAGAGAGAGATGCGCTGGGCGAGCGAGATAAGGAGAGACAGAGAGTGTTTGTGTATTGGGACTTATTTGCCACAGGATTGCCTTTTTCTAAGGAAGGAAACTCCTTCTGTGTTTTTTGTGCTCTTAGGAGATTTTGGGATGCTGAGCATTTTTGTGTAAATAAATGTTTTTTTTTTATTTTATAAAGATTCTTCTTCTGCCCGTTATATTTTTACAAGCAGAGGGCTGATAGATCATTCTACGTGCTGTGTTTTATTGGACCTTATGCTTTGGTACTCCCAAGAAACAACAGACACTGGAGTTTTCTCTTTTTCCTTCCTTATCATAACAACACCATTAGCAATCTATCTTTATCTTTCTGTCTTTTTGAAATATTTGGGTATCCAGATAAAATATCAAAATCAAGATGTCAAAACACACGTAAAGTATCTCATCCTGAAAGGCAACTGTTAACATGGATGGGCTGGGAAATAAAGGAGCAAAAAGGGAAAAAATAAATGTTTTCTTTCAATAGATCAAATTCAAAATCACGAAATAAGTCAGAACACAAAATGTTAATCATAATTATGTAATGATATGCAGTGACCAAAAATACTGTCTTATCCTTTCTGTAAAGAGCTAATACCACTAGTAAGTAAGCCATTAGTTAGCCTTATAAATCCAAAACCTTGGACACAGATGAAAAAGAGGCACCCTCTTAGGTAGATACAGCAGTCATAACATTACATCGAACATGGCCAAGAATCACGTAACCGGCAAGAAGCAATCCTGTCAACAACAAAATAACCACAAAAATAATGTCACTAGTAAGACAATTTAAAATAATGTGAAAAATTCATTAAAACTCAAAAATAATGCCAATGATGGTCTTTATAATCAATAACAAATAATTACAACAATCATTACTTAATGAGTTGATAAAAAACATACTCTATGCTAATATACTGTAGCACAATCCGAAGCATCCCATCCCTTTTGTTCAAACATTTTACTAGATAGTTTTTTGTCTTGTGTTAGGCAGATCTTTTTCTGTTTTTCCCTTTCCTCATGCTGAATGGTGACTTTGGAAAATATATTTTGCATAACCAAAGCATACATTGAAAAGACAACTTTGAATATAGTTTTCTGAAATTCACTGAAGAGCTTGACAGATTTTGCTGCAAGGCCAAAATATTTATGAATTCAACTTTACTCACCTTAGATCAAAAATACCATAGAGAAACAGGAATGACAAACTATACAAGAACAAATGAGGGGCTTGCACTGTCTGCATGCTGTCAGTTAAAGGAAAGTGCAGACCACTTCAAGCGTTGAATGCTTCTGATGTGAGACACCGAGGAGCAGTAGAACACTTGATAAGATGAAGGCAGAAAGATTTAATAAAGCGCAAATAAGGCAAAAACCACAAAGAGAGAGAATGTATAATTATAGCCAAATACACATGACTAAATTACAAAAGAGAAAATGAAAACCTATAAGTAAAGCAACTGTTCAAGTAGCATAACAATTAGAGCAGAAAATGCCTTCTGGTGACTCCAGAGAAATTCATCATAGCTAGGCAATGCAAATTGAAAGGCAGAATACAATGGCATATACCAGCACAGGGCATGGCACTATAAATAAAGCCTTTTGGCTATCTCACAGTTGTGTTCTATGCAAGGCTTATAGTATAGGTTAAAACAAAAATAACCCTAACCATTCATTCAGAGGACTATCCATAAGAAACTAGATATTAGAACACAAACCATATTACTAAGTGATAAATCAGACTGTGTGAGAAAAATGGCAGATGGACCTCAACAAACGTCCACACATTGATTTATTTGGCAACTCACTTATTTGGATACAAAATCACAGGGAGTCTCTGCAGCAGCAATAAGCACAAGGCAGCAACCAAACCCAAATGTTATGTCAGGCTATTACAGGGACATATTTACAAAAACAGCCTCTCTCACTTACATAGGGGTCTATTTCAAATAATAAACTAACCTACAATTCTGTAAGATGTGGAAGAAAATCATATTTTCTGAAGAAAACCAGCAGAGAGAAAAGAAACATGTATTAACTCAACTTTGACAGTGTTTGGAGTGAGATTTAACCCCAGAGCAAAAGAGGAAGAATACGTCCAAAAATTGTATCAATTTGCTGTCTAAAAATGTATTTTGGAAGTGCTACGTAGTGTAAGATATCAAAACATACATCAATGACATGTGTACTGGAATATATTAATTGCATTAATATACACTGCTTCAAAAAAATGAAAGGAACACTTAAATCATACATCGAATCCCAATGAATGAAATATTTAAGTGGAAAATCTTTACTGAGTAATACTAATAATAACAGTTATTCCTTGAGAACAAAATGATGTAACAACGGTCAATGGAAACAAAAATCACCAACACAAGGTCAAAAATTGAAATCACAGTCTGATCCAGCTTGTGTGAATTTCATCACGGTAAGTCATAACGTGACCCAGTAGTGTGTAAGACCCCCACATGCCTGTACACACTCCAGACAACGTCTAGGTATGCTCCAGTTGAGACTGCAAATGGTGTCCTGGGGGGAGCTCCTGGACTGTTTATGATGCTAGATGGCGGTGTTGGATGCATCGATACATAACATCCCAGAGATTCACTGACCCACCACCAAATCAGTCATGCTAGATGATGTTGCAGGCTGCGTAACATTCACCATGGCGTCTCCAGACTCTTTCACGTTTGTCATATGTGCTTAGTGTGAGCTTGACACTGTCAACTTTCTTCAAAGACAGAGCAAAAAAAAAAAAGAAAAATCTCGGGTTGCAAACGTATGCGAACTGCTGCATTTGAAGACGTTAAAAAAAGCAGTTTTTCTGTGATTCAGTGATGCTCGTTCAAGAAACATTTCTATTAATGCGGCACTCATTCAAGAAAATGAGAGGTTTCTAAACTCTCTTGGGACCTCCCCCTACTGGACAAGACGCTAAAGAGCATCCCAAAGTGCAATTACCATGTCTGTGGAAGACTGTTTATCCATTGCCGAAGCAGTAGCAGGCTCACAGATCTGCTGTGGCTCTTCACCGAAGCAAACAATAAAGATCTCGATGGGTGATGCAAAGAACATTGTAAATGCAGGGAACAGTATTACTTGGCCACTAACCTGGCAACAACCCTGCCTGACTGCTGAATCTGTGTAGCAGAGTGGTAGATCACGCTACAATAAATAACCGTGCTGTTCCTGTTTGAAGCTGAATAAAGCTGGTTTTGCTAAAGTATTGAGACTAAGCCTCGTGTTTTGGGATGCAAGACAGGGTCTTATAACCTAACCACAATCTTTTAGGATTTGCTTCTGTGTCGCTTCACTGCAGCGCTGTAAGCCTGCTGTTGCTCTGCCCCAGTAATGGACAAACAGTCTTCCACAGACATGGCAATCGTGCTTCGGGACACACTTCAGCGTGTCGTTCCCATTGGGTGGGGAGTGGGGGGGATCCCAAAAGACTTCAGAAACCTCACAATATGAAGAAGAAGAAAAAGATGATTCGGCTTCTGATTGATAACTGTGCTGCCCACAACATGCTTCCACATTTAGATAATGTTCGTGTTGAATTCCTTTTACCCAATTGCGCAGCAATGCTTCAGCCATTGGATTTAGGCATCATTCGCACCCTGAAAGTGTATTATAACAAGGAAATGCTGAGAAAAATTCTCATCAGCATAACTTGTAGACAGGAGGAGATTAAAATTAACATGAAAGAAGCTATTGAAATGATTGCAAATGCCTGGACGCAAGTTAAAGAAAGCACTATAGTGACAAATACAGAATTACTACTAAATTTTCACTACAACAAAATATTTTTTAGGTCCCTGGCAGTTTGTTGTGACAGAATTTTACCTGTATATACTACAGCCGCCACTGGACAAAATACAATTAGCAAAAGAGACAAGATAGTCATTGCTTACAGAGATTCTTGACACAAATGAAGATGACAACCACTGCTCAGTGTTATGGCCTGCTGGACAGGAGCAAAAATAAACAAGAAAACCACAAGCTTGTATCTGGATCCTATTCTTAGTAAAGGGTTCCAGACCCAGAGCTATTTATAAATAAAAGTACCAACAAAAGCAGTATTTTTATGTTATGCATTTTTAACATGGTCCTTATGACATAAATGACATCAAAATGGAGGGCATGCACATGTGCAAAAGACAACACAGAAAATTTCAAATGGTAAGACATAAACAAAAATCAACATCCCCAAACAAACAAAAACACCAATAACAAATGGATGCTTTTTTTTACAGAGACATAGCAGGCCAAAATGAACATGACAGTCACTAAAGAAGATGTGACTACTTCAGACAAAAACAAAACAAGAAGCCTTTTGAACCAAACCAGTACTTCCAAATAAAACATCTGTTTACTAAAACAAAATACTTTATCCCTTTGACTTAAAGACCAAACAAAAATAACTAACTCTGTAACAAATTAATAAGCATAATTCATAATGCTTTGTGTCGCACAAAGGCAGTTGGTGAAGAAGTTAAGATCTAGCAGGTGGGAGCATGTAGAAATTTTCTGTACACATAGGGATGTGAAAAGATAGGGGACTGTTCTTCTTAAGATTAAATGATATGGGAAAATCATTCTCGCAGATTCTGGGGAAGGAACCACAGAAAACACTTTATAGGTGAATCCAGATTTGAGCAGCATAACTGGTCAAGATGCCCCTTCATTTGTTGGGTTTGAAATGTTTTTCTCCAACCTGGCGGCTTGTGCCCCCACAGACTGTACTGCGGGAGAACTGCCCAGCTTCATTTTAACAGACTGACTTAAATATGACACTTGCAGAAATGTGATCAGCCCCTAATTTTGTGTTTAAAGAAGTATGTCTAACAAACAAAGAAGGGGAAAAACACACAAGTTGGAGTCTCCACAAGTCAGGCATTGTACAATAGTTGAATATGACTTGCCACATGTTCACCTAGATGCAGTCTTATGTCATGCTCACTTAAATGTCTTTGAAGGAGGAGAACAAGGGGGATTATTTTGAATTATCTTTGCAAAGTGAACCTCACAATACTTATCCCTCATTCAATTAAAATCATATTCCTCTTTACACCACTTATTAACCTAGAATATTGTAGGTAAAAAACAGTAGATTCACTATATATAGTAGCCTCCTTAGTGTTATAATGACCCCGGAAAAGATGTTATTGCATGTATGAGAAACACTGTTAGTACCAAAATGTCAACATATCTACATTACTAAACGAAGGTTGTACATATGCACGGATGCCAGAAGCCAGAAACAAGCTGTGCACAATACAACCACTGCCCGAACGCGAATGCGCACACCACCGCATATACAACCTTCGTTTACTAATGTAGATCTCCAAGCCGGTATCCGCCGCCATGGTCACTTCAGCACGTGAATCTGCCGAGTCACTATTAGGGAACTAAGTGGCACCGAAAGCACACGCACACAGCGCCCCAGAGTGAAACCCAGCAGCTTCCCAGAGTCAATAGGTGGTGCCCAAATAACACAACACAACCTGTAAAGTAAACTTGAGGTAAAGCGTGCACGCCAACAAGTTGCCATGGTGACATATTTAAACATGACGATCAACAAATCCCAAGGACAAACCATGGACAAAGTACAGATTTACCTATCTGAGCCTGTATTTAGACATGGACAACTTTATGTTGCCTTTTCAAGAGTCTGGCGTTCATGTGACATTAAAGTAAAGGTTTTAACTACTCCATGCCAGGGAGAGCTGATTCAAGGACAGGAAACCATCTTTACCAAAAATATTTTTTATAAGGAAATTTTTGATTAACTATTTTGAATTTACCATTTAATGAATTTTTTGTTTCCAATTTACTTCATTTAAACCTTTGCACTCCGATATTTTTTTTACTTATGAGTGCAGCAACTCAAAGACATTTTGGACTTAAATGATATAACAATTAAATTTCAATTTTAATTTTAATAAATTGGTTAATTTTAGTACAAATATATTTATTTATTTAAATGAAAACTTTCCCAGGACGCGCCCACCCTCCATGATGTTTTATCCCTCCAAAGATCGGAGGGAACAAAGTGATTACCATTCTTGGATTTGCAATTCTTTGGAGAATCAGGGGTTTACTGGTATTTTTAAGAATGCAGGCACTGTAAATATAGGTACATGTTCAAAGAATACAATTTGTCAGCTTAGTGAAAAAGGTTATGGATAGTGCATACAGCTAAAAAAAAACTTCACAAAGGTATTGAAAGTAAGGTACTTGCTTGCAGAATTGCAGGACAGGGATTTCCTACAAGGAGTATAAAATTACTAGCCAGGACGTCTCAGTGTTGAAGATACTGGTGGCTATGCCATGAAATTTCCTTAAATAAGATAAGATCTTTCTATAAGTATATAGGGAGTTGACAACCTTGTCAATTGGCTAGCAAAAATTTTTATAACTGCCCAGCCTCAATGCATATTATTCTTACTATATCAATAACATAAACTTTCCTGGTGGTTTTCTATAAATAGAGCATTTTTGAGTATACATTTGTGGTGTTGTTACAGGACTTATCACTGTTTATTATCTTTCTTGTTTACTGCTATTGTAAATATCTTTTGTATTTATCATACTTTCACTTATTGATAAATGTAACAGAATGTTATTATTGGTATTGATTGGGGATTGTAGGTGGGAGTTTAATGGTCCCCTCCAAAACAGATGCACAATCCCCAAAAACAGCCACAGACCTCACCCACCCATAAACTACAAATTACCCTGCATTCAGCAAAAGACAACGAACACCACTAGAACTCCCAACAAACTCTGTATTTCAGAAGAATCTAGATACTCTGGCAGCAATTTGCTTTTTCAAATTACATTGTATGTTTTTAAAGGTGTCATCACAGTCTTGCAGCAATGGTTTAATTTGTGAATATTTATTAGTGTTGATGCTATTTTTGACAAATACCTGCACAGTTTTTGCTGTGTTGTTAATTTGCTTTTGTACTCTGTCTGATTTGAATTACTCAGAGTCTAACATGTTGATGATTTCTTCCATGTGCACTGCCAGATGACATCATGGCCACCATCTTGTTTATAATTAGATGTTTTCTTTCAGTTGCTAAAGCTTTGCATAGGGAAAACAGTCATTTTGGATTTTTGATTAAAAGAGGAAAGAAAAAACAAAGCAATGTTTAGTGTATCTTTATAGTGTACAGTTAAGGACATGGAGTGCTGAACTCAGTAGGACCTTTAGGTAGGTAGGTCTGAACCTGTGTTTCACCTCTCTCTCTCTCTCTCATTTCTCCTAGGGCACGAAGCCGAAAATGGCCGACAGTGGGGTAAGTCGTATTGAAATTGTAGTTGAAGAACTCCAGGCACTCGACGAACAGATTCAGAAACTCCTGTCCCGACGGAGATACCTTAGAGATCTGAAGGCCCGGCTGTTGGATAAACCGTCCTTGCCATCTGGAACCGGCGAAACATCAACCCCGCGTTGTGCCGACCTCACCCCCGCGTCTCGCAGGAGCGGCGCCGCTGATGACCTCGGTGGATTTCAGCTATGCAGGCGGGGGTTCAAGGCCAGAGCACCTCCATCGGCACAGGCGAGCATCCTTTCTCAGAACCGGTTTGACCCTCTCCGCGTCCCCATTTGCCTTCAGCACCTGGTGATGTATTAGTGGTAGGTGATTCCATCGTTAGAAACCTTAATGTCGCATGCCCTAATGCAAAATCGTTTGTTTCTTGTTTTCCCGGTGCTGGTGTCTGAGATGTAATGAAACGTCGCCAGCAGTCTACGAAACACAAGGAGAGGGCAGTTGGATCAATCGTCTTGCATGCGGCGTAAGCGATATAAGGCACCGACAATCAGAAATCCTGAAGGCTGATTTTGCAGCTTTGATTAAAGACACGAAGGAGAGGACCCCATCGGCAATAGCTTCGTTTCGGGTCCACTACCTCTTGTCAGACGATCCAACGAGTACTACAGTCGTCTGCTAGGGTTGAACAACTGGCTACAGGGTTTCTGCAAGAAGAAGGATGTCGGTTTCATCAACAATTGGAATCTCTTTTGGAAAGGCGCGTCTCTTCAAGCATGATGGCCTACATCCGAACAGTTTCGGCGCCCGGGTCCTCTCCGAAAACATATCGAAGGTAATTCGTTTTCTTGACTATCTATCTCTGCTCTTAACCCCTTCGAAATAATACTGTTGTGCTAGGACATGATGAATGTTTAATAGAGTCTTCCGTTAAAGTGCACACATTAATACTGTAATAAGCAATCTCAATGCACGTAGAAAACCTAGGAAATACGGCATAAACTCCAATAATCTAATTAAAATCACTATTTTAGAGGAACAATGTATTAAAACTATAAAAACAGATCACAGATTAAACAAAAAATACACACAGAGCGCTAATAAAATAATTTAGTTCCTATTCCAAATAACAATAACGCACATAGTACTCATCTCTGCACCTCGAAACATTAAATATGGCACTATTAAATGTTAGAGCTTTAACTAACAAAACGTTTTTTATCAACGATCTTATTAGTGATAAAAAATAGATCTTATTGCACTAAATGAAACATGGCTTAATTCAGATGCCGCGGCAGTTTTAATCGAATCTGCGCCTCCGGATTACAGTTTTACTCGCAGACCGCCAGGGAAAAAGGGGGGGCGGATTGGCTAACATTTACTCGAGCCGATTAAAATGTAAAGATGTCAGTTTTGGTAAGTTCAAGTCCTTTGAGTATCTCGCCGTTGTTATTCATGGAGATTCTCAAGTTCTAGTACTATCCGTGTATAGACCTCCTAAATATAACGCGTCTTTTTGAGGAATTCTCTGACTTAATGTCAATTTTAATTACTAACTATGACACACTCCTAATAGTTGGCGACTTTAATTTTCATATAGATAATCAGTGTGATCTAAAAGTAAAAGAATTTATGAACCTCCTGGATTCTTTTGATTTGAGACAACTCATAAATCAGCCTACACATAAAGCAGGTCATACATTAGACTTAGTGATTACTAAAGGACTGAAAGTTGATATAAAACAGATCATTGATATTGGTCTATCAGACCATTTTCTTCTACTTTTTAATATAGAAATAATGATAAAAACACTCATGAGAAGCATATTGTTAAAAACGCTTCTTTGACTCGCAGCAGCTTTAAAACTTACAAACATTTTAAGCAATCAGTCCGTTTATAGTGCCAGCTATAATAGCGAGGATAATGTAAATAGTAAGGTGGAAAGATTTAATTCTAAAGTGAGAGCTGCTGTTGACATAGTTGCACCTGAAAAGACAGTGAAAAAATCTTCTAGCATTGTTATACCATGGAAGACCCAAAGAGTGTCTGATTTAAAGAGAACATGCCGTAGAGCTGAGCGTCAATGGAGGAAGACTAAACTTACTATCCACCACGAAATATTAAAAGTCAAAATAACAGAATACAATAACACTGTCCGTCTTGAGAGACGCTGCTATTTCTCAAGATTATAAATAACAATGCTAGCTAATCCCAGAGTCTTATTTTCTACAATTGATTGTCTACTAAACCCAGGTAGCTCAAAGGAATGCCTCCTAAGTGCTTCCAGTGAAACCTGTGAGGCTATCGCTGTATTTTCAATCAAAAATTAATGATATTAGAAATAACATAGTATATCTCCCCAACACTAAGGATCCTCCTAAACCCCAGCATCCTGTTATAAACAAATTAAACTCTTTCACTAGGATAGATTTACCTGATTTACAAAAATAATATCTCAATTAAAACCCTCCACCTGTCCTTGACCCAATACCAACAAGGTTTTTCAAAGAAGTATCAGGCGTGCTAATTGATAATGTTCTTGACATAGTAAATTCGTCACTAGATACTGGGGTCTTCCCAGACTGTCTTAAGACTGCTGTAGTTAAACCCCTACTTAAGAAACATAATCTTGACCCCTGCTCTTGAAAATTTTAGACCCATCTCTAACCTGCCTTCTTAAGTAAAGTTCTAGAGAAGGCAGTCATTATGCAGTTAAATGACCACCTAAATAAACATGCTATTCTTGATAAATTTCAGTCGGTTTTAGAACAAATCACAGCACAGAAACTGCACTCGTTAAAGTAGTAAATGACTTGCGGGTAAATGCAGACAGAGGCCATTTATCTGTTCTCATCCTCTTAGATCTGAGTGCTGCATTTGACACCATTGATCACAACATTCTTAGAAATCGCCTTAGTCAATGGGTGGGCCTCTCTGGCAGTGTCTTAAATTGGTTTGAATCCTACCTGACAGGGAGAAAATTTTTGTTAGTTGTGGGAATTACAACTCAAGACACATGATATCCAATATGGTGTTCCACAAGGCTCTATCCTGGGTCCGCTGTTATTCTCAATCTACATGCTTCCGTTAGGTCAGATTATCTCAGGGCACAACGTGAGCTACCACAGCTATGCTGATGACACACAGCTGTACTTATCAATAGCACCTGATGACCCTGATTCTATTGATTCACTAACACAATGTCTGACTTGTATCTCAGAATGGATGAATAGTAATTTTCTCAAGTTAAATAAAGAGAAACTGAAATTTTAGTGATCAGCAATAATGGATACAATGAGGCTATTAGAAATAAACTGGATACATTAGGATTAAAAGTCAAGACGGAGGTAAAAAGCTTAGGGGTGATTGTTGACTGTAATCTGAATTTTAAATCACATATTAATCAGATCATTAGGACAGCATTTTTCACTTAAGAAACATAAGTAAAGTTAGACCTCTTATATCACTGAAAGATGCTGAGAAATTAGTTCACGCTTTGTTTTCAGTCGACTAGATTACTGTAACGCACTCCTCTCAGGACTACCCAAAAAAGATATAAATCGTTTGCAACTAGTGCAGAATGCAGCTGCTAGAATCCTAACTAGGAAAAGAAAATCAGAACACATTTCTCCAGTTTTGATGTCACTACACTGGTTACCTGTGTCATTCAGGATTGACTTTAAAATTCTGCTTATGGTTTATAAAGCCTTAAATAATCTCCCCATCTTATATATCGGAATGTCTGACACCTTATATTCCAAATCGTAACCTCAGATCCTCAAATGAGTGTCTCCTTAGAATTCCAAGAACAAAACTTAAAAGAAGTGGTGAGGCGGCCTTCTGCTGTTATGCACCTAAAATCTGGAATAGCCTGCCAATAGGAATTCGCCAGGCTGATACAGTAGAGCACTTTAAAACACTGCTGAAAACACATTACTTTAACATGGCCTTTCTATAACTTCATTTTAATTAATTTAACTTAATCCTGATACTCTGTATGTTCAATTCATCATAATAACTATTCATGGTGGCTCTAAAATCGTACTGACCCCTACTCTCTTTTCTGTTTCTTTTTCTGGTTTCTTTGTGGTGGTGGCCTGTGCCACCTCCACCTACTCAAAGCTTCATGATGCTCCAACAATGATGGATGGATTTAAAGGCAGAAGTCTACGTGACCATCATCATCATCAAGCCCTTCCGTGAGAACCCTAAATCCAAAGAGGACTGTTTCATTTATGTTAGGTAGAATGCCCAGAGGGGAGTGGGCGGTCTCATGGTCTGGAATCCCTACAGATTTTATTTTTGCTCCAGCCGTCTGGAGTTTTTGTTTTTCTGTCCCCTGGCCATTGAACCTTACTCTTATTCTGATGTTAATTAATGTTGATTTATTTTTTTTTTATGTGTCTTATTTTTTCTATTCTTTATTATGTAAAGCACTTTGAGCTACTGTTTGTATGAAAATGTGCTATATAAATAAATGTTGTTGCTGTTGTTGTTGTTTAGAGAAAAAGCAAGAGAAATCATTTTTTGCTTGCTTTAAACTACACACACATAGGCTCGCTGTTTGCCTTTTTTCCTAATTTGTACTGCTTATCCATTGCACCAATTCTGAGATGATATCTTTTAAATATAAACTGACACTTTGAAATTTTTGACACTTTCTAATCACATGATAACTATGATGGACAGTGCTCGCTTATTAAGACTAGTTGTACATATTGTGTGTTCCAAGAAAAAACAGGACGTTAAACAGTGATTAAGGGATATAACTTTAGTGAATGCGCTTTTCAAGGTCTATTTGTACGTGTCTTTTCATTGGCAAAACACCAAGAAATCTTGTAACAGTTTAGTTTTCCAAAGTATCATAAAGAAGGGTGTAGATTATAAATCTGTCCTCTGAGCTGTTCTTGATGTGATGCAGTTCAGTGCCTTGCACAATGGTGATTATTAGTAAAGCAATCAGTATTTTAAAAAAATAAGGCCAAAATTAGTGCAGACAATGTGACAGAACTGAAAGAATTGTCACTTGTCACTTTGAAAAAAGCACTTCATAAAGTAAATAAACAGCTTTTTCATCTACCAATATACAAAACAACTGTATCATTTTTGCCTTTCCAGTCACAAGTAAATGCAATTTTAAGAACGGCAAGCAATAAACCACATTTTATACCTTCACATAAACTCACCAAAAAAGCAAGACTTATGGTAATCTTGAACTATTTGTGATTAAGAATAATGGAGGGTCGTTTTTCAGTGACTGTGGGATGCATTGTCATGCTATGCATCTCTGCCATGCACTTATGTGTACTCATTCTTCCAATATAACAGGGACATCATGTTTAAAAGAGCAGGACTATAAGCAAAGCACCCTTGCTGGTGCCTGTTTCAAATATAAAGAAGAAAGTGGATATTTGTTATTGTTTGGAGCAAAATTAACTTTGTTTTTGTTTTATTACCATAACTCCTTGAACCCTGGAAACAGTGAGCTTTTTAAAAAACAGCTCAGGCCATTCTTTTTTTTTTGTTTTGGTTTAGACAGAAACACAGTGCCTATAAAAAAAGCATTCACCCATTTGAAAGTTTTCTCATTTTATTATTAATAATGAATCACAGTGGATTTGCCCTGCCCGGGGTTTGTTTCTTGCCTTGTGCTCTGTGTTGGCTGGGATTGGCTCCAGCAGACCCCCATGACCCTGTAGTTAGGATATAGCGGGTTGGATAATGGACAGGTGGCCAGTGGATTTACTTTGAATTTTTTATACTAATCAACAGAAGCAGACTCTTTAATGTCAAAGTGATCTAAATTAATTGCAAATGTAAAACACAAAATAATTGCATAAATATTCACCAGCTTTAATATCCATCCATCCATCCATTATCCAACTTGCTACAGTTGTGCTTGAAAGTTTGTGAACCCTTTAGAATTTTCTATATTTCTGCATAAATATGACCTAAAACATCATCAGATTTTCACTCAAGTCCTAAAAGTAGATAAAGAGAAACCAGTTAAACAAATGAGACAAAAATATTATACTTGGTCATTTATTTATTAAAGAAAATGATCGAATATTACATATTTGTGAGTGGCAAAAGTATGTGAACCTTTTGCAGCAATAACTGCAACTAAACATTTCCGGTAACTTTTCATCATTCCTGCACACCAGCTTGGAGGAATTTTAGCCCATTCCTTCATACAGAACAGCTTCAACTCTGGGATGCTGGTGGGTTTTCTCAACATTAACTGCTTGCTTCAGGTCCTTCCACAACATTTCAATTGGATTAGGTCAGGACTTTGACTTCGCCATTCCAAAACATTAACTTTATTCTTCTTTAACTATTCTTTGGTAGAACGACTTGTGTGCTTAGGGTCGTTGTCTTGCTGCATGACCCACCTTCTCTTGAGATTCAGTTCATGAACAGATCTCCTGACATTATCCTTTAGAATTCTCTGATATAATTCAGAATTCATTGTTCCATCAATGAAGGCAAGCCGTCCTGGCCCAGATGCAACAAAAAAGGCCCAAACCATGATACTACCACCACCATGTTTCACAGATGGGATAAGGTTCTTATGCTGGAATGCAGTTTTCCTTTCTCCAAACATAACGCTTTTCATTTAAACCAAAAAGTTCTATTTTGGTCTCATCCGTCCACAACACCTTCGTCCATTAGCCTTCTGGCGTGTCCACGTGATCTTTAGCAAACTGCAGACGAGCAGTTTTTTTTTGGAGAGCAGTGGCTTTCTCCTTGTAATCCTGCCACGCACACCATTGTTGTTCAGTGTTCTCCTGATGGCGGACTCATGAACATGAACATTAGCCAATGTGAGAGAGGCCTTCAGTTGCTTAGAAGTTAACCTGGGGTCCTTTGTGACCTTTCCGACTATTACACACCTTGCTGTTGGAGTGATCTTTGTTGGTCGACCACTCCTAGGGAGGGTAACAATGGTCTTGAATTTCCTCCATTTGTACACAATCTGTCTGACCATGGATTGGTGGAGTCCAAACTCTTTAGAGATGGTTTTGTAACCTTTTCCAGCCTGATAAGCATCAACAACTTTTTTTCTGAGGTCCTCAGCAATCTCCTTTGTTCGTGCCACGATACACTTCCACAAATGTGTTGTGAAGAGCAGACTTTGATAGATCCCTGTTCTTTAAAGAACACAGGGTGCCCACTCGCACCTGATTGTCATCCCATTGATTGAAAACACCTGACTCTAATTTCACCTTTAAACTAACTGCTAATCTTAGAGGTTCATATACTTTTGCCACTCACAAATATGTAATATTCGATCATTTTCCTCAATAAATAAATGACCAAGTATAATATTTTTGTCTCATTTGTTTAACTGGTTTCTCTTTATCTACTTTTAGGACTTGAATGAAAATCTGATGATGTTTTAGGTCATATTTATGCAGAAATATAGAAAATTCTATACACAACTGCATATCCTAACTACAGGGTCACGGGGGTCTGCTGGAGCCAATCCCATCCAACTCAGGGCACAAGGGAAGAAACAAACCCCGGGCAGGGCGCCAGCCCACTGCAGCAACTTTAATATGACACACTTAAATCCTCATTGGTACAGCCAGTTGGTTTTAGAAGTCACATAATTAGCTGAATGGAGATCAGCCTCCTGTTGTCAACTACTCAGATTGAAAAGTCTGTGCATACGACAACTACTTTATGGGAAAGTGGAAAAAAGAGAGAGCCACTGTTAAAAAAAAGGCTCATAGAGTTTGCCAGAAGTAAGCATGAACAAGGATCTGAAGTGTGATCAGACTAAATTGAGTTTTTCGGTCACTAGTCTAAATGCCATGTTTGGCATGAGCCAAGGATTGTGTATTAGCAAAAACATCTCATCGCCACTTGGAAGCATGATGGTGGCAGCATCATGTTTTGGGGATACTTCTCTGTAGCAGGCTCTGGAATCCTTGTGAGGGTAAAGTGTAAAGTGAATGCGGCAAAATACAATGAAATCCGGTTGTAAAATGTGATGCAGGTCGCAAGAAGCCACCACCCTTAAAGGAGATTTGTTTTCCAGCAAGACATCAACCCTAAGCATAATGCCAAAGGTATACAGGAAAAAAACAATCCTATTTTAATGTCTTGGAGTGGCAGAGTCAGAGTCTTGATTTCTGCCCGATTGAGAATTTCTTGCACGACTCGAAAAAATCTGTTCACTTATGATCTCTGTAGCCGCTGAAGTGTAAGGCAAAGTCAAGCACGAGAAAAACGCATGTCGAAAGAAATCTCTCAGTCCAAAAGTTTGTTTTAAAAATATCTAGTGAAAGTTAAAAGCAAATAATCCACACAAGAATTAAAAGCAAAAATAGTTACACACGTAGAATAAAAGGCAAAAAAAAGGGAAAAAATGTATCTTGTTTAAACTTAGCTTTTCTTGAGAAATTTTAGTTACTTATGTACTTAAAGGTTCTTTACTTCTTCTTTCTATACTTAAAAGTTCTTAATTTCTTCTTCTGTACACTATAAGTGTACGATTCAACACTTAAATATGTGTGTAAGCACGACCACGGTTTAAAACTGTATGCCTCTACACCTTACTCATGGCAAGGCTGTCACTAACTGAAGAATAATGTTTACTCAAAGCTGCTAGAAAATGGCAAGAATATACCAATACTATTCTACTTATGGGGGTTATAGGAACCTCCCATTGATTATGCATTGTCATCTAGTAAGATGTTTATGAATCTTATTTAACTAGGAAAAAAAGGTCTTACAATCTCCATGTACTTTGACAGAGCTTAAATAGTTTTGCTAAGAACAAAAGGGAAAAATGACAGTGTCCAACTGTGCAATCTGATAGAGACTCAAGGCTGCCAAAGGTGCATCTACTAGATACTGACTTAAAGGATTTGAATATCTATGTGATCAATTATTTTGTGTTTTATGTTTGTTATTAATTTTGAGAGGTATACCTCGTTGATCTGGTTACAGATGTGTTAAGTCATGAGATAAAAAACCAATCCCTCTGGTGCATCCTTTTTTCTGGTAACATTTTTTGTGTAGCACCAAGAAAGAGGAAGTGGATAGGAAGTCAGAAGAATGGTGAAGGGCTTTGCAAGATAGAGAATTGAAGATAAATAGGAACAAGAACATATGAGGTTTAATGATCAGGATTCAGAAGTTAGCCTGCAGGGAGAGCTATTGAAAAGAGTGGATAAGTTTCAATATCTTGGATCAGTGGTAGCCTAAGATGAACAATTAGAGGCAGAGATAACCCACAGAGTGCAGTGTGGATGAATATACAGGATCAGGAGTATTGTGTGATCGAAGGTTAAAGGATTTTTTTTTAAGACAGTGGTTAGACCAGCAATAATGTTTGGAGTTGAGTCATGGGTGGTAAAGCGAGTGCAGGAGAACAAGTTAGATGTGATAGAAATTAGAATGTTGAGATGGGTGTGTGGAGTTACAAAAAAGGTCAGAATAAGAAATGAGACAATCAGAGGTACAACAAAGTGGAAGTGATATCTAAGAAAGTACAAGTAGTATGGGCATGTCTTGAGGAGAGACAATGAAAATGTTTTGGGAAAAGAGTGACAGAAATGAATGTGCAGGAGTACAGAATGTGAGGGAGGCCAAAGCAGAGGTGGATGAATAAAGTAAAAGAAAGTTTGATGATAAAGGGTCCGACTGTGGAGGAAGTACAGGACTGAAATGAAAGGAGAAGGTTGATCAAGCACATTGACCCCACATAGAAGTGGGACAAAATGAAGAGAAAGTAGTAAGACGTACAACTACTCTGTTTCTTTACTTAAGTAAAATGTTGAGCTATCTGTACTTTACTTGAGTATATTTTACTCAGAGCTAATTTTGCTTTTATCCTTTTACATTTTTAAGTCAAATAGCATACTTTTTAATGTGTTACATTTTCCAGCAAGTCCTTATTAGTTAATACACAGACCAAACTATTAGAAATGAATAAAAGAGATCTATTGGGTGTGTTGTCAACTAACATTATATTTTAGCATTGCTCAGACACAGCCAACATAATTCTGTATAGCATTCACAAATAAAAACACCATAGCACACCTTCCATAGATCATTTGGCAGGTCGTTCACATCCTTCCCAATCACTTTTAAGATGTGGAAGATGCATATGAATTTTCATTGTTGTATTTGAACACAAAGATCACATTTATTAAATGCAAAGGTGATTCATAAATAATGTGGTGTCTTCTGTGCCTGCCAGCACCTAAAGAAATCTCTTCTTTTAAGAATTTGCATTTAAATTTAAAGCAGCAAGGTAAGATAAGGGATGACTCTTCCTCTCTTTTTTTATGTAGTCCATGAAGTCCCAAAATGCAGTATCTTTAATCTTCTGCAAACAAGGTTTTATGGGCATAAATAATATCTTGACACCACAAGTTATATAGTGCGTGAACATGCACAAGATATTACACTGGATTCTTATAAATGTAATTGCTGAAATCCTAGAGTGAGTCCCGCCAAATGGCTGCTGGTTAACTAGAGAAGACAGGCTCAGGGTTTAATCAAGATCTTGTGACCGGTGCTCCTTTGCCTGAAGGGCCGAACGAAGTGATGCCAGGGTCTTGCTCTCCTTTGCTATGCTAGTGCTAATAAAAAGGGGTGTCAGCTTTTCATCAAGGAGTGTTAAGTATTTTGTTGCTGACCTGTGGAATTTGAGCTTGGAAAAAGCTGCCATGCTGATCAGAATCTACATTAGAGCTGCAATGACTAAGGAAAGTACAAGTGGCTTATTAAGTAAATATTATACAGTAGTTTTGTGTGCAAGGATGAGCAGTGATATATTTTGTCTTGGTAAATTACTGGAGAGTTATTACACACCTGTTACTCTGTCTTCCACTGAACTCCCTTCTGATCTCTAATTATTATTAGTTCTTTACAAAAATTCATAAGAGAGCATTTAAATTTGGAAGAATGCACCCATGTCCAGAGCATTCTTCACTAGAATATTGACTCAAAGATTTGCAATTGCCAATTATATTATGATGTACTGAAGAACAATTATTTTAGTGTAATATGAGTATTAATGCAGGTTGGTTTAATAATTATATGTATGAGAAAATGTTATTCTGTATAGTTGAATTGTCTATTGGAGTACATCAAAAATACACATGCATGTTAAAAGACAACTGGTATACATCTGGTTACACTGGAGAGTAAATAATGTGCCTTGAGTTTAATTTTTGTTAATTCCACACAGCATACAGGAGTGATCAAGTGGATAATTTAAAGATACAATTGTGTACCAAATTGAGTAAAGGAAACCACAGATTTCTTAAAAACATTCTTGTAAAAAAATAAACTGCAATTCTGAAATTGTTGTATTACTATTTAATGTCATACTTGCCCTTCTGAAATCCATTTTCACCATGGTGAAGTATAATAAACCCAATATGTTGTGATTTTCATGTTCATTTAAGTGATAAGACTGAGATTTCACTTAATTTGTTCTTCTTATTTTTATAATTTATTTTTATTTTTTTTACTTCTGTTTGGAGTAGGGGCAACTCTACTGTTGCCTGGTATCCCATTAGGGGGGGCAGAGTATGTGTCATATCAACACTCACCGATGTCACACTTCATGTCATCATCAATAGCAGTTAAGCACTGATCAATGGCAGGACTGCATTTGCATGATTCATTATTCTGTAGTGCAGTTCTTTAGCAAACATATTGTGTGAGCGTTTTTAAAAGACAAAGCCTTGCACCTTCTCATTATTGTAAAATGTACTTTTACTTTTGCTGCTTCACTTTGCTATTTGAGTGCTTTTGAAAAACAGTACTTTTTTTACTTTTATACAAGTATTTTTTTTACTGAAATACATTTTTCTTTAGTGAAAGTAAAGATTTGATGAAGTACTTTTGCTTCTGCTCAAATATCATTTCTGAGTACTTTTTGCAACCATTAAGTTTGACTGCTTTGCAGAAATCAAGTTTCATTTTTACATTAAAGTTTTTTTTTCAGCAGATCAAATTTAATCCACATATTTATTACAATAAAATGGGAAAATTTCCCAGGAGGTGAACACTTTTCATAAATACTGTACCTTTTTTTCCAGTCTGGTTAGGCACCTATGTGGTGAGAAACATTTAAAATATCTATTAATCAATCTTTTTTTTTGGTTATTTTTGCTGAAGTCTGTCAGATGAGCATAAAATCAAAAGCATAAAAGACTTGGTGTGGTTGTGTTTTGTTAAAAATCTGGAATACTTTAAGAAACATTTTAAAAATCTCTTGAAAACCCACCTTTTTAATTTGTCTTTTTCATATCTACATTCTAGTTCCATGTCTAACAGGTTATATATACATATATATGCATTAAAATAACATTTCATAAACTTTTAATCGTTATTAAACTTTGCTTTTCTCTGTTTTCATTCCTGTTTTTTGTTGTGGCATTTTGCGCCACCAGAATGCACAGTACTGTCTTGCACGTGATGTTGGAATGAATCTGGAAACTCTAATTGTTGAAGAGACCCATAGTATTAAATCTTCTAGGCTGAAGCTTAAAAACAATGTGGAATTTGTTAAGCCATTTATGTTAGGTAGAATGGCAGTCTTTTGACCCTGGAGAGTTTTTTTTGTTTTTTATTTTTTAATGTCTTCCCTTGCCTTGTGATGCCCCATGCCTGTAAGGCATTAGCACTACCTTGATCTCTGGGCATCTAGTAGTTTGGGAACCATGACCAGTAGTGGAAAGGAACAAGACATAGACAAACATTCACAGTAAAAAAGCAAAATAGTTAGGCTTTATTTAAAGTGCAAAAAAATATAAAATCAAAATCAGTGTAATGTCATAAAAATTAAAAATGACAGAAAACTCAGTGTCGATGACATGTTCAATATCATCAATTAGTAAAGGAAAAAATGTAATGACAAAATAAATACTGTTTCTTCTTTTAAATTAAAAAGAAAAAGTGATTTAACACTAAATGAAATGGGCACACATCTCACCAGACTAGAATCTTCTTTCAGTGCTCAAGGGCTTCTCTTTACTTGCTTCATTGCGAGTTCCTTGCTGTTCTGTCATCAAAGAAAGAATTGACCACATCAGCACTTAACATACCTGCTTTAACATGCTGAGATTGACATGATCATCCCTCCAATGAGGGCTCCGGATGTGACTCTGGCCACTTGCCATGACCCATCTACTCAAGTATTCTATTTTAAACAGAGTTCTTGCTTCCGCACACATGTCCATGCCTGCCTGTCTGCCTGCAATTGGACATGCCTCTTCCTCTAAGTAAGTTTTCAGTTCTTTCTTAAATCTTCTCCTGGGAACTCTATCTCTTATAACTGCTTCAATTAAACAATAATTTGTTTCTTTGCACCACTAATGCCACAATGGCCGCAGACACTTTGAAAACCCCAAGACATGCTTCCGCAGTGTTACTAAGCTGCCTGTTCAGTAGGACCCATATACTCATCATTGCATTGCCTCCTGTACCCTAGAGGTAAGAGCCTTCTAGTTCAGAACTATTAACACAGGGGCTGAACAAGCTATAATTAGTTATTTTCCTTACCTCTCAATTGACCCGCCACAGGCCATCTGACCATAACAATGGACTTATCATTATAATCTCAAGAAATTTAAAAACAAATACATAGTTAAAGATGCTGCTTAATATTATACTTATTTATCTGTAATATTTAAGTGTATATGATCTATTTTATTTACTTTTTTATTTATTTTTTCACTAGCTGAAATGAAATACCCAGCATTGCCCGGGAGGATAATAAAGTTGTTTTTTTTTTATTTTAATTTGTTTGAGAAAAATATAATTAAAAAAAAAACAACTTTAAAAATAAAAATAAATTAACAAACAATGAAGACTCACTAATGTATTTGTCTTGTGGTCTTGTATGTATGTTATCATCCAGTTGATGCTCAGAACCGGCCAACTCTATTTAATCTCAAAAGCAACAGGGGCGCGATGGTGCTTAATTCACCTCCTGTTCACCCTCTGGTAGTCGTTCTGAGTGTCAATTGGATGATAACATGCAAACAAGACTGCAAGATCACCCCCCCACACCACCCTACCCAGAAGGGGGATGGGTTAGGGTTGATTTCACCCTACAGTATTTTTAGTTGACCAATGAGAAGCATGTGCACCAAGTTTCATGAAAATCGCTCCAGCCATTCGGAAGTGAGGCTGGAACATACATACACACACACGCACACACACACACACACACACACATTGACTTTTATATATTGTCACAAAATCAAAGAAGCCACAGAAAGGTTTGGGGCAGCCTCCCGTGTATTATTCCCTGCCTGCAAAATGGTTTAAAGGGCTGTACTGATGTGTACAGATTGGAGTCCACAATAGAACTGAGGGGATGGAGGAAAGGTGGCGGCTTTAAAGGTCAGTATAGGAAGTGACATCAAAGGGGCCGGAACCAGGAATGACGTCATCAGGGCCAGGTGGAGTATCCCGTGAACAGTCTATAGAAAAATGAGAAAAAGAGTCAATGCACTCTGGTACCTCTCGGTCTGGCTTGGAATTACTCTCATTCAAGCCCTTCAGCTGCCTCCCATGTGCACATGTGTGACAATATAGAAGATTTGTTAATTAATTTCTAATTAGTTTTTTTTTTCTAGCAGGTTTTTCTTTAACTTCTTGTTCAGCACTTTGAGCTTAATGCCTTGAATGAAAATATGCTTTATAAATACATTTTGTAGTTATTGTTGATGAGGGTGTGGTTATCCTTCCTGCATTGTTTAGTTCTCAGCCAATCATACACTAGCTAAGACTTTCTCCATGATGAAGGTTCTCATTTTTTACCCCCTTTGTTAAGCTGGCCAACTAACCAATTATTTACAATTGCTCTTTAATGTTTCTCTCTAGAGCTGGCCTATCCTCACTTAAGTGTCAACTGCCCTGGGCCTTTTGGTATGCCAGCTTGGCCTTTTGTAATGGCAGCTGTTTGATTAAGGTAGCACAATGATTTGGTTTTTGATACTGCTTGCAAAGTTGAAAACCGTCTTGTGTATTACATAACAGATCAAACTTATGCATACACCCAGAGTCATGAATACATGATAAACAGACAGTTGCCAAGTGACCCAACCTACATGTCTTTGGGTGTGGGAGGAAAAGAACCTACAATGACACAGGGAAGCATGTAAGCCTTCGATTTTTGGTGATCTCCCTTTGTTAAGATGCTGTTATTTCTGAAAATATTTGGTTTAGTTTTATGCATCTCCAAGTAAATATTTGATTTTCTAAATGACTTTTGGAAAATAAAACCTTTATTTTTGACAACATTTATGTCCTATGCTTTGTATTGACTTATGACACTAAAATGAATAAACATAATTACTCAGTATGCATAAAAGAGACATTATATATTTATATTTAGCTTAACTGAATCATGTCAATTAATTTTGCTTTGGAAAGTTTGACTCCAATTTTGTTAATTGCTTCTGTTATTCAACCTCTGCCACTAGAAATAAAATAAACAATTTACAAGAAATAAAGGAAAATTGTTTCTATTTTTTTCCACCAACAAACGAAGATCCCAGCAACTTGTTAAGGTGACTCCTGTAGAATCATAGAGAAAAAAAAAATAGCGCTTTTGACACCAGTTACAGTGCAGCTTTATTGGAAATCTTGCTCTCTTAAGTGAAATTAGCAAAGAATGAGTTCCTCCTTATGAAAGTGAGACACATACAGTGAGTATTTTGTGGTAGCTAACAATACATAATAATGACAGTTTTTTTACATTTATATAGTGTTTTTCTTACTACACAAAGTGCTTTACTCAGAGAGTGGGGAGTCACTTCAGCCACCACCAATGTGTAGTACTTGGATGATGCAACAGCAGCCATTTTGCACCAGTATGCTCACCGCATGTTAGCTATAATGTGGTGAAAGTGTGAAAAAGTTAGTTAGCCAATTAGGGATAGGGGATAATTAGGCCATGGTGGGCAATTTAGCCTGGACATTGGGGTACAGCTCCCAGGGATCTTTTATAACCACACAGAGTCAGAGCCTCGGTTTTATGTCTCATTCAAAGGAGGGCGCCATTTTTACAGCACAGTGTCCCCAACAATGCACTGTAGTGATGTATCGTTCACGAACGAGTGGCTCTAAGAGCAGATGCTTTGAAGCGAACGAGAGGAGCCAATGCCCGTCGAGCAGAGCCGACGCTTCAGCAGCTCCTGCTCAGCTCTGCTGAAAATCCATTCGGCAGGGGCGGGACTTTATTCATATGGGCACACAGAACATTTGCTCATATTGCTGGCTCGTTCACAAACGACACATCGGACTAGGATCGTACCACTATGTGAAAGAAGGAAGGGGGGCTCCGAAGACAGTGAGTGTTGGTACAGGCCAGGTACACAGAGCGACACTGTCGATGCGACAGACGAGGAGCCAGATTTAAATGCAAGCACATCGTGAAGAAAAAAAATGAAGAGTAAAGAAATGAGTGAAAGCTGAAAAAGAAGCAGCATCTGGCTGCATTTAAGTGATATTGGAGACTGCAAAGCTAAGTGCAGAATTTGTAATATGAAAATATCCGTTAGAGCAGGGTCAACAACAAACCTGCACAGACATAGGCTATAAGATCCACCCACCCATCCGTGCAACTGGAGGAGAGCGTGCCCTCTCTCCTGCCATCCACTGACCCTGGAAAAGAGACAAGTACTTCTGCTGCAGCATCCACTGTCTTACCGAAAACTGCAGGTATAACACGGTCTTCAGTTCAAATCAAAATAAGCACATTTATTCCAAAACAAATAACGCCAGACAAATAAATAAGTGCCGATGAGGAGCTGGCTAAAATGATATCTAGCGACTTTCAACCATTTTCCATTGTGGAGGACATTGGATTTACAACTTTTGTACAGGCCTTAAACCCCATGTATGTTCCTGGCCTAAAAACTTTTATTCAAAGAGTCATAGTGTTGTGTTGTTGTTGAGATTGGCCTTTATTTGTTTGCTGAGGTTTTGTGTTAAGTTGTTCATTTAAAGCTTTTATTAAAATGTTAAACAATAGTAACTGTGTATTTTTTGTAAAGGACAAAATGCATAAAAATACGTAATGTTTGTAAACAATGAATAAGAAATTGCATTAATTAGGCCAAAATATAAGCATCCAAGTGATACTAAACAAAGAGCCATTTTGGAGCCGATCCAAAAGAGCCGAAGCTTTGTAAAGAGCCGGAGTTCCCATCACTAATGCACTGGGGCCCACAAACAGAGCACAGGGTAATCAACTCCTGCTAGCCTCATTCTTTCAGCAGTAACCCAAGAAAAATTGCTCTACTTTCTGTCTAGTCCTTTTAACAGCTCCTTGTCACATAATTTTATGCATTATTAACAGACCATCCATGCATTCTTTTGTATTCTGAAAGTTACTGTAAAATAATTCATATATGTTTGGTAATTTTGTGATTAAGAAAAAGTTAAAACAGTAATTTTCAATGTGTTTTTTGATAACTTAAACTTATATTTACCTAATTTGAGAGCTCCCTGAGAAATAGATGATAGGTACTTTCATACTGAAAATAAAATCACTCACGTAAAATAAAGTATACTGTACTTTTTTTTAAATGTAATTCTAAATAAATGCAAAATTTATATACTGTATGTATGCAAATAACATTTATGCTTTGCAGTTTAAAAAAATCTTATTGACATGTTGATTGTCTCCTATGCCTTACAACTGCTTCTTCCATTTTGAGATTACAGGGAACCGAAGACTATCCTGGCATCTTTGAGTGGATAGAATTGAACTCACCTTGGATTGAGTACTTACCATCACAGCCCATAAAAATCTACAAATCATTCTAAAAACTAGTCTGAATGCTTTAGGCCTGGAATGCCATATTCATTATCTTATATTACATTTCATGTTAGGTTCACATTAGCTATTTCAAATTATTATTCTTTGCTCACTGTTAGGGAATATGATTTTTGTTAATGTCAAAAATGTGCTTTAACTTCCTTTCTTTGATATTTGTATATCTTTATATGCTATATGTATGATAAAGGCATTTTTGAACAATAAGTGCAGCTGTAACTTTTATTATTTTTATGTGAACGTTTGATCTCAGCATGGTGCCTTTTCTAAACACAAACAGAGGAAAAATTTGTTGAGGCTGCATGCCAAGGTTCTATAACTAGCAAACATTAAGCTTATCATTGTAAAAAAGTACAGTGTGACAAGATGAAAATGTCAGAACATTAAAAAATTAACTGGTCATTGTTTCTGGCTTTTCTACAAGCATAAAGCAAAGCTTTTGAACCATTGAATATTTCTGCATGCACATCTCATGCATATGTACTGATATAGTTTGTAAAAATGACATTGGACAGAGAAAGGCTAGGGGTGCTTCGCCTCAGCCCTGACAAGCTTTAAAAGTCAACAATTTCAAGTGAAACAAGGAATAGAGAAGAATGAAGATCAGAAGTGCCAGTGATGAGCCTTAGTGAATACTGACACACATTTGATGTAACGCACACAATCTTTCTGTGTGAAA
Source organism: Polypterus senegalus (assembly GCF_016835505.1). Lineage (NCBI taxonomy): Eukaryota > Metazoa > Chordata > Cladistia > Polypteriformes > Polypteridae > Polypterus > Polypterus senegalus. The sequence goes on along the minus strand of NC_053170.1, from coordinate 68,946,139 downwards.
TCCTAAAAATATCTCGGTTGTATAGTTTGATTTTGTCACATTTAAATTACCTTTTATTTTGCTTCCACTTTTGGCATAATGTCATGTCATTTACTAACTAACTTAAACCAGACCAGGGTCACAGAAGCCTATCCAAGATAGCACAGAGTGCAAGGCAAGAATAAACCCTGGACAGGGCATCAGTTTTTCACAGGGCAAACACATACACACACTAAAACACAATCTACGGCCAATTTAGCATTGCCAATTCATCTAACCTGTCTTGGAGCACCCAGAAGAAACCCACACAGATACAGGAAGAGCAGGCAAACTCCACTGAGCCTCCGTGCTGCTCCTTTTTCCTGTAAATGTAAAATTTATAATGAGTGAATAAATGTTTGTTACCCCCTCCCCTTATTTGCATTAGTATTATTTTTATTTTAACATTTGGGATATAGGGAAAAAAAGACCCTCAAATAAGAGAAGTGAAGCACTGTGAATGTTACTCTTTGGTGAAGACGGATCAGCAGACCTTTCAGATCAGGGGCCTCATTTATAAAACTTTGCGTGGATTCAAACGTGAAAATATACGCACGACAAAAAAACAGGAAAAGTATACGGCAATAAAAATCAGATTTATAAAGCCTTACACTTTGAGACAACGCCAGCTGCATGGAAAGGATCTGTTTAAACTCTGCAACTGAGAGTGCGTGAACATGCGCAGCATTACAGGTATAGCACCTCTCCTTCTGTATTCTAGAGTCAGGGAAAAGTGTTGGGTGCCAGAGCCTGAGCAGGTAGCCACTATTACCTGGCACATGTAATGACATGACTGTTGTTACAATGAATAGTACAGACCATATGAAAAACTGAGGGTTCAGGCAGTTACCTTACCAAGAGGCCAGCCACCACATACAGTACCATCAGCTCTGCCAAATTTAATTTGCCTTAAAACAAATTAATCACAGGTTAACCCAGGCCACTAGGTTACAGCAATTGTCAGTCTCATCTTGGCATCACAGAAGACTTGTGAGTCAACTGACTGTCACTTCTCATTGTTAACAAAAGCTGCTTAATTCCCACTAGGTGCCCTTATTGCATTTTGAGTGCAGCAAACTGCTCCAATTACATAAAGAGTACCAGACAGTGCTGCAAATTGCCTGTTTATGATGCCAAGAACATGCTTTGTTTTATGTATGTGCACAAACAGCACACAAAAACTGGATTTAGCGCCTTGACTGCCAGCACAGCAGGCATGGTGAAGTGACACCTGGCTGAGATATTCATAACCTGTCCACCAGTTCCCTGAGAAGTGTCAATAGGTAGCGATGTAAACTGATGAAATACCAAAAACTGTCTTCAGTGGAAATGCGCAGCATTTGCCCTCTTAAAAGGGAACTAAAATACAGTGTATACATCACAATCGTAACATATGAGGTCAATATCTTTGTCACATCAATGCACAATAACAGCTCTGTGATATGATTTATGATGTGCATGAGTCCTCATTTAGTTGGTTTGGCTGCTATTTCACTTAATCAAAGGATGCCATAATTTCTCAGTTTTCCAGAATGTAGAGTTGATGCAAATATACACATGTTCCCCCACCAAGTTTTCTTTTATAAATCCCAAGGTTTGCATGGGAAGTTGCATATGTCTGCTTCAAGCCTCATTTTGTGTGTGTGTAAGCTTTATAAATGTGCAACAGTTTCATGAAAGAATATGAGAACTAAAGCAGAGGTGCAGGACATTTGTGTGGGTCTGCATTACAAAGGATCTAGCCATCGGAATAAAAGTATCTGTGTTTTTAGGACCCAGTCACCTCAAAACCTCTCCACAGTAAAACAAATGATTATTTGTACTGATTTTATTTGAATACATTATTTCAGGCTAATTTAACAATAAACGTGGTAACACTTTCCAAAAATTCATTCCACTTCAATCAAGTGAAATTTAATTCTAAACAAACATGATGTGGTTTGCTGTATGTTTGTCTATCAGGAAAGTGTTAGAGATGTACACAACAGTAAAGTTTCAACCTCAAATACACTAAGCTCTTATCATTGTGTTCATTAAATACCAATACTTGTGCTAAGAGCAGGAATTGCAAGTTATATTAATTAGAATTAAACTAGTATAAGTAGTACTCCATACCACTGTCATTTTTTATTTCTGCCAGAAAAAGCTCCAGCTCTAAAAAAAAGTGGACCAGGGATGCAGCTAGCTGATCTACTTAAACACCACATACCTCACTAAACAAAATAAATAAATGTTACATACATAGCTGAATGTTATGAGAAAAAAAAAACGCTAAATCCAATTTTCTAATCAATAGGGAAGATCTATTTATCCTACCCCTTATAAAAATTGAAATTGAAATTTGTGCTACAATTGCCCTTTATCACATATCTACTTAGTATACAATGTGACTTTGTGGAGAACTTTTGTTTTTAATTTGCTGGCTCAGAAACATTTGAGAAAAATGATAATGAACAATGGAAACGTTGTTAATAAATAACAATAGGAGTGTTTTGGAAAAATAATGATTTAGTATTTGACAACATTCAATTTTAAGTGGAACAACAGAAAATTATACTCTGCTTGGTTAATTTTAATTTTCTTTATCTGGACAAAATGCTTCTTTATATAATCAAGTACTCCATTTTGAAAAAAATATGTATACATATATTTCATTTTCCTTGATGATTCTCTGATTGCTTATTGTATTCAGTTAACTTGCAAAATAGATGCTCAATTAACACAGTTTAGATAGTCTGTAATGGTGCATGTAATGACCTTTTAATAACTTCCCTGTATGTGGGGAAGCTATGCTGAACTAAAGAAATCTACACAAAAATCAACAGTATTAAAAGGTCATATTTACTTAGATATTTTGCAACCTGACATCTCTAAAAAAAGACAAAATTCTTATTTTTAATAGGAACTTTAAAATAGGATTCGAACATAAATAACATAAAACACTGCAGGGAATGGAGCGAGTGCCTCCATAATAGTAGACTCCTTAGTATTATGTTTACACCAAGAAAAACAAGCCAAAAGCATTAAATTTTTTTTACAACAAAAAATGTTATGTGTAACAAAAACATGTGAATACAAAAATGTTAACATAATCAGCGTAGAAAAGGTATTTCTAGTAACCAATGCTGTACTAATGTAGATTTAGTTCACATCCTGCTGGAATAAAGTCAAACAAACTGGGTCTGAGTAAAGCAACATTTAAGGCAGGCTGGCTCCGCACTCCTGTTGCACCCTGGAGCCTCTTAAATCCACCACCATCCATACCGCAACCGAGATGAGTAGGGCAAATGATGACACATATAGCAAAGGGTAGGTGTAATAGTACTCAGTGCTTTTATTTAAAACAATGTCAAACAAGCAAGTGCTCAAAAGTGCAGTGGAGAAAGTTCAATCAATAAATAATTCTTTAAAATAGTGCAAAAAGTGTATGTTAAAACAAGTCAATAAATAATCCTTTAAAAAACAAGGTTAAAATATTGTGCAGGAAGCTACTCTTAAAAGTACAGTCCCCGGTGCATTTCTTTTAACACCAGAACTACCAAAACCTACGAAAAAACTCGTAAATCCTGCCCACCTTAAATCCCTTTGCACCACTCCGTCAGTGTCTTTTGTCTTGTAAATGTGCCGATCAAGACAAGGAGCAAGCAGCCTACTATTCCATCCCCCCACCACTGCAGAACGGGCACAAAGTTCTCCTTCTTCTAGCCTTGATTATCTGGGAGTCAGGTACCTGAGTTTTATAGGGAAATAATAGGTTGTTATTTGGAACACATGCATTTCATGTGTGTTCAATTTCTTCAATAATCTGTGTAAACACATCATTAAAACAGAAACGTTTTTCATATTTTAGTAATAATTGACAAAATGTAAACATAAACTATATAATGTGTGAAGCCTGAAGTCTAAAGATCAAATAAACACTTTCACAAATGGTTCAAGGACAATACAACTGTTTCCATGGCACAGCAGCAGTAAGAATTTCTCACTTGTAATCAGCAGTCCCCCAGTTTGATCTTGACTGCCTCGTATATTTACTGGTTTGAGTAGTGAGCTGCTCTTATTATTAATATTATACAATAAACACATACATACAACGGCCTGTTGCTTTGACGTCACATGTGATGAAGACCATGGAGCGGCTGCTGCTTCATCACCTGAGGCCACAGGCCCGCCACGCCCTCGACCCTCTGCAGTTCGCATACCAGGAGAAGGTGGGAGTGGAGGATGCCATCATCTATATGCTACACCGATCCCTCTCCCACCTGGACAGAGGGTGTGGTGCTGTAAGAATTAAGTTTTCTCTAGCACCTTCAACACCATCCAACCTCTGCTCCTTAGGGACAAGCTGACTGAGATGGGAGTAGACTCACATCTGGTGGCATGGATCGTGGACTATCTTACAGATAGACCTCAGTATGTGCGTCTTGGGAACTGCAGGTCTGACATTGTGGTCAGCAACACAGGAGCGCCGCAGGGGACTGTACTTTCTCCGGTCCTGTTCAGCCTATATACATCAGACTTCCAATACAATTCGGAGTCATGCCACGTGCAAAAGTTGACGCTGATGACACTGCTATTGTGGGCTGCATCAGGAGTGGGCAGGAAGAGGAGTACAGGAAGCTAATCAAAGACTTTGTTAAATGGTGTAACTCAAACCACTTACACCTGAACACCAACAAGACCAAGGAACTGGTGGTAGATTTTAGGAGGCCCAGGCCCCTCATGGACCCCGTGATCATCAGAGGAGACTGTGTGCAGAGGGTACAGACCTATAAATACATGAAGATGCAGCTGGATGACAAATTGGACTGGACTGCCAATACTGATGCTCTGTGTAAGAAAGGTCAGAGCTAACTATACTTTCTTAGAAGGTTGGTGTCCTTCAACATCTGCAATAAGATGCTGCAGATGTTCTACTAGACGGTTGTGGCGAGTGCCCTCTTCTACGCGGTGGTGTGCTGGGGAGGCAGCATAAAGAAGAAGGACGTCTCACGCATGGACAAACTTGTTAAGAAGCCAGGCTCTATTGTAGGAATAAAGCTGAACAGTTTAACATCTGTAACAGAGCGACGTGAACTAAGCAAACTCCTGTCAATCATGAAGAATCCACTGCATCCACTTAACAGTGTCATCTCCAGGCAGAGGAGTAGCTTCATTGACAGACTTTTGTCACTGTCTTGCTCCACTGACAGACTATGCAACTCTTCAATTCCACCCGGGGGGCGTAAATGCTAACATTATTCAAAGTTATTGTCTGTTTTTACATGCATTTTTATTAATCTTTAATTTAATATTGTTTTTTGTATCAGTATACTGCTGCTGGATTATGTGAATTTTCCCTTGGGATTAATAAAGTATCTACCTATCTATCTATCTATCTATCTATCTATCTATCTATCTATCTATCTATCTATCTATCTATCTATCTATCTATCTATCTATCTATCTATCTATCTATCTATTTGGTTTGCATCTGTAGCAGCCGGTGTAAATTTATAGTACTTGTAAAAGTTAGCAATTTTTTTCCACTTTTATTCTACCGCCCTCCACTTTTTTTACCGGTGCTGTGTCGACATCATGCACCAGAAGATGTGAGCTTATTTAGTGCGAGCTGGAGCACTCAGGTGGCCATTTGCTTGTGCTATAACAAGTTTGACCTGGCAGGAATTAACGCACATGTACTGTGCAAGGCATGTATGGGATCCACTGAGAAAAGAAGAGTGTTCATGGCTTAACTTGCAGAGGAACTTCGTTGTTGCTTGTTACAAGATAAGGCGATGGAAAAAGAAAAGGAGGATGCAACATCGACAAGCTTCTAAACCAAGACAGCCACTTCCCCCAGGAAAGCAAACTGAGTCAGTGTCAGGCGCCCCTTCAATGTAATAGGAACCATAGCATAGACAGAAGTGTGTACATTGCAACAGGTACACATGTTGTAACTGTAGGAAGGATAGTCCTTGGGTATGTGGGAACTGTTAACATTTGAATTTGATGATTACATATAGCGCGGAACTGACCTCTCTGTACTATTCTTTCCTCTGCATGTCCTGGAGTACAAAAGAAACAGCACTATGCATCAAAATGTGGAGACTAGGCAAGATCAGAAAAAAAAAAATACGCGGTCACTAATTGCAACGAATGCGAATGAATATGAATAATATGAATAATGTTGCATTCGTGCCACAATGTTTTCCGAAATGTACTATACAGGTCATAAAATTAATAATTCCAAATATCATATAAACCTATGTGTCTGTTTTTTGTCAGTGCAACTTTGACATCATGGAACATAAGGTGCATACTAATTCAGCATAAGCAGGAACATTTTACACTAGAATTACCAGAGCCTACGAAAAAACTCGTAGATCAGTCCCACCTTAAATTGCTTCTCAAATATGTCCTCACCTCTCCGCCAGCGTCTTTTGTCCTGTTAATGTGCAGATTAAGAGCAGCAAGCAGCTGGCTATTCCATCCCCCACCGTCGCAGAACATGCTAACAAACAACAAACACTGGTGAATCACGCCTTATTTGTATCTCATTGTCACTTGATTTTTTTTAAATTCAATGTTATTAACACTAGAATTACCAGAGCCTACGAAAAAACTCGTAGATCCGTCACACCTTAAATCCGTCCGCACCCCTCCCAGCATCTTTTTTCCTGTTAATGTGCAGATTAAGAGCAGCAAGCAGCCGGCTATTCCATCCCCCACCGCCGCAGAACATGCACAAACTTCTCCCAGATCATGCCTTGATTGATTATCTGGGTGTGAAGTGGAGTTTTAGAGCGGAAATAATAGATCGTTTTTGGAACACACGCATTTCATATGTGTTCCGTTTCTACAGTAATCTGTATAAACACATTGCTAAAACAGAAACTTTTTCATATTTTAGTAATAAATGTTACAAAATGTAGGCATAAACTATAGAATATATGAAGCCTGATTTCCAAAGATCAAATAAACACTTTCACAAAAAGTTCAAGAATGATACATCTCCCGTGTATAGCGGTAAGCTATGCTGTCACAGCCTTCCTGCCATGCCTCAGAGACCTGAGTTTGATTCCCAGCTGAGAAGAAAGAGGTTTTTTTGTTTTTTTTTAACCTCAAACGGACATAAAATTTATAAATCGGTATGCACTGTCAATTAATGAGATCGTTATATTTTCATGTGGGATGCTCCTTTTAAAATGTTTTTTAACAAGCGTACTGAGACTGCAATTAACATGAACAAGTGTCCTTATAACTGTTATTTTTAAGATCCATAACACACAGACAGACAGAGCACTGCGTAATAGAGAGACAGACAAACAGGCAGAGAGTCACTAAATAAACAGGGAAAGTACTGTATAATAGATATATCAAAAAACATGAAAATATAATGATCTCATTAACTAACAGTGAATACCAATTTATAAATTTTATGTCCGTTTGAGGTTAAAAAGAAAAAAAATAATAACAGCTCCTCCCCAACAGGGAATAGAACTCAAATCTCTGAGGCACGATAGACATGCTACAACAGTAAATCTTAGCGCTGCGCCACAGGAGCTGCTCTATTGTTCTTGAACCTTTTGTGAAAGTGTTTGTTTGATCTTTGGAAATCAGGCTTCATATATTCTATAGTTTATGCTTACATTTTGTAACATTTATTTCTAAAATATGAAAAAGTTTCTATTTTAACACTGTGTTTACACAGATTACTGTAGAAACAAAACACACATGAAATGCGTGTGTTCCAAATAACGATCTATTATTTCCACTCTAATACCCCACTTCACTCCCAGATACTCAATCAAGGCATGAGCTGGGAGAAGTTCGTGCATGTTCTGCGATGGTGGGGGATGGAATAGCCGGCTGCTTGCTGCTCTTAATCTGCACATTAACAGGAAAAAAGACGCTGGGAAAGGTGCTGACAGATTTAAGGTGGGACGGATCTACGAGTTTTTTCGTAGGCTTTGGTAATTCTAGTGTTAATAACATTGAATTAAAAAAAATCAAGTGACAATGAGATACAAATAAGGCATGATTCACCAGTTTTTGTGTGTTAGCTTTTATCCATCCAGATCAGAAAATTTCCAGTTCCATTGTCTCAAAACACCACTCACATTTACAGTTATTCCAGTTTCAAATAAAAACTAACAACGTCAGATCCCTGGTAGTATGTATTGTGATTGTGACTGACAGAATAAAAGTGGAAAAAAACCGCTAACTTTTACAAGTACTATAAATTTACACCGGCTATTACAGACGCAAATCAAATGTTTGTGTTTATTGTATAATATTAACAATAAGAGCAAGGGCCTCATGTATAAACGGTGCATACGCACAAAAATGTTGTGTAAGAACGTTTCCACGTTCGCAATGTATAAAACCTAAACTTGGCGTAAAGACACGTACATTTCCACAGTAGCTCATGGTCTGTCGTACGCAAGTTCTCTGCTCGGTTTTGCAGACTGGTGGCACCCAGAGTCAAAGCAGTGCTACTGTTCCTCTGTGATTATCCTTTCATTTTTAGATCCACATCATTGGCGAGGCTTTATAAATACACTGAAATTAGCTACATATTGCTTATTAGTTTAATGCATCTGATTGTAATTAACCTGTAACAATATAATGGTGCACAGAATGGTCAAACTATTCCAAATACCATAACTGCTTTAGTGTTGTTACTCTCACTGCACCTCGGATCCCATATCAGATCATCTTTTTCCATATTACTCTCACTGCACCACTCGGAATATTTATATCACTGTATCTGAGTATGAATCACAGCTGTACAGCAGCTGATCAGAAAGAGAATTATCGGTATACAGCATCAAGCACATGCTGCCTCAGCCATGCTGTCTATTGAACTACTCTAATATGACAAACACTTCAGAGCCTTTCCTGTACTGACCTTGTGGTTCAGAAGCAGGTTCATCCTAAGAACTCTAAATGCACTCAATCAGTACATCAAGTGCACCTTGTAGAACTGTTTATACTTATTAGTACAATCACCTCACTGTAAACTTGCATTAGAGTTATAATATTGCACAACTTGAGGCACTTTATAAAGCGCGTATTTACATATGACGATGATATCATTTTTAAGATGAAATGCAGCAAAATATGTTTATTATATTATACAGATAAAACTTTCACTTTAACTACACGGTGCCGCAGCGCTAGCGAGCCGCTGGCGCTCCTGCCTCGAGCTATATTCTTGCTGGTGCTGACGTGACACTGGAAGGACAGATGGATAGAATAATTAAACACATACTACAAAGATATTTGGTTGTTCCTTAAAAGTTTTGAAGAATTGGTGTTCTAAGCTTACAGATGGCTTAACGTCTATTACAGAGCTGATTGGGTGACGACTGGATATTGGAGGTTAGTATGTTTGAAAGAGACAGTACTGCTACAATAAAGCATTTCATCGAAGGTGGCACATGGTGCAGCAAGCATTTTCCGTGAGACATGAACAATCACTGCGCCACATGCTCCCATGTTTAATAACATGCTTTAACTCCTATCATCATGAAAATGATATCACATACACATCTCAGTATTTTAATTATTCAGAGAGGAAGAGAAAGCCTGGAAGCATGTAGTGATTCACACACATAGAAGATCAAATACAAAACAAAGCATTTAACGTGCTACTTTAGTTACGATGGGATTGAGAATCTAGTAAATTAAATGATTTTAAGATTAAGTTTGTGATGCTCTACTTTAATGACAAAATAAACTACGTGATTAAAGTGGAAATTTAGAGGTTAAAGTTGACTTTCCATGCTTTTTCCCCCACTGTGTGCCTTTTTCTTTCTCTGTACCCTAATAAGCTTTCATATGACACTCAGATAGTGGGCTACGACTCACCTTTTCACGGCAGAGGTAAAAAGCTTAGGGGTAATTGTTGACTGTAATCTGAATTTTACATTGCATATTAATCAGATCACTAGGACAGCATTTTTTCACCTAAGAAACATAGCAAAAGTTAGACCTCTTATATCCTTGAAAGATGCTGAGAAATTAGTTCACGCATTTGTTTTCAGTCGACTAGATTACTGTAACGCACTCCTCTCAGGACTACCCAAAAAAGACATAAATTGTTTGCAACGAGTGCAGAATGCAGCTGCTAGAATCCTAACTAGGAAAAGAAAATCTGAACACATTTCTCCAGTTTTAATGTCACTACACTGCTTACCTGTGTCATTCAGGATTGACTTTAAAATTCTGCTTATGGTTTATAAAGCCTTAAATAATCTCGCCCCATCGTATATATCGGAATATTTGACACCTTATATTCCAAATCGTAACCTTAGATCCTCAACTGAGTGTCTCCTTAGAATTCCAAGAACAAAGCTTAAAAGAAGTGGTGAGGCGGCCTTCTGCTGCTATGCACCTAAAATCTGGAATAGCCTCCCAATAGGAATTCGCCAGGCTAATACAGTAGAGCACTTTAAAACACTGCTGAAAACATATTACTTTAACATGGCCTTTTTATAACTTCAATTTAACTTAATTTAACTTAATCCTGATACTCTGTATGTTCAGTTCTTCATAATAACTATTCATGGTGGCTGTAAAATCCGTACTGACCCCTACTCTCTCTTCTGTTTCTTTTTCCGGTTTCTTTGTGGTGGAGGCCTGCGCCACCTCCACCTACTCAAAGCTTCATGATGCTCCAACAATGATGGATGGATTAAAAGGCAGAAGTCTACGTGACCATCTTCATCAAGCCCTTCCGTGAGAACCCTAAATCCAAAGTGGACTATTTCATTTATGTTAGGTAGAATGCCCAGAGGGGACTGGGCGGTCTCATGGTCTGGAATCCCTACAGATTTTATTTTTTTCTCCAGCCGTCTGGAGTTTTTTGTTTTTTCTGTCCCCCCTGGCCATTGGACCTTACTTATTCTATGTTAATTAATGTTGACTTATTTTGTTTTCTTATTGTGTCTTTTATTTTTCTATTTATTACAAACCGGATTCCAAAAAAGTTGGGACACTATACAAATCGTGAATAAAAACTGAATGCAATGATGTGGAGGTGCCAACTTCTAATATTTTATTCAGAATAGAACATAAATCACGGAACAAAAGTTTAAACTGAGAAAATGTATCATTTTAAGGGAAAAATATGTTGATTCAGAATTTCATGGTGTCAACAAATCCCAAAAAAGTTGGCACAAGGCCATTTTCACCACTGTGTGGCATCTCCTCTTCTTCTTCTTACAACACTCAACAGACGTCTGGGGACCGAGGAGACCAGTTTCTCAAGTTTAGAAATAGGAATGCTCTCCTATTCTTGTTTAATACAGGCCTCTAACTGTTCAATCGTCTTGGGCCTTCTTTGTCGCACCTTCCTCTTTATGATGCGCCAAATGTTCTCTATAGGTGAAAGATCTGGACTGCAGACTGGCCATTTCAGTACCCGGATAATTCCCCTACGCAGCCATGATGTTGTGATTGATGCAGAATGTGGTCTGGCGTTATCTTGTTGAAAAATGCAGGGTCTTCCCTGAAAGAGATGACGTCTGGATGGGAGCATATGTTGTTCTAGAACCTGAATATATTTTTCTGCATTGATGGTGCCTTTCCAGACATGCAAGCTGCCCATGCCACACGCACTCATGCAACCCCATAACATCAGAGATGCAGGCTTCTGAACTGAGCGTTGATAACAACTTGGGTTGTCCTTGTCCTCTTTGGTCCGGATGACATGGCGTCCCAAGTGAAATTTTGAATCAACATATTTTTCCTTTAAAATGATACATTTACTCGGATTAAACGTTTGATCTGTCATCTACATTCTATTACAAATAAAATATTGACATTTGCCATCTCCACATCATTGCATTCAGTTTTTATTCACAATTTGTTTAGTGTCCCAACTTTTTTGGAATCCGATTTGTATGTAAAGCACTTTGAGCTACTGTGTGTATGAAAATGTGCTATATAAATAAATGTTGTTGTTGTTGTTGACTTTGATATCTGACAACTTCTTTTTTGCTTCGGACACTGTGCAACTTTGTAAACATGAGTTTTCAAGTTTCTCCGACACACTATGTCACTCGATCAACTTCCTTTTGTTGTTTATACCATTGTTTAAACCAACAAATAGTATTTTTTTCTTTGCCTCCACTTGGTATTCGCTAAAATTCTTCTATTTTCCCTCTTGCGTTTGCCATTGCCTTTTCACAGAAGGCTGAGTTTAAGGGCTATTTATATTGATTTGCATATTCAAAGAGGCATAATTCTGGGAGGAGTTGGGATGGGATTTTTTCATGCTGACCGGTATTGGAAGTTGGCGTACGCACAGATTTATTCATTTGCATTTTTTGTGTGTAAGCACATTTCCGCTTTTGTCCATACACCATGTTATGGTGTGAATTCTACGCACGGCGTTACACATGAGGCCCCAGCTAACTACTCAAAACGTTAAATATACGAGGCAGTCAGGATCGAACCGGGAGACTCTTGATTACAAGTCAGTAGTTCTTACCGCTACACCACTTAAACTATTGTATTATCCTTGAACCCTTTGTGAAAGTGTTTATTTGATCTTTGGACTTCAGACTTCACACATTATATAGTTTGTTTGCATTTTGTCATTTATTACTAAAATATGAAAAATGTTTCTGTTTTAACGAAGTGTTGTAGAAACAAAACACATATGAAATGCATGTGTTCCAAATAAAGATCTATTATTTCCCTATACAACTCTAGGTACCCGATTCCCAAATATTCAAGCCTGGATCTGGGAGAACTTTGTGCCTGTTCTGCTGCGGTGGGGGGATGGAATTGTATGCTGCTTGGTAATTCTAGTGTTAAAACAGATCTCTTAAACAAACATGTATGTCCAGCCATATTTACTCAGTTCTGTATTGGACTCACACCTGAAAAGATGTTACAAACACCTTTATAAAAATATTTTTTTCATTATATGGAGTCATGGTTGTGTCCCAAAACTATCTGTGTTGTATATTTTCTTACAACATGAATACACTGATACATTTCCAGTTTCCCATCCAACACTGGCTGCTACAACTCTATGATGTCATACTGGCCACACAAAGCATCATGGGGAGCTGGGGAAAAAGTTAATCTAAGCCAGCCAACTGGCAAATTTCTAGGAATACTTTCAACAAACAAGGTCACTGGCAAACACAGGATATTCACTGTGAGAAATGCTTTGGCAAATCTTGCCAATCAACACTATAGGGCAATATGGATAGGCAACAAAACCCAGAATGGATCAGTGGGTAACTCACCTGGCAGTATTTTCCATACAAGCTGAAACTCTCTGCATCCTTATTTTTGAAAAGGCATATGTGAACAAAGCATGGATAACTGAATATCTAGCTAGATAAGTGAGGTACATTAGATACATAAATAGCTATGAATACAGCGTGCATTTGCTGTTGCTGGCTACATTTCCTCAGCATCCATCCACTTTTCTAGATATAGTTTTATGAAAAAAAACATAAAAAACCCCAAAACATTCAGGTAAAAGAATAAGTAATGCACCTAATAGAAGGTACAGACTGTACAGTGAAGTTAAAAGAACATATCAAAAAACAAATAAAATGAAAAGAGAGAAAATGTCACAAAATGGTACTTTTAAATATAGCATAGAATTGAATGAAAAGAATTAAAGACCTTTTTAAACAGGCACAGAGAATTTATATGGTTGCAGTTTGCCAGTAATAAAAGTAAAACTGGTGAGTTTTATTCTAAGCCACTAACTTTTACTCTATAAAATATCTGTATAGTAATTTCAGCATTTTACTATAATTAATTACAAGTGAATGAAACAGTCATTTGATGAATAATAATCAGCACCAACATCAAAAACAGAATATGTTGCAAATGGTTAGTTGCTATGGGACAGTAGGTTCTTTATATGTAGCTGGAGGTCAACACTACTGAGAAGAGAAAGCCCTAGCTATTAATATGTAATCTAGAACTGGACACATTGGGTTCAAAGAGTATGAGTAATGCCATCTTGCTAGTGAAACTTGTAACTGGAATATAGGAGTGAACTTTCCTTGGAAGGAGAACAAGTAGCTAACTAAAGAAGAGAAAAATGATTTGAAAGAGAAACATTATCATTCATGGTTAAATAGGCAAGCTGCAACAAGTCATCAGAAATATATTTCTTTTAATAGTTTTCTTTATCATTTTTGCACATATATTTTTTAATTAAAGCATACTTTTAGATGGGTATGTTATTTTGCTCCCAGTCATAGCCATTGTGTAGAGGTGATAGAAGGTCAGTTAGATCAGCCATTCAGAAAGTAAAAACAGCATCAGAACTTGAAACCACTGGTATTGATTAAAGAGAAGAGAGTCTCTGTTCTTTTAAATATGATCACACTAGGTAAAAAGGTGTCATCATTCCTGCTAGCAAAAAAGGCATTGGAGAGCACCCAGTGGGGTAAATCGCACTGACTAACAGACTGCAGTAGCAAAAAGTGAAAGAAGTAGTAAATCTTTCATTTCAGGTTGTCTTTTTGTGCCTAATGAGTTGACAGGAGGCCTATTAAAAAGGAAATGTTAACAGTGGTGTGAAAATTACTGTCACCATGAAATAAAAATATTAGAATTTAGGTTAAAAAAAGCTGTTAAACTGCGTTACCTAAAGTGCTGATGTATTAACCATGAGGTTGGTGGTTTAAATTACCATATGTCCCTAATCAAGGAACTTATCCACTCTGTGCTTCACACTGCACAAATGTGTAAGTAGTTCAATGCATCTAAAAATATGATGTGTTAAACATGTAGTATACTTTATTGTAACGTGCTTTTAAAGTTAAATACATGGTTATATTCATTATTTGTTTTTCATCATGACAAATTAAGCATATTTGGAAAAAAAAGCTGCTTTAGATATTCAAGTTTTAAGTGCTGCTACTATAATGCTAAAATGTTAATCAAATTTGATAGAGACGTATTTATATTCTTTAATGTTTAGCTGTAGTTGTTTTGTAGAGTGTTCAATGGAGTTTTCTGCTTTATTGGTTTTCCATGTAAGATTACAATCTTCAGAACAGGTTGTGTTTGGTTAAGGATTAGGAGAACAGTAACTGAAAATCTGAGACCTTTTCTCTCAAGAGAACTTTACACTGATTGACCCCACAAAACCAACATTGCAAATTCTAAATTTAAGGATACTTTTTATTCCCTGCTCATCAATTATCATGGAAACAGCCAGCTTTGCAGTGATTCTTATCTTCAGTAGACAGAGCAATTATGATGGTAGGATGAAATGCATACTGCAAACTATAATCACTCACAAGGCATTTTGCAGTTAATACATTTATTAGCAATCTGATAAGAATGGAATTAATACAAAATCACCAGTAAAGTGTTATCTGGGTTCCATGTAGGAAAAGAATTGATTGCTTCTGTTCAACAGGGAGCATTTTAATAAGTGTGGATATTAAAGCTGCTACACTTTCTTTCTCGTCACTGAATGGTACTTCCAACTGTCAAGACTTTAGCTGCAGATTTTAGAAATGTGACAGAGCAAAATCCAGACCTGCTCTACTGTTCAATAACTTCAACCAGTGTTATCAGAGGGCTTTTAAGGTAATTTTGTTTATTTTAAAGATGGGTTATTTTTTCTGAGAAATCCTGAGGCAGGAACATTCAAATGTAATGTTTACATCTTGCCTGAAGAAGGGGCCTGAGTTGCCTCGAAAGCTTGCATATTGTAATCTTTTAAGTTAGCCAATAAAAGGTGTCATGTTGCTTGACTTCTCAGAACACCAAGGTAGAAATAATATTGTTTTTCAAGCACCAGCACCAGCACCAGCCAGGGCATGTATGTTTATTTTATTCTTTTTAATACTGGAAAGTGGGAAGGTGATTTGGAGAAGAACCCGGACATAAGGTGTGAATTTTGCTTTTCAGTGAACATATCTGTGAAAGAGTTTCTCAAACTTGAATCCCATCTTGAATTCTATATCCTATATTTTGACTTTGTCAGGTTTGCTAACACAGATAATGCTGTTTTCATTTGAAAACTTCTCTGTCCACACTAGCATTTTAGATTATTTTATAACAAAATGCAGAGTTTATTTACAAAGCAAACCCGAAGTAAATCAAAATCTCCCCCAACAAAAACAGTAAAATAAATTAAAAAAAACTTGTTTGTACTTTTAAAGGTTACAAGTAGTATAAGGTTGTCAAAGTCTTGAAAAATATAGACTGAATAATCATGACAAAATAAATACTGTACAGTAAAATGTTCAAGTGTTTCAAGAGGAAGTACCCGTCGGCTGGTACAAAGAAGTTATGGATTGACTGTCCCTGCAATAAAGACGAAATAGCGCTTGAGCAAGGCCCTTAACCTTAAAATTGCTCCTGGGGGCGCCATACATTGGCTGAACCTGTACTTTGACCTCCAAAGGTCAAGCAAAAAGACGGTTTCTCCACTGGGATTAATAAATTGTACCAAATATCACAATTATCAGAATAAACTGATATCAGTACCTGATAACATCACAACTATATGTCGGTGTTTTCAAAAT
This sequence comes from Polypterus senegalus, assembly GCF_016835505.1. Lineage (NCBI taxonomy): Eukaryota > Metazoa > Chordata > Cladistia > Polypteriformes > Polypteridae > Polypterus > Polypterus senegalus. Next base: position 68,929,607 of record NC_053170.1, on the reverse strand, counting down.
GTTTTCTTGTTTTCATCCACACGGTTACACAGGACCTGGCCATTTAATATCATTTGCAGACTTTGGTGAGCGTTTTTGAAAAGATGCATCTTTAGTGGTTGAAAACATCATTTCAATGTGTATGGAACAACATCGATTTCTATTGCACATTTTATACAAAGAATGTAGCTCAAAGTGCTTTACAAGATGTCAAAGAAATAGGTACCAGCAAAGAAAAAAAACTAAATTAGATAGGAATAACAATGAATGGATAAATAATATTAAAAAACAAATAATGCACACTTGCAGAAAAAAAAATAAGTGAAGTATAGTTTTTAAATATAGAATTGTTTTTAAATGTCAGGTGGCCAGAGTGGACATAAAAAGTAACAAAACACTCCAGTTAATCTGGATAAAATATATATATATATATATCTACAGGGGTTTCAGGCCAAAAGACTACGCAGCCCACACTGTGTTAATTCTTCTTTTTTTTGTGTGTTTTTTAATTAAACACAGTGGGTATCATAGCAAGTTGGGGTAACTGCTTTCATTCAGTCACACAGGCAGCTGCACAGGACTTTGATCAGGTGGTGAAGGCATAAAACACCAACAGAAGAACTGTAAAAGAAAACTGAGAACAGTAAGAATTAATAATGATTGCACATTCGTTGCAGAGTATTATAATTCTATGCATATCTAGGTTATTAAGAGTAGAGTTAAAAAGTAACTATGAAATATGGCAAATTAAAAAAGTGGATTTTTAGGAGCTTTTGAAAATATTCCACATGATTATTCTGGCATTTCTTTGTTCGTAATATATTAAAGATTTTTGGAGCATAACAGCAAAATACTGCCTCAACATCTTGTATGCTTGGCTCTTGGAATAATAAACAGACCACTATTAGAAGATCTAAGCTTACGACTTAGCACTCCAAAATACAAGAAGGCTAAAAATTATTGAACCCTTTATATACTATTAATAATATTTTAAAGTCAGTTCTAAAGGACACAGCTAACCAACGTAACAAGGCTAAAACTGGTGCATTGTGCTGAGATTTTCTTTTTCTGGTTAAGATTCTTGCTACTGCATTCTGAAGTAACTGCAAGCAATTTATGCCTTTCTTTAGAAAGACCAGTTAAGAGTCCCCTACAGTAATCTAACCAGCTAAAAACAAAAATGTTCAACATCTTGAAATGTTATAAGAGGCCTGACTTTTGTAGTGTTCCTTAAATAGAAAATGGAGTCTTAGTAATATGGTTAATATGCAATATAAAATTATATCTGAGTCCATATTTACATCTCCATTCTTTACTTCTGCCTTGATTTTTGATGCTAAGGGATCAAATTTATTAGCATTTTTAGATGTGCACTGTACTAGAACTATAAAAACAGATTAAAGATTACATTTAAAATATGACAAAAACAGCATTAACATGAATAACTTAATTACCATTTCAAGCTGCTATAATACTCCGATTCAGCTCTGCTCTTCCAAGACCTTAAATATGACTTTGCTAAATATTAGAGCATTGACCAGCAAGATTTTTACATTAATAATCTTATCAATGATAGGAAAATCAGCTTTCTTACACTAAGGAAAACATGGCTTAGCTCAGATGGTGCGGTAGTGTTAACTGAAGCAGCTCCTCCAAATTACAGCTTTTGTTCACCAATGCAAAAAGGCATTGATTTTGTGAGCATTTACTTGAGCCAACTGAAATATAAAGATGCCAGTTTTGGTACCTTCACATCTTTTGAGTATCTTGCTGTTGTTAATCAAGGAGTGTTGAAGTCTCTCGTATTGACCATTTATAGGCCTCCTATATATAATGTATCTTTTATTGAGGAATTCTCAGACTTAGCATCTGTAATAATAATAATAATTATCTACAGGTTAGGAACTGACAGGTTCCTAATTGTAGGAGATTTTAATTTTCCTTTTGCAACAACATAGTCCGCCTTGTGAGGCAGTCTTATTTCTCAAAAATTATAAATGATAATGCTGGCAATCTAAAAGTTTTATTTTCAACTGTTGATCATCTCATAAACCCATCTCACTCAATTGAATGCCTCCTAAAAACTACTAGTGAAACTTAGGAGACTGCTGCTATATTTTTTAAACACAAAATAAATGCTATTAGAAATAATACAGTACATTGCCCCAAAATTGATGTAATTGAATCCCAGCATTTCATTTTAAGTGGGTTAAATTCTTTCACTGGAAAAGATCTACTGGAACTACATTGAATAATTTCTCAACTGAAACCCTCCACCTGTGCCTTTGACATAATTCCAACAAGCTTTTTCAAAGAAGTCTCTAATGTGATAATTGATAGTGTACTTGACATAGTAAACTCATCATTAGATACGAGAGTTTCCCTGTCTTAAGACTGCAGTTATTAAAATCCTGCTCTACACTCCTTTGTTTTTGACAAAATCAGACCAATTTCTAACCTGCCTTTCTTAAGTAAAATTCTAGAAAAGGAAGAAATTAAGCAGCTAAATGATTACTTCATTCAACATTTTATTGTTGACATGTTTCAGTCAGATTTTAGATCAAATCACAGTACAAAAACTGCAGGTTATTGTGGGTAATGGCTGTATATCTCTTCTTGTTCTCTTAGACTTGAGCTCACCATTTGATGCCATAGACCACAGTATTCCAAAATTAACCTTAGACAATGGGTGGGGTTCTCCAGCAGCTTCTTTAATTGGTTGCTTACATTAAGGGTAGAAAAATTCTTTGTTAGTTGAGGTGATTGTTCTTTGGAGACCCATTATATATACTGTATTCTATTCTGGGTCCACTGCTTCTTCCAATCTTCATGTTTCCACTAGGTCAGATTATCTCAAAGCACAAGTTGAGATACCACAGGTTTGCAGATGAAACACACCTGTATTTATCTAATGCACCTAATGACCCTGATGCAGTTGCCTTTCTGACCCAACGTCTTACTTGTATTTCCAAATGGATAAGTAAGAACTTTCTCAATTTAAATAAGGGGAAAATGGAAATCGTGGTGATTGGCAAACATGGATATAGTGAGGGTATTAGAAATAAATTTTATTCCTTAGGCTTAAAATTTAAACTGAGGACGGCATGGCGGCGCAGTGGTAGTGCTGCTGCCTCGCAGTTAGGAGACCCCGGTTCGGTTCCCAGGTCATCCCTGCATGGAGTTTGCATGTTCTCCCCGTGTCTGCATGGGTTTGCTCCAGTTTCCTACCAAAGACATGCAGGTTAGGTGGATTGATGATCCTAAATTGTCCCTAGTGAGGGTGTGTGTGCCCTGCAGTGGGCTGGTGCCCTGCCTGCGGTTTGTTTCCTGCCTTGCACCCTGTGTTGGCTGGGATTGGCTCCAGAAGACCCCCGTGACTCTGTAGTTAGGATAGAGTGGGTTGGATAATGGATGGATGAATGGGTCATAATCAAGATGGTGGTAAAATATTTAGGGGTAATTGACTCTGATTTTAAATTGAATATTAACCAGATTACTATGACTGCATTTTTTCACTTAAGGAAAATAGCAAAAGTTAGACTTCTTATAACTTTACAAGACACTGAAAAATTAATTGATGCTTTTGTTTTTAGTTGAGTAGATTTCTGTAATGCACTCCTAATAGGACTACCTAAGAAAGACAGAAATCGGTTGCAATTAGTGCGGGATGCAGCAGCCAGAATCTTAACTAGGAAAAGAGAATTTGAGCACATCTCACCAGTTTTAGCGTCATTACATTGGTTACACTTGTCATTCAGAGTTGACTTTAAAATACTACGAATGGTGTATAAAGCCTTAAATAATCTTGCTCCATCTTATAGCTTGGAATGCCTATCCCACTACAATCCAAGTCGTAACCTTAAATCTTCGAATGGAGGGCTGCTTATAATTCCAAGAGCCAAGCTTAAAAGAAGTGGTGAGGCGGCTGTTATACACCTAAAATCTATATAAATTTACCAGGCTAGTACTGTGGATCATTTTAAAAAACTGCTAAAAAAATGACATTACATTTTATTTATTTATTTTTAATTTTATTGAATTTATTGTAATCATTCCATATAAATAGATCAATTTTTACAAAAATAGGACTGAAAACAAATCAACACCCACCACTGAGAAAGAGAGCATGGCCAACAGAGTAAAACTTAAAGCTAGTAAAAATAAGTAAATTGATAAGTTTAATAAGCGGATAAAGATAAATGGAGAAGAAAAAGAAAGGGGAAGAGAATCTGCTTCCTCAGCGCTTTAAGAGCTTAATTTAAAATATTATTGATTAGATCCTGCCAGGTCTTCAAAAAGTTCTGCACAGATCCTCTAAGTGAGAATTAGATTTTTTCCAATTTCAAATAATATAAAACATTAGTTACCTTCTGACCTAAAAGAGAAGAGTTAGGATTCTTCCAGTTGAGCAAGATAAGTCTGGTGCCAATAGTGTAGTAAAGGCAATCACAGTTTGTTTGTCCTTGTCCACTTTAAGCCCATCTGGAAGTTCACCAAATACAGCTTTTAATGGGTTAGGAGGGATTGTGACACCAAGGCTGTCTGAAAGGCATTTAAAGATTTTGGTCATAAATGACGTCCAAATGATGGTGCAGGTCCAAAACATGTGACCCAGTGAGGCTGGAACTTGATTGCAGCGTTCACAGGTTGGATCTTGCCCTGGAAACATTTTAAACATTTTTTAAGCAAGATAAATGTGCTCGATTTATAATTTTGAGTTAAATAATTATATGCTTTGCGCATATGGTGCTCGAGTGATTTCTCTGCATTGCCACCTTCCACTCCTTTTCTGATATGTTGAGTGAGCGATCCTTTTTGTAGTGTTCTAGATTGAAGCAGCGACTCACTCAGAATAACGTTTTGAATGCTGTTTATTTTGAACCCTGTTTTAACTAACTCTCCATACAGAGTGACTTCTAAACCACACCCCTCCCTCCGGCAGTCATACATCTCAAAAAACGCAGACCATAGCAATCAACACCCAAACATAAAGCAATGGACAAAAGCATCATTGAACAATCATATACAACACTTTTCCCACTGTACTCTTGGATCTTTGAAAGGAAGGGACTGTAAAATGGTGTTACATATTGCAGAAATGCTGTCCTCGTCCTCAAAACTGAGCAATAATATCCTGTCAATCATGGATAATCCACTGCATCCACTGAACAGTGTCATCTCCAGGCAGAGGAGTAGCTTCAGTGACAGACTTTTGTCACTGTCTTGCTCCACTGAGACTGAGCAGATCGTTCCTCTCCCACACTATGCGACTCTTCAATTCCACCCGGGGGAGAAAATGCTAACATTACTCAAAGTTATTGTCTGCTTTTTCATTTTTTCATTTGTATTACTATTTAATGTAATATTGTTTCTTTGTATTAGTATACTGCTGCTGGATTATGTGAATTTCCCCTTGGGATTAATAAAGTATCTATCTATCTATCTATCTATCTATCTATCTATCTATCTATCTATCAATATTTTTTCCAGCATAGAGGAAGGTGGGAGATGAGAAAAATTTGGCAGGTTCTGTTTAACAAAGTTTCTAATTTGAAGATAGTGAAACAAATGTGTTGCTGGAAAGTTAAATTTGGAGTGTAATTGTTCAAAGGAAGCAAAGACCTTGTCTATGTACAGATCTCTTAAATTATTTAATCCCAAATGTTTTCCAGATATTAAAAACTGCATACTGTATGTTTGCAAGGGTTGAAAAAGGTGGCTTTCGTGCAGAGGTGCCACAGATAAAAGCTTCTCTATCTTAAAATGCTTCCTACATTGGTTCCATATTCTGAGTGAGTGGAGCACAATTTGATTGGTAGTATATCGGCGATTACTTGCATTTATAGGGGCACAAAGCAGGGAATATAAAGAAGTACTGCAGAATTTTATTTCTATTACGGAACAAGCCTGTGTATGTTCATCTATTTGTGTCCATGTCCAGGTTTTCATAGCTTGTATGTTTGCTACCCAGTAATAAAACTGAATGTTAGGTAGAGCCATGCCACCTTCTGCGTTAGGTCTTTGTAGGGTCGATCTTTGGATACATGGATGTTTTAAATTCCAAATAAGTGAGGTTATGGTTGAATCTAATTGCTTAAAAAATGATTTACTGAAGTATATTGGAATGTTTTGAAATAAAAAGAGAAGCTTAGGAAGGATATTCATTTTAACAACGTTAATTCTACCACCTAGAGTGAGATGAAAGGTTGACCATCTATGAAAGTCTTGCTTAATTTTTTCCATACAGATGGCAAAATTTTGTTAATAAAGGATTCACTTTATGCTTGAGGATTCACTGGGAAGAGTCTTTGAAATCTTTGAAAATTCTGTAAGTGCTGTTAGGACTGCAGGCACAGTGTTTTGTGGGCCTGATATATTCAAGTCCTTCTCTGATAATCCCCTTTATTTGATAAGCATTTCAACAGTGAACTGCCAGTGGCGACTGCAAAAAGTAGTGGTGACAAGGGGCATCCATGTCTGAATTTAAAGTAGTCTGAATTAATGTTGTTAATATAAACTGAAGCTTCTGGATTGGTCTACAGTAGTTTGATTCATGCTCAAGTGTTCAGGCCAAACCCAAATTTCTCTAATGTAGTGAAAAGGTAGTTCCATTCAATCATATCAAATGCTTTTTCTGTATCCAACAATAATAATATCTCTGTGGTGTTTGACTTTGCAGGTGAATATATTATACTAAACAGGCGCCGAACATTGGATGCTAAGTGTCGGCCTTTAATAAATCCAGCTTGATCTTGTGATATTACCGAAGGCAGCACTTTCTCCATCTTTCTAGTAAGGACTTTGGAGAGTATCTTAACATCATTATTCAGAAGTGAAATTGGTCTGTATGATGCACATTGTAATAAGTCCTTATTTTGTTTAGGAAAGATGGTTATTAATGCTTGACAAAACGTTTGAGGTAGAATTTGATTGTCTCTAGCTTATGTGAATGTTGCTGATAAAATGGGAGCTAGCTGAATGGAGAATTTCTAATAAAATCCAACAGGGTAGCCATAACAGCTTGGTTCTTTCCCACTCTTAAGTGACCTTATAGCATCTAGTAATTCTGTGCCAAAGGTTCATCCAGTTCCTCTGCACTAAGATTATCTATTTGTGGTATCTCTAATGCATCCAGAAATACATTAGATTGTGTGTTGCCTTCTTTAAACTCAGTAGAATATAAGGATATATAGTAGTCTCTAAATGTGTGCATTATATTTTTGATTTTGTCTACGTTTGTGTTGGTGATTGCTGGAATTGCATTGTGAACTTCTTGCTTGTGGATTTGTTCTTCGTGTTCATAGTAATGATGTTTTGATTTAAAAATGAGTTGTTAAGTTTCTTTAGTTGTTAAGAGGTTAAGCTCTGAATGCGGAGCCTGCCTTTTCCTATGAAGAGCCTCAGTTGGACACCTGGCATGTTCTTGATCTATTCTAGTAATATTGCTGATTAGTTCTGATACTGTCTTGGTTTCTAAATTATTTCTGTGGGAAAAATATGAGATAATCTGTCCTCTTAAGAAGGCCTTCAGAGTTTCCCAGAGTATTCTTGCAGAGACCTTTGAGGATGTATTTGTCTCTAGAAAAAAACTGATTTGTTTTGATATAAATTCTAATACAGTTCTCGTCTGCTAATAAAAGTGGGTTAAGATGCCATCTTCGAGATGAGTATGTGGGGCATAATGATTTTAGCTCCAAGATTAGGGGGTATGGTCGGAAATAACAATAGTGTCATACTTGCAAGATTTAATTGTAGGCAAGAAATTACTATCTATAAAGAAATAATCAATTCTTGCGTAGCAATGATGCACTGGTGAGTAGAAAGAATATGTTCTTGAGTTTGGATTTAGAAACCTCCAGGGGTCTGATAAGTTGTGGTCAGTTAGAAACGGTGTAATTGTCTTTGCAGTTTTAGACTTCATCACCCCTGTGACAGGAGACCTATCTAAGTCTGGATTTAAAACACAATTAAAGTCCCCAGCCATTATAATTTTATGAATGTTCACATTGGGAATGGATGTAAATACATTTTGCATGAATTCCCTATCATCCACATTTGGATCATAGCTACATTTTAGTTGTATTCCAGATAGACTATATGGGCATAGAATTATCATATTTCTCAGAAATCTGCAATCCGTATTAATCTCTATGATTCCCTAATGTCTTTTCGGGTCCTTCTGGGGTGCCAATCTACGCCACCACCACCTGACCAAGGAACCATACAGCCCCCTTGCATTGATGGATTGAAAGTGGGTATCTCACCTGTTCAACATCATCATCATCATCAAAATACTACCATGTGAAGCCTGAAAACCAAGATTTAGGATCATTTATTTTAAGTTAAATTGCCCAGTGAGGGATATTTTGACCTTGGAATCCCTGAAGATTTGTTTTTTTCCTCCAGCTTAACTAGATATTTATTTTTCTTTCTGTTCTTCTGGTCATCTGAACTTACTTTTTCTTGCTTATTTACTCTTTAATATTATTGCCTAAATGTAAATGTTTTTTGTTTCATATAATTTTCTTTTTATTATCTTGTAAGTCACTGAGCTAGATTGCATGAAAATGTGCTATATAAATAAATGTTATTGTAGATCTGCTGTTAATATTTTATAGTGGATTGTTGTGTTCCTAAACTAAGTATGCAACAAATAATTAAAAAAAAAATGTGGATGACTTCTTAAACTAATACTGTAGATTTGCCCAACTGCATTGGAGTTTCAGAATATTCACTCATTCATTGCACGAGACTGTGAATTTTAAAGTGCAAAGTAGGGCGACTCCCCTGTTGAGAAGCCCAGATGCAGGGGGGCTGCCAGGTGAAAAGGCACCGGGCTTCTTGTGTTTTTTTTTAAGAATGCTTCCTGCTGTATTTTAACGTCATTGTTTTCAAGAAGATTTTTTTTCTATTGTTTTTAACCTCCACGTTTCACTTCTGATTTTATGGATTTATTTATTGGAACTTTGGACACTGCACTTTAATTTCAGCACCTTGTTTTGTTGATTGTTTTAATAAAAGCACTTTGCAGTTTTTCACCATCCCGTGCTTTGTTGTGCCTCACTGCTAAGCTCATCGGTAACATTACCGATGGTGTAGGGTTCAAGGGCTCCTCGACAGTAGATGGTGCAGTAGAAGTGCAAAAATTCTAAAGTGAATTTTAGGAGGTTATTTCTTTCTTTTAATTTCACATATTTCAAACCCAAGCTACCCAATTAGAGCATGTATTATGTATTAAATAAAACTCCTCAATGATATACGATATGCTTCCCACGCGGTGCTTCACATACTTAAAAGCTCTAACAGCACCTATTGATTTTTGATTGTTTGCTTTTCTCTCTCTCTCTGTCTCTGACATTCTCTGCTCCTGACGCACACTCCTTTGAAAAGGAATATATGTTTGCATTCTTTTAATTGTGAGACGGAACTGTCATCTCTGTCTTGTCATGGAGCACAGTTTAAACTTTTGAAAAAGAGACAAATGTTTGTTTGCAGTGTTTTAAATTCCCTGTCTCTACAACCTCATGTGTTTCTGTGCAAATCTGTGACCCAAGCGTGACAATATAAAAATAAGAATATAAACGTATGGTTTTTACTTCGCGGATTTTCAGCTTTCAAGGGGGGTTCTGGAACACAACCCCCGCGATCGAGGTGGGATCACTGTGTATATATATAATATACAGTGTTACCTCGGTATATGTCCTTAATCTGTTCCAGGTCCTTGGACTTATACCAAACAGGAAGTATACCAAATAAATTTTTCCCATAAGAAATAATGGTAAAATGATTAACATTGATGAGGTTGTATAAAATAATTTAAACACTGCTTAATACTAAAATACATAAATACAAAAGCAATGAGATGAAATAAATGAAAATTTAACCTCACTTTAATTTTTAATAACGTCTTTGTTTTTCACAATTGTAGATACCGACGTTCTCGGCATAAGGTATGCAGCAGCCATGTCCCGGATACGCATGCCACCTTCATACTTTTCAACAATTAATTTAAATTTCCGTGAAAAAACACAAAATCACATTGTGACGATGCAGGTTTGCTGTTTGCTCCCATCTACTGTCAAGGAGCCCTTGAACCCTACACCATCAGTAATGTTACCGATGAGCTTAGCAGTGAGGCACAACAAAGCACGGGATGGTGAAAAAGTGCAAAGTGCTTTTATTAAAACAATCAACAAAACAAGGTGTTCAAATTAAAGTGCAGTTTCCAAAGTTCCAATGAATAAATCCATAAAATCAGAAGTGAAACGTGAAGGTTAAAAACAATAGAAAAACAGTCTTCTTAAAAACAATGAGGTTAAAATACAGCAGGAAGCATTCTTTCAAAAAAAAAAAAACACAACAAGAAGCCCGGTGCCTTTTCACCTGGCGGCCCCCATGCATCTGGGCTTCTCAACAGGGGAGTCGCCCTACTTGCAGCTGACCAGTTCATCTCTCCGATCCCTGGCTCTGGTAGGCTCCTCCTGATAGCGACTTGGGAACCACAGCGACCGTGCTGGTTAATACTGTACACTCGCCCAAGTCCTGACTCCCACTGCCTTACGCGGAGCGTCATCCTACTTCTGGTCAATCCCGCTCCATGATCACTCAGCAGGAATGACCACTACTACTATTCCCCAGGTGTTGGCCCAACACACAGGCTCCCTGTTCAGCTGCAACGCGAGCCTGCACACTCTCTCTCTCTCTCTCTACTGCTTCCTCCTTTCTCCGGCAACCTCCCGTCCATCCGTTCTTTCTTTCTTTCTTTCTTTCTTATTCCTTCCCTTCTAGGCAACTCGAGCTTCTGTTTATCAAGAGGGCATGGCAGCTGAAATCGGCAGCCCCAGGAACAATCACGAATGCGGATGGTCTCTCACCTGTGCACTTAGGTGAGAAATGCCCACATCGCAAATCGCCCTGAGAACTGCTTCAGCTACACAACCACCACGCCCCCTCACCAAGCCGCAAGCGCGGTGATTATTTATTTTAAAACTGGCCTTTGACAGGAGCTGTGGACCCGCTATACCACACATGTAAAAATTCACAGAGATAGCACGGGTTGTTCACTGAATGCTAGCAACTGGCACACTGACAGTCATGGGCAGTCGTGGGTTTGTCTCAAGAGAGGTAAACAAGGGTAGCGCGCAGTGTTCTAGCATGCAAGTCGTATTACAAACAAAGGTCGTATACCAAGCAAAATATTTTGTGTCAAAACAGGACATACGAAGTTGGACTTATTCCAAAGTGGACGTATACCAAGGTACCACTGTATATATATACACATATGTATGTGTATATATATATATATTGTGGCATGTGGCTGGGGGTGGAGTCCAGCCGGGACGCCCAGGAGGACCGGAGGAGGGCTTGTGCCTCCTCCAGACCACGAGGGGGTGACCGCCCTGGTTGTATTGGGGGCCATGTGGCCACTGCCAGGCACGCCCCGGTGCCTGAAGAACCCTGGACCTCAGCACTTCCTCCACACCAGGAAGTGCTGGGGTGAAGAAGACTGGGGGCTTCAGGAGGAGGATGGAGCTGGAGAGAGGAGTGGAGGCGGCCAGAAGGAAGGCATCGGTGATTGTGAGGCCTGGACTTTGGGGGATCGGTGCTGGAGGCGTTGGGTTGTGCAATAAAATAACTGTAAATAGTATTGTAAATAAATGAGTGTGATGGGTGAGAAAACGATGTCCGCCTGTCTGTGTCCGGGTCCCGTTCCACAATATATACACACATACATATATACACACATATATATATATATATATATATATATATATATATATATACCATGTGCTCCCAACTACGTTGCGCGTGTTAAAGTTGTCTGTGAAGGGCTACCTGTTTAAACGTGGCTGCCAGTCGTGAACTGGGCCCTATGTCGCACAGCATTATGATTTTTTATAAGGGAAACAAAATTAAAAAAGAAAACCCTTGGATATTGATTTGATAGGAACGGTCCACTTGGAATCACTATCCGAATCGTAATTATGTGGTGGTGTAGAGCATTTCTGTTTCTGTCCGTTCACAGTCCATCTTGTTTTCAGGACGCTGTTGTTTCCTCTCATGATGTCTTCTCAACGTTTCTCCAATCTCGCAGGTTGCTTTGTGGCAATCCAAAGAGTAAGGCAATATACATGGAGCAATGGTTATTAAAGGGGGACACATAGGCATCCAGGCTCTTTAAAGCATAAAGAGAGATCACTTCACTGACATGTGAGCATGTACAACTGTAAGACGCGCAGCACTCGCCGGCTACAACGTAACAATAATAATTTCCAGAACGTGCTGTTACATTGTCATTCATTTTACACACTGTCTTTCTTTCATTCATATGTTACATAGGTACGTACCTTTTATCTTTGGCAATCTCATCCTCTAACCAGGCCTCAGGAGCTAACCAGCGTAACACTGTCCACCACCCCTTTCGTTATTCCGGCACATTGTTGACATCCGTGAGTAACAACAACGTACTAAACTGGAAGGTGGTCTACACATGCATGGAATTCGCGGACAAAGATCTAAATGAAGATCTCTTTAGTTAATTTAAAGCACAACAATTTGTTTAGTTAGAATGTCTGCGTTTTGAGGTGTGACTGGCATATTACAGTCTTCAGTAATATAAGCCTAGAGGAGATTCTTAATGCAGTGCCTATGTTTTAGCTGTCTCTCTACTGCCATCTAGTGCTTCTTCTAATTCATTTGTGGACAAACAAAGATCAAGACAGAAATGAAGATTATATATAGAGATATATATATATAACGAGCCCCGGGCACAAGCAGATAGACATGTTTAAGCACCACCACACGTTTATTTACAGTCCTAATATTTACAGTAATAAGTGCACACACAAACCCCCAAGACTCCCCCAAAGTTCAGGCCTCACACTCTAATGCCTCACTCTTCAGGCCGCCTCCACTCCTCTCCTTCAAGTTCTGTCCTTCTCCTCACCCGACTCCAGCCTTGAATGAAGGAAGGTGGTCCCTTTTATAGTCAACCGGAAGTGCTCCGGGTGTCCTCGATCCTCTTCCCCCCAGCACTTCCGGGTGTGGCGAAAGTACTGAGGTCCAGGGCTCTGTGGGCATGGGGGTGCCCCATGGCGGTGACCATGGGCCCCTACAGGGCTGAGCTTCAAAGCTCTCTGCCCATGGTCCCCATAGCCACCAGGGCGGTTGCCCCCATGTGGTCTGGGGGAGGCATAAGTCCTCCTCCAGTCCCCTGGGGCGTCCAAGCCGGGTTGCCCCCCCAGCCACCTGTGACTATACTGTATACATATAGTGTAAAATGTGTTAACCCAAAGGAGTCTCTAATGACAATTATAATATTTTGCTTCAAAGTATGTTACAAAATGTGTAAATGAAGTAATCATTGAAGTAATGATACAGTGAGTTTCCAAATATGTACAACACAATATAAAATTAATAACTGCAAGAAGTAAGGATGGTTTTAGAATATTTTGTCTATATATATATTTATTATTTGCGGTTTCTTTTTGTTAAAGTGAAATCAGCATTCAGCTGACAGCAATTTTTCTTTCTTATTATGGACAACTAAAGAGATCACAGAACTAATCACAATCATCTAAATTTTCACTGAAGCATTCATTTTGCTAGCCAGGCATCATTGGAACTGATTCAAAGTGATACCATTAGGCAAGTCGGCTAGCACCCGGCTTGCAGTGCTAATGATACATTTTCGCTTATTGTTACACTGTCCAATTAAAGGCAGCTGCTATGTTGGCCTTCTTCCACAGCTCCACAGGTACTAGAAGTGGGAAGGGTACAGAATAGCTCTGTTTGGTGTCAATTATGATATTCCAAGATGAAATGATATCCCAAATATTCTATTACATTTTCACACTATATGTTGCAAGTCTGTAAGATTCATAATAAATCAAAAGCAGTAGGGTTTCAAACATCAAGATTCATCCTCAATTGTATTTTGCACAAATGAAAACTTAATCAGAAAAATACAAAAATCTACCTTCTCGTGAGAATTAAAGTGCATCTCATCGAAAGCTTTTTATACATGTCACACACATAGAATTTCTCTTTTAAAGCATATTGGCTTATTAATCAGCTATGACACCATATCCAGCTTAAATTATTTCTTTAATATTTTGAAAATGCCTGTCAGCTTGAGGACAGAGGGTAGAGTAGCACCAGAATGAGATAATGTGTGCATAATCTTAGATCCCACTGGTTTCTTTCTGAAATGAAAGGACTTTAAATTAATTCAGGAGAAGCTGTATAGAATTAAATCAAAAAGGAATATAATACCTAAAGCTTGGCGCAGTATGCAAAATATGTGATTTCAAACCATCCATCCATTTCAACAATCCACAAAACCCATCTATATTATTGTGTGATTCAAAACCTATGATGCTAAATATGGCTAGAGTGACAATAACAGTTTTCTTCTGTAAGGTGGATCAGAATGTGTGCTTGTATATACCGGCTGTTAAAGGATTAAAGAATGGGAATTCACCGTACATTGAACAAGCAATGTGATAAGACCACATACTGTACATTAAAAACACATTTTGGGTATACTTCGATCAGTAATTGACCACATAGTGTTCAGCAGTCAAGGTTCAAATCTATTCACAGAATTGGATCAGCATACCTGTCTGAGTTTTTATGTGAAAACATTTATTTCCTCATCAAAAACACTCAACACCACAGAATAACAAACCACAGTTAGAATTTTTGCAAATTCATTCAAAATAATACACTTAAGTATCACATTGACACAAGTATCCTGACCTGTGTTAACCTGTAGTCAATTTAAGTGATTAGATATGATTATGAAAGGCACACACCTGTCTATAGCTGGTCCCATGGTTGACAGTGTGTATTAGAGCAGAAACCAAGCCATAAGGTTGAAGGAGTTGGCTACAAAAATATTTCTGGAGCACTGAAGGTTCCCAAGAGCACAGTGGCCTCCATAATTCCTAAATGAAAAAAAATTACTCTTGCTAAAGCCGGATCTCTGGCCAAACTAAGCAATCGTGGAGAAGGGCCTTGGTAAGAAAGATGTCCAAGAACCTGATGGTCACTCTGGATGAGTGCCTGTGCAGAGATGCAAGAAACTTCCAAAAGGTCTACCACCACTGCAACACTCCACTAATCTGGACATTATAGCAGAATGGGAAAACAAAACATGAAAATCCACTTAGAGTAAACAGAAAGTCAACTAAAGGAATGTCAAACTATTAGAAACAAGATTCTCTGGTCTGATGAAACCAAGACTGAATAGTATGGCCCTAGTTTAAAGCATCACATCTGGAGAAAATCAGGCACTGCTCATCATCTGCACAACACCAATCCAGCAGTGAAAGCAGCATTACGCCAGTAGGTTGTTTCTCAGTGACAGGAAGACTAGACAGGATTGTGGGAAAGCTGAACAGTGGAAAAAAACAGAGATATCCTTAATGAAAGACTAATGCCAGAGTGCTCAGGACCTCAGACTGTGCCACAATTTCACCTTCCAACAGGACAATGCCCCTCAACTCAAACCAAAGACAATGCAGAAGTAGCTTAGGGTCAACTCTATGAATATTTTTGAGTGGCCAATCCAGGGCCCACATTTGAACCCAGTCGAACATCTATGGAGACACCTAAAAATGACTGTGTACTTACCGTCTCCATCTAACCTGACAGAGCTTGGGAGAATATGCAGAGAACAGCAGGCAATCCCCAATTTCAGAAGACATCAAGACTGTAATCACTGCCATAGGTGATTCAACAAAGTACTGAGTAAAGGGTCTAAATTCTTTTCGCAAAATGATTTCAGTTTTTTTGTTTTATTTTAATAAATTTGAAAAAAAAAATATTTTATGTTATAATTCTGGGGTATTGAAGTGTTGCTTGATGAAGGAAAAATTGATTTTAATTACTTTAACATTAGGCTGTAATACAGCAAAAACTACAGAAAGCGAATGTGTCAGAATAATATCTAATAGAGTAGATGAATAAATGATGAAATAGAAAAAGCTAAACAAAATCAGTATTTGTCCTTTGCCCTAAAAACAACAACAATTCTCTTAGGTCATCTTGCGTGCATGGGTGGATAAACTGCCTAATGCTATAGCCAAAGTGTTCAAATTTTGACTCATTACTCCTGGTGTCTTTATTTCCACCATGGAAGAATTACTTTTTGGTTGCAACTCTTCAACGAAGACCACTTCTGCACTGTTAGCAGTGCTGGACATCCTCCAGTTTTAAAGAGCAATAAGCTGGATATCTTTCTTAATTGGTACACTTAGTTTCCATGGCAGACTACTGCATTTCCAGTCCTCAGTCTTGCTGTTTATTTGTGCTTCAGCAGAAGATTTTGGACAATACACCTTGAAACACCTACTTGCCATGGAATTTCTGCTTGGGAGAGACTGTGGCAGACGGCTTTTTAAAGGAAGGAATAGGGGAGAGAACATACACAGGGCATTATTTCTCCTGGAGCACTAGACGGCAGCCCCCCCTGGGTTGCAGAGATGCCTCAGATTCCCACAGGGCTTCAAAGGGGTTGGAGTTTGGCATAGCCCTGCTGGGATCCATGGGTGCTGTCAGGGGGTGACTGCAGGGACTTTACAGCCGTACTTTGCTGAACTTTCGCCTCACCCAGAAGTGCTTCCAGACCATGTGAAAAGGCCACCGGAAGCACTCCCGGTGCAGCATAGAAGACGCCCACTGCCTTCATTCTAGAAGCCAGAGTCAGGAGGGAGACAATGAAGCTTGCTGGAGGAGGATTGGAGGCAGAGAGAAGGAGAGAGACAGACACACACACAGACAAAAACACAAAGAGAAGGAGCGCTTTATTGATCTTTGCACTGTGTTTCTCAGTAGGAAACAATTGGAAAGAGTTTCCCAAAACAAAATGAAACCTTTGTGTGTTACAGAGACATGTGCCTGTGTCTGTCTGTGTCAGGTTGGGGAGCTAGTGTGCTCCCTGTAGGCCACAACACCTTGATGATGCAAGAATACCACCTTGTGTCTTATTGCTACCCTTACAGGCAGAGTGGTGGCTCTAAGGCTAGGGATCTGCACTGGCACTTGGAAGGGAAGCTTGCCGTTTCAAATACCGTAAATGCCAAAAGGGACTCTGCTCTGTTGGGCCCTTGAGCAAGGCCCTTAACCTGCCATTGCTGAGCGCTTTGAGTAGTGAGAAAAGCGCCATATAAATGCAAAGAATTATTATTATTATATTTGCAGTTATGTAAGATCACTAAATCGAATGCAACCTCATCTTCCTAGGATAGCTGTCATTTGCCCAGTTATATTTCTTTTATACAGCTCTTTCTGTTTCAGTTTCTCACTTTACTTCAACCTACATATGATGGCATTGATCATTAGAACTTGATTTTTAAATTTCCATAATCAAGTACTTTTTGTAAAAGGATTGTTTGGATCTGTAAAATACACTCTTTTTTATTGACACACTAATCCAGAAAACTTAAATTAACCCTCTAAGATAAAGTTTTAAAAGAAATCAGTTTCTTTCAACTACTCGAGAACTAAATCATCTAAAGAACACAAGGCACTTCTGTAAAATGTTATTTTGTAATGCATAGACTTCTACTGCCTAAATATTTAATTATGCTTTGCAGTTCTATAGGCAATTTCATCAACCTCAATGATTGGTTGTCATTCTGATACACAATGTCAGTTGTGGAAAATTCTATAAACGGGTGTGTGCCTTTTCTAATCATGTCTAATCAATTGAATTGACAATAGGTGGACACCAAACAAGGTGTATAAATGTCTCAATGGTGATCAATAGAATGAGATGAGTCTGATTTCAAAGGGTATGGATATTTCTGTCTCTCATTCTAGAATTATTTTGTGTACTTTTTTTATGTAATATAGTACAACATTCTCAGGATTGCAGGGTGCCAGAGTCTATCCCAGTAACATTTGGCATAAAGCAGAAAACACACTGCCAATCTGGAACTGACAATTAACCTAACTGGAATGTCTTTGGGCATGTAGAAGGAAAACCTATGCACACATGAGGAAAATGTGCTAGCTTCACATGGACAACTCGGTAAAACAGCAGAACACCTCACTGTGCTTCCATGCCATGCTATCTTTTTTAGATAAGTAGAGCCACATGTATTAAATTTTCTTGGGGAAAAAATATATATATATATATATATATATATATATATACTGTGGACGCTGGTCCGGACACAGACAGGCGGACATCATATTTCACCCAACACACGTTTATTTCTAATAATATTTACAGTGCACAAACCCCAGTGCCTCCTGCACCGACCCCCCAATGTCCAGGCCACGCAGTCCTTCGTGCCTCTCTCTCCTGGCCGCCTCCAGTCCGTTCTCTGGCTCCGTCCTCTTCCACCCGACTTCCGCCGATGACTTGAGGGAGGCGGCCCCTTAAATAGGAACCCGGATGGGCTCCAGTTGCTTCCCGGCATTCCTCTGTAGCCACGCCCCAGTGTGGCGGAAGTGCCGGCTGCGCACCCGGAAGCCATCCGGGTATCCCCTGTCGTCTTCCCCCCAGCACTTGCTGGGCTCCCGGGATATTCAGGCACTGGGGCGCCGCCTGGCGGTGGCCACGGGTCCCTACAGGGCTGGGCTTCCAAGCCCTTTACCCGAGACCCCCAACATAACCAGGATGGACGCCCCCTCGCGGTCTGGAGGAGGCACAAGTCCTCCTCCGGTCCTCCTGGGTGTCCCGGCCGGGGACCACAATACATATATATATATATATATATATATACTAGCAAAATACCGCGCTTCGCAGCGGAGAAGTAGTGTGTTAAAGAAGCAATGAAAAAGAAAAGGAAACATTTTGAAAATAACGTAACATGATTGTCAATGTAATTGTTTTGTCACTGTTGTGAGTGATGAGTGTTGTTGTCATATATATATATATATATATATATATTTACACACACACATAAACATATATATATATACATATCTATACATATACACATATATACATACATATATATATATACATATATACACACACACATATACACACACACATACATACATACACACATACATACATACACACATATATATACACACACAATATATATATATATACATACATACACACACACATATATAAACATATATATACATATACATACATATCTACATATATACACACACAGCTATTTCAGTATCAGTGCAATACGCTGCTTGTTAAAACGGATAACTCCCGCCTTACGTGCAAGTCTGCGTGGATATTATGAACTATCGATTTGTTCAAGTTCTATTTAAATTTTAAATAGAAGGAATTTTTATTTAGTCGACAGAAATATCTTTGGTAGGAATGGTAAAACAGACAGGAATATTATTCTGAATAGATCAACTCAAACCTTAAACAACTTATAATATTTTGCTCTCCATAAAAATATATCCTGTCTAAATTATACAAGTTAGAAATAAAGTAAACGTTAAAAGAACAAACATTCAAATTTCTTTACTCTTATGTAATTTTATATAAAAATAAACTTAGATTTTAAATATCCCAAAAGATTTTGCTCTCCATAAAAATATATCCTGTCAAAATTATACAAATTCAAATATGAACATGCTGCATAACAAAACCTGGAAATATAAATAAAATGTGTTCCTTTCAGCAATAACAAATCAAATCATTCAGTTGTCTTTGCTCATATGTCATTTTAGAGCTGGACGCCTGGCATCTTTTTGGCCACAGGTTCGTTTCTGTTTGGTGTGAGGTTCTGTGTTGTGGAGATTCTCAGGATGGATTGCAGGTGCTCATCAGTGAGGCGACTCCTGTGTGCTGTTTTGTTAGTCTTTATCACTGAGAAGAGCTTCTCACACAGATATGTGCTACCAAACATGCACAAGGTTCGAGCCGCATGTAGACGGACTTTTTGTTCTTCAAAGTCACCAAAGCGCCGTGCAAACTCAGTGCGCAGTGCGCCAGTTTATCAGCAAAGTGCGATTTGGGAACACCGTAGTGACGACTTGGTTTAACATTACTTGGCAACAGGGAAAGTGGGGCAAGGTGCACTGGTGCATTTGTGTCTCCCATAAAAGCAGCTTCACTTGAAATCACTTTGTGATTGTGCACGGGTTAAAACGTCCGCTGAAGTGTCAGATTCTTATTTAATTATGCTGCTTTCTGTATCTTCTGCATTGCATTCAGGTTACCCTGATGTTTTGTCTCATAGTGCCGCCTTAGATTAAATTCTGTAATTACAGCCACATTAGCTCCACAAATGAGACACACGGGTTCAGTAAACATATACTCAGCCTCCCATCGGTTTTAAAGGCTCTATTTTCAGAATCAACTTTTCTCTTCAGCATCGTGTGAGCTAGCTTCGCAATAACTTGCAGCATCATAAGGTAGACTTGATTAACGCGTAAGTGTTGGCAAGGCAGCTGAAGCGCTGCATTATGGGATCTGTAGTTTATTGTGTTACCAGCGCTTCATATACCCGGCTTTAATAACAATAATACAGTATATAAAATGATCTCGGGCCGGATATAATTACACGCCGGGCGGATGTGGCCCGCTGCCCTTGAGTTTGACACATATGGACTAAATAGAACTTGAAAAGATATATTTTTCAAATGTGATCGCGCAATTCAGATAGAGTTGACGCGACTACAGCCTGCATGCCTCAATAAGTCATCCTCCCTCGCTCTTACTTTTTACCGCTCATCTAATGAATACACTGAGTATGGCTTTACCAAAACAATCATTGATGGCTAATAAAGTATCCATTATTCGAGTATGTAGATCGGGATATATATATATACATATATATATATACCCGCGTATCGCAGAGAAGTAGTGTGTTAAAAAGCTAGAAAAAGAAAAGGGAACATTTTAAAAATAACGTAACATGACTGTCAATATACAGTATTTGTTTTGTGAGTGTTACTGAGTGTTGCTGTCATCAAGGATTTGATTATCATTATTTCTTTCAATCAGGTTCGTATTTGTAGGATGTGTTGTGTTCAAGTTACATTCCGTGTTTGTCAATCGCTGTAAAGATGACAGGTTTCATTCATCGATTCGTTTCTTACTGCATCAATAAACAGCTCGTCTTCTTCTTTATCTGAGACCTGACACACTGCATGCACGGTTTTTTACACTGTCTTCCTTTAGCGTGATATTGACTTTTTCCAACGTGTGCTTTGTTTCCGCAGTAGTTGGATTTATGAATATGCTTATATGTATCAGACGCTTCATATTTTTGCTGCCTTTTCAATTGTGTAATTCGGTTTTGTTCAGCTCTTTGGAACTGTTGCTTTTATCTGTGCACTCGCCAGTTCACGTGAGCCACTCGTGTACATGCATCGTAGGTTCCCAGCTGTGCTGGTGCCATCTCGTGCTATGTCCATGGCTGTATTTAATGTTACCTTAGTCCTGGCACTTAAAACTTTCTCTCGCAGTTTCGCTGAGTTTGTGTCAAACACCACCCTGACCATCTCATCTTCCTCTCCATAAGCACAGTCCTTCACCCGTGAATATTTACCCGTGGCAGTTTGCTATTGGATTGCCGCTGACGGACGGCCTTATATGGGCAGGCACTAAATTACAAACGCCAGCGCAGCCTGTCTATGAACTTAATTTAAAGTGTAGGTTTACATCGTGCTTTGTTTCAGTAGCAGAACTCATGAATATGGTTGTATATGTCACTCGCCGCTTCTTATTGTTTCGCTGCCTTCTCAATTATATAATGCATGTTTTCTTCAGCGCTTTTTGAGGTCTTCCTGGTTTTCTATGTACTGCGTGATTACGGGGAGGCGTGATGATGTCACACGAAACTCCGCCCCACGGCGTTGAAGCTCATCTCCATTACAGTAAATGGAGAAAACTGCTTCCAGTTATGACCATTACGCGTAGAATTTCGATATAAAACCTGCCCAACTTTTGTAAGGAAGCTGTAAGGAATGAACCTGCCAAATTTCAGCCTTCCACCCACACGGGAAGTTGGAGAATTAGTGATGCGTCAGTGAGTGAGTGAGTGAGTGAGTGAGTGAGTGAGTGAGTGAGTAGCTTTGCCTTTATATAGTATATATATATA
This sequence comes from Polypterus senegalus, assembly GCF_016835505.1. NCBI lineage: Eukaryota > Metazoa > Chordata > Cladistia > Polypteriformes > Polypteridae > Polypterus > Polypterus senegalus. The sequence continues at coordinate 68,907,585 of NC_053170.1, read as the reverse complement.
TATATATATATATATATATATATATATATATATATATATATGGCACGGTGGCGCAGTGGGTTTCCTCCGCGCGCTCTGGTTTCCTCCCACAATCCAAAGACATGCAGGTTAGGTGGATTGGTGATTCTAAATTGGCCCTAGTGTGTTTGTGTGTGTCCTGCGGTGGGTTGGCACCCTGCCCAGGATTGGTTCCTGCCTTGTGCCCTGCGCTGGCTGGGATTGGCTCCAGCAGACCCCCGTGACCCTGTATTCGGATTCAGCGGGTTAGAAAATGGATGGATGGATGGATATATATACAAATTGGAGCAGTGGATCAAGAGAAGACATTTTATTGCAGTTTTTTTGGCATATAACAGAATAAAAACAGTTCAAGGAAACACAGCGAGTGTTATTTACAAAGTTCCAAAACTATCTGCTCCAGTTTTTTCATGGTCATCCAAATCATGACAGTGGCTGTAATGGCACCAAAATAATAGCCAAGCAGCAGTATTTCACATGCTTTCTTTGGCATGTGTAGAGGATGAGCTGGAATGGCCATGTTTCATTCTGTTCTGTGTGCAGTCAGGCGAAGCTAGTCTCTTAAAACAAGTTGATACAAAGGAAATGCATACTCACTCAAAGCAGTGTCTACTAAATAGGCAGCTAGAGTAAAAACTGTGAGAAAAGGCCAAAATGCTGAATGGCATCTAAGTAGTAGAGATATTAAAATTTGTACCAATTAATCCTGCCTGACTGTTCTGATGTCAATGTGTACTAAACCTGGCACACAAAAGAAAAGTAAGATGTAGCCACCAGAGTGTAAGGCGAGTCCAAGCACGGGTAAAACACGCGCCAAGAGAAATTTCACAGTCCAAAAGTTTGTTTTAAAATATTTAGTGAAAATTCAAAGCAAATAATCCACACAAGAATAAACAAAGAATTTGTTACACACGTAGAATAAAAGGCAAAAAAGGAAAAAATTATCTTTTCTAAACTTAGCTTTTCTTGAGAAACTTTAATTATTTCTGTACTTAAAAGTTCTTTACTTCTACTTCTATACTTAAAGATTCTCAACATCTTCTTCTGTACGCTTTAAGCGTACAGCACAGCACTTAAATGCTTTTGTCTTACATATTACTTAACACACACAAAAGGCACAAGAGGCACGGTTTAACACCATGTGCCCTCTACACCTTACTCATGGTAAGGCTGATCACTAACTGAGAATAACGTTTAGTCAGAGCAGTTAGAAATGGCTAAAATATACCAATTCAATTCTTCTTATGGGTTTATAGGAACCTCCCATAGATTATGCATTGTCATTTAGTAAAACATTTATGAATCTATACTAATAAAAGGCAAAGCCCTCACTGACTGACTCACTCACTCATTCATCACTAATTCTCCAACTTCCCATGTAGGTAGAAGGCTGAAATTTGGCAGGCTCATTCCATACAGGTTACTTACAAAAGTTAAGCAGGTTTCATTTCGAAATTCTACGTGTAACGGTCATAACTGAATCCTACTTACGTACATTTATACGTCCATAGCCTGCAGCTCGGTCGCCGTGAGAGGCGGAGTTGCGTCCCCCATCACCACACCTCCCACGTAGTTGGCTGCCTGCCTATATTGCATCCCCCATCCCCACGCCTCCCACGTAATTGACTGCCTGCCCATATAAGGCCATCCGTCAGCAGCAATCCAAGCTGTGAGAAAACAGTAAAAGGAGGCTTGTCAGACGTTGTGGTACATTTTCTGATGCAGCTAGAAGGAAACAACTTTGTGATGCTGCCGCCAAATACTCGCAGAAAAATCCACAAGTTAATAGACACGCTGTCACTAAATATTCGCAGGCAAATCCACAAGTTAATATCGGGAATGCCTGTTAAACATCTTAGATTCACGAGTAGCGTAGTAGGGTAGTGAACACTTTAATGAATGAAACCTGTTATCTTTACAATGGTTGACAAACACGGAATGTAACTTGAACACAACATGTTCTCCAAATACGAACCTGATTGAAATAAATAATGATAATCAAATTCTTGATGACAGCAACACTCATAACAGTGACAAAACAATTACATTGACAATCATGTTACGTTATTTTTAAAATGTTTCCTTTTCTTTTTCATAACTTCTTTAACACACTACTTCTCGCTGCGAAGTGCGGGCATTTTGCTAGTCTTATATAACTAGGAAATGGCTCTTACATAAGGTATTTCAACATTAAAAATAGATAAACAATAAGGATAGGATAGATAAGGAAAAGTGGTCGGATCATGTGCTGGCTTGTTGCTGTTGGTGAGCTGCATGTTCTGCTTGTCGCTTGTCGTTGTTTTAAGAGCTGGGAGCACATGAAGTGTGTCTGCCAAATGCATTCCAGCAACTGCTAGGTTAGATGTCTGTGAACTTGTTTTAAATGTGTCTCACTGCCTTGTCTCGCATGACGTTAAAGTGTCTCTCATGGGATGTCAGATTGTCTTCCGAGAAGATCACATCTTGTCTCCCTAGTCTCCCTCTCAAGATTTTTTTTTTATAAAAAAGAGATATTCTATTAGCCATACATGCATGTTTACTAAGTTGATTTATTTTTCCAGGCTTTTCTGAATGACTAAATATTGCCCAATGATTTAAGTATTTTAATTATTCTTGTTATCTATCTTGTTTTCCTGTGGTGTTTTAAATTATACTCATGTTTGCTTTTTAAAGCATACTGTGCCGTTGAATGACTAAAAGATATGATAATAAAAAAGTTTTTTAAATCACTTTCAAAAGGCCTATTGCTTTAATAGAATCCATTCACTAATTTTTGGCATTTTCACTTTGAACTACTAGTGAAATATGTATTTTTTTTTTATTCAGCATATATTCCATTTTTTTCCTTTATTTTAACCTGCTTAGTCCAGTAAAGGGTCACAGGCAGTGATATGCACAGATCTTTTGGTGGGCAGTGGTTCGAAAAGGAGAGAAGGAGCACTTTATAAGACAGACTTTGTTACATTTTCATTCTAGGACACACATTAGTGCCTGCTTTATTTCTGTGTTTTAAATTTCACTGAAAATGTGACATTGGGGTATTATAATGTTCACAACATTGTCAAAATTTTTTTTGTCCATGAATGCTGGTAATGTCAGATTACCAGAAAACACACTACTCCCTCTATACTGTACAGCAGGCATGTCAAACACGTGGCCCCCAGGCCGCATGCGGCCCACAACAGAAATCTGTGCGGCCCACATGACAGATCCTAGTTAGCACTGAACTTCTACAAAATGATTACTATCATTTGCAATTGAATCAGTCTGCATCTTCTGCATTACTTATTGAATTTTCTTACTTCTGCCTTCTGACAAAAGCGCGTTTTCCCATGGCATTACGGTACCGGAAACGTCTTCTGCTAGTATAGCCACGAGCCTTGACAAAAAGTTTATGAGCCGCAACGTCACAACTGAAGTGCTAGGCATGTGCAGACTGTGCACCTGCACAGGGCCGCTAAATCCCAGGGGCCGCCACGCCAATATATATTGAATATAAAACAGAAAGAGAAAATAACGACACAGCTGACAGCAATGTGGCTGAAAAACATTGTGTTTCTTGTTAATTAGTACGCTGTATTTACTAATGTTGCTAGAGTCGGAGCAGTAATCCATATGTAGTATTATAACATTCTGCCGTAATGAGAATATCATGGGCCGCCACTTGGTTTTCAAGTTACGGACACGCGCATATAGAAGCATGTCATGAGCACGAGGCGGCTATGCAGTGTCCACAATGGACGTGGCCATCCGCCGAGCATAAGATACCATATTGCCATTGGCGGGTGAAGGGGCCACCGATTCTTTCTCTGCCCAGGGCCGCCACGAGCCTTGAGTTACCCCTGTTAGGTTACACTACTGGCTGGGCTGCTGAGACTGGCCACTGGGCAGAACTGACCATTATGATTAGTAATAGCTCACATATTTTAAAATTTTTTGCTGTAGTTTTATGTCATTTTGTGCTAGTATTGTAACAAATAGTGCAGACTACAGCTGAATATCTGAAGTGGACATGAGAAGTTGGTGTGTTGTTTATTAACATATTTTTATAATTTTGAGTTAAAAAAATAGTGTACTGTAGGTCAGGTAGCTTTTTGCATATCGGCTTATTTTACAATATAAACTTTGAAGTAAACTTAGTAAAGTAAAATTTGTTTTTTGGAGGATTTGTTTTCCAACTTGAATTACTGAGCAATGAATTCAGTGAGCATTTTTGTGATTTCAGTTCACACGAACAGGACTTTGCGCTGTTCTCTTACAACGTTGAGAATGTGCCTGAGAATATCCAAATGGAATTGATTGAACTGCAGTCAGATTCTGTTCTGAAGGCAAAATACAACAAAGTTGGTGTGCCAGGCTTGTATGCTTACCTGCCACCCTCATATGTGCAGATCCGTAAGTTGGCATCGAGAGTACTGTCTATGTTCGGAAGCACTTACCTTTGTGAGCAATTGTTTTCGTTAATGAAAGCTACCAAAATCCCACATCGCTCAAGACTTGCTGTCGAGCACTCTTCATCCCTCATAAAAGTTGCAGCTGCACAAGATTTTAAACCTGATATTGACGAACTGGTTACTAACAAGAGATGGCAAGTGTCAGGACAAAAGAAATAGATCTCAGACTGTAAGACTCCTATATAAGCAATGAATATAATATGAATATAATAATATAAGGACCTAGCTAAGAGGCTAAGACTCTAATTGTACACTGTTGTACGGAGAGTGTATGGAAATAAATTGCTTTTCTTTAAACTTTGTGTTATATTTTTTAAAGTTTTCAGTATTGGAAAGAAAGCTACAGTAACTTTGTATAATAATATAATAGTATTTGTTACAGTGCGGCCCGCTGACGCACATATGGCAGTCAAAGCAGCCCACCAATGGTAGTGAGTTTGACATGCCTGCTGTACAGTACATATACCTGTTTTCCCTATAATACTTTTAACAAGATTAAATAATAAATAAAGAGATTCCCATCTAATTAAATGAAATATGAAGTGGACTTTAATGGCAAGAGTTTATATCACATCCGTCAGATTGCTATATACTTTAAATGCTATACATAAACACTTGTGTCTTATACTGCATGTCTTCTAGCTTGAAAGCAAAATAGGCATGATGTTATCGAACACCAATATTCTGTGATTCTATAGAATGGACACCATTCTCAGCTGCCACACTGGGCTTTACAGAATTTCAGAAGTGCATCATTTCCAAAACATTAAGCCACTATGTTACTATATGAACTTGAGCAAATATGTCTATTACTTTGTGTGTAATGAAGACAGAAAACATAAATAGTAACATTAAACTTCATTTACATTTATATTTTACTGATCATTCTGAGCGAGTACTTTTATAATTTTGTCAGCTTTCCATAGTTTTTCATCAGTTTTTGCATCTCACACATGAAAGAAACCAATAAACCCTCCTTAATTAACACATAACTCATTATAATGGACAGCTTTACAAAATATGAAATGCCTGCTTCTCTCATACACTTACAAAAAGATCAAAGCAACAATAAAATAATTTTGTGTAGACTGTGACATACCAGAATTGCAGAAATCACAGGTAATGACTAAGTAAATTGTCAAGATATAAGCAGACCTTGCAAACAGTTCTGTAATTTTCCTAAACTTGCCTTTATTGATGGAATCTCACCCTCATCATGTCACCTGGTTGCTAACTCCTGACAGCAAAGTAGTACAACTGAATCGTTTAGGCTCCAAGATCAGTGTAGTTCTTTCTCACCATCTCATTCTGCTTTGCCACTTGATATGGGGCACCCTTGATATGTGCTACTCTTGCCGTGGCAAGTATTCTCTGCAGTGCACATGTACGTAAATCTGGAGTTCTGAGCCTTTCTGAAAAAGCAATCCTTTCTTGTTTTTAAAATTTCTCATGACCTGCCTCTGAATTCTCTTTATTGATGACATAAGTTAAAAAAAATCACCTTCTTTTACTGTTGGTTTTGTTTGCGGCTCCACAGTGTGATTCTCGTTATCACCAGCCAACTGTGACAAGACCCCAAAGTTAAGAACCTCTGACTTAAATACTCCTTTTAGTTTTGATGTTTCTTACATGCCCTATCAAACTTAACAATGGTGTAAATCCAGCTTTTAGCCACACAATACTGCTATCTCATCCCGGTTTTTAACAACTGTCATGTCCATATACAAAAATTGCCATGGCGTCAGCACCAGCGAGTCAGTTGATATCTTGCTGTTTCCTGCAGAGGCATTAGCTCTCTTGGAAATGTGTTCTTTTAATATTGTGGCTTATTAAATAATTAGACAATATCATAATATACCAGAAAAGGCGATATCCCTCCCATAATGATTACGGGGTACAAGAATCACATGAGACAAAATATCTTTTAGCTTACATTTACTGACGTTTTACGCAGTTACAGATGGGGAGGCATATGGACAGACTTTATCCAGGTGGGAATCTGGATCAACACAGTCAGCCATTTTTTCCGTCCCTACGCTGGGAGGGTTTCCAACACCTATTGTTGGCACAGCCTCGAAGGGTCTGGCCACTGTCCAGACCTTTTATATGGTTCTTGCTTCATCTGCTGGTCTTCTCCGTCTCCGAACAAGGGCTGAATTCCTCTCCCACAAAATACAGAAATATCATAGTGCTTACATGTCGATTCTCATTCTCCCAAGAAGGAAAGAAGGTTTGTGCTGATAGAGGACAGAAATACCCTAACCTGTGTTTAAGCTGACTATACAAGCCTCCAGTTGTCTTTGGCTATCTAATCCAATGCTTGGTCAGCAATTCTAACTGCTGAGCCTCTGTGTGCCACAGTTAACATGCACATGTGAATAAAACTCATAACAGTACTGTCCAGATACAGTGACATAAAGAAACATGTAGTATTACACTTGCTGTACCACAAAGTAAGGACTTGTTATTGTTACTCAACTTCTTGATCAAATTTTTGCCATTGTTTTACTTTCTGGCACTCTCTTCAAAACTAAAAAAACAGGATTTCTTCAAACTCTGGTCCACAGTGTTTGTGTTTGCTGCCCAGCCATAGCTGACAGAGCAAAAAGAAAGTGAATCAATTAGTATCAATTATTGGTAGCTTCATTCAGAAAGTGATTACAAATGATTCACAGGAAGGCTTGTTGACCAATGAATCAACTGTTGAATTAATAACTGTGTTGTATTACTTAATGCGTGTATAGGGTTTTTCATAGAAATTCATTGCAGCTGGGCGCCTCCCCATTACAATTGTGTCTGTCTACAGCTAATACAGTAAGTTACAGCTTCACTTCTTACACTGTGATGCACTTGTTATAAAATAGGCAAATAAAAAAATAAAACTTGCCCCATTGTGGTGATAACTCTGTTAAAGACCACACTTTATTTCAATGGATAGTAAAGAGTGCCCTACCTAGCTTTAACAAGGCATATTACTTGTTATTTTCTATTTGATTCTTACAATAAAAAGAAGGCAAACATTCCTAATAGGAGAAATTACACTTGGGCCCTTGTCATTATGTACACATCCCTGGTCACAGGGAAATATACCCTGTCCTTTCAGTATCAGCCAGTTCTAGTAGTGGCAATAGTGCAGACACACGGATGCAAATACTCACTCTGGGCACATTTTGAGGCATTAATTAGACTAACCTGTCCATCTTTGTGATGTGGATGGAAGCTGATGTACTAGAGTACCTGCAGAAAGTATATGAAGACAAGGCACAAATATTTGGACTCCACTCACAGAGTAACAAGAATATGTGAGAATCAATATTTATAAGGTAGCAACACTAATCACTGCACCACTGTGCCACTTTGTACAGTAATTACACTCTGAATGATTAAAGCCAGCAACAACAAAATGATTAATCATGCACCTGTAGAAAAAAATGATTACAAAAATGTCAAAGGCAAATATATGCCATCTTATGTCAGAAACAAAAAGATCAGTCTCAATGGTACTATATTCAGAGAGCTCTGCTTTGAAGAAAACTGCTTTACCAGAGCAGCAGAAGCTATTTAAAATGCCACAAATGAGCCAGCAATTGAGCGAATGCACCTGGATGTCTGCACCACTATGTCCTGACCCTTTCAGTATTCAAGCTTCCTGTCTTCTCCTTTGTACCTGCCACACATTTCAAAGCCTTCTCACTTTCCGGTGGCCCACAAATTATTTAATAAGAGTCATGTTTTATCTAGGCCAACGAGACAAGGGATAAAGCTTCCCAGAGAAGGCAAGAAATCTCTCTGAATTCCATGACAAAAGCCATTAATCCGGAAAGAGAGAGAGTGAGTGAAAAAAGCTGATTAGAAATGTTTCTCTTTGAAGGGATTAAAGAATTTGATAAAACCTTCAAAAAAATCAATTTAATTCATGGATTTCTTGTAACCTTTACTTTTCATTGAGTGAGAACTTGGAGTGGGTTTAAAATACAGAACTGCCCGCTTCCTAGCCATTATCCTGAACAAATGACACTCATGCCTAGCTCCAAACAGGTTTTTAGTGTATATCTGCATTCATCTAAGGGCTAAGATACAGATGCAGATTATGATGAAGAATTTTCCATTTTTATTTCAACGTTTATTTGTCTTCAGTTAATTGATAATGTGCATTGTTTGTATCCTGAATATGTAATCAATAACTCTGCAGGCATCTCAGGCTGCTTCAGAAAAGTGGACAAAATTTCATGAATCTTGTAGTGAACAGGCAGATATTTCAGAAGAAAGGATTGGGAGTGTTAAATTACATCTCACTTTATGAGATTAAGAATGTGAAAACTCTTTTAAGGTTAATCATTTTGCGGAGAGTAACCTATATTTAAAGTAAATGGATAGATCCAAATGATGTAATCTGCAGTAGGATGACCTTTTGTTTATTGTTATTTCATAACTATAACTGAGTGCTTAGATTTCAAGATGCTCCATAGTACTAGGGTGTTGTACTGTGTTAGCCATTATGAATGTAGAGAAAAGCAAAGCAAAATGACACCTTTTATTGGCTAACTAAAAAGATTACAATATGCAAGCTTTTGAGGCAACTCAGGCCCCTTCTTCAGGCAAGATGTAATGATTATATAGTGTATAGCAATGAGAAAATGTAAGGTGTACACAGGAGGTGTTATAACAGCCATTCTTCCAAAGTGAAGATGTCTCTTTATAAGCAATGAAGTCAGACCTGCAAATGCATAAATCAAAAAATAGACTCAAGTTCATTTTACTGTATGAGGGTGAGGTGATGTCACCTTGCATTATCTTAGAAGATAGTTTAGTAGATTAATTCCCTTCCCTTCGGTTACAGTGCCATGACCCGGATCCATCAGGTCAGCCACTGCCCATCGCCGGGGTCAAACAAGTGCCATGAAGACTGAGGTATCCTCTCTGTGAGCCAGAGGAATCTGTTTATGTGAGAGCTAACGACGTTAAAGGACACTTAATTGGTTACCGTTATATAGATAGATAGCTAGATTGAGTATATATATATCTATATAGATATATCTATATATATATATATATATATATTATATATATATATATATATATATATATATATATATATATATATATACACATCTTGTCACACTTCAGTCAGATTTGCACAGAACAGAGGAGGTTGTAGAGACAGAAAGTTTATTCAAACACTGCAAACAAACATTTGTTTAAACGTGCTCCTTGAAAGGACAGAGATGACAGTTCCATCTCTCAATTAAAAGAATGCAAAGTTATCTTCTTCTTCAAAGGAGTATGTGTCAGGAGCAGAGAATGTCAGAGAGAGAGAGCGATAGAGATACTGTAGAGAGAGAGAAAAAAAAAACAATGCCAAAACTGACAGGTGCTGTTCAGGCTTTTAAGTATGCAGAGTACCGTCCGGGAAGCTTATTGCACGACACAGCCTCAAATAACCTAACAAGTAAGGTAAGGATCAATGTGAAGGTAGTCTGCCAACGTTTTCAGGAGGGGTTTTCCCAGGAGCGTTTGTATCCTCCAGGGGTGCGATCAGCCCCCCAGCTCACTATATTATATATGTGTATATTGTCACAAGCGGCTGGGGACTAGACCCAGCCGGGATACTTGGAAGGACCAGGAGGTGGCATGTACGTCCTCCAGGTCACAAGGGGGCAACCGCCCTGGATCGGGAGAGGAGCAAGGAGGCACAAGCCCATTGGGGCCCATGGCCAGCGCCAGGGGGCACTCCAAGCCTCTGAAAGCCCAGGAAACATGTACTTCTGCCACACCCGGGAAGAAAGAGGATGATCCTTCCAGGGACGCCCGGAGTGCTTTCGGGTGCAAGGGCATTACTTTCGCCACACCAGGAAGTGCTGCCGGAAGGACACTGTCAGGCACCTGGAGCACGTCAGGGTGGAAATTAAAGGGGCCGCCTCCCTACAATCGGGGAGCTAAAGTTGGGAGTGGGAGCAGGAGAGAGGAAAGGTGGCCCACAGACATTTATAGAAAAAGTAGGGGTGATTGGTTCTGGGAGCACAGTGTGTACTGTGTTATTTAGAGAAAATAAAGGTGTGCTTTTATAAAGATGACGTCCCAGTCTGATGGTGTCTGGGCATGTCTTGCAATATATATATATATATATATATATATATATATATATATATATATATATAATATATATATATAGTGTGGCAGGAGGCTGGGGGTCCAACCCAGCTAGGACACCTTGAAGGACCGTGAGGCAATATATACGTCACCTGCCACAATGGTGCAACCGCCCTGGATAGTGAAGGGACCATGGGGGCGGAGCATGGAGGCTCAAACCTGTTTGGGCCCATGGTTAATGCCAGGGGGTGCCTCAAGTCTTATACAGCCAGGGAGATCTGCACTTCCGCCACACCTGGGAAGGTGGAGGAAGAACATGAGTGAGCACCTGGAGCATATCTGGGTGATTATAAAAGGGGCTGCCTTCCTACAGTTGGGGCGCCAGAGTCGGGAGGAGGTGGACAAAGCTGCCCTGGGAGGAGTGGAAAGAAGAGTGTGATTTGGGGTGGTCTTTTATTTGTATTTTGGGACTGTGTTGTGCCTGTTGGGTTCACAGGGAAGACGTGCCACACAGGTGAAGAAGAAAAATAAATCTTTTTGTTTATTTTGCCCCTGCCTCTGGTGTCAGTCTGTGTTTGGTCAGCGCCAATCAAGCACCAGCCTCACTATATATATATATATATATATATTGTGAACGCTGGCCCCGGCACAGACAGACGGACATCATTTTTGCACCCACACACCGTTTATTTATATACACTATATACAAGGTCTTTGCTCACGTGCACCCCCAGTGCCTTCTCGCACCAATTCCCCAAAAGTCCAGGCCCACAGTCCTCTGTGCCTTCCTGGCCGCCTCCTGTCCTCGCTCTCCAGCTCAGTCTGCTTCCTCCCGACTTCCACCAATGACTGGAGGGAGGCGCCCTTAAATAAGGCTCCCGGATGAGCCCCAGGTGTTCCGTCCTTAGCCACGCCAAGCGTGGCGGAAGTGTCGGCTGTCTTCCTGGCAGCTCTCCGGGTGCCACACAAAGTCTTCCCCCCGGCACTTCCTGGTGTGGCGGAAGTGCCGGGCTCCCGGGATAATTAGGCACCGGGGCGCCGCCTGGCGGTGGCCACGGGTCCCTACAGGGCTGGGCTTCAAAGCCCTGTACCCGAGGCCCCCTGCCTAACCAGGACGGACGCCCCCACTCTGTCTGGAGGAGGCACTCCTCCTCCGGTCCTCCGCGTCCTCCAAGGCGACCGCAACCGCGGGATAAACCGGCATCGGGCGCCGCCTGGCGGTGACCACGGGCCCCTACAGGGAAGGGCTTCCATGCCCTCAACCCGTGGCCCCCAACAGAACCAGGACGGACGCCTCGCGGTCTGGAGGAGGCACAAGCCCTCCTCACGTCCTCCTGGGCGTCCCGGCCGGGCTCCATATATATGTCTACAATTGTTTAATTATTTACTAATACTTGTTCTGTAAATTGTGTATTTATAGTCAGTTATATACATATTTTTATTTTACTCTTCGTGTATTAGCTATTGTAATATAATAGCAGGGGGCGTGGACTGAATTGTATAGATGTGACCCCAGTAGTAGGGAGGGGGTGAAGGCTTATTGCACTCAAACGAGATTACAGGAGGGCAGGTTAGGCAGTCAATTTATAGACACCATGGAGGCAAGTGACATACCCTCTGTGAAGCCAAGGTTCTCGCCCCTTACCTATAGTGCCCCTGATACTTTGCAGCAGTTACGTGATATTATAGGGAAGCTAGGATACTCAGATTGGTGATTCTGTTGCCCGTTGGTTATTGGCTAGTAGGATTCTTCACACCCCAGACAGTTTCATGACTCCTTCTTCTGCTGGCCGATCTGATCCCCTGTCTAATACTCTCAATCTGTCCAGTCTAAATGTTGTAGTGAAACCAGGCAGGAAGGAACCGCCAGTGTTCAGAGGAGATGAATCAGACAAACACACAGTGCAAGAATGGATAGACATTATGGAAGTGTATCTATGTAATAAGGGAGTCTCTGTCCCAGAACAAGCAAACGAGGTGCTGAGCTATCTCTTCGGGCGGGCAAGAAATAATGCCAAAGTTGAATTGAGGAATAATATAACCCTAAATAGTGTTTTGCAACCCAAAGTAATATATACAAAATATTGAGGAGATATTTTATCGAGAGTCCGGAATCTTGCTCCCCAGTAGCAGATTTTTATGCCACACAGCCAAATGATGATGAGAGTCCTGTAGATTATTGGGTTCGGCTGAACACTGTTGCTGAGCGGGCTGACAAACACTTGAGGAAGAAAGGTGCACAGAGATTGCCATAAGAAATTGTCCAGATTCTGATCTTACCAATGTTTTTAAATGTAAACTGATTAGTGAATGGTCAGCCGCAGAGGTTCAGGAGGCTATTGATGAGCATCAGAGGGAGCATTGGGCAAGGAAGAAATCTTTTAAGACAAGCAAGGTTGGTAGGACACAAACGGCCATTACTGCTGCTAATTTTGCAGTAGAGAAATGTGATTATGGCGCGACAAGCGTGCCGGAAGTCGTCAGACAGATGGAGGTAGATGTGCACTATTCTTAAGAGGTGGTAGCACTGGAGAAAGTTCTAGACATGTTTGAGAAAATTCTGGCACGGATAGCCATGCCTCCTCAGCAGCCAACTCAGTGGGTGTCTCGGTCTTCCTGTAAAATATGTGGTGATAAGATACACCATACGCGAGAACATTGCCGAGGGAAAGAAGGTGCTTTGTTTGTTTGGAGACTGGTCACCAGAAGTGGGACTGTACAAAAGTACATCCACATACTGTTCACCCAGATGCTCAGGTGACTGACCAGGGAAACTGAATTGCTCACATTTGGGGGGGGGGGCAAAGTGTGAGCTTACTAAGTCAAACCCTCAATCTTGAAGAAGACTTGGCTTCCGTTTACGAGGAGAGTAGCAGGTTGGCTCCAAAGGGAGGTCTGGTCATATGCCAGAATGTGCATAAATTGGAGAGAGCAAACAGTCTGTTCTACACAGATGTGAAAGTAAAAAGTTGAGTTCTATTATTGGCTTTACTAGATACTGGTTCAATGACCTGCAAAATGAGTGAGGATGCAGAAAAGAAGCTTGCAGAAGAAAATTTGTTACAAGAGGTTGTTCAGACACCCACAGATGTTATCTTAGTGGGATGTGGTGGGATACAGGTGCAACAGAAGTGCATTTATGAATTGGAGCTTAATGTCTATGTCCAAGTGATGAGTGTCCCTGACCTGGTGGTGCCCGGTCAACGTGACCAATTAATACTTGGTACCAATGTAATAAAGCATCTGTCAAGTCAGTTCAAACAATATCCATATTATTGGAAATTAATGAACACTCCTGACTCCACTGATGAAGCTAATATTACACAGTTTTTAAGCATGCTGTCTGGATAACCAGATAGAGAGGTGACAAGATTCTGGATGTAATAGGAACTGCAAAACTAACTTGTGCTGTTACACTAGTGCCCAGTAAATAACATATACTGTAGTATGGGGGAGGCTCTCCACGCACATCATACCCATTTCCAGCGGAAGTGCTATACTTAGAACCACCAAAATGCCAGTCACACTGGAAAACTGCCTTAGTAGGAAGAGTAGTAGCTTCAATGAGTGCCGATCGATGAGTCCCAGTGAAGATTGTAAAAGACTGCAGATGTATCACCATGTGTGGCACTGGAAGATTTTGACCAGAGGCTGAGCTGTGACACTGTTAAAGTGCTAGGGGCCAAAACACAACACATTTTGAGCAATGCAGCCAGTACTGTTAGTGCCTCTTTACCTTCCAGTTTGCAGGATGATTTGAACAGCCTAGGAATGGATGGAATCAATGTAAATGCATGTGAGGTATTGACTTCTTGGAGGAGTCAATTGGTAAACCTTCTGAAGAGGTATGAACACATATTTTCTAAGGATAAGTTAGACTGTGGCAAGGACAAAGACTTTGTTCATCGCATCTTTCTGAGAGATAGCCATCCTTTCCGGTTACCCTATCATCGTGTTCCCCCAGGGCAGTATCAGAAGTTAAGGGAGGTCCTGTCTGAAATGGAAGAGAAAGACATCATTTGGAAGTCTTCAAGTGAGTGGGTTTCCCCTCTCGTTCTTGTTAGGAAAAAGAATGGTGACCTGCGTGTCTGTGTTGACTACCGATGGTTGAATGCACGCACAGTAAAAGATGCAGATCTCGGTCCACACCAGGCTGACTGTTTAGCTGCCCTGGGAGGTAATGCTATATTCAGTACAATGGATTTGACATCTGGGTTTTATTATATTCCAGTGCACAAAGAGGATAAGAAACTAACTGCTTTTACAACTCCAGTGGGTCGCCACGAATTTTGCCTCAAGGTTTGCGTAACAGTTAAGCCAGTTTTAAGCTCCTGATGATGAATATTTTTGGTGACCTGAATTTTTTGAAATTGTTATGTTACCTTAATGATGTGCTGATTTTTTTTTTTTTTAGATGCCTGCCAACAACATTGGGTGTCCAAGTTGGTGCCATATAATTTTGGCATTCAATTTATTCCAGGACCCAAGAATGTAGTCACAGATGCTCTAATTAGACAACCGTTTGTAAAAGCCAGAATCGATCTGAGGCTTCTGACTGAACCTTATGGGGCTCTGCTTGATGAAGCAGATAATGCCGTGCAGAATGTTTTGCATCTGAGTGCCACCTCTCTACTTTTTTTCGTAAGCTTTTTCTAAAGACTATATATATTCAAACTTTCCTATCAGCACCTGTTTTCTATTATTCTTTCTTCCTGTGGTATTATTATTATTCTTTGAATAAAAACTATGCTGCTTTTAACATTCTATGCTTTGTCCTAATGTCTAAAGAGTGATTGAAATAATAAGTTGGATTTCTTTGAGCACCTGGTGTGGCCAGAGATTTGCCATTACCTCTGTGCTGGTAATGGTTTATTTTGGTTTATTTTGGCTGCAAGTGGGACATCCACTCAATAGTAGGAACAGTACATAAAGAAGGTATTCTTGGCTGATAAATGGTCTATAGTCAAGAGTTCTGAGTCTTTGTATGTTTAAAAGTATTCTTGTAGACCAAGAGTAATATTTAGGTCTGAGATATCATTAAAATATCATATGTTGTTCGTGCCAATAAAAAGTAAGTGTCTTGAAGTGCTGAGTGACAGGCTGTGTTATTCCTAAAGCATCTGTGTGATTTAAAGTGCTAAAAGTTAATCAGTGTGGGTGTTTCATTCATGGGGCACTGTTGTTGTTCTGTGGGTCTGTGTGTATGTGTATAGCTTTTTATGTGTGTGTTCATCTTAAAATGCAACAGTAGACCAACCCGATAATGAATTTGACGAGTACACTTACCCTTGACAGAAAACAGGTAAAGGGTAAGTAGGGGGAAATACTACAATAATACAAATGTGCTTGTATAAATAAAAAGGCGAGAAGCGCAGTGGATGTGGTGGGGCATTGGGGAGAAGATGTTTATGTGATGCTCTGTCAATTTTTTTCCTGATGAGTTTCTTGAAGAGGAAAATAAAAGCTTGTGTTTTAACCCTATGTGCCTATATGACGATCATTTACACAACGAAGAGAAAGGCGGATTGAGTGATTGGGTTATATCATTTATAAAAGTTAGCATTTGCCCCCAAAAAATAGCCTAATGTTCGAGGCAGACAATGACACACACAATGACGATCAAAAATAGCCCAATTGGGCGAGAAAATTGCAAACTTGGCAACACTGCTGCAGAACTTCATTAAATGGTCGAGTGGTCTCCCATCTGATACATAGAAACAATGTCACCTGCATTTATGAGTTTCTGGCTGCACTCCATTACTAAGCATGGAAGATCATATGCAGCATTACAGCGCCTCTCCTCTGCATTATGTGGATTGGGGAAAAGTGTAAATGGTCAGTGTCTGAGCAAGTAGCTGCTGTTATCTGGCACATGTAATGACACGACAAAGCTACTTTGACTCAAAATAAATGAATCATGGATTGACACAGGCCACTGGGCCATGGTGCTTCTGCAGTATTACGCCCACCAGGCATTACCACTTTAAAGGAAAGAAAGTCTTAAGAATTGGGTAAAGTGAACTTTTCCGGAATAAAAGTTAAAGCACTTACCTGTTTAAGTCATTCAAGTGCAGGGTGCGCTTTCACGATCATTTTAACTTTATCTTCTGCAGGTTCACGCAGCGGGAATGTGCCTCCACGTTAGGTCTGCTGGAGAACACTGCGCGTACTCCATCATAAAGGCAAGCACCTTTCTAGCCCTACCATTAGCAAAGGAAAAGTGCGGAGTGTTTAGTTAGTGCATGCATCGGTGTAAGAAGGGGATCCCCAAGAAAAAGTAACTTACTTTTGTGGTGTGTATCAACTCTTCTAAGGGGAGCACATTGGGATGTGCTTGTGAAGGCTGGCGTGCACGTGAGGCCACTAGCTCTATCTAATACATACCTTGCAAGGATTGAGAGGCACACCTGTGAAGAAGGCACCTGCGTCTGTCACGATTGGTCACGGGATTGGCTGAAGATTTGTTTCCCGACTATAAGAGGCACTTCCTGCCTTTTGGGGTTGTCTTTTGATTCATTGGTGTGCTGGTATAGATTATCGTTTCTTATTTTGTAAATATTTTCTTGTTTATCTATATATATATATATATATATATATATATATATCTCCTAATTGTAGTTTAATTTTTGGTTGAGGTATTTATATAGATTTTGGGTTTATGGTGCACATTGTTTTTTCCTGTATATACAGTTTTCTTTCATTGTGTGTAGTTTCTTCCTGCTTATTTTCTTTAGGAAGACTTCAATTTTGTACATATTCATTTTTGCCTTTATTTTTCATTTTGTGGACTGATAGCTTCACTGTAAATGTAATTCACTGTTTTTTTGATTGTGACATTATTTTTGTGTTTTTTATGCACCTGCTAATAAAATCCACTTTTGTTTTGGAAATACCACCTTTTCGTGTCAGTGTCTCCATGCCTGACTTCTCTCATGTCTGATCCCAGTCAGTCTCGAAACTACAAGATGCCCACTGTTTAGTCTGGTGCCAACCTTGCCTACACGAGGTGTCATAGCTTCTTTGTTTCATCTTGAGATCACAAAAGATTTATGTGTTAATGGAATGTTACTGCTTACATTTAACACTAGAATTACCAGAGCCTACGAAAGAACTCGTAGATCCGGCCCACCTTAAATCCGTTCGCACCTCTCTGCCAGCATCTTTTGTCCTCTAAATGAGCGGATAAAGACAAGCTGCAAGCAGCCGGCTGTTCCATCCCCCCATTGACTTAGAACGTGCACGAACTTCTCCCAGCTCATGCCTTGATTGATTATCTGGGAGTGAAGTGGAGTTTTAGAGTGGAAATAATAGATCGTTATTTGGAACACACGCATTTCATGTGTGTTCCATTTCTACAGTAATGTGTGTAAACACATTTTAAAACATAAAAGTTTTTCATATTTTAGTAGTAAATGACAAAATGTAGGCATAAAGTATATAATGTATGAAGCCTGAAGTCCAAAGATCAAGTAAACACTCACAAAAGGTTAAAAAAAAAGACAACAGCTTCCGTGGCGTAGCGGTAATATTTGCTGACTTGTAATCAAGAGTCCCTGGTTCGATCCTGACTCACTCCTATATTTGCCATTTTCAGTAGTGAGCTGCTCTTATTGTTAATATTATACAGTACACACATACACTTGGTTTTGCATCTGTAACACATGGTGTACATCTATAGGACTTGTAAAAGTTACCATTTTTTTTTCACTTTTATTCTCTCTATATCATGATCACGATACATACTCACCCAGGGATCTGATGCTGTTAGTTTTTATTTGAAATTGGGAATAACTGGAGATGTGAGTGATGTTTTGAGACAATGGAACTGGACATTCTCTCATCTGGAGGGATTAAAGCTGACACACAAACACTGGTGAATCTGCCTTCTTCGTATCTCACTGTCACTTGATTTTTTTTTTATTCAGTTTTATTGAGTGTTCCTGCTCACGCTGAATTAGTATGCACCTTATGGTCTATGATGTCAAAAAAAAAACAAAAAAATAAAGAGACCTAGGTATATATAATATTTGGAATTATTCGTTTTATGACCTGTATAGTACATTTTGGAAAACTTTGTGGCATGGATGCAACATTATTCATATTATTCATATTCATTCGCATAACATCTTGTGGTTTGTAATCAGTGACCGCATGTTTTTTTTCCCCGATCTTGCCAGTCCCCACATGTTGCAGTATGCTGTTTCATTTGTACTCCAAGACATGCAGAGGAAAGAATAGTACAGAGCAGTAACTTCAGTGCTATATGCAATCATCAGATTCAAGTGTTAACAGTTCACACACACACAAGGATCGTCCTTCCTACATTTACATTGTGTATACCTGTTACAATGTGCACACTTCTCTCTATGCTGTGGTTTCTATTACACACCTGAAAGAAAGAGACAATATATGTGAAAACATCATCGCACTAATACAATACTATTTGAAAACGTACAGCGTCAGATCGGGTGTTAATTTATGCTTGCGCTGTTACAGATGCAAAACAAGTGTATGTGTGTACTGTATAATAGTATCAACTAGCAAAATATCCGTGCTTCGCAGCGGAGAAGTAGTGTGTTAAAGAAGTTATGAAAAAGAAAAGGAAACATTTTAAAAATACTGTAACATGATTGTCAATGTAATTGTTTTGTCACTGTTATGAGTGTTGCTGTCATATATGTATATATATATACACACACACACACAGACACACACACATATAAACATATATACATATACATATATACATATATACATATACACATATCTACCCATACACATATCTATATATATACATATACACATCTACATATATATACAGTGGTGTGAAAAACTATTTGCCCCCTTCCTGATTTCTTATTCTTTTGCATGCTTGTCACACAAAATGTTTCTGATCATCAAACACATTTAACCATTAGTCAAATATAACACAAGTAAACACAAAATGCAGTTTTTAAATAATGGTTTTTATTATTTAGGGAGAAAAAAAAATCCAAACCTACATGGCCCCGTGTGAAAAAGTAATTGCCCCCTGAACCTAATAACTGGTTGGGCCACCCTTAGCAGCAATAACTGCAATCAAGCGTTTGCGATAACTTGCAATGCGTCTTTTACAGCGCTCTGGAGGAATTTTGGCCCACTCATCTTTGCAGAATTGTTGTAATTCACCTTTATTTGAGGGTTTTCTAGCAAGAATCACCTTTTTAAGGTCATGCCATAGCATCTCAATTGGATTCAGGTCAGGCCTTTGACTAGGCCACTCCAAAGTCTTCATTTTGTTTTTCTTCAGCCATTCAGAGGTGGATTGGCTGGTGTGTTTTGGGTCATTGTCCTGTTGCAGCACCCAAGATCGCTTCAGTTTGAGTTGACGAACAGATGGCCGGACATTCTCCTTCAGGATTTTTTGGTAGACAGTAGAATTCATGGTTCCATCTATCACAGCAAGCCTTCCAGGTCCTGAGGCAGCAAAACAACCCCAGACCATCACACTACCACCACCATATTTTACTGTTGGTATGATGTTCTTTTCTGAAATGCTGTGTTCCTTTTACGCCAGATGTAACGGGACATTTGCCTTCCAAAAGTTCAACTTTTGTCTCATCAGTCCACAAGGTATTTTCCCAAAAGTCTTGGCAATCATTGAGATGTTTCTTAGCAAAATTGAGACGAGCTCTAATGTTCTTTTGCTTAACAGTGGTTTGCGTCTTGGAAATCTGCCAAGCAGGCCGTTTTGCCCAGTCTCTTTCTTATGGTGGAGTCGTGAACACTGACCTTAATTGAGGCAAGTGAGGCCTGCAGTTCTTTAGATGTTGTCCTGGGGTCTTTTGTGACCTCTCGGATGAGTCGTCTCTGCGCTCTTGGGGTAATTTTGGTCGGCCGGCCACTCCTGGGAAGGTTCACCACTGTTCCATGTTTTTGCCATTTGTGGATAATGGCTCTCACTGTTATTCGCTGGAGTCCCAAAGCTTTAGAAATGGCTTTATAACCTTTACCAGACTGATAGATCTCAATTACTTCTGTTCTCATTTGTTCCTGAATTTCTTTGGATCTTGGCATGATGTCTAGCTTTTGAGGTGCTTTTGGTCTACTTCTCTGTGTCAGGCAGCTCCTATTTAAGTGATTTCATTGATTGAAACAGGTGTGGCAGTAATCAGGCCTGGGGTGGCTACGGAAATTGAACTCAGGTGTGATACACCACAGTTAGGTTATTTTTTAACAAGGGGGCAATTACTTTTTCACACAGGGCCATGTAGGTTTGGATTTTTTTTTCTCCCTAAATAATAAAAACCATCATTTAAAAACTGCATTTTGTGTTTATTTGTGTTATATTTGACTAATGGTTAAATGATCAGAAACATTTTGTGTGACAAACATGCAAAAGAATAAGAAATCAGGAAGGGGGCAAATAGTTTTTCACACTACTGTATATACACATATCAACATATATATACACATACATATACACACATACATACACTCACACATATACACATACATACATACATACAGATAAATATACATATATATACACATACACATATATATATACACACAGACACATATATACAGTATACATATATATACAGATCTACATATATACAGTACATATCTACATATATACACACACATATATATATATATATATATATATATATATATATATATATATATATATATATATATATACATATCCACATATATATACACTCACCTAAAGGATTATTAGGAACACCATACTAATACGTGTTTCACCCCCTTTCGCCTTCAGAACTGCCTTAATTCTACGTGGCATTGATTCAACAAGGTGCTGAAAGCATTCTTTAGAAATGTTGGCCATATTGATAGGATAGCATCTTGCAGTTGATGGAGATTTGTGGGATGCACATCCAGGGCACAAAGCTCATGTTCCACCACATCCCAAAGATACTCTATTGGGTTGAGATCTGGTGACTGTGGGGGCCATTTTAGTACAGTGAACTCATTGTCATGTTCAAGAAACCAATTTGAAATGATTCGAGCTTTGTGACATGGTGCATTATCCTGCTGGAAGTAGCCATCAGAGGATGGGTACATGGTGGTCATGAAGGGATGGACATGGTCAGAAACAATGCTCAGGTTGCCCGTGGCATTTAAACGATGCCCAATTGGCACTAAGGGGCCTAAAGTGTGCCAAGAAAACATCCCCCTCACCATTACACCACCACCACCAGCCTGCACAGTGGTAACAAGGCATGATGGATCCATGTTCTCATTCTGTTTATGCCAAATTCTGACTCTACCATTTGAATGTCTCAACAGAAATCGAGACTCATCAGACCAGGCAACATTTTTCCAGTCTTCAACTGTCCAATTTTGGTGAGCTTGTGCAAATTGTAGCCTCTTTTTCCTATTTGTAGTGGAGATGAGTGGTACCCGGTGGGGTCTTCTGCTGTTGTAGCCCATCCGCCTCAAGGTTGTGCGTGTTGTGGCTTCACAAATGCTTTGCTGCATACCTCGGTTGTAACGAGTGGTTATTTCAGTCAAAGTTGCTCTTCTATCAGCTTGAATCAGTCGTCCCATTCTCCTCTGACTTCTAGCATCAACAAGGCATTTTCGCCCATAGGACTGCCGTATACTGGATGTTTTTCCCTTTTCACACCATTCCATGAGCAGATTGTGAAATACTCAGACCGGCCCGTCTGGCACCAACAACCATGCCACGCTCAAAATTGCTTAAATCACCTTTCTTTCCCATTCTGACATTCAGTTTGGAGTTCAGGAGATTGTCTTGACCAGGACCACACCCCTAAATGCATTGAAGCAACTGCCATGTGATTGGTTGATTAGATAATTGCATTAATGAGAAATTGAACAGGTGTTCCTAATAATCCTTTAGGTGAGTGTATATACACACACACATACATATATACATACATATATATATATATATATACACATATCTACATATATATATACTGTATATAGCAAAATCCCCGCGCTTCACAGCGACAAAGTACTGCTTTTAAATTTTTATTAAGAAGAAAAGAAAACCTTTTTAAACTGAGGGGAAAATATACCAATAACTATCTGTTAAGGATCTCTTTGTATACCACGTTGTCAGTTCAGCACTCCGGTTGTAATATGACCAAGCTGTACACTGAGCTTACTTTTGAGAATGCAACGTACAGTTGTCCAGGAGAAAAACAATGTTGCCTCAAATCAATGGAAACCTTTTGTAGGGTCTGTCCCTGAGACTTATTAATTGTCATCGTGAAGCAGAGCCTTACCGGAAATTTGAGGCATTTTAATTAAAATGGGAGATCAGAGGGTATAACGGTGTTGCGAGGAATACATTCAGAGTGTGGGGCTCTGCTGTTTTTTTGTGTAGCTGCCTTCACACAGCTTCCCCACTGCTTTATAAACGAACGCCATTTATGGCCGTCCTTTCTCCTTGCTTCGCGGTTCTGTACTGTTTTATTGTTCGTTTATTACAATCGCTATAGTTATTGTGTAGCCATTTGAAGCATACTTTACTGTTCAGGTACCCATTTCCTTTAATTAATCCGCAGTTTGTATGCTATTTTTTGTTCGTTTATTACGATTATAGATATTTATTGATTCCCTTCTTTAGCTGACTGCCTGCTCATATAAGGCACTCCGCTGGTTTTTTGTGAAGCAGCCTTTACACAGCTTCTCCGCTGTTTTATAAACGAACAACGTATAAGGCCATCCTTTTTCCTTGCTTCGCCAAGGAAGCTGCCTTTTTATTTAATCCACGGGTTCTCCGCTGTTTTATTGTTCATTTATTACGATTGTTATAGTTCTCTTTATATAGCACGTTGTCAGTTCAGCACTCCAGTTGTAATATGACAAAGCTGCGCGAGCTCACTCTTGAGAATGCAACGTATAGTTGTCCAGGAGAAAAGCAATCTTGCCTGAAATCAATGGCAACCTTTTGTAGGGTCTGTCCCTGAAACTTATTACTTGTCATCGTGAAGCAGAGCCTTACTGGAAATTGGAGGCATCTGAATTGAAATGGGAGATCAGAGGGTATAACGGGGATGCGAGGAATACATTGAGTGTGGAGAAACTCTAGAGACAGCGTGTGTATTAACTTGTGGATTTTTTTGTGAGTATTTGTAGGCAGCGTGACGAAGTTGCTTCCACAACACCACGTTAGCTGTGGAGCTCAGCTCGGAGCATATTCTTTTCCTGCCTTGTCAATTGTGTAATGTGTTTTTTGAATGCATGGAAGTGATCACTCATACTGCGTTCAGTCAGTTCACGTGAGCTGCTCTCTTGTGTGGTGTTGCGATGTCCACGGCTTTCTTTAATGTTAGCTAAGACCTGGCACTTAAAAGTTTCTCACTACAGCAATTTTAATTCCGTTACAAAGTAATCCAAAGTCTCATTTAATCCTTGTGTTCTCATTAAACTTGTATCTCGCGAATAAAGTATTCGACGAAGGCATGACAAACGGCATCGGGAGCGTGTCCATAAACTTAATTTAAACTTACGATTTACACCGTGCTTTGTTTCCGCAGTAGCTGCACTTATGAATAAGCTTCTAAGCGTTTTTCTTCAGCGCTCTTTGGGAGCTCTTCCTTCTTTTCTACGTACTGTGTTCACAGTCAGTTCACGTGATTACGTTGGAGGCGTGATGATGTGAGACACAGCTCCGCCCCCCACGGCCATCGAGCTAAAGTCCATTACAGTATATGGAGAAAAATAGGTTCCAGTTATGACCATTATGCGTAGAATTTTGAAATGAAACCTGCCCAACTTTTGTAAGTAAGCTGTAAGGAATGAGCCTACCAAATTTCAGCCTTCTACCTACATGGGAAGTTGGAGAATGAGTGATGAGTCAGTGAGTGAGTGAGTGAGAGCCTTACCTTTTAGTATAGACTAGCAAAATACCCGCGCTTCGCAGCGGAGAAGTAGTGTGTTAAAGAAGCAATGAAAAAGAAAAGGAAACATTTTGAAAATAACGTAACATGATTGTCAATGTAATTGTTTTGTCACTGTTGTGAGTGATGAGTGTTGTTGTCATATATATATATATATTTACACACACACACATAAACATATATATATATACATATCTATACATATACACATATATACACACAAATACATATATATATACATACATACACACACACATATATAAACATATATATATACATATACATACATATCTACATATATACACACACAGCTATTTCGTATCAGTGCAATACGCTGCTTGTTAAAACGGATGACTCCCGCTCTTACGCATAAGTCTGCGTGGATATTATGAACTATCATATTTGTTCAAGTTCTATTTAAATTTTAAATAGAAGGAATTTTTATTTAGTCGACAGAAATATCTTTGGTAGGAATGGTAAAAACAGACAGGAATATTATTCGTGAATAAATCAACTCAAACCTTAAACAACTTATAATATTTTGCTCTCCATAAAAATATATCCTGTCTAAATTATACAAGTTAGAAATAAAGTAAACGTTAAAAGAACAAACATTCAAATTTCTTTACTCTTATGTAATTTTATATAAAAAATAAACTTAGATTTTAAATATCCCAAAAGATTTTGCTCTCCATAAAAATATATCCTGTCAAAATTTTACAAATTCAAATATGAACATGCTGCATAACAAAACCTGGAAATATAAATAAAATGTGTTCCTTTCAGCAATAACAAATCAAATCATTCAGTTGTCTTTGCTCATATGTCATTTTAGAGCTGGACGCCTGGCATCTTTTTTGGCCACAAGTTCGTTTCTGTTTGGTGTGAGGTTCTGTGTTGTGGAGATTCTCAGGATGGATTGCAGGTGCTCATCAGTGAGGCGACTCCTGTGTGCTGTTTTGTTAGTCTTTATCACTGAGAAGAGCTTCTCACACAGATATGTGCTACCAAGCATGCACAAGGTTCGAGCCGCATGTAGACGGACTTTTTTTGTTCTTCAAAGTCACCAAAGCGCCGTGCAAACTCAGTGCGCAGTGCGCTCAGTTTATCAGCAAAGTGCGGATTTGGGAACACCGTAGTGACGACTTGGTTTAACATTACTTGGCAACAGGGAAAGTGAGGCAAGGTGCAAGGGTGCATTTGTGTCTCCCATAAAAGCAGCTTCACTTGAAATCACTTTGTGATTGTGCACGGGTTAAAACGTCCGCTGAAGTGTCAGATTCTTATTTAATTATGCTGCTTTCTGTATCTTCTGCATTGCATTCGGGTTACCCTAAAGTTTTGTCTCATAGTGCCGTCTTAGATTAAATTCTGTAATTACAGCCACATTAGCTCCACAAATGAGACACACGGGTTCAGTAAACATATACTCAGCCTCCCATCGGTTTTTAAAGGCTCTATTTTCAGAATCAACTTTTCTCTTCAGCATCGTGTGAGCTAGCTTCGCAATAACTTGCAGCATCATAAGGTAGACTTGATTAACGCGTAAGTGTTGGCAAGGCAGCTGAAGCGCTGCATTATGGGATCTGTAGTTTATTGTGTTACCAGCGCTTCATATACCCGGGCTTTAATAACAATAATACAGTATATAAAATGATCTCGGATGTGGCCCGCGGCCCTTGAGTTTGACACATATGGACTAAATAGAACTTGAAAAGATATATTTTTTCAAATGTGATCGCGCAATTCAGATAGAGTTGACGCGCACTACAGCCTGCATGCCTCAATAAGTCATCCTCCCTCGCTCTTACTTTTTACCGCTCATCTAATGATTACACTGAGTATGGCTTTACCAAAACAATCATTGATGGCGAATAAAGTATCCATTATTCGAGTATGTAGATCGGGATATATATATATATATACATATATATATATATATACCCGCGTATCGCAGCGGAGAAGTAGTGTGTTAAAAAAGCTAGAAAAAGAAAAGGGAACATTTTAAAAATAACGTAACATGACTGTCAATATACAGTATTTGTTTTGTGAGTGTTACTGAGTGTTGCTGTCATCAAGGATTTGATTATCATTATTTCTTTCAATCAGGTTCGTATTTGTAGGATGTGTTGTGTTCAAGTTACATTCCGTGTTTGTCAATCGTTGTAAACATGACAGGTTTCATTCATCGATTCATTTCTTACTGCATCAATAAACAGCTCGTCTTCTTCTTTATCTGAGACCTGACACACTGCATGCACGGGTTTTTTTTTACACTGTCTTCCTTTAGCGGGACATTGACTTTTTCCAACGTGTGCTTTGTTTCCGCAGTAGCTGGATTTATGAATATGCTTGTATGTATTAAACGCTTCATATTTTTTGCTGCCTTTTCAATTGTGTAATTCGGTTTTTGTTCAGCGCTCTTTGGAACTGTTGTTTTTATCTGTGCACTGCGTCAGTTCACGTGAGCCACTCGGTGTACATGCATCGAAGGTTTCCAGCTGTGCTGATGCCATCTCGTGCTATGTCCATGGCTGTATTTAATGTTACCTTAGTCCTGGCACTTAAAACTTTCTCTCGCAGTTTCGCTGAGTTTGTGTCAAACACCACCCTGACCATCTCATCTTCCTCTCCATAAGCACAGTCCTTCACCCGTGAATATTTACCCGTGGCAGTTTGCTATTGGATTGCCGCTGACGGACGGCCTTATATGGGCAGGCACTAAATTACAAACGCCAGCGCCTGCCTGTCTATGAACTTAATTTAAAGTGTAGGTTTACATCGTGCTTTGTTTCAAGTAGCAGAACTCATGAATATGGTAGTATATGTCACTCGCTCGCTTCTTATTGTTTCGCTGCCTTCTCAATTATATAATGCATGTTTTCTTAAGAGCTTTTTTGAGGTCTTCCTGGTTTTCTATGTATTGCGTGATTACGTGGGAGGCGTGATGATGTCACACGAAACTCCGCCCCCACGGCGTTGAAGCTCATCTCCATTACAGTAAATGGAGAAAAACTGCTTCCAGTTATGACCATTACGCGTAGAATTTCGATATAAAACCTGCCCAACTTTTGTAAGGAAGCTGTAAGGAATGAACCTGCCAAATTTCAACCTTCCACCCACCCAAACAGCAAATATAAGAGTGAATCATGATCTAACCAGGGACTCTTGATTACAAGTCAGCAAATCTTACCGCTAAAGCACGGAAGCTGTTGTTTGATCCTTGAACCTTTTGAAAAAGTGTTTACTTGATCTTTGGACTTCAGGCTTCATACATTCTATAGTTTATGCCTACATTTTGTCATTTACTACTAAAATATGAAAAATGTTTCTGTTTTAAAAATGTGTTTACACAGATTACTGCAGAAATGGAACACACATGAAATGTGTGTGTTCCAAATAACAATCTATTATTTCCACTCTAGACTCCACTTCACTCCCAGATAATCAATCAAGGCATGAGCTGGGAAAAGTCTGTGCACGTTCTAAGTCGGTGTGGGATGGAATAACCGCTGCTTGCAGCTTGTCTTTATCGGCACATTTAGAGGACAAAAGATACGGCGGAGAGGTGCGAAGAGATTTAAGGTGGGCCGGATCTACAAGTTTTTTCATAGACTCTGGTAATTCTAGTGTTAACAAAAGCAGCTTTACTCTCGCTAGATGCTCTTATTGTACTATTAGTGTAGTATTCATCACCTGTTGGCCAATTCTGTTAGAACTGAACTCAGTACTCAATATAAACTGAAGAACCAAAAAACCTCTTCAGTGCAAATATGCAGAATTGGCCCTCTTAAAAATAAGCAGTCTGTGCATCATATTTATTGTTTTTGAGGTCTAACTAGGGAACTTCGCCCCCTGCTCACTTCGCTCGCCAACCCCTGCCTGCGCTACGCACCAGCAACTTCACATCTCTGCCGCTTGCAAACAAGAAAACGCTTAATTCTTGCGGATAGGCCTCTTCATTGGGAAGAAACATTACTTTTCCCTGATAGCAACACAAATTAGATGATCTACAAGTCTCCAACTTAAAGTTTAAAGCCAAACAATATCTACATACTTCTGTCATATCAACTATGTCCATATATTTGATCTCTTTTCGCTTTTATCTTTTTGTCAATATGACATTGAATTTTGATTCTGTGTTTGGAATTACATCGTGATAACGCAACATATAACTGTCTGTGAGTATATATCGTTTCTTTCCCTCTACATGAACTGTGTCTGACAATAGCATTCATACAAATGAGAAACGATTGAACCGTTTATGTGGTTTTAAATGTTTTAGATATGGGAATGACTTTCCAAAATCTCTTTGCATAAAGTCTTGTCTCACAGGGCTTGAAATTTTTTCTTCCGGGATTTCACTTTCACCAAACAACAAATCTTTTAATTGTTGTGAAATTCTTATTTCCTGCCTTGCGCCCTGTGTTGGCTGGGATTGGCTCCAGCAGACCCCCATGACCCTGTAGTTAGGATATAGTGGGTTGGATAATGGATGGATGGATGGATGGATGGATATGCCCCTTCATTTGGAAGAAACACTACTTTTCCCTGATGGCAACACGAATTAGATGATCAACAAATCTCCAACTTAAAGTTTAAATCTGAACAATATATTTGATCTATTTTCCCTGTTCTGTTATTTCACAGAGTAATAATTTCGGTTTGTTTGCTTAATGCAATCTTTACTGTCATTTTTTTGAGACTTTCAAATTTTTGTACTACCATTATCTCTAACCTGCTCTGCATGTGTTGCATGCCAAAGTCTTTTAATTCTTTATGACGTTCTACTTTGTCATCTACTCTTTGTTTTTTTTCCAGCCCCGTGTGTGATTAAATCTCTTGGCACACAGTCTCGTCATGCGGGACGTGCAAGTTTTTCTCCTCAAAAGATCACGTCTCGTTTTTGCAGGATTAAAAGTCTCATCTCCCAAGATTTGTTTTATTATATTAGAGAGATATGTTTGTCATGTCAACACACATTATATAATGGCTTGGTGATATTAATTATTTTGCATTTGAGTCATCATTTAGCTGGATTGACTGCATTACCCTCAAGGCTGTCGTCATTTCCCAGTTTCTCCAAAATGTTGCATACAAATGGGTCAGAGTTGCCCTAAATATATGCAAGTTCTCCCTTGAAGTTTTCTTTTAGAAATCACAATGTTTACATGGAAACCTGCATACACACATTTCAACCCTCTGTTTTTGCATATGTAAGTTCTGTAAATCTCACCCCTGGTGTTTTGAAGTGGTCAGCCCTTTTCCACTAATAATATGTTTAACCATAGGAGAATGAACCACGTACATATATGAAGTGATCCTCTTACTTTAAGCACTCCAGTGACTCCACTAAATTGTACTGAAAACAAATGGTGACTATAGGAAGATCTGTTTAGCTCAGGAGGCAAAACGTCCCTGAAATTGAATCTGATGGCTGGGGAATAGTAAAGCTGACTTTGAGATGCAGAATTGTAGGTAAAATCCCAGCCCAAGAACTATATCTGTGGAGTTTGTAGATTCTCTTAAGTATGAGTGTTTCTTGTAAAGGAGCTGCATCTCATGCAGGGCTGCTTTCTACCATGTACCTGAAGCTGCTCATACCTTGAATAGCGAAGTTCAGGAAATTAATGAGTGAAGGCATGTACACCATGATCTAGTTATCCCTGAGTGGTCTGGGTAAATTTAATAAGCAAAAAAAAAACAAACTGGAATTAAAATTTTGAATCACTAGTGTCTCTCTTTACCCAACCATGCAGCAGTTAATGCAAATTCATCATAATGCTACTGAATCCTGAAATATGACTTTAAAAATAATGCACATTTTTTACAAATATGTAATAATACTAATAATACATTAATGATAAGAAATTAATTTCAATTCACTTTAAAATTCTACAAGCATGTCCCTGTTTCTCTTCCAGGGAGGCAGACATGTGAATGCTGTGCAGATGTTTGTGAATGGCTTATATTGATGTGTAGGAACCTGTAGGTGGACCACAGTATTCCTCAGCGATTGGAAGTACCTTGTACTTGTCATCATGGCGGATGAAGAAGACGCTCTTGTGATGGGAGGAGTGGTAATAAAGCTCTTAAAATGACATGCTTAGCCGTGCTGCTGTGTTTCTGTGGTGGGAAGCACTTTAACGTCAGAAACAAACAAGTGGATGATGAAGCACATTCATGGAGGCCATCCACCATAGAAGACAAAAGGCTCACACGCCACTATCGAGGTTAAGAAATCAGCAATTCTCTCCAACATTTGAACAGTGCCTTTGCAATGTTGACATCTGTAAAACACCTTATAGGCCATTTTGGATTGAGCTCACCAGTGAAAAACATTTTAACATTCTTGTCAGGTGTATTCATTCACTACACATTACATATCTAAGAAGAATGTTGTTGATGAAAAAAATCAGATGGTTGGGACAAAGTCATTTGACAACATAGGGTCAGAAGCCTTGTACTTGGTTGGGTATGGTTGTGTGAGCTGTCATAACTGCACTCATGTAAATGTACCGGAAGAAAAATAGGACTAAAAAGCTGTGATAAAATAATTATTTCTAATTTCCTTTCCTTATCTCAAGGATGTCTCATAAAAATGTAAGGCATGCTTTCTTAAATCAAAACCTTTGCTACTTAAAAGTGGAATCATGTGGTCATTTTTAAGGCTTTTTCATTCAGCAATGGACCCGTGTTACCATTACTTTTAGCAGTAAAAACAGACAAAATGTAAAAGAAATTCAAAGTTAAGAAACAAATGAATCCATAACTTAATAGTATCAACACCTAAATTCCAAAGAAAATGAAAACAGTAGTAAAAATGCTACAAGAAGAAAAGGAGAAAGTTACAAAACTAATGTTGTGTCATGCATGGGGAGCAGTTTAAGGACCTGGGCCACATCGCGACAACTCATGCCAAGGGTGCACTAACCTTTCTCTTCTTGTTTCATCAGCCAGAACGAGGACTTGCCGCCAAAACAAAGCAGGGAAAAAAACATAAATCTTCCATACTTCTGGGTTCCCTTCTACTCTCCAGTTCCAAGATGATGACGCCAATCTCCCATACTGCATCACTGTTTTCCCAGCATTCCACTCTCTAATTTCCTGTCCCCCTGTATATATTTTCCCCCATTCCCATCATACAATATCCTATGTTGACCCAGAGTTTTGTATTGTGGAGACGTTACTCTGTTTTTCTTACAGTAAATGGGGCGGAAACCCCACCAGTTTATGCTGTGTCGTTTAGATATAGATATTGGCTATGAATTATGATCACATAGTATTGATGGGGGATTTTAAAGTACATATTGATGTGAGTAGTATAAGCCCTGCCCCCATGATGTCATACTGGAAGTTCAGCCCTGTATGACGCAATACCGAAGAATATTTGTTCAAGTTCTATTTAAATTTTAAATAGAAGGAATTTTTATTTAGTCGACAGAAATATCTTTGGTAGGAATGGTAAAAACAGACAGGAATATTATTCGTGAATAAATCAACTCAAACCTTAAACAACTTATAATATTTTGCTCTACATAAAAATATATCCTGTCTAAATTATACAAGTTAGAAAAAATTTAACGCTTAAAAGAACAAACATTCAAATTTCTTTACTCTTATGTAATTTTATATAAAAATAAACTTAGATTTTAAATATCCCAAAAGATTTTGCTCTCCATAAAAATATATCCTGTCAAAATTTTACAAATTCAAATATGAACATGCTGCATAACAAAACCTGGAAATATAAATAAAATGTGTTCCTTTCAGCAATAACAAATCAAATCATTCAGTTGTCTTTGCTCATATGTCATTTTAGAGCTGGACGCCTGGCATCTTTTTTTGGCCACAAGTTCGTTTCTGTTTGGTGTGAGGTTCTGTGTTGTGGAGATTCTCAGGATGGATTGCAGGTGCTCATCAGTGAGGCGACTCCTGTGTGCTGTTTTGTTAGTCTTTATCACTGAGAAGAGCTTCTCACACAGATATGTGCTACCAAACATGCACAAGGTTCGAGCCGCATGTAGACGGACTTTTTGTTCTTCAAAGTCACCAAAGCGCCGTGCAAACTCAGTGCGCAGTGCGCCAGTTTATCAGCAAAGTGCGCATTTGGGAACACCGTAGTGACGACTTGGTTTAACATTACTTGGCAACAGGGAAAGTGAGGCAAGGTGCAAGGGTGCATTTGTGTCTCCCATAAAAGCAGCTTCACTTGAAATCACTTTGTGATTGTGCACGGGTTAAAACGTCCGCTGAAGTGTCAGATTCTTATTTAATTATGCTGCTTTCTGTATCTTCTGCATTGCATTCAGGTTACCCTGAAGTTTTGTCTCATAGTGCCGCCTTAGATTAAATTCTGTAATTACAGCCACATTAGCTCCACAAATGAGACACACGGGTTCAGTAAACGTATACTCAGCCTCCCATCGGTTTTAAAGGCTCTATTTTCAGAATCAACTTTTCTCTTCAGCATCGTGTGAGCTAGCTTCGCAATAACTTGCAGCATCATAAGGTAGACTTGATTAACGCGTAAGTGTTCGGCAAGGCAGCTGAAGCGCTGCATTATGGGATCTGTAGTTTATTGTGTTACCAGCGCTTCATATACCCGGCTTTAATAACAATAATACAGTATATAAAATGATCTCGGATGTGGCCCGGCCCTTGAGTTTGACACATATGGACTAAATAGAACTTGAAAAGATATATTTTTCAAATGTGATCGCGCAATTCAGATAGAGTTGACGCCTACAGCCTGCATGCCTCAATAAGTCATCCTCCCTCGCTCTTACTTTTTACCGCTCATCTAATGAATACACTGAGTATGGCTTTACCAAAACAATCATTGATGGCTAATAAAGTATCCATTATTCGAGCATGTAGATCGGGATATATATATATATATACATATATATATATATACCCACGTATCGCAGCGGAGAAGTAGTGTGTTAAAAAAGCTAGAAAAGAAAAGGGAACATTTTAAAAATAACGTAACATGACTGTCAATATACAGTATTTGTTTTGTGAGTGTTACTGAGTGTTGCTGTCATCAAGGATTTGATTATCATTATTTCTTTCAATCAGGTTCGTATTTGTAGGATGTGTTGTGTTCAAGTTACATTCCGTGTTTGTCAATCGTTGTAAAGATGACAGGTTTCATTCATCGATTCATTTCTTACTGCATCAATAAACAGCTCGTCTTCTTCTTTATCTGAGACCTGACACACTGCATGCACGGGTTTTTTACACTGTCTTCCTTTAGCGGACATTGACTTTTTCCAACGTGTGCTTTGTTTCCGCAGTAGCTGGATTTATGAATATGCTTGTATGTATTAAACGCTTCATATTTTTTGCTGCCTTTTCAATTGTGTAATTCGGTTTTGTTCAGCTCTTTGGAACTGTTGTTTTTATCTGTGCACTGCGCCAGTTCACGTGAGCCACTCGGTGTACATGCATCGAAGGTTTCCAGCTGTGCTGGTGCCATCTCGTGCTATGTCCATGGCTGTATTTAATGTTACCTTAGTCCTGGCACTTAAAACTTTCTCTCGCAGTTTCGCTGAGTTTGTGTCAAACACCACCCTGACCATCTCATCTTCCTCTCCATAAGCACAGTCCTTCACCCGTGAATATTTACCCGTGGCAGTTTGCTATTGGATTGCCGCTGACGGACGGCCTTATATGGGCAGGCACTAAATTACAAACGCCAGCGGCCTGCCTGTCTATGAACTTAATTTAAAGTGTAGGTTTACATCGTGCTTTGTTTCCGAAGTAGCAGAACTCATGAATATGGTAGTATATGTCACTCGCTCGCTTCTTATTGTTTCGCTGCCTTCTCAATTATATAATGCATGTTTTCTTAAGAGCTTTTTTGAGGTCTTCCTGGTTTTCTATGTATTGCGTGATTACGTGGGAGGCGTGATGATGTCACACGAAACTCCGCCCCCACGGCGTTGAAGCTCATCTCCATTACAGTAAATGGAGAAAAACTGCTTCCAGTTATGACCATTACGCGTAGAATTTCGATATAAAACCTGCCCAACTTTTGTAAGGAAGCTGTAAGGAATGAACCTGCCAAATTTCAACCTTCCACCCACCCAAACAGCAAATATAAGAGTGAATCATGATCTAACCAGGGACTCTTGATTACAAGTCAGCAAATCTTACCGCTAAAGCACGGAAGCTGTTGTTTGATCCTTGAACCTTTTGAAAAAGTGTTTACTTGATCTTTGGACTTCAGGCTTCATACATTCTATAGTTTATGCCTACATTTTGTCATTTACTACTAAAATATGAAAAATGTTTCTGTTTTAAAAATGTGTTTACACAGATTACTGCAGAAATGGAACACACATGAAATGTGTGTGTTCCAAATAACAATCTATTATTTCCACTCTAGACTCCACTTCACTCCCAGATAATCAATCAAGGCATGAGCTGGGAAAAGTCTGTGCACGTTCTAAGTCGGTGTGGGGATGGAATAACCGGCTGCTTGCAGCTTGTCTTTATCGGCACATTTAGAGGACAAAAGATACTGGCGGAGAGGTGCGAAGAGATTTAAGGTGGGCCGGATCTACAAGTTTTTTCATAGACTCTGGTAATTCTAGTGTTAACAAAAGCAGCTTTACTCTCGCTAGATGCTCTTATTGTACTATTAGTGTAGTATTCATCACCTGTTGGCCAATTCTGTTAGAACTGAACTCAGTACTCAATATAAACTGAAGAACCAAAAAACCTCTTCAGTGCAAATATGCAGAATTGGCCCTCTTAAAAATAAGCAGTCTGTGCATCATATTTATTGTTTTTGAGGTCTAACTAGGGAACTTCGCCCCCTGCTCACTTCGCTCGCCAACCCCCCTGCCTGTGCTACGCACCAGCAACTTCACATCTCTGCCGCTTGCAAACAAGAAAACGTTTAATTCTTGCGGATAGGCCTCTTCATTGGGAAGAAACATTACTTTTCCCTGATAGCAACACAAATTAGATGATCTACAAGTCTCCAACTTAAAGTTTAAAGCCAAACAATATCTACATACTTCTGTCATATCAACTATGTCCATATATTTGATCTCTTTTCGCTTTTATCTTTTTGTCAATATGACATTGAATTTTGATTCTGTGTTTGGAATTACATCGTGATAACGCAACATATAACTGTCTGTGAGTATATATCGTTTCTTTCCCTCTACATGAACTGTGTCTGACAATAGCATTCATACAAATGAGAAACGATTGAACCGTTTATGTGGTTTTAAATGTTTTAGATATGGGAATGACTTTCCAAAATCTCTTTGCATAAAGTCTTGTCTCACAGGGCTTGAAATTTTTTCTTCCGGGATTTCACTTTCACCAAACAACAAATCTTTTAATTGTTGTGAAATTCTTATTTCCTGCCTTGCGCCCTGTGTTGGCTGGGATTGGCTCCAGCAGACCCCCATGACCCTGTAGTTAGGATATAGTGGGTTGGATAATGGATGGATGGATGGATGGATGGATATGCCCCTTCATTTGGAAGAAACACTACTTTTCCCTGATGGCAACACGAATTAGATGATCAACAAATCTCCAACTTAAAGTTTAAATCTGAACAATATATTTGATCTATTTTCCCTGTTCTGTTATTTCACAGAGTAATAATTTCGGTTTGTTTGCGCTAATGCAATCTTTACTGTCATTTTTTTGAGACTTTCAAATTTTTGTACTACCATTATCTCTAACCTGCTCTGCATGTGTTGCATGCCAAAGTCTTTTAATTCTTTATGACGTTCTACTTTGTCATCTACTCTTTGTTTTTTCCAGCCCCGTGTGTGATTAAATCTCTTGGCACACAGTCTCGTCATGCGGGACGTGCAAGTTTTTCTCCTCAAAAGATCACGTCTCGTTTTTGCAGGATTAAAAGTCTCATCTCCCAAGATTTGTTTTATTATATTAGAGAGATATGTTTGTCATGTCAACACACATTATATAATGGCTTGGTGATATTAATTATTTTGCATTTGAGTCATCATTTAGCTGGATTGACTGCATTACCCTCAAGGCTGTCGTCATTTCCCAGTTTCTCCAAAATGTTGCATACAAATGGGTCAGAGTTGCCCTAAATATATGCAAGTTCTCCCTTGAAGTTTTCTTTTAGAAATCACAATGTTTACATGGAAACCTGCATACACACATTTCAACCCTCTGTTTTTGCATATGTAAGTTCTGTAAATCTCACCCCTGGTGTTTTGAAGTGGTCAGCCCTTTTCCACTAATAATATGTTTAACCATAGGAGAATGAACCACGTACATATATGAAGTGATCCTCTTACTTTAAGCACTCCAGTGACTCCACTAAATTGTACTGAAAACAAATGGTGACTATAGGAAGATCTGTTTAGCTCAGGAGGCAAAAACGTCCCTGAAATTGAATCTGATGGCTGGGGAATAGTAAAGCTGACTTTGAGATGCAGAATTGTAGGTAAAATCCCAGCCCAAGAACTATATCTGTGGAGTTTGTAGATTCTCTTAAGTATGAGTGTTTCTTGTAAAGGAGCTGCATCTCATGCAGGGCTGCTTTCTACCATGTACCTGAAGCTGCTCATACCTTGAATAGCGAAGTTCAGGAAATTAATGAGTGAAGGCATGTACACCATGATCTAGTTATCCCTGAGTGGTCTGGGTAAATTTAATAAGCAAAAAAAAAACAAACTGGAATTAAAATTTTGAATCACTAGTGTCTCTCTTTACCCAACCATGCAGCAGTTAATGCAAATTCATCATAATGCTACTGAATCCTGAAATATGACTTTAAAAAATAATGCACATTTTTTTACAAATATGTAATAATACTAATAATACATTAATGATAAGAAATTAATTTCAATTCACTTTAAAATTCTACAAGCATGTCCCTGTTTCTCTTCCAGGGAGGCAGACATGTGAATGCTGTGCAGATGTTTGTGAATGGCTTATATTGATGTGTAGGAACCTGTAGGTGGACCACAGTATTCCTCAGCGATTGGAAGTACCTTGTACTTGTCATCATGGCGGATGAAGAAGACGTTCTTGTGATGGGAGGAGTGGTAATAAAGCTCTTAAAATGACATGCTTAGCCGTGCTGCTGTGTTTCTGTGGTGGGAAGCACTTTAACGTCAGAAACAAACAAGTGGATGATGAAGCACATTCATGGAGGCCATCCACCATAGAAGACAAAAGGCTCACACGTCACTATCGAGGTTAAGAAATCAGCAATTCTCTCCAACATTTGAACAGTGCCTTTGCAATGTTGACATCTGTAAAACACCTTATAGGCCATTTTGGATTGAGCTCACCAGTGAAAAACATTTTAACATTCTTGTCAGGTGTATTCATTCACTACACATTACATATCTAAGAAGAATGTTGTTGATGAAAAAAATCAGATGGTTGGGACAAAGTCATTTGACAACATAGGGTCAGAAGCCTTGTACTTGGTTGGGTATGGTTGTGTGAGCTGTCATAACTGCACTCATGTAAATGTACCGGAAGAAAAATAGGACTAAAAAGCTGTGATAAAATAATTATTTCTAATTTCCTTTCCTTATCTCAAGGATGTCTCATAAAAATGTAAGGCATGCTTTCTTAAATCAAAACCTTTGCTACTTAAAAGTGGAATCATGTGGTCATTTTTAAGGCTTTTTCATTCAGCAATGGACCCGTGTTACCATTACTTTTAGCAGTAAAAACAGACAAAATGTAAAAGAAATTCAAAGTTAAGAAACAAATGAATCCATAACTTAATAGTATCAACACCTAAATTCCAAAGAAAATGAAAACAGTAGTAAAAATGCTACAAGAAGAAAAGGAGAAAGTTACAAAACTAATGTTGTGTCATGCATGGGGAGCAGTTTAAGGACCTGGGCCACATCGCGACAACTCATGCCAAGGGTGCACTAACCTTTCTCTTCTTGTTTCATCAGCCAGAACGAGGACTTGCCGCCAAAACAAAGCAGGGAAAAAAACATAAATCTTCCATACTTCTGGGTTCCCTTCTACTCTCCAGTTCCAAGATGATGACGTCAATCTCCCATACTGCATCACTGTTTTCCCAGCATTCCACTCTCTAATTTCCTGTCCCCCTGTATATATTTTCCCCCATTCCCATCATACAATATCCTATGTTGACCCAGAGTTTTGTATTGTGGAGACGTTACTCTGTTTTTCTTACAGTAAATGGGGCGGAAACCCCACCAGTTTATGCTGTGTCGTTTAGATATAGATATTGGCTATGAATTATGATCACATAGTATTGATGGGGGATTTTAAAGTACATATTGATGTGAGTAGTATAAGCGCGGCAGTTTCTGTCAAACTGTCAATCAAAATGATTAATGACCTTTAAGCCCCGCCCCCATGATGTCATACTGGAAGTTCAGCCCTGTATGACGCAATACCGGAAGTCCCACCCCGTCGCCCACTGATGGCGTCACACCAGGAAGTCCCGCCCCCTCCACGTGATATGGCCCCCCACCCCCTGGCGGCGAATTGGTGAAGGACACCCTGTCCCCACCCAGACTCCGCCTTGAACCAGCCCCCGGCACCTGATTGATTCAACAAACTGTCAAGGGCATTTTGATGGATGTCTGCCCCCTCCTTGAACAACCTGCTTAATTAAACAAACTGTCAAGGGCCATTTGATCTATGTCTGCCCCTTCCTTGAACCCGTTCCCACCCCACACCCACCTGCTTGCCCAGGAAACTGTCAAGGGCAGTTTGATGGATGTCTGCCCCCTCCTTGAACTCACCACCGCCCCCACCCACTTCCCAGCCCCCCTCTCCCGAAATCAAGCCCGGGCATGTTACAATCAGACATGCCCAAGTTCGGACCTCAACCAGTCTGGCCACGTTCCCATCCGTACCCTGTCAGCCTGAAGGGCCTGCCTCATCCCCCCTGGGTCAGGCAGCACCTGACGGTCGGCTTCCCCACACTTCCCAGTCCTCTCTCCGGAGGACGTGTGCTCCCTGTTGAAAGCTCTTCTGAAAGTGCGATAAAAAAAACAGCTAAAGACTCTGAGCAGGAAATGGAATCTAGGACCGAGGTCCCAGCAAAGCGTCGGATCCACAGGGTTAAAAGAGGTTTGTTGCCCGAGTTTCTTGAAGCTGAAGCGGTGGACGTGGGTTGGATTTAGTTGTGCGAAACAAAAGTAGAATCAGGCGGGGACGATAAGGAAAACCCAACTTTAGTCTACGCTATGCCCTTCCCTTTTACCCTAAATACTCAACCTGTTAGTCCCCGGATCCAGACGAATGACCAGACCTCATCATTCATTGAAGCTTTTAGAGATTTCCGCATTTCGACAGCTACAGACTCTGAAATGATGGAGGTTGGCGTAACAACCTCAGGAGTCCTGCCTGAGGCTCCAAAGCCCGAGGCTCCAAAGCCTGAATCTTACCAATTCTATAACGCAGGCAGGGTGGATGGCATTCAGGACCACCAAGAATGTGACCCGCTTTATTTTACTGTACGACCTGATTACACTCTCTGCAGACCTTGAGACCGATGGTGGATTTCAGTCTCCAGGGCCGGTGAGTTCTTGCCCCATCTTTGATAATGGTGATCAGATGGAAACCTCTTACCTAGCTCCAGGACAACCTTGGGTGAACAAACAAGTTCCAGAGGAACCGATGTTGATCGGACTTTCTGAGACAGATATGGACTGCCCTGATGGTGTGTTTTCTGAAACCTGGAAAAAGGCCCTGTAACTTGTTAAAGGACTGATGACGTCTCTGCTGGACATTATTGTCTACTATGACCAGAAAAACGAATGTCAAGGCTGTGATATAAATCATCCCAGTTAGTCTAGTCATACCTACCTCTTTAAACCTGAAATCGGCTACCGACAAGGTCGTTTTCAGAAGATTCTGAAGATTTTCCTTGTCTTGGCTGAAATGATTGGCGGTGAAAGTTCTGGGGTATTATAATATTCTATTGCCGATTTCCAAAATAGACACAGTGGTTCAAAAGACTGTGGATGAATTTGAAATACCAGCTCTATTTATGACACTGTAATGCAGTCATTTTATGAAATGGATGAATACTCCTACTGTGTGGCAAATGAGTTTTGTAAGCGTAATATTAATCAAGAGGGTTATATGAATCTGTGGACTAAATATGACCTGGAATTTGATGATATGATAGAACTTGTGGGTCTTTCTGAACCTGAAACCGCAGCAGTCTGAACAATTCAGAATCCTAAATAAATGT
The DNA here is from genome assembly GCF_016835505.1 of Polypterus senegalus. Lineage (NCBI taxonomy): Eukaryota > Metazoa > Chordata > Cladistia > Polypteriformes > Polypteridae > Polypterus > Polypterus senegalus. The sequence goes on along the minus strand of NC_053170.1, from coordinate 68,866,918 downwards.
TTTCTAAGTTGTTAAGTGTTGTCAGTGTCTGTTTCATCACCGGCGATGGAGCAGGTCTTGGAAAAAACATATCTTCATATATAACTCTGAGAAACCGGGGGCCTTGGGGGGTAAAGAATCCCTGAAAAGAGCTCTCTTGCATGTGGGGCACCATATTGGGGACCAAGAGGTGTCCAACTGGTTATCGGGGCAATACGCCTACATGATACATAAACCGGCCAGAATCCATTTTAAAAGGAATAAAGTGCATGTTTCCAATATTGATGGGCAATGGCAGATCAATCTGGCGGATATGACAAACCTGGCCGAGTATAACTGAGGCTACAAGTATCTACTGACTTGTATAGATATTCTTTCTAAATATGCCTGGATCAGTGATCTGAAAAACAAAACGGGTAAAGAAGTAACCAGGGCTTTTCGAGAAATTTTGGAGTAAGGTAGAGTTCCTGTCAAACTTCAGACCGATAGCGGTAAAGAGTTTCTCAATCAGGATTTTCAAAGCCTGCTCAATAAACACGGGATAAAACATTTCACCACCACTAGTGAGTTAAAGGCTTCAGTGGTGGAGAGTTTCAGTCGAACTCTGAAGACCAAAATGTGGCGTTATTTCAGCTCCCAGAATACCCGGTCCTATCTGCCAGGGTTACAGGACTTGGTGAAATTTTATAATCTCAGCTATCACCAGGGCATAAAAATGGCCCCTGCCGAGGTGAATATTTCCAATTCTTGGAAAGTCTTTAAAAACTTATACGGCCTAACTAAAGCCAAAAGAAGTATAAAAGATAAATTCAAAGTCGGAGATACGGTGAGAGTGTCAAAACCCCAGAATCCTTTTACCAAGGGCTACGAACAAACATTTTCAGACGAGGTATTTACCGTTTCTGAACTAGTCCCTAGGGATCCGCCTGTCTACAAGCTCAAAGATTATGACGGTGAACACATTATAGGCTACTTTTACAATGCGGAGTTACAAAAGATTCGAGGGCTGGACGTCTTCAGGATTGAAAAGATTTTGGTGAAAAAAAATATCCGTAGAAAAAAGCATATTTTGGTGAAATGGCTTGGATGGCCCTAAAAGTTTAACTGTTGGATCCATGAAAGCTACGCGCAAGACGTTAAATACTGAGAATGAAAAATAGTATTTCATTCACTGGGTTTTCACAATGGAGAGAGAAAGCTTTTATGTCGTTCTTCCCAGCAATTCTTCCCGGGATGTTTGCCCTAATAACACCATCGCCGAATTTACCGTCAAATTAGCTGCCCCAATCGAACTACAGGGCCCCTGGGAAGTTGCATTGGCCAAAATTCAGTATCCGCACACCTGGAATACCCTAGATAAACCGGATAATAGTTTTATTGTAGTGTCCCTACGAATAGTTAAATATTATACTATTCCATAGGGGTATTACGCTAGCCTCGAGAAAGTGACCTCCAAGATGAATGAAGTGTTGGCATAAGAACCCAAAGACGTCGAGGGTGGTTCAGCCAACACTCCAATACCGGAAAACAACATGAGATTCCGCTACAGCGCTCTGGAGTGAAGATTCTACATCGTAAGCACCGTGAAGGATGAAGCTCTACATGTCAAGGGACAGTTGGGGAGGATTTTAGGAGCTCATGTGGACGTGAACACAGGTCTGGTGAATGAAGCTCCTTACCCCACGGATATCAGAGCGGGGTTTTATATCTTGTACGTCTAGAGCGACATTGTGTCTCACTAAAGAGTCGGAGACAGCTATGTCCCTCTCTTGAGATGCGTAGATATTGAGGATGAGATGAATAAGATTACCACAATCACCTACGACAGGCCGCACAACACTCCAGTCAGCAAGAGTCAGTTTGATACTTTGACCGTTGAAATAAAGACGGATCAGAACAAACCAGTACCATTTCAGTTTGGTAAAGTCATTGTCAAGTTACATTTCAGACCCTGTAAGAGTTGTATACACAACTAATACAGAGATGAGATCTTAACTGGACCCTAGCCCCTACGTGCATTATTATGAAGCCCAAGAGGGCAACGGCCTCCCTGGGTTTTCTGGGGCCCCCGTGATGTACGGTTCTGGGATATTTTGCGGGTTGTTTAGACGAGCTTTGCCTCTCTTGAAAAGAGGATTCAAAATTGTCAAACCCCACATTAAATCAGCCGCTAAGAATATTGTCAAAGACGTGGTGGAGGGGCCATGTCAGGAGCGATGACTCGAGGAAGCAAAGAAAATCAAGCGGGGTCGGGTCTGATGGTGATGAGGAAAACTAAGTGTAAGAGACCGCCCGGATCACGAGCCGCCCCAATCATCAAAAAGACGCGCTGTTCAGCTTTTACATCATTTTCTTCTCTCCGACACAAGGATAAGTCCTGCGTCCGCAGAAAAAAGAAATCAAAAAACATTTTTTAACTCAAGATGTCTTTCGTTCATTGAATGTCTCAAGAGTGTGTGAAATCCGAACTGGACTTGTTTACGGTGCCCTATACTCAGACTAGTGTAGAAAAAAACATCTATGTCGAGGTCCCCCCTCCCTCAGCTCAATTCGGAAGTCGCCCTGTTGGAGTTTCTGATTACCGGGAATGGGGAAGACTACTTGGACCTGAATAACACGCTTCTGCACGTCCAATGCAAAATCGTCAATGCCGACGGAACTAATCCGGGCCCCGTGGCAAGGGTAGCCTTTGTTAATTATCCGATAGCCGCCTTATAAGTGGATGTCACCTTGGGAAATTGCTTAATATCACAGAGTTACAGCCTTTACCCGTACAGGGCCCTTTTTGAGGAATTGTTAAATTACAGCAATGAAACTCTCAAGTTCCAATTTGCTTCGGGTCTTTTTTACAAAGACACGGCCAACGAACATGAAAACAACGCCTTGGACAGGCCAAATGAGTGGTTCAAAAAAAAGAAACGAATATATGGCCCAGGGTAAAACAGTAGAACTCCTTGGGCCTATTCATTCTGGCTTATTTTTTCAAGAAAAATTAATTCTAAACGGGGTGGACGTCAGAATAAAAATGGTGCAAAGCAAAAATGAATTCTGCGTGATGTCCGGAGATGCCGAGCGTTACAAAGTAAACATTTTATCCGCCGCTCTTTTTGTCAAGAAAGTTAATGTTTCAGCGGCGGTGAAAATAGGGCACGCCCACGCTCTCACCAACGCCAATGCCAATTACCCCATGGAAAGAGAGAACATGACAGTTCTCAGTATGCCAGCCGGGATGCGAGTGAGCAATCAGGAGGACCTGTTCTTGGGACAAATACCCAAGTACATGGTTCTAGGCCTGGTGGATAATGATGCCTTTTCAGGGGATTACGCCAGAAACCCCTTCAATTTCAAGCCTTGTATTTGGACGGAGAGCAGATTCCAGCCAAACTATTTCAACCTGATTTTGCTAATGACATCACAGCTCGAGAATATTACAGCCTCGTGTTGGCCTCTGGAAAGCATTTGAAAGACCTGCCTCTAGCCATCAAACGCTCTGAATTCTCCCAGGGATACATCCTCTTTGCCTTTGATTTGATGCCCGATCAAGAATGTGGAGACCATTTCTCATTGATGAAAACCGGGAACATGAGATTTGAAATCCGCTTTCGACAGCCCCTACCCCATACTGTGAATCTAATAGTGTATGCCGTCTTTGACAACATTATTGAAATAAATCAGAGAAGAAACATACTTTATGATTACTAAAAAAGCATGAACACCCTGCAGATCGACGGACTCCTGTCTAGTAATCCGTAAAACAGATTTGTGTTGTTCACCCAAGGTTGTCCTGGAGCTAGGTAAGAGGTTTCTGTCTGATCACCATTAGTGAAGACGGACTAAGAATTCACTGGCCCTAGAGACTGAAATTCACCGTCGGTCTCAAGGTCTGTAGCCCAGAGAGTATAATCAGGTCGTACAGTAAAATAACGTGGGTCACATTCTTGGTGGGCCTGAATGCCATTCACCCTGCCCATGTTATAGAATTGGTAAGATTCAGGCTTTGGAGCCTCAGGCGGGAACCCTGATGATGTTACGCCGACCTCCGTCATTTCAGAGTCTGTAGCTGTCGAAATGCGGAGATCTCTAAAAGCTTCAACGAATGCTGAGGTCTGGTCATCCATCTGGATCAGGGGACTAACAGGTTGAGTATTTAGGGTAAAAGGGAGGGGTGTGACGTAGACTAAAGTTGGGTTTTCCTTATTGTCGCCGCCTGATGCTACCTTTGTTTCGCACGACTTAGTCTGACCCGTGTCCATTGCTTCAGCTTCAAGAAACTCGGGCAACAAACGTCTTTTAATCCTGCGGATACGACGCTTGCTGGGACCTCGGTCCTAGATTCCATTTCCTGCTCAGAGGTTTTAGAAAATGCTTTGCTGTTTTATATCACACTTTCAGAAGGGCTTTCAGCAGGGAGCACACGTCCTCCGGAGAGAGGACTGGGAAGTGTGGGGAGGCTGACCATCAGGTGCTGCCTGACCCAGGGGGGGGCCGAGGCAGGGCCTTCAGGTCAACAGGGTACGGATAGGAATGTGGCTGGACTGGTCGAGGTCCGACCTTGGGCATGTCTGATCTTGTCGAGGTAAAGGCTGTAACATGCCCAGGCTTGTTTTTCGGGAGAGGGGGGCTGGGAAGTGGGTGGGGGAGGTGGTAAGTTCAAGGAGGGGGCAGACATCCATCAAACTACCCTTGACAGTTTGCTTAATTAAGCAGGTGGGTGTGGGGCATTGGCGGGTTCAAGGAAGGGGCAGACATCCATCAAAAGGCCCTTAACAGTTTGTTTAATTAAGTAGGTGGTTCAAGGAGGGGGCAGACATCCATCAAAATGCCCTTGACAGTTTGTTGAACCAATCAGGTGTCGGGGTTGGGCTCAAGGCGGAGTCTGGGCGGGGACAAGGTGTACTTCACCAATCCGTCGCCAGGGGGCAGGACCGGCTCATGTGGCGGGGCGGGACTTCTGGTATTGCATCATATGGGGCAGAACTTCCAGTTTGACGTCATAGGGGCTTAAAGGTCATTAATCATTTTGATTGACAGTTTGACAGAAGCCGCAGGGCTTATACTACTGATGTGGAAACTGACACTTTTAGCAAATGTTTTACTTATTTGTTAAATTCAGTACGATTTTGTCAGATTGTCAAAGGTCCAACTCATATTCATAACCACACATTAGATCTAATTATAACTTATGAAAGTTGAAGTTGAAATTCCAAATTTAAATATTACTCCATTAAATTAAGTTATTTCCAATCACTTCTTAATTACATTTGATTTAGTCCTGCCCTTTCCAACGCATTCACAGATTAAAACAAAGACAGTGCAACATCTAGATTGTAATTCTGCTTCAAAATTTACAGATACTTTGAGTAAGTCGAGTGTAATTGTGGAAAGCCATTTAGATCAGTTAGCATGAAGTGTAAATGTGTAAAACAATTTAGATTAGCTAACATCACATTATAATGTGACCTTGAGAAATGATCTGGACGCAGTGGCTCCCCTTAAAACAAAAGTGATCAAAGCACATAGAAACTCTCCCTAGTTTAATGAAAACACTTGATCTCTTAAATTAGAGTGTCAAAAACTGTAGTGCAACTGTAGTACTATCCATCCATCCATCCATCCTCTTCCGCTTATCCGGGGTCGGGTTGCGGGGCCAGCAGCTTAAGCAGAGGCCCAGACTTCCCTCTCCCCGGCCACTTCTTCCAGCTCTTCTGGGAGAATCCCAAGGCGTTCCCAGGCCAGCCGGGAGACATAGTCTCTCCAGCGTGTCCTGGGTCTTCCCCGGAGCCTCCTCCCAGTTGGATGTGCCTGGAACACCTCACCAGGGAGGCGTCCAGGAGGCATCCTGATCAGATGCCCGAGCCACCTCATCTGACTCCTCTCGATGCGGAGAAGTAACGGCTCTACTCTGAGCCCCTCCCAGAAGACTGAGCTTCTCACCCTATCTTTAACGGAAAGCCCAGACACCCTGCGGAGGAAACTCATTTCAGCCGCTTGTATTCGCAATCTCATTCTTCTCTCGTCACTACCCATAGCTCATGACCATAGGTGAGGGTAGGAACGTAGATCGACTGGTAAATTGAGAGCTTTGCCTTACGGTCCGACGACATGACCACAAAGTCAATCTTTGAACTGAGGCCTAGGGTGTCCTGGTGCCAAGTGCACATATGAACACCTTTATCCTTGAACATGGTGTTCGTTACGGACAATCCGTGATGAGCACAGAAGTCCAATAACAAAACACCGCTCAGGTTCAGATCGGGGGGGCCATTCCTCCCAATCACGCCCTTCCAGGTCTCACTGTCATTGTCCACGTGAGCATTGAAGTATCCCAGCAGAACGAGGGAGTCCCCAGAAGGTACGCTCTCTAGCACCCCCTCCAGAGACTCCAAAAAGGGTGGATACTCCAAACTGCTGTTCAGCGCATACACACAAACAACAGTCAGGACCCTTCCCCCCACCCGAAGGCAGAGGGAGGCCACCCTCTCGTCCATTGGGGTAAACCCCAATGCACAGGCTCCAAGTCGGGGGGCAATAATCCTCCTCCTAGGACCAGTTTGCCTTGGGTGACCCTACCAGGGGCATAAAGTCCTGGACAACATAGCTCCTAGGACACGCAAACCCCTCCACCACGATAAGGTGACGGTTCAAGGAGGGGAACTGTAGTACTATTCTACAATAATAGATAGCAATAATAAAAAATTTAAAAAAAAAAAAAAGTTTTTTTATTTATTTATTTATTTATTTTCTTTATTGTTGCTATCTATAACTGTAGTACTATTCTACAATAATAGATAGCAATAATAAAAACCCTTAGGTACTGTTTAGAACAGTGGCAAAATGAACAAATGGAAATTCAGATCCACAGTGCAAAATACCAACAGATATTAGCAGTACAGACTTTATGAACTTCTTCAATGAGAAAATTAAAAATATAAGATCCCAGATCTCAGTACAAACACATACTAGCTTAGCAGACCCTGTCTCACATTGCATTCAGCACTTTAGTAATTTTAATCCTGTAACTGATCAGGAAGCCTTAACTTTAATTTCTAAAATGAAACCCACTACTCCAGTGCCAACAAAACTAGTAAAAAGTGCAATTTATGTTCTTGCAGCACCTATTCTTAACATTATCTATAGTTCATTATTGCATGGCACAGTACCTGATGCACTAAAAGTGTCAGTCATTAATACAATACCTAAAAAGTCAGACCTAGACCGACACATTCTTAATAATTTTAGACCTATGTCAAATTTACCCATTCTATCTAAAATACTAGAAAAAGTAGTCGCCAGTCAGCTTCAGTCACATTTTATGCATTACAATTTATTTGAGAAATTCCAGTCTGGTTTCTGCACTGGTCATAGTACAGAAACGATACTAATGCGGGTTGTAAACAAAATTCTGATATCCTCTGATGAAGGAAACTCCCCTTTAATTATGTTGTTAGACTTAAGCACAGCATTTGACACCATTGACCATTTTATTTGACTGCACAGGCTACAAAATGATGTTAGGCTTACAGGCACTGTGCTCGCTTGGTTTAGTTACGAATCGATTCCAATACATACAGAAATGTGCTGACTGTACTCCATCATTATACACAGAAGTGAGATATGGTGTCCCGCAGAGCTCAGCACTGGGACCTTTACTCTTTTCACTTTATATGCTTCCACTGGGATCTATAATTAGGAAACAATGTTAATTTTCACTCGTATGCAGATGACACCGTTATACCTTCCATTTAGATCAAATGAAGTTTCTCCAATGTTGTCTTTAATTAGTTGTGTTAGTGAATTAAAGGAGTGGATAGATGAGAACTACTTATCTTTAAACACTGATAAAACAGAGATGTTAATTATTGTAGGGAATGACGCTGATCACAACAATATTTTGTCATCATTTAACTCAGTTGGAATCGCCATTAATTTTACTGAATCAACCCTCAATCTAGGAGTTATCTTTGACTCTAGCATGTCATTTAAAGCTCACATTACAAATCATGTTTCTTCCATCTTAAATATGTTGGGAAATTAAGGCGCTTTCTAAAATAAACAGGATTCTGAGAAATTAATTAATGCATTTATTTCTAGTAGGATTGACTACTGCAATGCGGTGTTCACTGGATGTTCAAATTGTTCTTTATACAGCCTTCAGTTAATCCAAAGTGCTACTGCAAGAATTATTACAAGAACAAGAAAACACGAACACATAACTCCAGTTCTTAAATCCTTACACTGGCTCCCAGTTAAGTTTTGGGCAGATTTCAAAATTCTCCTTTTAACAGATAAAGCCTTAAATGGCCAAGGTCTGGCTTACCTGTCTGAACGTATCATGACTTACAAACCAGAGCACACATTAAGATCTCAAGATGCCGGCCAGCTTATATTCCAAGAATTTATAAAAGAACAATGGGAGGTTGAGCTTTTAGTTACAGGGCCCCTAAACTGTGGAATGGTCTGCCTGCTTCATTAAGAGATACCCCTTCGGTCTCAGCTTTCCAATTCCAGGTGAAAATTCACTAGTTCAGCTTAGCAAACCCTGACTAGAGCTGCTGATTAGCTGAACAGACTGCATCTCTGTTGTTAGTCATTAGCACTAAAACATAAGTGACATGATAGTTATAATTTGTCACTAACCCTCACCTATTCTGTTTCTCTTCTTGGTACTTAAATGCGCTTGGTGCCACGGCCCACCTGCCAAGTTGTTTTGACTGCCTAAGGTAAAGTCATCCCTGATGAAGGATCACAGGAATCATCGGGTAGATGTGTCCATTCATTGGATTGGCTGACCCAGCGCTGTCTCAACTGTGGAATGGCCAAATGGGGGAGGCAGCCTGATGGCTGAGGTCTCCAGGACTCTAAACAAATCCAAATCAAAATTATGTGATATCATCTACTGTTAAATTCTGCTCCGTACTTGTAATATTTTTATTTTTATACTGTATTGAGGATTACTTCTGTTCTGTGTATTGTATTGGCCCCTTTCTTTTTGACACCCACTGCACGCCCAACCTCCCTGGAAAGGGGTCTCTTTTTGAACTGCCTTTCCCAAGGTTTCTTCCATTTATTTCCCTACAAGGTTTTTTTTTGGGAGTTGTTCCTTGTCTTCTTAAAAGAAGTGGTGAGGCGGCATTCTGCTGTTATGCACCTAAAATCTGGAATAGCCTGCCAATAGGAATTCGCCAGGCTAATACGGTGGAGCACTTTAAAAAACTGCTAAAAACATATTACTTTAACATGGCTTTCTCATAACTTCATTTTAGTTTAATCCTGATGCTCTGTATATTCAATTAATTATCATTACTATTCATGGTGGCTCCAAAATCAATACTAACCCCTACTCTCTCTTGTTTTTTTTCCGGTTTTCTGGGGTGGAAATCTGCACCACCACGACCTAATCAAAGCACAGTGATGTCCCTAAATTGATGGATTAAAGGCCAGAAGTCCACATGACCGTCATCATCAAGTCCTTCCATTATAACCCTGAATACAATGTGGACTGATCATTTATGTTAGGTAGAATGCCTGAAACCCCTGCATATTTTATTTTTCCTCCAGCCGTCTGGAGTTTTTTTTTGTCCTCCCTGGCCATCGGACCTTACTTTTATCCATCCATCCATCCATCCATTTTCTAACCCGCTGAATCCGAATACAGGGTCACGGGGGTCTGCTGGAGCCAATCCCAGCTAACACAGGGCACAAGGCAGGAACCAATCCAGGGCAGGGTTACAACCCACTGCAGGACACACACAAACACACCAAGCACACACTAGGGCCAATTTAGAATCGCCAATCCACCATGTCTTTGGATTGTGGGAGGAAACCGGAGCGCCCGGAGGAAACCCATGCAGACACGGGGAGAACATGCAAACTCCACGCAGGGAGGACCCGGGAAGCGAACCCAGGTCTCCTAACTGCGAGGCAGCAGCGCTACCACTGCGCCACCATGCCGCCCTCCTTACTTTTATTCTATGTTAATTAGTGTTCTCTTATTTTCATTTTTACTTAGTAATTTTTTCTCTTTCTTCATCATGTATATCACTTTGAGCTACATTATTTGTATGAAAATGTGCTATATAAATAAATGTTGTTGTTCTTCTTTGAGAGTCAAGGCTGGGGGACTATCAAGAGGCAGGGCCTGTTAAAGCCCATTGCGGCACTTCTTGTGTGATTTTGAGGTATACAAAATAAATTGTATTGTATTGTATATTGTTGAATATTCTTACAATATCTAATAGTGCTACAAAAGAGAACTGCACAAATATTTGAGTTATATTTCAGAGGTGAAAGTTAAATTTAGCAAAACCTTCCTTCAGTTTGAGATGGTTATTCCAAGAACATCATTAATAAAATTTGCAAGTCAAGCCAGCTGGCATCTTTCCTGCTCTACCTAACTCATTCATTGTATCTGTTACAGAAAATTTCTCTTCAGTCATGCAGGTGTGACAGTGCATGATTTGTATATTTATATTATCATGCTCCAAACTACAGAGGGCTACCTCATGGCTCTACAAACCAGGGAAAAAGGTCTAATCCAGCAATCTGCCCATAGTAAACCTCACACTCTAGTCCACATGTTAGCCTTACATCCTTTCATTTATGTAAGAATGTCTCTCTATATATAAAAAAAATCCTGGAATGGAAAAGCAAGGCGAAGATACGTGATCTTCTCGGAAGTTCTCAAAAGACATTTTAAAGACCTGCGAGACAAAAGAGACTGGCCACGGAGCGTCTCACGGGGACCGTAAACATGAGACTTGGTGCCAAGAGATTGCCCCAGGGCAGTCTCGCGGGGACGTGGAACATAAGAGTCTTGCAAGACACACCCTTCTTATTAAATAAGAGCTCGGACAGCCAGCAAAACATTCAGTCATGTACAGTCACATGGCACACACTGAGTCTATGCTCTCAGCAAAGAAGAAAGAGCAGCACAGAGAAAGGAGACCCAAGGCGCGATACATATGCAGAGAAAGGTACAGAATATGAAAGCAGTAACAATCTAAAGTATTTTAGCGTCCCAGCCAAGCTGAAGCCTTTTTAGTTTTAAGTGACTGTTAGGTCTGTTCAAGGGAGGGCAGAGTACAGCATGGAAGACTTATAGCTAGGTGCTGATTGATGCGGTAAAGAGAAGGCGAGACCCGTGAGATGAGGGGTTGGAGAGGGTGATAGAAAGTTGTGTTTGGGGTTACGCAGTTGGCGATTGTTAAAGTAGAACTTTAGTGATACTTTATTACATCAGTCGCTACAGTATCAAAAAAAAGATAGCACCGATCGCATTGACGCAAACAAAAGGAAATTAAAGTCAGAGAATTTCAAAAACGGGGTTTAACTCACATGCATTTATTGGTTACTTTGCAAAAAAAATTATTAACTGCTGATGATGTGGATCGTTTTGTCTGTGCTGAAATTCCAAACAGAGAAACCTGTCCTAAATTATGGTACAAAGTCATTAAACACAAGTCTCATGGGCCTCATTTAAAAGATTCAGCATATTGGGACACGAAAGATTCCAAATATTGTTTTTACAGAAGGTCTGAAATAAAAGTGAAACTAATGAAATAGCAACAATTCAAAGAAAAAAAAATCTTAAAAGTGCATATGCGGATAAGTTTTCTATATATATTTCTATATTTAGCTGAGAATTAGAATCATATGGAGACTTTACCCATTCATGTAACTTTTAGCTGCATGGTGCTCAAAAGTACAGGACTTAATAAGCTCTGCAAGTAAAGTACTGTAGTTCAAAATAAACTTATATTGTTAAAAGAGGAATTTATTATCTGTTCTCAACTTAAATGCGAGTGAATATAGCAGTTTTTAAAAAAACAGAGCAAATTAAGCATTTTGGACAACTTGACCATAAAAAGTCACATCAGTTTTAGATGATACAAAGGAATGAGGGCCAGATGGTCATTCAGATTTTAGTGCTGCTGGGTCACAAATCAGGAGTCCTGGGTTTGAATTGTGCCCCTGCTGCTGCTTTGTGGAGGTTGCATCCTTTTCTCCCTGTCTTTGTGGATTTTTGTTCTACATCTTGAAAGATATGAAGGCTACATAAACTGTCCATTAGTCCTGCATGAATGCAAGTGTGTGTGTTTGTGTGTGTGCATGAATAGACCCTGCTATGGACTAGTACACAGTCAAGGACAGTATCGTGCCTTGCACTGCCAGCAACTCGGAATTTGATTAGGTGGTTTTGGGAATGTTATGTTATTTTTATAAATTAATGAACCAGGTTTTTCTATAACCTATTAACTAAGAAACTAAGTTAATTGCACCATGTCTAAGCTGAGAAAAGTTATCTTTGACTGTGTGGACATGTGACAACTAAAAGGTAATCCATGTCAAATATAATACTTAAATATTCTGAGAATCCACTCAAACTAAAGATCATACTACTCTTATTAAGAGTTGTGAATACTTTAAGAAGTGCCACCCATTAAAAACATATTTTCTGAACTTAATAGCACATATTTTTTTACTAATAAACTGATTTACCTCACTAAATGTTAAATGCAGTAGTAAAAAAATCTAACCATTCAGAGTAATAGCCAAGCTATATGCACTGAATAGTATAGCTAAGGCTCGACAACATTTTTGGAAAAAAGCTATCCTGTATAGATCAGCAGTAGCCAGGTTGGAAGTAGTAGCTTAAATGGCTATCAGAAAGCTAAGAGAATACAATTGTCAGATGGAAATTGATATGAACATTGAACAAAGACCAAGCAGTTAACAGTTTAAGTCATAGGCCCTCAATGTACCCTTGATGATTGAAGGGCATGACGTTTTTATCTCAGGCTTTAGACATATTACCAACAGGCAGCAGAGATAAGAGGCCAAGAACCATTCACTCAGAGAGGAACAAGCTCAGGTTATAATTACAGACCTGTCATGAGAGCATGAGCTCTGACTAGCTGAGGCAAAGCAGATGATCCACGGACAATATCGGCTTTTGATCAAGCACAGATAAAACTGTTATTCAAGAATGTCGTCCCCTTGTCTCTTGTGCTAAGAGGTGAGACTTTTCTGACACATTCTTTATGAGAGAGATTTGACTTTTAAGTTGATCTGCTTTGTAAATTGACATGTTGCAATGAAAAACCAGATGTATTGGTTGCAAGGATTTTACTTTGCTTTTGTGGAGGTTATTATTCCTTTTTTAATTAAAAAAGCAAAACTGCACATGACTTGATGCTCCTGAGTCATGGACACGGAAATGTCAGAACTATGAAGCTGGGCTTGATGAGCGCAAAGCAGATCAATAATATCTTTCAGGCAATGGTCTGAAATGACATATTCTGCTTTCAAAAAATGTATTGATATACAATTGAGTTTGTCATCTGGCAATAGAGTTATGGTTCAGGACAGCCATTTCTAAACACTAAGTATTATGTGATTATCTAAGAATTCCAGAATATCAACAAGACAATGTCAAAATGCTGAAAATTCAATAAGTCTTGTTCAAATGGCAGTAATCAATGCATGGAAATGATTATGCTTTCTAAAAAGTACTGCAGCAGGCTTATTTAAAAATAGTATCTTTCCCAAGTAGATGTATTTACTTTGGACAGTTTGAGAAACATGCATCAAAAAAGGTGAAATGAAATATTTGTAGTATACCCCATATATTACATTTAAAATAGCAATAAAATGGTAAGTAAAAATAGATCAGTGTTTTCACTTCTTACAAATTTTGTTTGGGTCTTTTGTGTATACAATAGTATGTTCCTTTTTTAAGGACCTGTATACACACAGACGATAGCGCTCTTCATGGCAGCCCTAAACGAGATAGTAAAGCCTGTTTCCAATATCTAACGCATTTTGTAATACTAATTGACTACATTGCTGTTACTTTAAAATCTTCTTTCTTTGCAAGGTCACTTGAGGCCAAGGCCTATCCTAGCAGCATGTGCAACAAAGAAGCATACTCTAAATGGGACCCCACTCCAGTTTGTTACTTATGCACACACCTACCCTGGAACAATTTATAGAATTTTCAAAATTAACTAAGGCATTGTTCTGGTCAGTAATCAAAACCGTGAAATTGTAAGGCAACAGTGCTATCAACTAAGTCACGGTGTCACCCAATATCCAGCCTAGTGAAAATGGAACATTGTTGGCTTGATGTTGCTCTCTGCATTTTTACTGCCAGAAACAACTTCTGTATTAGTTGAAGTTGGTCTTGGGAAAGGGCATTAATCAGCAGAACATGAAGTTCACTTGGTGGCCACTTAACACTTTCAATGCAAGGTATGAATTAAGTATGAGTTAAGTCATATGTCATTGAGCCTGTCAAAATGTGTCATATGAGAGAATTTGTATGACAGTATACAGCCACTGTAGACTCAGCCATTTTGTAGACGAGCTTTGCTGCCACATCTCAGTTATCTACCATAGTGCTGCCATCTAATGGATAGCCATAGAATGTTTTTTGGTGGCAACAGTTTTGGAACATCATGTTACACAATAAGTAGTTATGTCATTGTGGAAAAGAAATAAAGCTGCTGATGTTTTGAAAAAGCTACATTTGTTACAAGATGAATATTTTTATGAAAATGTTAGTGATTGATATAGTAACAATCAACTAAATGATGTAGATGTAGATACTGTAGGTTCTGGCACTGATGCAGATTGTTGCCTCAAAGGTGTTTCTGCATTACAAGGTGTCCAACTTTTCATGTCAGGACAGCACTATGTGAACATTCTGCCACAGAATAAGTGCAAACAGTCACCATATACCAAATGTTTTGTGTGCAACAAGCGTGGATAATGTAAAGAAACGTGTTATACTTGCGGCACATGATCTTCTAAACTGCTCTTTGTGTAATGCCATGCTTCTAGGACTCTCATTGAAATGCAGACTTTTAGTCATGTTGCTGAACAGTTTCTTTACATTCTTGACAGAGTTACTGTTAATAATAAAACTTGCATTCTAGAACAGTAATGATAGTTATCATATATGCATAGTAATAGATTGCTTAGTAGTCAGTGTGTTCAGAAGCTACTTGCACCTAACAGGGACTTGGACCCTTGTTTTCTCTTACAATAACTTGTAGTGGCCCTGTACAAGCATGTATACTTTACAGCTTGGATGTAAGGAATGTATAGGCTGTTTGGCCCAGGCTTGGTGGCCTGTGTCAAATACAATGTAATGCAACGTTTTTGTAAATTAGCTAGTATAGAGTCATGATTTATGTAACAGATTTGTGAGGGACTATTCCCGGTATCAACTTAGCCTGGTGTCATGGATTGTTTTACAGATGAATGAATACATTACTTCTATAAAGAAATGAACCTAATCAGATGTGATATACTTTTGGTGTACACCCTTTATGATTAATGTGTATTACTGATTAGCTGGTTTTGCCTATTAATTCAGAACACATGGTAGACCCATCATGTTTCCAGGCTTCCTTTTATTGGGATATCACTTGCTGAAGGAAATGTCCATGCCTACATTGTGTTGTCATGTTGATAATGTCAGGGTTTTGCAGCTATTTTGGATCCCAGTGAAAGATTAAACAAATTGAATATTACAAAAATCAGTAAATAAAGTATATACAGTAACTGTGTTAAACCTGCGCATTGGACTGTAAAACCTTACAAAACCAGAAAGACATGAAGTTCAAAATCACATAGCCCCTAAGTCCTAATATAAAAGCAAAAGGAGTGTTTTCCTTTTTTGTCCACAAGATCATTAAGCAGATGGTAAACTAATTTATATTTTAATTAAAAAAATATGCCACCACTATCAAATAAGTCAACCTTTCCTTTCACACAGTTAGCATTGCTAGCTGCCTGCCTTTACTACCCTGTGGAACCCTGTACAGTATATACTGTATACACTAGGGCTGACAGATTGAATATTGCTATTCACTTATAATTCAAATTCATATTAAAAAATAATGTATTTGGCAAATGGTAACATTCAATTGTAAAAGAATGGTCCTTTATTTTACCTTAC
Organism: Polypterus senegalus; assembly: GCF_016835505.1. Lineage (NCBI taxonomy): Eukaryota > Metazoa > Chordata > Cladistia > Polypteriformes > Polypteridae > Polypterus > Polypterus senegalus. The sequence continues at coordinate 68,850,975 of NC_053170.1, read as the reverse complement.
AATAATTTTGCCTTTGTGTTTTTTCAGAAATGCTATGCTGCAATACTTGCTTATTTCGGATGTATGTGATGGTGTGGGATGGCTCCATGTTCCCACTCCATACTGGGAGCCTCTTGAACCCGACACATCAGATTTGGTGACAGCGGTGGGATAAGATGGCAATGGGGACTGAAGAATTGGAGATGGAACAGCAAGCAGGATAGGTGCCTGCCTTTTAAGAACCCACGAGACATGAGCCAGAAGAGGACTTTTAAGAACTCTGAACTTTTCAATGGGTGTGGTATAGCAGGTCCACTGCTCAGATCAAAAAGGGCAGTTTTTTCTTTAGGTAGTGTGGCTGGAGCGATTCCCGAGCGTTTCGTGATTGCGGGCGGTCCTCGCTTAAGTGCACAGATTAGGAGTCGTCTGCATCTGTAATTGTTGCCGGGAGTTGCTAATCGCCACACCTGATCCACGTCCCTGTTGTATATAATAGGAGCGAGTGTGGAGGGAAAAAAGAGAAAAAAAGAATAAAGGTTAAGGAAAAAGGCAGCTGGAAGAGAGGGAGCCAGTGTGTGCGTGAGAGAGAGTGAGCACAGACTCACTGGGAGCTGGGAGAAGCGAACCCTGGTGGGGTGTTTGGCCGATACCCGGGGGCCGATGGTTGTGGTTACTCCTGCTGAGCGTTGGTATGGAGCAGGGAGAAGGTTGGCTCGCCACAGCGAGATTTGGAGTGGAATCCCAGCATGAGCATCCTGGCCACTGGGGGAAGCCAAGTCTTGGTCTGGCAGATGGCTGAACGAAGCCAGGGATCAGGAGGCCAACAGACCAGCCAAATGGAGAAGGTCAGCTGCAGATAGGGTGACTCCCCTGGCGCATAGCCTAGATGGGAGAAGCAGGGAAGTCGCCAGTCGAAGAAGGCAGCAGGCTTTTTTTTAAAAGACTGCTTCCAACCATTGAAAGAAAAAGGGAACGGAGGTTACAGAAGAAGTCAGCTGGAAGTGAGGGAGCCGGTTTGTGTGAGAGAGAGCGAGAGCGAGCGAGTGCACGCAGACTTGCGGATGTTTGCTGGCAGCTGAGAGAGGCAAGCCCTAGCAGGGTGTTTAGCTGAACTGCACTTTTTGAACACTTTTTTGTTTTTTAATAAAAGCACAGTTCACTTTTGCACCTACCCTTTGCAATGCGTTGTGTGTTTTGTCCACATCTGCCAAGCTCATCCAGTCATGACAATTGACACAATGTCTAATTGTTTTATAATATTTAATTGTCCCCTCATAGGGAGAGGCGATTGAGAAGATGAGATGAGCTACCTTAACCAACGAATGTCTTTTGGAGGCTACTTGCTTGAAACATAATTCATTAAACAAACGTGTACTGACAAATAAATATTAAGATTATATGTTTGTGGTGATGCATGTGAAGGATCTGTGGCAGTTTGCAGGTTTGAAATAAAAAAGTTCTCACTGGCTCGATTGGGGTGAAGCTATGTATGTTACTGTAACCAAGTAATCCCCAGGGTATTGATGAGGAAATTTGCTGATTGCTGTAGAAGTTGAATTGGAACCCTGGTTTGGCGTTGACACCTAGCATATGATGTAGGTGCGCTATTAAAGGAAACTAGCTACACTGCTTGCTATGTTTGTACTGAGTTTATCTTCTGGGCTTGTGCTTAAAGGCCAAGGTGCTATTTTGGTATTTTTGCTATGATAAAGATTTTAGCTATTAAGAGAAAAGGTATCTAAGTGACTTTATTATCTAATATAGCAGAAACAGTAAGGATTCAAGATATAAAAGAAATAAAGTTAAGAAAAGTTTAAAGCATGCCTGCTGCTTAAATATTGTGTTTAGGCTAAGTTTCCTGTTGACAGGCTGGCTAAGATAAAAATGGAAATTGTGATTAAGCTGATGGAGTGGATGTCTCAAGGCACCATGCTGCAGCGCACTCTTAACACTTAAAAAGGTCATGCACTCTTGGGACAATGGAACTGATGAGCTGTCAGTCAGCAAAGTGGACCAGGTTGGTTGTGATCATTTAAGGTATCACTGTTCTGCCATGTCCTCTTAGCAACTAAATGTAACCAATAATGTTAAAGGTCTTTTGATTATGTAATGAATTCATTGGAATTGTGATCTGAAGTGTATAAAAAGTATTATAAAAAGTATAGTACTAGTTCCTTCTTTGTATCACTTACTCTGCTAATTAAGCGCTTGCTCTCTTGTAAGAATTAGAAAATAAAGAAGATTGATTGACATTTCCTCCTGCCTGCATTCATTACCTCAGTTAAATGGGGAGAACAGGGTACACGGTGGGAGGGCCAATAACTTTCTTCCACGGTACACATTTACAAGCAGATGTTTCTTTATTAGCACCCTGGCAATTGTAATCAAGGCATCTGCATTAGTACAAAAACAGCCTTAAAAGGATAGATTGGGCATCAAGAAAGATATAAAGATTGAGTGGAAAAGAAGAAAAGTCAGGATCAAGACAGAGCCAGGGGAGCTGAGTGGAAGCAAGCAATTGGGGATGATGCCCTGGGTAGAACATGCAGACTGCTCTCACAGGGTAGGATCACTCTAGCTGAGCACTATGAGCAGTAGGAGTGACCACCTGCCCTAAGAGACTCCCGTGGATGCCAAGGGATGGCAGTGAGAGAAGGAAGCAGGCCTTGCAATGACCTGCTGAATGCAGAGGAATGGTGGCAGGAACATAAAAAGGTTAACTGTGCTTGCATCTCTGCTTGCTGAGCAAACTGAACAGACTATTTTCAACCTTCATTTTTAACCTGTTTTGGATTTATTGATTTATTGAATTTCAACCTTCACTGAACAACAATCTTTTTATGAAGGTGTATTTATTTATTAGTAAAAACAGTGCTGCACTTTGGATGTGAATACTTTTTTGACTTGTAATAAAAAAAACTGAGCATTTCTGCATCTATACTAGCTGGGTTATGTGTCCTCATTGCCCAGCCCATCCTTGGTTTCTGACTATTTTTTTTGAGTCCTTCATGTTATTCTTTGACCATTGGACACCTGCCGTAGCACTCAACTGGAACCCTGCTCTAAAACTTTTAAAACTGGTCTACTTTTAAAGCTGAAATTTGTTTTAAACTGTAACTTACGCTACTTGATTTTTTTTTTTTTGCTGCTTAGTAGCAAAATGTTTAAGTTGCTGCTATTGAATGTGTTTGCCAAATTAAAAATTATAGTGAAGTGGAAATAATTTAGGATCATTACAATGCGACCTATAGTCAATTAAATAACTCCATTTGTGAAGCACAAATAGACTCATTTATTGTATATAAAATGTAGACAGGTATTGACATCACATTTTTTGCACCCAAGGATCAGAGAGGCAAATAGCAGAGTGAAGGGCTGGAGGATTAGGAGGAGGTAAGGGATGGGGAACTTAAGTAATGAGTATATTTAACGTGTTTAAAAAATCAATCAAAAGTGATTTTGTTTGGGCTTTTAATATGCAATACAGCCATCTACTGTACAATGTTTCAGGTCCATTTTTTTGTTTCCGTGTACAGAAAAATCTCATTTTTGCAAAGTGATGTGTTTTCCAAGTAGGAGCTGCATCTGTGCAGAAGTCATAAGAACTGCATGCTTTGCAGAAACACTACAAGCAAAAAAGCAAAAATATTAACAACAGTGAAACATACGAAGGCATGTTAAATAAAAATGTGCATGTAGTTGCACTTAGTACTGTTAATGTTTGAATATATTTAAATATGTGCTACTTACTTATTTACTTATTTGTATAATTACTTATTATTAATCTGAGTATTCAGCCTTAATTTTTGTATAATTTGACAGCCCTAGTATATGCATATGCCAATTTTTTAATATTTGCAACAGACTACAGTAAAATTAAATATACAAGTTTTTATTCTTTCAATTATATGTATTATTTCTAGTGTTTTGTGCTAGTTGGTACTGGCCATCTGAAGACAAGGCAGAAGAGGTTTAAAAGGGTTAGATTTAAGACGTAACAAGACTAGTAACAAATCTGAGGTTACAATGCAATGCTAAACTGACTGGAATCATGTGGACAGAGCAGCAATTACATTAACAGGCCTAGTTTCATCTGGGTCAGGGCATATCTTTTTTCACTTGAGTACGTTTTATGGGTGCATATTAAATGAATAATCCATCTAAAAATATATATTTTTTTATCTTTTACTTTCCCTGTGTTGTATGTAGTAATGACCAAGAACAATTTTTAATGTAATGTTTTTATAGAAAGAGGAGATAAAAAAAATTCTGATACAATAGGCATCAAAGGAGACAACTGCTGAACATCAGCAAACATAATCAAAACATCCAGTAAAAAATTGCAAGATGCATTATCCACCATTCAGGTATCCTGATGTATGCTCCAAGCATGTGTATTTTACCTAAAATATTGTTGTATAAACAACTTCTAGAAAATTCACCCGTGTATGGCAGTCCAATAAAAACACAGCTGACCTTCTGAATTAAAGACCCATCTCACTCGTCATTTATTTAATTGGCTGTTTGAGAAATTTTACTGGTGAATTGATGTTCTGTTCTTTGAAGCATCGCAGATATGCACAAATATGGCACTTACTTTACGTGATGTAATGTTTTCAAAAGTCTTTCTATAACTACATCCCTCAGACCAATTTTATCATGTGAAGTGCATAATAGTTAGTGAACAAACTATTACTAGGCAGAAATCCTGACCAATGAATGGCAAGAGCAGTGAGTCTTCAATTCAAAAACTCATTCTTACTTCAGCATGCTCTACTTTCGTTCATTTTGATTTCCGAAAATTATTTATTTACCAAAGTACTTTAAGAAAACTACATATGTTTGGGATGTTGTGAGCATGCAACTGGATGCCTTACTTGTGGATTGTGCAACACAAATAATTTGAGATTATTTTCATAGAGGTTTTGGTATTATTTGCTGTTGTTCAGTGTTGGTTCCAATATACACCTATTTACAGCAGGAGGTTTGTTACAAACATCCATCAACCCATTAATCAACCGACTATATCCTAACTACAGGGTCACGGGGGTCTGCTGGAGCCAATCCCAGCCAACACAGGGAGCAAAGCAAGGAAACAAACCCCGGGCAGGGCGCCAGCCCACCACATGGCACGCACACACACACACCAAGCACAATTTAGAATCACCAAAGTACCTAACCTGCATGTCTTTGGACTGTGGGAGGAAACCGGAGCAAACTCACGCAGATATGGGGAGAACATCTGATCTACAAATTGTCACTCCATAATGTCTAGAATGAATTGCTGCATTTCACCTTTTAATGGTCTTCTAAGGTTCTAAGCAGCCATAAATTACAAGTTAAAATTAGTGGTTGAACAAGGTCCATGGATTATAAAATGCATCACATCACATTTCGAATAGCTAAAATACAATACCAGTATGACACTACATTGAATTTAAAATTTGGCATAATGACTTATACACTTTAATACCAAATGACCTGTTACCATTACTTTCTTCTTACCAACCTGTCAGACAATTAAGCCTCTGACGTTAACCTTTTCACTCTTACAAAGAGTGGTTTTGCAAGTGTCAGCTAGATTTAATTTAGCCTTTTCATCCCTTATTGTTAGTGTGTGATGCTCCATCAGTAGTCATATCACATCTTACTTAAAAGCTCACCTCTGCTTTCTTGTATTATGTATGGCTCTATTTGTAATTGTACATTTACATTCAAATTGTCTGTATCATTGTTATCTAATATTTCCTCTACATCGCAGTACAAAGTCATTTTGCTTATTCTTATATTTTATCATTTATTGCAAAATATTGTTTTGCATGTGGCTATTTTTTGCTTTACTGTGTTCTGCAAAAGGTGCTAAACACTCACTGACTGAAAATGTAGCAGTCTGACATCACCAACTCCTAATTTTCAGCATATACTGAATTTATTAATGAGACCTCTCAAATGATTGTTAAATAAATGTAAGTATTGATGCCCCAGACAAAATTTTGGAAATTAACTTCATATTATATAGCTTTTTTATTGAAGATTGCTCTGTCTCACTCTGTAGGACCCTGGAAGAGAATCTTTCTTATTACAGTGCAATGAATAGCCTGCGGAGAAACTTGAATTATTTTTAGTCTTAAGGTTAAAGATTCCTGAGAGAAAGAGCTTTTATAAATGACCTAGAAAATATCTTCTACAGCATGTGGGTACTTGGCTTTTAAACGTAAATGGATTATCTTCACTATAATTTGATGTTGCCTCATAGATAATGTTGACACCCAGTCTTTAATAAAAGAGGCTAGAGAAATGATCTACTTTCAGCCAGAACCATAACTTCTGTGTAGAAAGCTTCTCCAATATGTCTCTCAGAACCAGTGCAAACTATAGATACATAAAACAATTTTCTTAATTTAATGAAAATATGCCATTAATTAAGTTTTAAAATAAATAAAATTGGCACAATGTAAAACTTATGTTCTAAATTTTGATCAAGCTTTTACTGCCTCAAAACTTCAATTTGGATGCACAAACGAGTTTCTATTAACAACTTCCTCCAATTTGGAAGAAGAGAACTGCCAGGTTTCCATAGAAACAGTGTTTCAACTACAGAAATAGTAAAATGCAAAAGCTATTTTAAAAAGATGTGATTTAAAAGTCGAACTACTTCAGACTAAAATTCTTAACATGCTTTAAATATCTATTGCTTAATTGAAGTTTCAAAGAGATCTGAGTTCATCCAAGTTTATTAGGAAACTGAATTCATTGCTAACAGTTTATCTGGGTTAATCCAAAAGTGTTTCCAAGTTGAACCAGGTTTTGTTCTCTAGCTTATGAGTATTTTCTTTTTGCTTATGTTAATTTTTAATTATTATTACAGTATTTTTATTTAAGTCCTGTTTATATGGATCCACAATACAATCTACATGATGCCCCACAATAAGATTGGTGCTAGGGATGTTGTTGGTGCAGGGTATCAAATAGTCCAAAAGTGCTTCAGATGAGATTTACATGTTCACTTCCTGTTAGAGTCAAATAAAGGCAAATTATCTGAGACCATAGAAAAACAAACAGCAATTTGAAGAGAAGGAAAAAGTGAATCTTTTTTATCATAGGACATATAGAATGTGAGGAAGTTATACTCTCTTTTTACACAGTATAAGGCAGATCCAGTAAGTTTGTAAAAGATACTTTCTCGTGTTTTTATTTTCTACCTTATTTTTGGGAATACAGTCTTCACTTTTAATCATTTTAAACTCTATTCACATACTTATTCCAGGTGAGTAAAATCCTCAAAGAACTACTCCATTGACATTTCGGTATTGGGGAATTGTTTCCACATCTCTACTTAGAGAACAGAATATATATTGCTTTCCAATAAATTATTCTAATCCATTGTGTGCTTTCATAGATATTGTCTGTCTAAAGCTGGATTCAGTTGAGCTCATACTTATGCCACACGTCACCTGGAGCAAAAACTGTGGCTTTAGCATGAATGTCACTCCAGCCTGACTTACTTGTTGCAAAAACACCTGAGTACCAGAAGATGGTGGCACTAGCTTGCTAGCATTCTTTTGTCCGATTGATGTTAGTGATGGCTTAACACTAGATTTACCAGAGCCTACAAGAAAACTCATAAATCCGGCCACCTTAAATCCGTTCGCACCTCTCCGTCAGCATCTTTTGTCCTGTAAATGTGCCAATTAAGACAAGCTGCAAGCAGCCTGCTATTCCATTCCCCATTGTCACAGAACGTTTACTAAGTTCTCTCAGCTCATGCCTTGTTTTATTAACTGGGAGTGAACTGCTGGAGTTTTAGAGTGAAAATAATAGATCGTTATTTGGAACACATGCATTTCATATGTGTTCCGTTTCTAGAGTAATCTGTGTAAACATTGCTAAAACAGAAACTTTTTCATATTTTAGAAATAAATGTTACAAAATGTAGGCATATACTATAAAATGTATGAAGCCTGAAGTCCAAAGATCAAATAAACACTTTAAAAAAAGGTTCAAGGACTATCCAAAAGCTTCCATGGCGTTGTAGTAAGAGTTGCTGACTTGTAATCAAGGGGCCACCGGTTTGATTCCCACTGCCTCCTATATTTGCTGTTTTCAGTAGTGACCTGCTATTATTGTTAAAATTATACAGTACACACATATATTTGGTTTGCGCCGGTACATTTATAGTACTGTACTTATAAAAGTTACCTTTTTTTTTCACTTTTATTCTCTCACTCATGAACACGATACATACTACCGCCCTAGGGATCTGACACTGTTAGTTTTTATTTGAAAATGGAAATAACTTTAGATGTGAGTGGTGTTTTGAGGCAATAAACTGTACATTCTCTGATCTGGAGAGATAAAAGCTGATCCACAAACGCTGATGAATCTGCCTTCTTCGTATCTCACTGTCACTTTATTGTTTTATTCAGTTTTATTGAGTGTTTCTGCTCACGCAGATTTAGTATGCACCTTATGGTGTATGATGTCAAAAAAATAAATAAAAATAACACAGATGTAGGTATATATGAAATTTTGAAGAAATCGTTTTATGTCCTGAATAGTACCAATCAGAAAACATCATTGCACTAATGCAATATTATTTGAAAATGAACAGCGTCAGATCGGGTGTGAATTTACACTGGCGCTGTTACTTAGAGTCAGATCAGGAGAGGCAGGGGCTGATGGGTTGTTACAGCATGATCGTCATTAAAAGAATAAAACTGAAAAAAGGTAACTTTTATAAGTACCATAAATTTATACCTAATGTCTCTTTCTTTTTTTGTCTGTTTTTTATCTGGGAGTGAAGAGGAGTTTTACAGTGGATACAGCATACTTGTTCTGTTATATTTTTACTTTTGTGAAAGTGTTTACTTGATCTTTGGACTTCAGGCTTCATACATTCTATAGTATATGCCTACATCTTGTAACATTTATTACTAAAATATGAAAACGTTTCTGTTTTAACAATGTGTTTACACAGATTACTGTATAAACGGAACACACGTGAAATGTGTGTATTCCAAATAAATATCTATTATTTCCACTCTAAAACTCCACTTCACTCCCAGATAATCAATCAAGGCGTGAGCTGGGAGAAGTTCGTGCACATTCTAAGTTGGTGGGGGGATGGAATAGCCGGCTGCTTGCAGATTGTCTTTATCAGCACATTTAGAATACAAAAGACGCTGGCAGAGAGGTGAGAACAGTTTTAAGAATTGATTTAAGGTGGGATGGATCTACAAGTGTTTTCGTAGGCTCTGGTAATTCTAGTGTTAATCGGCACATTTACAGGACAGAAGATGCTGACGGAGAGGTGCGAACGGATTTAAGGTGGGCCAGATTTATGAGTTTTCTCGTAGGCTCTGATAATTCTAGTATTAACAACACTACCAGAAACTAGAAGCAGTCAGGTAAACAGGTTTTTTTCCTTAATTGCCCTTTGAGAGTAGCACAAATCTGAAACTTGCACCTTTGCAAATGTTTCCTGGCCTCCTAAAAGTCCAAAAAAGGACGCTCCCCAGCCGGCCCATTTATGGCCTTGCATCCACTCCAACCCCCACCCCTAGCAGACTTCAACTTATGCAGGCACAAAAATGCAATGAAAATGAGATGAAAGTCCAAACATGTATTACAAGGGAGAGGAAACTTTAAGTATGTAGCTTGTGGGGATACTCAACACAGGAATCTTTATAAATTGAGGATTTATCATAAAAAAAATAGAAAAATAAGACCAAATGCACAAAAGGGAAAAAAGAATTGTCCAAAATACAATTCAAAGGCAAACAAGACCTAATACACAATCCAATGAGCAGTTACCAAGGATAACAGTAAAGAATCCATTACCCAGAAATAACAAATGAAAAGCAATACTTATAAAACTTTTACACAATCAACCTTTACCGGATCCTTCTGTCTGATGTCATTGTAAAGGCAAAGGAAAGACCCAGCAGTAGTGTCATCAGGGCGGCCCCATCTCCTGGTGTTCTACCCATGAAACATAAGCAAAGGCTGCACATTTTGCAATATACAACACAACATAATAAATGATAAACACATACAACAAAAAATGACACAAAAACATGAAAAATAATAATTGAGAAATAACATAAAACAGAAAATAAATGCAAGGCTGAAACATAACATATTGATTAAAAATTGTTTTTTTAAGGTGTCACAGTCTTCTACTTTGCGGAATGTAGCCTTCTACTTTGAATTATTTAATATATTATGACTGGTACAAGGTGCAGCAGCAGCTTGCTATGTTTAGTCATGCAATCTATGTTCCCTTATAAAGCTTTTCACTGATTGCAATCTGTGTTTCTTTGCTGAAAATCTTTAAGAATGCAGCATCTCAGTAGTTACAAAGAGATTCATAACACAAAAATAAGAAGCAGCTTTTAGAGTAACTTTAAATGAAGTACCATGAGCCTAAAAAACAAAGTTTATTTCCTCGGAAAGACACAAGAGAATTTAAAAAAGAAACATGAAACACTTTTTCCCTTTGCTCATGGTAAAAAAGATGTCTAATGACTTCATCATACAGCAAAATACATTGTCACGACCGTAATTAGCTTCAAAACTCTGGATGCGATCCGTTTTGGTCGCAACCTGAACATAATTTCCCCATAAGATTGTATAAATACAATTAATTGCTTCAGACCGTATGAACTGTATGTAAATATATATATATATTTTAAGCACAAAAATATTTAATTATACCATTTAATGCACAGTGTAACAGTAAACTAAATGTAAAAACATTGAATAACACTGAGAAAATCTTGAACAACAGAGAAACTAACATTGTAAGAGTTCGCAATAGACCTTTGCAAGCTGCTCGCTGTGAACTATTTTTATGAGTTTTAAGCACAGGGAAAAAAAAATAAATGTCACTTCTCTTACAAAACTTTTCAAACCATCCTCTACTGGCTTTAAATTCCTCACCTTCGCCATTCGAAGAAGGTTTTTTTTTTTTTAGCAAATCGCCATGAATCTTCCTGGCTTTCTCGCATATGATTGTCTCGCTGACGCTATCCCCTGCAAGGTGCTTCTCATTCAATCACACTAGCAACAGTTTTTCCACCTCTTCCAGCACTTGAGGCCTCTGCTTGGTTAACATTGTAACTCCTTTTGCAACATCAGATGCTTTGTTAGGCCCTGTACTGTATACGCAAACAAAAGAAAATGGGAAACGGAGAATGGGAGATCATTCGCATGTAGGGAAATTGGCCGCCAGTGTTTTTGTTTGCCACCAGAGCATGTGGTCGTGAACAGTTGCAAAATTCTGGCAAACTTTTTGATCGTAACCCGATTTGTACGTGTTCAGAAACGTTCGTGACCAGAGGTTCTACTGTATGTTGTGTTTTATGTAATATACTCCATACTCATTCAGTTTCTGAACAAGCCTTATCTGCTACTGAGACTGTGAATGCACTGAATTAGACCTTGCATTGAATTTGGAGGAAATTGGAATGTTCAAAAAGAAAGAAAGAAAGAAAGAAAGAAAGAAAGAAAGAAAGAAAGAAAGAAAGAAAGAAAGAAACCCAAATGGACAAAATTAATTCTGGTCACCACAGTTCTGAGTCAACACTAACAGCAGAGCCACAGTGCTGGTGTTAGCCTGATGGTGTTCGGACCTGAGCTCACACTCCCCTTCAACTATAAAACCTGAGCATTCCTCTTTTTTAGCAGTCTTTGCTAGGACTCAGTCTTGTATGATTATTCATTTTTGAAAAATGTTTTGGTTTAAGTAAACTACACTAAACAGGGTGGAATCCCCAAATCTTCAATTTCTTTTTGTCTCTTATTACACAACATTTAATGAGTCAGCTTTGAATGATCTTTATATTATTATTAAATATTATTGATATTATAGGCCTCTGCATAATAAGATCATCTCTGTAGAAGAATTTAAATAGTAGAGATGCTAAATTAAAACTTTATATAAATTTTATATATCACTATAAAAATAATTGTCACTCTTTTTCACAGATTTTTAAAGTCAACAACATCAGTAACAATTTTTAGAATCCCAGTGGTTATTGAAATGAGCTGTATTTCTCAACCCCGGTCACTGTGTATCACTTGAAACTGGACTGGCTAGAGGGGGAAAATTGAAAATACCAAATTCATAAGGCCAGACTTGCCCACCTTGAATGACACAATTGGAGTTCTCCCTGTTACAGTGTAACATCCACGGACCACACCCGAGAGAAACATTTTGGTCTATCAAGTCCAAGCGACGATGGATGTTACAATACAGAAAACACCATCCAATGCAAAATGGCTTCGCAGGTTAATGTTTTCAGATTATTTTGCCCCTTGAACGGAAACACCGTCTAAGCATATAGATTTCTGAACCCCATGCACACTGACATGTGCCCATGCTATAAAACAGTGGCACAATAGTAGAATTCCCTTATATTAAACTACTTCTCCAATACACAGTGGCTCAAAAAAAATTATGCTTTTTGTAATAGAAAGAGTTTATTTATGTAAACATTGGTAAATGAAAAGAAGTATATTGGCTTATTATAAAAAGTCCATATCAGCAGTCCACATTGATTCTTGGCATCTTTTTTTTTATTGCTTATTTCTCTTACCAACTCATTGTTGTGCCAAGAGCAAGAGGGCTGTGAGGGGATGCTGTGGCTCAAAGCTTTCTTGCTGGATACTGCAATCACCTTCACTATCATATGGTGCTTGCAAAGCTCTCATGCCAAGTCCATAACAAACTGTATCCTACCTTATCTCTTGTCCATGTCTGTGTTGAGAACTTCTCTGTTGCCATGTTGCTTTTTATGGAGGAAAAGCTCTCATCTATTTTTTTACGGTAGAGAGCCATGTTTTTTGGTAAGTAGCTACTTGGTCAGGGAGAGTAACCTGAAGAAATTTCCATAGTAATTTTTCCTTTTGTCTATGAAAAATCCAACAAGATACATTCCACAGTGTCAGATGATTGCATGGGATCTTTCCCCAAATAGGGAATAGCATGTTTTTGCTGTTTACATCAGAGCTACCCAAAACTGATGTCAGACATTTAGGTTTGTCTGCAATGTACTAAATTAGAGAGCTTTTACATTTTGTCAGGCATAACAGTTATGTTCTGAAATGGATTGTATGAGTAACATATGGTGCAATTCTAATATAGCAGGAAACTTTCAGTCTACAGACACTTCTGGTATCTTGACAAAGTCAACTCAAAAATTCTGTAACTAGTAGCTTCCATGCTTTTACCGCCATAAGCCCCATGCACATAACAAAAAATAAAGAAAGCCGTCATTTCATCTACCATTGAGTCCCACATTGAATTGGTCTTTTGGGCTAAAGTCACCGTTCAATAAGAAGTGTATTACAGCATTTTCTTGTTGCATAGGGATAGAAAATTGTCAAGATGACTAGTTAATCTTGCTTTGGCATAAATTGTTAGGCATGTCATGTCCATGAAAACACTCAGTGGGCCACCTTCCAGCACTGTACTCTTTGCCCAAGGCTTGCTCTCTCAACTTTGTTCTATCTCTCAACTTGTCCTTTTCCCCCATGGAAACTGATGCTGACTCGGTAGTCTCGGCTCAAATATGTTTGCAGGAAGAAGCTTCGGATGTCTCTGCATGGGACTCCAGCTTACACCCAGGGATTTATCTGACCCTACCTACTGCCCCCCGCCAACCATCCAACCCTGAAACCATCAAAGTCAGCAAAGTCCTGGCTCTGTAATATTTACAAGCCTCCTTGGCAATCAGACTGCTTGGGTGGCTAAAGCAGCTTGCCATTATGTACTTGTTACTCAAAGTTATTAAAAAAAATCTTTGTGATACAATTTCCGGTGATTTTATATGGTTTTTTTTTTTTGCTAACTGAAATAGATGGAGCACTGACTGTTTTTCATATTTCTGTATGATATTTTTCATCACTTGTAATGGAATAATGCAAGTGATTAGAAGAACATTTTTTCAGTAATTATTGTTTGGGTGTGTGCAAGAGACTGAGACAGCAGTTCATAGTTGGGCAGAAACATTCAATAACCTTGAAAATGACAGCTAGTTTTGATTTTTATTTATTTATTAATTTTATTACAATCAATACATAGCAATCAAGTTTTAACAAAAAAAAAAAAGAATTATGCTAAGAACAGATCGATCCCCACCCTTGAGAGAGAGCAAGCCAAACGGTGTAAAATTTAAGGCTTTTAAAAATACCTAAATCAACAAATTCTATGTGCTTTATGAAATCATTTCAAAATATTACTGATTAGATCCTGCCATGTTTTGAAAAAGTCTGCACAGATCCTCTAACTGAGTATTTGATTTTTCCAATTTTAAATAATATAACACATCAGTTTCCCACTGACTTAAAAGAGGAGAGTTTGGGTTCTTCCAGTTTATCAGAATAAGTCTGCGTGCCAACAGTGTAGTGAATGCAATCACAGTTTGTTTGTCTTTCTCCACTTTAAGACCCTCTGGAAGAACCCCAAACACAGCTGATAATGGGTTAGGAGGGATTGTGAGTCCAAGACTGTCTGAGAGGTAATTAAAAATTTTTGTCCAGAATAATGTTAATTTGGAGCAGGCCCAGAACATGTGACCTAGTGAGGCTGGGGCTTGGTTGCAACGTTCGCAGGTTGGATCATGCCCTGGAAATATTTTGGAGAGTTTTAGTCGAGACAGATGTGCTCGATATATAATTTTGAGTTGTATAATTGTATGCTTTGCGCATATGGAGCTTGAGTGAATTCTCTGCATTGCTACTTTCCACTCCTTTTCTGATATATTAATTGAGAGGTCATTTTCCCAGTGTCCTCTTGGATCTTTGAAAGGAAGGGATTGTAAAAGGATTTTATATATTGTAGAGATGGAGTCTAACTCCTTGAAATTGAGCAATAATTTTTCCAGCGTGGATGAGGGTGCAAGATGAGGAAAATCTGGAAGGTTCTGTTTAACAAAGTTCCTGATTTGAAGATAGTGAAAGAAATTTGTAGCTGGAATGTTAAATTTGGAACGTAATTGTTCATAGGATGCAAAGACGTTGTCTATATAAAGGTCTCTAAGCAAGTTAATTCCAAGTTTTTTCCAGATATTAAAAACTGCATATGTTTGTGAGGGTTGAAAGAGGTGGTTCTTTTGCAGGGGTGCCACAGAAAGAAGCTTCTCCGTCTTAAAATGCTTTCTACATTGGTTCCAGATTCTAAGTGAGTGGAGCACAATTGGGTTATTAGTGTATTGCCGATAACGTGTGTTTATTGGAGCACAAAGCAAGGAATACAAAGAAGTACTGCAGGATTTTACTTCTATTGCGGTCCATGCCTGAGTTAAAGTTAAAACCATATGCAAATGAGGTCAAATGCAAGCTGTGGGAGAGATGCAGCAATTCACATTAAGCGGCGCAACTTGCATTGGAAATGGGGACAGGGGAGTTGCTTGGGACCTTAAAACAAAGAAAAATATCATTAATCACATTTTCTGAATAGAATTTTAGATTTACAACAACATAAGAATGTACAGTGTAGTCTAGGAAAGAATGGAGTATGATATACTTTACACATAGATGAATTAAATTAAATTTATCAATACAGTACCCACGCATGTTGTAAACAGTGGTTATACTGTTAATTTTGAAAACAAACAAATAATTCACTAATGCATGGTTCATATTGGATGACTGTTGTTCTCATAGTTTCTCTAATGGAAGCCAATTTAGAATATTCATTCAAAGGTAACATAGACGCCTCTTCAGTGTGGGATGAAATCACAATTCCAAATGAAAGGAGATGGAAGAGAAACTGTAGACTGCAACTGTAGATGAATTACTAGACTCATGAGATGGGGACATATGTATCATTACAAAGTCTCCTGAATGATGCAAAGCAGGTAACAAAGCCAAAGATATGTGCATTTATTAAACACACATACACTAAACAAATTATTGTATTAAAATGTGTTCAGCACTAATTCAATGACTCCCACTTATTTTAAATGAATAACTTTCTTGACTTACTAATTCGAATCACTATTAGTATTTAACAGTCCACATCATTAGGGTGGCACAGTTGCACAGTAGTAGCACTGCTGCCTCACAGTAAGGAGACGAGGGTTCATGTCAAGGATCCTCCATGTGTGGAGTCTGCATGTTCTCCACGTGTCTCCCACAGTCCAAATACATGCAGGTTAGGTGAATCGGCGCTCCTAAATTGTGTAGTTGGGGTGGTTGTGTGAGTGTGTTTGCCTTGTGATGGACTGGTGCCCTGTCAAGGTTTTTTTCCTGCCTTGCATCCTGTGCAGGCTAGGATAGGCACCAGAATCCCCGTTCAGGACTAAGCAGGATAGAAAATGAGTGAATGACTGACAATCCCCATCATTAACCATATGTAAACGTAAAGTGAAATAAGTCGAGTACAACTGGAAGAAACCAGAAAATAGACAATACTGTATGTGTATATAGGAAGGTATCTAAAGCACATCCTTTTAGCATTCATCTCTGTGTGAAGCTGAGCTTTTTCAACTTTTCAAAGTTCAAAATGGGAATAATGTAGACTTGAAATTTCTTTTTTGAATGCAGTTTGTGGTCTCAGTAGAGTCTAATGTATGTGCATCCCCTTGTTGCTTTGGTCTACTACATTGTGGCTGGAAATGTTCAAGTGTATATATGGGATTCAGTGCATAGCAGAGAACTTGGAAAGGCACAACTACAAATTCTCAGACATCTCTTTCAGTACTCAGTCTGTAATGGTCATTCTCTTCATTCTCTGTCTATTTGTTTTAAAGTATGAGTGAGTAAGTAACTATAAACATTATCATTTGTTTAGTTGAGAAGGCCATCATACTTAATACACTTTGCTGGGAAGTAAACATGGGACTGATCAAAGATAGTGGTAATGAAACAAGAGTCAAAACTTCTATTGAACATGAAAAGAAATATAGTTTAAAAAAGGAGAGAGAAAGAAGTCAAAATGATATTAACTTTCTGCAGTCTGTAACACTAACATTTGACGCTGGGTTGGTGAAATCGTGAGGCATCATACCACCCCTGGACAGCATTACATTAAATTTGTTATAAAGGAACAACAGACTGAGTGCGGTGACAGCTGACTTCAAATCGTTGCTATATCTAAAGGCTTTGTAAAGACTGAAAATTTTATTTCAATTGCGAAATGATGACCTTCAACAAGAGCAACTGTCTTGTCATCATTTTTTAAAAATAAAATGATAGAAGGCATTCATTCTATTGCAACCCACCTTTAATTACATTACTATTGTTAAGCTTGTGGGTTGCATTGCATTATAAACCTATCTGCTTTGTAAATCATTTTAAGATTCTTTTTGATGTGGAAGGTGCTATATAAGATAATGATTGGTTTGTTGTATATATTGTGAGGGGCGCCTGGCATCCTTACCCTAGGATGGGAGGACAGGGCGATACAGTTTACACAGGGCTTAGTCTACCCCAGGATCCCCGAGGCTTGGATTACCACATGGGTGCCCACAGGATATGGCAGGTATTGTAGTCCCATGGAACAGTCCTTTTGGGTACCAGGGGGCCTACCAATGGGAGCTCCAGGACTGGGGAGTCCATATTTTATGAGTTTTCCGCCTCACCCAGAAGTGCTGACAGACCATGTGTGTGGAAGATCGGGAGCACTTCCGGGGCATCTAGAAAAAAAGGAACTGCCTACCTTGCATCAGGGAGCCAGAGTCAGGCGGAGGTGGACAGAGCTTGGGAGAGGAGTGGAGGAGGCAGTGAACAGTGAAAAAAGGAAGGAAAGAGTTGTGCTATTGTCGTTGCTCCTATTTGTACTTGGGGCTGTGGTGGGAAGTGCTTGGTTTAACACTAGAATTATCGAAGCCTACGAAAAAACCCACCTTAAATCCCTTTGCACCTCTCCATCAGCGTCTTTTGTTTTGTGAATGTGTCGATCAGAACAAGCAGCAAGCAGCCTGCTGTCCCATTTCCCGCCTTGACGGAGTTCAGCTCTCCCAGGTCAAGCCAAGGCTCCTTATCTGTGTGTGAGGTTCCTGGAATTGTATAGGGTAAATAATACAGTATATTGTTAATTGGAATAAATGCATTTCATGTGTGTTCTGTATCTACAAAGATCTGGGTAAGTGTAAGATTAAAGGAAATGTGATGCAAGAAATGCTGAACATATACCTAAAGCAGAAACTTTTTCCATGTTATACTAATAATGACATGAAGTGTATAATGTGTGAAGACTTTAGTTCAAATTTCAAATAAACATCAAGGTCATAATAAGCCCTCTTAGAAATGGGGTGATTGCATGTGCCCAGTCAGTCTGATTCCAGCAATCAGGAAGTTCTAAAACTAAGATTTGTTACCAAAAATCCCCAATAATTGCAATACTAATGCCAAAAAAAGTAACACAAACAGAAGAAATGTTAATGTAAATAACACAATTATCTACTAGTTAGCAGACCATAAAACACAGCACCCTAGGAACATCACATGTGCAGTTAGAGGGAAGAAATGGGCTATCAATAAAGAATCATTTAGTCAGTCAGAGTTTATTTAGCTGCAAATGTCTTATTTGCACATAGCTTGTGCAGAACTTAAAATGATGTAATTTTATTAACTGTGCAGTTTATAATTGTTTACTTCTCTTACTATAATAATAATAATAACTGTAGTATACTTTAAACCTTGTTCTTTTTGACTTCTGAGAAGGAAGAATGAAGTCATTTCATACATGTAAACTTAAGAACAATTAAATATTTTAAGTGCATTTCCAAAACAAAAAATGATGGTTTTTATTCAATTCAGTTTAATTTTATGTATCTCTCTTTTCAGGACACATGAGAGGTTATTGAATAATGTCAAACAGAATTACAGAAATGATAAAATATAGAAGGGCATGAAATTTCTTATTACAATGGTACAATATACTCTAACTATGTGTTGAAATTTTCAGTATTATGTGATCATTTTGTGGTAGTGGGTAATCTAAGATTTGCACCATCTGAAAACGGTTTATTGCAGGAACCCCAGGAACACCTTCAGCCCTGACCGGGCATGTAGACACTGACACAATGAGACACTGAAAAGCACTACAATAAACTGATAAATAATAATGAATACATTACATAAATAGCAAAAAAGTACAAACAAAACTACAAGAAAACATGTACGCAAAAACCCTGCCCAGTTTCCAGATGGCAATAATTATCTATACACTACACAATAAACAATTGATACTAACCACAGAGTCCAGAACAGTCCAGTATAGTAGGTGCAGATGATGATGAACATGTGAAATGAAAACCCTGTGAACAGCCCTCTGAAAAAAATGTAGAGTTTTGTCCTACCAGGTGCTTGTTATAGCATGAGGATTGGAGGTGTTTGGGAGTGTTCCTCAGACAAAGACAAAGCGAACCAAGAAGAAATTCACACAGACAAGCAGGCACAGGACAGCACATACATCCAAATGAAACTGTAATCCAAGGTAGTGGTAGTTTGTAATCCAATAGCATGTGTGATGACTTGAAACAAAACTTGACCGGTGATTGTGATTCTTTCAGCATCTTTTTGGGTCTTTTTTTAAAAACGTGCCTTATTACTTACCAACAACTCCTGCACCCTCTGAATCTATTCAACAGTGCTATGCTGCTGGGGCTGCTGGGAAATGTAGGCTATTTTAAGTAGGCTGCTTAGTAGGTCGAACTACCTGTTTGTGGAGTTTTTTTAATTCTTCTACTAGCTGTACTACCCTTCTAAGTAATCAACGTAGACCTCAGCTTCAATGTTTGCAGTGCACCATGCAATGCATATCTCTCTGTTATGTGCCATTTGATATGGGATTCGTAAAAGCAGTGTTAATGTTTGTGATGCACTATCTATTGGAGTGACAAATGCAATGCATTTTATTACTAAAAATGTTTGTGATTCAGCATCTTTTGGAGTAACAGAGATACATCAATTTTATGGACACACAGACAGACACTTGTCCTTTTATTAAGGAGGACTATTTGGGTTTCCTGTGGTGCCTACAGTTTCCTTCCCTAATTTAAGGTCTGATTGGCATTTTCCAAATATGTCAAATGTAAATGACTATGTTTGTCTACTGTCAGTGTTCCCTATGATAAACTGGAATAGATGCTCAGCTTTGGAGTTGGTTTACTATCTCAACAAAGGGTAAATAAATAGACAGGGCCAGTGCATTTAACAATACTGCTTGAGGCAAGGCACGTTTTTGCCACCTACCCTATCACCCATATATATTCTTACAAGACAAAGCTTCACCATACAATACTCTCACGATTCAGTATATCCTCAAACAACAGGAGAAAATGAATGCCAACATTAGTTACTGAAATGTAGCTTTGAAATGCACATGCAATGTTTTGGTGCTTGAAAACTTGCAGTGCAGCGATTAAGTGTGAATTGCAGTTCTGGGATATCTGAAACTTTAAAAATAAAAACATTTCCTACAATTTTTAAAGGTGATATATAAATTAGGCACTTTCTATGTATGTAAGTCATACTTCATTCTTATATCTCATTGTTTGTATTATTTTTTCATAATGTTAAAAAAGTACAGCTGTATTAAAATGCTTTCATGACCAAAGTGCTGCCGAAAGCGATCGGCTCAACGCCTCAACCCAGGGTTTCTTTACTGCCTTGCGCCCTGTGTTGGCTGGGATTGGCTCCAGCAGACCCCTGTGACCCTGTGTTAGGATAAAGCAAGTTGGATAATGGATGGATAGTTTTACTTTAAGCTGATGGCTTTTTAAAGCTTGCCAGGGCCAAGGTGATTACCCCTAGCACCTCTCTGTTCAATGTCATTTTGACAGATCATATCAGTACATGTGTATGAGGTGAGCATACAATAGTTTGAGAGCTTTACTTTTATGTGTGTGGAAAGTCCATTTAACATTTCTTAAAATGTAATTTTACTGTTTAAAATTGTAATCTTCTAAATCCTACTTGTCTGAAAAAGATGTGTGCCTGCTCTTCTGACTGCAGAAAAATCTCACCTCTGTAAAACTGCATTCTGTCTGTAATTGCATTTCCTATTTCTATGTTTAGACAAGTTACTTTCAAATCAAAGGAAAGTGTGCTTACAATTAAAACTTCACAATATAATCACATTTCTATAGCCCTTGTAACAGTTTAAAGAATATGAAATATAACAGAATAAAATTTCCTTTCCGTGAAACTCAGCACCCATATTTTACACAAAAACTTGGCCTAAACGCTCCAGATCCTGCCCAGAAGCCAAGCAAGTCTTGTCCTCAAACTCTTAAATAGGCTTGTGGCCTGTACAGCTAAAAGGCATGCTTACCAAAAATCAAAAATAACAGGGAAGCTGTGAAACCTTTGGTCCAAAAACAAAACAATGTTTCAATAATAGTAATAAAGTTTTCTTGTAAGACAAGAATCCATAAACTAAATTAGAAGAATGTCCAAAGAGATCAAAAATAGTTAAAAAAAATTCTTTAAGAAGGCAATCCAAAAACAATCAAGACTCTAAATCAAGATTCAAAAATCCAAAAGAAGTGACCAGTTTACTAAACAGAAGAATCAAAAGATAGATCTTACAAAAGCCCAGAACTCAAAGAGAAACCAAAGTAAAGGAGCCAAACAATATTAGTTGGGAACTAATACCTCAGAGGAAGGTTTACATCTTGTAGGTCTCTTCAACAGGGCTGTGGATGGTCCCAGCTGCAGCCTCAGGAGGCTCCTTAGGTTCAAAATACAAACTACAAGGAGCAAAAGAATATACAGTACATAACTGGTGCAATAAAAGTAATAAGATAATATACAGTAAATAACTAATAAACAAAGTAATACAAAAATTAAGACAATAATATATCAATAGCCAAATAAAGTTTAAAGGAAAAAAAAAGAAAGAAAAATCATCTGAGCCAAGCACAAAACTCAGGCTATTCTTTAACAATGTAAATATCTGTAGCAATATTTTGTTTATTTTGAAGGTACATCATATGTTTTTGAAATTGTTGTGAATTCCAAAGAGAATTTTTTAAACATTTGCAGATCTTTTCTTAGGATGGCTTTAAAAATGTGCAACCATTACAAAGGATCGTATCACACCGATTCCTAATCTCCTGCCACCGTTCTCTGATTTAGGTATGCACATTTTTAAAAAATGTGTTAATAATACTAATTAATAGCTGTATGTGATACTACATGTAATACAGTGTGCATATTATCCCTGTTTTTGAGTAGATTTTTTCTTGGGCACTCATTGTGACGTGGAAACGCGTCCCCATAGTAACTTGCTGCCTACCCCTGTATAACATAACACAGAGAGAGAAAAAGATATATACTGAGAACAAAGGGTTTTAAATAAGAGGACATACCGTCATTCGGTAGTGTGTGAAGGGAGGGGGTTATTGTAGTTCCTTATTTACTAGCTATCTCCTTACAACTAAGGACGCAAGCGCCAGTCCAGATGCTATTTTAAACGTGTGGCGCTTTGATCAGGCGCTTTCGCCGTGCTTAGGAATCTGGGAAGAGATGGCTGTGGGGATGAAAGTTTTTTTTTTCTTTAAAAGTCATTGAGTTTTGTTGGTTTAACGTTTTTTTTTTTTGTTTGTTATTTCAGAGATCACAGACATAGGAAAGTGCTATTGGTTTATTGTTATTGTTATTACTGCCCCAGAACTTTACTTGCCAATGGATTGAAACAATAAACTACTGTTTTACTTTTTTCTTCATGCCGTCATTCTTTGGTTTTGCCTCTGATGGTATCAATTCCCGGTCCTGGTCGGTCACAAACTACTAGCAGGTTACCTACTTCTGTAGGTGGTTTGTGACACTCATGGTTTTTATTTTACATTCTTAACGAATTACAAATAGGGTGATTGGAGTATCTAAACTCCCCTGATGTCAGTGAGTATCTGAATGATTTTAAATGTGCACCCTTTAGTTTTGGTCTCTGCACTTCATCTAATAATGCTGAGTTGGTTTTAGCCAGTGTTACAGCTGTAATTGGATTAAGCTGTAAATGGATACTTGCCACAACTGAAGCATAAATAAAGACTTTCTTATTTTTTTTAATAATTTGATTGCTATGCTTTGTTACTAGGGACCTGGAGCACTGGGCTCAGTAGTAGTAGAACGTTTTTTATTTTTTAACACAGTTTAGTCTGTTTCTTAGGTGTTACATCTTAATAATCATACATAAATTCAAGTGGGGATGACTAGGAAAGGAAATGTAAACAGAAGCCAAGTTTGAATCCAAAGATCTCTCCTGGTGGCTGCCGCTACCAACACTTTAATAAAAGAATAATAGAAAGGTGACAAAGCAAAAAATCAGAAACCAGGTAATCTAAAGCTGAAGAATTAAATACACATACACATACAATTACTTTTTGAAGATATTCACAAACTCGGAGAATAATGTGTGTTTTATGCACAGTATTTTTATTATCACGTTCATAATCTAATGTTGATTATTCCCGAATTGAAGTCTGTAGCAACCAACACTGCATCATAACAATGACAACTCAACTGAAATTGCCACTCAGGAAATATTGAAATACACAGAATCATAACATAAGGAGATTAGGCTTTGCCAGTAAAAAATAAAAGCAGCAATCAAGTTGGCATATCAAACCATTTGGATTGTGACACTGGCATGTAAAAGAAGCATGTTTTAATAAAATTTGCATAATTAGCTTATTTTGAGTAAAGAATGTCCATATCAAATTTACACAGTAAAGAAGGTTTCTGTTGATGTTGGAATAAATATTGAGTAAAATTCTTGAGTCTTAGGTCATATCATAACATTTAAGAAAACAGTAGCTCTTTGGCATTTTTTATGAAATGTATAAATTTTATGAAACCTCGTATTTCAATAAAGTCTTACAAGAATCCAGAAGTTATGAGAATACTTTCTCAGCAGCACAAGGATTATGCAGCATTAACCAAGGATGATACAGTAATGTACCACTGGGTACACTCATTTACATACACAGCAGGCCAATTGAGAGCATCCAACCAATCAGTCTAACTTTGGAATGCTGGAGTAAACTGGAGAAGCCCGCAAAGAGCAATTTGAACATGAGGAGGATTGACAAATTTTAAAAAGACAACGATGAGTTTGGAATTGATCTTAGAGCTCTGTTAATAATTCTGTGCTTGAAAAAGCCCACCTCAACAATAATTCTGAGCTATTTCCCCTATATTACACTCAGTGGGAAAAAAATAAAACTTAGAAATTTACACTTTAAAACTGAAACCTTTTGCCTCCCACAAGAAAATGAGAACCTATTTATAAATATCACGTACCATTTGTTTTTCTCTCGAAATAAATTCTTCCCAGTAGGAACCCTATTTTCCTCTCCTTGTATTCCCTGTAATATTCACCACTCGGGAAATGATTATTTATATTGCTCTTATTACCATCTGTTTTCAAAAAGTCTTAACATGTTATTGTCTTTTAGGATTTTAAATTAGATGAAATTACTTAAATTGTCAACTGCTCTTACTGTGGATTATAATGTACATTCTGTTTGAGTGCAAACAGTACATAATATATAGTATATACAGGGTTGCTGTACTCTTATTGGCATGGCAGTAGCGCAGAGTAACAATTTCTAGTCAGATGGAGACAGTGAGACAGAAAAAAAATGTTCTGGTTTGAGAAGGAGGGCCACAGTACCTGCAATGTCAAGAAACTGTACTGTAACTGTGTATTGGATAAAAGTGATTCTAAAGAGGATGCTTAGGAACATACTAAATAAAAAAAAAATGAAATGAATCATCCTATATATGAATATATATGAAGGGTTCAAATATTAGAACATATTTCAATTAAATATGTTGAAGAAGCTTTAGTGTTGGGAAGCCGGATTCATTTTACTACTCCAGCACCAAAAGCTTTAGTGGTGACAGACCCTGTTCATTTCCCTGTGCCAGAAGCTAGGAACAGTCTCAGCCATTTGGTTTATAGTGCTTTAAATGCTACTAGCCATGTGCACCCAACTACGTTGCGCGTGTTAAAGTTGTCTGTGAAGGGCTCCCTGTTTAAACGCGGCTGCCAGTTGTGAACTGGGCCCTTCGTCGCACAGCATTATGATTTTTTATAAGGGAAACAAAATTAAAAAAGAAAACCCTTGGATATTGATTCGATAAGAACGGCCCACTCGGAATCACTATCCGAATCATAATTATGTGGTGGTGTAGGAGCATTTATGTTTCTGTCCGTTCACAGTCCGTCTCGTTTTCAGGACACTGTTGTTTCCTCTCACGATGTCTTCTCAACCTTTCTTCAATCTCACAGGTTGCTTTGTGGCAATCCAAAGAGTAAGGCAATATACACGGAGCAATGGTTATTAAAGGGGGACACATAGGTATCCAGGCTCTTTAAAGCATCAATAGAGATCACTTTACTGACATGTGAGCATGTACAACTGTGAGACGCACAGCACTCGCCGGCTACAACGTAACAATAATAATTTCCGGAACGTGCTGCTACGTTGTCCTTCATTTTACACACTGTCTTTCTTTCATTCATATGTTACATAGGCACATACCTTTTATCTTCGGCAATCTCATTCTCTAACCAGGCCTCAGGAGCTAACCAGCGTTACACTGTCCACCACCCCTTTCGTTATTCTGGCACTTTGTTGACATCCGTGAGTAACAACAACGTACTAAACTGGAAGGTGGTCTACGCATGCATGGAATTCGTGGACAAAGATCGAGATCTAAATGAAGGTCTCTTAAGTTAATTTAAAGCACAACAATTTGCTTAGTTGGAATGTCTGCGTTTTGAGGTGTGACTGGAGAACCACAGTCTTCAGTAGTATAAGCCTGGAGGAGATTCTTAATGCAATGCCTATGTTTTAGCTGTCTCTCTACTGCCATCTAGTGCTTCTTCTAATTCATTCGCGGACAAACAAAGATCAAGACCCAAATGAAGATTATATATAGAGATTATCCATATGTATCTCACAATAAGCAAACATGTTTAAAGTTCTGGTGAAAATATATTAATGTCATAATGTTAGAAACTAACATTACCTGATGCTGCACCAGTAAAATAAAATCTACTTTTTTCTTAACATTTTTATGTGGTTTTCATGATGGTCTGATCACAGGGTAGCTAGGTCTGATATATCATACTCAAGGAATCTGGACAGAGTTTTAATTGTGGGTACTACTGTATACAGTGGAACCTCGGGTCACAACTGTAATTCGTTACAAAAATGGTCGCAACCCGATTTGATCGTGACCTGAAAATTTCCCCCATAGGATTGTATGTAAATACAATTAATCTGTTCCAGACCATATGAGCTGTATGTAAATATATATTTTTTTTATATTTTTAAGCACAAAAATAGTTAATTATACCATAGAATGCACCGTGTAATAGTAAACTAAATATAAAAACATTGAATAACACTGAGAAAATCTTGAACAGAGAAAACTAACCTTGCAGTCTCTTTAAAAACAAGCCCAGTGCATTCTTTAACTGCCTTCTCACGCTCTCTCTTTTTCTCTCGCTTGCTCTCTCTCACTCTCTCTCTCTCGCTCGCTCGCTGCATAGGGAATGCACAGGGAGAGACTGAACACATGCGGAAATCATTGGCACGAACCAGAAGGGAAGGCTTGTTCGTCACCCGAGTGCGTGGTCGTGAACAGATGCAAAAGTTTGGCGAACTTTTTGGTCGTAACCCAATTTGTACGTGGTCCGAGACGTTCGTGACCCGAGGTTCCACTTTATTCTGCTGTTAGATGCTATTTCCATTCAATAAATGATGACATATCAAAGTGGCAAAAATGCCCACAGAGTACATTATTTGGACCTTGTTTTAAATCTGAAAAAATCAGAGAATACCTGTACTTTTTTTGTACTTTTTAAAAAATAAGGTCTAGATTGTATCTTCAATTGGTGAAATATGAGCCATGTTAGGAATGTACATGATTGTGCCCCTCATTGGACACTCTGCTCCTGTGTGCTGAACTACATAAAGTTGCATTATGTGACTTTTCCAGCAATCTTTATTTACATAATCCTAGTGAGTCAATGGCAGTCGGCGGCACACTCCTGTGTGGCTGGTCATGTGATATGACATGCTTAGTAACCCATTCTTATTAGTCTACGGCTCATTTCAATATAATTAAAGAGGTTCTGTTGGCAGGAGAGCTGGCAAACAATAAATGCTCATTTTGGAAGTACAATTCATATAAAACTGTGGTGAGACATAAGGAATGTCGATGTTTTGGACTTCATAAAAAGAAGAGAAGCTAATCTGTATGATGTTTCATGATTTAAATACAATGACAAAATGGAAAAAGAAAAACAAA
Source organism: Polypterus senegalus (assembly GCF_016835505.1). NCBI lineage: Eukaryota > Metazoa > Chordata > Cladistia > Polypteriformes > Polypteridae > Polypterus > Polypterus senegalus. The sequence goes on along the minus strand of NC_053170.1, from coordinate 68,823,714 downwards.
GGGCTGAGATGGTGTACAAACTTACCATACCTGTTAATTCCTTGTATAGTGCCAGCTCATTCAGGTAGCACATTATTAGCTGTCAGAAAAAGTAGAGAGAATAACTGCTGGAAGGTCAGCACTCATTCGGTGAAGTAAAGATGCGCAGTGATTTTCAGTCGTTTAAATCGACTAGATCCGTGATTGTAGTCAGCAATTCTGACGTACCTCAAGACTAAAAGTCACATAATGTGACATCAGCACATTAGAAAATTGTTGTATATGACTAATTGAGTTTTGTGAATATTACAGGTTAGGTTTTGCAAGGTTACGAAGCTAGTTGTTCCCACTTGTGACTTCAACAGCTCATGGTCAAAACCCTCCATCACTAATGTTATTTTATTTCTGTTGTGATGGACCCGGCCGGGACACCTCGCCCAAAATTCTAGATGGCAACTCCTCTAGAGTGTAATGGTGCCCCAGATTCCCGCAGGGCATCCTGGGACTTGGAGTTCGATATCTCAGCCCTGTTCGGTGCCGTGGGTGCCGCCAGGAGGAGCTGTCGAAGGACCTGGGGACATATTCTTTCCTTATAGCCCAGAAGTACAAGGAAGTCACGAGGATGGAAGCCCCGAAGTATTTCCGGGCTGAAGAACATCTCAGTTCTTTATGAGACCCGGAAGTGCCAGCCAGTCGCATGGCCGGAAGGACAGAAGCACTTCCAGGTCAAAGACTATTTAAAGGACTGATGGGAACCCAGAAAGCCGAGCCGGAGTTGAGTGGTAGTGGACAGAGCTTGATGGGAGGTGTGGAGGAGAGATCTGAGTACTATTTTGCGTATTTGGTTATTGTGGTGCAGGTGCTTTGGGCACTGTACAAGAAGGCAAAAGAAATCAAACAGCTTCTTGGTGTTTTAAAACGTGTTGTTAGTGATTGTGTGTCAAGTTAAGCGCTGGTATAGCGCCATCTAGTTTTACACTGTTATGTAATAAAGATGACTATGTACATCTTCATTATATTTTCATTAATTTACTAATTTATTTGGTGAACTTACATATTCCAGTCTGGAGTTGATGAAATGATTTTTCTAAGTCATCAGCATTGGGCAAAGGAAAAAATTAGTTCTGGACAGGTCACAGTTCTATTAAATGGGTACACTCAGTTGCACACTCAAGAGGGTGAGATCAGATTACTCTATCAGTCCAGCTTGCATGTTTTTGGTACGAACAAGGAAATTTGTAAAATCTCTAGAGAAATATGGGAAGAATGCAAAAAAAACTCCACAGAGTTAGGGACTTGAATGTAATTTAAATTTAGATCTTGAGCTGTGAGGCAACAGTGCTGACCTCAATATATGTATTTTCAATTTCCATAATATTGAGTATCAATTCAATAATCCACTTTTTAAATTCACTTATTCCTAAATTCCGTTTAAGATACCAAAATATTCTGGAATCAACAGGTGTAAAACAAGAATGAACACAGAAAAGGGTGACAGATCATTATAGTGCATATACATGTTGTCATCCTCAAGGCCAATTATGGAGCATCAGCATGATGCAGAGAAACACACAATGAGCTGAAGTCAGAAACAGAACCAGCAGTCTTCTGGCCTGAAGTCCAGTTCAGTAGTCATTACACCACGCTGCCTGCATTATCTTACATTGTCGCACAACACCTTTAACCAGTTGTAGCCTTACAATAGCTTTCATCTTGTCAGAGACATAGTGCATCTCCTCACTGTGTACAGGGAAATTGAATCTGTTATGAGACCGTTAATTCAATATACTTTATTTTCTTTTTTGAGTATGTGAAGGGTGGATAAGATTGGGTGAACCTTTGGGGAATATGAAAAATTCAAGGCTTGCTTTATAGATATGTGAGCCTGGCAAACTTGTTGTCTATATGTCAGCTAATAACATGCTGCATTGGATTTAGTTATCTTATATATTTTAAACTGGATTTTAGAACTGCAGTTTCAGATCCCATTACTTTACCTTCAATTTTACTCTTTAACTCACAATTGCTGCTCGCACACACTGGAGGCATTACAGAAAGAGTTGAACAAAATTCATTTTGAGGACAAAGAAATAAAACCCCTCAAATAACTGGTACTGACTTGAAATGTTTGCACATGCTGATGCAGTAAAATGAGCTGAGTTTCCTATTACTAGTACATTGTGATTGCTATCACAAATTTGCCATTTTTCCATCCATAGAAATGTTTCCTATGTGCTGATTCAATTTTCTTCTATTCAATTTATTTTATAGAACTGCACTTCAGAGATGTAAAATTGCAATATGGTAACTGAAACTACATGTATATACATATGCAGAGATCAATCCAGAAACATATTAAAATAAATTCAGGCTTTAATGGTTTTTTAGATTTTTTAAAATTTGAAAATAGATAAACATAAATTAAGGTAGTGTGAAAGGTGTGTAATTAACAGCAAAGATGGGAAAAAAGCAAAACCTCGGAAGATAAATGTACCAATGTTAGAAATATTCCTGAGGTTTGATTACATCTTCGGGCTATGTGTTGCAGTTTATAAATTTAACAACATTATTTATAATGTTCTTAAAACAGTTGCAAACTTACTTTTCACCCAATGTATATAAGTACTGTTTTTATATTCCCAAAACTTCCATTAGAAATATGCTATGTTTAGGAGACCATTGCAAAAAGGTTAACTTTAACAAAGCACAGATTTAAAAAGAAAGGACGTCAGTGAGACCAGGGCTGGCTCTATTATTTAGGTGGTTGCCTAGAGATAATTTTGGGGGCAGCATTTTTTAAAAGAACACAGACCCTGACTTGCACCCTGATAATACAACTGTCCAACTTTCATTAACCCGATAATACTAAAACACAGGGACTGGTGAGATTAGCACACACACATACACACACAAAGACATCTTGCACAATGTCTCGGTTTGAGCCCCCAGACGGCCAGGTGCATTTATTGTTTAATATCAGAACACAGAACAGGCAGATCATTACACACACACATCCATCCACACACACACTTTTAGGGGTCATGAGGGATGCCACCCAAAACAACAAATATGCTGATAAACATCTCGAGAAGTGTCCTCACCTCACATTGTCCCCTCTGCACCTACACTTCAGCCTGCTGCAATTCACTCACACCACTTTACAATGCCTTTTCCTGTATATGAATAATCAGGACTTCTGGTGCCTACTTCCTAATTTACTCCACTGTACAAAGTACTTCTGCTCTTCTACCCAGTTCCTGTTGTCCAGATTCACCATCACCATCTTGAAATTCTAGACTTCCTCAACCATTGCAGTGCTCCTGTTTAAACAACCTATGATGCCTGGTGCTTAGCAGAATATTTCTAGGTAGTTTGCTGTCAATCAGGTGGTTGGTACAACTCCATACAGTAAACTCCCATTTACTTGGCCCCATGCATTTAACAACCAATTGAGACTTCTGACTGCTACAATGCTTCAATCACATTCTACTCCCTAGCACATTCATAATGAACCACCAGAAACTATGGGAGGCCATCCCATTAACAGGGTGTAAAGCTGTTCCTGGTAGTAATTGGCAGGTGGTCCCGCCTCTTGGGGAGCCACCCAGAAAACACAAGAGACATAATCAAGGTCACATTCACACAAAGAAAAATGTACATAATGAACAAAATAAACATCAATACAAATAAATGCCATAAAACAACACAAACCAAGCAAAAAACACCACTTTGATCTCCAGGCAGTAAGGAAATTGCTGGCTGAACCATAACACTGATGACCTACACAAGCTCTTTATGGGTCGTCTTCCAACACCATAAGATCTTACAACGTACTTTACATTACAAAGACTTTTTTACATCGAATGTCCTCATTTCTTTGTTTTCTTCAGATGCAGGGATGTAGTTTGACTTTTGCTATCATAATATTTCCTTTTCGGAAAGTTTGTTCTTCGACATATTTTCCGTCCTTACTTTGACATAGTTTGATGCAGATTTTGGCTATGTGCGTATACTTTTCTTTCCATTCATTTATTTTGCAAATAAAGTATAATGACATTATGCTAGGTTTTACAAGGATTGTTTATTTGCCTGTAATAAATCCTGTCAATATTTAAGGAACAAAAATACTCCAAGGATGGAGTTCTGCCTAATGGATGAACTGGTCAGCATATACTTTACAACCTTGGCATTTCTTGAATTGCATATGTAATGCTATATTATGCCTGTTTATATTATTCAATATTACTTTGTGTAAGTATTAATGTAAATAATTTGTTAAAATAATGAAAACGATAGATAGATAGATAGATAGATAGATAGATAGATAGATAGATAGATAGATAGATAGATAGATAGATAGATAGATACTTTATTAATCCCCAAGGGGAAATTCACATACTCCAGCAGCAGCATACTGATAAAAACAATATTAATTAAAGAGCAATAAAAGCACAGTGCAAGGTGGAGAATGCAAGGCAGGTGTAACAGTCTATAATCTTGTGTAGTGTTAACATTTAGCCCCCCCGGGTGGAATTGAAGAGTCGCATAGTGTGGGGAGGAACGATCTCCTCAGTCTGTCAGTGGAGTAGGGCAGTGACAGCAGTCTGTTGCTGAAGCTGCTCCTCTGTAAGAAGATGATCCTGTTCAGTGGATACAGTGGATTCTTCGTGATTGACAGGAGCCTGCTCAGCGCCCATCGCTCTGCCACAGATGTCAAACTGTCCAGCTCCATGCCTACAATAGAGTCTGCTTTCCTCACCAGTTTGTCCAGGCGTAAGGCGTCCCTCTTCTTTATGCTGCCTCCCCAGCACACCACCGCATAGAAGAGGGTGCTCGCCACAACCGTCTGATAGAACATCTGCAGCATCTTATTGCAGATGTTGAAAGACGCCAGCCTTCTAAGGAAGTATAGTCGGCTCTGTCCTCTCTTACACAGAGCATCAGTACTGGCAGTGCAGTCCAATTTATCATCCAGCTGCACTCCCTGGTATTTCTAGGTCTGTACCCTCTGCACACAGTCACCTCTGATGATCACAACTCTACTGGACCGATTATTGTGCTCAAAATGGTGTCCTAAGCTGTGTGTCATCAGTGCCAACCATTTCATCACTATGCCTCTGTAAAATCGAAGAAGAAAGAACACAGTCAGAGACGGGCAATCATATATTTTGTCAAAACAAGTGGAAATTGCAGTCAAAAGTCAGAAAAATTTAAAAGGCAGAAAATTGAAAGTGGCATGTCATGATTGAAGCTACTGACTTGTTCTGTTTTTTGAAGTCACACTGAATGGTCTCTAAACTGCTCTACTGATGCTTTGCACTTTTTCTTCTATCAAAAAGATAAAAATGTCTTGTAAATAGTAATAAATCTTCTGTTATTATTATTATTATTTCATAGAGTCTCCCGTATTTGGGCATTCAGGTTCCTTCAAGGTATTTTTTTTGTCTTCATGTGGCTAATTATGTATCATAAGGCACATACCTCCTCCTCTTATACTGACAAGGAACTTGAAGATAAACTTGTACATTTGGTGACAAGAAGAGATAGTTCGTTACTTATGCTGTATATATTTCATAAAAATAAAATTTTGAGAACTTGCATTATTTACCACTTACAAAGTCCCACAGAGTCTGTAATTCAACTGATTACTTACCAGGGGGAGGTCCCATCCAATGTTGGCTTTCACAGCTCTGGTGGATGTCACGCTGACCTTGCAAAGCATTATGGGGCGCTGGGGAAAGAAGTACCCCTAAACAGGCTGAATTATCAGTAAATAATTCGACAAACAAAGTCAAGCGCGAACACAGCAAATTCACTGGAATAACATTTTGGCTAAATTTGCTAATCAACACTACCACTGACTCTTTGTGACCATGAGCAAGTTGCTTCACCTGTCTGTGTTTCAACTGGAAAAAATACAAGGCATGTAACAAATTGTATTTCAGATTTTTTAAGTCACCTTTGATAAATACATTAGTCAAATAATAAGTAAAACTAACATTATTAGGTCACTGGAGCTTTTTACTGTTGAATATGTCAATTTATAAAATATTCCTGCTTTTCTCTGCTTTTCCTTTTGACTTGGCTTTTGTTGATTGTCACTGCAAAATACAATTTTATAGGAAAATGTATTCTTTTGAACTGAAACAGGTATTTAAGAGAAGTAATGTGAAGGCTGAGTATATATTTTTATTATTATTAGATGTTTACGATTTATATTTTTTAATGCCATTCACTGAAGTACAGTATTTGTTTTTGTGTTTTTTGTCAGTTGTATGTAACTTAAAGTTCAAATGTATATGCAAAGTAGTGCTTGACGTGGATATACATAAATGCCAGGACCTTATGTGCAACACTTACATATTAACGTGAAAAGCAAGGAGTGTGGAGCATTAGCTTTGGACATCACAACACAATTTCTGTGGCTTCCCCATTAGAAATTCAAGTGCCACAATCTAAGACTGACGGTGGTTCTCCCTTGGAGTTTGCAGTTTGCAGCGGTGGTAGCTGTCAAAGTTAAATCATGAAGCCAGTCTAGGATGGGAAAGATACCTTTACTGACATATATATGGAGCCACTCAGTACATGTAAAGATGTAATTGACTTACAGATGGTGGTAACACTTCTTAACTAGACGTGATTAGTGTCATTTCTCATGTTCTTGCTAGCTACTGATAAACAGGACCCTTGGAGTCAGGACTCTGTTACACTAGATTATACTGGTTCTCCTTTCATTACATATCCTTGTACTAAAGTACATTAGGAATGCGTCACAGATCAGAACGCTTTAATTGAAATGCTTTCTAAGAGTGCTAAAGGCAACAACTAACAGTTAACAAGGACAGAAGTCATTCAGTGTAATCAACATATAATTCAATAATGAAAATCATTATTTATCAGTAAAAATCAACTTTCACAAGGTAAAAATACATCAAATGGTAAAATGGCAATTATCCTACATTTATTAAACTCTTATGTCATAGAAAGGGTAATACAATTGGATGGCGATGCCATTTACAGCTTCGCCTATGCTGCTTTCTGTCCTCAGTGCTCCTACACAAACTTCCATGTTGGTAGGGCCATGAACAATTCTAAAACAAGCATCATGGGACTCTCTGTCCACTTTCATGCAGCCAATAATAACTTTTACTTCACTCCTTCCTGCTCCACTCCTTTTCACTTGTAACCGTCAATCGTTCAAATTTGCAGTCTCTGCAGTCCAGTCAGTCTTTATTGCTACATGGTACTTTATTTAATTCACCTAGCAATCCCTTAATTCCATGTGGCAAGTGAAGTGCACCATGTCCACTTGATCAAGTCTGTCAGGTGCTGTCTCCAGTGTTATGGGATTATTATAAAGAACTGGCTACAATCCTGAACATTTGATGTGCAAATCTAGAAGTGTTGGATTTGAAAATTAGCATTTTTCAAATTAACACATGTTGTAAAACAAATATTTAAACTGTAACATAGAATGTATGCTAAGAATGGCTGTAAATTGGAGATGGTGTACCATATCTTTGACTTTGGTGAAGTGGCCATCAGTCTGAAACATTTTGAGAATCAATATTATAAATGAAGAAGTACAAAATGCATGTGATTTAGTTTCCTTCTTCCTGATCTGGCTCCTCAAGCCATTGTGCAATGGACAGTCTTACAGCAGATATACTGTTGTCTGGCTATCTGTCTGGCATGGGCACTAGTCTGACTAACCAATCCGAAAGTTGGTGCACAAATGATAATTCAGCCTATTGTGCCCCATTTGTAGCCTGAAGATGGCCACCTGCCCCAACCTTGGTATGGATTGCTACTATTAAAACTATCTGTGCTGTTGCAACCACTTTCTGTGCTGTTTTGCCTTGATGATAGTCTTGGCAAAACACTTGTGTACAACTATTGCTGTTTTGAGTATCAATGAACAACTTTGAGATCATGAAGGAAATAACAGTAGTTAGAATTCCAGCAGCACATCAAGTGTATTTGAAATAGCTAAAATAACAACAGCAGAAAACTTCACTTTACCAGCCTTATCATACCCTGTGTCTACTGTCATAAAGTGTACTGTACAAAATTTTTTTTGTAAAGTATGTATTCATTTAAGCATGACGGTATGGGAACTATATACCAATCTAAAACCTGGAAAGTTCTTTATAATTCTGCATAAGTAAATTTTCTAAAGAAATAAAAAGTAAAAAAATATATAGTTTTTCTTAATTTAAATATCTTGCATTTTAAGCTATTGGTGTAATAAATTATAGTTAATGATTCATCAGATTACTGTGAAGCCCACAGTTAATTATACCAGGTAAATAAATACCCAGTCTTTGTATCTAATGCTGAACTGCAATTTGTTTGAAACAAAATTTCCTATAGTGATAATAGTAATTTTTCAGTATTGCAAATATTTCCTAAAACAATATATTTTCCTTATAATAAAGATTAATCAACTCTGCACAGGTGTTTCTAGTATGCAAATAACAATCATCAGTTTAAAAGATAACTCATCTTTCAAATGCTTAGTACAGGCAGCACAGAAAACCCAGCATCCAACTTCCCACTTGTATAATACTAGGGCATGTGTTAAATAAATAATGGTCTTGCACAGGAGAAAGCTTCCAGGGCCTGTTTCCTCAGCCTACCAGTGCAACTGCAGTTTTCTTTTTTAACATGAAACATCTTGAAAATGATGTGCCTCTGGAAATACACAAAGTTAATGATGCAGAAAATTGGTGCTAAAGCAAATAAAAAATGTATTTTCTCAGTTTTAGGTATTACATTCAACTGAGTTATTCTCTGATTGCTTTAATATCTGTGACAAGGAATGTAAAAAAAATCACAGTCCATGATCTTTTTTTATTTTTATTCCTGAGTGTCAGGATTCATACAAGGAAATATTATCTTGATTTAGTGTTAGTAATACAATTTTTTTTTTTTTATGTAATGCAATGGCCACAAACAATAAAAGTGAAAACCTTTCTCAAAACTGAACTCTTCTTGCATGAAAATTACAGTTTCCTATGTGTTTTTTTGAGATAGAGATGCAGTAGACAGAGCTGGTCATGATGTTATCTGTAGGACGATCTTAAGAGAGAGAAACAAGAACTAAAACCAAAAAAAAAAAAAAACCCTGAACAATATGACCTGGAACTGCATAATAATTTTTGATAACCACCATATGTTTGATTTGAAATGCTTAGAATAAAGTGTGCTACTCAAATGTTATAGCATCAGAAAATGGCTAATTTCACAGATATATTTATGAGATGAGCAAAGAGGAGACAAAAAAATTTCAAAGAATTGGGGCACCACCCTGGTGACCCCATATAATCACAAAAGTAGAAAGAACAAAAAATACAGCAGCAAGCTGTGGTTGTATCTTTTTAGACAGTTCTGCAATTATGTGGTGACTTGGCAGGAAAGGGTGTGTCCCTTTGAGCGGAAAACAGAAGGGACACCAGTAGTGGAGTGGCTGTCAGTCTTTTGTTCGGCAGAGGGAGGAAGAGAGAAGGCATTAGTCCACAGCGACAACTCCAGGTTTGGTGGGCAATTAAAATCACTGGAGCCCTTATGTTTCCTTATACTCACACACGCATTGACACCTATTAATCAGATCCTGGCAAAGTCAAAACACAAGGTATTAAAATATGTACATTGTCACACACGTGCAATTGGGAGACAGCTAAAGCGGCCTAAGTGATAGTAATTCCACGCTAGACCAGGGGGCGGTAAGGTGCACTGTCTTTCTTTCTCAATCCCCTGCAGGCTATCTAAGGGAAATACTGCAGGGTTCCAGTGCCACTGATGACATCACTTCCATTTCCAATGCCACTGATGACATCAGTTCCGGTCTCTATGGGGTGGGTTGGTCAACTGATGACGTCACTTTTGGTCCCGGCGCCACTGCTAACGTCATTTCCGGTTCCAGTGCCATTGATAATGTCACTTCTGGTCTTGGCATATAAAGCTGCCATCTTTAGCAACCAAAAACAGTTCTGTTTTGGACTTGTAGTACTTGTGAACATCTCGCAATTATTTAACCCTTTTGCAGCCAAGGCACATTATACAGATGGCTGCCCCAAACCTTTTTGATAAGTTTGTGTCATTTTTGTGACAATATCTAATACTAATTCTGTTTACTGCACATAAATATTATGGGAATAAAATCTAATATTAAATACAGAATGTTATATTGGTTACAGAAAGTAGCCTGCATACAAAATTGTGTTGTAAGTTTTTTTTAAATGGATGTTTGCCATTTTTGCCCTTCAGTCTACACCCAATAACTACTACTGAACAAGTAAAAACATGCTTTCAGAATCATTTGCAAATATATATATATAAACTGCTCAAAAAAATTAAAGGAACACTTTGAAAACACATCAGATCTCAATGGGAAAAAGAAATCCTCCTGGATATCTATACTGATATAGACTGGGTAATGTGTTAGGAACGAAAGGATGCCACATCGTTTGATGGAAATGAAAATGATCAACCTCCAGAGCCCTGAATTCAAAGACACTCCAAAAATCAGAGTGAAAAAATTATGTGGCCGGCTAGTCCATTTTGCCAAAATTTAATTGCAGCAACTCAAAATTGTACGCAGCACTTTGTATGGCCCCTGTGTTCTTGTATACATGCCTGACAACATCGGTGCATGCTTCTAATGAGATGACAGATGGTGTTGTGGGGGATCTCCTCCCAGATCTGGACCAGGGCATCACTGAGCTCCTGGACAGTCTGAGGTGCAACCTGGTGGCATTGGATGGACCAAAACAATGTCCCATAGGTGTTCTATTGGATTTAGGTCAGGAAAGTGTGGTGGCCAGTCAATGGTATCAATTCCTTCATCCTCCAGGAACTGCCTGCATACTCTCACCACATGAGGCCAGGAATTGTCGTGCACCAGGAGCCACTGTACCAGCATAGGGTCTGACAATGGGTCCAAGGATTTCATCCTAATGGCAGCCAAGGTGCCTTTGTCAAGCCTGTAGCGGTCTGTGTGACCCTCCATGGATATGCCTCCCCAGACAATCATTAACCCACCACCAAACTGCTCATGCTGAATGATGTTACAGGCAGCATAATGTTCTCCATGGCTACTCCAGACCCTTTCACTTCTGTCACGTGCTCAGGGTGAACCTGCTCTCATCTGTAAAAAGCACAGGGCACCAGTAGTGCATCTGCCAATTCTGGTATTCTATGGCAAATGCCATTCGAGCTGCATGCTGCTGGGCAGTGAGCTCAGGGCCCATTAGAGGACATGGGGCCCTTGGGTCACCCTCATGAAGTCTTTCTGGTTGTTTGGTCATTCACACCAGTGGCCTGCTGGAGGTCATTTTGTAGGGCTCTGGCAGTGCTCATCCTGTTCCTCCTTGCCCAAAGGAGCAGATACTGGTCCTGCTGATGGGTTATGGACCTTCTATGGCCCTCTCCAGCTCTCCTAGAGTAACTGCTTGTCTCCTAGAATCTCCTCCATGCCCTTGAGACTGTGCAGGGAGACACAGCAAACCTTCTGGCAATGACACGTATTGATGTGCCATCCTGGAGAAGTTGGACTACCTGTGCAACCTCTGTAGGGTCCAGGTATCGCCTCATGCTACCAGTAGTGACACTGACTGTAGCCAAATGCAAAACTAGTGTAGAAACAGTCAGAAAAGATGAGGAGGGAAAAATGTCAGTGGCCTCCACCTGTTAAACCATTCCTGTTTTGGGGGTCATCTCATTGTTGCCCCTCTAGTGCATCTGTTGTTAATTTCATTAACACCACAGCAGCTGAAACTGATTAACAACGCCCTCTGCTACTTAACTGACCAGATTAATATCCCATAAGTTTCATTGACTTTATGCTATACTCTGATTAAAAAGTGTTTCTTTAATTCTTTTGAGCAGTATATATATATATATATATATATATATATATATATATATATATATATATATATATATATATATATATATATATATATATATATATATATATATATATATATATATATATATATATATATATATATATTTATTCACAATTAATAAAAAGAGACATTCATTTTTAGATTGAAGGTGTTATAGTCATTCTGCTTTAAGAAAATGTAAGTAAAGTTATCAAGGTTTAACCAGGAAACAAAGTGGGAGAGGAAGATAATAACTTAAAAAAAATAATATTTACCAGGCTTAATCTTTGCAGTCATTATTCTCATGTCACCCCAACTGTGAAAGTACATTTGTCTATATTGCAAATCTACTTTCTTACATCCTCTCTCTTTGGTGTTATTTACTTTCTGTAAGTAAAAAATACTCCACTTTGTTGGACTTTTGTGGTATTTCAATTTATTTCAATCTGTCAATGTTCCTTGTACATGCTACTATCAGCTGATGTAATCAGATATCCTTGTAAGAGGAACCATAGTTATGTTTTATCTTCTCAAACCTCTTCCATTATTTTTTCAATTAAAGACCCTAAAAACATTACTGTTGCATTTAGTATTCTTTATGTGTATATTCATTGTACAGAACAATATTTCTCATACTAGCCACAATACCAGTCAAAGATAGGTAATAGGATAATTAAAAAATATTTGCTCTTTCTTGCGCTAAATGTACCTTAACCCTAGAATCCCTGAAGCCTACATAAAAAGTCATAATGCCTTAAATTCCTTCGCACCTCTTCATCAGCATTTTTGTTTCACAAATGTGTCAATCAGCACAGGCAGCAAACAACCTGCTATTCCATCAAGTGCCTTGAGTTGAATAGGGTAAATGATATAATGTTATTTGGAATACACTCATTTCATGTGTGTTTCATTTCTAATAATATGGATAAATGTAGGATGACAGGAAATGCAAGGCAAAAAATGTTAAACATATAACTAAAAGAGAAACTTTTTTCATGTATAATTGACAAAATGATGACGTGAAATGTATAATGTGTGAAAACTGAAGTTCAAATATCAAAGAAATACCTTCATAAAAGCAGTAACAAAACTACACCTTTATTCAAGAATATAGCCAAAGAAAAAGAAATTATTCAATTTACATGTTGTTGTCAATATGTAAAAACCGAAGCCCATTTTTCAATAGCATCGCTGGGTTAGAGGTAAAATGGCTGTTTCTTAAACAAGACATTGCGTGTTCGATCCTGGATCGTCCCCGCATTTTCCATTTTGAGTAGTGAGCTGTTATTATTATTATTATTATATGAAAGAAGACCTACATTTGATCTGAGTCTGTAACAGCTAGTGTAACTTTTTGCTGCTTGTAAAAGTTACTGGTTTTTTATTCAGTGTAATTCTCTAAGTCACGTTCATGTGGTACAACGAACTTGCCTCTCCCTCTCTGAGTTGATGGCGTTTATCTCCATTCTTTTTCACAATAGCAGCGATGACCACAGTTGATGATGTGATTGATGCCTGGTCAGAACTATTTGTTGTACCGGCAATCATGCCATCAGACTATCATGCGGCATTTGTGCTTTGACAACAAAGACACCCGTGCAGGACGTGTGAAAAATGACAGATTTGCATGTGCATGAGCAATTCTACTCCTTATTTAGGAAAAGACCACAGTCGTCTCACGGGAAAAAGAGTTTCCAAGACTTTCACTGGCTAAAAAATTGCTGCCCTGGAACACAACACTGCTTGGCACCATAAATAAGTTTGATTGTAGGTTCCACCTGCAGCTATAGACTCTACAGTACTGAAAATGCTGTCAGACTTCTTCTTTTTGGGCGAACACTGTCAGCATGGCACTGTCAGATCTAAACACTAGTGCTCGCATTATAATTTGAATTTGATTTTCAAGTTCCTGTCTGTCTGCCTTCTGTTGGGTTACCTGTACTTATTCATTTTGTCCTGGATCGTTTCATGCGTCTGGATTGTCTGCCTGTGTACATGAGGACTGTAAGTGGATTCATGGCCATCCTGCAAAGAAAGGAGCACACCTGAACCCATCTTCACCATTTCAGGAACTACTGGTAGGACTATCCGTACATTCCCATTTAAACTGTGTGTAGCACCCTGCTAGTTGGGTATAATAGTAAACTCAGAAGTGTTCACTTGACGCTAAGTGCGCGCGCGATTTTCGGCGCCACGTTCGAGTGGGAAGGGAACTCGCGCTGCAAGCAGGTTCACGTCTGACCTGTGAAAAAAAACGCAGCTGCACAGTTGCGCGCTCTCCCTTTTTTAAGCGATACAGAGCTCCGTGATAAAGACTTTTTGGAGGACCGCCACAGCTGCATTCCCAGAGGCACAGCTGGCACGCAATACATCTAACATGATTTATCCCAGAAGGAGAAAATACAAATAAGCAGTGTCAGAAATATCACAGGAGGCAACAACTAATCAGGGAACGCAAATAAATCGAGTATCAAGACGAAGCTGCTGGCGTCATCCCAGACTGAGCTGTGAGATTCCTGTGTTTAACCAAGGAGGAAAGTGAGAAGTGTGGGGAAAAAGTTCTGGAAGGACACCGTGAGTACACATGAAGTTATGTCCTGCATATAAGCTCCAACTAAGCGCTCCAACGATTTTATATATATATATATATATATATATATATATATATATATATATATATATATATATATATATATATATATATATTATTTATTTTTGATTTCTAGGTGTGAACCTTACTAGTGCTGAAACTCAGACAAATTTAAGTTGAACTGTGATAATATCCCATAAGCGGTGTGTTTATATAAATGTGTTTTATGTTTTTGTTTGTTTGTTTGTTGTTTTCTATCCATGATTGTGTGAAGTGCTTACATGGTGGTTGCATTCAAATAATTAATAAAAAAAAGGAGTGAGTGTTTATAAATCATTACTTTGAACTAGTGTAAAAATTATAAATAATAATTGTTTTCATTGGACCCATTGGTTATTGTAATTTATTGGGAGGTGTTTAATGTGGATCCCACCAGTGAAATTTCATCCTATGTCATAGGTAACGTGCCAGTTAAATGGTGGGAGGGCTACATGTGTATCTCTGGATTATCTATTTTCATCATTACATTTCATCCGTTGCCGTTTTTCATTACCTTTTTCATGATTTACTGCGTGTGTTTTGTTTGTGCTTTGTTGTATCTAATGTGTAATTGCTGTAAGGGGAACGGGGTGGTATCATTGTTTTCTTACTTTATTTGTTTTAATTACATTCTTTATTTGCTGTTTGATTACTGGTTTGCTTTATTTTTGTCTCTGTTTGTGAGTGTGTACGTCGGGTCAAGGCTGGAATCTCCACCATAAAAATAAATAAATCACCATCTTCTCAATTGCAGCTTCTCGCGCGACACTGCCCTTACTTAAAACTCTGAACCGTACCTGTCCTTTTTGGCTGATTGCCTTGTTTTTCTCTCCTCCCCCAGACAAGGGTTGTGCTCCCCTATGATGTTTGTCTATTGTTTAATCGTTAACTAACTGCATGCTGAGCACCTTTTACTTCTGAAAGAGACATGTTTGTTTGAAGTGTTTGAATAAAGTGTTTGCGTGCAATTCTGTGACCCAAGCTGCACTAAGACTAGTCTGCCAGCATTAGCACTTTACCTCTATGCGCTTGCTTGCAGCCAGTTTAAACGCAGTTGGCTCAGTGATTTACATCCATGGCGTCAGTTGCACTTTGTACATATTGTTCCAGTAGTTTTTAAAATAGTTTTTACAGTTCATTAGCAGGGTGTAAAATGATCAGTGTTGCAGTAATTGTGATGCTCTTTGCATGAAAAAAAATGTTTTTAGTTTAAAATTTCACTTTTTCTTTTTTAATTGTGACATTTACTTAAAGTACAGCAAAAACGTATTTGGCGTCCAGAGATGCATTAACCACCAAGTATGTGGCAGTTTAACGGTTAAAGCCCCAAGATTCCGAGCTGCACCGTCTATGGCTTCTGGCAATGAAAACATGCTTGCATAAATTACAATACATATAGCAGTAACATCTGTATTTTACATTCCAACACTGCGGGAGACATAGCAGTACAGTATACAGGTTTACCTTTACACTCTTTATTTATAGGTAATGTATTAAGCTGAGTCTGAAATTAAGTTAAAGTGTTTTGGGGGCATATTTAGGGTTTAAACTATAAAAATAGGCATTTTTTTAAACCACATCCAAAATTCGCGTTTTTTCACAATTTGCAGGTGCTCTATGAACGTAACCCCCCGCAAATTTTAGGGGAGTACTGTACCATTAATTTACACTGGCTATTACAGACTCAAATGTATGTTTTTATTCTAACAATAAGAGCATCTCACTACTCAAAACGGTACATGCAGGATTGACCCGGAATCGAACCCACAGCATCTTGACTGTGAGTCAGCAGTTCTTATTTCTGTACCAGCCAAGTGGTTATGTCAGCATTGTACCCTAACTCAATTTCTTTTTCTTCGGTTATATTTTTGAATAAAAGCACACTTGTTTTGTTAAATTTGTACCTTTTGTGAAAGGACTTATTTGATATTAGTTCCAAATAACAATATATTATTTACCATATACAACTCCAGGTACTTCACAATCAGATAAACAGTCTTGAGCTGGGAGAACTTCAGCTGCGTCGGTGGTGGGGATGGGATAGCAGGCTGCTTGTGCTTATTGACACATTTGCAAAACAAAGACGCTGGTGAAGAGGTGCGAAGGAGTTTAAGGATTACAGCTTTTTTTGTAGGCTTCAGGGATTCTAGTGTTAAGTGCCTTTCCTTGGCACCAGTGTACCTGAACCACTCTTGACTGGCGCTACATGTTTCAAGCGCATTTTCACAGACCCTGTTTCTCATACTCTTCTTGTTCGGTTTTATACTTTTCATCTCTGAAGGTGACTCTCTTAGTTTGCAGTTACTCCTCCTTGTAAACTCATATTTCCTTTTTTATCACATCACTAAATGCAAACTGACCAATCATATTGTTCTGAGGGACTGGACACACAGACCTTAGTCTTTTATTATATAGTAGATTAGAAGAGTTTAAGAGATATATTTACAGTTGTAATTCCAATTTAACTCTGACATGTGCTGTGTGCTATCCAACGATGAGAGATCATCAGCAAATGTAACATTCACCTATGTTATTCGTTATCAATATTATGTCCAGATTAACAGGTAGATGTTGTTTCAGTTTTACCTTTCCTATATCCCATATTAAACAAACAGCTTAACTAAACTTCTCTCGTGTTGTGAATGGGCATGAGTTTACACGACCTGGCAAATGGTACACAAGGTAAGAATAGGACAGAACTCTTTATCTCTCAGACTCTCTGTTGACATATTTTTCAGAGTTCTGTTTTTGGCTGCCCCTGTTCCCTTTGACTAGCATCTCAAGTACCATGCCTCCAATAGCCATCAGTGTGAAGAAATCACATTGTTTTTCAAAGCTGTCATGGAATAATGGGTACCAGCATATCTGATAAAATTCAGTGTCTGGATGTCAGCAAATTTTCTATAATGCTAAATACAAAAAGTGTAACGTAAGTCTTTGTTTATCCATCAAGTTATGGAAAGTGGGCTAAAATACTTCTAGATGTGACAACATAAGAGCTGCATAGTATTGGAGATCACAATAGATGTATCATTACATGGTCTTATCCCATTTTTTGTTAATCAGGTGTGGTAAAGTGAGGTCAGCGGCTGATTAGGGTTTTAAATAAATAATTGCCAGACTTGTGTCTTCAGGTGGGTCATGGTAGCATGGTGAGAGTGGTTCCCGTGCACAGATGCAGGATCTCAAGCACCTGCAATTGACTCCGGGAACTGCTGATTGCTGCAGTTGTGCCACAAGAAGGGAAACGCGAGTGCGAGAGAGGGGATGGAACTGAAGAAAAGAAAAGACCAAGAAAGAATGGAGGGTAAAGAAAGGAAAAAGAGAGGCAGGTGTGAGTGAGAGAGAGCTGGTGCAAGGAAAGAAAGCAGATGGACAGGTATGGAGCCCCAGGGAGGTACGTGTGTGGCCAGTGCTCAGGAGGGGACTGAATGGTCGCTCAGTAGCAGGAGCAACCATTGGGCTCAGGAATGTGCTCTTGCCAGGAGGAGCTGATGGACTGGCAGTGGGGGTTCCCCATGGAGTACCGAGGAACTGGTGATGTGTACTCGAGCCAAGACAAAAGGTTGTCTGCGTCTCCTGGTAGGCTTCTCCTTGGTCTGCAAGTTACAGGAAGGGGTTAGACAAGGAGAATTTGGTTTAAAAGGGGCACCAAGGCTAGTGTTTTTAAAGAAGCTTCCTGCTTGTGTTTTA
Organism: Polypterus senegalus; assembly: GCF_016835505.1. Taxonomy (NCBI): domain Eukaryota; kingdom Metazoa; phylum Chordata; class Cladistia; order Polypteriformes; family Polypteridae; genus Polypterus; species Polypterus senegalus. The sequence continues at coordinate 68,805,522 of NC_053170.1, read as the reverse complement.
ACCTCCAATTTTAATGGATTTATTTATTTAAATTTTAACCTCTACATCACCTTCGTTTTTATGAATTTTTAAATTTATGGAACATTTAGAGCACTGCACTTTTTGAACACTGCTGTTTGACTGTTTTAATAAAAACACTTCAGCACTATTCACCATTCCCTTGCTTCATGTGTGTTTGTCCTCATCTGCCAAGCTCATATCGTTTACGATACTAACAGTGTCTGGTTCAAGAGGCTCCCAAAAAAATGAAGAAGGAGCAAGGAGACGACCTGCACCATCACATCAGCATAATGGAATTTATGGATCAGGAATAACTGTGATTTCACCACTATTTAACACATTGGCAAATAATTTACCCCCAAAATAGTCAGTTTAGGATAATATTAACATATATGAAATAGTGGGGTCAGTGTTTGTTGACATTGTTCCCAGTTAGGTTACAAACACATATGTTTTGTGAAATATATGTACAAACCACTCTTACCATATTTCTCCTTATTTGTCTTCCTTTTCAGTGTCAAATAATTTTCAAAAATCTAATACTAATGAATAAATCTACTTTATCTGTCACTTGAGAATGCTAATCTATGCTGGTCACACCCTGTAAAATAGTTGAGATCTTCTCATGTTGACCTTCTGGCTGTTCCAGGACCCCATTCTGTAACTCTCAAAACATGCTTACTCTGCTTTGTGCATCTTAATCTAAGGAACTTGATAGGGCTGTCAAAATTCACCAAAAATAACATGTACATTTTCCTTCCATGACTTTGTTACTATTTGAATATATCTGAACAAAAAAAAATTGATTTCCATTATAATTATGTTATATGGTATTTCATTCATGTTTTGACTGCTGGGGATAGCCAATTAAGAAAAAGGTAGACTTGCAATAATTACAAAGAAGAAACAACTACAAAACAATAATTTGCACTAAAAACGTTTAATGATTTTGCTTGGCTTCTAGCAGCAATTATTTTATCTAACATAAAACAAACATGCTACAGATACTGTATTCAGGATAACATAGAAAAACAGCATTACTCCATAACAAGAACCTAATCTAATATATAAACTGTAAGGATGTTTAAATGAATTCTACAATAATCTAAATAAACTGAAACTGCATTTATGATTAATTTAATTAGAGGTGATCAACATCTAGCACTAATACCTTACTGTTTCCAGCTATTGAACATAGTCATTCTGTTTGGTTGGATGTACCTGGTAAGCATAGATACTTCTATAGTCCATGTGTGAGATGAGGGTACCATCCACCACCCATGTCATCCTCCCCTGGAAAGGAATACTGTTGGCTGGCAGTGATTTTTTGCTCTTATACATAATATCTCTTGATACATTTCCTTAGCTTTCGTTGCTACACCTGCATCTTAACGCTAAACATTACCAAAGAGATCTCCAAGAGTAGTCGGTGCTCTTTTCTTGTTTTCCTGATAAGCTTGTCATTTGGGATGCCTTGTCTGCTTCATTTGCATTTCATTGCTGTCATTTCATCTAGTATTTTTTTTGTGCCTCCTTTTGTTAATCCTGTGTCAAATGAATTAAGCTATAAAAGCATAGGTCAAAATACTCTGTAGTATTAAGAAGCAGAAGGTTGTGTTTATATTCCCTGTAGTGCTTTCTATGATCATCTGCAGTGTTTGCTTCCATTTCTTTTTAGTGTTGGCATTTATTTATCCTTTATTGGCCTATTGAAATTGCCTTAAAAGAATATGCTTTAAACGTAGAACTGCAGATGCTATACGGTATCTTTCCATAGATGATTCAGTTGCAGCTTTTAAAGTTTGTAACACCAGGCTAACCTGCAGAAAAAAATAATCATCCTAGTTAAAAATGGTTCAGGTAGTATTAGGTGTGTGGCCATTACTGTTTTTTTTAATTATCTCCATACTTGCCATAATGATTAAAGTGCAATGGATAGAAGATCCAATTTTTCCCATAGGTTAAAAGGCTTAAATGTCTAACAATAGTTAGTCATAGTAAACACAGTAATATGTGAAAACAACCTCCAAAGAATGTTACATTTTGTTGTACATAGTTGATTATTACTGTTTGAGCTCTCTAATGCATTGACAGATGTGTTTGATAAGCTAATGAATTTGCAATCCTCATATACCATCTTTATGACTTGTAGGAAATTACGTATGTTGGAAGACCAACCAGGGTATAAAAACGGCGCATAATCAAACAAATCAAACAGTAGTCACATGAAAAGTGCAGTGCAGTTTTCAGAAATAAATAAATACATTAACCTTCATAAAAACAGAGCTTCCCAAAGTGCTGGCTTCACTGGCAACCACTGGCTCCCAGCACTGTAGCAGCTTGCCGCAAAAACAAATCGTAAAACATCACGGTCGCGCTATGAGTAACTGCTGTCGATGGGTGATGCACGGAAAATTGTAAATGCAGGGAACAGTATTACTTGTCAATTAACCGGGCCATGACCCTGCCTGATTGCTGAGTCTGTGCATAGGAGAGTGGTAGACTAGCTACAATAAATAACCGTGATGTTCCTGTTTCAATCTGTATAAAGTTGGTTTTGTTAAAGTACAAGACTCAGCCTCATGTTTTGGGATGCAAGACTCACACGTCACTATATATTTGTAAAGAATAAGTCATTATGGCATTAAGATGTGTGAGCTTGCATGTAAGGATTTCTCACATTATTGTGTTTATGATTTACTTATAGTAAACTGGAAACACTTGTCTGCATGATCATTGGAAAGGAGTTTATCTGACTGTTGACTCAAGCAGAGGGCAGGACACCTCCATTTAGCTCTCTTGGCTGTGACTTGATCCTGACTTCTATTTTCTTTTCTTCTTTTCCTTTAACCTCCTGATCTATATATCTTTCTCATTCCCCAGTCTATCCTGTTCAGGTAATTTTATACTAATGTGGATGTAGGTGCCTTGATTACGATCCCCAGTGTGCTAATGCATTTGCAGGTGAATGTGCAATCAGCCAACAGCACGTGATAGATGAGCAGCCTCGTGGTGTTGAAATATTTTTTTCTAATATATTTGAATTAAGTGTGAACTGTGGTATTTATTCTGAGCTGTAGAAATCTGTGAGGCTACATCTGACTTGACATTCAAATGCAACCTGAAAATCTACCACTTGTCTCTGACATTTCATTGGTATTCCTTCATGTACAGTTCATAGTTAAAGTGATTGTAATCACATCATCTAGCTGAACCTGAACTTCTGAGGAAGCTCTCTAGACAGAATTGTTTATCCTGTACTGCAGTTTTCACTTTTTGGTTGTGTATCTTTCTCTTTATTATTGATATACAGTATAAACTTTTAATGTTGGCTTTTGCAGTCATATGTGAAGTATACTTTAAAGCCCTCCTGCTATCTCTGTCAAAACTATACATTTGGCCTTTTTGCCTTTGCTATGTTTTATTGTTATTAATCAGTTGGTATTTTAGAATACTGTAATCATATTTGATATGTACAAATTGATGGACATGCTGTTATTTACGATACACAAATTAAAGACTGATTGATCACTAATGTTTACGTCTCTCGATTTTCCTGATAGTGTCCGGGTATTCCCTAGGAAGGACAGCAGCAAGTTGATGGGAACAGGAGGCCCTGGTTATCCCAGCTCAATATGTTTCTAGCATGAATGATGATTACTAGTGCTGATAAGTAAAATTCAGCATGCTACAGCCTTTCACTCTTCATACATTTAAAATTTTTCATTTGAGGGGTAGATTAGATGACCATAATGAGAATATTATGATGATTGCCACTTAACATAAAACACTGATCCCTGTGTGCCACGCAGTGCATGCAAAATTAGCCATGTGCCCAGATGCAATCTGAAAACATGCCTTAAATTAGCTCCCCCCCTTTCTAAGAGGAAGAAAGCACAAGCGGCCCTGTAAAATAATAATAATTACAAAAGATTTATTACTGTTTAAAAGTCTGTGTAGAGACTGAGACAAAAAAGACATTTGAGTTACGCCTGGTGCCAGGACTTCAAACAATGGAATTTTGTTGCACAGCTAATGTGTTCCCCAGGATTAGAGCTCTGTGAGCACAATGATATATATCTTTTTTTTTAACTTAGTGCTAAATTGCACCCATTTGTTGTATTTTGTGGTTATTGTTCTGTTTCCATCTTTTCTTGTTTGAAGAACAGTGATGTAGTGGTTAGCACTGTGACCTCAGCTCAGATCACATTTTTGGTAACAATAATTAGTCCTATGTAGCTGGCAGCTGCTTCCTGAACCCTCAGGGACACTTAAAACAGCATTGCACCATTCTAAGCCCCTCAAAACTTGTTCAGTTTCTTCATCCCCTTTGACTTTAATGTATTTCCCAGAGTCTAATGAAGTTCACAAAAATTTCCGTAACTTCACTGAATTCACGGTAAAGCAAACTCTGCAGGGTTCACTAATCGCTAATGATTGCTATAGATCATGTGAGTATGTAAAAGATTAATGGATCAATTTGCAATAGTTACTTTGGATAAACCTCATTTTGTCTTTGGGTCAAAAATGTCCTATTTCTGAGCTTAAACACAGGGAAACCTCCTATATGTTCCTTTTTTCTCCAGGAAATTTGATACGTCTTGTATCACTCCTGTCCCAAAGGTATCACGTCCTAGTGAGCTGAATGACTTCCGGCCTGTTGCTCTGACGTCACATCTGATGAAGACCATGGAGCGGCTGCTGCTTCACCACCTGAAGCCACAGGTCCGCCACGCCCTCGACCCTCTGCAGTTCGCATACCAGGAGAAGGTGAGAGCGGAGGATGCCATCATCTATATGCTTCATCGATCCCTCTCCCACCTGGACAGAGGCAGTGGTGCTGTAAGAATTATGTTTTCTCTAGCGCCTTCAACACCATCCAACCTCTGCTCCTTAGAGACAAGCTGACTGAGATGGGAGTAGACTCACACCTGGTGGCATGGATTGTGGACTATCTTACAGACAGACCTCAATATGTGCGTCTTGGGAACTGCAGGTCTGACATTGTGTGCAGCAATACAGGGGCGCCGCAGGGGACTGTACTTTCTCCGGTCCTGTTCAATCTATATACATCAGACTTCCAATATGACTCGGATTCCTGCCACGTGCAAAAGTTCGCTGATGACACTGCTATTGTGGGCTGCATCAGGAGTGGGCAGGAGGAGGAGTACAGAAAGTTAATCAAAGACTTTGTTAAATGGTGCAACTCAAACCACTTACACCTTAACACCAGCAAGACCAAGGAGCTGGTGGTGGATTTTAGGAGGCCCAGGCCCCTCATGGACCCTGTGATCATCAGAGGTGACTGTGTGCAGAGGGTGCAGACCTTTAAATATCTGGGAGTGCAGCTAGATGACAAATTGGACTGGACTGCCAATACTGATGCTCTATGTAAGAAAGGTCAGAGCAGACTATACTTTCTGAGAAGGTTGGCATCCTTCAACATCTGCAGTAAGATGCTGCAGATGTTCTACCAGACGGTTGTGGCGAGTGCCCTCTTCTACGCGGTGGTGTGCTGGGGTGGTAGCATAAAGATGAAAGACGCCTCACGCCTGGACAAACTTGTTAAGAAGGCAGGCTCCATTGTAGGATTAAAGTTGGACAGTTTAACATCTGTGGCAGAGCGACGGGCATTAAGCAAACTCCTGTCAATCATGAATAATCCATTGCATCCACTTAAGAGTGTCATCTCCAGGCAGAGGAGTAGCTTCAGTGACAGACTTTTGTCACTGTCCTGCTCCACTGACAGACTGAGGTGATCGTTCCTCCCCCACACTATGCGACTCTTCAATTCCACCAGGGGAAGTAAATGCGAACATTAATTTTATTTTAATTTTTTTTCATTTTTATTACTATTTAATTTAATATTGTTTCTTTGTATCAGTATACTGCTGCTGGATTATGTGAATTTCCCCTTGGGATTAATAAAGTATCTATCTATCTATCTACGTTTTCCTGGTGCTACATTATTTTTATAAAAAGTGAATTATTTTCATATTTTTAATTTTCACAGAGGTGGTACACAGGCTAAAACTAACTGTGCTAATTGTCTAGTATGGGATGAAATCAAAATAATCAAGGTAAACTTCAGTGTTAATATTTGCAGTGCACCATACAAAGGATATTTCTCTGTTATATGCCATTTGTTGTGAGATTTGTAAAAGCAGTGTTAATGTTTGTGATATGCTATCTATTAGAATAAACAATGTAATGCATTTTATTACTAAAAATGTTTCTGATGCATCATCTTTTGGAATGACATAGCAACCGGAAGGACACAAAGACAGACACACAAACATGCATTGTTTTATTAAGGTAGATTGTTTTGGGTTCAGTTTCCAACCATCATATTTTAGGTCATTTTGAAGCTAATTTAAGTCATAATGTATGATTTAAATCAACCATACAACACCATAACCAACCAGATCTCTTTTGTCTTTGTCACAAATGTTGTGTGAAATGTTTGGTTTACTTTCCTAGCACTTCTGTAGAAGCACTTTCTCACAATATTCATGTATGTGTGTATGTGACCGAGAGAACATAGGAACTTGAGTTTCAATTCAGGAGAAAAGTTGCAAAGTACTTAATGTAAACAAAAGTGACATACCAGTGGCCTTATTACTTTTTGTTGAAATTGTGAAGTTTCTGAACTCTTTTAGGACCACCCCAACCAACCCCCATGGAGGACACACCGAAGCGCGATGGCCGCATCTGTGGAGGGCTGCTTGTCTGTCACTGAAACAACTGCAGGTTCTCAACAGAGAAGCATTGCATCGTGGAAACAACTGCGAACCGATCAAGATCGCACTATAAGTGTCTGTCGCCGATGGCAGAAAGAAGGAAAATGATAAATGCAGGGAACAGTATAACTTGGCCACTAACCTGCCCCCGACCCTGCCTGTTTACTGCGTCTGTATATAGGACAGTGGTTGATCCCTCTACAATAAATAACCTTGCCGTTTCTGTTTCAAGTTGAATAAATCTGGTTCTGCTAAAAGTACTGAGACTCAGTCTCCTTTTTGGGGTGCAAGACAGTTCCACACAATCATGAGTTCAGAATTCTCAGTTCAAAAAACCCTTGACCCGACTATGTCTGAAGATGAGATCCTGGGGGATACTGAAGAGGGAATATCTGCACAAGAAGATAATATATAGTACAGGCCTCAGTTTGACTCTTCATCAGACAATTAAGAAATTCTTTTGTCTAAAACCACCAAATAACCTGGTCCTCATCACCATACAGTAATCATCACTGGGGCCAGTCGGCAACACATAAGAGCATAGAAAGCACCTTAGGGTCTTTTGTTTACCCTAATAACAATGGATGTATGCAGAATTTGAAGGAAACAGGAGGGTTAAGGCCAAGAGTCATTCTGAGAATAAAAATTTACTGAAAAATTGAGTCTCTTTACATGCAGAATGGTGAGTGTGTATTCTAATTAGAATGTAAATGATTTTATGCACAGCAATCCTCCAGACTTGTACGGAATGTCTCTGAACTACATCAGAGTATTTTGTAATGCTATTTAATCATTCATTTCTACACTAATGAAGCATGACTCGCTGTTTGCATTGAATAGCAAGCACTGAGAAATGGTTAAAGAGTAATGTTTGTTTTTGTTTTATTTCAGTAGCATCTGATCTTGTTATATTTTTCTACATTTAATACCAGTTAATAGCACGAGGATACAGCCACATACATATTGGCATAACTATTTGGCAAGAGTATTAGTTTTTTGTGAAGGTTGAAGCAAATGAAAGTTTCTATTGATCTAATATATGTTTACCTTAATGCCCACACAAAATGTAATATTGTGAAAATTAAATAAATTCAATATTGTGCAAGATTTCTATGTTTTCTTGAAATTCTTTCTCAGAAACAGAAACCATGTCCCTAGTTTGACACTTCTGATTTAAAAAACCTGTAACAGAACTGTAGGAATAAGCCTGAAGATTGTGGACAGAGGCTGCTGGACCGGCATTTATTGACTTCCAAAACATGTAGCTGTTCAGCTCTTCTCATACACACCCTCATCGCCACATTCTTGTACACTATGAGCCCACCATCAGCATTCAGATTTAGTTACTGAATATGGAGCCTACTAAGTCCAGCAAGGTAAATATGAGACAGAAAACAAGCAGTCCAACCAGGGTGGATTGAGAAGGCTGGATGGAGTAATTCACAATATGGCATTATGTTGCACACACCAATCCTTGCATTCTGCAAACACCTGAACTACATTTCTATTGCAGTGTATATGTCCTTTGCCTTGTTTGTAACCTACAACATGTCAAATTCACTGTTTGTGCTGCTAACATGCCTTGCTAATTTTGAGCTTCTCATCTCCTTTATATTGCTTAATACTTGGGCCCACTTTCCTGAAGGCATGATTGTAAATTCCATCTTTATTTATTTCAGTATCCCAATGTTTTATTGTTATTGATTGAACAGAAATGGCTAAAAATTCTAATGTACTTGATGCAAGTGGTAAATAGAATTTGCCCCCTCCTCTGCTTTCTGAAAACATGGTCTTCATTTCTCTGCCCTGTGCCCACACACATTCATCTGTTTATTTCCTTACAAGACAATGTGTAAGCCAGTCAGATTCTTTTCTAAGCTTTCAGTGTTAAAAAACATTTTTTCTGTACCTTAAACTCATTTGCAATATCTCATTAAGACATTATTGCCTTTTCCCAAGCAGGATGGAATCTCAGAGCACACAAATGTTCATCAATAACAACAACAATTTATTTCTTATATATCCCAAAATCACACAAGGAGTGCTACAATGGGCTTTAACATGCCCTGTTTTTGATAGCCCGACAGCCTTGACTCCTTAAGAAGACAAGAAAAAACTCCCTAAAACAGCCTGTAGGGAAAAAATGGAAAAAAATATATTGGCAAAGGCAATGCAGAGAGAGCTGCCCCAGCACCCCATTGGCCATTCTACAGCAGAGTCAGTGCTGGGCCAGCCAATCTGATGAAGGGGCCCTTCTACTCAATGATGTCCATAGACAGGCAAACAACTTGGCAGTAGAGCAGTGGCACCAAATGCCACATGAGGATACTGAGAAAAGGAACAGAATAGGCGAGGATTAATAATAGTTTATAAATACCATATTACTTCTATTTTAGTACTTGTTGTGATGTGGGATTTTGCATATAACTTGATAAATGTTTTGTATGTCTTTATTTATAATTTAGGCAAACCAAGTGGTGAGAGGTATTCGTGTTTATCACCCCCCTTTTACGACTGTCTCTTTGTAATTTTATGACAGGATTTGGGGGGATGTGTCTTAAACCAGTTTGATCAGTATTTCTCAGCTAAAGTCTTTGTCTCTTTCCCCATACAAAACCAGGTTAGCTTAACATATGGTCTTCGAGGGGATTGGTGGTGTTGAGAAGTAGTGTGTAGTAGTAGTAGTAATGTACTATTTCTCTCATTGGTCTGAGATATGGCTGTTTGGAATTGGCTTGTCTCAGAGGCCTTTAAGTACCATGATGTCCTATTGGTTCTAGGAATTGGAGAGAACATCTATAAATGTACTTGCTCAACCACATTCTCTCTCTCTTACTAACATATGATGAAAGAAGCATCACTCTTGCTAACCTGTGATGATGAAGACAACACAATGAAGAGCACAGCTCAGCAGCCATATTGAACAGACATATGGTTGAAAGCTGAGCACCAACGATGCCTTAACTAGAGACATTTTAAGTAACTGCAAGTCTCTGTGCCACCTGAATTACACATCACCATTTTATCAGGTTGTATGGTTGCCAATATTCAAATGTACTTTGCATTTTGTTATTATTTATGAATGTTATCAGTAATACATTATTTTATGTGTGACTTAACTCCTGCTTGTTTTTTTACTACATCTAATTGCCTGAGATTATAGATATAGAGGGGAAGGTGGGGATAAGTTATAAAAAATAATACCTTATATACAGTGGTAAGTCTGTGAGATTAAGCATTCTAAGGCTACATATTAATAATACAATAGGGGAAAGTAGAGCAATATATATTACTCTACCAAGATAAAACAGTACTAATGACTTTCATCAGAGATGCAATATGCACAGCTATTCAGTAGTGAGTCTTTAGCCTGGATTTAAAACCTTCCTGTTTACTGTCATTAACAGGTAGGTTTAGCAAACGAGTTTCCTAAACAAGTCCTAAAAGTAGATAAAGAGAAACCAGTTAAACAAATGAGACAAAAATATTATACTTGGTCACTTATTTATTGAGGAAAATGATCAAATCTATACTAATAAAAGGCAAAGCCCTCACTCACTCACTGACTCATCACTAATTTTCCAACTTCCCGTGTGGGTGGAAGGCTGAAATTTGGCAGGTTCATTCCTTACAGCTTCCTTACAAAAGTTGGGCAGGTTTCCTTTCGAAATTCGAAACTGGAAGCTGTTTTTCTCCATTTACTGTAATGGAGATGAGCTTGAACGCCGTGGGGGCGGAGTTTCGTGTGACATCATCACGCCTCCCACGTAATCACGCAGTACATAGAAAACCAGGAAGGCCTCCAAAAAGCGCTGAAGAAAACATGCATTATATAATTGAGAAGGCAGCGAAATAATAAGAAGCGAGCGAGTGACATATACAACCATATTCATGAGTTCTGCTACTTGAAACAAAGCACGATGTAAACCTACACTTTAAATTAAGTTCATAGACAGGCTGCCGCTGGCGTTTGTAATTTAGTGCCTGCCCATATAAGGCCGTCCGTCAGCGGCAATCCAATAGCAAACTCCACTAAATATTCACGGGTGAAGGACTGTGCTTATGCAGAGGAAGATGAGATGGTCAGGGTGGTGTTTGGCACAAACTTAGCGAAACTGCGAGAGAAAGTTTTAAGTGCCAGGACTAAGGTAACATTAAATACAGCCATGGACATAGCACGAGATGGCACCAGCACAGCTGGGAACTTCGATGCATGTACACCGAGGCTCACGTGAACTGACGCAGTGCACAGAAAAAGCAACAGTTCCAAAGAGCGCTGAACAAAACCAATTACACAATTGAAAAGGCAGCAAAAATATGAAGCGCCTGATACATACAAGCATATTCATAAATCCAGCTACTGCGAAACAAAGCACACGTGGAAAAGTCAATGTCCCGCTAAAGGAAGACAGTGTAAAAAACCCGTGCATGCAGTGTGTCAGGTCTCAGATAAAGAAGAAGACGAGCTGTTTATTGATGCAGTAAGAAACGAATCGATGAATGAAACCTGTCATCTTTACAACGATTGACAAACACGGAATGTAACTTGAACACAACACATCCTACAAATACGAACCTGATTGAAAGAAATAATGATAATCAAATCCTTGATGACAGCAACACTCAGTAACACTCACAAAACAAATACTGTATATTGACAGTCATGTTACGTTATTTTTAAAATGTTCCCTTTTCTTTTCTAGCTTTTTAACACACTACTTCTCAGCTGATACGCGGGTATATATATATGTATATATATATATCCCGATCTACATACTCGAATAATGGATACTTTATTCGCCATCAATGATTGTTTTGGTAAAGCCATACTCAGTGTATTCATTAGATGAACGGTAAAAAGTAAGAGCGAGGGAGGATGACTTATTGAGGCATGCAGGCTGTAGTGCGCCAACTCTATCTGAATTGCGATCACATTTGAAAAATATATCTTTTCAAGTTCTATTTAGTCCATATGTGTCAAACTCAAGGGCAGGGCCACATCCGCCCGGCGTAATTATATCCGCCCGCGAGATCATTTTATATACTGTATTATTGTTATTAATGGCCCGGTATATGAAGCGCTGGTAACACAATAAACTACAGATCCCATAATGCAGCGCTTCAGCTGCCTTGCCTAACACTTACCGCGTTAATCAAGTCTAGCTTATGATGCTGCAAGTTATTGCGGCTAGCTCACACGATGCTGAAGAGAAAAGTTGATTCTGAAAATAGAGCCTTTAAAACCGATGGGAGGCTGAGTATATGTTTACTGAACCCGTGTGTCTCATTTGTGGAGCTAATGTGGCTGTAATTACAGAATTTAATCTAAGACGGCACTATGAGACAAAACATCAGGGTAACCTGAAAGACCTGAATGCAATGCAGAAGATACAGAAAGCAGAAGAATTAAATAAGAATCTGACACTTCAGCGGACGTTTTACCGTGCACAATCACAAAGTGATTTCAAGTGAAGCTGCTTTTATGGGAGACACAAATGCACCAGTGCAACTTGCCCCACTTTCCCTGTTGCCAAGTAATGTTAAACCAAGTCGTCACTACGGTGTTCCCAAATCGCACTTTGCTGATAAACTGAGCGCACTGAGTTTGCACGGCGCTTTGGTGACTTTGAAGAACAAAAAGTCCGTCTACATGCGGCTCGAACCTTGTGCATGTTTGGTAGCACATATCTGTGTGAGAAGCTCTTCTCAGTGATAAAGACTAACAAAACAGCACACAGGAGTCGCCTCACTGATGAGCACCTGCAATCCATCCTGAGAATCTCCACAACACAGAACCTCACACCAAACAGAAACGAACTTGTTGCCAAAAAAAGATGCCAGGCGTCCAGCTCTAAAATGACATATGAGCAAAGACAACTGAATGATTTGATTTGTTATTGCTGAAAGGAACACATTTTATTTATATTTCCAGGTTTTGTTATGCAGCATGTTCATATTTGAATTTGTATAATTTTGACAGGATATATTTTTATGGAGAGCAAAATCTTTTGGGATATTTAAAATCTAAGTTTATTTTTTATATAAAATTACATAAGAGGAAAGAAATTTGAATGTTTGTTCTTTTAACGTTTACTTTATTTCTAACTTGTATAATTTAGACAGGATATATTTTTATGGAGAGCAAAATATTATAAGTTGTTTAAGGTTTGAGTTGATTTATTCAGGAATAATATTCCTGTCTGTTTTTACCATTCCTACCAAAGATATTTCTGTCGACTAAATAAAAATTCCTTCTATTTAAAATTTAAATAGAACTTGAACAAATACGATAGTTCATAATATCCACGCAGACTTGCACGTAAGAGCGGAGTTATCCGTTTTAACAAGCAGCATATTGCACTGATACGAAATAGCTGTGTGTGTATATATGTAGATATGTATGTATATGTATATATATGTTTATATATGTGTGTGTATGTATATATATATATGTATTTGTGTGTATATATGTGTGTGTATGTATGTATGTGTGTATGTATATGTATGTGTATATGTATAGATATGTATATATGTTTATGTGTGTGTGTGTAAATATATATATACATATATATATATATAGGGCGGCACGGTGGCGCAGTGGTAGCGCTGCTGCCTCGAAGTTAGGAGACTTGGGTTTGCTTCCCGGGTCCTCCCTGCATGGAGTTTGCATGTTCTCCCCGTGTCTGCGTGGGTTTCCTCCCACAGTCCAAAGACATGCAGGTTAAGTGGATTGGCGATTCTAAATTGGCCCTAGTGTGTGCTTGGTGTGCGGGTGTGTTTGTGTGTGTCCTGCGGTGGGTTGGCACCCTGCCCTGGATTGGTTCCTGCCTTGTGCCCTGTGTTGGCTGGGATTGGCTCCAGCAGACCCCCGTGACCCTGTATTCGGATTCAGCGGGTTAGAAAATGGATGGATGGATATATATATATATATATGACAGCAACACTCATCACTCACAACAGTGACAAAACAATTACATTGACAATCATGTTACGTTATTTTCAAAATGTTTCCTTTTCTTTTTCATTGCTTCTTTAACACACTACTTCTCTGCTGCGAAGCGCGGGTATTTTGCTAGTATTACATATTTGTGAGTGGCAAAAGTATGTGAACCTCTAGGATTAGCAGTTAGTTTGAAGGTGAAATTAGAGTCAGGAGTTTTCAATCAATGGGATGACAATCAGGTGTGAGTGGGCACCCTGTGTTATTTAAAGAACAGGGATCTATCAAAGTCTGTTCTTCACAACACGTTTATGGAAGTGTATCATGGCACGAACAAAGGAGATTTCTGAGGACCTCAAAAAAAGAGTTGTTGATGATCATCAGGCTGGAAAAGGTACAAAACCATCTCCAAAGTGTTTGGACTCTACCAATCCACAGTCAGATTGTGTAAAATGTAGGAAATTCAAGACCATTGTTACCCTCCCCAGGAGTGGTTGACCAACAAAGATCACTCCAAGAGCAAGGCATGTAATAGTTGGCGAGGTCACAAAGGACCCCAGGTAACTTCTAAGCAACTAAAGGCCTCTCTCACATTGACTAATGTTCATGTTCATGAGTCCACCATCAGGAGAACACTGAACAACAATGGTGTGAATGGCAGCGTTGCAAGTAGAAAGCCACTGCTCTCCAAAAAAACATTGCTGCTTGTCTACAGTTTGCTAAAGATCACATGGACAAACCAGAAGGCTATTGGAAGAATGTTTTGTGGACGGATGAGACCAAAATAGAACTTTTTGGTTTAAATGAAAAGCGTTATGTTTGGAGAAAGGAAAACACTGCATTCCAGCATAAGAAACTTATCCTATCTGTGAAACATGGTGGTGGTAGTATCATGGTTTGGGCCTGTTTTGCTGCATCTGGGCCAGGACAGCTTGCCTTTATTGATGGACCAATGAATTCTGAATTATATCAGAGAATTCTAAAGGAAAATGTCAGGACATCTGTCCATGAACTGAATCTCAAGAGAAGGTGGGTCATGCAGCAAGACAATGACCCTAAGCACACAAGACGTTCTACCAAAGAATGGTTAAAGAAGAATAAAGTTAATGTTTTGGAATGGCCAAGTCAAAGTCCTTACCTTAATCCAATCGAAATGTTGTGGTAGGACCTGAACTGAGCAGGTAATGTGAGGAAACCCACCAACATCCCAGAGTTGAAGCTGTTCTGTATGGAGGAATGGGCTAAAATTCCTCCAAGCTGGTGTTCAGGAATTATCAAAAACTACCGGAAATGTTTAGTTGCAGTTATTGCTGCAAAGGGGGCTCACACCAGATACTGAAAGCAAAGGTTCACATACTTTTGCCACTCACAAATATGTAATACTAGTAAAATACCCACGCTTCGCAGCGGAGAAGTAGTGTGTTAAAGAAGTTATGAAAAAGTAAAGGAAACATTTTAAAATTAACGTAACATGATTGTCAATGTAATTGTTTTGTGACTGTTATGAGTGTTGCAGTCATCAAGGATTTAATTATCATTATTTCTTTCAATCAGGTTCGTATTTGGAGGATGTTTTGTGTTCAAGTTACATTCCGTTTTTGTCAACGATAACAAAAAAAACGATTTTTAAAGATAACAGGTTTCATTAATCAAAGTGTTCACTACCCAAATCGGTACTCGTGAATCTAAGATGTTTAACAGGCATTCCCGGTATTAAGTTGTGGATTTGCCTGCGAATATATAGCGGCAGCATGTCTATGAACTTAATTTAAACTTAAGCTTTACACCTTGCTTTCCTATTGATATGTCTACAAAGGCTTTTTCAGCTTCAGAGAGTTGTTCCTTTCTTACTGCATCAATAAACAGCTCGTCTTCCTCTTTATCTGAGACATCACACAGTGCATGCACGGGTTTACCTTTCCCAGTCCTGCAAACTTTAGCGAAGTGGTTCAATTTACCACATTTTTTACACTGTCTTCCTTTAGCTGGACATTGACTTTTTCCACCGTGTGCTCTGTTTCCACACTAGCTGCACTTATGAATATGCTTGCATGCATCACTCGCTTCATATTATTTTGCTGCCTTCTCAATTGCGTAATGCGTTTTTTTGTTCAGCGCTTTTTGGAGCTCTTGCTTGTTGTCTGCGTACTGCGTTCACAGTTAATTCACGTGAGCCACTCCGAGTATGTGCATCGAAGGTTCTCAGCTGTGCTGGTGCTATTTCGTGCAATCTTGAGATGTCCACGGCTTTATTTAATGTTAGCTCAGACCCGGCACTTAAATGTTTCTCTCGTACATTTGCTGAGTTTGTGCCAAACACTATTCTATCCCTGACCATCTCATCTTCGTTTGAATAAGCACAGTCCTTCACCAGCAATTTTAACTCCGTTACAAATTGATCAAAAGTCTCATTTATACCTTGTGTCTTCTCACTAAACTTGTATCTCGCGAATATCATATTCGTGTTAGGCATGACAAACGCCTCGTAGCGGCAGTGTGTCTATTGGATTACTGCTGACGGACGGCCTTATATGGGCAGGCACTCAATTACGTGGGAGGCGTGGGTATGGGGGACGCAATATAGGCAGGCAGCCAACTACGTAGGAGGCGTGGTGATGGGTGACGCAACTCCGCCTCACACGGCAACCGAGCTGCAGGCTATGGCCGTATATATGTACGTAAGTAGTATTCAGTTATGACTGTTACGTGTAGAATTTCGAAATGAAACCTGGCCAACTTTTGTAAGTAAACTGTAAGGAATGAGTCTGCCAAATTTCAGCCTTCTACCTACACAGTAAGTTGGATAATTAGGGTTGAGTGAGTCAGTGAGTCAGTCAGTCAGTCAGTCAGTCAGTCAGTCAGTCAGTGAGGGCTTTGCCTTTTATTAGTATAGATTTGATCATTTTCCTTAATAAACAAATGACCAAGGATAATATTTTTGTCTCATTTGTTTAACTGGTTTCTCTTTATCTACTTTTAGGACTTGAGTGAAAATCTGATGATGTTTTAGGTCATATTTATGCAGAAATATAGAAAATTCTAAAGGGCTCACAAACTTTCAAGCACAACTGTAAGCGTTCTTGCTACTCTGACAATATGGAAGTCAACTTGTTGCTGGACATTAGAGTTTTCTTGTGTGCTTCTAAGAGTGGCTATTCATTTTATTGTATATTTGTGTAATGTCAGGCCTACATTGCAGCTGTATACTCATATACATTTAACTCACAAGCAGTCTTATTTGCAAATTTATTTGAAATTTAGTTTTTTAATTGTTGCTGCAAGTGTATTTTAAAGTTTTTTTCCTCTCTTTAATGGCCCCATTCATTTTTAATATTTTTAAGGACTTGCTTAAGGTGCTTATACAATATTAAATCTAAACAGAACTTTCCAATTGTAAATATGAGAGCTTAACTATCTGAGTTAAGAGGTAGCCAATCCATTACTGACATTATCATTTCTGAAGGCTGCCTGCATTTCTTGAGGTGTTACAATGTAACTCAGTCAGTGTATATCTTAAGATCTCAATTTTATTTGTCTGTTTCTTATTAGCTATTAGTATTGATTGGTGAAATCTGCAGAAGCCTTGTTAAAGGTAAATGTTTACCTATAAATTCACTATGCAATTGGCTTAGACAAACTTTTTCCCCATGATGCTTTGTGAGGCCAACATGGCCTCACTGAGCTGTAGCAGCCAAAGGTGAATAGGAAAGTCCCTGAATATATAATGCTGATCCTAGTGGTGGGCTAAATGAACTTAACACGAAAAGTGCATACAGAAGAAAACTGGGAATATGTTAAGTGTATTGGAATCTCTAAAGTAATGCTTTTTTGTTTGGACTTGTACATGACCTGTATGTAATATGAGAGCTTGCTACATTAATAATATTGCCCAGAGTGTTGTGCAGTTGATTTCCAACAGGAAGGAGTGAAGAATCCACTTGTTTTAGTGTTGCACCTATCTGGTAGCAGTGGCAGAAAAGGAGCAAAAGTATCAGGGGGAAAAAAATTAAATAAATAAAACTGTACTTTTGGGTTTGAGGAAAGTGAGTACCTGCTATTGAATCTGTGGGGAGCAAACCTTAGTGAATCCATGCTTCCTGTCCCCAAGAAATGTTCTATTCCCAGATTTAATTCTATTAATTTTATCTCAAGGAGGCATAGTGTTGCAGTGTTTACCACTGCTGCCTCACAACTTAAGTCACATTTTTGGTCACAATAATCTGTCCATCCTAGTTGGCACATGTTTTCCTAGCTGACAGGGACACTTAAAAGACCACTGCAACGTTATAATCCATTCAGAACTTGTCCAGTTTCTTCTTCCCCATTGACTTCAAAGCATGTTGCAGAGTTTGGAGAAGTTCCCGAACATTTAAGCAATTGAACATTAAGCACTATATATGTGTATAGATTCACTAGCTATTTTTGTAAGTTATTCAAAGTGATAGCTTAGCCATAATTATTAAAATCACTGTTTAACATAATGAAAAATGACAATAAATGATTTTTATCTGTTTTTGCATTGTGGACTTGAACCCGGACACAGACAGATGGACATCTTAAGTTCACCACACACCCTTTAATTACAATATTTACAGTGCACCCCCAGTGCCTCTTGAACCGTTCCCTCAATGTCCAGGCCTCAAAGTCCTTTGTGCCTTTCCTTCTCCTGGCCGCCTCCAGTCCTCTCTCCAGCTCCGTCTCTCTTCCACCCGACTTCTGCTCTCAACTGGAGGGAGGCGGCCCCTTAAATAGGAACCCGGATGGGCTCCAGCTGCTTCAAGGCATTCCTCCGAAGACACGCCCCAGTGTGGCGGAAATGCCGGCTGCGCACCCGGAAGCCCTCCGGGTGTCCCCTGTCATCTTCCCCCCAGCACTTCCTGGTGTGGCGGAAGTGCTGGGCTCCAGACTTCTACAGGCACCGGGGCGCCGCCTGGTGGTGGACACGGGTCCCTACACTGCTGGGCTTCCAAGCCCTTTACCCGTGGCCCCCAACATAACCAGGGCGGTCGCCCCCTTGTGGTCTGGAGGAGGTACAAGCCCTCCTCCGGTCCTCCTGGGCGTTCCGGCCGGGGCTGGCATGTAAAAAACAATAAATATGCCATCATCATCATTATATTGCAATTTAATTGCTTAAAATTCAGCATTTACTTTAATTCATTAATTTGTCCAATGATGTAACATTCATAAATGCATGTCTATCACAGCAAAGAGAAATCTAATAGTCATAATTAGCTAAAACCCAAGAAAAATTAGGAGTTAGCATAAACATTCTTCATCATGTGAAATATACAAAGTGGCAGCATTTGGGAAGAAAATATAGAAGTAAATAAATTCATGTTGGGATCGAGATGTACACTACTGTTTTTATAAAGTGTAAAAAAAATCCTCGCCCTGCTTTGTTATTTCTGCCTATGTATTTTCATCATTTTTTTTTAACTCGGCACGATACATTTTATAATTTCAGTTTGGTCTCAAGAGTTTAAAAATATTTCAGCTTGAAATTAATCATTAATGTGACTTCAAGGCAATTAACAAGGACCAGGTAACTGCAATTAACTTATAATTACAACTTAAAAGTTCCTTTGAGTGAAAGTTGATAAATGCAAGTGAAAGACAAATATGTGCTATGTATTGAAAAATGTATTTTGCATAAACATAAAAATAATCTGAATATTTACAGAGTCTCATTTATCCCCTCGCTGCAGCCTGCGCATGGAGTAAGCTGGATGTTTCTAGAGGATCTGGATGTTGGTGACACACCATTAGAAAACAAGCCATTTTCATTGATCTTTCCTTAAGTGTTTTACACAAATGTCCATACATCTTTTACAATTTGTGTTGTTAAATAATCAGTTTATTACAACATTTGTCACACACGTGTGCATGGGAGACAGCTAAAGGGCTTGAATGAGGGCAATTCCAAATCAGACTGGGATGTGACAGAGTGCACTGACTCTTTTTCTTGCTTTCCTGCAGACCATTCACAGGAAATTCCGCCTGGTTAACGTCACTTCCGGGTCCGAACCTATGGATGAAGACCTTTCCGGTTCCGACCCCCTTGATGTCATGTCCGGGCCTGAGCCTATGGTTGAAGACCCTTCTGGTCCCGGCCCCTTTGATGTCACTTCCTATACTGACCTTTAAAGCCTTCACCTTTCCCCTATTCCCTCAGTTCTGTTTTGGACTCTGGTTTGTGCACATCAGTGCTATCATTTGTTTTACAATTTAGCAGCCAGGAAAACAATATACGGGTGCCTGCCCCAAACCTTGCTATGGCTCTTGTCTGAGTTTGTGACACATTATATTACTATTTTGCATCATTCAGTGTCAACTTACTGCATTGAGGTCATTCTCAATTTATTGAGATTTGGCATTTGAATTATCCATGAACTGCTAAGCAGCACTTCAATAATTGGAGGCTATGTAATTTTTTGCCAGATCCACCTGAAGCACAGGGTGCATAGGACATGGAGGAGAAGAAGAAGCTTATTGTGACTGAGATGCAGAGAAAAGATCCTGATCTACAGCATGTGGATGAACTGATGATCTTCACATTATCACAGCATGGAAAGGAAATAGTTGGTGGTGAACCGCTAATTCAGAAGTCTTTACCAGATGGCCAGCACTATCGTACTGAGAGACAGGTAACTGGCCCCATAATAGACCTAATTATAAATAAAGTCCTCAACATGTTTAAACGTTTGTGGTTAAGGTGTGTTGCCATCGAAGTTTTTTCAAATTAAATTCTCTCTCTCTCTTTTCCATTTAAGTGCAGAGCTCAAAAGGATTGTCACTACAGACCTGTTGCAGTCATTTCTTGAAGGATTAGATGGCCTGGTCCCAAGACGTCTTGAAATGCATAAAGCTCGAGCCATGTCTGTCAGAAGCTGTCAATCAAAAGTATTTTGTAGTGTCTTGAAAAACACTAGTAAGTAGTAAAGGTAATCAGTGTACGCATACATTAGAAAGGCACTGTATGAATAAAATATATTATTACTATTACAATTTTATCATTTATTGTGTAGATTTGTACTATTCCTTTGTCTGATTTTTTTCTCACTCTGGTAGGACACAAACAAGAGGAGCAGAACTGCTGCACTGCTTGGTCTACCATACTACATATCTGAAGATCCACTGGCATTATCAAGAAGTGTGATGTATGAAAACAATTCTTTTAATTCTTTACTTCTTGAGTGATATAACTTTAAGTAATCATTCATTTTTAACAACTATTAATTGGTCTGTTAAATGCTGTGGTAGTTGTACATTCTGTAAAATACTTAGGAAATAGATTTTTTTTTTGAAAGCAGGCAAACCTGGGAGTAGTCATGGGCAGGTCCCAATCGCTAGTTTTCACATGTTACATACAGACAATGCCAAACTGAGTGACATTTGCTATCAACTCAGTTATGGTAATATTCTTAATTTCAAGTGTCTTCACAACTATTCAGATTAGCCTTTTAGAATCATTTTACTTTAAAAGCTACAACACAGACAAGGGTACAGTTTCTAATTTTCTTTTTTCTCTGTAGATAGATAGATAGATAGATAGATAGATAGATAGATAGATAGATAGATAGATAGATAGATAGATAGATAGATAGATAGATAGATAGATAGATAGATAGATACTTTATTAATCCCAAGGGGAAATTCACATAATCCAG
This sequence comes from Polypterus senegalus, assembly GCF_016835505.1. Lineage (NCBI taxonomy): Eukaryota > Metazoa > Chordata > Cladistia > Polypteriformes > Polypteridae > Polypterus > Polypterus senegalus. The sequence continues at coordinate 68,784,175 of NC_053170.1, read as the reverse complement.
CAGCAGTATACTGATACAAAGAAACAATATTAAATTAAATAGTAATAAAAATGAAAAAAATTAAAATAAAATTAATGTTAGCATTTACTCCCCCGGGTGGAATTGAAGAGTCGCATAGTGTGGGGGAGGAACGATCTCTTTAGTCTGTCAGTGGAGCAGGACAGTGACAAAAGTCTGTCACTGAAGCTACTCCTCTGTCTGGAGATGATCCTGTTAAGTGGATGCAGTGGATTATTCATGATTGACAGGAGTTTGCTTAATGCCCGTCGCTCTGCCACAGATGTTAAACTGTCCAAATTTAATCCTACACTAGAGCCTGCCTTCTTAACAAGTTTGTCCAGGCGTGAGGCGTCTTTCATCTTTATGCTGCCACCCCAGCACACCACCGCGTAGAAGAGGGCACTCGCCACAACCGTCTGGTAGAACATCTGCAGCATCTTACTGTAGGCACAATGCAAACAACTGGAAGTGATTATGAAGGGTAGGGGATGCAAATAGGACCCCTGATTGGCCATGAAGGTGTACATCAGGATGAATTCCCACATAAGGTCTTCAGTGCGGCAGTTGTGGTGGAGGAGACCGTCATTATACACAGCCTCCATGCCATGCTAATGGGCATCTTCTACTGTTTAAATCTTAATCCAAATAAGATGAAATAGACATTTGAGCTCCTGCAGAGAACGGATATGAAGATTAAGGGCTTTGCATACATGCATGAACTGAAAAGCAAACTGCTGAGATACAGAGTGTAAACACTGATGTGAAATAAAATCATAATTTCCTTCTGAGTGGAAAACACAATGAATGTGTTGGGACTTTAATTTTAAATTATTGTTTTATTGAATTTTAAGGAAGACATGAATTTGCTTGGATTTATCATTTTTATTTCTTGTTACAAGCTTGTGAAGATTGAAAAGCTCTATGGTTTAAGAAGTGATGGAAATTTGTTGCCAAGATGTTTCCAAGTATTCTTGTTTAGTATACATTCAAGTTTCTATAATGTTGTTTAAACAGAAAATTGCAGTTAGTTTTCATTTTAATTTAAGATTGTCTGTATATTTTTTCAAAGAATGCTGGGAAATTTTATACTGTTGTTGGGGTATTGGCATTGAGTAAATTTGTTTCATAGCACACTGACTGAAGTTGCTGCTTCCATGGTACTGCTGGAATTTGTTTTAATTAATGTATTGTATACGCTGGCCCGGACACAGACAGGCGGACACGTTTGAATCACCCATCACACGTTTATTACAAAAGTCCATATTTACAAAAGTGCGGCACAAACCCCAATAGTCCCCAAAGTCCAGGCTTCTCTATCAATGCCTTTGTCTTTCAGGCTGCCTCATTCCTCTCCTCCCGAGCTCTGTCCTTCTCCTCACCTGACTCAAGCCATCATACGGAGGGAGGCGGACCCTTTTATAATCACCTGGATGTGCTCCAGGTGCATTCTGACAATCTTCCGCCGGCACTCCCCAGTGTGGCGGAAGTGCCGGCTGCACACCCGGAAGCACTCCGGGTGTTCCCAATCCTCTTCCCCCCAGCACTTCCGGGTGTGGTGGAAGTGCTGAAGTCCAGTGCTCCAAAGGCATTGGGGCACCCCCTGGCGATGACCACGGGCCCTTACTGGGCTGAGCTTCAAAGTTCTGTACCCATGGTCCCCATAGCCACCAGGGTGGTCACCCCCACGTGGTCTGAGGGATGCGTAAGCCCTCCTCCAGTCCTCTGGGGCATCCCAGTGGGTCGTTCCCCCAGCCACGTGTGACAGTATTTAGAAATATCATGAGAGGATATTTGAATGGCAGCTGAATTTACGTGAAATTTGAGGAAACAAGATAAAATAGGTAGAATCAAAACCATTTTTTGAGTTTAAGCAATACAACAGTTCAAGGTACCAAATAAAGTTTGTCTCATATTTTACAACAAAGAATATTGTATGTTGTTATTATTACAATCCATTAGTTTATCCACTAGTATATCGATTAGTCATATGGACTGGACAAGATAAATAATGTCAAGCTGATATTTATCTTTTAACTGAAATGAATAAGTGGAAACAGCAAAGAAGGACAAGTGGAAACAAGTATATGATATTCAATAATATGTTTTTAACACACATTGCTATGTTGAAAAGTGAAACCTTTTGCAGTCATATTAACTTTAAACACTTTCTGTAATTTGAAACAGCAAATAAGGCCATGTTGTATCAACTGTTCTACCTGAAAATAATTAGTTGATATATATCATCTTTATACAGTGGTACCTCGGTATACTGTATGTCCCTTAATCTGTTCCAGATCCTTTGACTTATACCAAGCAGGATGTATACCAAACAAATTTTTCCCATAAGAAATAAAGGGAAAATGATTAATCCGTTCCCATGAAAAAAATCCTATTGTTATTGGCATATTATACATTGATGGGGTTGTATAAAATAATTTAAACACCACTTAATACTAAAATATATAAATACAAAAGAAATTAGATGAAATAAATGAAAATTTAACCTCACTTTACTTTTTAATAACGTCTTTGTTTTTCATAATCGTAGATACCCGTCGTTTATCGGCATACGGTATGTAGCAGCCAAGTCCCGGATACGCATGCCACCTTCATACTTTTCAACAATTAATTCAAATTTACGCGAAAAAAAAAAAAAAATCACGTGAAAATTCACAGAGAGTTATAGCGCATACTGACGCTTGTGGGCAGTCGTGGCTTTGTCTCGAGAGATGTAAACAAAGGTAGCGCGCTGGTTGTTCACTGAATGCTAGCAACTGGCGTACTGATGCTCGTGGGCAGTCATGGCTTTGTCTCGAGAGAGGTAAACAAGGGTAGCGCACGTGTTGTTCTCTGAATGCTAGCAACTGGCGTACTGACGCTTGTGGGCAGTCGCGGCTTTGTCTTGAGAGAGGTAAACAAGGGTAGCGCATGGTGTTCTAGCACGTGAGTCATATACCAAACAAAAGTCGTATACCAAGCAAACTTTTTCACGTCCAAACAGTCCAAAGTTGGACTTATTCCAAAGCGGACATATACCAAGGTACCACTTTATATAATATGCTACTGTAGCTGTTTGTTTGTCTGTCCAGGATTTTAAATCACCTGTACCTCTCAAACCATTTGACCTATTGACCTGAAATTTGGTACACATATACTACGTGACGTCTACTATCCGCTTTCGGGGTGATGATTGACATCCAAGGTTATTCCTCTTTTTATTTGTATTTTATTTTATTGTAGAATCAACTCTCGGCAGCGGCCAGCAGGGTGGTGCATGTGTACAGGCGCCATTCTCATCCCTACCACCTTTGCTGTTTCGTCCTCTACCTCTTCATATCTTAAATCATTCTTGAGACAGATTAAAGACTTAAATGCCAGCTTAAGTGAAAAATGAAGGAAAACATACTAAGTAATTGCAACACAAACACTGAGTTAATCAGTTTTAACGTGAAAAGATGCAGACGAAAGAAGAAAAGAGCTGCTCAGGAAGCAGCAAGCACATCAACCTCTGAGCAAACAAATGCTAAACGTACAGAGAAAGAGTATGAAAACTATGAATGCTCAAGTCAAGTGTATTAACTGCATGTTATCGTGCAGTGTGCTGTTACTGGTATATATGTAATGGGTATCATATCATAACATTATATCGTAATGAATGTACATATATATATATATATATATACTAGGGGGCTTTGCCCCCTGCTCGCTTCACTCGCCACCCCACAGACCTACGCTTCGCACCAGCCACTTCAAGTCTCTGCCGCTTGCATATGTGGATTTCACTTTCACCAAACAACAAATCTTTTAGTACTCCTCTTCATTGGGAAGAAACACTACTTTTCCCTAATGGCAACACGAATTAGACCATCTACAAATCTCCGTCTTAAACTTTAAAGCCAAACAATATCTACATACTTCTGTCATATCACCTATGTCCATATATTCAATCTCTTTTTGCTGTTCTGTTATTTTGGCGAGTAATAATTTCCATGTGTTAGCACTAATGTGATCTTTACTATCAGTTTTTTGAAACTTTCGAATTTTAGTACTTTCATAATCTCTAAACTGCTTTGCATGTGTATCGCGCCAACGTTTTGAACCTCTTTAGGACATTCTACTTTGTCTTCTACTCTTTGTCTTTTATTTCCGACCCTGCTTGGAGCTGAGAATGCAGGAACTGCATGACAAACAATGTGACATAAAAACGTCACATAAAATCGTTGCATATATATATATATATATATATATATATATATATATACTGTATATATATATATATATATATATATAGTGAAAAACAGACAAGAGAGACAGATTGGAGAACCATCACCATATACTGTAGGTGAACCAAATTATTTGCTTTTTGTACAGCACTGCAAGTGTTATCATATACATTCGCTATTGATACTGGAAATGTGGCTGGGTTTTATGGCGGTTGGACTTGAAATTGTTGCAGAGATGAGATGACATGAACAGGATGTGATGGAGATGATGTCATCAGAGGGTTGAAGTTGTCACATGAGGACGGCTTGTACATGCTCATATTTTAGACTTCACGTATCGAGATTCATCTGTTCTTCGGTCTTTCTGATGAAAAAAGGGGAGAAGCATTAGTATGATGTCTTATATCCCCATCCAGTAAGTTTTTGCACTCCGTTGGTCCTTCTGGCTGCCCCCTAATCACACATGTGTGACAGATATATATTAAAATTTGAAGGCAGCAGGGATTTTTATGTTAAAGTAAGCTGTATTTTTTACAGTGTACAGATGGCCCACTTATACTATTAACATTCATCCATCTCTTTTCTGGACCTGCTTATTCCCTTACATGATCAGAGAGATCAAGTCCCATATTGACTGGAGGGAATGTCTAGACAACATTACACAGCTGCCTGTGTTGCCACCAGTGGTACCACTGAAGGGTCTGATTGCAGGTAAAATAAAGTGCAAGTACAAATACAGTACAGTACAGTACAAGGCTTGCTGTGTTAAGAAGGATTATATGATCTCATTGTTTAGTTGGTTATACATAAAAGTACACAATGAATTTCAATAACAAGGCGTCAGATGGTGAGTGAGAGAGAGAGTTCTGTTAACATCAATAAAATGTCTGTTTTAAGTAGTGCAGCTTAATTTCTTTCTTGGAAATGTTATAGGCATATTGCTTTTTTGTGGGCTTTTATAGGCAGCTGCTTGGATAACAAAGTTTAGGTCATTTATAGTATCGGAACAATTAGCTCTTGTAGCTTATGCATCATCAACCATGACTGCTGATCTCTAATCAATCCAGTGTTCTATAAGAAAGTGACAATAAAGAAATTTACAATTGTGATGTTTAAACAGTGAAAACACTGAAAGCAGGTGGATTCTTTCCAGTTGCTTTCTTTTCTTTAACTTGAGGATAGATAGAATCATGATAAGTGAAACAGCTAGGAAGCAGGATTGCCTAGAGCGGGGGTTTCCAACTCCAACTATGGAGAGCTGAAGTGGCTGCATGTAACCAATTTCAGCTGTTAATTGCATTTTCATTTAATTTTAACTGCCTTTGTTTTTTAAGACTTGGTCCACTGGATTGCTTCTTGTTTTCCTTAAATGACAGCCAAATAAAAACGAGATGTGAAGTGAGCCAACAGATGGCCAGCTAAGTTGAGGGCCTCAAATTCCAACCTATTTTACTCCAACCAGTTTCTTAATCAGAAGTTCATTCTTGTTGTTAATTTAATTCGTTATTTAATTCCACGTCTTCTTGGTGCTCTCATTCAACCACAGCAGGAAGCACCATCAAACTGTTTTGTGGAACTGAGCAGATCAACACTACTTCACAATGTTATTTTCTGATATTGTATGATGAACATAGGTTAGCTAGTCAATTGTTGGCTTGGAATTAAAAAATAAAAAAAATAAATAGAAAGTCCATTAAAAGAAAGAGAAATTAACTAAATATCAGCAAAACAGGTCACTAATAAAGAAAATGCTTAGAATAAAAACCTGCAGCCACTGTGGCCTTCCAGGTTTGTAGCTGGACATCCCTGGCCTAGAGGTTTTATTCTTTTTATATGATATCTAACACTAATATTGACATATGACTTAATGGTGTGGTAAAACATTTAAGGAGAAAACTTCCTGGCAAAAGAGAAAGGAGTTGTTACTACTGTAGTTACTAGTTTTCCAGTAGCCATAGCACCTGCACTTCATAACAGGTAGTCCACCTAAAGCTGAGTTTGGTTGGGCCTGATTAGTACTTGGATGGGAGACCAAACAGGAAAAGCTTGGGTTGCTGCTGAAAGAGGTGTTGGCGAGGCCAGCATGGGAAACTTACCCTGTGGTCTAAATGTAGAATCCAATGCTCCACTGCAGCAAAGGGGACACTGGGCTGTTAAAACGGTGCCGTCCTTTGGATGAGATGTAAAATCGAGTCCTGACTGTCTTTGGTCATAAGAGATACCTGGGTGTCCTTCGTAAAGAGTAGGGTGTATCGCAATGTCCTGGCTAAATTGCCTAACCACAGCCCAGTCATTCTGGTCTCCTAATCATCCACCGTCTCTGATTGGCTAAATATTTCTCACCCCTTCACCACATAACAGCTAATGTGTGGTGACAGTACTGACGCAAATGGCTCCCGTCACATCATCTAGATGAATACTGCACATTTGTGTTTGCTGAAGTGGCTCCCCACTCACTATGTTTGAGTTGTGAGAAAAGTGCTATATAAATGTAAAAAATGATTATCATTATTGTACCACACAATTCCGTTTCAAACTCATTAGGAGAATCTACATAACAGAATATAATATAACCTAAAGTAACATCCTCAGACCCATTTAATCCAATACAGGGCTGCAGGGAAACAGAGCCTATATAAGACAGGGTGTCAGAACATTTCAGGGCCTTCTCTTACACACACTTAGTCACACTGGCACCAATTTACAGTTTCCAGTTAACCTAAGCAGCATGTTTTTTGAGATGTGGGAGGATAATCGGAGTAGTCAAAAGGAAAGGCATGCAGAGATGGGGAGATTGTACAAACTCTGCATAGACAATTGATAGTGGGATTCAAACCCAGAATGCTACTTATCTGTAAACACTGCACCATACTATTTTATTTTTATTAAAATAGATAATTATATTAAAAATAACAATAGCAAAGTACCCTGCTTAAAAGCACATATGGTTTGTATGCTTTTTCACATTAATGTTCATTATTTCTTGCTTTTTATTTCTAATATGTACTGTATATATCGTATGATGTTAAGTGTACAGAAATTGCTCATGGGACATAATTAGTTGAACCTAAAAAAATATCAACAATGACCTAAAACAAAGAGAGGTTTGGCACTGCTGGAGTTTTAGTTATCATACTAGGTAGCGAGTAATAAAGAAAACACAATTCTTTTTTTTATTTTATTGACTTGAATGTTTCATTACAATGCATACATAACAGATCAATATCAAATACGGTACTACATCTTACTAAGGTCAAATAACCCTCAGCTATCTAGACAACAAAAGAAAAAAAAAATTGATACAAAGTAATAATTATTGAAAAATGATGAAATGTCCAAAACATTGGCAATGGTTCAGCATATTCAATTAACTAATAAATGCCTGCCAAATCCTAAAAAATCTAACTTTTGAACCATTCCCCAGAAATTAAATTTAATTTAACTTAAATAGGACTTCCTATTGTGTTATCTTAAGTAGATTAAGATTCTTTCAATTTAGTAAAAGAAGATAAGGTTCTAGCAATGTAAATACCTTGTTCATTAAGCAGTAATATCCCATTAGATGCTACTCGTGTTAAAGGCATTAGAGCAGTAGGAATTATTGAGATCTCAAGTCTGTCTAATAAACAAGCAAAGATTTCATTTCAGTAGGATCTTAGCAGTGGGTTTTGTCATAACATACGCCTGAGAAAAGGATGAACATGCCAACATCCCCAACAGGTATAACTTTGACCTTCATTTTGGATGGTGTGAGCTGAAAGAGAGAGGTTTGTTTCTAATGTGAAATTCAGTACAGGCAGTCCCCGGGTTACGTACGAGATAAGGACTATAGGTTTGTTCTTAAGTTCAATTTGTATGTAAGTCGGAACAGGTACATTATTTTAACTTGCATCAGATTTGTGTTTCAGAGACATTGTTGAAGGGTGAAGACAAAAGGTTAAGATGAGCTCTTCTGCACAGCACTGTACATGCTATCACAGCAGGAAGGCACCCCTCGTCGGCACATCTGGTGTACTGACGAGAGACAACTTCCTGCTATGTACGCAACAGTACTAGCAGGCTTGCTATTGAGAATGAATGGGGGCGGCGAGAGGTGGTTCACCACCTGCCCATCACACAGTCACCTCCACTTGCATACAGTATGCTGTCTGCAGCGTCCACCCACCAAGAACGAACAGGGTGCAGCCAAAGGTGGGTAGTGAATCGCCCACCACCGCCCCCATTTAACAGGCAGCCACCTAAGGTACACTACAATGCTGCCCCCTACCGTCCCATTCAATGGCCTCATGGTCTCAGTTCAGCCTCAACCGGGTCACAGTATCCAGCCGCCCACCGAGAATGAACGGGGCAGCCGTTTGAGGGCCACTGCAAGCCTGTGTGGTGGGTGTGCAGTGAAACGCCCCCTTCCGCCCCATCAAGCCTCCATCCTGCACATGAGCGCTTGCCGCGCACCCAGCCGCCCACTGAGAATGAATGGGGTGTGGCCCCCACCGCCCCATTCATCAACCGGAGCTGCCCGAGGGACACTACACTGCATGACCAGCGAAACCGTCTCCCCTCCAGCCACCGCTTGCAGCATCCCCAGACCGGAGATGACTGAGTGGCAGTTACTGAGGAGCCTGCGTCGCATCCCCCAGACAGATGAAGGGGCAGCTGCGGCCTCATTCATAAGTCAATGTCCTTAACTCGGAGACTACCTGTACTGTTTTGGTTATTCTGCAAAAATTGAGGAAGAATTTACACTCAACTGTGGCCACTGAGGGGGGTTTCAACCACTGGGAAAAAATATGCAATAGCCATTCCACTTTTTATGAAAGAAACAAGGATTTAACACATTTCACGAGTCAAAATCTGATAGAAGTGGCCTTAAAGGCTCCTTACACGTTAGATTAGATTAGATTCAACTTTATTGTCATTGTACAGGTAAAATGAAATGCAGTTTAGCTTCTAACCAGAAAGTGCAAATAGTAGAATAAGGTGCAATAAGGTAGCATACACATGAGAATTTATATGTATATGATATTTGAATTTACAGGTAGTAGTATATTGCAAGAAGGGTATATAGATGTGAATACTGATCAGTAGTACAGATACATAGTATGAATAAATATTTATATATGAAATATTTTTATATAAAGAATAGATATATGCAAAGAAGTGAAAATATATACAGAGAACAGTCAGAAGTTATTCATATTTAGAAAGATCAGCTATTGAGTGGTAGAGGTTGAGAGTTCAGGATTGTGATTGTGTTATAAAAGAAACTGTACCTGAACCTTTTGGTGTCGGACCAAAGGCTCCTGTAGTGCCTCCCTGATGGAAGGAGGGTAAACAGTCCATGGTTGGGGTTTGAGGCATCAATGACGATGCTGCAAGCCTGTTGCAGATATTGTGTATACTTCAGGTCAGCAATAGTTCTCACCACCTGTTGTAGGGCCTTCCTGTCAGCTGTCAGGGCCTTCCTGTTGCCATACCACATGGTAATGCAATTTTTCAGTATGTTCTCAACAGTTCAGAGGAAAAAGTTCAACAGAATCTGAGGAGACAGGCAGGCTTTTTTAGCCTCCTCAGAAAGTAAAGTAGTTGTTGCACTTTTTAATCAGACTGGAAGTGCATATTGTCCAGGAAAAGTTCTCGGAGATGTGGACACCAAGGAATTTGAAGAATTACTTGCATTATATACATTATAAATCTTTATACGAACTTTGAAAAATGTTTCTGTTGCTATATAGACTAAAGTTCACTGCAAGCATATAGTGCAACTTCCACAGGGGTAACTTCCTCCCTCTGCTTCAGCCAGATCTTAACTACCCATCTTCGTTCTGATCTCTTACTTTTACCTCTCATTTTGTTTTTTTTTTTAATTTTATTTATTTTATCAAATAGCATTCCATACAGATAACTCAAGTTTTACAAAAAAAAAAGGTTCAAAACAAATCAACCCCCACCCCTGAGAAAGAGAGCTAGGCCAACAGAGTAAAACTTAAAGCTAGTAAAAATAAGTAAATAGATACATTAATAAATGGATAATGATAAATGGAGTAAAAAAGGGGAGAGAATCTGCCTCTTCATTTTATATGCTTATTCTAAAATATTATTGATTAGATTAGGTTTTGAAAACGTTTTGTACAGATCCTCTAACTGAGAATTTGATTTTTTCCAGTTTCAAATAGTATATAACATCAGTTACCCACTGACTTTAAAAGAGAAGAGTTAGGATTCTTCCAGTTGAGCAAGATATGTCTACGTAGCAATAGTGCAGTAAAGGCAATTACAATTTGTTTGTCCTTCTCCCCTTTAATCCCATCTGGGAGTACCCTCATTTCAATACTTGCTGATGGTACTGTAATGTCTGGTGCTGAACTTAAAGGGCATGTCTTCTCCCCAGATGCCACCTCGATCCTTCTAGGCACGGCCAATTCATGCTGAGAAAACAAGTTTTGAGGCTTTTAAAGCTCCAAGATCTAGCCTTTGGTGTTTCTCTTAGTTTGGACATCACAAGAATTTGGAATGAGCTGTAACATAACCTATGCTTGTTACCTGAAAATGTAATTGACAGGTTCTTTTCCTAGCACTATCCCCGACTATCTAGAGGATCACTCTTTTGAAAGCATTGATTGGCATTAATATAATATGCTACAATACTTTACAACAACAAGAAATTATGTTTTTTCTCAGAAGATAGTGAAAAAGGTTTTCATTAAAGATTACATCTGAGGCACATTTTTCAAAAGATGCAAACATAGTGTCCAATACAAATACAAGTGTTCAACTGACAGTAACATCTCAACTTTCAAATAATTTCTGCACTTGTATTATATTTTAGGTGAAAGTTAAACCAAGAGATTTTTTTTTTTTTTGCTGAGTGCAAATAATAGTGACTGGTGCTCAGAGCAAAAAATAAAATACAGAGAGGTGGAGCAATCAGTCATGCCAGTAATACAATGTGTACACACATTTTCATTATAATACCTAACATTATAGGAGAGTGAAATACCCTGCGGTAACCAGGGCGTCCCGTTACTGCTTGTTGTTTATTAAACACTGAACTTTAACTTTAGTACTAGGGAATATGGATATGCATATCTTAAGTAGACAAATCACATCAAATGTGGATATGCAATCTGCAAACAAAAGCCACATGACCTTATATTGTACAAGTATCAAATACAACATCCATTTTATGTGACAAATGCACATTTAGATACTGTGTGAAAAAGAACACAGCAGCACTGCTCTAATCCTTTCCTCCTACTGAAACCCAGTTAACTCCATACCAAAGGCTTTGTCCCATCACACCTTGCATACTCCTGCTGGCTGCTGGGAATTGAAGTCTCATTAGTAAACTCTGCCACAGGTTTATCCCCATGAATGACTTATGTTCATATGGACAGAATGCTTTCATATAAATTTGGCACAACACTGGACAAAAATGTTCTCTTTACCACTCTAATACTTTTCTGCACTGCTGATTGGGTAAGCTAAATCAGGAGCCACGGAAACGATCCACACAGGATGCTGTTAGAAGACACCCCACTGCATATACAGATAGTCTAGTAAAGATTTTGTCTGTCGGCAGATTATAAATTAGAACTTTTTTAGCATTTACTTTCAAGTAATATTATGATTTTTTCTGGTAAAAACAGGTAGGGTGGTCCCCTAGCACTCTAGTGGAGCAAACACCATTGATTCTCTCTTAGTACATGTACAGTATATGCTTTAAACGTTAGGCAATGTCAAGTGCCACTCAACCCTTTTTCTTTAGGTCCCGGAAGAATTCATTTTTATGTCTATGGTCTCTCTCAATTCTAAGTGAATGAAATTAACAATTGCATTTATTTCTTGAAAGAAAGATTTGTAGATATACTGTATATGTCAGCTAAACACAAAAACATTTGACAAGATCATGTTCAACATATTCCATCAGCTTGCTACATTTTAATTTAATAAGTCTTTTAAATGTTTAGCATTTATGATCTGGATATGTGAACTGATGTGACACAGTTAAAGCAAAAATGACCAAATTTAAGGAGACATTCAATTTTTTGGATGGGAAGTAATCAAGGTTCATGGTTTTTATTTTGTCATGTTTACACAAGAAAACATAAAATTTGCCTTCTCAGTTCCATCCAAAAAACAGTGTCACAAAAACGACACAAAGTCATCAAAAGGTGTGGGGCAAACACTCGTAAAAGGGTTAAGTAACTGTGAGATGTTCACAAGTCCGAGTCCAAAACAGAACTGACTTTGGTTGCTAAAGATGGCGGCTTTATATGCTGAGAAAAGAAGTGACGTCATCAAAGGCACCAGGACTAGAAGTGACGTCATCAGGAGCGCCTGAACCAGATGTGACATCATCGGTGGCGCTGGAACCATCCAGGATTTCCCGTGGATGGTCTGCAAGGGATTGAGAAAGAAAGTCAGTGTACCACGTCGCCCCCTGGTCTGGCATGGAATTATTATCATTCACTATTTATTTGTGTGACAACAGATAGAAGTGAAACAAAACAAAAAGAGACAAAAGAGGTTAAAATGTACACAGAAACTGTAAAATGTTTACATCATTTGAAAAACAGATTTTCTTTTAGAGTACTTCTAGCAGTTTGATAGTACATTTCACCTAATATGGTTACATGATACATAAGAAAAACTCTACACTTCTGGATTTTTTTATTATCTTTAAAATTCCTTATTAAAAAGATGTATGGCACTGGGAAGAAAGGAACTCCTGGATCAATTTAAGAGGGACTTTAAAGAGATTTGATTTACTGAAGTTAAGTTCCGTGTGTAATGGGTGTCTGTAATCAGTTGAGATTTTTTAACATTACCAGAGGCAACACACTTACCAAATCATCTATGTCAGATCCAATACCTTTAGCAGTATGTTTGGCAATGTACTACAGGTTTTTTAGATTTTGGTTTGTCAGACCACTAAACCAGGCAGTGAAGCTGAAAGGGATGATAGACTAGATCAGGGGTGTCGAACTCCAGTCCTGTAGGGCCGCAGTGGCTGCAGGTTTTCATTCTATCCATCTTCTTAATTAGTGACCAGTTTTTGATGCTAATTAACGTCTTTAGCCTTAGCTTTAATTAGTTTGACTCAGGCCCCTTAGTTGTTTTTCCTTAATTAGCAGCCAGACAGTAACGAGATATAAAACAAGCAGGACATGACCAGCTCACCTGTACTCATCAAACAAAATCTGAAAATAAAGATGAAGGTCTCAGTAAGGTTGATCCTTCAGGTTACCAAAACATTTTAGGAGATCTTAGAAAAAAACAGAATATCAACAGTTCTGGAAATGTCAGCTGTGAGTAGCAACAAGCCATGGAATTGACTAACGGGTTTAATTAACAGCAAGAATTAGCTTCTCATTAAGGAACTGGTTGGAGTTTGAAGCCCCAATTTAGCTGGTCATCTGTTGGCTCGTTTCATGTCTCATTTCTGTTTAGCTGTCATTTAATGAAGAAAAGAATCAATTCAGAAGACTTAATCCTTAAAAACAGGGCTATTAAAATAGAGGGAAAAGAAGTTAATTAGCAGTGAATACTGGGCACTGATTAGGAAAAGGGGTAGAAAGAAAACCTGCACCCACTGCGGTACTCCAGGCCTGGAGTTTGACACCAGTGGACTAGATCATACAGAGATAAAATAACAACATGAAGTCCTTGTCCACTTTAAACAGTCTGGGTTTACAGAGGAGAAATAAGTGCTGACTGAATTTAGAGTATATGTTTTTTGTATTAGGGTTCCAATTGAGATTATTATCTAGGTCGCTGTTAGCATGCTTGGCAGTTTATGACAGCAGTTGTGTTTTGCAAGCCATTAAACACAAACGCACACACACACAAAATCCTCTCCCACCTGGTTAGGATTCTGGAAGTATATTTTATCCATTGGAATGGGAGTTTAAAATTGTGTCTTCTTCGCTTGCTCTCTTGTTTACACCATTGGCTTCACACTCTTGTAGTTAAAACAGAAATCTATTAATCCACTCGTTAGGAACTTGTTAACCATACAAGTGTCACTTTGACTTGATGTCTGTACTGTCACTTGCATCCGTGAAGTAAATTAACTGTTTCACCTTCTATTGAAAAATCCATCATTTAGTTTCTGGCACAAGCATAGTATAGAGACCATATTGCCGTACCATATAGAGAATGCTTTCACATTATTAAAAAAAGCTCTGTGAGTAATCTGCTACAAAGATGTTATTTCATTTAAGGTTCATTATTATTTTTCAGTTGGGAAGATGAATTAAAACCATATCATAGTAAATAAGCCTGCTCTGCTAGTGTTGGAAAGAATGCTGTATGCTCAAAATCACAGATCATGTTTAAAACACCCCTGTACATATCTTTTAAGCTTGGTTATTTCTTTTCCTTATCAGATTCAACCCAGTTATTCTAAAATAAGTGACAGGTAACCTTTATTGGATGCAGTTCTTACTTTTCAGTTCAAAGAGGAATCTCACATCTTTGACCTTTCTCTTCGTTTGTTTGCTTAATAACATCAAAAAGCCTTAACAACTTTAAGACCAGTGGCCTTAACTTCTAAAACAATGAAATCCTTTGAGAAGTTCATTAAGACTGAGCTTCTAAACAAATCCCAGGTCTTTCTGGACCTTTACAAATTAGCATACAGAGCAAATAGGGGGTGGATGATGCCACAGCGACGCTTCCAAATCTGTATGAGCACCTCATAGACCATACAAGATTAATTGATTTTTCCTTCTGCTTTTAATATGATCCCATCTTATACTTATTTAAAAAGGCTGAATGATAAATACTATTAGGATCCTACCTTGGTGGCTGTATTCTAGACTTTTCAACTTACAAAACACAAAGATGGAGTGATGATTGATACTTTTCTGATAACCTCATTCCATTCACTGGTTCTCCTCAAGGTTGCTAACTGCCTTTCAGTCAGAGAAAATGCTCTGTAAATAACAAAGAGTCGTGAATCACCATCACAACTGAATTCATGATGGGCATACTTTATTGCATCAGGCTGATGCACCTGCCATGTGTAGTTTGGCAAACTGAGTTATCTTAACAGAGCAAGTTAGGTTCATTTACATAACATAGCCACACAGTAGCTTAATTGCACCAATTAGAGAACTATAAATGGTGTGATCTTTAAATGCACCTGTCTTTTAAGTATAACCTAAAAGTCCCAAAAATAGTTAAACAGTTTAAAGGTTGTTTGGAAATATCTGGTTTATAGAATATGACATACAGTATATGTAAATCATTATCAGAGAACAAAATAAAATGTTAAAATATCATATGATTCATTCTTTGAAGTGGTTGTTGATACAAATGTATCAGAATGACCATGTTAAATTGGCCGGCAATTTAAACCACTTTACAAATTCATAAAGTAAGTTTTTCCTTTACACTCCTGTTCTCTTTATTTTATTTACAAATAACTACAAAAGTTCACATAAGGACAGGCATACCTTAAATGATTCTGTCATTGTGAGTCTTCTGCAGGTTATGGAGGACAGCGTTGCAGCTGCTGAAGATAAGTCTGCTCAATGGCATTATTGTGCCTTTTAACCGTTAAATATCTCTAAGATAACAGATATGGGTGCATACTTTAAATGTTTATGTTCTCCCCCTCTTTCAACAATAACTAAAGGGTAGTCTGTAGATTTTTGGAGGAATACAAAAATAAAGGAACAATAATTAATAACAGGTTGACCACTGATTACAATACAAAAATGTCTGTTCTTCCTAAAGCTGGCATCATATCACACAACTTCTAGTCAAAGTGGATGTCAAACTTGAAGACTGTACAGCTGATCTTGTCACCTAAGGATGTCAAATCACATGACTAGGAATCACACAGAATGTCAAAGTACACAATCCCATGACAAATTTTCAGCCCAGTTCCACTTTTCCAAAGTATCATGAGGTTGTCCCATTTTCTGACAGTCACTAACATATTACCTGACTTTAGCAGGTACACCAAATTCACCCCCAACCTCTGGCCTTTTTTCCTTTTTTTTCATTCTACCATGATATGTAAAACACAAGACTTCAGACAGACAAGCCTCTCTTCTGTTTGTGAGGTTCAAAACATGTGCTTCTCCTGTTTTCTTGCAGCTCTTTTGCATTCATTGTACTTCAAGGTGAGTGGTCATTTGTTGTCAGGTCTCTTATACACAAAGGCCAACTGTGCAACTTAAGGCAAAATCAAATCTGTTTAATTTTTTTAAGAGGGGTAGAAAACTGTTTGGATCACTGGGGATGTCAAACTACATGACCTACAGTCACAGGAGAATGCCACAACTACCTTCAGCTCGCTTATATTATTGAAATGAAGTATGTGACTAAAAATCACCAGAAAAATTGTGTAGTGTGACAGGTCCTTAAGGAAACACAACAGTTTTAGAATAGATACAACTATTATTTTTATGTCTTTAGTGAATATTTTGTCACATTTACAGTAATCCCTCCTCGATCTTTGCGTTCCAGAACCCCCCGCGATAGGTGAAAATCCGCGAAGTAGAAACCATATGTTTGAATGGTTATTTTTATATATTTTAAGCCCTTATAAACTCTCCCACACTGTTAACATTATTAGAGCCCTCTAGACATGAAATAACACCCTTTAGTCAATAGTTTAAACTGTGCTCCATGACAAGACAGAGATGACAGTTCTTTCTCACAACTAAAAGAATGCAAATTCTCTTCAAAGGAGCGCTGTCAGGAGCAGAGAATGTCAGAGAGAGAGAAAGAGAGCGTGACAGAAAAGCAAACAATCAAAGAATCAATATGTGCTGTTGGGCTTTTAAGTATGTGCACCGCGATAAAGCAGCGCAAAGAAGGGAGCAATGTGAAGGTAGTCTTTCGGCATTTTTTAGAGTAGCATCCGTATCTTCTAGGCAAACAGCCTCTGTGCAAACAGCCCCTCTGCTCACACCCCCTCCGTCAGGCGCAGAGAATGTCAGAGAGGGTGAGAGAGACACAGAGAAAAGCAAACAATCAAACACCACTCGGGAAGCACATCGTATATCATTGAGGAGTTTTATTTAATACGTGATACATGCTCTGACTGGGAAGCTTCTAAGCCATCCGCCAATAGCGTCCCTTGTATGAAATCAACTGGGCAAACAAACTGAGGAAGCATGTACTTTAAATTAAAAGACCCATTGCCGCAGAAATCCGCAAACCAGTGAAAAATCTGTGATATATATTTAGATATGCTTACATTTAAAATTCGCGATGGAGTGAAGCCGCGAAAGTCGAAGCGCGATATTGTGAGGGATCACTGTACTTATATATGTTGGTTTGGGAATCCATATCTATACTAATAAAAGGCAAAGCCCTCACTGACTCACTCACTCACTCATCACTAATTCTCCAGCTTCCCGTGTAGGTGGAAGGCTGAAATTTGGCAGGCTCGTTCCTTACAGCTTACTTACAAAAGTTAGGCAGGTTTCATTTCGAAATTGTACGCGTAACGGTCATAACTGGAACCTAATTTCGTCCATATACTGTATACAGCCATAGCCTGCAGCTCGTTCGCCGTGTGAGGCAGAGTTGCGTCTCGCATCATCACGCCTCCCACGTAATTGAATGCCTGCCCATATAAGGTAAATATTCACGGGTGAAAGACTGTGCTTAGCATATTCATAAGTGCAGCTACTGCGGAAACCCTCCCTCAGCGAAAGTGCGAGAGAAACTTTTAAGTGCCAGGTCTGAGCTAAAATTAAATAAAGCCATGGACAAGTTTAATCCGATGGTTGTGCTTCTTCCAGACATGTATTTTCGTATTAAAGCATTTAACCAATCACATTTCAGCCGTCATTTGTTGCCAGGCAGAAAGGCCTTCACAATCCGTTCTGCAGGCCCTCTAACACAGAATAAATGTCGATTAAACTGTTGCTTCAACCAATCAGATTTTGAGTTGGTGTCAGTAGGGCCCTCTAGCAGGCGTACGGGAACGTCACCGTATTCAGAACCATTAATTGGATAGAGGCCGATATGAGGAGCTCTACGAGGCCACTGAATGCACCGCAGGCGCTCCGAGCGCAAGATCCTCGCGCGCACTACTGCCAACTCCATGGCAGAATGCTGGACAATATTATTTGCCAGACACAGACCAGATTTCAAGATCACAAAAAACTGATGTTTGTCACGCCCCTCGACCCCCAGAAGTTTCAGGAATACAAAAAAAAAACTTATGCCAGAAATACAACAGGGCAGGCTCGACTTTCAGCATTAACTTCAATGGCGATAGAAAGGGACTTTTTGATAGAACTGAAGCGCATGGATAATCTGTACGACAGAGTAATTGAACTGTTTTTGAGGAAAGAGAGGAGGATGGATTTTGTTTACAAATAATACAAATTTTTGGTGAGTAAAATGTTGCGATTTTCCTAAATAATATTTCCTATATAAGATATATAATAATAACTTTATGAGTTATTAGTGATGTTTTTTATGTGTGTAGTTGCAGTAGAAAGGAACTTGTTCACCCCTGGTTTGTCTATTCAATAAAGGCATTTATTGTGGCTACAGGAGTTATCTATCTGCGATGCAGCAGCTCTTTATACTATATTTCTGCATATTAAGATGGTTTTTATAACCATAAATTTGTTTTTGAGGGGCGGGTTGATTCAGACGGAGCAGTACTAAAAGCGTAAGGTGTGAAATGCACGGTCCGCCACTGGGATGATATGTAAAGTTTTTATAACCATAAATTTGTTTTTGAGGGGCGGGTTGATTCAGACGGAGCAGTACTAAAAGCCTAGGTGTGAAATGCACGGTCCGCCACTGGGATGATATGTACTGTAAATTTGATGAACATTACAACCCGAAAATAAACGAAACTGTAGAGAGGTTCAGATTATACTTCTCCCAGTGCATCTCTCTAAATCCTCCATGTGGGAACATTATCATAAGGCTTAACAATCTTATTGCGTAGTGAACACTTCGATGAATGAAACCTGTGCTCTGCCCTGTGCTGTCAGGGTTTTTTATGCAAATGAAGACACAGCAGAAACAATTGACAAGCCATGCAAGTATCACCACTAACTAATAGGATGGATGAAAGGCAGAAAAAGGGGTGGTGTCCTGGACAGGAAAAAAGAGATGTGATCACATTTGCCATGTACAGTCTGGTGTGCAATGGAAAGAGAAAGTTTGGTGAAGCTCAAGGAAGATGCAAATTTCAATGGTTAGCGAGCACATTATAAATCTTGAATGCTTGTACCAGGTACTGTGGCTGAGAGGGGAGACATTGCTTTCCCTAGAAGCAAAAAGGGAGGGAGAGGGAAGTCAAGTTGGAAGTGATGCCCGAGACAAACCTTGTTGAACAATGTTAGTTTAAACTTAACAGATTCCCAATGAGCTACTTCACTGCAATACATATTTGCATCTGTGGACTATAAAATGAGACCTCCAACCCACACTCCAAAATTGTTATATCTAAAATCTACATCTGCATACTTTGAATGGAGATGCCCCACCCCTCAGCTCCAAAAATTATTTGCATATACATTTGCATCTGTGGATTTTAATAGGGTACCACGTATAGATGACACAAAACACAAGAAGAAATATTTGACTGAAAAACATAAACAAAAGAAAATTCTACCTATTCTAATGATAATACTATATACTCAGATTTCATATTATTCATAATGGTTGCATGTTTCAATTAAAAAGAATGCACTTTCCTCTGGAATGGAATTTTGCAATGACTATCAGCAAAAGTCAAGTCACTAGTAAAAGTAGGAATTGATCCAATGCAGGAATGGTTTATTCATCTTGCACCCACGAGAAGACAATGAGTCCAAAGGCTTCAAGAAAACCAACTTTATTCCAATCAAAACAGGAGCAGTCAAGGTATTTATTCAAATGGGAGCTACCACTTCAATACACACAGACACAACAAACAAGCAGTGACGGGGCCAGGTCAGTGGCTGGGTTAGAATGTTCACTGCATCAAACATCAGGTGACAGAAACTTTACAAGTTGAGGATGCGAACTTGCCATAGTTTCTGTGGCCCTGCAAACCTGCGGTTGCCTCTGCAAATAGACAAGCAATCCTTGACAGACATGTCAACCACTATTCGGCATGCCACACAGTTTGAGACGGTCACAAAGGGTTTAAAAACCTCACAATGGACAATTGTGTACAGCATGTTCAAGAGTAAGCATCTCCAGTGACCTAATAATGTTATTTTTACTTATTATTTGACTGATGACTTTATTCAAAGCAAGTCACGAGATACAATTGGTTACATTTCCAACTGGAGCACAGGAAGATGAAGTGTTTTGCTTGTGTCACACACTTTCAATAGTAGGATTTGTACCCACAACCTCAGGGTTAAAATCTTAGGTTCAATGCCTTAACCACTACACCACACTGAATGCCAATATCAGCCCTTGATAAAAAATACAAAAAATGCAAATATTTTAAACAGAAAAGTGCCTAGTTAGTTACAAAGTACTACTGATACATCCAGTTAACCAACAGCACTATAACTGATGCCCATTATCATGTGAAACTTCCTGGGTGAAGCTGGGTAACAAAGCTAGTCTAAGTATAAAGAGTTAAAAATTTTAGATGAACAACATTTTAAAAAATAGCAGTAAATTAGGAATTTTCAGAAACCCTCTCCCTTTGCCATGTATTAAAATCTAGGCTGATTTGATTCTGTCAGACAACCGCCTTCCCCTGTTTGCAAAGTTTCAGTTGTTGCCATTTGTAGTCAGTCAGCAGGCTCCCAAGAGTGAGGAGCAATAGATTTAAGAAATCATTTGCCCCAGAGCAAAAAGAATTTTGATTCCTAGTTGTACAAAGTTGTGAATTATTACTGTGTGCTGTTCCATTATGCCAGTTTGTAGGAACCTTAAAAGTGTATGTAGTGATTTTAAAAATAACTGTTACATGTTGCTTTATTTCCTTACATTTGTATAGCAATGTTCTATATTTTGTTCTCTACTGTTGCAAACAATCTATCTGGGATAGTACAAGTCTACCTAACATAACCTAACGTGATGTATTAGTGGAAAGGACAGGATAATGTGTGAGACTATCAAAAAGATGAAAAAGATCATGGATGATATATTTATCATAAAATAGTACAGCACGGTTGTACAATGGTTGGAGCTGTTACTTCCTAGCACTCAGCATTCAGATTCCATGGTGAGTCCCTCTCTGTGTACAGTTTGCATGGCCTGCCTATGTCTGTGTAGACTTCCCACTGGGTGCCCACTTCCATAAAAACATCCATTTTAGTTTTTTTTAAGGTGATTCCAGATTAGCCTTGTATGAGTGTGGGTGTCTGCATGATGAGCCTTGCCTTGCACCCAGGCTTGCAACACTGAAAAGAGTTAAGTAGGTTGAAGAATACTATGTTAAGGAAGAATAGTTATAATTTATATTCACATTTTCCTCAGTTTAAAAATTATTAAAGTGTCTTTATTTAAATTCAGTAAATAAAGTAATTGCTAAATCTTTCCTGTTGCTTAAACATTTAGAATCAATTATATATTTTGAGGTAAACTATGCTTTTAGTTGTTTGCACACTATCAGAATAAACTTAAATGAATGCCAAATCTTTGAATATATTTTAATGTAATAATTTATTATAAATAAAACTGAGTAATGAAAGTTTGAAAGCAGATTTACATTTAATTAAGCTTTATGCTACAATAACATTATTGGTATTGCATATACACTTAAAGATAGTGTATTTTAATCCCCTGTAAAATTAAATCTGCACAATAAGATTGTTACTGTTTAATTAAAATATCCTCATTACATGTAAACACCTACATGTACTGTATATGAGTATCTAATTGACGAACATTTTCATATTAAAGAAAATATGTCTTTATTAGATGTATATGATTTTGCTTGGATTAGGCAGGTGTACAGATATTATTATAATGAATAGGCCTTGTGTACCCTTTTAATAGAATGTTTATCAAAGCCAATTAATATTTTTGATCAAACTATAGTGGTCTTAGTTCCTTTAACAGAGTTTCAGGGCAGCAACTACACATAGTTATATCAATTAGTGTGATTTGCTCCTGCAACTTGTGCAACTGGAGGAGCTTCTTATCAGCAAGTCATTACTGAACACAAGCATAGCTCTGCCTTTTCACTTTCAGTTGCCCTTTTTATATTTTCTCTTTTTCAAACTTGACCTCTATCATTCTCAATAAGTTAGCTTTCTCCATTGATTTCCTTCCAACTCCAGTTTATTAATCCTCTGGTTTAAGGTAGTAGTTAACTCTCTATTGAAGTTATTTTCAGGCCAAGTGTTGGAATCACTCTTAAAGATGGAAAGTCTCTCTCAACTAAAGGGACTCACTGTGAACTCACTACCAAATAAGATCGATGAACTGGCCGCGCTGGTGAAAAATGTCAGGACCTACAGAGAATGCAGTTTGTTATGTTTTTGTGAAACGTGGCTAACAACTAACATCTGTCACGCATGCGCGAGTAGGAGGCCGCGGGCGGACCCGAAATCGCTTCGAAGAACGTTTGTCGGTAGGGAATGGCGGGGTACTAACCTTTCTGCTCTCTCTTTCAGGAAAAAAGACGCTCCGCCATCATAACCTGACCGCACCACGTCCACTTCCGCCCTTCCTCCGCCATCTTCCCTGACGTCACGAATCCCGTCCATCCCTCACGCCTCCTTCCCAGCATTCCTCCACTTCCGGCTCCTCCTATATAAAAATGGCCGCCGGCGCATGTGAAGCGTCGCGGGCATGAACAAGATTTTTGTTTGTACTTTTGACCTTGATATTTCCGTTTACAGTATACAGGGCCAGAAACCCCAACTCTTTATACGCTGTGTTCTGTGTTTTATTCTTTACAGTGGCGTAGTCGGCAGGATTAACTGCACCGAAGAAAGAAAAATGACTGAAAGGCAGGACCTCAACACCGTGCTGTAGGGCATGAACGCCCAGATCCAGTCCCTGCAGCAAGCACAGGCTACTACTACCCGGGAACTGGAGGCTGCGAAGGCGAAACTCGCGGATGCCGAGAGGGTAAGGGCCGATCCGCCTCGTCCAAAACCTCCGTCCCTTGTCCCGATGACGGAGGCAGACGACATTGAGTCCTACTTGGGGATCTTTGAGAGGACGGCCACCCGGAGCGAGTGGCAGCGGTCCGAGTGGGCGTCCCTTCTGGCACCCTACCTAAAGGGGCCCGCGCAGCGAGCCTATTATGACCTCCCTGAGGAGGAGGCCGCGGACTATAAGCTCCTGAAACGGGAGATCCTGGCACGCTACGGCATTACGCCGAGCCAGCAGGCGAGTGAATGGCGGAGCTGGCAGTTTGACCCCGAGAAGCCGGCCCGAGCACAGGCCTTCGACTTCTGGGGCAAAATGGGCCAGTGGCTGCGGCCCGAGGGCACCCAAGCCCGGAAGGTCGTTGAGCAGGTGGCCTGTGAGGGCCTGGTCAACGCACTGCCCGGCTCCCTCGCCCAGCAGGTTCGGCGCCACCCCTATACGGACATGCCAGGACTCCTGGAAGTCCTGGAGCACCAGCTCGCGGTTTTCCGAGCCGGGGGGGCAGAAAGGCAAGCTCGCGGGAACCGGCCAGGACGGGCGGCCACCCCCGAGCCCTCTCGACGCGCTGCAGAAGCACCTCCCAGACCCCGAGAAAAGCTGGCCTCTCCGCGCTGTTACAAGTGTGGGGAGACCGGCCACCTGCTACCAACCTGCCCGCTGAACACCCCCATGGAGCCAATGGACTGCACCTGGACCTCGGCAGAGAGGTACTGTACTCCGCCGCATCCCTTGGCAAGTCCGAACACGGGAGTGGTGTTGGTAAACGGGCACTCAGTGGTGGCTCTCTTCGACTCCGGCAGCAACATAACTATTGTCACTCGCCGTTATGTCTTACCGCGACAGTGGCTAAGCAAATATGTACGAGTCACTTGTGTACACGGAGAGACCAGGGCTTACCGTTCTGCAGAATGCTATCTTTCCTGGAGGGGGGAATTGTCCAAACTGTTGGTCACGGTGTTGCCCGAACCCCCCTTTCCAGTGATCCTGGGACAAGACTGGTCACAAAGAAAAAGCGGTAAGGCACGCACCGCTCCTGGGGCCTCACTGGGTCTGGTTATGGAGGGACAAGGCACCCTTCCCGCGGTCTCCACGCCATGCACTGAGGCAAGCCACAATGGCGCAGGCACAAGGGCAGTGGTTTTTCAGGCAATGCGCTCTGAACCGGGACCTCCCACCGGCGAAGGGACGAACCAAGGAGCACATCCCCCCAACCTTTCATTAGATCCCCTGAGCGGCCTGGACCACCAATTTCGCTCCACGCCCACCTCGTTTAAGAGAGAACAATGGAATAACGATTCCCTGCGGTTTGCCAGGAATGCGATTGTTCTGCCAGGCAGCTCACAAGCGGATGGTTCCATGCCACATGGCCCCTTCTTTGTCTTGGAAAATGATCTGTTGTATCGGGTGGCAACTCACGAGGGCGAGGTGCGGAAGCTGCTGCTAGTTCCGCGTACCTTCCGGCGGGAGGTATGCGAGCTAGCTCACGCACACCTCTTAGGCGCCCACCTCGGGGCCGAGAAAACACTGGAGAGAATCAAGCTCCGCTTTTACTGGCCCGGGATCAACGAGGAGGTCCGGCGCTTCTGTCAATCCTGTCCGGACTGCCAGATTCGCCAGATTCCTAGGAGGGACCGTGCTCCTCTCGTCCCGATACCTCTGATAGATGTACCCTTTGACCGGATAGGGGTCGACTTAGTAGGACCCCTGGAGCCCTCCAACCGTGGCCATAAGTATATATTGGTCATGGTTGATTATGCAAACCGATACCCAGAGGCGGTTCCCCTGCGCTCCTCTACCACCAAAAACATCGCACGGGAACTAGTCAACCTCTTCTCACGAGTGGGTATCCATAAAGAAGTCCTCACGGACCAGGGTACTCCCTTCACTTCAGATACGTTCAGGGAGGTTGCCAGATTACTGAGAATAAAGCACCTGAAGACGTCTGTCTACCACCCCCAAACAGATGGTCTGGTAGAACGTTTTAACCAGACGCTTAAACAGATGCTTTGCAAGGTAGTCAGCGCTGACGGCAGGAACTGGGACCAACTCCTCCCGCTTGTGCTCTTTGCCTACTGGAAGGTGCCCCAGGCCTCTACGGGTTTCTCCCCTTTTGAATTATTATATGGGTGACAACCCCGGGGACTTTTGGACATTCTAAAAGAAGGCTGGGAGGCTGAGGCCCTTCCCTCCTCTAATATATTGGAGTATGTAGCGCAACTACGCGACAGGCTCACCAAAATCAGGCCTCTCCTCAAAGAGCACGTGACTCGCGCAGGCAGCGCAGGCCCGGTGTTACAACCGCAACTCTGTCCTCCGGGAGTTCCACCCGGGGGATCGAGTGATGGTACTCGTTCCCACCTTCCACTCCAAGCTACTAGCTCACTGGCTGGGGCCATACGAGGTTAAGGAGAGAAAGGGGCTCGTCGACTATTTAGTCAAGCAACCTAATCGTCGACCGAGCGAGAGGATCTATCACGTTAATGTGTTAAAGCCATGGAAGGACAGGGAGGAGACTCCCGAAACACATAGATCCCTCTCCCTGTTCGCTAGCACGGTTGCCCTTAACCTCGGCGACGAGCTAACGCCCGTGCAACGGCGGGAGATTACCCAGGCCATCTACGCCATCCCGAAGTGGTGAGCGAGTCGCCAGGCCGGACCTCGCTGATTGCCCACAATATAGTCACTGAACCCGGAGTAGTCGTCCAGGAGAGGCCCTACAGACTCCCGGAGGCAAAACGTGCCGAGGTGGAACTGGAGGTACAGCGGATGCTGGACTCGGACATTATCAAGGAAAGTCACAGTCCATGGTCCAGTCCAATTGTTCTCGTTCCTAAGCCGGACGGATCCTGGAGATTCTGTAATGACTTTAGACGTCTAAACCAGGTCTCCAAGTTCGATGCCTACCCAATGCCCCGCATTGACGACCTCCTCGAGCGGCTGGGTGCGGCTCGATACCTGACTACTCTTGATATGACAAAAGGGTATTGGCAAATTCCCTTAACGGCATCTGCAAAAAAAAAAAACTGCCTTTAGCACCCCTAGCGGACATTGGCAATACAAGGTCCTCCCATTTGGGCTGCACGGGGCCCCTGCGACCTTTCAACGTCTGGTGGATAGAGTGCTGAAGCCCCACCAGTCCTATAGTGCCGCCTACCTGGATGACGTCGTCATCTATTCCGGCACCTGGGAGGAGCATCTATTGCAGCTCTCTGCTGTCCTCGCGACACTGGCTAAAGCCGGCCTCCGCATTAACCCCCGTAAATGTTTTTTTGGCTTGAAGGAGGCCAAGTATTTAGGCTACCTTGTGGGACGAGGACAGGTGAGACCCCAATGTTCCAAAGTCAAAGACATCCTGGAATGGCCCCGTCCGAATACCAAGAGACAGGTGCAAGCTTTCTTGGGGCTAGCGGGGTACTACCACCAGTTCGTGCCCTGTTTCTCCGAAAGGGCAGCACCCTTGACTAGCTTGACAAAGAAGGGCGCTCCCCTGCATGTGGTATGGAACGACAAAGCAGAACACGCATTCAGTGACCTGAAACAGGCCCTTATGTCGGCACCTGTGTTGCGGACCCCAGATTTTGGGCTACCCTTTATCCTCCAGACCGACGCTTCGGACACAGGCCTGGGCGCCGTGTTGAGCCAAAGCGTTGATGGTGTCGAGCACCCCGTGATGTACCTAAGCTGGAAATTGTTGGACCGAGAGACCAGGTACGCGGCGGTGGAGAGGGAAGCCCTGGCTATTAAGTGGGCCGTGACTTATCTCCGGTATTACCTGTTGGGTCGCGAATTCACTCTGGTGACTGATCACGCTGCGCTTCAGTGGATGTCCCTCCACAAAGAGTCGAATCCATGGGTCACCAGGTGGTTTTGGACTTACAGCCCTATAAGTTCACGGTTACTTATCGCCGCGGCGGCCTTCAGGCCAACGCTGATGCCCTCTCTCGCGTCCACGACCTCTCGGTTAGGTCCACCCGACCGGACGGTCTTGGGCTGAGGGGGGGGTCGTGTCACACATGCGCGAGTAGGAGGCCGCGGGCGGACCCGAAATCGCTTCGAAGGACGCTTGTCGGTAGGGAATGGCGGGTACTAACCTTTCTGCTCTCTCTTTCAGGAAAAAAGACGCTCCGCCATCATAACCTGACCGCACCACGTCCACTTCCGCCCTTCCTCCGCCATCTTCCCTGACGTCACGAATCCCGTCATCCCTCACGCCTCCTTCCTAGCATTCCTCCACTTCCGGCTCCTCCTATATAAAAATGGCCATGTGAAGCGTCGCGCGCATGAACAAGATTTTTGTTTGTACTTTTGACCTTGATATTTCTGTTTACAGTATACGGGGCCGGAAACCCCAACTCTTTACGCTGTGTTCTGTGTTTTATTCTTTACACATCCCAGATGCTAATGTAGAGCTACCCGAGTTTAGCACAGTTAGAGCGGACAGAGACACAAATACCTGCAGGAAGCAGAGAGGAGAAGGACTATGTAAATACAAGGTGGTGCAACTCTGGACATGTAAACGTCAAAATCTCCACTTGCTGCAGGGACATCGAACTGTTGGCTGTAAGTCTGCATCCCTATTACTTGCCCAGAGAGTTTGGACATGTCATTGTTGTTATTGTTTACATCCCTCCTCGGGTGGACGTGGAGATAGCGGGTGACATTATCAATTCCGCTGTTGCTAAATTGCAAACACAGCACCCGCTGTGAAAGCAGATCATTACCTGGTTCTGCTTCAGCCTCACTACAAACCAAGAGTGAGGGACCTACCTACAACAATGCGCTCATTCAGGAAGTGGTCCCCTGAGGCAGAGAAGGCTCTGACAGACTGCTTTGGAACTACGGACTGGGATATCCTCCAGTGGTCACATAGTGAGAACATTGAGGAGGTTGTTGACTGCACTGCTGACTACATCAACTTCTGTATGGACATTGTAGTTCCAGTAAGAATAGTACGCTGCTATGCTAACAACAAGTCATGGATTACAAGTGACATCAAGGGCCTTTTGAACCAGAAGAAAAGGTCTTTTAAAGGCGGTGATCAGCATGAGCTCAAGCACATGCAGAAGAAACTACGAGTCCAGCTCAGGGCAGCTAAGGATCAGAATAGGAGAAAGCTGGAGCAGAAGTTGCAGAATAACAGCATGAAGGAAGTGTGGGATGGGATGAAGATCATCACTGGCTGCAGCTCAAAGCGGGGTGCCACCATCGAGAGAGACGTGGAGAAAGCAGGCTTTGGAAAACATCTTGCATCACCCCAGTCCCAAAGGTATCACGTCCTAGTGAGCTGAATGACTTCCAGCCTGTCGCTCTGACGTCACATGTGATGAAGACCATGGAGCGGCTGCTGCTTCACCACCTGAGGCCACAGGTCTGCCATGCCCTCGACCCACTGTAATTCGCATACCAGGGGAAGGTGGGAGCGAAGGATGCCATCATCTATATGCTACACTGATCCCTCTCCCACT
The DNA here is from genome assembly GCF_016835505.1 of Polypterus senegalus. Lineage (NCBI taxonomy): Eukaryota > Metazoa > Chordata > Cladistia > Polypteriformes > Polypteridae > Polypterus > Polypterus senegalus. The sequence goes on along the minus strand of NC_053170.1, from coordinate 68,755,443 downwards.
TGGACAGAGGCAGTGGTGCTGTAAGAATTATATTTCTGGACTTCTCTAGCGCCTTCAACACCATCCAACCTCTGCTCCTTAGGGACAAGCTGACAGAGATGGGAGTGGATTCATACCTGGTGGCATGGATTGTGGACTATCTTACAAACAGACCTCAGTATGTGCATCTCTGGAACTGCAGGTCTGACATTGTGGTCAGCAACACAGGAGCGCTGCAGAAGACTGTACTTTCTCTGGTCCTGTTCAGCCTATATACATCAGACTTCCAATACAACTCTGAGTCCTGCCATGTGCAAAAGTTCGCTGATGACACTGCTATTGTGGGCTGCATCAGGAGTGGGCAGGAGGAGGAGTATAGGAAGCCAATTAAGGACTTTGTTAAATGGTGCGACTCAAACCACTTACACCTGAACAACAGCAAAACCAAGGAGCTGGTGGTGGATTTTAGGAGACCCAGGCCCCTCCTGGAACCCGTGATTATCAGAGACGACTGTGTGCAGAGGGTACAGACCTATAAATACCTGGGAATGCTGCTGGATGATAAATTGGACTGGACTGCCAATACTGATGCTCTGAGCAAGAGACGACAGAGCCGACTATACAGCGGAACCTTGGTTCACGAACGTCTCCGTTCACGTACAACTCGGTATACGAACAAAGTCAGTTTCCCTTTTGGTTTGTGCGCACCTATGATTTCCGCACGTGTTGCATTGTTCTCAGTCAGACGTGCCTTCCTGCTGCTAAGAGAGAGAGAGAGAGAGAGAGAGAGAAATAGAGCTAGTCACATGCCTTCCTGCCTGCTACTGACAGGGGGGAGGGGGGTACAGCAGAGAGAGAGAGCGAGCCGCGTGCCTGCCTGCTACTGACGGGGGGGAGGGGAGGTTTGTGTGCACATACGTGTCTGCCTGCCTGGCAGGTTCATTGGTCTCAGTCAGACGTGCGTACTTTACTTGAGCTCTCTTTGTGCTCTACTGTATTTTGTGTGCTTTTGCAGTTAACTATGGCTTCTAAGCAAGTGAAGAGTGGTGAGAAGAAAGTTTTGAAGAAAATTGAAATCGAAGTAAAGAAAGAAATTATTGAAAAGTTTGAGTGTGGCGTTCGTGTTACTGATCTTGCTGCCGAGTACAAGTCAAAATCTACGATTTCGACTATTCTAAAGCAGAAAGAATCTATTAAAGCAGGTGATATTGCAAAAGGAGTTACAGCGTTAACCAGGCAGAGGCTTCAAGTGCTGGAAGAGGTGGAAAAACTGTTTATCAATTTTACTCATTTACCAATTTGAGAACCCTCGTGCTTTCAAGCAGCATAATGTAAACAAAGCCAGACTGCCAGTAATGTGGAGGGCAAACATGAAGGGTTGGGTCACAAGAACTTTCTTTTTGGAATGGCTGCATGAGGCTTTTGCTCCCACCAGCTAAACAGCTAAAAACACCAGAAACCCAAGAAATCACAAGAGAGAAAACCCCTGAAGGAAAACACTTCATGCCAGAACTCGACTCATGCAAGGTTAGTTTTCTTGGTGTTTTTTGTATTACGGATCTTTCAAAAGTTAATTTTTCAGTTCGTAGCGTGAATTGTTGCAATGTTACTTTTCTCTTTTTTCAAATGTTCCTTTTTCCGCTGTGCTTAAAATTCATTTTTAAAAAATTGTTGACAGCGATCGGGCTGTAAGGCTAAATAGTGTGATCTTGTTACTTTTTTGGTTGCTTGTGGTTGGTTTTTAAATACACTTTGGATTTGTTCTAATGTTCCTTTTTTTTTCCGCTGTGCTTAAAACTCATTTTAAAAAAAGTGCTCCACGTGCTGCTAACAGAGGGGAGGGGAGGGAGTGGGTGGTGTGTGTGTGTGTGTGTGTGTATGTGCGCGCTACAGAGAGAGAGAGCGCGAGCGAGCCTGCTCGTGTAGCTGAGCAGGGAGCCTGGGTGTTTTGTGTCAGTGTTATTCAATGTTTTTACATCAGTTTACTATTACATTCTATGGTGTAATTAACTATATTTGTGCTTAATCTTTACATATATTTACATATTTACATACAGTTCATACTGTCTGGAACGGATTAATTGTATTTACATACAATCCTACGGGGGAAACTGCTTCGGTTCACAACCAACTCGGTTTACGACCAAAGTTCTGGAACAAATTATGGTCGTGAACCGAGGTTCCACTGTACTTCTTTAGAAGACTGGTGTCCTTCAACTTTTGCAATAAGATGCTGCAGATGTTCTATCAGACGGTTGTGGCGAGTGCCCTCTTCTATGCAGTGGTGTTCTGGGGAGGCAGCATAAAAAAGAAGGACGCCTCACGTCTGGACAAACTGGTGAGGAAGGCAGGCACTATTGTAGGCATGGAGCTGGACAATTTTACATCCGTGGCAGAGTGACGGACACTGAGCAGCCTCCTGTCAATCATGCAGAATCCACTGCATCCACTGAACAATATCATCTCCAGACAGAGGAGCAGCTTCAGCAACAGACTGCTGTCACTGTCCTGCTCCACTGACAGACTGAGGAGATCGTTCATCCCCCACACTATGCGACTCTTCAATTCCAACCTTTGGTTGGGGGTAAACGTTAACATTATACAAAGTTATTGTCTGTTTTACCTGCATTTTTATCACTCTTTTTAATAGCATTTTATCAGTTTTGCTAATTTTGGATACTACTCCTAAATTCACCAGGATTTAGGAAAACTTGTGAGTTGTCCTAACTCACGAAAAGCTGCCAGAAAATGGTGTTTAGGCAGAGATCAGCATGCATATTCTATGAAAGGCAGAATGTTTTGGAAATGCTGGACAACAATAAACTCATAAAAAGGTATCAGTCTGACTGAGATGGAGCAACATTCGTAACAAATCTTATACTGTACATCACATGATTGCTTCACCTACATGTGCTGTCAGCTGATTTAGTAGTGTTAGATTTGTTGGCAAGTGAGAGAATGCTGCTTTGCAAAAGCAATGACTTGGGGATTGGGCAACCAATCATTTCTCAAATTCTGCACCACTATTTTAATGCTCTTACAACGCATAAGGTAATGACACATCCTTCATACATTCCCCACCACTCCACATGGTGTAACATTAAAGCAAGCTACATTTATGCAGATCACTAGTTTTCCTGTAGTTGTTGGTGTGACTAATTGCACAAACACAAAGATCTTTACCCTAAGTGAGGAAGAGCAAGAGTGTGTGAATCGCAAGCACAGCATCGACATACATGTGGCCACGGATGCAAACTGTACTATAGTAGGTAGAATATTGCCCTTAAGGTAGGTGGGACTGGAAGGGTTATTGAGAGGGAAATGTCACACAAGTAGCTGAGCTCTGCATTCCGCCAACCACTGGAACATTCACATTACGCTTTACAAACCCAAGAAGGTTCAAGAAGGCAGGTGGAGAGAAGTATGCCACGCAACTCAGGAAGACAATCAAGAAAACTAAAAGATTGAAAGCAACTTCAATATCAGTGCAGGAATAGCTAGTTTCAATAACTGAGGCATTTCCCACAGTAATAACAGTGGAAAGCTGATTTTTCTTAAAGTTAAACTGTGTATTATTCATTGTTAGATAAACGTTCCTATTATTGGGCTTTACTTTCATTCAGTGTTTGTGTCTCAGTCTTCCCATCTCAGTGGTCATTTCAGAATTACTCCCACTGTTGCTGCGAAGTGGCAAGAATTACATTAGGTTTAGCACAATATCCCATCTTTCTTCTCATTTTTATTGGTATTTAATATTATTATTATTGTCATAAACATCTTTAGGATGAATACCACTTAAAGAAACCACCAAATGTCACCATGATTTCCAAAGAAACTACAAAACACCTTCATGAGTGTAATTTTGCAGCTTATGAGGTCCGTAAACTCATGACATCATTTATTCTGAAATATGCAATCCTATTCCATGCTATGAGTCAGTGAGATCTCTTTGCAGAGCCACTAACATACAAATTAAGTATAAATATAACATAATATACTGTGTGTACATATATATATATCTATACTAATAAAAGGCAAAGCCCTCACTGACTGACTGACTGACTCACTCACTCACAGACTCATCACAAGTTCCCGTGTAGGTAGAAGGCTGAAATTTGGCAGGCTCATTCCTTACAGCTTCCTTACAAAAGTTGGGCAGGTTTCATTTCGAAATTCTACATGTAATGATCATAACTGGAAGCTATTTTTCTCCATTTACTGTAATGGAGTTGAGCTCGAAAGCTGTGGGGGGCGGAGTTTCGTGTGACATCATCACGCCTCCCACGTAATCACGTGAACTGACTGTCAACACAGTGCGTAGAAAACCAGGAAGAGCTCCAAAAAGCGCTGAAGAAAACATGCATTATATAATTGAGAAGGCAGCAAAACAATAAGAGACGAGCGAGTGACATATACAACATTATTCATGAGTGCTACTACTTTGGAAACAAAGCAAGGTGTAAACCTAAAGTTTAAATTAAGTTCATAGACAGGCTGCCGCTGGCGTTTGTCATGCCCACGGGTAATGCGGGATACAAGTTTAATGAGAGGACGCAGGATATAAACGAGAGTTTTGATCACTTTGTAACTAAGTTAAAATTGCATGTGAAAGGCTGTGCTTATGCAAATTCCGAGAGGCTGTGTTTGTGGGGGATTGACAGTTAAGGCGGGTGGGGGAGTCACGTCATCATCTCCCCTCCCATTCACCTCATTTCGCTCTGAGCTGAGCTCCGCAGCTAACGCACGTTACAGTAGTGTTACAGAAGCGACTTTGTGACACTGCCACCAAATACTCACAGAAAAATCCACAAGTTAATACACACGCTGTCTCTACAGTTTCTCCACCCTGAATCCTCCAGGCACTACTTACAAAAGATTACATTGACAATCGTGTTACGTTATTTTTAAAATGTTTCCTTTTCTTAGCACAAGCACAGCTTAGAAGCTTCGATGCATGTGCTCCATAACGCATTACAAAATCACGCATTTAATCACACTTTGCAATACAAGCAAAGGGGAACTTCTGTCAATGCATGATTTCATGGTACACCGATTACATTGATCCGCTTCCCGATTCATTTTACCCTTGCACCCCCTTGGTTTGAGAAGAAGTATGACAAAATATGAGGTTAACACAGAAAAACAGATCACCAATTGAAGCTTTATGAATAATCGATTCGCCATCAATAATTGTTTTGGTAAAGCCATACTCAGTGTAATCCTCCTTCCATTTTATAATTTTTCCGCCACTAGCCATGATTAAATGAACGGTAAAAAAGTAAGAGCGAAGCGAGGGTGATTTATTCAGGCAGGCAGGCGAGAGCTCAACAGCTCGAATTTGGATATAAGTAGGTTCTATTTAGTCGCCAGAAATATCTTTGTTAGGAATGGAAGTAGAATTTAGTCTTTAAATTTCTATGGTAAAGAAAAAGTTATGCAATGATGACTAAATTTAACTATATAAAGTCAAAAGTTTTATATATAAAGTCATTTCCGAATATATAAAGTCAAACCTTGATTATATAAAGTCACTGTCGGAATAAATAAAGTCAAAACTTGAATATATAAAGTAAGCGCTGGAATATATAAAGTCAAAACTTAAATATATAAAGTCAGCGTCGAATATATAAAGTCAGCGCTTTATATATTCTGACGCTGACTTTATATATTCAAGTTTTCACTTAATATATTCCAGCAATGACTTTATATATTCAGAAAAAAGTTTTGACTTTATGTATACCGACGCTGACTTTATATATTCAAGTTTTGACTTTATATATTCCGACAGTGACTTTATATATTCAAGTTTTGACTTTATATATTCTGATGCTGACTTTATATATTCACAAAATCAATGTATTTGCCTGTTTAGCACCCCATAGTATATGTATGTGTGTATATATGTACACATGTATGTATATATATATATATATATATATATATATATATATATATATATATATATATATATATATGCCAGCAACACTCATGACAATGACAAAACAATTACATTGTCAATCATGTTACGTTATTATTAAAATGTTTCCTTTTCTTTTTACTTCTCCGCTGCCAAGCGCGGGTATTTTGCTATATATACAGTACAGGCCAAAAGTTTGGACACACCTCCCCATTCAATGTGTTTTCTTTATTTTCATGACTGAAGGCATCAAAACTATGAATGAACACATGTGGAGTTATGTACTTAACAAAAAAAGGTGAAATAACTGAAAACATGTTTTATATTCTAGTTTCTTCAAAATAGCCACCCTTTGCTCTGATTACTGCTTTGCACACTCTTGGCATTTTCTCGATGAGCTTCAACAGGTAGTCACCTGAAATGGTTTTCACTTCACAGTTGTGCCTTATCAGGGTTATTTAGTGGAATTTCTTGCTTTATCAATGGGGTTGGGACCAGCAGTTGTGTTGTGCAGAAGTCAGGTTAGTTGGACGATCATTTATTTTTCAACAGGACAATGACCCCAAACACACCACCAGGCTGTGTAAGGGCTATTTGACCAAGAAGGAGAGTGATGGAGTGCTGTAAATGGTCATGAAAATAAAGAAAACACATTGAATGAGGAGGTGTGTCCAAACTTTTGGCCTGTACTGTATATATATATATATATAGTATATATATATAGATATATATATAGATATGAGAACAACACTCATATCAATGACAAACCAATTACATTAACAATCATGTTACGTTATTTAAAAAATTTTTCCTTTTCTTTTTCATAACTTCTTTAACACACTACTTCTCCGCTGCGAAGCGCGGGTATTCTGCTAGTATATATATATATTGTCATGCATGCGTGCATAGGGAGCCGCGTAAACACCCGAATGGGAGCATGAAAGCTCCAGCCAATGGGGAAAAGCGGGGTACTAACCTTTCTCTCTTTATTTTCCACAGAAAGAAAGAAGCAACACCGCCATGAAAATGCCCAAGTTCCACATACACGTCAGCTATTTCCTCATTCTTTTCCTCCCTTCCGTCTATCTCTGATGACATCATGGCTCCCATCTACCACCTCGGTTCCTTCCCAGCATTCCTCCATCAGTTCCGGTCCCACCACATAAATGTTCCCCACTCTGCCATCTTAACTTTCTGATATATGTTGTATGACATTTCTGATTATTTTTTCGGTATTTGCAAGACTGTACAGTATACGGAGCCGGACAACCCCCAAAACTTTATGCTGTTTTGTTTCTTTATTTACTATATATATTATATATATATATAATAAGTATAAAATAACATAAGTTTATGTGTGAAAAAGTCATCATGAGCTGATGTTGGCTAGTTTATAAAACCTATCTGAAAAAGGGGAATAACTGCCTCACCAGGAAGGGATGTGTGCTCTCCATGGATGCAGTTTGTCTGTCTGCCTAGCTACTAAATGCTGATCAGCATGTTCTTTTCTTCTCAGTTAAAACAGAAGAGTGCACTTGGAGATTCCTAGCATTCAAAGTACTTCGTGAACTGCAATGTTTATTTCTCATCCTGACTCTGAAGCTTATAACTCAATACAGCATTTTTATCATTTTTAATGCGCCCCTTCACCTCCACAGAGTCGCAGGGAAGTGCCTGTTTGAATTAATGAGAGTGTGAGTCCCTGAAATAGTCTTTGGTGGCACTTTTAAATTTAGACTCCTTTAGAAGGTACCATTATAACACTATCATACATAAAGAGCTCTGCACAGTGTGTACTCTAAGTAAACCAACATCTTAAAGGAGAATCTCCTTTTTCATGTCATCACACACACTGCCAGTGTAAAATGATATCAAGATAATAGGTTAAAAGTACAACACGTAAAGGTGGAATAATTTTGATTAGTAGCTGTACAATATCATCTACCACAGATAATGCCCTAAGGTAGGGCAACTCTGATAATGCTACTCTATATCTGTAGTGACCCCCCCCAAAGAACCCAAAAAACTATGAAAAAGATTATTTCTATAAAATAAAAAAATGCAGAAGAGGGAAAAACAAATAGAGCAGACAAAGCATAAATTATAAATAGAACAACAAAGCCTGTAGCTTCTCTGTGCCTATTTAAGCTCTTTTTATTTCCCATCTAATAGGTGGGGAGGCTTATCCATTTGCTTACTTAAAAATTGTTATGAATTAACTTAACACTCTCTTTTTTCCTGCCTCCCTTCCTGTGACCAGTGAGCCCATGTCGCATCCTACCTTCCAATTTTAAATTCATTGTGCTGTGGCTGTGAGACAGTTTTGTACTACCATCTGTAATCACTTTAAAAGTCAGGACAGACCATACTTTTCCTCAAGGGACACCAGGCTAAAGCTACTTCTGGAAGGCCCTGCACCTACTGAGTCTTCAAAAACCTTAAAAGAGTACTGCATGTACTTTTAAAGGGGTAACCCTCTTCATATCTAACAAGTAAGATAAGTTTTAACTTTTTATGGGCCTTCCCATTCCTCATTTTCTCCTTTACCAGGTCAGGCATCTCTGGCCATGGCTGAGTTTTCTTCTCTCTAAGATCTTCTGGCAATATTGTATGTTTCCACCAAGGCAGCATCTCAAAATCTACTCTTCTGGGTATGACGTTAGCAATAGCACAAACCTTCTGGGGTACCTAGTATTTTTATTATATTTAGTACTTCCTGGCTATTCCCTTCATTCTGAAATAGAATGGCAATGTGAATAATAAAACTCTGTCTCTTTGGGGCATGTACACATTGACTACATAGAAAGCAGCTTTAACCACCCCATGGTCCTTGTACAGGTGAGACAGTATCCCCGTATAGATGATAAAGTGCTAGGTTGCCAAGGCATGTTCCATCTGTGTGCTGCCCACCTGTACATAAGAGAATGCCAGTGTATAACTGGGCCATTTAGAGGCTGCCATCAAACTAACAGCATGTAGCTGAACTACTGTATTGGAAGAATTACAAAGAAATTACATTTAAATAAATTCAGACTTAATTAACCTATATGCTTTATATATTTTTAAAAATAAAATTAGAAATGCCTGAAAATGACACACAGGTTTTGCAGATATCTGCTAATTTCGTGAAGGAAATGCCACATTAGCTTTTAAACCATGTTAAGCAAGAATGATAATGAGGAGTGATAAGTCATTATTGCTTATTAAAACAATAACCAAACAAAAAAAATGCACCTAACTGAGAAATTTTAGCTTACTAGGCAAGCCACAAAATAATAATGGTAGATTTACACAAAAAGCAATCTGAAAATAGAAGCTGTACTAGCAAAGCTGAATGAAAGAATTTCTCAATGTGATGAAGGAAAAGGTCAACAATGTACTATAATATGTTCTGGAAGCTTTGCTGACTAAATCTCTGTTTCTAAGACAGCAACACATCTCCACACTATAAAACTGTAATGAATCGGTCGATCAATGCAGCAAAACTTCTGTGTGGGAATTACAATTTACAGGATGACAAACCCTGCAAATTTCAGGCATATCTATACTGTGTATTGTTTCTAAGCATTGGCCAAGAAAACAAGAGGATTAAAACAGAATTAATGATAGAATATTAACAAAACTAAAATACACAGTAGAACAGTCCTAGATCCGTGATTTTCCTATAGCTGTTTTTTATCTCTCTCTTAAAAACAGCATTTCTACAGCATGCTATTAAAGAATCATGAGGATGCAAGAGCCCATCCTGGCAACAACTGGCACAATGCAGGCTCTGAATGGGTTGTTATTCCATTGAAGGATACACTCACATTCATTCACATGATTGGCTGATTTAGAGGCTTCAGTTAACTTTTGGGATTTGAGATTAAATCAGGGTACATGTAGAAAACGACAGGGAACACACTGAAACTTCACATAGACATCAAGAAATTGAACTCCGATCTCTGGTACTGCAAGGATATAATGTTAAACATTATCCCAATGTTTAACTAGACCAAAAAGGACACAAGTTCAAGTACATTTTGATTATCTTTATTTTTTTTAAAGCAATCTGAATAAAATATTTACGATTTGATGAATCCACATGTTTAATTAATTTAAATATACAGTTAAACTGACACAGGTTTATCTGTGAATATGATGATATGACTTGTTAGTTTTTACCTTCATATGAAATTGTCCATATATCTGTAAAATCTGTTTAGTATTAATGTGATCATAGCAGAAAGAGAAGGTAAAGATTGCCATATTGGAATGAATGGGTGAAGACAATGGATTCTTAAAGCATGGGATTTTTAGCAAAAACACAATCTATTATGCCTCTTGATAATAAAAAAAGTATTACATTAGGATTTATGGCTCTAGAAAAACTTACCATGAAAGGCAACTCAGTAGCACATTTCCTGCTTATTCATATTTTTATTTTGACATCCTAGCTGGTCATGTCATGTAAAAAATGTACTTTTAGATATAGAGTTCTTTTCTTTCAATAAAGCGTACTTCATTACAATATGTGTTTTATGTACACAGTTCTATTGTTTTCAATTTTGTGCAGTCCATTTCCACAATGGGAACAAGTGACAGTTTTTCAAATAACAAGTAAATCTGAAATCTTCACATCCAACTCCAATTCATGTCAAGTTGGGCAAGCCTTGAATCAAGTCTCAAGTTTTAAACTTCAACTTCCAAACAAGTCCTATTGCATTTTTCACCAAATGTAAAGTAATTTTTTAACTTTACAGTAAACATAAATGTTTTTAAACATTTATTACATTTGTTATTACATTTCTAAGCCATCAAATCCATGTTAATAACATGGATGAGCCAAAAATACGATGAGCCATGTAATATGAAACAATTCTCAGTGTGGCACTGAATGTAACACTACAAATAGTACAGAAAAAACAATAACAGGACTGTCCATTTCCCATGAAATTACATTTATTTCTATTCAAAAGTATGAACATAACATGATCCCCTAAACAGAAACCTCTGCCTTTTTCTCTAACAAAAGAGACAACTATAACTTTGTTAACATACTGTAAATATATATCAAATCCAACGATGTCTGTATGTCTGTCCACTTTTCAAAGAAAAGAACTACTTAACGGATTTAGATTGGGTTTTTTTCTTTAATTTGCTTGAACATTCCGATTGATTTTACTACTTCTCTCATCGCGCTAAATATCATAGTTTGCTTGCGGTACCGATTTGTTTGAGCGAATCTGAGAGAGCTGCTGCGGGCTAAGGGGAGGGGGTGCGGGGTCCTCCTAACTCACGTGTCAGCCTCCGTTCGAGTGGCTCTACCTCTCACCACATGTTGGAGCGTACTTTGCCTCCGCTTAGCTAGTGATACCTTTTCTTTGTTTATTGATTTTTAAAGTTTGTCCTGTTTCACTACTACGTGGGCAGAGCAGAGGGGGAGAGCTAGTACTATAAATATATGTCTAATAAGTATGATATAAATAACACAAATTATATGTGTGGTGAGAATAGAGATCCGTACATCCATCCTTCCATTTTCTTAACCCTCTTATCCAGGGCATGGCTGCAAGGCTGCTGGAGTTTATCACACCAATCAATTGGTGCAAAGCAGGAACAACACCATTTGGACAAGGTGCCAGTCCATCATAGGGTGAGCACACAACACACAGGCCAATTTCATCAATGCCAAACCAAATAACCTGCCTGTCCTTTGACAGTGGAAAGAAACCCACACAGACTTAGGAAGAAATGCAAGCTTCACACAGGGAGCACCAAGGAATGGAGCCCTCATCTCCATGCTTGGAGTCAGCAGCACTACTAATCTGCCACTGTGCCAGCCAAGAACAGAGATACTGTAACAATTGAAAGCAACATAAAGGAAATTACAATAAGTAAGAATAATAAATCAAAAAATACAGTTCTGTCATAACAAAATTGTAGAGTTATAATTAAATAAAAGAAAATCAATACAACGAAAAGAAATAAAACATTAATTACATATATAGTTAATGTAAAGAAAAAAAAACAGGAAAAAAGAAAACAACATAGACAATCATGAAATATTTTAACAACAGTAAGTAAATAAATCATTCTATGTGGTTTAGTAAAATACAAAGCCTTTTTCCTCACTGATCGGGGAGAATTAAGAGAGTGACAGTATTTCCTATTAGTTTACTGATGAATGTAATATTAGTTGTGGAGATATATTTTTATCAGTTTTAATGTTTTTCATTATCCATTTTAGAAAATGAAGACTAACACTCAATGTAAACTGGCAGCCTGGCACAAGAAGAATTGAGCACATACAAGAAATATATGCCAGTATGGCTTGTTGATGTTTTCCCTTATTAGCTAATTCTACATGTATATTTTTTGACTCAATCTATTTTTTGACAAGTTATTTTTAACAAGTTGCCACTATCCCATGTTATTAGAATTGACAATGCATGTCTACATCATTTTTAATAAAACCAACATTTTTGGTTTAAACACAGTTTTGCCTATGTACTCAGCCATGCTCTGTCCCTGATAAGCTGCTCTCTTACAGCCACATTGTCTTGTGCATTCAACAGATGCAAACATAATAAAAACTAACAAGCACTTAATCATCACAGTCTAATACAAATCAATTAAGCTTAATTGATATCAATCTGTCCAGTTAGGATGCATAAGTGATTGTGAATCATCTTCACCAGCTTTGGTGCAAATGAAAGTAACTACAGGTGCACTGGAGAGGCAACAGCAAGACAACCCCCAAAAAGTGAATGGTATTGCAGGAGGTGGCCTCACACAATTGCTCTCTTCTTATCCTTCCTGACTGATTCTTCTCTAGTTTTGCTAATGTCCTTGTCACTACTGGTAGGATAAGACAGTATCTGTAGCTGATTCAGGTTGCATAGGTAGTTCATCTCCTGCACATTGTGAAAGTCACTATTGTTCAAGTCCAAGTTGAGCTGAAGGTCTTTTTGATTTTTTCGAGTAGAGTCAGAAGCCATCAAATTGGTAACTCAAGTTGATTCCTCTTCTCTGATATCCAGGATTCCATTGTATTCCATGAATCAACCTGGAATAACTTGATGATGAAACAGGGCAAAGGCAAGGTATTCAAGTGAGAAGAAAATACTGATCTACCAACCTCTTAAACCCTGCATTTTTCTTGCCAAAGTCAAGTCACTGGATAAAAAAATTAGATGGTATAACAGAAAGACAGGATTAATGGAAAGAAATCTTTAACCATGACAACTAGATGGTTTCTTTATTTACTTTATGGATGAAACTGAATTGCCATGGAAAAGTCCAGGATGTGACATGTGTTTTATCTTAACAGGGGTACTAACACTCAGGACCACTGTTACACTCTGATGCCCGTTAACTTGCCCTCAGTTTGGGCAGTCATGTCAACTTTCAGTACTTCTGCTGCCTGCTTACAAGCAGAGACTGACTCCCAAGAAGCTGGTAGCACACATAATGTGATGCTGGACAAAACAAAAATTACAGGTTGTTTTGAATATGAAGTCTGAAAAATCTTTGGAGATTCCTCACGAGATCCAGATTAGTATGCAGTGGACATCACAGGATTTATCAAAAAATATGTGGGAGACTGATGGCCTATGAAAACCATGAGCTCATTCTTTAGTAAGAAATCATGAAGTACCTGTTCCATTTGTAATTTACTTATTTATTTTTAAGGCTGGAAATATAGGAAAATACAAGACAAAGAAGTAAAAATACAGAAAAGGAATTCATCTTCCCATAAATCAATATTGGGATAAATCAAAAATTAAATACAGCAGCAACTTTTAGTTTGTAAGTATTACAAATAAAAAAAAAGACTTTTCAAAGCTGATCGTTGTCAAAATCAGTAAATTGATTAAAGTATGCTGTAATACACTGATCATAATATCCTATACCATAATATTAGCCTTTATGCTTATTTTACACAACTGAAAGACTCTCATTCCTCCTCTGTAAGTCAATGTATAACATTATCTCAAATTGAAAAAAAAAATCACATTGTCTTTAGAAGGATCTGTTCAAAACTGTTTTCAAATTTAGCATTCTAAAATTAACACACCAGTACAGCATTCACTTTAAGACAACCTAATCCTCCCCAAGAAAATGTCACCCAAAAACTATTGACTATTGTGTACTTATTAGAAAGAAGATGAAATCCGTTAAACTTTATTTCATTCTACCCATTCTCTGTTTGTATTTATGTGGGTGAGAATGCACTTTAGACAGCCAATCAAATTCCTCCCCTTTATTCTTTCTGCTGCAGTATCATTAAGCCTTATAGGGGCATGAAATTTTGTCAGAGCGAGAATGGCATTTTGTCGCAGGGGAGATGATGTAGGTCTGTGCTTAACCCTTAACTATTTGTGCTGGTGTATTTTGTACACCAATCTCAGTTATTTTTGCCCGACGTCCTTTCACTTGAACCTACCAGCAGCATCCACCAGCTATGCTGTTAGACTCACTACCAGTACAGTGCTGCAATGGTTTCCCTCCAGTGTGCCCCCAGCCTGGTTTATGAGTGGATACACCAGTAACAAGTTCCATATGATGGATTTGGTACACCACGCAGGCACCTACATACAGTACGTATGACAACGGTGGATGTTCTTATTGAAATGACTTTGTCTGGAAAGAACATTCATCAACTGAAGTGAAATGTGATACATGTGCAAATCCTGCACTGGATACTAGTTTGACTGGTGATGAATGAGCACTGGAGAAGTGGATCAGGTTTATTTCAGTTACTCCTAGACTGTGCCATACTATTCAGTAACATGACATTAAATTACATTAAACATGTACAATTTAAAATTATTGCAATATTTTATATATACAACCTCACAGCATGCATATATATAGCAATTTTAACAATGGTGCGTAAAGTACACCGCGCAAATACTTATGAGATGAAAAATGGTGCGAGTAGTTAAGGATTAACTTTCTTAATTCTACTTACTGTTTTATCATATACTAACTTTTTTTTACTTGGCTTTCCCTGGAATATTGATAAAATATAAGTTACATGTGTAAAATAAATTAAAGCAGATCAGACATTTATGACGTTCTCATCACAGCAGACATTTTAGCATCTGACATTATTCTCTAGTATGATACATTTTAGCATATAGTGCTTCAGAACTATTAAGCTCTTAGAAAATTTTACTGTGAAATTAAGTGTATGATTTGCATAAATACTGTAGAAGTAATTTTGCAGCAAACAACAATTAACAGAACATTAATAATAATTACCCTAACAGTTCATAATAATACTGAAATATTACAGCATTAAGAAAAGAGTTTCGGGAACCGATTTCCGATAGGTTCAAATGTTAAAGAGTTATTGAGCAGCAAATGTAATATGGCTTTTTTTTTCAACATGCCTAAATATTTAAAGTAAATCTCAATAATTATTGTGCTCAATAATTCAGGAACACCTGAAATTGGTTGGTGCTGGTTTGTATGTAATCATTTCTAATACTTTTGATGTGAAAATAAAGTTGATATCATGTTGCGTTTTGAAGATATTGAGGTGAAATTGGCTACGTTTAATGAGGTTGTCTCCGTTTTTTTTTTCTTCTAGGTCGTAAATATTTGCAAAATTTTATTGGCCAGTGTTCAAAGATACCCAAAAGCAGAAGTAACTGAGAAGTTTGGTAGAAATAGGTGTGGTGGTTTTTGGTTGATGCTAAAACATATATTTATATAGCAATAAGAATAATCAAAGTAAGGATCACTATTGACCTGCTGCCTTCTAGTAGAAATTTAGTGCTATTAATTTAGCATTATTTCAGCTGATAATGGCAGTTTTTTTAGATAGTCTCAGTTTTTATTTTTTTCTAGATATTTATACATAGAAATGTAATATTTTATTAGCCTGTATTTCTAGGCAAGACTTTACAAAATATGGCTGTAAATACAGTATCTCACAAAAGTGAGTACACCCCTCACATTTCTGTAAATATTTTATTATATCTTTTCATGGGATAACACTGAAGATATGACACTTTCATACAATGCAAAGTAGTCAGTGTACAGCTTGTACAGTGCATCCAGAAAGTATTCACAGCGCATCACTTTTTCCACATTTTGTTATGTTACAGCCTTATTCCAAAATGGATTAAATTCATTTTTTTCCTCAGAATTCTACACACAACGCCCCATCATGAAAATGCGAAAAAAGTTTACTTGAGATTTTTGCAAATTTATTAAAAATAAAAAAATTGAGAAAGCACATGTACAGTACATAAGTATTCACAGCCTTTGCCATGAAGCTCAAAATTGAGCTCAGGTGCATCCTGTTTCTCCTGATCATCCTGGAGATGTTTCTGCAGCTTAATTGGAGTCCACCTGTGGTAAATACAGTTGATTGGAAATGATTTGGAAAGGCACACACCTTTCTATATAAGGTCCCACAGTTGACAGTTCATATCAGAGCACAAACCAAGCATGAAGTCAAAGGAATTGTCTGTAGACCTCCGAGACAGGATTGTCTTGAGGCACAAATCTGGGGAAGGTTACAGAAATATTTCTGCTGCTTTGAAGGTCCCAATGAGTACAGTGGCCTCCATCATCCGTAAATGGAAGAAGTTCGAAACCCCCAGGACTCTTCCTAGAGCTGGCCGGCCATCTAAACTGAGCGATCGGGGGAGAAGGGCCTTAGTCAGGGAGGTGACCAAGAACCCGATGGTCACTCTGTCAGAGCTACAGAGGTCCTCTGTGGAGAGAGGAGAACCTTCCAGAAAGACAACCATCTCTGCAGCAATCCACCAATCAGGCCTGTATGGTAGAGTGGCCAGACAGAAGCCACTCCTTAGAAAAAGGCACATGTCAGCCCGCCTGGAGTTTCCCAAAAGGCACCTGAAGGACTCTCAGACCATGAGAAACAAAATTCTCTGGTCTGATGAGACAAAGATTGAACTCTTTGGTGTGAATGCCAGGCGTCACGTTTGGAGGAAACCAGGCACCGCTCATCACCAGGCCAATACCATCCCTACAGTGAAGCATGGTGGTGGCAGCATTATGCTGTGGGGATGTTTTTCAGTGGCAGCAACTGGGAGACTAGTCAGGATAAAGGGAAAGATGACTGCAGCAATGTACAGAGATATCCTGGATGAAAACCTGCTCCAGAGCGCTCTTGACCTCAGACTGGGGCGACAGTTCGTCTTTCAGCAGGACAACGACCCTAAGCACACAGCCAATATATCAAAGGAGTGGCTTCAGGACAACTCTGTGAATGTCCTTGAGTGCCTCAGCCAGAGCCCAGACTTGAATCTGATTGAACATCTCTGGAGAGATCTTAAAATGGCTGTGCACCGACGCTTCCCATCCAATCTGATGGAGCTTGAGAGGTGCTGCAAAGAGGAATGGGCAAAATTGGCCAAGGATAGGTGTGCCAAGCTTGTGGCATCCTATTCAAAAAGACTTGAGGCTGTAATTGCTGCCAAAGGTGCATCGACAAAGTATTGAGCAAAGGCTGTGAATACTTATGTACATGTGATTTCTCAGTTTTTTTATTTTTAATAAATTTGCAAAAACCTCAAGTAAACTTTTTTTCACATTGTCATTATGAGGTGTTGTGTGTAGAGTTCTGAGAAAAAAAATGAATTTAATCCATTTTGGAATAAGGCGGTAACATAATAAAATGTGGAAAAAGTGATGCACTGTGAATACTTTCCGGATGCACTGTATAACTGTGTAAATTTGTTGTCCCCTCAAAATAACATAGCCATTAATGTCTAAACCACTGGCAACAAAATTGAGTACACCCCTAAGTGAAAAATGTCCAAACTGTGCCCAAAGTGTCAATATTTTGTATGGCGGCCCACCATTATTTTCCAGCACTGCCTTAACTCTCTTGGGCATGGAGTTCACTAGAGCTTCATAGGTTGCCACTGGAATCGTCTTCCACTCCTCCGTGACGACATCAAGGAGCTGGTAGATGTTAGAGACCTTGCGCTCCTCCAGCTTCCATTTGAGGATGCCCCACAGATGCTCAATAGGGTTTACGTCTGGAGACATGTTTGGCCAGTCCAGCACCTTTACCCTCAGTTTCTTTAGCAAGGCAGTGGTCATCTTGGAGGTGTGTTTGGGGTCATTATCATGTTGGAATACTGCCCTGCAGCCCATTTTCCAAAGGGAGGCGATCTTGCTCTGCTTCAGTATGTCACAGTACATGATGGCATTCATGGTTACCTCAATGAACTGTAGCTCCCCAGTGCCGACAGCACTTATGCAGCCCCAAACCATGACACTCCCACCACCATGCTTGACTGTAGGCATGACAACACTTGTCTTTGTACTCCTCACCTGGTTGCCGCCACACACACTTGGCACTATCTGAACCAAATAAGGTTATCTTGGTCTCATCAGACCACAGGACATGGTTCCAGTAATCCATGTCCTTCGCCTGCTTGTTTTCAGCAAACTTTTTGCGGGCTTTCTTGTGCATCATCTTTAGAAGAGGCTTCCTTCTGGGATGACAGCTATGCAGACCAATTTGATGCAGTGTGCGGCGTATGGTCTGAGCACTGACAGGCTGACCCCCCACCCCTTCAACCTCTGCAGCAATGCTGGCAGCACTCATACGTCTATTTTCTAAGAAGAAAATCTCTGGATATGACGCTGAGCATGTGCACTCAACTTCTTTGGTCGACCATGGCGAGGCCTGTTCTGAGTGGAACCTGTCTTGTAAAACCGCTGTATGGTCTTGGCCACCATGCTGCAGCTCAGTTTCAGGGTGTTGTCAATCTTCTTATAGCCTAGATCATCTTTATGTAGAGCAACAATTCTTTTTTTCAGATCCTCAGAGAGTTTCTTGCCATGAGGTGCCATGTTGAACTTCCAGTGACCAGTATGAGAAATGTGAGAGCGATAACACCAAATTTAACACACCTGCTCCCCATTCACACCTGAGATCTTGTAACATTGACGAGTCACATGCACATGACACTGGGGAGGGAAAATGGCTAATTGGGCACAATTTGGACATTTTTCACTTAGGGGTGTACTCACTTTTGTTACCAGCAGTTTAGACATTAATGACTGTATGTTGAGTAATTTAGAGGAGACAGCAAATTCACACTGTTATACAAGCTGTACACTGACTACTTTACATTGTATGAAAGTGTCATATCTTTAGTGTTGTCCCATGAAAAGATCTAATAAAATATTTACAAAAATGTGAGGTGGGTGTACTAACTTTTGTGAGATACTGTATATGTGTGTAGAAACAGATGCCGTGGTTTGTGCATGATGCTCGGAAATTAAATTATATACATACTGATAAAGAACTTAAAGTACTTAAAGAACAGATTTTATAGCTAGTTTTTTTTTTCTTTTTGTTGATGAATGAATGCTAAGTTCTTTTAGTATAAATTTCAAAGCATACTATTGTATTTGCTATGTTACTCTTAATTGTCTTGATTAGTGTTTTTTAATGTTTGCTTTTCAAATAAAGGGAAATAAAATAATTAGAAGTGTACAAAAAGAGTAATCTAATGCCCATATTTTATTTACACAGGTATAGGGAAGACTTGCCATGAGAGTTTCACAAGAACCACATGATAGCCAAGGAGGCTGCAGCATCAGATAGGTAATTTGGTCCTGTCACAGCATCCATTTGAGTCTTTCCTTCTCCAAGCCAAACAACATTGAGCGAGGTGGGAAAATGCGCAAGCAATAAAAAAAAATAGAAATCGTTTGAATTTCTAATGTTTTGTGTGTGGGAGCTGTTAAGAAAATAATGGCAAAAATCAGTGTTTACTACTGAAATGCACTGTTCTGCAATCAGCCATCTTGTGACCTGTCATATACAAGTACATTTTTTGTTTGTAAATTTTAATCTATTTCTACAGAACAAAATATTTTCTTTCTCATTTGTTATTTTATGTGCAAAGCTGACTGAAGGTGTGTTTTGCTTTTCAAAAAACCTAGTAAAGTGGTTATGACCAGCAACAATATGGACCTGGAAACTTTTCTTTGTTTTAATTGAAAATGTCTATAACCTTTTAAATAAAACTATACCAATGTTATTCCTATTGCATATAGCAACTCTCATATTATACAGGAAGCAATTCTTCTCACACATCCACTAATCCTTTTGAGGACATTATCATACCATGGAAACAGAGACAGAGAACTGTGCACTGGAACATCTACATTTGATCTTATTCTTATAGTCATGTACCCAGAGCCGATGAGCATCGATCAGGATAATAATGTAAACTGACTGGTAAGCAAAATGCTTAGTCCTGCTTTGCTACCATAACCTTTCACAGCATTCCTGAAATTGCCACTGTAGTAACATGCTTATCAGTCCACCATCATTCCAAAAAACCTGAACTCTATCAGTACGTGAGGCAGCACCCCCTTTCAACAGCAAAAAAGTCACTGAACTCTATGAGATTCATCAAAGTATGTTGATGTCAAGGAGATAACGTCATCTGCAAATAGCAAAGATACACCTTTAAAATCTCCTAGTCTCAACTGTTCCCTATTAACTTGTTCCTGCAAATTAAAAAATTGTGTGTACATATTCTCTCCTTAAGTGAATTCAAATTAGAATAAAAAAGCATGCAAGTGTAGCAAAGTGGATTCTGCCCATTGTAACTTTTGTGGCTTTCATTTATGAATTTATTTCATGTATATAGTTAATAGCACATCTGTTGTACGTTGTAGTACAATTACAACATTACACCCCATAGACAAATGCCCAGTTGGTTCTGTAGGAGTAAGACCATATTTTCAGCTCTTTCGAAGCCCTTTCTAATTTTATTTTACTTGTCTATTAAGTGAAAATTTTCATGTGTATGATTTTGTATGATTTACATTTGAAGTTTTATTCCATGCCATGGCGTTGTGATGTAATTCAGGGTTGTTTACAGTGTGCACAGGCGCGTGAGTGAGACACACATACACATACACAGGCACGCGAGAGAGAGACACACACACAGGCGCGCGAGAGAGACACACACACAGGCATGCCAGAGAGAGAGACACATACACACACAGGCGCCCAATAGAGAAAGACACACACACAGGCGAGCGAGAGAGACACACACACACACAGGCGTGCGCGTGCATTGTTGCAATGTTACTTTTCTTGGTTGTTTATTAAGTTACGGATTTTTCAAATGTTCATTTTTTTCCCTGTGCTCAAAACTCATTTAAAAAAAGTGTTTTTAGCAAGCAGTTCGTAGCGCTATAGCGCAAACTCTTGCAGTGTTAGTTTTTTCTGTTGTTCAAGGTTTTCTCAGTGTTATTCAATGTTTTTACATTTAGTTTACTATTATGCTGTGTATTCTATGGTATAATTAACCATATTTGTGCTTAAAAACTTAAAAAAATATATATTTACATACAGTTCGTACGGTCTGGAACAGATTAATTGTATTTACATACAATCCAATGGAGGAAATTACTTCGGTTCACGACCATAATTCGTTACAAAACCCTGGTCGTAAACCAATTTTCCACTGTATATATAATCGACCAAGTCGCCCGACCATGGGGTATGCACGACAGAGCCCTGACTTCCCACTTTAACCCTCCTCCCGCGTCATGGAGAACGCATGACAAAACCCCGCCCGCCAACTCTCACCCTCCTCCTGCGTCCACCCTCGCTCTTGAGGCATGCGCACTGCTTACTCATGTGCCTGCCCCCAACACATCACCAAACACATCCTCACTCGCTTTGGTCTGTGGTACAGTCCACATGCAGATGTGAGCCACGTTGACTGTTCACGTTGATAATTATGCGGTGTATGCTACGCCGCGGGTTGGCTAGTAAAAATATAATCCTTGTATATAGGAAAGTCTAGGGGAGACCACTCCCGATTTTTTATTAATGAAAAAGGAAACTTCTGTTCTATGTCTTCTCAGTTGAGTTTATTTTGACACAACACAGAGTTCCAGTCTGAAACACAAGTATAACATCTAGTGGATGGAATAATCAACATGCAGCAGTGTCTCTCTTAAGTACTGCAGAGTACTTAATCAAGTACTGCAGATGCAGTTATGTTTTTATTTTTTACAAGATTAATAAATAAATACACACACACTATGTTTATCACTCTGAAGCAACAACAAGTAAACTATTTGTAACTGTGTGCGTATAATTATATATTCATCCCAACTCTTACATTTGTGCAAAGACAAATTATTCCCTACATACTCTTGCACAAGCAGTACAAAATGCACATTTCTCTACCTGAAACTAAGGCTGAACTATTATCTATTAGCACTGGCATCCCAGTGTTGGCCTAGCTAATGAGGATGATAAGTGTAATGCCTTGGAATCATCACAAGTTTGCTAGCTTGTCTCATTTAACCTGAAATCAAAATTACATTCTGAAAGGATTTTGTATAAAAGTTCAGATAACAATTTTGGCATCTTGCTGTTTTTCACATTAGGCACTGTTTAATGTTTTAGAGGGGTTTTCAGTCTCCGCCAAAAATAGAAAATGCTATTACTCATTATCTAATTAATTGTGCTCTAAATAATGCATTATTAGAAGGCTCTGATTTCTTAATTTACTAATGTGGCTCCATTAGAAGTGTGTGTTATCTTCCTTCCTCTTTAAATGTTGCCTTACAAAATGAGACCTCTAAAGTCTGAAAGTCAACATGCAGCTTGTTTAATGAGAATAGGCAAGAGATCGGAAGAGGCACAGCATTATACTGTATACATGATCTCTGCAGAATACCAGATCAATCCATTTTAAAATTTAATAATCTGTTGATTTGGCAAGAACTTCAACAATGGCATATTGCTTAATAATTTCAGCTGTGATATTTTGGCACAAGACAATAAGAACTTTAATCAATAATAAATTAATTATAGCCAAGGTTAAACTAAATTTTATTTCAATATATCTGTGTAAATTACTATAATGATGTAAATTCTTCTGTTGACTTAATTTTGTGCTACTTGCCAGCAGGACTTTAACTTTTGTTATAATGTTGGCCAACAGTATTATCATTAAAAATATAGCTGGCAATGAGAATATACAGACACACTCTTTAAAACATTAGCTACAACAGGAGAAGTAAGATGGTAAAAGTATTTCCCAGAGGGTCACCATAGTTCCCATCTGAATAGAGTTTTTTACTTATTCAGCTGAAACATCATCTGTGTTATTTTAATATCAATTACATAAAGCATTAAGTAGATACAAACATTACATATACTTAGTAAGAAAGTCTATCTTTAATCTCATTTAGTATTAAAATAAGAAAAAGTATGGATTTCTTTATAAAAGGATAAACACCTTAGACTAGACTATGTATTGATTACAAAGAACTCAGTAAAAGTACTATTAGCTGTAATAAAATAACTACAAATCAAATTACAAATAAATACCTTAACATTTCTTAAAGTGGATCTAAAAAGGACCTACAATTGCATTAGGATAA
Source organism: Polypterus senegalus (assembly GCF_016835505.1). Taxonomy (NCBI): domain Eukaryota; kingdom Metazoa; phylum Chordata; class Cladistia; order Polypteriformes; family Polypteridae; genus Polypterus; species Polypterus senegalus. Next base: position 68,732,135 of record NC_053170.1, on the reverse strand, counting down.
CAGAAGGAGATAAGTGGATGATTGATTTTAATGCAGCCCTTGCCATTATGAATATTTTTTCAAGCCACATGAATTAGCACATGCACATGAAATATTTATTTGTACAGTAAATGATATGTTTAGGGTTATCCTTGATTTCTTGGCTTTGGTTTATATAGTATAGCAGTCCTACTGATGAGACAGGGCCTACTCCAAATGTTTGGGGTGCTAACTGGGCAAAACCCAGAGTGTAACATCAGCCAGGAGATCGGAGAATTCAGAAATTAACACACCATTAATAATAAGAGGCCTATAAACAACAGCACACAGCAAAGAGGAACAGCTACACACTTCAAAAAGTTGCAGTTCAAAACTACTAAATGGACTTCTGTAAGGCTCTGACAAATGAACATACTTCTAAAAACAGAGAGAGAAAACAGAGAGAATTATCGGTATTACAGCATCAAGACCACCCTGCCAAAGCCACAGCAAAACATTTCAAAGCCTTTCCTGTACAGATCTCGTGGTTCAGAAACAGTTTTATCCCAAGAACTATAAATGCACTCAATCAATTGCCCCTTGTAGAACTGTTTGTACTTATAAGTACAATTACCTCACTGTAAACTTGCACTACAGTTATAATATTGCACAACCTGTGCCACTTTATAAAGCACGTATTTACATATGATGACGATATCATTTGTAAGATGAAATGCAACAAAATGTTTATTATATTATACAGATAAGACTTTAACTTCATTTAAATAATCTGAATTGTTAATAATTAAACATGTGAGGACACGGTGCCGCAGCGCTATCAAGTTCACGTATTGTTCCTGCCTTGCGCTGTATATTTGCTGAGACTGGCGAGACACTGGAAGGATAGATGGATAGAATATCTAAACACGTACTATGAAGATATCTCAATGTTCCTTAAAAGTTTTGAAGAATCATCGTTGTAAGCTTACAGATGGCTTAACGTCTATTACAGAGCTGATTGTGTGGCGATTGGGTATTTGGAGAAAGAAAAGTAAGGTTAGTACGTTTGAAAGAGACAGAACTGCTACAATAAAGTATTTCATCGAAGGTCGTGCATGGCGCAGCAACATCTTGTATGAGACATGAACAATCACTGCGCCATCGTGTTCTTAATAACATGCTTTCATTCCAGTCATCATGAAAATGATATCACGTATACATCTCAGTATTTTAATTATTTAGAGAGCTGCAATATCACGAATGTAATGGCTTCTGTGTCCTGTCGGAGAAAGAGCCCGTTTAAGAAGCACGTAGTGATTCACACACAGAGCACATAGAAGATCAAATACAAAACAAAGCACTTAACGTGCTACTTTAGTTACGATGGGATTTGAGAAACTAGTAAATTAAATTAATTGAAGATGAATTTTATGATGTTCTACTTAATGACAAAACAAACTACGTGATTAAAGAGGATATTTCGAGATAAAGTTAACATTTCGTGCTTTTTTCCTACTCTGTGCCTTTTTTCACACTGTACCCTAATAAGCTTCCATAAGACACTCAGACGGTGGGCCACATCTTGCCATTTCGCGGCGACTTTGATATCTGCTAAATTCTTTTTTATGTCGGGCACTGTGCGACATTGTGAACTTGAGCTTGTTTCTCCCGACACGCTATGTCACTCGATCAACTTCCTTTTCTTGTTTATTCCACTGTATAAACCAACAAATAGTACGTTTTTCTTTGCCTCCACTTGGTATTCGCTGAAATTCTTCTATTTTTCCCTCTTGCTTTTGCCATTGCCTTTTCACAGAAAACAGAGCTTAAGGTCTATTTATATTGATTTGCATATTCAAAGAGGCGTAATTCTGGGAGGAGACGGGGCGGGACAGAAGGCGCGTGCACGTGCGTTAGCTTTCACGCTGACCAGGATTTATGTAGCGGAAGAACGTGGAAGTTGGAGCACGCACAGATTCCTGCATCTGGAATTTTCTGTGCGTAAGCACATTTCGGCTTTTGTGCTTACGTCATGTTATAGTGGAAATTCTACGCACGGCATTATGCATGAGCCCCCAAGTCTTGGTGAAGTCTTACAGGATAAGAGTTTTATTAGACACTGATCTCATGTTTAGGAAAGCAACCTTGATAGACATAGAAAAGCTTACTGCAGCATGGGCTCTGGTGAGTGTGCAAAGATTAGCAGCGTTTGCTTCCCTAGAACACAGAGGAAAAGACTGGTTCAGCCTTGAGATAATATAATTAATTCCAGTATCCAGTGCCCAAGGGCCAGGGTCAGCATCCTGTACAGGAAAGGATGGATCAAAAACGACTCTCAGGCATTGAGAATCCAAGCCTGGCGATGAAAAATAAGGCTGGTGTTGTTTAACAGTGAAGCTGGCATGCCTTCCGCGTTGATGCCGGGAGTGTCTGCGAGGGCACTCAGCTCAGTCATACAGGTGAACACAGGCATCCCGGTAAAGAAGTTAGGAGATGAACAAAACAAGGATGTAGGTTCAAATAATGTCCCATCAGAAGAAGAGAGCATAGAAGAAAATATGTTATGTAAAGAAAGACGATCATAGGAGAGTTGCCACTGGGATAAACTGACACAAGAGAATGAAATAAAAACATAAATTAACGAGAAAAGGAGACAGCCAGCCACACCAGTCGGTACTATCTTTTATGATTACATTTTGCCTAAAGAAGGGGCCTAAGTTGCCTTGAAAACCTGTATATTGTAATCTTTTAGTTAGCCAATAAAAGGTGTCATTTTGCTTGACTTCTCATTAATTCCAACAAAAAATAGAAAAATGTTAAAATAAAACAGTCACTTGATGGCTGGGACGATTAACCTGGAATAGTCCTCTTTTTAAAAGACGCACTCTTTTACTCACTCACTCACTCTTTATGGCAGTCAGGTCTGAAATGAGACACCACCTTCCTGGCACATCTCTCTTTATTCTTTTAAACTTAGTGGACCCGGGGGTTTTGCTTCCATGGCTTTGTCACCTTCAAGTAGCAGCTTCTTGAGATTGTGAGGGAAAATAGAGAAAAAGACAGTTAGAGACACCCTGTCATCCTAGGGTGGTACCACATATCTTAGGTGAGCCTAGAAGGAAATCCTGTGGTGCACATGCATGACAATAGGCGATACTGTTGTTTTTTATTTGTTTTAGAAGACATATCTCCACAAACTCCACATGCATAGAAACTCTAAAGGCAGTGTCAAATTACACAACTTAGCATGTCTTCTTGTAAGAAATTCCATGATCAAATCATTTTGGTAATGAATAAGTGCGAACATCCATCCATCCTCTTCCGCTTATCCGAGGTCAGGTCGCAGGGGCAGCAGCTTGAGCAGAGAGGCCCAGACTTCCCTCTTCCCGGCTACTTCTTCTAGCTCTTCTAGGAGAATCCCAAGGTGTTTCCAGGCCAGCCGTGCCCAGAACACCTCAGCAGGGAGGCGTCCAGGAGGCATTCTGATCAGATGCCCGAGCCACCTCATCTGACTCTTCTCGATGCGGAGGAGCAGCGGCTCTACTCCGAGTTCCTCCCGGATGACTGAGCTTCTCACCCTATCTTTAAGGGAAAGCCCAGACACCCTGAGGAGGAAACTCATTTCAGCCGCTTGTATTCGCGATCTTGTTCTTTCGGTCACTACCCATAGCTCATGACCATAGGTGAGGGTAGGAATGTAGATCAACTGGTAAATTGAGAGTTTTGCCTTACGGCTCAGCTCCTTTTTCACCACGACAGACCGATGCAGAGCCCACATCACAGCGGACGCCGCACCGACCCGTCTATCGATTTCGTAACTGACCAAATGCTTACCAATCTTGGTCCATTTTTCTCTTTTCCTGACATGCAGGCAGAAGTGTTGACAAGCATTTCCTTTGCTTGCACAGTCCACAGCCATCATTTTCCTTCTTTCATACAACAGTTTTGTTTTTCACTGTTTGTGGACATTGTAAGTATTGCACTTACAACTGACTAGTCCTTGGATGCCAGTTCTTGTACACACAAGAATTCACATCTTTGACTCATAATTCAAAAATATGTAAGTCCAAACAGTTTAACTGATTCACTGGGTTCACTATTTAATTTTTGTACATTTATAGAAATTTTAGGCTTTTGTCAGTTCTATTCCTTATTGAAGCAAACTAATTTCTTACATTAAAAAAACAATTCTGTTTGAATTGACATACTGAAGAAAATTGAAAAAGCAAGCCCACATAAATAATGCAATACTGGAGGATTAAAGAAGCATGATTTTAAGTAGTGTCCAATTCAGAGTTTGGTATTTAGCAATTTAAGATCAAGAAAATGGTAATTTGAAACATTTTAATCCCTAGTGATGGTATCCAAGAAAATAAGAACGAATACTGTTGTATTACTACAGGGTACTGAAGATTATTTTATAATATATATCATCTATTAACATTACTTTTTTTTTTAAACCTCTAAATGTATGAATGTTAAACAGGTAAAACTAGCTTTATTGTTAGTTAATTAAATGTCAATATTTCTGGCTGACCTAGGGAAAAACTTAAAAGGAAAATTTCCTGCAGTTATGAAATTTAATAGTATTCAGAGTTAGAGAATTTTGGAGATTCAGCCGTACCTGTCATTCATCCACCTGAGTCACTGCAGAAAGGCAAATTGTTCCATCAGAATTAATTTGTTTCTGAACTTAAACACATCTCTAAAAGTAAGTAGTTCAACACTCAACATTTTTGTGGTTCAACAATATCTAAAAACTTAAAAGAATATGTTAAAATATGCACATAAGGTAATCATAGAAAAGCCCTCAATTGTTGTCTAGCGTGATTTTATCCTTTTGCCAGCATAAACTAACAATAGACTCATATTGCTATCGACTTTTTTTATGGAAATTCCACCCTCTAGGGGCAATACTGTCGTTTTGATGGTTGTTGACAGTTTCTAACAGTATTGCCTCTTATTCCTCTGAAGAAGCTTCCTACTACTTTTGCTAATATTTAATTTCCATGATTTTCAGGTTACATGGTTTTTCAAATAGGTTGCTTCTGATCATGTCTCCAAACGTCATCATTTACTCTGGTGGTCTTTTTTTTCTCATCTAAGCATTAAACTGAAGTTATTATCCAGATGGACATCATTCCAGGAATGCTCAAACGTTTAGTGGCACTGAATACCCACGTTTTTTACACCAATTTTACATTTAACACTGGGATGTCCTAGGGTATCTATATTGTTTATCTATTATCAGTTATAGTATGTGAAAACCTGACGAAATCCAAACATACCATGAAGAAATTTGCTGAATGTTATTGTAAGGAATACTTCAAATTTTGGGTGAGTCAAAAGGTGTGATTATCCAAGAACGATCTTTGTTTGCCAGTTTTATCATGGAAACTAGTCTTGGGTCATTTCAAAATTGTTAGACATAGATGGTATAAATGAATGCTACCAACTAATTTTCACATTCATCCATTGCTTCATGTTTTCTGACTAAACCCAGTATTTAAGAGCAAGCATTCATCCAGCAAATATCTACCCCTTCCAGTTATGACTGATTGTTTACTAGAACATCTGGTGCAGCAGATATTGGATTCTCAGCTAGTTGAATCCTGTGTTCAATAGTTCATTAGTGGGGGTATGATCCTGAGAAGCTAAGGATTTACATGCTTTACTGAGATATTATCAGTGGCTTACTGTAATATTGATACTGTAAGTCTGATGGTCACCTCAAGAGGCTACATATATAAAAATAAAATAAAAATAGAGTTTTGAAGACTGTTATATCTATGGGCACTAATATTGTAATCATAAAATGAAGAAGATGGACACAGGGTCAAAGTAGTAACTAACAGGTCCTTTACTAAGATCATTCCAAGAGTACACGTTACACAGCTTTATTATTAGTCTCTGCTTCCTAATAGCTCTCTAATACCCATAATCCATTATTACTACAGAATCCCCAAAAGTCCAAACTTACAATATACTACATATTCCTCCCCACTTACAATTGTAAATGCAGCTAACATAAGAACAACATCTGCTATTAGAAACAGGAATTTCAACATGTCAATGCAATTACATTCTAACAAAGGAGAGTGGTTAAACAACCTCTACATTCAGCTAACATAAGGTATTATTCTGTACCTTTATATCTCTATATACATATACATAAGTTAAGATGGTCAGGAGGCTTCCTGCTTCTAAGAGGGTTACATCGTACAGCTGATGTGTGTTCATCCCCTAAGGCAGCCTCAGGTAACCGTGGCACAACAGCATCAGCAGGAATTGAAACAGGAGAGTCAGGTGGTATCCCCGGTGGGCTTTGGGTCCACTCACTAGAATTTAGTTCTTCAGACATTTCTGTGTTACCGGCTGCTTCATCAGGTATAGTGGGTAACAACTGTTCAACATGTCGTCTCCATGTCTGGCGGTCTCGTGTGCATACCTTATAAGAGACAGGTCCAGTCTTTTGAAGAATGGTTGCTGGTACCCATTTCTCAGTGGTGGAATAGTTACGAGCAAGGACAGCATCTCCACTGAAAAACTCACGATCTTTAGCCCGCTTGGCACGTTGTTTTACTTGAGCGTGCTGCTTATCATAAACTCTCATTTGAGTGGTAGCTGGTCTCAACAGATCAAGACGTGTTCTCAGATGCCTTTTTAGAAACAGATCAGCAGGTGACATACCTGTTGTTGCATGGGGTGTGTTACGATATTTAAGAAGAAATGTATAAAGACGTTGTTTGAAAGGTGCTTCACTTTTGGATGCTTTAAGAGCATGTTTAAGGGTTTGCACCATTCTTTCAGCCAGACCATTAGTAGAGGGATGATAAGGGCTGGATAGGAGAACTTTAATACCATTGCCTTTTAGGAATACTTCCATTTCTTGGGACACAAAAGAAGGCCCATTATCTGTCATGATCTGCTCTGGCAGTCCAAAACGTGCAAACATCTCTCTTAAGATTTGGATCGTCTTTTCTGATATGATGGCGAGCATGATAGTGACCTCAGGCCACTTAGAATGTGCATCCACTGCGACTAGAAGCATAACACCCTCTACAGGTCCTGCAAAATCTAAATGAACGTGTTGCCAAGGACTGGCAGGCCATTCACATGGATGCAATGGTGCTGGACTTGGCATATTTCTGAGGCCTTGACATGATGAACATGAAGTTGCCTTTTCCTCAATATCACGATCAAGTCCAGGCCACCAAAAATAACTCCGGGCAAGCTCTTTCATTCGGACTATGCCACAGTGTCCAAGATGTAACTTATCCAGAATGGGTTTCCTCAACCTTTGTGGTATAATTACTTGCATGCCCCACATGAGGCATCCTGCTGTCACAGATTGCTCCTTTCCCTGTGAAAGGTAAGGCTGAACATCAGGCAGTGCGTTAAGGGTGCTAAGGTCCTGCCCTCTAAGAATGCAGTCGAGTAATTTTGAAAGTGTGTAATCACCCTTGGTTTCTTGCTTAATCTGGTGGGCGGTTATAGGAGCATTTTCCACCATCTTAAAGTAAAAAATCTTTTGCCCTTGTTCTCTGGGTTGTTCAGGTAGGGGAAGTCGTGACAGACCATTTGCATTTCCATGCGCCTCCGAACGCCTGTATTTGATCTCATAATTGTGAGCCCCAAGGAGCAATGCCCAGCACTGAAGTATGCTTGCTGCCATAGATGGCACACCAGTATATGAGCCAAAAATAGATGTAAGAGGTCGGTGGTATGTTAGCAGGGTAAATTTTTGACCAAAGAGGTAAGTGTGGAATTTTTTTATTCCAAAAATGATGCTTAAAGCCTCTTTTTCAATTTGAGGATACAGTATTTTGTTTCAGTTTTACTCAATGTTCCTGACGCAAATGCAATCGGTGGCTCCTCACCTGTTGACATAATATGCGACACAACAGCCCCAACACCATAAGGGGATGCATCGAAGCTAACTGAATTGGTAAGAATGGGTCAAAATGTGTTAAAACTCTATTATCAGCCAGTGCAGCCTTGGCTTTGCTAAATGCCGTTTCACACTCCTGTGACCATTTCCAGGGTCTACTCTCACACAGCAACTCATAGAGTGGTTTCAACAACATTGCTAGCTGTGGAATAAAACGGCCATAATAGTTCACGAGACCCAAGAATGATCTCAACTGGCTGACATTACTTGGAGCAGGATTATCTACTATTGCCTTCACTTTTGAAGGAGCTGTGTGCAACCCAACAGAATCAATAACATGCCCTAGGTACTCCACAGACATTTTGAAAAAGTCACATTTGTCCTTGTTTACACACAGGCCATACTTTCCTAGCCTGCTTAAGGTTTTATCCAGATTGGCCATGTGCTCCTTATCATCTCGGCCTGTGACCAGGATGCCATCCAGGCATGGCACGCTGAAATAGTTATTCCAAAAGGTAAGCAACAGTAATGGTAGAGCCCTTTATGTGTTGCTATGGTGAGGTACTTTTGTGAGTCCTCATCTACATGCATTTGCAAGTATGCTTGGCTGAGGTCTATTTTACTAAATTTGTTTCCCCCAGCTAATCCAGCAAAAATATCTTCAATCACAGGAAGGGGGTATTGCTCAGCTATGAGTACAGGGTTAGCTGTTACCTTAAAGTCCCCACATAACCATACAGATCCATCAGACTTGACCACCGGAACAACAGGTTCTAGTACTACTAGTTTGACAATGTCCACCTCCACCTTAGGTCTTAAAGCGTAAGGAACACTCCTTGCCTTCAAAAATCTTGGTTGACAATTTGGTTGCACCCGAAGTGTCACTTTAATCCTTGTCATACTCCCCAGCTGGATAATCCCCTTTTACTATATATATGGGCAAATTGGTTCTCTGCCCATTTAAATCAACCTGAACCTTTGTTTTACCCAACATGGGCACACTCTCCCCAGTGTACGTATGTCTTTATTATGATCTTAGGGTGTTTCAGTGGGAGGTAATTTAATTTTTTCTTAAACAGTTTCTTTGATATTAAGGAGACAGCTGCTCCAGTATCCACCTCCATTTTCACAGGGTGCCCTTCCAGCATGGCAGTAATAGTATATGCTGCTGAACCTCTTTTTTTATTCAGTGTTTTAATTAGTAGCTCAGCGTCAGAATCAGTCTCACTGTCAGTTTTATTTTCTTCCTGTACCACGCCCACTTCTGATCTTCCAAGGCTTCCCGGCCCGGTCATCGCCCCTGGCATCCACGACACCTGTCATGTAAGGCGTCATCCAAATTAGCACCAAATTCACAATGTTCTGTAAGTTTCCTGAGCACCGCTACATATTGAGCAACAGACTCGCCTTCTTCCTGGTTCCGTTTGTGAAACCTAAATCTTTCAGCTATTAATAATGGCTTAGGCGAAAAATGTGATTCTAGGATCCTTACAATATCATTAAATGACTTGTCACTGGGTTTTCCTGGCTGTACCAAACTTCTCAGTAGACTAAATGCCTTTGCCCCGATAACGCTAAGAAATGTCGGCACTTTCAAGTCATCGTCAAGGGCGCTGGCTTTCACAAAAAACTCAAATCGCTCCGTATAAGCTCCCCATTGCTCAACTGAATCATCGAATGGCCGGAAATGTCCCGTTATCATTGCCATTTTATCCCTTGTGCTTATCTTCAGTGAATGGCGATGGAAGTTTACCACCGAAAAAAAAAAAGTTTCTGCTTTTCGTTTTTCACTTTCCTCTCCAGTGGAAAGAAAAAAAAATGAGTTTACACATTGCGTAGTAATAGAGGTGCACTTTTAAGTTTGTCGCATCCACGTCGCCAGTGTTATATCTATGGGCACTAATATTGTAATCATAAAATGAAGAAGACGGACACAGGGTCAAAGTAGTAACTAACAGGTCCTTTACTAAGATCATTCCCAGAGTACACGTTACACAGCTTTATTATTAGTCTCTACTTCCTAATAGCTCTCTAATACCCATAATCCCTTATTACTATGGAATCCCCAAAAGTCCAGACTTACAATATACTACAAAGACCATTCCGTTTTGAACTTTGCCTGTTCAGTAAATATGAGTTTTGGTGTTACATTACTCATCATGCTTCTAGTGCTTTGTTTATTTTGTGTAGCAGACCCCTCTGAATACTCCTGATGTTTCCCTGTTTCAAAAAGGCTCTCTACCACTAATATACAGTAAGAGAATATACACATAAGTTTTAGATCCGCTTTATGGGTAGAAATGTGTGCTAAAACTAAATCTTAAATACAGACATGTTAGGGAAATTGATAATTCCAAATTGACCCTCAATTATTACAAATGTATTTAGGAGATTGCGCTGTAATGTGTCGAGTTCAACTACCATTTTAACTGCCACTCATATCTTTTGTATATTTGTATTGTGATCACCAGTTGTATGCCAGAATTCAAGCGTTTTATATCACTGTTGCTATTTTGTCTCTAGCAAGTCAAGTTACTTTATTGTTACATCATTTAACACAAATCAAGAGGTGAATGAAAAATTTATGTGCATGGTCAACCACTGTAAAGCAATTTTAATCCAAATTCAAATTCACACACTAGAGTACAATCATGGCTCCATTTGGGACCTGCCATTTGGCCATATATCAGTCAGAAAGTGTACAGGTCATTGCAATTGAGACCCTGTGGGTTTGGTGTGGTTCACCTGTTTGCATACTTTAACTGTTGGTGCAGAGTAGCACAAACTGATCTTCACACCTTGGTAGCCGGATGCTGGGTCCATGTATGGGTCGTTAGTTTGCAAGTGTGTCATGGTTATCCACCTAAGCCAGTGTTTCTCAATCAATGGGTTGTGACCTGGGTTACCACCACTGGGTCGCAGTGTTTGCCATCGTTGGTTCACTGATGGGTTGTGAGCGGTAGGCCAAAGTGATCTGCAGCACCACATGATAAGTTTCCCAGTTTCTAAGTGAGCTTGTTTCACCAAGCAGAACCCCTGATCACGCTTGCTTTATTAAGGGGGCAGTCTGCAAATGCTGCTAGTGTGTCTTCAATGATTTTAAAAAAGATAAAATATGGGTGCAAGACCATAAAGGTTGAGAAATACAAATGTAAGGATGGAGATGCGGGCCAAATACATAAAATTAGCCATGTGGAGTAATGCCAAACAAAACAAACCTTAAACACACTCCATGAGTCAGAAAACAACAGACACTTTGTGAAATAATAATAATAATAACATAAGATTTATTACGGCAGTTCCATCCATCCATTACCCAACCCGCTATATCCTAACGAAAGGGTCACGGGGTCTGCTGGAGCCAATCCCAGCCAACACAGGGTGCAAGGCAGAAAACAAACCCCAGGGAGGGTGCCAGCCCACCGCAGATTACGGCAGTTGGTTTTGGTAATTTCTGGAACATTATTACTCTTTTGCTTCCCTATGGCCCTCAGTCATAAGTACATATCACCTCAACTTGATCAGCGGTATCCAGTGATAGACTATATACAGTTATGTCCATAAATATTTTGACAGAGACAACTTTTTTCTAATTTTGGTTTTGTACATTACCACAATGAATTTTAAATGAAACAACTCAGATGGATTTGAAGTGCAGACTTTCAGCTTTAATTCAGTGGGGTGAACAAAAAGATTGCATAAAAATGTGAGGCAACTAAAGCATTTTTTAACACAATCCCTTCATTTCAGGGGCTCAAAAGTAACTGGAAATTTAACTCAAAGGCTATTTCATGGGCAGGTGTGTTCAAGTCCGTCATTATGTCATTATCAATTAAGCATATAAAAAGCCTGGAGTTGATTTGAGGTGTGGTGCTTGCTTGTGGAAGATTTTGCTGTGAACAGACAACATGCGGTCAAAGGAGCTCTCCATGCAGATGAAAGAAGCCATCCTTAAGCTGCGAAAACAGAAAAAAACCCTCCGAGAAATTGCTACAATATTATGATTGACAAAATCTACAGTTTGGTACATCCTGAGAAAGAAAGCAAGCACTGGTGAAGTCAGCAACGCAAAACGGAAGACAACAGTGGTGGATGATCGCAGAATCGCAGAATCATTTCCATGGTGAAGAGAAACCCCTTCACAACAGCCAACAAGTGAACAACATTCTCGAGGGGTCGGCGTATCGATATCCAAGTCTACCATAAAGAGAAGACTGCATGAAAGTAAACACAGAGGGTGCATTGCAAGATGGAAGCCACTCATAAGCCTCAAGAATAGAAAGGCTAGATTGGACTTTGCTAAAGAACATCTAAAAAAAGCCAGCACAGTTCTGGAAAAACATTTTTTGGACAGATGAAACCAAGATCAACCTCTACTAGAATGATGGCAAGAAAAAAGTATGGAGAAGGCATGGAACAGCTCATTATCCAAAGCATACCACATTATCTGTAAAACACGGTGGAGGCAGAGTGATGGCTTGGGCGTGCATGGCTGCCAGTGGCACTGGGACACTAGTGTTTATTGATGATGTGACACAGGGCAGAAGCTGCCGAATGAATTTTGAGGTGTTCAGAGACATACTGTCTGCTCAAATCCAGCTAAATGCAGTCAAATTGATTGGGTGGCGTTTCATGATACAGATGGACAATGACCCAAAACATACAGCCAAAGCAACCCAGGAGTTTATTAAAGCAAAGAAGTGGAAAATTCTTGAATGGCCAAGTCAGTCACCTGATCTTATCCCAATTGAGCATGCATTTCACTTGTTGGACTAAACTTCAGACAGAAAGGCCCACAAACAAACAGCAACTGAAAGGTGCTACAGTAGAGGCCTGGCAGAGCATTAAAAAGGAGGAAACCCAGCATCTGGTGATGTCCATGAGTTCAAGACTTCAGGCTGTCATTGCCAGCAAAGGGTTTTCAACCAAGTATTAGAAATGAACATTTTATTTCCAGTTATTTAATTTGTCCAATTACTTTTGAGCCCCTGAAATAAAGGGATTGTGTTAAAAAAATGCTTCAGCTGCCTCACATTTTTATGCAATCTTTCTGTTCGACCCACTGAATTAAAGCTGAAAGTCTGCACTTTACCTGCATCTGAGTTGTTTCATTTAAAATTCATTGTGGTAATGCACAAAACCAAAATTAGAAAAAAGTTGTCTCTGTCCAAATATTTGTGAACCTAACTGTACACATAAGTTCATCATTCACACATTGTACAAAATAAATGCACCACATAATTAAACAATTAGACATACCAACAATTCATATACTATTCAATGCATACTAATAACACAAAATAATTATGGTACATTGGAATGTAGGGATGAAGGAACAGCAGTATAAATGTAGTGAAAGTGCAGGCTGTTGATAAGGATTGGTACCAGACACTATGTTGAGTTCATCATCTTAACAGTTTGATAGGAGAATCTGTTTCAGAGTCTGTTGATCTGGGACCAGATGCTACAGTATCATCAACCTGAAGATAATAATGTGAATAGCTCATAACTGGGGTCATTGATGATTTCCTAGGCTTTATTTAGACATGACCTTACATATACAGTATATCTTGTAGTTTAACGTTAAAATTCCGGGAGCCTACAAAAAACCCCAGCTCACCTTAAATCCATTCGCACATCTCCATCAGCGTCTTTTGTTTTGTAAATGTGTCGATCGGCACAAGCAGCAATCAACCTGCTATCCCATTCTCCCCACCGCCAGAGATCATCTCAGGCAAAAATCTCTCCCAGCTCAAGCCAAGGCTCCTTATCTGCATGTGTGGTGCCTGGAGTTGTATGGGGTAAATAATATATCGTCATTTGGAATACATAAATTTCATGTGTGTTCCGTCTCTACAAAGATCTGTGTAAATTGTAGGACGAAGTCCAAGGCAGGAATTGTTGAACACATAACCAAAAAAAAAACATTCTTCATATTGTAGTAATAATTGACAAAATGTACACTTGAAGTGTATAATGTGTAAGGACTGAAGTCCAAATATCAAATACAGTAATCCCTCCTCGATAGAAGAAAATCCGCGAAGTCGAAACCCTATGTTTGTATGGTTATTTTTATATATTTTAAGCCCTTATGAGCTCTCCTACACTGTTAACTTTATTAGAGCCCTCTAGACATGAAATAACACCCTTTAGTCAAACGTTTAAGCTGTGCTCCATAACAAGACAGAGATGACAATTCTTTCTCACAATTAAAAGAATGCAAACATATCTTCCTCTTCAAAGAATGCGTGTCAGGAGCAGAGAATGTCAGAGAGAGAGCGAGATAAAAGCAAACAATCAAAAAATCAATACGTGCTTTTGGGCTTTTAAGTATGCCGAAGCACCACGATAAAGCTGCATTTTGTAGAGGTGTGTCCGTATCCTCAAGGCAAACAGCCTCTGTGCAAACAGCCCCTCTGCTCAAACCCCCTCCGTCAGGCAGAGAGAGTGAGAGACAGAGAAAAGCAAACAATCAAGCACCGCACGGGAAGCATATTGTATAGGAGTTTTATTTAATATGTAATACATGCTCTGATTGGGTAGCTTCTAAGCCATCCACCAATAGCGACCCTTGTATGAAATCAACTGGGCAAACAAACTGAGGAAGCATGTACCATAAATTAAAAGACCCATTGTCCGCAGAAATCCACGAACCAGCGAAAAATCTGTGATATATATTTAGATATGCTTACATTTAAATTCTGCGATGGAGTGAAGCCGCGAAAGTCGAAGCAAGATACAGTAAGGGATCACTGTAAACACTTTCACAATAGGTACAGGTATAGTACAACAAGTGCGCTTTTTTTCAAGAATATAACTGTAGAAAAATAAATCAGTTTCGGGTACACTGTTGACATGCTAGTTTTGTTGGTGCAGTGGTAAGAACTGCTGACTGGTAATCAAAAGGTCGCTGGTTCAATTCCGAGTGTGCCTGTTTTGAGTAGGGAGCTGCTCTTATTCTTACTATTACACAATAAAAACATACGTTTGCTTTTAGTCTGTAACAGCCGGTGTACTGTAAATTTATGGTACTTGTAAAAGTTACAGGTTTTTTTTTTATTCAGTTTTATTCTCCCAGTCACGTTCACACTCCCTCCAATCTGACACTGCTGTTTTCACATAAAGACGTGCTATAGCAGAAGTGAACTCAGATGAGGATGAGGGTTCAACATCGGAGAAAGAGAACAGATGCCCTCCCCATCAGAAACATCCAATCACACAGCTACACCAGGCATAAAGGCAAAAGATAGCACCATTTGGATGCAGCAACAGGTTGGGAGTCATCCTGCCAGTGTGCCACATGCGTGTCCTTCAAAGAAAAAGCAGCACTTAAAAAGCTCGCTAAGGTATTGTGCAAAGTCTTGTTTTTGATTATGTTTTCTGATGGTCTTTATATGAAAAACATTTACATGTTACTTATATAAAAGCCAGATCAAATGTTATTTACCTATTTACCTTGATTTATTTACTTATCTCCCTACAGTGTAAAGTCACAAGTAGACTGTAGAGCTTCCTGTGTTTGATCGACATGGGCATCACCTCCAATGATTTGTTGAAAGACTTTGCGATGAGGGCAGTGCAGTTCCCATACCAGACACTGACATGACCCGTTAGAATGCTTCTAGTGTAAAATGATCTGATGGTGCATGCGGTCATGCATACCTCTTCAGCTGCCTAAGGTAAAAACACTGTTCTTGTGCCTTCTTCACTACTTTTTTGGTGTGAAAATTCTTCAATGACATTCACAAAGAAGAAAATGAAACAGTCTTGGAAATAAGACCATAACTGTTGTGCCATCAGTGGGGCCTTAGGAAACAGCTCTGGTTGTTGCTCTCTTGATTTTATTAGAAAGTTCAGCTAAATATCTCCTTGTTTTCCAACAGTTGAGTGCTGATTTTCCAAAAGTTTGTAGTCATTAGGATCTAACTTATTGTACTCAGGCACGTAGTCTGGGTATGTTGAATCAAGTGAACAAAGAATCTACAATATAAGGGTTAGTGTCTTTCTAATATATATAGGACCTGTTAGAGTTTTTTGTCAATGCTAACTAACTACAGTTGGTAACTGAGTAGTGCATTCTGTGTCAATATAATATTTCTCTACCCGTGTCATGAGATAGGCTGGCATTCCATTCAGGACTAAATCTTGCCAGGCATTCAATTTAACTGAAGTTTTTCTTTCACTCCTTTCAAACCTGTGCCAGTGTAAGTAGGTTTACAAAATGGATGAATGGATGGATGTCTAATAACTGACATTCTCATAATAAAATAAAACCAACTCTGTAAAAAATAGTTAAATTTTTTGAATCCAAAAAGCTTATGTAGGTGACAGTTCTATACCTTAGTTTATTACCAATTGCCTGTAATCGGTGTGATAAGTAAAGCTGTTCTATAACAGCATGGTTGGAATTCTGAGCTGTTTAATTTCTGCTGTTCTGCAATCTACTAGCTATTCCATCTTATGACTCACTGTGTAATAAATACCACACTCAACTTTAAGCTCAAAATATTTTCTCTGTAATAATTGTCCGTTGTGTGTAAGGAAATACAAGACATATAGCATTCTGCAGCATTTGTAGTTGAAAATTCACATATACAACTAAAATGCAGCCCTGTACTTGAAACTGATGTGCAAAAGGTTGTCATTCTATACACCTACTGCAATCTATCAATGTGACAATTAGACTTTTCAGGAAATCTAAGATTAATTGTCCAAAAGATACTTGTGGAATACAATCACTGCTCCTTTGAACTACAAAGTTAGTTGTCAAAATTTTGGGTTTTTCTTGTAATTTCTGTCAGGTTCTGACAGTTTAGTTTGCTGGGTTTTTTTTTTTTGGTATTTTATTTAATTGTGTTGGCACTTGTGGTGTCACACATTCAAGATGTCATAGGCATTATGAAAATGTGTAGGCATGTTATGAAAAATATATAGTTAACAGAGAACCCTCCACCTGACAAGGGAGATACTGGTTTGCTAGAGCAATGCTTGTAAAGAGAGAAAGAAACTTCAATTAGTTAGAAAGAGAAGGAAATGGGGACTAGGGCATAGGGTATTGGTTCCTAGCAGTATATTTTGAGGGTGTGAATTTTACGTGAGGGTTAGAAGCACACTGATCATGTGAAACAAATACAGGTGTGTGTGGCATCCAGAAATTCATACATGAACAGTACACAGTTTGGCTATAGCAAGAACCAGACAAGTCATAGTATGAGAGAAATCTGCATTTTCTCGTTTAGGGAACATAGTGTGAGAGTGTGGGAGTCTTATTTTAGCCAATGAGAGGCTTTGTCTCTACCGGTTCCCCAGTTTTGTTAAACTATACCTGGTAAGTGTTACTGCTGCTAAATATACCACTTTAAATTATTATGCAGCCTATTAGAAACTTGCTATCAAAATTCTTTATCCTATCATGGTCTCTTTTTGTGGCTGAGAAATGTGCAAGTTCCAGGCTTTACACACCTGACTTTATGGAACTCACAACAGCTCTGCTGAACAGGGTGTGAGATTGTGGATCAACACTAAAGTGCATCACATTAAAATGACTAAAAAAACTGTGTGGCAATGTAAAAAAAAAGGGGAATGTTAAAAAAGTAGTCTCCCTGAAAACACAGTTTCATTTTTAAAATACATTATTTTAATGTATTACTGTAGAGTGAGTGGAACTCTTCAATTTCAGTATCGATTGGCCTACTCTTATATACTCTAAGCTTAAAACACACACACACACACACACATACAGAGGATCCAATTATATCTGCACTTAGCCACTGATTATGAGTGACGCCTGTGTCAATCCTCAATACTCCACCTAGGGACTCATTAGCTTTGGCTTAAGCAGACCAGACAGGTGTCCCTGGGTGTCACCTAGACACTGGAGGCTGATAAACCTTGACTATTACTACTTACCATGCTGCTTACTACTGGCTGTCCCTTTTACTATCCCCATGGCAAAAAGAGGGCAAAACTAGGTGCCCTGCATTTACCACAATCACCCAAGATATGCAGATAAAGTATAGAAATTTAAAGCAGAGCAGTGGTAATTAAAATAGGATAATAACAGAACAATGAATGATAGTAGTAAGATAAATTAAATAAGTGGTAGTGAATAATAGAAACGTCTAGATGTAAACCTGTAAATACAACCATCTGAAAGTGTAATCAATACTTTTTTGTAAGGATTTTGAAGCTGAAGAATAGCATCAGAGGAAACATCTGTGCAGGAGTGCATGAGATAAAGACAAGCAAACAGCTCATCTTGACTCAGAAGTCAGGCTGATGTATGGGCAGAATCTTCATTGTGTCTGATGGAATGGAGTATGTCTCACTTCCTTGCGCAATCTGTCCTTTCTGCTGAGATCTCACGTACGATTCTGGACCTTGTGAAATCACAAACAGGTAAGTGTCTAACTACTCTAATGATGGGCAGCTTGACCCAGAAGATTTGATCATAACAGCATGCACAGAGCTCCTCGTCTTGTTAAGAATGTTATTCTGTACAGTATCCAAGTCCCTTGGGAATGCATACTCTCTTTTGGTATTTAAGTTATGGACTGAGTGGTCATTTTAACCAAAGTTTAAATGTGAGTTATACACTCAAATAAAATAAAAAGAAAATGCGGAATGTACAGTATAAACTTAGACAAAATACACAGAACGATAAACTACACTATAAAATAGACAGTGTTAATTTGTATGAAACATCTGTAAATAATGGTCCAAATTTATGAAAAAAAAAACATTCAGAGTTAAACTGCAGCTCACTACAGTTCATCTGAGCAAAACGTGCAACAGAAAGCAGTCCACTGTGGTTTTTAACCAAAATGCCTTCAAGTCACAAAAGTGGTGATTTTTCCTCTCTAGGATACTCGGATACTAGCTTTAAGTGAGCCCTTCAGTTTTATCATCACAGTGGCTTCTCAAAATAAAACTGATATTAAAAATACTAAATAAAGAAGTGTTTTGAGCCATTGTTACATGTGAAATTCCAACATGCCACCATTTTTTTTTAGCTATAGGTGGAGCCCGCATATGTCTCCTTCTAAAAAACATTTAACAGAAAGCCTTCTTTTTTCATTTGAGGTCATTTACATAACACATTTTAATATATTTAAATTTTTACCAATCAGCTTGAAATAAATGGGATACTCCAGAAACACACATCTTAATTAAGTATTGCATAAAGTTCCAAGCTAGTTAACCATCCATCCAACCCACTATATCCTAAATTCAGGGTCACAGGGGTCTGCTGGAGCCAATCCCATGGTGCAAGGCAGGAAACAAACCCCAGGCAGGGCGCCAGCCCACCACAGGGCACATATACACCCACTAGGGACAATTTAGAATCACCAATGCACTTAACCTGCATGTCTTTGGACCGTGGGAGGAAACCCATGCAGACATGGGGAGAACATGCAAACTCCATACAAGGAGGACCCAGGAAGTGAACCCAGGTCTCCTTACTGTGAGGCAGCATAACTACCCACTGCGCCACCGTGCTACCCTCCACATACCCCTAAACATATCAAAAGTCCTAGGTATAAGAAATAAGACTTCTCATATGTAAACCATTATCACAAAATTAAATGTTATATATGATCTCATTCTCTAATTCAAAGCAAGCTAGTACAAATGAAGTCCAGGTGTCCCAGCCCAAGCAGGCAAGCAGCCCCAAACACCTTTTTTTTTTAATTTTATTGAAATCACACAACATTCCATACAAATAGATCAATTTTACAAGAATAGGATTGAAAACAAATCACCTTTTTTTACAACCTTTTCAAGTACAGTGACACAAGGCAGCCTTCATGGACTGGCTATAATACCCATAGAGTATGAAGTGGTGCAGAAAATTGAAAAAGAAGATGCAGTTAAGATCTTTGCAGTCATGAAATACGGTATACACACATTTGAAAGGCAGCCTTAATTAATGTAATAATATAATTCATGTAGTCATGTTCCCCATTACATTCCAGTGGGAGAGAGACTATGCATTACTGACATACAGTTTCTCCTTGGGAATTAATACTGAGTACCAAATACCAAAAAAAAATCTATATATTTGCATTAGAGCAGGATGTGTGTATTGAACCGTCATTATAGCTTTGGAAATCTGGCAGGGCTTAAGGTGTCCTATTACACACATAATGAGTGCTTAAAGTGGAAGTACCATAAGCACTACAATATTTACTCATTATGTGTTATTAAAGAACGCTTTGCTAACTGTTGGTTAAATTCAGTTATTAGGAAAAGCTGGTTGCATAATGAATGACATCTTTTCTGTTACCTTTGTAATTGGGAAGTGAGAAAATTATGCTTTAGATTTGTTGCTTTAATTTATCTCTTGTCATCATTCTTTCAATATGGGGATTTCAGGGCCTTTTCATGTGTTCAAAGTGAATAAATCAAACACAATTTTTGGGACTATTTTGGATCCTAAAATGCTTGGCTTATCCATGAGTGTATATGCTATTTTGGTTTTAAAAAATGTTTCAGGAAACAAAAATCTTAGTAACATGTAATTCACAACATTTATGCATAAAATTAAAGTATTCTGTCCCAGTACAAACTAATGTTGTCTCTTCCCTTCATATCTTATTCTTCCATATTCTTGTACAGAAGAACATTTGGCTGAAATCACTATTCATTTGCAGAAAAAAATGTTTACATATGTGGCATCTTCATTGGCCAATGTTTGAAAGAAAAATGGTTGAGATATATATATTTTTTTTTTGTTAAGAAAAAAGGAACTGATCATCACAGAATTTCTTTTACCCCCAGATAGTTTGACAATGTCTATGTGGCCCACAGAGTTTTAAATATACTTTTGTATATATTCAAATAATGTTTCTTAATTAAGAAACATTCTAACCTCAGTTATTGGCTGATAGCCTTATTGCATTACTAACATAAGGGTTCGTTTCACAAAGGTTTATTATTGGTCATGTAAAAACAATTTAAGAATATACTATATATTTGTGTACTTTATCCAAGTATCCTCTGTTTTACTGTGGAGTTTGAGCTACTTGAAATCCATTTGCACAGTTCAGTGTTGCTGTGACAAAGCCCTTGGGATCTTGTAATGGGTTAAGTAGGTTTAAGAATGTTATGTTACATGTTACTTACTGTAAGTGGGGTGAATTGATTCACATGTTTTTCGTATTAGGTATAATGTTTTAACACTTTTTCCTCATAAAGATATGATTTCAATTTTCAATTTCATTAGGCAATGTAGAATTGAGTGACATTAATTAATATATTGCAAAACAGTAAAATAATGGCTGTATTATTATTTCTAAGCTTCATGATACTGTTACGTTATGGACTTCCTGACAACTTAGTGACGATAAGAGACAGTCTGCTGAAATATGATTTAAATAGACTTTAATATCACTGTTTGGACCAAATATTTGTAGCACAACATTGGTTCTTACCTCTTGCCTTGGAGTTGATACTAAGGCTGGGATGGCTTCTATTCCAGTGTATCCTGCTGCAGTTGTTTGTGCGGTTAAGACCTTATGGTTTATGAACTGGAGCTTCCACTGTTGCATCTGCTCTACCAGTTGTTGAGATTGTCTTCTGTTATTGTTTTTTCCATTAGACTGAACATTATCCATCTAATGATTCAAATAAAAGAAATGGAGGCACAATACCATTAGGAAAGAGATGAATTTCAATGAGATGATGATGATTGCAAGGTGCACATAAACTCTTTCATTTTTTTTTTGTTTGGTGGTTTGGCTGGATATATACATGATGCATGATAATTAACAACAACTCAAACGTAAAATTGAAGTTGGCTTTCTTTTTCTGTCTTTCTTTTTAACACTAGAATTACCAAAGCCTAAAAAAAAACCTCATAATTCCGGCCAACCTTAAATCCCTTCGCACCTCTCCATCAGCATCTTTTGTGTTGTAAATGTGTCAATAAGCACAAGCAGCAAGTAACCTGCTATAGCATCCTCGCACCAACGCAGAGAGGGCACAAAGTTCTCTCAGCTCAAGTCTGTTTACCTGCCCGATCTGGCTTTTATATACAAAGTACAGCAATGGCAAAAGTGCAATGTGCATTCTTTCTCAGATATAGAACCCACATTGTCATTTGAGTTCACCTCTGTGACAGCACATCTTTTTTGTGAAAACAGCAGTGTCAGATAGAGTGGAGTGTGATTGTGACTGATAGAATAAAACTGAATTAAAAAAAAAAACGCTAACCTTTACAAATATAATAAATTTACACCGGCGGTTACAGCTTCAAATCAAATGTATGTTTTTATTCTATAATACTAAGAATAAGTGCAGCTCACTTCTCAAAACAGAGGCATCCAGGGTCGAACCCATGACCCTCTGATTACCAGTCAGCAGTTCTTATCACTGCACCACCAAAGCAGTGGTGTTAAAGGGGGTGTCAATGTCGCACCCTAATGCTTTTTCTGCAGTTATATTCTTGAATAAAAGCGCATTTGTTTTGTTATACTTGTACCTTTTGTGAAAGTGTTTATCTGATATTAGGACTTGAGGCTTCAGACATTATACACTTCATGTCTACATTTTGTCAATTATCACTAAAACATAAAAAACATTTCTGTTTTAATGATGGCTTTACATAGATTGTTGTAGACATGGAACACACATGAAATGCATGTACTCCAAATAACAATACAGTATATTATTTATACTCTACAACTCTAGGTAATTCACTCCAACATAAACATTGAGAACGGCGGTGGGCGAGGGGATGGGATACCAGGCTCTTTGCTGTTTGTGCTGATCCACACATTTACGAAACAAAAAACCCTGACAGAGCGGCAAGGTGGTGCAGTGGTAATGCTGGGTTCGCTTCCACGTTCTCCCCGTGTCTGCGTGGGTTTCCTCCAGGTGCTCCAGTTCCCTCCCACAGTACAAAGGCATGCAGGTTAGGTGCACTGGCAATCCTAAATTGTCCCTAGTATGTGCTTGGTGTGTGGGTGTGTATGCCCTGCCCGGGGTTTGTTTCCTGCCTTGCGCCCTGTGTTGGCTGGGATTGGTTCCAGCAGACCCCCGTGACCCTGTGTTAAGAAATAGCAGGTTGGATAATGGATGGATGGAAGATGCTGATATAGAGGTGTGAATGGACTTAAGGTGGGCTGGGTTTATGAGTTTTTTCGTAGGCTTTGGTAATTCTAGTATTAAGGAGGGCACAAATGTGTACGTTTTATATCATTACCTAAATTTTGTTCAATATCAAAAGGAAAAATTATTCATTTCCATTCATTAAAACCTTTAATAACATTTCTGATTTGTTAGCCAATCTGACTGGGTGCAGGAATAACAGTGTGCCAGAAGAAAATCTTGGGTACTAACCAGGTTGTCCCATTTAATATTTCAACAAAACAACAAAAAAGGTACGCTTCTTTGTCCTTTAGCCATACGTTAGAGTTAGTCTATTCAGGAGCTCCATCAGGTGGGTCGCTCTTGCCAAAATGATGGTTCCTTCCAGGAAGCTGGTGCTTATATGTATGGTGAACTTGAAGGGGTAGAGTCAATTGTCTTCACTAGGCAGTTTCTTGGCACTGCAGGGAGAGAAGGAGATGACAATGTTAGCAACAGAACCCCCTCTCACCCCAGCTGGGTTAATACATACCTCGACAGACCCTTTAAGGAGATCCTCCAACACATATGCGTGACACTAGTTAAATGAAAAATCTTTGCCTGGTTTACATATGCCTACATACTGCAATATCCCAGGTCCTGCCATATGTCATCTGAGGGGATGTAAATGCGTGTGAGAAAACACAGTTTGCAGCTATCTCATGGCTGGGTGTTAGGAGCTGCAAGTCTAGTAAAAGGGGCCTATGCTGTCAAAAGTTTCACTTTTCTATTAAGTCTGGATGGAGAAACATATAATGCAAACGATTTATCCAGCATACAGGTCATTACTTTCTGCTTAAGTAACATCAAAAACCAGAAATGTTCATGATACATCCTTAGCTAACCCCAGCTAAAAGGTCACAGAGAGTATTTTTCTTTAAGCCAAAATTATGTGCAAAAATATTCAGCCTTTTGTCTTGTCAATTTTTTTCTCAAAGGGTAGAGGTGATGCTTTGTCGTAAAAACCTTAAGGGCACATGGGGAGATTTTCATTGGCACACAAAAGGAATGCAGGTAGTGCTTCTTTCTATGTGTCTCTCATTTTGGTCACACCTTGCGTTGTACTGCAGTTATAGTACTTATAGTTATTATATATATACCGGGATCTTCTCTTGTTACCATAAATACTGTTATCAGACACATTCTGTTAACAGCAGTCCGAATGAAAGATGACACAGGAGCTGAAGGCCAGGTCAACCAGCTTTTTAGTTCAGCATAAGGAAACTTACAGTTCAATAGAACTAGGTATTTGCAAACATACAATGAGTACAATATGTTTTTTCATAAAAATCTGGTAAAACTATTAAAACTCATGATTAGTTTAGTGGAAAATAGGGTGACGTATAGCATTTTTAAGATTAGTCTTAGCCAGTTACAAGAACATTTTGCTCAAAACAGATATCCCTTAATCTCTGCGTTCTGTGAAAAGGCAATGGCAAAAGCACGGGGGGAAATAGAAAAATTTCAGTGAATATCAAGTGGAGGCAAGGAAAAACATACTATTTGTTGGTTTAAACAGTGGTATAAACAACAAAAGGAAGTTTATCAAGTGACATAGAGTGTCAGAGAAACTGGAAAGCTGAAGTTCACAAAGTTGCACAGTGCCCAAAATAACAATAAGTTGTCAGGTATCAAAGTCACTGTGAGAAGGCAAGTTGTAGCCCACCATCTGAGTGTCATATGAAAGCTTATTAGGGTACAGAGAGAAAAAAATTGGCACACAGTGGGGAAAAAAGCACGAAATGTCAACTTTAATCTTGAAATTTCCACTTTAATCACATAGTTTATTTTGTCATTAAAGTAGAACATCATAAACGTCATCTTAAAATCGCTTAATTTACTAGTTTCTCAAATCCCATCGTAATTAAAGTAGCACGTTAAATTCTTTGTTTTGTATTTGATCTTCTATGTGCTCTGCGTGTGTGAATCACTACATGCTTTCGGGCTTTCTTTTCCTCTGACAGGACGCAGAATCCATTACA
Organism: Polypterus senegalus; assembly: GCF_016835505.1. Lineage (NCBI taxonomy): Eukaryota > Metazoa > Chordata > Cladistia > Polypteriformes > Polypteridae > Polypterus > Polypterus senegalus. The sequence goes on along the minus strand of NC_053170.1, from coordinate 68,707,175 downwards.
TTTGTAATATTACAACCCTCCGAATAATTAAAATACTGAGATGTAAATGTGATATCATTTTCATGATGGTAGGAGTTAAAGCATTTTATTAAACATGGGAACATGGTGGCACAGTGATTGTTCCTGCCTCACGCAAGATTCTTGCTTTGCCGTGCGCAACCTTCGATGAAATAATTTATTGCAGCAGTACTGTCTCTTTCAAACATACTAACCTCCAATTCCTGTCCTTCCTTTTCTTTCTCCAAATACCCAATTGCCACACAATCAACTCTGCAATAGACGTTAAGCCATCTGTAAGCTTAGAATGCTGATTCTTCAAAACTTTTAAGGAACATTGAAATATCTTCACAGTACATGTTTAGAAGAATACAGCATGAGGCAGGAACAATCCATGAATGGAGTGCCAGCTCCTCGCTAGCGCAGCGACACCGTGTCCTCACATGTTTAATTATTAAAAACATAGATTATTTAAATGAAGTTAAAGTTTTATCTGTATAATATAATAAACATATTTTGCTGCATTTCATCTTAAAAATGATATTGTCATCATATGTAAATATGCACTTTATAAAGTGGCTCAGGTTGTGCAATATTATAACCGTATCGCAAGTTTACAGTGTGGTAATTGTACTTATAATTACAAAGCGTTCTACAAGGAGCACTTCATGGACTGATTGAGTGCATTTATAGTTCTTGGGATGAAACTGTTTCTGAACTGCAAGGAAAGGCTCTGAAGCATTTGCCATATGAGAGCAGTTCAATAGACAGCATGGCTGAGGTAGCGAGTGCTTAATGCTGTATACTGATAATTCTCTTTCCAATCATCTGCTGAGCTGTGATTCCACACTCAGATACAGTGATATAAATACTCCGAGTGGTGCAGTGAGAGTAATATGGAAAAAGATGATCTGCTGTGGCAACCCCTAACGGGAGCAGCTGAAAGAAGAAGAAGAAGAAGGTGCTGTGAGAGTAACAATGCTAAAGCAGCTATGGTATTTAGAATAGTTTGACCATTCTGTGGACCATTATATTGTTACAGGTTAATTACAATCAGATGCATTAAACTAATACACAATATGCGATTAATCTCAGTGTATTTTTAAAGCCGCATCAGGGATGTGGATCTAAAAAAGAAAGGGACACCATACTGGAACAGTAGCTCTGCTTTGACACTGGGTGCAGCCAGTCTGCAAAACCAAGCGCAGAACTTGTGTACGCCAGGGTATGAGCTACCATGGAAATGTGCATGGCTTTATGCCAAGTTTAGGTTTCATACATCGCGATTTGAACATGGAAACAGGCTTACGCAGCATTTTTGTGCATACGTACCGTTTATACATGAGGCCCCAGGTTCCTCATCTAGAGTAAGGGGGGGTTGATTAATACTTTGCTCTGAGCCACATCCTAGGCAATAGGCTAAGCCCAGTTTTATCTGCTATAGGTCAGACTTATAAAAAACGCCAAAAGAGGCTTGAAATGTGTCTGGGCAGTATTCAATGCAAATTTCAGGATTTGTAAAAGAAAACTTGACAGCAGAACATGCGCATATTTACTGCAACTCTGACACATCCATACAGAACATTTCAGTGAATCTGGGAAATGATGGTACCCTTGATTGAGTAGGGAAATGCAACCAAACCAGTGGGATATAAACACAGACCAGACATCATAAAAAGGTTTGGGGCAGCCACCCGTATATAATCCCTAGCTGCAAAAGGTTTGTAGAATTGAACAGAGATGTTCACAATACTGAATCCAAAACAGAACTGATTCCATGGTGGTAAAATGGTGGCTTTAAAGGCCCATACAGGAAATGACGTCATCAAATTCCTGCCATCCCCACTAACCACCTTGCGAAGCATCTGCTTGAGAGTCTGGTTAAACCTCTCTACTAGACTGTCGGTTTGAGGATGATATCACGCGGTCTTTAAGTGCTCTATTTTTAGTAATTTCGCCGTTTCCCTAAATGTTTCCTAGGTAAAAGGCACCCTTGGTCCGTTAGGACTTCTTTAGGGATGCTGCTCAATCAAAGACCCCTACTAGTTCCCGTGTGATTGCTTTGGATGCAGCTGAGCGCAAAGGAACAGCTTCCGGGTATCGGGTTGCATAATCCACAAAGACTAATGTATATTTGTGTCCTCGGGTTGAGGGTTCTACAGGTCCCACTATATCGACCCCTATTTTTTCAAAGGGAACATCAATTAGGGGAAGGGGACCGAGAGGAGCACGGTTCTTCATAGGAATTTGCCTTAATTGACACTCCGGACAAGAAGTACAAAAATGGCAAACCTCCTCATTAATTCCTGGCCAATAAAATCTGAGCTTGATCCGCTGTAAAGTTTTTTCGGTGCCTAAATGGCCTCCAAGGGAGTGAGAATGTTCCAACTCACAAACCTGTCACCGGAAGGTTCATGGGATTAACAACAACTTCCAGACCTCCCCCTCATGCTCGGTGATCCGATATAATAAGTCATTCTCTTTTACGAAGTGAGGTCCTTGTGGCATGGACTGATGCGTGCGTTGGCCATTAACAAGAACAACTGCATTTTTTGCAAATTTAAGGGAGTCATCATTCCATTGCTCCCTTTTAAAAGAAGCCGGTGTTTCTCTAAATTGAAAATGAATTTGAAAGAGAGGATCTGGGTTTACCTCAAGGGGCGGAGATTTGTCCCGAACCATCGAGGCACGTGTGGATGATGTTTCCACCTGCGACGGTCCTGGAGTATCTCCGTCCTCCTCACAGGCTTCCGTACCTATCTGGGCCGGTTGAGTACACGGCGTGAAGACAGCTTCAGATGAATCATCCTCATCTATAATTAGGCCCAAGTGTGGATTGGGAGTAGTCTGTAGCTCACCACATTTATTATTAGACCAGTCACACCCTAGAATTACTGGAAAAGGTGGATCGGGGAGGACTGCTATAGGGAATTTTTTTATTGATCCTCCTTGAGAAATAAAAACTAGAGTGGATTTATAGCTACGGACTTCTCCGTAAATACATTTAATACTGGTCTTTACTTTCATCCATTGTCGCGGTAAAACATATCGGTGATCAACAATGGAAATGTTGCTGCTGGAGTCGAACAATGCGTTGAGTTTGTGACCATTTATGACTACTTTTCTCGTATGTGAAAACATCAGGGGATTAGCAAGGGCACACAAACCGTCCTCCACCCTTCTCCTACATTCCGCCTCGCTACCGGATAGGTTGTCTGCCAAGCGATCCGGGGACTTCAGAAAAGGCTACGGTGTATGTGGAAGAGACGTATGGTGTAGGACGTAATCTCTAGGGAATCCACTAGAGGACCGTTCTGCTGTCCCAGATTTCGAGGCTGGATTATGTTTTTTTATGAGCTGTATCAGCTCCTCCATGGAATGGAATTCTCCCCAGACCGACTGGGCAAAGTGCTGGGGAAGTCCTTGTAAAAATATAAGGCAGGCTATTTGCTGTACTATTTGGAATGAGGTTAAATCAAATGGCCTTAGCCAAAATGACACCTGTTCCCAGAGGGCCATAGCTTGCCCCTGAACTAATCCCTTAGGATCAAATTTCCACGTTTTTATTTTCCTTGCTTGCTGGTCTGGGGTTAATCCATTTTAAACTGGGTCCTTGGTCCCAATGGGCAGCTCAGCTCTCTCATCCTAGAGAGCATAATAAGCCCTTTTTTTCATCCCCAGAAACTAGCCCACATCTGTATGTCTCCCCTACACTCTCCTTCTGGTAAGATACTAGCCCGGGGTTGCACTTAAGTAGCGGAGCCTTCACCAAGTCTTTCCTGACCACCCGACGCAATCCCCACCCAGAAACTCGGCCCCGATACTTTTCTACCTGGCTGAAGTTTAGGTCCTGGCCTTGTTTCTTCTGGGATGGTATCCTACCGACTACGCCACTGTGATATAAACACAGACCAGACATCATAAAAAGGTTTGGGGCAGCCACCCATATAATATCCCTAGCTGCAAAAGTTTTGTAGAATTGAACAGAGATGTTCACAATACCAAAACAGAACTGATTCCATGGTGGCAAAATTGCGCCTTTAAAGGCCCATACAGGAAGTGACGGCATCAAAGGGGCGTGTCCCGGAAGTGGCGTCGTCTGGACTGGAAGTGGCATCATCAAAGGGGCGGGACCCAGATGTGACGTCACCGAGGGGTGGGTGAAGTAACGTCGTCTGCACCGGAAGTGACGTCATTGAGGAGGTGGGACCCAGAAGTGACGTCTTCTAAGGTACCAGAACCTGGTAGGAGTCCCCATGGACTATCATGTTTGTTGATGACATTGTGATCTGTAGCGAGAGTAGGGAGCAGGTTGAGGAAACCCTGGAGAGGTGGAGATATGCTATAGAGAGGAGAGGAATGAAGGTCAGTAGGAACAAGAAAGAATACGTGTGTAAATGAGAGGGAGGTCAGTGGAATGGTGAGGATGCAAGGAGGAGAGTTGGTGAAGGTGGATGAATTTAAATACTTGGGATCAACACTACAGAGTAATGGGTATTGTGGAAGAGAGGTGAAAAAGAGAGTGAAGGCAGGGTGGAATGAGTGGAGAAGAGTGTCAGGAGTAATTTGTGACAGATGGGAATCGGCAAGAGTGAAAGGAAAGGTCTACAAGGACGGTAGTGAGACCAGTTATGTTATATGGGTTGGAGATGGTGGCACTGACCAGAAAGCAGGAGACAGAGCTGGAGGTAGCAGAGTTAAAGATGCTAAAATTTGCACTGGGTTTGACGAGGATGGATAGGATTAGAAATGAGTACATTAGATGGTCAGCTCAAGTTGGACAGTTGGGAGACAAAGTCAGAGAGGCGAGACAGCGTTGGTTTGGACATGTGCAGAGGAGAGATGCTGAGTATATTGGGAGAATGATGCTAAGGATAGAGCTGCCAGGGAAGAGGAAAAGAGGAAGGCCTAAGAGAAGGTTTATCGATGTGGTGAGAGAGGATATGCACGTGATGGGTGTAACAGAACAAGATGCAGAGGACAGAAAGATATGGAAGAAGATGATCTGCTATGGCAACCCCTAATGGGAACAGCCGAAAGAAGAATTGTCACTTCTTAGGGCAATGACAGACTGGTCAGGAATATCTCAGTCAAGACTCAGACAGTCATTCCTGCTATTCTAAAAGCCATTAATTAAATGACAAGGTATTGCATCCAGTTTTCATAGGGCATGGTTGTACAAACATAAAAAATGACATGTTTTGCCAACATAAAGAAGGCAATTTGCAACAATTTTCAGTTTTTTAACAATTTACTGCACTCATATTGCAATGAGGGCACCTAACGAAAATAAAGATGCTTTTGTTGAATGTAAGCAGTGGCATTCCATTAATGCAAAAATCAATCTGTGATACCAAGATGAGACTGAGAAACGCTATGGCTCAGTGGCCTGTGTCACTTGTGTTGAGACTAAATAGCTTAGGCCAATGACATGCTGAAGACAGTGTACATGTTTGTTGCCTAAAAGTAGAGGTATGTTTGAAAAAGTGTAATGCAATTGTGACTGATACTGCCTTTCTAGTTGGAGAGAATAGGGGAGTTTGGCTGTAGCAGATCAAGACAGAAAATAGCATTCTTGACTTAATAAGAAATTTCACTTTGGCTGATGTAGAAGTTTGATGCTAGAGTGCTGTTGAGATTGCAGCATAGATCTAAAATTGCAGTGAAAGTTGAACATGCCATGACAAATGAAAGAAAGGGGACATTGCCACTTTGTTGTACAATAGCATCCTGCCAGAAGCCATTAAAATGTAATCTATGATTTTAAGATGAAACAAAATATTTAGTTGTTGAATCTTTCTCTTGGTTTCTTTGCCATGTGAAGTCTGCCCCACTAACCTCCCAGATCATCAGACCACCAACTTCACAGGCAGGGGCACTTTCTGGATGCTGTGTTAGAGTGAAGAAACAGAAAAACTTGTTGCTTGTCAGGTGTAAAGCTTCCCTGTTTTTATTCTCAGTAAAAGTGATGCTATGATTAGATTCCTGACAACAGCAATAGGCATTAAGGCACAAGAAAATACCATAACACCCATTACCCAATAACACATCACATATAATTACAAAAATTCAAAGGCAACAGTGTAAAAAAAGAAATAACAATTGAACACTTTGAACTTGAGTATAGCTAACCAGTACATATTTACTGGAAACTGCACTGTACACACAAAATTAAACATTTTTGAATGTCTCAAGTAAACCAAGTATGACATTTTGTAAAAGTGAAAAGTTAATTTGATAAGGCCAAGAAAAAGACACATACAGCAGTGAAATGTTAAAAAAAAGATTGAAGATTGGACTTTGCATTTTAAAAGTGATAGTTTTATTTGCTGTTTTTGTCACATATACCTAAAATTAAAAGCATTTGCATTTATTCTTTATTAGTTCATGTGTTGACTGAAAAATGTATTTTGATTTTGTATACATTTATGTAATAGTGATATGAAAAAAACAAATACACCCCATGAGAATATATGTGTTTTCAACATATTTGTATGAATAGATACTTGATCTTATGTTCAACAATATTATCAAAGGTGATCTTAACTAACAAATAACAAAATTAATTTGACGATTCTACAGTATATATAGCCTTACGTTTTTTTTCTATTTTTTTTCCTTGAGTCTTTGGGTCATTGTCTTATTGCATGGTCCATTAATGTGTTACCTTCAGCTTTTTGACAGATGGCATCAAATTCTCCTTATATACTGTCACACACATGCAAGTAGGAGGATGTTGTATGGACCAAGTAAAGGTAATACCATGCCAGGCCAGGGGGTGGCAGCGTGCACTAAACCTTCTCCTGTTATCTCAACAGACCAGCCTCAGGAAAACCTGTCTGACCCATCATTGAAGACGTCACTTGCAGTTCAGGCACCTAGGCTGATGTAACTTCCAGTTTTGGTGCCTAGTCAGAAGAAGGTCACTTTTGATTCCTCTATGTCACTTCCAGTTTTCCCACTTAAAACCACTATCTTCCCAAGCCTCAGGCAGTTCATGTCTGGACTCCAACAAAGACACTTCTGTCTTCAAAACCAAACCCATTGCAGCCAGGGATAACATACGAGTGGCTGCCCCAAACCTTTTTAAGTGTGTCAAGTCTGATCATTTCACAATATTCTCTAGTAAAAGAAAGAATCCATGAATGATTATGGAATGGCAGGCTTGCCAGTCTCTGAGTGCAGCTGTGTACTACCTTTTTCCACATAAGGAAATTGCATTTCTGAAATTTACATATTGCTTAGAATTATACAGGGTGGGGCATAAAGATCTCCCACATTTCGAGGGAGAACTGTGTGGGCTGCAGTGGGGGTAGAGAGGTGGTTTAGGTCTCATTCGGTAGGTTAGGCTGTACCATTTTCAGTACCCATTATGTTGGACTGGTGAACATCTGGGCTTTGTTGTTCAAGTGTATTATGAGAACAACCATTCTGTGATAGCGATACAGAGAGCATTCCATATACACTTCACACTCAATCGAAATGCATTTGTACCAGATAGGAAAGCGATTTTACAATGGATTTCTAACCTTCGGGAAATTGGGTCCACACTAAAAAGAAAATCACCTGGCAGATCTAGGACTGTTGGAACGCCAGGAAATGTGGAAGCAGTAAGAGCATCCATTCAGCAGTTGTCAAGGCGTTCCGCTCGTAAGCATGCCATGGCACTGGTGATATCAAGTCGAAGTTTGAGGAGGATTATGCATGCCAGCTTAAAACTGCACCCTTACAAAATGGTGCTGGCTCAAGAATTAAGTGAGAGAGATCACGCCAACCGCAGAGCAATAAGTGTGGAAATTCTTGAACAGGTTCCCGCTGCAGCTGTTCTTCTGAGTAGCGATGAAGCTCACTTCCATATCAGTGGAGCCGTAAACAAGCAGAATTTTCTCTACTGGGCTGAACATAATCCTGATGAATTCCATGAATGACCGCTTCATTCTCCTCACGTAACTGTTTGGTGTGCAGTTGCCGACTTTGGTGTGATCGATCTGATCGGCCCGTACTTTTTTGACCTCTGACTGAGTACTGACCCCTAGTCTCTTTCCTGTTTCTTTTTCCGGTTGCGCCACCACCACCTACTCAAAGCTTCATGATGCTCAAACAATGATGGATGGATTAAAAGGCAGAAGTCTACGTGACCATCATCATCATCATCAAGCCCTTCCGTGAGAATCCTAAATCCAAAGAGGACTGTTTCATTTATGTTAGGTAGAATGCCCAGAGGGGACTGGGCGGTCTCATGGTCTGGAATCCCTACAGATTTTATTTTTTTCTCCAGCCGTCTGGAGTTTTTTTGTTTTTCTGTCCCCCCTGGCCATTGAACCTTACTCTTATTCGATGTTAATTAATGTTGATTTATTTTGTTTTATAATTGTGTCTTTCATTTTTCTATTCTTTAATATGTAAAGCACTTTGAGCTACTGTTTGTATGAAAATGTGCTATATAAATAAATGTTGTTGTTGAATAATAAGTAACATACTGGAGTAACCTGAAAAATAAGTTAACCAGTTGGTTAATATTCTTCAAAATATCTTTAATCTTTATGTCAATAAACATAACTGAAATATGATTAACAGTTCATTTAATGTAACATGTAAGCAAATATACTTTTATTAAATACCTTTTTCATGGATATATGCAGACTGAACTGTTAAACTTAAATTAAAACACATAAATGTGATTTTCCCCTTGGGGATTAATAAAGTATCTATCTATCTATCTATCTATCTATCTATCTATCTATCTATCTATCTATCTATCTATCTATCTATAAATCAAACAAAAAAATCAATGAGTTTCATTATCAGTTGAACAAGAAGTAAGATTCCAGGTCCCACAGATTTTAAGAATGCTCTCTTATAAAATGAATGTGATGTTGAAGTATAACATACTAAAAATAATGATAAATCGCTTTGTTGTGTTTTTCCAAGTACATTTGTGTACTTTAAACAGTGTGTTGTTCTTTTGTTTTTGAAAGGTTTAAGTAAACGGAGGAGCTTAGACAATACTGCATTCCTCTGTATATATGGCAGTGGTGCCGTGGAACCTGTGACATCAACAAAACTTTCAAGATGGCTCTGACCCAAATAAGGCAAATAGCTCACAAGTGAGCAGAATAGAAATCAACAGGTTATCACAATTACTGTAGAATAAAAAGGACACAAAAGATTAAAAAGTTATATTGTATCCTATTGTGAGTTTCAGCAAGGCCTAGTATAATCATTCAAAATAAGGGCAATTTTCTTTAATTGTAGGTTGTAGCATTGGACTTAGTATAGTCCCAGAAAGCAGCGGCACAGTGAATGGACTGAGCTTACAAGAGCACCTTGTGTTTTGCAGGCCCTCAACTATCCGCTGGTGAACAGCCCCCAGTTCCTACAGACTGAATATGTTGAGACTGGAGCAGCAGTCCCATCTGGATGATTTCTGTGGTTTATGAGACAGCTTTGGGAACAAGTGAACTTCTTCAGAATATGTGGAGTTACTCTGAGAAAAAAAATTACAACTAAAGAAAATTTACACAAAGGGCTGCAATAATTACCCAACTGCATGTCTGTGTTTGTCCTGTGTTAATTTATTTAATTAATACAAATTAATAGAGTTTTTTTGAAAATTATTTGGTCTAAACAAGGTACAAATCAAAGACATACAACCTTTTATTGATCTCCTTATATCTGGTACCCTTAAAAGCTGACTGACTGTGGCCCATCAAAACAGCAACCTATATGTGCCTGAAAAAGTTAATTGTTGAGGTGCTCTGTTTTGTGTACCCAAACTTAATTTAAAACAAAATTTAACAAATCATTGTAAATGTACCCAGATAGAACAGAAAAAATGAAATGTAAACTTTGTGGAATAAAAAAATATAGTTATAGCTTATTTTCACCAAAAGCTGTAAATTTGTTTTAGGCCTCTAACCAACAATATACTTTGTGAGGCACTGAAACTTGCTAAACACACAAACTGGGTATGCTGGGTTTACTGGGTGTGCTTTCACACAGTGAAGGTCTTCTAGGTTGATGACACACAACATGAAACTCAAGAAATGGAGGTGTCTCAGGCCTAAGGGTATATGGTAAGCAATAATAGTAGTAGAACAGTAAAGGAGACAGATAAGAGAGATGCTGATTACAACATTAGCAGTACTCAAAAGCAGTGGTCAAACGATACTGTGACCTTAGAAACCTGAAAATAAAATTAAATAAACAAATGCAGTCACCAAATTAAATATTGCTGAAACCCGTAATAGAAGTTTTGAAAATTGACATTTTTTTACCAGGCTCTAGGGAATGCTCTGATCAACAAACGTCCTGAACTTTCTCCTTTTTTGGAATTTCAGAGTGCAGCTGATCTGTAACACATTCTACACTCATTAACTTGCTCCTTGCCAACAGTCCTCCTTCTTTAACTGACCCCCATGACCTTTTAAAAAAAACAGTGCATCAGCTGATCCTGGACAGATCTCTTACACTCATGTCACATGTACATGTGTGCACACGCTAAATCAATGCAACTCCTCATGCACACCCTCTTTTCAAATCCTTTTGGTAATCAACACACATTTTCTCCAAACCAGCCAGAAAAGTAGTGAATCAAAGGAACAGACAATCTGCCCATAGCCCCTCACCTGGCGGCAGCCTGAAGCTATATGTGTACCAGCTGCCAGCCAGCCCTATGAATGAAAAAAAAAAGTTCTTCTGCTTCCAAACTGGCTAGTTAAGACCGAAGAAAAAAAATGAAAGAGGTAATGCAGCTGTGAGGCACAGCTCCTGGGGACTCTATCATCCTGCTGGGAGACTTAAACACTTACATCGGCAACAACAGTGAAACCTGGAGAGGTGTGCTTAGGAGGAACGGCCTCCCTGATCTAAACTCGAGTGGTATTCAGTAGTTGGACTTCTGTGCTGGTCATGGATTGTCCATAATGAACACCATGTTCGAGCATAAGGGTGTCCATAAGTGCACTTGGCGCCAGGATGCCCAAGGTCGCATCTCGATGATCGACTTTGTAATCATGTCATCGGATTTGCGACCTTATGTCTTGGACACTCAGGTGAAGAGAGGGGCTGAGCTGTCAACTGATCACCACCTGGTGGTAAGTTGGATCAGATGGCGGAAGAGGCTGCTGGACAGACCAGGCAGACCCAAACATATAATGAGGGTCTGCTGGGAACGTCTGGTGGAGTTACCGGTCAGTAAGATTTTTAACTGCCACCTCCGGCAGAACTTCAACCTCATTCTGAGGGAGGCAAAGGACATTGAGTCTGAATGGGCCATGTTCCGAGCCTCCATTGTCGAAGCAGCAGAACGGAGCTGTGCCTGCAAAGTTGTCGGTGCCTCTCATGGTGGAAATCCATGAACCTGATGGTGGACACCTAAGGTTCAAGAGGTCGTCAAGCTGAAGAAAGAGTCTTATCGGGTCTGGTTGACCAGTGGGACTCCAGAGGCAGCTGAAGGGTACCAACGGGCCAAGCAAGTGGCGGCATTGGCTGTTGCAGAGGAAAAAACTTGGGCATGGGAGGAGTTTAGGGAAGCCATGGAAAATGACTTTCAGTCGGCACCGAGAAGGTTCTGGCAAACTGTCAAACACCTCAGGAGGGGAAAGCTGGGCTCCACCAACACTGTATACAGTGGAGATGGGGCCTTGCTGACTTCAACTGCAGATGTTAATACTTCGAGGATCTTCTCAATCCCACCAGCATGTCTTCCTTAGAGGAAGCAGAGCTGGAGGACTCTGGGCGGGGGTCCCGTCCATAACAGGGGCCAAGGTACTTAAAAAGCTCTGAGGTGGCGGGATTGTTACGAGCCATTCAGTCCCTGTACAGGAGGAGTAGGAGCTTGGTCCGCATTGTCGGTAATAAGCTGGACTCATTTCCTGTTGAGGCTGGACTCCGCCAGACCTGCCCTTTGTCACCAATTCTGTTCATAAGTTATCCATCCATCCATTGTCCAACTCGCTACAGTAAACCCTTGTTTATCGAGGTTAATCCATTCCAGAGTCTACCGCGATAAATTAATTTCTGCGAAGTAGGATTCTTTATTTATAAATCGAATATTTTGACCTTCTAAATACGTTTTTTAACATTATTAGAGCCCTCTAGACATGAAATAACACTCTTTAGTCAAAATTTTAAACTGTGCTCCATTACCAGACAGAGATGACAGTTCCGTCTCACAATAAAAAGAATGCAAACATATCTTCCTCTTCAAAGGAGTGTGCGTCAGGAGCAGAGAATGTCAGAGAGAGAATGAAAGAGACAAAGAGAAAAGCAAACAATCAATAATGAATAGGGCTGTTCGAGCTTTTAAGTATGCGAACACCGCCGGACAAAGCAGCTGGAAGGAAGGCAGCAATATGAAGGTAGTCTGTCAGCATTTTTTAGAGGAGTGTCAAAATCCTCTAAGCCAGTGTGCGACCAACCCCTCTGCTCACACCACCTCCATCAGAAGCAGATAATGTTAGAAAGAGTGAGAGAGACAGAGAAAAGAAAACAGTTAAAAATCAATACGTGCTGTTCGGGCTTTCAAGTATGCGAAGCACCGCATGGGAAGCATATCGTATATTATTGAAGAGTTTTATTTAATACGTAATATGTGCTATGACTGGGTAGCTTCTCAGCCATTCGCCAATAGCGTACCTTGTATGAAATCAATTGGGCAAGCCAACTGAGGAAGCATGTACCATAAATTAAAAGACCCATTGTCCACAGAAATCCACGAACCAGCGAAAAATCTGTGATATATATTTAGATATGCTTACATTTAAATTCCGCGATGGAGTGAATCCACGAAAGTCGAAGCGCAATATAGTGAGGGATCACTGTATATCCTAACTAAAGGGTCACAGGGGTCTGCTGGAGCCAATCCCAGCCAACACAGGGAATAAACCCCGGGCAGGGCGCCAGCCCACTGCAGGGCACACACACACACCAAGCACACACTAGGGATAATTTAGAATCGCCAATGCACCTAACCTGTATGTCTTTGGGAGGAAACCAGAGCACCCAGAGGAATTGACATGGGGAGAACATGTAAACTCCGTGCAGTCAGGAACCAGGAAGCAAACCCAGGTCTCCTAACTGTGAGGCAGCAGCACTACCCACTTCGCCACCGTGCCGCCCATTCATAAGTTATGTGGACAGAATTTCTAGGTGCATCCAAGGATCAGAGGGGGTCTGGTTCAGTGACCTCAGAATCTCGTCTCTGTTATTTGCGGATGACGTGGTCCTGTTGGCTTCAACGGACAGTGACCTCCAGCTCTCACTGGAGAGGTTCACAGCTGGGTGTAAAGCAGCAGGGATGTGAGTCAGCACCTCTAAATCTGAGGCCATGTTTCTCAGTTGGAAAAGGGTGGAATGCTTTCTCCGGGTTGGGAACACATTACTGCCTCAAGAGGAGGAGTTCAAGTATCTCGGGGTCTTGTTCACGAGTGAGGGAAGAATGGAGCGGGAGGTTGACAGACGGATCGGTGCGGCATCCACAGTAATGCAGGCTCTGCAACGGTCCGTCGTGGTGAAGAGAGAGCTGAGCCAAAAGGTGAGGCTGTCGATTTACCAGTCGATCTACATTCCTACCCTCACCTAGGGCCACGAGCTTTGGGTAATGACCGAAAGAGCAAGATCACGGATACAAGCGGCCGAATGAGTTTTCTGCACAGGGTGGCTGGACTTTCCGTTAGAGATAGGGTGAGGAGTTCAGTTATACGGGAAAGACTCAGAGTAGAGTCGCTTCTCCTCCGCATTGAGAGGAGTCAGTTGAGGTGCTTTGGGCATCTGGTTAGGATGCCCCCTGGATGCCTCCTTGGGGGGCAGAGGTGTTCCAGGCATGCCCCACTGGGAGAAGGCCAGGGGGCAGACCCAGGAGGCGCTGGAGGGACTATATCTACCGGCTGGCCTTGGGTTGCCTTGGGGTCCTCCCGGAGGAGCTGGAGGAGGTGGCCAGGGGGAGGGAGGTCGGGGCTTCCCTGCGACCCGATGGATAGGCGGTGGATAATGGGTGGATGGATGGAGGTAATACAGGGACTAAATGTCCGAGTGACACAGCCCAACACGGCAGAACAATGCTTGATCAGGTTAGCTTTAAAAAAGAATTAATTAAAAACTTAGGTCACTATAAGAGATAGGGCACCTTAGTCAGATCTCTGTGCATTCCATAATGCTTTAGATGTCACACAAAGTAAGACAGGAGGCCATTGGCATACTGTATATAGACATGTTATGTGCCAGATTTGCCAGACACTATGGATTAAGCTACCCTAATGTGTATTCACTTTAGGCAAGGTTTCAACAGACTGGCTGGACAGATCTGGTCACCGTCAAGTAATCACACTACCGTAGTGCAGTACTGGCACATCAAGAGATCATTTTAGATCTGTCACCCATAATGATGCTGCAAATGAAGGCAGGCACAATTCATGCATCAGTGATAGGACAATGAGGGACAAACTTTATGCTGCTGGTCTTAAATCACTGCAGCATTTAAAAGGTCCTCTGCTCACTTGCTCCCATCTCCTTGATGTCTGGCCCAATAGCAGTACAATGCCATACAGCTATGCTGGTCACAACTGCCCTAAGGAATGGTAGCATATACAGGTGCTGTCCTAGCTTTCCTTCTCACCTTAACCCCATGGAACAACTTTCAGATATCTAGTATCACAATACTTGGATATGTAACCCTCTGCCTGCCAATGGCCAGCAACGTAATCAGTCTCTTCTGCAGAAAATGGGAAAACATCACACAACATAGGAACTCATTGGATGTATTCACCAGAAGTGTCATTTAAGGGTGGGAACAAGAGGCGATCAAAAATATGTAAAGCAGGCAGTGAGATATGCTTCATGATCTAAGTAAATGGTTACCATTCTAGTTAAAATATTTTAATTTTCTATGACTATATAAAATTTTTCTTGACTAAAACAATAGTAGGTAAACCAAAATTTAATATACAGCAGTTATAAAAAGTATTCACCCCTCTGAGGTTTTCACAATTTATTGTTATACAGTGTCACACATGCATGTCTGTGGATACTCTGATTTAAGAAAGGGACACTGTAGCGAGCCTGGACACACAGTGGCAAATTGTCCTTGAGGTGACAATCTGATGGTTGGGTCAAAAGAGACAAGTACTGTTCTGTGTTCATGGATAACCCTCCTGCAGCCCTCAGATCACCCTGTGGTTTCTCAGTTTACAGCCCTATAAGTAGTCTGTTACGTGTTGAAATCTTTATCATTATCTAGCCTGTTCTGTTGGCACAGAAGTGGCAAGATGTCCTGACTTGTACAGGATTGCTTTGAGTTAACGTTTAGTCTTTATTTTGTAGATTAGGCCACAAAACTAACCCACCACAAGTTGGATCTTTCAGATAAAGGCAATTTATACTACAATCAATTGAAACCGATGTCTACAGACAGTTGATCTCATTTTAACTAATTATGTAATTTCCAAAACCAACTGGCTGTATCAATGATGGTTTAGGTGTCTCATATTAAAAGGTGTGAATACTTATGTAATCAATTATTTGTGTTTTATATTTTTATTTAATTTAGAGCACTTCACAGAGGTGTGTTTTCAGTTTGACACTAAAGAGACTTTTCTTTTGATCAATGCTAAAAAAAGCCAAATTAAATCCAATGTGAATTCAAAGGAGTACATACTTTTATAGGCACTGAATATCAAATTGAATTACATGTTCTTAAATTGAAAAAATAGTTTTAAGTCATACAGACAAATACATGATGACATGTTTTTCATTTCCAGCCTATCTTAACATGCTTTTCCTTTCCTGAAATTGCTTTATTGTTATATTTCAAGAGCAGCACATCTTGATTGGAGCTTTCCTGTCAGTTCTGTAAGTATTCTTCCCAGCACAATGTACATATAAATAGAGCATTGTCTGTTTTAAAGAGTTGAAATGTTTTTGTCAGATATAAATATGAAGGAATTTGCTCATTCTGTTTGAGGTATTAAACCTGAACTATTTCTAAACATTGTAAGGTTTTGCAAAAGTTAAAGCAAAAATATCAAATGCATCTTCACTTTTACTTTTTATGCACAACAGGTCTGAAAAGTGTTGCCAGCTCTAGAAGTCCTACCTCCTGAGTCACAATACTATACCTGAAAAAAACTTAAAGAAGTGATGTAAGATAAATTACTTGCTTGCTAGTTTATGGCACATTGTTTAAATATAGACAGTAAAGAAGGATCTTTAGTTATTATTGACTGTCATAAGAGGGCTGTGGGCACTGCGAGTTTTAAATAGATAAATGGAACTCCCAGAGCAAGCAGGCTCCAGATGGGTGCAGGTGCACGTGGGAATGTGCACACACCACTCCAAGATTGATTGGGGTACATGGCTGATCGTGCATTCATGTGCAAACACGAGAGGATCAGTCAAGTGCTTCATTAATACCTCAGAGCAGATGATTGCAGCACCGGCATCTAATCAGTGTATCAAAGGGATCCTGGGGGGGAAACAGATGAAACAAAAATGAAAACAAGAACGACAATGAATGGAAGGAAGAGGACAGAGGTTAAAGAAACCAAAATGAAAGTAAATACAGGCAGAATTGCAGAGGAGCAGGTGCAGCGCTAGAGATGAAGCAGGTGAAAGGTAGTGAGCCTGAGAGAAGTGCTTGGCCAGCGGTTGAGGGTAGAGGTTGTGAACATGTGCTCAGTGAAGCCTCCTGTAGGACAAAGAGAGACTGGCAGCAGGTACATGAGCCAGGATTAATAGTTGTCTTATGCCGAAAAGACCCCATAAGGATAAGTAGGGGGGATGTTATTTTTTTATGGAGGAAGCACTGTGGCTCTGTTGTGTTTTTAATGACCTGTTTTTCAACTTAGGCTTTTAAACCTTGCTTCTGATGGATATTTATTGTTTTTTTATTGAAGGATTATAACCGCTTCGGTGGGCTGGTGCCCTGCCCAGGGTTTGTTTTCTGCCTTGCACCCCATGATGGCTGGGATTGGCTCCAGCAGACCCCCGTGACCCTATAGTTAGGATATAGTGGGTTGGATAATGGATGGATCGATTATAACCTCCACTTTGCACTTGATATATATCAGATTATTTGCACTGCACTATTTACACTTTGTTTTGTTTTTGGATTAAAAACACAAAGCACTTTGCACTACCTATTGTTGATTGTGTGTGACCTCATTTGCCCAGCTCATCGTTATTGATGGTTCCAGGTTTAAGCTTCCAAGGATCATTAAGTCAACCAAGAATGTCACATTGACCATATTAGAATCAGATTAGATTAAAATGTATACCTTAAATTTTTAAATCTTCAGAATTTTTCTACTGTATATAAAATACATCTCTAACAGTCATCCAGTGGTGTTACAGGGCAAAGGTGTCTCTAATAGTATGTTTGCATCTAATACCATTATATTACTTATTTAGGGAATGGAGACAGGAATAGACAGGAGTCCCTGTGGACTATGATGTTTGCTAATGACATTGTGATCTGTAGCGATAGTAGAGAGCAGGTGGAGTAGATCCTGGAGAGGTGGAGATATGCTCTGAAGAGGAGAGGAATGAAGGTCAGTTGGAACAAGACAGAATACATGTGTGTGAATGAGAGGGAGGTCAGAGCAATGATGAGGATGCAAGGAGCAGAGTTGGAGAAGATGGATGAGTTTAAATACTTGGGATCAACAGTACAGAGTAATGGGGATTTTGGAAGAGAGGTGAAAAAGAGAGTGCAGGCAGAGAGGAGTGGGTGGAGAAAAGTGTCAGGAGTAATTTGTGACAGACGGGTATCAGCAAGAGTGAAAGGGAAGGTCTACAGGACAGTAGTGAGACCAGCCATGTTATATGGGTTGGAGACTGTGGCACTGACCAGAAAGCAGGAGACAGAGCTGGAGGTAGCAGAGTTAAAGATGCTAAGATGTGCACTAAGTATGATGAGGATGGATAGGATTAAAAATGAGTACATTACAGGGTCAGCTCAGGTTGGATGGTTGAGAGACAAAGTCAGAGAGGTGAGATTGCGTTGGTTTGGACATGTGCAGAGGAGAGATGCTGAGTATATTGGGAGAAGGATGCTGAGGATAGAGCTGCCAGGAAAAAGGAAAAGAAGAAGGCCTAAGCAAAGGTTTATGGATGGGGTGAGAGAGGACTTGCAGGTGATGGGTGTGACAGAGCAAGATGCAGAGGATAAAAAGATATAGAAGAAGATAATCTGCTGTGGTAACCCCTAACAGGAGCAGCCAAAAAAATAAGAACCATTACATTACTTATTTATATTATCAAGCACACAAATATAAATCACATTGTTTAATATCCACCAATCAGGAGTGGACACAATTTAATTTGCTGCAAATTAGACTTACTCTTTTGTGAAGAAGCCTACAATAAGTAACATCTTAGTGCTAAGGGTAATCAGAAGTGAAAAGAAAGTCAGAAGCATCAGAGTTCATTCAGAGTTTAAAGACAGTCAGATAACCAAAACAAAGAACACCATACTTTTATGTTATTACCATACATTACCTTACATGGATCATTAATGGTTCCTTAAAATCGTTTTAAATACTGAGACTGATAGGACATCTGTCACAGTGGTGACACATCATTTTAGAATTCAAGAGGCTTATAACTTAAAGCCTTATAACACTCACTGTAGTCCTATGTATTCCTCAAAGTATGTGAATTTTTGCATCTTGTCACTGAACAGTAGACTATGATATATAAGCATTAATAACGTAAACAATACATGGTTGTATAAATCACAAAGAGGATTTTAAAATCAATTTGATGTTAAAGGCAATCCAATGAAAAGATTTATGAACTAGAATAAAATGGATTTATTTCCCAATTCTTGCTATGTTGATTGATGTGAGATTTTGGATTAAATAGGGAGGATAATAAATAATCTGAATTGCTTCAGAATATTGCAGCCTTCAGTGCATTACAATATAAATGAGTTAATTAGATTTTAAATTTCCTGCATTTTAAAAAAATGTACTTAGGTGTTTACATTCATAACTGTCCTAAACAGGAGAAAGCATATATTTGATGGTTTGTTAATGAGGGAGCTGAAACATAAATCGCTGTTGAAGTTAACAATAATATTCTATATGAAAGTAAAACTAAAGGTGGATACTGCCCATGTACCATTTTATCTGTTTGCATAGATTTCTTGCAAAGAGAGGCCTGGCACTGATAAAAGCAGCACACAGTTTATAAAGGTTATGTGACATTGTGTGACTTTTCCAGCGATAAGTCAACCTTCTTGTACATAATCTTAGCGAGTCACGTATTCTGACATGCCCAGTGACTGCATGACTTGCACCAATAAAATCCAACAGGTTTGATTTTGTCTTTAGCTGTAGGGTGGGCTTTGTGTGTAAGAGAACGGTCAATAAATTAATGCTCAACCAGAAATACAGTTCATATAACGCAGGGTCAAGAAATAAGGAATGCAAATTTTTCAGACCTCACAAATAGAATAGAAGCTTGTTTGTGTGATGTCTTGTGTTTTACATATCATAACAAGATGGAAATTCAGAAAAGGGCCAAGAACTTGCTCTACCTTCATACAGCATGGGCTCCATTAGGTAGCACGCTATATATAGGCTGTCAGAAAAAGGGCCAACCAAGAATGTGCTGGAAGTTTGGCACATGATCACTAAATGTGATATAACCAGCAGTTTTCATTTGTTTAAACTGACAACCAGTTCAGCAAATGCAGTGGGCAAATCTGACATGCACTACAACTATAAACCACGTAAATGTGATTATGGCTTAAGTTTTAAGTCGAAAGAAAAAAATTGTCATTAAAGATTTTCATATATTAACTACAATGTGAGAAGAAAGATCTAGAGCATGTAAGAGTAGTGGCAGATAGTTCCAATGAGTTAATAATGAATCAGTCACAATGTAGGCATGTGGAGAGTTAATCACATTAGGAAAGTGCAGTTTCAATTGAACTGGTAGTAAGCATCAGATTGTTGATTTTATTGGAAATATTTGTGTTAATGTTTATATTTCAGTTTTTAATTATAATGTATATAGCAGAATATACAAAGACTGAAGCACTCTTATTCACATTTACTTTATTTGTTCCAGGGGAAAATTTTTTTACCAGAAGCTGAAGGAATATGGACATATTATGACAAATAACAACAACTCCTTATTAAACACACACACAATTTACAAAAAAAAAGAAGAAATGTTTTGCATTTGTGTGACAGAGATTGATATTCACCACAAATTAACAGTGCCAGGAAGGTGAAAAACCAAATACAAAACTCAAAAATATATATTTTTATGTTACCTACCCCATATACTTTGTAGTGGTGGTCAATAAAGTACTAATCTCATGCTTTCATGAAGTTTATCACATAAAAAGTCAGTTGCCAGTACTGTTGTACAGCAGCAAACACAATTGAGAAGCATCAGAAAAGATCCAGGCAGAAATATTCTAATGTGATACTGAATGATTATTGAAGTTTCTCTTTCTCCTTGGGATTGACTGTTAGCCCTGGTCCAGAAGATATATGTAAACTTGTGCTTCTGTCTAACATGTCTACAAGAATTGTTCAGTCTGTTTGTATTGTGCTGTATCTCAAGCTGCACCATGTAAACTGTCATTTTCAATTTCCAGGTCCAGCCTCATTCTCCTAGTAGGTGGTAACCAACTGGACATAAGCTGGATCTTCAGAGAAGCAACAGCAAATCTGTGGTCAGAATTCAGAAACTGGGCATTTCTGTAGACCCTGCAGTTTTGTAGGAGCCTCGAGTGTTTGGCCACGAGGATCTGATTGATCTCGTTCACCATTATTGGATTTCCAAGTCCAACGATGTGGCTCAGGGAGTTAACAGTCAAAATCGAACTCAAAGTAATTCTTAGCTCACATTAGACTTCATAGACACATGATTAATATTTAGTCAGAATATCTTTTCTCCCTTCCCTAAGGCAGCAACATGTACCTTTGAACCTTTTTCCTCCATGCACTATGTCCTTCCTTTGCAGTTTGTTTGCTATATATCACTAAAGTTTTCCTTTGCTCTTTATCTTTGAGAACGCACATATTCACAGCTTTTGTTTTTCTCGCAAAAGGTCCAAATCTCAAAATTAAATTATTTCCTTGATGTTGATCTCTTCTTCAAGGTGATAGAAGGCAACCCTTAATACACTCACCTAAAGGATTATTAGGAACACTTGTTCAATTTCTCATTAATGCAATTATCTAATCAACCAGTCACATGGCAGTTGCTTCAATGCATTTAGGGGTGTGGTCCTGGTCAAGACAATCTCCTGAACTCCAAACTGAATGTCAGAATGGGAAAGAAAGGTGATTTAAGCAATTTTGAGCGTGGCATGGTTGTTGGTGCCAGACGGGCCGGTCTGAGTATTTCACAATCTGCTCAGTTACTGGGATTTTCACGCACAACCATTTCTAGGGTTTACAAAGAATGGTGTGAAAAGGGAAAAACATCCAGTATGCGGCAGTCCTGTGGGCGAAAATGCCTTGTTGATGCTAGAGGTCAGAGGAGAATGGGCAACTTTGACTGAAATAACCACTCGTTACAACCGAGGTATGCAGCAAAGCATTTGTGAAGCCACAACACGCACAACCTTGAGGCGGATGGGCTACAACAGCAGAAGACCCCACCGGGTACCATTCATCTCCACTACAAATAGGAAAAAGAGGCTACAATTTGCACGAGCTCACCAAAATTGGACAGTTGAAGACTGGAAAAATGTTGCCTGGTCTGATAAATCTCGATTTCTGTTGAGACATTCAAATGGTAGAGTCAGAATTTGGCGTAAACAGAATGAGAACATGGATCCATCATGCCTTGTTACCACTGTGCAGGCTGGTGGTGGTGGTGTAATGGTGTGGGGGATGTTTTCTTGGCACACTTTAGGCCCCTTAGTGCCAATTGGGCATCGTTTAAATGCTACGGGCTACCTGAGCATTGTTTCTGACCATGTCCATACCTTCATGACCACCATGTACCCATCCTCTGATGGCTACTTCCAGCAGGATAATGCACCATGTCACAAAGCTCGAATCATTTCAAATTGCTTTCTTGAACATGACAATGAGTTCACTGTACTAAAATGGCCCCCACAGTCACCAGATCTCAACCCAATAGAGCATCTTTGGGATGTGGTGGAACGTGAGCTTTGTGCCCTGGATGTGAATCCCACAAATCTCCATCAACTGCAAGATGCTATCCTATCAATATGGGCCAACATTTCTAAAGAATGCTTTCAGCACCTTGTTGAATCAATGCCACGTAGAATTAAGGCAGTTCTGAAGACGAAAGGGGGTCAAACACCATATTAGTATGGTGTTCCTAATAATCCTTTAGGTGAGTGTATTTCTTGTTCTTTTCTTTTCCAAAATGTCTATCAAAAATTATTTTATTTACGTGTTAAAGGCAACATTCTGAATACTGTCTAACATGTTTGTTTAATATGAAACAGACTTAGTAACATTATGTGCTAACAATAGCCACAGTGAAGCCTTATGAATTCCTCAGTGCACTCAAAGCTATCACCAATTTATAACACCAAAGGCATTAAAACAGAATGAAAACAAAAGAATCAAATGAAAAATTGGGAAACAAATTTTGAAAAAAACATGAAAAGGTGGTAAGAAATCATTTCATACAGATGACCAGAGCTTCTAGGACATTACTGTGTCTTTGTGCTTGCCACCAGTGTTTTGTTTCGTTCAGTCACTCATAGCATTATGGAGACTATAGCAGGTGGAGGTAAATTGAAGCATCTCCCGTGCTACTGTGAAGGTTGTAAGTTCAACAGTGATTGAGAGGAGAACAGTGATGGGTTGGAAAGGATGTGAAATATGTTGCTTCTGTATTGCTTTAAGAATGTTTATGTGAGGTGCAGTGCATAATGAAAGAAAACAACACCATAGGGGTCACCAGAAAAGTTGTCTTCTATTGATCAATTATTACAGTAGCTTCTACTTGGAAAGGACAGTTTTGGAGAGTGTTCGTGCACATGATGACTTTAATCTATCCAGAAGGATGGTTTGGTAGTTTAAATGAAGTATATTTTAATTATTTGAGGATTTATTGACCATAAAATTGTACATGTGCTCCTAAAGTAAGGTAAACTCATCTGTTTTCCAGTGTTTTAGAATAACTGAGTATTCCAGTGTTGCATATGGAAGTGGCAAAGGTTAACAAAGCTGAATGGTCTTGGATCACACCCTCACACTGTTGAGACAAAAAGCTAGATGGAAGACATCACGTCATCCTAAAAGATGTACAAGGAGAGAACACCATGCTTTACATGTACGTATATGTCAAGCAGATGTTTGAATCCTTTAGCTGGTTTGATCTCTAACATTTTCTCTAAAGCCAGTTAAGTGTCTTAGTGCTGCAGATAACTTATAGAACAATGTTTTTGGATGGTACAATATAAGAAATTTGAACAATTCAAATAAAATAACTGCACAGTAAGTGGAATAATATACAATGTAGCAGGACAATTTCAAAGAAGATTTGTTGCCAGATTTTGTAATAAAAATGTCTCATCTACAAGTTTCAAAGTAATATCCGTTGCCTTCCAAAATGTTTTAGCAAACTAAAGTCATAGTGTACAGAACACAGCAACTGGGGGAAAGGGTGAGTTGATGGCATCATTTGAAGTTTTGCTGACACTTTCAATCTCATGCATAACTATACTGTAAGCAGGTGGATCTCATGCAGATATGAAAAGATGTTCTTATCATGTGTTTACTATCTCAGGAGGGTGTTATTTGGCCTATTTGTGATTTAGGAGCATTTGATTTTGAATCTAGTCTCTTTTTAACATTACAGTGCTATGAAACTCATAGGACCTGACCTAGCACTTTTTGACATGAGCTGTACATTTACCATGGTATTGGCAGTAGTAAAAATGAGTTCCATGTACCCCTGTAACCTCTGATTTACAAGAAGACTGGAGGTTAAGTGAGACAATATTTCTAGGGCATGGGTAGGACTGAAGTTGATTCTGTCTGAGAACAAGATGAAATCTTTATAAAGGCAGCTTTACTAGTATAACAGAAGCAGTCCCATGCAGCTCTCTAGTCCCCATTTCTAAAGCAACCTTTCCAAAAGGCTGATTCATTTACAGAGGAAAAAGTCCTATTAAACTTAAGAATTCACTTTTTAACACCATATCACTGCAAAACCAAAAAAAGATAAATGTACAATATCTCTTCAACGAACTTCAGCATCATTCACATAATGATTTTAAACAGGGAAAATAAATAAATATAAATATATGTTGATACAAAGCTCTGCTTGTACAAAGGAAGCTAGTACAGTCTGTTTTTATTTATCATCCTAAACCCACTCCATATTCTCTTCTTATAATCCTGATAATATTTTTAATTTTAAGATAAGGATGTAAAATACTGGCCATTAAAAAGAAAAGTATTTGGACAGCTGCCGAAACAGTCATATTTATTTGAAAAGAGCAACGACTATACCAAGCAATTATCTGCAGACCCACTTAAAACATCATCTCACCCCCAGCAGCACGTATGTAATTATGTTCTGCCAGGAGCTGTCCAGAATATTAATATCTTGTTGCTGCCTTTTCATATTCTATAGAGCAGCTTAACAGACAAAATACTCCACTTTAAAGAATGACTTAGTTTGATATGAGTAAACAAAAGTCACATTTAAAGGAAAAAAAAGATGGAAATACAATCTAATAACAGAGATTTTGATTGAATTTCTTTTGGGAAGAAGACTTAATGTTGCAATCAATGTGGTTTCAAAAATAAAACTTTGAATTTCTTCTACTGTGACCATTTCATTTTCTGTTTATATATCTTGCCTTATCAGGAACAACAATAACACACCTAGTAATGATCCTTATATAGGGTAATATAATAATAATAATAATAATAATAATAATAATTCTTTACATTTATATAGTGTTTTTCTTACCACTCAAAGCACTCTTCACTCAGGGAGGACCCAAGACACAAAAACTATATTATGTACTGTAGGTATATAGGGACAAACATTCCAAAATACAAGAAGGCAGAAAATTATTGAGTGCTTTGTTTACAAATAAGTACAGTATTTTAAAATATTGTAAATCCTAAAAGTTGCTGAAGGCCAATGAAATGCAGAAAGGAGTGGTTTTAGGTACTGTAAAAGATGCAATAATAAAGAGCATAAAGGTTTGGGGTTTTCCGGTCCCGTATATTGTTACTGCTCCACAATTCAAAAAACAAAAACTGTGGTCAAAATATAAACACAAAACAGGTTCATATGCGCGGCGTCGGCGGCCATTAGTACAAGTGGCTTGGGACATAGTAAATCAAGCACTTTCCTTTCTGACACAGCTCTTTCTTCACTGCTACGGATCGTTACAGTGACTTCACAGCTATGCTCACTGCCTCTATCCATTTGATGATCTCACCATCCCCTTTCCCCTCACAAGACACTAAGGTACTTAAACTCCTCCACCTGAAGCAGTAACTCACCTCCAGCTTAACAAAGTCAGTCCACCTTTTTCCTACCAAGGATCATGGCCTCATCCCTGACCCTCAGGAATGGTGATTCTCAGGGATCCTTAGGAATGATCCTCATTCCAGCCTCTTCATACTTGGTTGCAAACTGTACCAATGTGTGCTGGAATTCACAGCTCATTAGGACCACATTGTCTACAAAGAGCAGTTACTGTATGCAATTAAAAGGTCACCAAATTGTACACGGGGCTATGCCTTGATTTGCTGTCCAGCAAAATCTCAAACAAGATAGTAGACAAAGCACAGCCCTGGCAGAGTCTAACACCCACTGGATATGGTGCTGATATTTTTCTATGTGGCCACAGTTCTCACTGTGATTATACAGGGACCAAACAGCCCTCGTAATGTGCCTCAGTAAATCATACTCTCCCAGCATCCCCCACACAATCCCACGAGGATCACAGTCATACGCCTTCTCTAAATCCGCAAAACACTTGTAGACTGATTGGGCATACTCCCATGCTCCCTCCAGAATCCTCATGAAGGTAAAGAGTTGGTCCACCGTTCCATGGCCTGGACAGAACCCACTTTGCTTCTCCTGGATGTGAGGTTCCACAACTGTCTCCTTTTTAGTACATTGGCATAAGCTTTTCGAGGGAGGCTGAGGAGAATGATCTCTTGATAGTTGGAACACACCCTCCTGCCCCCTTTGTTAAAATGGAGACCACCACCCAGGTCTGCCACTCCAGATGCAAGATTTTAACTTTTTTTTCCTGTCATTTTCCCATTTTCCTACTTGCCCCATGATTTATTCCAGCCTTGCGCCCTGTGTTGGCTGGGATTGGCTCCAGCAGACCCCCGTGACCCTGTGTTAGGATATAGCGGGTTGGACAATGACTGATGACTTTTTCAGGCCTTGCTTGTCTCTCTCATCTCCCAGTTGTTTTTTCTTTTAGCCATTATATGTACCTTGTCTTTTCAGGTTTAACAAATCTTATTTTTTAAGATGTAGTAGATGCAACAAAGTGATAAGGGGAGAATTAGCAAAACTACTTTGAAAACATGAAGTTGGTCACTACATTATCAATTCAGTGTCTTTAGAGATAAAGTGAACAGAAAATGCATTTATTTCAATCCAAAATAATTAGAAGGGAGATACACAATATGAAGAAAATGTCTGGTAATCATCTTAAAATGTGTATAGTGCACAAATAATTCACTAAAAACCTGACACGAAATCCAAATAGATTTTTTTCATGAATACTACACTACCAATTTAGCAATAACATAAAAAACAAATAAACAATTTGAAAAGTTTACTAAGATGTTACAGGTTTTGAATCGCCATATTGTCATAATTATTGTGTTTTTATTCTGGTTTGTTTTGAACAATTTCAGCTTTGAAAGACTTTAAGTGTAATAATTTTGCAGGCAAAGGTTGACTCAGTCATTCATTTTCATTGCAATGGTAGGTCATTTCAAGTCAAAGAAAAGTGAGGCTGCTCAATAAATTATATTTTAAGCATGGAAAATGAATTTAAATATATGCCACCACGGAAAACTGGAAAAAGAACAGAAAAGAAAGTAGGTTTTAGTATGGATTTTGAAGACACCATGAATAATAATGATAATTAATTGAATATACAGAGCATCAGGATTAAACTAAAATGAAGCTATGAGAAAGCCATGTTAAAGTAATATGTTTTCAGCAGTGTTTTAATGCGCTCCACCGTATTAGCCTGGCGAATTTCTATTGGCAAGCTATTCCAGATTTTAGGTGCATAACAGCAGAAGGCCGCCTCACCACATTTTTTTAAGTTTAGCTGTTGGAATTCTAAGCAGACACTCATTTGAAGATCAAAGGTTATGATCTGGAGTGTAAGGTGTAAGACATTCTGAAATATAAGATGGAGTGAGATTATTTAAGGCTTTGAAAACAATAAGCAGTATTTTAAAGTCAATTCTAAATGACACGGGTAACCAATGTAGTGACATCAAAACTGGAGAAATGTGCTCAGATTTTCTTTTCCTAGTTAAGATTCTAGCAGCTGCATTCTGCACTAGTTGCAATCGATTGATGTCTTTTTTGGAAGGTCCTAAGAGGAGTGCGTTACAGTTATCTAGTCGACTGAAAACAAAAGCGTGAACTAATTTCCCAGCATGTTGCACTGTTATAAGAGGTCTAAATTTTGCTATATTTCTTAAGTGGAAAAATGCTCTCCTAGTAATCTAATTAATATGTTATTTAAAATTCAGTTCAGAGTCAATAGTTACCCCTAAGTTCTTTACCTACGTCTTGACTTTTAATCCTAATGTATCAAGTTTATTTCTAATAGCCTCATTATATCAATTTTTGCCAATCACTAAAATTTCTGTTTTCTCCTTATTTAGTTTGTGAAAATTACTGCTCATCCATTCCGAAACACAAGTGAGACATTTCGTCAGTGAATCAAGAGAGTCAGGGTCGTCAGGTGCTATTGATAAATACAGCTGTGTGTCATCAGCATAGCTCTGGTAGCTCACGTTATGCCCCGAGATAATCTGACCTAATGGAAGCATGTAAATCGAAAAGAGCAGTGGACCCAGGAAAGAGCCTTGTGGAACATCATATAGAATATCATGAATCATTGAAATATAATTACCACAGCTAAAAAAAGTATTTTCTACCTGCCGGGTAGGATTCAAACCAATTTAAGACACTGCCAGAGAGGCCCACCCATTGACTAAGGTGATTTCTAAGAATATTGTGATCAATGGTATCAAATGCAGCACTCAGATCTAAGAGGATGAGAACAGATAAATGGCCTCTGTCTGCATTTTCCTGCAAGTCATTTACTACTTTAACAAGTGCAGTTTCTGTACTGTGGTTTGTTCTGAAACCTGACTGAAACTTATCAAGAATAGCATGCTTGTTGAGGTGGTCATTTAGCTGCATAATGACTGCCTTCTCTAGGATTTTACTTAAGAAAGGCAGGTTGGAGATGGGTCTAACATTTTCAAAAGCAGAGGAGTCCAGATTATTTTAGTAGCACAACTGATTTTCTACTGGTGCATCTTAAGGCAACAACTTTTAGAAATAAAGTAAAAGTGTATAAATAGGAAGAGTCCTAACATTAATATGTTATACATTGGGAATAAAGAACAGACACTTCACAAAGCTACGAAGGCTGTGAACTGAAGATAGTACAAGCTCTCCCTTGAAACTGCTGCTATTTATTACATAACTTCTTCTTAACACTGGAGCAAAATACACTACCCAGCCTCTTTTACTAATATGCTATTGACTTCAGACTTCCTTGCAAAAGGCAATTAGATTTTGCCCCTACATTCTATAATGATAAAGGGGGATTTATCTCTGACCAGTAACGGCGTACTGCACAATAACATGCAGTGAATACACTTGACTTGAGCATTCATAGTTTTCAGACTCTTTCTCTGTACGTTTAGCATTCATTTCCTCAGAGGTTGATGTGCTTGCTGCTTCCTGAGAAGCTCTTCTTTTCTCCACCCTAGTGCTCTGCTTCTTCTCATCTTTTCACGTTAAAACTGATTAAGCCAGTGTTTGTGTTGCAATTACTTAGTACATCTTCTTAAATTTTTCACTTAAGTCTTCAACCTGCCTCAAGAATGATTTAAGATATGAATATGTAGGGGAAGTGATGGCGAAGATGGTAGGGATGAGAATGGCGCTCATATGCATTTGCTGCACGGCCACCCTGCTGGCTGATGCCGAGAGTTGAGTCTACAATAAAATAAAATAAAAATAAAAAGAGTAATAAAAATCATCACCCCAAAAGTGGGCAATAGATATCACGTAATGTACACTCACCTAAAGGATTATTAGGAACACCATACTAATACGGTGTTTGACCCCCTTTTGCATTCAGAACTGCCTTAATTCTACATGCATTGATTCAACAAGGTGCTGAAAGCATTCTTTAGAAATGTTGGCCCATATTGATAGGATAGCATCTTGCAGTTGATGGAGATTTGTGGGATGCACATCCAGGGCACAAAGCTCCCGTTCCACCACATCCCAAAGATACTCTACTGGGTTGAGATCTGGTGACTGTGGGGGCCATTTTAGTACAGTGAACTCATTGTCATGTTCAAGAAACCAATTTGAAATGATTTGAGCTTTGTGACATGGTGCATTATCCTGCTGGAAGTAGCCATCAGGGGATGGGTACATGGTGGTCATGAAGGGATGGACATGGTCAGAAACAATGCTCAGGTAGCCCGTGGCATTTAAATGATTCCCAATTGGCCTTAAGGGGCCTAAAGTGTGCCAAGAAAATATCCCCCACACCATTACACCACCACCACCAGCCTGCACAGTGGTAACAAGGCACGATGGATCCATGTTCTCATTCTGTTTACGCCAAATTCTGACTCTACCATTTGAATGTCTCAACAGAAATCGAGACTCATCTTTTTTTTTGTTTTCATTTATTTTGATTTCAGTTATTAGGGTCTCATTCATGCCTCATCCCAATCATTTTCCTTTTTTCGTTTTTTCTTTGTTCTTACTTTTCTAATTAATTGTTTCCAAATTAATGTTCAGACAAAAGGGATATGGCTCTGTATTATATCAGGGACTATAAAAGATCCCTGCTATAATTACCTCAAAAATAAAGGAGAGGGAAACCATCAAGGAAAAAAAAAAACAGGCCACTCAATAACTTGAATAAATAAATTGATTTAAAACAAAATAAAATAACAAAGCAAACAAAAACTGACTCAATAAGAACATAAGATACTTGAAAATAAGAGGAGACCATTCAGTCCGTCAGACTCTTTGGTATTGCTTTCAAGTGATGTACTCTGAGAAGAAGGCTCGTGTGGCAATGAAAATGTATCTATTTACTTGCTTTGGTATTTGATGAGCTCTGCAAATTGTGATACCTACAAATAAAAAAATGCAGGTCTGAAATGCCTTATACCATCACAGAAAAAGCCTCAGCCATTCACTATCTTAATTAAATAATTGCACTTAGGAAAAAATAACCATCATTATAATCAAAATTACAAAGCAGAGGAATCACTTAAGGAAAATGAGGAAAAGAAAACACATTCTCAATAAGAGTGTCATAATCAGGGCTGAATTTTAGGGTCTTATGGCCTTTTCTATGTTAGATGCCATTTTGCTCAACGGGGCGGGCCTCTCAGGTCGTGACCTCAAGTTGGGATAAAAGGTCAGCATTTGCACCAAGGTTTATTCAATCTGTGAATAAATGCTTTAAAATCTAAAAGAAACTCTCTTTGTTATTGATATTCGTGTCTTGCCTGATTTTTTTGACTGTAATCTTTGTTTCTCATCAGGGTTTCAGTTTCTTCATTTATATTTTGTTTGTTTAACAAACATGCATCTACCGGTTCATCTCAAAAATGAGTTACCTGTTTCCTGCTGTGCCAGGATCGAGAGAAGAACCAATGCAAAATACAAAAGAAAAATTAAAAATACTAAATACTCACAAAATGACAAATATAAAAGGCACAAAAAAGGTTAATTGTGTTTACTCTTGGAAACCTTCTTTCTATAACCTGATTCTGGCTGTGCTCTTGACATTGAGGGCTAATGGAGCTTCTGGCCCCAACATCAAGGAAAGGCTTTTGGTCACCAAGGTGGTGGATGATTGGATGTGGTGTGGCAGGTAATAATAGGAACTCATCCTGCTTGTTGTTGGTTTTTCAGTCCTGCTTTGTACTGCAACCCTTTTTAATTAGTCATACAGTTCCAATTTAATAATTTTTTTCTTCTGTTTAATACAAAATTGTTCCCAAAAAACAAAGAATTCAAAAACTTCAAAGAGACTTAAATACACAAGGGGACTTAACTGGAATCTCAAAATAACCAATCAAATCCAATATCCAAAAACCAAACTCTGAAAGGTGAGGCCAACAACATCAACAATGAGAAAAATTGAAAATTAAATGGTCAAAAGACTTTCAAAACACAATACCAAAACATGTAATTCAAAAGAAAGGTACAAGAACACAGGAAACAGAATGCTATCTAATGCTAGTCCAATTTAAAAAATGACAAACCTAATAATAATACTTACTATATTTATATGGAGTTTTTCTCACTACTCAAAGCACTCAGCAATTGCAGGTTAAGTGCCTTGCTCAAGGGCCCAACAGAGCAGAGTCCCTTTTGGCATTTACGGGATTCGAACCAGCAACCTTCTGAGTGCCTGTGCAGATCCCTAGCCTCACAGCCACCACTCCATCTAAGTATTTACATCCCTCAGATGCTTTAGAATGACCTAATTAAACACCTGATGGCAATTACCTAATCAGGTAAATCAACACACAGCTTCATTATATAATTAACCGACAAGGAGAAAAACTAATACAAAACACTAAATGTAAACAATTAACAAAAATTAAGCTAAAGAATGAAATTATAAAGCAGGCAAGTGAAAGGGAGCAAATAAAACAGGACAACATTCACCACATCATAATCGACTCATTTTGGCATCGTCTCTGAGCTGTCATCCAGAATGGGTCCCATACAGTATATTTCCATTTACGCTTGAATTATTGTGATTTTGCCTTAGACTTTGCCCTGGATGCCTTGGGCTTTGGCTATTTGATGTGCTTGAATGTAAGATTTTTCTTTAAATTGTTGGGTATTCTCCTTGTTAAAGGATGTAACTTTGGATTTTGACCTTAGGGATTTTATGTTCATTTTATTTCTCTGACATTCTCTTTATGAAAGTTTTATGATAGCTTTTTGAATTTGAATACAGTTTATTTTGGCTCTGTTCATTTTTATGTAACTTTATTTTTTGCTTATTTGTTAAGGTTTTCCTTTTTATTATTGTATAATTTGTTTAATTTGAATGTAACATCTGCCAAATAAACGTATTTAATAAGTTAAGTTGTACTCTTTGAGCTTCTGGAGGGTCTTCACAGTTTTGTCTTTCCATCTAACTTTAGGTCACAACATAGTGACCCACTTGAGAGCATATTAAGAATGTAAGTCTTGTTTTTGTGATTCCTGAAATGTCAGGATAAATTGTGTTAAATGATTTAGAAAATAAGTTACTGTAAACATACAGTATTCTGAAAGTTGAAACTCTTTTGTTTTTTAAATATATTTTAACACTTATATACATACCTCAGGTTGCTAATGACCCAGGATGTCTTATTTATAGCTCTCATTAGGTCCTGTAATACATTGTGGACACAGTTTCCATAATGTGCTTCATACTTTTCATCTGCAGCAATATAGTAGGAAAAACATGCTAAAATAGATTAAAATGATTTTATTCTGATTATTTATTTGCCTAAATGATTAAGTGTCTGTGTTTTTATATGTGTATTTTAAGCATTGTGTTTTGCAAACGATGCGCAAAAAATGCCCTTTCATAATTTTTGTTTTTGTATCTAATATCACAAACATGTACGGGGAGGAAGCCTAAGGACTAGTTACCTGATGTAGTTACCTGCCAAACCAGGGGCTGGCACTGTTTTCTAATACCTTCTCTCTTCCTCCCTTTGCAGAATTGAAGATTGACAGCCATTCCATCACTGACATCACTTCCATTGTCCAGCCTCCTGCACCTACTCTTTATTGCCAGGAACCCATATAACTAAATGTTTGGTCATTTTGAATCAGATCTACTTTGAGCTCTCAATTGAGAAGATGCAACTGTTACTTATTGTAGGTATTTTTTGTGTACCTCTTTTGCAGTTGTATGGGATCATCAGGGTGGTGCCCCGACTCTTTGGTGTTTTGCCTCCTCTTTACACTGTATATTCATTATGGGTCTCTCTGGACATGAAATGGAAGCAGAAGTGGATTGCTGACTGAGCCAGAGTATTTTGTTAACTAACTCCAGACCATTGAGAGACCGACTCAGCAATTTCTTGCTAGAAAAACATACCTCATGGACAGAGAGCTTGCCTGCTAAAACAGACCTCCTCAGCATCTGAAATTGACTCAACTCTGCAACATTAATCTTGCGCTGTGCCAATCGTACACTGGGCCAAGTTTTACCGCCACTACTACTTGAGCTGATGATTATGGAATCTGGCTGTAACAGCAACACAAGTGGAGGCTCAAGTCTAGATCACCTTGGTGGTCTCAGTTAAACGTCACCATCCATAACAGCTTTGACTTTCTCTGTCCCTCTACCATACTGGCAGAAGGTGATGATGTATTTCTTATTGGGAATTTGATTGTACACCCCCTCAGTTTTTCATGCCATAAATGTAAAACGTTGGTTTTGTTTTCCCAAGACATGAGTATGAGATTACAAAAACAGTTCCAACAGTCATCAAGAAGCACAAGGACAGGGCTGTTGGAACCATCGTACTGCATGCAGGTGTAGACAATATTCGATGTCAACAGACCGAGGTTCTAAAGACAGACGTCACATCACTAATTCAAGCCATGAAGAAGAGGACGCCAGTTGTGACAATTTCAGGTCCTTTGCCCTTGACTAGGTCTGTTGACTGCTGGCCTTGAACAATTGGATGAGAGGCTTCTGCAAGAGATAAAATATCTTTTCTTGGAGAACCCATGTTTATACAGACAAGATGGTCTCTATCCAAACAGATTCATCACCCAGGTACTGTCCAACAGTATCTCAAAGGTAAACTGTCTTTCTTGACTATGTAATTTTACCTCTAATGTTTACTATAATGTTGCTTTAGGACATGATAATTCAGTAGCAAATTCACCCTGTGCACCGTATTAGACGGTTTTGTTAATATAGTGCTAACTAAAAAGCCAAAAAAAGTGGTATAAAGGTGAATATCTTAATTAACATTTCACCTATAGATGTGCACTGTATTAGAACTATAAGAATGGATTATACATTAAATAAAAAGTCTGCACAAAGCAGCATAAACATGAATAACTTAATTACCATTTGAATCTGCCCTAACAGTCCTATTCAGCTCTGCTCTTCCAGGACCTTAATTGTGACTTTATGAAGTACTGGAGTGTTGACCAGCAAAACTTTTTACATTAAAAATCTTATCAGTGATAGGATCACCTCAAATTACAGCTTTATTCTGTTCACCAAAGGTAAAAGGCGGAGGGTCAGCAAGTATTTACTCAAGTTGATTAAACTGTAAAGATGCTGGTTTTGGTATGTTTGAGTATCTGGCCTTGGTTATTCAAGGATTGTCAGTCTCACATATTGATAGTTTATACTTTAGACCTCCAAAATATAATGCATCTTTTATTGAGGAATTCTCAGACTTATAATCTGTAATAACTATGGAAGGTTCCTAATTGTAGGTGATTTCAACTTTCATGTAGGTAACCAAGAGGAACCAAAAGCAAGACAATTCATGAACTTAAAGTATTCTTTTGATCTTAGTCAGCATGTCAGCCAACCCACATATAAGGGAGCATACATGATGGATTTAGTGATTTCAAAAAAATGGACAGTTTGTGAATATTAGTATATTGGACCATTTTTGCATATTTGATGTAGAAATACTGATAGCACTTTAATACACTTCATTGGTTATTTTGATATCTGTAGCTTTTGTGTTGTCTAAAATTCTAAACAATCAGTCCAAATGTAGTGGTTACTTCAATGCTAATAGTGTAACTGGTAATGTGGAAAATTTTTAATGCTAATTTGAATGCTGCAGCTGACAGTGTCCCATGAAAAGACTTTAAGAAATCCTCCAGCACTATTATACCTTGGAAGACCTAAAGAGTGTCTAATTTAAAGAAACCATCCTAGAGTTGAGCATAAATGAAGGGAAACTAAAATGACAGTCCACTATGAAATATTGAAGGCAAAAATAACTGACTATAACAATGAAGCCCGCCTTGAGAAGCAGTCCTATTTCTCTAAAATTATACATGATAATGCTGGTAATCCAAGAGTTTTATTCTCTATCAATCATCTTCTAAACCCAGCTCACTCAATGGAATGTTTCCTGAAAATTACTAGAGCAACCTGCAAAGTTAATCTTCTCAGCTGAAGCCATGTATTTCACATGACGACATAATGAGGAGTTCACTAAGATACAGGTGTCTTCCCTGCCTGTCTTAAGACTGCAGTTAAACTGCTGCTCAAGAAAAATCTCTAATCCTCTGTCTTTGACAACTTTAGACCAATTTCTGTCCTTCCTTTAGGCATTAATTGAGCAACTAAATGATTGCTTAATTAAGCATTCTATTCTTGACAATTTTCTGTCAGGTTTTAGAACAAACCATAGATGCTGCACTGGTTAAGGTAGTAAATGATTTGTGGGTTAATGCAGACAGGCTTTATCTGTTTTTGTTCTCTTCGATTTGAATGCAGCAATTGACACCATAGAACACAGTATTCTTAAATTGCCTCAGACAATGTTACCACAGCTATGCAGGAGAGACAGTTTTATTTATTGATAGCGCCTGATGACCCTGATGCTCCTTGTTCTCTGACCCAATGTCTTAGTAATGATTTCTGATTGGATGAGAAGAAACTTTTTCAAACTAAATATGGAAAAAAACCTGAAGTCTTGGTGATTGGCAAATATGGAAAAAGTGATTTTATTAGAAATAAAATTGATCCCATAGGTTTGAAAGTCGAGGCAGAGGTAAATTATTGCATAATTGACTCTGACCTAAACTTTAAATCACCTACTAACCAGATTGCTAGAACTAAGTTAGAATATATAACTTTACTAGGCACTAAAAAAATTAGTTCATGGTTTTGTTTTAAGTTAACTAGACTAGTGTAATGCACTCGTAGCAGGACCTCCTAAGAAAGACATCAGTTGGATGCATTTAGGAATGCAGCACCCATAATCTTAACTAGAAAAAGGTAAGGTAAAGAGTGCACACTGTCCGGGGGCATCAACCCCAGAATTAGAAGTGTCAAACCATTATCATGTCCTTGCGGAGCTGGACGGTGTCTCTGATAATTCTGAGGTGGTAAGCAGGGAAGAGGAGCCCCAACGGGCCACCTCAAAACCAGTTCCCAAAAAGAAAAAGGTAATAATAGTTGGGGACTCATTCATTAGGTGGATTGAAACACAGGTGTGCTCCAGACAGACAGAGTCTCGCACAGTGTGTTGCCTTCCGGGAGCACAGGTGGGAGACCTCCCTGGAAGGGTGGATAGGCACTTGGCCAGAACGGGGGTGGATCCAGTTGTTATTGGAACAAATTAAATACATAAGGGCAGTCTGTCAGTTCTGCAATCCAAATTCAAAGAGTTAGATGCCAAGCTGAGGAGCAGAACTGACAAGGTAGGCTTCGCCAAAGTTCTGCCTGTGCCACATTCCAGTCCAGGTAAGACTGAGGAGATTAGAAAGCTTAACACGTGGCTCAAATCTTGGTGCAGGGCAGAAGGGTATAGGTTTATGGGGCATTGGGACTCCTTTTGGAACAGATGGGACCTGTTCTGCCGTGACAGGTTAAATCTGAACTGGAGGGGCACCAATGTATTGGGGAGGCGTATGTGTAGGCTAGTCGAGGATTGTTTAAACTAGGGAATGGGGGGGCAGGGAGTTTAGGACAGGCCAGGTTTAGATCTATACATGGAAGAACAAACAATGATGTAGAAATAAAAATGCATAGTAATGTAAATTCTAAGCAATCATTTAAATGTAGAAGGAGTAACACATTAAAAATAGCTTGCCTTAATGCTAGAAGTATCAAAAATTAGGTAAGTGAGTTGGAGTTGTATGTAGCAGAGCATAATTATGATATTATAGCAATAACGGAAAACTGTCTAAATAACAAAGATGGGGATGAGTGTAACATAGAGGAATATAAATTTTTAGGAAGGATAGACAGAACAGAAAAGGAGTTGGGGTTGCTGTTTATGCCAAACAGGATTTAAATGTAAGTCCTCTTCAGTTGAGTGATGAGCCCCATGTTAGTGAAGACATATGGCTTTGAATGGAAAATGTTAGGGAAAGAGATCTTGTTTTAGGAGCGTGTTATAGACTACCCAATTCAGACAGTAATTTCAACACACATCTTTTTAGTAATATCAAAAAGGCAAGTTTACAGGGAGATATTATAGTCATGGGGTACCTTAATTATCCAAGTATTAACTAGGATAACCTTGCAGATGGAGGAGCACAAGAATTTTTAGAAATAATCAATGACTGTTTTTTAACACAGCATGTTAAAGCACCAACACGGGGTGAAGCCTGTCTGGATTTAATATTTTGTAATAATCAAGATACTATTGAGGGTGTAGAGGTAAATGAACCACTAAGGTCAAGTGACCATAATGTAGTGAGTGCAGATGCAAAGACTAAAATTCTTAAGTTGAACTTTGGTAGGGCTAATTTTGAGCAGATGCGACAAAGTCTAAGTAGGATACACTGGGATAAGCTTTTAAGTGTGGAGACAGTAGAGGAGCAGTGGAACAGGTTTAAAAATGGTTTACATGTAATGCAGGACAGATCTATACTGTAAGAAAAACTGCAATATTGCGCCCGACTCAACACAGATGGGTAAAACCAATAAACTATTTATTTTTCTTCAGCTGGAGGGTACGTCCCTCCAGCCACGGCACAGTACAGTACACCAAGCACCTTCTCCCACTACCACTCCTCCTCAGAAAGCTTTGTCCTTCTTCCGACTCTGGCCCCTGAGTGGTGGTCACTGGCTCCCTTTATTGGGTATTTCTGGATGTGGCGAGACCAATGCCCAAAAGGGGCCAACAGCTCCTGCTGCAGCACCCCTGGCAGCGCCTGCGGAACCCAACAGGGCTGCACTGGACTCCAACCCCTATGAAGCCCTGGGAGAGTCCGGGAAACCACTGTAACCCAGGGAGGCTGCCATCTAGCATCCAGGAGGAGATACTGGGTTTCCCACCCTTGTCCCCCTGGTATATATGGTGCAGGGGTATCCTGGCCAGGCATGGGCCCCGGCCATCCGTTACAATACATGAATTTGGAATTAACAGGAAATTGAAAAAAATCCACAGTGGATTAATAAAGATTTTTTAAAAAGTTGCAAAGGAAAAAACTGCTTTGTAAGACATATAAGACTAATGACTGCAAAGTGAATCGTAGAGCGTATGAGAACATGAGGGCAACCATTAAGAAGGATATCAGGGAGGCTAAAAAACAGTTGGAGAGGAATATAGCAAATAAGGCGAAAGAAGACCCAAAGAGATTCTTTCAGTATTTTAGTAGTAAAAGAACAGTCAAGGAAGAGGTCAAGTGCATCAGAAATAGTAAAGGGGAATTAAAAGATACAGACAATGAAATAGCAGATGCTCTAAACTTACATTTTTCTGAGGTGTCTACAAGTGAGCAAGTGGATAACCTCTCAGAGGTAAATGCGACTACTAAGGAGGTACTGAGGGATTTGGAAATTGTAGAGGGAGAAGTGCTGCTCAGATTAAATAAGCTGAAATCACACAAATCACCAGGACCAAATAATATTTATCCTTGTGTTCTTAAGGAGGCTAGTGAGTACATATATAAACCCTTGACAGATATTTTTAGGAAGCCACTGCGCACTGGAGAGATTCCGAAGGACTGGAAAATGGCAAATATCATTGCATTATATAAAAAGGGTAACAGGGCAAATCCAAGCAACTATAGGCCAGTAAGCTTAACATGCGTCACAGGAAAATTAATGGAAGGAATTATTAAGGATAAGATTGAGCAACACATGGCAAGGACAGGAGTTATTCTGAGCAGTCAGCATGGGTTCAGAAGAGAAAGGTCGTGTTTTACTAACATGCTGGAATTCTATGAGGAGGCAACAAAAGGATATGATCAAAGTGGAGCTTATGATATTATTTATCTGGACTTCCAGAAAGTATATGATAAGGTGCCACATGAGAGGCTGGGCATCAAATTAAAAGAAGTGGGAGTTCAGGGTGATGTTTTTAGATGGGTGCAGAATTGGCTCAGACACAGGAAGCAGACCGATGTTAAGAGTGGTGTTCCACAGGGGTCAGTGCTAGGGCCGCTGCTATTTTTAATATATATAAATTATTTAAATAGGAACATAAGTAACAAGCTGGTTAAGTTTGCAGATGATGCCAAGATAGGTGGATTAGCAGATAATTTGGAATCCATTATATCATTACAGAAGGACTTGGATAGCATACAGGCTTGGGCAGATTTGTGGCAGATGAAATTTAATGTCAGTAAATGTAAAGTATTACATATAGGAAGTAAAAATGTTAGGTTTGAATACACAATGGGCAGTCGGGAAATCAAGAGTGCAACCTTATAAGAAGGATTTAGGAGTCATAGTGGACTCTAAGCTATCGACGTCCGGGCAGTGTTCAGAAGCCATTAAGAAGGCAAACAGAATGTTAGGTTATATAACACGATCTGTGGAGTACAAGTCCAAGGAGGTTATGCTCAACCTTTATAATGCACTGGTGAGGCCTCATTTGTAGTGCTGTGTGCAGTTTTGGTCTCCAGGCTACAAAAAGGACATAGCAGAGCTAGAAAAGGTTCAGAGAAGAGTGACTAGGCTGATTCCAGGGCTATAGGGATTGAATTATAAGGAAAGATTAAAAGAGCTGAGCCTTTACAGTTTAAGCAAAAGAAGATTAAGAAGTGACATGATTGAAGTGTTTAAAATTATGAATGGAATTAGTACAGTGGATCAAGACTGTTATTTTAAAATGAGTTCATCAAGAACACTGGGACACAGTTGGAAACTTGTTAAGGGTGAATTTTGCACAAACATTAGGAAATTTTTCTTTACACAAAGAACGATAAACACTAGGAATAAGCTGCCAATTAGTGTGGTAGACAGTAAGACATTAGGGACTTTCAAAACTCAACTTGATGTTTTTTGGAAGAAATAAGTGGATAGGACTGGCAAGCTTTGTTGGGTTGAATGGCCTGTTCTCGTCTAGAGTGTTCTAATGTTCTAAGAGAATCTGAGCACAGTTTTAGCGTTATTGCATTGGTTACCCATGTCATTTAGAAATGATGTTAAAATACTAATAATGTAAAATGCCTTAATCTTGCTCCATCCCATATTTTGGAATGCCTGACTCCCTACCCTCTGAGTCTTAACTTTAGATCTTCTGATGGTCTGTTTAAAATTCCAAGAGCCAAGCTTAAAATACATGGTTAGATGGCCTTTTGCTGTCATGCACCCAAAACCTTCAATACTTTACCAATAGAAATTTGCCAGGTTAATACTGTTGAACCATTTTGATATGG
Organism: Polypterus senegalus; assembly: GCF_016835505.1. Lineage (NCBI taxonomy): Eukaryota > Metazoa > Chordata > Cladistia > Polypteriformes > Polypteridae > Polypterus > Polypterus senegalus. Next base: position 68,666,591 of record NC_053170.1, on the reverse strand, counting down.
CTTTTTCGTAGCTACATTTTAATTCTACTTCTAATAGACTATATGGGCACAGAATTATCATTCTTTGATCTGCAATTTTTATTTATCTCTACATTTTCCTTTTTCTGTATTACCAATTTTGTTGCCACCGCCACCAGATCAAGTCACCATGCAGACACCTATGATGACGGAATGAAGGTGGGGGTGCTCCAGCTGTCCATGAGACAGACTTCTTCAAAGCCTCTCAGCCTGAAAACCAATGAATGATTTTAAAGTTGTTAGACCATCCATCCCTCACTGGGCATTCCACCTTTTGGCCTTGGAATCCCTGCAGATTTATTTTCTGTCCTGTCTTCCTTCTGATCTTATCATTGGATTCAATTTTAGACTTTCACTATGACATATACTGTGTACGGATGCTGCACTATTTGACATTTTATTTTTTTAGGGTTGTTTTTAGATTTTTTTTTTGTTAATTATCTTTAAAACAATTGCCTTTTTTTCTTTTCTTGTAACTTTCTCTTTGACATCTTGTAAACACTTTGAGCCATATTGTTTGTATGAAAATGTGCTTTATAAATATTGTTGGCGTTGCATTTTCTATCTTGCACTTATTATGTAGGTATTTACAAGTTTAGCGAGGTAAGAAATAAAAGAAATGCAACAGTGCTTATCAATTCAGCAGACCCTTAAAGTGTCCTGTCATTGATGGCTGTTGACAAGTCTGACAGTGACACAGGAGCAGACACAGGGGAGACAAATGATAATCAAAAAGTGGGGCAAGTATAGAGTGATCATTCTAATGTATTAGATCATGAATTTTGTGGGTAGGAAATTGTAGAGCTCAGATGAGAAGGAATACAGTAAAAGGAAACCAACAATAACTGGTTTTTGGGCTATCTATGAAGAAAACCCCCACCTACCCCTCCCTACCTGACATGGCTACTTACACAAACACAATAAGGAGGGGGGGTGGGTAAACTGGCACACACAGGCTGGATCAACAACTCTTCTAGGTCTATTATCCACATCTGGCTTCATGCAGTTCAGTTAGTAAACAGCTGTTTGGGTGTTGCTCCATGAATACATTAGTAGTGAATTAAAAAGGGGGAAAAACACCTTTCCGTACTTAATTAGCTCATGATTAATAAGTTTAAGAATGTGCATTTCTAAACAGTTCAGGTTAATAATAATTTATAGCAGATTTACCTACTTTCACCAGCAAATAGCACCTAGAAGCAACAAATAACATGAGCATGTGCATAAAATGATAAGGGATTACACTACTGCATAGAATTGGTCAATGCTTGGTTTTAAGTAAGAGTTGCACAATAAACTGCAGTATGTAGCACATAGATCAAAAATAATTTAAAATAGAAATATAATTAGTGAATTCTGGCAAGTTTGTTGCCTGTGCTGTAGCCTATAACACAAGCAGCTGGAGAGTAACACAGTACCTGGATGATGAAACTGTGGCTATGTGTCATGTAATTTTCTTTTAAATAACAGTTGGAATCAGGACTGCATCATGGGCATCCTCTATTACAACAGGCCTGAGAGAGCCCTGCCATGTGAACAACTCAGTTCATTATGACATGACTGAAAAAATATGGAATTCCTTGATTCTATGACTGCTTATTTAATTTACATAACACAGCTGCAAAATACATTAGTTTCCACTAATCAACAAAGAGAGAATAATAGCATAACCAATCTATCACCTTTTATTTGGTAAAGACAAAAAGGTAACAAAATAGATTAAACGTCTTCAGCAAAACATCTTATAATTAAATAGAAACTTCTAAAATATAAATTCTACTATTAAATTATTATGATCTCATCATCAAAATGGTAAATGAACTTGCACATGAATGCTTGATTACACAGAAATTTCCCTTAAACTATGCTAACATGAAACATAATATTTAATAATTGTTCAGTTTGTTTAATTGCCAAGCTCACAAAAATGGCTGTTCCAATTTCCACATGTCAACTTTAATCCCAAAATTTCCACTTTAATCACGTAATTTATTTTGTCATTAAAGTAGAACATCATAAACTTCATCTTAAAATCGTTTAATTTACTAGTTTCTCAGATCCCATCATAACTAAAGTAGCACATTAAATGTTTCTTTCTATGTGTTCTTTTATGTGCTCTACTATGTGTGTGAATCACTACATGCTTCTTAAACGGGCTTTCTCTTCTACTGACAGGAAACAGAATACATTACATTCATGATATTCCAGCTCTCTGAACAATTTAAATATTAAGATGTATACCTGATATCATTTTCATAATGATAGGAATTAAAGCATGTATTAAACATGGGAACACGGTAGCTCAGTATTAGTGATGAGCTGGCGCCCTGTCCAGAGATTGTTCCTGCCTCCCGCAAGATGCTTGCTGTACCATGCATGACCTTCGATTAAATAATTTATAGCAGCAGTACTGTCTCTCTGTCCTTCCCTTTCTTTCTCGAAGTAACCAATCGCCACACAATCAGCTCTGTAATAGATGCCAAGCCCTCTGTAAGCTTAGAACACAGATTCTTTAAAACTTTTATGAAACATTGAAATATCTCCATAGTACATGTTTAATTATTCCATCCATCTATTGATCCAGGGTCGCGCCAGTTCCAGCAAGCATACAGTGCGAGGCAGGAACACTCCCTGAATGGGCGCCAGCTCGTCACTACTGCTGTCCACCGTGTCCTCACATGTTTAATTATTATTTAATTCACATATTTGATTACTATTTATTATTATTAAAGCATGTCTTAAACATGCTTTACGGAGTTTCATCTTAAAAATAATATGAAGAGCTCCTAGAAGATGCATGCAAATCTAAATCGACTTAGAAGCTAGTCGTCTTCATATGTAAATACGTGCTTTATAAAGTGACTCAGGTTGTGCAATATTATAACTGTAGTGCAAGTTTACAGTGAGGTGATTGTACTTATAAGTACAAACAGTTCTGCCAGGAACAATTGATGGACTGGTTGAGTTAGTTTATAGTTCTTGGGATGAAACTGTTTCTGAACCGTGAGGTCCGTACAGGAAAGGCTCTGAAGTGTTTGCCATATTGCATAGAGAAGTTCAAACAGACTGTGTACATGGCTGAGACTGCATGTGCTAGATACTGTATCCCAATAATCCGAACAGCTGCTGTACAGCTGTGATTCTACACTCAGATACAGTGGGTTAAATACTCAGTGATGCAATGAGAGTGACAAGGCTAAAGTAGCTATAGTATTTGGAAGAGTTTTGCCATTCTGTGCACCATTATATGGTTACAGGTTGATTACAATCAGATGCCTTAAACTAATAAACAATATGCGGTTAATCTGTGTATTTATAAAGCCGTGTCAGGGATGTGAATCCAAAAAAATACAGGGAACCACACAGGACCAGTAGCACTGCTCTGATGCTGGGTGCCGCCAATTTGCAAAATCGAGCGGAGTACTTGCGTATGATAGGGATTGAGCTGGCGTGAAAATGTGCGTGGCTTTATGTGATGTGAGCATGGAAACGGGCGTACCCAACATTTTTGTGCGTAAGTACTGTTCATACATGAGGCCCCAGGAGAGCACTGGGGCTGATGGTAGAGCACCATTATCAGCATACATTGAATCTTGTACCAGCCAAAGCAGGATCTCAGTTAACTGCAGGGGCCTCATGTATAAACAGTGTGTATGCACAGAAATGTTGCGTAAGAACGTTTCCAGGTTTAAATCATGATGTATAAAACCTAAACTTGGCATAAAGCCACGCACATTTCCACGGTACCTCATACCTGTTGTACGCAAGTTCTCCACTTGGTTTTGTAGACTGGAGGCACCCAGTGTCAAAGCAGTACTACTGTTCCTGTGTGGTTATCCTTTCTTTTCCTGATGTGGCTTTATAAATACACTGAAATCAACCGCATATTGTTTATTAGTTTAATAAATCTGATTGTAATTATAAAAATATAATGGTCCACGGAATGGTCAAACTATTCTAAATGCCATAGCTGCTTTAACGTTGTCATTCTCACTGCAATTTCTTCTTCTTCTTTCAGCTGCTCCCATTAGGGGTTGCCACAGTGGATCATCTTTTTCCATATTACTCTCACTGCACCACTCGGAGCAGCTGATCGGAAGGAGAATTATCAGTATACTGCATCAAGCACACACTGCCTCAGCCATGCTGTCTATTTGAATTGCTTCTCATATGACAAACGCTTCAAACCTTTCCTGTACGGACCTTGCGATTCAGAAACAATTTCATCCCAACAACTCTAAACACACTCAATCAGTCCATCAACTGCTCCTTGTAGAACTGTTAGTACTTATTAGTACAGTTACCTCACTGTAAACTTGCAGTACAGTCATAATATTGCACAACCTGAGCCACTTTATAAAGAGTATATTTACATATGATGACGATATCATTTTTAAGATGAAATGCAGCAAAATATGTTAATAATTAAAGAACACGGTGTTGCTACGCTAGCAAGGATCTCGCGCTCTGCTCTACTCGCACTGTATGCTTCACTGGGAGTGGCGTAAAGGATAGAATAATTAAACATGTACTACAAAGATATTTCAATGTTCCTTAAAAGTTTTGGAAAATTGGCGTTATAAGCTTACAGATGGCTTAACGTCCATTACAGAGCAGATTGTGCGGTGATCGGTTACTTGGAGAAAGAAAAGTAAGAACAGGAATTGGCGGTTAGTACGTTTGAAAGAGACAGTACTGCAGGGGCGGCCTTAGGCATGTGCAAACTGTGCACCTGCACAGGGCCAAATCCCAGGGGCCGCCACACCAGTATATATTGAATATAAAACAGAAAGAGAAAATAACGACACAGCTAAAAAAGCAGCGGCAAATTAAGGCAAAAGTTAAACGCTTGTGTCAAGAGTACGAAGTGGCTATGCACTGCATAAGATACCATATTGACATTGGCAGGAGAAGGAGCCACCGATTCTTCCTCTGCCCAGGGCCGGCACGAGCCTAGAGCTGCCCCTGAGTACTGCTGCAATAAATTATTTCATCGAAGGCCACGCACAATCACTGCACCACTGTGAAACCCATGTTTAATAACGTGCTTTAACTTCTATCATCATAAAAATGATATCACGTATACATCTCAGTATTTTAGTTATTCAGAGAGCTGTAATATCACGAATGTAATGGATTCTGTGTCCTGTCAGAGGTAGAGAAAGCTGGTTTAAGAAGCACGTAGTGATTCACACACATAGAGCACATAGAAGAACACATACAAAACAAAGCATTTAACATGCTACTTTACTTACGATGTGATTTGAGAAACTAGTGAATTAAACGATTTTAAGATGAATTTTATGATGTTCTACTTCAATGACAAAATAAACTAAGTGATTAAAGTGGACATTTCGAGATTGAAGTTAACATTTTGTGCTTTTTCCCCCACTGTGTGCCTTTTTTTTTTCTCTGTGCCCTAATAAGCTTTCATATGAAACTCAGATGGTGGGCTACAACTTGCCTTTTCACGGTGACTTTGATATCTGACAACTTCTTTCTTATTTAGGGCACTGGGCGACTTTGTGAACTTGAGCTTTCGAGTTTCTCTGACATGCTATGTCAGTCAATCAACTTCCTTTTGTTGTTTATACCACTGTTTAAACCAACAAATAGTACATTTTTCCTTCCTCCACTTGGTATTCACTGAAATTCTTCCATTTTCCCTCTTGCTTTTGTCATTGTCTTTTCACAGAACGCTGAGCTTAAGGGCTATTTATATTGATTTGCATATTCAAAGAGGCGTAATTCTGGGAGAAGTTGGGGCAGGACAGCACGCGCGTGCACAAGCGATACTTTTCACGCTGACCAGGATTTATGTAGCAGAAGAACGCGGAAGTTGGCGAATGCACAGATTCCTGCATCTGGATTTTTCTGTGCGTAAGCACATTTTGGCTTTTGTGCTTACGTCATGTTATAGTGTGAGTTCTATGTACGCCGTTATGCGTGAGGCCCCAGGTCTTTTCATTTTCTTTTGAACTAATCTGGATAACAATTTTATTGTCTCATTGGATTACAGTTTTTGTCTAGGTGTATGTCATTTAGTCTCATTGAGAGTCAAGTTTAGCTATACTGAATTTCCAAAAGACAGGTTTATTTCCTTTTTATTTTCATCTAGACCCTTTTTTCCAAAAGGGGTATACAATGTTGCCAAATCAATAAGAAGCAGTGTTTCTTTTCTTTCAATCCCCCAATATTTAAAAATTATGGATCATCTTTTTTAATGATGTCTGTAGTTGTGAAATCTTATGTGAACTAAATTTTAGCATTAATTTCATGAAAATGTATGCAAAAGGACTCTTGATTTTTTTTGTACACCACTCATTATTTATATTATACATAACCAATAGAGTGAGATTTGACCCGGCAGACAAAGACAATGCTCGAACATTCAGCTAACAATTTCCTTGTACTGTGTACATGTGACAAGAACTCTAAAAGTCACTGTTACCGTAACATTTTTTGTCAACGTAAAACTATACATTTTTGAAAAAGCCAATCTTATCATTCACCTGCATATTATTACTATGTACAATAGAGATCAGCCATGATGAAGCTGACTAAATCTCGTTTTTTTAGCACATGTTGAGCTTCTGCTTAGAATATATTAGAAAGAGAATGACTGAGGATGACATTAGTAACTTTTATAGAATAGTATAGATTTTCTGACCTCACAATTTCCAAGTAACATTGTAGTAGAGTGTTGTACCGTGTTAGCCATAGATTGATACAGGAGAAAGTAGGGTGAAATGACACCTTTTATTGGCTAACTAAATAGATTACAAATGCAAGCTTTTGAGGCAGCTAAGGCCCCTTCATCAGGCAAGGTGTAACAAAGAAACTGAAAAATACTCTAACTTATTTTGGGACAGCAAAGTGATTTTTTTCTTTCATCTTAACAACCTTTTTGTTCAAATGTTAGCAAATTGAATACACCTGAGATGAATTACCCCTGAAAGAAGAGAACAATGAACTAATAAAATGTAGAGATAAGATAACCATCACTAGAGAAAATCCTGTAAGGTTTTTTTGAAGTGCATTGTCTTTAAGATAGGCCACTGATGTAGTCACCTGGTCAATCAGTCTGTTAGTCCACATATCTTTAGCAGTAATAAAAGGTGTCATTTCACCCTACTTTTTCCTCTATCCACATATCTGGTCATAAAACTCTTGTCTCTTGTTAACATCAAGGACCACAGCAGTAGTTGAATCCCTGAGGATCCAAAAGTGGGATACTTCTACATGCTCCCCAAAATCCATAAAGATGGGAACCCAGGAAGGCCAATAATCTCAGGAACTGGCACACTAACGGAAGATATTTCAGGATGGGTTGAAAGCATTCTCAAACCCCTTGCCAGAAACACACCCAGCTATGTACAGGACACCACCCACCTCCTTAAAAAACTTGCTGCCCTAGACACCATTTCTGAGGAAAGCCTTCCTTGTTACAATGGATGTGGGGGCATTATACACAAACATCCCCCTTGATGATGGAACTATGGCCTGTTAGACGTACCTGCAACAACATGGCTTACAAACAGAGCCGGTGATACAATTGATAAAATTCATACTAACTCAAAATGTGTTTTCTTTTGGTCAGGACATTTACTTACAACTAATGGGAACTGCAATGGGATGTCATTTCGCACCCCATTACGCAAATTTTTTCATGGCAAGATTAGAACAGAACATCTTGTCAATAACAATGCTTTACCTTAGATACATAGATGACATTATTATAATCAGGACCGCAAGCGAAAAAGACCTTCTTTGCTTCCATAGGAATTACAATTCACTCCACCCCAAAATAAAACTTACGTAAATTAAATTATTCACAAACAGAAATCATCTTTCTGGACACTGCCATTCGCATAAAGGACGGTACCCTTATGACCTCTATTTTTCACAAACCAACAGGCAGACGGACATATCTAAGAAATGACAGTTTACACCCAAAGCATATACTGAACTCTATCATCTACAGCCAGGCAATATGTTACAATCGTATTTGCTCAGACCCAGTGGATCGGGACACACAACTACAAAAACTCAGGACAGACTTCATCAAACAAGGATACACTCCCAAATCAACAGACCTACAAATCAGGAGAGCTTCAGTTATACCCAGAGAACACCTTCTGGAATACAAAGGTGCAGAAACCAAGAACCGGGTCCCACTAGTTGTAACTTATCATCCACATCTGGAAACACTTCGCAAAATTATGAAATAGCTTCAACCCATGGTACAGAAAGACAATAAACTGAAGGATATATTCCCAGAACCTCCCCTTCCTTGCATACAGACAACCACCAAACCTCAAACAACTGATTGTCCGAAACTCTATATGTGGCTCGGCAGCAAGTGGCACATCTCCCTACCTACAGAACAGGTGTGGCATCTGTGCACATATCTACACGACAGATCAGGTAGTTATACCACATTGCCAGCAGGAGCATAAAATAAAAGGTCTGTTCACATGCAAATCTGCTAATATGGTCTACATAATCATGTGCATAAGGTGCCCCAACACTGGACTGTATGTAGGGGAAACTGGTCAGACACTGTGCCAGCGAATGAACTCACATAGATTTCATATTAATCAGAACAGTATTGATTTTCCGGTGGCAGCACACTTTAACAGTGTGACCCTACATTTTTTCGATAGACATATAAGCGGCGACAAAATAGTGCCAATTAAAACGCGGCGTCAAAATCGTGTCAACAAAATCGCGCAGACAAAATCGCGAAAGTTTCATTAAATATGAATTACTAGTTTAAAGCATATATAATAATGTTTATCTTAGAAGTCAATATTATAAGACGAGGCATGCCATCAGCACGGCACGCAGATAGTCCTTAAGATCACGCCCTGCATATGTAGGAAGAATTGCAGCAAGACGTCTTGATAGTTGAGCGTATTTAGACTTGGTGGCTGCCTGACTGCTTGTACTTCCGCTTTGTATACAACGCGTTATGCCAACCCTCGACTGAGTTATTTGTTTGCAGCATGCCATCAGCAGTTACAGTATAACAGTTATAACCTAGCACATAATGTGTACATATTGCGCATGTACGCGTCCCACTTTCTTGGCCTCTCTCGCGATTTTGTCATGCCGATTTTGTCGGCTCGCATTTTTCGAAAACCTGTTAGCGGGTTTGTCGGCGCTCATTTGTCCATTGCGGTTTTGTCGGGGCTCATATGTCTATCGCGCTTTTGTCGGTGAACCCTTTAACAGTAATGGCCACAGCATAAAGGATCTGAGGGTGACTGTGTTTATAGGTAATTTCAAGACCCAACAGGAGTGGACAGAATTCAACACTCTACAAAATGGTTAGAATAGAGACAAGAATTTTATGATCAGATATGTGGACTAACAGACTGATTGACCAGCTGACTACATCAGTGGCCTGTCTTACAGACAATGCACTTCAAAAAAAACCTTCTCTAATGATGGTTATCTTATCTCTACATTTTATTAGTTCATTGTTCTCTTCTTTTAGGGTTAATTCATCTCAGGTGTATTCATTTTGCTAACATTTGAACAAAAAGGTTATTAAGATGAAAGAACAAAATCACTTTGCTGTCCCAATATAAGCTAGAGTATTTTTCAGTTTCTTTGTTACACCTTGCCTGATGAAGGGGTCTTAGCTGCCTCGAAAGCTTGCATTTGTAATCTATTTAGTTAGCCAATAAAAGGTGTCATTTCACCCTACTTTCTCATGTAACGTTGTGCAATCTTGGAGCATTGCTTATTCTAAAACCTCATTCAGTGGCTCTCACTCTGCAAAGTACTAGCATCCTGTACTCAGCTGAGTTTGCCTTATGTGCCCTGTGCTGCTCCAGTATCCTTTAAACCTGTACCGCCTCAGTGTTATCATGGAAAGTGAGATGCCTTGGAATGTTTTTTTTGTTGTATCTAATGTGTGTTTGCGTGTGTGTGTGTGTGTGTGTGTATATATACAGTGGTACCTCGGTATACGTCCTTAATCCGTTCCAGGTCCTTGGACTTATACCAAACAGGACGTATGCCAAACAAATTTTTCCCATAAGAAATAATGGGAAAATGGTTAATCCATTCCCATGAAAAAAATCCTATTGTTATTGGCATATTATACATTGATGGGGTTGTATAAAATTATTTAAACACTGCTTAATACTAAAATACATAAATACAAAAGCAATTAGATGAAATAAATGAACATTTTACCTCACTTTACTTTTTAATAACGTCTTTGTTTTTCACAATTGTAGATACCGTCGTTCTCGGCAAACGGTATGCAACAGCCATGTCGCGGATATGCATGCCACCTTCATACTTTTCAACAATCAATTCAAATTTATGTGAAAAAACACAAATCACGTTGTGATGATGCGGGTTTGCTGTATGCTCCCATCTGCTGTCGGAGAGCCCTTGAACCCTACACCGTCAGTAATGTCCCTCACTGCTAAGCTCATCGGTAACAACAAAGCAAGGGGATGGTGAAAAAGTGCAAAGTGCTTTTATTAAAACAATCAACAAAACAAGGTGTTCAAATTAAAGTGCAGTCTCCAAAGTTCCAATAAATAATCCATAAAATCAGAAGTGAAACGTGGAGGTTTAAAAACAATAGAAAAAAGTCTTCTTAAAAATGAGGTTAAAATACAGCAGGAAGCATTCTTAAAAAAAAAAAAACCAGGAAGAAGCCCGGTTCCTTTTTACCTGGCAGTCCCACTGCTTCCCAACAGGGTAGTCGCCCTACTTGCAGCTGACCTTCACTCTGCCTACTTCAGCCATTTCATGCGCGTGCTCTCGCTCGCTCACTCTCTCTCTCCTTCCCATTCTTTATTTTTCATCCCCTTCTAGCTGACTCGCGCTTCTATTTATCAAGATAAGCAGCCCCAGGAACAATCACAAATGCAGATGGTCTCTCACCTGTGCACTTAGGTGAGAAACGCCCACATCGCGAATCGCCCTGAGAACCACTTCAGCCACAAAACCACCATGCCCCCTCACCAAGCCGTGAGCGTGGTGATTATTTATTTTAAAACTGGGCTTTGACAGGAGCTGTGGACCCGCTATACCACACAAGTGATAATTCACGGAGAGTTATAGCGCGGGTTGTTCACTGAATGCTAGCAACTGGCGCACTGACACTCATGGGCAGTCGTGGCTTTGTCTCGAGAGAGGTAAATAAGGGTAGCACGCGAGTCGTATTCCAAACAAAGGTTGTATACCAAGCAAAATTTTTCATGTCCAAACAGGACGTATACCAAGTTGGATTTATTCCAAAGCAGACGTATACCGAGGTAACACAGTATATATATATAGAAAGTATTCACAGCGCATCACTTTTTACACATTTTGTTATGTTACAACCTTATTCCAAAATGGATTAAATTCATTTTTTTCCTCAGAATTCTACACACAACACCCATAATGACAACGTGAAAAAAGTTTACTTGAGATTTTTGCAAATTTATAAAAAAAAAAAAATTGAGAAAGCACATGTACAGTACATAAGTATTCACAGCCTTTGCCATGAAGCTCATAATTGAGCTCAGGTGCATCCTGTTTGCCCTGGTCATCCTTGAGATGTTTCTGCAGCTTAATTGGAGTCCACCTGTGGTAAATTCAGTTGATTGGACATGATTTGGAGAGGCACACACCTGTCTATATAAGGTCCCACAGTTGACAGTTCATGTCAAAGCACAAACCAAGCATGAAGTTAAAGGAATTGTCTGTAGACCTCCGAGACAGGATTGTCTCGAGGCACAAATCTGGGGAAGGTTACAGAAAAATTTCTGCTGCTTTGAAGGTCCCAATGAGCACAGTGGCCTCCATCATCCGTAAGTGGAAGAAGTTCGAAACAACCAGGACTCTTCCTAGAGCTGGATGGCCATCTAAACTGAGCTATCAGGGGAGAAGGGCCTTAGTCAGGGAGGTGACCAAGAACCCGATGGTCACTCTGTCAGAGCTCCAGAGGTCCTCTGTGGAGAGAGGAGAACCTTCCAGAAGGACAACCATCTCTCCAGCAATCCACTAATCAGGTCTGTATAGTAGAGTGGCCAGACGGAAGCCACTCCTTAGTAAAAGGCACATGGCAGCCCGCCTGGAGTTTGCCAAAAGGCACCTGAAGGACTCTCAGACCATGAGAAACAAAATTCTCTGGTCTGATGATACAAAGATTGAATTCTTTGGTGTGAATGCCAGGCGTCACGTTTGGAGGAAACCAGGCACCGCTCATCACCAGGCCAGTACCATCCCTACAGTGAAGCATGGTGGTGGCAGCATCATGCTGTGGGGATGTTTTTCAGTGGCAGAAACTGGAAGACTAGTCAGGATAAAGGGAAATATGACTGCAGTAATGTACTGTACAGAGACATCCTGGATGAAAACCTGCTCCAGAGCGCACTTGACCTCAGACTGGGGTGACGGTTCATCTTTCAGCAGGACAACGACCCTAAGCACACAGCCAAGATATCAAAGGAGTGGCTTCAGGACAATTCTGTGAATGTCCATGAGTGGCTCAGCCAGAGCCCAGACTTGAATCCGATTGAACATCTCTGGAGAGATCTTAAAATGACTGTCCACCGACGCTTCCCATCTAACCTGATGGACCTTAAGAGGTGCTGCAAAGAGGAATGGGTGAAACTGGCCAAGGATAGGTGTGCCAAGCTTGTGGCATTATATTCAAAAAGACTTGAGGCTGTAATTGCTGCCAAAGGTGCATCGACAAAGTATTGAGCAAAGGCTGTGAATACTTATGTACATGTGATTTCTCAGTTTTTTCATTTTTAATAAATTTGCAAAAACCTCAAGTAAACTTTTTTAACATTCTCATTATGGGGTGCTGTGTAGAATTCTGAGGAAAAAAATGAATTAATCCATTTTGGAATAAGGCTGTAACATAACAAAATGTGGAAAAAGTGATGCGATGTGAATACTTTCCGGATGCACTATATATATACAAACACCAACTCACAAGCAGACACAGACTCAAGTCTCTGCAACACACACGTCTTTATTTGACTGGGGGAAATGCTTTCAATTGTTTCCCACCTGCAGTGCACAATACAATAGCACAGTATAAGCACAAAGCACACTTTTCTTCTTTTAATTTCTTCTTTCTCTCAGTCTTTCTTAGTCCGCCTCTACTCCTCATGTAAAAAGCATTGTCCGAATCTGGCTCCTTGAATGAAGTGAGGAAATCCCTATAAAGCTGCACCTAGGAGCACTTCAGATGGTCCATCAGCATTATTTGTAGGTACTCCAAGGTGTTGTGGAAGCTCATTGTAGTACGGCTCTGTTGCTCCTGCAGCACCCCCTGATGGCAGCCATGTTACCCAACAGGGTTGTGCCAAACTCCAACTCCCTTGAGCCCTGTGGGAATCTGAGACACCGCTGTACCCTGGGGAGGGGCTGCCATCTAGCGTTCTAGAGGAGGTAGTGCCCTGTGCATGTACGCTCCCAAGGTCCTTCCATTAATGAAGCATCCTGGCCAAGAAAGGGCCCTAGCTGTCTGTCGCATAACATATACTGTGTATATATATATGAGTGTGTGTTGTGTATATATATATATATATATATATATATATATATATATATATATATATATATATATATATATATATATATATATATATATATAGTGGCACACGATTGGGGGTGGTACCCAGCCGGGACGCCCAAGAGAACCGGAGGAGGGCTTACGCCTTCTCCAGACTACGCTGGGACAACCACCCTGGTGGCTTTGGGAACCACAGGTACAGAGCTTTGAAGCTCAGCCCTGTAGGGGCCCGTGGTCACTGCCAGGGGATGCCCGATGCCTATGGAGCCCTGGACCTCAGCACTTCTGCCACACCTGGAAGTGCTGGAGGGAAGAGGATCAGGGACACCCGGAGTGCTTCCGGGTGCAGAGCCAGTACTTCCGCCACACTGGGGAGTGCTGGTGGAAGATTGTTGGGAGGCACCTGGAGCACATCGGTTCGATGGCTTGAGTCGGGTGGAAGAGGACGGAGCTCGGAGGAGAGGAGTGGAGGCGACGAAGAAAGGCATTGTGTAAGGGCCTGGACTTGTGGGTGGCTGGTGCTGCGGCACTGGGTTTGTGCGTGTTCATCAGTGTAAATATTCTGTAAATAAATGTGTGGTGGTGCATATAACGATGTCTGCCTGTCTGTGTCCGGGCTGCTTACCACAATATATTGTCACGCACGAGCGCTTAGGGAGCGGCTTAACTCTTTTAGGGCTAATGTTTTTTTTCTTTCTTTTCTCCCAGGGCTGAATATTTTTCCAAAAACAAACTGTTTGTAAAAAATTACACAAACATATCAAATCAACAAAAGATATTTACTTTTGACAAATGTTACTGTCTTGCATTTTGCATGAGCCTGCATTCTCTATGATTTCACATACTAACATTTCACATACATATCACATACATGTTACACAGCAAAGTCCTGTGCAGTCTGATCTCGCTCAAAGCAGCCAATTGCTTGCATTGCCACATTGCACTCCATACAATATGTGTTGCACTGGTGTTTCCTTTTCAATTGTATGTTGCTGCACTTTCTCACATATATTATTAGTGTGTACTTTAGAGAGACAAGTCACCTGTTTGACATCGTGCTATGCCACTGCCACCAAGTTTTCCACCGTATTGTCACCTCTTTTCATCTTCAGCCTGTCTGGCTTCAACTGTGTCTCCTGTTCACCCTCACCGTGCCACAAGCTCCAATTACCCAGCTCTGTAGCTCCATGAACAATTTTGAGCATGTATAAAAATTGTCCATGTACACAACATGACCCAAATGTTCATAGCCCTGAATCAGCTCCAGCACAACCTGACTTGTCAAGGGACAGTTCTCTCTTTGAAAGAAATACCTTCCTGTATATGTAATTACTTTCAGGCAGAAACCAGTGTTTGCCTTTGCCAGTACAAAATCCTTTATGTTATACTTTGTAGGTTTGTCTGGCATATATTGGCAGAAAAAAAGGCGTCCCTTTTATTTTATCATAGATTCATGCACAGACAAATCACGGCAAGGCTGATAAAATTGTTTATATGTTGGTTCCACAATGTCAAGCAGGGGATGAACTTTATAGATGGGGTCATAGCCTTGCTCACCCCTTGGGATTTGCTTCTGGTTATCACAGAAGTGAATAAAACTTGGCAGCAGCACGTACCCACCATCACGCGGCATAACCTGTACAAAACCACCAGGGTACAAAGCACGTTTGGACCAACGCTCCATGAAGTTATATCACCAGTCTAGTTCCATCTCTATTTGTAATGCCGCCACAATGCCCTACATCTCTTCTTTTGTTGTGGGGGTCCACTTTGAAAAAAAAAAGTGTGATTCAAGCGCAGCCTGAGATTAAAAAAATGGCTATGCATACCTGTTTGTCTCATCTGACAGTAGCTGAAAAGTGACATCAGGAGAGAGCAGCCTGAAGTAGTCCAACGGCTGGTAATCTGTCGTGTCCAACAGCAAGCCATGCCGTCTTGTGAAGTCCGGTAGCCAGTTCGGCTCCCACGGATCAATGTCTGGGTATTCCTCCCACGCGAACCTTGCTGTAGGTGCATCGGCTGCATGAATGCGCTCAGCTGGCAGCCGATCAGCTGGGGCAGCATCAGCTGGTGTCTGATCAGCTGATGCCAGCTCCTCACTCTCTTGCTCAATCTCATGACCACTGTCAATAAAATCCGATTCTGAAAAATCAGAGTCCGACTCGGCGATAATGCGCAAAACATCGTCTGCTGAGTATTTTCTTTTCTGCACTCGTTTCACTCCGCTTTGAGATATCGATGCCATCTTGCCTTTTTTACATTTGTTTACATTTTGCAAGTCACGCACACGCAAGGATTAGTTTCCGAGTCAATGAGTCTAACATTCCTCCAAGCACAGAGGGAATGCCTGTGACATGCCAATGAGTTTTGTCGCCATTAACAGCTGATTGTCGCTCTCTATCCCAGGATGTCGACTTTTGTCGACATTCGCCCTCAACCCCTCCTGTTGACAAAAGTCGACATCTGCCCTAAAAGTGTTAAGGACCCAAAGTGCAATTCCATAAGTTGTGTCAGGGGACAACGGCGGGGTACTAACCTGTCTCTTTCTATTTCCTCAGAAAAGACAAAGCAACGGCACCATAAATCTGCCTGGATGACTCAAAGACCCACAACACTTTCGGGTCACTTTCTACCCTCTGGTCCCCGCTTGATGATGTCATTTACCTATCCATCACCACGTCTTTCCCAGCATCCCACTGTTTAATTTCCGGTCTGCCTCCATAAATTGTCCATCAACCCATCCTTGTGTGTCTAATGATATACTGCAATTATTTCGACATATATATGTACCTGTACTGTATGTATATATATATATATATATATATATATATATATATATATAGTGGCTGGTGGACGGCCAGGATGCCCCTTTGACACTGGGACCGGGGAAGCAGCCATGGGATGCACAGTACGTCCCCCAGAACACGTGCTGGCAGCCCTCCTGGGTTACATCGGAGCCACAGGCATGTGACTTCAGAACTCAGACCTGCTTCCTGGCCCCACCACCCAGAGGAGCTGCACGGCTTAATGAGCCTCTGTGGGCTGGAATGCAGCCACACCCAGAAGTACAGCCAATTAGGCCAATTACCACCTGGACCACTTCTGGGAGGGCAACAAAAGGAGTCTGCAGCCACTACTCAGGGCACCAGAGTCGGGAGGAGAAGGACTAAACTGCCTGGGAGGAGTAGTGGAGGAAGAAGAGTGTGTTTTGGTGACTTTCTTTTGGGGGTCTGTTTTGAGACTGTGTTGTGCCTGTGGGACATGAGCAAGATGTGTCCCAAAGGTGAAAAAAAATAAAAGTTGTTTTCATTTATTTTAACTTGCCTCCAGTGTGGGTCTGTGTCGGGTCATTTGCCCATATAGTGCCTTTACCCTTCTGGAATTCGGGGCTCCTCTATGTTGTAGGGAGGGCTCCATCTGGCAGTCTGGGGGTCTTGGCCAGGAAACCTGGTGGCCATATACCACAGTTCCTCCCCCTCAGCGAAGCCCAGTGGGGCAAAGCGTCTAGTCCCGCGAGGGTTGTTTTCTTCCCAGAGGAGCCTCTGGCATTGACCGGTCCTCAGCTTTGTCCTGGAAGATACTCCTGGGAGAACCTAGGAGGAACATTATAAACAAATGACGTCTTTTCCCCAGTTCTCCGTGGACAATCCCACCATACGTGGCCGGCTGATGGCATTCATAACAGCGCCGTCTTCCTCCAAGTTGTCTCCCCTTGCAAGACTGAAAGCAACATGGATGTTCTTTCTCTGCCCCTTTTTCCGCCGAGGAGGAGTTATCCGCCACACCTGAGCTCTCAGCTCCCTTCTCTATTTTATCAGGAGACCCCCGTTTCTCTTTTGGGATCTCCTTTTTAATCTGGGGTTTTTCTACAGTCTGAGTCTCTCTATTTGCCAAAGAGAAACCCTTTACTGTTTGGTCCCCTTTTGATTTGTAATTGACCGGTGGCGGCGTCTTCAGAACCGCATCGCTCCGGGAGACAGCACTATTCAACTGCTCTGGCTCAATCGATTCTTCCCCCGCACACTCAGTCATTATACATGACTATTTTGTAGGGCTCACAGTTATTTGGCACCTGTTAGTAATTAATCGCTGCCCCATTTCACTCTGCCTCCCTCTATTCTGTACGGTACCGGTAATACTCACCTGTACCGCTGAATTGATAAACACAGTAGGCTCCCGACCAAACCGCACAGGTAATCATCTACCCTTTTAAGAGGCGCTTCTCCCAAGTCTCCGATGATCTTCTTTATTGTTGCCAGAATCTGTAAAAAACTGTGCACGTCCATATTATTATTTCGGGCTCGTGTCATCATTACCCCTACCTTCTGGCCGGGAACCAATGAACACGCCTGTTTCTGGCATGTGTTCTGTTGGGTTGCACACAGACTTCTGGGAATTGGAGTTTTCTTTTCTGGAGGACCGGGTCGCCATCTTTGGCTGACTGCGGTCCGCCTGTATTAATTTATTGGCGGACCGATCAGTCATTTTCCAGACCTCCTTACCTTATCGTGGGGTTAGCAGTACTTCGCTTGCTTCCATGTTTGGAAAGTCCAAGTCCGTCATTTCTTCGGCGAAGCCATAAGCAGCAGGACGCAGACCTTCTTCCCACAATCCTTTGGGTTTGGTCACATGTCCCTCGCAGGCACCAGACATGCAGAAGAAGTCCCTTTGGCTCATCTGTTGGATTGAGAGCGCACCACCACCGTCGTCGGGCTTTTCTTCTGCCTCCCGCAGAGCCTCTGGATGGACTTCTTTGAGGTATGTGCACGGGACAAAATATGTTATTTTAAAGATGTTATCAATTAAATCCCTGGCACATACCTCATGGTAGTCGTCTTTCTCCGAAGGGCTTTCATGACCCGTGCAGCCGCTCCGTAGCTCATCCTGAGCGTCATCCATAATGAGTGAAATACAACATAATGATGTTGTCACTTTGCTTGACCTTCTTTTTCCCCATGATGTACTTGGAAAACGGGGTTGTGGCGATTTTTCTGCGTGCCGTGACACTGTCTTCTTGGGGTTTTCTATCCACAGAAATTTTTTCGCATGTCCTCTGCCAAACCAACGGCTAGAGAATCCTGCCAACTACGCCACTGTGACAGATAGGGAGCGCTGTCGTCCCCTTGAACCCTCAGACCAGATGCCAGACACCAGCTAAAAGTCCTAAATTATTATTAATATTATTAATATAATTAATAAATTATTTTATTTGGACAAACACATGCACAATTCCTTCTTCTCCTTAGACCGGGCTATACGGATGATATAAATCTCTGAGCCTCCCTGCAGCGTCCCCTAGCGGCCCCCATGGTATCCAGCAGGGATGTGCATTAAAACTCCAAGGTCTATGAGGCCCTGCTGGAATTTGGGGCACCTCCATGTTGCAGGGAGGGCTCAATCTGGCGGCCTGGGGATAACGTGCCAGCCATATACCACTATATATATATATATATATATATATTGTCATGCTTGGGTCACAGATTTGCACAGAGACACAGGAGGTCGTAGAAACAAGAAGGATTTTTATTCAAACACTGCAAACACATGAGCTTAAACGTGCTCCATGACAAGTCAGAGATGACAGTTCCGCTAGGAGCAGAGAGAGAGATAAAAGCAAACAATCAATTTCCAATCTGACAGGTGCTGCGCACGGCTTTTAAGACGGCGGAGTACCGCGTGAGTCTTATATTACGCGTTATAGTGCAAGGATAAAGAGCAATGTGAGGGTAGTCTGTGTTTCAGGCTTTGTGGTTTTCCCAGGGGCGTTTGTCTCTATTTGGGGTGCGATCAGCCCTCCAGCTCACAATATATATATATATATATATATATATTGTGGAGGCTGGCCCAGACACAGACAGGCGGACACGTTCATTTCACCCACAAACAAATTTATTTACAGCAATACACACAAATGCACACAAAACCCCCAAAGTCCCCAAAGTCCTGGCCACACAATGCCTTACTTTCTCTTCTTCAGGCCGCCTCCTTGCCTCCTCCAGCAAGCTCAGTCCTCTCCGCTCCTGACTCTCGCCCTGAATGAAGGGAGGCGGCCCCTTTTATTATCACCCAGATGTGCTCCAGGTGGGTTCCGGCAATCACCCGCTGACACGCCCCTGTGTGGTGGAAGTGCCAGCTGCATCCCCGGAAGCACTCCGGGTGTCCCTGCTCCATTGTGGAAAGCATACCCCCAGACACAGACAGACCAACACCAGAAAGTCCAAAACACACTTCTTAATTTATATTTTTCGCACCACAATGCCTTCAATCACCAACTTTCTCCACTGTCTTCTTCTTCTTCTTTCTCTCTTTTGACCTCCTCTCTCCTCCTCACAAGCTTTGTCTCCTTCCTCCCAACTCTGGCTCATCTACTGGAAGGAGGCGTCCCCTTTTATCATGACCCGGACGAGCCCCAGGTGCTCCCCTTGACGTCACTTCCTGGTGTGGTGGAAGTGTCATATATAGTGGAGAAACAACACAACACAGCATAAAGGTTTGGGGTTTTAGCACCGTATACTGCAACAGAAAACAGTAACGTCTCCACGTATTTTACAAGGTCAAAATAAAGACATAGTATGAAGGGAAGATGGACAATTTATACAGGGGAACTGGAGATTAGAAGGTGGAATGCTGGGAAAATCGTGATGCAGGATGGGTGATTGACATCATCATTGTAGAACTGGAGGGGAGAAGGGAACCCGGAAGTATGGCTGAGAAAACAAGAAATGTTAGTGTGCTGCCATTTTCCCTTGGCACGACCTGTCACGATGCGGCCTGGGTCCTTAAACTGTTCCCCATGCACTCGTGCGTGACATGTCCCCCCCTCCAGCCCAGACCCACCAGGTCAGTCGACCTGAACGGAGAGGTCATGAGCCCGTGAGAGGGCATCCGCGTTGGCTTGAAGGTTACCCCAACGATAAGTGATGGTGAACTTATACGGCTGCAGGTCCAAAAACTATCTGGTAACCCGAGGATTCGAATCCCTGTGAAGGACCATTCATTGGAGGGCGGCATGGTCCGTCACCAGGGTGAACTCCCGACCCAACAGGTAGTACCACAGGTGAGTTACCACCCACTTGATAGCCAGGGCTTCCCATTCCACCGCCACATACCTCGTCTCCCGGTCCAACAGTTTCCAGCTCAGGTAAATCACAAGGTGTTCAACACCGTCGATACTTTGGCTCAACACGGCACCGAGGCCAGTGTCCGAAGCATTGGTCTGGAGGAGAAAAGGAAGTGAAAATTTAGGTGTTCTCAAAATGGGTGCTGACGTGAGGGTCATTTTTAGGTCACTGAATGCTCGCTCCGTTACTTCATTCCACGCCACATTCAAAGGGGCCTTCTTCTTTGTCAAGTCTATCAAGGGTGCTGCCCTCTCTAAGAAACGAGGTGCAAACCGGCGGTAGTAACTCGCTAACCCCAAGAAAGAGTATCGGACGGGGCCATTCCAGGATGTCCTTTATTTTTGAGCACTGCGGTTTCACCATCCCCCTCCAACCAGGTAGCCCAAATATTCTGCCTCGTTCAACCCAAAGAAGCACTTCCAGGGTTTGATACATAGGCCGGCTTTCGCTAACGTCAGGAGGATTGTGTAAACCTGCAACACATGTTCCTTCCAGGTGCCGGAAAAGATGACAACGTCATCGAGGTAGGTGGTACAATAGGACTGGTGGGGCTATAGCACTCTGTCTACCAGGCGCTGTAAAGTCGCTGGCGCCCCGTGCAGCCCAAATTGGAGGACCTTGTATTGCCAGTGTCCGCTAGTAGTACTGAAGGCAGTTTTTTCTTTAGCGAATGCCGTTAAGGGAATTTGCCAGTAACCTTTGGTCATGTCAAGAGTTGTCAAATTCCGGGCCGATCCCAACCTCTCGAGGAGCTCGTCGACTCAGGGCATGGGATAAGCATCAAACTTGGAGACCTGATTAAGACATTAGAAATCGTTGCAAAACCTCCAAGAGCTGTCCCAAAAATGGGACTGGACCACGGCCTTTGGCTTTCTTTCATAATGCCCATGTCCAACATCCGTTGGACCTCTAACTCCACTTCAGCCCTTTTTGCCTCCGGGAGGCAATAGGGTCGTTCCCTGGCAACCACCCCCGGGTCTGTCACAATATCGTGCTGAATTAGCAAGGTCCGGCCTGGTGCTTCACTGACCACCTCTGGGACAGACAGGATCGCTCCTTCGAGCTCCTGTCGTTGGTTGTCATTCTGCAAATTCAGGTGATACACCTTCTCGCTCGGTCGACGGTTTGGCTGGCTTACCAAATAGTCGACAAGCCCCTTTCTTTCCTTAACCTCATATGGGCCCTGCCAATGGGCCAGCAGTTTCGAGTGGGAGGTGGGCACAAGCACCAGTACGCAATCTCCCAGCTGAAATTCGCGCAGGGAGGAGTTCCGGTTATAATTCCGGGCCTGCGCTGCTTGAGCCCGAGACATGTGATTTTTTAGTATAGGCCAGATTTTGTCTAATCAATCGTATAATTGCGCGATATACTCCAACAAGTTTGTGGAAGGAAGTGCCTCCCCTTCCCAGCCTTCCTTTAGTAAGTCCAAAATACCCCGGGGTTGGCGCCCATAGATTAGTTCAATTGGGATAAACTCCGAAGAGGCTTATGGCACCTCCCGGTAAGCAAAAAGGACTAAGGGCAGTAGTTGGGCCCAGTTCTGTCTGTGCTGACTACCTTGCGGAGCATCTGCTTAAGGGTCTGGTTAAACCTTTCGACCAGCCCGTCTGTCTGTGGGTGATAAACGGACGTTTTAAATGCCTAATACGGAGTAACTTGGCCACCTCCCTGAACGTATCCAAAGTAAAGGGCGTACCTTTTTTCGTAAGGACTTCTTTAGGTATGCCCACTCGGGAAAATAGCCCTACCAATTCCCGTGCGATATTTTTTGCATTAGCAGCTCGCAGGGGAACTGCTTCTGGGTACTGTGTGGTGTAATCCACTGTGACCAATATGTATTTATGGCCTCGGGCCGAATGCTCTAGGGGTCCTATGAGATCGACTCCGATCCTCTCAAAGGGCACATCAATAAGGAGAATCGGGACTAGAGGAGCTTGGTCCTTCTGGGGAATCTGCCGTAACTGACAGACTGAGCAAGACTGACAGAAACGGTGGACATCCTCGTTGATCCCGGGCCAATAAAACCAGAGCTTTATCCTCTCCAGCGTCTTTTCAGCTTCAAGGTGGGCACCTAAGAGGTGGGCATGTGCTAGGTCGTAGACCTCCCGCCGGTAGGTTCGCGGCACTAACAGCAACTTCTGTACCTCACCTTCGTGTTCCGTAACTCGGTACAACAAGTCATTTTCTAAAAAATGACCTAGTAGTGTCCTGGTAGTGTGGAATCTAGCGATGCTATGTCATCTACGGATACAACAGCATTCCGAGCAAACCTCAGGGAATCGTCATTCCACTGCTCTCTTTTAAATGACGGTGGCATAGAGCGAAATTGAAAGTCTATGCCAGCAAGTACATTGGGTGCACGGTCCAGAGCAGCGCCTGCTGGCCCTGGAACCCCACCCGGTTGTACTTCCAGGTCAGGGTCCATCGCCAAAGAGTGTCCCCCCGGGCCGCCCACGTCATCAATTGTTGCCGATGAGCACGGCATGGGAGCAGTAGGGATGGTCCCTTGACCATCCATAATTAGACCCAGCTTGTGTATAGAAGTGGTGACAGTTTTACCACATTTATTTTTGGACCAGTCTTGTCCCAATATAACCGGATAGGGGGCTCAGGCAACACCGCAACCAATAGCTGTTTTGGAGTCCCCTTCCAAGTTATAAAACACTTTGCGGACCTGTATGACCTGGTCTCTCCATGCACGCATGTTACGTTCATCGGTGAGCAACAATGGTAATAATGCTCCTGGAATCAAACAAAGCCACAACCGAATGCCCATTTACCAACACCACTCCCTTATCAGTGACCACCAGAGGGTTTGACAGTGCACAATACCTCTCTCCTCTCACGTAGCTGCAGTCCGTAGGTTCTGCGTTGAGGGGACAGGTGGGAAGGATGTGCCCCACCTCACCACACTTGTAACAGCGCAGCGGGGTGGACACCCAGTCTCGTGGCTTCGCCGGTGGCTCCGCAGCGACAACACGACAGGTGGGCTCCAGGTCAGCAGCCCATCCCTGTCGGGCCCCATGAGCAGGTTTCTAAGAACCCTTGATTTGGTTCATCGCCATTTGTCGCTCAACAACCTCTAGGAGCCTGTTCACATCCCAGAATGGGTGTCTCTGGACCTGCTGGGCGAGGTAGTCTGGCATAGCATAGATTAACGTTTCGCAGGCTACCTGCTCGACCACTTGGCAGGCTTGATTGCCATCTGGCCGAAGCCAACGTCCGAGTTTGCTCCAGCGCTCGAATGCCTGGGCCCTAGCCGGGAGGTCAGGGTTCAACTTCCAGTGCTGCCATACCCTCGCCTAATGGCCGGAGGTGACACCGTAGCGTTTATATAATTCTGCTCTCAGGAGGTCATATTGGGAGGCTTCCTCCTCAGGGAGGTTGTGATAGGCCTGCTGCGTTGGGCCCTTCAGGTAGAGAGCCAGGATGGACACCCACTCCGATCGTGGCCACTGATTCCTCGTCGCCGTCCTTTCAAAGACGGTCAGGCATGCTTCCAGATCGTCGGCTTCTGTGAGAAGGACGATGGGGGGTGGTGGAGGCCGTGCGGGTTCCAGCTTCGCTGCCTCCGCGGCCGCTAGCCACCTCTTTGTCTCAGCAAGCTCCACCTTGGTGGCGGCTTGGTCTACTTTGACCACCTGGAGCTCGTTCGCCAGAGTAACACTGCGTTCAAGTCCTACCCTTCAGACATCTTCGGGCTCAATCCTGTGGACTACGCCAATCTCTGAAGAAACAACACAACACAGCATAAAGCTTTGGAGTTTTAGCCCCTGTGACAGATAGGGGGCGCTATTGCTCCCTTGAACCCTTGTCCAATACGCCAGACACCAGATAAAAGTCCAGAAGTAGACTATTTTTATTCTGCACAGTGCACAAAGCACCCTCTCCTCCACAATACTCATTAAACCAATCAATACAATAACAATAGTCCAATCCACCACTCCCAGAGCTGTTGCCACCCTTCCACCCAGCTCAGCTCGCCGTCTGGGAGGTCCCACAATCCTTTTATATTCCCTGACCCGGAAGTGTTCCAATCCACAGTCCATGTGATCTCCTATTACTTCCGGGTCAAATAAAAAGTCCTTTTCTTCACCCCAGAAGCGCGTCATTCCCCTTGTCCATGTGACTTGGACGTACTTCTGGGGTGTAGGGTAAATAAGCCTTGTTCCTCCCTGCAGCATCATCTAGTGGCCCCCACAGTATCCAGCAGGGCTGTGGATAAAGACTCCAATGTCCATGATGCCCTGCTGGTCTTCAGGGCACCTCCATGCTGCAGGGAGAGCTTGGGTCCTTAAACTGCTCCCCATGCGATCGTGTGTGACAATATATATATATATATATATATATATATATATATATATATATGTATATATTGTGAAACCTGGCCCCGGCACAGACAGACGGACATCATTTTTGCACCCACACACCGTTTATTTACACTATTTACAACAATATAATCGTCACGTGCACTCACGAACCCCAGTGCCTCTTGCACCGAATCCCCCAAAGTCCAGGGCCCACAGTCTCTGTGCCTTTGTCCTGGCCGCCTCCTGTCCGCTCTCCAGCTCAGTCCTTCTGCCTCCCGACTTCCACCAATGACTGGAGGGAGGCGGCCCCTTAAATAAGGCCCCGGATGAGCCCCAGGTGTTTCCGTCTCTAGCCACGCCCAAGCGTGGCGGAAGTATCGGCTGTCTTCCTGGCAGCTCTCCGGGTGCCACACAAAGTCTTCCCCCCGGCACTTCCTGGTGTGGCGGGAGTGTCGGGTTCCCGGGATAATCAGGCACCGGGGCGCCGCCTGGCGGTGGCCACGGGTCCCTACAGGGCTGGGCTTCAAAGCCCTGTACCTGAGGCCCCTTGCCTAACCAGGACGGACGCCCCCACTCTGTCTGGAGGAGGCACTCGCCTCCTCCGGTCCTCCAAGGCGTCCCGGCCGGGCTCCTGCCCCGACCGGCAACCGCACGGGATAAACCGGCATCGGGCGCCGCCTGGCGGTGACCACGGGCCCCTACAGGGAAGGGCTTCCATGCCCTCAACCCGTGGCCCCCAACAGAACCAGGACGGACGCCCCCTCGCGGTCTGGAGGAGGCACAAGCCCTCCTCACGTCCTCCTATGCGTCCCGGCCGGCTCCCGCCGCCGGGGCCACAATATATATATATAAATATATTGTATATATATATATATATAATGTCTGTTTTTCAAGCCTACACTGTTAAAGCAATCTCTGCCAAAATTTGCACAACTCCTTCATTTGATCAGTGGATGAGCGAAGACTATATCCTGACCCAAAATGTACCTGATATATCAATATTTTGAGGTAAAAAACTGTACCTAGGATATGATACATTGACTGTAGTGGGAGGGGAGTTTATGCAAATAAGGGCACATCACAAGTGATTCATGGGCCACATGAAAGGCAACACTGACTTCTACTGTGGATTTACACCTGAGGAAAGGGTAATGTCCTGGTTAGGAAAACCATATGTAATCATGTTTGCCTTATGAGGTGTGAAATGAAAAGAGTTAAGACTTAAGTTTGTCAAAGATGCATGAAGAGATGATATTAATTGGTTAGTAAGTGCTATAAGCCTCCAGTGCCAGTGCCAGATGCTGTGGTCAATCCTCAACAGGCTGGTGGACAAACAAAAACCTACAAATTCTGACAAACTCCAAGCATTGATTATACATTGATTATGGGCTGCCATCAGTCAGTATTTGACCCAGAAGTTGATTGACAGCATGCCAGGGCGAATTGCAGAGGTCTTGAAAAAGAAGGGCAAATGCTGCAAATATTGACTCTTTGCATAAACGTAATGTAATTGTCAATAAAAGCCTTTGAAACTTACGAAATGCTTGTAATTATACTTCAGTATGCCACAGAAACATCTGACAAAAAGATCTAAAAACACTGAAGCAGCAAACTTTGTGAAAACCAATACTTGTGTCATTCTCAAAAGTTTCGGCATTCAATTCATTAAATCGGCCACCTACCTATAAACGTTGCTGTTCATATCACATTCAAGTAAAATCAGTGTGTTAGAACTTTATTGTCTGTCTATGGCTATAGTAAAAAAAAACACACAGTCTTGCAAAATAAAACAGAAATACTTGCATTTATGACATAAACAAGTGAAAATCATTAACCCATTGAAAATAATATCAATCATTTTTATTCAAATTATACCTTATTCCAACTGATTATCCTTTTCACTTCTGAAGGATACACTTTCATGCAAAAGTTTGTTTTGCAGTGATCATCAATACAAGCCAAGTCACTCAGAAAACCATTTTAATACAGGAATGTTTTAATGATGTTCAATTGTATACTGCATGTTCAGGCTAGAGCAGCTCCACTGATCTACTTATTATTGGACTAAGAACTTTATCCAAGAACAGACTGGTGAAGTGACACACCCATGGCCATACAATGTTAGTAGCAGAATCTGAACCCACAACCTCAAGGTTTGAAGTGCCATATCTTAACCACTTCACCACTCTGCCTGCCAATATTATTAGCTTTGGTGAACGTCTTACAAATATTGTATAGAAAAAGTAATTAGTTTCATAGTATTACTGATGGGATAAACTGACAACACTATAACAAAGGCTAATGTCTTATGAAAATTTCCAGAAAAAGCTGGGTAACACAGCTAGTACAAAACAGACAATGCTTGTTTAGGGCAAACTGAGCACTATCCCATTTTCCTAGGTTTTCAAGTGGCACGCAATACCTGTTAAAAGAGCAATCTTAGAAAATAAGCCACACTACCTCTTGTTATATTTTACAATTAACTACCAAAATTTTATCAAGTTGAACCGTCTGCAGGTTCCATCAATAACAACAAAATTTATTTCTATAGCACATTTCCATACACAAGATTTAGCTCAAAGTGCTATAGATGCAAGAAAAGAAAAACAAATTAAATTAGATAAAAAATTTCAGCTGAAAAGGCATCCAAAAGTGCACCTAAGCTTGTAACCACAACTTGACTTCTGGCTGACTCTGATGGACAAAAATAACATACCTATAAATAGACAAAAGATCTTCAACTAAATAGGAGCCGAGAGCCAATTACCCTTAAAACCAGGTGCACATATTCCTTCTGTCTCTTTGGAGCAGACAGCCGACCCATTTTATTTGGAACTGGAGGCTGAGCAACTTTGCTGGAAGAAAGGAAACATTTTCTTTGGGCCTGGTTGCTACTCTCTATACAGTCTTGGAGCTGGGCTTCCTAAACAAGCTCTGAGAACACTTCTTTTTAAACTCTGTGCTGGTAACTTGGAAGACTGAGAAGAAGCCTTACTTCAAGAGGGCACTTAAACTTCTATAAACTTAGGTCAGGAAGAGTCAAGATTTTCCAAATGAAGTCACAGCAGTCATGGCAAAGAGTCTAACAGCAGGCTGAGAAAGATGAATACAGACTCCACAGATAAAGAACCATATGACAAAGAGTGCGCTGCAACACAAGCATAGGTCACCACTTGCAGCAATAAGTCCCACACAGGTTCACACAATTTTTTTAAAGGCTTGGTATTGAAAAAAGGTTTATGTGTGCCAGTCTAAACTCCATCTATGCAGGCAGTGTGGTGTGGTGGTTTAGGCTTTGGACTTCATACACTGAGGATGTGGGTTTGAATCCCACTACTGACACCATAGTGAAACTCTGAGCAAGTCCCTTGAGCTGTCTGTGCTCCAATTGGAAAACCAAAAGAAATGGAGTCAGCACTGTACTTAAGATAAAAATGGAGCTGTATATGACTGCTATGGACTCATAGCACTCACAAATAGGATTGTGATATTTTCTATCATAGCAAAGTGAAGTAGAATAAATTGTACCGTAAAACATACAAGTTTTCAATACACAATGTAAAAATTAATTGTGCTGTAACTTTATTTTAATTCCATTTTTATGATTACTACCATGAGTCACCCAATGCATCATACCACAGTTCTGCTTTGTAAAGAATTTAGTTTTTATTATTATTGGTGAGAAAGGTGCATTGATGTTGGCCTCTGCATAATCTGAGAAACAAAGCTAGGCATTGTACAGTTTGTATTGTAACCAGTAAATTATATCTAGCTTAGTTTTTTTTTTTTTTGCCAGCATAACACCTAAAACACCTTCCATGTTTCAAAGAATCTGTTGTTGGACTAGGATATTATTTTGTTCTTCACAATTTGCTCACATCTCAACATTGCCTTCAGGTAGGCAAACTAATTACACCTCTCATGTAACCATATGGTGGTGGTATATAGAATTTTAACCACCACAAAAAACTGCCTCTGTCCCTAATCTCTTTTAGAAAGCTGTGAGATGGTGTTACAACAATTGGAATTCACTAATATACTAACAGCAATATGTCTGCATAATGCCTCACTGTGATTGTGACAGCCAAGTCAGAACTGTTCTTTCTTTTTAATTTTCTTGCTTTGTAGTCATTCCAGTGTGTGTTCTGAGCAAAGTATGCGTATATTTATTTATTTACTTACTTATCTTGGGAAAAGTCACACAAGTTGGTTAAAGCATACTTTTTATTAAGAACACTTATCAAGTTCCTAAATTCCCTTAAAGGGCTCCACAGTTCCTGGAAGAATGGATAAACAGAATATGGAACTTGCTCCTTCTGTGGGCTCACTTTAGAATCTGTAACGACTTCTCTAGCTCTGTAGGACAGTGCAGTGATTAGATCTGCTACTTCGCAATTCAGAAATTTTCAGCAAAAAAATGTGGCAAATTTTTAATTCTGTGCAACTTTAAAGTGTCTTGGTCAGTTTGATCAAAAGACCCATGAGGTAACTGTTTCTATTTTTATTTAGGATTTCAAACTTCTATTTGTTGTAATTACCATTTTCTAGGCTTATAGGGTGAAATAACACTTCTTTATATAAATACACTAATTACAACAAAGGCAACCTATCAAGAAAGAAAGTCGATAGCCATTAAAGAACATTTTGCATAACTATCCTATTTTAGATCCGGTAAACACAAAGTAATATAAACATGTCAGAATATGAGAAGTATAGTTGAAGATGTGTAATATATTTCAGTAGAGTAATCAGAAAACCATTCAACTAACATATCATTTTCTAAAATAGACTTCATACATTAAATGTAACCAGTGAAATGTTTTCCAAGGCGAGAGGGACATTTAACAAACATAATTTTTAAAAGAGGTTCTGAAAACAACACTGGCAAGTAAAACACATACACAAAATGCACTAAGACATACATTGCTCTTTAATCCAGATTTTTATTTGTAATTTATATAAATTATTTGCTACTTCTCTGAAAACATTAGTGCATCCTCCTCCAGTATTTCCAATCCCTAACACTGTTCTTGTTTCTGATTGTTCTTTTGGAAATTTCCTTTAAATCTGCTAGCCTTTTATAATGTCTGCAATTTAATTATACTAATTAATCCACATATCAGTAATGAAAGTGAATACTCACATAATTCAAAACATATGCAGTTTTTGGTAAATTTTTTACTGCTACATACATTTTTCAGGAATCTTTGAATAGTGTAGAAATTTGAACTATGTTGAAAGGTGGTGTCGAATGAGGGTGACAAATTACGGGGTGCTTTTGCAATTTGTGTGTTTTCACTGTTTTTGACTCAGTTTTTCTGTATGGTGCATGCTGCATTATTGTATATAACCAAACAGCAACATTAGATATAATATTTGAATAAACCTTAATATCCAGTGCATACATTAAAGTATTGTGTGTAACTCTGCATACAGACGAACAGCAGCAACAATCAGAAGACCCAAGGAAGGAGGGAAAGACAAGATGGCATCCTGACCAAACTCAGTGGTGCCCAAACCAGCTTCCAGTCCCTTCATCCTGCTGACTAAACTCCAGTCCATAGAATCAACCTGAACAATCTTCACTGTTGCATCTGCTCTCACAAGGAGGTGTTCTGCTTGACAGAGATCTGACTAAGCCCAAACTACCCAGACACTGCCTTTCAAAACTCGGGGCTTTTTTGTACACTGCTGTGACAGCAACTCGGCGTTCACTCACAAGACAAAGTGAGGTGGTGTGTGCTTTGTAATGCTGAAGTGGTCTCCCAGTCCTGTTCTCCTGTCTTGCAATACATGACAATCAAGTGCCTGTCATTTTACATGCCAAGATAGGTTTTGTTAGTGCTACTCACAGCTGTTTATGTTCCACTGGAAGCTCTGGCTGTGGTTGAGGAAGGCAAGCACTGCACCACCCTTTGTAAGAAAGACAGGCAGAAATTTCCTGCCTCAATGACTATTAGACCATCAAGTTAACCGCATTGGTGATGAAGTGTCTGGAGAAACTGTTCATGTTAACCACAACATCTCTGCTATCCTGGATCCACTAGGTTGCATACCAGCATAAGAGATCTGTAGATATGGCCACTTCCCTCACCCAACACACTTCTCTGGGAAATCTGTAAAGGTAAAACACCAATGTCAGGATTACTACCTATGCCATTAACTACAGCTCTTCCTTCAACGCCATTGTGCCCTCTAGTCCAGTGTTAAGACTCTTGGTCTGAGTAGCTCAATTTGTGGTTGAGTGTTTGAATTCCTGAGATAGAGGTCCCATTCAGTGTGAACTGACAAAAATAACATTCCATGCTATTCACCAACATTGGGGCTCCACAAGGCTTCTATCTCAGCCCACTACTACACAGTCTTTTTACTTATGACTGTCTAGCAACACAAGGGCAACAACATCATCAAGTCTGCAGACAACACCACTGTGATTGGCCTCATCAGCAACAATGATGGAGCTCCCCTCAGGTGGCAGGTAAAAAACCTGACTGTATGGTGCTATAACAACAACCTCCTCCTGAATGTCGACAAAATGAAAAGCAGGTCATTATTTACTTCAGAAAGAACAAAGGTAGTCTTGCTCAACTCCACATAAATAGCTCTCCTGTCCAGATAATGAACAACTTCTGCTTCCTAAATGTCCAACCAACCAACCTTTTGTGGTCTGTCAACACCACCTGCATACTCACAAGTGTTCAACTGAAGTTGTTTTTCCTGAGGAGGCTAAAGAGCTTTGGGTGGGAATCAAACACTGTTAACTCTG
Organism: Polypterus senegalus; assembly: GCF_016835505.1. NCBI lineage: Eukaryota > Metazoa > Chordata > Cladistia > Polypteriformes > Polypteridae > Polypterus > Polypterus senegalus. Next base: position 68,634,827 of record NC_053170.1, on the reverse strand, counting down.
CTCTTTGAAATATCTTGACTGGGAACATCACCGTGTGGATAAGTAACCTGACTTGCCAGGATCACAAACTCTTCCAAAGGACTGTCTATACAACATCCAGTGCCACCTGTTATGGGAAAATCTGACTGTATTAATGTCAGGTAAATGCTTTGCATTTAAAAAGTCAAGTCTGTTTAGATTTGTCTTTGCTATGCCACTCACCCAATTGGCATTTTACCTCATTTTTCTTGTATTCTATCCCAGGATTCCAGCTCTCAGTGACATTCACGTAAACCATAATAGGAACTGATTTCATATTACTCACTGTCTGGTCCCTGACCTTAGAAAATTTTACAAAGAGTAATATTGCATTAAGGACAATAATTCCAAAAGTAATCTAACTTGCCAGGATCACAAACTCTTACTCAAATATCTGAGTAATGTGAGCCTTTCTAACACTTATAAAAATCCTGAAGGTGTTAGATATTATTGGTATGTATAAATGTGGAGTTCTGGATCAAACATGCAATATATGTAAAAATTAATCAGAACATCAGTGATTTATGCTTTAAAAGGCTTTACAAACATATATGTTCTAAATTTGCCACATTTACATAATTACACATATATTTAGGCTACATTTATATAAATACTAAAAAAGAACATTACCTTATGAGAATTATATTTAAGCTGTGCCACAATTTACTTTTGAAATGTAAAACATTAAGAGACAAACTTCAAAGTAAAACAGAGCTAGAAGTCCAGAAAATTATATTTTATGTTAACAAGACCTTGTCAAAATGTCCTAGTTGCAGAACAATGGCCATTTAGGGAAACTAAATTGTTTATTGGAGTAAATCTAATAAATAAGCAAGAAAGTTTTGTCATCACAACACAATCACCTAGTGAGAAGAAGTATAAATATCCAAAAACTACAGTTTCAGTGATTAATACAAAATTTAAATGAATCAACATGATTTAAAAACTTAAGGAATATCCTAAAACAGTAAATTCTAATTTAATTCAGAAAGAATTATATATCAAGATTGTGAGAAATATGGCAACACTGTCACATCATCCACATGTAATCAAGGCTGATATTCTAAGTGGAATCAGAAAGGGAGAGGATGTTTTTTTGCACATAGACCAATGATTTCCAATGAACTCCCTTACCAATTCAAACGACTTCAATTTTCAGTACATCTTGCATTTGCAATATCCGTAGATAAAGCACAAGGACAGCCACTTAAAGTTACTGGAGTTTCCCTCAAAGAACCATGCTTTTCACACAGTGAGTTCCAGAAAAGGATCAGGAAAGAATTTATTTTTTCTTGCTCCTAATGTCGAAACGAAAAACGTTGTGTATCATAAGGCACTCTAAATGATTCGTAGCAACTACAATCCATTATTCATTAGAAATGGCACCTCGACTTTTGAACAATATTCGAATAATAAATTAATTGCCAAATAATAAATTTACTTTTATCTAACCCGAGCAACAGCTGGGCATCCCCGCTAGCACAATGATAAAAAAGAGAAGCCACCACACCCTGCTGATCTCTGTTTGTCTGTAAAAATGGGTATATTTACACAAAAGCGGGATAAGGTGAGTAACCTACTTAAAGCTGGAACCTAGGTACTTAAAAAACTCTCTTTACATGTGCAAGAATGTTGATGAAGTTTCCATTTGGCAAAATGTTTCAGCATCATGAAGCTTGTGACAATAGATGGCGCTATAACAGAGCTTAACCTGACACAGACAGACACGGGAGGCACACTTATAAAAATGCAAGTTTTTATTTTATTTTCTTTGCCTGTGGGCAATGCCTTCCCTGTTCCCACAGACACAACACAGTCCCAATAAGCACAAGCACTATCCCAATCACAATCACAATACTTTCTCTTCCTTTCTCATTCATTCCTCTCTGGCAAGCTTTGTCTCTCTCCTCCCGACTCTGGCTCCCAGAGTGGTGGCTGCTGGCTCCTTTTATAATGCACCCAGAAGTGCTCCAGGTGCTTGATGACCTAGTTCCAGCAGCACTTCCGAGTGTGACGGAAGAGCTGCTCTGTATGGCTCAGCAGTAGCTACAGCAAACCCTGGTGGCGCCTACGGATCCCAACAAGGCTGCACCAATCTCCAATTCCCATGAAGCCCTGCGGGAGTCCTAGGCACCATTGCAACCCAGGGGGACTGTCATCTAGCATTCCGAGGGGAGGTACTGTCCTGACCAGGCTTGCTCCCCCAGTTCATACAGTGAAGAGGCATCCCGAGCCGGACAAGGACTCCAGCCGTCTGTGACAAGCTATAAAAAAAGAGTTATACATCATCATCAACCGCCATGAATACAGGCAACCACAGAGCCTGTGATAATTTTCTTGTGTTTAATAAATAAGTTTAGTCCTTCATGTGATGTGAAGTAAATAACATTCATCACCTTTTACATCCCCAAGTTGAGACCCCAAAGATTTAACATATGGACCATGGACACTGCATCACCCAATCACGCTGTTTCAACACATCTATAACAAACAGCTAGATCAAAACTAAACTGTCACTGTCTTTATTGAACTGCACGCAGAACACTGTTTCCTGCTTGGCTGTGTGATTGCACCCTGCAAAAGAATTTCATTCCAGTACGTGTGCTTCTAGCCTTACACCCAGTGCAGCTAGTATGATAATAATGCAGGTAAGCTTACGTCAGTAAAATAAGTATTGCATTAGGTTACTCTTTACTGTATAAAGTAATCGGACTATGTAATGCAGATACTCTCGACACTATTTCTGAGACTGTGCTGCTGAGCTTAGCAGTGTACTTTCAATTCATTAATATAAAATTGTCGATTTCTGAAATATTGAGACAGATTATTTCAACCAGAAGAAGGAAAAATGCAATTGCTTTAGAAAATTTACCTTGTGGACATTTCTACCCATGGCTACTGAAAGTATATGTGAAGGTAAGCAGGCGAACAGATACAGTATGTGCAGACCACAAATTCCATAAGCGTAACTCGGTTAAGGGTTTACATAGCTATATAACTGGGATAAGAAATCTATGTGTGTTAACCTGGTTTCCTAGAGACCAATATCCCAATATTCTTGATTAGTGGCATTTGAGAAGCTGCGTATCTGTGAATAACCATTAAAGTGCATGTAAACACACTCGTTGGTGTTACACCTAAGTGTTGTCTTGTTGGAATTAATCACATTGCTCAGTCTTTTTTGCCAACCAATAATTGCCACAAATTCAACATTTATTTATATAGTACATTTTCATACAAATAATGTAGCTCAAAGTGCTTTACATGATGAAGAAAAGAGAAATAAAAGATAAAAAAGAATTAGAATAAGACAACACTAATTAACATAGAATAAGAGTAAGGTCCGATGGCCAGGGAGGACAGAAAAAAACAAAAAAAAAACTCCAGACGGCTGGAGAGAAAAAATAAAATCTACAGGGGTTTCAGGCCACAAGACCGCCCAGTCTCCTCTGGGCATTCCACCTAACATAAATGAAACAGTCCTCTTTGTATTTAGGGTTCTCATGGAAGGACTTGATAATGATGATCAAGTAGACTTCTGGCTTTTAATCCATCAATGTAGGAACATCACAGTGCTTTGATTAGGTGGTGGTGGCGCAGATCGCCACCACAGAAAACCGGGAGAAGAAACAGCAGAGAGAGTAGGAGTTAGTACGGAATTCAGAAACCAACAAGAAACTTGCCTATGATCATCTTTTCCCTGTGACATTAGAAAATCTTGGTCTGATGATGTGCTGCCCCTGTCCCTGTCCCTGATGTGCTGTCCCTGTGACATTAGAAACTCTTGGTCTGATGATGTGCTGCACTTCTGTGCCTTAACAGGTCTTACAGCATTAAAAGTCAGCTGTAAAATTTTCTGTAATGTTTTGAATGTATGTTCCTTCCGTCTCCTGTTTTGAAGTGAGTATATTCAGATTAAGAAATAGGCAATAGTCTGCAAGCTAGAAGTACCTGTTTCTCAGGGAGCAACTGATTCTGGTAAAATACAGAAGTTGGTAAAAAATACTGTATCTATGAATAGGGGAATTGAAGAAGTACAGTGCTACTCTATATCATTGTGCTCATGTTTTAGTTGTCAGATCATGCTGGCAGTTCTGCAGAACATGTTTTATGAACCTGTAGAAGACTTCTGACCACACATTTGGTATATATTGTGAAAGATGAGAAAGGGGTTCCAGTTTACTTATAATATGTATCCTTAGTGGCATTTATCTGTACATGCATTTTTAGCATCAACTTAAAGTGAGCCTTCAGCTTTGACAACAGTATCTTTCTGGTCTCTATTGTTTTTGGGAGGGGTTTACCCTCTATCATTCAGGAGGTGCACCGCACCCCTTGCCAGAGGCAGATTTAGGTACAGACAACATAGGCAGCACCTTGCTAGGCGTGGCACTGGGTGACCAAACCAAAAAATTCAGAATGGTGATTATTACGTGGGGCATCTGTTGGTCAATAAAGATTCATGGATCTTGACTTTGCTGACGATGCTGTGATCTTCGTGGAGTCAATGGAGGCTCTAATCGGGGCACTCGAGAGACTGAGTGAGGAGTCTGAGTGTCTGGGCTTAATAGTGTCCTGGATAAAACCAAGATCCAGGCCTATAATGACCTCTTGGGCATTGCCATCAGCAGTGTGTCTGTTTGCGGAGAGAGTGTTGACCTTGTTGAGAGGTTTACTTACCTTGGCAGTGGCATTCATGTCTCTGGTGACTCTTCCTATGAAGTCAGTAGACGGATTGGGAGAGCATGGGGGGTAATGAGGTCACTGGAAAGGGGTGTGTGGTGCTCCTGATATCTATACAAAAGGACGAAGGTCCAAGTCTTTAGAATCCTGGTGCTTCCTGTCTTATTATATGGTTGCGAGACATGGATGCTATCCAGTGACCTGAGACAAAGACTGGACTCCTTTGGTACCGTGTCTCTCCTTAAAATCCTTGGTTACCATTGGTTTGACTTTGTGTTGAATGAGCGGTTGCTCATGGAGTCCCGAATGAGGGGACATTACCTGCATTGTGAGGGAGCATCAGTTACGGCACTACGGCCATGTAGCGCATTTCTCCGAGGGTGATCCAGCTCATAAGATCCTCATTGTTGGGGACTTGAGTGGCTGGACTAGGCCAAGGGGTCACCCATGTAACACCTGGCTGAGGCAGATAGAGGATCATTTCCGGAGGTTGGGACTGGACCGTGTGTCTGCGTGGGGGGTTGCAAACTGGGATCCCGAGCTGTTTCATTGTGTAGTGGGTACGGCAATGAACTGTACCAGTGCATGCGCTCCAACTTGACTTGACTTGATTGCAGCCTGAGCTAGTTAATCTAGTGCCAGAATCATTTATGAAACTTAACAGGCACATGCTCCATAAAGTCTGCGATATGGACAAAGAAGGTACCAATTATGTAATTGAAGGAGTGTGCACTCAAGACACCAAGGTAGACACACTCGTCACAGTGGTCCACGAAGTCTAGTAATATTGTTTGAGTGCTGTTTATGAAAGATAAGGGGTGCACACTCCATAAATTCCATGGTATGTACAAAGAGAGGTGCCATTTATTTAACTAAAGGGGTGCATGCTCCAAACACCAAGGGGGAAAGTTGTTGAAGTCTAATACTGACTATCCACTATGGACACCAAGGAACACAGTTCCCCCTCTTCACCAAGGACTCCAAATGGGCTTCAACCAGCACTGTCACTGGTGTTTTTCTCTTAGCTTTATTCTTTAGAGCAGGCTCAAGCATCCCAGTCAAAGAGTGAGTTGGCTATCCCTAGCATTCTGGGAAAATATTGCACATTTCTACCAAGACTGGAACTTTCTTTTGAATTTGACCTTATGTTATTCAACCTCTTGCCAGCTGTGTGCAGTAATATAGTATATAGTATATAGCAATATTGTATATGTTATTTGTATGACTCTGTCTTTTTTAATTTCAGTGTTTTTAGGTGGTATCTTAATATTTTCTTAGAAAAGAAATCTGAAGACAATGTCATCACTCAGTCCATTCTAAATATTTTAATTATAATCTTCTATATCCTGTTCATATCTTTTTTGTAATCACTCTTCCAACTTAATTCACAATCTTCACAGATGCTATTTTGTCAAAAGTGGAGGTAGGCTGTTATCATCATCCTACATTCAGACAGCCTCTTCTGCTGAGAGTGCCTCATGACAGAGGTAGACTAGTTAGTGGGCTTCTATTACACTTTTGTGGATTTATTCAAAATATTTAATTAGTGATTGCAGGTTTCAAAATTTGTGATTATAAATAATCATTGACCTGTCACTACGTTTAGGTTTGCTTTGTGTTACCCTTTTAAATACTGCATTCATATTTAAATTGCTAACATTTATGTAGAGAAAATGGAATAATTAAGAAAACCTAATCCATGCTCATAGCTTTTTATAGTCTTTTGCTAATGTCACACTCTGAATTGAGCTATAAAAGAGAACTCCTCTTTTTTAGGGCACTTCAGTGTTAATTGCTAGATGTGGACTAATGAAACTGTAGAACTCATTGACCAGAAGTTCAGCATCACCTCAGCCTTAACCCAGGCTGTGGGACTTTGTCATAGAAAACATGCAACATGAAAGGCTGATGCTGAGTCACAGCATACAGTGTCAGGTCCTTTTAGTCTCAAACTGCATAAAGTCTGAATTGTACAGAACTCCACCTTTAAATCGAGCCTCTGTGAGCTGCATTAGGCTTGACAACAGAAGAACATTCATTAGATAAACTTTTTGGTGTTTCAACTCAACAGAATAAACATGGAAAAAGTGATGGATTAAATATTCATACGTTTATTTCATTAAAATCAAAATGTATTTTGTTTTTTACACTTGTGAAATTTTTAGAACAGCAACAATGGTTAATGTTAAAGTTTTCATAGTAGTTCAAGGATGATTTTCAGACATTTTGCTTTTGCCATTAAACCTTTAAAGATTTTAGATGATTTAATGTTTACTGTTTAATGGTAGTAAAAATGTTCTCTGAAAATCCTCAAAATAGAATGGTTAAAATACTGAAGTACACTAAACAGAAATACACAAAAGCATATTTTTTTCAGCAGTAATCCATCTTAAAATGTATGCTGCCAAGTTCGTCCCAGTGCCTCCGCTAGTTATCTGGAGAGCATAGGGGAGACAAATATAGAGAACTCCAAAATCCTGACAACCAACACATATAAAAGGACTGAAATCTTAAGTCCAGAGCATGCCGCCAAGAAAATAGAGAAATACTGAAAAGTAAAACCTATTAAAAATGGGGAAAGACTTATACTTCAATCCTGGAGTACAAAATCTATTTTTGTAATTGCAGACTGTTTATATGTATTAAGTTTTAATTTTGATCAAAGAAACCAGGATAAACAATAAGGCAACTTAACAACAAGAGAATTTACAGGACCCTTAAGGCAGGTTGGATGATAAACGTTGGTGGACAGCCATTGTTAGGTTTCTCCAGAAATGTTCAATTGGGTTTAAGTCAGGGCTCTGGCTGGGTCATTCAAGAACTGTCACAGAGTTGTTGTAAAGCCACTCCTTCAATATTTTAGCTGTGTGCTTAGGGTCATTGTCTTGTTGGAAGGTAAACCTTTGGCCCAGTCTGAGGTCTTTAGCACTCTGGAGAAGGTTTTTGTCCAGGATATCCCTGTACTTGCCCGCATTCATCTTTCCCTTGACTGCAACCAGTCATCCTGTCCCTGCAGCTGAAAAACACCCCCACAGCATGATGCTGCCACCGCCATGCTTCACTGTGGGGACTGTATTGGACAAGAGATTAGCAGTACCTGGTTGTCTCCACACATACCGCTTAGAATTAAGGCCAAAAAATTCTATCTTGGTCTCATCAGACCAGAGAATCTTATTTCTCACCATCTCAGAGTCCTTCAGGTGTCTTTTAGCAAACTCCAAGATAGAACTTTTTGGCCTTAATTCTAAGCGGTATGTGTGGAGACAACCATGCACTGCTCATCACTTGTCCAATACAGAAAGATGAATGCAGCCAAGAGGGTCTGAATACTTTCCGTACCCACTGTAACTACATTGACAATTTACATTGAAAGTATCCTCTCTTATACATTCTTCCTGTATCGTACCAGTGATTTATAACTTTAATGTATCTGTTTTATTCAGTTTAGACAGATAGATAGAGAAAAAGAGAGAGAGAGAATATATATATATATATATATATATATATATTGTCGCAGGTGGCTGGGGGAGCGACCCAGCCGGGACGCCTAGGAGGACCGGATGAGGGCTTGCGCCTCCCTCAGACCACGTGGGGGCGACCACCCTGGTTCCTTTGGTGGCAGTACAAGGCTTTGAAGCTCAACCCTGTAGGGGCCTGTGGTCACCGCCAGGAGGCTCCTCAATGCCTTGGGGACCCTGGACCTCAGCACTTTCGCCACACACGGAAGTGCTGGGGGGAAGAAGAGCAGGGACACCTGTAGTGCTTGCAGGGATGCAGCCGGCACTTCCACCACACTGGGGCGTGTCGGTGGAAGATTGCCGGGAAACACCTGGAGCACATCCGGGTGATTATAAAAGGGGCCGCCTCCCTTCATTCAGGGCTAGAGTCGGGTGGAAGAGAACAAGGTCTAGAGGAGAGGGAAGGAGGCGGCCTGAAGAAGAGGCATAGTGTGGTGTTGGCCTGGACTTTGTGGGAGTCTGTGGGTTGTGTGGCACTTTACTTGTAAATAGACTATAAATAAACGTGTGGTGGTGATCAACAACATGTCTGCCCGTCTGTGTCTAGGACTCGCTTCACTATATATATATATATATACTAGCAGAATACCACGCTTCGCAGCGGAGAAGTAGTGTGTTAAAGAAGTTATGAAAAGAAAAGCAAACATTTTAAAAATAACGTAAGATGATTGTTAATGTAATTGTTTTGTCATTGATATGAGTGTTGTTGTCATATCTATCTATTTATATATATATATATTTATATATATCTGTATATATATATATATATATATATATATATATATATATATATATATATAAAATATACCTATATTGGCAAAATACCTGAGAAGTAAAAAGAAAAGGAAACATTTTAATAATAATGTAACATGATTGACAATGTAATTGTTTTGTCATTGTCATGAGTGTTGCTGGCATATATACATATATATATATAGATCCTTAAAAAATAATTATTGGTATATTTTCCCTCAGTTTAAAAAGGTTTAATTTTCTTCTTAATAAAATATTTATAAGGCATATATAGCAAAATTGCATTGGCAGCGGAAAAGGAAACATTTTATTTTGCTAGTATATATATATATAGCAAAATAATTATTGGTATATTTTCCCTCAGTTTAAAAGGTTTAATTTTCTTCTTAATAAAAATTTTATAAAGAACTAGTGTGTTAAAGAAGCAATGAAAAGAAAAGGAAACATTTTGAAAATAACGTAACATGATTGTCAATGTAATTGTTTTGTCACTGTTGTGAGTGATGAGTGTTGTTGTCATATATATATATAATATATATATATATATATATTTACACACACACACATAAACATATATATATATACTTTATACATATCTATACATATACACATATATACATACATATATATATATCTACATATATACATACATATACACACACACATAATACATACACACACATATATACACACAAATACATATATATATATACATACATACACACACACATATATAAACATATATATACATATACATACATATCTACATATATACCCACACAGCTATTTCGTATCAGTGCAATACGCTGCTTGTTAAAACGGATAACTCCCGCTCTTATGCAAGTCTCGTGGATATTATGAACTATCAGATTTGTTCAAGTTCTATTTAAATTTTAAATAGAAGGAATTTTTATTTAGTCGACAGAAATATCTTTGGTAGGAATGGTAAAACAGACAGGAATATTATTTGTGAATAAATCAACTCAAACCTTAAACAACTTATAATATTTTGCTCTCCATAAAAATATATCCTGTCTAAATTATACAAGTTAGAAATAAAGTAAACGTTAAAAGAACAAACATTCAAATTTCTTTACTCTTATGTAATTTTATATAAAAATAAACTTAGATTTTAAATATCCCAAAAGATTTTGCTCTCCATAAAAATATATCCTGTCAAAATTATACAAATTCAAATATGAACATGCTGCATAACAAAACCTGGAAATATAAATAAAATGTGTTCCTTTCAGCAATAACAAATCAAATCATTCAGTTGTCTTTGCTCATATGTCATTTTAGAGCTGGACGCCTGGCATCTTTTTGGCCACAGGTTCGTTTCTGTTTGGTGTTAGGTTCTGTGTTGTGGAGATTCTCAGGATGGATTGCAGGTGCTCATCAGTGAGGCGACTCCTGTGTGCTGTTTTGTTAGTCTTTATCACTGAGAAGAGCTTCTCACACAGATATGTGCTACCAAACATGCACAAGGTTCGAGCCGCATGTAGACGGACTTTTTGTTCTTCAAAGTCACCAAAGCGCCGTGCAAACTCAGTGCGCTCAGTTTATCAGCAAAGTGCGTGTTTGGGAACACCGTAGTGACGACTTGGTTTAACATTACTTGGCAACAGGGAAAGTGGGGCAAGGTGCACTGGTGCATTTGTGTCTCCCATAAAAGCAGCTTCACTTGAAATCACTTTGTGATTGTGCACGGTTAAAACGTCCGCTGAAGTGTCAGATTCTTATTTAATTATCTGCTTTCTGTATCTTCTGCATTGCATTCAGGTTACCCTGATGTTTTGTCTCATAGTGCCGCCTTAGATTAAATTCTGTAATTACAGCCACATTAGCTCCACAAATGAGACACACGGGTTCAGTAAACATATACTCAGCCTCCCATCGGTTTTAAATCTTTTCTCTTCAGCATCGTGAGCTAGCTTCGCAATAACTTGCAGCATCATAAGGTAGACTTGATTAACGCGTAGTAAGCAAGGCAGCTGAAGCGCTGCATTATGGGATCTGTAGTTTATTGTGTTACCAGCGCTTCATATACCCGGCTTTAATAACAATAATACAGTATATAAAATGATCTCGGGCCGGATATAATTACACGCTGGCCGGATGTGGCCCGCCCTTGAGTTTGACACATATGGACTAAATAGAACTTGAAAAGATATATTTTTTCAAATGTGATCGCAATTCAGATAGAGTTGACGCAAGACTACAGCCTGCATGCCTCAATAAGTCATCCTCCCTCGCTCTTACTTTTTACCGCTCATCTAATGAATACACTGAGTATGGCTTTACCAAAACAATCATTGATGGGTAGGGAAAGTGTTGGTTAAGACAGTAAGGGTCCTCTTTCCGAAAGAGACTTCATTCATCGTAGCTCTTAGATCAAGAAACCCTAAAGGTTTTTATCGAGACCTAATGGAGAGGGTTTTGCTTCCAAGGGCGAATTGACCTTCCTGCGGTGAGGTCGAGTAGTTGGATTCCTATGTTTTTTGGTCCCGCCAGATGTTTGCGCTTGTGTACGGTTTGTTTCGCGACTCTTGCCACTGTTGCTTTATTGTCCCCGAGTACAGAGTACCCAGTCATGCACAAGGTTCCGTGGGAGCCACAACGTGCCTGGCGTTAAGTCTTAGTCCTGGACGTAAGAACGTCCTCTCAGCGGAGTCTGCCAGAAGTCGCCGCTAAGGGGGAATGTGGAAGACTGCCGCTTCCCAGGCGGTCCGCACCCCAGGCCGACAGGAGGAGCCTCCCGACAGCAGGATCGTGCCCCGAGGTCCAGCAGGGCCTTATGGACTTTGTAGTGTTTATACACAGCCCTGCTGGATACCTTGGGACCACCAGGAGTCGCTGTGGGAGGACTTGTGGGATCTGTTGTGCCCTATGACCTGGGAGTACGTCACAGTCACGGACGGGAAGAATATGGCTCCCGGGTAAAGTAAAAGACTGATTGCCCTGACCCGGAAGGAATAGGGAACTGTGGACTGCTGGGACAGGAACACCTCCGGTCAGGGGCTATAAAGGAGCGGTGCCTCAGTCCAGACACTGAGCTGTGCTGGGTGGGAGAGGAGCAAAGTGTCTGGGCTTAGGAGGAGAGGTTATTGTGTGGATAGTGATTTGTGAGTAGTGTGGAAGGTGCTTGGTGCACTGTGGAAAATAAATAAAAGGTTGTGGACTTTACCTGGTGTTTGGAGTCATACCTGAGGGTTCAAGGGTGCACTACTGCCCCCTACTGCCACAACACATATATACATACATATATATATATCTACATATATACACATACATATACACACACACATATACATACACACACATATATACACACAAATACATATATATATATACATACATACACACACACATATATAAACATATATATACATATACATACATATCTACATATATACACACACAGCTATTTCAGATCAGTGCAATACGCTGTTTGTTAAAACGGATAACTCCGCTCTTACGCGTAAGTCTGTGGATATTATGAACTATCAGATGTTCAAGTCTATTTAAATTTGAAGGAAGGAATTATTTGCACTATTTCTGTATGGTACAAGAAATATCTCCCACAGCAGCCTAAAATAGAAGAGCGCCATCTTCATTTAAGCAAACTCAGTTGATTTAATAAACGAAGCATTTTTCTCTACTTTTGTGTTTTTGTTAATACTTAGATGGAATTCCAAAAGAGTTTTAGAAAATTTCGAAATAAAAAAAAATAAAAGGTGGAAAAATTCAGTTTACTATTTACCAATCGGGAACCCTTTCAAAGCATAAGTAACAAACCAGACTCTATTAAGTGGAGGGTCACAATTCCTTGGATGGCTTCTGGGCTTCACTCCCTAACACTAGGATGCACCAGAAACTTTATGAACTATCAGATTTGTTCAAGTTCTATTTAAATTTTAAATAGAAGGAATTTTTATTTAGTCGACAGAAATATCTTTGGTAGGAATGGTAAAACAGACAGGAATATTATTGTGAATAAATCAACTCAAACCTTAAACAACTTATAATATTTTGCTCTCCATAAAAATATATCCTGTCTAAATTATACAAGTTAGAAATAAAGTAAACGTTAAAAGAACAAACATTCAAATTTCTTTACTCTTATGTAATTTTATATAAAAATAAACTTAGATTTTAAATATCCCAAAAGATTTTGCTCTCCATAAAAATATATCCTGTCAAAATTATACAAATTCAAATATGAACATGCTGCATAACAAAACCTGGAAATATAAATAAAATGTGTTCCTTTCAGCAATAACAAATCAAATCATTCAGTTGTCTTTGCTCATATGTCATTTTAGAGCTGGACGCCTGGCATCTTTTTTTGGCCACAGGTTCGTTTCTGTTTGGTGTGAGGTTCTGTGTTGTGGAGATTCTCAGGATGGATTGCAGGTGCTCATCAGTGAGGCGACTCCTGTGTGCTGTTTTGTTAGTCTTTATCACTGAGAAGAGCTTCTCACACAGATATGTGCTACCAAACATGCACAAGGTTCGAGCCGCATGTAGACGGACTTTTTTTGTTCTTCAAAGTCACCAAAGCGCCATGCAAACTCAGTGCGCCAGTTTATCAGCAAAGTGCGTATTTGGGAACACCGTAGTGACGACTTGGTTTAACATTACTTGGCAACAGGGAAAGGGGCAAGGTGCACTGGTGCATTTGTGTCTCTCATAAAAGCAGCTTCACTTGAAATCACTTTGTGATTGTGCACGGGTTAAAACGTCCGCTGAAGTGTCAGATTCTTATTTAATTATTCTGCTTTCTGTATCTTCTGCATTGCATTCAGGTTACCCTGATGTTTTGTCTCATAGTGCCGTCTTAGATTAAATTCTGTAATTACAGCCACATTAGCTCCACAAATGAGACACACGGGTTCAGTAAACATATACTCAGCCTCCCATCGGTTTTAATCAACTTTTCTCTTCAGCATCGTGTGAGCTAGCTTCGCAATAACTTGCAGCATCATAAGCTAGACTTGATTAACGCGGTAAGTGTTCGGCAAGGCAGCTGAAGCGCTGCATTATGGGATCTGTAGTTTATTGTGTTACCAGCGCTTCATATACCCGGGCTTTAATAACAATAATACAGTATATAAAATGATCTCGCGGGCGGATATAATTACACCGGCCGGATGTGGCCCGCCCTTGAGTTTGACACATATGGACTAAATAGAACTTGAAAAGATATATTTTTTCAAATGTGATCGCGCAATTCAGATAGAGTTGACGCAAGACTACAGCCTGCATGCCTCAATAAGTCATCCTCCCTCGCTCTTACTTTTTACCGCTCATCTAATGAATACACTGAGTATGGCTTTACCAAAACAATCATTGATGGCTAATAAAGTATCCATTATTCGAGTATGTAGATCGGGATATATATATATACATATATATATACCCGCGTATCGCAGAGAGAAGTAGTGTGTTAAAAAGCTAGAAAAGAAAAGGGAACATTTTAAAAATAACGTAACATGACTGTCAATATACAGTATTTGTTTTGTGAGTGTTACTGAGTGTTGCTGTCATCAAGGATTTGATTATCATTATTTCTTTCAATCAGGTTCGTATTTGTAGGATGTGTTGTGTTCAAGTTACATTCCGTGTTTGTCAATCGTTGTAAAGATGACAGGTTTCATTCATCGATTCGTTTCTTACTGCATCAATAAACAGCTCGTCTTCTTCTTTATCTGAGACCTGACACACTGCATGCACGGGTTTTTTTTACACTGTCTTCCTTTAGCGGGACATTGACTTTTTCCAACGTGTGCTTTGTTTCCGCAGTAGTTGGATTTATGAATATGCTTGTATGTATCAGACGCTTCATATTTTTGCTGCCTTTTCAATTGTGTAATTCGGTTTTGTTCAGCTCTTTGGAACTGTTGCTTTTATCTGTGCACTGCGCCAGTTCACGTGAGCCACTCGGTGTACATGCATCGAAGGTTCCCAGCTGTGCTGGTGCCATCTCGTGCTATGTCCATGGCTGTATTTAATGTTACCTTAGTCCTGGCACTTAAAACTTTCTCTCGCAGTTTCGCTGAGTTTGTGTCAAACACCACCCTGACCATCTCATCTTCCTCTCCATAAGCACAGTCCTTCACCCGTGAATATTTAGTGGCAGTTTGCTATTGGATTGCCGCTGACGGACGGCCTTATATGGGCAGGCACTAAATTACAAACGCCAGCGCAGCCTGTCTATGAACTTAATTTAAAGTGTAGGTTTACATCGTGCTTTGTTTCAAGTAGCAGAACTCATGAATATGGTTGTATATGTCACTCGCTCGCTTCTTATTGTTTCGCTGCCTTCTCAATTATATAATGCATGTTTTCTTCAGCGCTTTTTGAGGTCTTCCTGGTTTTCTATGTACTGCGTGATTACGTGGGAGGCGTGATGATGTCACACGAAACTCCGCCCCGGCGTTGAAGCTCATCTCCATTACAGTAAATGGAGAAAACTGCTTCTAGTTATGACCATTACGCGTAGAATTTCGATATAAAACCTGCCCAACTTTTGTAAGGAAGCTGTAAGGAATGAACCTGCCAAATTTCAGCCTTCCACCCACACGGAAGTTGGAGAATTAGTGATGAGTCAGTGAGTCAGTGAGTGAGTGAGTGAGTGAGTGAGTGAGTGAGTGAGGGCTTTGCCTTTTATTAGTATAGATATATATACAGTGGAACCTCGGTTCACGAACGTCCCGGTTCACGTACAACTCGGTTCACGACCAAAAAGATCGCCAAACTTTTGCCTCGGTTCACAACCACACACTCGTATACTGAACAAGCCAGGTTCCCTTGCCTGCCTGCAAGCTGAGCTGAAAGAGAGAGAGAAGAGAGAGAGTGAAAGGCGGCGAAGCAGCTTGCCTGCTAGGGAGGTGGAGGAGGAGATTGCTGCACGTGTTTGCTGAGGGTTTCAGGTGAGAGAGAGAGAGAGGGCGAGCTAGCACGCCTGCTGCTGCACGTGTTTGCCTGCCTATCTGTAGGCTGTAGTGCAAGTGAAACCATCCCTCCCCCACAGGCAGCCTGAGAGAGAAAGAGAGCGGCCATGCTTTTTCATTTAAGCAAAGCCGCTCCTTGTTCATTGTTTTCAATAAGACGCACTCTCTTTGTGCTCTACAGTATTTCGTGTGCTTTTGCAGTTAACTATGGCTTCTAAGCAAGTGGAGAGTTGTCAGAAGAAAGTTTTGAAGAAAATTGAAATCGAAGTAAAGAAAGAAATTACAAAAGGTGGAAAAAATGTTTACCAGTTTACTCATTTACCAATCGGAGAACCCTCGTGCTTTCAAGCAGCATAATGTAAACAAAGCCAGACTGCCAGTAATGTGGAGGGTCACAAGAACGTTCTTTTTGGAATGGCTGCATGAGGCTTTCACTCCCACCAGCTAAACAGCTAAAAGCACCAGAAACCCAAGAAATCACAAGAGAGAAAACACCTGAAGGAAAACACTTCATGCCAGAACTCGTTTCATGCAAGGTTAGTTTTCTTAGTGGTTTTGTATTACGGATTTTTCAAAAGTAATTTTTTAGTTCATAATGCGATTTGTTGCAATGTTATTTTTCTCTTTTTCAAATGTTCGCTTTTTCCTTGTGCTTAAAACTCATTAAAAATTGTTTACATGGAGGACTTCATCGTGTGATTTGTTGCAATGTTACTTTTTTGGTTGCTTGCGAGTTGGTTTTTAAATGAAGTTCGGATTTGTGCGATGTTTTTTTCTGCTGTGCTTAAAACTCATTTTAAAAACATTGTTTACAGCGATCAGGCTTTAGGTTTAATAGCGTGATCTCCTGCAAGTTGGGTCGCTTTTTTTTTCTGCTGTTTGCTTTTAAAAACATTGTGCGAGTTGGTTTTGCAAGCACTTGTTTGCTTGTGAGATTTTTTTTTTTCTGCTGTGCTTAAAAGTCATTTTAAAAACATTGTTTACAGCGATCAGGCTTTAGGTTTAATAGCGGATCTCCTGCAAGCTCTCCTGCAATCTGCGCTTTCATTTTAAAAACATTGTTTACAGTTTGCTTGTTTCTTGTTTGCTTGTGAGTTGGTTTTTGCAAGCGCTTGGATTTTTTTTCTGCTGTGCTTAAAAGTCATTTTAAAAACATTGTTTACAGCGATCAGGCTTTAGGTTTAATAGCGTGATCTCCTGCAATCTCGCTTTCTTGTTTGCTTGTGAGTTGGTTTTGCAAGCGCTTTGGAATTTTTTTTCTGCTGTGCTTAAAAGTCATTTTAAAAAAAATGCTGCGCGAGCACGTGCTACAGAGAGATTAGAGAGCCGGGCAGCTGACAGGGAAGGGATTGGGGGGACGGATAGGTGTGTGTGTGTGTGTGTTTGTGCGCTCGCGCTACACAGAGAGAGAGCGTGGGAGCGAGCCAGCTCCTGTAGCTGATCAGGGAGCCTGGGTGTTTTGTGTCAGTGTTATTCAATGTTTTTACATTAGTTTACTATTACACTGTGGATTCTATGGTGTAATTAACTATATTTGTGCTTAATCTGTACATATTTTTACATGTTTACATACAGTTTGTACGGTCTGGAACGGATAAATTGTATTTACATACAATCCTATGGGGGGAACTGCTTCGGTTCACGACCAACTCGGTTTACGACCAAAGTTCTGGAACGAATTATGGTCGTGAACCGAGGTTCCACTGTATACAGTATATATATAGATATATATATATATATACCGTAAATACCTGCATATAGGACACATTATTTTTCTTATGAAGTAGGCCTAAAAACCCAGGTGCGCCTTATACTGTACATGGATACAGTTTCTCTTTCGGTTTGTACATGTTCAGTTTCTCCCTGTGTATTTCCTGTGCAGCGAGCAAGAGAGAGAGAGCGCGAGCAAGCAAGAGAGAGAGAGCGCGAGCAAGCAAGAGAGAGAGCCGAGCAAGAGAGAGAGAGAGAACACACACAAGAGAGAGAGAGCATGGGAGCAGAGAGAGAGAGCACACACACACACACACAGGCATGGGAGAGAGGGGCGCACACACACACAGAGGCGCAGAGAGAGTGTACACACAGCGAGATAGAGGCACACACACACACACAAAGAGGCGTGTGTGACAGCGAGAGAGGCACACGCACACACACACACACACACACACAGACGCGCACGCGAGAGAGGCATGCACACACCACACAGGCGCGTGGTAGAGAGAGGCACACACAGGCGCTCCAGGCTCGCGAAAGAGATAGTGAGAGAGGGTGGACTGGACGCATAAGGTAGAAAAGGCTTGTTTTTGTTTTCAGTTCTGTTTACAGCGATCGGTTCATAGCATGCATTGTGGCAATGTTACTTTTCTTGGTGGTTTATTAAATTACAGATTTTTTCAAATGTTCATTTTTTTCCCTGTGCTTAAAACGAGCGGTTCCTAGCACTATAGTGCGAACTATTGCAGTGTTAGTTTTCTCTGTTGTTCAAGGTTTTCTCAGTTTTATTCAATGCGTGATGCTCTCGGCGCTTAGATGGGAGCATCCATTGGACTTTAAGATCGTGTGCACGTGTGTCAGTGCCTCTCCTTTGCATTCGATGGCTGTGTGACGGGGACAGAGAGGAGTGGTTTGAATCCAATTTGAATTTCAAGGTTTGTTTTCAAGCGATAGTCGGTTAGCAGTGCTGCAATTGTAGCTACCAGGGTATGCCTCGGTCCACGCGCGATTAGCTGTCGCCCCTGCACTGGCATTTCACACCATTTCAAATTAAAGTATTTTTCAGGTGAAGCGTCGCTAATACTGTATCGATTTTGGAGAATGACACAGCATTTGAAAGCTCATTTTACAATACATCCACCTGTATGCCTTATTGTAACTATTGGAAATTGTTTTATTTTTAATTTTCATGTCACCGATACGTCGTTTTCACCGTCTAGTATGTTTCTTGCTCTTTGTTGTTGTTGAGAGAGACTCCAGCCTAACACAAACGCATGGATACAATCATTGGCGCTGGTGGCAGCAGCTTTTAATTAGTAACTCAAAATCAGGATGTGTCCTATAAACAGGTACACAGGTTTTTCCATGGTTTTTAGGGTCAAAAATGCACTGCGTCCTATACATGGTATCGTCCTATATGCGGGTATTTATGGTGTATATAGGACCCCCACGTGGTCTGAGATGGGCGCACGCCCTCTTCCGGTTCGCCAAGGTGTCCCGGCCGGGTCGTCGCCCCAGGCATCCCTGACAATATATATATATAGTTAGGTTTCTAAACTCTTTTGGGACTTCCCCCAATGGGACAACAACTTTGTCCCGAAGTGCGATCACTGCATCTGTGAAAGACATTTTATCAGTTGCCGGGGAATCTCCTTCCGCTTCCACCACTTCCGCTTGTGGCTCCAGGATCCTCTGGGTGCCCCCTGTCAGTGGCTATGAGCCCCAACAGGGCTGAGCGTCTAAGCACTGATCCCATGGATCCCATGCAGACCAGGGTGTCTGCCCTCTCGTGGCCCAGCAGAGGTATTGTCCCTCTCCCGCTCCTTTCAGGCTTCCTGCTTGTGTATGTGGATTTCACTTTCACCAAACAACAAATCTTTTAATTCTCGTGGATACACCTCTTCATTGGGAAGAAACACTACTTCTCCCTGATGGCAACACAAGTTAGATGATATACAAATCTCTGACTTAAAGTTTAAAGCCGAACAATAACTACATACTTCTGTCATATCACCTATGTCCATATATTAAATCTCTTTTCACTGTTCTGTTATTTCACCGAGTAATAATTTCTGTTTGTTAGCACTAATGCGACCTTTACTATCAGTTTTTTGAGACTTTCGAATTTTAGTACTTTTATAATCTCTAACCTGCTTTGCCAAGTGTATCGCGGCAACGCTTTTGAACCTCTTTACGACGTTCTACTTTGTCTTCTACTCTTTGACTTTTATTTCCAATCCCGCTTGACAATAGCATTCACACGAATGAGAAGTGAGTGCACTGTGGCCGTGGTTGTAAATGTTTGAGAGGAGGATGGGACTTGGCAAAATCTCTTGGCAAAAAGTCTTGTCTCATTGGACCTGAAATCATTTCTCACAGTAGTTGAAATTATCTACAAGAAAGTCTCGTCCCAGAATTTCCTTTTATAATATATATATATATATATATATATATATATATATATATATATATATATATATATATATATATATACAAATACACATAAGAACTTCTGGTTTTCTTCTGTCAATAATAGGCTTGTAAGTGGCAGTAAGATGGTCTGACCTGTCCAGATGTGCATTTAAAGAAATTGACATTAGAATACATCAGGTCCAGCTTATTACGTCCACAAAAGGAATATGCTATTAGAATATCCAAAGTTGTCTGGTTGAAGTCACCAGCATTCAGAATGATTCATCTTTAAAGATACCAGTGAATCATCATCACGCACCACCCTCCTAGACAATAACATGAGTGAATTCAGTCAACATTTCAAAGTCTGGGTCACACATATCAGTTTGAATTTAATTTTAATATGTGGAGGTCACACAAATTTCCAAATGCACCCCTAATTTTTCCTAGTATGTCTGATTGCATCTTTTGAAACCTGTCCAGCATTAAATAGCATCAGAAATAGTTAGGTTTAAGCCAGTTCACCACAGTAACAAAACTGCCACAGTACCTGAACTCTCCATAACTCACCATTAGAATTGACTGTTCATTCAACTTAAAAAGTGATTTAACTTTTTTAGTTAAGTGGAGGTTGGCCAGTTTTGAATACTTTCCAGCTTACTTTTATCTTTGCTCCAGATCTTTGCCATATCCATCTTTGGATGAACTACTCTTCTGACAAGGTGTGAGATAGCTCCTTTGGCAGTATTGATCACAGAGCTACCAGCTGAGTACAGGAATATTTAATATATCCAACTTTATGCTCTTCAGAGTCTCTTAATAGTCAGGTGTTGTGGATGTAACAATGCCCAACCTATGACCTGTGACATCTCTCAAGTTCCCAGCTTAATCAAAAGGTAGCCAAAGCTCAGGTCTGCGAGAACAACAGCATATCTTCAAATTAAAAATCCATTAAAAATATATATAGTAACATATAGTAGGCTACATCTTAATTATTAAATAGTAACTGTAGCCGCCTTTGTATAAGGTGAAGTCAGGCACGGGTAAGACGCGTCTCAAAGAAATCTCTCAGTCCAGTTCGTTTTAAAAATATTTAGTGAAAGTTAAAGGCAAACAATCCATACAAGAATAAAAAGAAAAATAGTTACACACAAAGAATAAAGGAAAAAAAAAGGAAAAATGTATCTTCTATAAACTTAGTTTTTCTTATGAAGCTTTGGTTATTTCTATACTTAAAGGTTATTTATTTCTTCTTCTGTATGCTTTAAACATACGGTTCAAAACTCTTTTATTTTACGAGTTACTTCACACTCAAAAGGCCCTTAGGCCGTTGGCACATAGACATGCACCCAGGCACGGTCATGTGCATAAACACGAACACGAGCTCAAACAAGAACACGTAGAAGGACACGGTTAAAAAAAAGTATGCTTCTGTACCTTACACAAGGCAAGGCTAGACACTAACTGGAGAACATTGTTTACTCATAACTGTTAAGAAATGACAGGAAAATACCAACTCAATTCTATTCACAGGGGTTATAGGAACCTCCCATATTTTATGCATTATCATCTAATAAATATTCATACATTTTATAGGAAAATGGCTCTTACACATCCGGCCCCTAATTGTTTATGCTAGGGCAGAAATCAATTACTTAACTTTACTTAATAAGAGCCTTCATTACTTTACCAAACTTAAAACAAACCTTAAGAAGCTTAAACTTAGTTTCTACTATAAAAACACAAATACTAAACTTAAGAAACTTTATAGCTTAAACTCTAATGTATAAACACAAGCTCTAAATTTAAAGGGCTTTAAAATTAGGCATGCAAAAAGAGAATGAGTCATTTTAATTATTTGATGCCTCCTAGATCAGGCACAGTTTGCTCACGGGTCTGTCCAGTGTACTGTTTTTGGTTTGCACACAAACTCTTCTGACGGCACCTTTGGCGTCTGGCATTGTCTTGATGACTCGACCCATTACCCAGGAATTGCGAGGTGTAGCTTTATCCACAATTAGAACGATGTCTCCCTGTTCAAAGTTTCTTTTTGGTGTAAGCCATTTTTGACGTTCCTGAAGTATTGGCAGATACTCTTTAGTCCATCTTTTCCAAAACAAATCTGCCATGTATTGAATTTGTTTCCAGCGTCTTCTTGAATATGATTCGTTTTTTGAAACAAGTTCAGGTGGCATATCGGGTTCAGTGTCCAATAGCAATAGATGATTGGGTGTGAGCGGTTCCAGATCATTAGGATTGTTAGATGTCTCTGTAAGGGGTCTGTTATTAAGTATTGATTCCACTTTGCACATCAGTGTGTGAAGATTTTGATCATCGAGTGTTTGTTGGTTTAGTGTCGAATTTAAAATCTTTCTTATGCTTCTGATTTGTCTTTCCCAAACTCTACCTTGATGAGAGGCTGACGGTGGGTTAAAAATCCATTTGATTAAGCTTCGTTCTCTTTTGACAAAAAAGGGTCCAAAATAATCGACTCCAACATTAGTGAAAGGCTTTATGTTGGGTGCTAGGCGATCTTCTGGCAAATCTGCCATTTTTTGCTCACCAACTTTCGCATTGTATCTTCTGCACGTAGTGCATTTCGAAATAATTTTTCTAATGGCTGCGTTTGCATGAGGTATCCAGTATTTTTGATGTAGTTCTGCTAATAAATAATTACGTCCACAGTGTTTATGTTCTTGGTGAAGGTGTCTGATTAAGAGTGTAGCGATATGCGAATTTTTATGAACTATTGCAGGGTGCCTGGCTTCCCTTGGCATAGCTGATTTGCTGAGTCTTCCTCCGACTCTTAATATTCCTTCTTGTAGAACTGGATCCAGTTTAATGATTTTACTGCTTTTCTTTACAGGCCGATTTTTACTTAGTGCTTTCACTTCTTCTGGGTAAGCTTGTACTTGACTTAGGCGAATAAGCTCATTTTCTGCTTTAGACAAGTCATCTAGAGACAGTGGCTTTAGTCTCATTATTGATTTGTATTCCTTCATATGTTTCGCGATCAGCATCTTTTGTTTTTCTGGGCTATGTTCAGATTGGCTAACTGTATATTGAATTGCCTTTCTCTCTTCTTTCAAACGCATTAGCACTTCTTTAAACTTAAGGAACCAAGCTATTGTTTTCTTTAATTTGTACCATTCTGAGTAGTACTCTGTAAGTCTTTTTACTGGTTCAGTTTTTTCTTCTACACATGCAAAATTTGCTACACACCTTTTGATTTCTGGATTATCGCTAGTAGACAAGTCCACCTCATCCAGTCTCTTAGGCCATTCGTGTTCTGGCTGTAGTAGGAAATTCGGGCTTTGTATCCAAGTCTTACTTTTGATGAAGCTTTCTATTGTCAAACCTCTTGATACTTGATCTGCAGGATTTTGCGCAGATGCGACGTATCTCCATTGCGAGGGTTGTGTGTGCTCTCTTATTATTGCGATTCTGTTGGCAACAAAGGTTTTGTAGCGTGCACTTTCATTTGCGATGTACCTTAGTACTGTGGTGCTGTCAGTCCAAAAGATCGACTCTTGCAGGGGGATCTGCAGTTCACGTTTTAACATTTTGTCCATTTTGACTGCAATCACTGCTGCTGTAAGTTCCAATCTTGGTATAGTGACAGATTTTAGTGGTGCCACTCTTGATTTCCCTATTAGAAAGGAACAATGTCTCTCATTTTCTTTGTTAGTCAAAAGGAGGTAGGAAACAGTGCCATAACCGTTTTCTGAAGCATCTCCAAAATGATGCATTTGTGCGGTCATTATTTTAATTCTTAACCTGTTTCATTTTCCACTTGCCTTTTGCTATTTTCTCTATTTTATTTGGTCCCTTGACCTGTTTTTAGTATCTCTGTTTTAATTCTCTCTTAATGTTTATTTTTAATATTTTGCTTTTAGTCCTGCTTGTTGTAACTGCACAGCGCTTTGGTCAGTTGTAATGCTGTGTTTTTAAGCGCTCAACAAATAAATATGGTATGGTATGGTATTATTGGACCAAATCCAGGCGGTTTAAAGCACCTGACTACATTGAAATCCACAAGTAGCTGCAAATCGTCCATCCATTTTTCCATTGCCGAACGTACTTAGCTTCCACTTCTTGATCCCAAGCATATTTTTCTTTACACAGTTCTCTTAGAATAAGCTTGGCAGGCAATATGACTGGCGCTAGAAATCCAAGTGGGTCATATATTGAACTGAACACTGACAGAATGCCACGTCTTGCAGCAGGCTTATCTTGCAGCTTTACCTGGAACTTGAAACTGTCAGTGTGTATGCACCATTGAACACCCAAAGCTCTTTCAACTGGTAACAGATCATGGCTTAAGTCCAAGTCTTTTTGATCTTTTGCCCTGTCTTCTTCAGGGATTGACAGCAAAACACTGCTATTACTTATCCATTTTGTAAGATAAAATCCTCCCTTTAAGCAAAGGGCTTTAAGATCTTTGGCCAATTTTATGGCTTGTTCTTCTGTAGCAACTGACTTTAAACAGTCATCAACATAGAAATTATTTAACACAGTGTTAACTGCTTCCTCTAGAGCTGTGTCTCTTGCATCCTCTGCTGTTCTTCTTAAGGCATAAGAGGCACAACTTGGTGACGAAGTAGCACCAAAAAGATGCACTGTCATTTTGTAATCCTCAAGTTCATTGTTAAGATTACCTTCAGGCCATCACAGAAAACGAAGAAGATCCATGTCTTTTTCTGGTACTTTCACTTGATAGAACATTGATTTAATGTCCGCGATGAGAGCGATTGGTTCCTCTCTGAATCTTTTAAGAACACCAATGAGTGTATTAGTTAAATCAGGTCCTTTCAACAACTGTTCATTTAAAGAAAAACCTTGATAAGTGGTTGTACAATCAAATACCACTCTTATTTTGTTTTTCTTTGGATGGTATACTCCATGATGAGGGATGTACCATATTTTTTCATTTTCAAGGTTCCGCTGTTCAGTGGGTACCTTTATGGCATAACCTTTGTCTAAAATGTCTTTCATGAACGCTTTATAATCCTCATGAAATGTCGGGAACCTTGTAAGTTTCCTTTTAAGACCTATAGCTCCTTGTTTTGCAATACAATGATTGTTTGGCACTTTAAGTGTTTCATCTTTAAAAGGCAGATTAATGCAATAGTGTCCATCCATTAGTCTGGCTGTATCTGAGGCTATGCGCATGAATTTAATGTCTTCTGGGTGTGACATTTCCTCCTTTTCCTCACAGCTGCGTTCTGGAAAGTCTGTATTGTATTGCTGGAGTAACATTTGTTCTACTTGCTTTATTGTTACACAATTGACTGAACATCTTTTTTCAATTTCGTTGTCTGACTGCTTCGTATAGCAAATAACAGTCCATCCTAGGGCTGTTCTTGTTGCAAAAGGTCCGTCTACTTCGCTATGTATGATTTCCCATGGCTCTAAGAGTTTACGAGAGTTTGTACCTATTATTAAACCTACTTCTGCGTTTATTTGAGGTAGGTGTACATTTTTAAGGTAAGGCTATTTCATAATATCTTCTTGAGTAGGAATTTTATCTTTATTTCCAGGTATAACAGTTGCTGTACGTACCTCTGGTAAATCATAAAACGTGTTTTCTTCTATCCCACAGACTTGCAACTCTGTTAAGATTTTACATTTTAATGGTTTTTCTAGATTATCTAGAGTGTTGAGATACAGATGCGATTTTCTTCCTGAGAGGTTTAATTGTTCTCTTAAGCTCTCTGTGCAAAATGTGGCTGTGCTACATGGGTCTATTAGAGCATATGTTTCAATATATTTTTCATTCCCTTTGGATTTGAGTTTAACTGGAACCGCAGCTATGACACTATCTCCGACCTCGGTAGCCATACAAGACTCTTTCTGTGTTATGGGCGCATTGGTAGAAGAAGCGCTTTTCTGTTTCGATTTAGAGCTCTCTTCTTTAATGGATTTAGCTTTATCATCAGAGTTCTTTTCTTTATTTATATGCAAAATAGCTGGATGAAAATTAGAGCATATATTGCATTTAATTTTTTCTTCACAATCTTTGCTAAGATGTCCTTGTTTTAGTCATTTAAAGGATAAGCCTTTGGATTTCAAAAAGTCAATTTTACCTTCATAAGTTAATTTCTGAATTGCGTTGCAGTCATTAAGATCATGCTTTTTGTCGCAGAAAAAACAGTATTTACCATGTGTATGCTCAGTTGTCTTCTTTTTATTCTCCTTTTCAACAGTAGTGGCAAAATTTGAGACAAAGTTGTCCTTTCTCATTCTGCCTTTCGCAGGATATTTTTCGTAATCAGCCTTTTCTTTCTCTCTTTTGAAGGTATAGCTTGAATAGGAAGCACCATACATTGGATCCAGGGAAGCTATGAGTCGATCTTCTAAGAAACTATATAAGTCAGCAAGACCTGGTCTTCTTCTTTCTTTGCTTTCGATCTCTGTTGCTTTATTTTGCCAGAGCTCTCGTAGTTCTTGTGGTAACTTCGATGACATCATGCGGATATTTAAATTGTTTTGGAATTCGTGTCCGTCCTTTAGGCCCAACATAACACTTTTACAATTACCAATGAAGAGCGTTTATGTCTTTAAGCTATCTACATCTCCTGATTTCAATTGTGGCCACTTCCTTACTTTCTTCATGTAAGCATCTCCTATATGAACGCGGTTTCCGTAAAATTTTTCTAATATTCTTCTGGTATTTCTATATCCTTCTTCTGGCGGCAAGTATAAGTTATTTAGAGCAATATTTTTAAGTTCGCCTTTGGTGAATTGTACCAAATACTCTAGTTTGCTACCAGGATCACTCACTTCTTGGTCGATGATTCGATCAGATGCTCTTATAAAGTTTATATAAGTCAATGGATCGCCTTCAAATACTGGGATCTTTTTATGGGGTACATTAGGTGCTTATAGTGTCTTATACTGTTGTTCTTTCTGTTGAGAAAGCGCTTCATTTTGTTGCTGATAAGGCGGTTGCTGGGGATTATTTTTACTTTCATTCGTATTTGTAAAGTTGTAACTGTTCGCATCTGATGACTTTTCAAATTTCACATCTGGTTTCTGACTCAGTCTATTTGGACTGCGATTGCGCCCTTTAAGTGCTTTTAATTTTGCGGCGGATTCTGCAATAGCTGCCTCTAAAGCCAATTGATCTCTTTTAATTTTCAATTGAGCTTCTTCAGCTTCTCTTTTAGCTTTTCTCTGCATTTCCTCAGCTTTTCTCTGCATTTCCTCAGCTTTTCTCTGCATTTCCTCAGCTTTTCTCTGCATTTCCTCAGCTTTTCTCTTAGCTTTTAACTGCATTTCCTCCATATCTAGAGCCTATTGCTTTCTTTGATTCTCCGCTTTAGCCAACAGCACGGCGTGTGCTGCCTCTTGAGATCTGATGGCGCTCATAGAAGTCCCGGTTGAACTTGTACAACGTTTAGATTTTGCTGAGATTTGGGAGGCTTTGGCCGAATTTGCCGCCAAACTTATATGACTTTTACTTTGAATGGAAACCTGTGAGACACTATCTTCTGGCAAGACGTCAGGAAAGTCATTCGTCGTTCTGTAATTCTTGAATTGGCTAGCCGAAAAGTCAGGCTGCTGGTTGAGGCTTATATTTTGACGTATTTCAAAAACCCATTCCATCGTATTTACCGTAAATTTATTACAAATTTCCATTTTAGCATCAAAGTCCTTTTGTAGCATTTTCTGTATATCTTCATTACTCTGGAGGGATAAGAGTTTGACATTTAACCTTTTATATTCCATTCTCAGGTTAAAGAACAAGTTCTCGATGATCGATTTTATAGATTCACAGTTAAATTCATTTTTTTTAGATCCTTTACAGTCTTCATCGTATTAGATAATTGTTTGTATTTGTAGTTCATTTCGGATTGAAGTTTAGTTGTTAAAGAATTGGACAGCATTATGTCATCATCAAGATGATGCTCCATTGAAACATCATAATTGTCGTGACTTCCACTCACACCACTGTTACTTTCAATGGGGGTTCGAAATGTTCTCTGGCTCCCGGACTCAGATGCCATGGCGTTGAAAATGCAGGCTTGCTTTCTTTTATAATCCAAGGCAACTTTAAACTTTCAGTCCTAGGCAGGTTCGGATCTTAAGCAGGTTTCAAAACTTCAGGCAGGTTTTTTAACTTTAGTGTAGCCGCCTTTGTATAAGGCAAAGTCAGGCATGGGTAAGACGCGTGTCAAAGAAATCCAAAAGTCCTTTTTAAAAATATTTTGTGAAAGTTAAAGGCAAACAATCCATACAAGAATAAAAAGAAAAATAGTTACACACAAAGAATAAAGGAAAAAAAGGAAAAATGTATCTTCTATAAACTTAGTTTTTCTTATGAAGCTTTGTTTATTTCTATACTTAAAGGTTATTTATTTATTCTTCTGTATGCTTTAAACATACGGTTCAAAACTCTTTTATTTTATGAGTTACTTCACACTCAAAAGGCCCTTAGGCCGTTGGCACATAGACATGCGCCCAGGCACGGTCACGTGCATAAGCACGAACACGAGCGCAAACAAGAACACGTACAAGGACACGGTTAAAAAAACGTATGCCTTTGTACCTTACACAAGGCAAGGCTAAACACTTACTGGAGAACATTGTTTACTCATAACTGTTAAGAAATGACAGGAAAATACCAACTCAATTCTATTCACGGGGGTTATAGGAACCTCCCATATTTTATGCATTATCATCTAATAAATATTCATACATTTTATAGAACTAGAAAAATGGCTCTTACAGTAACATTCTTTAAAAAATAAAAAAAAACGTAAGTAAAAAAAAAAAAAAAGTTGCGTTTATAACAATAGTAGATCACAGTAGATCAGGATCAAGACTGTTTGTCAGTTTGGTGAAGCAGATATTTGCAGGTTCAAAGCCATTCATCACAATAACAGGAAGCCAATCACGTGTGTGTAATGTCAAATGTTCCAGTTCCCACATGGAATTTCAAAATAAATAACATAAGCAACGTAAGCAATGTCAGAGACAAAGACATGTCAATGAGAGAGAGAGAAATACTGAGAGACTATTTCACCTGAAACTTGGTGAACTTAAACTTAGGTGTTACAATGATTGCTAAATTAAAAAGCCAACTAGAACAACATCCACCCTTGACACTGCTGATTTTCAGTAAGATTCTTTTTTTCTAAGACTATATAGAGATTTTCTATGTATTTCATTTTTTTATTATGCTTTCTTCTACTGGTATTATTATACTTAAATACTTCTACTGGATATTATACAAGGACATGCTAGAAGGAGAGTAACTGCTTAAAAGATGGCTCAGGGCACTTTGTGAGGAGAGCCATACTGCAAGCCATATTACTATGGCTTATTTAAGTTGCACCTGTTACCACCAGTCTTAAAAATAACTGTAAATAAAACATCCAGCATAGTTGGTGTTCAGTACCACCCCTGGGGTCCTGTGTCTTTTGGTTTAATGAGCACCATCAATAGTCAGAATTCGTTTTATCAAGGGAGTGAGAAACCTTCAGGCAATTAAATATCTGGGTATTTATAACTGCTTGCTGTAACTAATTTCTATTTCTTCATAAAAGAGCTTTTCTTTGAGTGCTTTTGTTCTTTGAAAGCTTTTTTAATAGCTCAAAATAAAAATAAATGCTAGGAAGTCAAAACAGAAAACTTTTGTTCTGAAATTTCTTAAATACATGCTACATTAATGCTGTCACTTTCATTTGACTCAAATAGAGATTTTTTGGCATATCAAACACACATTTGTGTTTCTTCATTCTGTGTAAACAAGTAAAAAAAACACTCTGAATCTGATCCTTGAATTGGAACTAATAGCCACTCTTCATCCTGTGTTTCTAATTCTGAAATGTGTCTAATTTTTAGAATGTGACCAACATTGAATTTTAAAGGCACTGAAGATTTTTTTCAGGTTATCGTTTATGCTGCATACTTTTCAGTGACATACTACAAAGAAGTAATTTATAAACACATGTTTAAGCCCACTTAATTAATTTCAAGCTTGTAGGGACTGGCATCTATCTGATCAATTTTGGTAACAAGGCAGGAGCCAGACCCGTATCAGGCAGCTGTCAATTTCCATGCCAGTGTGGCACAACTATAAACTCATTAGAACATTTGATTATTAGAATAATCTATTTGAGAACAGGCCATTCAGCCCAGCAAACCTTGCCAGTCCTATCCACTTAATTCTTCTAAAAATATTAAGTCCAGTTTTGAAAGTCCCTAAAGTCTTACTGTCTACCATGCAACTTGGTAGCTTATTCCAAGTGTCTATATTTCTCTGTGTAAAGAAAAACTTCCTAATATTTGTGCGAGTTGTACCCTTAACAAGTTTCTAACTGTGTCCCCATGTTCTTGATGAAATCAATTTTAAAATAACAGTCTAAATCCACTGTACTAATTGCCTTGATGATCTAAACTTTAAAGGCTCAGCTCTTTTAATCTTTCTTCATAATTCAACCCCTATAGCCCTGTAATCAGCCTAGTCGCTCTTCTCTGGAATTTTTCTAGCGCTGCTATGCCTTTTTGTAGCCTGGAGTCTGAACACAGTACTCCATATGAGGTCTAACCAGTCATTATAAATTTAAAGCATAACCTCCTTGGACTTGTACTTCTTAATGGCTTCAGAACACGGTCTGAAAGTTCATAGTGTAGAATCCACTATGACTCCTAAATCCTTCTCATAAGGTGTAATACTTTATATTTACTGACATTAAATTTCATCTGCCACAAATCTGCTCAACCCTGTATGCTATGCAAGTCATTTTATAATGATTTAACGGATTATCTGCTATTGGCTGCTAGTCCACCTATCTTGGTATCATCTGCAAACTTAACCAGCTTGTTACTTATATTCCTATCTGAATCATTTCTGTATATTAAAAATAGGAGCGGCCCTAGCACTGACCCCTGTTGGATGCCACTCTTAACATCGGCCAATACTGATGAGGTTCCTTGAACCATCACCATCTGCTTCCTGTGTCTGAGCCAATTCTACACCCATCTACAAACATCACCCTGAACTCCCACTTCTTTCATGTGGCACCTCATCAAATGCTTTCAGAAAGTCCAGATAAATAATATCATAAGCTTCACTTTGATCATATCCTTTTGTTGCCTCCTCAAAGAATTCCAGCATGTTAGTAAAACACGACTTCCCTCTTCTGAACCCATGCTGACTGTTTAGAAAAACTCCTATTCTTGCCATGTGCTGCTCAATCTTATCCTTAATAATTCCTTTCATTAATTTTCCTGTGATGCACTTAAAGCTTACTGGCCCTGTAGTTGCTTGGATCTGTAAAATCGCCTTTTTATATAACGAGATAATATTTGCCATTTCCCAGTCCTTCAGAATCTCCCTAGTGTGCAGTGACTTCCTTAAAAATATGTGTCAAGGGTTTTTATATGTAAGATATGTACAAGATTCAGGATTTATCAAATAGAATTTTATGGGATAATATGTGTATGTTTATGGCAGTCTGACCCATCCGTTCACAACATTTTGGAGAAACCGTGAAATGCCAGCGCCCTTGATCAAGTAGGAAAATTCAGTCAGACCAACTAAATGAAGACCCACACATGTAATAATCATATCAACATTAAACTTTAAAAATGATAAATATGATGCACAGACTCTATTTTAGTTCCCTTTTAAGAGGGCCAATTCTGCATTTTTGCACTGAAGAACTTTTATCATTTTTTTGTCAGTTTATATCAGCTACCTATTGTCACTTCTCAGTGACCTCTCCAAAAGGTCAGGAATATGTCAGTCAAGCTCCACTCCATCATGCCCGCTACGCTTTAAGCCATTAACTAACCAACAAGGTACTATATCCGATTTTACAATATTTTTATACATACATAAAATACAACATGTTTTTGCTAACATAAAAAGGCACTTTGCAGCAGTAGCTCCTAAAGTAATCAGAGTAATTTACTACACACATATTGCAGTAAGATGACCTAGCAAGAATGATTAACTGTAAGCAGGTACATTCCATTAAAGCACAAGTTATCTGTAATGCTAAGATGAGACTGACAAACATCATGGCTCTGTGGCCTGGGTCAACCCATTACTCATTTATTTTGAGACAAAGTAGCTTTTGCAGATGTAATGACATTGTATGTGGTGGCTGACTTGTTGGTAAGGCAACTGTTTGAGCTTCAATTTTTCAAATGGCTTTGGTTATTCATTGTAAGAGCAATCATGTCATTACATGTGCCAGGTGATATTGGGTACTCGCTCAGACTTACTCCTTTTCCTGACACCCAGAATGCAAAGGTGAGGTGTTACAATGCCATATATGTTTTTGGCATGCTCAATGGCAGACTCAATGTGTCAGGAGAAAGGCAGCTTGAAATTTATATAGGGCAGGTTTTATAAATCAGAATTTATTTTTTTTGCTGTACACATTTCCATGCTTGATTTGATGCAAAATATTATAAGTCAAACATCTGAGAAGGATCACCCTGTGATCGTGAATGCAGAACGATTCAGGCCACCACTTAAGACCTTCTGTATTTTCCCACTCTACCACCTGAATATCTAACAAACTCACCAGGAAAATGTTTAGCTAAATTGGAAATATTACACATCTAATATATACAACTACTTTCTAACACATCAACAGAATAACAAACATGTAAAGCGTATGCCCCTGTGTCATTCTCCCAGACAGTATACACATCCAAAAAAGTCCTTACTGTAATTGGTATCTGTGAATCCTGAAGTAAAATAGTTTATTTGAAGCAAAACATCTGCTGGATAGTTCCCCTTTTAAAAACCGTTCCCAGAAAAAAAGATTAATCCATATAGTCCTTCCATTTGTATTCAGAACTTTTTAAAGTCTTCTGAGGAACACTTCTTCCATAAAGAGCATCAAGGACAGGTATGGAAAAATGTTCACTGCTGTTCCTGTAACTGATGGCAGAGCAAATGCATCTTGGCTGTGATAGGCAGTTCAAAGAAAGGTCCTCTAGCTGTTTAAGATGATTTAGTGAATAGAAAGATCAAGTCCCTCTGTAAACTTCTCTTCCAGTTTCTACATTAACAGATAAGTCCCTCCACATCTATGCAAGCCCTGTTTAAATCCATAGACCATATTTACAACCTTGAAATTTGTGCAGTCAGTACAGTTAATAACATATACCTAACATTAAACGAAACATACTAAACATCAGAAAACCTCACATGTGGCAATGCCACAACTTCCAATTGTGAGCAGCCAGAAAAGTTACACTCTGTTTGGGCAGGTGGAATTAACCAAGGTCTATCAGCCTCATTTTTTGTCAGTGACCTACAGTAGAGTAAAGTGTTTAGCGTATCTCTGGGAACACCCGTACAGATTGTGCAAGCAAAGGCTAGTGAATCCTATGTGGAGTACTGAGTGAGGTGTGATAGGTTGTGCAGGCATCACTTGCAACGAGTGCTGAAGAGTACAGGAAG
This sequence comes from Polypterus senegalus, assembly GCF_016835505.1. Taxonomy (NCBI): domain Eukaryota; kingdom Metazoa; phylum Chordata; class Cladistia; order Polypteriformes; family Polypteridae; genus Polypterus; species Polypterus senegalus. Next base: position 68,601,342 of record NC_053170.1, on the reverse strand, counting down.
TGTGTGTCTTTCTGAATAAGTTTGTTAAGCTTAGGGCTTGCAAGAGTAGGCCTTTCCACAATGAACCTTTTGAGTCCCATTCACGCCACAATAATACAAATAGAACTTTCTAGTGTCATGATTTGTTATATGTGGTGACTAATATTTCTTAGTTTATGCAAATTCTGCAATGGCTTGTGCATTATTGTTAATGTATGGTTCTTACATAAACATTCAGAAATGGGCCTCAGTAAAGAGCCCAATACAAGAGTAATTTGAAGTAGATTGAAAATGTTCTAGTTGAGCTTAGAGAAAGACTGGGATAATCTTTGTATATAATACGCTACTGTGGCTGTTCGTTAGTCTGTCCAGGATTTTAAATCCCCTGTAGCTCACAAACCATTTGACCTATTGACCTGAAATTTGGTACACATATAGTATGTGACATCTACTATGTGCTTTCAGGGTGATGATTGACCTCCGAAGGTTATTCCTCTTTTTATTTTTATTTTATCTCATTGTAGAATCAACTCTCGGCAGCGGCCAGCAGGACTGCTGTTCGGTGCATGCGTACAGGGCGCCATTCTCATTCCCTACCACCTTTGCCATCACTCCCCCTAACCCTTCGTATCTTAAATCATTCTTAAGTCTTCAATCTGCATCAAGTGCCAGCTTAAGTAAAAAAAAAAATAAGGAAAACGTACTAAGTAATTGCAACACACACACTGACTTAATCAGTTTTAATGCGAAAAGATGCAGACAAAAGAAGAGAAGAAGTGGGCCGCTAGGGTGGAGAAAAGAAGAGCTGCTCAGGAAGCAGCAAGTGCATCAACCTCCGAGCAAACAAATGCTAAACGTATAGAGAAAGAGTCTGAAAACTATGAATGCTCAAGTCAAGTGCATTCACTGCACGTTATCATGCAGTGTGCCCTTACTGGTGGGAGAATAATTCAATATGAAAATGTCTACTAATTATTTAAAGGAAACACTTTTCCCAGGTAGGTATCTATTGTGGCAATCCCATTGGATTCAGTATTATTTTTTAAATTCCCTATCTACATAAGATTTAAGGTAGTTAACTTGTCACAAAAAATGTAAACATTAACATTCATGGAACAGTAGCTGTAAGGCAACAAAAACTAGTTTGAGAATAGATTGTACTATAGAAAATGACTTGAATGTTATATTTGCATGGCGAGACATAATAGATAATATTTAACATTAGTAATAGTAAGATCCCATATGCAGAACTCTAGAAATTTAAATGAGAAGACCTGGGAAGTAGTAGTCATCTTGGCCACATAGACAACACTATTTAGGGGACAAACGGAATTCTGGGTTATATTTCCAGAACAGAGGGGCATAACTCTGGAGTACATTAAATATTAAAACTGTTAATGGTGCCTACTTAAAAGCAATGAGTAGCAGAGGACTTCCTGACTAGTAAATATAAGAAGCAGTCATATACAGTAGAGCTTGTAAAGGTGTGGTGGTATCCACTTGCAGTTTTCTAAGAGCTGATGAAGCATTCAGAGTTCATTACTAAAAGATAAACTCAAATGCAGCTGTTTGATACATCACTACACTTTGACCATGAGATATTGCTGATGCGGCTTGAATATCTTGTTGGGCTTAAAGGGGCTGCTGTTAACTGGTTCAGGTCATATTTAACTGGTAGACACTTTTCAGTGACTAAAATTCCTCTTTTTTGCCTACCGCTCCTCTTAAATATGGTGTTCCTCAGGGATCCATTTTGGGTCCTATTTTATTCTCTATATACCTTTATCCTATTGGAGTTATTTTTAGGAAATTTAACATTTCTTTTCACTGCTATGCTGATGATACTCAGGTTTATATTCCTGTCTGCAACTCTGCAATAAATCAACTCCACAACTGTCTTTCTGAACTAAGATCCTGGATGGGTAATACTTTTCTTGATCTGAATCAAAATAAAATGGAGGTGCTTATAGTGGGTCCAACAGCTAAAGCCCAAATTGGTCTTGGACTTCTCGGCTCTTTCTCTGTCTTTTGCAAACCTCAAGTCCGCTTATCTTTGACAGTAACCTCTCTTTTGAGAAACAAGTAAATTTTGTAGTCAAGAGTTGCTTTTTCCAGCTTCATCTATTAGGTAAGTTCAAGCCTTTTTTTATCTTCTAGGGATCTTGAGAAAGCTACTCATGCTTTTATTTTTTCTCGCCTCGATTACTGCAACTCGCTGTATTCTGGGATTAACAAATCCCTGATACACAGGTTACAGTTGGTCCAGAATGCTGCCGCTCGCTTTCTGGTTGGGGCAAGAAAGTATGTCTCTGTTTCTCCTGTTTTAGCTTCTTTACACTGGCTGCCTGTCAGTTTTTGAATTGATTTTAAAATCTTGTTGCTAGTTTTTAAATCTTTACATGGACTTGCTCCTGCCTATTTATCTGAATTGTGTGCTTTACACCAGCCATCTAGAGTGCTTAGATCTTCTGGTTAGTTGTCCCTTGTTGTCCCTCATACCAAGTGTAAAACCAAGGGGGACACAGCTTTTGCAGCTGCTGCCCCTCGCCTGTGGAACTCTTTACCTCATCATATAAAGGAGTTGTCTACAATTGAACTGTTCAAAACAAGATTAAAGATTCATTTCTATTCACTTACTGTACATTCCGTGACCTTCAGTAATACTGATGGTTTCCTCTTTGTGATTATACAACATTACTTCTGTTTATTATGTATTTTATTTATGTTCAAATATTTAATTTCTATTTATGTTATTTATTTGTTTTCTTTTATTCTATTATTGTAAAGCACTTTGGCCACAGCATTCCTATGTTGTTTTAAATGTGCTATATAAGTAAATTGACATTGACTTTGACATTACTGCAGAAACGCAAGAGTTAAGAATGGGCTCACAAAATTTACCGTTCATACCTTTGGTGTGATATTTTTACCAGGAAATAAAAAAGTCATTGAAGCACTGAAACTACCTGAAGTAAATTCATAAGGCAACACTGAAGCAAATTGAATAGTCTACAAAGAAAAAAAACTAGCACAAAGCTATAGAATAGTAGAATGAAATACAGAAAAGCCAGAGTCAATGCTAAGAAATAACAAAACTACTTAGCGGTACTGGCCATTCATTTATTCTGTAAAAGAGGAGACAAAACAAGATCAATATTTTGTGCACCTTGCAAACCAACGTGTAACTGATGGACAGAAATGCAAACAGTCAAAAATAGCACAAGTTCTTTTGCAGGAGGTTAGGAGCACACACTGATACAGCACATTGCTGTGCCCACCACATGACAAATCAACTCAGGATCCCAGATTAGGACTGAAGTGCAGCCATGCAACAGTTAACACCTCAGCACCACACTAGGTCAAGGGGAATGAAACCTATGTGGGGTTTTTTTTAGGGTGGCTGGAGTGCCAATTCAGCCACCAACCCCCAGGTTTTTCCCTGCAGGTTGGAGGGCCTACTTGCAGGGTTGGATGCAGAGTAACATCACACCCAGGATGAAACAATTGCAGGTTAAGGGCCTTGCTCAGGGGCTCAACGGAATAGAGACAACTTCTGGCATTTAAGGGATTTGAACCAGCAACCTTCTGATTACCAGAGCAGATCCCTACCTCAGAGCCACCACTTCACCCTTTTGCAGACAGAAGTCAAATTATGACTGACTCAAGATGGCAGCGGCACCCCTTAGGAAGATGCCAGACCAGAAAGGGCAGGGTCAAGGAGCAGTGATGCAGAAGTGACATCATATGGACTACTGGTTGTCGGATTTCTAGGGGAAAAAAGAGGAGAAGCATTAGACAACAGTGTAACTCTCTACCTGGTGTGGAATTACAATCAGATAATCCCTTAAGTTGTCTCCCAAGTGTACATATCGGACCCACTTAGCCCAAACCGATAGGTCGGGCGGACCAAACTGAGAGGTGATATACCCAAAAAAGAGCATCTTCACTGGCGTGAAGGAAACCTCAGTGATATTTAACCTTTTGAACTTATAAGGCTGGAGATCCAAAAACCACCTTGTGACATGCGGTTTTATCTTTTTTTGGAGGGTCATCCACAATAATAGTGCATAATACATCACTTTAGTGAATCCATGGCAAAGATGTAGTACCTTAACCAAAGCTTCCCATTCCGCTGCTTTATTCCTGGTCCAACAGTTTCCAGCTCAGGTACATTATTGGCTGTTCAGCACCAGCAATGCTTTGGCTCAACATGGCACCAAGACTTGTGTCCAAAGCATCTGTCTGGAGGATTAAAGGCAGAGAAAAGACAGGAGTCATTAGTATGGATGATGACATAAGGGCCTGTTTAAGGTAATGAAATGCAGCATCTATACTTTCATCCCATTTCATTTTATTGGGAGCCTGCTTCTTTGTTAAATTAATCAAGGGCGTTGCTCCTTCAGAGAAATGGGGCACAAACCATCAGTAGTATCCAGCTAACTGTAAGGAAGCTTGAACCTGCTGCTTGGTTTGCAGATGGGGATAATGCAATATAGCAGTGACGTTAGAGCACTGGGGGCAAAAAGTCCCTCTCCCCACCCTGTAACCTAAATATTGATACATTATTTATTCAGAGGCCAAATTTGCAAAGAGATTTGCAATCTTCTGAAACTAATCCAAGCTGTGGGCCAATGGGCTTAAAAGGCTGAGGAGCAGCCATCACTTCAAGAGGGGAACTTCAGCATCTAAACTCTTGTGCCAGAAAGAGTTGCAGACAACACAGAAAGTCTTAACTGAAGTACACAAATAAAGCAACATGCAGCAAGTATAAAAAATGCACTGCAACAAAAGAAGAATCTTCCACTTCAATCAATCAATCAATCAACATTTATTTATATAGCACATATTCATACAAAAAAAATGTAGCTCAAAGTGCTTTACAAAATGAATAGAAAAATAGAAGACACAATAAAAGATAAACATAAGTCAACATTAATTAACATAGAATAAGAGTAAGGTCCGATGGCCAGGGTGGACAGAAAAAAAAAAAAAAACTCCAAAGGCTGGAGAAAAAAATAAAATCTGTAGGGGTTCCAGACCAAGAGACCGCCCAGTCCCCTCTGGACAATCTACCACTTGAACCCAAAGCAGCAACAAAGTAATAACGTCACACAGACATCACCTTTAAAGACTTGGTATCATAAAACTATTTAGGTAAACAGTCAGCCACTCTATGTTTTATGTGTGTCTATCAAGTCTGTTCACGCCCTGTAATACATGTCAGTATATATGCAGTTATCACATTTCTATAGTCCTTGTGTGTATTGATAAATTTTATAATAATGTTTCTTAAAATGAGTGTGCTTCAGTTACCTTGATATAAATCTAATGGCTGGAGACCCCCTCCTACTAAAGAGAAAGGTCAGGTAAATAAACAAGGAGCCTTGCCAAATTATTTGATTAATTATCTGCATTGCTGAAGGCAGAACTGATAATTAATTAACCAAAAAATTCACATTTATTGGTGTCCCTCTTGGTGGGTGTCTTATTGATAATTAATTACCAATTCCTACAACATTTGCATTGCCAAATAAAAAATACCCACTGTTAGTTTTTGGACCATTTAGTTAGCTCATTTTTCTTTTTGTACATGTAGTCTCCTTAGTCTGAGATTTAGGAGGCAGGTTAATGCCCAAATGCTTACAATATCCTTGGAAAAAAATTATGATGGCAATGATACAAAGATTAAATTAACATATTCTGTAACAATAAATCCTTCTGAGAATGTTATTTTATTATATGATTCTTAACTGAAAAGAACAAAAGTGATAGAGATTAATTAATTTGCCATTTGCCAGTGGGTATTTTATTGCTCACTGACTACATTCTTCAAATGAAAATACAAAATGAGTACTTTTAATTTAAAGGTCTCAAAAAAAAAATTAAAAAGCAATAATGTTCATCATATACATGAGAGAGACTGGATATATAGAATAAGAACTGATGGACTTGTTAAGAATTGTGAACCCAACCAAAATGTCTGCTTAATAGTTAAAAAAAAAACTTTTGCAAATACAGTGGAACCTCGGTTTACGAACGTCTCGGTACACGTATAACTCGGTTTACGACCTGTATACAAACAAGCCAGTTTCCCTTTCGGTTTGTACATGTCCAGTCTCTCTCTGTGCATTTCCTGTGCAGCGAGCAAGAGAGAGGCCGAGAGAGCGCACACACACACACACAGGCAGCACAAGAGACAGACGCGCACACACAGGCAGAGCGAGAGAGCGTGACACACACACACACACAGAGGCAACGCCAGAGAGAGCGCGACACACACACACACACACGCAGAGGCAGATGCAGATACACAGGCAGCGCGAGGGAGCTGGACGCATTAAGGTAGGAAGGCAGTTAAAGAATGCACTGGGCTTGATTTTGTTTTCATTTCTGTTTCCAGCGATCGGTTCATAGCGTGCATTGTTGCAATGTTATTTTTCTTGGTGGTTTATTAAATTACGGATTTTTTCAAATGTTCATTTCTTTCCCTGTGCTTAAAAATCATTCATAAAAGTTTTTAGCCAGCGGTTGGTAGCGCTATAGCACAAACTATTGCAGTGTTAGTTTTTTCTGTTGTTCAAGGTTTTCTCAGTGTTATTCAATGTTTTTACTGTACATTTAGTTTGCTATTACGCTGTGTATTCTATGGTTTAATTAACTATATTTGTGCTTAAAAAGTTAAAAAATATATATATGTATGTACAGTTCATATGGTCTGGAACAGATTAATTGTATTTACATTCAGTCCTATGGGGGAAATTGCTTCGGTTCACGACCAAATCGGTTTACGACCAGAGTTTTGGAACGAATTATGGTTGTGAACCGAGGTTCTACTGTAATACTTTTTAAAATGTTTTTATGCTGTATATCCAGTGGATGTGCACTGTAGAACATCTTGGTCAGAATGATGACAACTTTTCTTTAATTCTGAAGACACCATGGGCCTCATGCATAACGCCGTGCGTAGAATTCACACTAAAACATGGTGTATGGACAACACGCAAATATGCGTAAGCCCGAAATAAAAAAGAAGTTGTCAGATATCAAAGTCGCCATGAAAAGGTGAGTTGTAGCCCACCATCTGAGTGTCATATGAAAGTTTATTAGGGTAAAGAGAAAAGAAAAAAAAAATAGAGACACAGTGGGAATAAAACTTGAAATGTCAACTTTAATCTCGAAATTTCCACTTTAATCATGTACTTTATTTTGACATTAGAGTAGAACATCATAAACTTCATCTTATAATCGTTTAATTTACTAGTTTCTCAAATCCCATTGTAACTAAAGTAGCACGTTAAATGCTTTGTTTTGTATTTGATCTTCTATGTGCTCTATGTGTGTGAATCACTACGTGCTTCTTAAACGGGCTTTCTCTTCCTCTGACAGGACACAGAATACATTACATTCATACTACAGTTCTCTGAATAATTAAAATACTGAGATGTATACTTGATATCCATCCATCCATTATCCAACCCACTATATCCTAACTACAGGGTCACGGGGGACCGCTGGAGCCAATCCCAGCCAACACAGGCGCAAGGCAAGAAACAAACCCTGGGCAGGGCAGCAGCCCACTGCAGTATATGTGATATCATTTCAGTTTTCATATCATATTAATTAAAGCATGTATTAAACATGAGAACATGGTGGCGCAGTGATAGTGACGAACTGGTGCCCCATCCAGAGATTGTTCCTTCCTCACGCAAGATGCTTGCTGCGCCATGCGCGATCTTCAATGAAATAATTTATTGCAGCAGTACTGTCTCTTTCAAACGTACTAACCTCCAATTCCTGTCCTTCCTTTTTCCAAGTACCCAATCGCCACACAGTCGTCTCAGTAATAGACGTTAAGCCATCTGTAAGTTTAGAACTCCAATTCTTGTATTTTTATTATTCTATCAGTCTATCCTTCCAGTGTTGCACCAGCCCCAGCAAGAATACAGCACGAGATAGGAACAATCCCTTAACAGGGCACCAGCTCCTTCCTAGCGCTGCAACACAATGTCCTCACATGTTTAATTTAGGAGTGGGAGTTTAACGCGTTAATTCCGATTAATTAATTTGAAAAAAAATAACCCGTTAAAAAAAATAACGCATTTAATCACACTTTGCATTCCAAGCAAAGGGGAACTTTTGTCAATGCACGATTTCCTGGTACACCGATTACATTGATGCACACATCAGAGCTACAAAAATGGAAGAATCAGAAGAAAGCACATTGCTAGGACTGATTGGAGGCAAATTTCATTTCAAAAGACTACCCAATGGAAGCCTTGATAAAAGCGTGGTTTTGTGCAAACTGTGCAAAAAGGAGTTTGCATACCACCGAAGCACTTCAACCTTACTGTACCATCTAAATGCAAAACATGTTGCAGCGAGCACAGAAACTGTAGGAGCTGTTAACACTAGCAGTATGAGTTTGAGTACCAACAAAAGGTGTCAGCAGCCCAAACCTGATGAAATGACTGGCTTCAGGACCAAAATTAGTAAGTCAACATCGGTCAAACTTACAAATTCTCTCGCAAAATGGATTGCTCTGGACTGTAGACCACTATCAGTGGTAGAAGATAGGGGGTTAGAAAATGTGCTACAGTTAGACTGGGGTGATACAACTTTCCAACTGCCGTGCCGAAAGACTATTTCAAGTAAAATTTCACAGCTTTATGACACTAAAAAGCAAGCAAAATTAGATGCATTACAGAAAGCGGACTTTGTGGCTCTTACTGGGGATCATTGGACTTCCATAACTGTTAGTAATTCTAATTACATCGGAGTCACTGCACATATTGTTGATGTCACAGACGGGACATGGAATCTACAGTTTTTTGCCTTAACTGTGCAGAAGACAAACACCGAAAACCGCGTTGAGCAGTTTCTCTTTGTGGCAGGGGAATGGGGAATTCAACAAAAGGTCACCACAATTGGAATAGACAGTGCACGAACCATGGTGGCTGCAGCAAGACACCTCCCATTCCAACACATGACTTGTGTTGCTCACATCTTGCAAGGAACCATCACTGTTAGCCTTGCTGATAGTGGGTTTAGTGATGCATTAGCAAAATGTCGCAAGATAGTGGGTCACTTTAAACACAGCCCTGCTAATACGGAGGAACTACACCAGGAGCAAACAAGACTGGGCAACAGAAAGAGCCACTCATACAGGATTTTTCCACATGGTAGAATTCAACGCTGAATATGGTTTCTCGTCTACTAAAGAATCAAGAGGCTGTTTTTGCTACTTTAGACAAACAAAAGCACAAGCTAGTCATTTTAACTCCATCAGAGCTGGTAAAACTCCAAAAGCTGGTGACTGTCCTTGAGCCATGCAGATAAATAAAACTTTTTTGTTACTGTCTCTTCAAAAAGCTCTATAGTTGACAGTTATTGTGTAGATTAATAATTACTTTCTTGAACTGTCAACTACAGGTTTGTGACTGAGCTTCTTGGAGGTGAGACATATGTCTCATGTTTAGTGGTTTTACCTGCTTTCTGCCACCGGCATCACACCATGGAGGTCTCTGATGATGACTCACACTACATGGTGAAATTTAAGACTGTCTTCACAAAGGACCTATCCCAACGTGTAGCTACACTCAACCATCAGTGACTCAAGATAGCTACTGTGCTCGACCCACGCTTTAAGGATTTAAAGTGTCTTGCAAGGGCAGAGTGAGAAGAGGTTTGGACCAGCCTTGAGGCCCTGCTGCAGGAATAGTTTAAAGATGCCACCACAAAGGAGCCAGCAAAGACAAAGAACCTCCTTCTCTCTTCATTGTCTTCAGACTCTGGTTCAGATTAGGAAGCCCTGTGTAACAGGGCCCTGAGTTTGTACAGAGCATAATCCACCATCAGCGAAACAGACTACCCGCTGTAGTGGTGGTCCAGTTGAGCAGGGACCTACCCACAGCTGTCTGTCCTGCCCGCAAGTATCTGATTAGTCCTGCCACTTCTGTCCCATGTGAGAGACTGTTCTCACTTGCAGTTCACATAGTAACAAAAAAGAGAGCTCCCTTGAGCTCTGAAAATGTGAACAGGCTAGTTTGTCTAAGTAACTGGCTGAAAGAGACGGACAATAAATAAGCATGGAGGTATTGTGAGTCCAATGGGTTTGTTATTTTTTGCACTAAAATGTTCAATGATCACACTGTTTTAGCCTAACGTACAAAATAATTAAGGTTACTCAGAGTTTAAAGATGAAACTGGTCAAACTACCTTTTATGTTTCTGCCTTATTTTTTTAAGAAGAAAAACTGCACTTTATGTTGAAATTTTTATTATTATTATTTAAAGACAATACCATTCTGAAAATGTACTTAAAGTACTTAAAATAGCACTTTATTTTTAAGTCTGCCCAATTTTAGCCAGGGATATTATTTTTGTTTCTCTTTTGAATTGAAATGCAGTTTAAATGCATTTTTTTTTTCAGAAATTAAAAGAGCTTGAGTTTACAATATTCATGTCCATGTCTATTTGATTCTGTCGCCCACTAAAACCCTTTTAAATTAAAAAAACATGTGCACTTTGGGGCAAATTTTCTTGTGCGATTAAATGCGATTAATCAAGATTAATTAATTACAAAGCCTCTAATTAATTAGATTAATTTTTTTAATCGATTCCCATCCCTAGTTTAATTATTAACAAAACAGATTATTTAAATGTTAGCATTTTATCTGTATAATGTAATAAACATATTTTGCTGCATTTCATCTAAAAAATGAGATCATCATATGTAAATACACGCTTTGTAAAGTGGCACAGGTTATGCAATATTAAAACTATCGCAAGTTTACAGTGAGGTAATTGTACTTATAAGTACAAACAGTTCTACAAGGACCATTTGATGGACTGATTGATTGTGTTTATAGTTCTTGGGATGAAACTGTTTCTAAACCGTGAGGTCCCTACAGGAAAGGCTCTGAAGTGTTCGCCGTATGAGAACAGTTGAAATAGGCAACATGGCTGAGACAGAGTGTACTAGATGCTGTATACCAATATTTCTCTCTCCGATCAGCTGCTGTACAGCTGTAATTCCACACTCAGATACAGTGATATAAATACTCCGAGTGGTGCAGTGAGAGTAATATGGAAAATTACGATACACTGGAAGTGTCATTACTAGTGGTCAGTGGGACTGTCTCAATCCTGCGACCAGAAATGGAAACTGTATTACAGTTTGTTTTCCCTTGCCGTAACAGTAAAATCAGTCACTATTGTCAAGAAGCAGAGCAGAAGAACACACTGAAATTTCTTTCATTTGCCACTGGAGTCTTTTGCTTATGATGCAGCTACCAGGTGTTCTTTTCTGACACTTTGTGACAATCAAAGATATGTTCTACTCATAGGAACCCTCTTTGAAAATGCAGTATCTTTTGATAAGACTGATCAATCACAGACAAATGACTCCCAGAAAACTCTCCGTGAGGCACAATTTAAACACTTGGACAGTGAACAAACAGCCAAAACTCACCATTGGCAAACAATTGGTAAAAAGTCCTCTCCCTCCTTTATAAATCCACTAGCAAAATACCCGCGCTTCGCAGCAGAGTAGTGTGTTAAAGAAGCTATGAAAAAGAAAAGGAAACATTTTAAAAATAACGTAACATGATTGTCAATGTAATAGTTTTGTCACTGTTATGAGTGTTGCTGTCATCAAGGACTTGATTATCATTATTTCTTTCAATCAGGTTTGTATTTGTAGGATGTGTTGTGTTCAAGTTACATTCCGTGTTTGTCAACCGTTGTAAAGATAACAGGTTTCATTCATCGAAGTGTTCACTACTCAAATCGGTACTCGTGAATCTAAGATGTTTAACAGGCATTCCCGGAATTAAGTTGTGGATTTGCCTGTGAATATTTAGCGGTAGCATGTCTATGAACTTAATTTAACCTTTCCCAGTCCTGCAAAGTCAGTTCATGTGAGCCACTCAGAGTACATGCATCAAAGCTTCTCAGCTGTGCTTGTGCTATCTCGTGCGATCTCGCGATGTCCACGGCTTTATTTAATGTTAGCTCAGACCTGGCACTTAAAAGTTGTATCTCGCGAATATCGTATTCATCTTAGGCATGACAAACGCCAGCGGCAGCATGTCTATGAACCTAATTTAAAGTTAAGCTATACACCCTGCTTTCCTATTCATTTGCATAAGCACAGTCCTTTACCAGCAATTTAAACTCCATTACAGCAATTTTAAATTTTTACAAAGTGTTCAAAAGTTTCATTTATACCCTGCGTCTTCTCATTAAACTTTTATCTCGCGAATATCGTATTTACGGAAGCTCTGAACCGCACAGTGAAAAAAAATTATGGGATAACCCTTATCTTGTACGTACGAGATGCTTTCACGTATGTACGAGATGCTTTCATGTACGTACAAGATGCTTTCACGTACGCACGCGATAAACTTAGAGATAAACTTAGATTAAAATATTTAAAAAGTGTGCTTCGGGGCTTCCTAATTACGACCTTACCAAGGCTGTGGCGTTTCAGTTTGACGTCACTTCCAGCGCTTGTAGCACGGTGATATAAAAAAGCAGATGGATGGACTTTTATTTATTAAAGGAGTATGGGATGGTTAGAGTTGGGTTTAACAGCAGCATGCAATACCTACGTCAGGTAATGCCCAGAACGTCAGTCACGAAATGCCCATCGCATACCCCATTACACTATGGTTAAGAGTAGGCTTGTGGGAGGGTAAGGTTTTAGTTTACAGGTATTCGTCTGCACACTCGTACAGAGCACCTAAGGAGATATGGTGTTTTGTTTCTTCCTGGGAAACAATTTGGTGCGTACAACTTACTATCTCGTGCCCACCACTTACCATAGCCTGCGCACCAGGTTCTTTAAAGTCGCACCAGCCAATATTGAGTGTGCGCCGCATACTTTCAGATGAGCACCAAATGCCATTGCGTGCTACTGTAAATCATTTTCTGGAAACAGGACATACAGTATCACTGAACAGTCTAATGTTTTCCTCACACAGTTACAGTCCACAGAATTGAATATTGGCAAGTTTATAAAGGCAGACTATGCATTCAAGCCCAGATCGTTAAATCCACGAAGCAGCGCCACTAACCAATGCAGTAATTTATAGTAAAAGGAAATTACATTATTTAGCCATTTACTTTCTAGCCCGCAGCTTGTTATTTGCACAAGTTACGAAAGGAATTCATATTTCACATATTTAGTGCGTGTGAAGTTTACCCAGTTCAATGCGGGTTCACTAATTTAATTCTCTGATAAACCTGGCACACTCAATCGCATATCTGAACTAATGAACTGTGTTATTTAATGTGCATCTAAAGAGTTAAATCCAAATCGGGCCACTGTAACTCCTGCCCGGTCATAACTGGAACCTATTTTTTCGTCCATATACTATAATAGACTTCTGCTCGATGCCCGTGGGAGGCGTAATTTAGTGCCTGCCCATATAAGGCCGTCCGTCATAGGCAGACCAATAGAAACACTGCCGCTAAATATTCATGGGTGAAGGACTGTACTTATGCAGAGGAAGATGAGATGGTCAGGGTGGTGTTTGGCACAAACTCAGCGAAACTGGGAGAGAAACTTTTAAGTGCCAGGTCTTAGCTGACATTACATACAGCCGTGGACATCGCACGAGATGGCTCCAGCACAGCTGGGAACCTTCGATGCATGTACACCGAGCGGCTCATGTGAAATGACGCAGTGCACAGACAAAAAGCAACAGTTCCAAAGAGTGCTGAACAAAAACCGAATTACACAATTGAGAAGGCAGCAAAAAAATATGAAGCGTGTGATACATACAAGCATATTCATAAGTGCAGCTACTGTGGAAACAAAGCATACGGTAGAATCCCACATAATTTAGTGCCTGCCCATATAAGGCCGTCCGTCAGCGGCAATCCAACAGAAACACTGCCGCTAAATATTCACGGGTGAAGGACTGTGCTTATGCAGAGGAAGATGAGATGGTCAGGGTGGTGTTTGGCACAAACTCGCGAAACTGCGAGAGAAACTTTTAAGTGCCGGGTCTTAGCTAACATTAAATACAGCCGTGGACATCGCACGAGATGGCACCAGCACAGCTGGGAACCTTCGATGCATGTACACCGAGCGGCTCATGTGAAATGACGCAGTGCACAGACAAAAAGCAACAGTTCCAAAGAGTGCTGAACAAAAACCGAATTACACAATTGAGAAGGCAGCAAAAAAATATGAAGCGTGTGATACATACAAGCATATTCATAAGTGCAGCTACTGCGGAAACAAAGCACACGGTAGAAAAAGTCAATGTCCCGCTAAAGGAAAACAGTGTAAAAAAAAACCCGTGCATGCAGTGTGTCACGTCTCAGATAAAGAGGAAGACGAGCTGTTTATTGATGCAGTAAGAAGCGAATCGATGAATGAAACCTGTTATCTTTACAATGATAGACAAACACAGAATGTAACTTGAACACAACACATCCTACAAATACAAACCTGATTGAAAGAAATAATGATAATCAAATCCTTGATGACAGCAACACTCATAACACTCACAAAACAATTACTGTATATTGACAATCATGTTACATTATTTTTAAAATGTTCCCTTTTCTTTTTCATAACTTCTTTAACACACTACTTCTCCGCTACGAAGCTATATGTATATATATACCCCGATCTACATACGCTCAAATAGACAAACCTCAAGCACCGATGTCCGAGGTTTGATTCCCGAGAGAGGATGCACTGAGTATGTACGTGCGCTTTCCCGATTCATTTTACCCTCGCCTCCACTTGGTTTGAGACGTATGAAAAAATATGTGGTTAACGCAGAAAGACAGATCACCAATTGAAGTTTTATGAATAATGGATACTTTATTCGCCATCAATGATTGTTTTGGCAAAGCCATACTCAGTGTAATCATTAGATGAACGGTAAAAAAGAAAGAGCGAGGGGAGGGTGACTTATTGAGGCACGTAGGCGAAACCACAATAGCACGCGGGCTCGATGTAGAGCGCGTCAACTCGATCTCAATTGCGCGATCACATTCGAAAAAATATATCTTTTCAAGTTCTATTTAGTCAACACAAATATCTTTGGTTGGAATGTAAGGCGAATTTACTCTTTACATTTGTATGGTGAAAAAAAATGTATGCAATGATGCCTACATTTAACTTCGATTCCTACCAAAGATATTTCTGTCGACAAAATAAAAAATTCCTTTCCTGATACGAAATAGCCTGCCCATTTAATTATTTAGGAATGGATAAATAAAGATTTTGTACAAATAATGTTTTTTATTTTTCTTCCTTGATGGATTCTGCCACCCCGAGCAACAGTTGCTCGCACCCCAGAGTGTATATATACACTCACCTAAAGGATTATTAGGAACACCTGTTCAATTTCTCATTAATGCAATTATCTAATCAACCAATCACATGGCAGTTGCTTCAATGCATGTAGGGGTGTGGTCCTGGTCAAGAACCTCCTGAACTCCAAACTGAATGTCAGAATGGGAAAGAAAGGTGATTTAAGCAATTTTGAGCGTGGCATGGTTGTTGGTGCCAGACGGGCCAGTCTGAGTATTTCACAATCTGCTCAGTTACTGGGATTTTCACGCACAACGATTTCTAGGGTTTACAAAGAATGGTGTGAAAAGGGAAAAACATCCAGTATGCTGCGGTCCTGTGGGCGAAAACGCCTTGTTGATGCTACAGGTCAGAGTAGAATGGGCCGACTGATTCAAGCTAATAGAAGAGCAACTTTGACTGAAATAACCACTTGTTACAACCGAGGTATGCAGCAAAGCATTTGTGAAGCCACAACACGCACAACCTTGAGGCGGATGGGCTACAACAGCAGAAGACCCCACCGGGTACCACTCATCTCCACTACAAATAGGAAAAAGAGGCTACAATTTGCACGAGCTCACCAAAATTGGACAGTTGAAGACTGGAAAAATGTTGCCTGGTCTGATGAGTTTCGATTTCTGTTGAGACATTCAAATGGTAGAGTCAGAATTTGGCGTAAACAGAATGAGAACATGGATCCATCATGCCTTGTTACCACTTTGCAGGCTGGTGGTGGTGGTGTAATGGTGGCGTTGTCCTACGCTTATTAGGTGCCGGCGTCATTAGTACCGACTCGCCCCGATGTACAGCATCATTCAGCTGCACCGGCAGCAGCAGCCCCTCCCCTCGGCGCGCCTATCACCGGCGCTACCCCGCACGCCAGACCGGTCGGGTCCTGGAGAGTTGCACAGCCCCGGAAAGCCACGTCAAACGCATGCCCCGGGCTGTTTGCTCCGTTCCCCAACCATTCGGTCATTGTGCTCCCGTCTCTTGTCGGGCACACGGTGCTTTGAGAACCGCTACTCATCATCTGCGGTGCCCGATCGCACTGTGTCCTCTTACACTCTACAACGCGGGACGGACTCACCTGTACTCCCGCATCGATCATCTCCGGAGCTTCCCAGCCCAGCTGCTGCACGTAGTCCTGCAGAGCCTTTAACGGGCTGCGGCCGTCGCTCCCAAGTCCTCCACACGTTCCTTCAGCTGTTGTAAGTCCTGTAAGAAACGGCCTAGGGGCCCGAGGTATTCCTCGAACCCCCGTAAGTCCATACAATTAATTATTACGGCCGGCTGTATTTTCGCTTCCGCGTATTGCTTACCCTCCGGCCGGGAACCAATGAGCACGTCCCCTCCTGGCACGTGTTCAGCTGGGTCGCGCAAAGGCTCTTGGGACTTGGAGTCCTCAGAGGGACGGCTGGCTACTACAAGCCGGCTGAGATCTGCCTTTTTCTTTTCACCGGCAGACCCTTCAGCCACAACCCGTCCCTCTTTGTCGGTTGTGTCTTGTTTCGGCGGCACTTCACTCGCCTTCGCCTCCCCTTCCAGGAGGCTCAGACCCGTTACGGGACGACCGGCCTCGTTGGAGGACTCCGGGTTACCTCCACCATCCCGGCATCCACCAGTCTGTTGTTGTTGATCGCGGCTGTCTCTAGCCGTCTCGCGTCGCGACTTGTCTTCTAGGAGCCGCGGCCATTTTGCTAAAGCATGAGGCCTTCATCCGAGACGCCGCTGCGATTCTCTCGGCGGACATCTGCAAAACAGGACAAAAATAAAGTCGGAACGTCGGGCGTTTTACCTGCAGCTGCCTCTGTAGCGGATGGCGGCACCCGGACTGTCTAGGGAGTACGATGCGCTCGACGGTTGTCCGTGTCCCGAGTTTTTCGCTGCCCGGGCTTGTTCAGCCCAAATTAGCGGTCTCTTCCTCGCTCCCGGTCAGGTAGGTCCAGGTCATATCGGCATCCGTCAGGCCCTGCAGCCCGCTGGGACTGACCTTCTTTTTTCCGGTCTTCTTGCCCATCACGGTCCAAAGTAGAAAGACGCTCACCGCCGTAGCGTTTTCAGAAAGCGGGTGTTGTTTGTTGCCTCTGTATAAAGATGGGGAATCCACCGAGGGTTGTCTGCCCACACAAAATTTGTTTTTGATGCAGGTCCTCTGCCAACAGACAGCCAGAGAATCCTGCCGACTACGCTAGTGTGGCAGTAGGGGGCAGTAGTGCACCCTTGAACCCTCAGGTACAACTCCAGACACCAGGTAAAAGTCCAAGAATTTTTATTTTCTTTCACAGTGCACCAAGCACCCTCCACACTACTCATATATTTAAATACAATAAACAATACTCTCTCTCTCTTAACAAAACCCTCCTCCTCGCCCAGACACTTGCTCCTCTACCTCCCAGCTCAGTTCAGTGTCTGGACTGAGGCACCGTCCTTTTATAGCCCCTGACCCGGAGGTGTTCCTGTCCCATCAATCCATAGTTCCTAATTCCTTCCGGGTCAGGGCAATCAGTCCTTTTACTCAACCTGACCGTGACGTACTCCCGGGTCATACGGCCTCACAGGGCCCATAAGCCCCCCCACAGCGACTCCTGGTGGTCCCCAAGGTATCCAGCAGGGCTGTGTATAGACACTACAAAGTCCATAAGGCCCTGCTGGACCTCATGGCACGATCCTGCTTTTGGGAGAGCTCCTCCTGGCGGCCTGGGAGTGCTGACCGGCATGGGAAGCCGGCAGTCCTCCACAATATATACAGTGGAGGAAATAATTATTTGACCCCTCATTGATTTTGTAAGTTTGTCCAATGACAAAGAAATGAAAAGTCTCAGAACAGTATCATTTCAATGGTAGGTTTATTTCAACAGTGGCAGATTGCACATCAAAAGGAAAATCGAAAAAATAACTTTAAATAAAAGATAGAAATTGATTTGCATTTCATTGAGGGAAATAAGTTTTTGAACCCTCTAACAAAAAAAGACTTAATACTTAGTGGAAAAACCCTTGTTTACAAGCACAGAGGTCAAACGTTTCTTGTAATTGATGACCAAGTTTGCGCACATTTTAGGAGGAATGTTGGTCCACTCCTCTTTGCAGATCATCTCTAAATCCCTAAGGTTTCGAGGCTGTCTCTGTGCTACTCTGAGCTTGAGCTCCCTCCATAGGTTTTCTATTGGATTAAGGTCCGGAGACTGACTAGGCCACTCCATGACCTTAATGTGCTTCTTCTTGAGCCACTCCTTTGTTGCCTTTGCTGTATGTTTTGGGTCATTGTCGTGCTGGAACACCCATCCACGACCCATTTTCAGTTTCCTGGCAGAGGGAAGGAGATTGTCTCTCAGGATTTCACGATACATGGCTCCGTCCATTTTCCCGTTAATGCGATTAAGT
Source organism: Polypterus senegalus (assembly GCF_016835505.1). Lineage (NCBI taxonomy): Eukaryota > Metazoa > Chordata > Cladistia > Polypteriformes > Polypteridae > Polypterus > Polypterus senegalus. The sequence continues at coordinate 68,582,664 of NC_053170.1, read as the reverse complement.
TGTCCTGTGCCCTTAGCAGAAAAACACCCCCAAAGCAAAATGTTTCCACCCCCATGCTTGACGGTGGGGACGGTGTTTTGGGGGTCATAGGCAGCATTTTTCTTCCTCCAAACACAGCGAGTTGAGTTAATGCCAAAGAGCTCTATTTTGGTCTCATCAGACCACAGCACCTTCTCCCAGTCACTCTCTGAATCATTCAGGTGTTCATTGGCAAACTTCAGACGGGCCTGCACATGTGCCTTCTTGAGCAGGGGGACCTTGCGAGCCCTGCAGGATTTTAATCCATTGCGGTGTAATGTGTTTCCAATGGTTTTCTTGGTGACTGTGGTCCCTGCTAATTTGAGGTCATTAACTAACTCCTCCTGTGTAGTTCTAGGATTCTTTTTCACCTTTCTCAGAACCATTGACACCCCACGAGGTGAGATCTTGCTTGGAGCCCCAGAGCGAGGTCGATTGATGGTCATTTTGTGCTCCTTCCATTTTCGAACAATCGCACCAACAGTTGTCACCTTCTCTCCCAGCTTCTTGCTAATGGTTTTGTAGCCCATTCCAGCCTTGTGCAGGTCTACAATTTTGTCTCTGACATCCTTGGACAGCTCTTTGGTCTTTCCCATGTTGCAGAGTGTGGAGTCTGCTTGATTGATTGATTCTGTGGACAGGTGTCTTTTATACAGGTGACTAGTTAAGACAGGTGTCCTTAATGAGGGTGACTAATTGAGTAGAAGTGTCTAACCACTCTGTGGGAGCCAGAACTCTTAATGGTTGGTAGGGGTTCAAAAACTTATTTCCCTCAATGAAATGCAAATCAATTTCTATCTTTTATTTAAAGTTATTTTTTCGATTTTCCTTTTGATGTGCAATCTGCCACTGTTGAAATAAACCTACCATTGAAATGATACTGTTCTGAGACTTTTCATTTCTTTGTCATTGGACAAACTTACAAAATCAGTGAGGGGTCAAATAATTATTTCCTCCACTGTATATAAGTGTGTGTGTGTGTGTATATGTATATAAGTAGATATGTATGTATATGTATATATATGTTTATATATGTGTGTGTATGTATATTGTGAGACTTGCCCGGACACCACCAGTCGGAAACCACATCTTTATAAATGTCACACGTTTATTTTCCATAAATAAACACAGTCCCAAAACACCACACAATGCATACAGCAATAATCACCACGATTAGACTTGAAATCTCTGTCCTTGGCCGTCAATCTCCTCCTGGGAGCTTCGTCCTGCTCCCTCTCCCGACTCTAGCTCCACGATTGCTGGAAGGTGGCCCCTTTTATTCCTGCCCGGATGTGCTCCAGGTGGCTGATGACGTCCATCCGGCAGCACTTCCTGGTGTGGCGGAAGTGCTGCCCTTTGCACCGGAAGCACTCCGGGCATCCCTGGCAGGTTCCTCCGCCATCTTGTCGATTGTGGCGGAAGTAACTATTTCCAGGTCCCACGAGGTTTAAAGCGCCCTCTGGCGGTGGCCACGGGTCCCAATGGGTTATAATCTTTTCTTGTGGTCCTTTCCTATTCCAGGGCGGTTGCCCCCTACTGGCCCCGAAGCTATTCTTGCCCCCTTCCGGTCCTTTTAGACATCCCAGCCGGGTAAGAACCCCAGCCGTCTGTGACACTGCCCCATCGCCAGCGAAGAACAGTCCTTCGTAGCGGCTATTCCCGCGAGTGTACACTTTAGCCGAAGCGGGTATAATTTGTCGTCTCCAAGGTCCTGGTCCTATAAAAATAGACACAGAGGCGGAGTCGTTGCCCTTACGCCACTGTCTGGCATTTTTATCTCTGACAGAGGGCCAACACTCTCCCCTTTTACCAGCACCCTGGTCGCCGAAACCTCGGCACCCGCCCCAGTGTGATCCACTCCCCTTCATCGGGGTACATACTGGGTTCGCCCTTGCTGACTTTGGAGCTTCCCTCTGCACGTGCAGTGGATGATGTATAACGCTCCGTGAGCTCACGGGCTCACGTCTCCCTTTGTAGGAAGAACCGGTTTTCCCCTTTAGATTCTTTCTGCTTCTCTGGGGCATTCTGACAGCCTGGGTCTTCCTACTTAAAAGGAAAAGACCCCTTGCCGTCCGCACCCTTGTAGAAAGATGCGAGACTGATGTTGGCTCTGGCGGTTGAGCACTAAGACCCACGGCACTTGTCAGCCGGCGTCTTGGCTCCACCCCTTCCAAGCGATCAGCACCTCGCTTCGTTTCCACTGTTGGAGATGCAGCTACTAAGTCCCCGGAACCACACGATCCTGGGACGGGTTTGCTCGCACCTCCCTTTTCCTTTACGGTATTGGTTTTACTCACCTCTACCGCCACGATCCTCCGGCCAAAGATTCCAGTTTCGCGCCTCTCTTCCTCATGACATAAGGTCTGACGTGGCGCGACCACCTTCCCCTCCAGCTTGTCTATACAGACACGGAGGTCGTGTTCCACCTGTTGCACCATCTGCCTTAAACAAAGCATCCTCTCCGATTCCTTTGGAGCTGCAGGTAAAAATACAGTATCAGCCAGTGGAGGACTTACCTTTAAATCGGTCCTACTCACCGGCTGTACACACTGGAGCTTTCTTCCGGGTTCCACCGGACCCCCCTTGCTCAGGATGGACGTTCGCCGGTCCTGTCTTTAACCAATCACTGACGGGAACACGGCACAAACCGTCCAATCCCTCGCCTGTCATGGGGCGGAACTTCCGGTCTTAGGCCATCTTGCCTCTCCCGAGGGAACTGCAATTCTCGCTGCCATCCCTCTGCCTCAGCTGCTGGAGACATAGCGGATCCTCCCCTTCCTCTAGCAATGCCGTCCCGGCTTCGTGGACCAGATATGCACACCCTAGACAGTGACATGAGTCCAGGCAACCTCCTCCGGACCCGTCAGTGGTTATGCCTACTGCAGTCCCTCCGGTGACGACAAACGCTGGGGAATCCCCTTCTCCTTGTCCTTGGCTGGCATTCCTCACTCCCCTCGGGTGGAAGACCGCCCTCTGGAGAATTTCCAACGGCCACTGGGTGATTCGCGGGACGTCCGCGGTGCGTGTGCGGACCGTCTCCCTGCAGGACGTGTGTGTGGCCAACTGGGTTACCGGGCAGCTCACAAAAAATCACATCTTGTCGAGTGTGGCGGAAGTAACTATTTCCAGGTCCCACGAGGTTTAAGGCGCCCTCTGGCGGTGGCCACGGGTCCCAATGGGTTATAATCTTTTCTCGTGGTCCTTTCCTATTCCAGGGCGGTTGCCCCCTCGTGGCCCGGAAGCTATTCTTGCCCCCTTCCGGTCCTTTTAGACATCCCGGCCAGGTAAGAACTCCAGCTGTCTGTCACAATATATATAAATATATTTGTGTTTATATATTTGTGTGTATGTATGTATGTATGTGTGTATGTATATGTATATATATATATATGTATGTATATATGTGTGTGTGTGTTATATATATATGTGTATATGTATATATGTATGGATATGTATATATATATGTTTATATGTGTGTGTGACAAGATATATATATGACAGCAACACTCATCACTCACAACAGTGACAAAACAATTACATTGACAATCATGTTACGTTATTTTCAAAATGTTTCTTTTTCTTTTTCATTACTTCTTTAACACACTACTTCTCCGATGCGAAGCGTGGGTATTTTGCTAGTATATATATATAAACTGCTCAAAAAAATTAAAGGAACACTTTGAAAACACATCAGATCTCAATGGGAAAAAGAAATCCTCCTGGATATCTATACTGATATAGACTGGGTAATGTGTTAGGAACGAAAGGATGCCACATCGTTTGATGGAAATGAAAATGATCAACCTACAGAGCCCTGAATTCAAAGACGCCCCAAAAATCAGAGTGAAAAAATTATGTGGCAGGCTAGTCCATTTTGCCAAAATTTAATTGCAGCAACTCAAAATTGTACGCAGCACTTTGTATGGCCCCTGTGTTCTTGTATACATGCCTGACAACATCGGTGCATGCTTCTAATGAGATGACAAATGGTGTTGTGGGGGATCTCCTCCCAGATCTGGACCAGGGCATCACTGAGCTCCTGGACAGTCTGAGGTGCAACCTGGTGGCATTGGATGGACCAAAACATAATGTCCCAGAGGTGTTCTATTGGATTTAGGTCAGGAAAGTGTGGTGGCCAGTCAATGGTATCAATTCCTTCATCCTCCAGGAACTGCCTGCATACTCTCACCACATGAGGCCAGGAATTGTCGTGCACCAGGAGCCACTGTACCAGCATAGGGTCTGACAATGGGTCCAAGGATTTCATCCTGATACCTAATGGCAGCCAAGGTGCCTTTGTCAAGCCTGTAGCGGTCTGTGTGACCCTCCATGGATATGCCTCCCCAGACAATCATTAACCCACCACCAAACTGCTTATGCTGAATGATGTTACAGGCAGCATAATGTTCTCCATGGCTTCTCCAGACCCTTTCACTTCTGTCACGTGCTCAGGGTGAACTTGCTCTCATCTGTAAAAAGCACAGGGCACCAGTGGTGCATCTGCCAATTCTGGTATTCTATGGTGAATGCCAATCGAGCTGCATGCTGCTGGGCAGTGAGCGCAGGGCCCATTAGACGACTTGGGGCCCTTGGGTCACCCTCATGAAGTCTTTCTGGTTTTTTGGTCAGAGATATTTACACCAGTGGCCTGCTGGAGGTCTGGCAGTGCTCATCCTGTTTCTCCTTGCCCAAAGGAGCAGATACTGGTCCTGCTGATGGGTTATGGACCTTATATGGCCCTCTCCAGCTCTCCTAGAGTAACTGCTTGTCTCCTAGAATCTCCTCCATGCCCTTGAGACTGTGCAGGGAGACACAGCAAACCTTTTGGCAATAACACGTATTGATATGCCATCCTGGAGAAGTTGGACTACCTGTGCAACCTCTGTAGGGTCCAGGTATCGCCTCATGCTACCAGTAGTGACACTGACTGTAGCCAAATGCAAAACTAGTGAAGAAACAGTCAGAAAAGATGAGGAGGGAAAAATGTCAGTGGCCTCCACCTGTTAAACCATTCCTGTTTTGGGGGTCATCTCATTGTTGCCCCTCTAGTGCATCTGTTGTTAATTTCATTAACACCACAGCAGCTGAAACTGATTAACAACCCCCTCTGCTACTTAACTGACCAGATTAATATCCCATAAGTTTCATTGACTTTATGCTATACTCTGATTAAAAAGTGTTCCTTTAATTCTTTTGAGCAGTATATATATAGTTTTTGCCATTTTATGCTAATTCTGAGGAAGCTTATTAACATTCATTAGTGTGGTGGAGCCTCCCAACTAAAAACAAAATGGCCAACAAAAAGCCATAAAAGCAGTTTTAGAATAAACTGAAACTGAACCATTGCTTGAATTGAGCGATAGTAATGACAATATGAATTGGTCATCAGACATTGAAGTGGACTTTCTGACTGAACCACCGTGGTAGGCTTGGTGAATTCAATCACATGAAACTTCACTGTGTTGTGACAGTAGTTGCAAGTTTAAGGACAAGCAAGATGTTAGCCAGTAAGTACTGTTCACAATGTGGTAACCACCAATATTTGTGTCTTCAAAAATGTGGAAGTCACTAAGTCTTGCACTGTGTTAACCTAAAATAACACAGTATCATGCGCAAACTACAACAAAAATATAAGAATAGTGTGCAAAGAAACACTCAATTACAGCATTGGGATGTACGCTGGTGACTGCCTTAAAACAAATCTGACAAAGGACGTATAGTTAATCTGTGATTGAACATTCTCTATTATATGGAGACAGACAAGTTACCAATTTTTTCCAGCTTTACTTTTATCCATGCTCCAACTCTGTGCTCTTTCCAGCTTTGGATGAGTTGCTCCTATAATAAAGTATAACAAAACTACTTAGGTTGCCAGTGATTAAAGTGCTATCAGTTGACAAAGGGAATATTATTAATATTAAGTTCCTCACAGTCTCTTACATTTTCAGATGCTGCAGATGTAAGGTAGCCTTCAAATCCTCTTTGCTGACCCTGTGACTCTCCCAAGTTTTAGGCTTGTATGAAAGACTGATGAGATGAACTGACACTTGAGTTTGTGATGATTGCAACATCTTGGCAATTTAAAATCCATTTATTAATTTCTAGTTACATGTCAGATGCCAGATCACATCTAATATTAACATTACTTATGTGTATCCATCTTCTATTATCCTCATGTTATTAATAAATTGTATTATTTGGTCAATTGCAGCAAGCGTGTTTATTTGTTGAAAAAATAGTCTGTTGCCACATCTGAACCACAGAGAAAATGAATGGTTGATATATGTGGACTTTGGTCAATTTCTGAACTTCACTCATGAAATGAACAGATTTCTCTAAAATTCTGCTTTCCAGTCTTGAAGGTGAAGCAGACATTTCCCACATTACCAGGCTAAAGTGTATGGCCATTTTTAAAGTTCAGAAAATTAAGTTATGGATATTTAACACTAGAATTACCAAAGCCTACGAAAAACTCCTAACCCCGGCCCACCTTAAATCCCTTCGCCCCTCTCCATCAGCATCTTTTGTGCTGTAAACATGTCGATCAGCACAAGCAGCCTCCTACAAATCCACCGTTGCAGCACAAGTTACAAATTTAGGATTCTCGGTACTCAAGTGGTTTAACATTGTCAGATCGGGAGTAAATTTATGTTACTTGTAAAAGTCAGGTTTTTTTCAGTTTTATTCTCTCAGCCACGTTCACGCACTCTCTCCCACCTACTGATCTGACGCTGTTAGTTTTAAAATAATATTGCATTAGTGCAATGATCTTTTCTGATTGGTACTATTCAGGTCATAAAATGATTTCTTCAAATTGTCACACATATTTGTCTCTTTTTTTTCCCCCCAGTGCTGCATTGACATCATGTAGTGACGAACTGACCTCTCTGTACTATTCTGTCCTCTGCATCTTCTGGAGTACAAAAGAAACACCACAATGCACCAAAATGTGGAGACTGGGAAAAAACAAACAAACACAATACTGACTTTAACCGCATGAAGAGGTGTGAATGAATAAAATGTACTATACAGGTCATAAAATAAATTATTCCAAATGTTATATATACCTATGTCTCTCTTTTTTGTCAGTGTGGCTTTGACATCATGGACCAGAAGGTGCATACTAATTCAACGTAAGCAGGGACATTCAAGAAAAAAACTGAAGAAAAAAAATATCTCACACTGTTTTCACATAAAGAGGTGGTATAACAAAACAAGTTTGTTATACCATGTCTTTATCTGAAAACAGCGTCAGATTGGGGGTTGTGGGAGCATGAACGTGAGTGAGAGAATAAAACTGAAAAAAACACACTAACTTTTACAAGTACTACAAATTTATACCAGCTGTTAGAGACACAGATCAAATTTATGTTTTTATTGTATAATATTAACAATAACAGCAGCTCATTACTCAAAATATTAAATTTGGGAGGCAGCCAGTATAGAAACACCAACTTCTGGATTAGGAGTCAGCAGTTCTTAGTATTGCACCACACAATCTGTCATGTCAATAAACTTATAAACTCTTTTTCTTTGGTTATATTCTTGAATAAAAGTGCACTTGTTTGTTGTATCTGTGTCTTTTGTGAAAGTGTTTACTTAATATTTGGACTTCAGTCTTCACACATTATACACTTAATGTCTACATTTTGTCAAATATTACTAAAACATGAAAAAGTTTCTGTTTTAGTGATGTGTTTACATAGATCGTTGTAGACACGGAACACACATGAAATGCATGTATTCCAAATGACAATATATTATTTACCCTCTACAACCCTCTAGACAACTCACTCCCAGATAAACCACTTGAGCACTGAGAATCTTCTTGTCAAATTGAGCTGCAGTGGGGGGTGGATGGAATAGTAGGCTGCTTGCTGCTTGTGCTGTTTGTCACATTTACAGCACAAAAGACGGTGACGGAGAGGTGAGAATGGATTTAAGGTGGGCCGGGATTCAGAGTTTATTTTCTAGGCTTTGGTAATTCTAGTGTTAATTAATCTTTGGAGGGCAGCAACATATTCCTTCTTCCTTTCAGCATCATTTATTTTTTAAGAAAAGGCTTTTTTTGGTTCAGTTTTTTCCCAGATAAGGGACGACAGTTAACACTAACAAACTGGGACTATAATATGTGAATATAATATCTATGAGTATGAGCCAAATCTTCCAATCTAATAAACACCAGCAGCACAGAAAAGAGTTTTTGGCACACATTTCGAAGTTTCTTTTAAAGATAACGTGGATGATATACTACAAAAAAATCAAAAGATACTCAGTCTTCTTGATCCTTTCTGAAAATTTGGCAAGTCAGCAGCTTTTAGAAATAGTGCACCAGTTTTCAACCGAAAGAGATTTTATTCAGATGATTCTCCTTTGAAAGGGTTTTTGATCTACATTAGCATAGATCTGTGGCTGATGGCACTGTTCTTAATCCAAGGACCTTAAATTGTACAAATTTCATTTATCTGGTTAATGAGAACACTACTTCCTAAAATATATGCTACATTCCACAAATCTAAAGGTCTAAACCTTTCAGTAAAACATTCCTAATATTCAAAGCAGAAACAGACATGTGGATATTTCTCTAAAAATTGCTCATAAAAATTAAAAGTCTCTTGTAACAAAGACTTTTGTTAAAAAGCCCACAGCCATATAAATTTTTAAATAGGTTGCCATTCAAAAGATATAAAAACATAGACCTTCCTTTCATCAGTCCAGATAAAGTGAAGTAAGTTGCTGACCTGCAGTCATTTCTAGTAAATTAATGACTAGTATATCAATAAGCACCTTCAAAAGATGCTAGAGCTTTATAATGCTGAAACAGTTAAGAGACCGTATTTATTTCCTAAGGCATGCAAAACTGAATTTATAAAATTGAAGTTCTATATAACACAATAACAAGCCCAGACTCATAAACCATTGTATAACATTACAGTACATTGTTCAGTCTAAGGCATCTCATGTATGTACAAGAATATAAATGCAGTACATGTATTGTGAATCAAAACATTGTCAAAACATCATGTTGGTTCATAATATTCAGGTCAGAAGCTGGTCTTTGAAACAACCTGGCACACTTTACCTGGGTACCTCAGTTAATCATGAAGACAGAAACAGGCGGTTATCAACAGTGGGTGCCAAGCCCATAAGTTTGCACGGTGCCCTGGGATGATTAGTGACAGTTACACCAGTGTCTGATGGAGGCATGTGTTAAAAGTGAGAAGGTGAAACATATCGTTAGGAGTCCAAAGGGCAGTTGACCTGGCCCTTAACAAGTATACATGGCCCTCTGCCAGTGGGACACATACTACTCAAAAAAGGAAACACAGCTTTTAGTCATAACCTAGTTGAGCTTAGAGTTGGAAGGATAGTTAGTTGATAGGGTTCAACTAGCAGGAGAAAAACAGACCATTGTTTATCCTTAAGGTATGAAATGTTTAAAAAGGAGTGTTTCTTGAGGCATTTGGAAGAAAGGTGCAGAATGCAACCTACCTGTTATACAGCTATTGTACAGCAAGTGATTTGTCCTCTGGAGGGAGGTGATGAGGTAACATCAAGCAAAAATCAAGAGCAGAATTTTCATACAAAGTTTTGCTTTGGTTTATTTTTAAACCACATTTAAAACAATCAAAGTTGACCAACTTGCTTCACAGTAAAATCAATAAAAGAAATACACTCTAAAACAAAAAAGAAAACATAAAACACAATAAAGATGTTAATGGAACCTATTCTAACTAAAAAACAAACAGAAAATACATGTTTTCAGCCTGAATTTAAAAACGGTGACAATTGTTGCAGACCTGCCATGAGCAGGTGGATTGTTCCAAAGCCAAACTCCAGTGTATAATGAATTACAGTAGTCTAATCTCAAAGATATAAAGGCATGAACAAAGGTGTTCTTTAAATGTTACAAAATACAAAGTATAAACCTTAAAAACTACAAACATGTCCAGCACCATATTTATACACAGAATTAAAAAAATTGTAGAAATTATTATTTTTAAAAGTCCAAAATTTCAGTGTATGCATAATTCAAAGATACAGTATATGTCAGTGCATGATAGTGGAATTCATTTTCCTTGATTTTCCACATATCGTATTGCATACATATTATTTTATTGTCTAATTTGATTCATTTCTGCATTTTCTGTTAAATGTCTAAATTACTTGTGTTTAGTTAAAAGGGGCAGGTGCCTTTTAGCTTGCAGAACAGCTTGTAACTTCCTAAAGTTTTTAAAGAACCTTGCATTATTACGAGCAAAACAGTTTTATTTTGTGTTCAATTTTGCAATCGCAAACTTCAGTAAAAAAGAATTTGGGGGTGGGGGGGAGCATGGTTTAAATTAAAGTAGTGAAGAACTTAAACATTTTAGAATTTATAACTATTTTGTATTTTTAAAAATTTTCACAATTTTTTTTAAATATTACAAATCTATAATTCATTTACTTATTCCTTTTTTACAATTGTTATTTTCAATTTTGAAAATTAAATAAAAACAAAAACTCTTTTACCACATCAACCATAATATTCAAGCAGATACCTTAATTAGTGGCCAGAGTCAAAGAGTTTGTTGTTGTGATCCTACCTTTCAAAAATGTGTGCAGGCCACCCAAAAGACCAGGGGCCTCATGTATTACGCCGTGCGTAGAATTTGCACTATAACATAGCGTAAGCACAAAAGCCGAAATGTGCTTACGCACAGAAAAATCCAGATGTAGGAATCTGTGCATACTCCAACTTCCACGTTCTTCCGCTACATAAATCCCTGTCAGCGTGAAAAGTAACGCTCGTGCATGCACCTTATGTCATGCCCCAACTCCTCCCAGAATTACGCCTCTTTGAATATCCAAATTAATATAAATCTCCCTTAAGCTCAGCCTTCTGTGAAAAGACAATGGGAAAAGCATGGGGAAAATATAAGAATTTCAATGAATTCCAAGTGGAGGCAAAGGAAAAACATACTATTTGTTTAATAAACTGTGGTATAATCAACAAAAGGAAACTGATCGAGTAAAATAGCGTGTTGGAGAAACTTGAAAGCTCAGATATCAAAGTTGCCATGAAAAGGCGAGTCGTAGCCCACTGTCTGAGTGTCATATGGAAGCTTATTAGGGTACAGAGAAAAAAAAGGCACACAGTGGGGAAAAAAGCACGAAATATCAACTTCAATCTCGAAATTTCCACTTTAATCATGTAGTGTATTTTGTCATTAAAGTAGAACATCATAAACGTCATCTTAAAATCATATAATTAACCAGTTTCTCAAATCACCTTACCTTACATTTGTGATATTACTGCTCTCTGAATAACTAAAATACTGAGATGTATACGTGATATAATTTTCATTATGACAGGAGTTAAAGCACGTTGTTAAACATGGGTTTCACGGCGCAGTGATTGTGCGTGACCTTCGATTAAAATTATTTATTGCAGCAGTACTCATGGGTGGCTCTAGGCTTGTGGCGGCCCTGGGCAGAGAAAGAATCGGTGGCTCCTTCACCCGCCAATGTCAATATGGTATCTTATGCACGGTGGATGGCCACGTCCGTTGCAGACACTGCATAGACGCCTCGTGCTCATGACACAAGCGTTTAACTTTTGTCGAAAATGGCCGCTGCGTTTTTAGCTGTGTCATTATTTTCTTTCTGTTTTATATTCAATATATATTGGCGTGGCCGCCCCTGCAGTCCTTGCTTTTCTTTCTCCAAGTAACTGATCGCCACACAATAAGCTCTGTAATAGATGTTAAGCCATCTGTAAGCATAGAGCGCAGATTCATCAAAACGTTTAAGTAACATTGAACTATCTTCGTAGTACATGTTTAATTATTCTATCCTTCATGCCAGTCCCAGTGAAGAATATAGATTATTTAAATCAAGTTAAAGTTTTACCTGTATAATATAATAAACATATTTTGCTGCATTTTATCTTAAAAATGATATCATCATCATATGTAAACACGTGCTTTATAAAGTGGCACAGGTTGTGCAATATTATGACTGTAGTGCAAGTTTAGAGTGAGGTAATTGTACTTACAGTATAAGTACAAACAGTTCTACGAGGAGCAATTGATTGAGTGCGTTTATAGTTCTTGGGATGAAACTGTTTCTGAACCACGAGGTCCGTACAGGAAAGGCTTTGAAACGTTTTGCCCTGGCTGAGGTAGTGTGTGCTTGATACTGTATACCGATAATTCTCTTTCCGATCAGCTGCTGCTGTGATTCACACTTATATACAGTTAGATAAATACTCCCGAGTGTTGCAATGAGAGTAATATGGAAAAAGATGATCCGCTGTGGCAATTCCTAACGGGAGCAGCTGACAGAAGAAGAAGAAGGTGCAGTGAGAGTAACAACGCTAAAGCAGTTATGGTATTTGGAATACTATGGCTATTCCCTGTACCATTATATTGTTACAAGTTAATTACAATCAGATGCATTACACTAATAAACAATATGCGGTTAGTTTCAGTGTATTTATAAAGCCGCGTCAGGAAAATAAGAAGTAACCACACAGGAACAGTAGCATTGCTTTGATGCTGGGTGCCGCCAGTCTGCAAAACCGAGCGGAGAACTTGCGTACGACAAGGCATGAGGTACCGTGGAAAAGTGCGTGGCTTTACGCCAAGTGTATGTTTTATACATCGCGATTTGAACGTGGAAATGCTCTAATGCAACATGCGTACGCACCATTTATACATGAGGCCCCAGGGCCCTCATTTATAAAATCTTGCACAGAATTCACACTAAAACATGGCATATGGGCACACAAAAAAAATCAGATGCATAAAACTGTGTGAGCAAAGTTCTATGCACTTTCCCTTTATAAATCCCAATCAATATAAATAACGCACATACAAGTGCTTATAGCACCAACTCCTCCCGGACTTTTGCCTATTTGAATACGAAAATCAATATATATGGTCCATTTCATTGAGTGTATTGTTAAACGACAATGGCAAAGCCACTTGTAAAAAAGAACAATTTCTGCGAATGTGAAACGAAGGCCCTGCTCAGTGAAATGGAGGCAAGGAAAAATGTACTATTTTAGTGGCTTAAACAGTGATGTAAGCAACAACAGGAAATTGATAGAGTGGCACAGTGTGGCAGAGGCATTCAAAGGCTCAAGTTCAGAAAGTGGCCAGTCCAGCTCACAACTCCAAGAGGATAGCTATTGGAAATGTAAATAAACTTAGAAGTCAGTCATCATCATTATACAAGAAATCAGCATGATTTCTAAATACTTGCTCACTTCTCACACTTCTATTGACTAAAGCAGCCATAGTTGTTGCTATAATTTGACCATTCCATGCACCATTACGGTATATTGTTACAGACTGGTCACAATCAAGTGCCTTAAATTTATAAACGATATGCAATTAATTTCTGTGTATTTGGTAAAGTGTTGTGGATGTGAATCTAAAAAAGAAGGGGAAACCACAAAGAAACAATAGCACTGCTTTGATGCTGGGTGCCACCTGTTTACAAAAACAAGCAGAAATGTGTTGTCTGAAGCTTCTGGGAAAAAGTGTGTAGCTTTACACCCAGTTTAGTTTTTATATATCTCGATGTAAAAGGGTATGAAACATTTTTGGGCGTATGCTCTGTTTATAAATGAGGCCCCAGACGTGCCTTCTGAAGTCCCAGACAAGGCCTCCATGTAACCTAGTCCTAACTCAAAATTCAGTCTTTTAGGCTGCCTAACCCCCAAAATGTATCTAAATATAAAAAAAAAAAAACTGATGGACAGAACAAAAAAATGTGAAACCCCTGTAGCCTAAGCAAACTTTGCAAATATTAATGTATTAATAACTAATAGTTCTGTATTTTTCAGAATATTCAAAAAGGCAGAGAAGCACAAAAATAAAAAGCAAAGACAATAACACAAACCAAACAGTAGTGCTTTATTCAAGGCATGAATCAAAACTAGGATATCCACACAAAACTAGAGCTACATAATCAAAAATCAGTCCAACAACTGTATAATAAAGTGGTATCACCTCCTTTAGTTCTGTATAAAAGAGACAAGTCTGATGACAAATACTAATACATATAAAATTAACATAAAGCATAATTATAAAATAATTAATAGCACAATATCAATAAAATCATCTATACTACTAAAAAGCAAAGCCCTCACTGACTGACTGACTGACTGATTCATCACTAATTCTCCAACTTCAAGTGTAGGTAGAAGGCTGAAATTTGGCAGGCTTATTCCTTACAGCTTACTTACAAAAGTTAGGCAGGTTTCATTTTGAAATTCTACACGTAACGGTTATAACGGTCGACAACGTCCGCCATGTTGAACTTTCTTATTTATGGCCCCATCTTCACGAAATTTGGTAGGCGGCTTCCCTGTGCTAACCGAAACCGATGTACATACTTATTTCGATGGTATGACGCCACTGTCGGCCGTCATATTGAACTTTCCAACGTCACTAATTTTCTAACTTCCCGTGTAGGTAGAAGGCTGGCCCCATCTTCCCGAAATTTTGTAGGTGGCTTCCCTGCGCTAACCAAAACCGCTGTACGTACTTATTTCGGTGGTATGATGCCACTGTCAGCCGCCATATTGAACTTTCCAACGTCACTAATTTTACAACTTCCTGTGTAGGTAGAAGGCTGAAATTTGGCAGGCTCATTCCTTACAGCTTACTTACAAATGTTAAGCAGGTTTCATTTCGAAATTCTACACGTAACAGTCATAACAGTTGACAACGTTCGCCCTGTTGAACTTTCTTATTAATGGCCCATTCTTCATGAAATTTGGTAGGTGGCTTCCCTGTGCTAACCAAAACCGATGTACGTTCTTATTTTGGTGGTATGATGCCACTGTCGGCCGCCATATTGAAGTTTCTAATGTCACTAATTCTACAACTTCCCGTGTAGGTAGAAGGCTGAGATTTGGCAGGCTCATTCCTTACAGCTTACTTACAAAAGTTAAGCAGGTTTCATTTCGAAATTCTACACGTAACGGTCATAACGGTTGACAACGTTCGCCATGTTGAACTTTCTTATTTATGGCCCCATCTTCATGAAATTTGGTAGGTGGCTTCCCTGCGCTAACCAAAACCGATGTACGTACTTATTTCAGTGGTATGATGCCACTGTCAGCCGCCATATTGAAGTTTCTAATGTCACTAATTCTCCAACTTCCCGTGTAGGTAGAAGGCTGAAATTTGGCAGGCTCATTCCTTACAGCTTACTTACAAAAGCTAAGCAGGTTTCATTTCAAAATTCAACGCGGAACGGTCATAACGGTCAACAACGTCCGCCATGTTGAACTTTCTTATTCATGGCCCCATCTTCACGAAATTTAGTAGGTGGCTTCCCTGCACTAACCCGAAACCAATGTACGTACTTTTTTCAGTGATATGACGCCACTGTCAGTCGCCATATTGAATTTTCCAACATCACTAATTCTCCAACTTCCCATGTAGGTAGAAGGCTGAAATTTGGTACTTATTTCGGTGGTATGATGCCACTGTCGGCCGCCATATTGAACTTTTCAGCAGTCTTTGTTACTTATGGGCCCATCTTTAAAAAATTTGGTACGCGGGTTCCCAACGCTAACTGAATCCTTCTTACATACATATATACGTCCATAGCCTGCAGCTCGGTCACCGTGTGAGGCGGCGTTGGGTCCCCCATCCCAGCGCCTCCCACGTTGTTGGCTGCCTTCCTATATAAGGCCGTCCGTCGCTCCAGTCTCTACATTCCCTTCCTTGCTCCGCCACAGGATTCACGTCTCCCTGCTGATAACTAAAGCCTTTTTATTTAATCCATGGCTTCTCCGCTGTTTTATTGTTCATTTATTATGATTATAGTTATTGTGTAGGTATTTTAGACTTACTTTACATTGTTCAGATACCCATTTCCTTTATAATTCCAACCGTACCCGCATTAACATGTCTATCGAGGTGATCACCATCGATCAAACAACTGTCACTTACTGAGTTGTTTCCAATGCCCGGAGATGGCACTTACCTTTTCCATTCTCTTTGTTACATATTGCACGGCCATATCAGGCTCACTCTTGATATCCGGAGGAACATTGTGTCTTATGTATTGAATGACTGGGACAGGTTCAAGGTGTGGACTGATGAAGGTACAGGAGATAATTATACTACACAGGAGCACTATAAGAGTGAAATGCTTAAGCCCTTCACCTATGCATCTGCATGTGAGTTGATGGCTGCTGCTGAATTGTTCGGTTATCGCTTTCAAGTGTACCGAAATGGCCAAATATTTTACACCTTTGGACAATCGCCAATGCCTCTTAAACATCTTAGATTGACAGGTGACGATTTCTGTAGTGGACACTTTGATGTTTATGAATGTTTAAACTCTCAAAAGCTGGATGTAAAGTTATCGATGAAACAGGTTTTATACTTACAACGCTTGACAGAAGCTGAATGTCTCTTCAACACAAGTCCTACAAATACTGTCATAATTAAAACAAACCATGAAACTCAAACCGATTACGACAGCAGCAATCCAAGCTGTGAGATTTGAGACAAGATTGCTTTTCACATGGCCAACTGTACATTGAATGCTTAAGAGTAAGCTCAGCACACAGCTTAGTCATATTACAACTGGAGGGCCAAACTCAAAATGTGGTATACAAAGAGATCCTTAACAAATAATTATTGGTATATTTTCCCTCAGTTTAAAAAGGTTTAATTTTCTTCTTAATAAAACTTTTAAGCGTGGGTATTTTGCTAGTATTACATAAATATAACACTGAAAGAACAAGACCAATAACAACATATTTAAATAATAAGCAAAACATTAAATAAACCATAGTACATATCATGTCCAATCAAGCAGATCAGAAATTTGTCTCAATTGACCAAATGACTTATGGTTAAATTGCACACTGAGGTCTGTAATGGTAGTTCATGTGTGTAGCTTTTCGGCTAGTGAATACATTCTCAGGTCCTTTCACCCTGATAAGTGAAAATTCAAAGAAATTCACAGTGCTGAAATGATGAAATATTAGAACACAATATAAGAGATAAAAAAACATTTATTAATAAAAACATTATATCTAAAATCAGAAGTGTTTAAAAATTGTCATGGTTGAGCACCCAGATTATAGCAAAAACGAAAAGGACATGGTTGGTGACCAGTATTTTCCTCTAGGTTGTGTTTTACCCAAAGGCTTAATCTAGTAGTTGGTCATGGATTTAAGGAGGTAAAGAACCTTCTCAGAGATGTGGTTTGTACATCAAAAGAGGCAGCCAGGCTAAGAGAACTCTGTTTTATTCTTGGGCCTCTTGCAGAAAGAACAGAATTAACAGAGAGGTGCATGATAATCATAGCCAGCACAGCTGGTTCAGCAGTGCTTCATCTGAATATGCATGTTATTTAGATTTATTCAACAGAAACACTCTGCAGGTCATTGGTCAGGACAACTAGAGAGCTACTTCAGCGGTGATTTTCTTAGACATCTTCATTGTACTGCACATGATGGAGAATTATGATGAATCATTTAGTAATGAAATCAAAATACACACAACGATGCCTGACGTTGGAATGAGCTGCTTTACCTTTGATGTGAGAACCAAAGTCTTAGAGACATAGGAAAGTACAGAAGTCAATGAGAGCTTTGTGTCCTGATAATTAGGATTTATATTAAAAGTGCAGTTACATTTTCAATATTTTTAAAGAAGGTCTGGGTATAGGTAAATCATATGTCATATATTAGTATATATTAATATGCTGGTTTCTTTTCTCAAGACAGCTTAAAAGCAGGAGTGGAAAATTGTTGATCTGGGAAAAACAGTGAAGAGCAGAACAATCCCAAGATTGCCCTCAAGATTCCAATGTACTAAAGTGTAAAGCTCATAACTCATAAGAAGAAACATAGCACTCCTGTCAATGCAAGCATTAAAAGTCAGATAATTAAACAATATGAGGATATCCTAAACTAATTGAGAAGGGTTCCATCATGTTCTGGTTTTATAGGGAGAACAAATACTCACAGTTGCATGTTCTTGCTCTGAAAGTGTTGCATGTTATAGCATCCTTAGCTACAGGTGAAAGAATTTTTAGTGCTGAAGGAGTTCTCATGTGACTTCATTGATCAAATGCTCTCCTCAGTTGTATTTCTTAAATGTAACCAATGACTTCTGTGGCATTCTAAAGGATACTAAAGTTTATTTGGCATTATTGGGCAATTGCCAGAGTTTATGGCATAAAAATTATGCTGAGGGTATGTAAATCTGAAAGAGAGATTCTATCAGAATAACCATGCAAAGGGTGTATGTGTGGTGTGTCTGTGTGTGTTTGTGTTTTTGATTGAGTAAGAGAGGGAGGGAAAGATGATCAATCATAATTTATAAGTTTTATTCCTCTGCTTAAATCCATTGCCCTGGGTACATGGCCACCGGCAATCTTTTCAAGGATCCCGGCTTGGACTGGCCCAGAACCTGGAGTTGGAGATGCTGAAACACATGGTATCACCTCTGCGTGAAAAACAGGGACAAAGGTCTGAATATTCAAAATGTGGCAATGTGTCAGCTTTATAAGTAACTGAGATATTGGTGTAGATTTGGTCAAGTGTATTATTCTTCCTTGTGGGAAAACTAATTTTTTTTGAAAAATTTAGTCAGGACCGATTTAAGGTTTGCATGATCAAAGTCAAGCACACACTAGGGACAATTTAGAATCGCCAATCCACCTAACCTGCATGTCTTTGGACTGTGGGAGGAAACCGGAGCACCCGGAGGAAACCCACGCAGAGAACATGCAGACCCCCGTTACCCTGTGTTTGGATTCAGCGGGTTTGAAAATGGGGTGGATGGATAGATGATTAAAATCTAGTACTGTAACAGTACTGTGTGGTTGTGCTGTCAGTTGATAGTTGATAGTATCATGTAGCTGATCAAAAGCTAACTTAATACTAGCTTGCAGGGTCACATAGACAGCAGTTATAATGACCGATGTAAATGCCCTTGATAGATAAAATGGTCTACATCTTAGCATGAGATATTCTATGTTGTGAAAGCAGTATGTGTCAATAACCTTAACATTGTAGCACCATCTATTGTTAATGTAAGTACAGACTCCTTCCCCTCTTCTCTTACCGGTGTCTGCAGTCCTCTTCACTCTGTAAATAGAGTGGCCCACTAACCTGAAGGCGGTGTCAGAAATATTCAGATACAGCCAAGTCTCTGTAATAACCATCACACAGCAATCCAAGGTGTGTGTTATGATTATCAGTCTTAAAAGATCAATTTGACTGATGAGTAACCGGGAGTTGGCAAGAAACAGATGAGGGATGGTTGGTTTAAAAGGACTGGCTTTAAGCCTAGCTTGTAGTCCAGCTATTTTATCCCACTTTTGTTTTCTGTGTCTCTGGAATATCTTTTCTGAAGAATAATTGAGGTCAGTAAAACAGGCAAGGGTTGATACTGGACAAATTTCAGAACAAGCAACAAGATTTGCAGCCCAAGAATTTTGTGAGGGAGTTGATCACCAAAATAAATCAACTAAAGTGATCCAAAGTGAAGGGTGAAAGTTACAGTCAACCAACAAAAATGAAGTTAAAATCAGAGGCTAATAATAACATTCAGAAATAACACTATGTGTTTTAGATGTATCCACAAACTTGGACAACCATGACAAGATTACTGACCTTTATACCTTTGACTTGGTGATGTTACACGATATATACTTTTGGTTCACAGTACTTAGCAACAGTACAGGAATCATCAGTACATATGTTCCAAAATGGCAGTGCTCATAAGAAAAACAAAATGGTACAGCAGAAGAATAGTTTTCACATTTAACTATTTAAATATACATGGCAACAAAAACTATACTTTTACCTCTGGAGTTTCTGTCATTACTCTTTGATAAAGTTGATTTCATGAAGCTTGAGCATTTTTATAGGGTCAATGTAATGCTTATAATGTTAACACCGGTCAGTCATTTTGCCCTGTTCTTTAACCTATTTGTTATTTACCAATCTACTGGAAGTTAATGTTACACCATACTAGAAAGATCATGTGGGTCTGTGTGACAGTTTATAACTGAATCTGGGCATGAAAATGTTAAATTTCCATTCAGCTTAATTTGTTTTTATTCTATGTGGAAAAAAATAAAACATTCATAGGGTGAATCTTATAACCTGCTTTATATTTTTGAAAATGTTCAGTATAATTCAATGTGAAATGCCATATTGTAAATAAATAATCTGGTTTAATTTGATTTCACAATTGTTTCACTATACTTTTTTAAAAGTAAAATATGATCATCTAACAAAATTAGTCCCATATATCACTCGATAAAATAGTCAAAAATCATTAACTTTTAAGAATATTTTTATTGCTAATTTCAGTGTATTGGGGCATGATGAAATTTATTATTGGGATTACAGCATCATACTAAACACATTTTGGTTCCAGGTAGGCGATATCCATTTAAAAGCTTAAATGTACTGTCTAAAATGAATCTGCAGGAGTACAGAATAGCTGAATGTCATGTGACTCCACCAGAGAAATAGCAAATGTGGCCTGGAATCAGTTAAATTGTAGTTAAGGCTTGGACTTGTAGAGGACTCCCTTTTTTTCTACCTCAATCCAGATTCACTATCACTATTATTTGAACTTGGTCTTGACTTAAAATTAAGTTTTTTGTTGTTTTTTTTTTTTATTTTAATAAATACCTTGTCAGTTTTTGCAGCTTATAATGGGAGTGAAGAGTACTAGGGTCCATATGTGAAAGAAAAAGCCTTACAATTATGTCCAGTTTGAAGCGGCAAAGTTTTTGATTTCAAAAAACATGCCTTTCATGTTTTTAGGCATTCTTGTGATAATGAAATAACCAGGATGCAAGCTTAAGAAAAGAAGCATTTACACTTTTCATCAACTTCCTTTTGGTAATCATGATATCTTAAATTTATGGCTTTCAACACTTAGGTTGGATGTCAATATTTGAATGGAAGACCTACTGAAAGAAAGTTTGTAGTGCTCATTTCTCCATGGACAATTACACACAGCTGAAGCGGAAAACAAAACATGTTCCTAATTGCTTATTATTGAAGCTGACTACACTTCTAAACATATTTAAGATTATTTTTTCACTCAGCTGTAAGTGAAGCAGGTTGAAATGTAGAGCTATAGAGTATGAACAATGGAAATGTTGCCTACTAGCAAATTGAATAGATTAGAATAGATTGAATAGATGAGTAACATTTTATGTAGGGCGAAAGGGTAGAACAACCATTATTGATGCTGCTTCATGGATCTAGAATTGTGGGTTTGAATCATGCGCTGTCTGTGGTCTGTGTGGAGTTTTCTCCTAGACTTGGCATAGGTCTCTGTGTACCACATACTGTATACAAAGCCATGAAGATAATCTGAAATAGCAATTCCAGGTTAGCATGAACAGGATTGTGCTTGGGTGTATGTGTGTCAGTTCTTGCAGTTATGGGTAGGCACCTATTTATTGCACTTCACACAGTGCTGCAGAGGGAGATACAATCAATGATATAAGACGCAGAGCCAGTTTTCTTTTTAAATTTTTTTTTTTTATTCCTTCTTAAAGCAACATAGATATACTGTTTTACAATAATCTCAGGGCATGGATATATAATATCCCATAACATTCTTACCTAGCAAAATTGACATATTTGTTAAGTTTAAGCCTTTTTTCAGTTTGGACCTTGGTACTTCTCAAGGCCAATTGAAACTTCATTAATAGAAAATATATTTTTAAAATTAATAAAAAATATTTCACTTTAGAATGTAATTGTAATTTTATGTAGCAAATTACCATGATTGTGAAAAGATATCTCGGACTTGAAAAATACAGAATATATTCTTTCATGAATAAGCCAATTAACAGCAATTCAGTTTTATCTGGATGTTGAAAACTGAAGTTGTTTTCTTGTGTAGTACAATCCAGCACCTTAGTTACTATGTTACATTTATTAAGAGACAAGACTTATATGGAAACAAAGTAAAAACAAGCAAAGAGAAATAAAAAACAGTACAACTTTCCACAGTTAATCTGTGCAATTGTGAGTAAAGTGCAGAAGGTTAGACAATAGTAACAATGTTATCCTGTCACTGAATGTGACAAGAACTGAGATGGGCATATGCTAAGTGCCCTCATTGTGGCTTGACCAGAGCTATACTCCTGGTAATTTCTGTATGTTCCCATTTGTATTCGAATTTTGTATCAGACATGGGAGAGACAGCAGTCAGCCCATTCCTGCAATCAGAAAGGATTAGCTGATAATTGGCAAGCACAGGCACTAAACTACTGATACAGTGGTTCTGCATACATGTAGATTAATGTTTCCTGGTTAAAATATTCTTCATTATAAATATCTGCCACTAATGTATGCAACAACAGGAACATGGAAAAAAAAATTATAATCAAACAGGTGCTCATGTACAAGATATCATATGCACAAATCTTATTTTCTCTATTGTTACAATAATTCAATACTGCAATTATAGACCTTATATCTACCATATGTCCAGCATTTATCTTCTGCACTAATTTTTTGTGAGCAGGGCTAATTTAATTAATAAATATACTGCGGACACTAGGGGTTGCTGTTGCCCCGTTGAACCCACCAGACAGACGTCCCAGAAACACGTGTAAAAGCACAAGAAGATTCTTTTATTATTTTCTTCCCAATACTTACACTTCACAATTCTCCAAATCAATACAATAATAATAATAATCAATAATCACTACAATCCTCCACTCCCAGCAGCTCCATCCTCTACCCCCAACTCCGGCTCGATCTGTTGAGGTTTCCCATAGTGCTTTTAGTTGCCCAGAGGGACTGAGCGGTCTCATGGTCTGGAATCCCTACAGATTTTATTTTTTCTCCAGCCGTCTGGAGTTTTTGTTTTTCTGTCCCCTGGCCATTGAACCTTACTCTTATTCGATGTTAATTAATGTTGATTTATTTTGTTTTATAATTGTGTCTTTCATTTTTCTATTCTTTAATATGTAAAGCACTTTGAGCTACTGTTTGTATGAAAATGTGCTATATAAATAAATGTTGTTGTTGTTAAAGTCTCTGACTCAGAAGTATTCTGTCTCGGGTCAAACACCTTCTTCAGGTGTCCCAGAAATACTGCAGGTTTCCATCCTAAGTACTTCGGGTTAACGTCACTGTAACAGTCCCGGGTTCTTGGTGAGCTCCCCCTGGCGGAACCCACGGCACCCAACTGGGCTGAAGAACTTGACCCCATGTCCCATGTTGCCCTGCGGGAATCCGGGAACTATTTCATTTCCATCCAGGGAGCTGCCACCTAGTGTCCCGGGTGATGTAGTGCCCTAAAAGGCTCTCTCTCTTAGTTGAGGAATGTCCTGGCCAGACTGAAACGCCAGCCATCCATCACAGTACTTCCCCAGCTAAGCATTATAATGTGAAGCGGCCTGCCCTGCTAGGGTAGTTCTGTCCCGGGAGGGACTGTCTGCTCTTACCGGACCACAACTTCTTCCTGTAACAAAACAAGAACAGGAGAACAACAGAGAGGCGTGGCACTTATCTTTAACAACCTCCCGGTTCTCCCTGGACAGTCCCACCATAAGTGGCCTGGCCAATGGCATTCGTAACACAGTCTTCTCCATTTTGCAGTGTACAAGCAGGCCACTAACTGCTGCAATTCTCTTTGTCCAGCTGGGGTGGAATATCTCCCCACCCACGCGAGAGCGCCCATACACACTCTGTGTTAGGAGTTCCCTGTTTTACCTGGGATCTCCTTTTCATTCTGGGGCTTGCTTACAGTTTGGATCTCCTATGAATACGAGAGAGATCCTTTACTGTCTGCATCCCTTTGGATTTAAGTGAGACCGATACCGATATCTTAAGGTTCGGGACCACTTGTAAGCCAAGTATCCCGCTGCTCGACGGCCCTGCTCTTTCTATCAGACACTCGGTCATCGTGCATATATCAACTGTGGGACGTGAGATCACTTGGCAGCCGATACTGGAAACTCGCTGCCCTTGTGATCTGAGTCCCGACTTCATGTACAGTACCAGATACGCCACCTGTACCGCGAATCAGTCATCTGAGGAAGCGTCCATCCGTAGCAGCATAAATATTCCTCCACTCGCCTGAGAGGTGCCTTGCCCGTCACTCGAATCCCTCAATTACTTTTCTAATGGAGGTGATGATCTGTAAGAAGCTTAGTTTAGTTAGTTTTCGAGGTCCCATACATTAAACTCCTTTTCCTGATCAGCTGGAGGCAAGCGCGGACTTTCAAAAGCCCGCCCTTCAGCTGCAAGCTGACAGGCTTCTCCTGTGCCTGCACCGTTGGGTCTCGCACGGCTTTTTGGGATTTGGAGTTCCTGAGACTGGCTTCGAGCCGACCGTGATCAGCCTGACTCAATTTTATGGCGGATCGATCGATCACTCCCGAAACTCCTTACCTTTAAACATGGCGTGCGACGCCGTCTGCCTTCCACTTCCTTTTGAAGAAACCGCGTCCGTCAAGGGGTCTTGACTACAACCTACGGAGCGCGTTACCCTTCTCCTTCCTGTGTTGCATCGGGCTGGTCACGTGTCCTAGGCTGCCTGACCTAATGCGGAAGTCCTCCGTGTTTTCGCTCCCTCGGATAATGCACAACCGTCTTTGGGAGGACTTGCCGTTTTAATGACGATCTCCGGTGCGCCGCTCTACGAGGTATAAGCAGGGGACAAAATGGGTTATTTTAAATATGTTTTCAATCCCTCCCCAGCACATACCTTGTCTTTGTTATTGGCACCGGAAAATGTCTTTCCGTATGACAGCGTGGCTCCGCTGTTCTTATGGATGCAGGGGCTGTTTTGCATCAGACTTCCCTCAGCACTGTTGGTCAGCTTAGTCGACTTTTTTCTCCATGATGAACTGTTGAAATGGGTTTGGCGGTTGTGTCGCTGCCTGGGGGTTCGGTCCATGTTAAATTTAAAAGGTTTTCTCACCAAACAGACCAACAATCCTGCCGGCTACGCCATTTGTGGAAAATATGCTGTTGCCCCATTGAACCCAGCAGACAGACGTCCCAGACCGTGTAAAAGCACAAGAAGATTCTTTTATTATTTTATATTTAATAAAGTGCCCAAAGCACCACACACTCCACAATTCTCCAAATCAATATAATCATAATAATCCATGTATTTTTTAATAACACCAGACGTGAAGAAGTACAAAGACTGAGCTTCAGTAATAGTTCTCATCTAAATGGCCCAATGTTTAGTTCAACTGATGCATTATGACATTATGCATAAGCTGCTCAAGAAACTGAAACATTTCTTTGTCAGACAAGCTGGGCATTGCCCAATGTCCTAGGCTTAAGTGGCACACTAGGCATATTAATACAATACAATACAATAATTTATTTTTGTATAGCCCAAAATCACACAAGAAGTGCCACAATGGGCTTTAACAGGCCCTGCCTCTTAACAGCACCCCAGCCTTGACTCTCTAAGAAGACAAGGAAAAACTCCCAAAAAAACCCTGGTAGGGAAAAAATAGAAGAAACCTTGGGAAAGGCAGTTCAAAGAGAGACCCCTTTCCAGGTAGGCTGGGCATGCAGTGGGTGTTAAAAAGAAGGGGGTAAATACAATACAATACAATACACAGATCAGAACAAATCCTTAATACGATATAAAAATAAAAACTATACAAGTACGGACCAGAATTTAACAGTGGATGATATCACATAATATGATTTGGATTTGTTTAGAGTACTGGAGACCTCAGCCATCAAGCTGCCTCCCCCATTTGGCCAGTGCTGGGCCAGCCAATCAGATATGAAAGGACCCTGTACCCGATGAATCCTGCGATCCTCCATCAGGGATGACTTTGCCTTAAGCAGGCAAAACAACTTGGAAGGTGGGCCGTGGCACCGAGTGCAACATTTGAGTTCCGAGAAGAGAAACAGAAAAAGTAAGGGTTAGTAACAAATTATAACTATCATGTTACTTATGTTTTAGTGCTAATGACTAACAACAGAGATGCAGTCTGTACAGTTAATCAGCAGGTCTAGTCAGCATATGCTAAATTGAAATATGCTAAACTATTAAAAAAGCAAGTTTAACAAGGATGCAGTCATCCAGTTGCACCAAACCCACACTTGCTTTCCAAGACTTCATCTGATAACAAAGGTGTAAGCATTTGCATTGATTTGACACCCCTCTTCTTCAGCCAGAAGGAGCTAATTGAACTCAAGCAAGAGCAAAGAGCTATAAAACCATGAATGTCTGCTCTGATGGACAGAGGAATTCGCCTATGAGGACACACTGATTTTGTAAGTGGAAGTGTCTTCAATCCAATCGGGAAAAGTTATACATTCCTTAAAACTAGCTGCAGTCCTTTCTCTTGGAATATTCTCTGGACTCTTTCTCTGAACTCCCTGGATTTTCTTGGGGCACCCTCTCTAGGATTCTGTTAGGGAGAGGTGACTCTTCAAAATGACTGAAAACCCCAGAAACTAAAAGCTCCTGAGTCATCCTTTGTTTGGTGAGCAGAGAGCTAATAACAGGTTTCTCTTTGTGGATCTGAAATTGACAATTTCTCTGCCAAGCCAAGCTGTGGGCCACTGTAGACAACACAGAAATGGGCTCAGCTGAAAGCAGCACTGCACACTACAAATAAAGGATCATGCAACAAAGAGAAAAAATGCACTCCGACAAAAGAAAAGTCCTCTACTTGAACCTGGAGCAGAAACAAAGCAGCAACTCCACACAACATTGGACATCTCCAGTAAAAACTTAGCATTATAAAACTATTTATCTACACCAAGATAAATCACACCTCTAGTCTCTCTATCTTATATGTTTGTCTGTTTGGTCTGTTTGCGTCCAGTCTTATATGTCAACATATATGTGCAGTTATCATATTTTTATAATCATTGTATTTATCAATAAATTATACTGTTATCTTCCTTAAAACAAATGTACTTCAGTTACCTTGATATACGTCTAATAGCCAGAGAACCCCATTCTACAAAAAGTGAAATGTAAGGTAAATAAAGTAGGAACCTTAATGAATTATTTGATTAATAACCAGTATTGCCAAAGGCAGAACTCATAATTAATTCTACTGGTAGTTAATTAACTGACTTAAAGTTCATCTTTCCATTTCCAAAATTTATCGACATCCCTCTGGGTTGACATGATAAATCACACTCATTCCAACAGTCAGAGGTTACCCCTGGATGGGTGTCTTATTGATTATTAATTATCAATTCCTACAGCTTACAATTCGTAACACTGCTAAGTCCCCCAACATTTAATATACTGTAAAACAGGCATGACAAAGTTAAGGTTCAGGTAGAAACTGCTTTGCACTGCTTTTTTCTAAAATATGGATACAGGGCACCAGTGACCAAGAAACAGTAAAGCATTACTCTGTGTCTTGACGTGTTGTATTACCTGCACATTAATGTAAAAGGACAGTTTTCATCTGAACAAAACATCTGTATGGTGTAGCTTCTAGTTTTTAAGAAAACCTACAATACAAGTGGCTTCATTAAATAAACATTGGTTCAATCACCTGCAATTTATTTAGTGAATTGTAAAATTCTCAAAACAATTATTCCCATGACTAAACAGCAAATTCACTTTCCTCCTTTGGGAAAGCAGGCAGGAAATTAAATCTTTGCTGTGCTTGCGGTTCACCGTAGATATTGTTATATATATATTGTTATTGAACATATTTTAATAAAGTAAATCGGCAGACACAAGAGCCCTCATTTTAGATAGTTGTGTGATTTTTGTGCACATGCTATATTATTACAGTCAATTTAACCATGTGCTCTTTTTCCCTAAAAATACCAATATTTAATCATCTAGTCATTATTTTTTTTTAAATTCACAATTTTTCCTTGACATGGTTTTAGGAAGCAATCAAACATTCCTTTCCATTTCCATTCCAATTAAAAAAATAATCACAAAGTACTTTATAAAGACAAAACTTGTGTTAGAAGTTAAGGGGACAGTATTTCAAGTTTAAGTTGCAAAGTGAAAATCTGCACAGCAAGATACAAGTGGTTTGAAAGGTTAATTCTACAAATTAAAAATTATATCAAATTTCTTCCAGATCTTATGAGGACTTATTTACAAATGTGAACATATATAGTGCATGACCATATTTGTTTTTCAATTTAATGTAAACATTTTAGGTAAGCAATAGTTCTAAATTTTAATACATGTTTTTTTGAGGAATGAAAAGCTGGAATCTAGAAAGCAAAGTTTATATATTTTTTTGCATTTAAATTAAAGATATTCAACTAAAACTAGGCCCCATTAATAGCACACTTACATTTAAAAACATAGACATTTGTCTCTATTTTTGCCTTTTATTCACATTATCCTGGCATTTTCTACCAATGAAAATAAAGATTTGTGAAAATGTTCCCCAGAGCTGGATACTTTCATAAATGCAGCATCAGTGTTGTGGAATGGATGGATGAAAGTTGAGTTTTCCAAAAATGATGCTCTAATTGCCATCTAAAATCTACCAGACTTTGACCAACTGAATGCTCAGTCTCCACTAGACATTCAACAACATACCACAACTAGATAAACTTATTCAAGTCATTTTGGTAGCACACTAGTGACACATTAAATAAAAATAAAATAAAAGAATTCTGCTCCGGATTCCAAAGTTTTTCTGACTACTGAATGCTATTTACACAAATACAAAGAACATGTTGAAATCTAGCCATAAATCAATCCATTTTGTATATTGTATCTTTTATGTTTTTTGTTTTTTTTTTTAATTTCCCACACTAATAGATGCACTAAACTGTGATTTTTACATTAGATTGCCAAGTAATATAGAGTACCACAGTGCCGATAACACTGTCATATTACAAATTATATAAAATGCTTTAATGCCTGTTTTAATATTATCTGCTGTGATGTCTTACCGCAGAGGTTTATGGAAGTGTTAACATTTTTTTTACTTAAACCAATGAAATCCACTATAAATACACCACACAGTATTAATCAAGCTTGAAATGCATAGATATTTTGTTAGTCTAAGACATCTAAAGTTATTGTAAAAATGCAACCATACCATTCAAAAATTAAAAAGAAAGCAATTTTCAAACATTCAGCACTAATATTCATTTAAAATGCATACAAAATAAAGTTATATTCTAGCATGTAGAAAAAAAATGTTCCTTGTTAAAAAAAAGAAACCAATAAAAAATCCATCAGCATAATATTTTTTATAAACTCACATTAATAGTTTTATGTTTTGCTGCACTCTGTATATCTGCTGTGGAAGAATAATTTTAGTGTAACATAGCATTCATCTTAAAGAAATAGCATAAAGAGTTAATAAATGTCAGGAACCTGTTCAGGCATTAAAGGAAACCAGATAAAGGTCAAGTGAACAACAGAGACAAAAATGTAAAATACAAAATGTGCTGAAAGATGACTAAGAGATCAGATGACCTGTATTCAACAGATTTGAACAGTTGTTATATACACAGAAATTTCAGGGTGGTGCCTCAATCACAATGGTATAAGAATAGTAAGAAAAATTATAGACTTTTATATAAATCATTTGGTGTAGACCAACCAGAGCAAATATATGCATTGATTGACACATTATGTAAATTTAATAGTTTATAAAGTGGACCTGTACCCTTTGTTTCTCTGACCTTTATGATAATGCTGTGAAAGAATACTCTCTGTTCAGGCATTAGCTGAAGAGTAATAAATGATGCAGATGGACAAGCATTTCTCCTGTCTGATTACTGACTAAATGTTATCAGACTTGTCTTGTTACAGGATACGTTTCTTTCTTTAATTAAGATGTTGATTTCTACCACATTACCTTTCTCAGAAACTTGATAGTTTTCTGTTGCACTACCTTTTTTGGGTTATTTTAGCAACAACTTCTTGATGTCGTCAAATCACAGTATACATAGCTTGTATGTATGTGTACATATGTCAATATAATTATATGAAAAATTATTCCTGGTGTACTCTGTTATTCTAAATTTTTACACAGAATATCTTTAGTTCTTTAACTAAAACCTAATATTAGGTAAGGGGCTCTTGAGTAAACCTAAAGCACATTTCTCATGCTCCTATTATATTTTTAAAAAAGTTATTCAGTGCCAATTGCTGCTATGCCTGTCTTTCTTGACACTGAGAATTTTAACAAACTATTTCCTATAGCGCTGCTTTAATTCAGAAGCAATGGTAAGCAAACAGATATGAACTGCTCATGCCCTGGGAGCTCTACTAGGTCTACTGTAGACTTTGACTAGGCCAGTACAAAACTTAAAATTTTTTAGACAACTGTTTTATGTAGTGTATACATTATCTGTGCTATTGTTTTGTCGATCTGCATTTGTCTTTAAATTTTTATTTTATTAGCTCTTTGTCCTTTTGACAAATTTCCCACTTATAACTTATTTATCTGTTTGGATCACTCTAGGAGACCTCCTTTATTGTTCAGTTATTTGAATATTTTCTACATTCATGAAATATCCTTACTCGTGTTGAGCTTTTTCATAAAATACATATTTTTAATAGCAGAAAACAGTACAATGGGGTGTGGACACTGTAAAAAAAGATGCCATGGTCAGAGTCTCCTTCAGCTGGCAGATTCACACTCCGGTATCCAGAGGTACTCACTGTTTCAACTTGTCAACATGTAAGATGCCAAATCCAAAAATTTGGGGAGTTCCTATATGTTACTGGGCTATGGCCTGTCACGTACGGTGGCAGTCTTCTTAGGCTGCCCTTGTGGCCTTGACCACAAAAGGAACATATCTTCTCTCCACAGCAGGTGGCATTTTCTTGGGTTCAGTCTTAGTATGGCAGCTGGGATAGAGCTTCCCTTATCAGATTGACCTAGTAGATCAAGAAATAGCTTGACATAGTCCTGATCGAAGAGGATCCAATGTAGCAGAAACGTTGCGCAATCCAAAAGACATAACAGTAAAATGAAACGATGCTTGTTTGATAGAAAAGGTGGCCTTGTCATGTACCTCAGGATCTAAAGAAACTTTGATGTAGCCACTGTGTAGATCCATGGAGCTGAACAAGCTGCAATTTCTCACATGGTCCAGAAATGCCAACTGACATTTTTCTTATTACTAGGACTGCTGGTTCTACCAATGAGCTGGAAGTTGTTTCTATCATGGTTTCACCTACATTTCCCAGATGTTGTTTTTAACATCTGATGTTTGGCAAGTGGATGGTATGGAAGGCCATTTTGTTGCGGTCCTCATTATAAGCAGCAAAGATGTTCAAGTGCTCTTCTAGTAGACACTAGAGTTGTTGGTGCTGTAGTCCTGCCAAATCAACTGTGCTGTACTGCCACAAAGCTGGGACAGTTGTACTAGTAGTCAATCATACTGCTCATGGGTGTCTTTTCTGGGTCTCCAGACCTGTTAGGAGTCTGGATGCTGATTGTGTGAAAGTTGTGGTTTTGCTTTGATCTCAATAACAGACATTTCTCTCCTACACAGGCACAGTATTTATCTTTTCAAAATCCAGGACTGCTTTTTGTGCCATGCTAAGTGAAAAGATAACTGCTACTAGTACTTAAAGCTTCTCTTCACCTATTTATGATCCTTTTACTGCCTGGTGAACAAAGCATGGTCTGGCACTTTCTTCTGCCCAAACCTCGTCTCTAATGCCATCAACAGCACAGTCAAGTCTACAGAATCTTCTGAGCACAAATCCAGCAATATGTTTACTGTTTCTCCTTCCAGTGCTTATCCCCATGTGTTCAGCTGTTGCCTGTTCAACATTTTCATTGTTATAGACTGCCAGGCACATCTGCCCATTACATTGGGTGGAGTTAGAGTTAGTGTTCTCTGAGCTGTATGTAGCCCTTTATGTAGTGACACTGCATGTGGTATTCCATGTGCTAGTTTTGTCTTAAGACTCTCCAACTGCTCCTCAGAACGGCCCAATAAGCTAGCACTTTGCTGCACAATAAGTTAGCACTTTGCTGAGTTAGACCAATGGTGTCAACAAGAAGAATACCTATGTAGCGAAATATTTTACCCTGTGCTCTCCTGGCTAATGTTAAAAAGATCTCTGTCATACTAAGATAGTGACAGCATGGCTGTAGTAGGAGGGTGTGATATGTATTGTCTATGATAATATCTTAAATATTCTTTTAATGATGTGCAACCTGAAATTATTGAGTCTGTCACTCACTTTACAAAAAGCAATCAAAAACATGCCTCCATGCATTCACTGTCTCATGTAACCTAACTGGATAGACTACTGTGCACCATAAATTAAGCTAGCGTAGCTGCCTAAAATGAGTGAACAAACAGCAGCAGGGGATAAAATCTACATCGTTAAATTTAATTTGCTAGATCATCCTCAAAAATCTCTGATGTTGCTTAAAAGATGACAATCTGCAAACTACGGAGCCCTGTAGGAGTCAGGCAAAAAAAAAAAAAAAAATTCCACTCGAATGAATTATTAATCCGTTCAAACTTAATTACGTAATTAATTCAAACTGATTATTTTTATTTCTGTAAGTAGCATACATTATGCATGTAAGTGCATTCTATTTTGCTAGCTATCTTGGTTAGGGTCCTTGATTCCAAAGCACGTTTTTTTCTTTCATTATTTAAAACACGTGCACCCCCACTTCCTTGCCCTGTTCCATTCCATCCCTATGGCTGCAAAAGCTGCAGTAGGTATTGACACAAAGCAGGGAGCTAAAAATAAAAAAAGTCTTTTAGCAGCTAATTAAAACAAAAAAAATTAGGAATTCAGAGATGGCGAGTGTCTGAAAACTGCAATTGAAAAAGAGATCAAGAGCTAATTGATAACAACCTGAGATGGACAGTGGTGTAAAACACAAGAAGTGCATTTCCTCAAATTGGGGAAACATGCAGAAAACTACCTGCGCATCCCCTCTTCAAGCAGCCCTTCAGTGAGGACTTTCAGCATCAGAGGAAATGTTGTAACAGGTAACCGTGCTGCCCTGAAGCCACATGCTGTGGACAGATTGGTGTTTCTGTTACACATATTGAAGTTTCCTCAGTAGAATTTTGCATTTTTTGTACACTATTGGATAGAATTTGAAGTTAGTGATTTGTTTAAAAATGTTACAGGTGTGGGTTTTTTTTTTTTTGTTTGTATCTTTGTGCAATATATGACAGAACTTGTTCACAAATGCCACTTTTTTTCCTGTGCAGTATTTGAAAGAAATCTGTATTTTTACACTACAGTACCATATGTTAGATTTTTGTTCACTCACCTTATAACAGAGCAGGTTATGTTTTTCCGGACTGTAATGTGTATACCCTATAGTTCAGTTATGATTAGCATTTTATTGCCTTTGGATTCATATCTTGTTTACATTAAAGACAAGTGTCTGTTTAATTTTTTACAAACACATTTTTAAAGACTGCAAAATATTGTTATCATCAAAGTTCCAAAAATAATGAAATATAATTTTTTCACAATATTGCACACCTCTAGGCTGTTATGGGCATTTTTGCAGCCCCCAGAACCCACACCTGGTACTGAAGCTACTCATTTGAGTAAAGGTCTGCTGTCTTTGTTGTCAAAGCTTCCGTCTATATACAAAGAAAAGCAAACTATTGAGCTAAAAAAAATATCAAAATGCCTGAAGTAAAGATAGCAGTAAATATAAGTAAATAAAGAAAAAAGGTATTCAATAGACAAAAGAAAATAGTGAGATTAATAATTGCCATTACCATAAGGTTGTAAAGATGGCTTGTGTTCAAAGGATCAGTGAGCTAAACGGCAGACAAATAAACATGTAGTCAATTAGTCTTGTGCATTATGTAGCAGTAATTATTAGTCATAGTCAGTAGTTCAATTTGCCAACATATTTCAAGTAAGTAACTTCCTCAGGGCCACTATTTAATACTTAATGAAAAAAGACGAAAGTGTATTTTTATGTAAAAACAAAAAACAAAAAAACAAGGCATTCACAGTATATTTATTAAATAGCTACTTGAATACACTATGCAGAATTCAAAAAGACTTAAATGACATCCTAACTATTATGTATTTTCTTCCAAAAGGTTACATAAAAATGGGAAGCAATCCATTTTATGTAAAAGAACAGAACACACAAATGCGTAGAAAAGTAGAGGAAGGAAAGGGGAGGCTTTCACCATAGTGATAAAATGACTCGCATACCATAAATATCAAAACATTTGTTAATTTAAACAAGAAAAACTAAAAAGAAGATTACCAGTTGTAAGTGGGGTGATGAGTATAACAGCACATTAATGATTGTAAAGGTATCCATTTACTTGATATGTCTCAATTTGTTCATGTAAATAATGGTATAAATCTTTATACTGAATACATCTTATTGATTTAAATGAGCCCTGTAAAGAGACCCAAATCCTCCTATCTCCTAACTTTCACTTGGTTATGTCCATGTTCTACAGGCTGGCAGGATTTATAGGTTTATAAGTTTATCTAGAGAAATAACTTTGGACATATTTGGTAAATGGACATCTTTCTTACCACTAATATGTGTAATTATTAAACTGAATCATCAACAAATAGTAATAGCAGTTATGATATCTGTGATACAAATCAACATCTTAATTAAGGAAAGAAATGTATCCTCTAACCGGACAAATCTGATAAAGCCTTTTAGTCAGTAATCAGGCAGGAAAAAAACTGTTCATTGCATTATTTAAATACTCCTCGCCAAATTTCTTAGAAGGAGCATCCTTCACAGCAGTCTGTTACAGGATAGAGGTTCATTTTATAAACTATTTACTCTACATGCAGTGTTAGTCAATTCATGCATTTTACTGTGATTGGTTCTTTGATTTACACCCTAATGACTTATATAAAATAAAAGTCTATTTTATTATTTTCTGGTTCTTCTTATTCTGTTGAGCCACTTGAAATGTCTGTTGTGGCCTACCAGACTGGCACCGCCAGCTGAACCCGTCACAGACACATGTGGGAGACAAGTTCAATGCACACTAGGTTTATTTTTTTTTTCCCTTATGGGAAACGCCTTCCCTGTCCCCCACAAGTATGACACAGTCCAAGCACAGCACAAACAATTAATCACTTCTTTTACTCTTTTCCTTCTCTCTTCCACTCGTTCTCGGGTCAAGCTTTGTCGCTCCTCCTCCCGACTCTGGCTCCCTGAGTAGTGGCTTCTGGATCCTTTTATAATGCACCCGGAAGTGCTTCAGGTGCTTGATTACTTGTTTCCGGCAGCACTTCCGGTGTGGCGGAAGAACACAGCAGCTCCTGCTTCAGCACCCTCTGGCGGCTCTTGCGGATCCCAACAGGGCTGCACCACACTCCAACTCACATGAAGCCCTGCGGGAGTCTGAGGTACTGCTGCAAGAGCCCTGGCCACACGCTACACTGTGTATGTAGTGACTGTCCATTATTTTTGTACTGATTTCTTAGTCATCTTTCAGTACAACTTGTTCACTTGACCTATATCTGTTTCCCTGATATGAGGTTTGTGACATTAATCTTTTATGGTACTTCTTTAAGATGATATTTTAATATGGAAAGCATATCAAAAATCTTTATCCTAAATGGCTATGTGAATTCCGAAGTCAAAGTTTTCTTCCACATATCACATGTGGGGCCATGAGTGCTATCCATAGGCATGCTTGTACCTAAGAGTACATGCAAGCACAACTACCACAGGAACAGCATAATAGCACAGTTGTGTTTGGAGAGCAAGGTATTATACAAATCCCAAATGTTGACTGAAAATATTGGATTGCAAGACATGGACACTCAACTTAGCACCCACTAAAATGTAGAGTTGGTCTTCAGCTTCAGCTGTTTATGTATCAACTGTCAGACAGATGTGTTTGGGTGAAAATTTGAGGGCTTATCAAGGGTAATTTCACCTGGAGTTGAAGGTTGGTGCTATTGCCTAATTTTTTTTTGTTTTGTCAGAAATATATGGGATTTGCCCTCAAGTTGTCCCACCTCTTCATTTCTCTCTTTTATTTTATCTTTCAGTACTTATCAACATTTGCATTAACAACAGATCTAGTGGAGACTAATTAATTATCCTATATTTAGTGTGTTAAGTATCACACGTTGCTCAATTTCCTGAAACTGCATGACATCGCACAAAAAATTGCATTTGTTTATTCTATAGGAATACCTTCAGATTTTCTAAGCACACCACTCTTGTTGAAGATACTGAAAATAAAGTGATACATTTTAAACTCTAGCACATGTGTAAAAATGGGTGTTAGAATTTAGATTTTGTAGAAGACACCAATGGATGGCTTTGGTTACTTATAGTAGATAGCTAATTATTATTAATGTTTAATCCACTTTTAAGCATCTAGTATATGGACTCCATCTCTGTGTTCCGCCTAGAAGTCTAAGATCTGCTATGGCCATGTCTAATAACTTTGCCCTCTAGATATAAACTAAAATGTATTCTGTTTATTATTCCCTCTCTGAATATTTTTAACCTGACAGAACCACTATTAGACTAATAATATTCAGGTACCTCTTGAAGACCTACGTCTTCACACAGCTGTGAGAAATTGCTTAAACTTTCTACCATTAAGCTCTCCTCTGGATAACTAACAATCTTTTTTGAGTTTATAAGTTCTTGACTAACTGTCCATTTGTTTTTTCTACATGTCCCTGTTTGGAATTGCAAAACAACATTGATACAAAATATTTGCCACTTTCACTAACTGTCTGGATTCAATCTGCCTCATTTAGAGAGCTAAGAAGATGAACCTTAGCAGGTGTCCACATTACATTAGTCATTAGGTCTTTACATTCCAAGCACACCCTAAAAAATGACAAATTTGAAAAGTTTACAGGTCAGATTGTTCTAATGCAACTCATATACTTAACGTATGAAGTTCTGCCAAAAATGTATTTATATTTTTGCAAGGAGGATAAAAAAGCTGATCCAGGGTGAACTTCTCCAGGCTGGTGGTAAAACTGTCCTCCTGGCATTGCAAGCAATGTTCGCTTCCATTTGAGAGACAGGCATCATCCAAACTGACTGGAAAATGGGACTTATTGTCCCTATCTGGAAGGGAAGGGTGATCGCCTGGATTGCGGCAACTACAGGGGGATAATACTGCTCTGAGTCCCTCGCTATGGTCATCCTCAATAGAATCTGTGATCACCTGCTCACCTAGCAGTGTCTGGAACAATCTGGTTTTACCTTAAGAAGTATGCTATCGACTGCATCCTAGCACTCGGTTCTCATCAAGCACAAATGTGATAATCACCACAGTTTCTTTGCAGTCTTTGTCAATTTTTATAAAGCATTCAACTCAGTTTAACAAGCTGCCCTGGTGGACATCTTGAGACTTTGTGGGATCCCTCTAAAGTTGCTGGATATCATGGCCAGTCAATACACTGGTACTGTGAGTGCTGTACAGAGTGGTGGCAGAACCTCTCTGTTTTTCCCAGTTGATTCTGGGGTATGTCAGGGGTGTTTTCTTGCTCCTTCTCTGTTCAATGCTTGCATGAACTGGGTGTGGGGCTGGGTCATGGGGTTCAGTGGCTGTGGGGCATCTGTTGGTGGAGAAAGATTCATTGATCTCGACTTTGCCAACGATGCTGAGATCTTTGTGGAGTCAATGGAGGCCCTGATCGGGGCTCTTGAGAGACTGAGTGAAGAGTCTGAGTTTTTGAGCTTGCAAGTAAAATAATACTTGATAAAAACCAAGATCCAGGCCTTTAACAACCTCTTGGGCACAGCCATCAGTAGTGTGTCTGCCTGCGGAGAGTGTCGATCTTGTTGAGAGATTTACTTACCTTGGCAGGAACATTCATGTCTCTTATGACTCTTCCTGTAAGTCAGTAAATGGTTAGGGAGAGCATGGTCTTTAGAGTTCTGGTGCTTCCTGTTTTTCTTTATGGCAGCAAGACATGGATTCTATCCAGTAACCTGAGACGAAGACTGGACTCGTTCGGTACTGTATCTCATTAGAGAATCCTTGGGTATTACTGGTTTGAGTTTTTTTCGAAGGAGGGGTTGCTCATGGAGTGCTGATTGAAACACATTACCTGTATTTTGAGGGACTATAAGTTATGGGACTACTGCCATGTGGCGCAATTCCCCCAGGGTGATCCAGCTCACAGGGTTTTTATTGTTGAAGACACATGTAGCTGGACCAGGCCAAAGGGACATCCAACTATCTATCTATCTATCTATCTAACACCTGGCTGCAGCAGATAGATGGTCATTTCCAAGGGGTGGGACTGGACCGTGTGTCTGCCTTGGGGTTTGCCATCCAGGATCCTGAGCTGTTTCTTTGTATGCTGGGTGCGGTAACGTGCTCTACCAGTACATGCTCCACAACCTGACATGACCTAACCTCAGTAAGTAATATTTATGTTTCATTTTGAAACCAATGTTCTATGTTGCCTTCTTCATTCTTCTTGTTACTTTTATTTAAAAGGCTGCTTTCTTCTGTTTCTGTGTCACATTTTGACATCACCCCAGGTCTGTTTTGACTGACTGAGGTAAAGGGGTGTAGTCTTTCAGAGGACATTTTATATTCAGCTTGAGACAAGATGGGGTGTTTATCAGCCCAGAAAGATTCCTATTTATTCCATTCTCTGTTTAAAAAGATGCTTGACTGAAAAAACTGTAGTAAAAAAAATAAGGGTGAAAATTAAGGATGCTAAATGAGAGAACGAGTAAACAAAACAACAAATACTATGCTCTTCAGTGCCTGTCCATAAGGCTAACTACTCCAGGTTCAAATGAAGTACACCCCTTCATCGATCCCAGACCTCTCCTTTCTCAATGTACTTGCTGTCACCATCATTGTCACCAACTTCCCCACGTCCTCATCCTCGGCCCTCAATCCTTTGTCAAAAACCCTCCATGAAAAGCCTTTGCCTCTGCTTCTCTGCCAACTCCATGTCAACCTGACTGGGGAGGTGGAGGTCATTATAAGTACACACCAGTGACTGAAAAGAAAGGAAAAAATAAAAATTTTGCTAAAGATAAAATGATCAGTCACTGTCAAAGTGAGGCATTATGCAGTCCTATTGCTGTTAGTATAAAGGAGTCCCAGTAGCCTTTCTTACCACAATTCTGCTGAATAATTTGTTGGATGAAGGTATTTAGTGTTAGTTTGTCAGAGAGGGGATGTGCAGCATTGTTCATAATGGCACTCAGTTTAATTTTCACTATCTCCAGTGGGTCAAGTGCGCATCCCCATAACTGAACCTGCCTTTTTAATTAGCTTGTTGATTCACTGGGTCTCTCTTAAAGAGATGTTACTGGCCCTGCACACCACAGCATGGGAAATCCTACTGGCCATCACATAGATGTAGAAAATGTGAAGGATTTTCCAATCTACATTAAGGGAGAGCAGTCTCCTAAGAAAAAAGGTCTTATCTTTCTTATATAGTGCATCTGTGGTATTACAGCAGCTTATTATTGATGTGGACCCCCCAAGTACTTGTAGCAATGCACCACCTCCATATCCACCCCCTGAACAGTGACTGGGCACAGAGGCTCTTTGGTGTGGTGAAAGTCAACTTCTGCAATAATGGTACTGGTCAAGAGCACCTACTTCCTTGGTGTGCAACTGGCAACTTACCTTACTTGGTCAATTAGTACTCCCTCCATAGCCAAGAAGGCACAGCAGCAGCGTCTCCACTTGCTTCGGTGGCTGCAGAAAGCAAGCCTGCCTACACCCAATTCTTTCCACATTCCACAGAGATACCACTGAGAGTGCGCTGACCTGCTGCATCACTGTCTGATTCTGGAACTGTAGTGTCTGTAATCATAAGGTCCTATGACATATAGTGCACACAGGAGAAAAAAATCATTGGGGTCTCTCAGGACTTCATTAAAGATATCTTTATAAAGCGATGCATTGTGAAGGGTCACTATCACCCCTCTCATCCCTCCAGGATCTTTGTCCCACTTTCATCTGGCAGAAGGCACTATAGCACCTGAACCAGTTCTACTGGGTTCTGCAATAGCTTTAACCTTTTGGCTGTCCAAAATCTGAACTCTGTGCTCCCATGCCCTCAGATCTGCTCCTAGTGGCTTGTTTATATGCAGTACATTTGTTACACATGTAACCATTGTTTTTATAATTTATTTATGTATAACTATTTCAAATTATTACTGTCTACTCACTAACCTATTATTTCTTTATCTGTTTATAGTAGATAAATTTCTACAGTTCGCATACCAGGAGAAGGTGGGAGCGGAGGATGATATCATCTATATGCTTCACCGATCCCTCTCCCACTTGGACAGAGGCAGTGGTGCTGTAATATTGTTTTTTATCAGTATGCTGCTGCTGGAGTATGTGTATTTCCCCTTGGGATTAATAAAGTATCTATCTATCTATCTATCTATCTATCTATCTATCTATCTATCTATCTATCTATCTATCTATCTATCTATCTATCTATCTAGTATAGCTCTTTACCTGTCTTGCACTTGTCCTGTGTTTATGTATATGCTGAACAGCGATCCTGGGGTCTGTTATTTCGCTGAAATTCTATGTATGAATGGTATGACAATAAAGCCACTTGTCTTGACTTAATGTTTAAACTACAGTCTATAGCAACCTCTCCATTTACAGCAATTGAATTTTTAGTCTCAATCTGATCCTCTTGTGTCATTAATTGGTCATTATGCCTTTAGTGAACAGCATTGTACCTTTATACAATGGTTTTATAGCAAGGATTCTCTCATACAATATGGAAGGTAAGTATAACATATTCTTTTAAATTGCCTATTTGTTCCCTGTAAAAGCATTCTTTCTACATGGAATAAAATATAGCAATTAAAAAAATAAAAGAAAGAGAGTGTGTTGCTGTGGGCGTTGTGTTGAGTGCCTGAGAGCAAACAACATGCCTGCAAGTTAACTGTGCGTAGGATGCAATTATAAGTTTGGAATCCCCTAAAAACTCTTGTTATCTTTGAAATACACCTTTTAACTTCTAGTATAAACAACAATCACTATATTTTTTAGGTGCACCACAGGTTTTTTTAGACCGTTTCAATGGCTCCATACACAGTTTTTGAATTGCTTCAAACCCGGCTTGCATCTTATGCTGCTAAGATACATTTAAATAAGTAAATTGGACAATTGTGGAAATCGGAAAGAGAGAAAGGATTTGACTAAATATACTCAAAGAATTCAAAGTCATTCCTACAGACATTTGAAGTCCTGTTACACTGCTGAGAGAAAACCTCTTCAGCTTTAAGAGACAGGATCAATAAAAAGCAGTGGGGATTGTGAGCATGATAGTCTTCCCTTTGCACGGCTGGAGGTCAGAGATGGAATATGGCACCTCCTGCACCTTTTGACAAATATAAATTACAGGCTAAAGACAGTGGCAGGGCAGACAAGGTCAGGGAAAAACCACAGGTGGCCTTGATTGAAAGCAAATGAAAATGTGTAGAGGGTGTGCGGCCACGTATCAGAGGGTCGCCACTGAGTCTCAGATTAGAAATCTAACAGCACATGCATTTTTGTCTCTAGCAGTCAGCCCACTTCCTTTAACTCAACAAAAAAATACACCTTTACTGCTATAGCGATGTGCACAATTATTATGATTTTGAAAACAATTTGCACTCTATAGAATTTTTTAAAGCATTGGTGCATTTTTATTTTAGTGAAGTTAAGCAAGACCACATTGTAAATTTCAGAGATTACTGAATGTATTTCAAACTGATTTCACTTATTCAAAATGAATAAGTTGCAGGGGAAGCTGTCTACTGTTTACCTTCTCTTGTAATACATTTGACAATGGTGACATTCAAAATGCATGACTTGAAGGACTTAAAATATGAGAGGAATTAATTAAAGTGCTTCAATTTACAACAAGTTTAGAAAAGATAATGTGTGGCAAAAGCAAGTTTACAATACAAAGATATATTTAAACGTCTGAAATGTACATCAAGGAAAAATGATCAGTTACGTTTATTGGATGTTTTAATAAAGAAATACTGTATGTATCATTTTTATATTATGTTATGCTCCTGTTGTTTTCTTTTTCTTCCTACCATTTTGACTTACTGAGACAGAGTATGCAATTAACACATTCGGGTCAAGCTGAAAAAAAGGGAGCCTACATGGGCTGAGAGGTCTTTTCTCATCATGATGTTGTTAATGATGTTCTCATTGCAATTCATCATTTTCATTTAGTAAAACTTGTCACAGATTTGCCATATGAACATTGTCTTCTTAAAAATTAAAGAGAAAGCAACATTCTGGCTGTTTGAAAAGCAGATTCAGTTTTATTGAAGATACAAAAAAAAACCACTAACACTTGTAAATAAATATGTTATTCAGGGGTAAATGAAATGATACATTTAAGTGAAATGATACATTTAACTCAAATTTACATTTTATTTTGGGTTATCCATGAAATTACAAAAAAAGCCAAAAAATGACTTGAAAGTAATCTGTTATCTGGTAGTATATTCTGTTATGTGTAGTCCAAAGATCTAGAGTGTAGGAACTATAATCACATTTGTTCAGACAGCTGAACATCTGCAATGAAATGTTCCAATGATGAAGTTGAACAGCAGCAAATGTAAAAATTGCACTATTTATCATCTCATACTTAATGTATGAAGATGAAAGCATTTATATGTGGGAATTAAATGAATTTTCCACCCACAGATTATCTTTTTTTATATGTTACTGACCTCTTATAGTTTGTACTGATGGCTGAGAACAATTTTTGATGTCATGTTTTGTGGAAAAAAAACATCACAACATTTCTAATATAATTACAACACTGCACAACACCAAATGCTGTGAAAAACATCCATTGAAAAAGAAAAAGAAATCTCATATTACTCGTCTTGCATAATCC
The DNA here is from genome assembly GCF_016835505.1 of Polypterus senegalus. Taxonomy (NCBI): domain Eukaryota; kingdom Metazoa; phylum Chordata; class Cladistia; order Polypteriformes; family Polypteridae; genus Polypterus; species Polypterus senegalus. The sequence goes on along the minus strand of NC_053170.1, from coordinate 68,539,852 downwards.
ACATGTCAGTTATCAAGCCTTATGATCAAAGGGTGCAAAATGCATGCATTTTTGCTATGATATTGTTAAATACTTATGTACAGAATAATTATGGGAGTCACTTTTTTAATTGAAGGTAGGACTGTTGACCAACAAATGAGGGGGAGATGCGGGTCTTTAATTAAAAAAAGGACTCCCATGAGGCTTTTAGTTCCTGTTTATGATTTGCTCAGTTTAATCCAGTTGTTCTACCCTACATGCTGTTAGCTGTTGCTGTTATTTGGTGAGCTGTGCTCCTCCTTTGTCTTGTCTTTTATTAACACACCTGTCAGTCACGTCCCACGCTCACAGTGGTGTTATAAATGTCTATGAAACTCACGTAAAGCATGTAGGTCCCATAATAAACATTTAAATACAATACACCCCATGTGTCTCACGTAGGCACCCCTTTATCTTATTTTGGTCACGTCCAAAACGTATATCTAAGGTATATAAACCCCTGAGTCTGGTTAATTGTGGTATGCAGCAATTTGGACGTCTGTCAACACACTTCTCTTTGTCTTGATCAGATCGGGGAAATCACTCACCTTGTAAGTGTCTTTTAAAGCTTCATTGTTTAATGTATACTCTCTGCTTTGTATTACTTTGTAAATCATTATTTATTGTCTTTGGTTCAACACTTGTAAATACCTGTATGTTTCTTTTGTATATATTTCATGTTAACAACAAGGTACGTCCAGTAAAAGCCTTCAAGAAAACTTCCCCTTGTCATTTTTATGTGGATGTGCTGAGTTGTTTAATCTCTTTGCGGCCACATCGCACGGACAACAAACCAGAAAAAGTATTTTAGTAAAAAAAGTATGCATTTTCACATTTTGAGCATAGGACTAGATAACTGACAAGTGTATTATGCAAAAAGAGTAACACGTCATTTTTAACCTCATTTGACATTGTCTGGAATTAGATACTACAGGGTCGCGTTCTATCAGAATCATTATGATGTCCTTTCTCTATGAAAACTAATTATTAAACATTTTCTAAGCCACCACTGCAAAATGCATGAGATAAGTAACATATACAAAAACTACTACTTTTAGTTGGAGTTTTCCTTTAAATTGTGACTCAGAACCAGGTGATTGAAATGTGTGACATCTGCCACAAGAAACATATATTTGCCAACCCAGTTGTGCTAAACATGATAAAATTTACAGAAAACGTTAGACATGAAAAGTGGAAGAGGATGCCTGGTGGCAGCCACATTAGACAGCATTCCAATATAATCATGAAAGGAAGCCCTTGACCATGCATTCACCAACTTTGAATGGGGTGCAGAGTTAAAGGTTTTTTTTTTGCTCATGTTTATACAGAAAAATGTGCACTTTCTCTTCTGTGTTGCCCCTACTAAAAAACATACACAGGTTGTCAATGATCACAGGAAAAGGGACTACCATATATACTGGCGGATCAGAAGAAAATATGATGCTGGTTTTAAATTAAACATCATTGAAGTAGCAAAAGAAATTGGTAACTGTGCTGCTACAACAAAATTCGATGCATCTGAGAAACTAATGTGAGAGTGGAGGAGGCAAGAAGTTGTAAAAAAAAAATGTGTCACATTTTTGAACGGTCTGATTTTATGATCGATTTTTCTGGTTTCAAAACCCAACTTATACGTGAGTATATACGGTACATCAGTGAACACATGCACTATATGACAAAATTTTGTTTTTGTTAAATCTTAAAGAAATTAAGGAGATTTTTAGTTGGGAGAGCTAAACTACAACGTAGTGTAATTTAAGAGATTTTATTTGGGAAAATGAATTGAATACTCCTTTTGGTTAATTAAAGTTGATATAGCATAGAGAAGAATGAAACATTAACACCTTTTTTATTGAAATATTTGTTGAACAGCTGATGTATGTATTTTGCACAATGTATTGTAATACAGGGGAAAATGCTTCATTCATCTGTTTATAATTCAAATACTTACACCATTATTTGATATGTTTCATTTTAGTGGAGTGGCTATTCATGGTATATGATATACAATGCAATACAATACAATTTATTTTTGTATAGCCCAAAATCACACAAGAGGTGCTGCAATGGGCTTTAACAGGCCCTGCCTCTTGACAGCCCCCCATCCTTGACTCTCTTAAGAAGACAAGGAAAAACTCCCAAAAACTTTGTAGGGAAAAAATGGAAGAAACCTTGGGAAAGGCAGTTCAAAAAGAGACCCCTTTCCAGGTAGGTTGGGCATGCAGTGGGTGTCAAAAAGAAGGGGGCCAATACAATAAAATACACAGAACAGAGCAAATCCTCAATACAGTATAAAAATAAAAATTTTACAAGTACGGAGCAGAATTTAACAGGGGGATGATGTCATATAATATGATTTGGATTTGTTTAGAGTCCTGGAGACCTCAGCCATCAAGCTGCCTCCCCCATTTGGCCATTCCACAGCCGAGACAGCACTGGGCCAGCATATCCAATGAAAGGACCCTGTACCCGATGAATCCTGTGATCCTCCTTTAGGGATGACTTTACCTTAGGCAGGCAAAACAACTTGGCAGGTGGGCCGTGGCATCAAGTCCCACATTTGAGTATTGAGAAGAGAAACAGAACAGGTGAGGGTTAGTATCCAATTATAACTATTATGTTACTTATGTTTTGGTGCTAATGACTAACAGCAGAGATGCAGTCTGTACTGTTAATCAGCAGCCCTAGTCAGGATATGCTAAACTAAAGTAGTGAGTCTTCAGCTGGGATTTAAAAGCTGAGACTAAAGGGGCATCTCTTATAGTAGGAGGCAGACCATTCAACAGTTTAGTGACCCTGTAACTAAAAGCTCGACCTCCCACTGTTATTTTATTAATCTTTGGAATCATAAGGAGACCTGCATCTTGAGGTCTTAATGTGCACTGTGGTTTGTAATTCATGATAAGTTCAGACAAGTAAGCCGGACCTTGGCCATTTAAGGCTTTATATGTTCAAAGGAGGATTTTGAAATCTGCCCTAAACTTAACCGGGTGCCAGTGTAAGGATTTAAGAACTGGAGTTATGTGTTTGTATTTTCTTGTTCATTTTGGATTAACTGGAGGCTGTAGAAAGAACAATTTGAACAATCCAGTGAACCCTGCATTGCAGTAGTCATACCTACTAGAAATAAATGCATGAATTAATTTCTCAGAATCCTGTTTATTTAGAAAGCGCCTTAATTTCTCAGCATTCTTAAGATGGAAGAAACATGATTTGGACAACTTTGTAATGTGCGCTTTAAATGAAATGCTTGAATCAAAGATAACTCCTAGATTGCGGGCTGATTCAGTAAAATTAATGGTGATTCTAACTGAGTTAAATGATGATAAAATATTGTTGTGATCAGCGTTATTCCCCACAACAATTAACATCTCTGTTTTATCTGCATTTAAAGACAAGTAGTTCTCATCCATCCACTCCTTTAATTCACTAATTCATCTAATTAAAGACAACTTTGTGAAACTTCATGTGGTGTAAAAGAAAGGTATAACTGGGTGTCATCTACATATGAGTGAAAATTAACATGATGTTTTCTAATGATAGATCCCAGTGGAAGCATGTAAAGTGAAAACAGTAAAGGTCCCAGTACTGAGCACTGCGGGCCACCATATCTCTCTTCTGTGTATAATGATGGAGTGCTGTCAGCACATATTGGAATCGATTTGATAAATAAGAACTAAACCAAGCGAGCACAGTGCCTGTAAGTTCAACATCATTTTCTAGCCTGTGCAGTAAAATAGAATGGTCAATGGTGTCAAATGCTGTGCTTAAGTCTAACAACATAATTGCATTGCAGTTTCCATCATCAAAGGATTTCAGAATGTCGTTTACAACCCGTGTTAGTGCCGTTTCTTTACTATTACCAGTGCAGAAATCAGACTGGAATTTCACAAATAAATTGTAATGTGTAAGGTGTGACTGAAGATGATTGGCAACTACTTTTTCTAGTATCTTAGAGAGAAAGAGTAAATTTGATACGGGTCTATAATTATTAAGAATGTGTTGGTCTTGGTCTGACTTTTTAAGTAATGGTTTAATGACTGACACTTTTAGTGCATCAGGTACTGTGCCATACAATAACAAACTATTGGTAATGTTTAGAATAGGTTCTGCAAGAACTTCCATTGCGCTTTTTACATGTTTTGTTGGCACTGGATCTAGGGAACAAGTAGAGGGTTTCATTTTAGAAATTAAAGTTATGACTTCCTGCTCAGTTACAGGATTAAAATTGCTAAAGTGCTGAATGCAATGTGAGACAGGGTCTGCTAAGCTAGTATGTGTTTGTACTGAGATCTGGGTCTTATATTTTTAATTTTCTCATTGAAGAAGTTCATAAAGTCTGTACTGCTAATATCTGTTGGTATTTTGCACTGTAAATCTGAATTACCATTTGTTAACTTACCCACTGTTCTAAACAGTACCCGGGGATTTTTATTATTGCTATCTATTATTGTAGAATAGTATTCTGAGCAAGCTTTAAAGAGAGCTTTTTTTATATTTTTTAACACTCTCTGTCCATGCAATTTGAAAGACATGTAGCTTTGTTGTTCTCCATCTGTGCTCCAGTTTTTGACACTCTAATTTAAGAGCTCTAGTGTTTTCATTAAACCAGGGAGAGTTTCTATGTGCATTGATCACTTTTGTTTTAAAGGGAGCCACTGCATCCAGAGCATCTCTCAAGGTCACATTATAATGTGATGTTAGCTGATCTAAATTGTTTTCCACATTTACATTTGATGTTAACTGATGTAAATGTTTTTTCACAATTACACTCGACTTACTCAAAAGTATCTATAAATTTTGAAGCAAAATTTCAATCTAGATGTCGCACTGCCTTTGTTTTAATCTGTGAGTGCATTGGCAAGGGTGGGACTAAATCAAATGTAATTAAGTAGTGATCGGAAATAACTTCATTTAATTGAGTAATATTTAAATTTTGAATTTCAACTTTGTAAGTTATAATTTAATCTAATGTGTGGTTATGATTATGAGTTGCACCCTTTGACAATCTGACAAAATCCTACTGAATTTAATTAATAAGTAAAACATTTGCTAAAAGTGTCAGTTTCCTACGGTGGCCGAGAAGGGCAAAACAAATTTACATTTCACAAAACAAATTTATAACCATTAAGACAAATTTACAAAGGAAATTCAAAATAACATTTCAGAAAACAATTTTACAATAGTGAGAACAATTTACAACTCCCAAGACAAATTTACAAGCGGTAAAACAAATTAACAGATCAGAAAACAACTTTACAAGTGGCCGGAAACAAATTTACAAGCAGAAAACAACTTTACAAGTGGCCCGAAACAAATTTACAAGTGGCAAATCAAACAGAAAGGGTAGGTACAATACACAGGAAGTGCTTGTTGCTGACCTTTTGTGTCATTCAAACTGTTTTGCGAGGGAACATTGAACAGAATTTGTGACGGTAAATCAAGAGATGTTTTGTCCATTTTGTGGAAACCATTTTAGCCAGTTAGCCCGCTTTTGTTATTCTTGTGGGAAATGTTTAGACTTTCTAAAAGAGGCTCCCCGCATGGAAGAACCAGATGCACAGCCGACGTCTAAACCACCTGGAAATGTTAATCAAAGTACCGGTAAGTGGAATTTTAACGCTATCTAGAGCCAGCTATCCTAGGCTTTTATTATTATTATTATTATTATTATTGCTCAGTTGAAGTAGTACGAGTCATTCAGAATTCCGTTCAAATAAACAACTTCTGTGCAAGTTGGGATATACAGTATATATGTGTGTTGTACTTAATGCAGTCATTTACATTTTTTTAATAATTTCCGCAACATACACTGGGACTGTTAAGTTTCATAATGGTTGTAATCTAATTAAATAAAACATGATTTGGTCTCGTATTATTTTCAACATTCAGCAATTGCCAGCACATTTCAAAGTACAGATATAGCTGGGTCTTTTCGGTTCCAAAGGTTGAGCATCAATTGGAAAGGTAGGATGCAGCATGAGTTAAACACGTACAAAAAGAAATTTCTCAGTCCAATAAAGTTTGTTTCAAAAATGTTTATTGAAAATTTGAAAAAGAAAAAAGTTATTACACAGAATAAAAGGCAAAAACAGAAAAAAGGTGTCTCCTTGGTCTAATTACAGTCTTGGTTAAAAATTAGTTACTTTCTATACTTGTTACGTTTCTATTGCAAACATACATAGACTTCATTTTAGTATGTCAGTACGGTTTGAAGCTGTTTGCCCTCCATGCTTTACCAACTGCAAGGCAGATCATAAAATGAAATAGTGTGTAGTCAGAATGACAAGAAATAATTAGAATATTCCATTTACAATTTAGCTTGTAGGGATTATAATAGAACCTCCTATTGACTATGCACTAATATATACTCAAACATTTTAATAACAAAATACTAATATCAACTTATTATAATCTAACTAACTAACAAATGGCTTTTACAACAGGTAATGGAATGGATTTTCCTAGTGTACTGTATATTTATGCCGTTTAAGAGTATTGTGAAGAAAATGTAAAGAGATTCATTAATTTTTTTTTTTTGTTTGTTTGTTTTGGTTAAAAAAACTTATAGAAGCACACCTTTGTATCTCATCTTTTAACAAGCAGTGTTACCTGTAGTGGTCATAAACTAAAGGTCACATATTACGAGTAATTATACTAAACAATATTGTGGAAGTAGTTGAACTAAATACACATCAATACATTTTATGGTCCATAAATGATTACAACTATTCTGTCCTTAATGTGTTGATATTCAATTCTGTTCATTCCAGAAGAACAACTGTGCCCATCATATAAACAGTTCATGGACTACAGAAACTTTAAATTAAAAGAAAGACAGTCCTTTAGCTGTGGGTCAAAGAGACGACTAAAACAAGAACAAAGACAAGTTCAGGTTAGGTGGCGTAACTGTTTGTGTCATGTATACAAGACAATGGCTGCATGGACAGTTATTGTTTAATCAGTGGACCCATTTGGTGTTTAACTTTCTTTGCAACAAACTTATAAATGTATAATTTACAGAAAACTAATTCTGTTTACTTTTATTTATCTAGATAAACATAAGATTGATGGTGCAAAATGGAAGTGATTTAAAACATGTAAGAGGGGAAACACTCCCATTATTTACAGACCCTCTGGTAGCAGCGCCTGATCTGCTGAAACTAGCTGTCCAGAAAATGAGAACATTTAATAAGGACATGGATGAAGGGCCATATATACTTTTGTATCCAGATTGCTCAGAGGTGGTCAATGTGCCTGGGACAGAAAGGCCATTCATTTTGGCAGAATATAAAAAGGAAATAGGAAAGGCATATTGCAGGATCTCTTTTTTTATATGCCTTGAAAAAGACTTTAGAAGAGGTTAGTGGATCTGATGATTTAGCACTTTTACATATTTCACATACTGTACATACTGTTTCATACTGTACATAATAATGTGTTGATTTTCTTTCCTTTAACTGCAGTGGATGTTAGCTCAGAATCAGACTCAGATTATGAAATTTTTGTTACAAGTAGGAGCACAATTGAATTCAATCAGGCTGACACTGTGGTAAATTAACATCCATCCATCCATTTTCCAACCCGCTGAATCCGAACACAGGGTCACGGGGGTCTGCTGGAGCCAATCCCAGGCAACACAGGGCACAAGGCAGGAACCAATCCTGGGCAGGGTGCCAACCCACCACAGGACACACACAAACACACCCACACACCAAGGACACACTAGGGCCAATTTAGATCTTAACCAGAGCTGTTCTGTGCATAATGCTTGCCAATATTTTGGTTCAACAGAGGCTAGCTACTTAGTAACGTCTGTAATTGAGTTTGAAAATACATTCCTGCATTGTACTTGGACAAACAGTAGGATTTACATTTTAAATGGCATTTGGTGTAACACATGTGAATCATTTTGATTATTGTTCAGCCAGTTTATCTGTCAGAAATACTAACAACTTGCCATGTTTCAGCAGGCAACATTTCATTGATAATTATTTATGTAGTAAGAGAAGAATAATATAGGCTGTATTTTCCCTCAGGTTTTTGAAGACTGTTACCAAAGTACACCCAAACACAAACTAGAAGATGTAGTGTAAGTACCAATTTGCAAATGTAAGTAATCTGTTAGCTGGTAATGTGATCAAATCACATGTTTGGGACAGGCCCTTGAGTTTATGTTGAGTTTTTGCTCTAAATATAAAGTTGTAAATAATGTAAGAATATTGTGAAATTTAGCAAAATTATCTAGATTATTATAACTTACCATAATTTTAAATTTCCTTTTTAACTCCATGATACTTTGTTGTACTAAAGTAGTAATTTTAACATGTTTCAGAGATGCATCCAGACATTCATCAACGATTCAAGCTGGACAGGTAAGCATTGAACCAAATGTTACCTCATAATATTTTTTTCTTTCAGTTTTGTTTTATGTTGTGTTGGACATTTAAGTTCCTCATGTCACTTTATTTTTCAGATAGTAATATCTGATACTGAGGATACTCTGGATCTACCTGAATACAATGTGACTAAGTTCACTTACTACAGGTGAGCAAAAACAATTGACAAAATGTGACTATTCCCTTGGTAGACGTTTTTAGATTAGATGAAAAATAAACTGCCAAGTTGTTTCTAAAATATCTGTAGAATGATTAACTTACAAGATACAAATACTTCAGGGATTTACTTAGGTTGGAAATTACTTAAGAAGAATGTTTTAGTGTATAACGGATGGAGTTGTCTTTTAACATAGTAATGGTAATTTCTTTACAGTAAATATACAAACCTTTATGCACCATGTGTTGAAGAAGAGGATGAAGAGCCAGTTCCTGTAAATTTGGGGAATTTATCAGACGCAACCATGTAAGCTGGCAGTTATTGACAATAGCAATAGGTTTTCTCTGTGCACTAAATGGTAAAAGATTGAATTACTTCTGTGATAATATGTGAAAGAAGCTCTTTACTGTACATCAGTGTTGTGCAAAAAATAGAAAACTGTGTACTGTCTGACATTTCACAAATGTAACTCAGTCTTGTGTAATTCTAGAGAGGAGGTAAACATTACACTACCTGATATCATTGCAAAGATGTCGCATCATATTGATCATGGAAGAGTTAGCCGTTTCAACATTACAAGGTCAAATGTCTGGGATGGAGCAGTCCGAGGCTTCAAGCGTGCAACATACTCAGAAACCTGTGATATGCTAGTCAGATTTACTGATGATGCTGGTGTTTTTGAGGATGGAATTGATACAGGTGGTCCAAGACGAGAGTTTCTAACTCTACTAATGAACCATCTTAAAGACTGACCAATTTTTGATGGACCAACAGGACAACGTTACTTAGTCTACAATGCAAATGGTATGTCTACATAGTGTTAAGATGTGTGACTTGTAATTATATATCACATCACTGATACACTTTGTTACTTGAACTACTCCAGAGATATTTAGCAACAACATGCTTAGGGTTGTCTTGATTTTAATGCATTATGGAACATATTTGTATGTTTCCAAAAGTAGTTGCTAAATATGAGTGGAACAGTAGAAATAACAATAAAAGCAATTTGGAATTGTGGTTCAAATTGTAAATCACCCAAAATTCTAAAATATGAATGATTTTCATTCATAGCTCTCAGGGAGGATGAGTACTTCTTGGCAGGAAAGATGATTGCGGTATCAGTTGTGCATGGAGGCCCAGGTCCACATTTCCTCTCAGAGGATCTTGTACTGTATCTTGCAGGCCAGCCTTCATTCAAAGCAACAGTGAATGATGTAACTGAAGAAGAAATAAAGAAAGCTTTGCGAGAGGTAGGAAAAGCATAATGCTATAGTAGGGCAGGGTTTATTTATTAGGTTCTGCAGTGCTTTGAGAAAATCATTACTTCCTTGATAACATACACAGAGTAATGCATTTATTGTTCTGTGATTGTACAAGATATAGGGTTAAACTAGATAAGTAATGGAACAGAAATTTATGAGAACTGTAAACTCATGTGTAATTGACAGGTACCATCATATCCTAGTCTTACAATTTTTGTAAGTTACATTGCCATGTTCAAAGCAAACATGTCAGTCTGCAATTCAGTTGTTAATAAGCAACTTACAACAACTACATTATTAGTGAAGGACAGTTCCAATAATTTTCAACATATATGATTTCAAAAAGGGTTTCTGGTGATGAGTCAGGGTCAAAAATGTTTTAGTTGATTCCCGTCTCATTCCAACAGTAGTACATGGGGGCAGGCATGCTGTTCGAGCCTTCAAACCATCTAAAATAAGTGATCTAAAACCAGAAACTCAGAAAGGCTTTAAGAACGTACCCCATTGACTCATGTTTAAAGGGAAAATGCAGAAGCAACACTAAGTTTCTCTAATATGACTCAATACAATAAAACACATTTTACCTTAGATGCTGCAAATTACTGGAGTAATCATGTTTTTAACATACTGTCCATACACATACACTATGTGATTAGCACTTTATAGCAGTGTGACAATGTATTTTGTACTTTTTAGATTTAAAAATGGTCTTTCAGCTCTTCAGTTTTTGACTGCACTGCAGCAGCATCCTTCTTTGATGATCCCTGTCCTGTGCCACTCAGAAAAAGAAGGTCACTGCCCTTGAACTTGAGGGACTTTTCAAACCTGACCTCAGTCCATCAGGGAGCAACAGGAGACTCAGAGAAGGACAAACATTAGGCTACTGGGCTGACTATCTCCTTGATTGTGAAGGTTTGCAAAATAGATTGCATAATTATTTATTTTACAAGTAGTTAAAAATAATATGTAACAATATGCCAAGATGTGCATGAACAATTCTGTTTCTTTACAGAAGGTCAGGCTGCTGTTTGCATGGAAGATGTTTTCATGTTTGCAACTGGGCTAACTTTACTTCCCCCGTCTGGATTGGAACCGCTGCCAAGGATTGAGTTCCTGGATGATTCACCATTCCCAATGGCAAACACCTGTTCAAACACAATGAAATTACCACTGCTGGATTCATACAATGTGTTTAAATCACGTATGGATTTTGGAATTCAGAATTCGCCAGGATTTGGCTGCTTTTAAATCAGGTGTGATTGGGTCCACTAAATGTTGATAAATCACTATAGCTAGAGAACTCGCATCTATCTGCACTGGTGGACACACTTTAGCACTGTTTCTATTTAATTTTGTAATATAACTCTGCTGCATTTTTTATATTTGAGATTTTGAAGAAACCATGTTTGATTATTGTTTATTTAAGTTACAACTGAAGATGTTTTAATGTGTTCTTGTTTATATTGTTACATTTGAACTGTTTCATCAAATCCTGAGCTCTGAAAGAGAGATTTCTGGTAATAAAGCCAAATCAAGAGTACTTAAAATTAAACATTTATTTTTGATACTTAAATAGTGTAATAAATATTTTATAATTTGCCTTACTTTTACTCCACTTTATTTCATTTCACACTTTATTTACAATAATTTAGGGCAGATGTGGAAGTTTTTCCAGTAAAAATTAACTCTTCACATACTTGAGACACTGTTTCATTAATGTGTACATTATTACATCTGTAGTACAAAGAATTATAATTGAGCAATTTCTTTAAGATGTATGTACAGTTCTGATGCAGACTCCCAGTTCTCTGGCTTCTGTAGGTGACTGTGCTCCATAACAAAGTCCAAGTACTCCTGCATGTTCAGGTCACCACATGAATGCATTGGCTGATTTGATTCAGGGAAAGTATCCAGTTCTGTATATTCAATCATAAATCCACAGTCTCTGGAGCCAAATCTAGATTGAGAAATGGATTAGAATAATAACATTTATTTACATTTAAGCTACAAAGAAAACAAAAAGTTACTGGGAAATGATGATCCATTACCTGTGTGGTAAGTAGTACAGTTCATTGGGCACTCCTCCAGGACATGACGTGGTTGTAGAAGGGCGAATCTGGTGACTGTTCCACAGAGTCATGCATTCATCCAGGTCCTTCTGTATGACATCCTTGAAGCAAAATCTTAGCAAGCACTGATGTTCATGACTTCCATTAAAGTGTCCTGCATCTCTGAGGTCTGCAAATAACACCATCCAGAACTGAGACCTATATGAATAACTGGGTTAAACTTCATATTAATTCTGCCATTTGCTTAGGCATACCAGTTTATTTACACTTGTAGATCAAGAGATGATATCAAGATAAAGAAAAAAAATGGGACCAGTATTGGTGTGTGTTACTTTTAAAATTAACTTAGTCACATTCCTCATTACTTACAAAAAAAAGTAACCAAATATGTTATATAGTTACTTATAAATTTAATGCATTACAAACCGTGCTTTTCTTTGCACTTTTTTTCTTAAAGTAAGAGATACAAAAACCATACTTGTAATAATAATAAATCTATTTTCATGAACTCCATTATTCCTGAGCAAGATATTAACAAACAGAATTCCATTTATTTATATTGCAGCTCACCAAACGACCTGAAGAAGCGCAGGCACTATGTGACAGCTTCAGGAGGCAACGACTTTGAGAAAAGGGCAGTACTTATAGGAAATAAAACCGTACTAATCCTAATAATAAAAATAGTAATTATTATTATCATTTTTGAGCGGCTTGACTATGTAACAGGGGTGCCCACTCTTTTTCGGCTTGTGAGCTCCTTTTAAAATGACCAGGTCGAAATGATCTCCTATATTAAAAATTTTATATATATATATATATATATATATATATATATATATATATATATATATATATATATATGTAATAAGTGGAGACCAGAGACGGAAAGGTTTGGGGCAGCCACCCGCTTATTACGGTTTCCGCTGCAAAAGTCTTTGAGGCATTGCAATAGTAGTTTACACAACAGAGTCCAAAACAGAACTGCCTGCCTAAGCAAAGGCAGTGAGCTTTATAGCACAGAGGGCGGAAATGATGTCGTCCTCTGGGCCGGAACTGGAAGTGACATCATCCTTGGGGCCGGAACCGGAAGTGACCTCATTCTTGGGGCCGGAACCGGAAGTGATGTGTCCTTCCTGGAAATGGCGGTCCTGGTGGGATTTCCGGGTAAGACCTGCAGAGAACTCAGAAAGAGCGCCAGTGCACCCGCCCCTGGGCAGATGTATAAACAGTATTTCCTAAGCCCTTCAGCTGCTTCCCATGCACACGCAGTGTGACAAGACTCCCCTCAGCCCAGACCCGTGGGTCGGGCGACCTGCACCGAGGTCGTGGGCCCGGAGAGGGCATCGGCGTTGGCATGAAGAGACCCCTGTCGATGAACGAGCGTATACTTGTACTGCTGCAGGTCAAGAAACCACCTCGTGACCCGTGGATTCGACTCCCTGTGAAGGGCCATCCACTTCAGAGGTGCATGATCCGTCACCAGAGTGAACACGCGACCCAAGAGGTAGTACCGCAGCTGAGTTACGCCCATTTGATCGCCAGAGCCTCTTTCTCCACCGCCGCGCACCTGGTCTCCCTGTCCAACAGTTTCCGCTCAGGTACATAACGGGTGTTCAACACCGCCGACGCTTTGGCTCAACACGGCACCCAAGCCTGTGTCCGGCGTCCGCCTGGAGGATAAAAGGGAGAGAGAAGTTAGGGGAGATCAAGATAGGTGCTGAAGTCAGAGCCCTTTTTAAGTCACTGAATGCAGCCCCCGCTTTATCAGACCATACCACCGTATTAGGAGCTCTTTTCTTTGTCAAGTCGGTCAAGGGCGCCGCTCTCGGAGAAGCGAGGCACAAACCGGCGGTAGTACCCGCCAAACCGAAAGGATTGGACTTGCCGCTTGGTTTGGACGGGCCAGGCCATTATGGCTTGCAACTTGGAACACTGTGGCCTCACAGTACCCCGGCCCACTAGGTAGCCCAAATATTTGGCTTCCCTCAATCCAAAGAAACATTTCTTGGGGTTGATTCGGAGCCCGGCCTCTCCCAGTGTCCGTAATACTGCTGTGACCTGCTGTATTTGTTCCTTCCAGGTGCTGGAATAGATGACACGCCATCCAGATAGGCAGCACAGAACGAGTTATGGGGCCGGAGCACTTTGTCCACCAGACGCTGAAAAGTCGCAGGCGCCCCGTGTAACCCGAATGGAAGGACACGATACTGCCAGTGTCCGCTAGGAGTGCTAAACGCGTTTTTTTCCTTCGCGGACTCCGTTAAAGGAACCTGCCAGTACCCCTTTGTCATGTCAAGTGTAGTCAAGAATTTGGCTGGTCCCAGTCTCTCGAGGAGGTCATCCACGCGAGGCATGGGATAAGCATCAAATCGGGAAACTTGGTTAAGGCCGGCGGAAGTCATTGCAAAACCTCCAACTGCCGTCAGGCTTAGCAATCAAGACGATGGGACTGGACCAGGGACTACTACTTTCCTCGATTACTCCTAGTGCCAGCATTCGCTTGATTTCCAGTTCCACTTCTACTTTCTTTGCCTCCGGAGTCTGTAGGGTCGCCACGGACGATCACCCCGGTCAGTCAATATGTCATGCGCAATCAGAGAGGTCCGACCGGGTTTTTCACTTACCACCTCGGGGACAGAGCGGATAGCTGCTTCGAGCTCTTGTTTCTGCCTGGGGGATAGCTGCTCGCCGAAATTAAGGGAACTTACTTCGCGAGAGAGAGCAGGGCTGTCCGAGGAGGGATCGGGACCCTCTCCTTCCACGGTTTCAGCAGGTTTACATGATATATTCGCCAGCTGGTCGGCGATTGGGCTGTTTCACCAAATAGTCAACCAATCCCTTCCTTTCCTTAATTTCGTAGGGGCCTAGCCAATGGGCGAGCAGTTTAGAGTGAGAAGTTGGTACCAATACCATGACGCGATCCCCCGGTTGGAACTCCCGGAGAGTCGTACACGGTCATAAAGGCGGGCCTGTGCTGATTGCGCCTCTCTATATGACTTTTAGAATCGGTCTTATTGCATCAAATCTACGCGCAATTGGGCGATATATTCCAAAATATTAGTGGAGGGCTGTGCCTCCCCTTCCCAGCCCTCTTTTAAAATATCCAATAAACCCGGGTTTCTTCTTCCGTACAGTAATTCAAATGGAGAGAACCCCGAGAGGCTTGAGGAACTTCCGATATGCAAAGAGGACAAGGGGGAGGAGTTGGTCCCAATCCCTCCCATCCTTGCTGACTACCTTACGTAGCATTTGCTTGAGAGTTTGATTAAATCTCTCCACTAGGCCATCGGTTTGAGGATGATACACGAGGTCTTTAAATGCTTTATTTTCAGTAACTTGGCAGTCTCCTTGAACGTTTCCGAGGTAAAAGGCGTTCCTTGGTCCGTCAGGACTTCTAGGAATGCCTACTCGCTGAAAAGACTCCTACTAGTTCCCGTGCAATATTTTTGTGGTAGCCGAAAGCAACGGAACGGCTTCAGGGAATCGGGTAGCATAATCCACGAGGACGAGTATATATTTATATCCTCGGCTGAGGGTTCTAGGGTCCTACTATGTCAACCCCAATCCTATCAAAGGGAACGTCAATAAGGGGAAGGGGAACCAGAGGAGCACGGTCCTCCTAGGAATTTGCCGCAGTTGACATTCCGGACAGGAAAGCAAAAGCGCTAACCTCCTCATTAATCCCCGCCAGAAAAACGGAGCTTAATTCGCTCTAATGTTTTATCGGAGCCGAGATGGCCTCCAAGAAGGTGGGAGTGTGCTAACTCGCAAACCTGCCGGTAGGTCAGCGGGATTAGCAACAACTTCCGGACCTTCCCCTCATGTTCAGCGACCCGATACAACAATCATTATCAACGACAAAGTGAGGTCCCTGTGGCATGGGCAAATGCGCGTTGGCCGCTAACGAGAACCACTGCATTCTTTATGTGTTTCAGAGAGTCGCCATTCCACTGTTCTCTCTTGAAAGAAGCCGGCGTCGCTCTAAACTGAAAGTGCAACTCAGAGAGCGGGTCCGTCTGACCTCAAGGGGAGATTCCTCCTCGCTGCGGGCGCTAGTGGATGACGTAGTAGCCCGCGACGGTCCGGGAGTGTCTTCGCCACTCTCTTGGCCTACCGCCCCTCCCTGTCGGCTGATTACACGGTGTGGAAGCAACTTGAGATGAATCGTTGTCATCTATAACGAGGCCATAAGTTTTTCGGGAATGCTTACTAAACTACCGCCGCTACTATCAGACCAGTCTCCCGAGGATTACGGAAACGGAGGATCCGGATGCACCGCCACGGTAAGCTGTCGAAGGGTTCCTCCGAGACATATGTAACACCGGCGGTATTGTAGCGGATATCTCCGTGTATACATTTTAGACTGGTCTTCTTTTTAATCCACTGTTGCGTAGAATAAAACGGCGAGCAACGACAGACACGCTACTGCCGGAATCGAACAGCGCTGTTATCTTATGTCCATTAATAAGAAGCTCCCCGTATGTTTATCCGCCAGGGATTGCTAAGGGCACACAAACAACCCGCCATTGTCCCCTACGGTCCGCCTTGTTCCCGACAGGTCGCAAGCCAGACGGCCCGCGACTTGAACAAGCTCTGGAATGCGTGGAAGGGACTGCTTTAGTGGGACATAGCTCCGGGTAGTCCACAGAGCGGCTGTTCTGCCCTCCCAGGTTTCACAGCCGGCCTCTGGGTTTGCAAGAGCTGCAGCAGCTCGTCCATAGAATGGAATTCGCCCCAGGCCGGCTGGGCAAATTCCTGGGTAGTCTTTTTAGCAGCAGAAAACAGGCCACTTGCTGCACTATTTGTAAGGGGGTTAACTCGAATGGCCGTAGCCACTCACCCACCTGTTGCCAGAGAGCCATAGCCTGCTCTGACAGCCCTTTGCTTGGGTTAAACTCCCAGTTTATGATTTCCTTCACCTGCCGCCTGGGGACAACCCATCGCTAACTGGGACCTTGGTCCCGATGGGCAGCTCGGCTTTCCTGCCAAGGAGAGCATACTGAGCCACTCGTGTGTGTTCCCCAGAAGCCAGCCCACGCCTGTGGGTCCCCTCTACGTTCTCCACGAGATGGGTGGTCCCCACCGAGTTATGCTCATGGAGCAGAGCCTGCACCGCCCTTCCTGACCCTCTGGCACTCCCGCCCTGAAACTCGCCCCGTACTCACCCACCTGGTTCCGTGATAGTTCGTGTCCCGGTTCATCGGGGACACCATCCTGCCGACTACGCCACTGTAATAAGTGGAGACCAGAGACGCGAAAGGTTTGGGGCAGCCACCCGCTTATTACGGTTTCCGCTGCAAAAGTCTTTGAGGCATTGCAACAGTTGTTTACACAACAGAGTCCAAAACAGAACTGCCTGCCTAAGCAAGGCAGTGAGCTTTATAGCACAGAGGGCGGAAATGATGTCGCCCTCTGGGCGGAACTGGAATTGACATCATCCTTGGGGCCGGACCGAAGTGACCTCATTCTTGGGGCCGGAACCGGAAGTGATGTGTCCTTCCTGGAAATGGCGGCTCCTGGTGGGATTTCCGGTAAGACCTGCAGAGAACTCAGAAAGAGCGCCAGTGCACCCGCCCCTGGGCAGATGTATAAACAGTATTTCCTAAGCCCTTCAGCTGCTTCCCATGCACACGTGTGTGAATATATATATATATATATATATATATATATATATATAATATAGAGAGAGAGAGAATACGTTATACATAAAATATATGTTGTCGTACCTTGCATAACTGAATAACCTTTATGGCACAATAACAATTCAATACATTTATGGTCACTACAGTATTTGGATTTAATAATCTTCATGTGGGAAAAGGCTGACTCGCATAATTAAGTAGAGCCGAATAATGCAGTCATTAATGATTGAGTGACTCACCCGGAACAATACTTTGGTGATGCTGCATTTGCTTTTGAATTGAAAAATGACGGCTGTTCAATTAACTGCGATTTTAGTCCCCTCTCCTTTTTCTTTCTCAGATCTCCTTTCGGAAGGAAGTCAGTTTCGTAGTTTTTATGAACAGTTCGAAAAAGCCTTTCCACATTTTCCTTCTTTGGAATAGCAATGATAGATTGACAGATCAGACAAACGCACTTCGATTGGGACATTGTGAGGAAAAAAAAATCCTCTTCCAATTCCACATCCAGCATACCCTCTCCAAACATTTTTTTTTTAAATCCCTTCTTTAGTCGATATAAATTGAAAGGCTAACTAGATCACAGCCGGAGTTTTGCAGTAGCTTGCGCGTTTGATTGTGAGTACAGGATGACCAGTGTATTAGAAGAAAAGAGATCTCAGACTGGCCACCCTGTATGTCAATCAAGTGGCAAATGCCATAGGGAGGATATATGATAGACTAATGTTTACAAAAATTTTTTTTTGAATGCAACGCTTTCTACCTGCACTACCTTTGCGATCTACCGGTCGATCGCGATCGACGTCTTGGGCACCCCTAATGTAATGTAACTTTTAACGTTGCCCCAACACTACAGAGGACAGTAAGTGGCCAGGGATCCTAAATAACGCATTTAGGAGATGCGTTTAAAAAGTTAATCCCATAAATTTTTAACGTGTTTATGGTGATTAATCAGCAGCCGTAACGTAACTTAATATTTTGTTTTTCCTTAACATGCATCACAGTTGTAAAATGTGTAGGCTCACAGTAATGATGAAGTGCGATAATTCATTTAGGTCACGTACCTTCCCTTTCTGAATATGGACCACCATGACTCAATACGTTGATTGTTTGTGGATGAGCCACACATGTGGCTAGACATTTCTGAGTAGTAGTCGGCATGCTGGTGACGTAGGGTACATTGAATTGCAGCCATAATGCCATTCTCCATGCCACAATCGGTCCTCAGTCTCATGGGCACAACACCAAGGCGTTGCACACAAGTTAGGAAATTGTGAGCGATCACTGATGGATTGTTATTTGTTGGTCCACTTACAAGCCACAATACTTTATGTGAAAATCCATCAATGCATCCAGAAATAGCAAATCCGAATGGCTTTAGTTTGTCGTAACCATCAGCATGCCACATATAATTCGGCCCTATTGAGTGGTAGGTTCTTCTTATAAACCTTCTGCGTGCTCTCCGCTCGCATACTCGAGGATTTAGCTCCCGGAGTAAAACATCATCTCTCTTTGCTCGCAAATTGTACTTTTGCCTAAGTACTTGCCACATCATTCAGTAGCCAAAAAGTTGTCCAGGTCCACGAAGCTCCAACCTGATGGCATTCGTGGCAGCGTTTGTGGAGGAATACTCCTTTCTATGATATAGCCCGGCTTCTCTAAGTTTAGTTTTAAGACACCACAAGCTAATGTTTACACCATGTAAAAAGGACATAATGTCAATGATTACATTGTAGGAGTGGCCTTCATTGGCATAGCCTATACAACAACGTTTCACATCTTCCATCTGGAGAGCCTCTTTTAGAAAGTCTAAACATTTCCCACAAAAATAATAAAAGCGAGCCAGCTGGCTAAAATGGTTACCACAAAATGGACAAAACATCGTCGCCTGGCAGTGCTTAATCGCTACAAACTCTATTCATTTTCCCCTCGCAAAACAGTTTGAATGACACAAAAGGTCAGCAACAAGCACTTCCTGTGTATTGTAGCTACCCTTTCCGTTTGATTTGCTGCTTGTAAATTTGTTTCGGGCCACTTGTAAAGTTGTTTTCTGCTTGTAAATTTGTTTCGGGCCACTTGTAAAGTTGTTTTCTGAACTGTTAATTTCTTTTACCGCTTGTAAATTTGTCTCGGGAGTTGTAAATTGTTCTCACTATTGTAAAATTGTTTTCTGAAATGTTAATTTCAATTTCCTTTGTAAATTTGTCTTAATGGTTATAAATTTGTTTTGTGAAATGTAAATTTGTTTTGCCCTTCTCAGCCACCGTAGTTTGCACATCAATATGTATATTAAAATCCCCATCAATACTACGTGATCATAATTTATAGCCAAATCAGATAAAAGATTGCTAAATTCAGTCATGAACAATGAATATGTCCCTGGTGGTCTGTAGACTAGCACTATAATTGTGTTGGAATCTGTTTTAATATATAAAATGAATGCCTCAAAGGATGAAAAGTCGCCTAAATTTTTAAAAGTGATTTACATTTTGTTACAATGAATTATTCCAAAGCTTACTCCTCGACCAGAATCTCTAGACTTATGAAGGAATGAGTATCCATCTGGTGACGCCTCAGCTAGGGGAACAGTGTCACATTTACTAAGCCAGGTTTCAGTGAGAAAACACAGATCAGATTTTGTACTTTATATAATATCATTTACCAAAACAGCTTTACTGTTCAGTAAGCAGCATTTAAAACTACATGCTTCTTTCTGAACTGGTGATATATTTTTTGTTTTAATTTGAAGCAAATTTCTATTACAGATGCCCCTGATGGAGGGTCTGATTTTATTTCTTGGTCTCATTATACACCTTATTTTTTGGTTATCAAGTAATTTAAGGTTTGCATCAAGACTAAATTTACTGGATTCCCCACAACAGGGATTATGGGTAACAGCTTCAGCATATGAGACAGGGAACTGAGTGCATAGAATTTGAGTCATTAGTGCTCTCTATTTATTATGTACTATGGCAAAGGTGCTATATAGGCATTGACCCAACACAGACTGACAGCAGAGGCATGTATAAATTAACAAAAAGATTTATTTTCTTCACCTGTGGGGCACGTCTTTCCCGTGTCCCACGGGCACAACACAGTCCCCAAAACCACCAAAGAAAAGAAAAACCACACCACAAAACATTTTTTTTCTCCTCCACGGTAGCTTTGTCCTCCTCCTCACGACTCTGGCTCCTGGAGTGGTGACTGTCGGCCTCTTTTATAGCCCACCCGGAAGTGCTGCATGTGCTCATTGACCTACTTCTGGCTGCACCTCCGGGTGTGGTTGCGTTCCCACCCAAACAGGCTTGTTAGGCCATGCAGCTCCCCCTGGTAGTGGCCATGGAGCCCAACAGGAATGAGCTCCGGTGTTCCAAATTATTGGCCCCGATGCAACACTGGGGGGCTGCCAACAAGTGTTCCGAGGGACATAGTGTGCATCCCATGACTGCTCCCCCGGATCCAGTGAAAAGGGGAGTCCTGACCGGGAATGGATCCCAGCCATTGAAGCATTGTTTTATGTATTTGATCTACCCAATCACCCTTCCTAAGTTTATTAGCATAGTAATCACTTTGAGTTTTGCCAGTTAGTTTTATAGTAGTTAAAACCTCTTCAGCCCAATGATATTTTAATAGCAAAAAACTGAGATCTTCTAAGTGATTGTACCAAAAACTTTTGGTTTGTAGCACGTACTTGATTATATAGCGGGTTAAGAAACAGTTAACCTGGGTTAATGAATTGTAGTATAAGGATGATTCTGCAAGAATATTGTAAGCCCAGATAGTAGCAACCAAAAGCACATCATGTCACACAAAATAGTTGTACTGACATAAGTGGAAGTAGGCAAAGTGTTTGTGGACTTAAATAAAACAGAGTTTGAAATGTCCATTGATGTGGAAAATTAGATGACAGCTGTTGGGTGTAAAGACTCTCTTGGTTGACTGCTGCACAGGTTTCAAAAAATTGCGTTGTGTGTTTATATTCCGTGCATCTCACCCTTTTGTAACT
Source organism: Polypterus senegalus (assembly GCF_016835505.1). Lineage (NCBI taxonomy): Eukaryota > Metazoa > Chordata > Cladistia > Polypteriformes > Polypteridae > Polypterus > Polypterus senegalus. The sequence continues at coordinate 68,518,299 of NC_053170.1, read as the reverse complement.
GCAATCAGACTGTCCAGCTCCTGTGACACCTCTGTTCCCACTTTACCTAATGAACAACCTGTTTTATAAATCCATGAAGAATACCACAAGTAAAGTAAATGTATAGACAATCAGGCATAATGATTTATAATTTTGAAAGGAGAGGCTCAAGGGTAAGAGAGTGCTGATTGTCCACAACATTTGTTTAACTGTAAACCAAAGCATGTTGGAATATACTTGAGGGAAACTGAGAAGGAGAGTAAATGCATGGGTTTTGTCACAATCTGCAGATTATCTAATTAATGTCACATTAGGACAGCGTTTCTCACCCTTTAAGTATTTGCGACTCGAGGACAGTTGTAATCGCGCCGCCCTGACGTTTTTTTTTAAATAAGCCCACTAATATGAAATTTGTTCTTTTTTTAATTAATGATATATCATAGATTCATATTTTATTATACCTACTTAACTTTTGTCGACATTTATCTAACTCTATATTTATATTTATATTTATTTAACTCTATATTTATTTTTCTAGTAGTTTAAGTTAATTTTTTTTGGTTTCAATAGATGTATTTTTCATATTTTTGAAGCTTGTTTTCTTTTTTTCACATCTTCGTGCCCCCCTTTTTGAGAACCACTGCATTAGGAGATGGATACTGAGGAAATCATCAGAACTGTTTATAAACCACAAATATCAAAGAGCTGAATGTAACCAGAATTGAAAAATATATGTTTAATAATTGTGATTTGTGAGACTAATTATGATTACTCTTCACAGATAGGCAAAAGGATGTGCTATGTTGGGTTTTAGAAGATTACAAACCATATATAGCATATTTAAATAGCTTGTTAAATATGCTATTTTGTGTGGTTGTGTGAGGCTTGTCAGGAAGCCTCTAGCCAGAATGCGGAAACAAGAAAAAGTCGCACAGAGCAAGATCAGGTGAGTAGGGAAGGTGGCACACAAGTCAGCTCAGAAATATCCTTTCTATTATGCCATATTTCTATTTTCTTGATATTTTCATCATGGTTACATGGTTCAAGCTCTGTTTTGCATTTCTAAAAAGAACATATTCTCAGGGTGAACAGGCCCCATGCTGGACACAGATACATTGTCAAAATTAATTGTTTAAAAACTTTTTTTGGAAATCCATTTATCACAGTTTTGCTGGATGTTAGTACAGCGTGCTTACATGGACTCTCTGCGTTCCTTAAACGTTTACTGTTTCTGAAAAGCTGCATAGTCCTGGGGTGAAGAAATTACTTGACCATATGTAAGCAGCTAATATGTTTCATAGTTTCTTCGGCTTCAGCCTCTACTACACACTTATCAGGTCAATCAAATCATTTTCTCTGCCTGTCTGACAGCCTTCCAGAGCAACTTTTAAGTTTTAATTGGGAGACCCCTTCATCAGGCAGTGTAGATGAAGGTGATGACAGACTGGGTAGAAGGATAGGGCAATTTTCCAGTGCGATTGTAAGTCCTTTTTTATTCAAACTCAAACAATTATCAAAATACACATAACTACACATAACAGAATATACTGCCAGATAAAAAAATTTTTTTCTTTTTTTATTATCATCAAACATTTATTAAAATGGATACCTGCATATTTATAGTCAGTTTTCCACCACCTCTCCTAGAACCATGAAAAATAACATACAAACTAATGTTCCTGAAAATGTAATACCTTTTTTTACTTTTGACGTTCAAAAAATATAGTGATCCTTAAAATAATCAATTTATAAAACAATTTCTGATGTTGTAAATCTGAGCAAAAGATAAAGCACCGCACAAAGCAAATATCTTTTTTACCCTATATCTCTGTTATAACTATGACTGTAGAATATATCAAATTAGAGTTCTCAGTAGAGCTTAGGTGTATAATATGCACAAGCAAATGTTTTAAACATTTTTCACAAATTCACTCTATAAATTTGCAATTAATGATGAGCGAACCCCACTGAACTTGCTTTGCCACAAGCAAAATTACTGAAATCTTCAGGAACCTTTGCTGAACTCTGCTAAATGCATTGAAGTCAAAGGGAATTGAGGAACTGAACTAGTTTTGATGGGTTTATAACAGTGCAGTCGTGTTTCAATTGTCCCTGAGGGCTAGGGAAACATCTATCAACCCTGTTGGACTGATTATTGTGGCAAGAAAATGTGATCTGAGCTGTGAGACAGCAGTACTAACCACTACACCACAGTGCTTCAAACAACAAAAGACACAGAAGGAACAATAAGCGCAAACAAAATACAACGACTGGAAAAAAAAAAAAAACTAGCAAGAAGTAAACAAATGTATATATATCATTGCACTCATAGAACTCCAATTTTGCAGTATATATTAGGCATGCCACAAAACAGAGGAGTCAGACTGTCTCGTTCCATTGCTAGAAGTCACAGCACATGGTGCAGCTGGAACATCTTTTTTGTTTCTGATTTATCTGTGCAGATGCTTTGCTTTTTTCCATGAAGAAGATAGAAACACATTGTAAACAGTAATGAACCTTTAGATATTATTATTTCACAGTGTCACATATGTTTTCTTTCTAGGGGGGAGGGCTGCTATAAGACCTGGTTTGGATGTAGCCTCAGCAAAGGTGCAGGATAAAAGAAGCCCCTACCTTCATTTTGCGAGCTGGAGTCATCAGGGGTAGTACAAAGCTTGCTGGAGGAAGAGTGGAGGTGGAAGACAAAGAAAACAGAGTGAGAGAGAGAGACAGAGAAGAAAAGGCAAAGGAAGAAGTGTATTGTGCTCTTTATTTGACTGTGCTTTTGTATACTGTGTTTCCCTGAAAAACACTGCTTGGGAAGCGTGTTCCTCTGCACTTAAAAGGTGTGTGTTGTTCTGAACTTGTGTCCACTTCTGTCTGTGTCAAGTTTGGTGAACTGGTACGCCCCCTGGTGACCATACCACTTAACAGAAATTAGATACCCAGGTTTGACAGCACAGATAGTTTAACTGCATCTTTTATGGTTCCTCTTTTCATGAATGTAAGCTACTAATTCTTTAATCCTCACATTGGGTCCGACAGTTACATAACAGTGAGTGACAGAACCACAGACTTTGTTTAAAATGTAAGATTCTATGCTGCTCTTGATGGATGGCATGATTCTGGGTTTTCAGTTGTTATCCAACATTTTAAAGGGGTCCACCATACATGATGGTACAGTAAAAATATGTTAACAAAATGTTTAAGTTATTTGTAATTTTAAAAAACTTAAAAACAACATTTCAGATTTAGGTCACACTTCAGTTGTGAATTTCTTTTATGATTTTCATAAACAATAAAAATGTCCTCACATATTTGATAAAAAAGATCAATTATTTCATATTATCCAGTAGCTAATTCTGCCCTAGTCAGATATTTTATTTTGATATTGAGGCTGGGAGCGTGAAATAGGTGAGTGGCTTTGCTATTTGAGAATATGACAATGAACATTCTCAACTCTTCACTCTGTAGATGTAGTTACAAACTGCTCATAGCTTTCGCCAACCAGGTCTTGCTGTTGTGAATGGTACCTGGTGATTAATGTGTACCAAAATAGTACTTATATATGGCAATATGTAATGTCTTCTCTCCCTGGTTGTATGTATAGATAGATAGATAGATAGATAGATAGGAAAATACAACACCTGTTTTTGGACTTAAAGAAGGACCTTCATGGCTGAAATTACAATAAAGTTACGTGATTATAGGTAAACAAAACAGGACAACAAAACTGCAGGAAACCAATGCTAATGGTGAACATTAGCTAGTCTTCAATATCTTGCGAAACTCTACTTCTTGCAGCCATCACTAATTGACAGGTCTGATAGGTGACCAAATGAGCCTCTCAATCTACAGAAGTGCCTGACTGAGTTGTTGTCCATTGGGGCACGCCTCCAGAACTTGAGCCTCAGGATACTGATCACAGCAGCTATGTATGTAGCCTGGAATTGCCCTGCTGTAACATCAGATGTCTAGGTAGTATGATCAGAAGTCATCTGATATTTTGCTATGCTCTAAGAAGAAACAAAAGAAGAAACCATTCCTCATTGTTATGTCACAATTACGGAAATTGAGTCTTTTGTCAATTTCAACAGCAGTATGATCAGTAGATCTAATGCAGTCTCTCAGATGGATAGGTCCAATATGTCACTTTTGCTCTGGTGAGGTGACACAAGGTCTGTTTGATCTTGGATGATAATTTGTCTTGTCAGTTTTCTAAAATCTTGCCTGTAATCAGGACACAGTGGAGCAGTCCATTCCATAGTGTATGGCAACACTGGCACAAAATATACCTGCCTGCAGCAAGCCAATGGGCCTCCCTCTGAATGTGGTGTCCATACCGGACAGCAGCAGAATCCAGTTAGCAAAAACTGATCAAAACAACAAACAGTGAATTGTAATCAAGGAGTCAAAAACCTAATACACAAGACACAATACATCCAACAAAAATCATAGTCAGATAGAGCAAGAATTTGAAAACAAATAAATACAAACGTAACCAGAGCCAAAATTTAAATCTTAGAGCCAGAATTCATTGGTCACAAATATTTCAAAGCAGCTAAAGTTTTAAGATATGGGTTGAATCCAAATAAGGACAACCAAGAAGTGCACCACTCAAACTTTATACTTTTGACCCTAATATGCGACACACTGCACACTTCTAGTTGGCCTTGCCTAACAATAACATAGCAACCATTTACAAATACTCCTCAAAATAAGAAAAACAAAACGATATCAAGAGAGAACAATACTTATTTTCAACATTATTATAAACGAATCAAGCCCAAACAGAGATGTGATCATGAGATTCTTTGACCTCTAAAACAAGAGCTAAATAATTTTTTTGAGGTCAAGAAAAGATTGTAAAAATTAGAAGCAATAGCCTGATCATAACACTGAATATGAATGAATATTAAATATGAATTTGAACACACAACAATGCATTAGTCATAAACGCAAAAGTACTGTCTGTTGTATTACAGCCTCAATTCTTATGCTCCTTTTGTGCTAAAGGATTTAAGGTATTGTTTCTGTATTTGTATTTTGTTTTTTTCTGCTTGTCCTGTGTATTGGCTTCTGTTTCTGGATTGTGATGTGGGATGTGTATTGCATTTTTATGCACTTTGGAGCTTTATTTCTTACTTCTTTGTTCCTAAATAAAGATTCATTTTATTTTTTTTTTAAATATATCATTGCCTTTTCCCGCAAGCCAGAACCGGATGTTTTCTCCTTCTTATGAGGTCTTTTGAAATGTTTAAGCTGATTTTTGAACTATAATCCAGTTCTCTCATTTGCAGGTCTTTTCATGTCAAAGTCTTCTGGTGGTAGTCTGAAGGAAGTTGGTCTGGGTGTGTCTCTTCTGTGCTGGCAAGTCAAGGTTATAGCCTGCTTTATGCTCTTTTGTGGTGGTCTGAAACCATCTGCCACCATACAGTTAGACTTCTTTCACCAAGATATCTATAGCAGGTTGAAAAAACATAAACTTAAAAAAACAACAGGCTATGTTGACCAACAAATTAAAACTTCATGTCTGCAGAAAGTCTGGTCACCTCAGCTGATGAAACGCTAAAAGAGAGAAGGCTTGTTGGTAGAGATATTTATTAAATCAAGCTGTGTGAACTGCCTGCATTCACAAAGTTCTGTGAAGTACAAGCTCAAGTTTAAAATTTTATAAAATTTGGAAGATAACTCAGTATTGATGGTGAGAGCAAAGAGGATCTCACTGAATCTTTTATAGGTTTATCTGTTCTTTTGCTATACAGGAAAATGTGTGCATTTCTTTATCTACAACAAACAGTCCTTTTTAAAGCTAAAATAAAAACTAAGCTGGAATGACTCAAATAAACACAATTGAATTGAATTGTAGAAAAATGATAAAAAGTTAGTAAATATAAATCGAAGCTAACCTAAAAATTAAATGACAGGTGAAAATTGTATTTAGGTAAAAAACAGTTTAAAAAAAGAATTACCTTGGTGTGCAGAAGATTAAAAAGATAGCTAAGAGAAAAATTTTAAATTTTAAAATTAATGACACAGAGTTTGGAAGCACTGGAAAAAAGTACTGGAGAATAGAAAAAAGTGCCAAAGCACAGAGGAACAATGAAGCATTAGGGAAGAATTGAATCCAGTGATTCTGAGCAGATTACTTATCAGAGCAAAGTGTCCTAATTATTGGGAAAATTCTCTAGGGCAAGTGGATAGAAAAACGTCAAAGATGTAAAAGTCACATAGGCTCATTAGCACATAGCGGAGAGAGGCCAAAAGCAATCAATTACTGTAGAGAAGAACCAGAGCTGACGGCAAATGGATCATGAGTAGTGAAAAAGCAGCAGGTCATAATGGAGAGAGTCCCATAAAACATTTATTTTAAAAGTATGTGACAGAATATGAACTATACTTTGGTATTTCCCATTCCCAAGAAAGGATTGTTTAATCACTGTTAAAATATTAAATAGAGTAGAAAACCATTTTTTAAGAAGTTAATACTTTTTACTTATATACACCTCATATTAAAAGTTACTGTTTATGGTCTTGTATATATACAGTATATATAAATTCCACAATGAGGTAAAATACTGTTGTTACCTGCTGTACATTTTGGAGTTATAAGATTAAAAGTCCTTGGAAAAATGCCCCTACTTCAATGTGGTCAATGTGATATCATTAAGTTTCTTTTGTTCCTGGAGCATCATGAAGGTCGTTGTTTCAGGACAGTCATTTACCTTCAGCCATCCAGCTTTAATGTGTGCCTCTGTCATTTTAAAGTATGGACCATATGCTTGAACACACAATTTCACATTCATTATTAACAGTTTTAACATCAAATTGCATTCTAAAGTGAAGCATATTTTATACATTTTAGAAACTAACTAGGTCCTTCATTTTATAACAGCGCCAATGGGTACTTCTGCAGAAAATGCTTAGTAAATAAAGAAAAAGTCTTGAGTCCTTGCTATAAATGAACTCAAAAAACAACTTTTATTTACACCAAGCGGTCGAGGCTCACTATGTGAGCAGCAAGGCTCTCCACAGCAAGTCTGGTTAGTCTTAAGAGAACAGCTCTTGTGGCTCATTTACATCTAGTATCTAATAAACTTTTCAGACACACCAATGGGCACTCAGTTAAAAGGTTCATTCTAGCAATACCTCTCTGCCATTAAATAACATCCAAATGTCCCAAAACAGTTAATCATTAAAAGTCTCATCTAAACATTTGGTTTACTGAAAAAGACTTCTTATATGTGTATAAAATACAATGACACTGTTGCATGCACTGTTCAACATGGCACTGCCACTTGGCGAGAATCTTGCTATGCAGGCTATGTAAAATAACAACACATAATGTAATAGAAGAAAAGTTTAGGACAAAATAATCATATGATTAGAATGGGGGATTATAACTTCACCCACAATGCCTGCAACTGAACATAACCTTACCTTGAGATAATAATACCAAGAACGTGCGATAAAATGAATTATTTTCAGTTTACTTTGGTTGTCACAAGTATGCTTCAGAAATGTGTAAATCATGTGTTCTTAAATGGAAAACTTTGCTGCTTCAAAGTGAATGTATTCAATATGTTTTAGAGTGTTTTTTCAAATTGGGGCCCTGGTACCCATTAGCTGTGTGATAAAATGCAAGGGTATTTTAATTTTTTTTTTTTTAATTTATAAAAAAATACTGAACTTATCCTTTAAGTAATCTTTTCACATTTGTGTCAGGATTTGACACATTTTGTCAGTATTTTGCTCCTTGCACCTTATATTAGAGTAAATTGCTATGCAGTATTAATTATGCTGCAGTAGTGTGATGGGAACGTCACTGTAAATAAAAGAGCGGGTGTAAGTAGAGGTCTTTGCTGTAACATTACACATTCTGCCCTTGTGAAAGCCTCTAATCTAGTCCAGTGTCATGATTAGGGGTCTTAAACATAACAAAAATAGGTCTGAGGCCTACTAAAAGGACCATAATGACAGAGCCATTGCCAAACCAGCCTGCCTTAGGAGACTCACTCTAAATCCAGCTAGACTTAAAACTGGCAATTGTAACCTTCTGGCGTAGCAGACCTTTAAACAAGATGAGTTGGCAAATTAATTAGAAATGTCTCGCAAATACAGGAAAAGCCTCACAAGAGCAAGGAAAATCATAAACCCCTGGCTTATGTGCAAAATGGCAATAAATCTTTATAAATTAGAATTTATTAACAAAAAAATATAAAAATACAAGGAAAAAGCTCAAAAGATCAAAAACCGGCAAAAGTAGTTACCTAAACAAATCAAACATGCCCAATTCACAATCCAAAAAATATCAACCAGAAACAGAAGTAAGGAGGTATCAAAACCAATAAATCCAACAAAAATAGCAAACAGGGCATGCCACAACCAACTTTGGCTGTACAATGCAAACTTGCATTGTTGAAGTTACATGTTTTATCAAGGTAGTCCACCTTTAAGATACAGCCAAAAAGACTGCTGTAAAGCTTTTGCAGATGTCCAAAGAAAGCAATGGCAATCTCTTGAGCTTTTGGCTGTACCTGCTGCTACTAAATGTAGAGTGTGGGCAGCACACGGCACAAAGAAAGCTTTGGGATTTTCTTTTGTAGCAGTCGGACCATCACACCTTGCTTCTTCCTCTTTATGTTAGCACCATATTTAGTTCCTTATGTTTGTCCAGCACAAGAGAAGACATAATTTCTTCTGTTGGCTCTGACCCGGAAGGAATCCCATAAAGTGTTCTTTAACCCTGGATACTTCCACCATTGTGACATTTCTTATCATTAGAGAAGTGTGCTCCTCATCAGGTATGCAATCTAAAATAATGGAGTAATATTTGGACTGCCTAATGTCACTCACTATATGCTTGATTAACTTCTTACAGGATTAATGAGATGTTTTGCCAGGGTAGCCTGTGCAGGTGCTGGTGCCACTCTCAACACATTCTTTATGCTCTCAAGACAAGTATTAAATTTGGCAAGAATTTAAATTTTTAAAAAAAGTTGCCACGCTTGTAGAATGTCTGTGGTCTCTTCTAAGAAAGGATCCCCTCTGCTAGAGACTGAATTATATACCATTAAATGAGTGAGAACATCAGGCTTTTTCTGTCAGCCTGCAAGAGTGTCATTTCTTGTTTATCAATTGCTGAAACACTTTTAAGGTGCAGTTCCAACACCTTCCAGACTGTCATATGCTTTGAGTATTCTGGACTATTTTCATGATTTATGAGTGTTATAGGTGCATTTCTAGTTACTGAGTTCCTGATACGTCAATTTGTAGGTCTTGGATGATAATAATTTGCAACAGAAGCAGTAAAGTGAATTTGTTTTTAGATGCTTTAATTGTTCCTCCTAAACTAATATTATTATAAAATGTTGGAGATGGCAGCTGCTGTTGTTTTTGAAAATGTGAAACTGTTCTGCATCTGAAATGATTCTCTAATGATCTAATCACTTCTAATGGAATTAGACAGGACAGAAGGCCAATCAGCAGGATCAAGTGGTGATGCACTAAGGTGCTGTATTGCTTCATCTGATATGCTTATGTCAACAGCTGGCAATTGAGGTGAATGAGGCAGAAGCTGACTGGAACCAGTGAGTGCTTGTATCTGGTGTTGGTAAGAAAATGATTGACTGGTGCTCTTAACTGCCACCATGGGGTGTGGGGAGAAGAGGCAGAGTGATAACTAACTTCCAGTTGTGGTGTCTTAAGGGCTACAGATGGTGCCTGAAAATATTTCAGCAGTGCACTTGAAAGGGCAATATTCAGGTGTGACATAAAATTATTCCAGCCTGTTTACATAAATATATTTATAATGAAATAAATTAACTTTTAAATTATATAGCTTTTCTTAAGCATAATAATTTGGTTATTTGAAACTGTTTCAGTTAATAAAAGAGTACGTTGAGCTGAATAAGGAAATAACAAAACTAACCAGCAAGATAATTAGGTCAGAACAACACAACAGTACGTAGATAAATGGAATAATTAAGATTTCTTTAAATATTGCACAACCAATAAAAGATACACAATACATTATATGGCACATCAAAAAGAGCATATCCAGTGTCTTTTGAAGGCAGACAAAAAGATTTTCTTAATGAGAAACAAGTATAAGTAGTTCTAGTCCTTGTTTTTTTCTCAAACGTGATGAATCTTCTCTCATGGAAATGTCCAATTGATTATTTAGTTAAACAATTTGCAGACCAGTTCTCTTCTGTGCAGGGTGTAATGCTGCTTTTCTCATGGTGTATCCTGGGGTGTACAGAAATCCCTCTAGTGAATTACCTAACAAAATAATGTAATAGTTATTAACTGCAGACAGAGATTATTAATTTGCTCCCATTGTACTAAGTGCCTGTGCTTTATACTTTATTGCAATGTCTTCTGTCTAATTGGTAAGCATGTGCCACAAGTTCTCAATCAGGTTTCACAGTTGAAAGTTGTCTCCCATCTGCTGACCCATAGCAAACATATGTTACCTACAATATGTCACTCTATATGATTAAAGCAATCAAACACCTCCACCTAAACATAAACACTTTGATTGTGCTGTCTACCTGTGGCCCCTTACTAGTTAAACACTAGCAAGTGGAGTTTGAAAAAGAGAAAAAGAAAACAGCTGTTGCCTTAGTCCCCCGGGATGCTCTGGGCCCTAGGTGATTGCCTAGATAGCCAAAGCCATGGGCTGGCTATGCTTACAAATATTCCTAACACAAGTGCATTGATTTCCTGATTGGAGTTTACTCAGTTCAGGCTTTAAATAGCCGTAAAGAGGACTCAGGAGGAATGATGTCAGAGTGGCCCCACCTCCTGGGGCTCCACTCACAAAGCACACAGAATAGAAATTCACTTAAAGGGACAATAAACAATTATGAACACAACAGAAAATACATAAAATATGAAAAATAATAGTTCAAAAATTACAATAAAACATAAAATACACAATAATACCTACCCTTACATAACACCCAAGTTTTGTGATTGAAGAGTTTTATTTTGTTGGCCTTTGCTTGCCTTTCTTAATTCTGGGATTTTGTCTAACGTTTTTTGATATTTTAACTTGATCGCTTGGCTTGTGTTCTGACTTCCTGCCTACCCTTTTATTTCTATTTTTGATTTAGGAGTTGTATAATAAAACAAAGTTTCTTATAGACTATGTCATGCAATTTTCTATCCCACTTAATTTAGACCAGTGCATAGGGCACAATGCAGGAATAAAGCCTGGGGACAGGGTGCCAATCCATTGCAGGGAAGACACACTCACACCAAAGACACACTAGTGCCAATTTAGCGTTGCCCATTCACCTAACCTGCATGTCTTTAGAAAGTGGGAGGAAACTGGTGGTCCCAGAGGAATCCCACATAGACATGTGGAGAGCATGCAAGCTCCACGCAGGGAGAAACCCTAAACACTAGTCCCCTTACTGCAAGGCAGCAGTTCTACCACTGTGCTACTGTGAAGCCCCACTTTATGCTTGTTTCGTATTCAATTCAACCCATACTGCACAAATACTTTAGTGTTTGTGGCCAGACATTCTATACAGAGCATCATAGTATGTGGTAGTCCACCATCTTACACAACTGCCACTTAGGAAGTAAAATGATTAAATATTATTTCCTCCCAACTTGGGAGATTTTTGTTAGCCTCTTCATTAATGATAAAGGACAATCCCATTTTCTGGTTAAATGGTGGATGTTGCATTCCTCTCCATGTGCTTCCTGATTTGCAATATCAGAGGCTAGGATGATTCACTGAAAGATAGGCTCAAACTCTCTGCAACCTTTAAAATGGATGAAGCACATTCGGGTGGTAACAAAATGTGTTTATCATTTAAGCGTTTATACTGTGGCAACATCTGCACAACTGCAAAAGCTGAGAAAATACTGTATGTTCCAGGTATGGATGAAATTCTGTAATATGACAAAAGTTTTACTTAGTGCAGTATTTGATGTAGATCTCTTTAGGTAATTAGAATTCAGATCCAGTGATTTTCTGGGCATATTAAACACAGCCAACTGAAACTCTTTTTCATCCTGAGTGATAAATGTGGAGATTTAGAAGAAGTTTGGATACATTCAGTGTGACATTCAAGTGGGTTATAAACATGTCATTGTTCATTTATGAATAAAGGACTATAATAAAGACAAAAGTTTTCCTGTTTAAATAAGAAAGTAAGCATTGAGAATGAAGTACAGCAAAGAAATGCCAGGAGTTAAGCCACTGATCACTGTACTTTTGAAGAAGGCTTTATTTCAGTACATAATGCCATCTGGAGAGCAAAAGACATTTCTGGGCTAAAGATAACTGCTTGAAAATAGTAGGAAAAAGACTGTTGCTTCCATTAAGAAGCAATTATCAAAGAAATGGCAAAGAATGTGATGTTGGGGTATAATCTCTGGAATATTTCATTATTTCATCTCATTCTCACTATTGTCCATTTCATCTGAACTAATGTGGTGCTGAGGTATCACCCATTGCATGGCTGCACTTGGGACCTAATCTGGGACCCTGAGGTGGTTTGTCATGTGGTGGGTGCGACAATGTGCTGTATCAGTACATGATTCTAACCTCTCTCTCTCTCACTTTAAATCTGATTTTATTATTATGGTATACCACAGAAACAACTTCGCAAGGCTGAACAAACCTCAGTATGTTCAGATAATTCTAAACCATTTCCAGGATCACACAGTGTACCTCCTTGGTCAAGTAGGCTTTACCCAATAACCTTTCACTGTAGATAGCCAGGATACATTTAGATTAGGTACTCAAACAAACTCAGGTGTCTGTTCTGAATTTGAAAGAGAAGAGGCTGAACAGCCCACCTGCATTTAGTTCCTTAACCTATAACCAAAAGTGAGCCACTCACCTCATTATAGGAATTACATTTCAATTACTTGTACATGAAATTCAATCTTTTAGTCAGTACCCACATTTATGAAAAAGATAAAGACACAGATGTAGATTAACCTTTGTGTAAGAAAGGTTCACCCAAAGAAATACCTCCAGTTATATGGAAGATTATTTGTACCAAAATGAAATTCAGTCTAACATGTTAACTAAATCACAACGCAATACATATTTAAGTGATGCATTTAACTTTGGAACATAATTAAAAACATATCAAAAACATAATAAAACATAATTAAAAACATATCAACCAAATGATTAATTGCTTTTCACCACGGCGTGTAATTTGTGTGCCTTGTTTCAAATGCATTACCAAAGCAGATTGCATTTTAATTCATGTTCATAGACTGTGTGCTATAACTAAAATCAAAGCCAACATATGGCATTTCTCTTAATGACTACTTGGAACGTATTTCAATGCAATTCACAACCATATGCATTACTCATGACAAAACTGAATTGTGATAGACGGCCAGCAGCTCAATCCGGCCAGGACATCCCAGAACGGGAAGAGTGGAGAAAGGCAGTCTTTCCAGGACACTGCCTCCCCCAGGACGCTAGGTGGCAGCTCCCCTGTATGGTAAACTGTACCCCGGATTTCTTCAGGGCATCATTGAACATGGAGTCCATTTTCTCAGCCTAGTTGGGTGCTGTGGGTGCCGCCAGGGGGAGCTCATAGAGGATCTGGGAACTCCTATTTTTCCTACAACCCAGAAGTACTTCAGAGTAACGAGGACGGAAGCCCACAGTACTTCCGGAATGCTTTAGGACTGATGATGTGGCATTTGACCTGGAAGAATAGAAGGAGCACTTCTGGGTCAAGGACTATTTAAAGGACTGGTTGAAACCCAACAGGAAGAGCTGGAGTTGGAAGGGTGTGTGACAGAGCTGCTTGGATTGGAGGATTATTGTATATTTGTGATTATTGATTATTGATATTTGTGAATTGTGGCGAGTGTGGTGCTTTGTGCACTTTATTTAAGAAAATAATTAAAATTATACTTGGTGCTTTTATACGTGTGCCCTGAACGTCTATCTGTTGGGTTTCCCGGGCAACAGCAACCCCTAGCGTCCACAGTGGCGTAGTCGGCGGGATTTTCTGGCCGTCTGTTTCGCAGAAAACCTGAAAATATTTTCTGTGCACACAACCCGCAAGACAGCGTCACGACATGCAGGAACCCGCCAAACCTATTTGCCAGTCCATCATGGAGAAGAAGAAAGTGACACAGATTGGCAATGTCAGACCCGGAAGTATTGGCATCACTGAAGAGACGACGAGAGGTAATTGTCTTCGGGGGAAAAATTTGCCGGATCATCACATCCACAAATTGGTTTGAATGAATAAAGGTTTTTCCTAGCATGTACCTCTCAGACGAAGAAGATCCAGAGAGGGGCCAAGAGGACGGCGTTTACCCCGAGAACGAAGGCAGCCATCTCAACGGGCTTTTGGGTCTAGACGCGTCATCGTGGACATTCACCAAAGGGGCACACGTGACCTGCCCCGAGGAATTGTGGGAAGGAGAAGGTCCATGTCTGGCTGTGTCCTACTTCGCCCACAAAATGACAGACTTGGACTTTCCAAAGGGGAAGGTAGAGGCGAATGAGGCATCGCTCACCCCACATAAAGGTAAGGAGATCCAGGACATGACTGATCGATCCGCCGCTCAATTAAAACAGGCGGATCACAGTCAGCCATGATCCACATTCCGGAACTCTAATTGCCAGCCACCATTGCGAAACCCAACAGAGCATGCACCAGAAACGGATGTGCTCATTGGCTCATGGCTGGGAGGTACGACTGATGGCGGCTTGAGCCCACCTCCAGCCAATTCAAATAATAATATTGACGTGTGGGAGCTGGAAAATCTGATCCAGCCCATACAAAGTTTTTTGCAGGTGTCATCTTCAATTAAGAAGATAGGGGAGGAGCTGGGAGCAGCAGCTGAAGCGCTTTTGAAACAGGTGGAAGAGTACCTGCGGAGATTTGGTCGGGAGCTTCCCGAGATGGTTAATTCAACAGTACAGGTAAGTGTTACCGATACCGTACAAGAAAGTGGGACGCAGAGTGAAATGGCCCCGTGATTAATTAGTAGCGGGTGTCAAACAACCTTGAGCCCTACAATTGAGACCGGAATGATGACCGAGGGTCCGGTGGAAGGATCGAAAGAGCCAGAGCAGTGGGATAGTGTTGCCTCCTGGATGGATTCAATCCTTATCTGCCCCGGTCATTCATAAATCAAAAGGGGTGCAAACAGCAAAGGGTCTCTCTCTTACGCATAGAGAGACCCAGACTGTGAGAAAGCCCCAGATTAAAAAGGAGATCCCGGAAGAGAAACGGGGGTCTCCTGATATATTAGAGCGTACAGCAGTGAGCTCATGTGCGGCTGACGACCCAGCCCCAGCTGAAAAAGGGGCGGAGCAAGCATTTCCAAACTGTTTTCAGTCTCGCAGGGGGAGACTAGCAGGGGAAGGCAGCTCTGCTACAAATATCGCCAGCCGGGCCATGTGTGGAGAAATTGTCCACGGAGAACCAGGGAGGAAGTTAAATATTTGTGCAATGTCTCCCCATGGTTTTCCTGTGATTATTTTATAGGACGAAGCCACGGACCGGCCACAGCCAATGACACCTCCTGGAGGAAGACAACCCTTGTCGGGCTGGCCGCTGCGCCCCACTGTGCTTCGCTAAGGGTGGAGAACTATGATGGATGGCTGGAAACTCATCCCGGCCGACACATCCAGGACGCTAGATGGTGTTTTCCCTGCAGCATGGAGGTGCCCCGGATTCCCGCAGGGCACCATGGGAGATGGAGTTTGGCTTCACAGCCCAGCTGGGTGCAGTGGGTGCCATCGTGTGACAGGGAGATGTGGGGATTTTTATTTTCCCTGTAGCCCGGAAGTACTCCCAAGTCCCGGGCTGAAGAAAAATATAAGTCATCTGACCCGGAAGTGCTTTTGAATCACATGGACAGAAGGACAGGAGAACTTTCGGGTCAAGGACTACTTAAAGGACTGGTGAAGACCCAGCAAGGAGAGCCGGAGTTGGGAGGTAGTGAAGTAACTACTGGGAGACAAGGATTGATTTATTGAATTATATTATTGAAATATTGTTTATTGGGGTGATTGCGGTGTCTACTGTGGCACAATATTGAAAAGAAAGCGCCCTCTAGTGTTACAGAATGTAATCAAATGACCAGTGTCACCCACAAAGCACAAGGAATACATGTAAACTTAAAGACACAGAACATAATTAACTAATAATAAAGAAAATTAACAAAAACATAAAAATATGAAAAAATAATGATTTAAAATGAACAAAAACAACAAAAACCACCTAAATATGCATAAACCCACAACAGCCCCCTATTCATGCATATATTTAAAAAAACTGTATAACTGGGAAAGTGCAAGAATATTACAAATTTCATTAAGGTGTCTTTTTCAAGACAAAGTATATACCTGCTTTTTAGATATTTGTCAAATCCTGTTACTGCCAGAAGGAAACTTACTCAATTGGGCCCTTGACCTAGGCCTTTAACATTGCTCCAGGGGCACCGTACAATGGTTCACCCTGTGCTCTGACCCCGAAAATTCATGTGTAAAGACAAATTCCTCTTGAGGATTAATAAAGTATATCATCATCATCATCATCATTTAGTTAATAAGCAAAATTAACTCATCAGACAGCACCCAAATTACATTAGCTGTTTTACTCTGCTCTGCTGGAAGAAAAACTCTGCTTTATGTCTCAAGTAATTGAGTTTTACCTCCTGCCATAAAGAAACCAAGATATCTTACAAAGAAATATACTATATGCATTTGCTCAGAACTTCACTTTTATGTATATCAACCATTACTCAAGACCATTTCTTTTGATTTGGATACATTATTACATACAAAAGTAAAGCTGCATCACCATGACTCTGGATAATCTCTCAAACCATATATGTTTCCTGGGTCTGACAACCAAATTAAACATCAAAGTGCCCAAACCCCTCCATTAAGGGAATCAAATTAGCAAAGTCATTCCCTGAGAAATATATTCAGTTTACTGGAGCTGGATTAACTAAGATAACCACAAATTAATGTACTGTGAGTCTTCAAATAATGTTTGGGAATACAATACCGTATTTCAAATTATACAATTTATTATTATTTTTTTAATTTTTTCAAATTATAAGTATTTTTTCTGACTTAAAATATTATGAACAGCTACTATGGGGACATGAGCAAGCCACAACATTTTAATTGTGACTGTGTCATAAATATTGGTATTGTAGAAGTATTATTAAGGTATAAAATATATATAAGATGAAGATTAATATGGAAAAAATATTCCTTGAGCAAACTGCAGTTCTCAGTGATGACAATGTACAGTATATTCATGTTGCTGTAAAAATACAACTCATTTTATCTTCATAGGAAAAATGAACGGAATGACATTTCTGACAAATGTAAATGTAGTTGGTAAATATAGACAAATGAGTAATGAAAGTGTAAGATGGAGTCAGGCCTTCCAGGGAAAACTTCAATAAAGAAATTGTAAACCGCACCTGTGAAGAACCTAATAGGAATATTCCATTAACACTGTAATCGTTTTACCTTTTAATTGAGTTTAGACCCCATATTGTAATCCTCCTGATAAGCTGCACTGCTCTGAATAATTTAACTCCCAATTATCTGGCTGAACCTACTAATGTCACTGCTGCCATACCCAAGCATACTTTGTGATAACAAATCCCATACTTATAATTTAAAAAAAATAACTACCAATATCATCACAGTCCACGCTTAGAGATGAAGCACTGATGTCACATTACACAATCTCAGGAACATGCTTGAACAGATTTAACTCCATATTGCTTCAACTCTACTAGAAAGACTAAATGGCCAGTTTAAACAATTCATAATTTACCCAAAAAAACTGAGGCTCCAAATATATTCTTTGCAGTATTCCTTGTCAGTAAACATTTGGCTCTGCTGTATCTTTAACTGTATACCACCTAGTTGTTAATTTTTCATTTAATCAGTTTTGCCAGTAGCTTTTATTTATGTAAAAGCTGTAAGTTCTGGATGCGGTGCTATAAGAGTGGAAGAAGGGTGTATGCAGAGGAATCCTCAATACATAGAAATGGACACAGAGATGCTCTCTTTGACTATTCTTTCAATAAGACAACAGTATACATACAGGGTGGTCCAGATCTAATTATGCAGATCCAGATCGTCTGGATGACTTTGATTTATGTGGGGACAATTCCAGTTCGGAGCAAAGACGATTCTTCATGTTGTCATTTCGCACACTTCTCGATGGTCCGGAATTTTTCAGGTGATTTTCTATGTAACAGACTTAATAAGTTATAGCGTAATGAAAATTGCATAATTAGTTCTGGACCACCCTATATAACACAGAGCTACACCAACCACTACTTTCTTTTTTCCCTTTTTCATCACTCTATTCCTACACCTCCCCTCACTAGTTACAGTATAATAAGAATGCCTTTATTGTCACTGTTGTGACAATAATGCAAGACAGACATCATAAAGATTTGGGGAAGCCACCCGTATATTGTTTTCCCGGCTGCAAAAGTTAAGTTTATGAAGCATGATATGCATAGAACACAGTCCAAAACAGAACTGATCGTTATAGACAAAGATGGAGGCTTTAAAGGCCCGTAAGGGAAGTGATGTAATCAAAAGAGCTGGAATCGAAAGTGATGTCTTCTGGTCCGGAAGTGATGTCAGCAAAGGGACTGGCGCCAGGAGTGATGTCTACTGGTCCGGGAGTGATGTCTACTGGTCTGGAAGTGACATCAGCAAAGTGACCGGCACCGGAAGTGATGTCTTCTGAGGCACCAGAACTTTGTAGGATTTCACAGGAAAGGTCTGTAGGGAACTGAGAAAGACAGTCAGTGCACTTCGTCGCCCCCAGGTCGGATGTTTTATTACAATTACTCAGGTCCTTTAGCTGCCTCTCGCACGAGTGTGACACTGTATTCACATACAACGAAATTGGAAAGCCTCTTCCATATGGTGCCTCATTGCAAAACACTTTAGTTTAATAAAACCATACTTCCCACATCATACAATGCAAACACACCCACTCATCAAACCCGCCCATACGAACATAAAGACATCTCACACCTAATTATATCACTCATACATCCTTATTGGAACACAGTTTCTCATATAGTTAGTTACTCATTAAACAATTAATTTTATTTCGGTTTACCATTTCTTATTACTATTATTAATTTTGATATTCCTTTCATTTTCATTTCTTTGACATACTAACCCTGAGTACTGTCAGCCAATTAATTACTCAGCAGAATAATTGTGTGGTGTGTGTTCAGACTATAGTGTGTGTGTGTGTATATATATATATATATATATATATATATATATATATTTATCTATCAAGTTTTCATTAACAATATTAACCTTAAATGGGAGACCCCAAGAATTCAAATTCTCATCACTTCACCTTTACAGCCAAGTCGTACATACCTGTAGTCCCATGCTATACTGTCCATGTTAAGAAAACACCAATACCTAATGTTTATAAGTATACTTGAAAGGCAATGTTTTCTTCATGGTTTCTAACATAACTAACACTGTGACACCCCATGCAATGGCAACGTTGGCACCAGACCACACAGTGGGCATCTTGTAGTGCAGGGCCGACCAGGATCAGGGGCCTCATGTATAAACGGTGCGAACGTACAGAAATGTTGCATAAGAACGTTTCCACGTTCAAATCGCGATGTATAAAACCTACACTTGGTGTAAAGCCACGCACTTTTCCACGGTACCTCATACCCTGTCGTGCACAAGTTCTCCACTCAGATTTGCAGACTGGCGGCACCCAGCGTCAAAGCAGTGCTACTGTTCCTGTGTGGTTACTCTTTATTTCTTAGATCCACATTCCTGCCGAGGCTTTATAAATACACTGAAACTAACCGCATATTGTTTATTAGTGTAATGCATCTGATTGTAACTTGTAACAATATAATGGTCCAGGGAATAGCAATAGTATTCCAAATACCATAATTGCTTTAGCGTTGTTACTCTCACTGCACCTTTTTTTTCTTCTTTCAGCTGCTCTCGTTAAGGGTTGCCACAGTGGATCATCTTTTTCCATATTACTCTCACTGCACCACAGTATTTGTATCACTGTATCTGAGTGGGGAATCACAGCAGCAGCTGTTCGGAAAGAGAATTATCGGTATACAGCATCAGGCACACGTTTGCCATTCAGCCATGGCAAAACGTTTCAAAGCCTTTCCTGTACGGACCACGTGGTTCAGAAACAGTTTCATCCCAAGAACTATAAATGCACTCAATCAATTGCTCCTTGTAGAACTGTTTGTACAATCACCTCACTGTAAACTTGCACTACAGTTATAATATTGCACAACCTGTGCCACTTTATAAAGCACATATTTACATATGATGACGATATCATTTTTAAGATGAAATGCAGCAAAATATGTTGATTATATTATATAGATAAAACTTTAACTTCATTTAACTAATCTGTATTGTTAATAATTAAACATATGAGGACACAGTTCCGCAGAGCTAGCTAGTTCATGGATTGATCCTACCTTGTGCTGTATTCTTACTAGGGCTAACGCGACACTGGAAGGATAGATGGATAGAATAATTAAACATGTACTACAAAGATATTTCAATGTTCCTTAAACGTTTTCAAGAATCATCGTTGTAAGCTTATAGATGGCTTAACGTCTATTACAGAGCTGATTGTGTGGCGATTGGGTATTTGGAGAAAGAAAAGTAAGCACAGGAATTAGAGGTTAGTACGTTTGAAATAGAAAGTACTGCTACAATAATTTCATCAAACGTCGCGCACAATCATGCACCGTGTTACTCTGTTTAATAACAAGCTTTAACTCCTATCATCATGAAAAAGATATCACATATACATCTCAGTATTTTAATTATTCAGAGAGCTGTAATATCACGAATGTAATAGATTCCGTGTCCTGTCGGAGAAAGAAAAAGCGGAAGCATGTAGTGATTCGCACACATAGAGCAAAACATCAAATACAAAACAAAGCATTTAACGTGCTACTTTAATTACGATGTGATTAGAGAAACTGGTTAATTAAACGATTTTAAGATGAAGTTTATGATGTTCTACTTTAATGACAAAATAAACTATGTAATTAAAGTGAAAATTTCGAGATTGAAGTTGACATTTCGTGCTTTTTTCCTACTGTGTGCCTTTTTTTCTCTGTACCCTAATAAGCTTTCATATGACACTCAGACGGTGGGCTACAACTCGTCTTTTCACAGCGACTTTGATATGTGACAATTTTTTTTTTATTTTGGGAACTGTGCGACTTTGTGAACTTGAGCTTTCGAGTTTCTCCGACACGCTATGTCAGTCGATCAGCTTCCTTTGTTTTATTTATACCACTGTTTAAATCAACAAATAGTATATTTTTCTTTGCCTCCACTTGGTATTCGCTGAAATTCTTATATTTTCCCCTGTGCTTTACCCATTGTCTTTTCACAGAATGCTGAGTTTAAGGGCTATTTATATTGATTTGCATATTCAAAGAGGCGTAATTCTGGGAGGAATTAGGGCGGGACAGCAGGCGCGTGCACGTGTGTTACTTTTCACGCTGAACAGGATTTATGTAGCAGAAGAACGTGGAAGTTGGAGTATGCGTTGATTCCTGCATCTGGATTTTTCTGTGCGTAAGTACATTTCGGCTTTTGTGCTTACATCATGTTATAGTGCGAATTCTACGCACGGCGTTATGCATGAGGCCCCAGATCTGTGAGAAGTCAGACATGGAGACATGGAAAAAAGGTGGTACTTCCAAACAATAGTGGGTTTATTTAGGTGCAACAAAACATTAAAAAATGTCTTCACCCAATCCCGCGACACGTTGCTCCCTTTAACCAATTGCGGCAGTTGCAGGTGCTCCTCTCAATCTTTGCGAGGCATGTAATAAATAGGGCTAGCAGCCTCGCGTGCGTGCGAATGAGAACGAACGTGAACTGAAGTGCATCCAGACGCGTTCTCTTGGAAGAGCTGATACGCACTACAAAAGTAGTACTTCTTTTCTTTGGGAATTCCCTCCTTGCACTAATGCACTCAAGCATGCACATTCTTAACTAAAAATACTTTGCACCTCTCTTTGCCAACTGCAGGATTAAGGAGACACTCGCCTTTAGACGGGGTACGCACAGCGTCCTCTAGCAGGCCTGACCTGCACGCGCACCCGACCCGTTGCCGGCATCCGGCAGCATGAACTTGCCAAAGACAAAGTTAGAATGACTGCGAAAGCGCACCCTGCACTTAATGAGTGACACAGATAAGTACTTTTAATGAATTTTGAAAAGTAACCTTTACCCAATTCATAGCACTTTTTCATCAATGTGGTAGTGCCTGGTAGGCGGATTACCACAATTACTAAATAAATGTTCTAAGGGAGTGCCCAGCTGACCATGTTTTGTCAAAGGCAATGGGCATTACTGTCATGGCAAAAGGAAGGAGAAAGTTAACAGTCAACTCCAAGGAATTATTTTGTTTAATGAAGATAGCATGTATGTATTGTAACAAACGAAGCAACAGACAACATAAAGGTTTGGGTTTCTGGCCCCATATACTGAAAAATTATCCACAGTATAAATCAAAACTCAGGGTCAAATACATAAACAAAAAGTTCACATATGCACGACGCCAAAGATGGCTTCGGCGGACTTTTTATGGAGGAGGAGGAGCCGGAAGTGAAGGAATGCTGGGAAGGAACCGTGGGGAAAGATGAGATCAATGACGTCAGGAACAATGGAGAAGGAAGGGCGGAAGTAACGTGCTGCGGGAAGAATGAGGCTTATGGTGGCAGAGCATCTTTTTTTCTGTAAGAAAGAAAAGGAGAAAGGTTAGTACCCCACCACTCCCTGCCGGCGAATGTCTTCCAGAGCGTGTTAAGGTCCGTCCGCGGTTTCCTACTCGCGCGTGCGTGACAGTATTTTGTAGGTATTTTTTACCTCCTTAGTGCAGCGGTTCTCAAACGAATTTCGCCCCCTTTTCTACCTGGAATAATTCTGCGCCTCTGCATAATATAAAAGAGATTCAAATAACCCATGATACAACTAACAAAGGAATGATACTCATGCGTTGTCGTGGTATCGTATAATTTTTACTTCCATAAGATTTGCATGTGTTCGGCTAACTTCAATGAAATATTTGCAATTTCTTTTTTTAAAGTGCTTTAATAACTGTTAAAATGCCTTGTGTGGTTTTTGGTAGTAATTCTAATCCCAAAAACAAAGAATAAATTATTTATTCTTATTGAATTTTTTTTTATGTAAAGAAAAGATTAAATATGTTTTAATTTTTCAAAATCTCGTAAACAAGGACACCAATGAAGTCAGTCTGCGTGAGACGAACGTATTTTCGTCCAACAAATATTATACCGCTGTTAGTTGTATCATGAAAATAACCCAATACCCAGTAAAATATTTAACTCAATTTGGCAATATTGGCTATGCTGCCAATGTGGTGCAGTCCCGCTGCATTATCACCTGATCTACTGTTACCCGAATGTTCGCGACAGATACGGATATGTCTTGATTTTTCTGGATTGAAAATACGCGACTATAAAAGCAGCAGCGGCGCCGCTCGTCATAGAAACAAACTTCAAATAGAAAAGGAGCTCAGAGTGTCTATCTCGAATATCAAACCAAACCTGAACAGGCTGTGTACTTTAAAGCAGACATATATTAGTCATTAGATCTATGCCTTAGAAATGTTTTATTTTAATTTTAGTTATAATGCATTTGTTGTGATTATATGCTTGCAAATTTAAATTTGAAATAAAAATTTTTAAAAATAATTTTGATGTCTTGTTCATTTATTCGACTCTCCCCTTGTACAGTTTCAGCACCCCAGGCGCACCACAGTTTGAGAGCCACTGCCTTAGTGTTACTCTTGATGCTAAAGTCTGCCATGAATATATCCTACTCTCTCAAGGTAAACAGGTAATTTGTGGTGGGCTTTGGAGCATGCAATGACTCTGACGCCATGAAGGTTTTACGTTAAGCTGTTAGTAATGCATACTGTTTAGAATAGAGACATTCCATGTGGATGACAGTGTCATTAGTGTACACAACGTCTAATCAGTTATAGTCTCTGCCTTTGGCAAACCTAATATTTGAGGTCTTGAAATTGAGGGCAAGTTGTTGTATTAGGGAAATGTATTGCTCTGTGTGGCATAGCTAAAGTTCAATGCATCTGTCTTTCTTGTTGCAGAATTTACGGACTAAAAATCCCTTCAGGAAATAAAGCTTTTTGTCAACATTGTTTAGGATGTGAACTGGAAACATAGCCACCATTTGGAGAATAAGCACACTTGGAGAGATGCACAGCAGAGAGAGAGCTCTCAGCTAGTAATAGTTTTTTTAAAAAAAGGACATCACATACAATTTCCAGTCAAAGTGTACCTCATAGATGTATGAGCAATTGAGAGAGGTCAGTGCACATATAGAAGGTTCAAACTGGATGTTTTTCTAAGAACCTCTGGGACTATCAGTGCTTGTAGCCAAATTAGCTCCATATTGGTTAGCTGAGGCTGCAAATAAAGTTCAATACCATTCCACAAGTTGCTGAGATATCTTGGATCTAAACAGCAACTAGCAAATAGCTACTGCTTAATTTTCAAGAACTCTTTTCAGATTCATGTTTGAATTGTATTTCTTATTTTGGGAAAGATCTTAATTTTTTTTCATTTTAATTTAAATTGTCACATTACAATTTTAGAAGTTACGGATAAAGGGTATCACACATGTGAGCATGGGAGGCAGCTAGAAGGACCAAAAGAAGGTAATTCCACACCAGGCCAGGGGTGGGCAGGGTGCAGTAACCCTCTCTTTTATTCCTGCAGACCAAACACAGGAAATTTAGTCTGGACTGTCTGACATCACTTCCAGTTCCAGACCTGATGACATCACATCCCCGGCCTTGCCTTAAAACCCAGCCAACTTCCTTCTGTGGATCAGTTCTGTTGTGAACTCAAGCTGCACAATACTGTACCTTCAATTGTCACTTGTTGCAGCCTTTATTCATGTATACGGGTGGCTACCCCGACCCTTTTTGATGTGTCAAGGCGTATTATTTCAAAAGGGTTTTTAGGATCTCACCTGGATGTTAGGATGCTAGGACTTGCATCCTGATACTCCCTAATAAATTGCACTTCAGCACAGGAGCCCCATTTGACCAAGACATTTATATGACCATTAAACCATTATGTATAGGCAATCTTTATTGTAATATTCCAGTTTTGACTTGTAGTTTTTGACCCAACTAAAATTTTTGGTTTTGGTAAAATAGCAGAATTTTGGTGAATTACTTTTTGCAATCCTTGTCTGACTATGATTACAGTTAAACTATTTTGCTTGAAAAACAACTCACAACCCTGTTTTAGATTTTATTTTCAGTCACCATGAAACAGTACTTTTCTGGTTTTTTTTGGCATGCCTCTCCTGACTAACTGCTTTAAACATCACAGCAGTTGCTCTTGGCCACTCATTGCCAGAAGGTTACCCAGAGCAGTCAGTTTAGGAAAGGACAGGCAGTGGACATCTGCATTGCACAACATTTTGTTTGCTTCATGATCTTTATAACTGACACAACTGCTACAAGTCTATTGTGCACTTTGGAGGAGGAGAGAGGAATAAATGTCTTTCTCCTAAGGGAGTTTCTACATCTAACTGAAGCCTTTTATTTTTTTTAACATAGAAGATAGTATGTGGCACTGAGAACGTTTAGCTAATCCAATGCTATCAAACACAAGTCTCATTTATAAAACAGTTGCATATTTCCAATAACATAAGGATTTAAACTAATGAAAGTTATTTACTGTGTTGTAGAACCATATTTCACATCCTAAAGAGGTATAGACTAAATGGCTTATAGGTTTACATATTATTGGTGGCTGGGAAGAAAGTATAGTTATCTATTAGCATTTGCTCCTATTTAGTCATTCTTTCGGATTTTGAGTCATGTGTTTATATTACTTCAGGTCTAATTGATGTTACCAGTGAATACCAGAAAATTGTGCCAGAGCTGATTAGTTGATCAGTGTACATTGGAGCACAACATTGCAGTGACCATTTCTTGTAAAATCACATAGAGTGAAAGCTTTCTGTTTGCTTATATAATAATAAATAATATCTCTTAAATAATATCTCTGCTTATTTTTCTTAATTAGACTAAAAATCTTAGGTTGCTTATTTTATATAGTACAAATCTAAGATCCAACTTCACTGCATTATGGTTATCTCAGGCAAGCACCTCAAATTTCTGTTACATTGCTTAAGTTATAGCGGTGGGTTTGTTTCCTGCCTTGCGCCCTGTGTTGGCTGGGATTGGCTCCAGCAGACACCCGTGACCCTGTAGTTAGGATATAGAGGGTTGGATAGTGGATGGATGGATTGCTTAAGTTAATTGGATGCACTTGAGAAGGTGCCATTTCTTGAAAGGAAATAACATTGGCCTAAATGCTGTCTTAGCATTCCAAACCACCTCCATTGTAGACAGAAAACAAAATTTTATAATTATAAAATATAATTTTGTTTGTACATTGCTTTTTTCCAGATCTGCTCAGATTGATATATATATCAATGATATATATATAAATGAGTGGCACACTCAAAAAAAAAAAGAGTGGCCACAATAGTTTTTCTTATTAATGTAATAAATCGCCAAAAGTGAATACTATTTGGTAAACAAAAGGTCTCTGTTGTCGATTGGACCATGAAAACGAACTGTGGCATGAGCAGTAATTGGTAGGAACGTGTTTCACACTGAAGTGGTTCCGTCAGGGTTGCAGTAAAGGGACGAACTTCTGCCCGCGCCTCAGACGCAACTTGGACTAGTGACTGGTGGAGTGAAGCCTCACAAAGCATCAAAAATTTTGAAGCACTTGTATCGGAAAACGTATCAAAGCTTCAAAGCATTTGACACTCACCTCTCTAGTGACACATCCTGGCCCTTTTCATTAACGTTACACAAACTCATGATTCACTTCAATGACGTCTGTTATAAAATGTTATTGCTTTTACTTTTTCGCTGCTACAGACTGACAACGAAGAGAAGGGTTCGTCAGCAGCTTCTACTGTCTGATGTCTAAAAAATATAAATATATTGTGAAGGACGGCTGGCGTTTCAGTCAGGCCAGGATGTCCCTCAACTGAAGAACCTACCTTTTCAGGGCACTACATCCCCCGGGACACTAGATGGCAGCTCCCCTAGATGGAAATGGTTCCTCGGATTCCCGTAGGGCAGTATGGGGCATGGAGTTTGTCTCTTCAGCCCTGTTGGGTGCCGCCAGGGGGAGCTCACCTAGAACCGTAACGCTAACCCGGAAGTACTTCGAAGTCACGAGAACAGAAACCCGCAGTACTTCCGGGACACCTGAAGAAGGCGTTTGACCCATAGAAGGAATACTTCTGGGTCATGGACTTTAAAAAGGATTGTGGGAAACCCAGCAGATGGAGCCAGAGTTGGGTGATAGAGGAACAGAGCTGCAGGGAGTGGAGGATTGTTTATTGTATTATTATTATTGTATTTGTGAATTGTGGAGTGTGCGGTGCTTTGTGCACCATACCTGAAGAAAACATAAAAATTCTTCTTGGTGCATTTTATAAGTGTGTCTTGGATGTCTGTCTGGTGGGATCAACAGGGCAACAGCGCCTCTAGCGTCCACAATATATGTATAACTAACACCGAAAGGCAGAATGCACTATACAATAGCAAGAGTTGAACAAAATAAGACGCTTCACTTATGGATCCCTGGCTCTTTCAAAGAATATTTACTTTTGCACTGTATCATTATAATCGCTCCTGTTATTAGTATTATAATTAACCCTCATCTTTTCTTGAGATCACATTTAATAGCCTTAAATGTTTTCTTTGTTCTGACTTAATTAAAATGAAGTAGAAGGAAAATAAAGGTTTATCCCTGTACTTTGCCATAATATAGGTAAGCATATTTGAGAAAGAAAAGGTGAAATCCTTAAATCACAGATGTTATTATTCAATCAAGTATTGAAATATTTAATTTATTAATACTTTACAGTATTTTATAGAGCACAAAAGTAACGAGTTTGCTATGAAGAAAAGACGCCGTCAGTGGCTCAACTGACTAAGGTGGTTGCTTTTCAAATTCTGAGCGTAGTGCTAGCCCGAGTTTGATCCGAATTAAAGACTCATTAAAATTAATAATAAAAAATGATCAGGAGTGAAATCTTTATAATCAATTTGAAGAAAATAATTTTGAGAGATACTGTGGAAGGATCGCATAAGAGATCGGAAATCATCCCCACTTAGAATCGCCATCAAAATGCGATGACTAATTGCGGACAGCAGCTCACGTACTTACATTAATCCATGTTCTACTCATTGCCATTTGACGTCCATGAACCCCTCCATAGAATAAGGTGATAACAAACCCACTGTGGTAGATCAGGTTGAATTTGCTCTATTGCACCAAACATTCAAAAGTGTCAATCCGGAGCACATCAGAGAGGCTGAGAGACACGGTCAGTCACCAGCACACTGACACACAGACACACACGGGACACTCAAAGGTGAGCAGTGCATGGATCAAGTGAGCATTGCATGTATCAAGGTCAACATTAAAGATCCTCTTGAGTGCTGAGGCAACAAAAAGCAACGGGATAAACACATCTGGACCTGCTGTTGAAAAAGCATTTGCTTTTAACAGCAGCTTTCCTCCCTCGTGAACACATCTTCAAGGTCCTGATAGGCGATCAGTAAAAAATTGTCTTAGTCACAGCACAGTGCAATCATAAAACATTTCCTGAAGCACATATGACAGTTATCCAGTCTGTATCATTCTTAAGCAATCTTCCAGTTATAGAGGCGCAATCCCAGTTACTAACACATTTACCGTGTAGCCCCCCCCCCAACACTCAAAGTAAGAACACATTCCACCTTATTAATTTAATATTTAAAAATTTAAACCGCTAAACCCGCCATCAACAACTACAATAACAGTTGAAATTGTCACTCAAATATTTTTTTTTGTTATAGACATAAAACAAGATGCCCATTTCCATTTGATATATCTTTACTAGTGTTCTCGCCTTGCTCGCTCTCGATCCACGGTGGAATTTGCTATTAAATGAAAAAAAAAGAAAAACAGACTCTTTTGGGTGACAATTCACAATGGGTGGAAGTGGGTCCCTAACCTACGCAAGCCTTATTGTCAGAAGGGGACCTTGTTTTTCAATTTCCTGGATAATCCAGTTACTCATTGTGTCATGGCTGTCTGCAGGATGTAAGTATTTGCTGTCTTGCAAAGGAGTTGCTATTTTCAAGTTTATGGCTGGTTGAGATTTACAAACAATACCACGTGTGATAACAGAACTGCTGCTTCCTTGGAGGGGCCTGGATAATCCAGTTACTGATTGTGTCAGGATTGTTTGTGTAAGTATTAGCTGTCTTGCAAAGGAATCGCCGCTTTGAAGTCTTGCCTTGGAGGATTTCTGTATTTACCTGACTTGGCAATTAACATTTTTGACAATATTGTTTTCTAAACAGCAGATCGGTACTCATTAATGGTTGGTAACAATACATTTTGTTAACTCGTGTTTTCGTTATTTGTTAAACCCAGGAAATTTAGCTGTGCCACTTGTTTAATCTGGTTGTCCAGAACTGATAATTGCAGGGACTGAAGGAGATTTAAGCTCTGGCCAGGAGAAGGCAAGAGGAGGGGACGGTCCACTGAGAACACTTCCAAGACACTCGGACAGAGCACAGGGGCACAGAGGCTGACAAGGGTACGTGGCTGGCATGATGTGATGCACAAGGACGGCAATACTCCCAGGGAGGAAGAGACAGCTCCACAAGGAGACGCCGGTTGTGGGCCCAGCGAGAGAGGGAAGCTGCATGGAAGGACCGAGCCAAGCTGGCAGACAAGAAATAAGGCGTGCCTAGGTCACAGCAATACAAGAAACCCAGAGTGGAAAAAAAGGAACAACGAAGAGACGCCAACAGGGATTCCACGATTCTCTTGGAAACGAGTGTCCGGTGAACAGAGTGCATCCGTGGACAGCTGAACAATTAAGTGTTGGGGTAACACTGAGAACAAACAGGACTTTGCACCACTACAGGTTGTATCATCCAATTCATGTTTTTAATGGACTTTTAGAGTGTGGTCTGTGGGCTTTCCTTTCTAAGATAAGAAATTTTCTTCATGATACTGTTAGATTTGGTTTATGTTCATTTATCTTTTTCATGTACTTATTATTGTCTAGTGTAATAGAAGTTACTGTTACTTCCTGAAATTGCTGTTGTGTCTTTCATTGTGTGTTTACTCACCGCCCAATTTAAAGAAACCTGTGTGCTATCATTGGTAAATTTCAGGAGTTCCCAGTCTCTTAATAAAACTGGGTGCGTAGTCGGATATTTGGATGGTGTCTAGTTAGATTACCTGAAAGTGTGACCAGACACCTGTTACATTATTACTGAGCGGCAACGCTACCGCTGCACCACTACTGTTTTCAGCAGAGTGGATTTATATAATGTATGTTTTTTTATGTATGAATGTATGTAATGAAGACAACAACAATTATATATAGATGTATACTATATGACATACGTTTAGTGTTGCATGAAAACGTTGCATGAGGCGAAGAATGGATATTTATGAGAGTATTATAGTGAGAATGTGTCGTCACCTGTATTACTAAAGCTCTTCTTTGCAGCATTATGCATTCTACAAGTCGGCATTTGTATGATGTATAATTTATAGTTTTATTTTTTGCCACAAAATATTATTGGGCACAATCATTTAAAATGTATTTATCATCCACAAACATTCATTTCACTGGGGAATTCTGTCGAGTTTATGAAATCTGTTGATGCCAAATGTACTTAAAACGGGAGCTCTATGAATAATGATTCGAAGCACTAAGCAGACATGCGCACTGGAATCGTCAAGCTTGGTTAGAAGCACTGAGCAGACATGCGTACTGGGATTGCATCATGACAGAGCTACGAAGCCTCGAGCAGACATGCATACTGGCTTAACAGGGGCTTTGAAGCTTCAAGCAGACATGCGTACTGGGATAACAGGGGCTTTGAAGTCTCGAGCAGACATGTGTACTGGGATTGTATCATGACAGAACTTCGAAGCACCAAGCAGACATGCGCACTCGTTACTGAATCTTTGTGAAGCCTCAACACACTCGAAGGCATTGAGCTCTATATTTTTGAGAGTCTATCTGACACTTAACTTTATACTTATATTTTGTAATTCGAATTGACATTACACACTTCAGCTGATATAGTTAAGTGACAGCCTGAAACTACAATTCAGGTAGTTGTTGAGAATTCATTATTGTTCTTGTGGATTGCTGTGATTTCCTTTGTCTGATACATAGTATCAAAGATATATTGCTATATATCAACTTTATATATATAAAAAGATTAGGTAAATCGTGCAACCTTTTTATGGAAGGCTTAATTTTGTTCAAAAACGTACATCATATAGTATACATCTATAAATATAATTTTTTCGTCTTCATTAGGAGAATACAACAATGATACTCTCGTGTCAATTAAACCAATTTAATGTGCATAAGTGGCTCAATGGTATTGCAACTGTCTCTCAGTAAAAACACCAGGGGTTCACGTTGTTGATCTCCTCTTGTGAAAGGTTTTTTTTCAATTCCTCCATTTAACAAAAAATTTTAACTTGGACATATAGCGAGCGAATCAAGCTATCAAGGGAAGGTTGGGCCGCCGTAGTTGGCCAGGGGGTACACATCCCTAATTATATTGTGTATGTAAAGAGTTTCACTGTAAAATGTAATAAGCTTCATATTTGTGTGTTTGGAGACCCTGGTGTCATACTGAATTTGTATTGTAGAAAAACAAACTACTGTCCAGCATGCCTAAATGTGTCTTTTCGTTTGTGATCGCTATATGGCACCTCCAACTTGGGACTATTCGCTATAAACAGATTCAGCTAATCAGCGCCTACTAAACATGCAGAATGACAGTGTGAACCTTTATTGTAGCGGCGCAGCATCTTCGTTTCAGTCAGTCATTGTCCTGTTAGACTATTTACTGTTAAGTGTTGCTTGAGCTACCGTTTATAGTACAACAGGTGGCCTACCTAGTTCTTAAATCAATATTGAAATGCACACACAAGCCTCCTAAATAATTTATTGAAATGCTTATGTTTACAGTGTCCGTTTTAGGAAGTCATAGTTTTTACTTGTTCCCATTATTAGGAATTATAATTTCTCAGTGTCACATATTATTCATTACCACTCGCGAGTCCCACATCATTGAGATTCTGTTTTACAGTATATTGTAGCAACCTCTGCACCAGGCTCGAAAAAAAAAAGACGAGGTTAAGAAAACAGACAGATGTAGTAAAGTCTTTCAAAAGTTTTACTTGAACAATCAAGAAGCAAACGCCGACCTCAGAAAACCCCAAAAACACAACCTTCTAGCACCCTCTCCAACCCCTCCTCTCATCCCGGGTCCCACCCGCCTTACCGCATCAATCAATACCCCGCTATCAGTCTACCATGCTGTACTCCGCCCTCCCTGAGTCGGACTTAACAGTCACACACAAAAAAAAAAGAAAAGGCTTCAACCTGGCTGGGACGCTACAATACTCGTATTCTGTATAAGCAAACTTTTTAAAAGGAGCGTTAATTGAACTGATTATAGCAGACTTTATTGATTTGAAATTGAAAATTAATCATAAGGAGAAAAATCAAAGAGGATATGAGTGCATGGACTGTGCTGTTTATTTTCTTTTGTGACATCGTGTCAGTAGAGAGTGCATCACGTTAACAATGCATTCTGTCCTAAATGACAGCGCACATGCTTTTTTATATTTCCTAAAGGCCAATGTGTCTCAATTTGCTCATTAATATATTTTGACAGTGTATTTTAATGAGAATACTTATAAACATATTACCCACGTTCATTTCCCATGTAGATATATAAAGTTTGGTGAGAATAAATAAAAAAATAACAACATATAATAGTTATGTTGCATTGTTTATGATTAACAAAATTCATTGTTTATCTGAAATGTTCTACTTACACATTTGATTTATTCCACTTCTGAAGGTGTACATTGTCGGTATTCTCCATTGCATTTGCCCCCAGTGTAACATGTGCCAGTGCAACTGAGGTGTGGCAGACAAGCTCAGGTAATGGGTGACCAGGCACATCCTCACCCTGATGCCCAGGCTCTTGTCATGAATATTCCCATCTTGTGTTTTTTCTCGTTCCTGCCAGTTTACTATTATTATTGGACACGTATGTAGAGGAAATGTGTGTCTTATTTTATGTCTATGAAAGGAAGGATGGTAAAGCCTTGAATGAAACTGAGTGTTGATGCTTTGGGTAACAAGACAGGTTAAGGAGCATGGAATGTTAAATGTGACAGCAACTATGGGGAATTGTGTAACTGGAACATGGTTTAAGAATACAGAAACGGCAAAAGCTTAGTCTTTCAATAATTCTATTTACATTAATGATTTACACTGTTGTGCTGCAGTTTGGAAGATTACTTATTTACCCCCCACCACAGCCTTTGATAAGATGCATTCACAAGGAAAGGATGTTGCTGACAAAATCAGGTACTTTTTTGAAGGTTTTGCTCAAGATGTGCTTATCCAGCTGCTCCTTCTTCTGATCAGTACTTGAGTGATCTTTATGTTCACCTCTGGATGAATTTGCAAAGTTTCTTTACAACTTTTTTGTCTCATTAACGCAGAAATCCCGAGGCTTTCCTTAAATTGCAGAAGACACTGTTGATGGCTGAAAAACAGCTGTGATTAGTTATACAGCACACGCTTTTACTCACATTGCTTTTTGGAAATCAATAACACAAATCAGCTACAGATCTGGGAATCACAGAATAGTAAAAACGTTTAATGAAGAATGTCTTGCGTATATACTGGTGTAATGACCGCGTCGGCTTTAATGAAGCGTTTCTTAGGCTCTCTGATATGATCGACATGGGGTAGAATCGATTCTGGATTGTTATAATATGTGCTACCTTACGCAAAATATGCTCATCAATTTGTTACAGATTATAGGTGGACACGATTCCACACCAAGGAAAAAGGTGCCCCATGTAAATCGTTCATCTTGTTCTTGTTTCGGCTGCTCCCGTTAGGGGTTGCCACAGCGGATCATTTAATGTCTCCAAAATAAATTTGTTAACTTACAGACAAGTACTACATAATTGTTTATACAAAGTCCTTATTTTAACATACGTGAGCCCCAATTAAGATTTGAACTTGCGTCAACACCCCTTACCGCTGTAGCAGGGACAACTGCTTTTACGCTTTGAGCCAACACAGTTCAGCAGACGAGTGAGTGACCAAATTGACTGCTGACTGCACAGATATCAATGACACCATTACGCAAGCGTGCCTCAAAATCACGTGATGGGTGCATTTGAAACAAGCCTTGAAGTGGCACTTCGAGCTCCAGTGCTTCGAAAGATCGACACAGTGTCGAAACCTCAGTATCGAGTGGCCCATCACTAACTTGGACAACAAATTGAAAGCGGTGTGCTCTCATTGCTGCTCCATTTTATCTATTCCACAGGTTAGTGTACAATAAATTGGAGTATTTTACCTTTTAACTGAGAGTCAAGTATACAGTGGAACCTCGGTTCACGACCATAATTCGTTCCAGAACTTTGGTCGTAAACCAAGTTGGTCGTGAACCGAAGCAGTTTCCCCCATAGGATTGTATGTAAATACAATTAATCCGTTCCAGACCGTACAAACTGTATGTAAATATGTAAAAATATGTAAAGATTAAGCACAAATATAGTTAATTACACCATAGAATCCATGGTGTAATAGTAAACTAATGTAAAAACATTGAATAACACTGACACAAAACACCCAGGCTCCCTGATCAGCTACACGAGCTGGCTCGCTCGCGCTCTCTCTCTCTCTAGCACACACACCACCAAAGCCCCTCCCTCCCTAGCTCACGCAGCATTTTTTCTAAAATGAGTTTTAAGCACAGCAGAAAAAAAAGGAACAACAAATCCGAAGCGCTTGAAAAAACCAACTCACAAGCAAACAAAAAAGTAAGATTGCAGGAGATCACGCTATTAAACCTAAAGCCTGATCGCTGTAAACAATGTTTCTAAAATGAGTTTTAAGCACAGCAGAAAGAAAAGGAACAACAAATCCAAAGCGCTTGCAAAAACCAACTCACAAGCAAACAAAAAAGTAACATTGCAACATATCACACGATGAAGTCCTCCATGTAAACAATTTTTTAAATGAGTTTTAAGCACAAGGAAAAAAGCAAACATTTGAAAAAAGAGAAATGTAACATCGTACCTAATCGCGCTATGAAAAACTCCATCTGTAAACACTTTCATGAGTTTTAAGCACAAGGAAAAAAGGGAACATTTGAAAAAAGAGAAAAATAACAATGCAACAAATTGCATTATGAACTAAAAAATTAAACTTTTGAAAAATCCGTAATACAAAAACCACCAAGAAAACTAACCTTGCATGAAACGAGTTCTGGCATAAAGTGTTTTCCTTCAGGTGTTTTCTCTCTTGTGATTTCTTGGGTTTCTGGTGCTTTTAGCTGTTTAGCTGGTGGGAGTGAAAGCCTCATGCAGCCATTCCAAAAATAAAGTTCTTGTGACTCAACCCTTTGTGTTTGCCCTCCACATTACTGGCAGTCTGGCTTTGTTTACATTGTGCTGCTTGAAAGCACGAGGGTTCTCAGATTGGTAAATGAGTAAACTGGTAAACAGTTTTTCCACCTCTTGTAATTTCTTTCTTTACTTCGATTTCAATTTTCTTCAAAACTTACTTCTGACCACTCTCCACTTACTTAGAAGCCATAGTTAACTGCAAAAGCACACAAAATACTGTAGAGCACAAAGAGAGTGCACATCTTATTGAAAACAATGAACAAGGAGTGGCTTTGCTTAAATGAAAAAGCATGGCAGCTCTCTTTCTCTCTCAGGCTGCCTGTGGTAAGGGGGATGGTTCACTTGCACTACAGTCTACAGATAGGCAGGCAAACACGTGCAGCAATATCCTCTTCCCCAAGCAGCAGGCACGTGCTCGCTCGCTCTTGCTCTCTCTCTCTCAGCTCAGGAGGCAAGGGAAACTGGCTTGTTCAGCAAAGTGCAGCAATCTCCCCCTCCCCCTCCCCAGCAGGCACGTGCTCGCTCGCTCTTGCTCTCTCTCTCTCAGCTCAGCTCAGCTCAGCTCAGACAGGCAAGGGAAACTAGCTTGTTCGTATACCGAGTGTGTGGTTGTGAACTGAGGCAAAAGTTTGGCGAGCTTTTTGGTCGTGAACCAAGTTGTACGTGAACCGGGACGTTCGTGAACCGAGGTTCCACTGTACTCGAAACATGACGGTAGTATGCTGATATGTATTGCTACAGAGGCTCGAAGTTAAAACCCACATAAATGCAGGTGGCAAGCTGCTTGTTTGCAAAGACCACCACTGCGCTGTAGATACAGTGCGGTGCTGTGGATCATTAACCAGACAAGAGTGTGGCTTTTTAAATACTTTGTAGTTGCTCGGCTCCTAAACACTTGGTATTTTTGTTAACTGTATATTTTGTAAACTTTATTAGGTGTAAATAAGTTATAGAATGGCTGAAATGTTGTGATGAATGGTTATTATCTTTAATATCAATTAATATCTATTTCCGGCGCCGCATCCGAGTGGCAGCCTTTCCAGTGGCTCCGTGTTGTGAATTTCCCCTTGGGATTAATAAAGTATCTATCTATCTATCTATCTATCTATCTATCTATCTATCTATCTATCTATCTATCTATCTATCTATCTATCTATCTATCTGTCTATCTATCTATCTATCTATTATGCTGATATACATGTATAAATATGAAACAGGTAGTTATGAAAGTGTTTGAAATATAAGAGTAGCTTTGAAGATTTTTGATTAATGCTTAATGCTGATATTTCATACCTTTAGAAAAGTTATTTTAAAAAAAAGGGTTATATAATGAAGTGATTAGTTGTACCTCTGCATATAATTTAATACAGCACATAGCTTGATTTAAATACAGTATTTCTGTAATCTTTTTCTATATTACCTTAGTGGCTAGGGATTGCTTACTGTATGTACATGTGTATGAGATCTTGTTTATTCAGACTCTTGGTGGAATGAAGAGGTATTGGGAACACACCTGAGAATGTGAAAATAGTCAAATATATATGCAGGGTTATAATGACTTTATTGAATGTGAATAAAGAGACACAACTTGGACAACAAACTGAAAGCGGTGTGCTCTCATTGCTGCTCCACTTTACCTATTCCACAGGGCCAAAGACCCGGATTGCATCACCATTGAGGGCCAGTGGGGTTCAGTTTCAGACCTGGTTGACGTAGCTCATCCTCTGGTGGAGGTGAAGTTCGCGTACACTTCGAGATTTGCTACTTTCGTCATTCCTTTTGCTGTGGCCCACTAGTGGGGCCCATAGCAGATTCTGGGGGCTTGTCTGGGATGCTGCTTACACCTGAGTAATTCAGTGAAGTGGATCCAGTGATATCAGAACCACAAGATCAAGGGCCTAGTCAAGCTCTTGGTGTGGGGGAAGAACAAGCAGAAGCAATGGTCAACCACATTCAAGTCCAGAAAGCCCCAAGTTCCAGCATGGCCAAAATAAGAGTATGCCAGGATGATATTAACATCCCAGCCAGAAAGATGTGATATGTGCAATGCAGGCTACCACCTACTTTTGACACAAAAAACCCTCTTGTCTTGTATGAGCCAACAGAGGAGGATGTGGCTATAGGGCAGTTTAGTATAGGTGAAGGCTTATTAGAGATCAGTAAGGGCAGGCGACCATATATTTGTGTACCTATCTCCAACCATACTGAGCATGAAGTCACCTTGCCAAAAATGATCCAGTTAGGTTGTATTCAACATGTAGTGAAAATCCTTGAGACAGGTAAACCAGAAGCTCAGCCGACAGAACCAACATCAGCCAGAGCAGATGCAGACACACTCTCCTGTTATCCACTTGATATTGATGCCTTCATTACCCAGTGTTCAGAGCAACTGTCAGAACAGGTGGTGCATGCCACCTGGGAAGGGACCAGGACAGCCCAGTGAGGTGATGTGGAGTGGGTGGCAGCCCTCAATATAACTTCTCAGCAACTCGACCCTTCGGAGCCTTTCCCAGTGATCAGTCCCCAGGAGTTGGCACTTGAATGGCGGAAAGATCGGAAAAATCCTTGCGTTGAAAACACTAACCACAGAGGTAAGGGAGGAAAGTCGTCGAACATCAGATGTGTCTACCAAAAAGCTGCTGAGGGAATGGTCCAGACTGTATATGGAAGGAAATGTCCTCTACAGGAAGACATTGAGTCACAAACAACTAGTTCTTCCTGCCATTTACAAACAGACAGTACTCACACATCTAAATGATAGAATGGGGCATGTTGGTGTAGAAAGAGTTTTGAGTCTGGAAAGACAATGATTCTACTGGCCTTTTATGAGGAAAGAGATTGAGGAGTATGTCACGAGGAAGTCATTGCATAAAACAAAAAAAAAACCCACCTCCCATGACAGAGCACCCATGGGGTGTCTTACATCAAGCTCACCACTTGAACTTGTCTATATTGACTTTCTCCACCTTAAGACCAGTAGGGGTGGATATGAGTACATCCTGGTTGTAATCGACCATTTCACCAGGTTTGCTCGGGCATACCCCACTAAAAACAAAGCAGGTAAAACAGCCACTGACAAGATCTTGAATGACTTTATCCCCCAGTTCAGGTACCCAGCCAAACTTCATCATGACCAAGGGTGGGAGTTTGAAAACGAGCCATCAGGCAGCTGGCTGGGCTACACCATTCAAGGACCTCCCCCTACCATCCACAAGGGAAAGAAAAGATGATCGAGGCCTACAAGATAGCCAACACTGACAGTCAACAGTCAAATGCAAAGGGCAAAAAGTATTATGACAGGCGGAACAGAGGTGCGGTCCATCAACCACGGGACAGAGTCCTCGTCCGAAACCTTGCTGAGAGAGGAGGCCCCTGCAAACTAAAACCCTACTGGGAAGAGACAATCTATCCCATCAAGGAGCAGATTGGTGATAACCCAGTCTACAAGGTTATCCCCGAAACTGGAAATAGTTCCACACGCCTTCTCCATCGAAATTTGTTGCTCCAAGTAAATGACCTACCAATAGAGGAACAAGCCACAAGCACATTGGCAAAGTCACGAAAGGGAAAGATAAAGCCAACCCACCCAGTAGTGACTGTTGAAGAGACACAGAATGAGACAGATGATTCTGAGGTAGAGGAAACACCCCATTACTGGCTCCAAATACCAAGAGTAGTACCAACTGATAGGACTTTTACACCCCGCCAAAGCATTATCAATAAGCCACAGACAAATGGCAAAAGGAAGGGAATAATTGATAATGATAGATCAGGACGGGAAAGGGAAAATGTAACTGAGGAGGTGCAAGGGGGACAGGATAGGGAAAGTGTAACTGAGGAGGTGCAAGAAGGACAAGATGGGAATGTGTCATCAGGGGAAGAACCGGAGTCTGGTGAGGATCAGGACATGCCTCGAACCATGGACCAATACATAGAGACATCAGTATCTCCATAACTCGCATAACCAGAAGCTCAGCCTACCCTACGGAGGTCTATCAGGGAGAGAAAGCCTGGCCAGATTCTGACTTACGCTTCTCTAGGGCAACCCACATACCAGCCAAATATAATTGTTAGTGCTATAGAGACTCGACCAACTCCTTATACTTACCAACAACCAGAACCATCATTTATCTATTGCAACCTGCACGTTATTCCCTCCACTTACATATCAATCCCTTACCCCACTCAGTGTTACTAAAGAGCTGAACAACTGGCTTAAATACTGTAATTAATTGCTCCATGTTCTTTACTTGTATACTTGAATTGGGTACTTATGCATTTGTATTGAGAGTTATAACAGGGGTTTCGTTAAAATTAAGTTGGTTCTTTAGCAGCAAGTGTCGGGAGCCACTTTTGTTGTAGGGGAGCGTGTGGCACACTCAAAAAAAAAAAACAAATAGGGGCCACAATATTTTTATTTATTAATGTAATAAATCACCAAAAGTGAATACTATTTGGTAAACAAAGGGTCCCTGATGTCAACTGGACCATGAAAACATTCAGTTCAGTTACAGACCTGGTTGATGTAGCTCATCCTCTGGTGGAGGCGAAGTTCGCGTACACTTCGGGATTTGCTACTTTCGTCATTTCTGTTGCTGTGGCCCACTAGTGGGGCCCGTAACATATATATTGTCAATTCCCCACCTCTAAATTTAATTCAGTTCCATTTTGCTAGAAGTTTCAAAATACATTGGCAAGTCCTTGCTGCACTAACTCTGAATGTGCAGTTTGATAGCATAATGACCTCATCATAAACTGGTCAACAGAAGGTCAGACAAACAGAAAATTACTATTTTATATGACCCTTTTTGCATCTAAGTAAAAATCATTTTATTTTTGAATATGCTATTTGCATTTTTTTGTTATTTTTGAATGAATCAGCAACTCTTGCTGGATGTCATGGCCGGCCTGTACACTGGTACTATGAGTTCTGTGCAGAGTAGAGACAGGACCTCTATGTTTTTCCCAGTTGATTTTGGGGTTCGTCAGCAGTATGTTCTTGCTCCTACTCTGTTCAATACTTGTATGGACTGGCT
Organism: Polypterus senegalus; assembly: GCF_016835505.1. NCBI lineage: Eukaryota > Metazoa > Chordata > Cladistia > Polypteriformes > Polypteridae > Polypterus > Polypterus senegalus. Next base: position 68,477,647 of record NC_053170.1, on the reverse strand, counting down.
GTTGGGCAAGGTTGTGGGGTCCAGCGGCTGTGGGGCATCTGTTGGTGAAGAAAGATTCACGGATCTTGACATTGCTGATGATGCTGTGATCTTCGCGTAGTCAATGGAGGCTCTGATCGGGGAGCTTGAGAGACTAAACGAGGAGTCTGAGTGTCTGGGCTTGTGAGTGTCCTGGATAAAAACCAAAATGCAGGCCTTTAATGACCTCTTGGGCACAGCCATCAGCAGTGTGTATATTTGTGGAGAGAGTGTCGACCTTGATGAGAGGTTTACTTACCTTGGCAGTGACATTCATGTCTCTGGTGACTCTTCCTATGAAGTCAGTAGACGGATTGGGAGAGCATGGGGGGTTACGAGGTCGCTGGAAAGGAGTGTGTGGCGCTCCTGATATCTATGCAAAAGGACCAAGGTCCAAGTCTTTAGAGTCCTGGTGCTTCCTGTCTTGTTTTATGGTTGGGAGACATGGACGCTATCCAGTGACCTGAGACGAAGACTGGACTCCTTTGGTACTTTGCCTCTTCAGAGAATCCTTGCCTGGGGGGTTGCAAACTGGGATCTCGAGTTGTTTTGTCGTGTAGTGGGTGCAGCAATGCACTGTACCAGTGCATGCTCCCCAACTTGACTTGACTTGTACTTTGACTACTAAAGAAGTTTTTTGGAAAGAATGCTGCATGAGTTATCTCTAAAAATATGTTGAATTGTAGGTAAAAATAGAGTGACCCTCTTATTTTAGTCTTTCCATCTATCTGTCTCTAGAAGTCTCCTCCCATGCCACACTGAGATCACACACTATCTCTCTGTAGAACGTCTTTGAAAGTTCCTCCAATTCCCTTTTTCCTCCCCTCTTGCAGATGCAGAACTCATAATTGTACTGGACCCATTTTTTTAAATTGTTTGGGAGAAACAACTGTCACACATTCGCACAGAGAGAGTGTGGTGAGAGCTCTATGCAAGACCGAAAGTCAGTGATGGGTTATGCTCAGCACACTTAATAACCTCTTTTCCTCTTACTGTTCGAGAGTGGAGAAGGAGCCCCCAGAAAACCAATATTCGCTCAGAATTCAGTGCTCATTATGAGATCTGCATTTGGTGGAGCCAAAGTACCCCATAGAAACCCATAGTCAGAAGACCTTGGAACAACACTTTTTGTTTCAGTTTTTTTTTGGTGTTAACATTCATAGCACTATTGGTATTAAATGGGGTTCTCAGGAAGACCCCAGCACTTCATCCTGTGTTGTTCCATTTTTCTTCACACTATTTACCCCTTTAGTTTTATTAAATTGTTTGTAAGTTTAAATCTTTAAATTTGCAGTAGTTATTTATAGAGCATGTATCTGTTGTTAATAGTACTTTCACATGCCTTGGGCTTTACCCTACTGTCATTTAAACATGTGCTGCTCAAGTCTGTCTTCAGTGAAATAATTTTCATATGCCTCTAGGCTCTCACCCAGTTCCTATCTAATTTCCTTTCCCTACATGAATGTTTCTCCTAATGCTAAGAATTTTCTTTCCTCTCATTTGCTTACAACAATGCCACCAGCTATAAAGAATTTAATTAAATGTTCCCACCATCTTAGATTGTACATTTTGTTATATCTCCCTTACTAAGAGGAATTTTTACTGATTACAGCCTGATTGGCCTTATTTATTATTTCCCTGCCTATTTTTTATGTGGTGTTCAGGCCCACTTCTTTAGTTAAAGCAGCAATAACATTGATAAACTATTACTATAATTTATACTTTTTTGTTAATACTCATAAATAATGACTATAATTAGTACTTCTTTGATAATGCTCTTACTTCAATAATTCTTTACAATTGCATCAGAAATATTGTATTTTAGCCATAGTTACCACCTTTAAATTACAGGCAGATGATCCTAATGTTACGTTCAACATTGAGGGATATCACCTCTTGCCCAGAAATATTTTTGCAAGCATGGAAAATATTTTTGAAATTTACATTTTATGGTGAATTATTGGTTTACATTAATGTAAGTCGTGACCCTGTTAATATCTTTTGTGATTCTCTCCCTGGTGTCTGAACTGAATTGAATTCTGAGGTGTAATTTTTGTCAATTATTATTTTAATTTAAAGTACTTTTCACTTAAGAGGTCTGATTAAGAGGTTTTCTATTTTAATTAGAGGACATATAGTATAATAATTTTTAGTTGGAGAGAGTTTGTTTTATTACCTCATTTGTTTTGTGCACGTTTTTCATTTAATAAAAGCCTTTTACCTTTTACATTTACTCTGACTCCCTTTGTACCACTGCCTGCTGGAAGGAATGATTGGTGCAGATTAAAGAGTTTTCATTCACTTTTTCCACAGTCTAGTTATCATGAAGTACTGTCTTAATGTAATGCAATCGCGTAAACATCAATATAAGATACCAGAAAACTCAAAAAAGCACAATTCTTAAAATGGCCATTTATATTTTACTTCACGGTACTTTATGGAAGTCATCACATTAGTTTTGTGTCAATGTCATTTACCATATAAATACACATTTATTTTTAACATAATCTGTATCCAGTGTATTTTTTTCTTCTCTTATATTACCTATAATGTAAAAACCATCTTTGTTTTGGTCCAATAAGTTGAAGCAAGTACTCCAATCCAATCTCAATATGTTGTAAACCATTCTATTGAGATTTAGCTTTTCACACCTATTTTAGTTGTGAAATTTCTTCTGATTGTAACATCTAAATGTGATGTGATGTGAATACCCAGAAGGGCTCTGACACATTGTCTTAAAAAATGAACTGTATCTGCTTTCTTTTTTTGGCAATTGGAAGTATATGAAGCATCTGCTTAGTTAAATGTGCTATCAGGCAAGAAAGCAAACCAATCTACTTTCAAGCTTTTCAAGGTCAGTACAAAATTAAGAATTGATTGAGGTGGGACTATAGGTCATCTGATAACTCCTCGTAAAAAAATCTTTATACCTGTTGTTATTTAGACATACTAATACATTTGGTCTGTTCAATTACTAATAATGCCTAAATTTTTTATTTGCATTTCTTTGTCAAAAAAATTGTGCATATTGAATATTCAACTTATGTTTTAAAAATACTGTGGATATTTCTAAAATACATTATTGCTGGAAGGCACCCAAGAGCTATGTTGCAGGCTGACTTAGAAGAGGTGACATATCTAACAAAAAAGCCAAATAAATCTATCTTGAATTTTAATATTTTGCTTATTTTAGCAAGCAATATGGAACACCTGGACAAATTAAAACAGTAGCAGTAACTACTAACTCTAAAATAATTCTGACCATCATTTAGCTTTACTGAACTTAGTACTGAATACATCCCAAGCATTTTTGATGGATGACATAATTTCTTTGACTTCATAAATGTCACCATGTCTCTCCCTGAAAACAAAACAAGGATCACTTTTGGCAGCCAGATGTTGTATTCCATGGAGATTCAGAGTTTACTTCCTCTCTTCCTTTTGTTATAGTTAGGTGAGTTTTCTATATGTTTGCTCAGGCATAACAGTCAGGATCTTTTACATCTATGTGTGTGCCTAGCACACAAAGATATTTTTTTATTCAAGTCAACTTATCTGTCTTAGTGAGATACCTGATAGATGCAACAGATGTCGGAAACAAGGTATATGAGCTAGCATCTTCATAAAAAATTGGCAGATATGGCTTTGATTATGACAAAGAGGCTCATTCTCCCCATTGTCTGTTCTTTACCAAATAAGATGCAGCTCTAGCTCTTACTCATTTGATCAAGAAATGCCTTTAACACTAGAATTGCCAAAGCGTACAAAAAAATTTGTAATCCCAGCCCACCTTAAATCCATTCGCACTTCTCCATCAGCGTCTTTTGTGTTGTAAAAATGTCAATCAGCACAAACAGCAAGCAGCCTGCTATCCCATCCAACCGCCCACTGCCGCAGTTCAATTCGCGAAGAAGGTTCTCAGTGCTCAGTGTTTAACTGTGTGAAATCCATACTTTCTCTGCAAAAAAATATATATTTTTTTTTTATTCCTTGAAATGATTTTGTTATCATGGCACTGATTTGTGCTTAAAATAGACCTTTTCGGCTGATGTAATGAAGAGCTTCCTGTTTAAATGGGGATACAAGACGTGAACTCAGCTCTTCGACGCACCTCATTTGATTTTTTCCGGCAAACTAATTTTCAAAACAAACTGTATTTTATGACTATAATCAGAGTCAGAGTAATAATTACTGGCATGGTCATTTTAGATCTGAGATCGGCTAAAATTTAAACAATGACTGTTGTTAATACCCGTTATTACTCAGTTTGCCATTAGATGTCAGAAGGACGGATGCCAAAACTGAACTGCCCAAAGATTCGACGTAACTAGCAAATGACGATATGTTCTAAATTACTTACGGTTCCGGAGCTGTCGAAGGGTTTAAGTCGGCCAACTATGTTAGTCCTGGAAAGTACGCCCCACCGAACCAACATTCCAAAAACCAACCGAACTTACTGTTATCTGCTCGAACCAACACCAACTTACTATACTCAGCCATCCAGCGGCATCACTGAAGCATTTGAACATTCTTAGCCAATCATTAAATACTGCGTCCGCGTTTGCTATGTTATGTTCAAACTACAGAGGCAGAGTCCCATTGCATGGTTCTAGCTTGTATTGAGTCGAGGTATTGACACGAACACCATACATACGGGGTATTGACGCAAACACCATACATATGGATAGTATCAAATTATATATAAGGATAACCAAAGAAAAAGAAAGCAAGTTATGGTAGGCTGGTGATACGACAGCTTGCGTGGTGCAATGGTAAGAACTACTGACTCCCAATCAAGAGGTCGTGGGTTTGATATCAGCTGCTTCCCAAATTTCCCATTTTGAGTAGTGAGCTGCTCCTATTGTTAATATTATACAATGATTTGCTTCTGTTACAGCCAGTGTAAATTTATAGTACTTGTCAAAGATATTTTTGTTCAGTTTTATTCTCTCACTCACATTCACACTCCCACAACCCCCACCCCCCCCAAACCCCCACTCTGACGCTGTTTTCAGATAATGATGTGGTATAACAAAAATACTTGTTTTGCTATACCACCTCTTTATTTGAAAACAGTGTCAGATCTTGTGTGTAAATGAGACTGGGAAAACTGTGAACATGGGCGCTAATGGTGTGCATGACTGAGAATGATTGTGGATGTGAATTTTCTTTTTTATTCGGTTTTATTCCTGAGTGTTCTTGCTCAAACTGAATTAGTATGCACCTTCTGGTCCATGATGTCAAAGCCGACATGTACTATACAGGTCATAAAATGAATTATTCCAAATGTCACATATACCTATGTCTCTATTTTTTGTCAGTGCAGCTTTACAGAGAGGTGCAAACGGATTTAACGTGGGCCGGGATTAGAAGTTTTTTTGCAGGCTTTGGTAATTCTAGTGTTAATGATAGCTCTGCGCTGTATTCTACTGAAATATTGCTGAGTTCATTATTGCCAGATGCATCATCAGGACTGTTGGGTTTCTTGCTGTTACAAGATGACCAATTAACTGATCATTCACTTAAGCTGTCACGTACAGATGTATTCTTTAATGCAAACCATGAGGACACAAAGGTCACAATGTAGCTTTAAAATACTGTTTTCCAGATGTAGGAACTCTTATTATGTAATGCAGACCTTTTTTTAATGAGTTTAATTCTGCATACATTTGCTTATTATCATTTCATGCAAACAGCTTCTGCTCGCCCACAATCAGCAGTGAAATTCACTAAAGTCAAAAATGCCCTTCAAGATTCTTCTGTGCTTGTATTTGGGACATTTGATTGTTCTAATTTGAAGAAAGTTTTGTGCAGTGTCTTATGCACACTGTCTTATATGGGAAAGGACTTTTAGGATACACCAGGGAAGGATGTGCAGGTTACATAGCTGCTTCTCCGCCTTCCTTTTTCACCTATAGTCACAAAGAGGAGACCTGGAAGAAGATTCCTGACTCCACCGATAATACCACCCCTTTTTCCTCTCCTGCTATAAAATCGCCTTCAGGCAGAAAGTAAATGGAATTTGATCAATCATCTGCAGAAAAGAGCAGATTTGCTAAACAGCTTATTTATCTTCCTTCTGAACATCCTTTCATCTAGACTTGTTTTTATGCTATTAAATGAGTTTTTCTACTCTACTTCAACTTTTCTATCTTTGCTTTTAGAAGAGATACAAACATCTGTCAGGAGAGGTGAACAGAAACAAGGAAACATCTGATAATTTTCAGTGTATTACTGTATCTCTGAGGCTTATCATGTGCATGCCCATCCCCTCACCACTCCAGAGTGGACATTTTCATGAGTGTACTTGATGCAAGAGTACCTTGGGCTAAATGTTCTAGACAACTGTGTAAAGTCATTACCAAGCTGTCATCTCTAGGGGGTGAGCTGGCTTAGAAAAATGGAGACTTGCTGGACAGACCTGGAAGTATCGAATAGGTGGTATGGTTGTGCCTGGAGTGATTTTCTGATACCTTTGTTCAGAATGAGCTCCACCCTACTGCTGCAAGAGATTCTCTGCATCTTAGGAAAAATCAAGGATGAAGAACATGAACTGCCTACTTATACAACCTCAGCAATGGATTCAGCTATAAGGAAATGCGGCATTAAAAAGTAATTGAGCCCATCATAGCAGCAACTCTGGGACCCACTGCTGGGCACAAGTAGTAACTAGGGAATCCATTCCCGGGAATTCGGGAATCCCAGGCTCCCAGGGATGGCACAGTGCACGGGCATCTCACATGTGAACGGTTTTAGAACGACCAACACTTATTTTTAATAAAACTACTGCAATATGTTGACACCAATAAAAGACTAACCTTATCTACAAGCAGTTCATGCTGTCATATAAGTACATGTATCTAGTTCAGGGGTGCTCACACTTTTTCGGCTTGCGAGCTACTTTTAAAATGACCAGAAAAAAATGATCTACCGACATTAAAAATGCTATATATATACTGCAAAACGCAAAAAGTATGTGACACGTGTTTCACCCTTTACGTTGCGCCACAGCGTGTGGTTCGTTTATTTGACAGCATGTAGATCGGGGTAATTACATTCATGGCATTCGTAGTCTGAATCACAATCTGATTGTCTGGGTGGTTACCTACCAGGTAACGCTTGTGACGGTGAACATCCGCCAAGGTGCCCTCTTTAGTTGCGAGAAGCAGATCATAGAATGTTGCAAAGTTTTACTGTCAAATAATGCAAAGAGTATGGGACACGTGTTTCGCCCTAATTCTGGGCTCATCAGGTGTACACACTCACTGCATCCTCTCTCGGGAATTGAACCTCGTAAGTTAGCGTCAGAGGCAAAGCCACGGTGTGTGGTTCGTTTATTTGACAGCATGTAGATCGGTGTAATTACATTCATGGCATTCGTAGTCTGAATCACAATCTGATTGTATGGGTGCACGTAGGATGACCAGTGTGTTAGAAAAAAAGAGATCTCAGACTGGCCACCCTGTATGTCAATCAAGTGGCAAATGCCATAGGGAGGATATATTATAGACTAACGTTTAAAAAATTTTTTTTTGAATGCAACGCAATCTACTTAATCAGATACTGATACACTTGTTCTAAACAACGCCTGCACTTGCCATTGCTCTGAAACACCGCCATTTCAACTTTTACTGATGCATCCCGTTTCTTGTCATCATTCTGTGATGGCAAGTTTCTTGGCACAGATAATGCGGATGCAACAGACTGACACATTGCAATTTCAAGATGTTGTTTAAAGCTGTTGTCTGACAGACATCAATGAAGTCATGCCCTGTCCCGGCATTCGTAAGCTGCAGAGTGCAGACTCTTCCCAGTCCACTGTACTCAGTCTTAGTCGGAGCTGGGAGACTGATGACTGCTGCTGGCTAACTGAATCAATCTGCAACACACTACACCATGGGCCAAAAAACCGTGCCACTTAATTATTTTCAATCTATAACTCTGTTATTTCTTGATCGATTTTTACACTTTCACACGCTATATACGCAAGCTTGGCTGTTCCCAGTTTCCCGGGAATTACAGCAGTTTCACTCCCGAGAATGAATGGATTCCCTAGTAGTAACAGAAGCCATCGATTAAAGGAAGAGACATTTTTAATGCTATCAGAAGTGTGCCTAGATTTGTATGACAAATATAAAAGTGGGCAAAAAGGTGGAAGCTGCTGCAGGGGCTGAAGCAAAATCCTGTGTGTGGACAGAGTTTGGTGTGGCTACTATAAAGTATGTGACAAACATTATTTTCTAATACTATGCATGACCCATGTGTTCCAGCTGTTGTAGTTTAATGTGTGTTCTGTGAGCTAATCCAATAAAGAAGAAGAAGAATCTTTTTTACATCATCTGTTTTTGGCTATATTATTCTTTTCTTAAATGTTATGGTATGTGGGACATAACAGCAATGGAGAATGATTTTTGAACAGGTTCGGGCAAAACATCTGATGACTCAACGATGGTATGTAGGGCAAGAATAAAGAAACAGTAACCTCAACTGCTAATATCATTGAGGGGTAGAACAAATGCCTTGAGAAACTCCTAATCTGGTGCACATGGGCTCCTTGGTGGTGTTGTGCCAGAAACATTGATTTGGGTTAAGTAAATCTCAGTGGCTGAGGTCCCCTTGGTTAAATAAAAAGCTCCATTTTGGCATGGCCCCTAGATGATTGACAGGCATGTGAAAATGCTGAAACTACTGGATATTGTGAGGGTGTTTTGGCTAATGAGCTTTTTCAATGTTGAATAAAAAGGAGAGACTGTGTTAGACTGGAAAACTGGGGTGTGGGGTACATACTGGAGTAGTTTATGCCAGAGAATTTAAATTGAGACTCCTGCTGATAGCTGGACCTCAGATTCAGAAGTAACAATGACCGCCCCGTTTTGGCATTGTGGATTTTGAAAAAGCCTATGATTGAGTAGTCTGGGGAATCTTGTGTAAAATGCTGATTTTGCATGCCATTCAGTCCCTGAATGTTTCTCTCACTTACCTGATATTAATTTAGAACCATTCAAGATGCAAAACTAAGTCTGCATCTTGTCTCATTTCTTTTTTATCAGTTACACAGACAGGGTATAAAGGTGCAGCTCTGGGGGGTATTCAGAATAAAACCTTAAGGATTGCCTGTCTGCTGTTTGTAGATGATGTTATTCTTTGGCCTCATCATACTCTGATCTTCAGGGCACACTGGAAGAGTTGGTAATTAATTTTAATGCAGTTGGAATGAGAATTAGCACCTCTAATCCGAGGTCACAGTCATCTTACAAGAAGGAGTGATTTGTTTCCTGCAGTGAAGGACAGAGCAGCTGCTGCAATGGTAGGAGTTCAGTTACCTCAGGGCCCCATTCAAAAGTGATGGGAAAGGTAATTGTGAGAGTAAGCAAAAAATCGGTACAACAGCAGCAGTTTTACAAATGGTGTACTAGACTATGTGCTAAAGCAGAAGCCAAGTGCACAGATGATAATTTTGATTTTCCATTTGGTCTAAATATTCGTATGATATTGTTGATTACTTGGTCAACTCACATGCCCTTCATCACCTATGGTCATAAGCACTAGATAGTGACTGAAAGAATAAGCCCATGAGTGCAAGTATCAGAAAAGAAGGGTTTAAACTTCCTTAGCACGCTGCTTCTGTGACTCTGTTTAGGGAAGGGTGGATGAAAATGACAATGATGATAATAATGATGATGACAACTTTTGACAGCTTGTATAGATAAGTGAGACAACAGAAGCAATGAAATGTCACAAATAATCTGGAATAAACTGTCAAGGAAACAAAAGAATTGGTGCCAAACATTAATTGAAGCAAAAGATAACTTTTAACATTATATGTCAATATCCAGAGTTTGATGTATCGAAGAATTTCAAGTTCCTGGACACCACCATTCCTAGTTCTCTAACAATGGAACTCAACAGCTCTAATTAAAAAAGGCCAACAAAACCTCTACCTTCTATTGCAGATATAGAAGTTTGCAATGTTACAGAAAGCAATGAAAACTTTGAACAGACTCATTATTGAAAAGAGTTTTCAACTTTTATATCATACAGTAATAGGTATCCAGCAGTTGACATTATGTATTTCTTGTATTAAAAAATTTGGCTGGTTGGCAGCACTTGACTGTGCAACAATCAAACGCCTTTTGTGTGTGGAATTTCTAAAAAAGAAAATCTAGAATAAGTCTGCACGTTTGGACTTTACCAAGTCTAATATTCCACAGCACTCTCACAAGGTAAGCAACTCAAGTGCACTTTTTAAAATGGAGAATATACCCTACATAAGCACTGGAACATAAACTATAGAAACAAAAAACTGTAAGTTATATAATTTCTTTCCCTACATAATCAATCTCAGATGGTTCATTCATTAAGGAAAATTCAGATTGCAAATTTAAATACATTTCTCAAAACTCTTAATTAATTGAAGGATTTTCTTTTGAACACAACTAAAAGAAATTCAATGAATGTAATTTATTTTAAAGTTAATAAGTAGTAGTAGTGTGGAAGAAACTGTACTGGCCACCCCTACTTGGTGTCCCATTCTCTGTTTTACTTTGAGGAAAATAAGCACAGGCAGGAGAAAGTGTTAATCAGCCTTCTTTATTTTCTAAATCTTTCAGGGGTAACACTCATTAAACATATGTTCATCAAAGCAATGAAAGTTACAACGAGGAGTTTGTGCTGCATCCTTTTATACATTCCAAATTCAGATCTTAATCGACATTCATGACTTAAGCTCTAATACAATTGATTATACAGAGATACCTTAGAAGGTCACTATCAACCTGGTCCACTTGGCTGGATGGCCACTTGTCAGTTTCAATAACCAAAGAAAGGTTTGTGACCTTAAGATGATAAAGTACACTGACCTCATAAATGTCTGTATGACCATACAGTTTTGTGCTTATCCAACACAGACCAGTCAACCACAAGTTCCCTGTTCCATTCTTATCGTGACTTGTCAGCCGCAGACAAGCCAAGCAGCCTATCTGTCAAAGCATGCACGCCTTGAAAGAAAATCACTTTTAACTTTTTAATTGTTGAGGCCTTGCAGTTCTTTAAACACACACGTTTAATAAAGACAAAGTCCCCCAAGACACAAGTCCCGCACACACACAGTGCTTCCAGCACCACAACACCCTTCCACAGGCCTTTAACCGTCCTTGGGCCGCCTTTCCTCTTATCACTGGAGCTTCGTATTCCTCCAGCGCCCGACTCTAGCTCCCTGACTGTAGAAAGGCAGCCCCTTTTATATTCACCCAGACATGCTCCAGGTGCTTGTTGATGTCCTTCCAGCAGCATTTTCCGGTGTGGTGGAAGTGCCGCATGAGAACCCAGAAGCACTCTAGGCATTCCTGGAAGGTACTTCCTCCACCTTCCCAGGTGTGGTGGAGTGCCGAGCTCCCAGGCTCCACGATGCTTAGGGCACCCCCTGGCAGTGGCCACGGGCCCCATTGGGTTAGAGCCTCCTTGCTCCGTTCCTGTGGTCCCTTCATAATCCATGGCAGTTGCCCCCTCTTGACCCGGGGGACGTATAGACCGCCTGGTCCTTCCAGGCATCCAAGCTGGGTCTGGCCCCCCGCCTCCTGCCACACCAGTAAGCAATATAGATGTTTTTTCTTGTCTTTCCAGCACACGTACATTACATATCAGGGGCACAATTCAACTTCTACAGTAGTATCTTAAATCTGTTAGCCATGGTATGTGGCTGCTAGCAATCTCCGGGAAAGATACAGGCTTAGAATGGGCGTTGTGAGGGACAGCCTGCAGCATGAATGTGTAGGTAGATGATGCAGCAGAAAAAGAATGGAAGGAGTCAGGGAAGTCCAGTCACGTTGGGGAGACAGGAAGAGACAACAGTGTCTCATTATGTATTAAGCTATCAGCACCAGTGATGATAAAATGTCAACTGAATAATTCCATAAACAAAAAAAAATATTTTGTCATACAGTACAACTACCAAAGAACATTATTAAAAGATATTCAATATCAAATACTCAATACATAAAACAGAAATATAATGAATGTTCATTCAAAGTTCTAAATCGTACTGAACGTAAGTAATCAATGTGATTCACGATGATATTGCAATGCTTACAATGGGTTACAAAAAATTGCTTCTTAGAAATGTTCGAAAAACGAGATGACTTCCAATAAGACAGCACTCATGAAGACACAATAGATACCGGTAACGTGGTAGAATACCTTAACCTTGTATTATTTTATTCAAATATCATTTACTCTATCTGCCAAGTACTCTAAGTGATACAACTCCACAAAAGTTCCTTTTTTCTTAGTGAAATCAGAAATTTTTGTAAATTCTAGTTTTTTGGCTGTAATTTAGTTTTAATGTCTCTCTTTTTATGTTTATATTCTATAAAGGCCTGTTTGCAGTTAATAAAGTATCTCATATGCTCAGTTAAAACTGAATGTTATATTCAATGCATATTTGCCTAGATTCTGGATGGACCTCTATTAAAAATACAAAAACAATATTTGTGCTAGGTCATCAAAAAAATGAAAAAACTGCCGCTCCAGCAGTAACTTTATCAATTTAAACCAAGCACTACAAACATAAAACACTATAGCAATTATTGATTTTCCTTAAGATAATTACACATTTTTAGTCATTCTGAAGTATCTCACAATTATTTTTCATCATTTTATATAAATATCTTTGGAAGATCATAAAAAGGTATGTGAAATTATTTACTGATATGATGACATGAAAAGAAAGTGGTTTGAGGTCTAAATTCTGATGTAATGAAATATGAATGTTTACAGACATGTATCCATTTAATCAAAATGACTATCACACTTGCTCTGAGTCAGCATCACTTCATTAGCAGTGTTCAAATTACATCTGCCACAGCAACAAGAGACAGATACTATTATTAAAAAGCACAACACATCCTTTCAGTCTACGCTTTTCAACTTTAATTATGCTGGCCAAGAAGATTTTGATGAATCATTGTTTTTTTGTCTTTGTAAATCCAGTTAATGATTTTATGACTGCACATCTCTGAACTTTTCAAGCACCATTTTTACAAACTCTGCAACCCATTTCCAAATTATTTTGTAGCTAACTGAATAAACACGCATGGCCTAGCCGTAGATATATAGTATGTTTCCTGAGATTATACATGCAGAAAACCTTCTGGAGGCCTTCACCCTTCTATGAGACACTGGGACTGTTGCAAAAATTTCCCACAACCTACTGCTAAAAATTTTAAAAGGAGTTCTCTTAATTTTTTTTTTCTTTTGCATTTTTCTTTTTTTTTATTATTAATTTTATTGTAATCATTTTATACAAATCGATCAATTTTTACAAGAAATAGGATTGAGAGCAAATCTACCCCCGCCCCTGAGAGAGAGAGCATGGCCAATGGGGTAAAACTTAAGGCTTGTAAACATACCTAAATTGACCTAAAAAGAAATGTGAAGATAATTGCTTCCTCTGTGCTTTAACACTAGAATTACCAGAGCCTACGAAAAAACTCGTAATTCCGTCCCACCTTAAATCACTTCTTAAATCCCTTCACACCTCTCCGCCAGCGTCCTTTGTCTTCTAAATGTGCTGATAAAGAGAAGCTAGGAGCAGCCGGCTCTGTGTCAACACATTGTTAAAACAGAAACGTTTTTATATTCTAGTAGTAGATGACAAAATGTAGGCATAAGCTATATAACGTATGAAGCCTGAAGTCCAAATATCAAAGAAACATTTTCACAAAAGGCTACATAGATAACAAAACAATTGCACTTTTATTCAAAAATATAACTGCAGAAACAAAAAGCCGCCTTAACATGCGACATTGACAGCTGTTTATTGTGATTTCCTCCGTGGAGCAATAGAATCAGTTCCTGTCTGGGAATCAAAAGGTCATGAGTTCAATCCTGCACCTCTCCATTTTGAGAAATAAACTGCTCTTAGTCTTACTATTTTAGAATAAAAGCATATATTTGATTTCAGTCTGTAACAGCCGGTGCAATTTATGATCCTTGTAAAGGTTAGCTTTTTTTTTTTTTTAAATTCACTTTTCATTCTATCAGTCGCGTTCAGAATCAATCCATACAACCCCATCTGACAAGGCTGTTTTCACATAAAGACGCGCTATAGCTCTGCAGTGTACCACGATGCATACTAATGCCCCCCCAAAGTGTTCTGACACAGAAACGCTGGCGAAGCTGCCTTCTTCGTATCTCACCGTCACTTGATTTTCTTTTTATTCAGTTTTATTGAGTGTGCCTGCCAGTCCCTGCATGTTGCTGTATGCTGTTTCTTTTGTACTCCAGGACATGTAGAGGAAATAATGGTAAAGAGCAGTAACTTCGGCGCTATATGCAATAATCAGACACTCCCCATCTGCCCGTTGTTTTGTTATACTTTTACACCAACATATGTTCCTGTGTTTGAGCATGCTCAAACGGGTATGCTCAAAAAATACACGTGTAATGCCACGAAAAGTAAATAATGCAATATTATTTGAAAACGAACAGCGTCAGATCGGGTGTGAATTTATGCAGGAACTGGAAATTCTCTGATGTGGGACCTTCCCCCAGGGAAGAAAGTACAGTGTCATTGTCATTACACGTGTATTTTTTGAGCATGCCCGTTTGAGCATGCTCAAACACAGGAACATATGTTGGTGTAAAAGTATAACAAAACAACGGGCAGATGGGGAGTGTCTGATTATTGCATATAGCCGGTTACTGCTCTTTACCATTCTCTCCTCTGCATGTCCTGGAGTACAAAAGAAACAGCATACAGCAACATGCGGGGACTGGCAGAAACACTCGATAAAAAGAAAATCAAGTGACGGTGAGATACGAAGAAGGCAGCTTCGCCAGCGTTTGTGTGTCAGAACCCTTTGGGGGGGGGCTTTAGTATGCATCGTGGTACATTGCAGAGCTATAGCGCGTCTTTATGTTAAAACAGCCCTGTCAGATGGGGTTGTATGGATTGATTCTAAACGCGACTGAGAGAATGAAAAGTGAATTGAAAAAAGCTAACCTTTACAAGGATCATAAATTGCACCGGCTGTTACAGACTGAAATCAAGTGTATGCTTTTATTCTAAAATAGTAAGACTAAGAGCAGTTTACTTCTCAAAACGGAGTGGTGCAGTATCAAACTCGTGACCTTTTGATTCCCAGGTGGGAACTGATTCTATTGCACCACGGAGGTAGTTACAATAAATGGCTGTCAATGTTGCTTGTTAAGGCGGCTTTTTGTTTCTGCAGTTATATTTTTGAATAAAAGCGCAATTGTTGTGTTATACTTGTACCTTTTGTGAAAATGTTTCTTTGATATTTGGACTTCAGGCTTCATACATTATATAGTTTATGCCTACATTTTGTCGTCTACTACTAGAATATAAAAAAGTTTCTGTTTTAACAATGTGTTTACACAGATTACTGTAGAAACGGAACAGATATGAAATGCGTGTGTTCCAAATAACGATCTATTATTTCCACTCTAAAACTCCACTTCACTCCCAGATAAAAATAAAAATTATTTATTGATGTATATTGGGATGTTTTGAAATAAAAAAAAAAAAGTTTAAGAAGAATATTCATCTTAACAACGTTAATTCTTCCAGCTAGAGTGAGATGAAGGGTTGACCATCTATGCAAGTCTTGTTTAATTTTTTTCATACAGATGGCAAAATTTTGTTGATAACGAGCTTTGTGTTTAGTTGTGATGTTTACCCCTAGGTATTTAAACTGATCTGCAATGATAAAAGGTAGGGTGTCTAATGTAATATTATATGCTTGAAAAGAGTACACTTTTATTCAGATTAATTCTGAGACCAGAGATCTTTTGAAATTCTGTGAGTGCTGTTAAGACTGCAGGCACAGAATTTTATGGGTCTGATATATACAGTACCATATCATCTGCATATAGAGAAATTTTCTGTTCCAGTCCTTCTCTTATAATCCCCTTTATCTGATCAGCATTTCGACAGTGGTTCAATGGCGATTGCAAATAGTATTGGTGACAAGGGGAATCCTTGTCTGGTACCACGTTCTAGTTTAAAGTAGTCTGAACAAATGTTGTTAACACAAACTGAAGCTTCTCTATTGGTATACAGTAGTTTGATCCAAGCACAAATGCTTGGGCCAAACCCAAATTTCTCTAATGTAGTAAAAAGGTATTTCCATTCAATCATGTCAAATGCTTTTTCTGCATCCAATGATAATAATATTTCTGTGGTGTTTGATTTTGTTGGTGAGTATGATACATTAAACAGAAGTCAAAGATTGGAAGATAAGTGTTGACTCTTGATAAATCCAGTTTGATATTGTGATATTACTGAAGGCAGCACTTTCTACGTCCTTCTAGCTATGATTTTTGAGAGTATCTTAACATCATTATTCAGAAGTGAAATTGGTCTGTATGATGCACATTGTAATAAGTCCTTATTTTGTTTAGGAAAGACAGTGATTAATGCTTGGCGAAAAGTTTGAGGTAGAATTTGATTGTCTCTAGCTTCTGTAAATGTTGTTAATAGAAGGGGAGCTAGCTGAGTGGAGAATTTCTTATAAAATTCTGCAGGGCAGCCATCAAGGCCTGCTGCTTTCCCGCATTGAAGTGACTTCATAGCATCTAGTAATTCTGATAGTGCCAGAGGTGTATCCAGTTCCTCCACACTAAAAGTATCTATTTGTGGTATTTGTAATGTATCCAGAAATGTATTAGATTGTGTGTTGTCTTGTTTAAACTAAATCGCTAGAACCTCAAAACGCCAGGTTTCTTTCACCCAGAAACTGAATAATAGCAATAATTCTTGTTAATACATTGCGCCAATGTTCAATTTCTCTTAGCAGAAGTTCTTGTGCATGCTTATCAATGGTACATCCTGCCTTCAAGCGATTTTGAAGTTCCAAACAATTCTTAAAGGCACATATATGGTTAGCAGATATTTTGTGACTGCACACATCTCGGGACAAATTTCTCCAATCACCGCAACCATCAGTAGTCAATTTGATCTGGATATTCAAGAATAACTTGCAGCAGAAACAAAAAACTGCATTTTTGTTCTTTGAGTAAACAAGCCTGGGCCTGTCAACAAATTCCCCATTTGGTAATTTTTGGGAATAAAAGGAATCAGAAAAATGTCGCCCATCATCATTCGTCGGATATTGAATCCTGGTTTCGCGAAAGGGCCCCTTTTGGACTAGGAAGACACGTTCTTTGTTGGTGATTGCTGCACCCCACAAACCCGTATCTCCCCAACTAAAGGAATCGAAATCATTATTAGCCTCGTCGTGATCTTCATCTTTCTGGTAAGAAACCGAAACGGCTGGCAGCGTTGCTGAACCTGACGAAAAACCCATGTCCATGTCATTCTTAACGTCATCGGCTTCTGACTCCTCGGAGTCGGATACAGGTTTGTGGGGCTTGGACGCCGTTGCGGTATCTTCGACTAATGGAAGTTCAGTCCTGGTGCTAGTGCTGCTACTGCTGCTAGAGCTAACCGTTTTTATTAGGAAGCGTTGCAAAGCGCCTTTTTGGGTAGTGAAGAATTCATCTTTTGCTGCTTTTTCTTTACATTTTGAGCACCTGATTTATATTTCTTTGGCGGTGGAACTGAAGACATTTGGAATACAATAATTTCAAACTGGAAATTCGGCAAGGCCTAACTACTATCTACAAGACGTTTTTTCTAACAAAATGGAAATATATTGATATGAAGGAAAGTGATGGCTTTACGAAGAGAAGGACCCCACTATTATGCTCTGTCGAGAATGCAGTGCAGCGGAGTGGCCCTGACTGAAACGTAAGTGGCTGCCTACTGAGGACAGAGGCACAGATGAGCCGTGGAGGCGGCAACAGGTGCGCGGGCCTGAGTGAAGCATAATGCAGATTGGAGTGCCGAGTAGAGATGTCCACGTGGAGTAATTAGGTGATGGAATATGTTGCCCGTGAATTATATATATAAAAAAAATTAGTAATAGAGGTTGGAGTGAAGGAGTCTGTTGCTCCATTGGGCCCTCCGCAACAGCATCGCATCACAGGAAAAAAAAAAAACCTTGGGCGCAGTGGGCCCCCTCCAGCTGTGGGTGGAAGCAGTCACTTTGTTCGCTTCGCCCTAAGGCCGGCTCTGCTGGGATTGCATTGCGAACATCTTGCTTGTGGATTTGTTGAGCTAAAAGCTTATTAGCTTTCTCTCCGTGTTCATAGTGATGATGTCTGGATTTATAAATTAGTTGTTCAGTTTCTTTAGTTGTCAAGAGGTTGAGTTCTGAATGCAGAGCCTGCCTTTTCCTATTTAGAGCCTCGCTTGGAAGCCTGGCATGTTCTTCATCTATTCTAGTAATTTCGCTTTTTAGCTCTGATACTTTTTTGGTTTCTAATTTATTTCTGTGGGAAAGATATGAAATAATCTGTCCTCTTAAGAAGGCCTTTAGAGTTTCCCAGAGTATGCCTGTAGAAACCTCTGAGGATGTATTTGTCTCTAGGAAGAAACTGATATGTTTGGATATAAATTCTGTACTGTTCTCATCTGCTAATAGAAGCGGGTTAAGACGCCATCTGCGAGGTGAGTGTGTGGGACATAGTGACTTTAGCTCCAAGATCAGAGGTGCATGGTCGGAAATAACAATATCATCGTACTTGCAAGATTTAATCGTAGGCAAGAAATTATTATCTATAAAGAAATAATCAATTCTTGAGTAGCAATGATGTACTTGTGAGTAGAAAGAATATGTTCTTGAGTTTGGGTTTAGAAACCTCCAGGGGTCTGATAAGTTGTGGTCAGTTACAAACTGTGTAATTGTCTTTGCAGTGTTAGATGTCGTCCCACCTTTGACAGGAGTCCTATCCAAGAGTGGATTTAAAACACAATTAAAGTCCGCAGCCATTATAATTTTATGAGTGTTCATATTGGGAATGGATGCAAATAAATTTTGTATGAATTCCTTATCATTGACATTAGGTGCATAAACATTTATCAAAATTATTTTACAGTTGAATAAGTTGCCCATGACCATCACATATCTCCTTTCTGGGTCAGATACTACATGAGACTGTTCTATGTATGAGAATTCCCACACCTCTAATTTTCTTTGTAAAGCTAGAATGGAACATTTGGCCAGTCCAGTCCTTTTGCAGCTGGAACTGATCCTTGCTTAGTAAGTGGGTCTCCTGTAAAAATACTATTTTAGCGTTTAAACCTGTTAGGTGAGAGAGTACTTTCTTTCTCTTTAATTTGTGATTCAGGCCTTTAACATTCCAGCTCACAAAGTTAACTGTCCCATCATGGAGACATTGATTCTGAATTTTTGATGTCATTTTATAGTCTTAACTGGAAGTGAGACAGCTTTAACCTTAATTTCCTTTTTTCCCCAAGAGTTATTGCCATTCAGCCTATTGTTACTTTGGTAGTTTTAATTATAAGGATTAAAAGGATAGATTAGATAATAGATATACTGTAGCCTGCTCTCTTTCTCTCCTCCCCTTATACCTAAACCCCCCTCCCGCCCATTTTGCCTCCCCACGTGAGGCTGGACCCCCACGAAGTCCCGCTACACTGACATACCTAGAAACAGAGCACGTCCAAAGCAAAACAAGCCCCCACGCAGCGGCGTTTTAGGATTAAAAAGTAGAGATATCTAATGCCACTATATTCTAAATACTATATGCCTAAAATATAATCATTAACAAACTATACGCATAAAATATAATCTTCAGCAATCTTAAAGTATTAAAATAATAAACCCAGGGAATGGTGTTAGAAAGTGGTCCAGGATAAGCATAATAAGTCTTACTGCAATAATAACAATAACAATAAACCAAGGGTATGAGGTTAAACAGTCTCCTTTAGGGTAGTAAAAAAAAAAAAGTTAATTTCTTCCACACACACGTCTATAACCCGTCTATAGCTGTAATTGAAACATAAACAGAAAGCGTCCGAATAATGAAAAGGATGTATGATTATAATACCCATATCATTACAAGTGGATCAGACAGCAGGTGATATCTTCTTGTCCATGCCATTTCTTTCTTTATCTCTTGCTTGAGCTCTGCTTGAGCTTGCTTGAGCTCAGTGATCATCACCTTCAGTTCGGACAGATCAGTTCTGCTTTCGCGCACCGTAGGTGAGGCGGTATGCTCTATTACAGCCGATGTTCCTGGCATGCGTGGAGTAGGTGAAAGCGCGGACTGCAAGGCCTTTTCCAGTTTTAAATGATCTTCTCCAATCGACGAGCTATCGTGACCTGCATCACTCGCACTCGCAGATTCGTTCCCAATTTCACTCTCAACTGGAGACGATGCAGCAGACCATGGAGGCTTTTGCCCATCTGGTCCAGGTCAATCTCTGAAAGGCCGTACCTTGAGCTTGAACTTGAACTTGTCGGTCTGGGCTTGGATGTAGCTTTAGATTTCTTTTCCATTTCTTTCTGAGCCCCTTTCTTGCTGGCCATGTTTATCTCTGCTTGCATATATTGTAGTAGAACCCTCAGGTTGGATAAATACAGGATATCTCAGGATGATAAGGAAATAATATAAAAAAATACCGCTGCTAACGGAGCTCTGCTTCAGATGTCCATCTCTCGCACCGGACGAGACCAACTCCCAGGAGTTCTCTTAAAAATTATTATCTAGTAAAAAATATCTGACCCTTTGTTGAATTACCAGTAAGAGAATTCTTTTAGCTAACCACCAACAGAAATCCTCCAAAGGTTATTTGCCAGTTTTCAGAACACATATCCAAATAAAAAATGAGTGGTAACGCAAAAGTTCTGAAGTTGTGTTTCATAATGCTTCATTCCTATTCTGTGTCAGACTTTGCCATCTTGCAATCATTTTAAATACTACATTGTTTTCTTAAGTTTGTTCAATCATCCATTCTTAACAAGTTAGAAAATGTACACATGGCATAACATTTAGGTGCATCTGAGGAATGTGCAAGAACTGTGGCCGTCAATGGACTGAGTTCAGTAGGTTCTCAATCCATTTCAGGGTTGTGTCCACCAGCATCGGGCTGGGAATGAGAACAGACCTGGTCAGAATTGTAGTTCATTAAAAAGACCACTCTCATTCTCACTTACATAAACACATATACACACATGCACAAACTCACACACCAGATAGCCTGAAACTGGGGCTGTCACTGTTGCCAGGATGTCTGGTCACCCTAGTAAGTTTCAGTAACAATGAAATAGTGAATCAATACAATCTGCAGATAACTGAGCTGTGAGCTCGCCTTAGTGTAAGGAAAATAGTACAGTATTAAATGTTTATGTTGTCTTTGGCTTACACGCCACAGGGTACTTTATTTACTTCTAGATAACCCATTATACTCCTTGCTTACATTTTATACTTTTATGGTTGGTAAGATCATTTAACTTACCTGTTATGAATTAAAGCATTGAGAGGAGGGAGATGCATGTTGACGTTTCTAGGTTCATCTCATGCACACAATCAGCAGCCACTTCCTAACTCATGCACACAGTCTGCTGAATTTTGAGTAAGTTGTATTGGGAATCTGTTTGCCTTCAGTAGCATCTATCAGAGGTGAAGAAAAGGAAAATATACAAAACATACAAATTTGAATATCCACTTTCAAGGCAAAATTGAAACAGTATATTAATTTGTAGTTGAAGTTGGACAGATCTTTTCTCCGTTTTAAGATATACGCATTCATAAATCTGCCAATACTTTTTAATGGCAAATTTGGAAATTTTAAAACTGTGCACAGCACAATCTGTTCAAGATATCTACATTAAAATTGAACCAAGTTGACAAATTTCTTTGAAGAATAAGTGTGTCACACAAAATTTATCCACAGGGTCACAATGGGTGTTTGGCTTGTTATATACAAACACAACTGAAAAGCAGTTGAGTCAAGTTCATAAATAGTGTGCAGTCAATAGTAAATAAGCGGAGGAATTACTGCCTGAAAAAAACAGTTCCAAACAGGGAAATAATACCGTTTTCCATAAGCCAATAGCACAAATTTCTCTGGAAATAAAATGCCATTTGTTTCTGAAATCTTTTGGTAATACAATTTACCGAGTATTACTGCAAATTCAATGTTTCATGATTTGTTTTGCTCATCACAATATGTTAATTCATTTTGGCATTGTTGGATTGTCCAACACAAGTGTTGTATTAAGAATATGTTTTGCCTTGTGTGTTGTACTTTTAAAAGCAAGAATGAGACATTTGCCAGTAAAAGCCTAACTCTAAAAAAGAAAGGGTTTGCTCAAGTTATTGTTAACTACATGTCTAGCCTTGCACAAACAAGCAATATGGAGGACAGAACAGTAAAATTTAGAGCAGGTTACACACTGCAAAACTCAATCATTACATGAGCGGTGTTTAGCAGTGCGTGTGTCAAACTGATGTATATGTGGCACCAAATCCTAATCCAAAAAGGAAGGATGAAGCAGACCAAAATTAATGTAGAAAGACTCAATTAACTGATGAACGTTGCAAAGGAAGGATTTGTTGCAATGGCTTTGTAGAGCTAAATATTTATTTGCAGATAAATGTGTGTGTGGTTTCAGAAGCAGAACAAATACAAAAACATTAAATAACTGTCTCAAAAATAAAAGCCCACAGAATGATAAAAACAGGTAATACCCAAAAAAGCTAAGTAGATGATGGCAAAAATTAAGAGTGCTATTACTTGCCGTCGTTAGCAAAAGCATTGAATAAAAGTTACCAAATGCGTTAGCACTGTACAGACTCAAATAAATCGCTACTTAAACAGCCATTACCAAGTCTGTTTTCTAGAAACTCTTGTTTTGTAATAAAGAAACAACATTTCTGAACAACGTTTATGCAATTTTAAATGTTAAACTGAACACACTTTCACATAAAGGGTTGCTTGAACACGTTAGTAAAACATCCATAAGAGCTTTATCATTACTTGCAGAAATAGTGTTATATGTCTAATAAAACAATGCTTATAACTTACGTCAAACAGACGCACATAAAGTCAACAAACAATTGAACAAATGCGGAAGTACAGGAAGTACAGCGTTTCTGCGTATCAGATACAGAAATAACACCTGTGTGTGCTCACACATAAACTGTGAGCGTGACGACGCAAAAGACAGCATGCTGAGACTTTTGTATAAGCGGCAACAGTAGGCAGAAATTAAAAAGGGGCACCATTGATATGCTAAAAAAAAACAGACCTAACAGCAGATCTTTGAGACAAAATCTCGCATCTCGGACACAATGTCCTTAAAGCTACCTTGCAAGTTGTTAGCAAGCGTGGCAGAACTCTGATCGAGGGCAAAAGCAGAAGCAGCTTGTGCTGAAATCTTTTATGCCAAAATGAAAACATCTATGTTGAGAGAGAAAGCAAATTTTGAAACTCAAAAATCTACTAGCTTAAAGTTTTACTCTGCTGCCCTACTTTCTCAGGGGTGGGGTTGATTTGTTTCGAACCTTTTTTTTGTAAAACTTGACTTATTTTTATGGAATTTTATTTGAATTTAATAAAATCAATAAAAAAAAAAGAAACTCAAGAATCTTAGCTGAAGTGGCATTATGTAAGGCAGATGTGGAAGCTAATCTGTTTGTGCTACAGTTACAAATTATAGTAGTTGCAGCTTCTTCTGGAGATGCAATTCATGTAGAGGTGGCTGAAACAAAGAGTGTGTGCCCTGACTAACTTATTCAGGTAGCTGTTCATGGTCCAGATCAATGTATCAGAAAATACATACAGGATTAATGCTTTAAAATGGCACACTCTAAAACAGCTCCCATTTTAATTGCCACCACCTTTAAATACACAAAAGTGAAATAGCATTCTACAGCAAGAAAGCCTTATTCTCCTTTATGCAAATATATTAGGAAACCTCCTGGAAGAACTAAACATTAAAGATGACAGAAAATCCAATATACAAATGTAGATCACCCTAGCAAAAATAATCTTCCCTTCTTTCATGTTTCTAGCATGATGAACTATCCATTGCACAATTCAGTAGTAACTGCAATAGCAAGGTTCCTAATTCATAAAGAGATTGTGAGTTCCAACATATCACAACAGAATTAAATCTGACAGCTTGAGAGGAGCATGATTTACTGTAAAAGTGGCTTGGCCCAGTGTCATCTCAGCATGCTGTAAGAATCAGGTCAGTATATGTTTATAATCCTGCAGCAGGTGTCAATATGATCTGGCAGTGATCAGAGGAGTGCCATGGATACCCTTAAGTAACTGAGCAAATCTTTCTAAAAAAACTTGAAGAATTTCCCAGAATTTCCAACAGAGATAACCAATGACTAAGACAGCAAGTTTAAATTCTGTCAGAAGTAGAATCAGACAAGTCAGAATGGGGTTTATCTGGGCTGGCATACCTTGACAAAGTCCATGGAGTTGTTCAAATTTTGGAAAAACTTCAACCCAGCTTGCAATGGATAATTCTGAAGAGTATTTTATTTCTTTTTCACCACTTAGCTTCTTTGTCAAGTTTGTTTTCAGATGAGCAAAATCCCAAAATAACCCAAACGTTAAAATCTCTACTTCCAGTAATACAATTCTTCCAAAACACAAGACAACTTTGAGATACAGCAGCAGAACAAAGTAGAAGACCAAGACAGACACCTCCACAATAAACCACATCTATTATTAAAGTGCTGAGCATTTAGGAGCAAGAACACCAGCAAATGGAGAGCATACCTCACAGAAAATGCAATTAGCTTCAAATGTTGTCTACTCATTAAGCATATTGAAAAGGACTGCCAAGCATCTGTGACAAGTGTACAATTTCAGATTGACAGACATCTGTCTGCACTTCACGTAGACCACGGGCAGAAGAAGGTCTGGAAGTTCCACAAGAACAAGGTGGGGGAGCAAGTGGAAACTGCATCACTTGGGACTATATCTAAATGTGTACAGAGATATCTCATGACTAGGTTATGCTTCAGAATTTTGTTGATGAGTGTTTATACATCAGGTTGCCCAGGCAGAGTCCAAAGAATAAATGCAGTATTTGGTGACCAATGTAACCAACCACTAGCAAGACAGAATTTCTTTGAATTGTTTGGCATCAGTAGACATTCATCCCAAAACTTGTTTAGCTTGGAGACAACAAGGCAAAGAGGTAACATCAATAAAATCCCAGCACCTCACCCCAGTGCTCCAATTCTCATCATATTGGGAAAGGACATTCTGAGTACTCATAAGGTATGTGCACAATGTAACAGACATACATTCAGCTACTGGATTTTGGCTGGGTCATTTTCGGAGATGTTTGCCTGGGCAGGACTTACAAGCAAGGTGATGTAAACAGCTTCAACACAAATAATCTATTTACTGAAAGGACATCCTTCTTCAGACACTGTGTAAACAATATTCAGATCACATATAAAATTGGTTTTGCAGCACAAAGGCATTCTTCACCAGATCAGCACTGTTTCAAGATTATATTTGTTGTGAATCAAACCACAAATAATCAGGAAGCGTGGTGCATTCCCAAAGGATGCCCTTCTTAATATTGGTTAATGTTCAAAAGCCTAGGAAAAGAATGTCAAAATTGCCAGTGTTTGCTGGGTCAAAATATCTCCATGCTTCATCTTCCTTAGAAGTGGGCTCCAAGAATAATTGTTAACTGCTGGTCAGCAATTGTCTTAAATATTAGTGGTGCAAGAAGAGGAAGAATGTGATGATCCAGAGGAAGTGATGTCACTTGTCTCCCAGGATCTGCTTCTCCACTCTAGCAATGAAAAAGAGAACAGGTTAGTTTGTATTCCTCAACTGTGTTTCCCTTCACCAAAGCCAGTGAAACACTCCCTGTGGTCGCATGTGTGATGCTATGAACACAGATGTCGACACTCTGGAAAGAGAACTCTAGAATGCAAAAGACATGCTTTTTCTCTAGAAGAAAGCATCCTTCTTGATATTACAGACAAAACAAAATAATATTGATGATGCAAATCACTGAGAGGCACCCCTACCATTTCACTCACCTCGTTATGTTCTTCCAAACAACCAACAGCAGCTCCAAAACATCTCTAGACCACACATGTCTAAGAAATGGCCAAATCTGAGAGAGCACTTCTTCAGCTTTGTGAGAAGATCTTTGATAATAAACAGGTAGAAGTAGCAAAACCATTGCAACAAGAATAGAAATGTTGTTAACTGTCAATATTTTGTATGTGCCATCCAAGGAGACCAAACAAGATCAGAGTAATATTTTATTCATTTATCAGCAGTGTCTATGTTTTGCAAATATGTCTGGAATTGTATAGGATAAATAATATATCATTATTTGGTATTCATACATTTCATGTG
Source organism: Polypterus senegalus (assembly GCF_016835505.1). Taxonomy (NCBI): domain Eukaryota; kingdom Metazoa; phylum Chordata; class Cladistia; order Polypteriformes; family Polypteridae; genus Polypterus; species Polypterus senegalus. The sequence goes on along the minus strand of NC_053170.1, from coordinate 68,451,384 downwards.
TGTTCCGTGTCTACAAAGATCTATGTAAATGTAGGATGACAGGAAATGTGAGGAAAGAAATGTTGAGCACATAACTTAATCAGAATGTTTTTTCATGTTATAGTAATAATTGGCAAAATGTTGAAGTGAAGTTTATAATGTGTGAAGACTGAAGTCCAAATGTCAAATAAACACTTTCACAAAGGGTATAAGAAAACATGTGTTTTTATTCAAGAATATAACTGAAGAAAAATAAATTGTTCAATTTACATGTTACTGACAATATGTAAAACTCAAGCCCAACTATCAATCGATACAAAGTCATCGTGTCTGCTTGGCTGGTGTTAGGGTAATGACTGCTGCCTCATAATCAAGAGGTTCAGGAGCTCTTTGCATTTACCATTTTGAGCAGTGAGGTGCTAGTATTGTTACTATTACGGTATATAATAAAAACATACATTTGATGTGAGTCTGTAACAGCCAACATAAATTTATTGAACTTGTAAAAGTTAGTGCTGAAAGGATAAAAGCAGACACACAAACGCAGCTCAGTCATTTCTTTTTGGTGTCTTGTTGAACAAACAGACATTGCAGTGTCTATTGTGGATGTTAATTTCCTCACACACAGACATTCACATCAACATGTCATTTGAACAATTTTTTTATTCAAGAATCCCAGAATAAAACAGAATAAAAAATCTTTCAAATTAAGTTTTATTCAAGAATAATAACATATTTGCAAAACAAAGCTGGGCTATTAGCACAGTGATAAGGAGCTATGAGTTTCTTGGTGTAGGTCAGGAAAACTTAAGGAGGTAAGGGACATTGAAAAAATTGTAGCTTCATGGATTCGTGTTAGTGGGAGATAGGAGGAAATGTCAAAATCAGCTATAAAACTGTTACCTATAATCTCTGACTTGTCTCATTGTCTGTATTGTACCGTGCATATTCAACCCTATGCGCCTCTATCAGTAAGCTGTTTCAATGACTGGGTCTGTCTTTTTATTTTCATTCCATTGCTCCAAACCAGTTTATGACCAATAGACTCCACAATACATCCTTTAAACACTTAAGGGACCACAGCTAGACATGAAATGACAAATCTTAGCTTTTGGCTCATTAGTAGCAAGCAGAAAGGGACTGACATCAAACTTTTACTTAAAAATCATTTTAATTGCATAATAACCAATAGCAGCAAATGTAAGCAATACAAACATACTACAATCTGGATGGGTTCATATAGACATTATTCAGTCGGAGATAGCATTTCCCAGATGGTCAGCTTTCCCAGAACACACTTTACAGCATTACTTTCAGGCTTTGACCATTCACCTGAAATCAGTAAACTGAAAAAAACTAAAGTATTTCCCATACCCAAGCCTAAGAGTAATTTGAGATTTAGAAGCTGATAGTTTTAAATTTCATGTGACATGTCATGAAAAGTCGTTAGATGCATTCTGAAACATTCTGTATACGGTCAGTATGATGCTTTCGGATATGCTGCACCTATGACAATACAGAGTAAAACATTTGTCAGGGCACTATGCTCAGAGCAACACCAATGGGATTCATACTTCCAGCACACGAGGCAGCACAGTGGAGAACATGGACTGAGCAACTGAAAGATTTTGACCAACTTCATGTGTACAGACATTATGTACCAGCTCCACTTTCATCAGCATAAAAGAAAGAGAAGGGCATCTTCTCAAATTTCTTTACTATAGAGACTTTTGATATAATGTTTCTTAGATCTCTACACGGTTGAAGGCAATGTCACGTGAGATTTAGCATTGTTGAAGCAAACAGTGTGCTGCTGCCTTAGTGCTTGAATTCACCTAATTAATTACTGAAGAACTGGACATTGAACTGCATGCAGTTAGGTTCTTCACTGTCAGTAGAACTGCAATGGGATACATCAATAATACCTCTTAAAATTTTATGTTCATAGACTAAATAGATTTACGTATGTGTAATCAGGAAATCTTCTCATCCAGATCTGTAGTACTAGATCTGTTTCAGTAGTTGTTCTAAATAACGCTTACAGTAATCCCTCGCTATATTGCACTTTGACTTTCGCGGCTTCACTCTATCGCGGATTTTAAATGTAAGCACATCTAAATATATATCAATGTCATAAGACAATGGGTCTTTTAATTTATGCTACACGCTTCCTCAGTTTGTTTGCCCTGTTGATTTCATACAAGGACGCTATTGGCTGATGGCTTAGAAGCTACCCAATCAGAGCATGTATTACATATTAACTAAAACTCCTCAATGCTATAAGATATGCATCCCGCGCGGAGCTTGATTGTTTGCTCGTCTCTGCCTCTATCTCCCCCTCTCTGACATTCTCTGTGCCTGACGGAGGGGCTGTGAGCAGAGGTGCTGTTTGCACAGAAGCTGTTTGCTTAGTGGATATGGACGCACCTCTAAGAATGCCGCTTTATCGCGGTGCTTCCAAAAGCACACTTATTGATTTTTTGATGGTTTGCTTTAATCTCGCTCTCTCTCTCTCTCTGACGTTCTCTGCGCCTGACGGAGGAGATGTGAGCAGAGGGGCTGTTTGCTTAGAAGATACTGACGCTCCTCTAAAAAATGTTGCAGCAAACTTAAAAGCACACGTAATGATTTTTTGATTGTTTGGTTTTCTTTGCGAGCGCTCTCTCTCTCTCTGAAATTCTCTGCTCCTGAAGAGAAGATCTATTTGCATTCTTTTAATTGTGAGAAAGAAGGGACAATCATCTGGCACTGTTTTTCAGGGTTCAGGCTATTTCCCATTGCATCCTGTGAAGGGTACTATGCTACAAGAGACATTTTAAACAATTTTACCTGATCTCACAAATGCCCATTTAGATGAGTGGGTACAAATTAGGAAAGGGGGTTGGAAGGGTTTCTGCAACCACATATTAATGCCATGGTTATAGAATGGGATGTCCAACAAGCTTATATACAGTGAATGTGATAAGCCATGTGTCCACAAACTTTTGGCCATGTAGTGTATGTAAAAATGATCAACCTCACCTAGGCTAGAATGGCCATTCTTCAATGTGTTCAAAGTGTTCAAGAATGAACTCAGATGCTTCAAAGAGGAGAAGAAATCACTTCGCAAATTACTCTTAAAAAACCTGCAGCCCATAATCTATGAACATAGGTTAGTTAGGGTAAAAAACTGAATATCTTCTGCTGACTTGCTAACAGATGAAAGACACCCTTTGATTATCTAAGCTAATCAACATATTGCAATTTTATTAGTTAGATATTACCATGAACAGGTGGTGCAACAAGGGGTTAATTTTACAAAAGATGCATTGCACACAGCTGGTATGATGGATCATTGGAAGTAAAAGATTGGCCTCCAGTGTCATCTACAAATGTGTCACACTCACTTAACTGTGAGGAAAGGTAGAGGAACACAGAATGTCAGATCTACCAGCAGACAGACTTAGAACAGATAGACCACTCAATTTTGTGGGTACAGATGGCTTTGGGCCATAAAGTGTCACACCTTACCAGATCAGAGGGAACAGCACCCACGGCAAAAGATAGGCAGTAATTTTCACATTTGTGTAAAAGTAGTTCATCTAAAAGTTACTGAGTTCTTGTCAACCTCAAGCTTTATTAGCCCTTACGAAGGCTAGCAAACCATTAAGAAGGCTAACACAAGTTAGATTATATAGCACAATGTGAAGAGTACAAGTCCAAATAAGTTACGCTCAAGCTTTTTAAAAGCACTGGTTAGACCTCATTTGGAATACTGTTTGCAGGTTTGGTCTTTATACTACAAAAAAAACATAGCAGCACTAGAAAATGTCAGAGTAGAGTGACTGGGCTGACAGGAAATTAATTATGAGGAAAGATTACAAGTGTTAGTTAGTCAGTTTAAGCCAAAGAAGCTTAGGGGGAGACATGATTGAATGTTCAAAATTATAAGATGAAAGCACAGTGGATTGAGACTGTCACTTATTAAGGGTAAACTTTTCACAAACATTAGGAACTTTTTCTTCACACAGAGAACCTTAGACACATGAAATAAGTTGCCAAGTAGTGTGATAGACAGAAGGACTTCCAAAACTAGACTTGATTTTATTTTGGAATAAGTAAGTGGATAGAACTGGTGAGCTTTATTGGGCTGAATGGCCTGTTCCAGATTATTCTAATGTTCTAATGCTTTAAGAAAGTTCATGTCTATCAGAGGACCAATCAAACAACTCAGATGAGATTGAGGTGCATATGTTATTGTCATTTGCAAGGAATTTATAATCCCAGGTATTAACCAGAAGTTATAAATTACCTATTAGACCAAGGATCTACTTGGGCATTTAACACACCTCATTCATCCCACATGGGATGAGAGAGACACAGAATGACTGACATTGATTGGAAAATTTTGTATTGAATATGATGGCAATATGTATGTCAATATCAATTGTGCTAGTGTGTCTATGACTAAATGACATCCGTTCATAACTATTTACTTTCTTGTGTTCCTATTTGCGGTATATTGAATGAACACAAAAAAATAAATGACATTAAGAAAAGATTTAAAACAACACCTTGATTAATGCATTCATCATCAGTTACCTGTAGTAGTAGGGTGTTGTACAATGTTAGCCATTATGGATGTGATGAGAAGTCAAGCAAAATTACACCTTTTATTAGCTAACTGATTACATCTTGCCTAAGGAAGGGGCCATAGCTGCCTTGAAAGCTATCATATTGTAATCTGTTCAGCTAGCCAATAAAAGATGTCATTTCGCTTGACTTCTGATTTCATCAGTTGCCAAAATACAGGCAGGTGGAAAGGTAGGTGGTTCTCCTGCAAACTGCTATAATAAAAGCGGTTTTAATAAAAAGAAACGTAACATTCTTCTTCTCACTGATCATCCTGCCTGAGGTGCCTGAAATACATACTTCTAGAATAATATGTGATAAAAAATTGACTCCATGTCTGTCCTGCAGCTGTATGAAATCCTGTCTAGATCTAGTTTCTGGCTTTTTTCCGTTACTGTTGAAAGTCAGGACATTAATTACTACACAAATATTTTGTAATCTAGTGCCCATCCTTACCATTATCTAAGCTGCATATATAACAAGGCACTACAAACTGATGTCCAGTTTTTCAGTGGCTATTTAATACTTAGTTGCCATCCTTAATATTCAACAATCACAAAATTTAGCAAATTCAAACCAAGCAAAAGCAAGAGGAGCATTGTGGGTATTATTCTTGAGTTGCTTTAATTTTGTAATTTCTTATCTGCTGAGTGATAAGAATTTTAAGGCTGATTCTCTCTTCTGTCAATTTTAATTAAATGAAACTGAGAATAGGTAGGGGACTACCGTATCATTCTCCCTAAAAAAATAGAGGCTATGAAAATGTCAGATTCAAAAGACTTCAGATAATTGGTTTTAAATACTCTATAAGCCACCTTTCCTCCTGAAGAGTACAGATGAATGGGGAATGCTTAACTTTGTGCGAGATCATCAATGGAGTCATTCAGGAGGTCTGTTCTTGGGCATTACTGTTTTGATTTACATTAATGACACTGAAATAATAAACTTGTAAAATAATAATACAAGTAAATATAATAGATAATACTAAAATTGGAGGGATGGCAAAAAGAGTTCAAAAAGACCTGGGCAACCTTCAGAAATGGGCAAACACCTGAAAATGGAGTTTAAAGTAGAAAAGTGCAAAGTGCTAAATGTGGGCAAAAGGAACATCAATTGTAAATGCAAGATGGGAAACACTGTCATAGAGGAAGCAATGTCTGAAAAGGATTTAGGGGTTTACATTGACACAACATTCCTTGACTAAGCAATCTACAGAAGCAATTAAAAAGGAAAATAAAATGATAAATTCATCAGTTTTACTGATACAACCTAAGTCAAGGGACATTATGCTCCAACTATATAATGCACTAGTAAGACCGATCTGGAGTATTGTCTGCAGTTCTGGTCACCACAGTACAAGAAAGAGATAGTGGTCCTTGAAGCTGTGCAAAGGAGAGCAACCAAGTGCATCCCAGGACATAAGGACATGTCCTACTCTGACAGACTCAGAGAATTAAATCTGTACAGACTTGAGTAGAGGAGATTGGCTGTGGACCTAATCCAGGTATTTAAAATCCTCAAAGGCATTGATAAAGTAGATCCAACAAAATTCTTTCAGCTTAAGTGTAAATCATGTACCCGAGGGCATCGATGGAAATTAAGGGGAAGTGCATTTAAATCTGAAGCCAGGAAGCACTTCTTTACACAAAGAGTTGCGGGACTCTGGAGCAAACAACCAAGACATGTAGTTGAAGCAAAAACCTTGAAACCTTTAAGAAGAACCTGGATGAGATGGTGGGACAGCTTATCTAATAGTTAAAAAGCAGGCTTGATGGACTGAATGGTCTCGTCTAGTTTGTCAGATGTATTATTTTATCATGAAGGTTTTGCCAATCGGTTAACATTTTTTCCTGCTTCAGTACATCAAAAAGTACTGTACTGGATGTATGATTCATTACTTTCTAGACATCTGAATATTATGAGGATAAAATAATTTCTTAATACTTCTGATGGCTTTCACTTTGACAAGATATTGAAGTTTATTCAAATACATTCATAAAATAATACATTCATAAAATTTCAAAATACCCATTGAGCAGTTCTTTTCGAATCTTTTCACCAGACAGACCTTGGGAGTTTATCTCAATAGACTTAATAACCCATCTTTCACCACTGCAAAGTTACACCATTACTGGTAATCGTCAACATATTCTCAAAGGCTGTCAATGCTGTTTAGCAGTGCTTTAAATTTTTTGTATTCTAACTGGATTGCAGGTTATATACTGAAAGATTTTACTAACATTATTGCATCTCACAGAAAGAGATATACAGTAACTGCTTGTAGCGTCAATTTATTAATAACTATGCATGATTATTTAACAATGGACCAGTCAGTGCAGTTCTCAACAGGTTCCACACGTTAATTTGCTTACTTACTGTTTTCTTCTCTTAATGATCATTCATAAATGAATGAGATGGGCACAGTTATGGTCTGACCTTGGCTGTAGAAACAATAGCCCTTTTAATACCCCATAGTATTGGCTGAGCACTCTGTAGCATTTATAAAAATCTGACACAGGTTACCACAGTGAGCAATGAAAAAAAATCATCCATAATAAAATTGAGGGCATCTGGAAACTGAGAGCATTTCAGGTTTCTGTATTACTGTGGTGATACTGTCAGCTATTTTATCTAACTACTCTCAAAAAACACACACTACCTAGGGTGCAGTGAGTTGTATGCTGGTTAAACACTCTTAGTGGTCACATTGTGTTTAGCCGTCACTGATTTTTATGATTGTTTATTTACAAAAAGGCAGGATTACTATGCATATGGGTAGGTTTGCCAATTCCATTAACAGCCAATTCATTAGCAGAACTGTTTTCAGACTTTCCAGATACAGGCAGTCCCCAGGTTACAGACATCCGAAATACGACATACGAATGGGGCCGCAGCTGTGACGCATGTGCCTCAGTAACTGCCGCTCCGTCATCTTTGGCCTGGGGATGCTGCAAGCGGTGGCCTGATGGAGGCTGGAGGGGGGCGATTTCGCTACTCATGCAGTATAGTGTCCCTCGAGCAGCTCCTGGCGGCCAGAGGTTTCACTGCCTGCCCACCACACACGGCTGCCCCGTTCATTCGTTCTCGGTGGGTGGCTGGTAATGCTGCAAGCAGTGACCCGGTTGTGGCTGAATGGAGGCCATTGAGGGTGAACGGGGCAGCGTGGGGTAGCATTATAGTGTGCATTGGATGGCTGCCTATTGAATAAGGGCGATTTACTAACCTGCCTTTGGCCGCAACCGTGTTCGTTCGGTGGGCGAACGCTGCAGGCAGCATACTGTAGTGGAGGTGCCTGTGAGGTGGGCTGGTGATGAACCGCCCGTCGATGCCCCCATTCATTCTCAATAGCAAGCCTGCTTGTACTGTTACGTACATAGCAGAAAGTTGTCCCTTGTCAGTACATCAGACGTGTTGATGACGGGTGCCTTCCTGCTATGATAGCGTGTACAGTGCTGTGCAGAAAAGCTCATTTTAATCATTTGTCTTCACCCTTCAGCAATGTCTCTGAAACAGAAATCTGATGCAAGTGCTGGTGATACAGTAAAGAAGAGAAAAACCATCACCATTGAAAATAAAGTAGAAATACTAAAAAGGTCAGAGAGAGGTGAAACGCCATCATTCATTGGCAGAGCACTTGGTTACAACAATAGCATTTATTATATTTATGTACCTGTTCCGACTTACATAACGTAACCTGGGGACTGCCTGTATTGTAAATGCCACACATGTCTGAAGTTTATCTAGTTTATCCCACAGAGAGTGAACATTTGAGATGATTAAAGGGAGATCGTATGACTTTTAGTTTTTTCAATCAATATTAAATACTTTGTATTGTTTTCTACTTGTGTCCATTACAACTTCTTCTTCTTCTTTCGGCTGCTCCCAATGAGGGATTACCACAGACTCCATCTTTCCCTTTCTTTTACAACATTTTTTGCAACACCGACTGCCTTGATGTTCTCCCTCGCCACATCCATGAACGTCCCATTTTCCTTTCTCTTTTCCTCTTGCCTGGTGGTTCCATCCACAGCATTCATTTCCTGATGTACCTCTCATTTCCCTGCTGTACGTACCCAGATCAAACTATGTGTCCATTAGAACAAGTTAGTGATTTAAAATAGAGGTCAGTTTTGCTTTGATATTTTGGTGTATTCAGGTTAATTCCACTGAAGCAAGTACTTTCTAGTGCATGTAATCCATGCTGGAAGAGTAAAAGTGGAAACATGGGGACTCCAGACTAAAAATAAAAAATCCAAATGACAAGAAAATTTCAAAATAGGCTTAATGAGTCAGTTGACTTTTTACTGACACAGTTAGAAGCAAAGTAGTTGTCAGATAGAAAAAAAAGATAAAAATTGAAAAGACAAACTTTAAAAAAATCCACAAAAACAAAAAAGACTGAAGTCCTACTGCCTTTAATAATTCAGTGCTCATTTCCCTGTGTACCTGGTACTGTCAGTTTGCTTATACACCTTATCCCCATATTGCTTTCAAATCAACTTATATTTTTAATCAATTTTCTTATTTGGTTTGCACATACTTATGCAATCCCCGCTTTATGATTCCCCACTTTATAGACGATTGACTAAGAATACTGTCACTGACTAAGCATTCAGTCAAATTGGAAGGTATCTTTACTCAATGTCAGTATATGCAGTAGTTCAATATGAATGCCGCCTTACCTTTCGCACAGATTGGAAGCCAGAGGTGCTGGAGTTTCACCCATTGGCTGCTCCACTGTAAAAGTAAACCAAATTATTACCTTCTGCACCCAACCACCCAGATACTGGATTACATTTTCAAAAGTAGGCTGGTCAAACTTTCAGCCAGTGGCACCAGCTGTGAACAACACTAGCCAAGACCCATTTACTGCAAATCAAGCTGGAAAATTAAACTAAATGAGCTAATTTAGGTTTAAAAAGCACACTGCCTAATCATTTATATAAGTTATATTCAGATTAAACCAAATTTCAGGTGTGAAAAGCAAAAAACAACTAACATTTATGGCACAAAAACAATATGCAGTGCACACACAGAATTATATATATATCAGTAATTATTATTTAATTATATGCTTAAAAAAAGATATATTAGTAAGATTACAACTTTCTAAAGTCATCCAAGCATCATTAAAACAGTTTGGAGCACATCTTGCATCAAAAAAAAAAAAAACCAGTAGTTTCAGAAGAATATTATAAAGATATCACAATTACTTCATAATTGGTGTGATGGAAACAGAGGCATTGGCAAGCCCCAACACAAACACACAGAGAGACCAGGATTCAAATAATCAAGTGATGTATTCCACACAATACCTCCAACGTAAGAAAGCACTAAGCACAAATCACAGGTTCTCTCTCTGTCTCTCTCTGCACATTACCTCTCTTCTTCTCACTGCACTGCCCTCATCCAGTTGAGTGTTGCTCTACGTCCTCCCAGCTCTGACTTGCCTTGATAAGGGAGTACGCTCCCTTTTATTGAGGACCTGGGAGTACTTCTAGGTCATATGACAGTCCCATCTCCCCACAATGCATGCCCCCTAGCAGCACCCATAGACAGCAGCAGGGCTGTGCTGCCAGACTATAACTCCCGGCATTCCCTGCTGGCTCCCAAATGGGTGCTGATATGGAGGTTTGCTGCCATCTAGCGCCTGGGGGGAATAATCATTCCTCTAAAGACAATCCTTCCCTGTTCTCTTCTTCTGTTGTGGCCAGAGAAAATAAGAAGTCCATTTCCGGTCTTTATGATCCCTTTATGTTCCCACGGTGCATCCCATCCAGGTAAGGGATCTTCTGGAGTCCTGGAAGGGGTGCACATCCATCCTGGGTGCCTCCTACGCTAGTGATGATTCATGATCTGCTAGGTGCTGATGAGATATTTATTGATTTTTAAATTTCGGAAGAGTTTTCTTCTCAGTAGTTATTGAAATAGAGACATCTTGACTGTATTATACTTCATTATACTGTTGCATTGAATTTCATTTTTGTGTGCTACTAAAGTGACCTAGCAGGGCATGGAAGGTGTAATATAAAAACAAATACCAAATGTTTAGGGGATGGCCCAGTGGGGCACAAAGTAGTAAATAAAATTTAATTTAAGTATTAGGACTGAGACTGAATTAATTAAAATTATTTGCTTTAGATGAAAAGTATTTAATTTTTAATTTGGTTCAACTTTCAATACATTTTTATACTGAAGTAATGCTCAGATTTATTAGCTAAACCCTTGTAGTACACACTGAAGTAGGCACTCATTTTAATGACTGCCTCAGTCTGATGAATTTAAAATAGAAATGCATTGCTTGCATATACTTATGATATTGTAAAGTGCCCAAGAGAGGGAGAGCAGTCACTTCAACAAGGTCATCGGGCCAGTGACTTTGTCTGTAATAACATAATGTGGAGCCCAAAAAGATTTATTTCCTCCAAGAATGCTGTGGACTTAATTTATGAATTATTTCAGCAAAATATTGTCATGACTTTTTGTGTTTTAACTGAGATCCTTTTGGTTTTAATTTGTGTTTAAAATGAATTTGTGTGTTTATATACTGTTTTAACAAAATGAGCAGAAACAGGGATGGATCAGGAGACAAAAACATAAGTAAATCAAGAAAGCAAGAGTCAAAGCCAGGAAGTCACGTCCAACATATCAATAAAGCCAAATCACTAAACCAGTGTGAAAGTCAGAAACTGAGCATAATAGTCATTAACCAAAAACTACAGAAAACACAAGCACAGTGAAGGGTTTAATACATAGCAACAATCAAGGACAAAGATACTAGAGAGATGCTTTCTTAAAGGGATTCGCACTAGTGACCTCACATGTGAAAACTTATAGGGGAGGTGTAGATAAAATAAAAAGGCGTTGCAGGAATTCCAAATCATAATGCTAAAATAAAACAAAAACTCTAAACAAAAGTTATTTATAAAAAAAATGAAGGTACCATGAATCCCAAATCATAATGCTAAAATAAAACAATAACTCTAAACATATGTTAATCATAAAAAGTAAGGGCTCATTTATACTTCACGCGACGCGACACATGCTGCAGCGGACGCTCCTGCTACAAGCGTTGAAGTGTTTATACTTGCGCGCGTGCTTTACGTAAATCTGGAGGAGTCCACCAGGTGGCAGTGTGAGATATTATCACGGTGAGAACATGTTTGGCTTCTCTGTGTTGTGAACTGCCTAAAACACCTATTAAATTCCGATAACACCTTACCGCAATATCTGTGAAAAGGATGTTTATTGATTAAATCCATCAATCCAGGGATGTGTCCATTCTAACAAGCATTGGGCACGACTGAGAAACAATCCCTGGACGAGGTCTCCGCTCATCGCAAGGTGAATACAAGCACACATACACTAGCATCATTTTAGCGGCACCAAATCCCCAAATCTGCTTATCTTTGGAAGGAAACCAGAGCACAGTGTGGAATACAAGCAGGAAATACCAGCAACGTAACTCCCTGCGAGACAGCAGTGCTATTGCTCCGCCACCGTGTCACCCCCATGTGTGTAATTATTAACAGTATTCATTATTTAAATGAAATTATATGTAAAATGTAACATACACACTTTAATGCATTTCATCATGAAAGTGATATCAAGTATGAATCTAAAGATTCTAAATGTGCAAAGAGTTGGAATATCATACATTTAATTTGTTCTGTGTGGTGATCTTTTGCTGCTTGCCGCAGCTATCAGGTCCAAGAAGCTCGTAGCGATTAAAAACTGGGATGACGTTTACGACGGTCTGCTTTAATGATAAAATAAACTACGAGGTTAAAGTGGACAATTCGAGATTAAAGTCGAAATTTCCACTTTAATCACAAAATACACGTTTTCACCGTGTCCTTTATTTTTTTCTCAGTGGTTCAAATATAACGTTATACATTATGTTGCTGTTGTTAAGTTGCAAAAATAAAAAAATTTAAAAAGACGACACAAAAGATGGTATGTGAGACTTTTAAAATGTATCGTGTCATTACGATCGGGAATATGCGACGCTTGAATATAAAAGCACCACGAATGCATCTGTATGTCGGCATTTTGCTTCAACACTTTGAACCATTCATCAAACAGCAAAGCGCGCACATCGATCCCCGAAGGATCTCCATAGAGGCTTGCTGTCACATGTAGATAGTAAACAGAGACTCTGACGTCATGTTCTGACTTTTAGCACACTGCGCCCCCCGACTTTTTGCTGGTACTGCAACTCGCGCGCGTCAGCGTTAATTTCTGAAGACCTGCCCAGAGGACGCGTGAAATGAACGCTGGGAACGCGTGGTAGCCATGATGCGGACGCGTACGCGTTCTGAGCGTGAAGTATAAATGAGCCCTAAGGGTACCTTTGTATTCAACACATTTTGAAACCAAAATAAAAAATTACAACAGAATAAAGAAAAATGTATATAGCCAAAAATTATAGAAATATAAGATAATCTAACAGTTTATTTATTAAAGTGTCGCATAAGTACATCATTTATTGTTGGTGCTGACCCCAATTACCTTCAACCATCAGAGTCATTCTGGATCTAAGAAGTGATTCATTTTTTAAATAATAGTTTCATATTAGTCATAGGAAAAAGTGACAAATAAAAATGTTATCTCATCAAATGCAAGTTACAAAAATACTTACATGGATAATGTAATTCTATTTCTGGTGTGTGTGTCTTGTCACTCCTGTAATAATAATTATTTGTTTTCTGCCACATACAATACTTGATGGCTTGAAGTCAATATGCAGTAAGTCAATGATACAGATTACTGTTATTTAATTGTATTCATTTAGTTAGTACATTATTGATGGTGTACCATAGTCCTGTGGTAATACAAGATACTGTAAATTACAACAATATGTATGTATATGAATTGCATTCTATTCTCATTTTACATATGTTTTGTTATAGATCTTTTAACTACAGAAAGTATTTTGATGCATTATAATTGGAGATATATTTATGTTTTAAAGTAAATTGTGACAGTGTGGGTGTTGAAGTATGTGTAATTGGTCTGTGATGGAGGCTCACATGCTGCTAGATGAGCTGGTGACACATAACATTAGAAACAACAGAAAAAACACCCTCAATGGGACTTGAGAGTTACTTCCTTCTTTCCTATTCAATGAATGAATGCCTGATTAGCAGTTCTGAGGTAATATGGGTAGGCTATTAAAATATATTAATTTCCCTCCTGTATTTTGTGGGATTAATATGGCATTACTATGGTCTTTAATGCTTTGTTTATATATTTTGTTCAACATTATTTTTAGGTTTAATACAAAATCATAACCATGTTCTCACACCAATGGAAGATTGCTAAGCACTTGCATGTGTGCACTCATACTGTACGTAATGTCGATGATTCAAGTTCAGATAGCAAGTCCAGCTGATGACTTTTTTGATGAAGGCAATTTTTAAATAAGGAAAGACATGTTAGGGAAAATCTTTTAAAAATACTTTTTTCTTGCTTTAAGATGGCTTTTGGTGAAAGCCCTTTTTTAGGTTTAGTTGTTTCAAAACATAGATGGCTAGTCCAAAAGAAATTTTTATTTCCCAGTTCTGATCCCAAAACATCTCCTTTTTTCGATTCTATATGCTCTCCTGCATCAGAATATGAATCACTATTTTATTTAATAACTTTTTGTGAAACTTCAGACAAGATATTAATAAATTCTGCTTTAACTGGGAGAATCAATATTGTCAAAATTAATATCATCCAAGAGCTACTATAACTTTTCCAGAGTATCCTCAAATTATAACATAATTTATCCAGAATTCTCAATGGCCACAGATCAAAAAAGGCAAATTTACAGAGCTCTAAAGCATAAGTGAAATGACACTACCTAACTTGCAATTCTGGGCTACACATATTCACACAAAATATCAGAAACTGGCAGAAATCCATAAATCAATACCAGCTAGATTTGCACTGGAAAAGACATCTTCTCTAAATCTTCTTTGTATACTCTACACTGTGCTCTAATTAACACCAATTATCAATTTACCAGAAGTTCATTTGTTCACAATTTAGTATTGATATGAAACAAATATAGGATACATTTAAAGCATTGAAGCTCATATCTGTTGCTCCATTAAATTATAATCACCAGTTTTGGCCCTTTTTAACCTATGCAATATTCAATCCATGGATGTCAAGTCAGGTTTATTGTAATGTGTACTTCTTAGAACAGAAATGAATAAACAAGCAAAAAGTATACAGAGCATGCAACATATATATGTACACACACATAATATGTATTTGGATTTATTAAACTATCATACACCCTGTCCACTACATTAGTATTTCTTATAACAGCATTCATTTGAGCAATAAAGAAAGAAAGAAAGAAATTATTAATTATAATAATAATGTTCCAGGGTCCTCTTTGATATTTGATATAGCCAACAGCATCACTTGTGACATACTTGTATAATTCAAAAACAACAAAAACATAAATTTGAATACTACTACTACTACTAATAAATAATAATAGCAATAAATATCAATATTGCAATTAATATTACTACTACTAAAAATAAATACCAGCATTACTACTACTAATTATAAAAATATTAATAATAAATATTAATAATAAAAATAATAATACAATAAAAGCTACTACTACTACCACTGAAAGTGGTTAATGCAGTAAATAAAGCGGTCAATCCACTATGCAACATAAGTGGCCACCTAGGGCGCCATCATCTAAAGGGACAGCATTTATGAAAGATAAGGGGTGCATGCTCTGGACACAGTGGATGACCACCTCCCCACAGGTCATCAAAGTCTGATAATACCAACTACCTGCTGTGGACAATAAGGGCTCCAAATGGTCTTCAGCGAGCACTGTCAGTACATACAAAGTCAAAACGAAGCAGAATATTTGGATATTTAAAAAATGTACATGTGAATATATCACCTATACGAATTAATCTAAAGTTCATATTGTCCTGTCACTGACAGCAAATAGCAATAAGGCATTAGCTAAATCAGTAATGTTAGCTCCCAATAACATTTATCAACAATTGAAGTTCATCTGAGCTGATTGCTCTGTTTGTATGTCAAAGTTACTTGCATGATGCTTTTCCAGAACTCAGCCAATAACTAACTATAAAGCTAGAGAGCCTATGTGTTGGTGAAATATACAAACATGTCCTGAATGCAACACCACTCAGAGTACAGTAATCCCTCGCTATATCGCGCTTTGACTTTCGCGGTTTCACTCTATCGCGGATTTTAAATGTAAGCACATCTAAACATATATCACAGATTTTTCGCTGGTTCGTCGCTTTCTGCGGACAATGGGTCTTTTAATTTAGGTTACTTGCTTCCTCAGTTTGATTGCCCAGTTGATTTCATACAAGGGACGCTATTGGCGGATGGCTTAGAAGCTACCCAATCAGAGCATGTATTGCATATTAACTAAAACTCCTCAATGCTATAAGATATGCTTCCCGCGCTGTGCTTGTTTGCTTCTCTCTATCTTTCTCGCTCTCTCTGAGGGGGTGTGAGCAGAGGGGCTGTTTGCACAGAGGACACGGACGCTCCTCTACAAAATGCCGCTTTATCGCGGTGCTTCTGTATACTTAAAAGCATGTCTTGATTTTTTGATTGTTTGCTTTTCTTTTGGCGCTCTCTCTGACATTCTCTGCTCCTGGCGCTCCTTTATGACGGCCCCTTTTTGAAGATAAGATATGTTTGCTTTCTTTTAATTGTGAGAAAGAACTGTCATCTCTGTCTTGTCATGGAGCACAGTTTAAACGTTTGACTAAAGGGTGTTATTTCATGTCTAGAGGGCTCTAATAATGTTAACAGGGTGGGAGAGTTTATAAGGGCTTAAAATATATAAAAATAACCACACAAACATATGGTTTCTACTTCGCGGATTTTCACCTATCGCGGGGGGGTCTGGAACGCAACCCCCGCGATCGAGGAGGGATTACTGTACTTGATATGTAGGGCCATGCCACGGAATTTAGGGTTTTGCAGCAGTAAAACGCCACGCCACGGAATTAACCTAACTGCCGCAGGAAATACCAAATCTGAATGAAATCTCACCATTTCAGTTATACTGATATTAGTATGATTAGTTTTGATTACTTCTTTAAGTTCTTTCTTTAGCCTATTGCATCATCTCATTAATATCTTGTTCGTTGTAATCGAATACAGTGGAGCTACAGTCCAGTTAAAGAAGCTGTCAGCGTTGCTGCAAAGTACTGATAAACTTAATGAGCTGAGAGCTGAACTTGAATTTGTATCTGTGCACTGCCAGCCAATTATGAACACTCTGACTTCTTTTGAGGCACAGTCATTCTTGGCTGTCGATGTCTACAACAAAGTTTCTGACTTACTGTCTTGCCTGAAACCGTCCGGATTTCCAATTGCAACCAGCAGCTGTGAAGATGCAAAACACAATGCTGCTGCTAAACTTGAAGAATATTTTGTGCAAACCAAACAGCCGGCAATAGACCTATTCAGATCTGTGAGAATATTTGATCCGTGACAGCTAACACTCTTATCGAAGAATTTTGCTGATCATGCACAATCAGTCCCAACAATGATGGCTGCAGCAGATGAATGGCAAGCTTATCTGGACATAGCATCTCGTGAAGTAATTCCAGCTGATATCACTGCTTTTTGGTGTGCCTTAGAGGACAGACTGCCTTGCTTAGCAGCTCTTGCTAAAGTTTACATTGCGTTGCCGATCTCTTCTGTTGATGTGGAACGTTCGTTCTTAAAATATGGATCGGTGTTGTTACCTCTGCGATATTCTGTCACAAGAAAACCTACGAGCTTACAGTGCCGTTTTCTTCAACAATAAATAAACAATAACTTTAGAAACATTATTCAATAGTTTGTTGAGAATAATATTATGCCTACATATTTTTCAGCATCGTTTGCCTAAAGCAAATCTGTGGATTAAAATGTGAGGATGTGAACGCTTTGATATACCTATTTGATTAGTATTACGAATTATGATTGATTATTATTAAGGATTAAAAATAAGAAAAATTGTATTTATTTTGCTTGTGTTATGAATTAGTCTTATGGAGTTCTGGTACTGCATTTGCCTCGCCGCGGTACGCTGCGGAATTTAAAAACATGCCGCGGAATTTACGATTTCTTGCTGCGGTAAATCGTGGACCCTGTTGATATGTCAACTATTAGAAACCTTTACCAACATGTAGGTCTAGGTGGCGGTAATAAATAATCCTTAACCATGTGTCAGCTGGTACTGAAACATTAGAAAATATATGTTAAACACTTAATATCAAAACTATTACATATAATGCTATTGTTAATCCGGTAAATCGCTAGTTTTAGTGTAGTGGCAATTGACGTAACATTAGCTAACTTAGTGAAAATAGGACAAATTTAGATTTCTAAACACAAATGCAAGTGCTGCACGAGCTGATTCTTCATTCTTTCATTTTTTTCATTTTCATGCTTCTGACTGCCATTGTCTTGAAACCACCACCACTCTGATGGGGCTCCCGAGGACTTTTCCCCATCCCCTTTATGATGCAAGCAGCCTTACTATGGGTGGCTGCAGCAGAGCTACTCCTGTGGAGAGCGAAGAAGGAGTCCTTTCTGTTGTCTCGGAGTTGTGTGTTTTTTTGCGGTGGCTGGAGCCACCAACCCCCATGATTTCCCTGCAAGTTGGAGGACCGCTTGCAGGGCCGGATACAGTTTTTTTGTCGACCTTGTCGAGAGGTTTACTTACCTTGGCAGTGATATTCATGTTTCTGGTGACTCTTCCTATGAAGTCAGTAGATGGATTGGGAGAGCATGGGGGATCATGAGGTCGCTGGAAAGAGGTGTGTGGCACTCCAGATATCTATGCAAAAGAATGAAGGTCCAAGTCTTTAGAGTCCTGGTGCTGTCTGTCTTACTATATGGTTGCGAGACATGGATGCTATCCAGTGACCTGAAATGAAGACTGGACTCCTTTGGTACTGCGTCTCTCTGGAAAATCCTTGGGTACCATTGGTTTGACTTTGTGTCGAATGAGCGGTTGCTCATGGAGTCCCGAATGAGGCACACTACCTGCATTGTGAGGGAGCATCAGTTACAGCACTACGGCCATGTGGCGTGTTTCCCAAAGGGTGAATCGGCTCGCAGGATCCTCATTGTTGGGGACCAGAGTGGCCTGACCAGGCCAAAGGGTCGCCCACATATCACCTGGCTGCGGCAGATAGAGGCTCATTTCCAGAGGGTGGGACTGGACCTTGTGTCAGCCTGGCGGGTTGCCAACTGGGATCCCGAGTTGTTTCGTCACGTAATGGGTGCGGCAGCGCACTGTCCCAGTGCATGCTCCCCAACTTGGCTTGACTTGACCAATGGCCCTGTACTATTTGCAAGAGTAAGGAGTGAGAAAAGTGAAAGTGTAGGATGGCTAAGGTCTTTAGTTATGTTGTTTTACTTTCTAAGGAAACAAGTGTATGTCCTGGACAGAAGACAGCAAGGTGCCCTTAATAATGGTGGTGTGTGGCAGGTGTTTTATATGTTTATTATTATTTTCCATTGTTGTGTTTGTAAATAGTCGTATATTTGGTGTGTAAAATACCAAGTCTATATTGAAATATTTCTTCTGACTTTGTTGAATATTTGGCTGGTAGGGTGGAAAACTACATTAGGGCTTAGATGTTGGCCTAATTCCATCCATCCCTCATTTAACAAGAATAGTAGCACATTCACTTCACTACACTGCTACAAACTGATGGAGAAATCTGAACTACCCTTAGACGTCCAAAGAAGTAGATGCACTGCTGAGCTTTTTTGACAAGAAATTGATAATTTATTTGTATCTTTGAAACAAATAAGCTGTGAGTTTAATTTTTCACCTGCACACTTTTTACTGTATATACAAATTAGATACTTTACAAAAAGCAGCCTGCCTAGTATTCCACATCCATATTTATGAAATGATACTGGATAGTGTGGATGAAGACTCAGACAACATAAAAATATTTCTAAAACTTTACTTTAAAGATCCAAGAGAATGAGAAAGATATCTTTGAGCCAAATTTTCAGAAAATGAATGGAACTCAGTCATTCATAAAATACAGTACATTCTAGTTCAGTATGCTCTAAATATACCATAATTCGATTAAAAATATTTTATTGGTCATACTTATCTAATTTTACATTGTGTAAAATGTACCCAGGGAAAGAACCGGCATCACTTTGGCACATATTTTGGGAATGCCCTACATTTAAATCATTTGGGGCAAAAACAGTTGTGTGTATCCTTTGGATAGTCTTTGATTTAAAATCACTCTTAATGCCTTATCACAGTGGAGTAATACCAGATGGGATTAAGGTGTGCTATGAAATATTAATTGTAATATACCACACTACTTACACAAAGACATATTTTGCTCAAAATCTCACTCCATTTTCTATAATTCAGTGGAAAGTAAAATACTTTATCATTTCAAACTGGAAAAAAATGAATTCTCCTTAAGAGGATCTGTTCAAAACTTTTTCAGAACCTGTCAAGAGCTCATTAATAAAAACCGCTGGACCTCTTGTTCAATTTCTTATCACATGCAGTGTAAAGAATTATTTTAGATGGTGATCTCTATTCGTATTGCCTTCTTTGTCAGCTGAGGGCTGAGAGCTGATTTTCCTTTTTGGATTGTTTTTGAAGCTTACTATTGCATTTTCTGCATTATTAAAATTTGTTTGATTGGGTTGTGATCTGTTGTAATATCTTGTCTTCAAATAAAGAGACAAATACATGGTGTAAATAATAACTTTTTGATTGTAAAAAATTTACAATAAACACACCTTTTATTTTTTTTACCCCAATTTGACCTTTTACAGAAGGTGCTTCAACTCCGCCACTCACAAATAGCATCAATGGTCCAGTGGGTATAAAAGGGAAAACATCATCTTTATTCTGTTTACCTGGATGGAGAGTGGCAGGTGCTTTCTTAAGCTCAAACTCCTGCTATTTGCTAAAAACCTCCATCGCATAAAGAGCAAATTAAATGAAACTAGGTATCTAGCGTTACGTCATCTACACAGCTGGTGCTGGTTTCAGTGTCTGCACAGTGAAAAAGTCCAAAAATAAATGTATTTTAATACAAAAGTGTATTTACTCGAAATTTTGAATAATGAATACAATGATTTTAATCAGATATTCAATGTAGTAGACTAAGACTGAAAATCTAATAGATACTTGTAGCATGTAGTGCATATATGATTTCTCTTAATTAAAAGATGGTATTTTTTTCACTTTTGTCAATACCAGTCCAATACAAACATCTAGGCTGCATTCCATATACAGTGGAACCTCGGTTCACGAACGTCTCGGTTCATGTACAACTCGGTTCACGACCAAAAAGCTCGCCAAATTTTTGCCTCGGTTCACAACCACACACTCGGTATACGAACAAGCCAGTTTCCCTTGCCTGCCTGAGCTGAGCTGAGCTGAGAGAGAGAGAGCAAGAGCGAGCGAGCACATGCCTGCTGGGGAGAGGGAGGAGGAGATTGCTGCACGTGTTTGCCTGCCCATCTGCAGGCTGTACGTGCTGAGAGAGAAAGAGAGAGAGAGAAAGCGAGCGAGCCGCTGCTGCAAGAGCTCTGTTCATTGTTCTCCTTCCATTGGCTTCTAAGCAAGTGAAGAGTGGTGAGAAGAAAGTTTTGAAGAAAATTGAAATCGAAGTAAAGAAAGAAATTACAAGAGGTGGAAAAACTGTTTACCAGTTTACTCATTTACCAATCTGAGAACCCTCGTGCTTTCAAGCAGCACAATGTAAACAAAGCCAGACTGCCAGTAATGTGAGGGCAAACACGAAGGGTTGGGTCACAAGAACTTTGTTTTTGGAATGGCTGCATGAGGCTTTCACTCCCACCAGCTAAAAGCACCAGAAACCCAAGAAATCACAAGAGAGAAAACACCTGAAGGAAAACACTTCACGCCAGAACTCGATCTTAAAAAGTCACATGGAGGAAGCACAATCAGCATAGACCCACTATTATGACCGTGGCACAACCCTCCAAACCGGGGGATCGGGTCATGGTCTTGGTTCCAACCTCTCATTCTAAATTACTTGCCCACTGGCAAGGACCTTACTAAATTAAGGAGAGAAAAGGGTTTGTCAATTATTTGGTGAAACAGCCCAATCGTCGACCAAGTGAGCGGGTTTATCGTGTAAACTTACTGAAGCCGTGGAAGGAAAGGGATCTGGATCCCTCCTCTGCTCAGCCCCACTTATTCTTTGCTCAAACTGTCACCCTTAATTTCAGACCAGAACTAAATTCCAGACAGAGACAGGGGCTGGAAACGACTATCCTCTCCATCCCATTGGTTGTGAGTGAGAAACCCAGACGTACCTCTCTGATTACACATGATACTATGACAGAACCTGGGGTTGTCGTTTGAGAGCGACCTTATCAATTTCCCAAAGCAAAGAAAGTTGAAGTGGAACTTGAAATCAAACGCATGCTGGACCTAGGTGTGATAGAGAAAAGTTATAGTCCCTGGTCCGGTCCCATTGTCTTGGTTAGTAAGCCTGATGGAAGTTGGAGGTTTTGCAATGACTTCCGTTGGCTTAATCAAGTTTCACAATTTGATGTTTATCCAATGCCTCAAGTGGATGACCTTCTTGAGAGGCTTGGATAGCAAAATTCTTTACCACACTTGACATGACAAAGGGGTACTGGCAGACACCTTTAATGGACTCAGCAAAGGTCAAGACCGTGTTTAGTACCCCTAGTGGACACTGGCAGTATCACGTCCTTCCATTCGGGTTACATGGGGCACCTGCAACTTTTCAGCATCTGGTGGATAGACTTCTCTGCCCCATAATGCGTACAGTGCTGCCTATCTGGATGACGTCATCATCTATTCCAGCACATTTAAGGAACACGTACAGCAGGTCACTGTAGTACTATGGATGCTAGGAAAAACTGGGCTTTGGATTAAAAGAAACTAAATATTTTGGCTACCTGGTGGGTCAGGGTACTGTAAATCCACAGTGTTCAAAACTCGAAGCCATATTACAATGGCCCTGTGTGCAAACCAAGCGGCAAGTCCAAGACTTTCTCAGACTAGCCGGGTATTAACGCCGGTTTGTTCCCCGGTTTGACTAATTTAACAAGGAAGAGGGCCCCTAATAATGTGGTATGGGATGATACGACAGAGGCTGCATTTAGTGACTTAAAACAGGCCCTTACATCAACACCAGTTTTGAAAGTTCCTAATTTTTCTCTTCCTTTCATTCTCCAGACAGACGCTTCAGACACAGGCCTCTGTGCCGTGCTGAGCCAAACATCATCTCGTTAGGTACCTGAGCCGGAAACTGTTGGATCAGGAGACCAGGTATACGGTGGTGGAACAAGAGGCACTTGCAATTAAATGGGCAATTACACAGTTGAGATACTACCTCTTAGGTTGGAATTCACTCTTTTGATGGATCATGCAACAACAACAACATTTATTTTTATAGGACATTTTCATACAAAAAAGTAGCTCAAAGTGCTTTACATAATGAAGAAAAATAAAAGACAAAATAAGACATTAAAATAAGACATTAGTTAACATAGAAAAAGAGTAAGGTCCGATGGCCAGGGAGGACAGAAAAAACAAAAAAAAACCCCAGATGGCTGGAGAAAAAAAAAAAATCTGCAGGGGTTCCAGGCCACGAGACCACCCAGTCCCCTCTGGGCATTCTACGTAACATAAATGAAATAGTCCTCTTTGTATTTACAGACGCTCTTGATGATGACTCCCATATCTAATGACGAATTTACTATGTCAAGAATACTATCAATTAGCACACCTGATACTTCTTTGAAAAAATTTGTTGGTATTGGGTCAAAGACGCAGGTGGAGGGTTTCAGTTGAGAAATTATTTTATGTAAATCAGGTAAATCTATCCTAGAGAAAGAGTTGAATTTGTTTATAATGGAGTACTGGGGTTTAGGAGGATCCTTAGTGTTGGGGAAATATACTATGTTATTTCTAATATCATTAATTTTTTTGATTGAAAAATACAGCAATAGCCTCACAGGTTTTACTAGAAGTACTTCAGAGGCATTCCTTTGAGTTACCTGGGTTTAGCAGACGATCAATCATCGAGAATAAGACTCTGGGATTACTAGCATTGTTATTTATAATCTTAGAGAAATAGCAACGCCTCTCAAGATGGACCGTGTATTGTATTCTGTTATTTTGACTTTTAATGTTTCATAATGGATAGTTAGTTTAGTCTTCCTCCATTTACGCTCAGCTCTACGGCATGTTCTCTTTAAATCAGACACTCTTTGGGTCTTCCATGGTATAACAATGCTAGAAGATTTTTTAACTGTCATTTCAGGTGCAACTATGTCAACAGCAGCTCTCACTTAAATATTAAATCTTTCCACCTTATTATTTACATTATCTTCGCTATTATAGTTGGCACTATAAAAGGACTGATTGCTTAGAATGTTTGTAAATTTTAAAGTTGTTGATGAGTCAAAGAAGCATTTTTAACAATATGCTTCTCATGAGTGTTTTCTATCATTATTTCTATACTAAAAAGTAAAAGAAAATGGACTGATATACCCGTATCAATAACCTGCTATATATCAACTTTTAGTTCTTTAGTAATTACTAAGTCTAGTGTATGACCTGCTTTATGTGTAGGCTGATTAATGAGCTGTCTCAAATTAAAAGAGTCCAGGAGGTTCATGAATTCCTTTACTTTTAGGTCACACTGATTGTCGATATGAAAATTAAAGTCGCCGACTATTAAGAGTGTGTCATAGTTCATGATTAAAATTGGCATTAAGTCAGAGAATTCCTCAAAGAAAGACGCATTAAATTTAGGAGGTCTATACACGGATAATACTAGAACGTGAGAATCACCATGAATAATAATGGCGAGATACTCAAAGGACTTGAATTTACCAAAATTGAAATCTTTACATTTAAAACCGGCTCGAGTAAATGTTTGCCAAGCCGCCGTTCTTCTTTCCCTGGCGGTCCACACGAGTAAAACTGTATTTTGGAGGCGCAGATTCGATTAAAACAGCTGCGCCATCTGAGCTAAGCCACATTTTACTTAGTGCAATAAAATCAATTTTTCTATCACTAATAAGATCGTTGATAAAAAACGTCTTGTTAGTTAAAGCTCTAACATTTAATAGTGCCATATTTAATGTTTCGGAGGGGCAGAGATGAATACTATGTGCGTTGTTGATATTTGGAACAGGAACTAAGTTATTTTTGTTAGCGCCGCTCTGTGTGTGTTTTTTGTTTAGTCTATAGTCTGTTTTAATAGTTTTAATACATTGTTCATCTAAAGTAGAAATTGCAATTAAATTATTGGTGTTTATGCCGTATTCCCTGTATTTTCTACGTACATTGAGATTGGTTATTAGAGTATTAATGTTGTGCACTTTTATGGAAGATTTTATTAAACAATTATCATGTCCTAGCTCAGCAATAACATTTTGGATGGGGTTAAGAGTAGAGATAGATAGTCAAGATAAACAAATTACCTTAGATATGTTTTCAGAGAGAACCTGGGCGCCGAAACTGTTCGGATGCAGGCCATCTCGCTTGAAGAAACGCAGCCTTTCCAAGAAGATGTTCCAGCTGTTGTTGAATCCGATGTCTTGATTCTTGCAGAAGCCATACAGCCAGTTGTTTAATCCTAGCAGACGACTGTAGTACTCATTTGATCGTCTGATGAGAGGTAGTAGCCCCGAAATGAAGATCTTTGCCGATAGGGTCCTCTCCTTCTTGTCTTTAATTAGTGCTGCGAAGTCAGCCTTGAGAATTTCCGACTGTCGGTGCCTTATATCATTCGGCGTGCAATACAATCGCTCCAACTGCCCTCTCCTTGTGCTTCTCGTAGATTGCCGGCGCACGTCTCATCACATCTCGTACATGAGCACTGGGAAAACAAGAAACAAAAGATTTTCGATTAGGGCATGCGATATTGAGGTTTCTAACAATCGAATCACCTACCACTATTACATCATCAGGGGATGAAGGCAAACTGGGGACGCGGAGAGGGTCAAACCAGTTCTGAGTCGAGATGCTCGCCTGTGCCGATGGAGGTGTTCTAGCCTTGAACCCCCGCCTGCATAGCTGAAATACGCCGAGATCTTTATCGGTGTCGTTGTCGCTCCTATGAGGCGCGGGGTTGAAGTTTGCTTGAGCAGCACAATGCGGGGTTGATGTTATGCCGATTTTAGATGGCAAGGATGGTTTATCCAGCATCCGAGCCTTCAAATCCCTAAGGTATCTTTGTCTGGACAGGAGTTTCTGAATCTGTTTGTCGAATGCCTAGAGTTCTTCTATGATAATGGCAACACGATTCATCTCACTGTCGGCCATTGTCTGCTTCCGCTTCGTGCCCAGACAGACGTCCAGGACACACGTTTAAAAGCACCAAGAATAATATTTAATACATCTTTTAAATAAAGTTCACAAAGCACTGCACACTCCACAATTCTCCAATAAACAATTTCTCAATAAACAATAATAAATCAGTAACAATAACCAATCCTCCACTCCCAGCAGCTCCATCACACTTCCTCCCAACTCGGCTCCCGGAAGTCACCCTTACAGTGGATGCCCCTACACAAGGAGTCAAACCCTCGGGTCACCAGGTGGTTTCTTGATCTTCAACTGTATAAGTATTTGCTTATTCATTGTAAGGGCTCTCTCCATTCCAACGCCAATGCTCTTTCTCGTTCTCACAACCTCTCGGTGCAGAATGCCTGACCCAATGGGTTTGGGCTGAGGGGGGGGCCTTGTCACACACGTGCAATTAGGAGGCAGTTAAAGGGCTTGAGTAACTGTAATACTACGTCAGACCAGGGGGTGGTAGAGTGTGCTAACTGTCTCTCTCTGTCTCTTACAGACCATTCCTGGGAAATCCCGCCAGGTTCCGGCACCTTTGATGACATCATTTCCGGTCCCGAAGACGTCACTTCCAGTTCCGGCATAGATGACTTCACTTCCTCTTCTATCCCTTAAAACCACCATCTTACCTTCACTTAATCAGTTCTGTTTTGAACTTTGTCTGGTAAACAACTCAACTTTTCAAACCTTTTGCAGCCAGTATAATATTACACGGATGGCTGCCCCAAAACCTTTTGACTATCTGGAGTCAGTTTTTACACAGGTGATAAAAGGTCTCTGTAATGTGGTTTAAATTAATTCAAATTAAAAATTGTATTTGACTTAGTTTGATTAAAAAAAGAAACACTAACAGAACTCCGCAAAGGTGTAGCATTTCCTTGCCACCAGTATGCACATAGTCTATGCGTCTCCTGTATACACAAATTGGATTGTGGTATTATAGACACCATTTTATATACAAACATGTGACTAGGAATGTTTCCCTGGCAAAGGCATGGGAAAACAACAAAAAAAAAATGCATAAAACTTAAAAGAAAAAATTAAGAGCTTAATGGTATCACCCTTTGAATTAACAATGGTGTGCACCTGCCAGTTGTCCTTACTTGGGTAAATAACACCACCTCCATAGTCAAGACAGTGCAGCTGCGACTTCATTTCCTTCAAAGGCTGAATAAATCAAGCCTGCCTTCCCTCATTCTCACCACATTCTACAGGAGTACCAACAAGGATGTTTTGACCAGCTGCATCACTGTCTAGTTTAGGAACTGTAGTGTCTTTGACCATAAGCTCCTGAAAAGGATAGTAGGCACAGCCCAAAAGATCACTGAGACGTTTCTGCTCTCCATTAAAGACATCTTTATAAAGTGTTACCTACTCAAAGCCTAGAGGATTGTGAAGAACCCCTTCCACAGCTTTTTTTCTAAAATGTGAGTTCTGCATATAAAGAGCAACTTTGAACAAGATCATTTTAATTTGATGAGTGCTCCATTCTGTTGTAATTTGAGTGCTGTTCTGTAGCAGAGTGTGTGAGGCCTCCTAAAGACCACCTAGAATTGGCCTCACCTCAGACTGTCCGATGTACACAGGGAGGATCTGACCTACTTAGGCCCAAATTAAGGAAATGAGATCCAAAGTTCTAATCAAACTCTTATTATGTCTAAAAATGTATGAAATCCCTAAAAAATGCCCTTCTAGGGAAAGGAACTATAAAAATCATTGACTAGAAATGTTAATTCCAGAGCAGAGAATGGAAATTTTTATTTAGAAACTCACAAAATAAACAAAAATGGAAAAAGCAGAAAAAAGTTTTAAAAAAAGTTGCCCAAAAGGCAACCCTAGGCAATGAAGTCCCAATATACAACGCATATATCAAAAATAAAGAACAGAAGCAAATAAGCAAATATTCCAAGAAAGTAGAAAATCCAATGCTTACAGTAAGTGCACTTAGTAGAACTTCAGTGGACCACTGGAGAATCCCTTAGCTTTGATACATAAAGGCTGAGGGTGGTTCTTCAGTGGTGACATCAGGATCAGGGTGCCCCTGTCACTTGGGGCTCCACCCACAAATTGTAAGGGACTTAGTAAAGCCATTCATTTTACTAAGATCGTAAACAATAAACACCTTTAACAGGGTAGTTTGTCTTTAAAGAATAATAAACAAAACCAACAGAAACATGAAAAATAATGATTCAAAGTTAACAAAAACAACAAAAAACAGACAATAAATATAAAGTCAGGGAATAATCCCTGACTGTAGTATAACAGAAAGCTGTGGATTCTTTTGTGGCTTTCGGTCTGCTAGGCCTGTTCCTTTCAGAACCTCGAAGTTAATTTTTGATGGAGTAGGTAACTGTGCTTACTGATACCTTGGCTTTCTCTGCATTTTTTCTAAAGGAAGGACCTACCGTTTTAGGGTTATAATGGTTTCTCTGCCTTTGTTAGTTGCTTTTTTCATACCATTATAATAGCAGTATACATTTTGTTATTACCCAGGTGATGCTTCAGAGGGTATAGCAACACAGAACTTTCTAACACTGCCTTTATACAGACAGAGTTTTTATAAGTAATCAACAAAGTTGGGACGCTTGCAGCAGTCATTTGCATCAACTTACAAGGTTTAATATAATTAAGCTGTTAACCCATTAATTATTCACTAAAAAAAGTATTATTGTATTGCTCTGAAAATTAGATTATTTTTCAACTTTCAGTAACTTTTGTTAACCTCTGGAAGCTTACCACTTACCTTTGTACTATTTCCTGCATAAATTCCAATAAAAACTGGAAAAATGGAGATGTCTTATAACATTTGACTGGTAACGTATATGTAATTTATTTATTTTTCAAGATGTTTCTCAAAGGCTCATCAATGCTCTGACCACTCGCTTGTGACCTCTAGAGTAAAGACTAATTGCTCACATTCACTTACTTCTCTTAAAAAATTGAGTCAATTCCTATAGGAATTCTATAGATGTGCAGACCTCTAATCCAAAGCATTTGCTTCCTCTGTTTGCTTGTGGCTGCATTGCATGCATTGTACTTCCAGGTGAGCATTTATTGGTTGTCATTTCTCACAAAAACACCAAGTCTGCCCCTATGACATCAAACAAAATCAAACTTGTTTGATTTAGTCAGGGCAACTAACTGGTTGGACTGAGTAGCTAGGGATGTCAGTCTATACGGATGGCAGTCACAGGAGCCTGCCTTGACTGCCTTCAGCTTTCTAAGATCACAAAAATTAATCAACCAGCGTGACCAATTTGGTGGTGGGTCAGTGGTGGTCTGGGAGGCATATACTTGGAGGGTCGCACAGACTTCCAAGTGCTAGGCAATGGTACCCTGACTGCTGTTAGGTACCGGGATGAAATCTTCAGAGCCATTGTCAGACTTTACACTGGTGCAGTGGGACCTGGGTTACTCTTGGTGCAGAACATTGCTAGATGATGTTGGAGGCTGCATAATGTTCATCATGTCCGTCACTGTCACATGTGCTCAGTGTGAACCTGCACTCATCTGAGAAGAGAATGGGGTGTCAATGGCAGAGCTGCCAATTGTAGTATTCTCTGGTGAATGCCAATCAAGCTGCAGAGTGATGAGCTGTTAGCACAGGTCCCACTAGAGGATGTTGGATTCATGTTTTCAGTTTAGTGAGAAACATGAACATCAGTAGCCAGCTGGAGGTAATTTTGTAGGGCTCTGGCAGTGCTCCTCCTATTCCTTGCACAAAGAAGCAGATATCTGTCCTGCTGCTGGGTTGAAGCCCTTCTATGGCCCTGTCCAGCACACTGTATGTAATGGCCCATGTCCTGGTATCTCTTCCATGTTCTTGAGACTGTGCTGGGAGACACAGCTTAAACTTCTTGCCACAGCATGTATGGATGTGCCATTCTGGAGGAGCTGCATTACCTGTGCAACCTGAATCAACTGCAGGTACCGTCTCATGCTACCAGTCGTGACAAGGACATTACAAAAAATGCAAAGCTAGAGAAGAAACAGTCAGGAAGGATAAGAAGAGAGCAACTGTCTGTGACCACCACCTGCAAAACCATTCCCTTTATTGGGGCTCTGTTGCTGTTGCCTCTCCAGTGCACCTGTTGTCACTTTCATTTGCACCAAAGCAGGTGAAGTTGATTCACAATCGCTTATGCTTCCTAACTGGACAGACTGATATCCCTGAAGCTTAATTGACTTAGTGTTAGACTGTGATGATTAAGTGATCCCTTCATTTTTTGAGTCGACTATATTGCCTTACAAGTTGTATTTTAGTGTCTCTCAGTGGCACTTTCATTGAAATTAGGCAGTGTGGTGGAGTGGTAAAGGCTTTGGACCTTAAACCCTAAGGTTGTGGGTTCAAATCCCACATGTGACCATAAGCAAGTCACTTGACCTGCCTGCGCTCCATCTGGACAACCAAAAGCAATGTAACCACCTTTATTATAAATGTTCTAAGATGCCTTGGATAAAGGTGTCAGCCAAATAAGTAAATGTAAATTATGGAAGCAATTTATGATGAAGTAAACATCTCTTAAAGCAGATTGACATTTCTTTTGAGATCATACTTCAGGAGTATCTGCATTTTGACACATGTCAAACTAATTGTGTTCTAAGGGGAATTCTATTTCGAAAACATATATTTGGGGGAAGGGATGCTGTCTGAAACATGAATGTTAGTTAGCAGTATTATCAATCAATCAGCCAATACCTTCATTTTTCTAATTATGTATTGTTAGTGATTTTTGTTTGTATTCCATCTGACTGATTATTGATTGTAACTACAGAACAAGTGAACAGTGTCAAAAAATGTATTTATACATATTTCATTGGGTGTCATGTCCTTCTCACATGGTAAAAGTGTTCCCACAACAATCTTTAAAGTAATTTTGTCAGGATTCATAAACAATTGTAGAAATAGAAGAATATTGTGCAAAAATGGAAAAGTATGAAACCACAGATATATTATTATGACATGACTGATCTTCACTGGGCTTTAGTACAAATCTTGAACTCTCATTTTTAAGGAGAACATTTTGAGAATAAAAAGAAGCTAGTACAGGCCCTGCTGAGCACAAAGTATCTCAATGAAATTCAGGAAGTAGATTTTGTGATAAGCCACAGGAATACTTTATGGGAAGCATAACTAGTGGACATTGTAAAGTGTAATTCAGTAGTTCCAGCTTTGGGTAACGATAGGTGGACCTTTTACCTGCGAAGTCCAGGTTCTACAGATATGTCTCAAGAATACCAAGAACCAAGAAATACCAAGAAACAAACAAAGTGGCTTCAATCAAGAAAAAACAATGCCAGACATGTTAATAACACGAAAGCTCCAGAATAATTTTAAGTGTATTGTTAACAGGGCTAATGAAAAGCACATTACATTAGGAGGAATTCTCCATCTCATGTCAGACCTTGATCTCAGAAGTGTGGCTTTTGAAAAGAATGAGTGGGGAAAGGTGAAAGAACTGTTGGACTCATAGATAAAGGAACTCTAAATACAAGATTCGCATCTAGCTATGGTCTTAGACACATTCAGCTCCACACCTTATGGCACACATTCTTTGCATTGCACATTTTTCTCCTTCTCTTCACATAACCAAAAAAAAAATCTTTGATTGTTAGTTAGAACCAGTAGATCTATCCAAACTACTATATCTGAACAAAAGTTGAAACAGACTGATTAACAGAGGCGCTTGAATATCATAACTGAACATTAAGTTTTCTTTTGTTGGGTTTCCTAACAGTAAATTGAGTAATTGGAGTGTTCCTCCCTGCAGCGCCTTCTAGTGGCCCCTGTGGTATCCAGCAGGGCTGTGGATGAAAACTCCATTGTCCATAATTCCCTACTGGCTGCAGGGAGGGCTCCACCTGGCGGCCTGGGGGTATTGGCTGGGAAGACTGGCCAACCATAGTCCACACCTGTTAGTAAGGGAAAAGTAAATGTGCTTAAGAACACTGACACCTCTCTAGCAGAATCCAATTTCTGACTGCACGTCTTAACAAACAGCAAAAGTTAACACTACTATGTAACTGAAATTCTAAACATGCCATACCAGAATATAGTTGTAGCATTTTAACATGAAGAATATATAATGACAACACTATTCTCTAAACACTGTTTGCTGTTGTTATACCATGTAGTGATACATAGTCAAAATGACAGTAGGATATATAAATTAATCAAACTTGTGCTACTGAGCTCTTGAATGGATAACAGCAATTTTAAGTTTTTATTTTGTTAGCGTCAAGTCTTTTGTTCAACTTTTTTGCTCTCTTCCTGTCTTTTCATAGTTATTTTACGTAGTTGTTTAACGCACAAGTAGAAATGGAGAGTGTAACCTGGAAAGTTTAGACGTGCATGAACTGGAGGAAATCGGGTATTTTTTGAAAGAACCCCTGTGTGAGTGTAGACGTTTCAAAAGCAGATTTCACCACTATTCACTTCAAACATTTTAATTAGTCTCCCCCAGACTTGTATACTCATCCTGAGAATCATCCCATGCCTCATGAGATTAACCCATTTATGCCTAAGATTGAAATTTTTGAATTTGTGCATGAAATTCACATATGTTGCATAGAAAAATATAAGGAACAAGAATTTGAAGAGAAAAAAATTTTATTACATTCCATTGTTGAGTTATGTGGCGTTCCAAAATTGAAACACTAGGCAAATCCACTTCTTACATTATACGTAACATATAAAATTACCTGACTGTTGTTCCAATAATGGAACACGAGGCATTAATGGGTTAAGAATTGTAGGTCTTATAAATACATTTTTCCACTACCCCAAGTCATGAGTATCATGTGGCATTTGTGGTTTTTCAAATGCTAGTTGTGCCTTTATGGGTCCACTATAATTGTGTGGTGCTTTTTGTTAAAGCAGTAATAGTAGAAGGAATTTCATTGAAATTCCAGAGAAACCAACCATAGCAATTTGCAAACACTATCAATCCCTGGGCATGCTTCAAAGAATTTTGTTTCTTCAAATCCAAAATGTTTTTTAAAGTTTTAATTAGCCATATTTAAGCCTTAAAGAGAAATTTGATAGCCTAAGGACATTACTGACGTTCTAGGAAATTCAATCTTTTTCTAGTCTGTGAACAAATTGTTGCTCTGACTGAGCAATACTTTTCTCAAATGAGAGATGTAAGACTTAAAATTCTTAGAAAAAGTCAATATTGAATCAATCAAAACAAGTACTGTAATGCCTAAGAAATCACAAAAACAGCATTTCCAAAATGTTGAAAAATAGCAGGAGCATTAGCTAGTATGTAACTCTGAAAAAGTCCAGCATCCAGCAGCAGTGCCCAGGCATAAAGGTGTCCAACATCCAAAAGAAGGCAGCAATGTCAGATGAACAGTGCAAACTAAAAGCACAAAGAAAGACAGTTGAAAGGGCTAGAGTGTCCAGTGACAAAAGGCAAAAAGAACCGCAAACAACGATGGCTTTAATGGCTAGAATATCTGATGAACAGAGGCAACAAGATTTACAAAAAAGAGGCATATAAGAGCTAGCATATCTGGTGAACAGAGGTTTGTAAGTGTTCAGTGTGATCAACATAAATGGACTTACTATTGCTCAAGTATGCCTGTTTTTAGAAATAGGCATTTTGCTAAGCTAGTAGGAAGATAATTTTTGTTCCCATTAGTGATATTGAACACTATTTTTCACTTGTCACTTTGATGAATACACATGAGATTATATGCCCTCCCCAAGTCTAATTTAGTAAAAATTCTTGACTCAGTTATCTGGTTATGAAAAGATGTAATTATTCTTTTATTAAGTTAACTGTAATCAATACAGACCATGAGTGAACTATCTTTCTTTTGTAGAAAGAGAAACCTTGCTCCAATGGGACCTTTAGATGGCCCTTATAAAACAGTTTTCATGTTTTTCTTGATATAATTCGCCATAGCTAATTTAGATAACCAAGGGTATCCTAATAGTAGCCAGTAATATTCACATTGTATCATAAAGAGTGATAAAACTTATTTATGTAAACATCCAATATGCATGGACAATGATGAAGTAATTCTGTGTATAATCTCCATCTATTGAGTACGTTTTTAGTTTTTCGTGAAGGGAAGTGATAGATACCTGTATCTATTTCAAAAGACTTGACAGCAACCCCAGGACCAAGTGAAATCAGGAAGCGTACATGTTCTTACAAAACTAAACACATAGATAAATACTAAAGAAATTACAGTTGTTTATTATTATCCATCTTATTCACTTTAGTTGTCCCAGACACTTAACTACATGTGCACTGAATTCCCACAATAAAAACAAATTAACTCTACTATTCTTCCATGTCTTTCTTGCAAGCTTATGTCTGTTTTAACTACTACCACAAGCATAAGAGCATCTTTTGTTACCACTGGATATCTGAGAACTACTGGTTTGATAAACAGTTGTTCTTCTCATTTACATTTGTAAGACAAGCTGGACATTACCCATTCTGCTAGGCTTTAGTGGCAAACCAGAGCTGTTTAGATAGCAGATTTAACAGGGATATAGATATCCAGCTGCGCCTAACCTCCACTTCCATTCCAATGTATGTGGCTGATCTCTTGATACCAGGGCTAAGCCTGTACTTAATCTGATAACAAATGTGTAAATCAGAGATGAACTGACTTCTTTGCAGAGACCCTTTCAGACCAAAATCACCAAATGGACTTGAATCCTGATAAAAACCTATAATTCAATTAATGACAACTGTGATGGACAAAATAATGTGCCTATGAACAGGCCCTGATCTTTAATTGGAAGTTAATTTAATGCAATTGCAAGAGGTTATTAATTTGTTCAAAAACCAGCAGCCCTCATCTCATTGGACACTCTGCACTCACACTGTCCAAAATGACTTCTGTGCACCCTCTGAAACCTGCTCTCTGAAACTAAAAAGCTGATGAGCCCCTCTTTCATTGAAGAGCTGAAAGCTCACAATTTCTTCTGTTTACGAACTGAAAAGCATAGAACCAGCCTGCTAAACCAAGCACTGTGCATTGGGCTGAGAAGTCTGAGAATCAGCTACTGCTTGAAGAATGAAACTTCGGGTCTTATAAATACATTTTTCTCCTACCCCAAGTCATGAGTATCATGTGGCATTTGTGGTTTTTTAAATGCTAGCTGTGCCCTTATGGGTCCAACTGTAATTGTTGTGTGGTGTTTTTTGTTAGAGCAGTAATAGTAGAAGGAATTTCAGTGAAATTCCAGAAAAGCCATCCACAGCAAGTTGCAAATACTATTAATCCCTGGGCATGCTTCAAAGAATTTTTTTCCTTCAAATCCAAAATGTTTTTTAAAGTTTTAATTAGCCATATTTAAGCCTTAAAGAGAAATTTGATAGCCTAAGGTCATTACTGAAGTTCTAGGAAATTCAGTCTTTTTTAGTCTGTGAACAAATTGTTGCTCTGATTGAGCAATACTTTTTTCAAATGTGAGATGTGAGACTTAAAATTCTTAGAAAAAGTTCTTATTGAACCAATAGAAACAAGTACTGTATTGCCTAACAAATCACACTCTGGGCACTCTGCTTTCGCACTGTCCAAAATTACTTCGGTGCACCCTCTGAACCTGCTCTCTGAAACTAAAAAGCTAATGAGACCCTCTTTCATTGAAGAGCTGAAAGCTCACAATCTGTTCAGTTTGTGAACTGAAAAGCTTAGAACCAGCCTGCCAAACCAAGCACTGGGCTGAGAAGACTGAGAAGCAGCTACTGCTTGAAGAAGGAACTTCAGCATTTACATTCTTGAGCTAATGCTTTTCCCAATGAAGTTGCAGATGACACAGCAAAGTGCCTAATTGAGGGAAGCACTGCACACTATAGACAAAGGACCACATCGCAAAGAGAAAGAGTGCACTCCAACAAAAGAAGAATCCTTCACTTGAACCCAGAGCAGCAACAGGACTAACAACTCCACACAACATCGAACGTAATATTTAAAGACTTTGTATTGTAAAACTATCTATGCCAAGATAAATTACAACTCTAAATCTATACTAATAAAAGGCAAAGCCCTCACTCACTCACTCACTCACTCACTCACTCACTGACTCATCACTAATTCTCCAACTTCCCGTGTGGGTGGAAGGCTAAAATTTGGCAGGTTCATTCCTTACAGCTTCCTTACAAAAGTTGGGCAGGTTTTATATCGAAATTCTACGCGTAATGGTCATAACTGGAAGCAGTTTTTCTCCATTTACTGTAATGGAGATGAGCTTCAACGCCGTGGGGGCGGAGTTTCGTGTGACATCATCACGCCTCCCACGTAATCACGCAGTACATAGAAAACCAGGAAGACCTCAAAAAAGCGCTGAAGAAAACATGCATTATATAATTGAGAAGGCAGCGAAACAATAAGAAGCGAGCGAGTGACATATACAACCATATTCATGAGTTCTGCTACTGAAACAAAGCACGATGTAAACCTACACTTTAAATTAAGTTCATAGACAGGCTGCCGCTGGCGTTTGTAATTTAGTGCCTGCCCATATAAGGCCATCCGTCAGCGGCAATCCAATAGCAAACTGCCACGGGTAAATATTCACGGGTGAAGGACTGTGCTTATGGAGAGGAAGATGAGATGGTCAGGGTGGTGTTTGACACAAACTCAGCGAAACTGCGAGAGAAAGTTTTAAGTGCCAGGACTAAGGTAACATTAAATACAGCCATGGACATAGCACAAGATGGCACCAGCACAGCTGGGAAACTTCGATGCATGTACACCAAGTGGGTCACGTGAACTGACGCAGTGCACAGATAAAAAGCAACAGTTCCAAAGAGCTGAACAAAACCAAATTACACAATTGAAAAGGCAGCAAAAAATATGAAGCGTCTAATACATACAAGCATATTCATAAATCCAACTACTGCGGAAACAAAGCACACGTTGGAAAAAGTCAATGTCCCGCTAAAGGAAGACAGTGTAAAAAAAACCTGTGCATGCAGTGTGTCAGGTCTCAGATAAAGAAGAAGACGAGCTGTTTATTGATGCAGTAAGAAACGAATCGATGAATGAAACCTGTCATCTTTACAACGATTGACAAACGCGGAATGTAACTTGAACACAACACATCCTCCAAATACGAACCTGATTGAAAGAAATAATGATAATCAAATCCTTGATGACAGCAACACTCAGTAACACTCACAAAACAAATACTGTATATTGACAGTCATGTTACGTTATTTTTAAAATGTTCCCTTTTCTTTTTCTAGCTTTTTTAACACACTACTTCTCCGCTGCGATACGCGGGTATATACACTCACCTAAAGGATTATTAGGAACACCATACCAATACGGTGTTTGAACCCCTTTCGCCTTCAGAACTGCCTTAATTCTACGTGGCATTGATTCAACAAGGTGCTGAAAGCATTCTTTAGAAATGTTGGCCCATATTGATAGGATAGCATCTTGCAGTTGATGGAGATTTGTGGGATGCACATCCAGGACACGAAGCTCCCGTTCCACCACATCCCAAAGATGCTCTTCTGGGTTGAGATCTGGTGACTGTGGGGGCCATTTTAGTACAGTGAACTCATTGTCATGTTCAAGAAACCAATTTAAAATGATTCAAGCTTTGTAACATGGTGCATTATCCTGCTGGAAGTAGCCATCAGAGGATGGGTACATGGTGGTCATGAAGGGATGGACATGGTCAGAAACAATGCTCAGGTAGCCCGTGGTATTTAAACAATGCCCAATTGGCACTAAGGGGCCTAAAGTGTGCCAAGAAAACATCCCCCACACCATTACACCACCACCACCAGCCTGCACAGTGGTAACAAGGCATGATGGATCCATGTTCTCATTCTGTTTACGCCAAATTATGACTCTACCATTTGAATGTCTCAACAGAAATCGAGACTCATCAGACCAGGCAACATTTTTCCAGTCTTCAACTGTCCAATTTTGGTGAGCTTGTGCAAATTGTATCCTCTTTTGCCTATTTGTAGTGGAGATGAGTGGTACCCGGTGGGGTCTTCTGCTGTTGTAGCCTATCCGCCTCAAGGTTGTGCGTGTTGTGGCTTCACAAATGCTTTGCTGCGTACCTCGGTTGTAACGAGTGGTTATTTCAGTCAAAGTTGCTCTTCTATCTGCTTGAATCAATCGGCCCATTCTCCTCTGACCTCTAGCATCAACAAGGCATTTTCGCCCACAGGACTGCCGCATAATGGATGTTTTTCCCTTTTCACACCATTCTTTGTAAACCCTAGAAATGGTTGTGCGTGAAAATCCCAGTAACTGAGCAGAATCTGAAATACTTAGACTGGCCCGTCTGGCACCAACAACCATGCCACGCTCAAAATTGTTTAAATCACCTTTCTTTCCCATTCTGACATTCAGTTTGGAGTTCAGGAGATTGTCTTGACCAGGACCACACCCCTAAATGCATTGAAGCAACTGCCATGTGATTGGTTGATTAGATAATTGCATTAATGAGAAATTGAACAGGTGTTCCTAATAATCCTTTAGGTGAGTGTATATGTATATATATATCACGATCTACATACTCGAATAATGGATACTTCATTCGCCATCAATGATTGTTTTGGTAAAGCCATACTCAGTGTATTCATTAGATGAACGGTAAAAAAGTAAGAGCGAGGGGAGGATGACTTATTGAGGCATGCAGGCTGTAGTGCGCCAACTCTATCTGAATTGCGCGATCACATTTGAAAAATATATCTTTTCAAGTTCTATTTAGTCCATATGTGTCAAACTCAAGGGCCGTGGGCCACATCCGCCCGGCGTAATTATATCCGCCCGAGATCATTTTATATACTGTATTATTGTTATTAATGGCCCGGTATATGAAGCGCTGGTAACACAATAAACTACAGATCCCATAATGCAGCGCTTCAGCTGCCTTGCCGAACACTTACCGCATAAATCAAGTGTAGCTTATGATGCTGCAAGTTATTGCGAAGCTAGCTCACACGATGCTGAAGAGAAAAGTTGATTCTGAAAATAGAGCCTTTAAAAACCGATGGGAGGCTGAGTATATGTTTACTGAACCCGTGTGTCTCATTTGTGGAGCTAATGTGGCTGTAATTACAGAATTTAATCTAAGACGGCACTATGAGACAAAACATCAGGGTAACCTGAATGCAATGCAGAAGATACAGAAAGCAGAAGAATTAAATAAGAATCTGACACTTCAGCGGACGTTTTTACCCGTGCACAATCACAAAGTGATTTCAAGTGAAGCTGCTTTTATGGGAGACACAAATGCACCAGTGCAATTTGCCCCACTTTCCCTGTTGCCAAGTAATGTTAAACCAAGTCGTCACTACGGTGTTCCCAAATACGCACTTTGCTGATAAACTGAGCGCACTGAGTTTGCACGGCGCTTTGGTGACTTTGAAGAACAAAAAAAGTCCGTCTAC
Organism: Polypterus senegalus; assembly: GCF_016835505.1. Lineage (NCBI taxonomy): Eukaryota > Metazoa > Chordata > Cladistia > Polypteriformes > Polypteridae > Polypterus > Polypterus senegalus. The sequence goes on along the minus strand of NC_053170.1, from coordinate 68,412,027 downwards.
ATGCGGCTCGAACCTTGTGCATGTTTGGTACCACATATCTGTGTGAGAAGCTCTTCTCAGTGATAAAGACTAACAAAACAGCACACAGGAGTCGCCTCACTGATGAGCACCTGCAATCCATCCTGAGAATCTCCACAACACAGAACCTCACACCAAACAGAAACAAACTTGTTGCCAAAAAGATGCCAGGCGTCCAGCTCTTAAAAAACATATGAGCAAAGACAACTGAATGATTTGATTTGTTATTGCTGAAAGGAACACATTTTATTTATATTTCTAGGTTTTGTTATGCAGCATGTTCATATTTGAATTTGTATAATTTTGACAGGATATATTTTTATGGAGAGCAAAATCTTTTGGGATATTTAAAATCTAAGTTTATTTTTTATATAAAATTACATAAGAGAAAAGAAATTTGAATGTTTGTTCTTTTAACGCTTACTTTATTTCTAACTTGTATAATTTAGACAGGATATATTTTTATGGAGAGCAAAATATTATAAGTTGTTTAAGGTTTGAGTTGATTTATTCACGAATAATATTCCTGTCTGTTTTTACCATTCCTACCAAAGATATTTCTGTCGACTAAATAAAAATTCCTTCTATTTAAAATTTAAATAGAACTTGAACAAATACGATAGTTCATAATATCCACGCAGACTTGCACGTAAGAGCGGAGTTATCCGTTTTAACAAGCAGCGTATTGCACTGATACGAAATAGCTGTGTGTGTATATATGTAGATATGTATGTATATGTATATATGTTTATATATGTGTGTGTGTGTATGTATATATATATATATATATGTATTTGTGTGTATATATGTAGATATATATGTATGTATATATGTGTGTGTGTATATTTATGTGTATATGTATAGATATGTATATATATATATGTTTATGTGTGTGTGTGTGTGTGTGTGTGTGTGTGTGTGTGTGTAAATATATATATATATATATATAACAGCAACACTCATCACTCACAACAGTGACAAAACAATTACATTGACAATCATGTTACGTTATTTTCAAAATGTTTCCTTTTCTTTTTCATTGCTTCTTTAACACACTTCTCTGCCATGGCGGGTATTTTGCTAGTAAGCAATAAACAGCCATTCTCTCTGTGTTATATGTTTGTCTGTCTGTGTCCTGTCTTATATGTCAACATATATTCAGGTATCATATTTCTGTAATCCTTGTGTTTATCAATAAATTGTATTATTCTGTTTCATAAAACAGTTGTGCTTCAGTTACTTTGATATAAGTCTAACAGCTGGATAAAGAGCTGGTCAAGATGAAGGCATAGTATTGCACTAGTAAAGTCATGAGAGGTGACTTCTGGGGGTGTGGCCTAGCAACCAGGACTAATGACCTAGCAACTGTGACACAAAAAAGGCAATGACCATAGGTAAAACAAAATGGTGTTCCTGGAATTCTACACATAATGTGAAAATAAAGCAACAACTCTCAACATAGCTTATTCATAGAAAATAATGTCACCATTTGATTTCCCATACTTCAAAACTGAAATAAAAATGACAATAGAATAAAGAAAAGTGTAATTAAAAAAAGCTAACCTAATGCATAGATGATTTCTGTCAAAAGGAGACTTGAGTGGCTTTCCAAAAAGAAGTGACATAATAAAAGCTACCCTTGATTTATCAGTTTGATAAGTGTAGGTCTGTTGCCCAAATATGAGTCTGCACTGATTTAGAAATCTAATACAGCTTCCAACTTCTGCTAATCTTTCAGAAAGTGAAATACTCACTTTTTTAATTACAGCTGCTGTTTGAAGGAGACTACCACTAATTGTGTGCATTTGTTCTTGTTAAGAACTAAATCTGAATAAAAGCTACTGCACAATAATAGATAATTGTGCTGTGTAGGAAGCTATTTTGGATTGTGCTGCAGATGCCTAATTTCCCCAGAAACTCATTTGTTTGTATCCTAAAGCTAGGAAACCTGCAGTAGCACAATGACATCTTAAATAGAGGCAGCTTATGATGTCACAGTCCCACCTGCATGATGTCACATGCCTCACCCTTGTGACTGGCAACTTCCATCAGAACTATTAACCATATGACAGCACTTATAAAAACAAGATAATGGTGTTGTGAAGACACAAAATCATAATGTAAAATACAATACGAAAATGGTGTTGTGATGACTCAAAGTATAATGTGAAATACATTTTATTATGTGGAATGCAATCAAATAAATAAAAATACAAAATTGTAAAGGAAAGAAAAGAACTTGACTGATCTGCTTACAGTAGATTACAAAAAAGCCATGGTCCTGTGAATCTTTCTTCAGATATATTAGCAGCTTTTGTTTTGCTTTACATTATGTAATACTTTATCTTCAAATACACCATTCCTACTAACATGATCGCATTTCCTTCCTGTTAGTTACATTAACAAAGAAGAACAACAAATGTTGATAACAAAAAGGTAATATACCATAGGCTGTGGCCTGTAGGGGGCACTACCAAGCCCCAAACTTGAGGTGTACCAATGGGAATTCCAACAGAAGGATGATGCCATCCTGTATAAAGGTGGAATACATGGACCCAGGAAGTTGTCTCTCTTTGACTTTCAGTTATTATGGCCTCTGTGCCAAGAAAGGTACCAGAAACGAATCCAGCTGGGATGCCCGTCCATCCACGTCCTTTCATAATAATAGCATCCAGGCCGGACAAGGATTAATTTCAGCTGGGACGCCAGCCAACCTGTGTCTTCTATGTCATTGCATATCTAATTTATTTCTAAGATGTGTACCAAAATGCTGGTCTTGACATGAGGTGTCTCAAGTGAGAAGCTGAAACTATTTGGTTCAATTGTTTTCCAGAATCCAGTGAACAATAAAAAAGTACAAGTTGAGCACTTGCCAAAGTGTAAAGTCAGATATTGTGTGTTTCATCAGTGAAGCCAACCAAGAACTTCTGCCTTTCAGAGAAGCAAAATGCTAAATGTGCCATGATTGCTAGTAGTATTTATAGGTTATGGAGAAACACTTAATAATGTATCACAACAAATATTTACTCCCTTTCAAATTAAGTTACATGAAAGGCAGGTAATACTCTAAAGATATTTTTAAGCTATATTTATACTAAAAGCGGGCATTCGATGTATACTGACTATAAGGGATGAAATAACCATGAAATAGGCATCAAATAATTATTTTATGCAGCATTTTAGAACTCTTCATCTACTGACTTCCAGTCAATTATCCTAACAAACAAATTTGTTTACTGTATAATATAATAACCTTATTCAAATTTGTATTTCCCTTGCTGAATTTTAATTCTTTCTTTTCTAACAAGAGAAAATTAAATGTACGCTGTCTTTTTTTTCTTTCTTCAAAACCATCAAGAAAACTCATTTGCTATGCTTGTGATGGTCACTGTGAAGGCACTCATTTTCGTGATCCAGACCAGTACTTCTGGTCAGTACTTTGTGATGTATGCAAAGACTCAAGCAGCTACATTTGTATGTGATTCTCCTTTCTATTTTTAGTGTCTTGTGCTTTTACTACAGTGCACTTCTTGTACGTTGACAAGCTCCAGTGCTATGATGAATGATCCTTAATCAGTGGCTACAAAGAAGTTATTTTCTTATGGGGTCTCATTTTGTTACAATAGTATTTGGTGCTTAGTCCAGTGCTGGTTAGGAATGTCCTCTTCGTTTTAATATTCATCTACTGCAGCAATCAGCTTATTCTAGCAGACAGGCAGGAAGGCAGGCAGGGGAATTTCTATTTATACAAATGAGGTGATAGGCTCCTCTGTCATTAATAATTGATACAATACAAGCTCTCTCTCTCTCTGTACCTTCTCCCTCATTACTCCAAGTCTGAAGAGTGAATCTGCAGTGGCTGTTGCTTGAAATTTTGCCTTTGCCACACTTTTCTACCCAATCGGTAATACAGCAGCAGCAAATCTCAACCTGTGTCATAACCTGGCTGACATGCAATGGTCTAGAACTACTGGTGCAGAAAGACAATATGTGGTTTTCATTTTCTGAACCTTCCTGTTTTAAATATTAACACACTAGAGAATGATACATTTTCAAAAAAAAGAAGATAATCTCAAACATACAAGTAAATATACTTTTTTATTTTAGGTTATATATAAAGTGGTATTTTTGAATTGAAAATATAGGCTGTAATGATTTTTAAACGGAAGGACACAAACAAACAAATCCTTGTCATAACCATATATGCCATATGCCATTTTTCAGAAGAGAGGCTTGGTAATTAGTGTTTTCATTTATTTAAACATGACTGCACACATTGTCTGTCAATTTTAAGGCCAAAAATATAAAAATTTCACAGGACGAGTTCTATGGTGCACTGGAGTCGAGAAAATTAAAACACTTGTTGGGGTATCCATTGGCTACAGATATACTGTATTGCCCCAGAAGTAAACAGTTCCTTGACAGAGGCTGTTGAGTCTGATGTTAAAAATATATCATGATGTGAAATTATGAGACAGGGGAAAAGGGTGAGACAATTCTATTATATATCTATATAGTGACGTGATTAACTGTGTTGCACCTGACAGACGTTCACAGGCTTCAGGAAAACCAACATTATTTCCATCAAAACAGCCACAGTCAGGGTCTTTCTACAAATGGGAGCTACCATTTTAATACACACAAACACAACAAACAAGCAATAATGGTGTCAGGCTAGTGGCCGGGTTAGACTGTTCCCTGCATCAATCATCGGCCGACTGGCACATTATGCAGTGAGGCTACGAACTTGCGGTTGCCTCTGTGATGGGCAAGCAATCCCTGCCTGTGTTGATCTAGTTTCAGTACACCATGCAGTTGGAGGAATTTCAGAGTCTCAAAACTCTCACTCTCTCTATATGTATATATATTGTCACAAACTCGAACAAGAGGGGCAGCCACCTGTATATTGTTTTCCTGGCTGCATCCGGAACCAGAAAGGTCTTCATCCATAGGTTCGGACCCGAAAGCGACAGCAACAGGGCCAGGCAGAATTTCCCGCGAATGGTCTGCAGAAAAGCGAGAAAGAGAATCAGTGCACTTTGCCACATCCCGGTCTGATTAGGAATTGCCCTCATTCAAGCCCTTTAGCTGCCTCCCATGTGCATGTGTGTGACAATATATATATATATATATATATATATATATATATATATATATATATATATATATATATATATATATATATACACACCTGAAGGAATGATGTCCAATGAAGCATACGTGTTTTGCGGCAGCATTACTGACTGGAGTACAAAAAAAAAAAATTGTGAAATGTGGAGCTGGAGTTCAGTAGTAGCGTTGTCAAAATTCCAAAATTTCAAGTTTCGATATAAGTTTTCAAATTATTAAAGTTCAATACCATCTTTGATGCCCAATACATTAAATAATATAACTAAAAAATTATTCTAATAAATTGCAATTCTGTATGCATTAAAATCTTTAAATTGATGAAAAGAAATTTCAATAATTGAATGTAAATAGTAAAGTTCTGTCAACAAGTTTAAAACTGCTCAGCAAGCTTTTTACATTGATGAAAACAAATACTGTTACTGAGGATGTACAATAAAATGTACATTGAATAAATAGTGAAATCTTTTGTAAACTATACACATAAAAATATTAAATCAACTTTTAAACATTCAGGTAAAAATAACATTAGTATGGTCTTATGTAAACAGTAAATAAACTTTACATTACATTACTCACAAAAGTAACACACAAACAGACCACTAACACACTTACAGGGCATGCATAACTACAAACAGTGCACAATGCATTTTTTTGAAAATAGGTCATGATGTCTTTGTAAGTCCCAAGTTTTTTACAAGGAAGATTAGCAAGTCAGCTGTGAGGCATGCTCTTGCTGAGGTGCACATGACCCCCAACGTACTAAATAAACAAAGTGAAGCATAGTTGGAAGATGCAGTGCATACAGTAAATACATAATTCAAACTGAACAAGATGAAGTAGGTTTTTTTAAGTTGTCTTCCACCATGCCAGTGCATCCTTTTCTGCACTGACTTCAGGCATCTTTTCATACATTTTGAACTAATTTGTGAGATCTGCACCTTCAAATGATGATGATGATGGAACATGCTCACTGTGGCTCTTCTTTTCCCCCTCTATGTTTGTTAACGGTTCCATCAGATCAGTTTTGTTGGTTGTTTGGTGTTTGAAAAGGGTGTTTGCTAAATTTGGCTTTGTATTTGAAATAAATAAACACTGTTTATGAGCTTTTGCTTGACTTCATCTCTTAAGGCAATAAAACTGTTTAATCCTCGGGCCAAGAAATATAAATGTACAGTATTAACAATCAGCTAAGAATACCTGTCCTCACACCTTTGTCTCTGATCTTTTCTGATATTTCATATAAGCCATTGTTCCAAGTTGCCATCACTCTACTCGGTTGTTAAATCAGGAAACATCTTCCAGGGTAATGGTTGGACAGAAAAGAGGCTGGTGAGTTTTTCTATGCTAAGTGCATCAGTGAAAGAGTTTACTGGACTCAAAACATCTCTTACAACCTCAAGCATTGAATGTGAGAATCTTTTGGCATGATATGTCATTTATTTTCGGTCATCAGATAGAACACAGCAGACAGTTTGCTGCTGCTCTAAAAATCTCTCCACCATTTTATATGCTGGGTTCCAGCGGGGCAGTTTATTATGAATAAGCTTGTGTTCAGGTAGCTGTAATTTCATTTGATTTTTCTTTAGCTTTCTGCACATTTTGGGGACCTCCTGAAAGAAGACGCTGTCTTCTTTAGTCGAGAGAGTGATGCTCTCAAGACAACTGGTAGGGTAGGCTGTGTTTGTGCAGACTTTCTATCCTCTTCTTTCAGTTCTTAGGACAGAAACCTTTTAGCTTTGTTCAGTATCAGAACCACTTTATTGCTAGTATGTGAAACCTACAAGAATTTACTTTGGTTAGGTGCAAAAACATGGAATACAAGAAACAACTCAAGACAACACAATTTCAGTCCACCATTAACCTGACATTGTGCAAGCCAATATACAAATACAAATGTTTCTTGAAAAAAAACATTTACAAATTTCAATAGTACCCTCAAATATATAGAAAAACTATACAAAATAATATAGATATCAGACAGTACAAATTGAGCAAGTATGAAGCATTTACGAATAGACAAACAGCAAAGTTACCAATTATATGTTGTAAAAACAGTTAGGAGTAACCCATTTAATGCTTTAGTTTGTTATATTCAAACATGAGGCATTTCTTTTAAGACAACTAATATCACATATAACTAAAAAAAAAAAAAAACATTATTTCAGTCAAAGAAGGGGAATCTATACTAATAAAAGGCAAAGCCCATTCCTTACACCTTACTTACAAAAGTTAAGCAGGTTTCATTTCGAAATTCTACATGTAACGGTCATAGCGGTCGATAACGGTTGACAACGTCCGACATGTTGAACTTTCTTATTTATGGCCCTATCTTCACGAAATTTGGTAGGCGGCTTCCCTGTGCTAACCGAAACCGATGTACTTACTTATTTCGATGGTATGACGCCACTGTCGGCCGCCATATTGAATTTTCCAAATGTCACTATTTCTCCAACTTCCCGTGTAGGTAGAAGGCTGAAATTTGGCAGGCCCATTCCTTACAGCTTACTTACAAAAGTTAAGCAGGTTTCATTTCGGAATTCTACACGTAATGGTCATAACGGTCAACAACGTCCGCCATATTGAACTTTCTTATTCATATCCCCATCTTCACGAAATTTGGTAGGGGGCTTCCCTGCACTAACCGAAACCAATGTACATACTTATTTCGGTGGTATGACGCCACTGTCAGCCCCCATATTGAACTTTCCAACGTCACTAATTCTCCAACTTCCCGTGTAGGTAGAAGGCTGAAATTTGGTACTTACTTCGGTGGTATGATTCCACTGTCGGCCGCCATATTAAACTTTAAACGGAAACCGATGTACGTACTTATTTCGTTGGTATGACACCACTGTCGTCCTCCATGTTGAACTTTCCAACATCACTAATTCTCCAACTTCCCATGTAGGTAGAAGGCTGAAATTTGACAGGCTCATTCCTAACAGCTTACTTACAAAAGTTTAGCAGGATTCATTTCGAAATTCTACACGTAACAGTCATAACGGTCAACAACGTCCGCCATGTTGAACTTTCTTATTTACGGCCCCATCTTCACGAAATTTGGTAGGTGACTTCCCTGGGCAAACCGAAACCAATGTACGTACTTATTTCGGTGGTATGATGCCACTGTTGGCCGCCATATTGAACTTTTCAACAGTCTTTGTTACTTATGGGCCCATCTTCAAGAAATTTGGTACACGGGTTCCCAACACTAACTGAATCCTACTTACGTACATATATACGTCCATAGCCTGCAGCTTGGTCACCGTGTGAGGTGGCGTTGGGTCCCCCATCCCAATGCCTCCCACGTTGTTGGCTGCCTGCCTGTATAAGGCCGTCCGTCGCTCCGGTCTCTACATTCCCTTCTTTGCTTCTCCAAGGGATTCACGTCTCCCTGCTGATAACTGCAGCCTTTTTATTTAATCCACGGCTTCTCCGCTGTTTTATTGTTCGTTTATTATGATTATAGTTATTGTGTAGGTATTTTAGAGTTACTTTACATTGTTCAGGTACCCATTTCCTATATCATTCCAACCATAACCCCCATTGACATGTCTATCGAGGTGATCACCATCGATCAAAGAACTGTCACTTACCGAGTGGTTTCCATGCCCGGAGATGGCACCTACCTTTTCCATTCTCTTTGTTACATATTGCACGGCCATACCAGGCTCACTCTTGATATCCGGAGGAACATTGTGTCTTATGTATTGAATGACTGGGACAGGTTCAAATTGTGGACTGATGACGGTACAGGAAATAATTAGACTACACAGGAGCACTAGAAGAGTGAAATGCTTAAGCCCTTCACCTACAGTTCTGCATGTGAGTTGATGGCTGCCGCTGAATTGTTCGGTTGTCGCTTTCAAGTGTACTGAAATGGTCAAATATTTTACACCTTTTGACAACCTCCAATGCCTCCTAAACATCTTAGATTCACAGGTGATGATTTCAGTAGTGGACACTTTGATGTTTATTAATGTTTAAACTCTCAAAAGCTGGATGTAAAGTTATCGATGAAACCGGTTGTATACTTACAACGCTTGACAGATGCCGAATGTCTCTTCAACACAAGTCCTACAAATACCAACGTAATTGAAACAAACCATGAAACTCAAACCGATTATGACAGCAACAATCCAAGCTGTGAGATTTGAAACAAGATTACTGTTCACATGGCCAACTGTATGTTGCATGCTCAAAGAGTAAGCTCAGCACACATCTTGGTCATATAACAACCGGAGGGCCGAACTCACAATGTGGTATACAAAGAGATCCTTAACAAATAATTATTGGCATACAGTGAACCCTCGTTTATCACGGTTAATCCATTCCAGACTCTACCGTGATAAATGAATTTTCGCGAAGTAGGATTCTTTATTTATAAATTGAATATTTTCGCAGTTGGAGTATAGAAAACTGGTTTACGACTTTCTAAATACGTTTTTTAACATTATTAGAGCCCTCTAGACATGAAATAACACCCTTTACTCACCATTACACTCGTATTGCCTAATATATTAGACAAAATAAGAGAAAATAAGACATATTAGACGTTACAAATATCATATTACTAGGCGCACTCGCGATTTAAGGCGACCGACTCTTATCCTCATTTTTTGTGCGCTACATGTGTACATCAGGCATGTAAGTGTAGGGAATGAGAACATCAAAGTGCCCATTCATAACATCTCCCGAAAACCTAAGTTTTTTATCCCCTCAAGTGCCTGTCCAAAGTCGTACAATGTCAGCCCGAATCTGTACCGCTAAAGACGGAGTTTCATGCACTAAATAAGCTATAGATGAGAATAAGCAAGTACCATCTCCCCTGATATTTACTACACGGTGAGGCATTTGTACTCCATCAACATTAATTATTTCCAGAGACATAATTTTGTCTATATTTCCAGCGCATTGCGCACAAAAGCAAGGGAACAATGAGTGCACCAGAACTCTGCTCACATCGCGTTGTTTCGTACCTTAAGCCGCAAGTAGTAAGTCTGTAATAAGCGGAATACCGCTACGCTTTGCACTCACAGGACGGAAGGACAATCCCGAACGCTTTTATATAGTAGATTATTGTACTGTACATTTAATTGCACACAACCACTAACCTATGAAGGCACGACCTCAGTAGGAGAGTCTTCAGAGGTGGTGCAGTATCTTCAGCAGGTGTGTTGTTGTCTTCAGTGAAGAAGTACTAGAAGTAGGCAGTGGGTGTCTGAGTGCGCGGCTCAAGAACATCTTGATAGGCAGTTGCTGGCGCTGTCTTTTCATATGCGTGAGGAGGCTTTTGTAGGGTATTGATATCTTTAACACTAGAATTACCAGAGCCTACGAAAAAACTCGTAATTCCGTCCCACCTTAAACTGCTTCTTAAATCCCTTCACACCTCTCCGCCAGCGCCCTTTGTTTTCTAAATGTGCTGATAAAGAGAAGCTCGGAGCAGCCGGCTATTCCGTCCCCCCACCAATTTAGAACGTGCACGAACTTCTCTCAGCTCAGGCCTTGATTGAGTATCTGGGAGTGAAGTGGAGTTTTAGAGTGGAAATAATAGATCGTTGTTTGGAACACACGCATTTCATGTCTGTTCCGTTTCTACAGTAATCTGCGTAAACACATTGTTAAAACAGAAACGTTTATTTATATTCTAGTAGTAGATGACAAAATGTATGCATAAACTATATAATGTATGAAGCCTGAAGTCCAAATAGCAAAGAAACATTTTCACAAGAATAACACAATTGCACTTTTATTCAAACATATAACTGCAGAAACAAAAAGCCGCCTTAACATGACATTGACACCAGTTTACTGTAACTGAGTCCGTGGCTCAATAGACTCAGCCCCCGCTTGGGAATCAAGGGGTCGCGGGTTCGATCCTGCGCCTCTCCGTTTTGAGAAGTAAACTGCTCTTATTCTTACTGTTTTAGGATAAAAGCATACATTTCATTTCAGTCTGTAACAGCCGGTGCAATTTATGATCCATGTAAAGGTTAGCTTTTTTTTTTATTCACTTTTCACTCTCTCAGTCGCGTTCAGAATCAATCCATACAACCCCATCTGACACGGCTGTTTTCACTAAAGACGCGCTATAGCTCTGCAGTGTACCACGATGCATACTAACGCACAATCACCCCCTCCCCCGGTTCTGACACACAAACGCTGGCGAAGCTGCCTTCTTCGTATCTCACCGTCACTTGCTTTTCGTTTTATTGAGTGTTCCTGCCAGTCCCCGCATGTTGCTGTATGCTTTTTCTTTTGTACACCAGGGCACGCAGAGGAGAGAATAGTAAAGAGCAGTAAGTTCGGCGCTATATGCAATCATCAGACACTCCCCATCTGCCCGTTGTTTTGTTATACTTTTCAATACTTTTTATACTGCTCAAACGGGCATGCTCATATTCTTGTGAAAATGTTTCTTTGCTATTTGGACTTCAGGCTTCATACATTATATAGTTTATGCATACATTTTGTCATCTACTACTAGAATATAAAAAAACGTTTCTGTTTTAACAATGTGTTTACACAGATTACTGTAGAAACGGAACAGACATGAAATGCGTGTGTTCCAAACAACGATCTATTATTTCACTCTAAAACTCCACTTCACTCCCAGATACTCAATCAAGGCCTGAGCTGAGAGAAGTTCATGCACGTTCTAAATTGGTGGGGGGATGGAATAGCCGGCTGCTCCTAGCTTCTCTTTATCAGCACATTTAGAGAACAAAGGGCGCTGGCGGAAAGGTGTGAAGGGATTTAAGAAGCAGTTTAAGGTGGGACGGAATTACGAGTTTTTTCGTAGGCTCTGGTAATTCTAGTGTTAATCATATCCAAGAGTTTCACCTTCTCCTGGATAGTAAGCATCTTCCTCCGGCGCTTAGTTTTATTGTCAGAAGGCTTAGAAAAAGCAGCACGTTTAGGAGCCATCGTAGGGCTTAGATAAAAGTTCTCAGAAAGCGCATGCGATAGAGTGAAGCCGCGAAAGTCGAAGCATGATATAGCGAGGGATCACTGTATTTTCCCTCAGTTTAAAAAGGTTTAATTTTCTTCTTAATAAAATTTTAAGGCAGTACTTTGCCACTGCGAAGCGCGGGTATTTTGCTAGTCTATACTAATTAAAGGCAAAGCACTCACTGACTCACTGACTCATCACTAATTCTCCAACTTCCCGTGTAGGTAGAAGGTTGAAATTTGGCAGGCTCATTCCTTACAGCTTACTTTCAAAAGTTGGGCAGGTTTCATTCAGGAACCTATTTTTCTCCATATACTGTAATGGAGGTTAGCCCGATGGCCGTGGGGGGGTGGAGCTGCGTGTGACATCATCACGCCTCCCACGTAATCACGTGAACTGACTGTGACCGTAGTACCTAGAAAAGAAGGAAGAGCCCTGTAGAAAAACGCTGAATATTCGCGAGATACAAGTTTAATGAGAAGACACGAGGTATAAACGAGACTTTGGATCATTTTGTAAAGGAGCTAAACTTGCTGTAGAGAAACTTTTAAGTGCCGGGTATTAGCTAACATTAAATAATGCCGTGGACATCGCAAGATCGCACTAGATAGCACAGGCACAGCTCAGAAGCTTTGATGCCTGTACTCCGAGTGGCTCACGTGAACTGACTATGAGCGCAGTGCGCAGAGAAAGCAAGACCTCTAAAGAGCGCGGAGAGTTTTGCTCACGTAAACGTGTCTGTAATAATACTACAAAAGTCGGGCAGCCGGCGCGCGCACGTGCGTAGCTGTGCTGCCATTTGAGACGCTGACTAAGCTTCTGCCTTAAGTGAAAGTAAACGTGTCTGCAAAAAGTGCCGTTTCGTTCACTGCAAAAATACAAAAGTCGGGTGGCTGGTGCGCAAGCACGCCTGCGTAGCTGTGCCGGCCTTTGACACGCTGACTGCGCTTCTGCCTTAAGTGAAACTAAAAACTTTTAATTTTTTCCCTCTTCCCATGAGCTATAGCCCAGACAACTGTAAACACGGGATCCCATTTCTAGACCGCGCAAAGCTAATATTAAGGTGCTTCACACTTTCTTTTACACGTATACGATTATGAGGTCGTCAGGTCGGATTATGAAGACACGCACAGGAGTGGAGGGCCGACAGTGCCATCCCGGAGAAGTAAATGGCAGGGCCGTCTGTCCAGTCTACACGAGACCCACCGCGACGCTCATATCGTCAGCGAAGACCTCTCTCTACACTATATTAAAGAAAAAGGCAAGTTTCCTTTCTTTACACCTTTGTTCCTCTTATCCCCAACCAAAGCCTTTCTCTCTTAACACAGCAGAGCACACAAAAATGATTTTCTTTTAATTGCTGATAATGCGGGTAAGGCACATTACCACACGCAGAAATTTGGACGTTCACATAGAAAATTTAATTTCTATACCACAGCCGTCGTGTAGCGCCTTTCAAAAGGGATCAACTACCTAAAGATGATCCATCTATATTTTAGCTGCTGTTAGTACTACTTACCTGTTATGTTATACCGGCTTTAAAATGTAGCTTACCCGAAACCACTCCACTGGTGCTCAGTGTATCTTTACTTCTTAAAACGTTAATGTTTTACTGTTTAATAGCTTATAGACTACATTTTATTTTTTTCTCTTGCACTCAGTGAGTGAGGCCAATGGCTGATCAGTTTATATATATATATATGAATGACCTCCAAAGAGCCTGGAGACTTTTGATCACGTGAACGTGTCTGCAAAAAGTGACGTCTCCTGCCCTGCAAAACTCGAGCAGCCATACACCCTGATCTACATACTGTCAAATAAACGAAACACACGCCGTGGTGCAACATGAGAGGCTTCGCCTCTAGCGCTGACGTCCGAGGTTCAATTCCCGAGACGGGGTGCAGTGAGTGTGTACTGCCTGATGAGCCCAGAATTAGGGTGAAACACGTGCCGCGTATTGTTTGCATTATTTGACAGTGAAACTATTTCAGTATATTCAATATATATAAATCAGGCTTCCCGATTCATTTTACCCTCGCACCCCCTTTGGTTTGAGAAGAAGTATGAAAAAATATGAGGTTAACGCAGAAAAAAAGATCACCAATTGAAACTTTATGAATAATGGATACTTTATTCCCCATCAATAATTATTTTGGTAAAGCCATACTCCATGTGATCCTTCTTCCATGTTCTAATTTTTTCGCAACTAGCCATGATTACATGAACGGTAAAAAAGTAAGAGCGAAGCGAGAGTGACATATCCAGGCAGGCAGGCAACATCTCAATAACTCGAATTTGGATATAAGTAGGTTCTATGTAGTCGACAGAAATAACTTTGGTAGGAATGTAAGTTGAATTTACTCATTAAATTTCTATGGTGGAGAAAAATTTATGCAATGCTGACTACATTTACCTTTCATTCCTACCAAACATATTTCTGTCGATTAAATAAAAATTACTTATATTTAAAATTTAAATAGAACTTGAACAGATAAAATACTTCACGCAGCACTACAGTAAGTGCACATAAGAGCAGGAGTCATCCGTTTTAACAAGCAGCACTGATATGAAATAGCCTGCCCATTTAATTTTTTAGTAATGGATAAATAAATTAAGATTTTGTACAACAAATGTTTTTCATTTTTCTTCCTCAATGGATTCTGGCACCCCCAGCAACAGCTGCTCGCACCCCAAAGGATATATATATATACTATATACTGTATATATATATATATATATAGAGAGAGAGACAGATATATATATATATATATATATATATATATATATATATATATATATATATATATAGATAGATAGATAGTTATAGATATATATAGAGAGATAACAGTGACAAAACAATTGCATTCATTACATTGACAATTATGTTACGTTATTTTCAAAATGTTTCCCTTTCTTTTTCATTACTTCTTTAACACACTACTTCTCCGCTACAAAGCGAGGGTATTTTGCTATATATATATATATATATATATATAAAATATAATGTGTGTGTGTGTATGTATGTATGTGTTTATATATATATATTGTGACAGATTAGGTGCTTGCTCGCACCCTTGCACCATCAGACACCACATCAGACACCAGGTAAAAGTCAAATAATGATATTTATTATATCAATAATGTGCACAAAGCACCACCACTCCACTACAACAACAACAACAACATTTATTTATATAGCACATTTTCATACAAACAGTAGCTCAAAGTGCTTTACATATTAAAGAATAGAAAAATAAAAGACACAATTATAAAACAAAATAAATCAACATTAACATCGAATAAGAGTAAGGTTCAATGGCCAGGGGGGACAGAAAAAAAAAAAACTCCAGACGGCTGGAGAAAAAATAAAATCTGTAGGGATTCCAGACCATGAGACCGCCCAGTCCCCTCTGGGCATTCTACCTAACATAAATGAAACAGTCCTCTTTGGATTTAGGATTCTCACGGAAGGGCTTGATGATGATGATGGTCACGTAGACTTCTGCCTTTTAATCCGTCCATCATTGTTGGAGCATCATGAAGCTTTGAGTAGGTGGTGGTGGCGCAGGCTATTCTATTCTTCAATAAACCAAATAAACAATACTCAATCACAATCCTCCACTCCCAGACACTTAGCCACCCTGCCTCCCAACTCAGCTCGCCGTCTGGGAGCTCCCACAGTCCTTTTATATCTCCCGACCCGGAAGTGTTCCCAATCCAACAGTCCACAAGTCCTTATTCCTTCCGGGTCAGGGTAAACAATGTTTTTCTCACCCTGGAAGCCCGTCGCTCTTCCTATGACGAACTTCCGGGTCATAGGGCACAAAGAACTCTTCGGTCCTCCCTGCAGCTCCCTCTCGTGGCCCCCATGGCATTCAGCAGGGCGGTGCATAAAAACTCCATTGTCCATGATGCCTTGCTGGTCTTCTGGGGACCTCCATGCTGCAAGGAGGGCTCCACCTGGCGGCTTGGGGGTATTGGCCCTGATAAACAGCCGGCCATCCTCCACAATATATATATATCTGTGTGTGTATATATATGTACAGTATATTTATCTGTATGTATGTATATATGTCTATGTATAAATGTTTATAAGTGTGTGTGTCTGTGTGTGTATATATATATATATGACAGCAACACTCATATCAATGACAAAACAACAGTGACAAATCATGTTACGTTATTTTTAAAATGTTTCCTTTTCTTTTTCATAACTTCTTTAACACACTACTTCTCCGCTGCGAAGCGCGGGTATTTTGCTAGTAATTAACTATAGTAGTGGTCAATAACCTTGGTGTTAACCTTAATGCACATTACGGCTTAACCAAAAGACCACAATTCCAGCCAAGGCAGATTTACATTTTGAGCTAGTTTCTCCAATATATGAGGAAATTGCAACAAAACAAGATACCTGTAAAGTAAAAAAAATAATAAAAATGAAATCACAATCATTGCAGTGATGAGCAGTGCTTTTCATGAAATGGCTTAAAGAAATATTCACCCTGCTGCTACATTCACGCAGAACTCGTCTGTGAAGTGGCTATCATAGCCGGTCAAGTACAATCAACTTTCACTTTAGTCACCATCCATTCTTTCTAGTATACAGTAGACCCTTGCAAAGACGCGGTTCAGGGTTCCCAGCCTCAGTCATTCACAGATTTTTCCTTAGAACCTAACTAATAATTGTTAGCAGAAAGTGCAAATATCCTCCGCAATTTTTAATGGCTTTTTTCAAAGCAATACTGTACTGTAGAGAGAACAGGGAGCAACCGTTGAAGGAAACGCAGTTTAGGATGGTGAAAGTAGCCAATCTGAGAGCATTATTCATTTCTCGTTGCTGCTGATTGACTGCTGCCCTGTGACGTGTCTCCAGCTGAGTGTCCTCGTGTTTTCCACTGCTGAGGGAAACGTGGTTTGGGATGGTGAAAGTAGCCAACCCGAGAGTGTTATTCATTTCTCCTTGCTGCTGACTGACTGCTGCCCTGTGACGCATCTCCAGCTGAGTGTCCTCGTATTTTCCATTTTGTTATTCATTTTGTTATTCTTAAATGCACAAGATGCTGCCAAAATGCCATGCATCTTCTAAGGCCTAGTGCCAGAAGAAGTTTAAAACACTCCAGGAGAAGGTTGAACTTTTGGATTTGCTCCGGGAACAAAAAGTTATGCTGCAATAGTGCATCGTTATGGCATTAATGAAAGCACCGTACGCTACATAAAAAAGAATGAGGCAGCGATCAGGAGTACTGTATCTGTAAGTTTCTGTGATAGTGCCAAAAAGGTAACGATCGTAAGGAATAAAAATATCGTCAGGATGGAATCTGCCTTGGCATTGTGAATCACCAACTGCAGGAATTAGAATATCCCCTTGGACGGTAACATCATCCTTGAGAAAGTACAGAAATTGTACCAGCAGTTCGCTACAGGAGGCAGTGTAGAAGGTACCGAAGAACCGCAACCACGACCATCAACAACACCGGAGCCTGAAGATTTTCAAGCCAGTGAGGGATGGTTTGATCATTCTCATAAACGATTTAATATTAAAAGCATCTCTCTATATGGAGAGGCAGCGTCTGCTGACAAAGAAGCCGCGGAGAAGTACCCCGAGACATTTAGGCACATCACAGAGGAGAAGGGATACAGTCCCGAACAAGTTTTTAACATGGATGAGACTGGCTTGTTCTGGAAGAAGATGCTGTCCAGAACTTACATCATGAAGGATGAAGCCAAAGCTCCAGGGTTTAAGCCACAGAAGGACAGAGAGACACTTATTATGTGTGGCAAGCAGGTTACATGATGAAACTTGGCCTTATCTACAAATCAGTGAAACCTAGGGCCCTCAAATACAAAAGTAAAAGCCTGCTGCCTGTCCACTGGATGTACAACCCTAAAGCCTGGATTACCAAATTCCTTGCTTCAAACTGGTTAAACCAGTGCTTCATCCCTCAAGCCAAGGAATACTTTCACGACTTAGGCATGGACTTCAAGGTGTTGCTTATTATGGATAATGTTGGTGGCCACCCTTTGGATTTGTATTACGAGGGAGTTCAGTTCTTCCCTGCCAACACCAACTCACTCATCCAACCTATGGATCAAGGTGTGATCCGTGCCTTCAAGTCCAATACCTTGTGGATGCAATGGACGCGGACGAGAATTTTACATTAAAGGGTTACTGGCATAACTTCACAATCACAATGCGATTGGCAGTCATCCAAGCTGCTCTTAAGGAGATGAAAAAGAAAACCAACAACTCCTTCTGGAAGAAGCTGTGGCCAGAGTGTGTTCTTGACAACAAGGGCTTATCACCCGAAAAAATTCAGCACAAAGCTGTCAACAAGGCCGTGAGACTGGCAAAGACATCACTCAAGATGAGGTGAACAACTTTATCGATGCCAACTCTGAACCCCTGACGGACGAGGATTTGTTAGAGTTAACAAAGTCTGCCAGTGAAGAGGAGGAGGAGCAGGGCGTGACATTGGAACGTCTGTCCCAGAATTTTCGGACATTGAAGAAGTTATATGGGATGATTGAAGCATGGAATCCCTACATGGTTCAGGCTCTCAAAGTTAATAATGGCATCGATGCTGCCATTCAGACATATAAAACGCTCCTCGCCACCATGAAGAAACAACGACAGCAACTTCCCATCACAATGTTCCTGAAACCTATAAAGAAAAGCCAGCACGAAACCCCACCAGAAGAAGACCCGTCCAAAGATACGACTCCTTCTGAAGCACCTGAAGAAGAGGCGCCAACCGAGGAGTTGTAAATCCTCTGCATCGTTCTTCACAGCTACTTCATCATCATCATCATCATCGATATCATTCATCATTAGTGAGTACCCGTACATTTTACTGTATTTTAATTAAATTAAATTATTACGTAGTTGCTCTACTTATAACAAAAAAAATGACAGCACATACCAAAGAAAACGCGCTTGCATGAATTACAGTATGGATAGTGGTAATATCTGTATTTTACATTTTAGCACCACGGGAGATATAGCAGTACAGTACTGTACAGTAGTCGGGTTTACCTTTACATTCTTTTTTAGGTAATGTATTAAACTGTTTGCAATGAAATTAAAGTGCTTTGGGGGCATATTTAGGGTTTAAACTATAAAAATAGGCATTTAAAAGACATTTTTTTAACCACATCCCAAAGTCACGGTTTTTCATAATTCGCGGGTGCTCTAGGAATATAACCCCTGCGAATTTTGGGGGTGTACTGTATGACTAAACAAAGGGGTAGCGTCACTATTTGTGCAGTTGAGCAGTAAAAAGTTGTAACACCCTACATTATATGGTAAATGTGATAAAAATATTTTTAAAATAGCATGTAATAAAAGAAAAGAAATGAATGTGCCATAGCAGCACACTTCACAGGGTGGGTTTAATAACTGAGGGAGCCCCGGAGCCCCAGTGAATGAACAGTGTGGAATAAAACTCACTCACAGGTAAATAATAACTAAAGACTTCTGTCTTAATGTGTTAAACATTTAACCGTCTAGAAAAAAACATTTAATCTGTAAAAAGAAAAAAAAAAAACAAACAACAAAAGACATATTACTTCCCTTCTTTAAATGCAACAGCTTATAAGATTATAATGATTAGAGCTTCTGTTATTTAAAAATAATATACCTGGCTGAGTTTATTGTGTTAGCTCCTTCAGTCACTATTACATGATAACAAATATTGCATACAAGCTTTCATGCGTCTTGTAGTTTTTCGTTTTCATTTAGCACAAAGTCAAAGTATTTCCAGTTTCCACTCAGACTACCCTCTTTTGTTAATTAAGCATGCTAGTAAAAGCTCTGACACTTCTGAAGTTGTCATGTTATTAACACCTATGATTGAGTAAGAGAAAACGCGACTGCAACTTAAGCTATGGCGAACCGTTCATTCATAATATATGCTGCAGAATCAATACCATACGATATTTTTACATTATTGACAACACTATCCTGTAGTGAAAGTGAAACTTCAGGAGGTTATGTGCGCGTGCCAGAAGCCATGCATACACATTCACAAGTGAGTAGAGACACCTGAAAATGAAGGGAAATTCCGTATAGAATGAGGCAACATGAGCAGAATGCCACAGTGGCCTTTCTGATTGGGCAGGCCGTAATGACTGGTCAGGTGAACAGGCCCAGCATATAAAACTCTGAGATGCCCTGCAGGGGTTTTCTTTTTAACATCTGCCGCTGGGAGAGAAACAGTAGAAGAGTGAATGTGTTGTGACTCTTTGAAGAGCATTCTTCTACGTATATTTGGAGTTGTATCCACAGATTTTGAATTTTGCACTTGTGCTAATTTTCTTTACTTTTGATTTTTGACTACTTTTCTTTTTCTGTATTCTTAATTTTTGTCTTGTGAAAAGAGGAGGAAGAAGAATTGTTCATTTGATTATTTTACCATTTTTTGACACCTTTTTATTTAAGAGCCAATGTAAATACTAGTTTAAACAGCAGTTGTTTTTGTATGTTGTCACTCATGTGCAAATAGGAGAGTGAATTGGTCAGCTAAAGGGCCTGAATAATAGTAATTCCATGCCAGACTAGGGGGCGGCAAGGTACACTAACTGTCTTTCTCAAGCCCTTGCAGACCATTCTCGTAAAATCCCGCCCGGTTCCGGTGCTTTTGATGATGTCACTTCCGGCACTATCGATGATGTCAGTAGTTATATGCATGGGGTTTATGTCAAAAAGATTTATGACCCTTAAGCCCCGCCCCTTTGGACCGGAAGTCCCTCCCATGATGACACAAGATCGGAAAGTCCGGTCCCTCCACATGATCTAGCCCCCGCCCCCAGGCACCTGATTGGTTCAGGAAACTGTCAAGGGCCTTTTGATGGATGTCTGCCCCCCTCCTTGAACCCGCCCCCAGCACCTGAGTGGTTCAGGAAACTGTCAAGGGCCTTTTGATGGATGTCTGACTCCTGTTTGAACTCATCCCTCAGCCACCTGCTTAATTAAACAAACTGTCAAGAGCAGCCCCACCCTCCTTCAACGGGCATGCCCAGGCCTGTTACAGACCTGTTGGTGGCCCACTTCTCTCGAAGACACACTCACACACAAGCATTTCAAGGGGCAGAGCTGTCTGCCTCTACGGTTTGGGTAAGAACTCCTGTATCTATCTACTATATAAAATAATCTATGACTTTAAAGATCTAAACCTGAGTTTAGCACTTGTAAACCGTTTTTTCATTTTATCTAAGTCAAGCCCCCAGACATTCTCTGTGCTGACAAGCTGTCCCTTCACTCTCTCTACACAGTTGACGCCTGAGAGCTGAGACAGCCTCGGCATGAGATTCTCAGGTTGAAGCTCCAAGCGTACACGCAGGCAAGTGCGTATAGTTCGAAAGATAAGCAGCCCGGCTTTTAGCAGCCGCTGCTCTCTTTCAATCTCTGTCTACACAGAGCCTGTCAGCTTTTTACAGACTCGGATTTAAAAATCACCCACACAGTTAAATAATAGGCAACAGGGACCTTTTAAAGAACGTTTGAGATGTCTTAAAATCTAGCCTCGGATGTATATTTTGTATATCTTAAAAAAGCCCTGTTCCATCCATTACCTCCAATTTTAAATAATCAGCTGCCCCTAAGGAAACACATTTAGAAAACTATTCACCATGCTTTCGCAAAGTTAGAATTGTGCTCAGATAATCCCAGAGTGAACGGAACACAAATATTTACCAGAAACGGGATTCGAAATCACGCTGGCATTTGTCCCTCGGATCTTAAAGCCAAAGTCTTAAACAGATTGGATCTCCAGGGATACAGAAATGCGCTTCACAGCACAGAGACGGCAGAATAGAGAGGAAAGGAGGGGCGCGAATCACAGCACCTAGGCAACAGTTTGCGTCCAATATGAAAAAATTGCCATACCTTGCGGCATGGAGCTTGTAAAACAAAAGATGTTTTTCGGAGCAACGAGCATTGCTTGTGTCCGGTTCAAATGATTGGCAAACATTTGCTATCATAAAGCACTTCCAAAATGCTGCTCTATAAAGAGAGAGGCTTTAAAATTGGTCTAAAACCTTTTTTCATCCCCTTTTAAATATATTTTGATATATAAGCCTTGTAAAAATCACACAGTTAAATAATAGGCAACAGCTCCCTTTTTAAATGGTGTATTTTAAAAAAGCTATCCTCGGTGTATAAAAAGTATTTCCCACACATAGATTTTTTTTTTTAGACATTTAAAGGTCTAAAAGTTAGATCGCCTTCAACGTGCAGTCATTCTGGGAAAAGGTAAAGACGCTTTGGCAAGCCACGAATACGGAGGATGTTTTCCCAATACATGGGGCGCTCGCCTGCAGCTAAAGTGGTGGTGGGGGGTGCGTTTTACAGCACAGAAATGGCAGGTGTTTGTGTGACCGGTTAGAGGGGAAAGTAGGGGTGCGATTTATAGCTCCTGGGCACCAGGTTGCGTCCGATGTGAAAATTTGCCATACCTTGCGGCATGGAGCTTGTAAAACAAAGGATGTTTTTCGGAGCAACGAGCATTGCTTGTGTCCGATTCAAATGATTGGTAAACATTTGCTATCATAAAGCACTTCCAAAATGCCACTCTTTTCTCAATAAAAAGAGAGGATTCCCTAACCAAACCCATATCTCCGTTCGCCCTGAGAACGACAAGATGAATTTCAGCCATGACGGTGCGTTTTCACAAACTTCTTAATGATTTCTACTTTTAACGACTAGAACTAAATGAAAAATAATTATCGTTCATACAGGAATCCCTGCAGAAAGCGGTCTGTCTCCGAATCAAGGTAAGTCCCTTTCATGATTCTTATAAGCGTTAAACAAGGCATGTTTTTAAAAATGGAGGTTTGAATCCTTTGTTTTATTTTTAGAGGATTATATCCCCGTAGATTCTCCGATTTATTATGCAGTTTCAAGGTGCATGTCTAGGAGCGCTTGAGCGCGCGAGTTTGAGCATGCGCATTGTGCTTTTGTGCGCGATCTAGGGCTCGCACTTGTTTCCGAAGCTTTCATTCATTTTGTAAATGTATTTATTTTAATACCTTCTAGATTTCCAAAGTCCGGGCGACTTGTAAACGTCTCCAGTGTATTGTTCATGTGTAAATTAATAGGATTAAGAACTAGGGTGTCTGTTTTGATAAAGTTTTTATCTTGGTGTAGGGATTGATTTTTCAGGTAGTTACAAAATAAACCTATTTAGTTTGAGATTCTGTCTAGCTAACGTAAAATAGAATTTTTTATATGGACAAGCATCTAGCGGAATAGAGTCTGCAGGGTGATAACGCATGAGCTGTGATTGTATGTGTGGATGGCTTGATTTAAAGAGAGAGCATGCATGTTTTTTTAATGAATCGAGGCAAACCTTGGAAGCTTAGGACTTTTTGTTTTTGTTTTTAGAAGCTAGTCCTTTACAGAGTAAAGAAGTTTCTCAAAGGGCTTCCTCAGGGTTGACCAATCGCAATAAGTGTCATTTCAGTTTATCAAAGGCATACAATGTGAAATGAGGCCTTTTACTAAAAAAGTTCATACGTTTTATTTACAGACCCGAGTCCCCCGGGTATTCTAATGCAAGTGCTGGACAGTTCAGAAAATCTAAACCTGTATTGTAACTGGCAAAATCTACAAAATCCTCCTCTCTCTGAGATCGGTGTTCAGCATTCTCCAACGCCTTCTGAGAGCTGTGTTCAGTATTCTCCGGTGCCCCCTGGGAGCAGTTTTCAGTATTCTCTGGAGCCCTCTGAGAACTGTGTTGAGTATTCTCCGGCGCCCTCTTTTTCTAACAGGTGGTCGCCTTTGTCGGCGCCGTTTCACTCTGTACACGGATAACGGCCTATAAACCGTTATTACCTCTGTCCTGAACACCAACGGAGACATCAACAAAGACTGGAGCTGCTGACAGCGCGACTTCGCCAATTACTGGTGGACTTTGTAGAATTGGAGGCTCCTGTGTACAACTCCACACCCAAAATGTGTTTAGACTTGAGGCACATGAATGCCTTTACATCCATCTAACCCGTAAATAAAGGAGCCGCTTTATATTATTTTTTATGAAAATAATATTTTTTGCAAAATATTATATTCAGTGTTCATAATTGCATATTATATTCTGTGTTCATAATTGCATATTATATTCTGTGTTAATAATTGTAGCCTTTGATTAAATTTAGGTCATGCTTGAAAACAGCTCTAGCCGAAACAGTGACGGTAGTGGCAGTGAGTGTGAACATCCTGAAGGGCGTAAAGGTAGGAAAAAACCGTCCAGTGAAAACCTGAGACTATTAAAAAAGATGTCTGATAACTTAGAATATTCCATAAAGCCCTCTAAAATTCGCACCCCTGCACGATCTCCTCAAATTGTTCAATCACTACATCCGGTGACTCATCCGATCGACAATTTTGATCTCATTAATAATGCGCTTCAGGTTCTAAATTCTGATGAAATAACCGTAGTTAACGCTCTGCTGGAGCTTTTGAAGAATACCTCTTCTGAGGCCGGAACGTCTTCAGGTCTGGACCAACAACCTAAGACCCTAGATCTGAATGTAAAAAGCCCACAACCTTCTACTTCAGGTACCTCTGGGGCAAGTAGTTCCCCGCTTCGACATCAACCTGTCAGCGAAGCATTAATACAACCTTCTACCTTGCAGCAGCACTCACCTGCTGATGATTTAATAGGGTTGGATACTTCCGAAACAGACTCTCCACAGCCATCTACCTCGCATCAGCACACGCCTGCTGACGATTTAACAGGGTCGGATACTTCAAATCCTCAGACAGGCTCCGGAGTGACTAAGCCGTCCGGGGTAATCTCGAGTCTCGACTTTCCACAGCCCTCTACTTCGCATGTGGACAATCCTTCCTCTCCAGAGAAACTCCATTAACCTCCCTGCAGCCGTCCACTTCTATAACGGAGCGTCCAAAATTTAACAATATCAAGATTAGACACTGTTTCAGTTTTTTTGAGGCCTACACACTCGATTCATTCACCGAGGTTTTCAATCATATATACAAGACCCTTCAACAAATATTAGGCAGTTTTATGAGCACTTTGAATCCTAGGGATCTAGTGCAGTTAGAATTACAGGCTGAATCACTCAACCCCAGTGTTTTTTCCCTAATCACCGCTGGTATGCTTTCTGTGGAGGATTTTTTTTAATTAAATTGAATTACTTCTCCAGAGTCATGCTACTATTTTAGCCAATTCCAGTCTGACGGTAATCGTTCAGGTAGTCAGGGTTCCATCCTAGGTGTAAAGCTCGTACGATATAATCATTCAAAAGAAACGGAAACACCTATCGATCTCCTTCAACCTGAATGATCAGTGCTGTTTTGCCAGATGTTCGCTGGCTGTATTAAATGCCAGATTCAGAAACAATCAGAAAATGTGTGAACAAGAGGCTCGTCGATTGCACGTCAGCGTCGGATTATCAACAGATCAGAAAGTAACATTTTCAGATATTGAAAAGTTTGAGAGTTTAATGGGAATTCAAATTATCATCTGGTACTGTGAACCGAGCACTAGCACACTATTAAAATTTGAAGCATCAGGGGCCAGAAATACAAAGACGGCTTACCTGTTTTTGCATCACGAGCATTATTACGGCATTTTGAATCTAAAAGGCTTTCTGGGATTTGACTTCTTCTGCGAATTTTGCTACATGGGGTATTCTAACCCTTCACGACATCGTTGTGAGCAGCACTGTGACGTCTATTTATCTACAGACTGTCGCTGGGTTGACGGGGAGGCTTTTTGATGTTCCGAGTGCCAGAGTTTCTGTCAATCAAGGCTTTGCTTCGAACTACACAAAACGCCTACATTTAATGAAAAGACGCGCAGATCTGAAAGTATCTGCGACGTCCATAATGTCTGCCCCCTCTGCAAACTGAGATACACCTCGAAAGACAATTCAAAACCTTCAAATGCTTTCCGGAGGCCAACACGAGGTTGTAATATTCTCTAGCTGTGATGTCATTCGCAAAATCAGGTTGAAATGGTTTGGCTGGAATCTGCTCTCTGTCCAAATACAAGGCCAGGAACTCCACCTGGTTATGCTTGAAATTTAAGGGGTTTCTGGCGTAATCCCCCGAAAAGTCATCATTATCCACCAGGCCTAGGACCACGTACTTGGGTTCTCCAGGTTCTCCTGATTGCTCACTCGTATCCCGGCTGGCATACTGAGAACTTTCATATTCACTCTTTCCATGGGGTACTTGGCATTGGCGGTGGTGAGAGCTTGGGCGTGCCCTATTTTCACCGCTGACGAAACTTTAACTTTCTTGACAAAAAGAGTGGCGAATGAAATGTTTACTTTGTAATGCTCGGCATCTCCGGACATCAGACAGAATTCATTTTTGCTCCGTACCATTTTTATTCTGACATCCACCCCGTTCAGAATTAAATTTTCTTGAAAAAATAGGTCGGAATGAATAGGCCCGAGGAGTTCAAATGTTTTACTCTGGGCCGTAAATCTGTTTCTTTTTTTGAAACCCTCATTCGGTCCGTCCAAGGCGGTGTTTTCATGTTCTTTGGCCGTGTCTTTGTAAAAAAGACCCGAAGCAAATTGGAACTTGAGAGTTTCATTGCTGTAATTTAACAGTTCCTCAAAAAGGGCCCTGTATGGGTAAAGGCTGGAACTCTGGGATATTAAGCGATCTCCCAAGGTGACATCCACTTGTGAAAATAAAGCGGCTATCGGATAATTAACCAAGGCTACCCGGGCCCCTTGGCCCGGATTAGTTCTGTCGGCATTGACAATTTTACATCGGACGTGTAGAAGCGTATTATTCAGGTCCAAGTAGTCTTCCCCATTCCCGGTACTCAGAAACTCCAACGGGGCAACTTCCGATAGAGCTGAGAGAGGGGGGACCTCGACGTAGATGCTTTTTTCTACGCTAGTCTGAGTATAACGTACTGTAAACAAGTACAGTTCGGATTTCACACACTCTTGAGACATCTGATGAACAAAAGACATCTTGAGCTAAAAAATGTTTTTCGATTTCTTTTTTCTGTGGGACTTATCCTTATGGCGGAGAGAAGAAAATGATGTAAAAGCCGAACGGCGCGTCTTCTTGAGAACAGGTTCGGCTCGTGATCCGGGCGGTCTCTTACACTTAGTTTTCCTCATCACCATCAGACCCGACCCCGATTGATTTTCTTCGCTTCCTCGAGTCATCGCTCCCGAGATGGCCCCTGCCACCACATCTTTGACAATATTCTTAGCGGCTGATTTAATGTGGGGTTTGACAATTTCAAAACCTCTTTTTAAGAGAGGCAAAGCCCGTCTAAACAATCCGCGAAATATTCCGCCGATCCCAGAACCGTACATCACGGGGGCCCCAGAAAACCCGGGGAAACCGTTGCCCACTTGGGCTTCATAATAATGCACGTAGGGGCTAGGGTCCAGGTAAGATCTCATCTTTGTATTAGTCGTGTATACAACTTTTACAGGGTCTGAAATGTAACTTGACAATGACTTTACCAAACTGAAATGGAACCGGTTTGTTCAGATCCGTCTTTATTTCAATGGTCAAAGTATCAAACTGACTCTTGCTGACCGGAGCATAGTGCGGCCTGTCATAGGTGATTGTGGTAATCTTATTAATCTCATCCTCAATATGTATGCATCTCAAGAGAGGGACGTAGCTGTCTCCGACTCTTTGGTGAGACACAATGTCGCTGTAGACGTACAAGGTATAAAACCCCGCTCTGATATCCGCGGGATATAGAGCTTCATTCACCAGACCTACGCTCACGTCCCCATGAGCACCTAAAAGCCTCCCCAACTGTCCCTTGACATGCAAAGATTTATCCTTCACGGTTCTTACGACGTAGAATCTTCGCTCGATAGCGTTGTAACAGAATCTCATGGTGTTTTCAGGTATTGGAGTGTTGGCCGAACCGCCCTCGACGGCTTGGGGTTTTTTTGCCAATGCTTCATTCATCTTGGAGGTCACTTTCTCGAGGCTAGCATAATCCCCCGATGGAATAGTATAATATTTAACTATTCACGGGGACACCACAATAAAATTATTATCCGGTTTATCTAGGGTATTCCAGGTGTGCGGATACTGAATTTCGGGCAATGCAACTTCCCAGGGGCCCTCTAGTTCGATGGGGGCGGCAGGCGGCTGCCTTGGGACTAGTTCAGAAACGGTAAATACCTCGTCTGAATAGGTATGTTCGTATCCTTTAGTAAAAAGATTCCGGGATTTCGACACTCTCACCATATCACCGACTTTGAACTTATATTTTGGGATTCTTTGGGGTTTAGTTAGGCCATATAAGGTTTTAAAGACTTTCCAAGAATTGGAACTATTCACCTCGGTGGGGGCCATTTTTATACCTCGGTGATGACTCAGATTATAAGATTTCACCAAGTCCTGTAACCCTTGCAGATAGGACCGGGTATTCCTGGAGCTGAAATAATGCCACATTTTGGTCTTCAGAGTTCGGTTAAATCTCTCCACCACCGAAGCCTTTAATTCACTAGCGGTGGTAAAATGTTTAATTCCGTGTTTCTTGAGCAGGCTTTGAAATTCCTGTTTGAGAAACACTTTACCGCTATTGGTCTGAAGTTTGATGGGAACTCTACCTTCCTCCAAAATTTCTCGAAAAGCCCTAGTTACTTCTTTACCCATTTTGTTTTTCAGTACCCTGACCCAGGCATATTTAAAAAGAATATCTATACAAGTCAGTAGATACTTGTAACCCTGGTTATAGTCGGCCAGGTTTGTCATATCCACCAGATCGATCTGCCATTGCTCATCTATATTGGAAACATACACCTTATTCCTTTTAAAATGGACTCTGGCCGGTTTATGGATCGTGTATATGTATTGCCCCGATAACCAATCGGATACCTCTCGGTCCCCAATATGATGCCCCGCATGCCGGAGAGCTCTTTTCAGGGAATCTTTACCACCCAAGCCCCCGGTATTCTCAGAGTTATAATATATTTTTTCCAAGACCTGTTCCATTGCCGGTGATAAAACAGACACTGACAACACTTAACCCTATAGAAAACATTTATTTAGGAGTCTGAATTGTTCACACAGCTTCAGGTACAGAATTACCACTCAGTTCTATCATATCATCAAATTCCAGGTCATATTTAGTCCACACATTCATATGAACCTCATGATTAAGATTCCGCTTACAAAACTCATTTGCCACACGGCGGGCTACAGAGTAGGAGTATTCATCCATATCATAAAATGAATGCATTACAGTATTATGAATAGAGTTGGTATTATCAAACTCATCCACAGTCTTTTCAACCACAGCGTGTATTTTGTGTATCGGCAGTAGAATATTAAAATAAACTAGAATTTTCACCGCCAGTTCTTTCAGCCAAGACTTGCGAAAAATCTTCAGAATCCTCTGAAAGCGTCCTTGACGGTAGGTGGTTTCAGGTTCAAAGAGGCAGGTATGTCTTCTCTGGCTGGGATGAGCTATCTCACAGTCTTGACATTCTTTTTTCTGGTCGTAGTAAACGATGATATCCATCAGACACGTCATCAGCCCTTTAACAATTTGCTGAGCCTTTTTCCAGGTTTCAGGAAGCACACCATCCGGGCAATCCATACCTGTCTCAGACAGCTCGATCGACATCGGTTCCTCCAGTTCCTCCGGACCTTGTCTGATCACCCACGGTTGTCCTGGAGCTAGGTAAGAGATGTCCATCTGAGTACCCTTATCGAAGCCGTTGCTATCCGTCTGAGCACCATTGACCACGGGGTTTTCCGTCTGATCATCAACGGAGATGACGGAAGACCATCCCGGACCTGGAGAATGGAATCCGCAATCCGGCTCGAGGTCTCTTGACCAAGAGACTGTAATTGGGTCGTATACTAAAATACCGGAGGTCAGATTCTTGGGGATCTTGAAGGCCGTCAGTCCGGACCGAGTTATGGAACTGGTAAGATTCAGGCCATGAAGCCTCATGCCATGAAGTCTCAGACCATGAAGCTTCAGGCTTTGGAGCTTCAGGCGGGACTCCTGAGGGTGTTACGTCGATTCCCGTCATTTTAAAGTCTGTAGCTATCGACATGCTGGGGAACTTTAAATAGTCCTCCTTTTGGTCCTCTGACTAACAGGCTGTGTATTTATGATAAAAGGGAAGGGTGTGGCTTAAAATAAAGGAGGGTTTTCCATGGCGTCATCACTCGAATCGAGTTACGTTTCAGCCCTCATAGTCTGTTACTCGACCGCCGTTTCAATTTGCAGAATTCAGTCCTTCAATACTAAAGCCGGCGGACAGTTTTCCTTGTTGTCCTCCGATAACAGCCGTGCTTCGCACAACTTAGACCGAGCTTCAACTTCAAGAAACTCAGGCACCAAACATCTTTTAACCCTTCTCAAACGATCCTTCAAATAGATTCTGCGGAACGGACGCTTCACCGGGGCATCGGGCATAGATTCCATTTTTCTTTACAGAGTCTTTAGAACTGAAGATGATCTTATTTTTACAGCCCTTTCAGAAGGGGTGGATGGCAGGGTCTGGATAGAAACTTGCTTGGATTTTGTCAGGAGGGGGGCTGCTCTTGACAGTTTGTTTAATTAAGCAGGTTGCTGTGGGATGAGTTCAAACAGGGGTCAGACATCCATCAAAAAGCCCTTGACAGTTTCCTGAACCAATCAGGTGCCGAAGGCGGGTTCAACGAGGGGGCAGACATCCATCAAAATGCCCTTGATAGTTTCCTGAACCAATCAGGTGCCTGGGGGCGGGGGCTAAGTCACGTGGAGGGGCCGGACTTTCCGATCTTGCGTCATCAGGGGAGGGACTTCCGGTATGACGTCATATGGGCGGGACTTCCGGTCAAAATGGGCGGGGCTTACGGGTCATAAATCTTTTTGACATAAACCTCATGTATTATAACTACTGACGTCACTTCCATTTCTGGTGCTGCTGATGATGTCACTTTCGGTCCCTGAAGACAACACTTCCGGTTCTGGCCCCAATGGCATCATATTACCTCCTCATCATCAGTTCACTATATCTTGTGACATTGCTGAGAATGGAGTTTATTTTTGGAGCAAATAAAACCAGATATGTTTTCTGTTTTCATACAAAAAAACATTATTTTTGATTCTGTACTTCTGGTATTGCACTACTAGTCTGTTTGGGTATGTTACAGATGCCTAGGGTGTGTAGAGGTACTGGTGCATGAAGCATCAGAGTGACATGCATAACACAACCCATGGCTTGGTCATGTTGAGTATCTCAGCTACGAAATTCAGCATTGGGTCCTTGTCACAGTAAGTGGAGGTGCATTGGCATGCAGTCACTGACAGGAAACAAACTGCTGCATGGATACAGATACGTGAAGTTCCAATGCATGCATAATCCCTAGCTGACAAAATGACAATGGCTGTGCATACACGCTAAGCGCTGGCAGTGAGGTGCATTGCACAGGACAACTGATCATCTGCACCTTAAAAGTAAGTGCGCTTTCACACAATGCTGCCATTCAAACCAATTAATTCCACAGTACAGCTGATAATTGAAAAATCATACTGTCTGGCCACAGAATAAAATTAACATACTTAACCAAAATGTCAATCAAATAACACAAGCATCATAAACACAAGTCATAAAGAGTCATGATAACATCAGCTTGCAGTAAAGGACATAGCAGCAACTTCGCTGAAGTTACCTAGGGTGCTGTGTTTCATGAGAGTTGCTTTTTCAAGAACCATAGTTCCTTATTGTTTCTAGTATGAAACAATACCTGCAGCATGTTTGAATGCATCAGTTCAGACAGAGGTACAGTGGAGTGGCTGTGAACATGTTGTTTATGATTTCTGAGCTTCCTAAATGTTGTACATAAAATTAGAATTAGAAAGTCTGGTTGAGTGAGGAGTAATAGGTTCAAAAGGATAAATGCTGGGGTACCTACCCAGTCGTTTCTGTTTAATTCAAGGAAATAGAAAACAAAACATAGGAAAACAGGGTTCAGCAGATTTGTTCTTTTGGTGAAGGCCATGAGATAGGGGCTAGATACTGCAGGCTGCTCTGATCACAGAATGACACTTCCTTCAAGCAGCTCTGTGATTTATAGACAGGAGATTTAAAGGGACAGAATCAGCTGCCATCACTATGCATCTTTTCAGCAGAGAATGGAAGAGAACGTGATTAACGCCAGCACCGCCTCTCGTCACAGAGTGGAATTACATACTTCAGATGACCCCACAGAGCAATTCATTGATGTACAAACGTGATAATGGTATATCCTAAAATTTTAGTCATAGAATCTGCAGGTAGTTTTGTCCCCAGCACTACATATAATATAATGTAATTATAACACAGTGGTCACTTATCAAGCACAAGCCTAACTTTCCCATGTATTTAACCACTAAGTTATTGACAACATTGTATGCAATGACAGGGCTATTCAAAGTAGATACCAAAAAATTGTGTGTGTGCAGTTCTGCAGAACTAAAGATCTAAGTGGCTTTGAATGCAGCATTGAACTGGATGCCAAAGTAGTGGCAAGAAACACCTGAAATCGGAGTATTGCAAAACAGAATTTGTGAGCAATTGCTGTCATTTCAGGTAGCACCAAGCCAATCTTTTCAGAATTACAGCTTTCACCACTAGGTCAGTAATAAATAAACCAACAATATCCACTTCAAATGTCCTTACATTTGAATGCTTTCATGAATGTTTATTTTATAAGCTTCTAATTTGTGGTATAGATTCTGTTTCTTAAAATCATGTGTTAGAGTGACTAGGCAGTTATAATTTTTATACAAACTTAAAATAGTTTGATATTATCACATACAAGCTTTTTATAACTAATATATGTTATTCATATTACGCAAGGTTGTTGAGCTTCTGCTTTTTTTAATGATTTTTTTATCTTGCTGGCAAGCGAAATAATCTCTTAGAAAGATAAAAAGATAAAGTTTTAATTGAATTTAATTTAATTAAATATTACTGATGTCTCAACAGCAAAATTGTACCATTCATCTATTTTTTAATTTTTTCAACTATAAATCTATAATACTGACAATTGCCCTAAATAAAATAAAGCAAGTTAGTATATGAATTGTAAATTATATTTATACTGTGGCCTATACTCGTAAACTTTAACATCACAAAAAATGTATCCTGGGGTGGACAAAAGTAGATTTACAGTTGTGAGGACATGAAGCTGATAATCTGAACACTTATGAGATTGTCCCTAAGTGCACTGAGCCACTGTGACATTCTTTTCAGTCAATAACGTTAATAAAGCTATTGTAATAATCTGAACCTGCATGCTCTTTCCATATGAACAATTGTAAATCTACTGTACTTTTGTATATATATATGTGTGTGTGTGTGTGTGTGGAGTTGGTGTAGTGCTTTGTCAGCGTCATTTGCAAAGGATAAAAAAGGGACCAACTGTTTCTGCTGTATAGACTTCATGGGGTTTGTAAATGAGTGAGGAAAGAGCAGGTTGCATATATGGAAGGAGAAGGAGGAAACAAAGCCAAGGGAGATGAAGTAGTGAAGCAATAATAATTCAGAATTTAACATTTATCAGCATCCCCACAAGTAACAGAATTCAAAATGCTTGTACGTAGCTCTAGGAAAAAAAGAGTTCTTAAATTTATTGCTCCTTACCCTTGGAGGCCTAAATCTGCAACCTGATGGCATCGACTGAAATATATGAAAAAAAAGTTAAGGCTTTGGGCTGTGTAGTTTTCCCTAACAGAATAACATTTGCCTGTTTCTATTAGCTAGGCACTTGCTGTAAATCCATCTCCAAGAAGGAGCAGAATATTGGTGAGACTTGCTCTGTACAGGAGTGAAGCAGATGCCCACTTATTTATTTTGGAGTTTTTTTTTTTTTTTAAATTTGTGTAAGGACATTACTGGTATCAGTCTGGTCAAAACAAGGCTGACTTCTGGGTCCTGTCCTCAGCTTGTTGCTTTGCTGACTGCTTTTAGAAGCAAAAACATGTGTCTCAAATCTTGAATAGAACTCAGTTTTCAGCCAACGGTCAATTTTAGCCCCTACCAGTTAATCACAATCATTGTTTTTCTATGAATGCCAGCCACCATCTTCATGCAATTCTACAACAAACCCAGGTAATCAGTCTGCAGTTCAACTCTGCCCTTATACTTTAGCTTTGCCTCTTTGATTTCACATTTCACCTCCTTCTGTAATTCTTTCTGTATAGTTAATGTTCCAGGTTGAAATGCCCATTTTTTTTGGTTATCAATTCTTTTAGAACTCTGGCAATCCATCACTTGTTGTTTTGATTGATTTCACAATAATTATGGCATCTTACAAGTTAACCTCAAATACCATTTGTTTGACTATAATATGGTTGGTTGGTATTTTTTGTATTGAAAATAATGTGTGCTCACCTACCCCTAATCTGAAACAGGCACCAAGTAAGTGTAACCTCATAGTGCTTACCCTCAAGTAGAAGATGGAAATATGCAAGACGCTTGAGAAAGGTGACAATTGCATAGTGTTTATGAAGGAATTTAATGTCAATTCATCAACAATCTATGACATTATGGTTCAGTCTCAGAAAATTAAGTAGTTTTATGTTAAGTCAGAGAGAAACACAAGTGTGGAAAAGCGCCATACTCTTCATACACACAAGATGGAATTGCTTGACCAGGCACTGTATGAGTGGTTTTCACTGAAATAATCTGAGGGTGGTTGTATTTCTGGACCCATATTGCAGGAAAAAGTGAGAGAGTTTCATGAGAAAATGAACATTGAGGATCAGTGTTCATTTCCAAGTGACTGGTTTAATCGATTCAAGATTTACCATGGCATTCATAAGCTAGACTTGTCAGGTAAGCAGAAATCGACTTCATTTCGTAAAGTGTTTCGTGAATTGGTTAAAGAAAATGGCTTGACTGCAGAGCAGATTTATAATGCAGATGAGACTGGGTTAATGTGCAAGTGTTTGCTTGATTGCACTTTGGCTGGTGGTAACGAAAAGGTAGCTCATGGGTTCAAGCTAAATAAGGGTATATAACTGTGCTTGTGTGTGCAAATGCACCAGGAGCCCATAAGGTAAAGTTAGTTATGTGTGACCAGCAAATTTGCCAATCCAAGGAGCCTTAAAGACATAACTATAACATTTGGATGGATGGAGAAATTTTTATGAAGTGGTTGTTCCCAGTGTCAAAGAAAATTTAGGAAAGAATTGAATGTCAGAATATAGTAAAGTTCAGTCACTCCTGGATAACTTTCTCACAAATCATCATGCAGCTGGCAGCTGCTACATGAACGCATTCAGCATTGCGATCAGCTAGGGACCAATGTTGTGGTAATCACATCTCAAAGACACATGATATCCGATACGGTGTTCCACAAGGCTCTATCCTGGGTCCGCTGCTTTTCTCAATCTACATGCTTCCGTTAGGTCAGATTATCTCAGGTTACAACGTGAGTTACCACAGCTATGCTGATGACACACAGCTGTACTTATCAATAGCACCTGATGACTCCGACTCTTTCGATACACTAACACAATGTCTTACTGGTATTTCTGAATGGATGAATAGTAATTTTCTCAAACTAAATAAAGAGAAAACTAAAATCTTAGTAATTGGCAATAATGGATTCAATCAGGTTATCAGAAATAAACGTGATGCACTAGGATTGAAAGTTAAGACGGAAGTAAAAAACTTAGGAGTAACCGTTGACTGTAATCTGAATTTTAAATCGCATATTCATCAGACCACTAGGACAGCATTTTTTCACTTAAGAAACATAGCAAAAGTTATATATCATTGAAAGATGCTGAGAAATTAATTCACGCTTTTGTTTTCAGTAGACTAGATTACTGTAACGCACTCCTCTCAGGACTACCCAAAAAAGACATAAATCACTTGCAACGAGTGCAGAATGCAGCTGCTAGAAGTGGTGAGGCGGCCTTCTGCTGTTATGCACCTAAAATCTGGAATAGCCTGCCAATAGGATTTCGCCAGGCAAATACAGTAGAGCACTTTAAAAAACTGCTGAAAACACATTACTTTAACATGGCCTTTTTATAACTTCACTTTAACTTAATACTGATACTCTGTATGTTCAGTTCATCAAAATAACTATTCATAGTGGCTCTAAAATCCGTACTGACCCCAACTCTCTCTTCTGTTTCTTTTTCCGGTTTCTTTGTGGTGGCGGCCTGTGCCACCACCACCTACTCAAAGCATCATGATGCACCAACATTGATGGACTGAAAGCCAGAAGTCTACATGACCATCATCATCAGGTCCTTCCATGAAATCCCTAAATACAAAGAGGACTGTTTGATTTATGTTAGGTAGATTGCCCAGAGGGGACTGGGCGGTCTCGTGATCTGGAAAGCCCTACAGATTTTATTTTTTTTTCTCCAGCTCTTGGAGTTTTTTTTGTTTGTTTTTTCTGTCCACCCTGGCCATCGGACCTTACTTATTCTATGTTAGTTAATGTTGACTTATGTTTATTTTTTATTGTGTCTTCGATTTTTCTATTCATTTTGTAAAGCACTTTGAGCTACATTTTTTTGTATGAATATGTGCTATATAAATAAATGTTGATTGATTGATGCTGGTGCATTACTTTCGTTATTGATCTCCAGATCGCTTACATCAAAATCCAAGCATGATAAGTCAGAGTCTGATTCAGCAATAATACACAATATGTTGTCTATGGAGTATTTTGCTTTGCATTCTCTCGCCAGATCCACCTTTAATTCTGGTGGCCAGCAGCTGTGTGAAGACAGCTCTGGCAGCTAGCAGCTGCTCTGCTGCACATTTCTACCAGCTGCCGAAAAAATATTCATCCCTCAAAGAGTTAATTTGCTTTTAATTACTATAGACTACACTACTTCCTGTCTTGCTGTACGGTTGCAAAACATGGACACTATCCAGTGACCTGAGATGAAGGCTGGATTCCTTTGGTACTGTGTCTCTCTGGAAAATCCTTGGGTACTGTTGGTTTGACTTTGTGTCAAATGAGCGGTTGATCATGGAGTCCCGAATGAGGCACAAGACCTGCATTGTGAGGGAGTGTCAGTTACGGCACTATGGCCATGTGGTGAGATTCCTTGAGGGTGATCCAGCTTGAAGGATCCTCATTGTTGGGGACCCGAGTGGCTGGACCAGACCAAGAGGTCACCCACGTAATACCTGGCTGCGGCAGATAGAGGATCATTTCTGGAGGGTGGGAGTGAACCACATGTCTGCCTGGGGAGTTGCCAACTGGGATCCCGAGCTGTTTCATCATGTGGTGGGTACAAGCGTATACTCCTCAACTTGACTTGACTACACTATTAGACCTATTTTTAATAGTAACTCACAAGCAACCAGTAATTACTTTTATCTGGCATCTACCAATCCCCGTGGGTGCCGGTTACCTGAGCGTCTACTGCAAATCCAAATGGTAAAGATAAGAATAAACGTTCTGAAAAAAATTGGTAGGTCATTAAGACCTGTAGAATTATGTGATCCTGATCCTAGGCTGAAGCTTAGCTTCTCCTTTACTTCTTTGAAACGTGTCTTTGATGTTCTTTGAAAGGACACAGAGAGATCAGTATGTCTATGATCAAAGAATATATAGTGTTCTATAATAGGTTTTGGATGGTAAAATGACCCATACATTTAGTTTGTTTTTCAAACAGAATCATTATGCTATACTGTGTCATGAAAAAATATTTGTTTTCTTGTTAGTTTACTCTTTTCTTGTACATTTTTGACACTGATTGCTTTCCAGTGTTCAACCAAAACTAATGTTAGATAAAGGGCATCTTTGTGAATAAATAATCCATGTCATTTTAACTTCTTTAATTAATCTAATGAACAAAGTGATCAAATACCAACTGGCACTGTGTGAAAAGTAGCTGCCCCGAGTTAAAGGAACCAAATTAAAAAGATAATAAAAGTCAGCTGATTGAACACTGCCAGTTTTGATTACATCCAGTCCTGCTCAATATAAGCCTCGTTTATTTCAGTCATTACCATCAGAATTAAGAAGCCAGTACAATAACAACAAGCACATAATGATATAGTTAAGGGAAACATCTATTTAGGTCAGAAAAATATATTTTCTGCTTTCTTTTAAATTGTTTTGTTTTTAATGGATGTCAGTTACTCATTTTTTAAAAAACGTTTAACAATATTTGTTTAAGAATACCAACTCAGAAACAAACATTGACAATCGATACAGTAAGATGACAGATAGTAATCTGTCCTTACGTCAATAGAAAATGGTGCATTAACATCTCACTTAGAAGATACGACTGCTCTCTAATTACAAGATGATAATCAATGGACCATCCATTCTGTATGAAGTGTTAATTTAAGCAGATATTTGATACAACAGTATATGTTCCACAATATGCAATTTTGCCAGCTGCAGCTGAAACGATGTATGAAACTATAAAAAAACTGGAAACCAGATCTCTCCCCTCATTTAAACTTATGAAAGATGATTTCAATTTATATAAACAGGATTTGGTGTTATCACAATACCATCAGTTTATTACTATCATTTTTAGAGGGGATGAAATACTGTACAGGTTACATAGAGAAAACACATTTAAGCATTACTTTTTGAAAAATAGCACGCTTTCCAGAATTAGGTGGAATAAAAAATGTTTTTTGGTGAAGGTTAAAAACAATAGGGTGACCCATTTCAATAGATAAGGACCATTAGCTCTTTGGTAATATACTAAATGGCCTTTATTCAAAATTTGAAACCAATAATTTTAGAAAACCTAAATAAACTGTTTCTATGATGGATCTCAACATAGCTAAAGTGGAGAAATTCTTGGGCTAATCTAAAGTAAACAGGGCAAAAGTGTTAGACGTTTCAAGCAGCTCTGTCCAATTTTCATTTGCTTTTTAACTATTCCCTAAGCTATTTTACTTGAGCTTTGGAATCAATCAACTATTATACCTTTTCCCAAGGTTTTCAAGCTAAACAGAATGAATGACTAGAGGCCTGTAGCTCTATCTTCAATTCCAGTGAAAAGCTCTTAACATTTAGTGATAAATATCTTAATGACTATTTAAACAGAAGTGTAGAGGTCAGGTAATCATACATAATAGCCACACTTTTCTTGCTTGCTTTGTCAGAGTACTATTTCTGTATTTTTCCCCAGCACTGAATACAATCCAGCCTCACATATTGAAATGATGTTGATTTTGTTTTTTTTGCATCATGTTTTTAGTGAAGAAAATAAGTTGAAATATATAAGGAAAAATGTTATATACATAAAAACACTACCAACCACACTGTGGTGACAGCCAGTATATAATACAGAGGAAATTATTTTATCTAGCCTGCTTGATACAACAAAAAGGAAAACATCTACAGCTAGACCAAAAAAGAAAAGGCAACCAAAAGAGATGATTTTCTGATCGTTACCAAACACCAGACACCCAGTAACCCACAAGACTGGTGAATGAAAGCTGAGAGTCAGGTGATAGAAAGAAGATTTCTAAGAATCAATAAAGAAAGAAGGAGAGGCTTTTCAGCCAGAGGCCGATGCCAGGAAGATCAAACTTGAATTGATAACAGCTTTTACGATTGATTATCGTAACTAAAGAAATATTAACTAATCTTATGACCCTGTTTGGTTCTGTTTGCAAGTTGCTTTGCATAAAAAATTCTTCTAAGTACATGAATGTAAATGTAAACATAAATGTAGTAAAATGTCGAAATGAGGGCAGAAAGATGGAGTTAAATATGTATTATTCATTATGCAATAAATAGAACTTGTTTTTAGAACACAGGCTTATTCTTTCAACTCTTTGAACCTGCAGAAATGAAATACATCATCACAAGGCATCACAGAATGTAGAATTCAAATGAATAAAAAACTGGAGACCAAACAGCATACTAAATCTCTCTATATATAAAAGAAAATCCTGGAATGTAAAAGCCAGGCGACGAGACGTGATCTTCTCGGAGGTTCTCGAAAGACATTTTAAAGACCCGCGAGACAAAAAAGACTGGCCACGGAGCGTCTCGTGGGGTCGTGGAGCATAAGATTCTTGCAAGACACGCAAGTTGCAAAACATTCAGTCATGTGAAGTCACGTGGCACACACAGATCCTGTGCCTTTAGCAAAGAAGAGAGCAGTGCAAAAAACAGACACCCAAGGCACGATACATATGAAAGAATGTGAAAGCAGTAACAGGCGAAAGTTTTGTAGTGTCCCAGCCAAGCTGAAGCCTTTTTTGTTTTAAGTGACTGTTAGGTCCGCTCGAGGGAGGGCAGAGTACAGCACGGAAGACTGATAGCTGGGTGCTAATTGATGCGGTAAGGGGGAGGCGAGACCCGTGGGACCCGTTGTAGAGGGTGCAAGAAAGTTGTGTTTGGGGTTACGCAGTCGGCGATTGTTAAAGTAGAAGTTTTGTGACACTTTATTACGTCAGTCGCTACAGGAGAATTTCAAAAACGGGGAACTCACATGCATTTATTGGTTACTTTGCAAAAAAAAAATATTAACTGCTGATGATATGGATCATTTTGTCTGTGCTGAAATTCCAAACAGAGAAACCTATCCTAAATTATGGTACAAAGTCATTAAACACAAGTCTCACAGACCTCATTTAAAAGATTCAGCATACTGGGACAGGAAAGATTCCAAATATTGGTTTTACAGAAGTTCTGAAATAAAAGTGAAACTAATGAAATAGCAACAATTCAAAGAAAAAAAAAACTCTTACAAGTGTGTATCCAGAAAACCAAACACAGGGGGTTGACGAGTAAAGCCCCCTAGTATGTAAAAAAATAATATTAGCCTGATATAAGGGGGCACACATGTTTAGTTACCTGTGTTTGAATCATCATGAGACAGTGAGCTGACCTCCTCCATATGCACAGGAAAATGTACACATTGAATAACAACAGTCCTCCTGGGTATTAAGGTTGATAAGCAATAATGTCTTTAATACGAGACTGAAGAAGATCACCATAATAAGCAAAAAGAAAAAGTGACTTACTGGTTTCAGGTCCGAGTTAAAAAAAAAAAAACAGGACAGGACAGTCTATTGGGCAAAATAAGAAAAACAGCAATAATGAAAGGGAAATCACCTCTGTTGTTTTGTTTTTACATTCTCAAATATTGTATTTTAAGCAGGGTAGAAGGTAAGTTGGCTGCAAGACAGCTGCATTGACCACGAACCGACCAAGTCTTTTGTGCTTGTGTCGTGTTTGGGATGAAGTCAAGGAAAAGATGAACTCATTGACCTTCAAAGAGTAACTTGGGATTTTTTTTTTCTGATTCACAAAGACCTGTCAAATGGGCCATATAGTTCAGAAACTGCGCAAGAATAGTCACCATTAGGATTGCTTAGTCTTTCAATTATCTTGGAAATGTTTTTTTTTAATTTGGAGAGAATTATTAACCACAAATCTTTTCAAAAACTATAGTAGATCTGCTTTCTCCATTTTATTCTTGATGCAAATGAGAAAAAAAATGTGATTTTAGTTCCTTTCCTCTAAATCTGTTTTAATGCACTGCCTGTGATTTCATGTTCAGCGTCATGTTTTAACTTCCATGGTTACTTACAGAATTCAACAAAACACCAAACTCCTTACTGATTTTTTTTGTGTTCATTCTTAACTTTAGCTATGTGAAGTGAATTACTATGAGCTCTTTGCAAAAAGAGTTTGACAAGGCAGTAAGTTAGTACTGCAAACATCCCCTTATGTCACCACCAAAATACTGCAGACTTCTGCTCCAGAGGAGGCATTGATATAGGAAGCCTTCTTTGTTTGACTTGAAGTGCCAGCATGAGACTAGCTGGCTGAGGACAAACCAGATACCCCCAGTGAAAGATTGGTAATGTATTTACTGTAATATTTAGGATGGAAAAGCTGTCGAAACTGTG
The DNA here is from genome assembly GCF_016835505.1 of Polypterus senegalus. Classification (NCBI taxonomy): domain Eukaryota; kingdom Metazoa; phylum Chordata; class Cladistia; order Polypteriformes; family Polypteridae; genus Polypterus; species Polypterus senegalus. Next base: position 68,370,098 of record NC_053170.1, on the reverse strand, counting down.
TAAGAAAAGAGTGATCCCCAAGACACATAACAATCCACCTTCTTGGGTCACATGTACCCCCACATTTTGATTGATATATTAAAAAATGCAAATATGAATTAATATACAGTATTACATTATGAATTGAGGATGTTCTTTTTAATTGCTTGCAGATACAGTAGTTAAGGAACATAACACTTTTTTAAATAAAAAATAATTAAATAATATGAGCTGTGTTCAGTCTCTTTACTGTTTATAAAGTATACCAGCAACCTGAGAAACAAGAATGATCACTGTTCAGCTCTGTGATTGAGAATATAATGACATGGTGTATCTATGTACAACACCAAAAGCCATAACATAAAACAGGTGGACTCCTTAAAGAGTTGTTGCAATGCTACCTACAGTATATTTCTCTTGATTTCAAAAATTAAATATTTGCCTTATTGAGAGAGAAATCTATATGTTTACTACTCATAGTTCTGGGTGTGGAGGTAGAAATAGTCATTGAATGTAAATATCTAGAGACTCAGATAAATAATAATCTAAACTTGACCGTTAGTATAAAATATATTTATTGACAACACAATAAGAGTTTATTTCATCTCTGTAAGCTCTGAATATTGCAAGTGGACAGACTCTTCATATAATCCTGATATTGCAGCATAGCCTGATTTAGTGGCCTGATAAATCAAAATGTAAAAACACACCAGCAGATTATCAAGCAGGCAGTCAAAATTATGTGAACTGATGTGAACAAACTGATAGGAATGTGCCACAAATCACTGATAAAAAAAAAATGGGAATCAACTTCAAAGAAGACAAACACCCATTACAGGACACCTTGCTATTTAGTAAATTAGGGTGGATGGTTGCCTCACACAAACCTTTCCAGGGATTCTTTTCTCCGCAGTTGTATAAAGCTTTTAAGCAAGATAGCAGATAGCCAGACATTAGTTGTAGAGTAAATGCGTTCATATGTGTGACAAATATGTGAAATCACATAAACAAAATTAGCAAATGTAAGTTTTTAAATGATGTTTGATATGAGTTTTCATTTTATAACCCTAGCCACAGGGGATGCACAAACCAGTGTATTTCTTCGTGCCAGTCCCAAGTCCGGATAAATGGGGAGGGTCATGTCAGGAAGGGCATCCGGTATAAAATTTTTCCAAATCAATATGCGGACAACAATTCAATTTTCGGATCAGTCAAGTCCCAGGTTAACAACAACTGCAACCAGTACTATTAGTCAACAGGGTGCTGGCGGAAATTGGGCTACTGTCAACCGAAGAAGAAGAAGGAAAAGAAGAGGGGGGAGACGTGTCCGGAGGCAGGAGGAGAGGAGGAAGATAAAGAGGGTGGAACTCAAGGTAGGAACTTTGAATGCTGGCAGTATGACTGGTAAGGGGAGAGAGTTAGCAGATATTATGGAGAAAAGCAAGGTTGATGTATTGTGCATGCAAGAGACTAAATGGAAGGGGAGTAAGGCCAGGTGGATCAGAGGTGGATTCAGATTGTTCTATCATGGTGTGGATAGGAGGAGAAATGGAGTTTGGGTTATTCTGAAGGAACAGTATGTCAAGAGTGTTTTGGAGATGAAAAGACTGTCAGACAGAGTAATGATTATGAAGCTGGAAATTGGAGGTGTGATGATGAATGTTGTTAGTGCATATGCCCCGCAAGTTGGGTGTGCAATGGATGAGAAAGAAGATTTTTGGAGTGAGTTGGATGAAGTGATGATCAGTGTACCCAAGGGACAGAAAGTGGTGAATGGAGCGGATTTCAATTGGCATGTTGGTGAAGAGAACAGAGGAGGTGATGGGTAGGTATGGTGTCAAGCAGAGAAATGAAGAAGGTCAGAGGATAGTGGATTTTGCCAAAAGGATGGACATGGCTGTGGTGATTATGCCTTTTAAGAAGAGGGAGGAACATAGGGTTACGTACAATAATGAAGGAAGATGCTCACAGTTAGATTACATCCTATGCAGAAGAGTCCATCTAAAGGAGATTGAAGACTGCAAAGTGGAGGCAGGGGAAAGTGTAGTTAAGCAGCATAGGATGGTGGTCTGTAGGATGACGCTGGAGATCAAGAAGAGGAAGAGAATGAGGGCAGAGCCAAGTATCAAATGGTGGAAGTTTAAAAAGGAAGACTGCAAGGTTGAGTTTGGAGAGAAGGTGAGACAGGCACTGGGTGGTAGTGAAGAATTACCAGACAGTTGGGAAACTTTAGCAGATGTAGTAAGGGTGACAGCAAGAAGGGTACTGGGCGTGACATCTGGACAGATGAAGAAGGAAAAGGAAACCTGGTGGTGGAATGGGGAAGTACAGGAGAGTATATAGAGGAAGAGGATGGCAAAGAAGAAGTGGGATAGTAAGAGAGATGCAGAAAGTAGACAAGAGTAAAAGGAAATAAAGCGCAAGGTGAAGAGAGAGGTGGCGAAGGCTAAAGCAAAGGCGTATGATGAGTTGTATGAGAGGTTGGACACTAAGGAGAGAGAAAAAGACCTGTACCGATTGGCTAGACAGAGGGACCTAGCTGGGAAAGATGTGCAGCAGGTTAGGGTAATAAAGGATAAAGATGGAAACGTACTCACAAGTGAGGAGAGTGTGTTGAGCAGATGGAAGAGTACTTTGAGAGGCTGATGAATGAAGAGAATGAGAGAGACAAGAAGTTGGATGATACAGAGATAATGAATGAGAAAGTGTAACGGATTAGCAAGGAGGAAGTAAGGACAGCCATGAAGAGGATAAAGAATGGAAAAGCCGTTGGTCCAGATTATATACTGTACCTGTGGAAGCATGGAGGTGATCAGGAGAGATGGCAGTGGAGTTTTTAACCAGATTGTTTAATGGAATCTTGGAAAGTGAGAGGATGCCTGAGGAGTGGAGAAGAAGTATACTGGTGCTAATATTTAAAAATAAGGGGGACGTGCAGGACTGTAGTAACTACAGGGGGATAAAATTGATGAGCCACAGCATGAAGTTATGGGAAAGAGTAGTGAAAGCTAGGTTAAGAAGTGAGGTGATGATTAGTGAGCAGCAGTATGGTTTCATGCCAAGAAAGAGAAACACTGATGCGTTGTTTGCTCTGTGGATGTTGACGGGAAAGTATAGAGAAGGCCAAAAAGAGTTGCATTGTGTCTGTCTTTGTATTGTATGAGGAAGTCGGGTGTGGCAGAGAAGTACATAAGAGTTGTACAGGATATGTACGAGGGAAGTGTGACCGTGGTGAGGTCTGCGGTGGGAGTGACGGATGCATTCAAGGTGGAGGTCGGATTACATCAGGGATCGACTCTGAACCCTTTCTTATTTGCAATGGTGATGGACAGGTTGACAGACAAGACTAGACAGAAGTCCCCGTGGACTATGATGTTTGCTGATGACATTGTGATCTGTAGCGATAGTAGGGAGCAGGTTGAGGAGACCCTGGAGAGGTGGAGATATGCTCTAGAGAGGAGGGGAATGAAGGTCAGTAGGAACAAGAAAGAATACATGTGTGTAAATGAAAGGAAGTCAGTGGAATGGTGAGGATGCAAGGAGTAGAGTTGGTGAAGGTTGATGAGCTAAATACTTGGGATAAACAGCACAGAGTAATGGGGATTGTGGAAGAGAGGTGAAAAATAGAGTGCGGGCAGGGTGGAATTAGTGGAGAAGAGTGTCAGGAGTGATTTGTGACAGATGGATATCGGCAAGAATGAAACGGAAAGTCTGCAAGACTGTAGTGAGACCAGCTTTGTTATATGGGTTGAAGATGGTGGCACTGACCAGAAAGCAGGAGACTGAGCTGCAGGTGGCAGAGTTAAACACACTAAAATTTGCATTGGGTGTGACAAGGATGGATAGGATTAGGAAAGAGTACATTAGTGGGTCAGCTGAGGTTGAACAGTTGGGAGACAAAGTCAGAGACGCAAGACTGCGATGGTTTGGACATGTGCAGAAGAGAGATGCTCAGTATATTGGGAGAAGGATGTTAAGGATAGAGCTGCCAGGCAAGAGAAAAAGAGGAAGGCCTAAGAGAAGGTTTATGGATGTGGTGGGAGAGGACATACAGGTGATGGGTATAACAGAACAAGATACAGAGGACAGAAAGATATGGAAGAAGATGACTTGCTGTTGGGACCCCTAACGGGAGCAGCCGAAAGAACAGCAAGATGTGATATTAGTTTTATCACATTTTAGCCTGTTGTCTCTATGTTCTTGTCTATGTGAATTTAACTGAGAAAACACACGTCATGTTTTCTTGTGTAAACATGACTAATAAAAATTAAATCTTACACCTTTAGATTGTGGGAAGAAATTGAATTCCCAGAGAAAATCCATAGGTACACTCAAAGAACATGTAGACACCTCACAACAAGAAATCGTAATGTAAGGATGGTGAGGCAGCATCATTATTACTGTATAAGATGCACCACTGTGGTGCTTAGGTGAAAATGTTAAATTATTCTGTATTCTGTACTGTTTTAAAATTATGAACCAATACATTTATTTAGAAACAATATTTTGATATTCTATAAATTTAACTGTTAAACATAGTGAAATGGTAATGTCAAATAGAATAGAATAACAAAGAGTATTTCATTAGCAACAAAGGTAGAGTTTATATGTGCTATATTTCGCATACAATTTTCCTTTTTCTATCTCCTGTTCTTTTACCAAAGTTATTACTAAAATGTTACCGAATGATTAGTAGATTTAGTATTAAATAATTTTGGTTTAGCGTATGTGTTATGGAGAAATGAATACGAGAGAGACATATTAAGGGTTGGGGAGCCTTCCCCATATACTGTCGTAGCGCAGTAAACAAATCAGTATGCACTGATATCACGGTCAAGTTCATGTAAACAGTTAACAGCCAAGCAAGGGCAAACGGAACAATTTATGTAATCTGGACCGAAAGTGACATGAGCACAAAGTGACGGAGGTGATATCATCGGAGGGCGACTGGCAGTGAAGTCATCAGGGATGGATGGGTGAAAACACTGTAGATCTTCTTGTATTGGGGCAGCGTTTTCATGCCTAAAATTGAAGATGCGTGATGCTTTTTTCGTCCTTTTTCTTAAACTCTGCTCTGGTATGTTTTCGCGCTCCATCAGGCCTTTTGGCTACCCCCTAATCGCACATGTGAGACAGCATCTAATTAGTCTTTATAGTTTTTAAAGGATTAATAAAATAACAGTGGGAGGTTGAGCTTTTAGTTACAGGGCCCCTTAACTGTGTAATGGTCTCCCTCTACTATAACAGATGCCCCTTCGGTCTCAGCTTTTAAATCCTGGCTGAAGGCTCACTACTTCAGTTTAGCATATCCTTACTAGAGCTGCTGATTAACAGTATAGACTCCATCTCTGTTGTTAGTCATTAGCACTAAAACATAAGTAACATGATAGTTACAATTTGTTAATAACCCTTACCTATTCTGTTTCTCTTCTCAGCACTCAAATGTGGCACTTGGTGCCACAGCCCACCTGTCAAGTTGTTTTGCCTGCCTAAGGTAAAGTCATCACTGATGGAGGATCGCAGGAATCGTGGGGTAGAGGTGTCCTTTCATTGGATTGGCTGGTCAAGCAATGTTTCAACTGTGGAATGGCCAAATGGGGGAGGCAGCTTGATGACTGACGTCTCCAGGACTCTAAGCAAATCCAAATCATATGCTGTTAAATTCTGGTCCATACTTGTAAAATTTTTATTTTTATACTGTATTGAGGATTTTTTTCTGATCTGGGTTTTGTATTGTATTGACCTCCTTCATTTTGACACCCACTGCACACCCAACCTACCTAGAACTGCCTTTCCCAAGGTTTCTTCCATTTTTTCCCTAAAAGGGTTTTTGTGGGAGTTTTTCCTTGTCTTCTTAGAGAGTCAAGGCTGGGAGGCTGTCAAGAGGCAGCGCCTGTTAAAGCCCATTGCGACACTTCTTGTGTGATTTTGGGCTATACAAAAATAAATAGTATTGTATTTTACTGTATTTAGATTTTCAAGTGGAGTGGCCTAGTAGATAAAGCAACTACATTGATATTGTCAGTCTACCCCTCAGAAATTACAACCCCGATTCCAAAAAACTTGCAAGAGAATGGAAAATGCTCATGAAAACAAAAAGGAGTGATCTGCAAATTTACTTTGAGTTGTAGTCAAACAAAAACAGTGTAAAGTCAAAGTATTTCGTTTTACCTAATCAAAGGCATTGTTTTTGACAATGTATGCTTATTCTGAAATTGATGCCTCTCAACACATTCCAGAAAAGTTGGGATCGAGTGGTTTAGGACTAATAACATAGTGAGAAGTTGAAATAGCAAGTTGATGTTAAACATGTAAATCAATCTTATCTGAGTAGGAATCTCAGACATGGCAAAAGGGTGTGAGGCCTCCAAATGCTCCACAAAGGGCTTTACTGGCCAGGAAAAGACCTCACTTCAATGTACGTAGCTTAATCCCAACTCCATTGACCTGACTTTTGTAGGCCCAAAAGGGATATTAGCCTCAAACATAAATGAAAATATCTCAAATCCAGGACTGAAGACCCAAAAGAAGAAGGATGATCAGTAAAATTCCACTTTTACACAAAAAGGTCAACAGAATATTTATAAGTAATGGATTTATTAGAAAGAATAGAAGAATACAAGCAAAATGCTCAAAGGAGCAAAACTAGTTACCTAAGGCCTTGTTCACACGGGCGTTAAGTTTTTAGATTAACGAACTTGCTCTGAACGTCCTAGACGTTTATGTTGCATTTTGTGGTGGCGATCGATTGACTTCTACACCTGCGTTCGTTTGTCTCTGTCTAACGCCAGCCTGCAGCCCAAATAGTAGTTTGTGTGTTAACCTGTGGAGGCAGTGTCGGGAACTGGATATGAAAGCCCTTGTCGTTTTATTTGAGGTGCCTCCTTTAAATATGGACCATTTGGCCTTCTTATAACAATCACTATAGTCTGGTAAAGAGATGTCCCATATCAGCTGTCTCTGCTCCACTTCCTGCACGAGCTGGGCTGGATCAACCTCCTTCAACATTTTATTTTTCTTTTTTCCTGCATTTCCCTATGTATAGCATGTAGGATCATGGGATATATCCGGTCCTCCGAAGCGTAAAATAAACGCGCAGAAAACGGACTAGAAGCGGTTTCCTTGCGTTCGTTGGGTTTTGAACGCCAAGAAAAAGCTGCATGCAACGTTTTTTTGATGCCGTATAAACGCGCTGCCGGACAAACGCACGTCACCAAAGCCCGTATGAACACTCTCATTGACTCCTACGTGTAGAAAACACTCGGCGCTTGATCCGCGCTCACCGGACGCTATGAACGCAAAAAAACGCTCGATTTTAACGCCCGTGTGAACAAGGCTTAAAAGGCAATACTAATCAATTAGGTGTCAATATAGAAGCTAAAAGAAAGATACAAAAACTGAATAAAAAAGGAAATGAAAAAACTAGAAATTCCAGAAAAAAGCAATACTCAATTGCCAGCTCTCACTTCTGAACAAAAATAAATAGCCAGAAATAGCCGTTATACCATGGTGGCCCTGCCTCATGGGGCTCCATCGACAAAAACACAGAAAAAGGATAATTTAAGGGGACAGAACACAAACAACAAATGATAACTGAAACTAGAAGAAATACCATAAAAACTTTTATAATACAAAATTACAAAAAACAGCAATAAAACATAAAATACACATATATACAAAATGATACAAAGCATAATCATGTTACAGTATATAAGGAGGGTCCAAAAAGGCCTAGACTTTTAAGGGCAAGGATGATTCAAGGCTTCCAAATATGCCAACAGATACATTAGTAAATAATTCCACACTTTGAGAAAAATATTCCCCAAAGACTACTGTGCATTTCACCCTCTACAGTGCACAATATAATTGAAAAATTCAAGGAATCCAATCTCAGTCCGTAAATGACAAGTCCACACTCTATTACTTTATGTTTGTGATCTCTGATCCCTCAGACATCACCTTCTTAAAACCGTCATGTGTCTAAAATAGATATCAGGACACAGGCTTAAGAATACTTCAGTAAACACTGTTTAAACAATCCAGGCTTTTCTATGCAAAACAGAAACCATACATCAACGCTGTCTAGATGGACTGACAGCTTTGTGTGCTCAATTGCATGTGAGATGGAAAATAGCACAGTGCAGTTGTGTTTTTTCTCTGGGCTAAAGAGAAAGATAACCTGCCAAATTGTTATCAGTGTCAGTTCCAAAAGCTATCGTCTGTCATGGTATGGGGATGTATCATTGTGTAATACATGGTAAACTTGCACATCTATGAGGGCAACATTAAGACAGAAAGATATAAAAAATAGAAATTTTGGAGCAACATATGCTGCTACCTAGATGAAATTTCTTCCAGGGGAGTCTATTCATTTTGCAGAAGGACAAAACTAAACTACATTCTTTTTGGAATCCTGGTGCATTGGTTGCATAAGCAGAGGTACTAGATTTGTCTGCATGTAGGTCTAAACTGCCTTCTGTTGAGAATGTGTGTGTGTTGTGGTGAAGTGCAAAATTACAGCAACAAAAGCACCATATACTAGAGCAGCTGAAGACCTGTATAATAAATTAATGGGAGAAAAGTCCACTTGATAAACTTCGCCAACTTGTGTCTACAGTATTCTAACATTTAATAAGTGTTATTAAAAGAAATTGTGATGTTACACACTGTTAAAACACCCCAACAACCCAACATTTTTGGACAATGTTGCAGCCACCAGATTTGACATGACTGTATATTTGCAAAGAAACAGTTAAATTCATACAGTAAAACAACAAAATAATGTACAGTAAGTCAGTGTGTTGGGTTAATGGTTGTAAAGTTTTATTTATTATGAACATGTTATCCTAAAGTTTGCATAAACTGGGTTTATGTCCAAATATCTGTTGTTGGCATTTGCGTTTGATAGCCAAGATTCAGCCAGCTCTCTGGCACTTTTAGTACTGGCCTTAAATCTTATTTGTACATTGTCCCAGTTAAATGTATGTCCTGTTGATTTAGTATGCGTATAGATCAGTGATATTGAGTCCTTTCTTCTGACGGTGTTGCAATGTTCATGTATATGTGTTGAGATTCTTTTTGATGTTTGTCCTATGCATACCACTGGGCAAGAACTGCAAGAAATGCTATAAACTGCATTTTGTATTTCTGCTGTCTATTTCTTGTTTTTAGCATTAAAGAGGACCATGTGCAGATTGTTTGTGGGTATGTGTGCTATTCTGATGCCTCACTTGGCCAGGATGCGTGCTGCACCTTCAGACATCTTTTGGTGATAAGGAAGTGAGTACCAGGTGGAATGGTGGTTCTGGTTCAAGTCAATTGTTTGCTGAGTTTTTGGCGTGTTCTGTGTAAGCATCATTTAATGAATGTTTTTGAGTATCTGTTTGAAGTTGAAAGATGGAAGAGATAGCATCTTTCATTCATTTTTGTCTCCATCGTATTACAATGGGTGTGGACCTTTCTGAATAGAGTTGTAACACAGCTCCGTTTATGAGATACTAGGTGGTTGCTGGCAAAGTGTAGTATCTTGTCTGCATAGCATTCCTTAGGGTAAGCACTTTAAGGCCAGTACTAAAAGTGCCAGAGAGCCGGCTGAATCTTGGCTATTAAACAAGAACGCCATCAACAGACATTTGGACATAAACCCAGTATATGCAAACTTAAGAACATGTTCATAATAAATAAAACTTTACAACCATTACCCCGAACACACTGACTTAGTAACCCCCCCCCACACCCACGTAATTTTTTATATATATTGCCTTTGATTCTTTTAAGTCTAAGCCTTATCCTGTGATGAAGGCCCCTGGCAGGGGCTGAAAGCTCAGGAATAAAAACTACTTTATGATACGTGATTCATATGTATATAGTAGGTGGCACACAGGATGAACGGGCATCCTGGCCAAGAGAGGGAAGGATGTTGCACCCGGACAAGGCTGCTCTAACAGATGGATGAACATCCTGAGCAGAGGGAAAGGTCCCTTATGCAGGAGGGAAGCCCCAGAGATAAATGGACAGGCATCCCATCTGAACATCTGAATAATACCTTCCCTGGTCAGGATAAAATAAGACAAGGAAGGACTGTCTTTTAGGGGTGATTCTTCCCACAGGGTGCTGGATGGAAGCAGCAATCCATATCAGTGTCCATTTGAGAACCAACAGGAAATGCCAGAAGTTGTAGTGCAGCAGCACAGCCCTTCTGGGCTCCATGGGCGCCACAAGATGGCGCTAAATTGGACTTCCATATAACCCGGGGCAAAAGCCCTGGCACCGAAAGTATTCCTGGGTCCTCAATAAAAGGGACAGGACTCCCTTATCGAGGCAAGTTGGTAGGACAGACAGCAACACTTGACTGAAGGAGAGCAGTGCGGTGGTGAGAAGAGAGAAGAGGAGAGGTGAATTGTGAAAGAAATGTTTGCTTTTTACTTCTGGAGGTATTTTGTAATAAATCATTTTTTATTTGTCCCTGGGACTATGATTGTGTCTTCGTGTTTGAGGTTTGAGGCTCACTGGCTCCTCAGTTCCTTCACAATATATATATATATATTGTAAAAGAAAGACACACAAGTCATCAAGATTTGGGGTTTCCAGCCCCGTATACTGTAAGAAAAAATCACAACAAAATAAGTCGTCAGTGCAGTATTGCATTTCTCGATACAGCCGACAGTCAAAATGGCGGAGGGGGAAGCATTTATGGTGAGGGACCGGAAGTAGAGGGAGGTTTGCTGGGAAGGAGCTGAGATGGATGCAGGGAGTGCTGACATCATCAGGAGCTGACAGAGGAAGGGCGGAAGTGACGATGCGTGGTTAGCGAGTCGGGGCAGAATCATGGCGGCGGTGCGTCTTTATTTCTGAATGAAATAAAGAGAGAGAGGTTAGTACCCCGCCATTCCCTTCTGGCATGTGACTTTTATAATACCGTTTGGGTCCGGCCCCCTAATCGCACATGCGTGACAATATATATATATATTATATATATATATATATATATATATATATATATATATATATATTACAGTACAGTATATATATAGACAAGAGTCATAAAAAAAAAGTCTTGGGGCAGCCACCCGTATAATATTCATTAACTGCAAATGGGTACATAGATAGCACTGATGTGCACAGATCAGAGTCCAAGATTGAACTTCCGAGATAGTTTGAACATGGAGGTTTATAGGCCAGAAAGGGAAATTAAGTCATCTGGTAGAAGAAGGGTCCTCTTCCATAGGCTCGGACTCGGATGTGACGTCATCAACAGGGCCGGAAATGGAAGGCTCTTCTTCCATTGGTTCTGTACCGGAAGTGATGTCATACAAGGGCCACGAACCGGAAGTGACATCATTATGTCCGGGAACCGGAAGTGGCGTGTTCCAAGGGCTGGGAATTGAAAGTGATGTCATCGAGGCCAGGCAAAATTTCCTGTGAACAATCTGCAGGGAAGTGAGAAAAAGAGTCAGCGTACTCTGCCATCCCCAGGTCTGGCATGGAATTACTTTCATTTAGGCCCTTTAGCTGCCTCCTATGCGCACGTGTATGACTATATATATATTTTGTAAAGGTCAGCATTGACACAGACAGCCATAGGACACCGGTTCAAAGCACGCAAGTGGTTTTTATTTCCTTTCCGTTCATGGAGAACGTCTTCCCTGTTCCCACAAGCTCACAAGCACAGTCACTAACACAGGCAAAAGCACAATACTTTTACTATTCTTCTTCCCTTCCTCCGTCACTCCTCCTGGCAAGATTTGTCTCCCTCCTCCCAACTCTGGCTTTTTGGAACAGTGGCGTAGCTGGAGTTCGTGCCGCTCGGGGCGGGGCTTCAATTTGCCACCCTCCAACATATCTGAATATGTTAAACTATTTAAATAGAAAATTAAAATGACGTATAGTGAAAAATTAAGATACATTTTGCATAGATTTATTCATATATAAAGAAACAGCAGTAATTTTTTTATATACATTTATAAGCATCAACTAGAGAAGAATATAGTATAGACGCACTGATAAGCCGTGTTCTAATTATTAGTTTTACATAATTACGCTACGAAAACCAAAGTAATAGGTGGGGATGTTTTCTGCGCAGAGCAAGAACGCATTCAGATTAATAACAAAACAAAATTATAAATTGTAAATTAGTTGTTTATCTTCCTAGAAATTATTATCAGTGTAACATTTATGTTTATTTTTGTCATTGCCTCATACATTTCAACTGCTGTGTCTGATGCAGAAGGACAGTCTGAACATTATTTTTCAAGCATTTATGGTTAAAAATCAGAGAATTTGACTTTTTTCATACATGAGTGATATTTTTCCGGACGCTGCTGCTTACACACGAATTGTACTGAGCATTGTGGCCAATAATGCCGCCCCCAAAAATGTGCCGCCTGGGGCGGACCACCCCCTCCGCCCCCCCCAGCTATGCCACTGTTTTGGAGTGGTGGCTGCTGGTTCCTTTTATAGACAACCCAGAAGTACTCCAGGTGTTTGATGACCTATTTCCGGCAGCACTTTCGGGTGTGGTGGAACACCTGCTCTGTAGTGCTCAACAGCAGCTACAGCACCCCCCTCGCGGCTCCCACGGATCCCAACAGGGCTGCACCAAAATCCAGCTCCCATGAAGCCCTTTGGGACTGCCATCTAGTGTTCCGGGAGAGGTACTGTCCTGACCAGGCTTGCTCCCCTTGTCCATAAAAGGGAGAGGCGTCCTGGCTGGGCAAGGGCCCGGCTGTCCACCACTATATATATATATATATATATGTACATACATGAAGCCATGACAGGATGACTTATTAAAACATAAGGAAAAGGACTGAAAGTAACTCAAAGGTTAAAAAAATATACCTTAAAGTTTAAGCATGTGAAGTCTGCCTTAATTTAGAGAAAACCACCTTTATTTTCCAAGGTTAGAATAAGGCAAATGAGCAATGGACACCCCTTTAGGAAGCAAGGGTAAACTAATGGGAAAGCGCAAACACCCCTCTCCTATGAAGCAGTGCTAAAATCAATAAGAGAATCTGTAGATCATCCCTATTAATGAGGATGCATTCAAATTAATGGTAGAGTCAACAGGAGTCAAAACGTACTGGTGACACAACTTGATTGGATGAAATTATAAAGCTATGTATATTAAGAGTCAGATGACATGAAGTAATACATTTCTCACACAATGGACTGCGACATTTGTGCATGATCTGTGTAAGTAAAGAAACGCTCTGCATTCACATCTGAGTGGGCTCTGTGACTGTCTTCTTTGAAGATAGAGCAAAGTTTTCTCCACAACACCATCTATCTATCTATCTATCTACTGTATCTATTGTGGTGTATGGCCGGCCGTTCATCCCGGCCAATACCCCCAAGCCGCCAGGTGGAGCCCTCCCTGCACTATGTAGGTCCCCCAAAGACCAGCAGGGCATCATGGACATTGGAGTGTTTATACACAGTCCTGCTGAATATCATGGGAGCCACTAGGAGACGCTGCAGTTGCACTAGGAAAGATGGTTATTTGCCTTACGCCCCGGAAGTACGTCGGAGTCACATGGACAAGGGGAATGACGTGCTTCCGGGGTGAAAAAAAGGACTTTTTATCTGACCTGGAAGTGATAAAGAATCACATGGACTGGGGATTGCAGCAGGATAAGGAGCAGTTCCAGGTCGTGAACTATAAAAGGATTGTGGGAGCTCCCAGACGGCGAGCTGCGCTGGGTGAAAGGGCGGCAACGCGTCTGGGACTGGAGGAATTGTTTATTGAGTATTATTGTGATTATTGAATGAGGATAGTGGAGGAGAGGGTGATTTGTACACTGTTGATTAATAAAAAGTCAACCATTTGGACTTTTATCTGGTGTCTGGCATATTAGACAAGGGTTTAAGGGAGCGATAGCGCCCCCCTATGTGGCACACTATCTATCTATGACCTTTCAATAAATCAGATGAACTATTTAAACCTTATTTTGAGAAGATTATATTTTTGGGCACAATTGTGCAATATAGGAGTTTATGCAAGTTCTGCTTTAAAAAGAAGTCAATGAAAATGAAAGCTTTTCATCAACGCAGAGAAGAAAGTGTAAGTTAATGGTTTCTAAATCCAAAGGGGTGAAGGTATACAGTACATATAGCAATGTGAACACCACCACCCTTGAACCTGTGAAGCTATTTATTAATTTATTTTCATTAGACTTTGTGTAAACTAATTCCTTTTTATTCAGATATTTTCCAGCATATATGTATATTCATCATAGCAACTGGCACTGTTTGTATTTGTATCTAGACATTCATCTAATAATCACACAGTGTTGCTGGTTTAGATTTGTGTTTGACATTTAAGATGGGTCTATACAGAGTGCAGTGAAATATCAGCCCTCTTCCTGATATCTTTGGATTTTGCATATTTGTCACAACAAATGTCTTTAGATTTTACACAAAATATGATTTTAGATATAATGAGCTGGAGTAAATACATAAACACCATTTATAGATTGCTACCTAAACAACTGACCAAAGTTAACTGATAATTACAGTGACTGAAAACGATCAGAATGGATTGCTGCCAGCCATAATGGATCTAAACCTCTATATATAATGACCCTTAACTTGTGATTAAAGTAGTCACCACAAGATTTCTAAAAGAATACTAATCCTTGATCAATGGACGCTCCAGAAGAGATGTGGAAAAAGGCTTTAAAACTTACCAGTCAGGAAAGGGTTACAAAGCCAGCTCTAAGGCCCAGAGACTCTACCTCATCATGGTAAGAGCCATTAGCTCCAAATGGAAATTATTTGGAACAGTTGTGAATCTTTCTAGGAAAGACTGGCTGCCAAAATGAAACCAAGGGAACAGCGATTACCGATTCAAGCCATCATAGAGGATCCTAAGAGAATATCCAAAGAACTAAACTCTTCTCTAGCCTCAGCTAAGGTTAGTGTTCTTGACTCCATGGGAGAGAAGAGACGGAGTAAAAACTCTGATTCATGGGAGGGGAGCAGATTGGAAACCTCTGCTATCAAAGTGTAACATCAGTGCTTGTTGCTCATTTACAAACTAACACCTGGGTGACCCCACAAGCCTTTTCGAATTATGCTCTATGACAGACAAGTTAAAAGTAGAACTCTTTAGAAAATGCAGGTCCCACTCTATCTGACATAAATACAATACAACGTTCGACAGTAAGAACATCATATCTACAATAAAACATGGGGGTGGTGTGGGAATTGTTTGCTGCATCAGGACATGGAAGACCAACCTATTGAAGGAGCCATGAACTCTACACTTAACCAGACTGAAGTTTAATTGGATTGGATTTAATTGGATTGTGACCAAGGACACAAAAGAAATCTACAGTTGAATAGTTCAGAAGTAAAAAAAAAAATGAAAGTTGAAGAAATAAGTTTTGGAGCCCTATACTTACATAAAATAAGCTCCAGCTCTGACTGCAACCCTGATTAGTATAAGGTGAGTTTAGAAAATGGACAGATGAAAAGATAGATGGAGTAACTCTTGTCTTAAACCCAATAGAGAATCTATGGCAGGAGCTGAAATGAGCAGTTCACCTTCCAACATGTTGGGGTTAAGCAGATTAGCAAAGAAAAAGCGACGTCCTCAAAAGTGACGAGTAAATACTGATATCAAAATGTAGGAAGCTTTGAGATGTGATTATTGCTGCTAAATATGCTGCAATTAAGTACTGAAACTATTGGAGCAATTTCCTTGAATAGGGTGCCTTGAAAAAGAAAAGTAATGTGTGTTCATTCAGATTCACCTTCTCTAATATTTGTTTGGATTAAAGGTCTAAAGCAGTTCATTGCAAAAAATATGCAGAAACTTTTAGGAAGGGGCAAATACTTTTTCACATCACTGTGAAATATGGTAGATCTGTTTGATCAGTCCAAAAATGGTATGATGTTTTTGTAGACGATACTATAACTAACCACCAATATGTAATCTCCTGCATGAAACAAGCAAAACCACATGTTCCAAAAAAATAAAAAATAAAATAAAGAGCCTTCTCTCATCAGTAATTGACGGATGTTGTAACCTTGCAGAGAGTAAGGCAGCTTGTGAGAGTTCCTTTTTCAATATCTCAGTAAAACTGCAAAGTAGAGAGCAGACTGATGAACTCATTTTGCAGATCAGAGAACAAAGAATTGATCATTATAAGAGAAAGGAGCAGAAAATGAAATTGTTACTGGCCCTGAATTATCATAAGGTTGGTACCCTTGTACTGTGTTTTCAAGAGGACACTTCAGATATGTTTGTATATGTTAAAGTATTACAAAACACCAAGCAGAAACCTTTAGTTAGCACCTAACATCATGTCTAAGAGAAAGTACAACATTTACAAAACATAAAAATTACATTTCTCAGTATATCACAAAGCACAAAGATAAACAGTTTAACAAGATTAAATTGAAAATTTACAGCAAACCACCAGAAGAAAGTAAAGAATACATTTACTTTTTGTGTTCAGGTCTGACAATGAGCTAAGTTGTGACAGTACTTTATTTTCAATTTTAGGAAAAATATTTCATAATCCTATAGAGCATATGCTTTTTCCCTGTGATATATGTGAAATGTGCCTCACACCGTTATTTAAAGTATTTTTTCTAATCAAAAAACAAGAAGGGATGCATTTTTCAACCGGCAAGTGAATTGGCCACAGGGGTCAGCAGCCTGAACTTGTTAATAAGCAAACAAGCCTGAAGCACAATTATTTTTTGATAAAGCAACAGTGTTAAGAAAAAAAAAACTACAATTCATCCAACATAACAAGAGACTGATAATGAGTTAACAATGTACTCTGACATGCATCTGTGAACAGGGAAAAGAAACACTTTGGCAGACAGGAGCAATTGACAACAAATTTAACATTTAACATGATTAAATTTTTATCTGTGTATTGGATTACTTTATAAAGAAAAATATTTGCTTTGCTTATATTCTAAAATGCCTCGAAAGTGTTGCTAATTTGAAGAATGATTTATGATGTGATGAAAGGCTGAACAGAAAATATCAAGTGATTTGTCAAATCTGCATTGCTTTGCAGTATGTCAGCATATAGCTACCATGCAAATTCCAGATTGACAGCTGCAAAGGAGAAAAGTTTTCACATGATCCTCAAAACTGAAAATGCTTTACTGCTACAGGACTTTCTTTCAGTGTTATTTAAACCATAATGTACACTGAATGGCAAAAAAAATCCTTATTTTAACACTTAATAAAGAATAACTCGAGCATGCAAAACTAACTTTTGTATTAGAACATATGAAATCCTACTTCATCTCCATGTGATATGGCAATATCTGTGCTGAGCACAAACCCACAAAACACAGGTAGACAAAATAGTATGCACTGCTGTTAACATTATATGGTGACCTCTTCAATTTGCTTATTCACTTAGATGAAGGTAAGGACGGCTGTTGTCTTCTGTTTATTTGATAAAATTTAGATATATTTTAAGTTTTTGGATCACTTAGGAACTGTTGGAAATTATGATTTACTTTTGTGATTATGTTCTACAGCTTATTGGTATTGATATTTTGTATTATGAGCTTCAACAATTCAAAATACACCAGCAGAGCCAACATATTGTCTGCAGGACTATCAGACTATGACTATACAAGGCTTCAAATATATCTTTATGCAAGTAATACAAGACAGGCTAATGTAGTTTTACTTATTTTTAGCTTTCACATAAAGCGATGATTTATGCTAAGTTCACATCACAACCCTCATTGCTCAATTCAGATTTTTTTCTCTGATTGGATCTTGATGATTCACATTCAGAAATACAAGTGACCTGTATGTAACTGTAATGTAAACACATCTGTCCTCAGAAACAGCACACAAACACAGATTGATATATTTGTGCATAAGCCGTCTACATCATCAACAACAAAAAATTAGTGAAATGACTCATGGTATAAAACACAACCTATAGAAACGCTAATAGCTTGTGTATGCATCGCATTTTGCTGCAAAAGACAGTAAACTGTTCACCAGCTGTATGTGATTAGGTTGAGAAGGCCAAAGAAAGCCAGACTGCTAACATTTGATGTTTTTGCAGTTGTTACCAGCACTGCTGTAACAAGATGTGTGGGGACGAGGAAAAAGCCAGCAATGGTGGGATTGTGATATGGAGGAAGAATCCTGAACCTGTCTCTTTCTCTGTCTGAAA
The DNA here is from genome assembly GCF_016835505.1 of Polypterus senegalus. Taxonomy (NCBI): domain Eukaryota; kingdom Metazoa; phylum Chordata; class Cladistia; order Polypteriformes; family Polypteridae; genus Polypterus; species Polypterus senegalus. The sequence continues at coordinate 68,351,949 of NC_053170.1, read as the reverse complement.
GTCTTCTTTTTATAATCTTGTTTTACTAGAACTGTCACCCACACTGGTCAATGAAAAACCTGCACATATTACATCTTATTGATCAAGTTCTTGTTGAGTGTGAACCTCTGTGATAACTTGGTATCATTTCGGTAGTTTCTTTTCTCCTTTCAGGTGTGTGGACCACCAGGACCTGTCAGTAACCCGCGTGTGTAATAAATTCTAACTTTACTCAAACCACTTTATGTAGCTCCAGTGAGGGGTGTGTTTGGGATGGGCACTGGTCGGGGTTGTTTTCTTTAATGTTCCTCTATGAAAATAAGATTTCAACAATCTGTTATTGTCCTCTTATTTATCTAAATTCAAATAAAAAATTGGTCACAACAAAAGAAGTCTAAACATTTTTATGAATGACTCCCACTATATTTTTGGAAAATATTAATTTACTACTATATGGAGTGACATGGTCAACTGATGGAGAGTGGGTGTGTGTGTATTAATATACCTTAATATTAGTAATGTTGATATATATTGCAATTTTATTACTCAGCCTTGAAAAATTGTCATATATATTTAATGTCCTTATGCCACCTCTACAGCTTCACAAATATCAATATTGGATGAGCTGGAAGTGCCCATGTTACCAGGGTCCTGAGGAACTTAAACCTGCATGTAATTGTCCTCTGTCCTTTTTCTAAAAGTAGCTATATACTGCATCTACATAAAATACACAAACTCCATTAACTGTCAGTTAAACATGTTACTCCATGCAGCAGTAAATTGTAACATGCGGCTGGGGCCCTTGCCTGGCCGGGACGCCTCCACACTGGGAGGACCAGAGGAGCAAGCATGGCTAGAACGTTATCTCCCCCAGGATGCTAGATGGCAATCCCCTGGTTTGCAGCGGTGCCCCGGACTCCCGCAGGGCTTCATGGGAGTTGGAATTTGGTGCGGCCCTGTCTCCCCCCTGCCTCCAGAGGGGTGCTGCAGCAGGAGCTGCCGAGGCCTTATAGAATGTTCTTCTGCCAGAGATGAATCATCAAGCACCTGGAGCAGTTCTGGGTGCCTTATAAAAGGAGCCTGCGGCCACTACTCGGGGAGCCAGAGTTGGGAGGAGGAGGACGAAGGTTAAATGGAGTAGTGGAAGAGAGAAGGAAGAGAATTGTTTTGTGTTTGCGCTTGTGTGGGACTGTGTTGAGCTTGTGGGAACTGGGAAGGTGTTGCCCACAAGGTAAAAAAGAAAACAAAAAATCTGTGTGCAACTTGGGCTTGTGTCCCATGCTTGACTGTGTTGGGTTCAGCTGGCGGTGCCAGCCTGGGTGGTCCACAAAATTAATATTTTATAAAATTAATATATATAGTGGTGGAGTCATTCTTTAAAATCTTCTAACAGCATTTAGCTTTCCAGAAATACTCTTCTGTCTTTAAATGTATTTAGTATAACCTGATGAATTGTGCTGCTATTTGTAGTCAATAAGCACCTATAATCTGAACAAACACATGCAGACTGATGAAGTGCAACATTACTTGTGTTTTAGGACACTGAAGAGATAAATGACACCTCAGTACCAATCATGCTGCTAGGAGACCCCCACATACCCACTTCACATCTGGGATACAGTGATACTGACAACCTAAAACAAGGTCAGCGTTATTTCAATGAGCAACTCAGCAGGGCACAGATGACTGTGGAATGTGGATTCGACAGACTTTAAGGAACATGGAGGTGCCTGGCAGAACGGCTTGACACTGACATCTCTGCAGTCTACACAATCACCAGTGTGTGCAGCACTTTTGACAACTTGTGCGAGATGCAGGGGGAAAATGTGGAATTTGCTCAAGATGCACCTTGCACTGACAAAAGAGACTATAAGACACAGAATGTTGCAGACCCAATGCAAATCAGGGAGGCTTTTAAACAAAATTTTTACAGGCAGCTACTGCACTTGTAGAACCGTTTGCCAGCTTTGTTGAAGAAAGGAAAGAAAAAAAACTATGTTCTCGTAATCATTTGTTTATTCACATTCAGATCTTTTTTGTGAAAATACCAAAGTAAATACAATGTGCACTTATAGATTATAAAAACTCAAAGAATCACTGTTTTCAGCCCACTGACATGCAAAAACATGCATATACTTAACATAAAGAAATACATAAATGAAATAAGCTTCTATTAGCTTGTGCTAATTGCTGGAGACTTTAACCATGTGACGCTGGACAAAATATTACCTGCCTTCTCTCAGTATGTGGATTGTAACACCCGGGGAAATAGGACTATTGACCTACTGTATGTAAATGTTAAAGACGCATACAGCCCCACCCCACTGCCTGTGCTTGGGAAAGCAGGTCATAACCTGCTTCTGCTTCAGCCTCACTACAAACCAAGAGTGAGTGAGGGAGCTACCTACAACCACGCGCTCATTCAGGATGTGGTCCCCTGAGGCAGAGCAGGCTCTGAGAGACTGCTTTGGAACCACGGACTGGGAAATCCTGCAGGGATCTTAAAGTGAGAACATTGAGGAGGTTTTTGACTGCACTGCTGACTACATCAACTTCTTTATGGACATTGTAGTTACAGTAAGAACAGTACGCTGCTATGCTAACAACAAGCCATGGATTATAAGTGACATCAAGGGCCTTTTGAACCAGAAGAAAAGGGCTTTTAAAGGCGGTGATCAGCATGAGGTCAAGTGCATGCAGAAGGAACTCTGAGTTCAGCTCAGGGCGGCAGAGGAGCAGTACAGGAGAAAGCTGGAGGAGAAGTTGCAGAATAACACCATAAAGGAAGTGTGGGATGGGATGAAGTATGACATTGTGGTCAGCAACACAGGAGCGCCGCAGAGGACTGTACTTTCTGCGGTCCTGTTCAGCCTATATTCATTGGACTTCTAATACAACTCGAAGTCCTGCTACGTACAAAAGTTTTCATGGCTCAAAGCCAGGAAGGGCCGGAGTTCAGAAGACATGCGCGGGTGTGGTCAGGCATCATCTGGCTGTGATCCTTCAAAGCTGAGGATGGACAGACATGATTGTTAGCAACAGTGGCCCCTTCTGTCCTTGGGTGGTAGTGCTTACCTTGTCAGTGCCTTGAAGAAGCCCCCTAATAGCATGTGAAGAATAACACAATTCTTTTCTGAAATAACATATTTTTTTGAGTGGTGAGTACTACTCAGAACATGTTCTTTATCCATTTAAAAAGAATGTGATTGATATTTGAATAAGCCATCGATATTGTTCTTAAAGCTCATTTATCTACATACTGTCCCCTCATTCTGCAGGCACAGTTGCTACTTGACTGTGATTGGTTTGCGTGAAAAAGGGCTAAAAATTAAAAAAATAAGAAGTGAGAAATGACAAGTATGTGTACCTTCAAGTGAGTGGTGAGTGGTAATAAGTATTGAGTGAGAAGTATTGAACAACAAATGAACAGTGATTGATGACAACTGATGAGTAAAAAGTGAGGACTGGTAAGTGAGTAATGATGTTTGATGAGTGTCAAAAATGTAGTGACATAGAATGTGTGATAAGTGACAGGTTAGTAGTGTGATCTGTGACAAGTGGTGCATGATGAGTGAAAACCGATGTTTAAATAATGATACACTAAATGGACAAATACTGATGTTTGATGATGGAAGAAGTAAAAAAAATGATGATGTCTTAACATGGACACTGTACTCAAGTATTCTAGAAGTGCTTGTGAAATCTCAAGGAACAGCTGATGGACATTACCTTATATACTGTGGCCTTGTCGGTCCAGTCCAGAAAATTAGAGTTAAAATGGTGATGATGCTTTTCTTGTTAGAAAATCACATATTACTACAGTATATCACTGGAGAAACAACTAAATATAAGGTGAGGACATACTGATTGATCATTGTGATTTAAATTTCAAGGAAATAAAGACTCATTCTTCAGTGTAAAAAAGTCACCATACAAGCAAATATTTATCTAAGGAAAATGTTAATATCCTTGCAATAAGATGAATGTCCTTAAGATCACCTTGGATGATGCGTGTTCAAATCTGTGGTTAATCTTGGTAGAAGAGCTGTGATGGAGTACATTATCCAGATATATATATTAATATTTTGTTTAATATCGGATATTATACCATTACACTGGCTTTCCAATTTAGAATCAATGTTGTTTTTCAAACACACTGCAAGAGAGTTAAATTGTAATAAATTAACAGAATCTTCACAGCATAGTATTGCATTAACTTTAAGTTTCATTACTTCAAATGAGTCTCAAATAAACCCTTTCAAGCATCAACAACTGCAAGTTTTTGCAGACTGCAAATCTTTTAATCAGTAATTAATTCGTGCTTACACTTCTGATAAGGTCACCAGCACAGTTGGATCCAACAGCATTTAAATGCATTTAAAGGTTTGATAACTGATTATTGCTTCTTTCAGATATATTAATTTCATTAATACTACAATTTCATTGTTATCATAAGTTGATTTGTATTATTCATTAGTTTGTTTTTAAAAAATTTTTTTATAATTGTAGTTGTTAAAAAAACTTCACAACGTATAGAATGATTTATATACCTGGAGGATATTAAGCAAGAAAAAGACCATCCAGCCCCTCCTGAGCATTCTACAGTAGAAGCATTAATCATCATTAACTGGATACTCTTCTGGAGCTCAAGTGGTTACAGGATACTTAGGCCAGTAGGCAGTCACCACAATTGAGTAGTGGAAAAAATAAACACATACAAAAGTAGTTATTAGTAATCAGTTATATAAAAATGACAAATAAAACATTTAATGAAAACGATCGATTTCCACTTCTCCCTAGTATGAGAGAATCCTATTAATGCTAGGACTTTATTAACAAATGAAGAAAAAATCCAATTGAAGAAGTGGGTAGCTTCTTGAACAGGTCAGCCATACCAGCCTGGTGTATCTCTAATGGTGAAGTATTTTGGTGCATAAAAACAAAATGCTGACTTGCCACGGTTTAAAGGCTATAATTACAAAGAATGTATGGAACAAACACACCAAAATATAAGAAGCAACTAGATTGATTAGAGCCTTATATACAAGTAAAATATTTTTTTAAATAAATCATAAAGTCAGCCAGTGTAAAGATACTGAGGCTGGTGAGATATGCTCTTAGTTAATTAAGACTGTTACTGCTGCATTTTGGTCTAATTTCATCAGCAGGCAAAAGTTATAATATAACTTTTTTTAGATGTTCCTTATAGGAGTGCATCACAATAATTTTTACAGCTTAAGATATATATTAACTGTTGTATTATATTATCTAGGACCAACTATGCAAAATGAACATGGACTATAAGTCTGACTCGTACTGCTTTGTTATTGCTTTTAGTCTGTTGTGTTTATGAGGGGCATTGTCATGACTGCCGGTGTCCCGAAAGCACAAGTCCCACTTTAAAAAAAAAAATCATTAGATGGGTTGGGGGGGCACTGTCAAAACCCAGACTAGACTCCAAAAGGGCCATGGAAGATCCTTATAAAATAAAAGTTTTAATTTAACAAAGGCTATGCAAGCACAAGGCCCCAAAAAGCACAAGGCAATAGCTTGAAAAGGCCAGGGAATTCACAGTAAACCATACCCCAATGCAGAATCTAAAACTGTAGTCAAATAAACAGAGTAAATGTTAAAAAATCCAAGAAACATGAAAGCAATAGCAAAGCACTAAAAACACGAAAAACACCCCACTCCCTAACACATTCGTAAAGAACTGCCAGGAACTATGGAAGGCCGTCCCTTAAGTAAAGTGGAGGGTCAATCTTGCCGGGAATTGGCAAGTGGACCCACCCCTTTGGGAACCAACCACAAAGCAAATAGGATATATATATATATATATATATATATATATATCCTCTTTAATAAAACCCCTGTGTGCGTCCAGGTGTCCGTGTGTGTGTGTCTTCTGGTGAAGTGTGCATGCGCGGGGCCACATAGCATGTGTTCAGTCTCTTCCTGTGCATTTCCTGTGTGTGCAGAGAGAGAGAGAGAGAGAGACACACCCACAGGTGCGTGCACACGAGAGACAGACAGACAAACAGACATGCAGGCCCGCCCGAGAGACAGACATGCACGCACGCACGCACGCACACACACACAGGCAGGCAGACAGGCAGGCCCGCGCGAGAGACAGACACGCATGCATGCATGCATGCACACACACACACACACACACACACACACAGGCAGGCAGGCAGGCAGGCAGGCAGGCAGGCAGGCAGGCAGGCAGGCAGGCAGGCAGGCCGAGAGACACTCACACACGCGCGCCCGCGCGAGAGACACACTCAAACACACACAAAGACAGGCCCGCATGGGGGACAGACATGCACGCGGACACACGCACGCAGGCAGGCCCGCCACAGAGACAGACACGTACGCACGCACGCACACACAGAGGCGCACGCGTGCGTTGTTGCAATGTTACTTTTCTTGGCTGTTTATTAGATTACGGATTTTTCAAATGTTCATTTTTTTCCCTGTGCTTAAAGCTCATTAAAAAATGTGTTTTTAGGGAGCGGGTCATAAGGCTATAGCGCGAACTCTTGCAGTGTTAGTTTTCTCTGTTGTTCAAGGTTTTCTTAGTGTTATTCAATGTTTTTACATTTAGTTTACTATTACTATGTGCATTCAATAGTATAATTAACTATATTTTTGCTTAAAATCTTAAAAAATATATATATTTACATACAGTTCATACAATCTGGAACAGATTAATTGTATTTACATACAATCCTATGGGGGAAATTACTTTGGTTCCACTGTATTACTGTCTGACAAAATTACAGGCATTTTACGAAAATACAAACCAGTATTACTGAGAGAGAAAATTAAAGGCACACAATACAGTGACGCATATTACAGCCGCATACAAGGTCCCTTGCCATTAATATAGACTGTTCCTACTAATGTTTATGCACTACTGTTCTAGCACCCGTTATTGTAACGGGCTTAATGTCTAGTATATATATATATATATATATATATATATATATATATATATATATAGTGGCAGGCGGCTGGCGTCCATGCCCAGCTGGGACGCCCTTCCACACTATATTCAGGGGGAGCAGCCCTGGACAGTGCAATACCTCCCCTGGATGCTAGATGGCCGCCCCCCTGGGCTGGAGTAGTGCCTCGGTTTCCCACAGGGCTCCCTGGGAATTGGAGTTGGGGGCAGCCTTGTTGGGTCCCACAGGTACTGCCAGGGGGTGCTGTGTTTGGGACTCCTGAGCCCTTGTGGGCAACAAATTCATCACATCTGGAAGTGCCGCCAGAACTCGTGATCAAACACCTGGAGCACTTCTAGGTGATCTATAAAAGGAGCCAGCGACCACCACTCATCGGCCAGAGTTGGGTGGAGGAGGACAAAGTTGCCTTGGAAGGAATGGTGGTGCAAAGGAGGAGAAAATACTTGTGGTTACTAGTGCTTGGAACTGTGTTGTGGCTGGGGGGATTATGGGGAAGACGTGTTACCTTCAGCTGAAGATAAATAAAAGTCTTTTTATTTTACACGTGCCTCATGTGTCCAATCTGTGTCGGGTCAGGCGCTATATAGCGTCTTTTTATAATATATATATATATATATATATATATATATATATATATATATATATACAGTGGTGTGAAAAACTATTTGCCCCCTTCCTGATTTCTTATTCTTTTGCATGTTTGTCACACAAAATGTTTCTGATCATCAAACACATTTAACCATTTGTCAAATATAACACAAGTAAACACAAAATGCAGTTTTAAATGATGGTTTTATTATTTAGGGAGAAAAAATCCAAACCTACATGGCCCTGTGTGAAAAAGTAATTGCCCCCTTGTTAAAAAATAACTTAACTGTGGTGTATCACACCTGAGTTCAATTTCCGTAGCCACCCCAAGCCTGATTACTGCCACACCTGTTTCAATCAAGAAATCACTTAAATAGGAGCTGCCTGACACAGAGAAGTAGACCAAAAGCACCTCAAAAGCTAGACATCATGCCAAGATCCAAAGAAATTCAGGAACAAATGAGAACAGAAGTAATTGAGATCTATCAGTCTGGTAAAGGTTATAAAGCCATTTCTAAAGCTTTGGTACTCCAGCGAACCACAGTGAGAGCCATTATCCACAAATGGCAAAAACATGGAACAGTGGTGAACCTTCCAGAGTGGCCGGCCAACCAAAATACCCCAAGAGCACAGAGACAACTCATCCGAGAGGTCACAAAAGACCCCAGGACAACGTCTAAAGAACTGCAGGCCTCACTTGCCTCAATTAAGGTCAGTGTTCATGACTCCACCATAAGTAAGAGACTGGGCAAAACGGCCTGCATGGCAGATTTCCAAGACGCAAACCACTGTTAAGCAAAAGAACATTAGGGCTCGTCTCAATTTTGCTAAGAAACATCTCAATGATTGCCAAGACTTTTGGGAAAATACCTTGTGGACTGATGAGACAAAAGTTGAACTTTTGGAAGGCAAATGTCCCGTTACATCTGCGTAAAAGGAACAGAGCATTTCAGAAAAAGAGCATCATACCAACAGTAAAATATGGTGGTGGTAGTGTGATGCTCTGGGGTTGTTTTGCTGCTTCAGGACCTGGAAGGCTTGCTGTGATAGATGGAACCATGAATTCTACTGTCTACCAAAAAATCCTGAAGGGGAATGTCCGGCCATCTGTTCGTCAACTCAAGCTGAAGCGATCTTGGGTGCTGCAACAGGACGATGACCCAAAACACACCAGCAAATCCACCTCTGAATGGCTGAAGAAAACAAAATGAAGACTTTGGAGTGGCCTAGTCAAAGTCCTGACCTGAATCCAATTGAGATGCTATGGCATGATCTTAAAAAGGCGGTTCATGCTAGAAAACCCTCAAATAAAGCTGAATTACAACAATTCTGCAAAGATGAGTGGGCCAAAATTCCTCCAGAGCGCTGTAAAAGACTCATTGCAAGTTATCGCAAACGCTTGATTGCAGTTATTGCTGCTAAGGGTGGCCCAACCAGTTATTAGGTTCAGGGGGCAATTACTTTTTCACACAGGGCCATGTAGGTTTGGATTTTTTCTCCCTAAATAATAAAAAAACATCATTTAAAAACTGCATTTTGTGTTTACTTGTGTTATATTTGACAAATGGTTAAATGTGTTTGATGATCAGAAACATTTTGTGTGACAAACATGCAAAAGAATAAGAAATCAGGAAAGGGGCAAATAGTTTTTCACACCACTGTATATATATGTTCACACATGTGTGCATGGGAGGCAGCTAAAGGGCTTTAGTAAGGGCAATTCCGAATCAGTCCAGGATGTGGCAGAGTGCACTGACTCTTTTTCTCCCTTTCCTGCACACCATTCACAGGAGATTCCACCTGGCCCTCTTGATGTCACTTCTGGTTCTGAGCTTATGGAAGAAGACTTTGCCGGCTCCGGCCCCTGTGATATCATGTCCTGTCTTCCCCTTTAAAAGCCTCCACCTTTTCTCTGTTCCCTCAGTTCTGTTTTGGACTTGGTTTTGTGCACAGCAGTGCTATGACTAATCGACAATTTGCAGCCAGGAAGCCAAATATACGGGTGGTTGCCCCAAACCTTGCTATAGCTCTTTGTGGAGTTTGTGACTATATATATATATATATATATATATATATATATATATATATATATATATATATATATATATATATATATATATATATATAAAATACATAAAAAAGTTAATTCAAGTAAATTTTACAAAATTAGGCACAACAGACTAGAAACACAACTTTGAACCACAATCAGGGGGAAAATGCTGTCTCAAACATAACCAAATTAGTTATAGATTAATGAAATATTTAAGTTTGTGCTACTTACTATTGTTATAATCCCCTAGATAACAATCTGATTATGGCCAGTAGTTGCTTTTTCATATGGAATGTCACAGTTTAAGTGCTATTTCATTACCAGATGATGCATACCTGAGGGGCTAAGTGGCTAACTTGGCGTGAGTTACATAAATAATATTTCAAAAGGCAACCTCACAGGCTAAGCACAATTTCCTCCATGTCTGGTTAAAAATAAAAACCTCCGAGTCCTGGTACCTAAGTCTGTGCATGCTACAAATAATCCAAAGCCTTAAAATTAAAAGAAATACTCATCAAATATGAATATTTAGATTGTAGAAATGAGACCCTGATTTCCAGAATTTGTCCATTTTAAATTAAGCTGAAGCAGAAAATGAATAGGTAAATAATCTTTTAAATCATACAATAATTAATGTTTTATTAATAATAAGATGAAAAGTATATGCAGCAAAAAAGTCATGCAAACAGAGGAATAAATAAGCTAGAAAGTCATAGACAGTAGGTTTACAAATCTTCTACATTCAAATCTCATTTCTACCATTTTTATAAAACAGAGAGAACCTAAAATATAAAATGTAAGATTACAGTAATCCCTCGCTATATCGCTCTTCGACTTTCGCGGCTTCACTCTATCGCGGATTTTAAATGTAAGCACATCTAAATATATATCCCGGATTTTTCGCTGGTTAGCCGCTTTATGCGGACAATGGGTCTTTTAATTTAGGTTACTTCCTCAGTTTGATTGCCCAGTTGATTTCATACAAGGGACGCTATTGGCGGATGGCTTAGAAGCTACCCAATCAGAGCTTGTATTACATATTAACTAAAACTCCTCAATGATATACGATGTGCTTCCCGTGCGGTGCTTGTTTGCTTCTCTCTATCTTTCTCACTCTTTCTGCCTGACGGAGGGGGTGTGAGCAGAGGAGCTGTTTGCACAGAGGACACGGACGCTCCTCTACAAAGTGCCGCTTTATCGCGGTGCTTCTGTATACTTAAAAGCACGTATTGATTTTTTGATTGTTTGCTTTTCTTAGTGAGTGCTCTCTCTGACATTCTCTGCTCCTGATGGTGCTCCTTTGAAGAGAAGATATGTTTGCATTCTTTTAATTGTGAGAAAGAACTGCCATCTCTGTCTTGTCATGGAGCACAGTTTAAACGTTTGACTAAAGGGTGTTATTTCATGTCTAGAGGGCTCTAATAATTAGGGTTGGAGAGTTTATAAGGGCTTAAAATATATAAAAATAACCATACAAACATATGCTTTCTACTTCGCGGATATTCACCTATCGCGGGGGGGTCTGGAACGCAACCCCTGCGATCGAGGAGGGATTACTGTATACTAGTAGATCAAAACCACACCAATTAAACAAAGTGTGACCATAATAAACTTCAGAAGACCATTCAAAATATTATCAGGAAATAGAAGAAGAAAGGAAACAAATCAGTGTATGTATGCCATAATCTGCAGCCTTACTCCTAGAAAAGACATCTCATGTCCTGGCCTCCATACAGACTATGTGCTTTGACAGGCACATAAACACCTTTCTTTATCCAAAATTCTACAGACCACTGTTTCTTTGTCCACAGGCTTAATGAAATTGAAAGGGTGAAACTAAAAATAAAAATACAAAATGCTAAATGGCTTTATATTAAACAACAAACATCATTCAAATGTAAATAATTAGGAGAGGTCAAGCAGACCATAAATCATATATTTTTGGGATGACATATGTTGAGATGTGCTAATACATCATACTGCTAATACAGATACAGAAATGGCATGGGAGAAAAAAAAAAGTGATTCACATTAATTAATTATCAGTTTAGTATCAGCTAGTGAAGCTCCTACTTTATTTTCCTTACCTTATTCTGTATGTTGGGTGGCAGGCCATGAGACTTATTTGAAAGTAACTGAAGTACACTTGGTTTCAGCAAAAGAATAATACAATTAAGAAATATACACAATGATACGATAACTGCGGTTTAGCCAGGTTAGCAGGTCATGTGGGGCGTAGTGTACCACTGAAAGCTTAGACACTGGGGCAATGCCCGATCTCTCCTAAAGTAGTGGGAAGGGATTTTTTTACCATTGACCTTGCGTGAGAGCTAAAAGGTAGAAACGTATATGGAGATAGTTTAAAGTGCCTGATTTTCTTCTGGGTTAACAACTTCCAAACTGTAGAGGAAAAAGACACCCTTGTCCCACTTCTAACTTTTTTTTTTTTGTTGTTCTTTATTTCGCCTTATACAATTTCTTGTATTAGGAATTTGTTAGTTTTCGCATACTTTTGACTGACTCCCAGCCTTGACTCTCTAAGAAGACAAGGAAAAACTCCCAAAAAAACCCTTGTAGAGAAAAAATGGAAAAAACCTTGGGAAAGGCAGTTCATGGAGAAACCCCTTTCCAGGTAGGTTGGGCGCGGGTGTCAAAAAGAAAGGGGTCAATACAATACAATACACAAGTAATCCACACTACAACATAATAGTAAAATAAAAATATTACAAGTATGGAGCAGAATTTAACAGTAGATAATATCACATAATAGGATTTGGATTTGTTCAGAGTCCTGGAGACCTCGGCCATCAAGCTGCCTCCCCCTGTTGGCCATTTCACAGCTGAGATAGCGCTTGGCCAGCCAATCCGATGTAAGGACCCTCTACGCAATGATGCCTGTGATCCTCCATCAGAGATGATTTTACCTAGGCAGGCAAAAAATCCGAGAAAAGACACAGAATAGGTGAGGGTTAGTAACAAATTAGAATTAAGAACTATCATATTAACTATCATAACAACATGGCATATTTCTTGCTAGTATTACATTACCACAACAATATTTATTTCTATAACACCCTTTCATACTAAAGGTTGTAGCTAAAATTGCTTTAAAAGAAGTCAAAGAAATAGTTACAAGAAAAGAAAAGCAAATTAAATTAGGTAGGAATAATAATGAATAAGTAATAGTAATAAGTAATAAAACATATCAACATGATCTTACATAACACAAAACATAGTTAACTGTAAGACAAGGGAAGCTGTGCCTCCTCTAAAATGTCATGAAAAAATTTTGTCAAATATGTGCTGTTATATTTATATTGCTATTACAAACACCATGCTAGAACATGCAAAGTTTCAGCAAAGCTCGGCGTCTCTGGGAGTAAATGCCCACTATTTTCAGTTGTACATATCCTACTGTAAATAAAAGCATACATATGGCATTCTTGGGTTTGATCCTTGTTTCAGTTTGGTGAAGTTTGTTTGTTTATTTCAAACTAGGCTGTGAGGGTGGAGACAAGCCAGCCAGCTAGCTAGCTGTGTATAATGTAATTTTGTAAAGCTATTTGATAGTCTGCCTTATGAGGAGAGACTCGGAATTAAACAGCGGGGCAGATTAATGCCCACCACCCTGACTTTGAATGCTAAGGGATATTTCTTATACCCTTATTATTTCTATTTCTGACAACCTTTCTGCTTTTCCTTATTTAACTTGAGAAAGTTACTACTCAACCATTCAGAAATACAAAAGAGTTGTTTCAATGTACTCAACTAGCTGTACTAACACTCAGCATTTTTATACTCGTAATCTCTGTCAGCTCCAACTATGTTGTTCTGTTCTGTAGAACAGTCTGAAAACTGCATTCATAGTCAATACTTCACTTCTTCATCAGTACTTCACTTCTGGACAACCAGAAGTGTGCAATGCATGACATCACTGTTATGAAACTTTAAAGGTCAGACTCATGCACTTCATTATTGTTCAAGAATGTGAATAAACAAACAAACTTCTTGTGTGTCCTTTTTTTGATTTAGTATTCTGGTTGTCAATCCTTTGGCTCTTGAAGGTTAACGTGGAACAATATTTCAGTTTAGTGCCCTGACTCTGATGTCTCAATTTATAAATCTAGCAATTTAGACCTTCAGCTCATTTTTTGACTACATTTCATCTTCTGGTCTCATATTCTTAAACCTTGACACATTTCCCCTTTGTTGGCAGAATAATATATTGATATATTTAAGGTGAACATTCAAAGAAGAACAGTGCGTTTTGGAATTGCTTCTATGTTTTCAAGTTTTTATGTGGCCATATAATATCATGTTGAAAGATGAATTCAGTAGCATATTTCTGAGTTTGAAATAACTTAAAATACTTCCCTAAAACTTAAGATTGTGAATATACAGTACTGAGTTAAGGTTTTAACCATGTAATGGTAAGTTTTAATGTGAAAGCATACCTCATTCAAGTTGACTGTTAGGCTTCTGGGAACCCAATATACATACACGTTTCAATATCATTCCTCTTCTTCTTTTGTCTGCTCCTGTTAGGGGTTGCTACAGTGGATCATCTTGTTCCATATCTTCCTGTCCTCTGCATCTTGCTCTGTTACACCCATCACCTGCATGTCCTCTCTCAGCACATCCATAAACCTTTGCTTGGGCCTTCCTGTTTTCCTCTTGCCTGGCTGCTCTATCCTTAGAATCCTTTTCTCAATATACTCAGCATCTCTCCTCTGCACATGTCCAAACCAACATAATCTCGCCTCTCTGACTTTGTCTCCCAACCATTCAACCTGAGCTGACCCTCTAATGTACTCTTTCCTGATCCTATCCATCCTTGTCACACCCAATGCAAATTTTAGCATGTTTAACTCTGCCACCTCCAGCTCTGTCTCCTGCTTTCTGTTCAGTGCCACCATCTCCAACCCATAAAACAAAGCTGGTCTCATTACAGTCTTTCAGACCTTCCCTTTCACTCTGATACCTGTCTGCCACAAATTACTCCTGACACTCTTCTCCACCCACTTCACCCTGCCCGCACCTCTCTTCCATAATCCCCATTGCTCTGTACTGGTGATCCCAAGTATTTAAACCCATCCAACTTCGTCAACTCTGCTCCCTGCATCCTCACCATTCCACTGACTTCCTTTCATTTGCACACATGTATTCTTTCTTGTTCCTCTCCTCTCTAGAGCATATCTCCACCTCTCAAGGGTCTCCTCAACCTGCTCCCTACTCTCGCTACAGATCACAATTTCATAAGCAAACATCATAGTCCACGGGGACTCCCGCAAATAAGAAAGGGCTCAGAGCTGATCCCTGATGTAATCCCGCCTCCCCATTGAATGCATCTGTCACTCCTTCTGCAGAATCACCACTGTTACACTTTCCTCGTACATATCCTGTACAACTCTTACATACTTCTCTGCCACTCCCGACTTCCTCATATAATACCACAACTCCTCTTGAGACGCGTTTCAATATCAAAAAGTTGCAGTCGATAATGGGGTGTGTCAGTGTGCCACTGCAAAAGAAAAAACATGTAAAAATCACCATGATGAAAAAATCTAGGTTACAGCCACAACATTTTGGCTGTGTATAACCTTATTCAGATGTTGTTTACCCTTGCCATTGATTTAAAGATGTTTGGTTGTAATTCGCTGGTCTTCTGGGATGATTTCATCGGCATATTGAATTTACACCAAAGTGACTGTTGTTGGCTGTTCAAAACAAAGCACATTAAAGTGCACCACTTTACCTTTCTGAGACCCACTAAATTGTGAAGCTTAAGTAACAACATTGTGTTTATCAAAAGCATGGACTCCATATATGCCAGTGAAAGTTCTTTACTGAGTCGTTCTCCATGACAAGAAATTCAATAACAGTCTTTTATTTAAAACAGATACTACCATAATATCCCATTTTGAGAGCCAATCTCATTTTATGACAGGAGACATGTTCCAAAGTGCTGTGGAAAGAACTGAGACATTGTAAACTAACCACACAAAAAGGGGCAGACATTTCCTGATGATTATGACTGAATTAAAGAAACTGTTGTAAGTATTGTACATGTATGAATAAAATATCTCACTTAATGAAAAACACAGAACGTGAACCAAGTTTCAGTTTCACAAGCTGAGAGCCTAATTTAAAAATTCAAATAATTTCACGATTATTGCTAATATTAATTTGGTGTTAGTTTGAATGTGGGACAAATTGAGTTCTTCTTTGGCCTTACTGGCTAGGACGTTCCACAGAACGTTACATCCAAGAGAGTTGGAAGAGTGTTGCTACAGAGGTGTAGGAATCACCAGCAGCTGGTGAGTGTTAATTTAGGTTTTTAAGTTGTGAAAAAAGCATGGGAGTCAAAGTACTCATTTGCTCCAGAAAGCCTGCAGCTAGAATATGCAAAGCCCACTGCTGCCATTTTGTAGAGGACACCATGCTGACATGAAGAGTAAAAAATATTGAGAAGGTGCATGTGCTGCGGCATTTGCAGAGCAGCAAGTACCTGCTCCAAATAAATCAGGTTACAATGAAGCCAGTATGTAATTTGAAAAAGAAATAATCAAGGTCTGGGACTACTACTACTGCTACTGGATATTACAACGCTGGCTGGTACTGAAGGATTATAACCAAATTCATCTGAAAAGACAGATTTTGCCCAGAAGTTCCCACAAGAGTAACAGTAATATAAGACAGGAACTGTAAAAGCTTATTCTGCCTGTGTTGAACAAACGAAGTATCCAGTGCTGCTTGTTTAGTTTATAAGCCAAAACAGCATTTATCAACCTTTATGTATTTGCAGCCCGAGTTTTCATAACAGTTTTAATCGCGCCCCCCTAATGTTTTTTGAAAGGAGCCCATTAATATCAATTTGTTCTTTTTTAATTAATGATATATCATAGATGCATATTTTATTATACCTACTTAACTTTTATCAACATTTATCTAATTTTATATTTATTTTTCTAGTATCAGAATGTGGTTTAAGTTAATTTGTTTTGGTTTCAATAGATATATTTTTCATATTTTCGATTCTTGTTTTCTTTTTTTCATATCTTTGCACCCCCCTTTTTGTTACTTCGTGCCCCCCTAGGGGGGCCCACCCCACAGGTTGAGAACCACTGAGCCAAAATGAATGAAAACAATTACTCTGGCATTTAACAGTGTTTGTTATTGAAGGACTTTGTGAATAAATTGCAGAAGACAGTTAAGAAATGTAAACAGTTTTATGCCTTTTATTATCTTTCATAATTCTTAGGATGACTTGTGTATTTCTTCTGCTGATAACTGTTTTTTACCCTTGTCACAAAATAAAAAGACAGAAACAAGCATAAAGTGTTGGGGAGCTCCCCGCATAATCTTCTGGGTGTAGAATAGTCAATTGAGACTGTTTTTCTGGTCATAGGTATTATATACAGTAGACGATCTTGTACAATTGGTAGAGTTCTTTTATATCATGAGAGAAGAAATAACTACAAAGCAGAGGAACAGGAAATGACATGGGAAAGCGGAACAGGAAATGATAGCTTCAAGAGATGATTGACATGGCGGTATCAGATGAGGACAGAAGAGATGTCGTCATACCGGGACCAGAAGTGACGTTTTTGTCCGGGGCCAAAAATGATTTTATCAGAAGGTTAGTGGAATTTTTGTCATCTGGTTGGGATGATAACGAATCGTTATTCTTTCATAGGTCTGTTGAAAATAGGAAACAGGTGTTAGTACTTGTTTCATACCCTTTATCTGCAGCATTTTCACTCTCATTTGGACCTTTTGGTTGCCTCCTAAGCACACATGTGTGACACACTGTAAATTTCTGCACTTGTTGTCTGTAATCTTTCAGTCAAGTATTTACTTTCAAAGAGATGTATTGGTGTAATTGTTACATTTATTTCACATTATCAAGCTAAATTGTACATTTTGATGTCATGTTCTTTAGAGCATTTTAGTAAAGTATCATGCTACTTGCATTAATGAAATCACTAATTTAATTAAATAGTATGCTCAAGTTCTACTCCTATGTTAGAATAAAGTCCCCACCATTTTGCATGCAGTAAAAGACAACTAAAAGAGGTTGGCACCAGGAAGAGCATGTTGCCTTAAAGTTTTGCTGCAATAATCCCTGGCATCATCTTCTTTTATTTTGGGTAAAGTGTCAGAAACAGCCATACAGCCAATTTCATAAAGGTGTGTGGCAAAAATTATGGAGAGCCAGCAACCAAAACCAAAATGTTAATCAAAGGTTAAAGTCCAAAAAATCCTAAACCACAATTAAGGACACCTTTTCCTAAATAAATGAAGCACAAAATAAGCGTCATCCTTTTTATTTCTTTAATCCTTGCCATTTAAATAGTGCATGATCAATGACAGCGCATACACAATGACCTCCAATCACGTGGTTAGCAATGGTGCCTTTGCTCATAACAAAAAGGGGGCAATTTCTAAGAATACTTGCAATGACAGTATCATGTAATATTCACACAAGTGTACTTTTGTGTTTCAATACGTGCATAATCTATTTCTAACACTTATGTTGAATTTTAAGTTAAATATATGAAAGTTGGTTTTCATTACTATCTTGATTTTACTTGTTCATGTATCACAGTAGACACACTAAGATATTCCTTGGTGGATGTAAAATCTCAGCTTCTTTAGTATTAGCATCATTTCTAATTAGGCACTAGCATTGGGTTTTGATTTTCTGGTTTTAAACTTCATTCCCTCTTGACTTCAACTCTTCTTTCACCCAATGGTTAAGGTTATTTGTATTGCCTGGCTTTTGACCTCAGCTTTTCCCTTTGATCTACTAGTCTTTTTTCAGCTCATAATAACTTTTTGTGCTTAATAAATACAGCAAAATTATGAGCAAAAATAAAAACAATAGAAAAAACATAATTATTTTATTTAAAAATTTACAAAAATCACCATAGGTGGTTTCAAGCAAGTTATAAAATTTGTGTTTGGGTCTATGTTATGTTTGTCTTTTGTACCATAATTTCCCAAAAATGACCCTGACAATCAATTTATTAAAAAAAAAAAACTGGAAGCAAACCCAGGTCTCCTAACTGTGAGGCAGCAGCACTACCCACTGCGCCACCATTCCGCCTGTAGGAAACCACTAACGCAATCTCAGTTTCTTTTGTGTTACTAAACAAAGTATAAAATATGACCATATAAAATGGCAAAAAAAAAAAAAAATGCCAAAACAGAGCCAGTCATTTATGTTTTGTAGCATTCTCTGGGAAATTTGACCTCAATGTTAGCATATGATTTTAAACACATGTAAATTGTTCTGTTAGTTATTGGAACTTCAAAATCCTGAGTATCCATTCTCTATTTTCTTGTGTTTTGCTGATTATTAACACAATTTTAGACTCCATGTAAGCATGCTGTGATGGTTAGACGCAAACACAAAATAAAGCAAACCCATCCAAGAGATCAGAAACATCAGGAGTGGTCAAATCAAACATCAGATATATGCTTATAGAGAAGGCCTGGACAACCATGGAAGACAACTGTGCTAGATGATGACAGAATTCTTTCCTTGATGAAGAAAAACCAATTCATGACATTTAGCCAAACTAAGAACACTCTCTGGGAGGAAGACCTATCATTGCCAAATTCTACAATTTAGAGAAGACTTCACAAAAGTAAAAGCAGGGGGTTTACCACAAGGTGCAAACCATTGATAATCCTCAAGCATAGGGAAGACAGAATAGTCTTTGCCAGAAAATATTTTTTTAAAAACCAGTCTAGTTTTAGAACAGTTTTCTTTGGACAATAGAAATTAAGATCAATATGTACCAGAATGGATAGAGAAGAATATGGCAAAAAACAGGTCATGATCCGTAGCATGCCACATCATCGTGAAACTTGGTAGAGGCATTTGTTATGGCGTGGGCATGCATGACTGCCAAAAGAAGTGGGTCACTGGGGTTTATTGATGATATGACTACTGACAGAAGCTGCAGTGTTATTTCTGAAATTTATAGGGCTATACTATCTGCTCTGATTCAGACAAATGCTGCAAAACTGATAGGTCGAAGGTTCACAGTACAGATGGACAATGACCCAAAACATACTACGAAAGCAAACCAAGTGCTTTTGAAGACAAAGAAATGGAATATTCTTCCATGGCCAAGTCAATCAACTGACCTCAACCCAATTGGACATTTATTTCACTTGCTGAAGACAAAACTAAAGGTAGAAAGTCCAATGAATGAGCAGCTGCAGTAGAGGTCTGGCAAAGCATTAGTAGGGCGGAAACTCAGCACTTGGAGATGGCCATGGATTCCAAATTTTAGGCAATCATTGACTGTAAAAGATTTTCAACTAAATATTGAAAATGATCATTATATTAATGATTATGTTGGTTTGTCAAAGTACGTTTGAGTCCCTGGGGGACAAAGTATAACAATGTCTGCCTTTTCTAAATGGCTCATACTGTGTTTTTGTTAAACACCTTAAATTAAAACTGCAAGTCTACACTTCAATCACATCTTGATTGCTTCGGTTCAGATCCAATGTGGTGACACACATAGCCAAAATTATGAAAATTGTATCACTGTCCAAATACTTATGAACCTAACTTAAATCAGTGAAATCAGTACAGGCTGAGAATAATGTGCAAATTGAAAAGACACTTTAAGAAAGTACCCTCTCATCTTATAGTGCATAATTCTTTGACAGCTGGTTTCACTTATGGTGCTCTAACTAAAGTCCCTAATCAGGCCAACTATGAGTCCTAATTCTAGTGACCACCTATAATATATAATCTTGTTTCAAGTCCTGTGAGGTCAAGTGTTTTTTATTATTATTATCCAGTGGTTCCACTATAGCCATTGACTGTCTCTAAATGATTCTGGACCCTTATTTTAAACCATTTAACCTGTCTGCCTGTATCAGCAGGTCATATTGTGATTTTGCATAGATTTTTCAAAAACAATTCACTTTCATTCACCTTAAGAGAATGCCTAGGTCCGAAAAGACAGTTAACAGAAAATCACATACATCTGTTAATGAAGGCATCTCACAACTAAGAAACAGAAGTGAGTTAAGAAATGCTTATTTCACAAAATTAGCACAAAGATTCTTAGTTTCATAGTATATTCAACATGAATTTCATAGACAGAAGAAATAAAATCAAAATATCATCAATGCATACATATAGATACTTACACAGCACAGTTTTAAAAGTGTCATTTACAAAAGACTGAAAAAGTCAGGTGTATTAACTAATCTGTATGGTATCATTAAATACTCCAAAAGTCGTGTAGTAGTGTTAAATGTTGCTTTCCATTCATATCCTTCTTATGTTTGAATTAAGTTATAGGCACTGTTTAGGTCACACATTTTAATATGGTAGACTCCTTAAGCTAATTTAATAAGGTGCAATGTGGGAAAGGGGGTAATTGGGTTTTTTTATGGCAATTTTATTTAACTTTCTAAAATCAATATGATCTAACCTTTTTAGCAACAATGAAAAAATGGCACTGTAATACATACCATTGTTTAATTATCTACACTTGTATGCTTTTGGAAACGGAAATTAAAGCAACTGCCAGGCCATTACCCCTGATTTTCCTGTTTATTTTAATATTATTTTGTTTTAATCAAGGGTAGCCTAGAACAATTACGTAAACAAGAGAGTAAGCAACCCAAATTAAATACGCTACTGGTGTAATGCTCTTAAAAAGTGTCAGAAGTGCTGTACTATAGTCTACAAAATCTGTGCCTATAGCTTCTCTAGTCTAAATTTCCTTGAGTGTTGAATCACATGCAGATTAATCTCAGATACTAATTTATTATGGATAACACTCTCAACGTCATCAGATTCAGTGCTTCAACAATTGATAGTGTTTTAAACTCTGCCTTAGAGTGAAAATGTGAATGATTGCTAAGGCTGTATACTTGAGGTCATTGCAAATTGGATGAAAAATCACACAAAAAATCTCCTAAAAAAGATATACTGCAAGAGTGATTGCTGTCCAAATGTGTTTTTGCTCAGTTTGATGATTTGCTTGTTAATATGGATATGGTAAAAGCAATATATGTCCAAAAGGCAGTAAAATACTTAGTCTGTAAATTAAATTAAAACTCTGGAAAAAAAAGGCTGCCATCAAGAAGGATTATCAATTTTAGGGCCAGGTATTGCAGTAGCATATGGAAAGGTTAATAATGCTGCAAAAGCACACCCACATGCTCAGTTAAACTGCTTACAGCCTACATCTTTCTTCTGACTTTATTGCTGGCAGACTTCATACAATTTAGTTTCTGAATAATATATGTAGTCACCAGATCTCTCATTATGATCATTTCTGTTTTCATGAGCAGCTGGTAAGTAAAAAGTAAAAAAAATAAAAAATTATGAACATACCAAAAAGTCACCTGGTTTTGGAAGCAATGGAGAAGCAGAAAACAAATTTAGGAACACCACTGCAAATCGTAACAACAGGCACTTTTAGTAACCTGAAATATACAGTAGATAGCTAACAGCAGCGCAACAGAAAGCACAAACTGGCTTGGCTCACTTGCAACTCTAACATAGGTTAGTGCAGGCCTGTTAGCTAGCTGTTTAACTAGCTCTTAAATGAACATGAAAAAACTACAGAAATGAATAGAAAAACAGAAAGGTGCCATCATTTCTCCAACAAAGAAAACCGCACTTAACATCAAAATTGCAAAGAAAAATAATGCACAAAAGAGCATAAAGCTTTATTAAGCAAAGCTGAAAAAATAAAAGGTAAGACAACTGTATTATAAGAAAAGTATCAGACTATGTCTTAGGTCCTGCTTGTACATGTATACTGTCTAAAAATGGTTGCCAGTAAACAGTTGTCAGTTTTTCAGCAAATGAAAATAAATCATTTAAAAACAAAAAACACCATCAAATTCTCACACAACCTAATGTCATTTTAAATGTTTTGCACTTCATTTGTTTTTACAGTTAAAATTTTTTGAGAATTTGTTTTCTTTTACTTTGCCCCTTCCCTAACACTGTGGTGTTTTTTTTATGCTGTGAAGGTCGATTTTAAGCAATTCAGCGGTTACGCTGAATACATAGTGGTAGGTGAGTGAAGCAAACCATTGCGGGCTTTACTATAAGACCTTCCTTTTTGATTCTTCGTTTCAGAGTAGTATCTGAGCCTGTTATATTTATATAGTGTTTCTTACTTACTTTTTTTACAGTCATTAGAAACACATAGGTAATCCAACAGTACAAAACAAACCCCAAATTGAGGGGATTCCCAACCTAAATGAAAAATTTTCCATATTCAGTGCTATAGATTTCTTTCCATTACTTTGAATTTCATAGACCTGATCCACAAAATCAGCAATGAACAGCAATAATCACTTTTTGGAATGCATAAATGCACTAATGGCAGCAACACAGTAATCCACTAATTAGTGTACTGCTGCCTCAGATTTTAAGATGATAACTTTTGCTGCAGACTTCCCTTCTCTTTTCTATCCTTGTGCTGATGGTATTCTCCAAGTGTACTGGTTACTCACAACTCAAACATATGCAGGTAAGCCAGGTCTCAGTCTGTCATCTGGTCTTACTTAGGATCCTGCCTTGCCAGAATATGATTCTGGGGATTCTTAGATTGGATTACTCAGGTCCAATAAAGAGACTCATAATTGGAAGTCCATGTAAATGAATTTGAAATCAGAAAAAAGCTGCAAATCTCAGAAAAAGAAATATAGAAGTTTCATAGGCAATCTGCATTGCATATTTTTCTCGTGCTTATATAAACCTTGAAAAAAGTGTTTCTCTTAAGATTGGTGGTATTTGAAAAGGATTTGTTAAATTTAAATATTTGGATACAAATGACTAAGTTGAGTACATCATCTTAAAATCAATATATTCATCTAGGTAATAACAACAACATGTATTTCTATAGCACATGTTTAAACAGCCCTGCGGTGGGCTGGCGCCCTGCCCGGGGTTTGTTTCCTGCCTTTTCCAGAATTTTGGAAGAAGTTACAAATCGAATTCTAAATTACAGGTACTGGCCCTGTAACTAAACTGAACCAGTTTAGATGAACCACCTTTATTGTATAGCTGTCTGAGGTGGCTGGGAGCCGAGTGTTGCCATTGGTAGATTTTCTCTAGAACATATGGTATTTGCTATATTTTTTTTCTGGGTGGACTACATGTTGTTATTATGTTTTCTTGTTTTTTTTTTAAATAAAAAAAGGAAAAATCTTATATGACAGGAGTATTACAGAAACCAAATAATATAAAAGCTGCATACACTCTCCATAAAGCATGTTTGCTTTCCTAAAATTGTGCTGTTTTTGCCTTGATGCAGATTATTTCCCCTTCCTATAATTATTTGTAAGTTTATATTTGGAGGCACTTGAATATTTAAAACGTTACTCCTCTTTGTTTGAAGTTCTTGACATGCTGAGGAATAGCTCCATTTATATTGTTACACTATTTGCACATTTAGATTTCAAGGCAGGCTGCATGGTGGCGCAGTGGGTAGCTTCCCAGGTCCTCCCTGCATGGAGTTTGCATGTTCTCTCTGTGTCTGCGTGGGTTTCCTCTGGGTGCTCCGGTTTCCTCCCACAGTTCAAATGCTGGTTAGGTGCATTGGTGATCCTAAATTGTCCGTAGTGTGTGCGTGTGTGTGTGTGTGCGTGCCCTGCCCGGGGTTTATTTCCTGCCCTGTGTTGGCTGGGATTGGCTCCAGCAGACCCCAGTGACACAGTGGTTAGGATATAGCGGGTTGGATAATGGATGGATGGACATGTTTAAACAAAAAATATAGGTCAAAATGCTGTACACAATATCAAATAGAAACTTACAAGAAAAGAAAAACTGATTAGGCAAGAATATTAATGAATAAGTAACAAAAAAAAATCTATATGATATTATAAAACAGATATATAAATAAAGAGTAGCATCTTTTTATATAATATCATGAGGTAAGTCTGTAAGGATGACTCTGGGGAGATGGTCAGATGGCTGGGAGGAAAGTAAAAAACAAAAAATCAAATCAGAACAAAACTAAAAAACTCCAATTAATCTGGAGAAAAAAATAATAAAATCTGCACAGCTAGCACTTTTTTAAAAATGTTCCACAGTATTAGCCTGGTGAGTTTCTGTTGATAAAGTAATCCAGGTTTGAATAGTTTGCTTCCTTTTTTTTTTTTTTTTTTGCTTACAATTTTATTCTTATATTGCTAGGTAGGAATACTGTATGAAAATTACAATTAAAAATGTTTTATTTAGTTATTTACTTAATATTTTGACATTTACTTTACAAGACAGTAGTACATAAAATGTAAAAACATGATATTAGCACTTTCAGTATGTGGAGTAAATTTAGAACAATTTAGCAGAAACATGTTAACATACACATTTCACTTTTACATGTAGTTAATATCCACTCTATACTGTATGCAGTTCTAAGTTTGTGTGTAAGGAAGAATGAGAAGCAAGTAAATCTACAAACATACTGAAAGTGAGAAATGTATATATTAAAAACATCAAAACATTTCAGACTTAGTGCAATTTAAATTCAATTAAACATTTGTGAGAATGTAGTGTCATATTTTGCCAACAGTAATCAATACCAGACGACATTGTATTTGTACAATAATACAAAAACTATAGTTTCTGTGTATTTTTTGACAGATGTTCTGAAGCAGGAAAGATAAAATGAACATGTTATAAATCTAATGTTTGCACTCAGATATAATAGATGGGATTGGAGACATACAATAAGCGTTATCATTTTTCACAGCATGAGATATCATATTGCATTTCAGTGCTCTACATGTGGATCCCCAGGGTAGCCCATCTGCTAATGCTCTCTTTTGTCAGCTGTGATCTAGTAGTTAAACGAGACCTGTCATTTGCAGGTGTAATACTTGCTGAATGGAATTAAGTACTGTTTTGTTAAAAATAAAAGACAGAAATAAGGGTTTGTCTGCTTTATTCAAAGCTGGCACATCATATTTCTTAAGGGTCACAGCAGTCATAATCATTATCAGAGCATTAAAATCATTGAGAGTGATGATTGTTTGGCAGTTCACTAAGTGGCTAAGCTTGTTAATCTGAGTTTTGCAACATATTATCTACATGGTTCCCAAAACTCATTATCTCCATAACATAATTACATTTTTCATTATTAGGGTTAGTTGTTAGCTACAATATGCTGGAAACCTTTTTTGCCTTGTTATTATTATTAGTAGACAAAGTATACAATTTCATCCTCACAAAAAGTTGTCACTAGGTAGCTACTATATAATAGCCTTAGCCTCCTTACATGCACCATATATACTGCAATAGGAAGAAGAAGACATTGTACTTTACAACTTTATTACTATATGAAACCAGGTATTCTGCCATGGATATTCTGCTTAAAAGCTGAAGAGATAGTGAGTCTTAGAGTTTATAGCCAGATAAGCTACGGTTTCTTACTGTTTATTTAATTTAATTTGTTGAGTTTTAAATTATATTTTATACTTAATTTGTCAGGCAATCACATGCATTCTTATTACTATTATTTATATATCACCTTTCCCATGCTCCATGTTGAAAAGTCCCTTTGCCATCAATATTACGCCACAGTGATTGTCTTGTACGTGGACATTGCAGGGAAAATACATATACAATATTTGATGCAAACCACTTTTACATGCTATACTGTTACATGAGTTCAACATGGCTATTTTTTTCCTGTAAGAGATATGAAGACATTTTTGCTTTGAATTTCACGAAAAGTTTAAAAACAAAGATACTTGGACTGTGGAAGTTTCTGTGTGCATTTCATACTCAGTGCTTGAATCTTCTAATAGCTGCAGAATTTTCGAAAGAAGAAACACAGCTACAACAAATATGCAACTGTTTACAGTATGTCTGGATTTTGAATCTCTGTTAACAATTTGGGAATCCTGAGTTTGCTTTATAGTAGACCCCCTACTGGTTATCAAGCCATGCAAACAAGAGAACAACTGTCCACCAGTACAAGCAATGCTGGGGATTCTTTTGTGATGAATTGTGAGGAAAATGCATTCAGCAGAGCCCTTTGAAATCTTTCATTCTTTCTTAAGAGATTGTAAAAATCTTCATGGCTTGCTCATTAGGAGAAGGATGATACAGAGCCGAGAGAATCTGACCTAAAATGGTTTGCCTTTAGAAACCTCGCAAATGCTTGTGAAATAAGTTGTTGCACCCTAAAGGGCTAAATAGGTTTCTCAGCACTTAAAATGTCTCATCTGTGGCTGTGGGAGAAAGCATTCTGATTCTCAGAGATGAAATTAAATTCATTGTGCTGAGTTGGAAGAGTAGTTGTCTTTTCCTAGTTTTCAGCTGTAGGAAGCTAGCAAACATCTGTGAACTTATTTTTCAAAATGCAAACATTATTCTGTATTTTGGCAGCAGAACAAAGCACAAAGCACTTTTTTTAAAAACACAATTTTTAAAGACATGTACTACAACACAGTTTCAACAATTAAGTTCAAGCCTAGTTTTCTAATTCAGTGTGTTTAAACAAGTAAGGAGCCTGTAGTAATTTAAAATATTCTAATTAATTTGATACAAAACAGTTGTTATGAAAACCGAACCTGAAATTGAATGAAAAAGCTGATTACTGATGTAAGTTATAATACTGTCCATATTTAACTTACAGTGCATCCAGAAAGTATTCACAGCGCATCACTTTTTCCATATTTTATGTTACAGCTTTATTCCAAAATGAATTAAATTCAATTTTTCCTCAGAATTCTACACATCAACACCCCATAATGACAACGTGAAAAAATTTTACTTGAGATTTTTGCAAATTTATTAAAAATAAAAAAACTGAGAAAGCACATGTACATAAGTATTCACAGCCTTTGCCATGAAGCTCAAAATTCAGCTCAGGTGCATCCTGTTTCCCCTGATTATCCTTGAGATGTTTCTGCAGCTTAATTGGAGACCACCTGTGGTAAATTCAGTTGATGTGACATGATTTGGAAAGGCACACACCTGTTTATATAAGGTCCCACAGTTGACAGTTCATGTCAGAGCAGAAACCAAGCATGAAGTCGAAGGAATTGTCTCAAGGCACAAATCTGGGGAAGGTTACAGGAAAATTTCTGCTGCTTTGAAGGTCCCAATGAGCACAGTGGCCTCCATCATCCGTAAGTGGAAGAAGTTCGAAACCACCAGGACTCTTCCTAGAGCTGTCCAGCCATCTAAACTGAACGATCGGGGGAGAAGGGCTTTAGTCAGGGAGGTGACCAAGAACCCGATGGTCACTCTTTCAGAGCTCCAGAGGACCTCTGTGGAGAGAGGAGAACCTTCCAGAAGGACAACCATCTCTGCAGCAATCCACCAATCAGGCCTGTATGGTAGAGTGGCCAGACGGAAGCCACTCCTTAGTAAAAGGCACATGGCAGCCCGCCTGGAGTTTGCCAAAAGGCACCTGAAGGACTCTCAGACCATGAGAAATAAAATTCTCTGGTTTGATGAGACAAAGATTGAACTCTTTGGTGTGAATGCCAGGCGTCATGTTTGGAGGAAACCAGGCACCGCTCATCACCAGGCCAATACCATCCCTACAGTGAAGCAGGGTGGTGGCACTATCATGCTGTGGGGATGTTTTTCAGTGGCAGGAACTGGGAGACTAGTCAGAATAAAGGGAAAGATGACTGCAGCAATGTACAGAGACACCCTGGATGAAAACCTGCTCCAGAGCACTCTTGACCTCAGACTGGGGCGACGGTTCATCTTTCAGCAGGACAACGACCCTAAGCACACAGCCAAGATATCAAAGGAGTGGCTTCAGGACTTGAATCCGATTGAACATCTCTGGAGAGATCTTAAAATGGCTGTGCACTGATGCTTCCCATCGAAACTGATGGAGCTTGAGAGGTGCTGCAAAGAGGAATGGGCGAAACTGACAAGGATAGGTGTGCCAAGCTTGTGGCATCATATTCAAAAAGACTTGAGGCTGTAATTGTTGCCAAAGGTGCATCAACAAAGTATTGAGCAAAGGCTGTGAATACTTATGTACAGTACATGTGATTTCTCAGTTTTTTTATTTTTAATAAATTTGCAAAAACCTCAAGTAAACTTTTTTCATGCTGTCATTATGGGGTGTTGTGTGTAGAATTCTGAGGAAAAAAATGAATTTAATCCATTTTGGAAAAAGGCTGTAACATAAGAAAATGTGGAAAAGTGATGCGCTATGAATACTTTCCAAATGCACTGTATTATATCTTTTGCAGTCAACTAAGTAAGACTTGTTTAACTGAACAATTAAATTATCTACTGAATCAGAAGAATCAATCCATCCATACTTTCTGTATTTACCTGGAAGTTTATTTAAAATCCCAGGGCACACCATTAGCAATTTAATTAAGTTGTCCAAACGCAGCTCCCTCTCCTCAACCTCTTTTTGTTTTACACATTATTTTAATTACCTACTGATTGACTGTTTCCTGTTACACACTTGTAAACTGTTATTAGGTAATTGTTGTTACATTCTGCAAGTGAGCATTTCTGACTGCACAGGATAAACCTTCAATCTCATGTTTCCAAAGGAAGTATTTTCTTTCAAAGCAAAAAAAAAAACTAAATTGTATGTAAATAATACCTGTGGTATACCTTCTAGTCTAAGAACTCACTCTCCAGGTGCAAATCTCTACTAAGGCTGCTCACCATAGACATGATCATCTAATATCTGTAAATTATATGTAAAGAGCGCTGACCGTCTGGATTGTGGCAAAGGAATGAGCTTCACTATTTCATTAGCCTTGGGTCTAAGATTTAAGTCACTTAAATTGATGACTTCTACCTGAAATGTATGTATGTAATATGTATTAACATATTATTCATTCTTGTGAGTATTTAAATATGCAATTGATTTTCAATTAAGTATTTCCAGTTTCACTGGCTCTAGGTTGAAAAAAACTATTGCGAATCACCAGTAATTAAAAAAAAAACATTTTTACCTAGACACATGATCAAGACATAATATATATTATATAGATAGCCTGACCAGACATCATGTTTTAGACATTGCATCCCATTTTTTGAATTGTGTTTTGTAATGTCCTGTAATTTATTAAAATGTCCCATTTTTAAACCATCTGAAATGTAAAAGGGGACCTACCTCTCCACTGCTTCTAGGTTCTGTTTATATTTTTACAAGGCACATGAAACTCCACAAGGGACACTTTTCGATTTTATGAAAATTTTTATAAGGCACTCTTCTATTTTAAATAGCATCTGGTGCACTCACTGGATTAAGGGGTTGTGTCCCATTTATAAATAAAAATCTGGTCAACCTACAAATAGAAGATCCTATTAGAAAACATAGTCAAGGCCACATTTCAAAGCTAAATTCTGTTGCTTGTACAAAATGGTATCTGCTCCAGGCATAAAATCAAAATATCACTTACATACCTTATACAGGGACCCTTGCTGTTTCATTAGGCTGCAGTAGCCTTTATAAAATTGCAAAAAAAAATTCAGTAATTTCATATTAAATCATATTATCTGTTGCCTTTGCTTTAGAATGCAAGAAGTAATAAAATATCAGTGCACATCTACCTGCGTAGGTGAGTGTAAAGTATCTGGAAGTGGCCATCTTGCTCTCCAAGTTGCTCTTGACCTAAGGAGCAACAGTAAAATACATTTCTACACATTTCTATCCTGTCTCCAGTAAATATGAAAGAAGATGGAACAATAAAATACGAAGGATGTACACTAGCAAGTAAGTTTTTTTTTCAACTTTAGCACTAAAAGTATTAATTGATAAATCAATGAGATTTTAAGCATTAATAGGAAAAATGTTTCAAGAATGTTTTTATTACTCAAAAGCCTGGTAAGCTTTGTAATGATCGCACAATCAAAAAAAGAGAGAACCTCCACTTCAATTTATTTTAGTTAAGTGATTAAATAGGTAAAAAAAAAAATTGAATTTGAAAGGTAAAACGTAATTACATAATAGTACATTAAAACTGTTATAGTTCATGCTGATGTAGAAATAAATGCTCAGTGAGAAAGCTCCACTAGTGTGCGGTAAAATCAAAAAGTAATTGAATTCAAGATCTTTACGGAATTTGGAATGAGGACAGTTAATAATAAAACAGCAGCGAACATCACAAAAAAGGTAATGAGTGTAGAGTTGAAAATGGAAAAAATTTGGCTGAAGTAAAATCAAATTTATCACACTTTGCAGCTTTGTTATAACCTAGTGAGTGGCACTGTTTTGCTCATTAATAAAGAAAGCAATTGACTGATATGCAGAAACAGCAATCTAGTAATCAAAAGAAATACGAATTTTAATACTAAAGTAAAGTATTTCTTGAAATCTGAGTACATTTTCTGGACAAATTTTTTTCCCAAGTCAGCATGACTTGCTTTATAAGGCCCATTTACAAACCCTGATCAATGTTCTATTAATGTACGTGTCTTAAATTAAATTGCATTAAAACATGTTCCAACTGAGAAACCGGTTTTTCACTGTAGTTCATGTCTGAAATAAGCAAAATTGTTTCCTGTTTTATCATTTCTATAGAGATCTATACAATAGTACATTCAGCAATTGGACACAGCTGTCATTGGTCCTGATTTACAAAACAGACTTGCCACATCCATAATAAAGAACAAGAAGTAAAACTTGTGGGTTATTAGCCTACTGCACAGACAGACAGAATGATAATGCAGTTTCAAAGGCCATCCATGCAGCACTAACCTACCTAGACAAAAGCAAAGGTCAGGATCCTTAGACGTACACCATTCTGTATAACTGGATTCAGGATTTCCTGACTGGTAGGTCAAAGACACTTGTGGAGCGCACATTCGCCTGTAGTTATTCCCAGAACGCTTGAATACAGATGGTAAGCAAGTGTCCTTTTGGGTTGTGTATCCCTTTGTTTGAAGACATAAATTATGCAAAATATTGGTAAATAATGTTCTAATGGGTGAAGATTTCATTTTTAGAGTCCAACACTCCATTTGGATTTTGAGTTGAAAAGCAAAAGCACCAAACATTAATGATTATTCTTGCTGGCTAGTAATGGCCCCATCAAAATAACTACTATTATCTCTCTTTGTCCAGGCATTGCAGAACCATGAAAATTTTTTGGTGTGATATCAGGTAGGTTCTTTTACTGTATACAGTTGACACATCTCTTTCAATGGCTATCACACCTATGACACCGAAAATGCTGTCATGAAGGTACTTAAGGAACTCAAAGATGTGAGCCGGGGCAATTATTATCTCCAAACTTAGATGGTGCAGCAGTAAAACACACTCTTGAAAGTAATCATGAAAATATCTCCTACCGAGGCTCTTCTTTGCCTCCTGACAGAAAGGACTATTAGCTTTAGCTTAAGAAAGGTCCTGTAAGTCCAGAAATACTCAGGGCACCTACCTGAAACTAAGGCAACACGAGGATTGTGGTGGATATGAAACCTGGGACAGTCCAAGCCTCTTCCAAATTATCGCATTTGAATTCAACTGTTGCAGCAATAGTATCCACCTAGTCCACAGAGAAGAGGTCTTTGAACAGTAGAATGCCATGTTTAAGAGGTGCCCAGTGGTCTCTCTGCACCATCAGGAAGAAGCCTCCTCTACTACACTGCCCAAACCACTGTACAACTCCGGACCATGAAGAGATCTTAAAGAATTGGTGATGACCCCCTGTTCACAGTTCACTCTAGGGAACAGACAGCCTGCTTTATTCTGATGAAAGTGTCCTGACAAAGAAATGCTCACTTCCAGGAAACCACCTTTTTACTAAGCTAGCATAATGGGCAGTAGCATCAACCAAGTGTTGTATGCATGTATAATACTAGCCCACCATCCACAAAAAACCTGATTAATGTTGACATTAGAAGGATAATGAAACTCCATTATGGCACACATAACCTAAAACTACATGCCTTAGAAAAGATCATTTTGAGAGAAAATCAAGCCTTCTTAAGATGTTCAATGATTATTTCGAAGCCCTGACAATGACAATGCAAGCTAGAGCAGAAGACAATCATGTTATCAATGTAGATTAAACAAATTGTAACCATCAAACCACACAGGAATGCCTCAATACGCTGTTCAAAAAGTGCCCTAGTATGTTTTTAAACTGATAGAGATTACTCTGAAACGGAACAAGCGTTTCAGGTATGAAGTCTTTCAAACATTTTCTTTTCCCATGCACACCTACCAGCAACCAAGCACAGAAAACCGACACCCCATGCAAGGATTCTGGCAATGTCATTCATTAGGGTCATGGGGTAAGTACCATTGATATGTTTTGTTATTAAGATTCCAATAGTCTACACAAAAACAGTAAGTTTTATGAACTTTGGGATTCATATGACTGGAGATGCGCAGGGCTGAAGGATGCCATCTGCAACCACTCAATCAAGCCACTCATGATGACTTCTTTCTTATGAGGAGAAGCCCAATAGGTTTTGTAACATACGTGGATATTAGATATTGTCACTGCCACATCAAATGTAAGAGAATCTGTTGGGGCTGGTACTATTATAACCTAAGCGGAGGA
The DNA here is from genome assembly GCF_016835505.1 of Polypterus senegalus. Taxonomy (NCBI): domain Eukaryota; kingdom Metazoa; phylum Chordata; class Cladistia; order Polypteriformes; family Polypteridae; genus Polypterus; species Polypterus senegalus. Next base: position 68,318,844 of record NC_053170.1, on the reverse strand, counting down.
CATGGTCTTGAAGGATATGGATTCACCACCAGCTGATCAGAAAAATATAAATGTGGTTTGCAAACCTGTGGTATAGCAGGTCCTCGGCTCAGAATAAAAGGCCAGCTTTTAAATAAATAATCGCCGCACTCACGGCTTTGAGAGGGGGTATGGTAGTGTGGCCAGAGCAGTTCTCGGACACAACGTGTTGTGGGCGTTTCACTAACTTAAGTGCACAGGTGAGGAATCGTCTGCATCTGTAATTGATGCCAGGAGCTGCTAGTCACCACACCTGTGCCACGTCCCCCTTATATATAGTAGGAGCGCGAGTGCAGAGGGGGAAGAATAAAAGATCGAGAAAACGCAGATTTAGAGGAGGAAGAAGGTGAAGCTCGAAGCTGAGAGCTGATGCCAGTGTGAGGGAGTGAGCAGAATCAGCAAGCCTGCGGGTAGCAGCTGGGAAGTGAGCCCTAGCGAGGTGTTTGGCTGGCACCCGGGGGCAGATCAATTGGGTCACTCTTGCTGAGCGCTTGAGAGGAACAGGAGTGAACGGAAGGTTGTTGGCTCACCACATAAGGCTGTGGAAGGCAACAGGAGGTTCGGGAGGTTGAAGCCCCAGCATGCGCACCCTAGTTGCTGGGCAAACCAAGTCTTGGTCAGGATGAGCAAAATGAAGCCAGGGATCGGGAGGCTACCAAACCAGCAGTAAGAGATGGTCATCTGCAGGGAGGGCGTTTCCCCGGTACAGGGCCTGGATGGGAGAAGCAGGGGAGTCGCCAGCTGAAGAAGGCACTGTTTTGTTTTTTTTTTAAAAAGACTGCTTCCAGCCATTGTTTTAACCTAGTTTTTAATGGATTAATTTATTGTGTTTTTAAGTCCACATTTCACTTGTTTTTAATGGATTATTTATTTAACAGCGTTTAGAAGAACAGCACTTGTTTTGGGATTTTATTTGGATTTGTTTTTATTTATAATAAAAGCAATGTTTTGCACTTTTGCACCTTTCTCCTTGCTTCATTGTCCAGCTTATCTGGGAGCCATGGAGTAGACCCACATCGTCACACAAACAGCAAGTGTCTTTCATAGACATGTTTGTGTTCATCCCTTTTAAACTTCTTTCCCTGAAAGTCCTCCATGCTGTAGCTTTATTATATCTTGTAGCGTTTTTCTCATAAATTGTTATTTGTAATATGTTTTTTTGGTAATTTTAAATTTTATAATTTTTTAATAATTTTATAATTTTTTTGCAATTTTTTTTACAATCCCATCTTAGTTTTGTAATTGGTCCAGCCAATTCAAAGCTAAAGTGCTGGATGTTTTCTGAGCAATCATTCCCAGAATTCCCCAGAATATGTGATACATGTTACTGTTATAATAAGTGATATATGCATTTTTTTTGTAAATTCCTGATACCTGCATGTATGTTTTACTGTTTTAAAAATTCAAAGATTTTGATTTTTATGTTTATTTTAGTGTTTAACACATTATTGACAAAGCTAAGAATTTATTAAAGGTATGCTGCTAATTTTTTTTTTTTTTTACATGAGCAGCATCATTTTAGACAATTGTATCAGCCATTTCCTTGGGAATCTTACTCAGAAGATTCTTACTTACTTCATGTTAAGTTCATCTTGATTGTATGCAATGTTATTTTTCAAATAAAATAAATATATATATATATATATATATATATATATATATATATATATATATATATATATATATATATATTTATACACACAGTATTTCCAAGATTGCAATTACTTGTGACGTCTTCAAGGCAACTATGTAAATATTTACTTGGTCAGTTCAAGGGATTCCTAATTTTACAGATATAATCTTTGCAATTATAAAAAACCTTTATATTGAACTTCCCATTTAATTAATGTTTGCTCTTGTTGCTGACTTTGAATTTTTGATAAGGTTTTGGCTCTGACGACTGATTGTTTTGACCTCGGGTTGTTTGTGACTCGCACATCTCAAGGTCATTATCATCCCTCTTAATGTCTCCTGCAAGTCAGCACAATTACTTCATTAAAGTGCCAGGATAAAAGGTAGCCCTTGATGTTCTGTTGCTATTTAAGATTGAAGATAACCGCGGTTTTTCATGCAAATTGAGTTCTTGATCATTGTCTTTCTAGTCAAAGAAATCAGTTTCTGTTATAGGTTTTTGAGTTTTGGCTTGAAATTTGATTTTGACGACAGATCTGTTTGACTTTTGGTGTTAACCTCAGTTTGTTTCTGGCTTCGTTGACCTCCTGATGCTTATTATTCAAACATACTCCAGGTGTGTATATATATATATATATAACATATTCCAAGTGAATATATATACTATATATATAACTATATATATAACTATATATATATATATAACTATATATATATATTTTATATATATATTGTCACACCTGTGCGAGTAGGAGGCAGCTAAAGGGCTTACATTAATTGTAATAAAACATCCGACCAGGGAGTGGCAGGGTGCACTGAGTGTCTTTCTCAGTAGCCTGCAGACCTTTCCCAGGAAATCTTGCAAGGTTCTGGCACCTCCTGGGTCTTTCTCTTTGGTCTTCTCTTTGGTAATGGATCTTCAGTTTTTTGGGGGAGAACCTTATTCCAGTATTTATTCAAACTGGTCCAAGCATTTTTAACAAATAACTCTTAAATATGACAACTTTTTCATTTTCCATTGTGTTATAAGTTAACATTTACCCTTTTTCAAAGGCATTAAAGAATTTCTAGACTTCTGTTTAAAATTTTGGAATTTATTTTATGATGTTCATAATTACGGTTTGTTTTGATGCCATTTTGTGACTTTGTTGTTATGACCCTGGACAAGTTCACACTGGTCACCACCTCGAAGAGTTATGAAGAGTTATCCTTTTGGCCATTTTTCCTCCAAGTCTGTGAAAAAATTGTCAGAGACTGTTGTGATGTGAGATTTTGCATATAACTTGATAAATGTTTTGTATGTCTTTATTTATATTTATTTATTTATTATTTTTTAATATTTATTTATTTATAATTTAGGCAAATCAATGTAATTTAGAGGTATTCATGTTTGCCCCCCCAACCACTTTTACAACTGTCTCTTTGTAATTTTATGACACTATTTGGGGGGATGTGTCTTAAACCAGTTTGATGAGTATTTCTCTGCTAAAGTCTTTGAACCCCCTGCAAGGAAGCCGGGATGTTTAACATATGGTTTGGGGGGTGTGTCAGGTGTTAAGATGTTCTATTTCACCCATTGGTCTGAGATATGGCTGTCTGGATTGGCTGGAGGGTTTGGACAGAAAACCTATAAATTTGCTTGCTCAACCACATTCTCTCTCTCTAACCAACATATGATGAAGAAGCATCTCTCTTGCTAACCTGTAATGATGAAGACAACACAATGAAGAGCTCAGCTCAGCAGCCAAATTTAAAGGACATGTGGCTGAAAGCTGAGCACCAACGATGCCTTAACTAGAGACATTTTAAGTAACTACAAGTCTGTGTGCCACCTGAATTACACATCACCATTTTATCAGGTTGTATGGTTGCCAATATTCAAATGTACTTTGCATTTTGTTATTATTTATGAATATTATCAGTAATACATTATTTTATCTGTAACTTAACTCCTGCTTGTTTTTTTATTACATCTAATTGCCTTAGGTTATAGATATAGAAGGGAAGGTGGGGATAAGTTATATACAGTACAGTGGTAAGTCTGTGAGATTAGGCATTCTAAGGTTACATATTAATAATACAATAGGGGAAAGTAGAGCAATATATATTACTGCACCACAATCTCCAGGTAATTCTGAGGCCTGTCCAGTATTTAAAGAACATGCTACACTGATAGATATTTCACCACTGTTAGGAAAGGTAACCAGTGCTGCATTGAAATTTGATTTAGGACAAATAAATCAGATAGAAGGCAGATGAGCTGGTGAGTGTGAATGGCAATTGTTGACTAGAGGGCATGAAATGGATATTGGCTTAAGGATACTGAGTAAAGAAAGTGTGGAATTTAAACAAGGAATGATGGAAATTAAAGGAATTCAAGTGCTTGTGTGTGAAAGGACTGAAAGTGCTAGTGCAAGAATGGCTGAGTTGGAAAGAAAGTGCACCAGTTTAGGAGTTGGTTTGAATGAACCAAGACAATCCAAAGAACAAAGGATGGGGGATGGTACAGCAGGAAGCTCAGGCAGCAAGTCAGGAATGCACAGGGATGTGAAGGTCCTAACAGTTGTGCTAGGGCCAGCAGTAATTAAAAAACACACACATTTAGGCTCCGTAATTCGAAACCTGACTGACCAGTTGTTTAAAAAGACAGCCTATGAATCCCCATGCAATAAAATGGAGAAAAGTGAGCTGGTCTTTAGTAAAGAGCACAGGTCAGTTTTAGGAGCGATGCAGGATTTGGCACTTAGATTTTGGAGAGGTTTTAGCCCAACTTCAGGTAGCAGTTACCATACAATAAAAAAGGACACACAGGCAACAAAAAAAATAGAAGGGTAGTGCAGGAATACAGGAAAGGGAAAACAGTTATTTCTGTTTCAATTTTCTGGCCTTTTGTAAAAGTGCTACTTCTATTGTAAGGTTTTATGGACTTTGGGTTGGTGCAGGTAATAAATAGTGAAGGCAATTAGCAGGGTAAAATCCATGCAGGAGATCGGGTTACCATTGGCACATTGGAGTGGCATGGCACTAGCGGCTAAGCTGTTCCAATGAAAGCTTAGAAGCAAATTTTAAGTGTTGGCACCAGGTCGACAGCCAAGAAAATAAGATGGACAGAAAATACTTTGTCACCTCCCATTTTGCAGACCTGCCTACATAGCAGAATGAAAAAAAAGAATGGGGAAACAAAATTCAAAGACTAAAGACAAAGACATGAAGAAGAAGAACTGAAGAGACAACAAGAAAAAGACACTTAACTGGGGTTTAAGTGAGTAACAAGTCCACAAGTCATGCAATAATAGGACTAGTCACAACAGCTATAGTTTAAAAGGAAAGGTTTGTTCAATACTGCAGCAAATTTATATTCCAAGGGATGGAAACTGAACAAACCAGTTAGGAATGCCAAAATAAGGGGATTCATTTTGGGCTCATAAAGTATACATCCTGGGTATTAATTAATTAAGTGGGATAATTAAAAAAAAAAGATGTATACTGAGCAAATTGGTGAACTTTTCAGGAAAGCAGGTGGAGCTGATACATTTGCAAGTCATATGGGTTCCGATGTTTAGGTATAGTCTAATTTGGAAAATACGGAAGCCCTGCTGAGATTGTCAGCTGTGGTACAGGCACAGGACCAGTGGGCCAATTCTGAACCGAGGTGTTTAGCACAACGAGTATGCATATGGTGAGCAAACAACTCTAGGGGTGGCCTACAGGGGGAATGATGAGAGTTGCAAAGCTTTGATGTCTCATGGTGGTGATGCCAGCCTATACTGGTAAAGGCTGATGGCAGTCAAGAGTTGCACCATGGGTAGGAAAGCACAAGAGGCAACTAAATCAACCCCAAATGTGTGAAGAGGGGCCACAGATGTTGGTTTGTGACCAGTTTATGCAGTGGCACTTGGGCAGATGTGGCTGTACTGGCACCTGTGGCATGTTACCTTTCAAATTTTTATATTAATTGTACAGCTGCATATGCTTAAACAGATAGTTTGGGACATGGGTCTAATTAGCAGTTAGACAGAGAACAAGTACAGATTAAAAATTCACACAATAGACTAAACTTTAGTGGGCTAGTTTAGTGGAAGGTGTGGACTTGTCTCATTTTGAACCACCAGATTTGATGACATATGAAGACTGCAGAAAGCTAAAGAAACAGTTGAAGCAAGCCGGAGCAGATACAAGTCATCAGGAGCACTTCCAAGTTCTTCAGATTGTCTTTGAAATAAAGAAGATATGTAATGGACAAATGGTCACGGACAACTTATAACACTGGGAGAGCAATTTATGCATCAGACTCTTGAAACAATTTAAAGACATTGTTTATAAAGACATTGTACAAAACATTCATCGGGGTGGAGTGTTGTGATGTGAGATTTTGCATATAACTTGATAAATGTTTTGTATGTCTTTATTTATAATTTAAGCAAACCAATGTAATTTAGAGGTATTCGTGTTTCCCCCCCCCCCCCTCTTTTACGACTGTCTGTGTGCCACCTGAATTACACATCACCATTTTATCAGGCTGTATGGTTGCCAATATTCAAATGTACTTTGCATTTTGTTATTATTTATGAATATTATTAGTAATACATTATTTTATGTGTAACTTAACTCCTTGTAAGAGCCAATCTTAGAAAGTTAAAGTTTTGAGTTAAACTCATATTGATGTTTGCTTAATTTGAATAGAATATTAACGTCTTTCATAGTCATAGCTTATGGTATAGTCTTTTCCCCCTATAGTTAACAAGAGATAGAGCCTTCTTACTATAACTGAATAACAGTGTAATTATAAGCTCAGTTTGTTTGGAACAAGTCCCAGTAAAGAGGGAATTGAAAGATCCATTTTAAGCTTAGAAATGGAATAAGGATACAGTTTTCTGACCGTTTTGAAATGGTTCAGAAATGTTAAGTAAATAGTAACGATTTGAGATGTAACAAGATTTAAGCTTAGAATTCAACTTTTCTTAACATTAATTTTCCCCTTTTTTGCTATCTTAATTTTCTTTTTTTTGTGTGATCTGTCTTACTTTAAAACTTAACTAAACTTTCAAAAATGAAGATATTTTGTCTGTGGAATCATTTCTGCGCGTCAGGCTTTTGTTGAATCCCATTTTTTGAGTTGAAGCTGCAGAACTTTGGTAATTTTGGGAAAACGCAGCTACACTCCTGCTTGTCTTTATACTACATCTAATTGCCTGAGGTTATAGATATAGAAGGGAAGGTGGGGATAAGTTATATACAGTACAGTGGTAAGTCTGTGAGATTAGGCATTCTAAGGTTACATATTAATAATACAATAGGGGAAAGTAGAGCAATATATATTACTCTACCAAGATAAAACAGAGACTATTTAGTGTTTACTGAAATTCTAATTCTATTTTTGTTAAAATTTGCTAGTGCCTTTTTGACTTATTATTTTTTATTACACCGAAAGTGTTATTTGATTACCTGATTACAATCTCAGTGTATCTTTTGTTTTATTTCTGGGTCCTACACTTAAAAGTGTTCAATTATACAGAGACAGTACACCTTTCAATTGAACTTAACACTACTTTCAGACTACATGCCAAACCACGGTTAACAGCATTTAAAATTGTTTTCCCAAACTCTTTATCCAGTATATTCAGCTTCAATTTAAATCATAGACCAGGATAATGTAAATATGTTCATCAGACTAAACTTTATTCTTACTCTTGGATTTATAAGCCACTGGAAGAAAGGCTTCCACATCTCTAAATATGCTCCAGCTTTGTATCCATCTCTTTGAAGCCATCCACTTGACCCTAAAGGGAAGTGTTAATGAGTTCCATTGACTCTTCATTGCTGAGAATATGAAGATCAAAGAAGTGTTACTGTTCTACAAAGTTAATGACATTGGCAAATGTGTATAAGGCACCAATTATAAGCAATTCTAAACAAACACCAGCACATAGAAGAATTAATAAATATGTAGCTGGGTTTACTGGATACTGTTATGTTTTCTCTGTGTACTGTTTTTCTTTCATTTATTTGAGAGAAGGCTACTAAATGTTTTGAAGCTGGCCTAGATTAACTCATCTAGGTGTGTCAGATCCCACAGGGAAGATATTGAATTCATCACTTACTGTGCAGCATTGTGTGAAAATTCTCTTGAATCTTCCTATTCTCTGAATGAATGTTCATTACCAGTAGGTCATGTAGTTACAGTAGGTGTAAGCATGTTTAATCTGCCTCATAAATAAGCAGTTTCATTGCTGCTTTTAGATACCTCTGATTTTGTGACTATACTGGTGGAGCAGGAAATAGCTGTCTGAGATGTTGTTGTTTCTGTTCAGTCATTATCTATCGCCATTAAGAAGATTACTCACTCTTAATGTTCCTTCCTGGTCTTCTCTCTAATAAAGGTTCGGAGTTAGGCCCGTATGGATAGGTAGTGTCCATTATAGTAGGAATCCCTTTTGGTTGTAAATCCCCTCAGCTGAAACATGTTTTGTTTTTGGAAGTAGGATGTTTAGGTTATTAAATAATGTTAACAAAGTGTTAATGTAGCACTAAGATTTAAAGCGGTTACATTATTTTTATATGTGTGGGCCAGAGAAATGTAAGCAACAACTGTCTCAAAATTAACGAAGAAGCCGCAGGTCACATTAATGTAATGTAGGTGTCTCTGAGTCACATACTCCAACTGAATCTGTGACAACACCTATAGATAGCTCAACTAGAAAAGGAGATGAGAGTTTTGAGTGTAATGCTCAGGGTGCACAGCAGGTTCACAACCAAAAGCAATCTGTTGAGCTTAAAGGCACAAAAATCAAAGAGGAATTTGAGAGAATTATTGCTAGTAATATGACTACAGAGGCTATGGGAACAGCAGTCAGGAGGGGTAGATATAACAGCCACAGAACAAGAAAGAGTATTTAAACTTCTACAAACATCAAAGAGAGCTGCACAGCAAATGTAGCAAACTGTACGAATGAAGGGCATGGCACAATAACAAACATTCATTGATTCTGAAGAATCCTCAGTTTTAAATAGTGATTAAAATGATGAAGGATTTACTGTCTGGTGGAAGCTCATTTTTGACTGAAATGAAGGACAGGAAAGGTCTTTTGGCTCAATAGATTTTTACTGATTTCCAGTTGTCCATCAATTGGATCCAATTATTTATGAAAAGGCGCTCTGGAGTGGAAAGTTTTACTGAGGAAAGGGGTGGGTGTCTCACTAATACTGTATTATTACAAAAGTGTATTCCTAGTTAAAAAAACTCCTTAATGGATCTGAAAGTTGTACCTCTTTATCTCTTTTCATTGTTTTTTATTGTATTCTGCGTTTTTCTTTCTCCCCTTATTAGAAAAAGAATTCAGAAGAGACACTTTTAATGTCAACAGGTGATGAACCAAAGAGGCCTGCTTTTTGCAAATTCCTGAGAGGTAGAGAATGAGAAAGGAAGTGGTAGAGAGGATTGTTTGGAAATGTCCTTCTTCCAGTAGATGCACAGCAATTTTAGTGTGGATAATAACCTGGGGCAGTGATGTGATTTTTAGCCATTGCACAAGTCAATGTGAGGAGTATTGACGCTTTTATTTAGACACCTCAATCCTGGCTTTGTTCCATCTGCTTTTATAAAGAGTCATTATTGACAAATGTTATTTTATATTTATTATTTTGTACGTACCAACTGTCTTTCACTGTTATGTGTTCTGCCATAGAATTCCACCACTTTTCCATGTTTTAACTCCATTTTCACTCTTCTTTACTTGTCTTTTACCAATTGCACATTTGTTTATGGTATTTCTGGGGCTAAGGCTAATCAATTTGTAGGTAAGATTGACAATTTTCTGACTGATCAGCCATAGTTGTCTTATAAATCTTGGGGAAAAAAGTCCAATCAAATTGTCTATATGATATACTTAAGATGTCTGTTGTCCAAATTAGTGTTTCCCAACCTCGGTCCTGGGGGCACACTGTGGCTGCAGGTTTTTGTTCCAACCAGATTCCTAATCAGTGACAACACCTTATAGCACTGATCTAATTTAATTAGCTGGTATTATTTTTCTTTTATTCTACATTCAGAAAAGCACAGCAGCATGATTTTTACCTTTATAAGACATTTAGAAATATTTCTGCTTTTGCTATAGATTTAAATGCTTAACTCTATTTTGTTGATTTAATTATATTTTGCCCTTTCTCTGTGCAGTTTTTCCCCTTCGTTGTATCTTATTAATGACAATTAAAAATGAGCAGAGCAGACACCCAGGCAAACAACGCTGAATAATCAAAGACCGCAACTACTTTAGCGTCAGACCCACTAATTAGTAAATAATGGATTAATTAAACAATTGGAACACCTAGAAAAGTAGAATAAAAATCAAGTTGAAAAAATTGTTAAAAAGAAAAAAATACATTATTCCCATATAACTGCTTGGTACATTTTAATGTATATATATATATATACATTTATTTTACCAAACTTCTAATTTCTATATTGTTCCCAAAACACAGAACTTGGGAAATAACACATCACTTAATTAGCCAGGGAGTCCAATTAAAAACAGAAGCTGATTGGAACAAAAACCTGTAGCCACAGTGTGCCCCCAGGACCGAGGTTGGGAAACACTGATCCAAATGACAGTCAGAGTTTCAGATTTGTTATTTTGTGTGTACTGAGTTGTGTTACTCTTTATTTCTTTTCTTTAAATGAAGGAAAACCTTTATTAATTGCTGATTAATATACCTTTTGACATTGACAAAATGTAGACATGAAGTGTATAATGTGTGAAGCTTGAATTCCAAATATCAAAGAGACACTTTCACAAAAGGTACAAATATAACAGAACAAATGCGCTTCCATTCAAAAATATAACTGCAGAAAAAGAACCCACATTAGGGTGCAACATTGCTACGACAGCTTCGGTGGCACAATGGTATCAACTGTTGATTGGTAATCAAAGCTTCACGGGTCGATCCTGAACGAGTCCGTTTTGAGAAGTGAGCTGCTCATATTCTTACTATTTTCGAATAAAAACATACATTTGATTTCAGTCTGTAACAACCGGTGTAATTTATGATACTTGTAAAGGTTAGCTTTGTTTTTTTTTTATTCAGTTTTATTCTCTCAGCCGCATTCACAATCCCAACTCCTCCCCCACCCCCTCGCATTTGACACTGCTGTTTTCACATACTGTAGACGCGCTATAACAGAGGTAAATTCAAATCATGACGACGGTTCTACATCGGATCAAAAATGCACTTTTGCCATCGCTGTACTTTGTATATGTATATGGGAAGTTCTGCAGTCTACATGTGACTTTATGCTGTAGGAAGATAAGTAAATAAATCAAGGTAACATTTGATCTGGCTTTTATATAAGTAACATATAAAGGTTTCTTATGTAAAGACCATCACAAAACATAATCACAAACTTGAGTGTAACTGACTTGCAATGAACCAGCTAAACTCAAAAGACACAGAAGCAACTAAAAACACCTTGATAAAGATGAACTCAGTTTCATTTGTTCACTGCCTGTTGAAGTCACGTTTATGTGCTGTGTGCTCTGCAGCATGTACAATTGAGGTTTTCTGGTAGCAGTAGAGACAGCTTCACATGCCAAAAATGTATAGTTAATTCAGAGATGGTTGGGAAAATACAACTGTTAGGATTATGATAGTGATTATGCAAAAAGAAAACTGGAGTTATGCTATTTGTACCATTTCTGATTTGACTTCAATCGCAACAGGCTCTACTGTAATGAGTGTGTGGCCAAAATCAGCAGCACTAATTCAGCCACACAGTGAGGCTGGTGCCTAAGAAGTTCAAACGCAGTCCCTTGGCACCCAGGTCACCAATTCAGATCCAGAATAGAAATGTGGCACATTTATTTATTTTTTTATTTATTTAGATTTTTTAAATTTAGTCTATTATATTTTTGGAATTTTTTGTACAAATGTTGCCTTTATTGTGTTGTTTTATTCAAAAACGGATTTTTTCACAAGATTAAAATAAAGGATTTCCGTTTACTAAATTATCCCCATTAATCTAACTAATTTAAGCTTTTTGCTAAAATTATGGTATTAAACTTTACAATGTCAGTACTTGATGGAGGGTGAGCTTTCAAGAGACTAATGGAGTTTTTGGCCTTGGGTCCCCAGAGTCCCAGGTGACACAGTGGTAGTGCTGCTGCCTCACAGTAAGTAGATCATGGGTTCATGTCCTGGGTCCTCCCTGCATAGAGAGTGCTGTGAGTAGTGAGAAAAGTGCTATATAAATGTGAAAAATTATTATTATTAGAATCACTTGTGGTTGGGTATAAAACTCCCATGACAGAGTCTGAAAAGTAGGCTTTACAGGAATGCACTAAAGAGTAAAGAGAGGGTCAGATACATGCAAATACAGAGGAAAGATGCTGAAGGTACACCAAGCAAGAGCAAGTGTACAACAGATAGAAAATATATTTAAATTATTCTAAAAGCTGTCATCGTCTGGTAGTATGGGTAGTATACAATATAACCTATTTTTGTACTCGCTTTTCACTGAGTGCAAGTGCAGAGTGCTGTGAACAACTTCCTAGATAATGCAAGTATAGGTTATACTTAGTACATATAAAGATAAAAATGTATTAAAACAAACAGGAAAACAAATAGAAAGTGATTAAGATAAATGGAAACCAACAATATCCATCCATTTTCTAACCCGCTGAATCCAAATAGGGTCACGGGGGTCTGCTGGAGCCAATCCCAGCCAACACAGGGCACAAGGCAGGAACCAATCCTGGGCAGGGTGCCAACCCACCGCAGGACACACACAAACACACCCACACACCAAGCACACACCAGGGCCAATTTAGAATCGCCAATCCACCTAACCTGCATGTCTTTGGATTGTGGGAGGAAACCCACGTAGACACGGGGAGAACATGCAAACTCCACGCAGGGAGGACCCGGGAAGCGAACCCGGGTCTCCTAACTGCGAGGCAGCAGCACTACCACTGCGCCACCGTGCCACCCACCAACAATATCTGTCCATCAATTAATTGTTGGACCACTGTATGTTCAGTTGATAAAAGAGGAGATGAAAATTGTAAAAGAAAAAGATAAAGTAAATACAGTGATCCCTTGCTATATCACGCTTCGACTTTCACGGCTTCACTCTATCGCGATTTTTTTCTCATACACGCTTACATCACTACGCATGCGCTTTCTGAGAACTTTTATCTAAGCCCTACGATGGCTCCTAAACGTGCTGCTTTTTCTAAGCCTTCTGACAATAAAACTAAGTGCCGGAGGAAGATGCTTACTATCCAGGAGAAGGTGAAACTCTTGGATATGATTAAAGATGGCAATACCCTACAAAAGCCTCCTCACGCATATGAAAAGAAAGCGCAAGTAACTGCCTATCAAGATGTTCTTCAGCCACGCATCCACAGCCTACTCCTAGTACTTCTTCACTGAAGACAACAACACACCTGCTGAAGATACTGCACCACCTCTGAAGACTCTCCTACTGAGGTCGTGCCTTCATAGTTTAGTGGTTGTGTGTACTTAAATGTACAGTACAATAATGTACTAGATAAAAGCATTCGGGATTGTCCATCTGTCCCGTGAGTGCAAAGCGTAGCGGTATTCCGCTTATTACAGACTTACTACTTGCGGCTTGAGGTACAAAGTGACGCAATGTGAGCAGAGTTCTGGTGCTGTCACCGTTCCTTGGCTTTTGTGCGCGATGTGCTGGAAAAATAGACAAAATTATGTCTCTGGAAATAATTAATGTTGATGGAGTACAAATGCCTCACCGCGTAGTAAATATCAGGGGAGATGGTGCTTGCTTATTCTCATCTATAGCTTATTTAGTGCATGAAACGCCGTCTTTAGGGGGTACAGATTTGGGCTGACATTGCATGACTTTGGACAGGCACTTGAGGGGATAAAAAAAAAGTAGGTTTTCGGGAGATGTTATGAATGGGCACCTTGATGTTCTCATTCCCTACACTTGCATGCCTGATGTACACATGGAGCGCACAAAAACTTGAGGTATGAAGCGACGCGATGTGAGCAGAGTTCTGGTGCTGTCACCGTTCCTTTGCTTTTGTGTGCGATGCGCTGGAAAAATAGACAAAATTATTTCTCTGGAAATAATTAATGTTGATGAAGTACAAATGCCTCACCACGTAGTAAATATCAGGGGAGATGGTGCTTGCTTATTCTCATCTATAGCTTATTTAGTGCATGAAACTCCGTCTTTAGCGGTACAGATTCGGGCTGACATTGTACGACTTTGGACAGGCACTTGAGGGGATAAAAAAACGTAGGTTTTCGGGAGATGTTATGAATGGGCACCTTGATGTTCTCATTCCCTACACTTACATGCCTGATGTACACATGGAGCGCACAAAAATTGAGTATAAAAGTTGGTCGCCTTAAAAGGCGAGTGCGCCTAGTAATATGATAGTTGTAACATCTAATATGTCTTATTTTCTCTTATTTTATCTAATATATTGGGTAATACGAGTGTAATGATGACTAAAGGGTGTTATTTCATGTCTAGAGTGCTCTAATAATGTTAAAAAAACGTATTTAGAAGGTTGTAAACAGGTTTTCTATACTCTAACTGCGAAAATATTCGATTTATAAATAAAGAATCCTACTTCACGAAAATTCATTTATCACGGTAGAATCTGGTACGGATTAACCGTGATAAACGAGGGTTCACTGTACATACACAATCCTGGAGACCTCGGCCAACTAGCCACCAACCACCTGCTTGGCATTCTGTAGTAGATCCTGTATTGGGCCATCCAATCAGATGAGAGGATCTTTTCATCCAATGATTCCAATGCTCCTTTATCTGAGTTGATAGCAAGAGAGCAGCCTGGCAGTACAGCAGTGGCACAAAGTCCCACATCATCATACTGAGAAATGAACTAGAAAAGAGGCGGGTTAGTAGTGGTTTATAATTATTATATTACTTATATATTTGTACAAATGACCAACCAACAGTGATGTAGTACACACAGCTCTACTCAGGGTATGCTAAGCTAAAGTATTGATTCTTAAGCCTGGATTTAAAAGCTGAGACTGAAGGGAAATGTCTTATATTAATAGGCAGATCATTCCACAGCTTCGAGGCACTGTAACTAAAAGCTCAACCTTCCATTGTTTTTATTAATCCTTATAAATAATAAGCAGGTTGGCGTTCTAAAATCTTAAAGTGCACTTTGGTTTATAAGTAATGATAATTTCAGATAAATAAGTAGGTTCTTGGCCATTTAAGACTTTACATGTTAAAAGGGGACTTTTGAAATCAGCCCTAAGCTTAACTAGAAGCCAGACAAGAACTTGAGAACTGGAGTTATGTATTTGTTCTTTCTGGCTTCTGTAATAGTGCTTGCAGTAGCATTTTGAAATAACTGAAAGCTGCATTAAGGATTATTTGAACAGCCAGTGAATGAACACATTGCAGAAGTCAATCCTACTATAAATTATTGCATGAATTAACTTCTCAGTATCTTGGATATTTAGAAAACACCTTAATTTAAAAACATTTTTAAGATGAAAAAAAAATTTTGGATAGTTTAATAATGTGTGTTTTAAATGACATGCTAGTATCAATGATAATGCTTAGATTGCAGGGTGATTCAGTAAAACTAAAGGTAAGTGCCTTGAACATGGTAAAGGTGTTATATAAAGAAACTGTATTATTATTATTATTATTATTATTATTATTATTATTATTAAATCCAGCTGAGTTAAAAAGTGACAAAATTTAGTTGAAGTCAGCAATCATTAATCTCAACAAATAGCATGGCTGTTCTTTTCTGTATTCAGAAAACAATTAGTTCTCATCCATTCACATCTTTCATTCACTCACACAATAATTAAAAACAGCATCAGAGAAAAGTAATTTGGTCTAAAAGAAAGGTATCATCTGTTAATTAATGTTATGTTTTCTAAAGATAGTTTCCAATAGAAGTATGTATAATAAAAACAGTAAAGGTCCCAGGACTGAGTCCTATGGAACACCATATTTAACTTCTGAGTATAATGATGATATACTTTCAGCACATTTCTTTATATATAGGAACTAAACCAGGCAAGGACAGGACTCAAGAGCCGAATTTTCCAATGTGTGTAATAACATAGAATAGTCAATGATATCAAATACTGCACTTAACTCTAACAACAAAATTACTGTGGAATTTCCTTCATCAGAAGATATAAGAATGTTGTGAATGACCAGTGTGACCAGTTCACAGAAGCAATTTATTTTCAATCAACCAGGCTAGTCACCACTGCTAACTGTGCAAGCACTAAGTGACCACATCTTTACTTTTTTAAGATGGCAAAAGATCGGAAATCCTGTTTAGCATTTCAAGAAAAGTGTACATGTTTTATTCTGCTTCTCATTCCATTTCCAGTCTATGGTTTTTTTGCTGATATATTTTATGACCATTTGCTGGTTTGAAATACACTTCTTGTCCTTATTTGATAACAATGCATTTATTAATGTTTTTGTTTAGCATTTATTGCTGCATACGCTACATATTTTACAATCGTAAAAGAAATCATTCTTTGACCTGATTCACATCTCCAGGATTTGGAGGAAGGTTAAGTGCAGAAAAGATGCAAAGTTAATGAAAAATGCACACAGTATTACTATAATAAGTCTTGCAACATAAACTATCATATCTTTCAATCGTTCAATAAAGAGATCTTAAAATATATTGTTGCATTCTTTGTCTTTTTGTGGTGAAGAGCATTAGGGGTTTGTTGTGGTATTGTTTTTTGAAAATTAAAAACAGTGCGTTCAAGTTCAGTGGGTGTAGGTGTGTTTGATTGTGCAGTCATGCAGCCCCAGAGTGATTAATAGGGAAATTGGCTAATGGGTTTGCACATGAATGCAAGTCAGTGTATCGTAATCAAGGCACCTGTACCTACAATAGTATAAAAAGAGCCAGAGTAGGTTAGAGGAAAGGATTGTGACAAATCAGAATGAGAAAAGAAAGAATTGGGAGATCAAGCTTGTGTAGTGGAAGGGAGGCAGGATGGTCAGTGACCATGCAAAGGAGCTAGAGGAGCGTTGATCCAGGGGTGGGTCATTCCAACTGATTAACCCCAAGTCTGGGAGTCCTACTGGACTTAGGAGAGGTGGCAGGACAATGGAGAGAGTGGTGAGTGACTAAGGTGGCTGAGAGCCAGAGAGGAGACCGCATTAGTGCAGAGTGAGCAGGGGAGACAGAGAAATAAATGCAAATGACTCAGAAAGAGAGAGTGTGAAATGGAACCCAATTTTTGACTATATTTTATCCTTGGATATTAACTTATTATTGGAACATATTTACTGATCATTTTTTCCTTAATGGAAGAGCACTTATTTTTATGGGGCTATTTATTTAATGAAACAGCACTGCACTTATTTTTTGGACACTGGTTGTTTTGATTTGGAATAAAAAGCACAATGCACTTATACACCAATATTTGTTGTTGATGTGTTCCTATTTCTCTAGCCATCCTGATCATGACTATTAATGTTCAGATCCAAGGAGATGATGACAAGCTGTGGGCATCCAAGGCATTACGCTTTGTATACCAAAATAAACATACAGTAGTAATATAAATGTATCACGGATGTAAAGTATAGTTCTACATGTTCAGGTCAGTGAAAAGTGGACAGATGGCACAGTGCAAAACAAATAATACAGCACACTTCATTAATGTCACTATAATTTAATTCAACTGAAACGTATGATATGGGGAGAATAGTTTATATGTATTTTCTTTATTGATTAAGATCTGTCAACCCAGTTAGCCAAAATAGTGGACATTTCATTCATGTAATTTTTTGCTTGAACATTTAGATAACACATTGCAGTTATTGTCATTACATATTATATTTGTTCAGACCTATTATGTAAATGTTTTTGCCTTGGGAATTCTGGGAAGACAGCACACATAAAAGCAGTCAATTAAAGGGTAAATACTTGGTTTCAAATAACAGTCAGTGTATTGTTTTCCATGGCACTGGCTTCTAATTCTTAATCTGCATAGTTACTCTATATACTCATGGCTAAGTTCTCCCGCGGATTAGTCGGGACTTGCTTTTACAGTATAATTTCTGGTGTTTTATAATGTCGGTCGTATAAGTTGAATACGCTGTATCAGCGTGTGCTCCTAACCTCTCTCTCTCTATTGTGCCTACAGTACATGACCACACAGTAATACCCAAACTATTGCAAAGCAACATTTGCACTGATTTGTGTTTTTTGTATCTCACACCCTCATACACCTTTATCGGAAGAGCATCCCTTCTCTACGATAGAGCGTTTGATCAGAAGAAAATATCAAGCTTTTTTTAAATTAAACATCACTGAAGTAGTGATAGAATTGGTAACTGTGCTGCTGCAACAAAATTCAATGCGTCTGAGAAATTGATGCGAGATTGGAGGAAGCAAGAAGATGTAAAAAAAAAGTTTTGAATGGGCGTATAAATTGGGGTCTGATTTTACTATCAATTTTTCGGGTTTCAAGACCTGACTTATATGTGAGTATATACTGTAATCTAAATTATTTGGTACATGTTGTGGTTCAATTTAAGCAATTAGCATATTTTAAAGAAAAAATATATAGGGTAATCTACTAAATGCCAAATTGCTTTGATCAAAGAAGCAAATCATAAACACACCAAAATGTTTGGTGCCAAATTTCTTAGCAGGTGGCACCAGAGTTCAAACCAATTTAACACTAGAATTACCAGAGCCTACGAAAAAACTCGTAATTCCGTCCCACCTTAAACTGCTTCTTAAATCCCTTCACACCTCTCCGCCAGCGCCCTTTGTCTTCTAAATGTGCTGATAAAGAGAAGCCGGCTATTCCATCCCCCCACCAATTTAGAACGTGCACGAACTTCTCTCAGCTCATGCCTTGATTGAGTATCTGGGAGTGAAGTGGAGTTTTAGAGTGAAATAATAGATCGTTGTTTGGAACACACGCATTTCATGTCTGTTCCATTTCTACAGTAATCTGTGTCAACACATTGTTAAAACAGAAACTTTTTTATATTCTAGTAGTAGATGACAAAATGTAGGCATAAACTATATAATGTATGAAGCCTGAAGTCCAAATAGCAAAGAAACATTTTCACAAGAATAACACAATTGCACTTTTATTCAAACATATAACTGCAGAAAGAAAAAGCCGCCTTAACATGCGACATTGACACCAGTTCACTATAACTGACTCCGTGGTTCAATAGATACAGCCCCCGCTTGGGAATCAAGGGGTCACGGGTTCGATCCTGCGCCCCTCCCTTTTGAGAAGTAAACTGTTCTTAGTCTTACTGTTTTAGAAGAAAAACATACATTTGATTTCAGTCTGTAACAGCCGGTGCAATTTATGATCTTTGTAAAGGTTAGCTTTTTTTTTTTTTTTATTCACTTTTCACTCTCTCAGTCGCGTTCAGAATCAATCCATACAACCCCATCTGACACGGCTGTTTTCACTAAAGACGCTATAGCTCTGCAGTGTACCACGATGCATACTAACGCCCCCCCCGGTTCTGACACACAAACGCTGCCGAAGCTGCCTTCTTCGTATCTCACCGTCACTTGCTTTTCTTTTATTCAGTTTTATTGAGTGTTCCTGCCAGTCCCGCATGTTGCTGTATGCTTTTTCTTTTGCACCCAGGACATGCAGAAGAAAGAATGGTAAAGACCAACTTCGGCGCTATATGCAATCATCAGACACTCCCCATCTGCCCGTTGTTTTGTTATACCTTTCAATACTTTTTATACTGCTCAAACGGGCATGCTCAAAAAATACACGTGTAATGCCACGAAAAGTGCACGCAGACACTTCATTTCGCAAACAAAACAAGGGCACTTTTATTCAAAACTACCTGTATAACCGAAGAAAAAAGAAAGCAAGATACAGTAGGCGATTGATACGACATCTTGCATGGTGCAATGCTAAGAAGTGAAGATTTTCATTCCGTGCTATATAAAATCATCACATTCAAATATTAACAGTTCCCACACACCCAAGGACCGTCCTTCCTACATTTACGACACATGTACTTGTTGCAGTGTACACACCTCTCTGTGCTATGGTTTCTATTACACTGAATGAGCACCTGACACTGTACTTTCTTCCCTGGGGGAAGGTCCCGCATCAGAGAATTTCCAGTTCCTGCATAAATTCACACCTGATCTGACGCTGTTCGTTTTCAAATAATATTGCATTAGTGCGATTATATTTTCACATATATTGTCTTTCTTTCAGGTGTGTAATAGAAACCACAGCATAGAGAGAAGTGTGTACACTGCTTCTTACAGGAAAAGGCGATGGAAAAAGTGCACTTGAATAAAAGTGCACTTTTGTTATACTTTTACACCAATATATGTTCCTGTGTTTGAACGACACGGGCAGATGGGGAGTGTCTGATGATTGCATATAGCGCCGAAGTTACTGGTCTTTACCATTCTTTCCTCTGCATGTCCTGGAGTACAAAAGAAAAGCATACAGCAACATGCGGGACTGGCAGGAACACTCAATAAAACTGAATAAAAAGAAAAGCAAGTGACGGTGAGATACGAAGAAGGCAGCTTCGACAGCGTTTGTGTGTCAGAACCATGGGGGGTGGTTGTCGTTAGTATGCATCGTGGTACACTGCAGAGCTATAGCGCGTCTTTAGTGAAAACAGCCGTGTCAGATGGGGTTGTATGGATTGATTCTGAACGCGACTGAGAGAGTGAAAAGTGAATAAAAAAAAAGCTAACCTTTACAAAGATCATAAATTGCACCGGCTGTTACAGACTGAAATCAAATGTATGTTTTTCTTCTAAAACAGTAAGACTAAGAACAGTTTACTTCTCAAAAGGGAGGGGCGCAGGATCGAACCAGTGAACCCTTGATTCCCAAGCGGGGGCTGAGTCTATTGAACCACGGAGTCAGTTATAGTGAACTGGTGTCAATGTCGCATGTTAAGGCGGCTTTTTCTTTCTGCAGTTATATATTTGAATAAAAGTGCAATTGTGTTATTCTTGTGAAAATGTTTCTTTGCTATTTGGACTTCAGGCTTCATACATTATATAGTTTATGCCTACATTTTGTCATCTACTACTAGAATATAAAAAAAGTTTCTGTTTTAACAATGTGTTGACACAGATTACTGTAGAAACGGAACAGACATGAAATGCATGTGTTCCAAACAACAATCTATTATTTCCACTCTAAAACTCCACTTCACTCCCAGATACTCAATCAAGGCATGAGCTGGGAGAAGTTCGTGCACGTTCTAAATTAGTGGGGGGATGGAATAGCCGGCTGCTCCTAGCTTCTTTTTATCAGCACATTTAGAGAACAAAGGACGCTGGCGGAGAGGTGTGAAGGGATTTAAGAAGCAGTTTAAGGTGGGACGGAATTACGAGTTTTTTCGTAGGCTCTGGTAATTCTAGTGTTAATAAATATACTTAATTTAAGGCAAACCTCTATTGCCCAAACAGCATACTTGCATTTGCACAGTTGTATTTCCACCTGTGCACAATGTCTTATTTACACACTTTATTTTGTGAACATAGTTGCTAATTTCAGGCCAGTATAAAAAATGCCTAAAAGCTGTGGGTAGATTTATAGTGCTCTCTCTTTCCTGAAAAAAGGAAATGGTTGTTTATTTCTTGTAAGTGTATTTTCTTCTTTTAAAAGTCATTCACTGAAATATGAAATGAGCTTCTCTTTCATTTGGCTACAGCTAACATTACCATTGACATTTTGCATTCATTATCATATATTTTGTGCATACTTTCTACAGTTTAGAACACCTAAAAGCTTCTCCAAGTATTCTGGCTTTGCCAAAGGTCTGTTTAAAGTTAACTGGCAAATTTAAGTGGTTCCAGCATCAGTGAATGTATGTGGGCCCACAAGTATCTTCTACAATGGCACCTACATTTTATGATGGATTTTTCTCAATCTCAGTGCCAAAATTTAAATGTAATTGCAACATTCAATTATAATATTAAACTATCTTATCTTGGAATCAGGAAAGATAAAATAACAGTAAACAAAAACAAATGGAAACACATAAGTAAGGGCAAGAAAGAGCAGAACTTAACTGTCTATTGTTATCGCTTATGTAAATAGGTTCATTTTGTGCTGTATTTATATATCAGACACATGCCTGCATTCTGGGCTGCATAATTCACATTTGGCTACAATAATCTCCTGGCAACCCTAAACATTCAGGAAAACAGCAAGGGAGCAAAATGTGCAGTATATAAAATATACATTCATGCATTCATTGAACAAAACTAACCACTAATTTCAAAAGAGATAAGACAAATTAAAAGGTAAACAGAACAAAATCGAAATCCTGATTTCACTCTGATCTGAACGCTCTTCATCATTCATCTCTCCAGCATGCTCAATTGCCTATCTCATAAGCATCAGAAAACATGCTTCTTCTTAAACCTTATTTTTGCCTCTCTCTCTCAACACTGGAATATTTCTCCCATATATCTCTCCTTTCTCCAAACTCAATAAATGATTTAACTTAAGGCATTTTTAAACCTTGCCCGAGTCACTTCAGACTAAGCTCAGAATCAGTTATGGAATTGGGGTCAGTTCTACTTTTGTTACGGTCCTAAATTTTTGATGCATGTCTTTGCACACATTAAGTCTTCGGTACCTGGGCCTCTCAGACAGGTTCTTAGGTGCCTAGAATAACATGGATGCTATTCCCTATATTTGCAACTTTTGGTGCCCTATAGCTTTTAGGTGGTCTCCTGTATTTTCTCTCATCTCTGCCTTTAATGGCCATCTGGTCCCAGCTTTCACTGGTAGTGGTCATGTGTTAACAACTGTCAGCTAGAAACTCTTAAAGCTGCTTACTTGCCACTGAGTAAAAACCACTCTCTTGGCATCCACTAGGTCACCTGTTCCCTAGCATTCTGTGGAAACTCTCTGTCTCTCTCACTGTATTTTTCCATCTTTAGCTGGTGCTCCTACCTGATGACCTTAAGGGACACCATGCCATGCAGTGTCTACCTTCCCTGCTTCATTTGGCAGAGTGGTTACCTTCTTATCTGTGTGTTTTTGTCTTCTCTAGAGAAATTGATTCGAAGTGTACTGATGAAATCATCCTGATGGACATTTCATCACAATCCATAAAATGAGTGCTCCAGTAACAGAAACTACAACATGTAAATGTGGTTAAGTGTGGAAAGAGCAATCTTATAATAAATATAAGAATGAATGTAGGCTACTTATTGTGCAAATATTAAAAGCAGTAAACCTTCATTTTGGAGAATTGTATAAAATAAAATGTTATGTTGTGTTCATTTGTCATACAATGACTCATGAACTACTGGGGCTAGGCCTTGATCTTAGTCCTAATCAAAAGTTTATGTCCTGATACATTCAGTAAATCTGTTGTCAAACAGTTATTTATTAATATGCAAAATGAAAACAATTTTTACACACTGTATATATAAAAAACAAAATGAACATAGTAATGACTAGGTTTTTTTTTACCAACACTACGCTGCTGTAATTGCTAAATATTTCTCAGGGTAAGAAAATGTACGGGTAAGTGATGGGGACTGTGGTGAGGTGTGATATGGTAGCAAATATCCGTCTTCCTTTTTTGATATGAGGACAGGCCATTCAACCCAACAAGCACGTCCATCATATTTCCTATATTTCATATAGTTCCTCTGTGAATAAAAATGTTCTAATATTTTTGCTAAAACTGTCCTTAGCAATTTTCCAACAGTGTCCATATGTTCTTGTTGAAGAATTTATTTTAAAATAACATCTGAGATCCACTGTACTAATTCCTTTCATAATTT
The DNA here is from genome assembly GCF_016835505.1 of Polypterus senegalus. Classification (NCBI taxonomy): domain Eukaryota; kingdom Metazoa; phylum Chordata; class Cladistia; order Polypteriformes; family Polypteridae; genus Polypterus; species Polypterus senegalus. The sequence goes on along the minus strand of NC_053170.1, from coordinate 68,295,385 downwards.
TAAACACTTCATTCACATCACCTCTTAATTGCTCCTGAAACTGAAAAAGTTCTATTTATTAATTTTCTCATCATAACTCATACCTCTTTGTTCTGGAATCAGCCTAGTTGTTCTACTCTGGACTTTTTCTAGCACTGCCACGTCTTTTTTATAAAATAGGGACCAAAACTGTACACAGTACACCAGGAACTTCATGTATAAATGGTGCGTACGCTCAAAAATGTTGAGTACACCTGTTTCCATGCACACTTTGAGATGTATAAAAACTAAACTTGGCATAAAGCCACACACATTTTCACGGAAGCCTCCCCCATTGCGTAAGAATTTTTCTGCTGGGCTTTGCAACTTGGTGGCACCCAGTGTCAAAGCAGTGCTACTATTTCTTTGTGGTCTCCCTTTTTACATGATTTGCATCAATGACGCAGGATTTATCAAATACACCAAAATTAACTGCATATCATTTTCAAATTTAATATAATGATGCATGGAATGGCCAAACTATTCCAACTACAATGGTTGCTTTAGCATTGTTAGAAGACATTGCAAATGAAATAGAAGAGAGTGCGTATTTAGAGATGATGATGACTGTCTTCTCAGTTGATTTAGATTTACAATAGCCATACTCTTGGATTTGTGCGCTGAACTGGAACTGGCTTTACAAACACAGGCTCTGAGGTATTGTGCTGTACCTGCTCCTTTGCAAGTTCTGTCCACCCTTTGGTTTTTAGCTACAGGAGCTTTTCAGCGTGAACTTGGTGACTGATCAGGCATTTCTCAGTCATCACTGAGTTGCGCCATGATAGATAAGTCATGCAAAAGATAAGATTTCCTTATACTAGGAAAGATCAAAGTGCAATTCGCAGCAACGTCCGGTTTTCCAAATGTAATCGGAGCAGTCATTGGCCACATCTCTATTGCATTTTGTGACTCCAGAACACCGTCCGTCAGCACACAAGCCAGATGGTCACCCGGTGGTTTCTGAGGCAGAGGGGCCAGCACCTGAAGATGTGCTGAGCACAACAGCACAATCACAGCATGGATTCATGCACCGGACTCAGCACCGGCAGCATAGGGGTCAGCTTTTGTATTATTGTCTGAAACAAAATAAACAGATGGTGGACTGTGATTCATTTTTCACATCAACTTTGATATTTGACCACTTGTTCTTAATTTTGGGCACTGTGTGACTTTCTGAACTTGAACGTTTGAGTGTCTCCACTACCCTGTATCACTCAATCTTCTTTTGTTGTTTATACCACTGCTAAAGCCAACAAACAGTACATTTTTCCTTGCCTCCAGTTCACATTCGCTGAAATTCTACTTTTTCCATGTGCTTTTGCCATTGTCTTTCAACAGAGCAAAGAAAGGAGCTATTAATATTGATTTGCATATTAAAATATACAAAAGTCAGGAAGGATTTGCGGTATGGCTGTAAGAGTGTGCATGTGCATTAAATTTCACGTTCATTGAGATTTATAAAGGGGAAGTGCGTGGCACTTGGTGTACGCACAGTTTCATGCATCTGGATTTTTTTCTGCGTATGGACATTTATGTTTTTGTCCATATGTCATATTTTAATATGAATTCTACACATTGCATTATACATGAGTGCCCAGGTGAAGTCTCAGTAGTGCATTATATAGCAGTTAACCATAACCCCCCTTGACTTGCAGTTCACACATCATGATAAATAACCTAACATCTGACATTGAATCTACAGTCATACTGACAAATCCTCTATGGCATTTTCATTTAAGGGGTACTTTCAGTTTTCTCACTTCCCATTGTGTTTTCAAATCTAAAGTTTCTACCATTACAAATCACAGACTATGATGACAGTGCAAGCAGAAAGTTGGGGATGAAATCCTGTAATGGAAAGGCACTTCCACATTTCAACTTACATTACAGAGCTAAGGCAGGGGTGTTTGTCAATGCAAATTGTCCTTGTCTTAGGCAGAATACAACAAACTAAAGTCAACTGTGCATTGAGGCTTACTTTGGTAAGGTTCGTGCATATGCAGGCATGTGCCAGTTTGTTAGGTAAATTGCAGAGAGGCACAGAAATGAGCAGGCTCCTGCTGTGAGGCAAAGTAGTTAAAAGGGGATGGGTTAGCAAAGAGGAAAAAACTGAGTTTGACAAAGGAGAAACAAACTGAGAATGGAGTGGGCGATCACTCGTAAAGAGGTGGTATTTGGTGTAAAAGGGAGGAAAGGATGTGCAGCATCAGCACTGTTAAATGGATTGAAAGGTGCAAATCCAATGGTTGGTCCTGAAATTCTGGGTAGTATCAGGTTTGAGTCTGTTGCGTGAGTAATGGAGAGCAGACAAGAATAAAGACAACCCGCTGGGTCTTTGTGAAGCAGACAAGAGGATCCAAAGCATAGTGGCATCCAGTACAAGGGCAAAGCCCCGTGTGAGGTAAGGACTGAGGGAGGCAGCAACTCCAGAACTGTGGCAATGGAATTGATGCAGTCTGTTAGCTATGACAATTGGGACTGGAGTAGTCCATGTCTGCTGTGGCCAAAGGAGGTGGCTGACAGGGGTTTTGCTGTGCTGCGGTAAGAGGATCCGGAGTGACATCCAGAAGATGGGAACACCTCTTGTTGGATTTCAGAGTATTTACTTTTGCATTTTCGCATTAAATGTTTTTTTTATGGCACAGTTTTAGTGAAGACTCATTACTATTTATTGATCTGTATTTTTGTATTTGTTTTTTTGGACAAAAGTATAGCCAGAGTTTAATAAAATCAAAAGGATAGTACTGTGCACTTTGCTTTTCTGCCTTACATGCCCTAGTTTTTCCCATTCATGTCTATCAATGCCTGAGTGCATTTCCAGCTGCAGACAACACTGGCATCACACATAAGGTTACAACCTTTGATATCAGTACAGTGATGGTGCAGAGATGTCTGTCACAGGCCTGAAATGGCAGAGATAATAGTTAAACACATTATCTGCAAAGAGAGGGAGAGATAATATACATAGAAGGAGAGCTGGTGATAAATGATAAATGGCACCATCCACCATAGGCTCTTATAGCATCTACATTCGAGTGTCATAAAGTGACTGGTATAAATTCAGCCCGAGTTAGAATTTCATATGACTGTGATGAAAAGCACCTTAAAAGAAGAAGGCTGCTGAAAATATTTTGTAGTTTTGTGAGATATGAAAATGTAAAGGGTGTAGGTTTTAAGCCCCAACAGTGCGTTATTTGGCTCTATATATCATATATAGTCATTATCATATTGTAGCAGATTTCCTCCTACTGCATCATGCTACTTTCTAATAAGGTAAGAAAAAGACAACATAAAGCAGCAGAATCCATTAAAAGAACAGAAAATGCTGCTCCGAATAAGTCTGCAATAGATTTGGAAGCTTTGGTGAGAAGAGCATTGCAGATTTGACTTTGCTGTGGCTAACTGGAAGGCAGAAAAACAAATAAAAACAAATAAAAGAGGACATCTCCAGACACAGTTACTGTGTTATCTCAAAAATCTACCTCTTAAGTGTAAAGCAGAATGCTGAAGGTAGAGCAAAGAATTACAAAATCTTTTTTGGGTTGTGTTTCTACCAGGAAAAAAGGCATGATATCAATGTAAATAAAGGAAGGAGATATAAAAAGGTTTCCTGTAACATTTTAATTAATTAATAGTAACTAAATGTATAACGAGCATAAAGCAGTGGCCAGGACGTTACCTCTGCTTCGGACATTTGTATCTTGGGAAAAAGCTGTATGCTTGGTTTATACAAGCTGGATACTAAAGAAAAAAATGATCAATACAAAATTTAACAGGAAGATAAAATTTGAAGGATGCCTCTGCAAACCAATAAACAATATACTACACTACTAAACAATAAACTCATTTCTTCCTCTAAAATGACAGTTGACTGTTTTTAATTAAATGGAGGCTAAACCTACTGTTCATAGCTGTATTAGGAATATTAATTATGTACAGAAAACTGTGACTGAAAATCATTACTCATCTGGATTTAACCTTTAATGTAGGGCAAGATGTGGATCTCCAGCTTCTTTTTCAATCTCAACACATTTAATATTGGTAGTTATTGATCTGCATCTACATTTGTAAATGAGAATTTAGAAATATGCAAACATGAAAATAGAGAGATATCATCATGGTTTAGTTATGTACAGTACAGTTTGAAAGTTTACTTTCATAAATATGAATAACAATAATAAAAACAATTACATTTATTTAGCACTTTTCTCACTACAGAAAGCTCTTTACTTAGATAGAGGAGAACAACTTCAAACCCTCAATAATGTTTTGTACCCACCTAGATGATGCGACAGCAGCCATTATTGCACCAGTGTGCTCACCATGCATTAGCTGTTAGTTGGTGCAGGGGTGAGAGAGATAGAGACAGGGGATGATTAGGGAGCATGCGTAGATGAGACCATGATGGGCGATTTAGCCAGTTCTTCGGGATACACCCTACTCTTTTCAAAAGTTGCTCAAGGATCTTTAATGACCACAGACAGTCAGCACCTTGGTTTTACGTTTTATCTGAAGGACAGCGTCATATTTACAGCACAGTGTCCCCATCACTGTTCTGGGGCTTGTGGATTTGCACACAGACCACAAGGTAAGTGCCTCCTGCTAGCCTCACCAACACCTCGTCCAGCAGCAGCCCAAGCTTTTTCTAGATGGTCTCCCATCCATGTACTGGCCAGACCCAAAACATGTTTAGTTTCAGGTAGATGTCCTGTTCTAAAATGCAGGTGGTATGGCTGTTGATAATATAACACAAAATACAAGTAAATGTAAAAATACATCCAGGATGATCATAAACTCAGAAAACTGAGCTTATATATAGTACAACAAGTTTTTCGTTATAACCATAGAAGAAGGCCATACCAGAAATATACATACAAGAGTGTTTTAAGTACGTGGAATAGAAAACAAGGGATTAGCTAAAAGCTTTCTTTTATCCTACCATTATATCCAGTGCCAAATAGAAAATTATAGTGTTGTCATCCTAGGCCATGTTGGCTCCAGTTCAAGTTTTGTTAAAATTCAGACACATCAAATATATCTGTAGGATAGGCAAAAGATGACAAGGTATATTACATCAAATTCACCTCTGCATTGCTTAACTGTTGAACCCATTATTTTACTAAGTGCCTGCACATCTGATTTATCCATCAGTCTAGAACTTTGGAAAATTCATATGATCATGGATTCAGTCAAGTGAATTAGCATGATAGGCAACAAGAACTGTAAGTGAGGAAGAGATGATAGAAATATTGGGTACACTTGAACTTTGCCAGAGATCTTTTCATGCACTAGAAGAGAATCTTATTTTAGCTTCATTTAAACAGACTAGAATAACTTTTAACTTGTAGCAACACTTTCCAGAAAAGAATTTTGTAAGACTTTCATGGAGTACACAAAGTGCATACATGGAAAGACACCACAAATATTTCTACTGTATACAACGTGATCACTAACACCTTCATAGATCAATTTGCTTCCTTAATCCAGGACAGCCTGAGTTAAATACCTGAGAAATGAGATCTGACTTTGCTCAGGATGTTCAGGAACAAAAGCAGACTTTTAATATAGAAGAAAAAAAATGAGATCAACCTTATAAAAAGAAGACACATGCAAAAAATGAATAAATAAATGAAGAAAAATATTTTCAGAGACTAGTTTGCAATACAAAATAGCATAGCCATATGGCTGCCACATCTTAATGCTTGTGTCACTTCAACTGCTTAAACCAGAAACTGTTGCTGTGATATCAAGAGACTAATTATTATGATAATATGCCTTTGACAGCTAAAATATATTGTATTAGCTTAGTAAAAATGTAAATCTGTATACTTTATGCTAATTCTGTAACATGCTCTGTAGACACCATTAAATAATTATCTATCAGGCAGTGATTTGGCTCTAAAAAGTTAAACTGCTAATAGTTACTTCACACCAAGATATACGTTTTTGGATGCAATCAAAGTTGGCTATGTTTCATCTTGTAAAGCCTCATTGACACAAGAGGCAAATTAATTTCAAATCTTCAGTACATTCATACAGTGGTTAGCCCTGTCACCTCACGGAACCAACAGCCTGGGCTCGAATTGGCTTCCAGCCTCTTATCTGGTACAGGAGCTTAAAGAGCTTAAATAGTTCAAGACAGAGAGCAAGAACTACACTGAGCAAATACCTTTCTAGGATATTCAGTATTTTTGGGCACAATTATTCTTTGCCTTAGCAAAGACTTTCTTCTCTACAGGAAAATTTCCTAGGGGATCAACAAAACTATATCAAAATGTAATGCATTTTTGATATTCAATAACTACAGCCATGTAACTTAATGCCTAATGGAAGTTTCCTTTTTACCTCTTATGTGTAGCTAAAAAAAAAAAGTAACTGTTTTGCTTTGCATTCTCCCTTCACGTACTGGAGATATGAAAATGCCTTCACTTTTATCAGTGCCTTAAAATAAAAAGAAAGATAACAGCTTGTTCAACCAGAGCGTATGTGGAAAACAGAATGAAGTACTTAGAAAGCTAGGGGCACAGTGATATATGAGGTGCACTCAAAGCTTTCTCGCTTTGTTTCCTGAATGCTGATGGATCTTTTTTTAAATTTGAAAGAAAGAACATTTAAAATCTGGGTTAAAAGCTGGATGGTAAATGGAGAAGCAAGATTCACTTTGAGAAGCACTGAAACATTAACTGCAGCAAGAAATGTTAACACAACAGCCTAGAGGACAATATCTGAAAATGGATGAGATGGACCCATCTGTTGAGACCAACTTTAATAATGCAAGCTGGACATAAAACTGGGAGTGGAGTAGTGAACTAATAAAGGTAGCGTTAGGAGTGCTGTGCATGGAAAAGTCTATAAAAGCTTTTTTTTTATTTTCTATTCTCATGGGCTCATCCGTAGATATTGCACGAATAGGGTCATCAGTCTTAACACTTGGGTACAGAAATGGTGGAGTAAGTTGGTCTCTGTTATTGTAAAGTGTAATTTCACTCATAAAGGCACTGTTGAATTTTAAATTGATTATGGCAAAATTTTTTGGAAATTTAACTTTTAAGCTTTAAATATAAATTTTGTATGCACTGACATATACAATCCTTAGGTTATTACCATTTTTTATTGTTTTATTCACAAAATCTTGTTTTGTACAAAATGTATCTTTGTTTTGTAGGGGAAAGACCAATTTTGAATGCCTCTTGTCAGGACTAATTTTGTGGGGCAAAATCAGAGCTAGTACAATAGCTTTCCTCAGACGTGATTAAAGTGCATATTGCAGGCTTTAACTTAAGGGTGTTTGCATACATTTCCGCTACACCATGTAGAAATGACAACTACATGGTTTATACATGGTCCCACCATTTCAAGACACCATAATGTTTGGGACAGTTGGCGTCACATGTGTTCGTAGTTACTCAGATATGTTTCATTGCTTCATTAGTGCAAGCATAAGATACCCAGGTTTGCTTCTACCCATAGACCACCTTTGGAGTCTGTAGCTGCCATTGTTCAACAAGAGGACAAGAGCTGTGCCAATGAAAGTCAAAGAAGCCAAAACTAAAATAATACCATTAGAGACATCTGTTGTATCTTAGCATTACTTAAATCAACCATCTGGGATATTATTAACAAGAAAGAACACACTGGTGAGCTCAGTAATTGAAAAGGGACTGGGCAAGCCAACTAAGCTGATAACAGAAGAATGGCAGATCAGAAACTGTCTTCAGGAAGCAGATGTGGATACGTCAGAGACTACTATCCACAGAAGACTTCATGAACAGAAATACAGAGGCCAAACTGCAACATGCAAACTACTAGTTAACCACAAAAACAGGATGGCCATATTATAGTTTGTAAAAAGTACATAGGGCGGCACGGTGGCGCAGTGGTAGCGCTGCTGCCTCGCAGTTAGGAGACCCGGGTTCGCTTCCCGGGTCCTCCCTGCGTGGAGTTTGCATGTTCTCCCGTGTCTGCGTGGGTTTCCTCCGGGCGCTCCGGTTTCCTCCCACAATCCAAAGACATGCAGGTTAGGTGGATTGGCAATTCTAAATTGGCCCTAGTGTGTGCTTGGTGTGTGGGTGTGTTTGTATGTGTCCTACGGTGGGTTGGCACCCTGCCCTGGATTGGTTCCTGCCCTGTGTTGGCTGGGATTGGCTCCAGCAGACCCCCGTGACCCTGTATTCGGATTCAGTGGGTTAGAAAATGGATGGATGGAAAAGTACATAAAAGAGTCTGCAAAATTCTGGAAAAAGGTCTTGTAGAGACAAAAATTGAGTTTTATCATAGCAATGGAAACAGCAAAGTGTGGAAATGAAAAGGAACTGCCCAGGAACCAAAGTATACCACTTCAGCTATTAAACATGGTAGGGTTGCTATGGCTTGGGCATGTAAGGCTGCCACAGGTACTGGCACACTTATATTCATTGATGATATAACTTTTGGAGGCATTTACATCTTATCCACTATCCAAGTTTCAGTAAATGCCTCCAAACTCATTGACCAGCGCTTCATTCAATAACAAGATAATGATCCCAAACATACTGGTAGGGTAACACAGGAGTTTTTCAGAACTTAAAAATGGAAATTTCAGGAATGCCCAAGCCAGTCACTCAATTTAAATCCAATTGAGCAGGCCTTTCATATCTTTCATATGTGGAAGAGTTAATGTTAGGGACATGCCCCTGAAACAAGCAGGAGGTGAAGCTGGCTGCATTAGAGGCTTGGCAGAGCGTCACTAGAGAAAAATACCCATCACCTGATAATGTCTGTGAATCAGACTTCAAGCAGTCATTGCATGCAAGGAGTATACAACAAAGAACTAAATATGACTGCTTTAATACACCTACACCTCACCATGTCCCAAATATTATTGTGCCCTTGTAGGAAACGTCTTGTCATTTGTACCTACTGTGACCAATAAAACTAAACTCTCCAATGTGTAGATTAATCACATTTGAATTATTTGATTTGTAATTTTAAACTGTGGAACAGAGGGATAAATCAAGGAAAAATGTGTTTTTGTCTCAAACATTATGGAGTCAAGACCCATTTTTTATATTTAATTTCTGATCTGCTTAATTTTTTGAAGAGTCATGAGGTACTGCCAGTCCATCACAGGGTACATTCACCCACTACCATACCCATTCATACTGGATTCCTTTAGAGTCATCAATCAACCTGCCCTACATGTTTTTCTGATGATTTACTACCTCAAGAAAAGCCCTTGTGTAGGAGATGAAAGCCATGTAGAAACACCACACAAACAGTGACTCGGTCAGGATTCAAACCCAGCCATCTAACCACTACCAGGCCATGCTTTATTATGTATTTTTAATGAAAAAAGCATGTAGTTAAGTTAAATACAGTACATGTATCACTATATATATATCCTGTGGTGGATTGCCGGCATTTTACTCCGGCCCTCACCCCTGGCCGCTAGGAGGAGCTCTCCCGAGAGCATATACGGGCCCCGAATTCCAGCAGGGCCTCATGGACTATGTAGTTTTTATACACAGCCCTGCTGGATATCTTGGGGGGCCACTGGGAGTCACTGTTGGGAGGCCAATGGACTCATTTGGGCACCATGACCCGGAAGTTCGTCACAGGAAGAGCGACGGGCTTCTGGGGTAAAGAAAAGTACTGTTTACTCTGACCCGGAAGGAATAAGGACTTGTGGAACTGTTGGGCAGAAAGACTTCCGGGTCAGGAGGAATAAAAGGACTCTGGGAACTCCCAGACAACGAGCTGAGCTGGGTGGTAGGAGGGCAACGCGTCTGGGAGTGGAGGATTGTTGATTATTGATTTATTATTGTGGTTATTTATGAATAGTGTGGAGTGGAGAGTGCTTAGTGCACATTGTTATAATAAAAAGAATAATTGTAGCACTTTTACCACGTGTTTGGTGTGGTACCTGAGGGTTCAAGGGAGCACTACTGCCCCCTACTGCGACAATCCTAACAAAACAAATGCTATCAGTTTATTTGTTTCACTGTTGGATCAGAAGGACTGTCCGAATATCCCAAAGCAATGATCCTTCTAAAATCATCCTGCGTTATTTCTATAATCGTGCCAAAGACATAAATAAGGTTTTGCACTTGACATGATTCACTTGAGGTGATCAGTAGTACTCCAGAGGTACTAGACTGATTGGAACATATTTATCGAATAATGTGTCACTCATAGTGCCCACAAGTATTTGATTATTGCAAAAAATAAAGAAGTGTAAAGTATATTTGCCTAATTTCTTTTATTGCATTTTTGACACTAAATGTTTTCAGGAATTCAACCAAAAACTAATAATTAGATAAAGGACTCTTCACCAAAACCTATTTAATGAACAATTGACTTTAGACTTAATCTATTTATCATCTAGATAAATAAAGTTTTTGTACCACCTGCTTAACAATACATCAAGCCACAAATCAAATAATATAACTTGATGGTCATAGGCAAACAGAGCAGGTTGTGTAATATATAGCTGGGCAAAATCCATAAGCAGAATTAATATTTAATTTGTTTTTTTAGCTTTGATTAATCAATATATTGTGAATTTCTGAATATGTATGTAAGATGCTTCTGTATGCAGAACATGTGTTACTTATGAATCAGGAATGGTTTTCAGATACCAAAGACCCAAATATAGGAAATAAGAGATTTTTTTTTGTTTCAGTATGTTCAGAATTATTTACAGTTATTGATAAGTAACATAAATATATTTTACTTTTTAATGTACAATAAACAAACAGTATGTGATTTGTCAAGATAAGTCAGCACCAGAGAGGGGCAGCATTTATATTTGCCATGCCTTAATTTTGAAATCAATACCCCCAATGCATCTGGTTGGCAAAATAAAGATATTAAAACTTGAAGCAGTTGGAGAAAGCTCTGTTGTTCCCATGAGAAATGCCACTACTTGATATTTGCAGAAAAGGTTTCATGTTGTTAAGTCTAGTAAGAGGTTTATGAAACACAGATGGGTGAATTATGTTCAAAGCAGATTACCTCCTTAGGCTTGCTGTTACTCATTTCAGACTTCATCTTTTCTCATCATTCTTTTCTATTCCTTTGTCTGTCTCTTCTACACATGCCCGCTTTTCTTTCTATGACTCTATTAAATGTGTAGATAGAAGATTTATGTTTTAGAGTAAGACAAAAAAATTAAAAAGATTCCTTTCACAGTAATTCCAGTCTTCCATCAGTACTGTGTCTGCTGTATCATTGTAAGTAATGGAAATATGCAGTAGAATCTGTGAACATTTAAATTCAAATAAGTTCAATCTGCAAGAAATGAGCACCTGTTAACCAGCAATTAAATGTCATTCATTCCTGTTCTGCTGATTGTACCTAGTTAATGCTTCTGCAGACATAATATCAGACCCATGTTCTTCTTTAATGTGCAAAACTCCTTGTTACAATAAGCTGTGCTGCCCATGCTAATATTTTAAGCTAAATTAACTCTAATTAGCTTACAAGTGGAGTAAACAGAAATGAGAAGCAGGCAATGCATTATATTTAAGGAATTAAAGACAATTAAAATAATAAATGAAGGATAATTGATGCTGCAAAGGGTAATGGAAATAACAGATAATGTAAGAGATTGATTTGCATGAAACTAAAACTCCTAAAAATGTTATTAGGCAATATTGGTGATTCACAGACACTGAACAGCTTTTGCCAAAGTGCTTAACATGATACAGGATAGGAGCTTTACAGTTAATTGCTGTATTTTTTGAAAGCCATTTCTAGGCTTTGCCTTAATGGGCAAGATCCCAAAATGTCTAAGTGAAAAAATATATCACCACATGAAATTAAAAAATAATACTCTTCTCATTTAGCTTTCAGACTTCCCTCTTTTTTTTTTTTTGCTTTTTTGATGAAACAGATGACATTTCAAGGAAAGGGTAGGAACCTTTATGATATAGAGTATTTGCAAATCAGGAACAGGCATTGAAGAAGGTCAGAGGATAGTGGATTCTGCCAAAAAGATGGACATGGCTGTGTTGAATAAGTATTTTAAGAAGAGGGAGGAACATAGGGTGACGTACAAGAGTGGAGGAAGATGCACACAGGTAGATTACATCCTATGCAGAAGAGTCAATCTGAAGGTGATTGAAGACTAGGGAGAAGATGAGACAGGCACTGGGTGGTAGTGAAGAATTACCAGACAGTTGGGAAACTACAGCAGATGTAATAAGGGTAACAGCAAGAAGGGTGCTTGGTGTGACATCTGGACAGAGGAAGTAGGAAAAGGAAACCAAGTGGAGGAATGGGGAAGTACAGGAGAGTATACAGAGGACGAGGATGGCAAAGAAGAAGTGGGATAGTCAGAGAGATGCGGAGAGTAGACAAGAGTACAAGGAGATAAGGCGCAAGGTAAAGAGAGAGGTGGCAAAGGCTAAAGAAAAAGTGTATGATGAGTTGTATGAGAGGTTGGACACTAAGGTGAAAGAAAAGAACCTGTAACGATTGGCTAGACAGAGGGACTGAGCTAGGAAAGATGTGCAGCAGGTTAGGGTAATAAAGGATAAAGGATGGAAACGTACTCACAAGCGAGAAGAGTGTGTTAAGAAGATGGAAAGAGTACTTTGAGAGGCTTATGAATGAAGAGAACGAGAGAGAGAAGAGGTTGGATGATGTGGAGATAGTGAATCAGGAAGTGCAATGGATTAGCAATGAGGAAGTAAGGAAAGCCATGAAGAGGATGAAGAATGGAAAAGCCGTTGGTCCAGGTGACATACCTGTGGAAGCATGGAGGTGTTTAGGAGAGATGGCAGTGGAGTTTTTAACCAGATTGTTTAATGGAATCTTGAAAAGTGACATGATGCCTGAGGAGGGAAGAAGAAGTGTACTGGTGCCGATATTTAAGAATAAGGGGGATGTGCAGGACTGTAGTAACTACAGGGTGATAAAATTGATGAGCCACAGCATGAAGTTATGGGAAAGAGTAGAGGAAGCTAGGTTAAGAAGTGAGGTGATGATTAGTGAGCAGCAGTATAGGTTCATGCCAAGAACCACAGATGCAATGTTTGCTCTGAGGGTGTTGATGGATAAGTATAGAGAAGGCCAGAAGTTGTTGCATTGCGTCTTTGTGGACCTGGAGAAAGCATATGACAGGGTGCCTCGAGACGAGTTGTGGTATTGTATGAGGAAGTTGGGAGTGGCAGATAAGTATGTAAGAGTTGTACAGGATATGTACGAGGGAAGTGTGACTGCGGTGAGGTCTGCAGTAGGAGTGACGGATGCATTCAAGGTGGAGGTGGGATTACATCAGGGATTGGCTCTGAGCCCTTTCTTATTTGCAATGGTGATAGACAGGTTGACACATGAGATTGGACAGGAGTTCCCGTGGACTATGATGTTTGCTGATGACATTGTGATCTGTAGCGATAGTAGGGACCAGGTCGAGGAGACCTTGGAGAGGTGGAAATATGCTCTAGAGAGGAGAGGAATGAAGGTCAGTAGGAACAAGACAGAATACATGTGTGTAAATGAGAGGGAGGTCAGTGGAATGGTGAGGATACAAGGAGTATATTTGATAAAGGTGGATGAGTTTAAATACTTGGGATCAACAGTACAGAGTAATGGGGACTGTGGAAGAGAGGTGAAAAAGAGAGTGCAGGCAGGGTGGAATGGGTGGAGAAGAGTATCAGGAGTAATTTGTGACAGACGGACATCAGCAAGAGTGAAAGGGATGGTCTACAGGACGGTAGTGAGACCAGTTATGTTATATGGGTTGGAGATGGTGGCACTGACCACTGACAGAGCTGGAAGTGGCAGAGTTAAAGATGCTAAGATTTTCATTGGGTGTGACGAGGATGGACAGGATTGAAAATGAGAACATTAGAGGGTCAGCTCAAGTTGGACGGTTCGGAGACAAAGTCAGAGAAGTGAGATTGCGTTGGTTTGGACATGTGCAGAGGAGAAAAGCTGAGTATATTAAAAGAATGATGCTAAGGATAGAGCTGCCAGGCAAGAGAAAAAGAGGAAGGCCTAAGAGAAGTTTTATGGATATGGTGAGAGAGGACATGCAGGTGATGGGTGTAACAGAACAAGATGCAGAGGACAGAAAGATATGGAAGAAGATGATCTGCTGTGGCAACTCCTAATGGGAGCAGCTGAAAGAAGAAGAAGGAACAGGCATTTAATAGAGTGCTGTGAGATGTAGTACGATTGACCCTTGAAAAGTTCAATATGGTTTTAAGTTGAACCCTCAATATGTGGAGTATAATTGGCTGGCAATTTGGACATAGTAAGTACTTTGCGGTTAAGGAGTTGATGAATAATGCAGTGTGATCACCATAGCAGTAAACTAGGGACTAAAATGGCAGCTTTGTAGGCCAGTGGCTGTTAGAACCTGTTAGTGACTGGAGGAACCAAAAAACTATTGGCACAAGGGAAAGTTGCCAAAGGTATAAAAGGTAGTGATGGCATGGCCATACAATGTGTTTGGGAAAAGTGTTCAGAGGACCTTTTCACTCCTGGAAGACATTTTCTCTAGTGTTCAGGTTCTTGAAAATGGGTTTATAAATATGTAGTGATATGAAGGGAAGTCTACTGGTAGCAAGTGTGACTTTAATTTATTATAAGTTGGTTGTATTATCATGGGTTTATTGGAACTCACCGAGTTGTTAAGGTTCAGCCTACTCTCACACCCTTAGCTTAACATGCACACGGAAAGACACGCACAAGTATGCATACCTTATCCACTTAAACACTTACAATGAGTAAAGGCTGCACAGTCAATCACTCTAAAGTACTCCAGGTTGGGACTCACTGCCTCCAGCATGAACAATATTTGAGCATCCTTGGATATGACCTACACAAAATGGCTGGACATGTGAAGACTAATACACTTTTGACAATGCTACATCCCAACCAGTAGATGCATTACTTACATTATGATGCTTTCTGTTAGAGGTGATCCCCCTCTCTCTGCTAAAGTGGCATCTGCTAACATGAGGGGCCCTCCATCTACTTTATTACTTCAGTCACTCAAGATGTATAGAAATGTAAAAGCAATACAGTATTTATTAAAAATAGAATAATAGCAACAGTAAAATATAAATGAAATAAATAATAAAAATAAACAATAAAAAATATAGATGAATCATAAAAAAATACCAAAGTCTGAATGTAAAGCCCTAAGAAAAATGCACCCATGCTTCTAAGTCAAAAGCTTAAACTCTACTTTTCAAGTTAAAAGTAATATCTGTGTAAGAGGAGGAGTACTGTGGAGTAGCTTTTAGAGTCAGTCTCTCTGATGGAATAGAGTCTCTCTCTCTCTGATGTCTCTGCTGTCTCACCCGTCAGGGCTGCTTTTCATGCAAAACTCATGCTCATATATGAACCATGTGATGTTACACACAAATAATTGCTGCTCAATGTAAAAGCTTTTGTGTTATCCTAGAAAGTTTTTGGGATTACTGTAATAAAAGGTCCATGGCGAAGCATGATTTTTTAATAAATAATTGGGTCCTGATTATTGATTGGGAAGCTTGCCTCATTCACACCTTGAAGTAGGTGGAGGAGAGCACTTGCACCCTAATGACAGTACAAGTGATCCCTCGCTATATCGCGCTTCGACTTTCGTGGCTTCACCCCATCACAGATTTTATATGTAAGCATATCTTTTTTTTTATTAATTTTATTACAATCCATACAAAACAATCAAGTTTTTACAAAAAGAAGAATTGAGTTAAGAACAGATCAATCCCCACCCCTGAGAGAGAGAGCAAGCCAAACGGTGTAAAATTTAAGGCTTGTAAACATACCTAAATTAATAAATTTTCTGTGCTTTATAAACCTTATTTTAAAATATTACTGATTAGATCCTGCCATGTTTTGAAAAAAGTCTGTACGGATCCTCTAACTGAGTATTTAATTTTTTCCAATTTCAAATAGTACAACACATCAGTTTCCCACTGACTTATAAGAGGAGAGTTTGGGTTCTTCCAGTTTATCAGAATGAGTCTTTGTGCCAACAGTGTAGTGAATGCAATCACAATTTATTTGTCCTTCTCCACTTTAAGCCCCTCTGGAAGAACCCCAAACACAGCTGTTAATGGGTTAGGAGGGATTGTGAGTCCAAGGCTGTCTGAAAGGTAATTAAAAATTTTTGTCCAGAATAATGTTAATTTGGTGCAGGCCCAGAACATGTGACCCAGTGAGGCTGGGATTTGGCTGCAAAGTTCGCAGGTTGGATCATGCCCTGGAAACATTTTGGAGAGTTTTAGTCAAGACAGATGTGCTCGATATATAATTTTAAAGTTGTATAATTGTATGCTTTGCGCATATGGAGCTCGAGTGAATTCTCTGCATTGTTACTTTCCACTCCTTTTCTGATATATTAATTGAGAGATCTTTTCCCCAGTGTCCTCTTGGATCTTTGAAAGGAAGGGATTGTAAAATGATTTTATATATTGTAGAGATGGAGTCTAATTCCTTGAGATTGAGCAAAATTTTTTCCAGCGTTGATGAGGGTGCAAGATGAGGAAAATCTGGAAGGTTCTGTTTAACAAAGTTCCTGATTTGAAGATAGTGAAAGAAATGTGTAGCTGGAATGTTAAATTTGGAATGTAATTGTTCATAGGATGTAAAGACGTTGTCTATATAAAGATCTCTAAGCAAGTTAATTCCAAATTTTTTCCAGATATTAAAAACTGCATATGTTTGTGAAGGTTGAAAGAGGTGGTTCTCTTGCAGGGGTGCCACAGATAGAAGCTTCTCTGTCTTAAAATGCTTTATATAAGCATATCTAAATATATATCACAGATTTTTTTGCTGGTTCGTGGATTTCTGTGGACAATGAGTCTTTTAATTTATGGTACATGCTTCCTCAGTTTGTTTGCCGAGTTGATTTCACACAAGGGACGCTATTGGCGGATATGGCTGAGAAGCTACCCAATGAGAGCACGTATTATGTATTAAATAAAACTCCTCAATGATATACGGTATGCTTCCCGTGCATTGCTTCGCATACTTAAAAGCCCATATAGCATCTATTGATTTTTGATTGTTTGCTTTTCTTTCTCTCTCTCTCTCTGACATTCTCTACTCCTGACGCGCACTCCTTTGAAGAGGAAGACATGTTTACATTCTTTTAATTGTGAGCCAGAACTGTCATCTCTGTCTTGTCATGGAGCACAGTTTAAACTTTTGAAAAAGAAACAAATGTTTGTTTGCAGTGTTTTAAAGTCCCTGTCTCTATAGCCTCCTGTGTTTCTGTGCAAATCTGTGACCCAAGCATGACAATATAAAAATAACAATATAAACGTATGGTTTTTACTTCGCGGATTTTCACCTTTCGTGGGGGGTTCTGGAATGCAACCCCCGCAATCGAGGAGGGATGGCAGAGAGGGGGGGAAAAAAAGACAGTGGGGATCAAAGAATCAGACTCAAAATCAGAACAGACAACCGCGAGTGAGCACTATATTGGTTGCCTGAGTAGAGCCGACGAGATATAGAGAGAAAGAAAGAGAGAGAGAGAGAAGGCAGAGCGGTCAGTGGCCTCACAAACAGACAGTGCTCCATGAGGCGAATTGTTACCCACTGATTTAAATGGAGGTACAAGTACAATGGTGGTGGTGCCCTCCTTAGGGATCTAAGGGATTCCAAGTGTGCAAGAAGGAAGACAGGAGTTTTGGGTAACAAATACAGCTTCAAGCAATGAGTGCTTCAAGAAACCACTATCTTCACACAGAAACAGATTTTGATGTTAAGTGAGAGATTGATATTGATCATACTTTCATTCCCCACCATGATGCAATGCTTGATCTCATATTTGAATTTTTCCACTTAAAATACACACAGTTAAGACAACAGGATAAACTGAAGTATGTGGCAGTGCACTACAGTATATTGATATCCAATGGCTGATTTTTGCATTGTATTAGTTGCTTCGGACACCAGAAGTCATGATTTTGTTTACTGAATCATGATTTAAAAGAAGTATTTTTATCCTAGAAAACAAAGACAAGGTATTTCCGTTCTTAATTTGTGGCATCCCTTTCTCCACTAATGTTGATCTCTTTGTCAGTATTGCTCTGAGGTATGTAGCCTGAGAACTCATTGAGCCTAGGCAGATTACTAAACAACTTCCCTAGATTGTCTTTTACCTAAAGTACCCACAGGTTCACTTTTTCAACATTTACTGACACTAATTTTATAAAAGCACCTCACCCATATGAACTCACTCTGACACTAATAGGCAGATTGGCCTTTCAAAGTTGCAATTAACAGACTAGTGTGATTCGTTCTAAATGAAATAAATTGCTGTTAGCTGTTGCTGCTCATGAAAACAATACTTATTTATAAACCACTGTTACATGCATCTTAGTTCTAATTACATATTTAATTAATTATAGTGTTTTTTTAATGTATTTGTTTCAATAATCCATATAATAAAGTAACTCTAAATCACTTATAGTATAATAATTAGCACTTCTCCAACCTCTCTGATTTCGTACTGTACTTCTCTTCTTTCAAAAAAATTAGAATTTCCCAGAAGTGAAATAGACTGAAAAATATTTAAAAAGAACACACATAATAGTTTTTTTGAGAAAAATAAGTAATCTTTAGGCACAAGGTCATATTCCGTTTCTTATGATGACTCGATGTTTTGTCTGGATACTGTTTTGTTTGGAGAGCTAATGTAGTCTGTAAAATGTGAAATGACAAAATTTTTGGTTTGGCTTTTAATCATAGTGCCACATATATAATGTCTCATTCATCTGTCAATCTCACAGTTAAAGTTATTATCAAGTTCTTCCATCCATCCATTTCCCAACCCGCTGAATCCGAACAGGGTCACGGGGGTCTGCCGGAGCCAATCCCAGCCAACACAAGGCACAAGGCAGGAACCAATCCTGGGCAGGGTGTCAACCCACCGCAGGACACACACAAACACACCCACACACCAAGCACACACTAGGGCCAATTCAGAATCGCCAATCCACCTAACCTGCATGTCTTTGGATTGTGGGAGGAAACCGGAGTGCCCGGAGGAAACCCACGCAGACACGGGGAGAACATGCAAACTCCACGCAGGGAGGACCCGGGAAGCGAACCCGGGTCCCCTAACTGCGAGGAAGCAGCGCTACCACTGCGCCACCGTGCCGCCCTTATCAAGTTCTTTTCAAATTAAAAATAGAACATATAAATATGAAATGAAAATGTTGCTAAATGGTTCAAATATGTAAAAAGAAAATTATCTGCTAAAATAGCCTTTGTATCCAGCAAGTGGCACAAGCTCCCTGGGAATAGTCCGTTAGAGATTGCAGCCTTTACTAAACCAATACTTATGTTTCCATATTGGTATGGCGATGATTCTAAAAAGAAAATAATTAGTAACACTAAATGAAGATTATACTTAGCTTCTGTGTAATATCGGCTTAAAACTCATAATAATATAATAGTTGAAGGAGAGCTATTGGCGAAAGTGTGATGCAGTCAGGGCTTCCTGCAGTTTGTTCAACTTCCAGAGAGAGTGAAGGAAAGCATTTTGTCCTAGGTCTTCCATCCTTCCATAATTGAGCTCTGATAAGGTTCAGTGCAATTGTCCGAGCTTTTATGTCATCTCTACATTTCAGGGTTCCCATTATACAAGCATACAACTTCCAAAGATGGGTACAATTTTTTGCTGGCATAACATGAATAGAAAATAGCACTTCTCTATGTAGCTAACAGTGGCCCCTGGCCATCTATTGATCATCTCCAAACAAGGCACAGCAGAATTTTTAGATAGCCTGCCTGAGTCATCTTCCACTTGTGTTTGGAATAAACTTCACAGATCACAGTGGCACACCTCAAACCGTTGGCTACAACCCACCCCTTGACACTGTAAACTGTGAATAGTCTAAAAGAGCTTGTCCAATATTTCTAGAGAACTGGAGTGTATCCAGTTCTTGTTTTGTTTGTCTAGAAAGTATACAAGTCTTTTTTTTATCATTACATTAAAAATGCTAAGATATCTGCTCCATAAAATTGTCTAGGATGACCATGTGCAGATTTCTGTAACTCTCCCGGAGATCCAGCAATTGTGACAGACAACCGATGCTTTTGCTTAGGCCGATTTTGAGGGTCTGACATGAGACTTGCTACTTTTGTGTGAACAGCTATGAAAGCCTCCTCTGACCTCTTATCATTTGCAAACGCAAGAAGACCCCTCAATGCTTTGTTTGCAGTAAAAAAAACATCCACAGCACTTTGCTGCACAATGTCAAAGACCGCATCAGTTTCTGAGAAGATGTATTCATATGCGTTCAATGTGAAAACAAACTCAGAATCCTCCAGTGTCCTTAAGAAGCCTTTGGCAGTATTGAGTGTGTCCTCATCTACCATGGTCTCATCCTCAATAATCTTTTCAAAAGTCTGAAGGAACCCACCATAGTTGTTTGCCACTATTCATGATTTAAAGTTCTGCCACGTAGGAGCATTTCTGGGCAACCTTGAACATCCTGCAGATCTATGAAAAGACATCTTCATTTTTTCATTAGTAACAAATGTGACAAACCCAGAGAGAGATGCAAAAACATTCAGGATTCAGACAAACATTTTGCCCTCTGAGACAACACTAGGTTCAGTCTGTGTTAATAGCAGTGTATACACATTGCATTGGGGGTTATTGCTTTAAATTTAGCCCATTCAGAGAGGAAGCCATGATAGCAGCCCCGTCAAAGATTTGAATCACAAGATTTTTCTTTGTAATTGTAGCCCTGCATGTTTTCATTTAAAACAAAGACAGACTGAGCATCTCACTAAACATAAAAAAAATATCTAACAAATCGTTCCTGAGTTTGCCCTGCAGTATCTACATATTGAGCTAAGAAAGTTGTGTATGCCATGAAATGTCAGTTGTGTCATCTACTTGCCATGCAAAAAATGGAGCAGTTTCAACTTGACCTTTGATTTCATCAACAACAGTGGATACAATAGCAGAAATCAATTCATTTTGAATCGACATGCCAGAAAACACAGAAGATGACTGAAGTGTGTGGCGAAGGCAGATTCATATTTGGATAATGTGTCAGTGAATTCTTTGCAATTCCCCTTGTTAGCAGATTCCCTACCCTCATCATGCCCTCTGAATGCCAGCTCTTGACGGCCAAGCAGTGAAGCAACGTCAATTAGGCAGTTGAGAAAGACCTTGTATTTTTTTCACTCTTTCAATGTGTTATGCAACCTGAATGCAAACACCATTATTAATTGCATGTTCAACTCTGACCCTACCAAGACAATTTAACCATGCACATGAACTTACGTATTCATTACTTTTCTCTAGTCTTTTGTATGTCTTGTCAAAGTTAGCCAGATCCCCAAAACCCAGTTTTGACCAAATTACCCGAGATGGTTTCCTTAAGAAGCATGGCCAAGAGTACATTCTCTTTGATACAGCACTTCCAAGTCAGCCAGCTCACCTTGCCATACCAGGAAAGTTGAAAAGACCAGTTATTTTTTCTCTGACTTTTGAACCAAATCAGTCTGCCCTGCTGTTTAATTCCGAGTCTCTCCTCATACGAAAGACTATCAAATGGCTTTGCCAAAATCAGGTCAACAATACTAGCACTGTCTGCCTTTATACACAGCTAGCTAGCTGGCTGGCTGGCTAGTCCCCACCGCCACAATTTAGTTTGAAATAAACAAACGAACTTCACTAAACTGAAACAAGGAGCAAACTTAAGAATGCATTATGTATGCTTTTATTTACAGTAGGGTATGTACAAATGAAAAAAGTGGGCTCTATCGCTAGCAAAAAAACAGACAACAAGCAGCAGCTTGTCTCACAGCTTTACTTGTGAAAAATCTGCATAAGATTGAACTTGAAATGCTCCGATGCCAAAACACTGTCAATGAAAAAGGGGTCCAACCAATCATCATGCAGCAGCCCACTGCCCCATTTACTCCCAGAGACACTGAGCTTTCCTGTTTTGAAGCATTTGTCCAATAGTCGTCTATCTTTGCTGCACTGAATTCAAAGCATATTCTGAAGTGCCTTTGGAGTCAAGTGAAGCTGCAGTTCAATGGGTATTAATGGATTGTGCTGCCACAAGAATGTATGAGAAAAAAAAATCACATTAGACAACCTGCAAGAAATTACAGCTGATTCTAAATGATCTAGCCATGAAGTGGAACATGTTCTAGCACACTCTTTGCAATAGCAATGTAAATACAACAGTACATATTTGATGCATTTTTTGTGACATTTTAGAGGAGGTGGAGCTTCCCTTGTAGTCTTAGAGCAGTCACCTCTGCTGAGCACTAAACTTACAATACATTGTTATATCAACAAAAGCTTTTCTGAAAATCAGTAACAAATGAATGCACATATTAACATGCACTTCAGTTCTACAAAAAAATTTCATTGTCACTGAAGTGTTGTTTATAATCAGTTTCTCTTAACATACCGTACATAGAGAATGGGAAATGAAATCAGTAGAGCATAATATGTTAACATTCAGAGCCTGCTTTCTTCTCGCAGATATTCAAGGCTCTGATCCCCCTTTTTTCTAAGCAGAACCTTTTTTTATAAATAAACTTGTTTCATACAACTTGTGTTTCTGATATCCCGTTTCTTCCATTCATTGGTCACAGAGTGCTTGCTGAATAAAGGGGAAAAGCACAATCTGTAGTTTTAAAGTGACACATTTACTTTATGTACTTAATATTTTAATTTATTGGAATTCAGTTCTTACTATTCTTACTGATCACTGCTGCAAGCTGTTGTGCTCTGACTTCACTACTGAGACACAGCACTCTACACAACTGTGTTTGATCTTATTCAGGAAAAGATCCCAGTTGCCCCACGGGAGAAAAGCTTTCACAGACTAAGGTCATAAGGCTTATGAAACCATTTCTGGGCAAAGGCAACTCTAAGAGAAGAGTAGAGTGCGACAGGAGCTTCCACCTGCAGCTAAAGCCACTTCAGTACACATGTACTTTGTCAGCGTGCCCGTGTCGATCAAACACTGCAAGCTCTACAGTCTACTTATGACTTTACGCTGTTGGAAGATAAGTAAATGAATCAATGTATATTCCATTCGATCTGACTTTTATATAAGTAACATATAAATGTTTTTATATAAAGGCCATCACAAAACATAATCACAAACAGAAGTTTGCTCGATACCTTGGCAAGCTCTGTAAGCCGTGCTGTTTCTTTGGAGGAGGCATGTGTTGCAGATTGACTGTCAGGATGACATCTAACTTGTTGCTGCATCCAAAAGGTGCCATCTTTCGCCTTTACGCCTGGTGAAGCTGTGTTGTTCTTATATGTTCTGTTCTCTTTCTTTGATGCAGAAATTTCATCTTCATCTGACTTCACCTCTGTTATAAGCACGTCTTTATTTGAAAACAGCAGTGTCAGAATGGGGTGAGCGTGAACATGACTGAGAGAATAAAACAGAATAATTAAAAAACCTCTAACCTTTCCAAGTACCATAAATTTACACCAACTGTTACAGACTCAAATCAAGTGTATGTTTTATTGTATAATAGTAACAATAAGAGCAGCTCACTACTCAAAATGGTACTTCTGGAGAGCACCGGGAATTGATTCTGTGACATCTTGATTATGGGTCAGCAGTTCTTACTGCTGTGCCACCCAAGCGGTAATATCAGTGTTGTACCCTAACCCAATTTCTTTTTCTTCGGTTATATCTTGAATATATGGATTCTTCATGATTGACAGGAATTTGCTTAATGCCCGTCGCTCTGCCACAGATGTTAAACTGTCCAACTTTACTCCTACAATAGAGCCTGCCTTCTTAACAAGTTTGTCCAGGCGTGAGGCGTCTTTCATCTTTATGCTGCCTCCCCAGCACACCACCGCGTGGAAGAGGGCACTCGCCACAACCGTCTGGTAGAACATCTGCAGATACACATCTATGCAAGGTCTAGCAGTGATCTACTGTTCCATATCCAGGATGCAGACAGAATTTATCCTGCTGAACATAAGATTCAGATATTGAATGGAATCTTGTGTCTTTGCAAATGATTTCTCATTACAGTAAACTGATCTGATGCCATAGTAATTGGATCAATGCCTTTGAGTTAGTAAACTAACTGAAACTCACTGATACCAATCAATCTGTAATCACACAGGCAGATCATGCAAACTCCATGCAGAACCTTGCGTTGTGAAATAGGAATGACAGCTCTATGAATCCACTTTGCCTATGATAAACATTTGTACTAAATTTGAACCTGATAAAAACTAAAAATATGCCTATAAAGTCTACTTCAGTTCTTGTCACTTGACTGCATACTATGTGGATGCTCAACATTTCTCTCGTTAGACCACCAAAGCATACACATGTATTACCATACAGTCATCAACAGGAAATATCTTTATGATAAAATGAAAAAGGCTTCCATATAGTGAAACCATAAGAAATAATGTGTGACTTTTTTCAGTTACTGTTGTTGAATTGTTGTTAAATGTCAATAGTGGCACTTGACGATGAATTACTGGTGTAAATACACATACCTGGGTCAGATTTATAAAACAGGTGTATGCACAAAAAGAGGGCTGAAATGTGTGTATGGAACTTTACATGTAAAAGTCAGAAATTATAATGATGCCTTGAAGAACGTACATTTTATAGGAACAAATAAAGTTTGAATTTTGCCTGAAGAAGGGACCTGAGTTGCCTTGAAAGCTTGCATATTGTAATCTTTTTAAGTTAGACAATAAAAGGTGTCATGCATCAAGACTCTTTTTTATCTAGTACTTTCTGCAAGAAAACATGACAGGAGATAGTGTATATTTACATCAACTTTGACCCATTCATACACAACTATTCTGAGGAAATGTAAAATGATGACACACTTGATCAAATAGGGAAATGTAGCCAAACCAAATGAGGACTCACGTGTTAATTCATTTCAATAAGGTGCTATTTTAATGTGAGTTGACAAGACAAACATATTAAACCTTAAAAGTGATGAATGTGATGCATAGACTCTATTTTAGTTCCCTTTCAAAAGGGTAATACTATATGGAATACATACTTTTCTGTGACATAGTGATTCATTTGGCACATAATCATACCATCTATGCCAAGGTAGTAACCCTAAGAGCAGACTCTAAATATTAAAACATATTTAAAAAACAGAAGAAGAGCAAAACCAGAGTTGATTCAAAGAATACAGAATACAGCCCGTCAGTTACCAAAATCAGCGTATCTAAAGGTCTCAAAATAGGTAAACAGATTAAAAGTGTTTGGCTAATATCTGATCATTAAATAAGACTTCCTATCTATAACCCTAAAGTTAAAATGTCATATGGTGACATTTCCTAAGTAATGCATTAGGTACAGTACAAATGGTACAGTATGTCTTATTTACAGCTGGAAACACTTTACAGATTCATACAGAGGGGTTTTCCCTAACAGTTACCCTTGGGAAAATGGCAGACAAAGCACTTAGAGTTAAATCTTAGTGAATGCTGCACTAGAAAAATTAAAACATAACAGGAAAACCCAAACCCCTCACAGATATCAATCAAATAGCATTTGTGTGATCTTACTAATTTCCAAGAAAATAATATAAAAATGAGCCATGCTAATCTCTTGCTGAAAGATTGTTAGTATCAGGGAGTATTTGGTATATACAGTATTAAAGTGACTCTTATCTGTCTCTGTCATTTCTAGCAGAGCCAACAGCCTTGAAATCCATCCATTATCCAACCTGCTATATCCTAACTACAGGGTCACGGGGGTCTGCTGGAGCCAATCCCAGCCAACACAGGGTGCAGGGCAGGAAATAAACCCTGGGCTGGGCACACACACACACACGCACACACACCAAGCACACACTAGGTACAATTTAGGATCACCAATGCACCTAACCGGCATTTGGACTGTGGGAGGAAACCGGAGCACCCAGAGGAAACCCACGCAGACACAGAGGGAACATGCAAACTCCATGCAGGGAGGACCTGGGAAGCTACCCACTGCGCCACCGTGCAGCCTGCCTTGAAATCTAAATGTGCAAATAGTGTAACAATATAAATGGAGCTATTCCTCAGCATGTCAAGAACTTCAAACAAAGAGGAGTAACTTTTTAAATATTCAAGTGCCTCCAAATATAAACACTAATAATTATAGGAAGTGGAAATAATCTGCATTGAGACAAAAACAGCACAATTTTAGGAAAGCAAACATGCTTTATGGAGAGTGTATGCAGCTTTTATATTATTTGGTTTCTGTAATGCTCCTGTCATATAAGATTTTTCTTTTTTTATTTAAAAAAAAAACAAAAAACATAATAACAACATGTAGTCCACCCAGAAAAAAAAACATTGCAAATACCATATGTTCTAGAGAAAATCTACCAATGGCAACACTCGGCTCCCAGCCACCTCAGACAGCTTTACAATAAAGGTGCTTCATCTTAACTGGTTCGGTTTAGTTACAGGGCCAGTACCTGTAATTTAGAATTCGATTTGTAAATTCTTCCAAAATTATGGAAAAAATGTGAGCAGATCATTGCAATGAAAATTAAATGTTTCCAAACTGAGGTAATACAGAACATCACCTTCCCAATAAGTTAAAAAAAGGTAGACTATTACTGTCCTAGTTGAGTAAAACTGGCATAGGATATCACATCTGAGTTTTCATAGCGCAATGATATCCTGGGCATTATTCCTAATATAATGTTCAAATCACCAGGAGTGATATTAAATCCAAGAAAATTTGTCTGTGAAATGTTAGCAGTATACCTTATACATTGTATGTGTCTGACATAAGATGTGAGCAAATTTTACATACACAGTTCACTTTAAAAATATCTGCTCTTGTTCAGATGTCTGACTAAATAAGTTGTTGATTGTATTTGTATCGAAAAGGAAATAATCACTTAAGCCCTGACAGTATTTTATCAATTTCACCCTTGTCAACTTTATAGGTACAACACATAAATTAATGGCTTCCTCAGAACTGTAACAGCAGCCAAGTGCCCCATTGAGCATTCTAGAACCTCACTTGCATTTTGCTTTATTTTTACTTTATATCTTACTTCATCATGCTTTCTCTCAGAAGGCAAGTGGATACAGATTTTTTATCCATTTTACACTATTTCATTTTACTTATCTGTGGGTACTGTACATGCAAATTGTTCCAGACACTTTATAATGTGTCAAATGTGTTTCATCAAAAACACCTGCTCTACAAAATTTCCAATAACCTACATACTGGTGATAATGCTGCAGTCAGTACTGTAGATCATCAGAATGTTAAATATTAAAAACAGTTTATTTATATGTGGCTACACATAATCAATCATTCTTACTAGATATTGATCTTTTTCTTCTTACAATATTTAATGACAGTTTCGATGTACTCTATGTTATATACAGTAGTTAACAAGCTGTCCCCTGCGGCTCTGCCCACGTAGTAGTAAAACAGGGCAAACTTAAAAAATGTTATTCTGGCCAAGTGGAAGGTAGGTACACTCCTTCAAATGCTGGCACTGTATCTGATCATGTTCAGCTCTGACGGGAGAGCGTCCCCCGCGTAGGGAGAAAATCATGTGGCTGCGATATCTCTGGCAATCAGCAGCTACCCTCTAAAACACACTTAGCGTTGATCTCTCTCTCAAAAACGTCAAACGTTACTCCTTAACAATCTGTAGATGGCAATGTCTGTTGAACAAACAGGTATCATTAGCTAAGCGGAGGCCAGGTACACTCCAACATGCGGTGAGAGGTAGACCAACTTGAATATGAGTGAGGAGGACCCCAAACCCCTCCTCTTGGCCCAAAGCCTCTCTCTTCGATTCGCGCAAAATAAATTAGTGAACTATGATACTTGAGAGAAGTCGCAAAATCAACCAGAACGTTCAAGCAAATTACAGAAAAACACCCGATCTAAATGTGTTAAGTAGTTCTCTTGTGACAGACATACATACAGACAGATGTTGGATTTATATATATATATTGAATTTTTAGTAGCAGGTTCAATTTACAGGCTGACACTATACAGTTTCTCAAGGCAAAATATGTACAGTGGAACCTTGGGTCATGAACGTCTCAGAACACATACAAATCGGGTTACGACCAAAACGTTTGCCAAATTTTTCCATCTGTTCACGATCACACACTCGGGTTACGAACAAGCCAGTTTCCCTGATGATATCCGCACGTGTTCAGTCTCTTCCTGCGCATTCGCTGTGAACTCTTTGTACTCTATTTCGTTTCCCTTCCGGTTCATATGTGCCAGTGATTTACGCACATGTTCAGTCTCTCCCTGTACAATACATTGTTCGCAGTCAGACATGCATCGTGCATATGTACATTACCTCAAAACTGTAATCTCCTCTCCACCCAGCTTCCTGCTCACTTCCTTCATGCCAGAACTCGACTCATGCAAGGTTAGATTTCTTGGTTGTTCATGGTTAGTTTTTGTATAAATTAAGGATTTTTCAAATGTTCATTTTTTCCCTGTGCTTAAAACTTGTTAAAAAATAGTGTTTACAATGAGCAGTTCGTAAGGCTGTAGCGTGAACTCTTGCAAAGTTAGTTTTCTCTGTTCAAGGTTTTCTCAGTGTTATTCAATGCTTTTACATTTAGTTTACTATTACACTGTGCATTCTATGGTATAATTAACTATTTTTGTGCTTAAAAATCTTTAAAAATGTATATTTACATGCAATTTGTATGGTCTGGAACAGATTAATAGTATTTACATACAATCCTATGGGGCAAATTACTTCGGGTCACAACAACAACAACATTTATTTATATAGCACATTTTCATACAAAAGTAGCTCAAAGTACTTTACATAATGAAGAATAGAAAAATAAAAGACACAGTAAGAAAAGAAAATAATTCAACATTAATTAGCATAGAATAAGTAAGGTCCAATGGCCAGGGGGGACAGAAAAAAAACTCCAGACGGCTGGAGAAAAAATAAAATCTGTAGGGATTCCAGACCATGAGACTGCCCAGTCCCCTTTGGGCATTCTACCTAACATAAATGAAACAGTCCTCTTTGGATTTAGGGTTCTCACGGAAGGGCTTGATGATGATTGTCACGTAGACTTCTGGCTTTTAATCCATCCATCATTGTTGGAGCATCATGATGCTTTGAGTAGGTGGAGGTGGTGACGCAGGCATGAATAGTTATGATGATGAATTGAGCATAAAGAGTATCAGGATTAAGTTAAATTAAGTTAAATTGAAGTTATAAAAAGGCCATGTTAAAGTAATGTGTTATCAGCAGTGTTTTAAAGTGCTGTACTGTATTAGCCTGGTGAATTCCTATTGGCAGGCTATTCCAGATTTTAGGTGCATAGCAGCAGAAGGCCGCCTCACCTTTTAAGTTTTGCTCTTGGAATTCTAAGGAGATACTCATTTGAGGATCTAAGGTTACGATTTGGAATATAAGGTGTTAGACATTCCAATATATAAGATGGGGCGAGATTATTTAAGGCTTTATAAACCTTAAGCAGAATTTTAAAGTCAATCCTGAATGACACAGGTAACCAGTGTAGTGACATTAAAACTGGAGAGATGTGCTCGGATTTTCTTTTCCTAGTTAGGATTCTAGCAGCTGCATTCTGCACTAGTTGTAAACGATTTATGTCTTTTTTGGGTGTCCTGAGAGGAGTGTGTTACAGTAATCTAGTCGACTGAAAACAAACGCGTGAACTAATTTCTCAGCATCTTTCAGTGATATAAGAGGTCTAACTTTAGCTATGTTTCTTAAGTGAAAAAATGCTGTCCTAGTGATCTAATTAATATGAGATTTAAAATTCAGATTACAGTCAACAATTACCCCTAAGCTTTTTACCTCCGTCTTGACTTTTAATCCTAATGTATCCAGTTTATTTCTAATAGCCTCATTGTATCCATTATTGCCAATCACTAAGATTTCAGTTTTCTCTTTATTTAACTTGAGAAAGTTACTATTCATCCATTCTGAGATACAAGTCAGACATTGTGTTAGTGAATCAGAGAATCGGGTCATCAGGTGCTATTGATAAGTACAGCTGTGTGTCATCAGCATAGCTGTGGTAGCTCACGTTGTGCCCTGAGATAATCTGACCTAACGGAAGCATGTAGATTGAGAATAACAGCAGACCCAGGATAGAGCCTTGTGGAACACCATATCGGATATCATGTGTCTTCGAGTTGTAATTACAACAACTAACAAAGAATTTTCTCCCTGTCAGGTAGGATTCAAACCAATTTAAGACACTGCCAGAGAGGCCCACCCATTGACTAAGGCGATTTCTAAGAATATTATGATCAATGGTGTCAAATGCAGCACTCAGATCTAAGAGGATGAGAACAGATAAATGGCCTCTGTCTGCATTCACCGCAAATCATTTACTACTTTAACGAGTGCAGTTTCTGTGCTGTGATTTGTTCTAAAACCCGACTGAAATTTATCAAGAATAGCATGTTTATTGAGGTGGTCATTTAACTGCATAATGACTGCCTTCTCCAGAACTTTACTTAAGAAAGGCAGGTTAGAGATGGGTCTAAAATTTTCAAGAGCCGAGGGGTCAAGATTATGTTTCTTAAGAAGGGGTTTAACTACAGCAGTCTTAAGACAGTCTGGGAAGACCCCTGTATCTAATGATGAATTTACTATGTCAAGAACATTATCAATTAGCACGCCTGATACTTCTTTGAAATAATTTGTTGGTATCGGGTCAAGGACGCAGGTGGAGGGTTTTAATTGAGATATTATTTTTTGTAAATCAGGTAAATCTATCCTAGTGAAAGAGTTTAATTTGTTTATAACAGAATGCTGGGGTTTAGGAGGATCCTTAGTGTTGGGGAGATATACTATGTTATTTCTAATATCATTAATTTTTTTGATTGAAAAATACAGCAATAGCCTCACAGGTTTTACTGGAAGTACTTAGGAGGCATTTTTTTGAGTTACCTGGGTTTAGCAGACGATCTATCGTAGAGAATAAGACTCTGGGATTACTAGCATTGTTATTTATAATAGAAAAATAGCAGCGCCTCTCAAGACGGACAGTGTTATTGTATTCTGTTATTTTAACTTTTAATATTTCATAGTGGATAGTTAGTTTAGTCTTCCTCCATTTACGCTCAGCTCTACGCCATGTTCTCTTTAAATCCGACACTCTTTGGGTCTTCCATGGTATAGTAATGCTAGAAGGTTTTTTAACTGTCTTTTCAGGTGCAACATGTCAACAGCAGCTCTCACTTTAGAATTAAAGTTTTCCACCTTACTGTTTACATTATCCTCAAACCCAAATTGGGTTGCGACCAGAGTTTTGGAACGAATTACGGTCGTGACCCGAGGTTCCACTGTACTATGATATCATTCTTAATCATTGTGAAACAAGAAAAGTGGCTTATTTCATTATGTTTTTTTATCTTGTTTGGTTGTAACACTTGTATTTGCTAAACCTTTAATGACTGGCATGACACCACTACATTTTATAGAGTGATAACCATAAAGCACCGTGATTTACATTAACACTAATTCCCCTACTGGGTCCACATAAAAATCAACCCAGAGAGATAGCAGCAATAACAGTGCAGCAGTACTATTTGAGAGAGACTTCAGTTTTCAGCATGTCGCGGGATTACAGCACCAGCAAACTGCCTCAACCAATTGCACAGGTACCTCTGGGAAGATGCCTGGTATGGTGCAAGAGTTAAAGGAATGCCAGAGGGGCAGGAACAGAGGGATTCTTTTTTCTTCTTTTTTTTCCTTTCCTACTGCAAAGCTGCAGCAGATTCCTTTATCTCTGGGTTACAATTCAGAGAAATAGTAAAATAAGGGTGCTTACAAAAGAAACAATTCCTTATACAGGTCCAATCAAGTCCATTAATCCACTGATTCTGAATGGTTATGAACAAGTTAAGAAAAATAAATGTGGTGGAGGATACCCCATTAATAAGTATAGCCAGTTAATACAATGGAAGTCCTTTCTGGAATCTCCAACAGTAATTTTGGAAATAGGGCCTATCAAAGTTATACCTTGGATTAGTTATCATGTGATTTTCATGGGAATAGAATTTTCTCATGAAGGTTGTAGCCCACAACTACAGAATAGTGAGTAAATTAAACAATGGCCAGGACATGTGATCTCTCTATACTTTTCTCATTGGTCCACTATTTGTTTTGTGTACAAAGTACTGTGAAATTCTTACATGCTTGTGCTAATTAACATGCAACCACTTTCAATAATGGTATTTAGTGACAAGTACACAAAATGACCAAGGCTGCAGAATATGCACCAATGTGATTTGCTCATGCTGATACTGTCCTTCCAGATTGCACATATATTACTTACTTATGTTTTTTTTAAAAAAAAAAAAACTGTAAAAATGTGGAGAAAGAACTAAAGAAATAAACAACAATTGTATGGCTGAATTCCATGGTATTTTTGTATTAATCTACAATCTGCAGTCCATAAATTACTGGATATTGATATGTTAAAGGGAAAATTACATATTATGTATATTTAAGAGCCAAGTATTTTCCTTTTTCCTTTTCTAGCAACCATGGCAGGTAGTGGTGATCAACAAGCCAATTACTAGAACTAGCTATTCACCAGGAGATAACTCAGAAGAAATCGCCATCCTAGAACTCAGTTGTCATTGTTGGCATTTACAGGCTTTAGAACTGCATTTGCACAAAAGCAAGTAGTTCCTAAAAAAACAAGGCAATATATTAGTAAATAAAAAGTATAACCCTAATAGGGTGAAAACCAGAGACCAGAATTCCAAAGTAGCTTGTTTACTATTCAGTGCATAGTTTTCCTTGCTGATATTTAAGTTTTCTATGTATTCAGATCCAGATATTCATCTTCGTGTTGCTTGTTTATATTGTTTTTATAGATTTGTTGTACCCAGTTATGGTTTTTGTGGTGATATTTATGGTGTAAGTTTGACCTGAATTCAGCTATATGGTATACGTGGGTTCAGAACGTATCTGAATGAATTAAAATATATTGTGCTCTTTGTCATTGCAGCAGCCAGCCCACCTGAAGGTGTTTTTAGACTGTGTGAAAAAACTACATCCAAAATTAATGCATAAGTAAAAGAAGAATGTCAAGTCCTAATAGATGGAAAACTGTGGGATTTGAAGCAAGACTACTGGCATTGCAATGGAGAAAAACCTTACACTAAATACAATGCCACTAAGCTGCCAGATGATGCAGTAGTGCCAAGTGAAAACCTGTTAAAACTAAATTGAAAGGCTGCAATTTTACTTTTCAATTTTTACTTCACTGGAAAATCAAATTGTTCTTTTCTCATACCAATTTTCCTTTGAATAGGAAGATTTACTTTGGACATTTTCCACCTTCTTAATTTTTTCGTGTGGTTATCTTAATTTACTATTGTGTCACATTGAATGCATATTAATTTTAAACAGAGGAATTTAATTTTTGGTTGTGTCTAGCAATGAATCTTACCTCTCTCTTGTGTGACTCATCTTAGCCAAACTTACAGAACACACAAAATGAATGGAAAACATTACCATCTGTCAAGCATGAAGATTTAAGGTGATATAATAAATGTCTGCTTCACCTATCACAAGTAAATTAATCAATAGAATACTCTGAATTTGCAACTGCTGACTTTTAAACATATCAGTCTGTATTTTCATATGCATATGAATTGATGTGGGAAGTGTGATTTGACCCCCTGAGGATTGATGTGTGGCATCCAGACTGGTGTGGGATCCTCCTACCTGGAAAGATGCATACATTTGTGTAGGAAGTCTCATGACTCATTTCCTGACATTCATTGAGGTACTGTTTTTAATAATATTGAGCATGATTTAAATAGAATGGTGAAACTGGTGAAGTATAATTGGAACTGGAACTGGAATGTTGTTTTTGGTGGTTGGAGAGTTTTTCAGATATCCATTTGAATGACTGACTATATATAAAGTATATTAGGCAGCGTGAATTGGCCTAGCTGTGGACACTTGTGTAGCATCCTCAACTTTGTGAGTTCCTGCTATATAGAAAGATACATACTTTTATAAAACCTTTCTTGTGATCCTTTGATGTACAGTACTTTAGTTTTATTTCTATTGGATATGATCTAAATAAAAGAGTGTAAAAGTAGTGTATGATTTTATAGATAAAAGGGACACATATCTATAGCATGATTGGCTGTATACAAAGTGAACTGGGCAGTGTAAGTTGACAGTATGAACTATGAGGCTTCCTGCAACAAAGGAGGAAGCACAGGCAATATTACATTTCTTATTTTATGCCATTTAATGCTGTGCATACTTTCCTTTATGCAGAGGATGATAAAATCCTGAATGAAGTTCATGCTTTTTCTAATACAGAAGTCTCAGCAGAATCTGTGTAGGAAAGAAAGCAAAACCCTTCACCTTCTCAGTGTCTCTTATTATTGTGACAATCTCTTAAAACTACAGTTCAGATGGTCCCTAGATTGAATCTACTTGAGGAATGATAAATATTCCCAGCAAACAATATATTATGTTCATTTAGGCCAAGGACTGAAAGTATACAATTTTAGTAAATTTATCAACGATATTATTAGAAAAACTTTTTACACAGACATGGAGTACAAATGCTGATGTCCAACCACATCCCACAACATGTCACAGGGAAAAAAACAAATTGAGGCAGGTATAAAAACAGGGCTAATGAATCATTTAAATATAATATTCACTAGCTGAAATTGTCAACAAGATATGCAGGTTAGGTGCATTGGCGATCCTAAATTGTCCCTAGTGTGTGCTTGGTGTGTGGGTGTGTGTGTGCCCTGCGGTGGGCTGGCACCCTGCCCGGGGTTTGTTCCTGCCTTGCGCCCTGTGCAGGCTGGGATTGGCTCCAGCAGACCCCCGTGACCCTGTAGTTACGATATAGCGGGTTGGACAATGACTGACTGAAATTGTTAACCACTACAAAAAAACTAATATACAAAATAGCTTAGTACAGATGGCTAAACATGCTGTAGGAATTGGTGGGCACACTGACATGGTGGTACAAGCCATTTCAGGAGAATTTCACTCCAACCCGGAGAAACTTTACTTGGAGATTGTGTTAGGAGAAAACACAGGAATAATGAATAATTGATGTGTAATATTGTAAGTACATTTTGACAGCATGGATACCAGGGGCTTGTGGAAAAATATTAGAGCTATTACGGACCAAAAAGGCAGCCTTGTCTCTCCCTACAGTGGTGTCACTTTTTGCCCGCTTTGATTCTAGCAACCCTACTCCACCTAGAAAGATTATAGCCACAGAGGATGTCAAGTCTCCCACCTTCAGAATGAATATGTATGATGTAAAGCGCATGCTACAGAGTGTCAATTGACATAAAGCTGCTGGACCGGACGGGTGCTTAGAAACTGTGCTGGGCAGCTTGCTGAGGTATTTACAAAAATCTTTAATCTCTCCTTTACATTGGCAATGGTCCCTGTGTGCCTTAAGTCAGCCATTATTGTGCCAGTGCTGCAGAAAACCAACATCAGTAATATGAATGACCATCATCCAATGGCTCAGACACTGATAAAAATGAAGTGCTTTGAAAGACTGATTCTCTCTTACATTAAAACCAACATTCCAAAGACTCATACCAACTTGCATACAGAGCAAATAAATCTACAGAGGAGGATACCATCTCTCTGTCTCTGCACATAACCCTGACTCATCTAGAGAGACAGGGCACATATGTGAGGATGCTATTTGTAGACTACAGCTCTGCTTTCAATACTGTTGTTCCCTCTGAGTCCCAGCTTATCTATAAACTGCAACAGTTGGCCCTCAGCATATCACTATGTATTTGGACCCTCAGCTTCTTGTTGGAGCGCCAATAGGCGGTCACAACACCTGGACAGGGTGCCAGCCGATGACAGGGTGAACAAACACACACATACACTATGTGCAATTTAGCACTGTCAAGCATACTAACCTGAATGTCTTTGGACTGTGGGAGGAAACTGGAGCAAAGCTATGTGAACACAGGGAAAACACAAAACCATCACACTGGGACCACCATGGATGCAAAGCTACCATTGCATCAGGGTGCCACGCACATTTAAAATATATTGGTATAAAAATGTTGTGTGATTGAAATTAAACAGGCACTTGTAGATTGCCATCTTTCATACTTCCAATATAGCTTTTGTAAAAGGAAATTAGTGATGGACAAGTTTTTCACTTAACCTTCCACAGTTAATTTGCCTGCTCAAGGAGTTGACTGTTACACATTTCTAATGGTATAGGAATTGTTAGGATTTAACTATGATCACATTAGTTACACAGAATGTACTATAGGTGTATCAAAAGAGCCAAGAAATTAAAAATCTAATATTCTTCTGTTATACATTCAACCTTCATCTATACAACATCATGGATATTGCATTTTGTAAATAAACAGCACATTTTTTTCTTTGCATTTTCTTTGTATTATTACACCACCTGTGTTAGTGACATGGAAAATCAAGGGGGGATATTGTAGTTTTCTCCTTCCACAAATCACACCTCTTAGATAATTATATCCAACAAGAAATTAATTATTTAGGCATTGAATGCAGAATGTGTGATAACTAGTTCATTTATTGCAGAAACCAGTGTGATGTGTGATACACAGAACAGGAAAGACTTGCTTGGATGGTACCTCCTCCATAACTCTACATTTTTATTTATAGTGTGTAGGACACAACACCAAAATGTGTAAATTAATTTTTAAGAAAAGAGATTTAATTGACTTGTCTAGAGTTTTGTTGTTTATGGAGGAAAATGCTCTATTCTTGTTTTTAGGCA
Source organism: Polypterus senegalus (assembly GCF_016835505.1). Taxonomy (NCBI): domain Eukaryota; kingdom Metazoa; phylum Chordata; class Cladistia; order Polypteriformes; family Polypteridae; genus Polypterus; species Polypterus senegalus. The sequence continues at coordinate 68,258,631 of NC_053170.1, read as the reverse complement.
GTGCATCAAGTTTAGAATCTAACCCTAGAGGTTTACATTTATTAATGTTGTCGACACTGGCACAGATGGAAAAAGTGTTTAGAAATAAAAAATAAGAAATTCAATGTCAAAATGACAGAGTCTAGCAGTTGTTAAAAAAAGATCGAAAGAAATCATTATCTGACCTTGCTTCTTGGTTGTCAAGACCATGTTATCAAACATTGATTTGTCATATACTCCCATCATGTGGTCATTTCCATCATAACACATGATAATGCCACATGATAACATGACATATTGACCATCTTGAATTCTTGGAAACCATGTTAAGCCTTAGCAAACACAATAAAAATATGATTATAAAAGGCACAAAACACTGAAAAATATTAATTGCTGAAAATATAGCAAAGGTATCACTAAATAACTTGCCAGGCCATGCATTCAAATCTGCAGAGATACTTTAAGCACCTACTGAATCTTTTGTCCAAAACTTTCACCAGTATAGGTAGAAATTATTACCACTGAATTGTTTAAAACACATACACAATGTTAAAAAGTCATTCATCTGTGAATGTATTTTTAATTGTAAAGATGTTTCAACACAAGTAAAGGCAAATCAACATGTGTAAACTCAAATTGATGAATGCTGTGCTGTACTTGCCAAAAAATGTAAGTCATTTATCTGAAGTTGGAACATTTCAATGTTTTTTTTTTATTGTAGAGATGACTGAACTGCTTCATGGAGAAATTAACATCAATAGACCATAACTGATACAGGCTGTGCTGAAAGTTCTGATTGATGAAAAAACATCTGTGACCTAATTTATTAAACCTTGTTTAGATTCCATAAAAAAAATGTTGCTTATGCTTGATAGACAAAAAAACAGCATACACACACAAAAACATTAGGTTTATAAAACCATATGTATGCCACGTGGCATGCCAAGTTCCTTTATAAATCTTAAATCAGCATCAAACTATATTCTTGTGCAGGCACTTTTAGCTGCTCCCCATCACCTCAATCCAGTCACCATGATTATCTTAAAAACACCATATAAATTTGGCCATACTCATGAGCAACATCTTTAATACAAACCATTGGAGAACACAGAAAACAAAACTTCAGTGGATATGAACATAAAGTATTACCTACTGAACTTGAGACACACAAAAACATTCTTTTTGCTGGTCTTTCGACAGGAGTCACAAACAAAAGAAAAACCAAGAGTGGGAGCAGCTGAGCGGTCATCATGCAGCAGACATGAAAGGGAACTGATGTAGATGGTATGTGCAGAACTGTGAGATATTATGAGCATTCCTATTAAAGTTATAAAAAAATGAAATCATTTTGCTATGTAAATGTCAATGTTGCAAAGTCTTTTTACATTTAACTTTCAACATCCAAACGTCTTTCAAGTACCATTGTGTTGATGCCCTGAGGGCAGTGTCTTAGTCATCCATGCACTCATCTTAAACTATCTAGCTGTAGAGACAGTCCATGTTTCTGCACCATGTTCTGCACTAAGCCATCACAATGCTTCAAACCTTTGGATGGCTGTACAGCAGTATGCCATCTGACAAGTCCAAACATTGCCATCCTCGTTTTAATGAACCAATGATTCTTTCTATCACCAATCGTGTGCAGAACTGTCTTTTATTATATCTCTTCTTCTTGCGGAATAGACACTATCATCTGAAAACAAGATTATACAAATTGTTTTTAATATGCTATATGCAATCACTACAAATTGCCTTTTGATCTCAGCTTGTCTACCCTGACCTTAAGGAAATTGGATGTATCCAGGTAGCATCTCAATTATGCCATTCCATACAGATTGCATGATACAGCTAAGGGATGACTGTGAGATTCCCTACAGTTGTTAAAGCTGTAACGGAACAGGGATTGCATTATTTCTATATGATGCTTTCTATAATCCAAATCAGCATATGACACCAAGAGGATGGCTCTAGGAATTGTAAATCACCTTATAAGCCAGTCATCATCATGAGGCAAAAAAATCACTGTGATTAGTAAATTCTCGCTCTGTGTGTAACATGTGATTGACGATTTCCTCCAAAACAGCAAACGGCCATTACCAGTTATGTCATACAATACATGGCACATGCTTTTTATAGACAAAATAGATAGGGTACACACTAAGGCAATTAACATTAAGCATATGCCTTAGGCATTATTACCAACATTGAAGACAGCTGAACTGAGAAAACATGTCATTTAACTGATATAATTAGATTAAGAACATTGAAATGTGACTAATTCATCATTGCAATACACAATGAAACAAGATTTTCTGTTCATTTTATTGCCCTCCCTCCTGAATTTGCTAAAATTCCAATATCATACAATCTTATGGGTGATCAAAACCCAATTTTCACTCCAAGTTTGTATTTTATAAATTCCAGCTTGTGGGTAAGAAATAACTTATGCATGTTTCTAAGCATAAGAACATTTTATACATGAGGCTTCAGGTCTGGTTTGAATGTGATGTATTAGGGAAAAATTCCATACCCCAGTCCATTTCAGCTGTCTTTTAATAAATGGTTATTCACTCCAGTAATATATCAGCGTATGAAATTATTTTAACAAAGACACCTTCGGAGCACCCCATGCACCATGCATTGTTATCATTGGTGTGCTGATAATCCTTTGTTAGATGAAGCTTTTATTTTGCATAAATATGCATATTTAGCATAAAGCTAATAGCATGTTAATTTAATGTAATCTAATATTGACAGGTCCATGTATGGGACATTAGATCATCTTATATTAGGTTACATTGAAAAATACATTCTTTCAAAGGTCAAGGGCTACATGGAAGGTGTGCATACTAGAAGTAACTCATCCTACTTAGAGCAGTTAGACAACAGGCAGCATGACTGGAAAGCTTAATAGACTGAACATGTTACATAAAGGTTTTGCGCTACTGATGATGTTCAATATGTTACAAATGTTCAGTACATCAAGGCACAAATTGAAGGAATGCCTGATTGCCGATACAGTTATAGTTTTGATGAGCATAAGAATGTGAAGTAGGCTGGATCTCTGCCTGCCAGTGCACTAACTAAAGTTTGCATTTTTCATTGTAGAAATTTGGCATGAAGTCGTCAGTAACAATTTATGATTTTTAAAGACCAAATAAAGTTTGCCATTGCAGATAACTGCATTAAGAACTGTTCTAAATCAAAATACTTCCTAGTCAGTGGTGGCTGGTGCAAAGAAAAAGCACACATAAACTGTAATATTGCCTACACACTGCCCAGTAGCACTACTTGAAATTAAACGTTACCCTTCTTTTTTCAAGCCTGAAAATTTCTCAATTACTTTCTGACTAAAGTGAGTCATTTCATTCACCAGTCACTTTTCCATTGATAGCATGGCCAATGCATTCAGCCTCTCCTTAATTATGTTGTTTCTGCAAAAGGTATTATGAACTTGAAAAAATGTCCTAATATGTAGTCAAATATGTAAATCTGTAATGTTTGATAGGCTGCAGGGCACCAACAGATTAAGAGTTTGAAATTTTGGCTTAATGGGTGGCAGACGGACCCATTAAAAAAATGCATATTTTCTGAGTCACAACAGAACTTGAACATATTTACTTCATATCACATGTCACATGACATAAATGGTCCATAATATAATGTAAACCAAATCTGACTTAAAACAAAACATTTAAAACTTTGACATTCTGAAAAGTTACACAAGTTCCATTAGCGATATTGAAATGACTCTTTTTTGGTTTACTTATTGTACTTGTGGAAAAATAACATTTACATTTATTCTATAAGCAGACATTTTTATCCAAAATTACTTACAAAGGAGGTAAACAATCAAGTAAACATAAGGCTAGGGCCTGTTTCTTCAGCAAGTGTTATAGGATGGGTAACAAAAGTTGATTGCCACAAGAGAAAAGGTGTAATAACTAATAATTTACAATCATAGATTACAATCACTAAAGCAATTAAATCAAAACAAATTAACAAGAGTATAAAACATTGCAGAGCACAGTTTTTTTCCTGCATCAATTTGACAGATATTCATAGAATAGATGGGTTTTCAATTGCTTCTTAAATACATTGTGGGAGTCAGCAGTATGGATGGAGGTTGGCAGCCCGTTCCACCAACTAGGACCTACATAGGAAAAGAGTCTGGATTGAGACTTGATGCCACATAGAGGTGGCATCAATCAGCCACTGTCCCCTGGCAGATCTGAGTGGGCGAGAAGGAGTATAGTACTTCACCAGTGTCTCCATATACTCAGGTACTGACCCATTGAATACTTTGTAGGCAAGAATCAGGGATTTGAACTTAATGTGCGCTACTACAAGAAGCCAATATAACAACCTGAAAAGAGCAGTGAGATGTGCCTGTCTTCGATGGTTAAATACAAGACAGGCTGCTATATCCTGAATCATCTGCACTGGATTGATAGCACATGCGGGTACTCCTGCCAGAAGCGAATTGTAGTAGTCCAGACGTGACAAGACCAAAGCCTGCTCTAGAAGTTGTGCTGCATACTCTGTCAGATAAGGCCTGATCTTGTGGATGTTGTACAGCATAAAACTGCATGAATGAGAAACATTAGAAATGTGGTCAGAAAAAGATCACTGCTCATCATTTACCACCCCGAGGTTGCATACTGATTGGCAGGTATTAGCAACAGTGAGCCAAGCTGTACAGAGATGTGGGGATGACCAGTCTGGATGTTCGGTTTTTGCCAGGATGACCGGTGGTCCTTCATTCAATTTGAGATATCAGTAAAAAATGCAGAGACTCTACCTGATACCATATTGTCCTCTAGAAGGAACAATAGGTATAGTAATGTATCATTGGCATATCACTGATAAGAGAACCCATGGGATTGGATGATGAAGCAAAGGGAGGTGGTGTAGTGAGAAAAGAGTAGAGGACCCAACACCGATCCTTACAAGACTGCATGTCAGGTGTGCCTTTGACAACTCCCCTCACCAATACACACTGTAGGATTTGCCCAAGTAGGCTCAAACCATCTGAGAACAATGATGCCAAGGTCAGAGAGTGTGGCAAGAAGGATGTTGTGGTTGACCATGTCAAAGGCAAAAGAGAGGTCTAACAGAATCAGGTCTAATGTCATGTTGGTAGCTCTAGCATGGCGTAGCTGGTCAACAACAGTCATTAGCCGAGAACAAAGACCGTATATCGGTGGTACTGTTAATTTTAGTTTGGTAGAACCCTACCTTAGCATTAATGGTGGCAGAAGAAAAGGATAAAACATCTTCTTGCTTTTTTTTAACAAGAAAGTAAAAAATCATTTATAAAGTGCTGATCACAGACAAAAGTTACAAAGTGCTGAACAATAAACAGAATAAAATTAAATATTCAAACAAAATTCAGAGCAGTGACAATATAAACAACACCCGCGATGACAGCGCTACCTAAAATGGCAGTCGGAACACATGCAATTTTTTAAATTAAGTTAGAAAATGTATGTATGGTGTAGAGTGTTCTGGGGAGCCCAAAAGCTTGTTCTGTAAGGTTTTTGAAGTTCCCTTAAATACAGTGGCATTCTCAAGGTGTTCTTTCAATACTACAGTACATCAAGAGAGGCAACAAAATCCACCAAACCATGGAAAAACTACCAAGCTTATCAGTGCTCTCACTGTCATTATGTCCACGCAAAGCCAATCCAATGCTTTACAAAATTTCACACAGTCTATTATTCTGGTCTGCTCTTCATTGTGCCTTCTAATGGTAATCCTGTAACCTTCCTTTAGCTGTTCATTAATAATAAGCCTGCCATAAAAAATACTCTAAATTTAGTCTAGATGATTGCCACTACTTTAATGCCACTTGCATTTTTCAGAAAGATATTTTAGGTCTTGTACCCCTATTGTTGCCCACGATGCTTCAGTAACAACACTTTGAAACAACAAACAGGGAAGGCAAAAAAAGGCATTACTTACACCATATCCAGCCCATTCCATTTGTCATAACAAGAGTAGGTAAAAGTCTGTGTGTAAGTGTGTCCTTGATCACCATTTATGAAATTGTGCTTCATTAAAGAAATAATCAAATTTTCTTTGATTTCTGAAGTTCCACTTAAAGTTGTCATTGCTGTAATGTCACGTTAATGGCGGGTGTAAACTGTGAACTATTGAAGTGAACTTGAAATAGTTCACATTAGATTAAAAAAAATCTAAAACAACACTAATTCGCTGCCAATAAATGTGAGCTGCATCCCTGGAAAAACCTGAAAGGAATCAATTAAAGGTGAGCCTTTAGTCACCTGCTTGTCAAAAGTTCAAGGACTTGCATAGACTCTAATTTGACCAGCACCTTTCACTCAGGAAATATGAATTCACACAGAAATTAAAAATATACAAATTGGAAACAATTTTTAATGGATGTTGACATGTGCTGACACCAGGCAATACTATTCCTATTCCACATACTATTCCTATTCTCCATTGGACTAAGCAGATCCAGAAAAAAAGAATGAATAAATCAAATACATAGAATTATCCTGTGTGCAGTTTTAACTAGGGTGAAAATCAGTTGCAGAATTTTGCAAAACATTTTGACCATTCATGCACAACAGCAATTGGTGCAAGATACAAATTAATGTTGGTGATGAAGGAGATTTGAAGCTTTATGATACCCTTTTTCTGTAAAAGTGAAAAATATAGTTCTTTGAAGCATACAATTAGAGATTTGTAAAATCAAACTGATCCAAATTTTAAATGCTATATCCTGTGTGACAGGTAATAAATAACTTAAGTACCCATGTAGAAATCATCAGGTATTATGTGTCAATGTTTAACAAACTGTTTATCTAGTTGAAGAGTCTCCCTGTGTTATAAATGTCGTTTTTTGGGAACGTGATTTGAATTTGGGTAATCAGTTCACTGAGATTCTGTGCTGCCAATCCCCAAAGCTCTGTTAAACAAAATGTGGGCTAAATGGGTATGCTTAAACTCTTGTAAAGAATTTGAATTACCCCTAGTATATAAGGATTTTACAGTGGCATGCCATTTCCCTACATTATGAGTGGTGTTGCATTGATAGATGCTATCTTACAAATTCTCACCTGCATCAAAGAGCACACTAGTACAAGTCCCAACCAACAGCCCTGATGACAACACAAGATAAAACAAATACAGTATATGATAACTCATATGGAACTTATTATAAATGAAGGAAAGCCAGCAAAAGTGAAATAAAAATATATAAATAATAAATAAATACATGAAATGTAATAAGAACAGATTAAGAGTAAGAGTTGATAAAGACCACTTTAATCTCATTAGTTTGGTAGATATAAGAGAAACAGTAATAAAAATAAAATTTACAATAATTAGCACATGAATAGTTAATGCAAAATAAGAGAGAGTAAATGTGTGTTTCAAGTGAGATGTAAATGGTAACACTGTGTACGCTTTACCAGAAGACCTATGGAAAGTGTTCCAAAAGTACAAGCCAGAAAGCTAAAAGACCAATCTGCATTCATTACACATAAATTATTTTTTTCAGTTTTTCCAGTACGATAGTTGATTGCATTATACAACAATTTGCAAAAGGTTTCATTATCAAAGACAATGAATAAATTAAAACGGGGTTGTAACAAACAGAGTGCTCACTGGCACCTCTCCACATTCGGAATAATGCCAAGACACAGAAATATCAGAAAATGATGAGGCTATTCTGCAGTAAAACACATTAAGATGGAATAAAAAAATTGACAATTGGAAAGTAGGCGAGGAAATTAAAGATTCAACATCCTCTAGACCTTCATGAGAAGGTTGTGCATCTGTCCATCATGAGGAGTAGCATACAGTTTTATTGTGTAATATCCTATAGTGATACCTTTTTTCACCTTTAATGCTCTTTATTGTGTAGACCTTAATAAAATGTATAAAATCTCATACATTTACCCATCTGTGATCAGGTACTTTAGCACTTCCTCCTCCCTTCCAATCTACATCAGTAACCACAGGCAATTAGACATAGTAAAGGAACAGGCAGGAGTTAAGATACACATTTAATTATGTATTATTGATATAACGCCCAGAAATATTAAGGAAGTAGAATACTATGTGAATATTATACCCTTACAGCGTAAGTAGTACTGCATCTAGCTTCCACATGTGTCTCTCAGTTTATCTTCAGTCAAACTTGCTTTGCTACCACATTGCCTTTGAATGGAGTATTGAAACAGGCCACATGGCTGTTTCAATATGGCTAACAAGACAGAGTTGTCTTTATCATGGTTTTCTCTTCATGGCCAGATGGTGAGAGAGTGAGGGGGAAATGAAAGGTGACCAACTTTATACCATTCTTAAACCAATAGAGCATTGTAGTACAGAATGGCCTCTGATTCAAAACCAGTCATAAACAGCCATATTTTAGAAAAATACTTTTAATTTTCCAGTCCCTTCCTGACGTCATACCAATGAAAGTGCTTAGGTACAACTCATCCCTCGTTTGCTTTGTTTAGGTAGTTTATGGCCTTCCTGAAGTGGCTGGCGTATAGGCTCTAAGTCCAAAATTAAATTAAATTAATTTTTTTCCTCAGAATTCTACACACAACACCCCATAATGACAATGTGAAAAACGTTTACTTGAGATTTTTGCAAATTTATTAATAATAAAAAAATTGAAAAAGCACATGTACATAAGTATTCACAGCCTTTGCCATGAAACTGAAAATTGAGCTCAGGTGCATCCTGTGTCCCCTGATCATCCTTGAGATGTTTCTGCAGCTTAATTGGAGTCCACCTGTGGTAAATTCAGTTGATTGGACATGATTTGGAAAGGCACACACCTGTCTATATAAGGTCCCACAGTTGACAGTTCATGTCAGAGCACAAATCAAGCATGAAGTCAAAGGAATTGTCTGTAGACCTCCGAGACAGGAATGTCTCGAGGCACAAATCTGGGGAAGGTTACAGAAAATTTCTGCTGCTTTAAAGGTCCCAGTGAGCACAGTGACCTCCATCATCCGAAAGTAGAAGAAGTTCAAAACCACCAGGACTCTTCCTAGAGCTGGCCGGCCATCTAAACTGAGCAATCGGGGGAGAAGGGCCTTAGTCAGAGAGGTGACCAAAAACCCGATGGTCACTCTGTCAGAGCTCCAGAGGTCCACTGTGGAGAGAAGAGAACCTTCCAGAAGGACAACCATCTCTGCAGCAATCCACCAATCAGGCCTGAATGGTAGAGTGGCCAGACGGAAGACACTCCTTAGTAAAAGGCACATGGCAGCCCTCCTGGAGTTTCCCAAAAGGCACCTGAAGGACTCTCAGACCATGAGAAACAAAATTCTCTGGTCTGATGAGACAAAGATTGAACTCTTTGGTGTGAATGCCAGGCATCACGTTTGGAGGAAACCAGGCAACGCTCATCACCAGGCCAATACCATCCCTACAGTGAAGCATGGTGGTGGCAGCATCATGCTGTGGGGATGTTTTTCAGCGGCAGGAACTGGGAGACTAGTCAGGATAAAGGAAAAGATGACTATTTCAGTGTACAGAGACCTCCTGGATGAAAACCTGCTCCAGAGTGCCCTTGACCTCAGACTGGGGCGACGGTTCATCTTTCAGCAGGACAATGACCCTAAGCACACAGCCAAGATATCAAAGGAGTGGCTTCAGGATAACTCTGTAAATGTCCTTGAGTGGCCCAGCCAGAGCCCAGACTTGAATCTGATTGAACATCTCTGGAGAGATCTTAAAATGGCCGTGCACCGACGCTTCCCATCCAATCTGATGGAGCTTGAGAGGTGCTGCAAAGAGGAATGGGTGAAACTGGCCAAAGATAGGTGTGCCAAACTTGTGGCATCATATTCAAAAAGACTTGAGGCTGTAATTGCTGCCAAAGGTGCATCGACAAACATGGGATTTCTCAGTTTTTTTATTTTTAATAAATTTGCAAAAACCTCAAGTAAATGTTTTTCACATTGTCATTATGGGGCGTTGTGTGTAGAATTCTGAGGAAAAAAAAAGCATTTAATCCATTTTGGAATAAGGCTGTAACATAACAAAATGTGGAAAAAGTGATGCACTGTGAATACATTCCAGATGCACTGTATGTTTAATAATCATTATGAAGAGAAAGTAGATTATTAGAGTATCATTATGTACCTTTACTGTATATACTATGGAAATTAAGCAAACTTTTGAAAACAATAACTCCTTAATACCTCAAAAGAAACATTGAAAGAGAAACCAGTGTGGGCAAGGAGGGAGAAAACAGTTTGCATAATGTGGTCTCCAACTGGAAAAGAAATGACTTTGTTACTGTTAAAGAATGCGTTAAGGGAAGACTGACATGAAGGAAAGTGTCATTGCAGTAGACTTTGACTCCATGAAATTGTTTCAGGGCTTAGTAAGCAGGGGATCCCAACATAGGATTTAATGCTGCCTCACAGGAGAGATATTTTTTAAATTGCAATCAGAGGAAAATTTAGGTAATGGCTCAATTTATGAAATTTAGAGTCTGAGATCAAAATAATTAGAAAAAACAGAAGGTAATAAGGCAAATGCCAAGTTAAAATTATGAAGTTGGTGAGCCATTCCACATGTGTAGCCCATGACTTAACTGCCCAGCCCACACTTGGGCTCCTATCTGGGACAATAAATGTTTAGTGACAGAAAAACCCACATATGTGTCATTTTCAATACACCAATCTATATAATGTATTAATACTAAATAAATAATGATAACAGGATGCTTAGGTGAAGGCTTATTTTTGTCATCATTAGAACATACTAAGTTTAAATAACTAAGATCAGTGGTATCCCATGGTATATCCCATGGAGAACTGGATGCAGAGATAACCCACAGAGTGTACTGTGGAAGGAAGAATTGAAAGAAGGAAGCAGCGATATTGTGTGATCAAAGAATCAAGGTTAGGGTTCAAGGTAAGGTTTTTAAGGAAATAGGAAGACCTACAATGATGTATGAAGCTGACACATGGACAGTAAAAGTAGTACAGGAGAAGACGTTGGATGTGCAGAAATGAGAATATTGAGATGGATGAGTTACAAAGAAGTACAGAGTAAGAAATAAGACGATAAGAACTACACCAAAACTTTTCATATTTCTAAGAAAGTACAGGAAAGTAGGCTTGAAGTGGTATTGATGTATGATGAGGATAGACCATGAATATGTGGGCCAAAACAGTGATGGAGATGGAAGCACAGGGGAAGAAATGATGGAGGAGGCCAACATTGAGGTGCATGGATAAAATAAAGGAAGGTTTGAAGGAAAATGGTCTTACTTGGTATACAGGGTGAATGTGGAGGCACATCGAAACCACATGAAAGTGGGAAGAGATGAAGAAGATGACTTATTAACCTAAGGCACACTGTTTCACAAATGTTGTTTATGTTTTCACATTTGCTTTTTTTCCTAATGATCATGAAATATATATTTCCAAATTCTAATCTGTAGTTTGGATGGTGAAGTAGTAGCCATTGGTGCCTGAAAATAGAAGTGACAATAATTCAACTATTACGTTTTACTTTCATAATAGTAGAAGAGATGTTTTTTCCTGTTGCACTTTGTAATTTTTTGTCTTATTTAGAAAAATTATATTATCTTCATTGGAATTTAACTTACTGGTTGACTGTTTTTATTACTTTTGTTTCAATCTCATTACATGAAAACTAAGTAAATCACTTCATTACAGTTTATAAAGTAGATGCAGATTTTATTAATGTTTTTACCTGAATAAAATGACAGTTTATGTGGAGTTTAAATGCACAATAAACTATATCTTCATGTATCAAAATTGTACTATAAAGCTCTAAAGACTAAGCCATTATTTAGTGTTTTCAAGTGTTTGTAAATTCTGCGCGTTAATTGTATAAAATTTGAATTTTACGTTTATGTGTTATATATCATTTTTTTCAGCAGAAGTTGTACTTTTCAAAAATGAATAGTAGAGCCATTTATACCTTAACATTTAGCTAAACACTTTGTAAAATGGCTAAAAATTGGTCAAACACCAGTGGTACATTAAATTTCTTGCATTGCCAAGGAGTTTCATGCCAACAGTTCACACATTTCCTTCTCCCAGACAGAGCCTTTTTACTGGGACCAGTGATGGCAGAAACTCCACCAAAAACAGCTGGTGTAACACTAGTAGGTTTATCATAGCTCACTGTCCATCATCACTTTTCACTCTCCTTTGCACAGTGTCCCTTCAATGGGACTCATGAATAATATTCATATAAATGCAGATGTATATGTGTGAGTAAATAAAACACAAAATATTTTAGGTATTTGCATGAAAAACGCAATTATTCCTGCATTTCCAAAAAATTTAGCTGGGACAAACTGTCAGCATCATCATCACTATCAAATAGCATTTCTTCTTTGGTGGTAAATGCTTTTGACCATGCTGTTTCAAAAATGCTTCACACCTTATCAATCTCTCTGCACCTTATCAGTCTCTACATGTAAATGAATGACAATCTGTTTAGTCTGTTGTAATCCAAGCCTTTTTCCTGCTCTGTAAAATATGCAGACAAAACAGAGGACAAGAAAGATCTATACACATGCTGATTTTATCTGACAACTCCAGGATTGAGAGTACCTCTTACGCTCTGTGAAATAGGATGGCCCGGACACACACAGGTGGACACCGTTTTATCCATCACAACACATTTATTTACAGTATATTTACAAATGTCAAGTGCACCGCCACCAAACCCCCAGTCTCCCCAAAGTCCAGGCTCTCACTAGCCACTGTCTCCACACACAAATCATTCAGGCCTCTCCTTGCCTCCTCTGCCATGACCTTGTCTTCCTCCTCACCCGACTCCAGCCTTGATTGCAGGGCGGCAGCTCCTTAAATAGGAGGCTGATTGCCAACCTCACCCAGCCACCTGTGACAGCTCGTATATCTTAGCTGTGATTGGTCTAGGAAGGCAACTCATATCTTGATTGTTCTCTAAAATGTTATTCCTACAATATTTTTTATAGGAAGTCCATTTATGAAACTACTACGTAACTAGAGACCAATCTACTCTTAGAGAACTGTGCATGCCGGTGTGCACACTGATCCACATCTCGAGACTTTTTTTCTGACTTTACAGTAATGTCACAAATGCACTGATTGCTCGGCAGTGATGCTGTTGGGTCATTTTCAGAGCTGCATCTTGACATGTTTTATAAATGAAACCAATAGCTTAAAATAAGGTCTTAAATACAGGGTGCGTCCTAGTTTGTGTATTGGACCCGTCGGCAGGCCTGAAAATTTTTGACGGTTAATTAGGATTGCAAAGTATATAGTGTATAACAGAGTAAGTGAAGGGCTGTGTAATAGGTATATAGTTTTTTCACATTAAAAAATAGAAAAGAAAGATAGATTCACAATGGTTCCATATTTAGTATAGAACATTAAGCTTAAAGGACATAGAAGATATTTAATAGATTTTTAAAAATATTTTCTGGTCTGACTTATAAAGTTTAGAGTCACATTTCACTGCTTAAATTGCCACAGTACAGAAACAACATTGACAACATGATATTGTAATATTTTCTGTTTTTGGAAACAATAGCTTTGACACTATTGACCATTCGTCATTTTTAAACCTATTAGCCACTGCATGTGAGTGGTTTAGTTCATACGTGTCAAACTGATTTCAGTACATATAGAACTTTGTCATTAAGCTTTGAAGTTAATATAAATATATATATATATATATATATATATATATATATATATATATATATATATATATATATATATATATATCTATCCCTCATATCTCAGTACTGGGAATTTACATGCTACCATTGGGAGATACAATCAGAAAACATGCTTTTCACATTCCCTGTTTTGCAAGTGATCCTTAGCTATATTGTTTTTCTTCAGACCAAACAACATTTCTTCTGTTGTGTTGTGAAGGATGTTGTGGATGGATGGGCATCCCAGCTGAGATGGTTGGAGTTCTCTTGCCCAACCAGGTAACCAAAGTAATGGTTGGACAATGGAAGAATGCTATCTAGGACCATCCCTCTTGTGTCACTCAAGGATTACTTCTAGGCTACCCACAGGACGTACAACTTTCATGCAGCCTTCCAGGGGTCTTTGTTCGACTCTACAGCCCGTGGTCCCACCAGAATTACTGAGAAAAACCGAGATACATTTCACGATCCCTCAGGAATTCTTACATAAATTCCTACTGTGGTACAGACCATGCAATGCGTTGTTGTGTATCTAAAACTGGTGGTAGTAGTCCATGATACAGTTATTTTTTTTTTGTGACAATACATGCTTGTACATTGTACTGGCACCTTGGCCGTGACAGCTGGTCGTGGCATTGACTACATTTTAAATGGTTCTATAATCGTGTGCCGAGTCTTAGTTGTATTCCAGATTCATCAAGTGTGTGCAAACTTGGATTTTCAAAAATGAATCTAATTGTGACTTCAATGAAAGCATTGTTACTGACAGGCACTGTCTCTGCATTTCTCTTCATATGGCCCTCCATGAAGGAAGTGTGGGATGGGATGAAGATCATCACTGGCTGCAGCTCGAAGCTGGGTTGCCACCATTGAGAGAGATGTGGAGAGAGCAAACCAAATGAACAACTTCTTTAACAGGTTTGACCACCCTAACCCACTCTCGCCTTGGAGTACTGCACTCTCCACCCATCCTTCTGCTGATACCACCATAGGAGAGACATCCCCACCCACAATTACACAATTGTGTGCTGGAGCTGGGGAGTCCTCTACAGCGCATCTTCAACCTGAGCCTGGAACAGGGGAGAGTCCCGAGGCTTGGGGACTGTACTTTCTCTGGTCCTGTTCAGCCTATATACATCAGACTTCCAATACGACTCGGAGTCCTGCCACATACAAAAGTTCACTGACAACACTGCTATCATGGGCTGCATCAGGAGTGGGCAAGAGGAGTATAGGAACCTAATCAAGCACTTTGTTAAGTGGTGCGACTCAAACGACTTACACCGGAACACCATCAAAACCAAAGAGCTGGTGGTGGATTTTAGGAGGCCCAGGCCTCTCCTGGACCTCGTGATTATCAGAGACAACTGTGTGCAGAGGGTACAGATCTATAAATACCTGGGAGTGCAGCTGGATGATAAATTGGACTGGACTGCCAATACTGATGATCTGTGCAAGAGAGGACGGAGCCGACTATACTTCCTTAGAAGATTGGCGTCCTTCAACATCTGCAATAAGATGCTGCAGATATTCTATCAGATGGTTGTGGCGAGTGCCCTCATCTACACGGTGGTGTGCTGGGGAGTCAGCATAAAGAAGAAGGACGCCTCACATCTGGACAAACTGGTGAGGAAGGCAAGTTCAATTGTAGGCATGGAACTGGACAGTTTGACATCCGTGGCAGAGCGACAGGTGCTGAGCAGGCTCCTGTCAATCATGGAGAATCCACTGCATCCACTGAACAGTATCATCACCAGACAGAGGAGCAGTTTTAGCGACAGACTGCTGTCACTATCCTGTTCCACTGACAGACTGAGGAGATCATTCCTCCCCCAAACTCTTCAATTTGACTCGGGGGGGGGTAAACGTTAACATTATACAAAGTTATTGTCTGTTTTGCCTGCATTTTTATTACTCTTTAATTTAATATTGTTTTTTATCATTATGCTGCTGTTGGAGTATGTGAATTTACCCTTGGGATTAATAAAGTATCTATCTATCGTGGTGTATGGCCGACCGTTTATCCCGGCCAATACCCCCAAGCTGCCAGGTGGAGCTCTCCCTGCAGCATGGAGGTGCCCCGAAGACCAGCAGGGCATCATGTATACCATGGGGGCCACTAGGAAACGCTGCAGGGAGGAACTACAACAACAACATTTATTTATATAGCACTTTTTAATACAAAAAAATGTAGCTCAAAGTGCTTTACAAAATGAAGAATAGAAAAATAGAAGACACAATAAAAAATAAACATAAGTCAACATTAATTAACATAGACTGCATTTGTAGAAAACATGCAAAATTTCATGCAAAATTCAATTGTGTCTGGGGTTTGAGGTGTGAGACAGCCCTACAGTCCACAATGTGCTTATTTGTGTCAGAGTTAAATGATTGATTGAGTGGTACTGACTCAGCCCAGTCCCATTTCACAAAGGCCAACTTTCACCAGGATTTAAACTGAGCTCACTACTCCTGTCAGCCCTACAGCCAAGTCAAGATTCAGGATATTTAAAATTCAGAAGACAACTCCTTCTGCTTTCATATTGGGTTGTCTTTTAAAATACATAAGCAAATTCTCACATTGATTATGATAGTACACCATGGACCGTTCAGTTCCATCTGAATATTTTCAGGAAAGCTTGCATAAAATACATTCATTCAAAAATCATACTTTTACGTGGCAAGCACTAGCTCATTTCTGGAGCCAGCTGAGAGGGATTAATCAACCCCATGTGCCATTTCTGACAAAAAATATTTTCCTGACCAACAAAGCTGGTATAATGTCCCCAGATTGATGAGATGTTGTAAAGTCCCAAAGAATTTCAGAGACATGGCAGAGAACATGAATACTGCAAAAATGCATGTCCTCGTTTGCAGTTGAATGTTTAGGCGAAGACTATAAATTCATCCTCCTTTCCCTGAAGCTCCTGTTAATGCCAATGTGCCATAATCTCCTCCTCTCTATTTACTATCTGTACACTAATGTAAACTTAAGCGGTTATAGGCACATACCTGTACATGCAGTGCCCATCTTCTATCTTTCTATGTTATCCATATTATAGTGTTTTCTCATTTAGGGTGTCAAGCAGTTTTTTGTTCAGCAAAGACAAATTTTCATCCATATCCTTCTTTTGACTTTCCTGGGGACAAATTAAAGAAAGCACAAAATCATAGACAAGGCCATCCTCAATATTTTTTAAAAACAAAGCTTTATCTCTGATGTACAGAGTATTAGCGGGCAGTTTTTTAGAATACTATGGGGCTTTTACCCCTGCGCGCTTCGCTCACCAATAAGCCCCCACCCTCCCCCACCTGCGTTTCACGCCAACAAGTTTACGTCTCTGTCACTCATGTATGTGGATTTCACTTTCACCAAACAATAAAACTTTTAATTCTTGCAGATAGGCCTCTTCATTGGGAAGAAACACTACTTTTCCCTGATGGCAACACAAATTAGGCAATCTGCAAATCTCCGACTTAAAGTTTAAAGCCAAACAATATCTACATACTTCTGTCATATCACCTATGTCTATATATTAGATCTCTTTGAATTTTTTGTACTTCCATTATCTCTACCCTGCTCTGCATGTGCATCGTGCCAACGTTTTTGAATTCTATGTAGTTGATTTTGAATTTATAAAAAAAAAAAAAATGATATGCATCTGTATGCATGTTACTGCTGGTTATTAAATAAGATAAGTTGCTTTTATGTTTACTAAATAAGAACATTCAAAGCAGTTTTCCTTCCCTTGATTCAAGATGGCGGTTTCTGCAAGAATCAAATATCTTAATCAGCAGGTCAAATGGACAATGTCCAGAACCAGTTAGTAGTATACAGCCTGCAGAAATCCTTCAGGATGAGTTCTGATACTTTCAAGAACCATGGGTGGCATTCCCTTCTGTCAGTCCAAACCTCTTTAATCATCTTTAGTTCCACATAACCAAAAGGGGTACTCCTCTCTATCTCTCTTTTTTGAACTTCTTGGATTGGGTTACTTCCCTGGAATATTCGGCATATTTAATGGGTATATTCTACTTAAACTCCTTCTGTTACCTTAATGAAGAAGGAGCATGTGATGTCCCATTCAATAGCATCCTTGCACAGATAAAGACCCTGAGCTTCTAAGGTTGTAAGTGAGCATCCAGTTGGTGAGAGTTGGAGATACAGAAATATGAAGTATTTAATGCCTTGTATTGCTGAACACTGTTGATTAGTACTGCCAATGCGACATCAAGGTAGCAACCTATCAACAAATTCAATCATCAGTGTCAGACAAAATGACATTTAAGTTGTATTGTTGACTTGTTATAGTCAGGAATTCTATCGTTCTGAAATATTGAACTGTCAATAATAAGCATTTTACTGACGTTTGGCAATTCACTGATGTCTAGCAAATCAATTGAATCATTAAATCCAAAATAATCGAATTTTCTAAACAAACCAAATCAGTACTGTTTTGAATTAGTCAAAAAGGGTCATTGTCCTAACCCAAATTGAATTATTAAATACCAATAACGGTACACAGCACAATAACATGCAGTGTATACACTTGACTTGAGCATTGATAGTTTTCATACTCTTTCTCTGTACGTTTAGCATTCGTTTGCTCAGGATGATATGCTTGCTGCTTCCTGAGCAGCTCTTTTTTTCTCCACCCTAGTGGCCCCCTTCTTCTCTTATTTCGTTGGCATCTTTTCGTATTAAAACTGATTAAGTCAGTGTTTGTGTTGCAATTGCTTAGTACATTTACCTTAATTTTTCACTTAAGCTGGCACTTAAGTCTTCAATCTGCCTCAAGAATGATTTAAGATATGAAGAGGTGGGGAAGTGACAGCGAAGGTGGTAGGGATGAGAACGGCACCCATACGTAAGTGCTGCACGGCTGCCATGCTGCGTGCTGCCGAGAGTTGATTCTACAATAAAATAAAATAAAAATAAAAAAGAGGAATAACCTTGGAGGTCAATCATTTCCCCAAAAGTGGATAGTAGACGTCACGTAGTATATGTGTACCAAATTTCAGGTCAATAGTTCAAATGGTTTGCGAGCTACAGGTGATTTAAAATCCTGGACAGACAAACGGACAGCCACGGCAGCATATTATATAAGAAGATATCTGGCATGTGCATAAAATTGTCTTTGATGTTAGCAAAAGATACTAGGCTTGAAATACCACTTAATATACACAATTCATGCAAGCCCATAGGAAAAGAAGAAAAAAGGAGATTTATATAAATTTTTAATCTGGAATGCACACCACACTCTATAATGGATGCGCAAACCATTTAAAAGGTGTCAATTTTACAAGCTGTGGTGAAAGGAAGATACTAACTGCTCTGTTCTTCTACCAAAAAAATTTGTAGACCCACATGAGTGTTGAATCATAGTCATTCATTCAAGAAACGAAAAAAAAAAACAAACAATTAAAAAGCAGTTTAACATGACTATGAGTTACATGCAGTAAGTACTGTACTGCTCACTGAAATTTCAGTTTTCTACAGATGTACCATCACAAAATTATTTTTTGTTGATACTGAATTAGATTCCAGAATATTATGAAATGCAGAAGTAGACCTTGGTTTTTGTGAGTTTTGCATTTAACTATATATAATACACAAGCGTAACTATTTTCTGAACTACAGTGGGGTCAATTTACTTTTTTTATTTATTTGACCATGCCCAAATAAGAAAAGCACATTCTGAACGGTGAATCAGCTCAGCTCTGTTCAATTCAAAGCATTCTTCAATATTCTCAATTCTGTACTTTATGCTAAGCAAATAAAATGAGTCACAATGTCAAAAAGGTGAATTTTACTCATATTTTTAGCAACTTTGACTGGAAATGACAGCCCACACCAAGAGTTTGACATCATCTTCTATCTTTAAGAGCTGATCTGTTCATTTTAATTGGCAAAGTTGTATGATTCAAGAGAGAACAGAATAGTGCTTTTAGCATGAGCCATTGTAAAACTTTTCAAGACCTAAGTGGCACTGTGTGGTAGTGTTTCAGGCAAGTCTTTTGGTTTTCTTCTTTAAAGGCACCATGTTGTTTTTCAAAGTATAAAAATATGACAGACAGAGAAAATTAGACATAGGAAATGTACATGAATGAAGAGGTTAGGTAATATGAGAATAGGTAAAGATGAAGACTGAAACATCATTTAAGCTTTAGTAAAACATTGGGTTGTGTATGATTATAATATTGTTAATTTCCATGTTTGTTTGTTTGTTTTTGGCTAGTGGCAAATTTAATTACAAATTCCTGAGAAATACAGCAGATGAATATCAAAGTGAAAAAATAATAAGCTTTGGGAGTAAGAAGAAAATATTGCATTAGTTTTAGAAGGTCTGAAGGTTATTTAGCCTCCACAATAAGTAAATTGATGCTAATCAAGGGCTACCATGCACCTGGAATTGTAATTAGTTTCGGTGACTTTCATTATTATAATTACCTTTTATTTGTCTAAGAAGACATCACTAGTTAAACAAGTTCAATTTGGTATTCTATACAAGAGCTAAATCTTATTATGCTAGTTCACCACTAGGGCACTCTTGTTTCAAAGTAAACGTATTGCCCTTCTTTGAAGAAATTCCAGGCAACTGATAGTCGTCTTACCTTTTAATGCAGCACATGATAAATTGCTCTAAACATTTCTTGGCAACTCAGCATTGATTCTTTTACTTTTGTTCGGCTTACTGATGTCCTGGAGGACATTAAACAAAGAAGTAACCAATGCAAATGCAACCAGTTAAGGGATACAAATATCAGCTTGGAAAAATCAAACAGATCATTAGGGTTAGAATGTATTGTCATACAAAAAATAACTAATAGGTTTTCTGTTTCACAAACTGCAGCCTTGGGAGAAGGGACACCTAGAAGGCAATTAGTCGATATCTTCATTAAACAAACAATGTGTGTGCACTTAACTCTGCATGTCTGTTCCAATTCTGAATGTAGTTTATAATTTCAGAATCCACTTTACTTGCAGCTATACAGTTTTTTTAAACTCAAATCATTTTATAACAACCCTTTTTTTACCTGTTTAGATTATGACTGTTCTTGTTTAGAACTTATATTTTACATTTATTTATTTTGTATTGATCTCTTGAAAGGATTTTGCTAAAGTAAATCACACCTTCTTAATTATTTGTTTGTAAGTGCTGGAACTGTGTATAAAATTCAATTCAATTTAATTCAGTTTATTTTTGCATAATGCTCTTCACGGAGTACAGACGTACAACACCATGACAAATAAAGTAAAAATGCAAATATAAATTAAAAAAAATATTTAATATATAATTAAAACACATAAATGCACAATTTGTTTAAACGCACAGGAAAACAAAGTTGTATGAAACTGTTTAACATAAATTGAAGCCAACAATATCTGTCTATTAATTTATTGCAGAAAAATGCCCGGTTGACATCATAGAGGAGGAAAAGAAAAAACTCAGCAACATCCCTGGAGAAAATAAACCTCCGGGGGATCCCCAGTTAGTTATAAGAGAGAAAATCAAAGACATAGCTACCCACCTCCTCCTGGACATTCTATAGAAGACCATCCAATCTAATGGCCAAATCTTTCCATCCAATTATTCCTTGGCTCCAAGTGTCTCAAATGACTTTTGCATGTTCAGGAGAACAGCCTGGCAGTAAAACAGTTCCCCCAAGTGCCACATCAAGATACAGAGGAGATAAACAGAATAGAATAGAATAATAATGTTTTTTAATTATTGTATTACTTATATTTTTGTACAAATGACTAACAAACAGAGATGCAGTATGCAAAGTTAATCAGCAGAATGATTTTTATTTATGAGACTGGTAACAGCTCAGTAATAGTCACTAATGGATGTGGTCTTTAATTGTATTTTCTGCAGGTTTCTTTATGTGTGATGTATTCAGGTCCTCAATACAGTGCAGTTTCATGCCTTCACTCCCTTCTACTGTCTAAATGACTTGCTCCAGTTGTTTTTTCTTTTTTTTTGAATGAGCAGACCTTATCTTACCATTACGTATTTGTTCTTGATTCTGTTAAAATTTAAAACCTGCAAACAAACTAGATCAGCTGTCAATCATAGGGATCAGACCACTGGGAGTTAACAAAATTGTTCAATATTTAGGATATTGGACCTATCTATTCACTGTTCAATTGACTATAAAATAGCAATATCAATACTATGCTGGCAGAGCAGCAATATAATTAACAAATATACTCTCTAAATTCAACTGTCAAGTGGAGACTTAAGCTTGTTTCTTCCACAGATGCAAAAACCTTCATCACACTGCTATTCCTATTTTAAATAATTACTTTATTGTCCATTATTGTTAGTTTCATTAGAGATGTGTGCTATATTGCTTGATTATGCATTATTGTTTTAATTTCATTTTAAATAAAAATTTTTAATTTAAAAAAAAAAAAAAAAAATCTTTGTTTGGTACCCAGTGACACCTTCATATAAATAAATGTTGATTGAATATTAAGCATTTAGAATATATTGTGAGCCAAAATTCATATAAAAATCTGCATTTTATGTGTCCTTCCTATATCATAATGCATATTAGCAAATCAGTTGCTAAAAGACTCATAAAATATCACAGCAGTTCAGCAGATTCAAAACAAAAAAGAACAAGAGCAATTTTTCAAACGACAAACATAAAAATTGAATGTTTCAACACAACAGTACCCAGCTGGTTTTGTTTGCTAATAAATAGCACATTCGTTGTCTAGCAATTTTCTTTCAGTTTCCATACTAAATAAAGAAAACCCAGCAGAAGAAAGCTTCATAAAATTTACTGTTTTCTAATAGATTTGCTGCATCAGCAGGAGCTTTGAATAACAGGGCCCAGATTTAATACTACCAAACACTAAATGTTTACGCCTGATATATCAGGATATTTTTGAGCATAGGAAATAAATTCAGGTTGTGTTAATAATTTATATGAGTCAGAAAGAAATATGTTTCTGTAGCCAGATATGACTATTTATAAATAGTCAAAGTTATTTTAAGAGAGTATACTCATGAAATGAACCCAAAGAACATCATCTTCAATATTGCTAATTCTCTTTTATCCTGCCTTAATACTTTTCATGCATCCACAATTGAAAATATTCTCACCTCTCTTATATAAAACCACTGTTATTTTATTTTTACTCTTTAAAACGTTTGGTACCTCATGACCCTATAATTGGATCATGCAAGTCAGAAAATAGATGGACTTGCAGGTTTTCTGTGAGACTTATAACTAGAAAGCATTAGCTTTACTGTCGTCTTTTGTCTTGAGGCTACTGCTTCCTAAATGATTATTCAAGAAAATCTATCAGTAATTGTCATTCTTTAAACTTCAGCCCCATTTAGAAACATAATCATTCATCCTTTGTTAATTTAGAGATAGAGTTAATATAGAGATAGAGATTTTCAATTTGAAGAGAGAACATAAATAGCGTTTTTGTAAATTACATTTGAAGTTTGCTTTCAATTTCACTTATATGGATCTAGAAGATCAAAATAGCTTTATCAATCCAGTGGCTTGTAATATAACACACACTTCATAAAGGTAAAGCACACATTTCACTAATTATAACAATTTAATTCTTCAGTGCAGCAATTAAGTATATGTGAAAGGTTAATCTGAGAAGTAATTTCACTTATATGTGTGGCAAGAGATGCAATAATTAGCGAATCTAAATTATCAGGGCCAATGTGTTACTTAAAGCAAACTTGTAAATGCTGTGAGGCAAGGGAATCAAATCACTGCATTTATCTGCTTTCACACTATACCTTTAATTAATAGACGATTTACATAGAAACCTAACGCATGGAGCTACCACTGTCATACTTAAAATATCAATGAACATACAGCAACTATTTTTCTGAATTCAGAGCATAGATCTATCATTGCAAAAAAAATAGCAATAGTTTTTTATGAGCCATCACTATCACCACATGAAGTTTATTTGTATGTGATATAAGTGAAGCAGCACTTTTTACAATCCTCTTCCCAGTGAAGTGTGAATTGATGTTGATGCTACACTGAAAATCCTCTCACCTCACTCTTGAAATTGTCATGTTAGCAGGACAGAGTGGTGGAGCACTTGCTAGCACTGCAGCAAAGACCTGGGTTCAAATCCCAGGCTGCTCTCACTCTTGCAGGGTGTCAGCATTATGAGCTTGTGGGGGCCATGAAATGGTGAAGGGTATGTTTTACTAGCTACTATTAGGCCCTTTGATGCCTGTATGTTTAAACATGCTGTGTATGAACGTGTTCTTTGGTGTTTTGTGCTTGCTTTTGACTTATATATATATATATATATGTTTATACATTTTCTGTAATATATGTAATTATGTACATTTTATTTAAATCTCGTCACATTCCTTGTGCTCCGTAGGTGGATTGCAGGAAATGGAGCCACCCTGACATCACCATTCCTGAGCCCTCCATTCTTCTTCTTATGGAGCTTTTGCTATATTTTAAGGCATCTCTTATTATTTTGTCAGCTCCACTTGTTTGGTGTCTGCTAGGCTGGAAGCCTGCAGTAAGCCATTTTGAGGGTAGCTGGATTTAGGGTGAGTCTCCTTAGACATTCTGGTTATGTTGGCTCTGCCTTTATGGTTCTTGTTAAGAGGACTTGAATCCATTCTGCTGTTTGGAACTCCTAACCATAATAAAATGGCGCACAAAAATAAAAAAAAGTGTTCTGATTGGGTGAACCTTTTTGTGGAAGATGGTGTTCCTATATGCAGAATAATACTTCAGGATGTAAAAAAAATGAAAAACCTATGGTAATTCTAGAAACATGCAGTGGTCATCCTGTCAACAGACCTCAATTTATTTTAAGCAATGGTGGAATGAAGTAGATGCATTGGCCTTCCAGTCAGCAAATCTCATTAACTTTGGCACAATAACCTAAAAGGAATTATCCAAAACTGTGATTCAATTCATTTGTAAAAAAAAAAAAACAACACGC
Source organism: Polypterus senegalus (assembly GCF_016835505.1). Classification (NCBI taxonomy): domain Eukaryota; kingdom Metazoa; phylum Chordata; class Cladistia; order Polypteriformes; family Polypteridae; genus Polypterus; species Polypterus senegalus. The sequence goes on along the minus strand of NC_053170.1, from coordinate 68,233,990 downwards.
ATTTAAGGTGACATGGTGCAACTTTCCTAGTGCGGATGGAAGACAGCGGCATCACCACGGTTCCAGATGTTCGGTGCTTCTGAACAAAATTACAAACATGAGCTGGCACAATCATGGACTTTAGTATGCCCAAGAAGGGCTAAGTAGCCAGTTACTCGTATGTTCCATTTGCCATTTACAAAGGAACATGGCATTTGGATTTTATTTTCTTTAATCACAGTAAACTGTATTTTAGTCTCTTTTGCTACCATCTGGCCTTAGCTTATTATAGTTCACATTACTGTTTACTTAAATTGTCACCATTAGGAGCTTTATAAATATTATAAAACATGGTCATTGCTATAGCTTGTGTATTGTTTTAAAGGCTTCACACTAGTCTTCCTTTAAATGCTGCATTGTCATTCTTTTTTTCAAGCTTTAACTCAGAATAGTTGTCCCTGAGGCATCTACAGTGCTCAGTAGAATTCAGTTTTCTCATCCTCATGGTGATTCCTACATTGCTTTGACTCTCCCATGTGCTGACTGTGTGAGTTCTGAAAGTCTATAATGACTCATCTTTGTGTATGTAAAAGAAAAGTAATTTAAGGATAAGGATGAGTAATTTAAGTAAGGATGAGTGTCTTTGAAAGGTTAATTTCAGAAATATCCAGTTACTTATGCCTTGCTTAATCTGATCATTTAAATTTGCAATTTTTCTAGTAGCTTTTGTCTTGCAGTAGGATGAGTAGTATAAGGTTGTTGAACAAAGTGGCTAATTTGTTGATCAAATGAGACAACTCAACAACTCATTTTCTTTAGTATTCTTTAGGATAGAAGTTAAAGCTGTTTTGTATGTATCAAGTGGTTTTGGTTCACCATGGTTTAAAAAAAAAAATAAAGAGCTGTTACTACAAACATTATCAGTGTGATTCCAATACATTTTGTTTCAGTTGTAGAGAAATTACTTTTTCTTGGAATAAGGTTGTCTACTTAAATAAATGATTAGATGTTCCTTGTTCGAAAATGATAATACAGCACCTGGGCAGAATTGTGTTTTCTTAAGATGATATCTGAAGACACGGACAGCATGTGTTTAGTGATTGTATTATCCTGTTATCAGGTCACCCATGACATGCACCTAACATGAAAGGCAACTAACCTCTTAGGGACTGAAAGAAATGTCATAACCAGCTATGTGACTGTTACCTGTATTCTCTTCCCTGTCTCACTGTCCAAACTGTACCCCCTGTATTTAATCTTAGGGACCCTTATGGCAGGCTGCTTGCTGACTGTCTTTGCTTTTAAACCTTTACTTCAACCTAGTTTTACCACAAATACAGGGGTTCAAAAGAGTGTCCTTTCATGCACTTAAGGGGCTGCAGTTAGACAAGGAATGGAGAATCTAGCTTCTCACCTAGCTAGTAATAATCAGAGATAGTGACTTTGAGTTTTCGCTTAAAAATTAAATGTTTTTGCATCAAAACAACTATAAGCAAAAATAAGCTGCCAGCAAACATACCACCTCCATGTCAAAATAGAAAATCCTCCTGAAGCTAAGCCTGTATGGGCCCCGCCAGTACTTGGATGGGAAACCAACTAGGAAAAGCTTGGTTTGCCAGTGGAAAAAGTATTGGTGAGACTATCGGGTGGTGCTTAACCTATGGGCTGAGTGTAGATGCCAATGCCCTAGGGCTGTGACGGGAACACTGTGCTGTAAAAATGGTGTCATCCTTTGGATGAGACATAACACTGAGGTCCTGGCTATCTGTGATAATAAAAGATCCCTTTCATTGCCCCTGAAGATTGTAGTTTTCCTGAAAAACGTGAAGAAACTTGTATTTCCTTATTACCTCACCAATTGCGCTGGTGAGAAGCACTTTTGTTTTGCAAATCTGTCAATTAGCGGCACACAGCTTGCACTCACCCCGTTCCCATTCAGTCAACTGAAGCCATTACCAGCCAGAACTCTGACTTTCAGCACAAGTCTGTGTGGAAGATTTTATCTAGCAATGAGTTGTAAGGAGTTATATAGGTACTGAAATACTGTGATTTAAAATAAACACATTTCCTGTGTGTTGCATGTCTACAACGGTCTCTGTAAATCTAGGATGACAAAAGATACGTAAAGCTACAAATGCTGAATACAGCTAAAACAAAATTGTTTTTAATGTTATAGTAATAACAACATAATGTTGATGTGAAGTGTAGAATGTGTAAAGACTGAAGCACAAATATCAAATACACACTTTCACAAAAGGTATAACAAAACAAATGTGCTTTTATTCAAAAGTGAGTAAAAAAAAATCATTCAAGTGACATGTTGATGTGAATGTATTCCTCCCAATCACGCCCTTCCAGGTCTCACTGTCATTGCCCACGTGGGCATTGAAGTCTCCCAGCAAAACGAGGGAATCCCCAGAAGGTATGCCCTCTAGCACCCCCTCCAGAGACTCCAAAAAGGGTGTATACTCCAAACTGCTGTTCGGCGCATACGCACAAACAACAGTCAGGACCCTTTCCCCCACCCGAAGGAGGAGGGAGGCCACCCTCTCGTCCACCGGGGTAAACCCCAACGCACAGGCTCCAAGTCGGGGGGCAATAAGTATGCCCACACCTGCTCGGCGCCTCTCACCGGGGGCAACTCCAGAGTGGTAGAGAGTCCAGACCCTCTCAAGGAGATTGTTTCCAGAGTCCAAGCTGTGCGTTGAGGTGAGTCCGACTATATCTAGCTGGAACCTCTCAACCTCGCGCACTAGCTCAGGCTCCTTCCCCTTCAGAGAGGTGACATTCCACGTCCCAAGAGCCAGTTTCTGTATCCGGGGATCAGACCGCCAAGGTCCCCGCCTCCGGCCACCACCCAACTCACACTGCACCCGACCTCCTTGGCTCCTCCCATAGGTGGTGAGCCCATGGGAAGGAGGACCCACGTTACCTCTTCGGGCTGTGCCCGGCCGAGCCCCATGGGTGCAGGCCCGGCCATCAGACGCTCGCCATCGAGCCCCACCAACAGGCCTGGCTCCAGAGGGGGGCCCAGGTGACTCGCGTCCAGGCAAGGGAAAATGTCGTCCACAGTTTTTAATTCTTCATTGGAGGCGTTGAACCGTTCTTTGTCTCATCCCTCACCTAGGACCAGTTTGCCTTGGGTGGCCCTACCAGGGGCATAAAACACCGGACAACATAGCTCCTAGGATCATTGGGACATGTAAACCCCTCCACCATGATAAGGTGACGGCTCAAGGAGGGGATGATGATCGACTTTGTGGTTGTGTCGTCGGACTTGCGGCCATATGTCTTGGACACTCGGGGGAAGAGAGGGGCGGAGCTGTCAACTGATCACCACCTGGTGGTGAGTTGGCTTCGATGGTGGGGGAAGATGCCAGTCAGACCTGGTAGGCCCAAACGTGTTGTGAGGGTCTGCTGGGAATGGCTGGCAGAGTCCCCTGTCACAAGTAGTTTCAACTCCCACCTTCGGCAGAACTTCGACCATGTCCCGAGGGAGGTGGGGGACATTGAGACCGAATGGGCCATGTTCCGTGCCTCTATTGTTGAGGCGGCTGACCGGAGCTGTGGCCATAAGGTGGTCGGTGCCTGTCGCGGCGGCAATCCCCAAACCCATTGGTGGACACCGGCGGTGAGGGATGCCGTCAAGCTGAAGAAGGAGTCCTATAGGACCTTGTCCTGTGGGTCTCTGGAGGCAGCCGATAGGTACTGGCAGGCCAAGCGGAATGTGGCTTCGGTTGTTGCTGAGGCAAAAACTCGGGCATGGGAGGAGTTTGGAGAGGCCATGGAGAACGACTTTCGGACGGCTTCGAGGAGATTCTGGTCCACCGTCCGGCGTCTCAGGAAGGGGAAGCAGTGCAGTGTCAACACCTTATATGTTGGGGATGGTGCGCTGCTGACCTCGACTCGGGACGTTGTGGGTCGGTGGGGGGAGTACTTTGAAGACCTCCTCAATCCCACTAACATGCATTCCAATGAGGAAGCAGAGCCTGGGGACTCTGAGGTGGGCTCTCCCATCTCTGGGACTGAAGTCACAGAGGTGGTCAAAAAACTCCTTGGTGGCAGGGCCCCGGGGGTGGATGAGATACGCCCGGAGTTCCTTAAGGCTCTGGATGTTGTAGGACTGTCTTGGTTGACGCGTCTCTGCAACATCGCATGGACATCGGGGACAGTGCCTCTGGATTGGCAGACCGGGGTGGTGATCCCCCTCTTTAAAAAGGGGGACCGGAGGGTGTATTCCAACTATAGAGGAATCGCACTCCTCAGCCTCCCTGGAAAAGTCTATTCGGGGGTTCTGGAGTGGAGGGTCCGTCGGATAGTCGAACCTCGGATTCAGGAGGAACAGTGTGGTTTTCGTCCTGGTCGTGGAATAGTGGACAAGTTCTACACCCTTAGCAGGATCCTGGAGGGTGCATGGGAGTTTGCCCAATCAGTCTACATGTGCTTTGTGGACTTGGAAAAGGCGTTTGACCATGTCCCTTGGGGAATCCTGTGGGAAGTATGGGGTAAGGTCAGATTTTGCTAGTGCCCTCAATAAAAACCTAAGATCCAGGCCTTTAGTGACCTCTTGGGCACAGCCATTAGCAGTGTGTCCGTCAGCGCAGAGAGTGTCGACCTTGTCAAGAGGTTTACTTACCTTGGCAGTGACATTAATGTCTCTGGTGACTTTCTATAAAGTCAGTACACACATTAGGAGAGCATGGCATCATGAGGTCAGTGGAAAGGGGTAGCGCTCCTGATATCTTTGCAAAAGGATGAATGTCCAAGTCTTTGGAGTCCTGTTGCTTCATGTTTTGGTATGTGGTTGCGAGACATGAACGCTATCCAGTGACCTGAGATGAAGAATGGATTCTTTTGGTACTGTGTCTCTTTGGAGAATTTTTTGGTATCGCTGGTGTGACTTTGTTTCGAATGAACTGTTGCTCATGGAGTCCCGAATTAGGCACATTATCCGCACTGTGAGGGAGTGTCAGTTACGGCACTATGGCCATGTGGCACAATTCCACGAGGGTGATCTGGCTAACAGGATCCTCACTGCTGAGGACCTGAGCAGCTGGACCAGGCCAAGGGTATGTCCACATAACATCTGGCTGCAGCAGATATATGGTAATTTCCAGAGGGTGGGAATGGACCGCGTATATGTCAATGAAAGTATGTGAATGATTTTGTTTGTTAGTTAAAGTATATTTTTTTGTTCATTGGAATATTTCAATGCAATAGATGGCTTTTTTTTTGTTTGTTTTTTTCTTTATGTGACCGTGTGTTTTGAGAAAAGAATGTCTGGTCCAATGTGACAAAAGGAATTTCAGTTAAGATGCCACTGACAATGTAGTATATATTGCCTTGAGTTTAGGGGGATTGTTACATTCTTATATACAATTTGAATCACTCATAAAGTTAATTTGGAACAGTCAAAAATCTGAAATGTAAAGCAAAATCAGTATAGATTTACTTTTACTTTTAATGTGAACAAACCCCTTAAAAACCTGAGCTTGCTTGAATAAAAGCTTTATGTTTTTTTTTTTATGTTCAACAAAGGGATTTTAAAAAATGTAAAATGCGGGAAAACACAAAATTTTGGAATGTTAAATTGTAGCTCTTCTGTATTATCTGTTGTGAATAAAATTTAATTAACACTTTATTCAAACATTTCTGTTTCTAGATTGCTCTGATTCTCTTTTTCTCTGCTGAAGAGCTAAGCACATATGTGGCACTGTTCCCAGGTGCAAGTAATAGATTTTATAAATAACAAAATAATATTTGCGAAGTAACACAATTTAAAATAGTTGCGGTATGGAAATAAGCTTCCATTGTACAGAAGCTAAAAAAATAACCTTTTAATAAGAACAATGATAAGATTTCAAACCAGTAATCCTGTAGATGTTTTCTCAAGAAACAATATGCCATCTGGTAGTTGTTTGTGGAACTGCAAGAATGCTCAAAAAACACTGGGTGGGTGGGTTATACAGCAATGCGGCACCTCACACCAAGAAGTAATTGAATTGCTCTGTATGAGCCCAAACATATTCTAGATATAAGTGACAAAGAAGCTGAATTAAAGTATAGATAAGAAGAATTTGGAGGATGGAATGAACACAGTCCATTCTTCCAGTCTATTTTTATACATGGAGGGAAAAAAAGAGTTTTGTAGTAATGCTGGAAAGAAATTAACTTTAAGTCTATTAATCATTTCAAGATGGGGTATTCTTATTTGAGAGACTTCGGATTTAAAGATCTGACTGCTGTCATTAGCTGGAGCTAGCACGATTTCATAACATACTTACTAAAGAGCAATATCTTTTTAAGCCTCATGTTTATCAGGGATTATATTTCTGCAGGAGTGTAAGTGTAATCTTAGAACATTCCAACATGCTACCATTTACAAGAAATGACATTTGCAATAAATGTTAAAAACCGTAGCATTAAATTTGAACTTTCAGTAGTATGTACTTGTCATCCAGAGACCACACACACAGCATATTGATAATAAAGCTATGTACACAGAACAGATTTATTAGTGGTGGAATATACAGAAGAATCAAGCTTATCTACTCAAAACAGTAATTAGACTTCACTGCGGGGTGGAGGGATGTGATAGCAGGTTGCTTACTGTTTGCTGCTTATCAACACATTTAAAGGAAAAAGGCACTGACGGAAAGGTGAGAAGCGTTTTAAGGTGGGATGGATCTATGAGTTTTTTCGTAGGCTCTGGTAATTCTAGTGTTAATGTCTTACTGTTTTTGAAAAACATTATAGAGTGGGGTGTGCATTTTATTGTAGTATAGATATATTGAATTTGTAATAAAAAATTTTTCTTTACCTTCAATGAGGTGTCTTATTATTGTCACACTAACGGGCTTCTGAAAGAAGGATTTCTGCATTTGAAGGTCTGTCAAAAAGTACAAAAAATACTGTTTATATCCATATATAGGAGCATGCGCTGATAACATATACAGAATGACATTTTTTTGACCAGTGAAAATATTGATTCGCTTTTTCTGTGACATTTTGCATCATAAAATAAATTAATGAATTAATAAATCACATTCATTTTAAAGGCTGTGGTGGGCTGACGCCCTGCCCAGGGTTTGTTTCCTGCCATGTACCTTGTATTGGCTGGGATTGGCTTCAGCAGACCCCCCGTGACCCTGTAGATGGGTTATAGCGGGTTGGATAATGGATGGATAGACTCTGCTACTGTTGTTATGAGTCTTTATAAAGGAGATACTGTACACTTGTGTGAATAACTAATTTGACTGGTAACAAGTTCATTGGTTAAGAAAGGAGAGTTGACAAATGTGTACTATTACCATTCAAATCTGATTGACAAAGAGACTTCAGAACACAAGGAGGAATTGGAGTAAGACAGCCTGACATTTCACTTTGCCATTAACCTATCCTGATATTAATTACTGATTTCTCATTATTTATTTACAGTAAAGTTTCCCTGACATGTTTAACCATAAAGTTACTGTAGTTTAAATTCTACAAACATTTCACAGCCATTTAAATATGATATGATATTATGACGAATCAGTCTGTGTTTTCTCTTTCTAGACCCAATTCACAAATAGAAAAAAACACACTTTCACACATGTAGCAGTTTAACAAGTGCATGGTCAGCTACGGCTTTGCACAAGTTTTATATCTTATGGTGACAAAAACTTTATTAGAGTTTCATTGTGTGATATGATGAGATATATTATCATTAATATGAATGTGACTGCATGGAAAGAATACTGGAAAATTACAGAAGAAAGCTCTTTCAGGGCTTAGAACTACCCCAAAACTTAACTGAAATTATAACCAGTAACACTTTTAACAATAGAAATTTTATCAGAAAAAAAGAAGAAACTTTGAAATAAAAATATACATAATATATTAATTTCGCAGTTTATGTATCACAACTTTACAAAGACTAGAGCAATTCAATATTCTTACGTAACTGAAATCTTGGTGAATTTATTAATTGGAGAGTTTCTAGAAATCCTAAACATGCAGTAGCCGATGGTCTTAGAATTCAAAGGGTGAGAGCAAGTTCATTGTGAGGAAACAATTGATTCTAGCAGATTGGAAAAGAACTTTAGACACTCCGGTGAAAAGAAAGGATAATCCACTAGAGTGTAAGGCTTATCGAGAGATCACATATCAGGAGGAGGCGATAAGGTGGTTGAGAATGTGTCAGAGGAAAAATACAGGGGTTAAGGTGAAAGATTATTTTGTTTTTATTGCCAGTGAAAGAATAAACATGAGTTTTGAAAGGCAAACGTAGCAAAGCATCTGCTTTAGAATTTGTAGAAATGGTATTACTTGGTGAGGCAAAAAATGGTGATTTGGACATTGAAAAATTAGACTTTTGTGAATGTCTATTGTCCTAAATGCTGTAATTATTATAAAGAAGCACGAACAGTAGCCTAGAGGATAGTTGGAGATAATAAAATTTTTATTCAGCAGGCGTGTGTCAAGAAACACTACTGGGGCTTCCAGATACCAACAGCAATACTCCTGCATATCACACTGTGACTGTGACTGCCAAGTCAGGAGTTTTCTGTCTTTTTAATTTTCTTCCCTTTCAGTCATTCAGGTGTGTGTTCAGAACATAGTATGTGTGTATATATTTACTTATCTTTTTTATGTATTTACTTATTTAACAAGCTTTTGTAAAAAGCCAAATTTTACACTGGGGACATCTATCTATCTATCTATCTAAACTATGGTTTCTTTTGATCTTTATAACACTTACAAAACATCAGTCAATAGGTTATTCATTTCTGTTCAGCGTATTATGAAGACCCGTTTGAAGGCCTTGTAACACAATAGTAAACGAGTAATGCATTTTTTCAGTACCTAAACTGAAGTGTTACCAACAAAACATTATAACCATAATATTACACAGAAGAAAAAGATCAGCCTGAAACAGTGGCTAATAAAACCTATTTGATATTTAATTTAATAAATACCTAAACCTTTTTCTTGTATACAATGCACTGGTATAATACAGAAACATTACATTCAATGCATATGACAATACATAAAGTTAAAGGCTACCAACCAAAAACCTATAATATTATATATATTGTGGAAAGCGTACCCCCAGACACAGATAGACCGACACCAAAACACACTTTGTGACGATGCGGGTTCGACTCCATCCCCCTATAGCTGTTCAGGAGCCCTTGAACCCCAACACCGTCGATAATGTCACCGAGATGAGCTGACACATAGGGACAAATCTCTCAAGGCCAGGGGATATTCCATAAAGTGCTTTATTCAAAAACAAAAACAAAAAGTGCAAAAGTGCAGAGTCAAAGTTCAATAAATAAATTCATAAAAATCAAGTGTCCAGTGGGGTTAAAACCATCGGCAATAAATAAATCCTTTAAAATGAGGTAAAAAAAAATGTAGAAGTTAAAAACGCAGTCTCTCACACCCTTCTTGTTCTCTGGCCAACCTCCATCACTCTCTCCCCGGCTCACCATTACTTGCAGCCGCGGAGATCCAACAGTCACGAGCACTTTCCGTCAACCTCCGTCTTGGCCTCCAAACGGACGTCACTGCCAGACCGACGAGGCTGGCTCTCCTCCCGTGATCTTTCGCGCACCCGTAGTCGCTCCTCAGATCCAGCGGGATGACACCTCTCCTGCTCACCCCACTCGCTAGTTGTCAGTGGGGCGAACTAGCCCCCTAGAGCACCTCCATCTAACGCTCCTTCGTGGGGCACCCGCTCGTTCTGTCTCTCTCTCAAGGTGGCCAGATCATCCAGCCTAGACTGCCATTGCCGTACTTTAACCTCCTTCTCACATCGTTCTACCTCCTTCCATTTCTTTCCCCGATTTATCTCCTTTTTTTTTTTCCATGATTCCTGATTTTTCCCTCTCTCCCTGCCTCCGTGGGCACAGCGTCTTAATTACACACCGCAGGAAGCCAATGAGGCAAACAAGAGTGACCGCACCCTCACGTGCAGGTGCGACTCGCTCCAATCCCCCCATTAACTCCCTGCGGTTGTGCAATCGCGCCCACGGAGAACGACACGGCTATACAGATTTAAAAACCTGACTTTTTTCAGAAGCCGTGGACCCGCTATACCACACACTTCTTGGTGTTAAATATTCAAGCACCAACTCTTCTTCTTTCTCTTTCTCTTTCTCTGACCTCCTGTCCTCCTCACAAGCTTCGTCTCCTTCCTCCCAACTCTGGCTCGCTTACTGGAGGGAGGCTTCCCCTTTTATTATGACTCGGATGAGCCCCTGGTGCTCCACTTGACGTCACTTCCTGGTGTGGCGTAAGTGTCAGGAAAGCACCTGGAAGCACTCCAGGTGTCCTCGGAATTACTTCTGGCAGCACTTCCTGGTGTGGCGGAAGTGCTGCCATCCAGGGTTCTCTAACTGTCCGGGTGCCCCCTGGCGGTGGCCACATCCTCTCATAAAGAGTGTCCCAGCTCCGACCTTGTGGCCCCCAAATAGCCCCGGGTGGCTGCCCTCTCGTGGCCGAGGAGTAACATTGTCCAAGTCGGGGACTATCCAGTGTCATCAGTGACACTTTATCACTATATGTTATAATTTAAAATAACAGGAAATAAGCAAAGCAAAAGAATAAAAGGCAGCACAGATGTCTGGAGAAAAGAATAAATTAATTATTCTAACAAAGTACATAGCTATTACAGATAGCAGTTTAACTCACACATATTGCAAATTATGCCAAATGTGATAAGAAACACAGCTAATAAATGCAGATGTATGTGCAATCATTAAAGTCATTTTAACTGTCTCGGTGTTTATTTCATCCTATTAGAACAGAATCTACTTCTTTTTAATATTATACCTAAAATTGTGTATAAGGGTATTTTTCATTCAAGTAGACAGTTCAGAGACACACTGTGATGTACTGGTGGACTTTAAATGCTAAATTATTTGACTTTCATTTAAGGTACTTTGCTACTAGGAAACACAACAATACAATGTATGCTTATGCTTGCTTTCTTGCTGTTTTGAGCCCAGGCTTTTGTGCCAAACTAAACCTTAATCACCAAAAGCTGTCAAAGTCAATTAGTCTCCATTTTATGTAGAATATTTCACAATGGTGATTTACGAAATAAATAGGAATACAGCAAAGCAACACAATATGAGAAAGATTACTGTCATCATAATGGATTAAATGTACAAGATAAATACAGCATCAAATAATACTATAATATTGACTTGCTGAATAGAGACTACACATGCCTCAGAGTAGGATATGAATGCAGAACAAAGCAATGATTATACACAGGGGCAGAGAGAACAGTTTCTCAACATTATCACAGAAGGTTCTGTTAAAGTCTGAAGAGAAAAAAGTGCCAATCCATGACATGTTCTGGAATTTTCTAAGCCCAGTTTATCACTGAACAAATTGAAGAGATGTTTATTTCTGTGTATTAGTCAGAAGGATTGTGAATCATGCCTGAAGAGGAAATCTGTGCATTTACATTATGTAAAAGAATAACCAATACACCTTGTAATTTATTCTGTATGGAATTTATATCAGGACATCTGGTGTCTGTGATACAGTTTTAGTAAACTATATGATAAGAGACTATGGGGGGAGACTTTGTGAACCAAACAATCTCAAGCCATTTTCAAACAGCAAATATGTAAGGAGCTTGACTCAGTGATATGGAGCCACAGAATGCCAAGTGCCTAATGGGTGCATTTTCATCTTGACCCTGATTTAAGAAATGTGAGCTTCAGGCTGCTCAGACTCCATAATGTAGTAGTAGGAGTGCATTTTGTGTATTGTGTGCAGTTCTAGTCACAACAATACAAAAAAAAAAATTACAGCAGTAGTAGAAGTTATGTGGAGAAGAGCAACCATGTGGATCCCAGGACTAAAGAGTTCCATGCCCATGTCCTACTCTGACAGGCAATAGGGATTAAGTATTAAATAGAGGAGGCTAAGGAGTTTAAACCTTAAGTAGATAATGCATGGACAAAATTTGTTTCAAAGGCGGAAATGCATTATAAATGAAAAGTGGGAAGCATATGATCACACAAATGTGAGGCTGTGTTCATTGTCATCTTTTCTCTGTATCAATCCTTACATCTTTCTATTTCTGGGTCACTGAACTATAGGGCTACTGAAACCTCTAGATAAAATCCTCGAAAAGATTTTCTGCCAATCAATCTAGCAGTCTATCCCTCAACCCATTCCTTTACCTCGAGGTTGAAGGGACCACAGCGTATACCCTCAAAGTTGGGATAATTACTCAAAGAAAGTAATCTGATGTGGTTTACTTATTACTTCTTTCAAGCTGTAACAGGATTATTTTATTCATTGCTTCTGAAAAATGTAATCACATTGCTAATTACTTTACTTTTATTTTCTTTAAATCCATACAAATGTATACGAGTCAGAAATTACTGTACAAAACTGACATCCACATTTATTTAATTTATTACTCTGTCAACAGTACAAATAGTCTTATATACGTCTTAATATTTAAATATAAAATAAACAACCACCCAGACACTCACAAACATGGAGTCTGTAAAATTATTGACCTGGTGGGGTTAGTGAACTTTTAATCTCACGCCTTTATTTGTAGTGAAGTGTTAAAGTAATTAGTTAAGTTAGGCAATTTCTATTTAATTGGGACATGGTGGGGGTGTTGGGACTATGGGGGACATTTGGGAACAGATAAATCACTGGACATTTAACGTTGAAGTTTTATTAGCCCATGATAGATGGGGTGGATAACAGTTTTTTGCATCTCCTACCTGGAATGTCAGCCGTGTCAGCAATGCTAATCCCACTGCCATTAAGTGGCAGTCTGCTCAAGAGGATCACAATGGATACAGTGGATCATGACAAAAAATCAGCCCCAGACCTCCTGGAAATTGCAGATTATATTACCTGATCTCCCCAAAGTATTACCACATGATGTCACGATTGCAACATCATTTGCTGAAAAATTAATAGGAGAGTTTGCATGTGTGGGTATCTATTTGTGTTCAAAATCATTAAACAGGCTGACAAATTGATAGAAATAAAATATTTGCAAACATCTTTATAGCACCATCAGTAAAGTAAGTAAACTTATGTAAATGTAAAGTTCTAGTATACCATCTAAGAGTTGAAACTGTGTCACTACACATAAACACTTATGACTTTATATTTCATTTGGACACTTCATTAGGGTAATGCATGAGCTATTTTTATGTTCCATTCTAAACAGAGCTTCTAAGATGGAATGAAAGATAATAATAACAAGGACGAAGCCAACAAATTTGAACAAGAGCAGTGAAATCTGAGATAGGATGAAAGATGTATTGCAAATAAAGCACATACATTTAGAAAACTAAAAGTATGATCTTGCAAAGCTGTTAAAGTCTATATATGACACACTGTGACACACACCTAATATATTTTGTTTAGAGATTGAATTAACCAACTCTTCATGGCAGCAGGCTCAATATCTTAAGAAGAAGTATGCACAACTGGTATGTGATGGCAGATTTATGAACACTCATTTACAGAATTATTAATAAACATTCTCCCGCATTAAGGTTTTGTGAACAGGAACTTAATGTCTGAGAGAGAGAGATGGATTTTGGAACACCAGAAATCAATTTAATATAGAATCAATGAAGACAAAATGTCAGAATCAAAACTATTCTATTCACAAGATATGTAATCTTGTTTGTGTTTAAAGTGCATGTGGATCATGCATGCTGTTAATACTATAAAATTAACATTCACCATGAAACCTGAACGTGCCAAAGCGTTTCGTGATGTTCTTTGCATAGATGTGTGCTTTTGTATGTAATCTTTTTCCATTATTTTTTTGCGCAGTCAATTTCCTCTGTTATTACATATGATAGCCAAACCTTTTTGGAGCAAGTATTTAGGATTCAACTCTTAGATTGTTAATTATTGAGAAGCCATCATCAGTTAACAGCCAGCACAACTTGACGTGACTAAAGTGGAGAAAAAACAGATAAAGGGAGCTAGGAAATGTGGACAATGCTGGGCAATCCATGTGAGGAGAACAAAATGACCTCCTATGCTCAGCATTTTTTCTGGTTAATGTTTAGGTGGTGAATAAAAAATTGAATACTATTATAAAGTAGCAAGACTGATCTAATGAAGAGATGTCAGATGCTGTTGTGTTTTTTTTCTCTTTCTCTTAACATGGATATGAGTAGCCTGTCTGGTACAGTTCTTTTATCATATTATGCATTTAATAGATTTTACAAATGCAGCTGAAAAATTTAATCTTGGGACAAGACAAGGCTTTTTTTCCTGTGACGAGACGTGATCTTTTGAAGAGAGACAGAGGTAGACACTTTCACGTCCTGCGAGACGGTCAAGTCATGTCATACTTACAACCTTTGGAAGCAAGTCCCATAAGACATGTGACTTTTAGAAGTCATACCCTACTTACAACCATTTTTAAACAAGACCATGGTCATCTAACCTCTCAGTTGTTCAAATGCTTTTTGCAGACACACTTCCTTTGCTCTCTTTGTGCCAAGAGATTTAACCATGCCCGGGGCCGGAAAAAGACAAAGTAGAACTTCGTAAAGAATTCAAAAACGTTAGACATGCAGAGCAGGTTAGAGATAATAGAAGTAGGAAAATTCGAAAGTCTCAAAAATATGATAGTAAAAATCTCATTACCGCAAACAAACGGAAAATATTACTCAGTGACTCAACAACGAAAACAGATCGAATTGTGTTTGAGGATGTCTGGGGGAGAAGAGAGACAAGGCTGTGAGACAAAAAGACAGCTGCTTTACAGGCTTTTAAGCGTTTGAAGTGCCGCACAAGATGCAGATCATGCAGCACAGCAGCAGCAGCATTTCAGCAGCTGATTGAGCAAAGAGGAAGTAAAAAAAACTATTTTTTTGCCATTGTATTACCATTTAAGAGGGGTTTTGGAGGAGCAACCGGGTCTGCTTGGGGTTCGTTCAGCCCCCCTTTCTTCAACAGTGCGTAGCACTGGTGGGGGTGAGGTGGATGGGGGTTGGCGAGTGAAGCGAGCAGGGGGCGAAGCCCCCAAGTTATAGCATAAAAAGATTATTCCACACTCAGGATAACAATCTTGACAAAGTCATAAAGGCAGAGTCTCTAGGCTGAGACAGAAAAAAATGGAGACCTTTGAAGACCAGATACTAACTAGAAGTAGACTGTTTCCAGCCCAAATTTGCTAATTCTCTGCTGGAGTTATTTGAGACTCAGCCATACTGTACCTCTGCAGATTCACTTTAGAAAGAGGATTTAAACCTTGTAAATGAATATCACCAGTCTTTCAGTAGGGAACAGCAAGCCACATCCAAGTGGCAAGAGAAACCGCATGCAAAGCAAAGAATTCATTTTGCCTTTGACTGATCACCAGCTGCTCATCAGACATAATTTTTATACTAGCAAAGAGGACAATCATGTGGGACACTGAAAGTGCAGCACGAGGTGTGAAAAGAGAGCAGGGGGAAAAGCATCTGGACAAAGAAAGAGAAAGATGGCTGACTGTTCTTCCACTTGTGTCAGAGAAAGCTGAACATGGATCCTGTAGCAATCAGGACAAAGCATGAAATCCACCACTTGGGCAGGAGTTAAACCATAAGTACAGTGGTTTAAGATGTTAATTTCAAGAGCTATTTTGTTTGTTATTTTGTAGTTAGACTAAAGCCACTGAATGTTTTCACACATATTGTGGTTATTGGTGTTGCTTAAACAGAAAATATTTTTTGTGAAGGATCAATCTTTCTAAATTCAACAGGTAAACTGACTTAATTTTGCAATTATTCTGAGCAGCCATGCAGCAGCTTTAGTGTGTGACACACACATGTTCACAGAGAAGGTGTGAGGAAGAGTGCAAGCAAGCTATGAAAGAAATCCAAAGCAGTAAGACACTAAGAAACTTACAAATATAGATGCTTCCTTCTATGTACAGCTCAAGGATGACACTTTAGTTTCACAAATTTGAATTTTGCACACATATTCCCTATTGCCTAAAGCTGCACAACATACAGAAATGAATGCAGTGAATATGTCGATAATAATTCACACATACCTAAAACTCCAATTTGGAAAAGCCATGTAAAGAATACAGATTTTAAGGCCAATAGAGATGTGTGTTTTTATATAACCATTGTGGTCAAGTGAAAGGGACTACAAAACCCATGAATAAATGTTGGGGCATCAACCTGGTTATCCCCATGTAATCCAACAAATGGAAATAATGAAAAAATGTTCACTAAGGGTGTAAAGACCACAGTATAAAAAAGAATTTTCTGCTTTAATATGTTTTTTAATTCAAAGAGGAGTTACTGAAGAATACAAGTATACTGTACATATAACAATAATTTAAGTATACAAGTTACATGTATAAATAGAAGCATATAAATTTAAAAATTATTTATCGTTTTTCTCACTTGTATCCAGGGACGGCAGGGGATGTTATAAATAAACAGCATCATTTTGATAATTGCAGCAAGCATGTTTAAGTTATTTCCTAAAAAAAATAGTCCATCGCCTTGTCCAAACCAGTGAAAGTGGATATTAAATTGTGTATATTTTCACTAATTGAAAAATTTAGTTCATTAACTGAACAGATCCATCAAAGTTCTGGCTTCCTGGATGGATCATAAAATTGAGATTTCTCCCAATGATTTCCCTCAAGCTGTAGATACCTCATCTGGGTCAGTCCTGGATGGTCAACCTAAAATTAAGAGCATGCATAAAAATCATCCAAATGCACCCTACATTATACACAGGATGAGTATAGACCAAGGAAAGCACCATGTGGAGCTGAAATGTGGCAGGGAATTAATGTAACCCAAATGGCATAACCACAAAGAGTCTTGGCCACATTTCAACTTTAACTATCTCGTTGCAGCAAGATGAAGGTAAGCTTCATTTTCCAATCACCATATAAACAGAGTGTACTGTACACCTGAAAGACATACTGCGATGACTCCTCAGTGTGAGGAAGGAGACACAACGCCATTTACTAAGACTTGCTTGATTGTGTGAGCCACTAGGGGGCGTACTGCCACCCTAACCCCCGGGCACAGACAGGCAGGAGACAGGTTCACTCACCACCTGTGTTTATTTACAGTTTGTGCACACATTACCAACACCGCAATACACCAATACACTGGCCATTCCCTTCCTTGCTGCCAGTCCATCCTCCTCCACTCTTCCTCAGGCTTTGTCCTCTCCTCCTGACTCTGGCCAACTTATGGAGTAAGGTGGCTCCTTTTTATAGGGCACTTGGATGGAGTCCAGATGCCTAATGAGCTTCTTCTGGCCGTACTTCCGTGTGTGGTGGAAGTATGACCAAATAAGGCCCTGGAATAGTCCATGCGCCCCCTGGCGGTGGCCATGGGTTCCAACAGGGTTGAGCTCCCATGCTCATAACCCGTGGTCCCACTGGAAACCAAGGGGGCTGCCCTCTGTTGGCCCAGGGGAAAAACTGTCCCACAAATATTCACACCCCCTGTCCTTCCACACTCTGGACGTCCTAAAGATTCTGGCCACCCGCCACAATTGATTGGTGTGTAATAATCTATGGGTTAAGTTCGGATCAATAAAATTGTAGAAACTATGGTATGACACACAAATCTCTCTCTGAAATTGGGTCACTTCCTTAAATCTTTATTGAATTGTATGGAAGATGTAAAGTCCTGGATGTTGTTAAATTTTCCTCATTTTTAAAGTAAAGAAACCCGAGAATGTGATGTTTGAGCTCTCTGACCTCCATTCTGCCTACTATTGTAAACTAGCACAACGCAATGTTCTAGGAACCTAGGTGTTATATTTGATAGTACCCTCAAGCTGGATGGTCATATAAATACTGTTGTTAAGGCTTTTTTTTTTCCAATGTCGAGTCTTAGCTGAGATCTTTAAAATTCCACTCTTGGACTACTGCAACTCATTATACAATGCAATTAGCCAGCAATCCTTTTCTTGACTACAACTGGTTGAAAACGGCTAGACTTTTGACATATACACATGCATGACCATATGTCTCCTGTTTTAGCTTCCCTTCATTGGTTTCCGGTACATTACAGGGTCTATTTTAAAGAGCTACAGTTTGGTTTTTTAGTGCCTTTAGCTCCTTTCTATCTTTCTGACTTTTTTACACCTCTATATTCCATCTCACTAACTTAAGTCCTCTGATCAGACACTCTTAGTAGTGGCAAAGGCTAAACTAAAGGTTAAAGGTGAAAGTGCTATTGCAACAGTCAAGCCACTCTTAAGCTGTGGAACAATCTACCTGCTCATGGCAGGCCTGCAACAACTGTGGCCATTTTTAAATCCAGGTTGAAAACACATCTTTTTTCTTTGGGTTTTAATTAGACTTGGTTCTTCTGATATTTTTGCTGTATTTATGCTTTTTTTTTGTTTGTTTAACTTTATGCTGCCTTAGAATGTATTTCTTCTTCCCTATTTATTCTAATGTGCAAAACATGGTTGTTTTAAATGTGCTTTATAAATTAATTAAACTAAATTAAACAGTTCTTACACCATTTGCTTATAATGTAAAATAGCTCTAAACTTTTTAACTGGTTTACTAACTTGAAATATTTTATGCTTTCCTTCTATTTTTCTTATTGTTCTTTTTGGACGAGGATAGAGGCTTTGAATTTGAATATAACAATCTGTATTGCAACAAAATGTATTTCTGTGCCTGGATGTAATAAGAAGAAATTTGCATGAATAATTGAACTCATTGTGCTATTTTTGTAAAATCTTTTTAAGAAAAATATGTACATTAAAAAGATTTAGATTTAGCATTTTCTCTGCAAAAGGTCTCAGTGTTCCCATGGGTGTAAAATAGGCAAAACAATATATTCTTGATAATGTTCATGTTATATTAGATTTGCCTCTGCACTGTGTAAAATAAAAGCATTTTCATTCCAATAAAATGGACACTGCTGTGTTACTACTGAAGATGCAAACGCCTGTTCGAAAACCATTTTCAGCCTCCTGAGACCAAAAGCTACAGTACTCTTCAGAAAAATCTTATAAATGACAATTTGAAAAAAGTTTTTCTCAGTGTCAAGAGGATATGAAACATTTACTGAAGAAATTTCTGAGAATTACCTTAAAGTTGCTCACCACCAACTGTCAAGTAAATATTATAGTAAACAACTATTACAGAGTTACATTGCGCTTGCATGAGTAGCAGCAGCTATAGAGGAGAAATGTTTGCTTTTACAGAAACACGCAGTAACTATATTGGACGAGATTGCTAGTTTTAGAAATCAGCTGGTCAGAAGTATTATTGCCAATTTGTAAAACATTTTTGCCAGAAGTCTTTGAATATTGAAGAAGACATTTGAAGTGCAGATCTAACATTTAAACAGTATTTTTTGTGATTGGGAATTTTTTGCTGCTTTCTAAAATACACTGTCAAGCACTCGAGAGGTCAGAGTATTTTTAAACCATTTTTCTTTTTTTTCCTGTAAAGTATATTTTCACCACAAAAGGGCATCTGTCTGAGTTAGAATGACACAGATGTCTTAGTGACATAATGTATATTCAGTATCTCCATCCTGGGTCTGCTGGAGCCAATCCCAGCCAACACAGGGCACAAGGCAGGAACCAATCCTGGGCAGGGTGCCAACACACACAAACACACCAAGCACACACTAGGGCCAATTTAGAATTGCCAATCCACCTAACCTGCATGTCTTTGGGAGGAAACCCATGCAGACACTGGGAGAACATGCAAACTCCACGCAGGGAGGACCCAGGAAGCAAACCCAGGTCACCTAACTGCGAGGCAGCAGTGCTACAACTGCGCCACCATGCCACCCTCAGTATCTCCTGAAATGTAAAATATTTCACAGAAAATAATTTATGGCATTATGGAAAGGACATTTATAAACTTCCCTGTATAATACACTTAACCTCCGCTGCATAAGTGTCCAGCTGCTGGACTGACTAGTGACTACATTTTCATTTAAAAAGAAAGGCAATAAAATCAGTTTGCCAGTCCAACCTTTTTTTCTTATATGCTCAGAGTTTAAAAATCAAAAGTTGAATATCCTTTTATCCAGTAGCATATTTTGACAATGTAAATCAGTGGCTTTTTCAAAAGACAAAATAAAAATATGAAAACTTCATTAGAATTTGGTGTGATATCTTACTGTGTTTGGCGATTCTAAATTGGCCCTAATGTGTGGGTGTGTTTGTGTGTGTCCTGCGGTGGGTTGGCACCCTGCCCAGGATTGGTTCCTGCCTTGTGCCCTGTGTTGGCTGGGATTGGCTCTAGCAGACCCCCGTGACCCTGGGTTCGGATTCAGCGGGTTAGAAAATGGATGGATGGATCTTACTGTGTTCATTTATTATTTACTTTATTGTTGTTCAGTAAGCAATGGAAGGCAGATTCTTTTCCACCATATTTATGAATATGTACAGTATATGTATACAGAAGTGCACATAACTGGTGTACCAGTGCAAATGCCTGAAGTAAAATAGGAAATACGTGCATTGTTTCCGTCTGAACTCGCAAAAGCACCCCACACACGCATTTAATTGGTACACAGCAAAACAGGTTATCTTTACTTTAACTTCCAATCAAAATTCATTGGATGTAAAGTCAGAAAGGCAACAGACTTTAAGTAATTACTTTGGCATTCTGTCACCTGCGAAGAAACGCCAGACCTAGACGGAGCCTGAACAAAAGAAACCAGTTTTCTCCAAACATTGCTCCAGGAGATACCATGGCTTGTAACTAATGAAGAGCGTTCCAAGATGTGGTGTAACATTTGCTGTGAACACTCGCATCTAGCATAAAACTGGTGACTTTTATTTGGGGAAAATAATTTCAGTCACCTGGTGTCTGACAAGCACGAAAATAGAAAAGAGCACACAAATGTTGTCCGCATTAGAGCTAACAAAAATGCTAGCCAAGATAAAACATTTGAAGTGGCAAAGCAAAATAAATGAAGAACAATGCCAAGTCCTCTGTATTATCTTCCTTTTAGCCTTTCATAAACCAAAACACACACACTCCATGTGTTCCTTCAAAGAGGATACTGCTCTCTTGAAGAGGCTTGGAGTGAATGTCACAGGTGTGTATCATTCAGGAGAAGGTGGAACACAAACAATGCAAAACATCATCCAGACAATCAGTTTGTAACTGAGGGAAAAATTTACAGACACAATGGTTACATTGTGTCTATATCCAGTAATAGAGTGTTTAACTCTGATTTCTTCGGATTAATTGAATTGGGTGCAAATCGAACTGCACAGAACATATTTGATGGGCTCATGAATCTTTTCCATGACTCAGGATTGAATGAATGGAAGTCAAAGTTAGTCCTGGCTGCAGAGATGGGGCTGCTGTCAACAGTGATGTGCACAATGGAATTGTGCCAAAACTATGTCAGAGGGCTGTGATTGGATTCCCTTGTTCACAATCTGTGCAGTAACAGACTATAATAATGCAGAGTCCAGTGACATTCCAGGTTAGCTCCATCCCTTTGGCTGCTTCTGTGAGCCTTTTCAGTCTGTGATGTACTGAAATAAACGACACACAAATTTAGCGAGGAGTTGGTGAAAAAGGGTCAGTGTTTTTATTAAAACTAATCCAAAAACAAAGGGCTATTAGTGCAGTGCATCAAAATGTCCCGATAAATAAATAAGCCATAAAATTAGTGAGCATCCAGTAGAGGTTAAAAATCAAAATAAATATTTCCATAAAATGAGGATAAAACTTAAGGGCAAACATTTTCTTTAAAAAAACCATGAGTCCCAGTGTGGCTTTCTAAGATCCGATAGGTCCCCAGCTTATCCTGTTTGGATTCTGAGCATGAGGAGACATCAACCAGCAGGTTCAGACAACCCTTTGATCCTGTTTGGGCCCCCGTTGCCAGTCCATCAGCGTGTAGAGGGTGCCACACCAAGCTTTACTCCCTCCAACTCCCACTGCCAGCGGTTTTGTCATTCCTGCTCCCAGGCAGCTCAACAGAAGAAACCCTCAGCCCCCTCTTGAGCATCGGCCACACACTCCTTCCCAGGGCTCACTTTCCCATCCAAAAATTATCATCAAAAAATAAACCACAATCCTGAGCCTAATCTGCCAAAGCATCTTTACTGTGTGGCAGTATAGTGGCAGCATGATGATGTCACACTATGATTACATGAGAAGCAATGGGTGTTACTGCAAAAATTATGGTAGTGCACAAGTCTAAACAAAGCTGAACAATGTTACCTATCTAAAAATAAACAGTAATGCAACAACAATCCCCACAATAAAGAATCAAAAAACTAATAAACCCATGCCCTTAAACTTTGGAATGTATTCTTGATATTCACTTTGTAAGGATTTAATGGTATCCTGAATTTCTGAAAGTCTCACAAGTCGTACCAGCTCCTCTATTCACAGGACCTTGAATTGTGACATTTCTGTTTTATTGAAGAAACCTTCAGTATTGGTCTTACTTTGTTTTAATTTAATTACTTTCATTTCATTGGATTAATTTAATTGCTCTTACTTTAATTCAGCAGACGTTACTACCTTTGTTTTCAGTGACTCCAGTTTCAACTGCATTTTAAAATTCCTTCTTATATATTTTTTAAACAGAAATCTTATGAGTTCATAATGAGAATTACCTTATATAGTGGGGCCTGTGTTGTGCCTGTGGGAAAAGGGGAAGGTGTTTCCCACGAGGAAAAAAAAGAAAAATACAAAATGTGTGCCTTGAACTTGTGTCCCATGCTTGTCTGTGTCAGGTTCAGGTGGCAGAGCCAGCCTGAGTGGGCCACACTTACTTAAGAGTCAGTTTTTCTGAAGGCCATAGTGAGGTGTTCAGGTAAATACGGAATGGTTTACCAAGCCACTATAAAAGAACAAAAAGTCAATACTAGAATTAATAGTCTTAGGAGGTTGGTACCCCAGCATCTCCATCCTGTTGAACTTACCAAGAGTCTTTCGGGCCTCTTCATATATTTTTTTTTCCAAGAAATCATGAAGTTCTCCATACCAAGCAGAATGGTAAATATTTTGAAGTAGAGTTTAGATCCATCTCCGGGTAAAGTGTTGTCTCTATCTTGCTGACTATTGGATGTCCGTCTACACTTTTTAAAGTCAGTTGGCAGGCCAAGTGACTGAAGGTGACTAAGCTATTCATTTCTTCTAGGGCATGGAATTCTGTAGCTGGTTTTGGGTGATCAGCTGCTTAAAAAGGATAATATACTCTGAGTCATTAAGAGTTCTTTAGCCCTTTGCCCAGATCTTCTTATTTTTTGTAGTGTTTACATCATGAGGAGAAGTTGCAATTGACAGATAATATTCTGTTTCTCTAGTAGACAACAAACTTAATTTTGCTTTTAATGCCAACCCTTAATTATTGAACTCAACTTTACAAAATATCAGTAATCGGATCTGAAGATGTTTTAATTTCAGGTTTATTTGTTTACATCCAAAATAAGAGGAGCAAGGCCAGAAATAGCAATAGCATCTACTGCATAATTAAATTCCAAGATTTAACAGAGGTCAGCAAGTTAGTTAATTTGCAAGTACTGCACAAGAAAAAGGAACATTCTCAGAAATATAAGTGGAGAAATATCTATGGATCCAAGAAGCTATGATTCTTAATTAATTGAAAAATTGTCAAGACAGATTTAGATAAAGTAATTGTTTTTGGGATGATCTATCCAAAGAGTAATTTAGCACACAACTAAAGGCTGTCACTAATATAAGCTTATGCAAGCTCATATTGGTATTAAAGAAAGAACACGGACTGGGTCAGAAGCTACACAAAAGAATTTCAGTATGTGTCAATATCCCCTGCACTTCTTAGCACAGTCAGAGTGACAAACCTGGCCTAACCAATCTTTTGAATCTGTGCTAATCTAATCTATCTATCTATCTATCGAGAGAGAGAGAGAGAGAGAGAGATATATATACGCGGTCTTGCCGTTCTTTTTTCTTAGTGTTTAGTCCTTTCTCCCTTGCTAATTTACAGTTTAGTACACGCAGTACTTACACAGTCACTCATAAAAGGGGAGAAGACTCCGTGCAAGAAATGGGTATTGAAACTACCTTGGAAGACATGCAATCAATGAGGCCATTAAACGGATCTCAAGAGAGGTCTTCTAGGTTGGTAAAAAAGCACTTGGCTGCCAAAACCAGGTGATTAAACTAATCTCAACAAGAAACGACGACATCTACGTTAGAAAAAAAATGATTCGCTGCCAAAATCTGTTGGTT
The DNA here is from genome assembly GCF_016835505.1 of Polypterus senegalus. NCBI lineage: Eukaryota > Metazoa > Chordata > Cladistia > Polypteriformes > Polypteridae > Polypterus > Polypterus senegalus. The sequence goes on along the minus strand of NC_053170.1, from coordinate 68,209,806 downwards.
ATACGAAGCTAAAGACGACAGGATTTCTAGATTGGGCAAAGGACAATTGGCTGCCGAAACCAGGTGGTTAAAAGAATCTGAAAAAGACAGGATGTGTAGATTGGAAAAACCACGATCTTCTGCCAAAACTAGCCGGTTAAACGTACAGCGAAGCGCGCCAGGTGTGCTAGTCTTTAATATTTAAGTGGGTCTCCAGTGGAAACACCATAACTGACTTCAATGGGCTGAGATATGATAACCATTTGTTCTTTTCAGTTCATGACTGAGACCTTTAAATTTTCAGCTTGCATAATATAATGATTGATCTGTACAGAAAAATCAAAGTGATATACATTGAAATGTTGGAATTTATATAACATTTTGCATTGTATCTTGTCTCCATTGAATTGATGAATGTTTCGGGTGTCAAGACCTGCAACCAGTGATGTCTCAAAATACAAACGAGGTCATACAGTAAAGCATTACTAGACTGGACTTTCTCCATTTTCTGTCCTCCTGCCCTCATGTTCCCAAATGAGGCCAAAGATGAAAGACAGAGTTCCAGTTCTTTGACAGGCACAGACTAAGGTAAGCCCAAACTCCACAAATTCCACCAACAAAAGAAAACTGAAATACGAATAGCTACAGTATGAATACTATGTACTTTTAAAAATAAGAAGCACTAATAAAACCAAAATGTTTAGATGTGTTAGCTCCTCAGTATTACTGATTACTTCTGCTAGATACTAATTATCCTTAATACTGTTAACGCATCAAATATTTTGTTATTTTATTGCAAATGCTAAAATTTGAGCTAAGGGGAGTACACCAGAATATGCTGCAATCATTAACACTGAAATGATATGCTTTCTAGAACTTAAAAAAAGGAAAAAATAAAAAACATTAATAATTTTTACATTTAATTATGTGATAATAAAATAATGGTAAAGTTCAGAAAAGTAATGAAAATGACAGTAAATACAGAAAAGATAACAAAACTAATAGTAATAGTAGTAATAAACTAAAGTAAAATTAATGAAGTAATAATGAAGGAAAAAGTGGAAGGACTTATGCGACTCTTGATGAATGTGTATTAGAGTAGCTTTCTGGGGCCACTCGCTTTTATCTGTTATTCCATATATTTCATTCATATCCCAACATCAGCACTTTATTCTACTTGCCTTTCAGCAGTGGTTTAGTGATGTCAACCAGGAGACCTTACACCAACGTTTCTAGCACAATTCATAGAGGCTCCCCAGGATAAAGGTGACCATAAGACTAATATATCTACCTTCAGGAATAACATAAAAAAGTGTGTGGGGGACCAGCTTATTGCCACGAGAGAGTCTTTGCTGCTCAGCTTTCAAGAAGTACCTGATGCTCTTAACTGTGACATAACAACAAAATTTATTTATATAGCACATTTTCATACAATATTGTTAGCTCAAAATGCTTTGCAAGATGACAAAAGAACTGAGGTCAAAAGAAAAGCAGGAGAAGATGACAGAGGAGTTTAAGGGACAATAATGAACATGGTGAGCTGCCATGACAATAAGATCCAGGCAATGGAGTGCAAAGTTAAAGCTTTAACTTCCAAATAAAGAGATTTAGAGGACAGATCTTGAAAAAATAATTTTCAAATAACAGTCAAAGAAAATGTTGAGAAAGAAAACTCATCACAATTTTTGAAAAAATAAAAAAAGCTATACATGGCTATATTTCCCAGCTTGTGCGATTTCTTCCCATTGATTACAAGATAATGTATGTGACTAATAGAAATTACTTTACAGAAATTCTATTAACTGTCTGACATTCCACTTCCCTAACCTTGGTTCCCTTATTTCTTTCTTTTTGATTTTATTGCAATCATTCCATACAAAAAAATCAATTTTTCCAAAAAAATAGGATGCTATCAACAAGTTGGCATCAGGTTCAAAGATGCATAAACTCCAATACAGTTTGGCCTTTCTGCACAATATTTCACAATGAGGTCTATTGAACTAGTGGATTCTCCATCACCATCCCTGTTCTGAGCCTGTTAGGGCAATAAGTCACCTGCAGACATTTTTGATGACTTGGAACTTGGGACATTCCCGTAACTATGGTCCAGACCATCTACTCCCCACTTTTCTTTCTTCATTTGCACCGGCTAAGACCAGTCCCTTGGTGATATTTTCTCTTTTCCCTCTCACTTTCTTTTTAAATTTGTGTTGTGTCCTGTTTCTGCCATGTATTCTGCCACAGATGCAGCTGCCTACAGGCCTTTGTTATCATGCTCAGTATGGACATACTGTATATAACACCCTGAAATGTATGTTTTTCAGCTCAACTCAACTTTTATTATCATTTATCTACATACAGTAAATTGTATACTGTATGGTTGAATGAATTTCGTTCCTTACAGTCCCTGGTGCCTAGGCAAAACAACATACAGTGGAACCTCGGGTCACAAACATCTCGGACGCGTACAAATCGAGTTATGACCAAAAAGTTTGCCAAACTTTTGCATCTGTTTACGATTACACACCTGGGTGACGAACAAGCCAGTTTCCCTTCTGGTTCGTACACGCCAATGATTTCCGCACATGTTCAGTCTCTCCCTGTGCAGCAAGCGAGACAGCGAGTGAGACAGAGAGAGAGAGAGCGCGAGAGAGTGCCTGAGCAAGAGAGAGAGAGCGCGAGAGAGCGAGCGAGCGAGAGAGAGCGCAAGAAGGCAGTTAAAGAAGGTACCGGGCTTGTTTTTAAAGAGACTGCAAGGTTAGTTTTCTCTGTTCAAGGTTTTTACATTTAGTTTACTATTAAACAGTGCATTCTATGGTATAATTAACTATTTTTGTGTTTAAAACCTTTCAAAAATATATTTATATATAACTTGTATGGTCTGTAATGGATTAATTGTATTTACATACAATCCTATGGGGGAAATTACTTCAGGTCACAACCAAATCCGGTTGTGACCAGAGTTTTGGAACGAGTTACGGTCGTGACCCGAGGTTCCACTGTATATTTAACATACACCATAACATTGCCAAAGACAGTGAAACAATACAATGCAACAAAACAAAAGATGCAGGACTATACATCTTGAATAATGCTCAATATCCATAGTAAAGTAACAGTGCATAACTGGGGTAATATTTTAGGGATATGGTACCGGGTGACATGGAGTTCAGAAGTCTGACAGCTTGGGAAACAAGCTGTTATAGGACCTGTCTGTGCTGGTCCTAATGCTGCGGTAGCTTCTAGCTAACAGCAGGAGGTCAAAGGGTATGTGTGATAGGTGAGAAATATCTTCCTCAATGACTGAGGCTCTACGCCGACATGGTGTCTGAAAAATGTCCTGGATCGAGGAGAGACCCCTATGATCCTCTCAGCTATCCTTATTATGCTCTGCAAAATCTTGCACTCATGGGATTTGCTGTTCCCAAGCCACACGTGATATAGTTTGTCTGGACACTCTCCACATTTCCTCTGTAAAGGGTGATAAGAATGGGTTGTGGTAAGCTGATTTGTTTGTCTCTGCAGAGAAAAATGTGTTGTGCCTTCTAGACAACATAAACAATAATAATGAATAAACAATTCAAGAAACTTGTTGCTATTGACTGTCTCCACAACAACCCCTGTTGATGATTAGGCCTACTATTGTTGTATCATCTGCAAACTTGATGATGACACTGAACTCCGACTTGCTGGTGTAGTCGTGGGTGAGGATTGTAAACAATAGTGGGTGCCTTGGGGGCACCTGTGCTCAACCTGACGGTGTTTGATGTTCTGCTGCCAATGCACACTTACTTTGGCCTCTCCATCATAATGTCTAGAATCCAATTAAACAGTAGAATGTCAAGGGCCAGCAGATAGTTTCCTCATCAACTGCTGGGGGATGATGATGATGAATGCTGAGTTGAAATCAACAAACAGCCTTCTGACATACAGTATGAATCCCTGGTGTTCAGGTGAGACAGTACAGCTTGCAAGGTATAAGAGTAAGCAAACTGGTGTGGGTTCAGAGAGATGGGAAGATTGGAGTTGATGTTTCTTTTGACCAACTGCTCAAAAGCACTGCATCACAATAGTAGTCAGTGCTACAGGGGGTGGTCGTTAAAACACGTTACTGTTGACTTTATTGGCACTGGAATAATAGTGGTCTAATAGAGGTTATCATCCAGTTGGTCAGCACAATCTCTAAGCAATCTTCCAGGGATGTTGTCTGGTCCTGCAGCTTTCCATGGATTGACTCTGGAAAGCATCCTCCTTATATCAAGTAGGGTCCAGAAAGAGAGACTGTTCCTTCAGGGAGGGCATAGACTCTTGTGTCTTTGTTTTGTGCCTCAAAATCTACATAGAAGTTATTGAACATATCAGGGAGGCAAATATTACTACTGCTGGCCTGTGGTGAGATTACATAATCCATTAAGGCCCAGATGCCCTTCCATATGCGCCTAGGATCTTTCAAGTCACAGTAGTTGTTAATCTTATGTGCATATGGATGTTTAGCTTTCCCCCTTCCCCTTTGTCGCCTGATCTGAAGGCAGCATCTCTTGCTCTCAGCAGAGCTTGAACTTCAGCCATGGTTTCTAATTGGTGTATAAAATTGTGTTTTTTCAATAGTGACATCCTCACTACACATTCCAGTCACATAGTCAGTATATTCTACTATGTTAATATGCTGGTCATAGGTGGCTGCCTCCCTGAACATATTCCAGTCTGTACATTCAAAGCAGTCCTGCAATGATGAATTGGCTCCATCAGGCCAGACTCATGGTTTTTTGTACTGGCCTGGATTGTTTCAGCAGGGACCTGTATGCTGGGAGTAGCATAACACAGAGGTGGTCTGAAAATCCCAAATAAGGATCCTGGGAGCAGCCTTGTGAGAATGTTAAACGTTTGTGTAAAATAGGTCCAGCATGTTCTCTCCACTAGTGGCAAAGTTTTCATGCTGGCAAAACTGTCATGGTTGCATTTGCCAGCAATAATAGAAAAGCTATTGGACCATTTCCTGCTCACTGATAACATCATGCAGCTTTTGCAGCTCCTCATTTGCATTTGCACTGGGGTTGATATGCACTGCAGCAACAACGATGGAGAATTTTCTTAGCAGATAAAACAACTGACATTTCACACTGATCAAATGTTGTCCACATAGCCATCCTAGGTTGCGTAGTCTCTCTGTTACCAATGTAGAAATTGTTGTGATGTAGGTACTCGTATCTCGCTGTTTGTCCTTTAAGTCCAAAGCCATAAGAATATTGAGACTACGAAAAAAATGAAAAAGCCAATCATTTCTGGAAATTCCAGGATGGACATTAACACAAACATTAGCTCCATATGTGGGAGCTGAAGAGGCTGCTGCGTCCATGTGTGCCGCCACTTGTACAGAAATGTACATTTTTACACATTTGTACAAATATGCCGCCATTTTTCCTCACAATGTCCAGATCACTAACATATTAATTTTACCTAGATACATCTGTATTTTACATTGTGATAGTGTTATACTAGAAGTATGTCCACTAACTAACCTGTCACTTTTGCTCTTGAAATGCTCCTGGCACTTTTGTATGCTTTTGGTGTTTTCATCCATCTCTTAGTACTGATAATTTGTCTCTTTCTCTCTTTCTTTGATGCTCTCACTAGTTTCCTTACCTCACATCTTTATCCCCATTCTGCTGTCCGTCCTCATCTCCATTTCTCAGTGGGAAATCCCCTAAGTCTCTTTCTTTCTCTCGTCATCTCTGGAATTCCTTTTTTCTATAGCTCATTTTTTCTTTACCTTTCTGTATTTTGTTCTTATTTGTTGGCTTTCAGCTCCTTAGCTGCTTAGGGACTGGATGTCATCTTCAGCATTTTTATCTTTTGGGGTTCGGAGTGCATCAGCCACCCTCTTGTATCCTAATTTCTCTGTTTTTTTTTTGTTTTTCTTTTCATTTTTGTGTGAGGGTTGGGCACCAGTGGGTTTTATCTTATTCATTTTTTTTATCATTTCATACTTTGCATTGCAGTCCACAATATAAAACTGATGAAAATGATAGAAAGAAATGAAAGAAAGATAGAAAGAAACAAAGAAAGAAAGAAAGAAAGATAAACAGTAATAAAATGCAAAAACAGACATTGAGAGTATGAACACATGACAAATTACAAAAGAGGACATTTATATATCATATAAAAAGCACATTACTTATGTTAATTGTTAACAATCTGGTTAGAATTTACCTTTACTCCACTTTAATAAAAGCAAATGTGCCTGTTTGTGTCCATCTAGTTTCTATGTCTCTGTCATTCCAAAAGGTGGTGCATCACAAACATTTTTAGCAATAAAATGCATTGCATTTGTCATTCCAATAGATTTGGCATAACAAACTTTAACGCTGCTTTTTTCCCCGTAACAAATGGCATATAATAGAGACTTATGCATCACATAGTGCACTGCAAATGTTAATGCAGAGGTCTACATTGATTAGTTACAATTTCAACCCATTATAGATGGGTAGCACAGGTAGTTTCTTTCTTTTCTTTTGTCATAAGAGTGTCCAATAACACCCACTGCTTACTATAACATATTCATTCAACTTTTCTTTTTTCAGTCTTTAGCCAGACCTTATTCAGCTTATTCAAGCTCTTTCATCATTACCTTCAATCTTGCTGAGTAAAGGAATATATTTTGGGTGTCAAACTGGAATACTCATTACTTAATACTGTATTAAGCTGATATTTTTGAATATCAACAATTTAAACAGAGTAGTTGAAGAAAGTGTATAGTCAATAGTTCTTGAAAAGAATCTCTTTCTTCTATCTAGCACAGTATAGCACCATATCTTTTTTTCTGATATTTGTAGAATGAAAAGAGAGAGAATCAGAGGGGACACTTACCAGGCTCTTTCTTGTTTCACATTTGCCTTAGTGGTGTGCCCCAGAATTACTGTTTACCGATAAATCTGTAGGCATTTAGTAAGATTTCCAACTTTTCTGCTTCCTCTTCTGTGTCGAACATACTGAAGCCTTTCCTCTTAGTTTTGCCTTCAGAGTCTGTTAACTTTTTAAAAAGAGATGTAGGCTAATTTTGTAAGGCAGTGACCCAGTTCTCTGTCACAGATGCTATCTGTTCCAGCTGTTTATTAACTTCTTCAACCTAGGCAGTGAATGTTATACAGATTCAGACAAAGACTGTAATGTTTTTAATGAAGAGGACCGTGATGTATGTGTAGTGAAAAGGAAAGCTAAGGTCAGACCCTGAAATCAATCCTATCTTTCAAACAAACTGGAAACAGGAGTAAAAATCTGTAGCTACAACTGAGAGCAAGAGATAAAAATAAGAACAAAAAGGTTTTAATAACTTGTAGATGTTCACAGTGAACATTTTAATTAGCTTGTTGATTCAGTGGCCTCTCTTGAAGTGATGTTTCCACCACAGTGTAGATAATTTCACAGGCTACCACAGAGTTTTAGAGCATGAAAAGATTTGTCAGTACCCACATTAAAGGAGTCTTCTAAAAAAGGATTCTGCTCTGCCCTTTCTTATATGGTTTTTCCTTGTTACAAGACCAGTCCAGCCTGTTATTAATGTGGATCCCCAAATACTTGTAGCAGTGCACCACCTCCACAATCACTCCCTGAATAGTAACTGGATGTAGAGGCTCCTTGGTGTGGCAAAAGCCAATAACTAGTTCCTTGGTTTTGCTAATGTTAAGTTTCAGACAATTCTTTCTGCACTAAGAAACAAAGTCCTCCACCTAAATCTTATATGGTGTCTCATCCACCTTGTCAATACGTTCCATTAGGGCAGAAACATCTGAGACTTTATGCAAGTGAATATTCCTGGTGTTGTAGTCTAAAATGTACAAGATGAAGAGAAAAGGAGACAGAACTATTGCTTATGGTGTTCCAGTGTTCCTGACACACATACTGGAGACACAGTCCTTGAGCCTCACTAACTGTGGTCTACACAACAGATTATTATCCAGGACACAATAGGCTCATCCGCCTGTGTATTCCTGAACTTACCAATTAACAGGGATGGCCGGATGGTATTGAAGGCAATGGGGAAATCAAAACAATCAATCCTCATGATGCTGCCAGCTTTTTCCAGATGGAAATATGCTTCATGGAGCAGATAAATAATTGTATCTTCCAATCCAATCAAACAGCCATGGGTCCAAGTGGTCATATATATATATATATATATATATATATATATATATATATATATATATATATATATAGTTCAGGACCAGCCTCATGAAGGTCTTGATGTGGAATATAATTGCCATGGATCTGTGGTTAATAGGTCAAGAGGTGCCTGCTTTTTTTGGATTCAGAACATGTGAGGAAATGGCTTACAATGTAGCAATTTAGAGTTCTTTACTGTTTTTGTTTGCATGCACCATCTTTATAATAAAAGAGAGAAAAAACAAAACAACTTTTGTTACTTACCGGTTTGTTCCTCGGGTGCTGAAGTGGAGTGGCCATTTGTTGTTGGGCTTGGAGTGGACAGGATGGCATTTGTTTCCATGCGAAGGGACCTCGGTTGGGGGCACATGCCTGCTGCCAGTCATCCTTTGTCTTGGTGTTCTTCTGGTGCAGCTGTAGGGTTTGGAGGGTATGGTACTGTGGAGTGACAGACAGGCATGTGGCTGATGCCGGTCACGGGCATAAGATAAGGATGTGGTGCAGAATGCTGGCAACGTGGTAGGTACATGATTAGGGGGAGCGAGGGGTGTTAGACCCGAGTCAGGTCATGAATGATCTGGAATAAAAGCTGGTGTTTACGCCAGAAACAGAGAGAGTTCAGTTCAGACCAGGAGAAGATAAATACGAGAGCTACAGGGTGATGTGCTGGCAGGGAATAGACTAGTATTCCAATTTGGCAGGACAAGTCAGCTTTAACCACAAGTTTTTGGATAGGGGAAGAAAGCAGGCCGAGTATTTTTTTCACTGTACAGGTTATTAAAAAGTGGGTTAATTTTTTCTTTTCATTTTTTTTTTGTTAATGGAAGTTTTTTATTTGGAGTGTACCATTTGTTGAATTCAGTTTTTGGACCATTCTTTTTGTTTGTTTTTCATTTTAATTCATCATTGCGGTGTTTTTGTGCCTTTTTTTAGAATTTCTTTATGGACTTTTTTCTTCAATAAATACACCTTTTTAGTTGTTACATCAGCTGTGCTGGCCTCCCTTATTGTCTCACTGACTCTTGGTCCTAATATTTCATGTCCCCAAGTTCCTGCCAAAGCCTATGATAGGGATTCTGGGGTATAGCAGAACAATATAGGATTTTTTCCACAGTAGCAATACGTTCTGGAGCCTTAGTAACAGACTGAACAGGTAACAGAGGATATCAGAGAGTCATTAAGAGCTTGAGTACTGACTCTGTCTAGTCTCATGCAATTTTCTGTGAGTAGTCTCCTCAGTCACTTGATCACCAGTTAAGGACAACCCAAACTGATGGTCAGAGGTGGAGTTTTTATTGGCAATACCAGCTGAAGTGATAGTAGCTACTGATGCAGTAGAGATGGTGGGGGGTCATTAGAAAAAGGTAGTGGTGGTGGAAGAAGGGACATTTCTTAAAAAATTGATTCAGACCATTCACCTGAACATTCCCTTTCTTGAAAATAAGCCCTAGGTTGCTTAAGTCCAGTGATTATTCCTAACCAATTCCAAACATCTTTCAAGTCATTCTGAAAAGTAGGGTAAATAACAGAATGTCTTAAATTATTTTAGAAGACTCTAGCAGATCTTTCCAAATGATCTGAAGAGCAAAAATGTAGGTGCCAAAGCCTTGTTACATTGATTTTATGGAACCATCTGCTACATATTTCATTATCAAAGCACTACAAAAAGGGTGTCACTTTTTGTAGAAACTTTCCTGCATGTAGGACCACAAAATATAGACAGAAAGCTTTTGCTTTTAAAGTGATTTATCATTAGCTGCTGCCTGTTAAATTTTCAAATTGTAACGGCCGCCCCTTACCCGGCCGGCAGCTACACCTCCAAGACCTGCAGTGGCCTGGATTAATTGCTGAGGTTAAATCTTAATCAAGCCGTACCTTTAACAAATTAAACCTTTCCCCCACAATCGACGGTGTAAAAAACACAAAAGAAAAGCAGATATGTAAACTTAAACTGATAAAATGTATTGAATAAAACAGAAAAGCTAAATAAATTATAAATATCCCTCCACCAAAGCAACACCGTGACAAATCCTTAGATGAATATAACTACCCCTCCCTTGCCCTTGTAACATATAACAAACAACACAAATACCAAAAAAGAATGAATGAAATACGGAAATGAACGGTCGTGAACTTGAGTCCGAGTAACAATTGTAGATGACTGGTTAACCAATATATGAAGTGTTTGTAATTCCCGGAAAAAATGGAACAGCCTCACCGTGTATCCTCGGCGGTGGTGGAAAATGATCCGACCCCGGGGTCTCTCGATGATGAGGGTGTTGGAGTGAGTCCGGCGGAATGAAAAACAAACTGGATGGAAATGCGCGATGTGAAATACAGGTGGTTCGTGGTCGTATCTCGAAAATCTCCTCTTCCTCTTCTCTTGATTGTTTTTATAGTCCTGTGACGATTGTAATTGATTAATTGAAAACCAGTGTTTTCCAGGTTTGGGGCTGCGATCTCTTTCCATCATCGGGGACGGCATTCACTGACATACACAAACAGTAAACGGGACGATGGAAACAAGACGCACGTGGTACGAACACAAACACTATTACTACTATGTAGCCCCGCTACAAAATGATATCTCATTAGGAAAAAAAGGTTAAAACTTGCTGTTTTAGATGCACTGTGGTGCAAGATAAAGACAAGGAAAATCGCATGATTCCTCTGCTTCACCTATTTGTAATTCATTTTAGAAATAGTCACACCTTATATTTACATGATAAGGCATTTTATGCACTTATTATCTATAAAGCTATTTTAGGAACACTTGCTTAATTAAACAGTCCCATTAAGCAGCTCAAGATTTTTTTTTCTTTATAACTGATTCCTCTAAAAAAGCAGCACCTTACTAATATTCAAGCTGCTGGACATTTAAAAACTGTTTATATCTTACAGACTGTGCTGTTGTTTTATAGTACACTGTTCTGCACCTACTGCACCATTATTTAGAGCATTAATCAAACATTTATTAATGTTTAAATGTTTAATTGCCACATGAGGCAGACATTAGAGAATGCAGGTTACTTTCAAATAAAAGTACTAGGTGTATGTGGAGCTTCTGTGCTCAGTACAAGTATTTCTTTCCAAAGAATGATCAAAAGAACATGACACACTTAACATGCTCTTTGACTGTAGACAGCTACTTAAAGATGAGAGAGTAAAAGGTACAGAAACTGAAAATAAAAGATGCAATATTATTCATAGGAGACTGTTTCATAAAAAATAAATATACAAATAAATATATATTTCCTTTAAACCTCTGTTGAAAGTATACGCCTTTGAATGGAAAACACTTAAGGATGAACACTTTAAATGTCATCTTGTTTACTGAAAGTACAAAAAGTACATCAGTCAATTGTTAAAGACAGGGCACTGTGAAGATGAGATGGATGGCAGCAGGAAATTGCAGGTGGGTGTGTGACACTGTTACACTGGGGAAAATAAAAAAATAGCCACCGCTTCATAATAAAATTCTGTGCCATTAAAACTTCTAAAACATTTATTGCTGATAAAACTGCTTTCACATGTATCAACCTACGATCGTGGATTTTAAAAGCTAATTTGATGCAACAAGGAGAGCACTTCAATCCCAATGACCATAGTTTGTCAAGCTCAAATTACTGAAAAAAAAGTATAGAATCATAAAGAAAATTCATTTCCTATATGGTGTGGAAACTGTCTTCATTAACAGGGTTATTCTATTTGATCCCTACTCTGACTTGCATAGAAAGTGGGCCTTTTATTATTTAACAGATGTGCTTTGTGAGATTAGAAAGAAATACATTTTTAATGAAATCTGTAAAATCCTTTGTGCACACCACCAAATATGACATACTGGAGTTGCTGTTGGACAAAGGACACACCCAGGTACCCTGAAAAATGTATGCCCTACTGCTTGAAGCAAGAAACTATAAATCAAAATGTTACCAGTTCAGGATGAACCACTGCCTTGACCTTGGTCTTGACAAAAATCAGAACTGTTTAAGGTAGATTAGGTTACATTAGAGATCTTTATTGTTACATACACTGCAAGAGCACAGTGAAATTCTATGGTGGTTAGCAAGGAGGTATATACAAGCATCAAGACAATAAGATGATGTATAAATAAATACAACAAACATGATTAGCAGAAGAATTACCTATGTACATAGTGCAAAACAGAACTGCACAGATACATAGATCGTATGTAACAGTAGAGATAAAAACAAAACGCCAAAAAAAGCAGATGGCAGCACACATGTAACATATAGCAGAATAAGACATAAACCAGCTGGAGGGAACAGTTTAGGGCAGGTAAAATCAAGCTACTCAGTGATCTTATGGCCTGTGGAAAGAAGCTGTCCCTGAAGTGAAAGGAGGCTTTCTGTTACATTTCCCAGAAGGCTAAAGTGAAAACGGGATAAGCTCGATGGCTGGCATCAGAGCGTGATGGATTCAGCCCTACTCAGATGCTGGATGGAGTGGATGGCATGAAGCAATGGAAGGTCAGACTCAATAGTTTTAGAAGCAGTGACATGGAGAACCTTGTGGTCCTGGCAAGTCAGGTTACCAGACCACACTGTGATGTACCCGGTCAGTATACTTTCAATAGTGCACTAATAGAAGTTCAGTAGTATTTTGGTTCCCACACCAAACCTCTTTAGCCTCCTCAGGAAACAGAGCTATTACTAAGCCTTTTGAAGAAAAAGGTGGCATTGACAGACAACAAAATGCTGTTTGGGGATGTAGACACCCAGGAACCTCAAGGTACTAACTGTTTGGATGTGGAAGGTTTTGATGAAGAGTGCAGTATGATTGCTTTTGTTCTTCTTGAAGTCAGCAATAACAGCTTTGTTGACGTTCATGGAAAGGTTGTTGTCATGGCACTATACAGTCGGGTCTCATACCTCCATCCTGTAGGCATCCTGGCTTCCATATGACCCAGACATGCTTCTAAGAGGACACGCTATGGCACTGGAAGCATTCCCAGGTCTGGCTTAAAAGGAGCCCACTGCCTCAAATCAAAGAGTCAGGAGTCAGTGGGCTACACTCTTGGAGGCAGGAAAAGAACTTGATTGCATTATGAATTGTATTATGCACGTGTGATTATTAGAAGGGTGATTTGGCTATATAAAAACCTTTTATTTAAACCCAGAATTGTGTTGGTCATTACTGTGTTTGAGGTTTGGGGATCAGTGGCACCCCCAGAAGGTTACACCAGCTTCTTGAAACATTTCATCACCATAGATGTTGACATGGTGAGCCAGTAGTAATTTGTGCAGGACACAGCAGATTTCTTTGGCAAAGGCACTATTGTGGTTCTCTTTAAAAACTGTGGTACTGTGCACAAAGACAGGGAGAAGTTGAAGACGTTGGTGTACACTGACACAGTAATGCTGAACACCTGCGGCAAAATCAATAAATAATACAATATTCTTCCTCCTTCCTTTCTCCTAGAGTGTCACCCGCTGCCATTCGATTCTGACTCCCTGATCTGAGGTGGAGGGCTCCTTTTCAAGAAAACCCATGACTGCTTCAAGTGCCACCTCACTGCATGCCAGGAGCACTTCTGCATCATGTGGAAACCAGTATTGTCCTCCCAATGCAGCGCTTCTAGCGGCACCCAAGGACAGGGCTGTGTTTTTCGCACTCCAATTTTCATTTTACTCTATGGGTGTCTTGTTTGGTATCAGCTGTGAGGAACACTGCCAGTTTCCATGTGGAATTATGAACTGTTCCTGGAATCCATGTTCAAACAGTCCATTCATTATAGACTGATCCCAGCTGGGACAAAGATTATAGGCCTGGGTTGTGTCTCCAGTCCTGAGGTCCTTCCATTATGGTATCGTGTCCGGGCAAGGGCTCAGTCTCCATCCTATTTGAAATGCCCATGTGTCCACTAAGGCACTTACAGTATAACACTTATAAGGCACTTATCCAAATCATATTATGTAATATCATCTACTGTTGATTTCTGCTGTGTACTTGTAATATTTCTATTACACTATTATATTGTATTGAGGATTACTTGTGTTCTGTTCTATCAGCCGTATTGTATTGTATTTACCCCCTTTTTCTGACACCCACTACATGCCCAACCTATCTGGAAATGGGTCTCTCTTTGAACTGTCTTTCCCAAGGTTTCTTCCATTTTTTTTCCCTACAAAGTTTTTTTTTCTTGTCTACTTAGAGAAAAGGCAGGGCCTATTAAAGCCCATTGCAGCACTTATTGTGTAATTTTGGGCTACACAAAAATAAATTGTATTGTATTATATTATAACACCTGTGACAGCTGGGTGACAAATGACTTCAGGTTGTGAACAGGATGCTGTCTGCGCAGGCAGCTATGTTGGGTTTAACCCATTTAGGTTTTATTCAAATCAGCCTTCGATACCTGCACAACAGCTCCTGTTGCCAGCACTCAATAAGTCTGAGCCACAAGGCTCGAAACAAGCAAAGAAGTCATTCAGATTGCTCGGCAGCGATGTCGGGTTGGTCCATGGGCACAGCTATAGAGGTTTTGAACTCCATTATCACCTGCACTTTTCACAGGTTGGTGCCACTGAAATAATTTTACAACCTGTTTCAGAAATGAACCTTTTGCTGCTTTAATTGCCCTTTGTAGATTGTACCCAGAGCTCTTGTAGCACTTTATGTCATTGGAATTAAAAGCAAAAGTCTGCTTTCTCAGTCCTAGGCGAACACCTCTGTTCACCAAGCGTTTCTGGTTAGGGTAGAAACAGACAGTTTGAGTAGGCAAACACAAATCCATAAAGAACCTGACATAATTCGTCATTGAGTCAGCATACTCGTCCAGATTTTGAGAGGAATCATTAAACGCCCAGCACTGCGGTTCTCTCACTACTAGCTTAATTCACTTTGGTACCTGTTTGTAAGCATGCAGAAGAACCATCAGTGTTTGGCCAGACTTGCCAAAGTGTGTACAAGGAATGGCCTTGTAGGCATCTTTAACTGAGATGTAGTAGTGATAGCAGCAGTCTACTCCCTCAATCCTAGGCGAACAGCACTGGCATCTGGTTCATACAAATTGCTTCTTAATGCAATCTTTTATTTTTAAATACTATGGGGCTTTGCCCCCTGCTTGCCTGCCCTATGTACCAGCAATTTCACTTTCACCAAACAACAAAATTTTTAATTCTTCCAGATAGGCCTCTTCATTGGGAAAAAAACCACTACCTTTTCCTGATAGCAACACTAATAAGACGATCTACAAGTCTCCGACCTAAAGTTTAAAGCTAAACAATATCTACATACTTCGGTCATATCACCTATGTCCATATATTCGATCTTTTCGCTTTTACCTTTTTATCAATATCGTATTGAATTTTGATTCGTGTTTGGAATTACATTGTGACAACGCAACATATAACTGCTAGTGGGTAAGTATCGTTTCTTTCTCTCTACATGAACTGTGTCTGACAATAGCATTCACACAAATGAGAAATGATTGAACTGTGTGTGTGGTTGTAAATGTTTGAGATGTGGGCAGGACTTTTCCAAATCTCTTTGCATAAAGTCTTGTCTCGTGGGGCTTGGAATTTTCTCTCGCAGGATTTCGCTTTAACTAAACAACAGATCCTTTAATTTTCGCAGATACATCTCTTCATTGGGAAGAAACACTACTTTTCCCTGATGACAACACAAATTAGATGATCTAAAAGTCTCAGACTTTAAGTTTAAATCTGAACAATATATTCGATCTCTTTTTGCTGTTCCGTTATTTCACAGAGTAATAATTTCCGTTTATTTGCGCTAATGCAACCTTTACTGTCACTTTTTAGAGACTTTGTCATCTACTCTTTGTCTTTTATTTCCGGCAATGGGCTTGGTTAAATCTCTTGGCAAAAAGTCTCATCTCGCTGGACGTGAAAGTGTCTCTCTGAGAAAGTCACATCTCACCTCCCTTCCCAAGATTATTTTATTTTAATAGAGAGATTATTGTGATGTTTACATCTGGGATATTAAATTATGAACAGAATATATCCTGTCTACAAAGATTTTAATAATATTGAATAACACCAGTAATAATAGGACAATGGAAAACATCACAATTAAAACTTATATTTGAAGTAAGAAAAGTGCATTTCACTGTTTACAAAAGTATTAAGTGAGAACAGTTTAAAAATCAGGCAGTGTTTCTTCCTTTGTATATAAATTAAGAATATTTATGAAAGACTAAGTCTGTATAAATAAAATGAAGAAGGTACCATAATGCTCACTAATATCTGCTTACCTCTTCTTTGCATTTAGTGTTCAAAAACTTAATGAAGTAACAGATATGATATTTGTCTGCTTGACAATTTTAGTAGGTAAAGTTAACACAATTTCCTGTATGGACTTTAAGAATAGTTTGTTCTGCTACTCTTCTTCTAAGTCTCCTGCTTTGATGTTCTATAGTACTTTATCAAAAAAGCATAGAGAGCACAACTAACTGTCTGTGCTCTCTGAGGGCTCCTCATTTGGATTTTAAGACCAAGATTTGGCTGCAGATATTCCTCTAGAATGGCTGAACTATTACCTAAAGTCTTAGCAGGATAAACTTTGCCACACAACTGGGTTCTAGGCCAATATTTCTCCTGGAATCATTTGTCTTCTGCACTACTTATTTTGGTAACACTATTATTATGACCCTGCAGTGGACTGGCGTCCTGTCCAGGGTTTGTTCCTGCATTGTGCTCCATGATACCTGGGGTAGGCTCTGACACCCCTCACAACCCTGTTGGGTACTAAGCAGGTTAGAAAAATGACTGACTGACTATTGTTATAATGAAGGTTTCAGATACAATACAGTAAATTTGTGTACACTGGAGAAAACATAGTTAAATAGAATATTGCATTCCTGAAGGATCTCTACATAATTGGCACTAAAATTTCTCCCAAAACATGCAACTTATACTTAACCTTATTCTGTTTCCTCAATTACTTGTTAAGCATACAATGTTCCATTTGTAAAATACAGATTGCTTTCATATACTGTAATTGTAAAATTAAGCTGTTATATATAACCCCTGGTGCTTACTTACAGGCAAGGACTAACTAATTGTTATTTTATATTAAACAATAAAAAGATAAACAATTTTCAATTTAGGGCAAACATGATCAGTGTTAAAATAAAGTATTTAATTTTCATCCCTCATCTTAAAGCCGTACAGATTTTTTATCAACTGGTACCCAATGCTAATGGGATGGTAACTGACAGCCCTGAACTGGATATGTATGTTAGAAGATGGATGAATAGAATCTTTAACTGCTTTCGGTAGTCTTATTCATGAATTTTAACCCTGGATTCCATTCAACAGTTTTTTCTGCTGTTGTAATGTATTTCATTTACTTTCACTATCAGATAGAGTCTGCAAAGCAAACGTTGCATGAACACATTTGAATAAAAAAAAAAATCTGGAAGCATCTATATATATATACTAGGGGGCTCAGCCCCCTGCTCGCCAACCCCTGGGTGGCGCTAGGCACTAGCCACTTGGCAGCTCTGCCGCTCGCGTATGGGGAAGCAGATGTACAATTTAAACAGATTGTTATTTTCATAGGAATTGTTACATATTGATAATAACACTAAATATTTTACATTACCATGAGTAATTAACCATAATAAAAAATAGTAAAACGTAATAAATTGAAAGAAAATGATATTTCATGTTGCGTTAGAGGTATTCATTGAATTATAAGTTTTCATTCTGTTTGGCTTTGACATTAACACGCAAATACATTTTAAACTTACACTTTCACTGTAAAACTACTGTATCACTTCTCTCAGATGAAGCCCTTAATAATTTCCTCCAGCTCTACCCTCTCCACATTGATGCCACAACAACCTGAATTCTGTCCCGCACATCATTGTCTCCTACATTTACCTCTGATCTCTCTCAAAGTACTTCAGCAGATTTGAAATCTGCCACCACACTGAACATAAACACAGCCACTGGTCTTGCTCCCTCACCAATTCTGTCCATGCTTAGGACTACTACCGGTTTATTTTCTCTAAGATCTCACCACCTCTAAAAGCTGCATATGCAGTAAATTGACTATTAAAAATGAAAATGATCACAGCATTAATAGTGGTAATGTTTAATGTATTCTGCATGACATACAATACATGTGCCCACAGACACTTAAATGTTACATCATGATGAGTACCAAATACCTTGGTTTAGGATATTTGGAATTACATTTTAAGTTCATCGAAAGCAGTGTCATTGATCTGCCCATCATCCAACCTGCTTAATGAAGTTCACTGCTACAGTGGTCTGCACTTAATCCAAAACTGAATCAAGCAGTACATGGGGCGGCAGTATGCCACAGAGATACACTTACACACAATCCTACATTCACATCAGGTAATCTTCGAGTTCTCAAACACATGCTGGCCCCTTTGGCAGAGATCTGTATAAATTGAGTACACAAATTGTCTCAATGAATTCAAGAAAAGTTAAAAAGGTCTGCCTTATTAAATGTATTTTCTACCAGTAAAGTGTTTACTTGTTATGAGAATACATTTCATCCTTGTCTGTACATGTAATTTACTTCAGGGCCTAACTTGATTTAAATTGGGTTTTATGCTTAAACAGATGGAAAGGGAGATTAAAAAGATTCTCATACAGATTTATTATTTGCCTGGTTGCAGTTTTTTGTATGAATCACCAGAGGAACATAATTACCCTTACTGCCCTTCACATTCCGAGTGCATGCATTACACATTGTATTATTTATGTTATTATTACTTATTTGGCTGATGTATTTATGCAATGTGATGTACAACATCTCAGACACAATTGGGTGCATTTCTTTTGTTTTTCCAGTGGGAACACAGGCAAGGGAAGTGACTAGTTCAATGGTCACATAGTGTCAGTAGTGGGATTTGAACCCAGAGCTGCAGGGTTTGAATTCCAAAGCATTAAACATTAGGCCACACGTTAGTCACTGTTATTAATATTTTTGTACTTCTAACTATAATATTATAGTTATAAGGGGGAAACATTTTGGATTTGTAAACCTTTAAAGATAAGGACCTTAAGAAAGTTTCCTATGAATGACATCAAATGTCTTTAAAAATCTTCTCTGTCCATCTTATTTCTAAAAATTGCTGGGTTCCTGAACTCAGTTCACTTTCCTTCTAAGAACGGTTTAACCAGCAGGAACTCAATGAACGTAGATAAATATAAATCAGTAGTATATATGCCTAAGAGTCTAGGGAACTAGTATTCCTTTCTTTATAAGAGAATGTACTTCAGGGAAGTTTCTGAAGTTTCAGAGGAGCTCTGTACAGGCACAAATATAGAGAGAGATAGAAAGAGGGGGAGAATGTGAGAAAAGGTGAAAAAAAAAATGACATGCGGCAATGCAGATTAGGTAGGGAGGATTTAAACAGACCAGAATCGTGATTTGGGTTCTTTAAAAGAAAGTAAGAAAACAGCCAATAGACACTGAAGTCTGACTGTTTTGTTCCTCTGCCAATTTACAAGTGGCGAGCTGAGACCAAGAAACTACTACTGTAGAAGAACTGTGGACAAATGGGACTGATTTTGGAAGACATTTTTTTTCTTTGTTGATACAGGGACCCAGATAAATGGACATGTTATAGAAATTAAAGCAGGGAAAAAGAAATTGAATACTAAAAGTGACATTTATTTTGATTCTGCACTTTGTTTTTGAATTAACTGTACTGATATTGAGAGGGGAAAAAATTACATTTGTTCGACACATTGGTTGAAATTTTGGCTTTATGAAATGAACTTGGCTTTATATACATTTATTGAATGCTTTGTGTAAATAGTTTCTGTATAATATATCTATACATTGCTATTTTTGTCTATTAACAGATTTGTTGGAGATTACAAGCCAGTTGTGTGTATGTGTGTGTGAATGTATGTGTTATTTTAGTCAAACTAAGTATATCAGTGTTGTTGAAGACAAATAACATTAACATTGGACATTAAAAAGCACATTCAAAAATTAAAAATTTCATAAGTTGCGAGCCAGCAGCCAGGGACCCCAGTAAATCAGATATTTAGATCTGGAAAAAATGTATTACAAAAAAAAAAAAAAAACCTTTTAACTTGACTTAAATGGGATATGCTGTTGATATGTTATTCAGGTAGTGATATTGTTAGTTTTTTTAGGCAATATGTTTCTACTGTAAGGCTGTTAAAAACCTAATCTGAACATTTTGAGGGACAAACTGACACTCTGATTGAATTTACTTTTAAGATATCTGAGTTAAAGTTCAAATGTGACATATCTTTTGATGCCCCTTATCCTAAAAGATCCAAGTAGTATGTGGCATGTGATCAGAGTTAAGCGTCCTTCTAAATTTCACCTGTCTAATTCACCTGTCCATTCCACTGACAGTAATGATTCTGACGTGGGGGGTATACCTCCATCTGAGGCTAGCAGTGGTCAACCAAAGGGATATTATGGAAAGTTTAAACTATCCCATTATTATCTTTAATTCCTTTGTGTTGATTATACTTTAATTTTGTGATTCAGTGTGCATTTAATTCATGATTTATGTATTAATTTTATAATGATGTTTTAATGTTAGATGTAATTAATCGCGATTAATCATTTACATTTATGCAATTAATTAGTAAATTTTTTAATCGATACCCAGCACTACTATTTTCAAATCCAAAAGTATCCATGGGAAAAACAAAATCTGACCTATGTATCAGTTTGAAAGGCAGATCTTACTCTGTAAGAACATATATAGTTGGCAAACAAATTATACAGTGTGTCCAAATTACAATAATACCTAATTACAAAGGAACACTTTGAAAACACATCAGATCTCAATGGGAAAAAGAAATCCTCCTGGATATCTATACTGATATAGACTGGGTAATGTGTTAGGAACGAAAGGATGCCACATAGTTTGATGGAAATGAAAATGATCAACCTACAGAGCCCTGAATTCAAAGATGCCCCAAAAATCAGAGTGAAAAAATTATGTGGCAGGCAAGTCCATTTTGCCAAAATTTAATTGCAGCAACTCAAAATTGTACGCAGCACTTTGTATGGCGCCTGTGTTCTTGTATACATGCCTGACAACATCAGTGCATGCTTCTAATGAGATGACAGATGGTGTTGTGGGGGATCTCCTCCCAGATCTGGACCAGGGCATCACTGAGCTCCTTGGATATGCCTCCCCAGACAATCATTAACCCACCACCAAACTGCTCATGCTGAATGATGTTACAGGCAGCATAATGTTCTCCATGGCTTCTCCAGACCCTTTCACTTCTGTCACGTGCTCAGGATGAACCTGCTCTCATCTGTAAAAAGCACAGGGCACCAGTGGTGCATCTGCCAATTCTGGTATTCTATGGCGAATGCCAATCGAGCTGCATACTGCTGGGCAGTGAGCTCAGGGCCCGAGGACATGGGGCCCTTGGGTCACCCTCATGAAGTCTTTCTGGTTGTTTGGTCAGAGACATTCACACCAGTGGCCTGCTGGAGGTAGGGCTTTGGCAGTGCTCATCCTGTTCCTCCTTGCCCAAAGGAGCAGATACTGGTCCTGCTGATGGGTTATGGACCTTCTATGGCCCTCTCCAACTCTCCTAGAGTAACTGCTTGTCTCCTAGAATCTCCTCCATGCCCTTGAGACTGTGCAGGGAGACACAGCAAACCTTCTGGCAATGACACGTATTGATGTGCCATCCTGGAGAAGTTGGACTACCTGTGCAACCTCTGTAGGGTCCAGGTATCGCCTCATGCTACCAGTAGTGACACTGACTGTAGCCAAATGCAAAACTAGTGAAGAAACAGTCAGAAAAGATGAGGAGGGAAAAATGTCAGTGGCCTCCACCTGTTAAACCATTCCTGTTTTGGGGGTCATCTCATTGTTGCCCCTCTAGTGCATCTGTTGTTAATTTCATTAACACCACAGCAGCTGAAACTGATTAACAACCCCCTCTGCTACTTAACTGACCAGATTAATATCCCATAAGTTTCATTGACTTTATGCTATACTCTGATTAAAAAGTGTTCCTTTAATTCTTTTGAGCAGTATATATATATATATATATATATATATATTGTCCGTATGGGCGTCGGAGGACTCCTCTACGGGCCAGGGAAAGGTAAACAATAGCCTGTCGAGACGAGAGGGGGGCTGCCGCTGACGTTGTCCTGTTCTTCCTCTTCCCCAACAGCTCCGAGAAGCCGCCTGGCAAGGGCACTTAACGCCACCCCTTCCGGAAGTACCGGTATAAAGGAAGCACCGACAAAGAGAAGGTCGGCTTCTGCCAGAATACCGGAACGAGCTGAAAGCCAGATCCCGTGACACTGTGAGAACATTATTATTGGGAAAGAAGTTCCTGTACGCAAGAGCATTGAAGCTCTATTTTTCGTTATTTTGCTGACTTTGTTAGTTCGTCTCGCAACGATTAAACTGGATGACCCGGTTGGTGTCCCAACGTTCCTACTGTGGCAGTCTGTCCTTCCACCGCCCGACCACAATATATATATATATATATATACTAGCAAAATAGCCGCGCTTCGCAGCGGAGAAGTATTGTGCTAAAGAAGTAATGAAAAAGAAAAGGAAACATTTTAATTATAATGTAACATGATTGACAATGTAATTGTGTTGTCATTGTCATGAGTGTTGCTGGCATATATATATATATATATATATATGTATATATATATATATATATATATATACACACACATATAAACATGTGCATACACACATACACATATACTGTATATAGATGCATATATATATATATATACACATATATATATACACACATACATATATACACTGTGAGTGGAAAAAAAACACACCAAAATGTTTTTCATCACATCTTCAACAATAGTCGGCTGATTTACTTAATGTTTGATACAAACTGTATGTAATATGTTTTCCAACAACAGTTGTATTAATTACTCACAAGTTTATACAATGTTCCAAATTTTATCAAAATCGGCCGACTATTGTTGAAGATGTGATGAAAAACATTTTGGTGTGTTTTTTTTCCACTCACAGTGTATATACACACAGACACACACACATATATATACATATATATGCATATACATATCTACATATATATATATATAATAGGGGTGGGACTCGATTAAAAAAATTAATCTAATTAATTAGAGGCTGTGTAATTAATTTATCTTCATTAACGGAATGTAAGCACACATTAAAATTTGCCCCAAATCGCAAATGTTGTTTTTTAATTTAAAAGGGTTTTAGTGGGCGACAGAATCAAATAATAGACATGGACAGGAATATTGTAAACTCAAGGTCTTTTAATTTCTGAAAAAAAAAATGCATTTAAACTGCATTTCATTTCAAAACAGAAACAAAAATATCCTCCCTGGCTAAAATTGGGCAGACTTAAAAATAAAGTGGTATTTTAAGTACTTTAAGTACATTTTCAGAATGGTATTGTCTTTAAATAATAATAACAAAAATTTCAACATTAAAGTGCAGTTTTTCTTCTTAAAAAAATAAGGCAGAAACATGAAAGGTAATTTGACCAGCCTCACCTTTAAACTGTGAGTAACCCTAGCCAAAATTATTTTGTACATTAGGCTAAAACAGCGTGATCATTGAACATTTTGTAATTAGATGTAATTAGAATTACTAACGGTCATGGAAGTCCAATGATCCCCAGTAAGAGCCACAAAGTCTGCTTTCTGTAATGCATCTAATTTTGCTTGCTTTTCAATGTCATAAAGCTGTTGAATTTTACTTTAAATATGCTAACTGTAGCACATTTTCTAACCCCCTATCTTCCACCACTGTTAGTGGTCTACAGTCCAAAGCAATGTATTTTGCGAGAGAATTTGTAAGTTTGACCTATGTTGACTTACTAATTTTGGTTCTGAAGCCAGTCATTTCATGAGGTTTGGGCTGCCGATACCTTTTGTTGGTACTCAAACCCATACTGCTAGTGCTAACAGCATACACAGTTTCTGTGCTCGCTGTAACATGTTTTGCATTTAGATGAAACCATTAGGTTGAAATGCCTCGGTGGTATGCAAACTCATTTTTGCACAGTTTGCACCAAACCACGCTTTTATCAAGGCTTTCGTCAGGTATTCTTTTGAAATGAAATTTGCCTCCGATCAGTGCTAGCAACGCGCTTTCTTCCGACTCTTACATTGTTGTAGCTCTGATGTGTGCATCAATGTAATCGATGTACCAGGAAATCATGCATTGACAAAAGTTACCCTTTGCTTGGAATGCAAAGTGTGATTAAATGCATTATTTTTTTAACGCGGTATGGAGTACATGCATCGAAGCTTCTCAGCTGTGCTTGTGCTAAGAAAAGGAAACATTTTAAAAATAACGTAACATGATTGTCAATGTAATAGTTTTGTGACAATTATGACTGTTGCTGTAATCAAGGATTTCATTATTATTATTTCTTTCAATCAGGTTCGTATTTGGACAGTGTGCACAAACCACGCTTTTATCAAGGCTTCCGTCGGGTATTCTTTTGAAATGAAATTTCCCTCCGATCAGTCCTAGAAACGCGCTTTCTTCCGACTCTTACATTGTTGTAGCTCTGATGTGTGCATCAATGTAATCGATGTACCAGGAAATCATGCATTGACAAAAGTTACCCTTTGCTTGGAATGCAAAGTGTGATTAAATGCGTTATTTTTTTAACGCGGTATGGAGTACATGCATCAAAGCTTCTCAGCTGTGCATGTGCTAAGAAAAGGAAAAATTTTAAAAATAACGTAACATGATTGTCAATGTAATAGTCTTGTGACCGTTATGAGTGTTTCTGTCATCAAGGATTTCAATCAATTAATCATTCAATCAACATTTATTTATATAGCACATATTCATACAAAAAAATGTAGCTCAAAGTGCTTTACAAAATGAATAAAAAAATAGAAGACACAATAAAAAATAAACATAAGTCAACATTAATTAACATAGAATAAGTAAGGTCCGATGGCCAGGGTGGACAGAAAAAACAAAAAAAAAAAAAACTCCTAAAGCTGGAGAAAAAAAATAAAATCTGTAGGGGTTCCAGACCACGAGACCGCCCAGTCCCCTCTAGGCAATCTACCTAACATAAGTCAAACAGCCCTCTTTGTATTTAGGGCTTTCATGGAAGGACCTGATGATGATGGTCACGTAGACTTCTGGCTTTCAGTCCATCAATGTTTGTGCATCATGATGCTTTGAGTAGGTGGTTGTGGCGCAGGCCGCCACCACAAAGAAACCGGAAAAAGAAACAGAAGTACAGAGTATCAGTATTAAGTTAAAGTGAAGTTAGGAGAAGGCCATGTTAAAGTAATGTGTTTTCAGCAGTGTTTTAAAGTGCTCTACTGTATTTGCCTGGCAAATTCCTATTGGCAGGCTATTCCAGATTTTAGGTGCATAACAGCAGAAGGACGCCTCACTAATTCTTTTAAGTTTAGCTTTTGGAATTATAAGGAGACACTCATTTGAAGATCTAAGGTTACGATTTGGAATATAATGTGTCAGGCATTCCGATATATAAGATGGAGCAAGATTATTTAAGGCTTTATAAACCATAAGCAGTATTTTAAAGTCAAAGTCATTTGATTAGCATTATTTCTTTTAATCAGGTTCGTAGTTAGAGGGCGTGCTGTGTTGAAGTTTATTCCGTGTTTGTCAACCGTTGTAAAGATAACAGGTTTCATTCATCGAAGTGTTCACCACCCAAATCGGAATTTGTGAATGTAAGATGTTCAACAGGCATTCCCGGTAGTAAGTTGTGGAAATTGCCTGTGAATATTTAGTGGTAGCGTGTGTATGAACTTAATTTAATCTTTTCCAGTCCTACAAAGTCAGTTGACGCGAGCCACTCGGAGTACATGCATCGAAGCTTCTCAGCTGTGCTCGTGCGATCTCGTGATGTCCACCACTTTATTTAATGTTAGCTAAGACCTGGCACTTCAAATTTTCTTGCTACAGCAATTTTAACTCTGCAACAAAGTGATCCAAGGTCTTGTTTATACCTTGTGTCTTCTCATTAAACTTGTATCTCGCGAATACCATACTCGTCGTAGGCATGACAAACAGCAGTGGGAGTGTCTATAAACTTAATTTAAACTTACGGTTCACACTGTGCTTTGTTTCCACAGTTGTGTAATTCAGTTTTTGTTCAGCACTCTTTGGAACTGTTGCTTTTTGTCTGTGCACTGCGTCAGTTCACGTGATCCGCTCGGTGTATATGCATCGAAGGTTCCCAGCTGTGCTGGTGCCATCTCGTGCGATGTCCACGGCTGTATTTAACGTTAGCTAAGACCCGGCACTTAAAAGTTTCTCTCGCAGTTTCGCTGAGTTTGTGCCAAACACTACCCTGACCATCTCATCTTCGTCTGCATAAGCACAGTCCTTCACCCGTGAATATTTAGCGGCAGTGTTTCTATTGGATTGCCGCTGACGGACGGCCTTATATGGGCAGGCACTAAATTCATTGAGCCATCGAGCAGACGTTTATCATAGTATATGGAGGAAAAAATAGTTTCCAGTTATGACCGTTACGCGTAGAATTTCGAAATGAAACCTGCCCAACTTTTGTAAATAAGCTATAAGGAATGAGCCTGCCAAATTTCAGCCTTCCACCCACACGGGAAGTTGGAGAATTAGTGATGAGTGAGTGAGTGAGTGAGTGAGTCAGTGAGGGCTTTGCCTTTTATTAGTATAGATAGCCGGATGTCAGCAATCAAGCACCTGGAGCACTTCTGGGTGCCCAATATAAGGAGCCAGCAACCACCACTAATGAAACTCTTCAATTACCAAAAGCTTAGAAGATGGGAAAATGTTTTCAAGTTAATTAAATACTTGAAAAATAAATAGCACAGTTTAAATAGTGAAGTTTATTTTTCTAATTTTAAGTAAGTCATCTTAGTATTTCCATTTAGTTTCCCAATTAAAAGTAGAATAGGTGACCTAGAAAAAGCAAACAGTGGCACAACCACATGCGCTGCTGTTACAGTGGGATGCAAAAGTTTGGGCAACCTTGTTAATAGTCATTATTTTCCTGTATAAATTGTTGGCTGTTACGATAAAAAATGTCAGTTAAATATATCATATAGGAGACACACACAGTGATATTTGAGAAGTGAAATGAAGTTTATTGGATTTACAGAAAGTGTGCAATAATTGTTCAAACAAAATCAGGCAGGTGCATAAATTTGGGCACCACAAAAAAGAAATGAAATCAATATTTAGTAGATCCACCTTTTGCAGAAATTACAGCCTCTAAACGCTTCCTGTAGGTTCTAATGAGAATCTGGATTGTGGTTGAAGGTATTTTGGACCATTCCTCTTCACAAAACATCTCTAGTTCATTCAGGTTTGATGGCTTCCGAGCATGGAGAGCTCTCTTTAACTCACACCACAGATTTTCAATTATATTCAGGTCTGTGGACTGAGATGGCCATTCCAGAACGTTGTACTTGTTCCTCTGCATGAATGCCTTGGTGGATTTTGAGCAGTGTTTCGGGTCGTTGTCTTGTTGAAAGATCCAGCCCGGCGCAGCTTCAGCTTTGTCACTGATTCCTGGACATTGGTCTCCAGAATCTGCTGATACTGAGTGGAATCCATGCGTCCCTCAACTTTGACAAGATTCCCAGTCCCTGCACTGGCCACACAGCCCCACAGCATGATGGAACCACCACCATATTTTACTGTAGGTAGCAGGTGTTTTTCTTGGAATGCTGTGTTCTTTTTCCTCCATGCATAACGCCCCTTGTTATGCCCAAATAACTCAATTTTAGTTTCATCAGTCCACAGCACCTTATTCCAAAATGAAGCTGGCTTGTCCAAATGTGCTTGAGCATACCTCAGGCAGCTCTGTTTGTGCTGTGGGCGGAGAAAAGGCTTCCTCTGCATCACTCTCGCATACAGCATCTCCTTGTGTAAAGTGCGCCGAATGGTTGAACGATGAACAGTGACTCCATCTGCTGCAAGATGATGTTGTAGGTCTTTGGTGCTGGTCTGTGGGTTGACTCTGACTGTTCTCACCATTTGTCGCTTCTGTCTATCCGAAATCTTTCTTGGTCTGCCACTTCGATCCTTAACTTGAACTGAGCCTGTGGTCTTCCATTTCCTCAATATGTTCCTAACTGTGGAAACAGACAACTTAAATCTCTGGGACAGCTTTCTGTATCCTTCCCTAAACCATGATGGTGAACAATCTTTGTCTTCAGGTCATTTGAGAGTTGTTTTGTGACCCCCATGTTGCTACTCTTCATAGAAAATTAAAGGAGGAGGGAAACTTACAACTGACCCCCTTAAATACTCTTTCTCATTATAGGATTCACCTGTGTATGTAGGTCAGGTGTCACTGAGCTTACCAATTTGAGTTCCAATAATTAGTTCTAAAAGTTTTGGAATCAATAAAATGACAACGGTGCCCAAATTTATGCACCTGCCTGATTTTGTTTGAACAATTATTGCACACTTTCTGTAAATCCAATAAACTTCATTTCACTTCTCAAATATCACTGTGTGTGTCTCTTATATGATATATTTAACTGACATTTTTTATCGTATCAACCAACGATTTATACAGGAAAATAATGACTATTAAAAAGGTTGCCCAAACTTTTGCATCCCACTGTAACTAGAGTACATCACATGGCCTGTTAAATGGGCATACAGTACCTTGGACTGAGTAGAGTGGTGATGCTGAATGTCCTCTAAGCTGGAGTATGCTAAGGAGGGATGCTTAAAATACCCAACTGCAACTGTAACACTTTGCTATGCAAAAATGTCATCTGCCACTGCCAGGTAGAGTATATGAGCAACATAGAAAAGGCTTGGGACTCCAGCGTCATCAATGCCTTTTATCATATTTTTGGTATTATTGTGGACCACAACATGCTCATAACATTTTGGAATAGCCCATGTGCCAGCCATTTCCTAAAATGCATCTACTATTGCTTGGCCTGTGTAGGAGTCTCTCATTTATCCACTGTGCAGTTAAGCTGTAGGAATTGGGCAAAGCCTGCTAGAATAACAAAGGGGGAAAATCAATTTTTACAGCGATCCCGAGGGTCTTTACTTGTGACATCATGTATAGAAGTAAGCTTGTGAGATATTGCCAAAGGGAGAAAACTATGGCCCACTGCCACAACATTTATTTTTCTTTTTATTTGCAACATGGTTTAACTGTTTTCACCATTACAGGAAATTTGGTGGTTCACATTAAGTGAATGTGCCCAGACAAAGTAATGCAGTTTTGCAAAAGCACAGATACTTGTTTGAGGTGCATGCACTTCATAAAATATGCGACCTTTTGTATTCTCATGCAGTGTTACATTTTTTCACAGAAGTACAGTATGTTTATGACCAAATCCAAAAGTGAATGCTGCATTCATTGTTTGGCTTACTATGCATATTATGGCTTGCAGCTGGTCTGCATATGTGTATAATCCATAAAGAGAATAGGTAAGACTAAGGCTTTAAGCAGCTTTGAACATAGGATTGTAGTGAGCTTCAGGCACACCAACTAGAGTGCATCACACTACTAAATTACAGATGTTACCATCTGAAAAGTAGAACAAACTATCATATGACAGAAAAATGGATTATTAATGAGAGGGGAGGAGGAACACCATTCATCCAAGCTCAGTTTTTGATCCATTCATATCTACTTATCTAAATATATCTAAATATGTGCAGTGAATGACTGAGATCAAAGGAAACTTGTGAAAAATTCACAAATAAAGTGGTCTAGTTCCATCAAATAGTCTGTAATTTCAACACTTGTCATTTTACTTTTGCTAGTCAAACAAATCTTTAAATTTACTTAATGTTTTTTTTTCCTATGATTGCAACATTTTATTTTTTTATTTCAATTCTCACATCATACACTGAGAAGTTGGCTCAAAATATCGCATTGGCTGAGCTCTAAATGTAGTAGATATTCTTACTTTGAAGATTGTCAGTTATATCTCCATATCCCTTCTTTTTACATCTTCCTCAACATTATCCTAAAACCAATGTTTATAGGTGGGGTCAAATTGTGCCAATAGCATGCTTATGAATAATTCATACACTTACAGTACTAAGTTAACTTGCATAAAAATTACAATTTTATATGAAAACAAAAGTTCAAGAGCAATTTTAATAGAGAATGTAATCCACAGAGGGCTGTGTGACTGAGGGTAGTATGACTGATTGTACAAGTTAGCCATGCTTGAACTGTTTATCACATTGAACATTAAAATATTTACAATTACAACATAAAAATAATGAAAAACCTTTTTTTCTCAAAAACTCCTTATCCTAGGAGTTTTGATTACAAGGCTGGAATCAGTCTTAGATAATGTGTCAGTTCATTAAAGAATAATTTTAATACGTGACTTGCTTAATGCCCGTCACTCTGCTACAGATGTTAAACTGTCCAACTTTACTCCTACAATAGAGCCTGCCTTCTTAACAAGTTTGTCCAGGCGTGAGGCATCATTCATCTTTATGCTGCCTCCCCAGCACACCACCGCATAGAAGAGGGCACTCGCCACAACCGTCTGGTAGAACATCTGCAGCATCTTATTGCAGATGTTGAAGGATGCCAACCTTCTAAGAAAGTATAGTTGGCTCTGACCTTTCTTATACAGAGCATCAGTATTGGCAGTCCAGTCCAATTTGTTATCCAGCTGCACTCCCAGGTATTTATAGGTCTGCACCCTCTGCACGCAGTCTCCTCTGATGATCACGGGGTCCATTAGGGGCCTAGGCAGTAGTAAGCATTTTTCTAATTAATTCTTCTGCTATCGATTCACCAATCAGTAACTAGAGGGCATGTTAGAGCCCACCCTCTCAACTTTGACGAGTGAAAGTGACAGTTTTGTTTCAAGTCGTATTTCATGACAGTTTGCAGGAATGTTACGGACAAAATGAAATAAATAAATAAGCAACGAAAAACATATTTCGTGACACATTTATTTATTTATGCTCTCATTTCATGACATATTTATTTATTTAGGCTTTTATTTCATGACACATTTATTTACTTATGCTCACATTTCACAGTACTTTTATTCATTTACGCATTTATTTATTTATTTATTTAATTTTGTCCAAAATATTCCTCCATATCCTCCTGCCCACTCCTGATGCAGCCCACAATAGCAGTGTCATCAGCGAACTTTTGCACGTGGCAGGACTCCGAGTCGTATTGGAAGTCTGATGTACAGTATATTGGCTGAACAAGACCGGAGAAAGTACAGTCCCCTGCGGCGCTCCTGTGTTGCTGACCGCAATGTCAGACCTGCAGTTCCCAAGACGCACATATTGAGATCTGTCTGTAAAATAGTTCACGATCCATGCCACCAGGTGTGAGTCTACTCCCATCTCAGTCAGCTTGTCCCTAAGGAGTAGAGGTTGGATGGTGTTGAAGGCGCTAGAGAAGTCCAAAAACATAATTCTTACAGCACCACTGCCTCTGTCCAAATGGGAGAGGGATCGGTGTAGCATGTTGATGATGGCATCCTCCGCTCCCACCTTCTCCTGGTATGCAAACTGCAGAGGGTCGAGGGTGTGGCAGACCTGTGGCCTCAGGTGGTGAAGCAGCAGCCGCTCCATGGTCTTCATCACATGTGATGTCAAAGCAACAGGCCGGAAGTCATTCAGCTCACTAGGATGTGATACCTTTGGGACTGGGGTGATACAAGATGTTTTCCAAACCCTCGGGACTCTCCCCTGTTCCAGGCTCAGGTTGAAGATGCGCTGTAGAGGACTCCCCAGTTCCAACGCACAGGCCTTCAGCAGTAGTGGCGATACACCATCTGGACCCGCTGCTTTTCTGGCACAAAGTCTCCTCAGCTCTCTGCTCACCTGTGCTGCTGTAATTGTGGATGGGGATGTCTCACCTATGCTGGTATCAGCAGAAGGATGGTTGGAGGATTCAGTACTTCGAGGTGAGAGTGGGTTAGGGTGGTCAAACCTATTAAAGAAGTTGTCAATTTGGTTTGCTCTCTCCACGTCTCTCTCGATGGTGGCACCCCGCTTCGAGCTGCAGCCAGTGATGATCTTCATCCCATCCCACACTTCCTTCATGCTGTTATTCTGCAACTTCTGCTCCAGCTTTCTCCTGTACTGCTCTTTCGCCACCCTGAGCTGGACACGGAGTTCCTTCTGCACGCGCTTGCGCTCATGCTGATCACCGTCTTAAAAGCCCTTTTCTTCTGGTTCAAAAGGCCTTTGATGTCACTTGTAATCCATGGCTTGTTGTTAACATAGCAGCATACTGTTCTTACTGGAACTACAATGTCCATACAGAAGTTGATGTAATCAGTTATGCAGTCAACAGCCTCTTCAATGTTCTCATTATGTGACTCCAGCAGTATATCCCAGTCTGTAGTTCCAAAGCAGTCTCTTAGAGCCTGCTTTACCTCAGGGGACCACTTCCTGAATGATCTTGTGGTTGTAGGTAGCGCCTTCACTCTTGGTTTGTAGTGAGGCTGAAGCAGAACAAGGTTATGATCTGCTTTCCCAAGCGCAGGCAGCGGGTTGGCGCTGTATGCGTCTTTAATGTTTGCATACAGTAGGTCGATAGTCCTATTTCCCCGGGTGTTACAGTTCACATACTGGAAGAAGGCAGGTAATTTTTTATCCATATTTATTATATAAATCCATATTTATTATATAAATCATTATAGAAATTTGCTATAAAAATACTGCTCTACACAATTTCTCTTATGTGTTCGAGGCTGGAATCAGTGCAGCTCCCAACTTTGGTCTTGAGATGATTGGAAAACTTTGTATTTTGCATGCGTTCATGCATGTTGTATAGGTGTCTTGAACCATTGGTGTTTATGGCCTGGAGCAGTAAGGGTTAAATGATTTGGTAGAAAATTAATTAGCTATTATTAAATATGTTTTCTGTTTCTGTAATCGGGCACAGTATACTGAACTCTCTATCTTGGAAGAGAAAGTTGATGAGCTGTAGTTGAAAGGAATAAAGAGGCTAATTTTGCAGCTTGCAGATGAAGAGGTATCAGAGGGAAAAGATAATGATATAGATTCAACTTTATAATTTTTCCACAACTACTAAAGATAGCTTTATGGTATTTCTGCAGCATTTAACAATGGTTTTAGTATAATTAGGAAAACATGGAACAGTAATATTGTAGATTAAACTTTATTTTTCACACATTAAAGTATTGCCACATTAGGCTAAGGGTGCCTATGGGACGGATTAAGTAGATGCAGATGTATAGGTAGAATTCTTTATTGTCATTATGCATACACATAACAAATTTTTTTGTTGGTAGGACTTGGCTTCAAGGCAGAATACTTAAAATACACAATACACTATAAATAATAAAATAAACATAATAAGTGTAAAAGACAGCAGCAATAAAACATCATCAAGTCCAGACTTTTCCTGAGGTAGTACGCCTGCAGAGGCTAGTGATCTGTGTGCATGGGTTTGCAGGGGAGGATTATGAGGGAAAGTGCATGTGCGTGTCTACAGGGGAGCAGGTTAAGGGTAGATGTAGATGTATGTGGATGTATCAGGAGGAGCAGATGGACTTCACAGCTCTGGAGAAAAAGCTGTCTTTCAGTCTGCTGGTGCGTGTTTTTATGTTTCTGTACCGCTTTCCCGAAGGCAGTGGTACAAACAGTCCATTTCCTGGATGGGTGATATCCGCAGCTATACATTTGACCCTCTTCTGCATCCTTCCAGCATATACAGAGTCCAGGTCTAGGAAAGGACTTCCTACGATCCCCTGTGCTGTTCTCACCACCTATACCAAGTCCTTCCTGTCCTGTGCAGCTGTCATACCACACTGTCATACTGTGACAGAGAATGCTTTCTATAGCGGATCTGTAGAAGTTTGTGACTAGCTGAGAGGAGAATCAAGCACGTCTCATCTTCCTGAGGAAGAAGGGTCTTTGCTTGGCCTTCTTTACCAGGTGCAATATATTCAAAGACCAGGTCAAATCCGATGTAATGTGGATACCCAAGAACTTGATATTGTCCACACACATTACAGCCTCTTCATGTATGAATATAGGAGCACGTTCTGTTCTTGTGGACCTCCTATAGTCCACAATTACCTTTTTGGTCTTGCTGGTGTTCAAGATGAGGTTGTTGGCTGAGCACATCCATAAACCTTCTCTTAGGCCTTCCTCTTTTTCTCTTCTCTGGCAGCTTTATCTTTAGCATCCTTCTTCCAATATACTCAGCATCTCTCCTCTGCACATGTCCAAACCAACGCAATCCCGCCTCTCTAACTTTGTCTCCCAACCGTCCAACTGGAGCTGACCATCTAATGTACTCATTTCTAATCCTATCAATCCATGTCACACCCAATGCAAATCTTAGCATCTTTAGCTCTGCTACCTCCAGCTCTGTCTCCTGCTTTTCTGGTCAGTGCCACAGTCTCCAACACATATAACATAGCTGATCTCACTAACGTCCTGTAGACCTTCCCTTTCACTCTTGCTGATACCTGTCCCTGATGTAATCCCACCTCCACTCCTACTGCAGACCTCACCACTGTCACACTTCCCTCGTACATTTCCTGTACAACTCTTGCATACTTCTCTGACGCTCCCGACTTCTTCAATACCACAGCTCCTCTCGAGGCACCCTGTCATATGCTTTCTCTAGGTCCACAAAAACACAATGCAGCTCCTTCTGGCCTTCTCTGTACTTCTCCATCAACACCCTTAGAGCAAACATCACATCTGTGATGTTCTTTCTTGGCATGAAACCATACGGCTGCTCACTAATCATCACCTCACTTCTTAACCTAGCTTCCACGACTCTTTCCCACAACTTCATGCTGTGGCTCATCAATTTTATCCCCGTCTATTTACTACAGTCCTGCACATCCCCCTTATTCTTAAATATTGGCACCAGTACACTTCTTCTCCACTCCTGAGGCATCTTCTCACTTTTCAAGATTCCATTAAACAATCTGGTTAAAAACTCCACTGCCATCTCTCTTGAAACACCTCCATGCTTCCACAGGTATAACATGTGGACCATCCTATGTTGTTTAATTACACTTTCCCCTGCCACCACTTTGCAGTCTTCAATCTCCTTCAGATTGACTCTTCTGCATAGGATGTAATCTACCTGTGTGCATCTTCCTCCAATCTTGTACGTCACCCTATGTTCCTCCTTCTTCTTAAAATACATATTCACCACAGCCATATCCATCCTTTTGGCAAAATCCACTATCATCTGATCTTTTTCACTCCTCTCCTTGAAACCATACTTACCCATCACCTCCTTAGTTCCCTTCACCAACATGCCCATTGAAATCTGCTCCAATCAACACTTTCTGTCCCTTGGGTATACTGTTCATCACTTCATCCAACTCACTCCAAAAATCTTTCTCATCTACTGCACACCCAACTTACGGGGCATATGCACTAACATCATCACACCTCCAATTTCCAGCTTCATAATCATCACTCGGCCTGGTACTCTTTTCACCTCCAAAACACTCTTGACATACTGTTCCTTCAGAATAACCCAACCCCATTTCTCCTCCTATGCAGACCATGATAGAACAATTTGAATCCACCTCCGATCCACCTGGCCTTACTCCCCTGCTATTTAGTTTCTTGCACACACAATATATCAGCCTTCCTTCTCTCCATCGTAACTGCTAACTCTCTCCCCTTACCAGACATACTGCCAACATTCAAAGTTCCTACCCTCAGTTCCACTTTCTTTACCTTCCTCCTCTCCTCCTGCCTCCGGACACGTCTCCCCCCTCTTCTTCTCCTTGAGCCAACAGTAGCCCAATTTCCGCCAGCACCCTGTTGGCTAACAATACTGGTGGCGGTCGTTGTTAACTCGGGGCTCAACCCATACGGTATGGAAATTTGTATTATTGTCTGCATATTGATTTGGAAAAATTTTACACCAGATGCCCTTACTGACGTAACCCTCCCCATTTATCCGGGCTTGGGACCGACACGAAAAAACACACTCTTTTGCGCATCCCCTGTGGCTAGGTCATAGGTCAAATAGGTTATAGAAAACTATGCAGCAAGTTTGATGGAAGTAGAATGCCGCTGTCTGCAGCTGTGTAAGCTATGAGACATCTCCTCTAGGGAAGATTATGGAAAGCAAAACTGCAGCTCCTGAAAACAAAATATGAAATAATAAGCACTAAAAT
This sequence comes from Polypterus senegalus, assembly GCF_016835505.1. NCBI lineage: Eukaryota > Metazoa > Chordata > Cladistia > Polypteriformes > Polypteridae > Polypterus > Polypterus senegalus. The sequence continues at coordinate 68,173,539 of NC_053170.1, read as the reverse complement.
TTTGAAATTTCTACTTAGTATAAGGTTTGTCTTTAAGGAGCATAAAATCTTACTTCCAAACAAAATTTTGAGGTGCAACCTTTCCTTCTGTTTTCCTCTAATAGCACCCACAACAGTGCCTTCTCTGACACATGTTTTTTCTTCAAAATAGCACTAGTGACATCATATGCCAGATGCAACTTTTTTGCTGATATTTACTTCTGCCATGTTTCAGCAATCCCTTAACCACCCTTGTCTGGAAGAGGCTGAAGTTTTCAGAAAGCAAAAGGAGAAAGCAAAAGAACCAAAATAAACATCAAATACTGTAAATTCTAAAAGCATCTGCACATATTAAACAATTTTTGTGATTATTGATATTGGAACAAGTATGGAAATAAAAGACACAATTGAATAGACCTTTACAGGTAAGCCCAAGTGTTCTTTATTTTCTTCTACGGAAGGCTCAACTATGAGATCCTGCACTGTTTCTTTATAATGGTACAGCTAATGCTGCCAAAACAGCAGAATTTTAGAATATGTGTGATTTGATCGTGCCTTAATCTCACAGTCTGTCTCTGCACTTTCCTTATCTTTCTGGATTGTTTTGCACTCTAAAAGGTAATCTACCTCAAACTACTTGCTACATAGCCATAGCCATTTTATTCATCCACTCCTCCCTTTTGTGAGCAGTAGGTTGAAACAGTTGCACTGCATTGCAGCTCCTTTGCGTATCTGAATCTAAGAACCTGCCAAAATAAAAAAAAAATTGGAGCATAGAAACAATCCATTGCTCTTTCATTTCTGTCCTCATCATGTGAGTAATGTTTGACTAGTATTGTCTATGAACACAGCCAGGTGAGTAGAGCCAAGGGAAAATTGTTAATCTGGAAACCACTGCAACTATTTGAAATACATTTTACATGCCATACAGCAATAGCATTTTTGACCTCTGAGTGTTAAATAGTTTTGCCTTTTTAAATCTATTTTTTTAATTAGTTTTTTTTCATAGTTACATTTTAGTTGTACTCTTAATAGACTATATAGGCATAGAATTATCATGTTGTTCAGGGGTTTGCCATCTTTACTAATTTCTGTTTTTCTCTGCTTTCTTTTCTGGTTCTTCTGTGGTTGCATTTTGCACTACCACCACCTGTTCAAGGCACTGAGGAGCCACGTGTGCCCCAGCTGTCCATAAGACCAACTGCATTGAATCATTTCAGAGGAAATCTAGAAACAGTGAGGAATGATTTAAGGACATTTATGTTAGGTAGAATGCCTAGTAGGGGGCTTTTGGCCTTGGAATCCCAGCAGATTTGTTTTCTGTAGCTTAACTGGATTTTTTTGTTGTTGTTTTTTTTCCTACCTCACCTTATCACCAGACTCATCTTTAAAGATTTACCTTATGATATTGTATGTAAGGATTCTACCCCTCTACTAATTATATAACCTAACCATGCTTTATAAGATTGTATAGATTTATTTATTTGTTACTTAGTCATTATTATTCTTACCTAATCTTATTTTTTTTTCTTGTAACTTTCTCTTTGACATCTTATAAAGTAATTTGATCTACATTCTTTGAACGAAAATGTGCTATATAATTAAATGTTGTTGTTGTTGCTGTTGCCTTGTAATGCTTAATTTTTTCCAAACATGTCTTCCTCTGTTATTTGTAATAATGTAGCCTTAGTATGGTGATTGTGAATTGATTTGCCCAAGGCCATGCAGCATTTCAGGGGAGACTGATGGCCTGCTTCTGTCACACCATTTGCCAGGGTTCAAGCTACTGTGTTCCCTTTGAGGGGTAAGCACATTTCCTAATTTCTTTCATAATTAAGTGCCACATTTTTCTACATGCTAAATCGTGCATTGCTTGAAGTTATTTTTTTTTTCTATTTCATCCTATATACTTAGCTATCTTTTTTGACATTAAGTAGGTCCTTTTGGCTGACAGGATGCCTAGCACCAACTGAAGCACAAGAAGATAACCAGGCTTGAAATAATGAGCCATACATTGTCTAAGTGCAAGGTGAAATGATACTCCAATCATCTGCAGGAGATTTTTCAAGAAGAGTGACAGAATGAGGGAAGGATATATAGTGGAAGCCAGACCACTGAATGAAGATGAAGCAATATGCTTCATGGCGGAAGTATCTTGTCAATTGTCTGACAACAGTCAAATACAAGATTCAATCTAAGCTGGTCAGAAATTGTTTTCTTTGCTTATGCAGGCAACTTTCTTCAACAGTTAACAATACTATAAATTTTCTACCATAGTAGTGCATTAAAATTGGAAGAGCAAATAGGAGATTAATAATAGCAACTGTACATTAGGGAGATGATGTTTTAATTAAATATACTGAACTTGAATCTAAATTGTATGCCATAGCAAAGCTGTCCAGTTGGTTTATCAGCTAAATCCCTAATACACTGTAAACTTTTTACTGTTTGACACAGACTGCTATATTTAGTACACATTAATTGTTTTACTACAAGTATGGCAACTTCAGCAGCAACAATTCTTTTACCGTAATTGGGTAGGCATTCACTTCTGTCCTCTGCCTGAGGGCCAAAAATTGTGGCATTATGCCTAAGAAATTTCAGTTTAAATAATATTATAGCAAAGAGCAAAAATCACAAACGTAAAACAAAGAATAGTTTGTCTACTAGAAAAGCCATTGAAGATCTGAATTTGTCACAAATAAGTAAAGGTGAACATACTTTGAGATCATGAGGACACACTTCTTTCAGCTGCTCCTGTTAGGGGTTGCCATAGCAGATCATTTTCTTCCATATCTTTCTGTCCTCTGTATCTTGTTCTGTTACACCCATCACCTGCATGTCCTCTTTCACCACTTCCATAAGCCTTCGCTTAGGCCATCCTCTTTTTCTCCTGCCTGGCAGATCTATCCTTAGCATCTGTCTCCCAATATACTCAGCATATCTCCTCTGCACATGTCCAAACCAACGCAATATCGCCTCTCTGACTTTGTCTCCCAACCATGAGGACACACTGGTGTGTAACATTATTAATTGACATGAAACCACTGTATTTGAGCTACAGTGCAGTAAATATCTCCCAGAATTGACAAATAAAAGTATGGATAGACCTTAAAAAACTAGTTATACGTAAAATTTGTGGTGTCATCTTTCCTTCCACTTAAAGTTTTATGTTTTTGTGGGCCTTAGCTGGCAGTAGAAGTGCAAAGGCAAACAAATATATTTTCTTATTAATATAATATTAAAGGGAGAAAGGTATGGAAATTGAAATCTTAGGAGGCCAAATATATACAGGCTGCCGAACAGTTTGCATTTAGTAATATTAAAAAATCTCACATTAGATGTTAAAGGGTATAGCTGAAACAGCCTGAATGAAGTCTATGAAGGCATATAGGAAGAAAAAAGTCCATTAATGTACGGCAACAGCATCTCCCTATACGCTCTTTTAAGCCTGTTGTGCTGGAATTGATAATCAATTTTTTTGTACTGATTACTAGATTGAAATCCTTTTTTGCAGGTTTTAATAACACTTTTACAGTGCCAATTGTTTTGTTTCTTTTACCCATTGTTGCAGAGTCCTGCGTTGTTTCTCCATTCTGCATCCACTCCATTTCTACCAGTTCTGGGCTTTGGTGCCATGTTTATATAAAAAGCAGGCAGTGAAGCAAAAATAATTGCCTACCTTTCATGGGTGTTACATGGCGCTGAGCTAAACTACTCATCTTCAGTGAAGGAGGGTTGGATGTTGTGTAAGCTATGGAAAAATGGCCCTACTACTTACTAAAGGGTCTTGTTTGAGGTGTACATTGGTCAATCTTTGCACTTAATATTCGGAGAACATCACAACTAACCATCTGAATGCTCTGTCTACAATCTACTTAAGGTGTTGTACAGAAAAGGGCATTGTAATGCACAAATTCTTTCCAGGTCAAACAGCTGTGTTTGAGTTACACTTGAACACACAGGAAATTGCTTAGCAAAAATAAGCCAAAGGTTAACAGAAGACCTGAAGAAGGAATAAAACCTCCCAGCTACATTCAATACAGTGTGCTGCCATATCTATTTTAAAGCAGATTTTTCTGTCATACCATTTGGTCTCCTGAGGAGGTGTATATTGGCGTTCCTCTCATATTAAAACACCAGACCTTCTGTAGGATACTTTGGCAGTATTAAAATATTATTGCAAGTTCTGGATATCCCAGGTGTGAACCATTTGCAGAGCTATTTGTAACAATATGTAGAATTGCACTACTCTGCCAGGAGGACAATGAGCCATCAGGAAAAAAAATATAGAACAAATTCAAAATACTAACTTGCAGCCCAGACAGATTCTTGTACAGTAAATTACCTTCTGGAACTTTTGCAGACAAAAAAAGACTAATACATTGTTTCTTTTAATTATATTTATTACGCCAAGTGAATGGAATTATTTCTGTTGAGCTGATATGATATATTCCACAAAAAAGGTTTTTACTTAACTGGGACTGCAAAGATACACAATACTGTATGTGACTATCAATCACAATACATTTCTACCCTAATGAAGACCTTGTGACAGGCCTGGAAAAATAATACATTAACTAACCTACTGTTAATTATTTCCTGATTTATTTTAGGGAGGGGATTAGAACACATATGACATCCTGATGGCTATATGTATATATATATATATATATGTGTGTGTGTGTGTTTGCCTGTACATGCAAAGAAATTTGGTACAAGGGCTGTAAGTATGCATTGAGAAAGGACATTTTGATAAAACAATATTTAGGGGTAACCCTCATCCCATGATGAAAGAAACGAAATACCTCAAAAACACTTTGATTTAATTGAAACTTTGTGGCTCTGATTTTATTGAAACTTGGTGACTTAGGTGACTTGTCTATTAATACTGTTTTAACTTGAAACCAACATGCATGCAATAGAGTCAACGAGCATATATCATCATTATTGTCAGAAAAAAAAGTCTCTGATACAACACAAGTGGTGTGTACAGTATATGCAAGTGAAATATATATGTAAATATAGCACAAAAATCACACATGTATCAGAATAACCATTTAAAACACAATGCCCAGTAAAGTTCTAATTATTTATTTGTTATTACTTTTAGTAGAATAAAATAAATATTGTGATATTACTGAAACTCTGAATTCAGCTGTTTAAAATGAAGCACAGAAGCCTATCTAGTTATGAGTTAAGAATTGTTTTTTAAATATTTATATTCACTGCAGCCTGTAAGGACTAAACTTGAGGACCCCTGATTTAGCATATGGAATGGAATGCACATTTATTATCAGTAATGTAGTACTTTGGAGTGTGAAGCTTCATTTTAGTGATAGCGAGACAATAATGCATGGTGAATTATTATTACTGTTGCATTTAATTTTGGGAACATTTTTGCCTCTGACATTGTGTTTTTAAGGGCCAAAATCATTTAATTTGGGGTTGTTTTTTGCCCTTTGCCCCTGAGCATTTCTGATGCTGGCTGACTGTTTTTTCACACTAATTATAACAATAAAGCTAGAGGACTACCAATATTGATTTACAGAGTTACTCCTTTTGTCAGATCACAGGTAGTCTTTGACTTAGGCAGTCTTTATATTATTGTACTGAAAAAACTCAATGAAACTAGGCTAATTCTGACAAGCATTTATGCATCTAATTGAAATGGTAAGGCATTTCACACAGTTGGTAAGTTTATGATAAGTTGCTTATTCTAAAGTTTCATGCTTATAATTACATGGGTACAAATCTAGAACATCTGCTCCTCTTTACATTTTTCTATTATCACTGTTTAGATTTTTTTATGGGAGTAAAATAAACAAAAAATTAAACAGTCACAACTTAATATGAACATCTCCCCACAGAATCCAAAAGCTCTCCTCTTGTCCAGTATCATGGTAGTAGACCAAATAGTGCACATAGACTCCAGTGCTGTGCAAATTACACATATTTTGAATGTTAGACTCTAGTGACTCATCAAACATAATGGGTGGCAGACAATTCAAGGGCATATACTCATTTTACTTGACACCTGTTGGGCTACTTTCTAGATCATTTGAAAAATGACATTGGGTTACCAGGCAATGTCCTCGCCTGATTTAGTTGTTATTTCTCAAATGGATTCCAGTATGTACAGAAATATGGTTGCAGTACTCCATCTTTATACACAGTGAGATATGGTGTCTCACTGGGCTCAGTACTGGGACCTTTACTGTTTTCACTTTACATGTTTCCACTGGGATCAATCATTAGAAAACACTAGGGGGCTCTGCCCCCTGCTCGCTTTGCTCACCAACCCCCAGGTTTGGTTAATCGGATATACACTTTTAAAAGCTTGTTTTTATTGGTCTCGTCCGATGCGAGAGATGGACGTCTGACGTGGAGCTCCGCTAGCAGCGGTGTTATTTTTCATATTATCTGCTTATTATCTTGAGATATCCTGTATTTATTCAACCCGAGGGGCACTGCTACAGTATATGTAAGCACATATAAACATGGCCAATAAGAAAGGGGGTCCGAAAGAATCGAAAACTAAAGCTGCACCCAAGCTAAGATCAGCCAGCCCTAGTTCAAGATACGGCCTTTCAGAGACAGACCTGGATCAGATGGCCGAAAGTACAGACTCCTCGGGACCACGGTCTGCTACATCGTCGCCGGGTGAGAGCGAAAAGGGGAGTGAATGTACGATCGTGAGTGCAGGTCTCGACAGCTCGCCGATCGGAGAAGATCACCTGAAACTGGAAAAGGCCTTGCAGTCCATGGTTTCAATTGCTCCACGCAAGCCGGGAACAGCGGAGACATCAGCTACAGTAGAACCTGCCGCTTCACCGGCGGTACAAAAAAGCACAACTGAACTGTCTGAACTAAAGGTGATGTTCGCTGAGCTAATGCAAGATCTAAAGAAAAGCGAGAAGGCAAATGAGAAGGCAAGGGTAAAGGCAAATGAGAAACTGAGACATGAGTTGCAACAGGCAAATGAAAGGCTGAGATAGGAGCTGCAACAGACAAATGAAAGGCTGCGACAGGAGCTGCAACTGGAGCTGCCACAGGTGCTGGGTAAAATTGAAGAGCACATTCAGGAAAACTCGGTTAAACTGAGCACGCTTACTGATCAACTGGAGGATCTCAAGGAGACATTCACGACTCGGATTGAAATAGCCGAAAATTTAGCTGCCAGTGCCAAAGAAAAAGGTCTGCCAGAGAATCGAGAAAGACCAAACCCTGTGAAATTCGCAGTTGAACTTTTTTCTAAAATAATCGGGGAGGACTTTAAAGCAGTTACTAAATAGCAGCGGCTTACCGCGTACGCGGATCAAATACCGTTAGACCTAGATCTTTAAATATTCGCTTTGAAAGATTGTCATTTAAGCTAGAGGTGGTGGCTCTCCTCAAAAACAAGTAAGAAATTATATATGAAAACGTTTGTATCTTCCCTGACTTCTCTCCAGCAACAGCTACTAAACGCGCAGCCTTCTACAACATTAAACAGTGGTTACAGCAAGCCAACGTCAAATACAGCCTCTTGTATCCGGCCAAACTGAAAGTGGAATTGCAGGGTCAATTCTATGTCTTCGCTAGCAAGGAAGAAGCAGAAAAGGAATTAAGAAAGCTGATCCCAGGACTATTCTGATACATAATAGTGAGTCATGGCCGTTAATGATATGGCAAGGATTAATAATCTACTGTCTGATCTATTTGTTTAAAATATGGGTTTTTATCATCATATATTCTCATTATTACTACGGCGCTATCTTTTTATGTTTTAATGTGCTTAATTACTTTTTCTTTTTTCTTTTTTTTCTTTTTACTATCTAATTATTTTCTCTCTACCCTAAATGAGACTGTTCAACATCAAACCCATGGTTTATTGTTATTGCTATTATTGCATTAAGGCTTTTTATGCTTATTCTGGACAAATTTCTAACACCATTCCCAGGGTTTATTATCAGGGTGTATTATCTTAATACACTAAGATTGCTGAAGATTATACGTATATATTTTAAGTGCACTATTTTTTAGACTATATTGGTAATAGATATCTCTATTTTTTAACCCTAAAACGCCGCTGCGTGGGGGCTTGTTTTGCTTTGGACTTGCTCTGTCTCTGGGTATGTCAGAAGACCGGGACTGTGTGAAGTGGGTTCTAGCCTCACGTGGGGAGGCAAAAAGGGAGGGTAGGGGTTAAGTGGGGGGGGGGGTATAGAGAGCAGGCTTGATCTATACCTAATCTATCCTTTTACTCTTTACAATTATAACTACCAACGTAATAATAGGCTGCATGGCAATAACTCTAGGGGAAATAGGAAATTAAGGCCGAAGCTGTCTCACTTCCAGTTAAGACTATAAAATGACATCAAAAACTCAGAATCAATGTTTCCATGATGGGACAGTTAACTTTGTGAGCTGGAATGTTGAAGGCCTGAATCACAAATTAAAGAGAAAGAAAGTACTCTCCCACCTAACAGGTCTAAACGCTAAAATAGTATTTTTACAGGAGACCCATTTACTAAGCAAGGATTAGTTCCCGCTACAAAAAGACTGGACTGGCCAAATGTTCCATTCTAGTTTTACAAAGAAAACTAGAGGTGTGGGAATTCTCATACATAGAACTGTCCCATTTGTAGCATCAGATGTAGTATTGGATCCTGAAGGTAGATATGTAATGGTCATGGGAGACTTATCTAACTGTAAAATGATCTTGATAAATGTTTACGCACTGTCAGGGATGCCAGGGGCCATGACCCGGCCGGGACGACATGAAGGACCGGATGTGGGTCTGCGCCCACCCTGGATCACGTGGGGGTTGCCTTCCGGGTTTCTCTGGGGGCCACAGGTCGAGGGCATGGAAGCCCTACCCTGTAGGGGCCCGTGGTCATCGCCAGGAGACGCCCCAATGCCTTGGGGACCTGTTACCTCAGCACTTCCGCCACACCAGGAAGTGCTGGGGGGAAGATTTTGGATGTTACCTGGAGAGCTGCCGGGAGGACAGCCGGCACTTCCGCCACGCTGGGGCGTGGCTAGAGGAGAAATGCCGGGAACACCTGGTGCTCATCCGGGTACTGAATAAAAGGGGCCGTCTCCATTCATTTGGGGCTGAAGTCGGGAGGAGGAAGGACGAAGCTCAGGAGGAGCTGTGGAGGCGGCCCGAAGAAAGGCATTGTGGCCAGGACTGTGATTGTTTTGGGGTTTGTGCACGTGACTGAGGTCTTAGTGACCATTACTGGGTCTGTGTGACCATTTATTGTTAATAATATATTGTAAATAAACGTGGGGTGTTTTAAACAACATGTCCGCCTGTCTGTGTCCGGGTCAACTTCCACAGCACCTAATGTTGATGGTAAGGAATTTATACAAAATTTATTTGCATCCATTCCCAATCTGAACACTCATAAAGTTATAATGGCTGGGGACTTTAATTGTGTTCTAAATCCACTCTTAGATAGGACTTCTTACACAGGGAGAACGGCATCAAACACCTCAAAGATAATTACAAAGTTTATAACTGATCGCAACTTATCAGACCCCTGGAGGTTTATAAACCCAAACTCAAGAACATATTTTTCTACTCACCAGTACATCATTGCTACTCAAGGATTGATTACTTCTTTATAGACAATAACTTCTTGCCTATGATTAAATCTTGCAAATACGATGCTATTGTTATTTCTGACCATGCACCTATGATCTTGGAGCTAAAGTTACTAAGCCCCATACACTCACCCCGCAGATGGCGTCTCAACACGCTTCTATTAGCAGACAAGAATTGTACAGAATTTATATCCAAACAAATCAAATTCTTTCTAGAGACAAATACATCCTCAGAGATCTCTGCAGGAATACTCTGGGAAACTCTTAAGGCCTTCTTAAGAGGACAGATTATCTCATATCTTTCCCACAGAAATAAATTAGAAACCAAGAAAGTAGCAGAGATAAAAAGCGAAATTACTAGAATAGATGAAGAACATGCCAGACTACCAAGCGAGACTCTACATAGGAAAAGGCAGGCTCTACATTCAGAATTAAACCTCTTGACAACTAAAGAAACTGAACAACTAATTTATAAATCCAGACATCATTACTATGAACATGGAGAGAAAGCTAATAAGCTTTTAGCTCAACAAATTCACAAGCAAGAAGTGCGCAACACAATCTCAGTAATCACCAACGTGAACAGAGAAAAAATCGTCAACCACAAAAATGTAATGCAGACTTTCAGAGACTACTATAAATCCCTATATACTACTGAGTTTAAAAAAGACAATACACAATCTAATGCATTTCTGGATACATTACAAATACCACAAATAGACACTTTTAGTGCAGAGGAACTTGATAAACCTCTGGCATTATCAGAATTACTAGATGCTATAAAGTCACTCCAAGGTGGGAAAGCAGCAGGCCCTGATGGCTACCCTGCAGAATTTTACAAGAAATTCTCCACTAAGCTAGCTCCCTCCTATTAGCAACATTTACAGAAGCTAGAGATAACCAACCTCTTCCTCAAACTTTTCACCAAGCACTAATCACCGTTTTTCCAAAACAAAATAAGGACTTATTACAATGTGCATCATACAGACCAATTTCACTTCTGAATAATAACGTTAAAATACTCTCTAAAATCATAGCTAGAAGGATGGAGAAAGTGCTCCCCTCGGTAATATCACAAGACCAAACTGGATTTATTAGGGGCCGACACTTATCTTCAAATCTTCGACACCTGTTTAATGTAATATACTCACCAACTAAATCAAACACCCCAGAAATATTATCATTGGATGAAGAAAAAGCATTTGACATGATTGAATGGAAATACCTTTTTACTACATTGGAGAACATTTGTGCATGGATCAAATTACTGTATACTAACCCAGAAGCTTCAGTTTGTATCAACAACACTTGCTCAGACTACTTTAAACTAGAACGTGGTACTAGACAAGGATGCCCCTTGTCACCGCTACTGTTTGCAATTGCCATTGAACCACTGGCAATACATTGTCGAAATACTGATCAGATAAAGGGATTATCAGAGAAGGACTGGAACAGAAAATTTCATTATATGCAGATGATATGGTACTGTATATATCAGACCCAGAAAATTCTGTGCCTGCAGTCTTAACAGCACTCACAGAATTTCTAAAGATCTCTGGTCTCAGAATTAATCTAAATAAAAGTGTACTCTTTCCAGTGAATTCTCAATTATATAATATTAGATTAGATACCCTACCTTTTATCATTGCGGAACAGTTTAAATACCATGGGGTAAACATCACAAGTAAACATAAAGGTCTTTATCAACAAAATTTCGCCGTCTGCATGGAAAAAATTAAGCAAGACTTGCATAGATGGTCAACCCTTCATCTCACACTAGCTGGAAGAATTAACACTGTTAAGATGAATATTCTTCCTAATTAAAATTGTTTAATTAACCAGTTTCTTAAATCACATCGTAATTAAAGTAGCACGTTAAAATGCTTTGTTTTGTATGTGATCTTCTATGTGCTCTATGTATGTGAATCACTACTTGCTTCTTCCTCCGACTGGACACAGAATCCATGACATTCGTGATATTATAGCTCTCTGAATAACTAAAGTACTGAGATGTATACATGATATCAATATGGTACTGTATCTTATGCACGGTGGATGGCCACGTCCGATGCAGACACTGCATAGCCGCCTCGTGCTCATGACACAAGCGTTTAACTTTTGTCGAAATTTGCCGCTGCGTTTTTAACTGTGTCGTTATTTTCTCTTTCTGTTTTATATTCAATATATATTGGTGTGGCCACCCCTGCAGTCCTTGCTTTTCTTTCTCCAAGTAACCGATCGCCACACAATCAGCTTTGTAATAGACGTTAAGCCATCTGTAAGCTTAGAGCGCAGATTCTTCAAAACATTTAAGGAACATTGAAATATCTTCTTAGTACAAGTTTAATTATTCTATCCTTCACCCTAGTCCCAGTGAAGAATATAGATTATTTAAATTAAGTTAAAGTTTTATCTGTATAATATAATAAACATATTTTGCTGCATTTCATCTTAAAAATGATATCGCCATCATATGTAAATACGCGCTTTATAAAGTGGCTAATGTTGTGTAATATTATAACTGTAGTGCAAGTTTACAGTGAGGTAATTGTACTTATAAGTACAAACAGTTCTACAAGGAGCAATTGATTAAGTGTGTTTAAAGTTCTTGGGATGAAACTTTCTGAACTGCAAGGTCCGTACAGGAAAGGCTTTGAAATGTTTTGCCGTGGCTGAGGTAGCGTGTGCTTGATACTGTATAACGATAATTCTCTTTCCGATCAGCTGCTGCTGTGATTCAAACTCAGATACATTGATGTAAATACTCTGAGTGGTGCAGTGAGAGTAATATGGAAAAAGATGATCCGCTGTGGCAACTCCTAACGGGAGTAGCTGAAAAAAGAAGAAGAAGGTGCAGTGAGAGTAACAATGCTAAAGCAGTTATGGTATTTGGAATACTATGGCTATTCCCTGGACCATTATATTGTTACAAATTAATTACAATCAGATGCATTACACTAATAAACAATATGCGGTTAAAGCCGCGCCAGGAAAATAAAAGAGTAACCACACAGGAACAGTAGCATTGCTTTGACGCTGGGTGCCGCCAGTCTGCACAACCGAGCGGAGAACGACAAGGTATGAGGTACCGTGGAAAAGTGCATGGCTTTACGCCAAGTGTAGGTTTTATACATCGTGATTTGAACGTGGAAAAGTTCTTACGCAACATTTCTGTGCATACGCACTGTTTATACATGAGGCCCCGGGACTCTGAACAAATCTAAATCTGCATATATAATCTATTCTTGCATTTTGCTTTGTTGTTTGTACTATTACTAATTTATTATTGTACTTCTCAAGTGGCAATGATAAATTAGTCATCTAAATATGTTTTGTTTTGTGTATTGTATTTATGCTATTCTTTGACACCTATCACATGCCCAGCCTGACTGGAAAGGGGTCTCTCTCTGAATTACCCTTCCCTAGGTTTCTTCCATTTTATCCTTAGAAAGGTTTTTTTGGGGAGGATGTTCTTGTCTACTTAGGTAGTCAAGGCTGGGGGGCTGTCAAGAAACAGGGCCTGATGAAGCATATTATGGTACTACTTGTGTGAGTAAATTTTTGCTGTACTATATAATAAAACACTAAGGTCTGTGTGTCCAGCCTCATAGAGCAATCTGATTGGTGATTTTGGTGATTCAATAAAAGGAGAAGTGTAAATGTGAGACACTTACTATTTTCACTATATACTACAGTAGTTGAAGTAGAATTGGTAATAGAAGAAATAGTATTAGTGTATTAAAAATTAAAAGTGCCAGTTTCTAATATTAAAAACAAAACACAAACAAATTGAACCCCCTTTCTCAACAACCCATTACTCAGATGGGTCATATAACTTAATAACCAAATTAAGTCATTTTGAACATTTTTCAAATTCAGCTTTGTCTGATTAGATATATTCCATTTATGTCATTAATTTTGATCAGTGTATATGTAAACATGGAAATACTTGCTCCACAGCCAAACCAACCTAGAAGAAAGGCAAAGGAAATTAAATGTTATTAAGTGTCTTTGCAAAACCATTCAACATTGTTCTTTCACTCCACAATTACAAAATAATGAAGATGATGCTAATTCTGCCCAACAAAGACACTATTATTTTTAGCTTTGATGATTTCAAAAATAAGTATCCATCTGTGGATGGTAATTTACAGCGAACAGAATTGAACTAGAGGATGTAATGTTAAATAGTGTCCTGAAACAAACACTTTTTACATGTTAGATTGCGAGAGCTCATTTAAAGCTGTTTTGATGGTTTTGTAAGGAGCCTGTGATAGAAGGTACTAAATCTGGTACTAAATTAGTGATCAGAATTGCTTGGCAAGAAGCAGTGGGTACATTTCATTATTTCTGAGAACAGAACTGCATCACTAAATATTTTTCATACCTGGTTATATCACCAGATTAATTTCTTAGATAAATGGAACATGACAAAGGTGAAATAATTAAACTTTAGTACTATTGCTTTCTAGTTTGTCCATTCAGTATAGAAGTTTCTGATAAGTAAGAGAAGTAGCCATAGACAAACAGTAACCACTGCTTGATCACTTGCAGTCCAGGATCGGGGCTGACAATTTTCTGCAACTGCAGATTCTCTTCTCTAAGCTTATGTTTCAGTATCTTTTCCATTCACAAGATTAATTAGAAAGGTATGAGACAAATCAAGCTTCTGCATGCCCTAATGGTGTCACTTTTAACCACATATTACAATCCTGCTAATGGATCAGCGTGTCCATAAGACAGTTTACAGAATATATACTTTCTCTAATTAAAATAAGAATTGTAATAAGAATGTTTTCACGTACAAATGGCCTGTGTGTGTCTTGAATTAATGCTTTGTTGCTGTTTAATTTCACAAGCTTCTTCCCCTTCATCATTTCCCACTTCTATGTAGGGTTGATGTACTTACAGTCCCATACAGCTATGTCCAGCACTTCCTCTCCAGTCAAGCCCTTTTCCTTCAGATTTTTTTTAGAATAGATTGGGTAAGCTTTATTAATTCAGATGTATACAGCAGCAGAAACATAAAAAAGAAGAATACAGGCTTAGAGGACAGCAAATACAAGTAATACATAAGAGTACATTGGGTGGAAGCATTGAACTGGCTGATAGCAGTGAACACAAAAGCTCCCCAGAGGTGCTTCTTAGCGGACCGTGGTGGAATTAGTCTTTGGCTCAAAGTGCCCCAAGACAGCGCCCACTAGCGTGAATGGGGGCGGGGAGGAGGGTATTTTTCATGATGGCATCTAATTTTGCCATCATCTTCTTTTCCACAACAGCTTCCAGTGTGTCCAGGCATGCTTCTCCCTGTGATGGAGCAGGCTTTCCTGAGAAGTTGGTTCAGACATTGTGCTTCTTTTGAGTTTGGGTTGCTTACCCTGGAGACTGCAGTGTAGAATACCACACTGGCTACTATGGACTGATAGAACATTTCCAGCTGCTTGCTGCACACATCAAAACAAATGAGTATCCTTAGCTAGTACAATCTGCTGTGGCCCTTCTTGTGGCCCCTGTGTTGTCAGACCAGTCCAGTTTGTTGTTTATGTGAATCCCCAAGTGCTTGAAGCTCTGCACCAGTTCCATATCCTCCCTCTGAATGGTGACTAGTCTCATAATTTTCTTGGCACACTGGATGTCCACCACCAGCTTTTTTGTCTTGCTGATGTTCAGTTGCAAGCTGTTGTACCTGGACTACAAGACAAAGTCCTCCACAGGCTTCCTGTTCTCTGACTTGTCTCAGTTAATAATGCAACCTATGATGGACGAGTCATCAAAAGTTGTCTGTAGGTGCCAAGTGCTGGTGCTAGAAGTCTGTTGTATAGAGGGTAAAAAGGAAGCAAGACAGTTCCCTGAGGTGCTCCAGTATTACACACCACCATCTCTAAAACACAGTTCCTCAGCCTCATAAATACTGCTGTCTGTTGATCAGAAATTGTGGGAGATTGAAAGCCTTGAGCTTTCTTCCTAGTCGATGAGGCAGAATGGTATTAAAAGTACTGGAAGTTTAAAAAAACATTCTCCTGGCTGTGGGGCCAGCTTTGCCCAAGTGGGAGTAAGCTCTGTGGAGCCTGTACATGAGAGCATCCTACACACTTAAATGTGTCTAATAGGCAAACTGAAGAGGATTCAGATATTCTGAAACAAGGGGTTTTACTTTATCTTTTCACCTCTACTTTGGCCTCCCTCGATTTCTCTTGCCCTGTACTTTGATACCCATCACCCATGATCAACTTTATAAGAAAGCTTTCAGTTATAGGGAAATAAAGTATAGAGTTCAGGTAAACATAAAGCCAAGGAAAACATTTTTTACACTTTTATAGGCAATATATTGTAACATTAATTAATATGTATTTAGGTTATTTTTTAGTAATTAATTTTAGTTTGTATGCTGCATTGTTATATTTTACAGTTTTATCAATAGAAAGTACTAATTTATTTAAGGGTTCCACACAGCAAAGTGTTCATTTTAGCTATGATGATAAACACATTTCAAAAAAGAATCACAAATAGCCAGGCTTTGTACTTCCCCAGTAGACTGAATAAACTCAAATTTTCTCTCATTGGAGTCAACCGTTCTCACTCAAAACTGGACTCAATGTACTAGAATATCAAGTTTTATCTCTTTATTATTTATTAAATTTGCTGAACTGTTTTTTTTTTTATTTTCCCACTCAATACCCACTTTTTGCTGGAACTCTGTATGATTATACTGTAGTGCTTTGCATTAATGCAATGTGTTTTTTTTAAACTGACAGAAATGCACAGTTTGTTGCTTAGAAGTCAACATATTGTTACTATGTTATTCATCTGCCAGATAAACATGCAGTTAGGTAAGCAATTTCCTGGAAATTTGCTCATTCCTAGAGTACCAGCCATAACATTCACAAATTAACACTACCATTTTGTTCACTTATTGGTGGCTTAATTTTCAGCTGTTTTGTCGATAAACATAGTGATTTGTTGCTACGTCATGATAGAGTATAAATTAGCAAGCTGTAACTATATGATAGCACTCTGCCTTCATTATCCATGTTTGTGGATATTCTAAAAGCCTTGTATGTGGTAGCTAGTTGCAGGAATCTCATTAAGAAGTCAGGATTTCTTCTCTGTCTTCTGACAGTGATTTTTGGTTTATGTTTTAGGCTTTAGTGTACTGATCTGACTGACCTTTTTTGGGTTTAAACACTTATGCATAAGTTGTCCCACATAATTCAAAGTTGTTTTGATGCAATAAACCCACAAGTCAATCAAAAGTTTCCATGTTGTCTACTGTCTTTCATTATTAAAATGAATATGCGATTTGCACATGTATACCCCTAGGTGAGCAGCACATTACACCTGAGTTAGTCTGTTTTTATCAAATATCCCTCCTGCGTTGAGCTGCATATAGTGAAAGGCTCATTACCACTGGATAGCTGAGGTTTAGAACATTCTAATGAAGTGCAGTTGTCTATGATTGATCATTTATACTACATGTCACAGCTGTGCATATACAGCAACAAATATAATTTATATGTAACAGCACATCATTATGCACAAAGCTTGAGTTATGATCCTGAGCAAAGTTGAGAAAAGCATATTTGTTGACAGTCTCCGGACTATGCTTAGTGTGACTCTGAACCGTCACAACGTGCAGTTTTACAGTTCAAGCATCATGGGTTGAATTACCATACCCTTAGGCTGTCTGCTGCATGTTCTCCCTGTGTTTGTTTTCTAAGCAGTGCTCTTTCAACCCTCCACCAAAGGCACAGACAGGGCAGCAGTGAGGTATCTTTTATCCCTTTCTAATCATGCTAGCTTCATGCGTGATTACAAAAGGGAAATAAATTCAAACATCGGCCAGAGGCGTCAAGGAGATTGGAGAGCATGATTAAGAAACAGTCTTGCAAGGCTGTGTCGATTCCTTCAATGGCATTGTGAGTAAAAAGGTGGGGGGCATATTATTCCGTGAACAAGTTTCACATGCTCACGCGTCAGCAGCGGCCTCCTGCGACTCAAAACTGGCTGAGAAATGCTAGTTTTGATGTATGTGTCTGCATGAGTAGCTCCGTGCTCAGGGTTGCCTGTTTCCTGACCTGTGCTCTTAGTTACCAGCAAGGGCTTTGTCCCTACTCTGTAAGCCAGCAATGGAAGAAGCTGATATGAAAATGTATATACTTTATCAGTTTATTCCAGACGTGAAATGCAAGACAAAAGCAACAGCAATGGGAAAAATAAATAAATAAATGACCTACTGAACCTTTGTAGGGCAAATGCAACAGAACGCAAGAGATGTAGGGTGAATTATAGCACAAACACCCCAACTGAGTGGACAAAAACATAAGATTCCTCTGTGTCTGGTATTAAACAGAAATTGTTTCAAGGACTGGTATGAAAAATATTTTTTAAAGTAAAGGGTTGAATAAGTACATATATATAAATGTTTTAAATGCAGGTCCCCTGCCAACGGACGGCCAGAGAATCCTGCCGACTACGCCAGTGTCGCAGTAGGGGGCAGTAGTGCTCCCTTGAACCCTCAGGTACCACGCCAAACACCTAGTAAAATTGCCACAATAATTATATTTATTATAATAATGTGCACCAAGCACCCTCCACTCCACTATATTCATCAATCACAATAACAATAATAAATCAGTAATAATCACAATCCTCCACTCCCAGACGCGTTGCCCTCCTACCACCCAGCTCAGCTCGTTGTCTGGGAGTTCCCAGAGTCCTTTTATTCCCCCTGACCCGGAAGTCTTTCTGCCCAACAGTTCCCCAAGTCCTTATTCCTTCCGGGTTAGGGTAAACAGTACTTTTCTTCACCCCGGAAGCCCGACGCTCTTCCTGTGACGAGCTTCCGGGTCATGATGTCCAAATGAGTCTATTGGCCTCCCGACAGCGACTCCCAGTGGCCCCCAAGGTATCCAGCAGGGCTGTGTATAAAAACTACATAGTCCATGAGGCCCTGCTAGAATTGGGCCCGTATATGCTCGGAGAGCTCCTCCTAGCGGCCAGGGGGTGAGGGCCGGAGTAAAATGCCGGCAATCCACCACAATACATATCTATACATATACACATATATATACACACACACATATATACATATATATATACATACATACTATATATACACATACATTCACATATATATATATATCTACATATACACACACACACACACACATATACTGTATATATATATATATATATATATATATATATATATATATATATATATATATATATATATATATATATATATATATACACAGTCTTTGGGGTGTGAGCAACTGTTGCTGGGGGTGCCAGAATTCATGAAGGAAAAAAAATGAAAAACATTATTTGTACAAAATCTTAATTTATTTATCCATTCCTAAATAATTAAATGGGCAGGCTATTTGGTATCAGTGCAGTACGGTGCTTGTTAAAACGGATGACTCCCGCTCTTACGTGCAAGTCTGCGTGGATATTATGAACTATCGTATCTGTTCAAGTTCTATTTAAATTTTAAATAGAAGGAATTTTTATTTAGTCGACAGAATATTATTCCGGAATAAATCAACTCAAACCTTAAATAACTTATAATATTTTGCTCTCCATAAAAATATATCCTGTCAAAATTAGACAAATTCAAATATGAAAATGGTGCATAACAAAACCTGGAAATATAAATAAAATTTGTTTTTTTCAGCAATAACAAATCAAATCATTCAGTTGTCTTTGCTCATATGTCATTTTATCAGAGCTGGATGCCTGGCATCTTTTTTTGGCAACAGGTTCGTTTATGTTTGGTGTGAGGTTCTGTGTTGTGGAGATTCTCAGGATGGACAGCAGGTGCTCATCATTGAGGCGACTACTGTGTGCTGTTTTGTTAGTCTTCATCACTGAGAAGAGCTTCTCACACAGATATGTGGTACCAAATATGCACAAGGTTCGAGCCGCATGTAGACGAAGCTGGAGCATTTTTGCAGGAATGGAGTGAATAAACTGTGCGGGCCGTGCAGTATCGTACTTTGCTTTCAGTGTGCCATTACACTGCAGCTCAATCACCTCCATCTGAATCTGCACAAGTGCAGTTTCCACATCGACAGCAAATGGGTTGCAAAACAACTCAAAATTCTTTTTTTGTTCTTCAAAGTCACCAAAACGCTGTGCGAACTCAGTGCGCTCAGTTTATCAGCAAAGTGCGTATTTGGGAACACTGTAGTGCCGACTTAGTTCAACATTACTTGGCAACAGGGAAAGTGGGGCAAGTTGCACTGGTGCATTTGAGTCTCCTATAAAAGTAGCTTCACTTGAAATCACTTTGTGATTTTGCACGGGTAAAAAGTCTGCTGCTTTCTGTATCTTGTGCATTGCATTCAGGTCTTTCAGGTTATCTTGATGTTTTGTCTCATAGTGCCGTCTTAGATTAAATTCTGTAATTACAGCCACATTAGCTCCACAAATGAGACACACGGGTTCACTGGCAATGTCAGTAAACATATACTCAGCCTTCCATCGGTTTTTAAAGGCTCTATGTTCAGAATCACCTTTTCTCTTTGGCATCGTGTGGGCTAGCTTCGCAATAACTTGCAGCATCATAAGCTAGACTTGATTAATGTGGTAAGTGTTCGGCAAGGCAGCTGAAGCGCTGCATTATGGGATCTGTAGTTTATTATGTTACCAGCGCTTCATATCCCCGGGCCATTAATAACAATAATATATAAAATGATCTCGCGGGCCGGATATAATTACACGCCGGGCCGGATGTGGCCTGCGGGCATTGAGTTTGATACATATGGACTAAATAGAACTTGAAAAGATATATTTTTTCAAATGTGATCGCACAATTCAGATCGAGTTGACGCGCACTACAGTACATCGAGCCCGCGTGCTATTGTGGTTTTGCCTGCGTGCCTCAATAAGTTACCCTCCCCTCGCTCTTACTTTTTTACCGTTCATCTAATGAATACACTGAGTATGGCTTTACCAAAACAATCATTGATCGCGAATAAAGTATCCATTATTCATAAAGCTTCAATTGTTGATCTGTCTTTCTGCATTAACCACATATTTTTTCATACGTCTCAAACCAAGGGGATGCAAGGCTAAAATGAATCGGGAAGCACGCATACATACTCAGTGCATCCCCTCTCGGGAATCGAACCCCGGCGCTAGAGGCGCTAAGCCTCTACTATTGCGCCACGGCATGTGGTTCGTCTATTTGAGCGTAGCAGTGTAATTCGGTTTTCGTTCAGCACTCTTTGGAACTGTTGCTTTTGTCTGCGCACGCGCCAGTTCACGTGAGCTGCTGAATATGGTTTTATATGTCACTCGCTCGCTTCTAATTGTTTCGCTGCCTTCTTAATTATACTGTATAATGTATGTTTTCTTCAGCGGTTTTTGGAGCTCTTCCTGGTTTTCTACGTACTGCGTGATTACGTGGGAGGCGTGATGATGTCACACGAAATTCCGCCCCCCACGGCTTTCGAGCTCAACTCCATTACAGTAAATGGAGAAAAATATCTTCTAGTTATGACCATTACGCGTAGAATTTCGAAATGAAACCTGCCCAACTTTTGTAAGGAAGCTGTAAGGAATGAACCTGCCAAGTTTCAGCCTTCTACCTACACGGCAAGTTGGAGAATTAGTGACGAGTCAGTGAGTCAGTCAGTCAGTCAGTGAGTGAGTGAGTGAGGGCTTTGCCCTTTATTAGTGTATATATATATATATATATATATATATATATATATATATATATATATATATAATATATATATATATATATATATAGTTACAAATTGTTTACTTGTTACTTCAGAGTGTTTTTGTATATATGTATATTTTTTTCTAAAAAAACATATAACTGCCACTACAATATGTGTTTTTAAAGACAGTTTAGGTACAAAAGATTACATGTTTCCAAACTTGAAGACACCTTGTGCTAAACTGTATAACTTTGCAATGATATGGGATATGCCATCTAAACTTGTCACAGTGACAGCTGACAGATTGGGCCACAAAAGAAACTTCATTTTAGGGTTGTGCATCATAAAATGTCTTTGTTGTGTACTGTAAAATTCATTTTTTTGAGAGAAGTGCCTAAAGCACCATTTTTTTGTGCTTTATTTAGTTGATATTCGTGTAACTAAATGGTTTTAATCATATAAATGGTTTCTTTTAGAAATCTGAAGTGTTGCACTTGCCACTTTTCAGCCACTTTCAGCTCTTTTATTACAACAAAAGGTATTAGCCATTTATTTGTTATGTAATTTAGTTGCAATAATGCCAAAAACCTGTTAGTGCTTTGTTTCTTTTTGCCAGTTCTTCTTGACATTGGCAGAACACAACTTGAATGTGTGTGAGCTTCACTCCATTTATGAATTCTTCTGTCCAGTAGGTTTCATTTTACCGAGTTGTTTCCAGATAAACTAACATTCATATTTTATGTAAGTACTCCTTTTATAAGCATATTTTTTAAACTAAATAATCTTGGAAGAATTTCTCATTTTGTATTCTAAATATACTGTGGTGAACAGTACCTCAGTCTTATTTATTTAAATTTAAGGCATGTTCACATATTCAGATACCATAATAAGTCTAATTAAGTCATTAGTCTAGAAAGTTTGTACCATTTGTGTTTTAAATGATTGGGGCAACCACTGTAAAAGCAGTTTTAAGGTCAGAATATCCTCTTATTGAAAAATGTTACTTATAAAAATAGATTTTTCTCTCCGCACTGATTCCAACGAGACATATCTAATTAGTCTTTGATGTTGATGCAGCAACAGACCCAACTTTCTGCTTAAGTTATGGTGTCAATATCGGCTTTAAGTTAGTCTTCAGTTTAGAATGTAAAAAAAGAACTCTAATCTAAGCAAGTGAAAAACATTTATAACATGACATTAAATCTTGTTTTCTTTATTGCAATAATTATTGATTTATCAAAAAATTGTATTTATGATTATTTAGCTTACTTTAGCAGATATTGCCAAATCCATTTTGCTTACCCCATTTGCAGATTTGTTTGCTAAATAAAAGCAAAACAGCTCCCATTTAAAGTTTTTTTGTCTATTTTTTGATTTGGATTTTTTGCAGTGCAGGGACAGGCTGAATACAATTACAACATTATGATACATCTCGTCAGTCAGTCATTATCCAACCCACTATATGCTAACACAGGGTCACGGGGGTCTTCTGGAGCCAATCCGAGCCAACACAGGGCACAAGGCAGGAGCAAACCCTGGGCAGGGCACCAGTCCACCACAGGGTGCGCATACACATACCAAGCACACACCAGGGACAATTTAGGATCACCAATTCACCTAACCTGCATGGCTTTGGACTGTGGGAGGAAACTGGAGCACCCAGAGGAAACCCGGGAAGCGAACCCAGGTCTCATTACTGTGAGGCAGCAGCGCTACCACTGCGCCACCATGCTGTATGACACATCTAAAGGTATT
This sequence comes from Polypterus senegalus, assembly GCF_016835505.1. Classification (NCBI taxonomy): domain Eukaryota; kingdom Metazoa; phylum Chordata; class Cladistia; order Polypteriformes; family Polypteridae; genus Polypterus; species Polypterus senegalus. Next base: position 68,150,536 of record NC_053170.1, on the reverse strand, counting down.
ATTTTTGTTTTCTTCTAGAAATGTATAATTCAGAAGGGTATGACCACAGCAGTACAAAAATAAGCAATTATGTTTTGGGCCATAAGCTTACAAGTCATTGCACCTATTGTGAAGATCAAGGACAAGCATATCCTTATAAAATTCATCCATCCATCCATTTTCCAACCCGCTGAATCCGAATACAGGGTCACGGGGGTCTGCCGGAGCCAATCCCAGCCAACACAGGGCACAAGGCAGGAACCAATCCTGGGCAGGGTGCCAACCCACCGCAGGACACACACAAACACACCAAGCACACACTAGGGCCAATTTAGAATCGCCAATCCACCTAATCTACATGTCTTTGGATTGTGGGAGGAAACCCACGCAGACACGGGGAGAACATGCAAACTCCACGCAGGGAGGACCCAGGAAGCGAACCCAGATCTCCTAACTGCGAGGCAGCAGTGCTACCACTGCGCCACCGTGCCACCCTTATAAAATTCATTGAGTTGTATATTTTGTTGCAAGTGATCTTAATAAACTGTATATGCTGTAGTCTGTGAAGTGCAGTCTATGAAATGGGGCTTATTCGCTTGTAAGTGACCACTTGTCGGTGAATTACTGTTCTTAATTTAGAATCAAAACATTTTTGGAAATTCTTCAGGGGCCCTTAACACAAATGATTAAAATCTTGTCTAAAAGTTTAGTCAGGTGCAGCACTGAAAAACTTGACTTGTTTTCTGTTCAGGAAGCACTTTATGAGATGCACAAAACAAATACTTAAATGGATACCTCTAGTTCAGTTCGGTTCAGTTCAAAGCTTATTGTCATGTGCACAGTAAGGAAACACGTTTCCCTGTACAATGAAATTCTTTGTTTGCTGTTCACACCAAATGCCAATGGTTAGCAAACTAACGTATAAAGATAAACATAAATAATAACTAGCAAATAAATAATAAGTAACAAAGGCAGCATGATTTATAAAAACAGAATGGAAGTATAAAGTGTAATGTGCAGGATGGACAAGTCAAATACAGTTTTGTGAGGTAGATAGAATGAGGTGAACCATGGTTATAACACCAGTCAGTTATTTATGAGAGTCTATGGCCTTGGGGAAGAAAGTGTCCTTTAGCCTGGAAGTCCTGCATTTCATACTTCTATACCTCCTGCCTGAGGGTAGGTGTGAACAGTTCGTGTTGGGGGTGGGTGGGTTGTTTATGGGCGTTTGCGGTCCATAGCAGTAGTGTTGCCGTACCACACGGTGATGCAGCTGGTCAAGATGCTCTTGACAATGCAGCTGTAAAAGTTGCCAAGGATCTTAGTCGACATACCAAACTTCCTCAACTTCCTCAGAAAATACAGCCGCTGTTGAGCCCTCTTGACCAGCTGTGTGGTGTTAAGTGTCCAAGTGAGGTCCTCACTGATGTAGACACCCCAAGTATTTAATGCTGCTCACCCTCTCCACTTCAAGCCTTCGGATGAACAGTGGCCGGTGAGGTCTCCTCTCCTTCCTCATGTCCACTATCCTCTCCTTTGTCTTGTCTGTCTTGAGGGTGAGGTTGTTGTCCTCACACCATGAAACCAGAATGGCCACCTCCCTCCTGTAGGCCTCCTCGTCCCCACCAGTGATGCGTCTTATCACTGCGGTGTCGTCTGCAAACTTTAGGATGATGTTATCTTTGTGGGAGGTGACACAGTCGTGGGTGAATAGGGTGTAGAGGATGGCGCTGAGGACGCATCCTTGTGGGGTGCCTGTGTTTTTGATAATGGTGGCTGAAATCCTATTACCAATCCTGACAGATAAAAAACACACGAACATGGCCATATACAGGTTGGACTGTCAAAATAGTCACAATTCCAGTACCAACTGGATGCCAAATGTACATGACAAAAGATATTGGAGACATATGAAAAAAGCTTTCATTCTGCATTGATCCTGGGCTGAAATGAAGGTAAGCATTTTATGATTACTTTGTAACGGTCTCAGAATGTTGTGAATTTTGTCAAAAGGGAATAATTCTTGAAGGGATTGACTTCATAAATAAATGTAGAGCTGTCCTGTCATGAATGAGCTGCCAGCTCCTTTTGGTATTTATCCCAGAGGGCTTTGTGAGTCTTAACTAGAGCTTGATTGGCAGGTACGTAGATGTTTAAGAAAGTGGCACTTGAACTCCGGCAGAAGGAAGAGTTGCGACCTGTTTTTGTGTTTCCTGGTTTATGTGTTGTAATTGTCCTGCAGTGAGGAGGTCTTATTTTCATCAGCTTGTCTGACACTAAACTCAAACTTTTCTACTATGTGGACTAAATCAGGCTAAATCAGTTATGCCAGACGTTGTCAGAGTAATGCATATTAATAGGTTAAACCTACTCATTGTTTTTTTTTCTTGGGACAGTTGATTACATAATATACACAAAATGGAAGTTTCATGACAGCCTAGCCATATCCATTAACCTACTACTACCTTGTGGACTATAAAAAATTTCCAGAATACAGACGTTCTATCAGAATTAATAATACATGTTAGATTATATATCTATATATATATTATATATGAGAGAATTATAATACTGTGTTTAAATATAAATGTGTAAATAATGTCTTTTTTTGGACTATTATTTCTTTCCCATATACCTTTTATATATAAAATGACTGGCTTGTTTGATGGTATTTTCTGTTTAGGAAGGTGGAATTTGGAAGGTTGATTTGGGGCTTGATGTTGGATTTCCTATTTGTGGTCTCCCACTGGAGGGGGGTACATAAATCTGAGGTCTTCTGGGATATATAGTGCCTTGAGGGAGTTACAACAGTAGATAATAATATAATATATATGTAGTTCACAGTGGCAGAGCAAGGGGTTTCAGCTGAGAGTGTAGTTAGCAGCCCCCCCTCATCAAGTCCCCCAATGTGTTGGGGTAGTGTAGAAGCTGAATTTAAACCCCAGTTTGGTTTGCCCCTGACATGTATGTAGGTTTGCTGACAAGACAAGAAAAAATAGTAAACGTAATGGGTTTAAGTGTGACGTTAGTAAGGAAATGACTTAGGGCTTAGAGCTTGTGTTATTATTGCAATAACAGCAAGGCTTGAAAAACTTAAAGAAAATAAGGTTAAAAGTGCTTATCTTATAAGGTGTGTTTGCTTTGACACATAGGTTGCTCGGGTTGTCTGTGGCTGACAAGTCACAATAAGAGTGGAACCAGGAATTGTAGGATAAGTTTAAGAGGCCAGCGTACTTTAACACCTTGGGGTTACAAACCTTTCTTTAGTTGATGAAACTGACAAGTGGCCATCTGGCCAAGTGGATCGGGTTGATAGTGACCTTCTAAGGTATCTCTGTTTTGCCAGGTCCTGTTAGCACCTAGGTGTAACCAATGGTATTAGAGCTTATGTTATGAATGGCGATTAAGATCTGAATATGGAATATATAAAAGGACATAGCACCAACTCCTCCTTGTAACTTTCATTGCTTTGATGATATATTCTTAATGAGTGTTAGCCCTGCAGGATTTAGAAAATAAAGAAGATTAATTGACCTTACCTCCTGCCTATGCTTTTTTCCTTCAATGTAAAAGGGAGAACAGAGTACAGTTTCTTTCACAGTAGCTGGACAGTTTCTTCAAGGGAAATGTGCCAATTGGTTGTGGTGTATAGATTGTGCTGAATGGTTGTGGTGGATGATTTCCAAGGTTGCTTGAGAGGGGTGAGCATTTTGGACTGCTCAGTTTCAGTGGAAGGTTTCCTTTGTTGCTGGAGGATTGTGCTGATCGATAATAATTGGTGGCTTTGGAGGGAGAGGTTTTTATCTCTTTTACAACAATGAACCACAGTGTGTTTAGTCAGGATTTTTTGACAATGATCATCAGAAAAATGTTAAAATAAAAATAAATCTTTCAGATTCATCTACATTTATTACAATTATTAAACACAACATAACTTATTATCACTGATATGCCCAGTTGGTTTTAGTAGTTATATAATTAGTAAAAGGAGATGATCTCTGTATGATCAAGGTACTTCAAATGATTGTAGAATAAATAATTCTGTATTTAGAAGGTCCAACTGCTGGTGAATCACTGTACAGGCAAAAACTATTGCATTAACACAACAGAGCACTCCAGACAACTATCTGACAAAATTATTCAAAGTTCCAGCTGGGAATAGATACAAGAAAATATTCAAGTCATGGAATATTCCATGTAGAACAGTCAAATCAATCATTAAGAAATGGAAACAATGTGGCACTGTTGTAAATCTGCCTAAAGAAGATCATCATCAAAAACTGAATGAGCCTGCAAGGAGGGCGCTAATGAAGAATGTCACCAAGAGACCTATCACAATTCTGAAACGGTTATAAACTTAAGTCTGAGATAGAATAGACTGTGCATATGACAACTGTTGTCTGGATGCTTTTACAGTCACAGCTTTTATGAGAGATTCTCATAGAGAAAGTAAAATGTTAATAATGTCATGACATTTCTAGTAGAGTTTGCCAGAAGGAAAGAGAGAAGCACTGAAATAAAATGGAAGACGGTTCTATGGTCTGATGAGACCAAAATTTAGTTTTTTTGGTAACCATACTAAATGCTTATGCCTAACATTGTACTTCAACATAACACACACATTCTCCACTGTCAAGCATAGTGGTGGCAACATGTTTTTTGGGGTTCTTTCTCTGCAGATGATCCTGGAAGGTTTGTGAAGGTGAATGATATAATGAATGAAGCAAAATAGAGGGAAATCCTGGAGGATGACATGCTGCAGTGTGCAAAAGAACTTCAACATGGGATTAGATACATTTTCCAGCAAGATGAAAACCCAAATTTAAAGCCAAAGCTACATGGTAATGGCTTAAAAAGAGCAATGTTAACACCCTAGAGTGGAGAAGTCAGAATTTGTTTATATTTTAAACAATATTTTTTTTCACTCTGCAGAGATCTGTTTTCACATTGACATTAAACAATCCTTTTCTGGTGAGGTTTATCAAAACATCCATATTAATTCCACTGTGATTCAATATAGTTAAACTTGAAAACATGAAAAATTCCAACAGAGTGAACACTTTTCAAAGGCACTGCACACACAAACACTTTTTGTAATGCAGAGAACACAATGGGGTGTTTGTTCATTTTATAGACTTCCTTAAATACTGTATAAAGTGAAGAAGTAAATTATGAATGGATGTTGTCTATGCTTTTTGTGTTAGAAGAAAAATACTTAGAAACTACAATACAAGACCAATATTTTCTCAGCTCTTTGGATTTTTATTTGTTTTGTTTTATCATTTAATTCATTTTCATAAAGTAATATTTAAATTCTGATATTATTCTAATTTCAAACTCATAAACTGTTTACTGAGTATTTCTTGGTCCTAGTCTTGATGACATACTTTAACTACTGGTCTTCATTTCTTTAGAACTCCAGATCACTGACATGAAGTGATTTCAATAAAAACCATTTGCCCGTTGACATTTAACACTTGGCACAACCAGTACAGAAAAGATGGCATTTTCACCTGTGTATTTGTATTCCTTTTGAAAATGTAATTCTATAAATGTCAGTCTTTTATGTGGAGTCACACAGAGGTATTTGTCATACTATTTTCTTTTAAGATTATTATTTTTGATTTTATTACCTAGTTCTGTAACCAGCTGCTGAATGGATTGAAGAAAAATGAATCTGTGGAACTGTGAACAAGGAGCTCAGAGGTCAGATGAAGAGGGAAAAGCAGAAACCTTCAGCCATGATTGTTATTATTACAATGCACAATCTCATGACAAAGAACTGTCCACCTCCTTTTTAACCTGTCAATTTTTATGCTTTTCATGCTAATTAGACTGTCTCTACAGCCCACATTGTATAAACTTTATGTTCAAATTTTTGAGAGGGTGAATTACAGCTTATTGAAGTATGTCTGGATATAAATCTTATTAATTAATTTTGATTAATTGTGTTTCATTTTAATTACAGAAAATAATTTCAACCATTTTAATTATGAGCAAAACAAAGGTTCTCTTTTATTCTGTCCACTTCAGTCTTGTTTCAGCCATCATGGAGCATCATCTCCACTCTGAATTACAGAAGACTAGTTGAAAAAAAAATGACAAAATTTCCCTTCAGTTTAAAAATGCCACTACAGTATAGGAAAATGCTGTGAGCTGAATTACATTGCAGTATGCTTATGTACATTTTCAAAACAACGCAAATCCTTTCTGTGCATGCAGATGGAAGAAAGAAATACAACATTTTCTAGAATGAGAAAGAGAGGTGTAAGGTGGAGTGTAGCCACTAAAGTTCATTCTTACAGAGTCATTTAAATGTTCATCTGTCAGTCTTGTTCTGAACTTTGATTTCATGAATTTCATGTCAGAAAAGGCAAACTCACAGAAGTATGCACACCCAAAAAAAGCAGACATTTTCAGAGTTGTTTGGTGAAGATTCTTATAGTTATCTAGTTCTACTAAGCTCCAGAAATCCTGAGAATGTTGTTGTGACTTTAACTGCACATTATTTTGAAGGTTTACTAATATATAATATATAAAATCTAATGTCTGTCCGCTTTTCACGAGAGAACTACTTAGTGGTGGCGCAGTGGTACTGCAAATTTACAGTGAAGTAATTGTAATTCTAAGGACAAACAGTTCTACTGGGAGCACTTGATGGACTAATTGAGTGCATTTATAGATCTTGGGATAAAACTGTTTCTGAACCTTGAGGTTCATGCAGGAAAAGCTCTGAAGCATTTGCCGAATGGGAAAGTTCACATAGACTGCGCATTGGTGAGTCAGCGTATGCTATAAATGTTCTCCAGGGTAGATGCTGTATCCCTATAATTCTCTCCACTCTTGACACAATCTGCAGTAGAGCTCCCTCATCAGCTGCTGTACAGCTGTGATTCCACACTCAGATACAGTGGATTAAAATACCCTGAGTGGTGTAATGAGAGTAACAACACTAGAGCAGCTTTGGTATTTGGAATAGTTTGGCCATTACATGCACCATTATATTGTTCGGGTTGATTATAATCAGATGCCTTAAATTTATAAATGATAAGCAGTTAATGTCAGTGTATTTGATAAAGCCGCATCAGGGATGTGAACCAAAAATGAATGGGAAACCACACAGGAACAGTAACACTGCTTTGACACCTGGTGCCACTGGTTTGCAAAACTGAGTGGAAACTTGCATATGCACAGGGTAAGGCTAGAATGAGAATGTGTAAGGCTTTACGCCAAGTTTAGGTTTTATACATTTCAAAGTGAGCATGGAAATAAGCGTATGCAACATTTTTGTGAGTACGTAATGTTTATACATGAGGTACAATACCAGGTTGTGGATTCACCTCAAAAATCATCACTAAGCCTGTTCTTGACATTATTGAATGTTGCTCTCTGTTCTATAGACAGCTAAATAATGTTAACTGAAAAAATTCACACTTATGATTGCTCACATTCTTTCAATACAGAAATTTTTCTTTAGTTCTCAAACATATTGTCTGCTGCCACTGGTGTGATAATGCATTTGAGTACTTTGGTTTTCTAGAGAGAGAGAAGGACTGCTCACTGACACTTGGCGTGAACCTTGCCCCATGGGCTGCAACAACACAGAAAGAGTCAGATGGAACGTAGGTGCTGCTAGGGAAAAAACAGTAGTATGTTATAAGAATATAATTGTTACAAATCATGGCAAAATATAACCCCTGAAGAAATAGAATTGCAAAAGCAAAAGTAGAATAATAGACAGAATATAACTTGTCAAATGGGAGGGTCATAACTCCACACATGACGCCCACCGCAAGCAGTCATGAGAGCAAGAAACGTATCCTTACCTCGAGAAAATAGTACCAAGAATCTGTGATGATATGCAGTACTTGGTGGGTGTGAAATGCACATGAGAACAAAGGAAGTACACGAGGTGAAAGTGGAAGACAATTTGTCATATGCCAAGGCAGTTAAGGAAGTCAAGTTAAGTAAAGCTAACAATTCAAAACTACTTTCATTAGGTAACAAAGAAAGCAACAAAATTAAAGAAACGGATTAAAGAAAAAAATGATGATATTTTAATTGTTAGTAAATTTCCATTTTTGGCATTTATGACTAAGGTTATAAATAGTACAGCTGAAACCACAAGTAAAACAGAAAAAAAATGAAAACAACAGTTAAAGCAACAGAAGAATATTTACAGATATCTAATATAAATATGGAAATCATAAATATTTTTTGACGTTTGGTTCCCCCAAAGCCAAATGATAACAAGTAATGTGTACTTTTATACAACAACAGAATGCTCAGAGTTTGATTGCAAACGGTCAAGAGTTTAAAAACTTTATAGATGATTTATACTGTAAACCTGACATAATTTGTATTCAATAAACTTGGTTTTGTCTACTATTGCAGTTTAAATCAGAAGACTATTTGAGTATTAGAAAGATAGGAAAAATGGAATAAGTGGGGGGTTATATGTTTTTTGAAAAAGGGAATTAATTATCAAATCATATCAAATAGATATGAACTAAAATGCATTTCCATTGAAGTATCCATTATTGCTAATAAATTTATATAATCCATGCCGTCTTAAGCGCTGAAGCACTTGAAAATGTATTTTCTGCTAATAATAAAAATAATATCTGGTGCAGGAATTTCAAAGCTTACAGCATCTTATGAGACAGATAAATAATAATGGGAAAATATTACCATCATACTGGTCTACAAAAAAATATTTTTTGTTTGCTTCTGGGAATTTCAGAGCATCTTTCATATATGAAATCAGAATTACACTAGCAGATCAGGTTTTTGAAATACACAGCATTGACATTTTGACACTTTTGAATATCAATATAATATATCAACACGATATCTGGAGTTTGGACTATGTCCCACCAAAATTGTTTCAATGTGTTTATTCTGAAAACAAACCAGAGACACATTAAAGCATATTTATGTCAATTTACCTCAATATAAAAGTGAGGTCATCGTGCCAAAAATGTTGGAGGGACTCACTTTTGCACTTGCACTGCACATCCATATCTCTTTGCAAAAACCAGCAGTAGTCATCCATCATGCTCGGAGTGAATTTTTCCCAAAATCAGTTTTCCATCACCTTTACATCTTGATGAAATCTTTCCCCATGCTCATCTCTGACATCACTTAGTTTTGGTGGGAAAAAAAGTCGAGATGATAATGTAAAAAATGCATCTTCAGTGACATTCTGGCTCCCATAAGCTAATATACTTTCAGCATATTCTCCACAAGCTCAGTATAATTCTCTGCTCTGTGATTGTCAAGAAAATTCTGGACAACCTGCATTAATGAGGGTGCTGATTCAGTTGGCTTCAGTTTCCTTTTGAACTCATCATTAATAGATAAATATAATCTGGTTTGTTTTAAGAATGGAGAAGGAACACGGGATATGAGATATACTGTAAAACAATGTCATGTTTAAACTTAATATTTGCCTCCAATATGGGAAGTTTATCAAAAATGTATTATGGGGAGCGATCATTTTCCAGTATTCTGCAAAATGAAAATTAAACTGGATAAGTCAAATTTTGGATACAATCCAAAATGAAAGTTTAAATCTGTAAAAAGGAGTTTATTTACTTATAAGTGCAGTAAGGTGTTTAACACAATTAATGACAAGGATGACATGGATAGATGTAATCAGAAAGTCACTTCAGCTATTTTGGAAGTAGCAGAGGAAACAATTACACAAGCTTCAGGTAGAATAAAAGGGAAGACGATGGTTCCTGTAGCTGCGTTTATTCAAAATTACATTTAGAAGAGTCCATAAATATTACGGATACAAAGATATGTTAAACTATAATAAACAGAAGACTATAGCTAGGAGAATAATTAGAGGTGCTAAAAGGAATTATTGAAAACATTTTGTTCACTTACAGATCATACTGATTTATCAGAAATGTGGGATGGCATTCAAAGAATAAATGACATAAATGAATACTCAGGCATACCAATATTAAAGGGTAAAACCACTCTAGCGAAAAGTGATACAGAAAAGGCAAATCTTTGGTAAACTCTTTTGGGAAATCAGATGATTAGCTAGTTTTAAAGTTTTTTAAGGAAAATCCAGGCATATTAGAAGACTATAGATCATTCTGATAGCATAAACAGTTGTTTTATTTGGAAGAAATTAAAATGGTAATAAATAAAACAAATGTATCTTCCTCTGGAGAAGACAGAATATGCTATGAAATAATTAAACATTTGAAAGATAAGGATTTGAAAATTATCCTAATGTTGTTAAAGAAAACTTGGGAAAAGTGTAAACTTCCAAGTAAATGGAAAACTGCTCTAATAATTCCAATTGTTAAGCCAGTAAAAGATTTATCAAACCCATTAATTTACAGATGAACTGTGGTATCTTCTAATTTATGTAAATTATTACAAAAAAGTATTAATTTCAGATAATGCCATCTTCTGGAAATTAAGGGAATTATCAGTCCTTATCAGAATGGATTTTGCAAGACAGAACCAAAGAAGACAGAATCAAAAAGGCTTTAATTAATAAGGAAATATTAAAGTGTTGTTTTTAGATCTGGAGAAAGTCTAAGATATGTCCTGACTGATTCTTCTTTAGTTTTGTGTTTTAGTTGTGTTACTGTCAGTGTCACTACTGGCAGTATGAGGTGATACCTTCAGCCAATTCAGGTTGAACAGGTTGTCCAACTCCTCCCGGATGGCACATCCATATGTGGTATTGCAAGAAGGTTAGCTATGTCTCCCAGCACGGAGGAGATACTAGGAGATGGGCCATTACACACGAAGAGTCGGACTGGGCTGCAGAAGGACATCAACCTAGCAGCAGGACTGGTATCTGATCTTTTGTGTGAGGAGGAACAGGAGGACCACTGCCAGAGCCCTACAATATCTAGTTGGCTACTAGTAATTCTGATACTTGTGATTACCTGACAACAATATAAAGAAGACCCTTTGTTTTAGAAGATTGCCAGGTGAAGATGGATAAGTCAGCTAGGGGTATTATATGGGTCAGATATTACGTAATTTCATTTCTAAATTTAAGACTATAGTAGAGACATTTTCATGGAAGCAAAACTACAGTTCTGGTTCACTAAAATACACATCTTTAGAAATACACAGTGAATTACCAAAATAAACCTGAAGGCAAAACTAAGAACACTGCAGAAGCACTTCTTTATACTGTATAGGGGTGATATTTGGAAATGCACAGTTGTTGCTAAGCAACAGGATACACAAATTGCAAATTGGAATTTTGATTATTGTTTAAGGATAAATGCTGTAAACTAAGAACAGAAGAAATTAGTCTTTAACATTCATGTCACCTGACATGAGATTGTTTGCCAAACAGGAAACTGTTGATTATGTCATAAAAAATATCATAAAAAGACAAATGAATTAATAGTTGTGAGGTTTGTATTTTATATCTTAAAGTAATTAAGCAAAATTCACTATATAATAAAAGCATTTACAGATAACTTAGGGAAGCTGAGACGGGGTGCAAGCAGACTACATTGGGCTGTCAGCAGGAAACTATATGTTTATTTGCTGCATGAGGTAGACATCTGCCTTCAGCCTCTGTGCTAATAAAGAAAGGAGCTAAAAATGGCAAAGCAAACACGAGATGCTTGACATTAATGATCTACGTGTTTTTGCTGACAGTGTTTATTTATAATTTAGCATGGTTCATTTTGCCCTGTGTCTGGCTATCAACTGGAAGCAGCCAATGATGCTAAGAAATTTTGTATGATGTAATCTAATTCTGTACATTTTACTTGTGTATAAAAGAGACCTCATCTAGCAGAAAAGGTGTGCATCTTGTTACAAAATGCTGTGTGTGTCTAGTTACAGCATCCTGTAATAGGAGTGCTCCCTCTTCGAAGAGAATAAATGGTTATGATTTAAACTTCCTCCTGCCTGTTTTCTCTTAGAGGTTTTAGGTCACCCAGAGGGTGACGGTTGTTTCTTCCACAATCACTACTGGCCTATTTGCAAGCCAACATTTTAAACGTTTTTTTATTCTGAATTAAACTGGTTAATTATTTAGTATGTCCTACTCTGAACTTTAGGAGCTTCTGGGTCTTTGATAGGAATGCACAATGAAAAAATGTTCTTATGCTCATTAGCTTAACTAACTCATTGAAAGATGCTGAGAAATTAATTCACGCTTTTGTTTTCAGTAGACTGGATTACTGTAACGCACTCCTCTCAGGACTACCCAAAAAAGACATAAATCACTTGCAACGAGTGCAGAATGCAGCTGCTAGAATCCTAACTGGGAAAAGAAAATCTGAGCACATCTCTCCAGTTTTGATGTCACTACACTGGTTGCCTGTGTCATTCAGGATTGACTTTAAAATACTGCTTATGGTTTATAAAGCCTTAAATAATCTCGCTCCATCTTATATATCGGAATGCCTGACACGTTATATTCCAAATCGTAACCTTAGATCTTCAAATGAGTGTCTCCTTATAATTCCAAAAGCTAAACTTAAAAGAAGTGGTGAGGCGGCCTTCTGCTGTTATGCACCTAAAATCTGGATTAGCTTGCCTATAGGAATTCGCCAGGCAAATACAGTAGAGCACTTTAAAAAACTGCTGAAAACACATTACTTTAACATGGCCTTTTTATGACTTCACTTTAACTTAATACTGATACTCTGTATGTTCAATTCTTTATAATAACTATTCACAGTGGCTCCAAAATCCATACTGACCCCTACTCTCTCTTCTGTTTCTTTTTCCGGTTTCTTTGTGGTGGAGGCCTGTGCCACCACCACCTACTCAAAGCATCATGATGCACCAACATTGATGGACTGAAAGCCAGAAGTCTACGTGACCATCATCATCAGGTCCTTCCATGAAAACCTTAAATACAAAGAGGGCTGTTTGATTTATGTTAGGTAGATTGCCCAGAGGGGACTGGGCGGTCTCTTGGTCTGGAACCCCTGCAGATTTTATTTTTTATCTCCAGCATTTGGAGTTTTTTTGTTTTGTTTTTTCTGTCCACCCTGGCCATCGGACCTTACTTATTCTATGTTAATTAATGTTGACTTATGTTTATTTTTTATTGTGTCTTTTTTTCTATTAATTTTGTAATGCACTTTGAGCTACATTTTTTGTATGAAAATGTGCTATATAAATAAATATTGATTGATTGATAACTGTGCTGTGTATGCAGGGTGAAAGAAACATACCTCACCATTTAAAACCTGAACTGTGTAATTACAGCAGCTTACTGCTTAATTCATATTTGAAAAAGTGTTCCATTTTCAGAATACAAGGCTCTGATTCTACCTCCAGGATAAATATCTAATTCATTTATTAGATATACTTTTGTCACACTGACAATAGTGGTCTGGATGAACACCAAAACTCTATTTAGTATTTATTCACTGAATGAACTAGTAGAGTCAAGTAGATCAGGAATATATCTATGCAGCATTTGATTGAAAGCACAAACAACTAAAATGGGATGCAATGCCATTAGAGAATATTGTCACAAAAATAAACACATATGAACACTGGGAGAAGAGATTCTAATTAGACTGAGATTTCATTACTGGGCACTACTAATGCAAGGTGGCAGCAGTGGTACCTACTGCACCATCTGTCCACACCATCAGATCACATGTTTTGAATTCTGTTTATAATCAGGTCCAGTCCCAGGACAGGAAATCCATCCACTGGCTTTTACTGCATAGTTTATAGCTGTACATGCAGACTTACTTCAGACTGCACTAGACAGTTTGCCCACTTTCTAGCCACATTCTATACAGTGTAAAGAAATGTATGAGGCTTCAAGCATATAAAATTAATTTGTGGCTTCAGTCTTTGCACAGTAAATATTTAGAGGAAGTATAAACAATAAAATAAACCTGTAGCTAACCACATCATGGAGCATCGTTAAATCTGTACAAGGCACATTCAACCACTGCTGACATTAAATACATCTAGATGTTCCCTCTTACTCAATGAACTCTTAACCACTTATCTCTTTCTTTTTATTTATTGCAGTCAGAATCCTATGTATTCCTTTCACAGGATTTTAAACATCATGTTCAGCTTAGCCAGTGGTACTGGCTCTGTAGGTAGGAACATTCCTGGGAAAAATCAGGCAGAGTTTTTTAAATAATCAATCTTATGCATCCATAAAAATGCACATTCAATAACAGATTGAAGGCAAGCTTTTTAATTTTTTTCTATAGGCTGCAGTTACCCAATAATTTCAACTAAAACACCAATTTCTAATTTTTAGATTTTATTTAGTTTTATGTTTTTTAGATTTTTTATTTTTTTTTATTTTCTAATTTTATTTCTGTTGTAGCTTTTGTCCATACAAAGTGCAAATGTAAAACAGTTTTCTGTTGGTTGTCAAATTATATTTCATTTATATCTACTCTCAACTTATAAAATCCTATGCCTAAAAGTGCAACAATTTTATGTGACTTTTTGTCACGCTTTAAATCGGGCTTATTTTTAAACCTACATATATATTTTTGATATCATTCTTTTCAGAATTTATCCAACTTTAATGTGATGTTGTTAGATTTTCGGATTCTCATTCTGTTTTTAAATTATAAACTAAAATGTCAAGAAAGTCGTGGTTTTTAATTTCAATAAACCATTGTTATTTCAATAATTTATTTTAATAATTTAATTCAATAAATTACATTACTTTTGATTGAGTACACTTTCTTTCACAGGAAAAAACTATTAAAAAAATTATCTAATCATAACACCAATGTTTGTATTTAGGTGATTTAATTAGATGAAGGTTGAGTTACGATGACCCATTCCATACCACTTTAGTTTTCACATGATTTTTTATTTATTATGAGTTATTTAAATGAGTCATTATTTTAAAAAAAGTTTTTTATCTATAAGAATGTCAGTTAAAAGCGAATGGATCGTTTATTTAGTCTCTTATACTTATCGAGCATAGTGGACCTCAGTTTAACAGGAATACTTCAATCAGTAAGAGAGTAAATATTTTATTCTCATTTCATGATTTTTACTCCGTTAAATAATAATTCATTTTTCTTTTACATATTTACAGAATTTTGTGATTTTGACTCCAATGAATAATAATTTTTCTTTTGTACATTTACAGATTTTACTAATATTCTAGCTGCAACTGGGGGTATGGTGTCGAAGGCGCCGGGAGCATGGCCCCCCTAGTTGTATCTATTAACTTAATACAAATAATTTTACTGTCTGTGAAGACTGGAACAATGTTGTCTGATCTGATGAGTCTTGATTTCTGCTACAACTTTATGATAGTAAGATCAGAATTTGGCGTCAACAACATGAAAGCATGGATCGATCCTGTCTTGTGTCAATGGTTAAGGCTGGTCCTGGTGGTGTAATGGTGCGGGCGATATTTTCTTGGCACACTTTGGGCCCCTTTGTCCTAACTGAGCATCATTTAAGTGCCACAGCCTACCTGAGTATTGTTGTTGACCATGTCCATCCCTTTTTGTCCACAGTGCATGCATCTTCTGATGGCTACTTCCTGCATGATAACGCATCATGTCACAAAGCTCAAATCATCTGAAACTGGTTTCTTGAACATGACAATAAGTTAACTATACTCAAATGTTCTCTACAGTCACCAGGGGCCTCATGTATAAATGGTGCGTATGCACATAAATGTAGTGTAAGAATGTTTCCACGTTCAAATTGCTTTGTATAAAATCTAAACTTGGCGTGAAGCCACGCATATTTACACAGTAGCTCATACACCGTCGTACACAAGTTCTGCACTTGGTTTTGCAGACTGGTGGCACCAAGCATCAAAGCAATGCTACTGTTCCTGTATGGTTACTCTTTTATTTTCCTGGCGCGGCTTTATAAATACACTGAAATTAACCGCATATTGTTTATTAGTTTAATGCATCTGATTGTAATTAACCTATAACAATATAGTGGTCCACAGAATATTCAAACTATTCTAAATACAATAACTGCTTTAGTGTTGTTACTCTCACTGCACCTTCTTGTTCTTCTTTCAGCTGCTCCTGTTAGGGGTTGCCACATCGGATTATCTTTTTCCATATCACTCTCACTGTGCCACTTGGAGTATTTATATCACTGTATCTGAGTGTGAATCACAGCTGTACAGCAGCTGATCGGAAAGAAAATTATCGGTATACAGCATCAAGCACACACTGCGTCAGCCATGCTGTCTATTGAACTGCTCTCATACGGCAAATGCTTCAGAACCTTTCCTCGCGGTTCAGAAACAGTTTCATCCCAAGAATTCTAAACACACTCAATCAGTCCATCAAGTACTCCTTGTAGAACTGTTTGTACTTTTAAGTACAATCACCTCACTGTAAACTTGCGATACAGTTATAATATTGCACAACCTGAGCCACTTTATAAAGTGTGTATTTACATATGATGACAATATCATTTTTAAGATGAAATGCAGCCAAATATATTTATTATATTATACAGATAAAACTATAACTACATGGTGCCGCAACGCTAGCAAGGAGCTTGAGCTTCGTTCACGGATTGTTCCTGCCTCGCGCTGTATTCTTCCTGTGGCTGGCACGATAGGCTGGTAGGATAGATGGTTTAAATAATTAAACATTACGAAAATATTTCAGTGTTCCTTAAAAGTTTTTAAGGATCTGTGTTCTAAGCTTACAGATGGCTTAAAATCTATTACAGAGCTGATTGTGTGGCGATTGGGTATTTGGAGAAAGAAAAGTAAGGACAGGAATTAGGGGTTAGTATGTTTGAAAGAGACAATACTGCTGCAATAAAGTATTTCATTGAAGGTCACGCACGGCGCAGCAAGCATCTTGCGTAAGACATGAACAATCACTGTGCCACCGTGTTCCCATATGTTTAATAACATTCTTTAACTCCTATCATCATTAACATTATATCACGTATACTTCTCAGTATTTTAATTATTCAGAGAGCTGTAATATTACGAATGTAATGGATTCTGTGTCCTGTTGGAGGAAGAGAAAACCGGAATAGCACGTAGTGATTCACACACAACTATGTGATTAAAGTGGAAATTTCAAGATTAAAGTTGACATTTCGTGCTTTTTTCACACTGTGTGCCTTTTTTTTCTCTGTACCCTAATAAGCTTTCATATGACACTCAGACGGTGGGCTACAACTCGACTTTTCACGGCGACTTTGAAATGTGACAACTTCTTTTTTATTTTGGACACTATGCGACTTTGTGAACTTGAGTTTTTGAGTTTCTCCGACACACTATGTCACTCGATCAACTTCCTTTTGTGGTTTGTACCACTGTTTAAACCAACAAATAGTACATTTTTGTTTGCCATCACTTGATATTCGCTGAAATTCTTCTATTTTCCCTGGTACTTTTGCCATTGTCTTTTCACAGAAGGCTGAGTTTAAGGCCTACTTGTATTGATTTGCATATTCAAAGAGGTGTAATTCTGGGAGGAGTTGGGGGGAGAGCAGGTGCGTGAACGTGCGTTAATGTTCACACTGACCGGGATTTATGTAGTGGAAGAACATGGAAGATGGCGAAGAAATAAGAAAAACAAATTGCACTGCAAAACCCGTGGCACACCTCACCACACTGGCCTTTGGGAGCCAGAGTCCATTTAAGGAACAACAAAAATTCTTTAAAAGGGAAATCTTACATTGAGGTCACATGATTAAAGATGCCCTGTGATGGGCTGGCACCCTGCCCAGGGTTTGTTTCCTGCCTTGCGCCCTGTGTTGGCTGGGATTGGCTTCAGCAGACCCCCGCGACCCAGTAGTTAGGATATAGCGAGTTGGATAATAGATGGATGGATGGATAATTAAACTTGGTCTTCATAAGTCTGAGGAAAAATAGGAAGCAGCTTTGTGACCACAACCAAGAAATGTTTCACAATTTCAATGTGGGGTTGATAAACTAATAAAATTGCTTTTTACTGAATCTCTCAATAGCCCTATATCCACAGAACGCTTATGTTCATTGGAAAGGAGTGAAACATTTTTCCAGAAATGAAAAATATAATAATAAAAAAACACTTATATATATATCAGGATCCATAAATACATAACATATTAACATTTTCCTTCCTGCTATTTTTGTACATTTAGTACAGTTTCTTCATGCTTAATTCAACAGTCATGGCCTATAGATCAAAATAAATCTCACAGATAGTTTTGTAGATTAGATACACCTGTTGGAAGAAATGTGTTTTACAAAAAAAAAAAAAACTTAACACAATATAAGCAAACTTTAACCACATGTAACTTGTATTACTGTATCGCATATGATGCTGCTTATTCCTTAGTTCTTTTGGTCAGTTGCTTAAGCACAGTTGGTAAGTGGTCAGCAGACAAGCAGGTCAGTTCCCAGCTTTACCTGCCATCATCAGCTAGCAAAGATTTAAACTGTATGTGAATGTTGAATGAATGCAGTCTGTGTTTATTCAGTGATTGTAGAATAAATAATAAAATGACCTGCCCGATGACTTTATGGCAAAGCAGTATGCAGAATACAGATTACTCTACATTGTAATATAAAATATCATTGCACAAATCCCAGATAACTATGGAAACTGTTTATCCAGATATTTGAAAGGTTATATATTTATGGCTGTAACATGAGAACTCAATTATAATTTTTAATTATTTAATTTTTAGCTAGACATTATTAGCATCCTCAGTATTGTTCCTGGTGAAACGGGGGGTTCATTTCTGTTCAACATTCATATTCTGCTGTCTTTTGCTCATGTAATATCACCTACATTCTGTCTTTGCAGTGTTACTCTAAACACAGTACTAGCTCAGGTGGGGGTTTGTCACTGAATTTATTTTATAAAGAGGATACTTCATATTTGAAGCTCATCTATACTTTATTTAACAGAAAATGGCATCTGGTTTGGTGAGTGAACCCAATTTTTTGACAGTTATGTAAGCACTGAAATCGAGACAAATCATGTCAGACTATCCGTCAATAAAATGTTGTGTAAACAGTATCTTTTGCTTGGGTGGCACTATCTAAACCGGTCATCCCCACTGGGCTCCTGGGATGTGAGCTCAGGTCCACAGCCCACGAAGAGTGCAGAAACCCACCCACAAGACAGTCAAGCCAAAAGAGAACTTCCTCAGCTTAAGTAAAGTATTGGGGTTTTGACTGTGAAGGTGTCAGTACTCGACAGCAGGTTTATTCCTGCAGTTGGGGAGTAGTTAAATAAATTAATATTTGGATTTTTTCATTTCTCTCTATAGAACTACTCTCTCCTCTAAAGAGATACAGCCACATAGTATGATGCTGCTGTTGCCATTTTCCTTCTTTGGCTTTAAATGTTGTTTTGGCTTTGTGCCATAGAACTCTTTTGGAAATAAGGTCAATTTTTTTTTTTTTTCCACAGACTACTACCAGTTTCTTTATGTATGCTGAGACATGTCAGGCTTGCAGCGTGCTCCAAATATATGTAGTAATTAGTAAGTCATTCTGATTTATTTTTTTCTGTATTTGCATATTAGTACACTGATTTAGTTGGCATTTTACTACACACATAAAAGTACTTTAACCTGTACAACACCGCATGAGCCATGAATCGTGTAACAAAGAACTTGCTGGAGTATTATGCTTACAGAGATAAAAAGCAAGAAATCAAAGAGGTATATAAGGAACTGTAAAATGAAGAGGCGTATCATTTAGTGGCCTGAATTTGTAAATAACATTAAAATAAAAAAATGATACTTGTTCCTGAATGTCTGTCTACTGCAATGGTACCGTCTCATTGAAGCAGCCTTACTTGAAGTTATCAAAAGCCAGCCAGCTGCTGTACCATTCCTCCCACCTAAACCACATGGACACAGATGGAAAGCTAAGACCTCAGTCACAGCCCATTCTCCTGTTCCAACAGAAACACACTTTGATGATGGTGACGTCTTCAGTTTCTTTCAAGAAGTTAAATTGCCGTTGAAAGTCAAATGCCTATTTTTCTCTAGTTTTCAGGTGTTTTTTTTTCTTCACCACTTATTTTGTAGAATGTGAGTGGGTGTGTTTTTGGGATAGCTTTAAGCTGCATTTGCATTGTAGACAGGCATTTCAATTGCTCGCATTGCTCAAATAGGATTAAACTTCATGTAAGAAGTGAATATGTCTTCTGTGGCAAAAAAAGACCTCAGTTTAAACACTCAGTTATGCACATTAAACGCCTTTAACCATAGCCAGTTATTCTAGGACTAGCTACATATATTCTCACCAAGTGATTTCATTGAAATTGCATGTTTATGGAGTAATGTTTTACAATTTGCATTGTCCAATTTGCTTGACATGCCACTACCTCTGCCCCAGAGATGTGATACCAAGAAGAATATTTCTCAGGCAGTTAACAAGGCCAGAAGACAGCACTGATTGCCACAGTTACTACTTGGAATGAAAACTGGGTGTCCGAAGGCTCACTGGTCATTTTTTATTCCTCATAGTACAACCAAATTAATCACGAAATTAAGAAAAACTATTACCTGTTTTAGAAATTCCTCAGCTGGAAATGCGTATAGCTGATAAAAGTTAGTAGCTTTCAGCAGTTTATTTTCTGTCCAGACAGTTCACATTGACAAATGTGAATTCAACAAAAGTCTCACCGCAGCAAACTACAAACAAATCTGTCACCTTTTCTGTGTGTGTGTGTGGGTGAGGTTTTAATTGCAAAACATTCTTTCATGTAGAGTGATAATACAGATTCTTAAATTGAACACTGAGAAAGTCTCATGGTGAGCCTGCAATACAGTAAGCTTAGTGTAAGCTTGGGGGTGCTGTTACCTTGTGAAACCCAACAGACAGACGTAGACACAGGGTAAAAGCAATAAGATCTTTTAATTCTTTTCTTTTTTTGCACTGCCCAAAAGCACCTCCACCACCATTCATAGGCAATACAACAATAATAAACAAAAATCTCTCCTCCACTACCAACTCTGGCTCACTTGCTGGGTCTCCACTAGTCCTTTATATAGTCCTTGACCCGGAGTGCTTCTGTTCCTCCACTTGCTAGCACTTGGATTTTTCTTCAGCCCGGAAGTACTTTGGGATTCGCGTCCTTGTGACCTGGGAGTACTTCAGGGCTATAGATACGACACGAGTCCTTCTGTTCCTTTACAGCTCCCCCTGGTGGCACCCACGGCACCCAACAGGGCTGTGCAACCAAACTCCAAGTTCCAGGATGCCCTGCAGGAATCCGGGGCACCGCCAGATCCCAGGGAAGCTGCCATCTTGCATTTTGGGGAGGCAGTGACTGGGAAAAGCTGCCTTCCCCCATCATTTATTGACAGGGGCATCCTGGCTGGGATGAGCTGCCGGCCATCTGCCACATTAGATGTACCTTCATTATTAACCACCTTCATTAACACTATGTATTTAACACTATGTAAACACTAGCGTGGCAAATTGCTTGCATACTAAAGTGACTTTAGCTGCAGGTGGAAGTCTCATTTTACTTCTGGTCCCAAGCAGAGTTGTGTTGCTTTGCAGCAGTCTATTAGCCAGCGAAAGCGCTGTGAAGAAGCTATCTGTTCTTATGGTTCTGCCTTTATCCAGAAATGGCTCCATAAGCTTTATGACCACAGACAGTCTTTACCCTGGATTGTATTTTAAAACACAGCACCCAAAAAAACATTGCCAGATGTCTGGAATCGCAGCAAATCTGTTGTTTATCACACACGTTCTGCACAGGTGTCTTTGTTGTCAAAACGCAAATGCTGCATGACAGTCTGATAGTGGTCACGGGACATCGTATCTTTGATTGCCGGTACAACAAATAGTTCTGAGCAGGCATCAAGTGCAGTACCAACTGTGGTCATCGCTGCTGTTGTGAAAAGAATGGAGATAAATGCCATCAACTCAGAGAGGGAGAGGCAAGTTGACTGTACCACGTTCACTATGAGCACACGAGCACCCGAATTCAAACCCAGAACCTTTTGGTTATAGGCAGCAGTTCTTACTTTTGCACAGTCCAAGAATGCATACCAACTTTCTGTCGATTGACATTTGAGCTTCGATTTTTAATTTTATTTTTTTATTTTTTGGTTATATTCTAGAATAAAAGTGTACATGTTTATTTGATATTTAGACTAAAGTCTTCACACATTATACATTTCACGTCATTATTAGTATAATATGGAAAAGTTTCTGTTTTAGGTATGTGTTCAGCATTTATTATCTCACATTTCCTGTCATCCTACATTTACACAGATCATTGTAGACATGGAACACACATGAGATGTATGTATTCCAAATAACGATATATTATTTACCCTATACAACTCCATGCACCTCACACCCAGATAAACACACTTGAGCTCTAAGAATTTTATGACTGACTTCAGTTCCGTTTTGGGGGGGATTGGATAGTAGGCTGCTTGCTGCTTGTGCTGATTGACACATTTGCAAAACAAAAGACACTGATGAGGAGAGGTGCAAAGGAATTTAAGGTGGCCTAGGATTATGAGTTTTTTTGTAGGTTTCAGGGATTCTAGTGTTAAAAGGTGAGAATCACTTGGAATTATGTCATGAACGGTGCTGGAATTTATTTTGGCTGTGCACTCTGCATTCCAATTTACAATGGCCTCCAGCAGACCCCTGTGACCCTGTGTTAGGATATGGCAGTTTGGAAAATGACTGACTGACTGACTTAACAGAACCTTCCAGAGACAACTAAGTGGCTTAGTGTTCTCATTATTTAACTTACAACATTTTGGAATGAGCCTTCTTCTATGCATGGCAGTTTGCCTGAAGAGCCTAAATCTGTACAGGTTTCGTATTAAAGTAAACCCAATGACACAAATTTGCAAGGACTATTACGTTAATATTACGCTACCAAACCTACAAAGTTTGAATAACGTAATATGTCATACCTAAATTTTTAATTGACGCTCAATGGTTTTATGATAACTAACTGGAAGTATGAAAAATAATGCAATGTGTTATTCACGAACATGTGCATTTCCTTTTGTATTTGCACTTGTGGTTGGGCGGTGGAAGGTCAGATTGGAAGCAGTCGGAATGTTGGGATACCAACCGGGTTGTCCCTTTTAATCATTGTGAGATGAAACAAACAAAAATAAACAAAAGCAACGAAAATAGCACCTATGCGCTATCCCAAACAGGGATTTCTTTCAGAGTCATATTTCTTTTGAGAGTCATGTGCTCCACCGTGAAGCTCGTTCCGGTCTCCCAGCAAAAGACATATTTTTCTTTGCCGGTGCTTCCTTTATTGTGGTACTTCCTGAAGGGGCAGCTTCTTGCAGCTGTGAGTGAAGAAGAACAGGATAAGGTTAGTGGTAGCCTCCCTCTCGTCTTGGCGGGCTATTGTGTACCTTTCCCCGGACCATAGAGGAGTCCTCCAACTCCCATGCGTTACACACTGTTTAAACATGTTATCTAACCAGGATTATTAGTGAAAATACTCTGTAAATAAAGAATAGTCAAGAGTCACCATTAGTAATGAAATTCAAGATAGATGTCTTTTATTATGACAAGCTTAAAGGAATCAGCTAAGTGCAATCTATCAGTTAACTAAACAAAGAAATGACTTTTAATTTTATTAGATTCATTTAAATAGCACAGTTTAAGTAGTATTGTGGTTTCCACCAATCAGAATATAGATACATAGTATATTTTAACACCTTGGTTTGTTTGTTGCATTATTTAATTCATGATTTTAATTGCTTATTAACACAACTACTTTTTTATGTCATGCCAGTACTAACTTAATCAGACATGCTAATCAGCAGGCACTGGCTGAGGCTGAATGAGTTATAAGAAGGCGCGGCTTTGTGTTTGTGTTGGAAATGGAGTGCGAGAGATTGCTGATGAGAGGGGTAGCAGAATGAAAGAAAAAGCAGAATCAGTTTGGCTGACCATCTTTTAAAGAGCTGGACTATTCATAAAATGATAAAAACAAAAGTCATTCAATTCACATTCCACTTTAACTATGCATTGCAAACTACAACAGTGAATTTATGTTTTACAAGACTAAATATTATAGTAAACTGAATATCCTTTTAAGTCAAAGAATTTTCGAAAATACAATAAAAGAATTCAGTTGTCTAATTCAAGCTTTGAGGTTCAAATTTTTGTTCTTGATTTTTTTTTTACGTATTTAGAGTCATAAGAGTATTTTAGCTGTGACTCTACCTACTTAACTCTATTGAAATAACAATCATGGTAATTATAACAATATAATAAAAATATGGTGCTACTTGGAGATATTCATATTTAAATTAAAAGGCCTGTATGTATTAAGTTACTTGCTGGTTAGAAATAATTATGTTTCGGGGAATACTATACTTTACAACCACACTTTTTAAAGTGCACAATCAAATAAATGATATAAAAGTTTATTTTACATTACCTATTTCGTGTTAACCAATTTTTCATACCCTACTTTACACCAGTAATCCAGCTTTGGGATATGAATTCTCTTAACATGAAGCTACATTCTCAGGCTGAAAAAGGGTTGAGTGAGGTTAGAATCTTTATGATATGGGTTAATGCCAATAAGTGATGCTACGCACAATCACTGATGCTTCATAACTTTTCTTCTGTTTATTATAGTAATTTATTGTTATTTTTTATAGAGCTTTTCATGGCTATGGTTGGAGTTTTGGTTCACATGTAAAAACTTTCTAATTTTATCTTTAAATATTTGAATATATGCAAGTTAGATCACTCGGTACTTATTTAGTATGCACTGTCTTTGTAACTGTATTGTGCACATTTTTGGCTTGGAATTTTATTTATTAGGAAACATCTTTTAATATTTTATGGAATAATCTGTTACAGACTGAGTCACCAAAAGGGAGTATGTGGTGTTATGGGTCCACAGCTCGTTGAGAAAAGGCCATTCATTTTAAATAGATAATCACCGCACCAGGCGGCGTGAGGCGTTATTGTAGCGAGCCGCGGGGCAGTCGTCGATGTGGGCGTTTCTCACCGTGTGCACAGGTGAGGAACTGCCCACATTCGTGATTGCTCCGTGGCTAATCTCTAACTGGAATGGCCCCTCACGTTTTAAAAGAAGCGCGAGTTGGTTTTGCGGGGAGGTGTGAAAAACGATCGGGGGTAAAAAAAATGGAGAGAGGAGAAAGGAGATGAGGAAAGAGGACGGAGGTTACAGGGAGCGAGGAAGCATGCGGTGCAAGAGAGACAGACAGGCGGTGTGTGCGTCTGGTGAGCGCACGATCGTGGGCAGCTGTGAGGAAGCTGGGTGTTAGGCCAACACCCAGGCGTTTGAGTTGAGGTTGCTCCCGCTGAGTGAGCAGGTAGCGGGAGTGCCTAGAGGAAAGCGATGAGCCGCAGAAGGCCGTGGAAAGGCAGCGGAAGTCGGGAGGCTTGGTGATGGAGTCCTCAATGTGAGCATCCTGGCTATTGGGGTAATCAAGTCTCGGGGACTGGGAAGAGTGCCAGACCGAAGCCAGGGATCGGGAGGTCTCCAGTCTCGAATGTGTGATGTAGGAGGGCAGCTGCAGAGAGCGTCTTGCCTGCTGCGAAGCCCAAACGGGATAAGCAGGTGAGACGCTAACAGAGACGCTACCAGAAAGGCACCAGAGTTGTTGTCATTTTAAGACTGCTTCCTGATCATTTTAACCTCTGGTTTTAAGGATTATTTTTTTCTATTTATTGGTTTTACTCCCACGTTCTTTTTATGGGTTATTTATTTAATGAACTGTGAAGAATTGCACTATTTATGGAACACTGTTTTGATGGACAATTTTTAATAAAAGCACTGTTTTCACTTTTAACCATCCCCTTGCTAAGATGCTCAATTATTGCCTTCACTGACTAGCTCTCTCGGTTTCATTATCGACGGTGTTGGGTTCAAGGGTTCCCAAACATCATAGGGAATGTGGAGCCAGAACCCACATCGTCACAGAGTACCCCAAAGCCCCTGACCCCAGACACAAGTACACAATACAGTCAAGGGTACAAATGTTTGTACTTTTATTACACTAAGTACATTTTACATATTCCTCCTCGAAAACCAGCATTCAGAATAGTAAATTTCCTCTTTTCTTCCTCCAGGCAAGCTCTACCTCCTGTCTCCAACCAACCCGGTTGAGGTTGAGCGGCTTGTTATATGTCAAACCTGGGAGTATTTCTGATGCCACATTACACAACATTACACCTTGGAAGTACTTCTGGGTTACCCTGAAAATGTATGAGTACTGTCCCCACAGCTCCTTCTGGTGGCGTTCACATACCTCAACAGGACAGTACATCTGGACTGCAATTCCCAAGGTACTCTGCAGCTTTAATAATGGCATTCTACCATCTGGTATACTAGGGGACTACATGGCCCCAAGAGAGAGTCCTTCCCTGTCCTTCTATTATATGTTCAAAACCAGGAAAAGTACCCACAATCACCCACTTTTGGCCTTCCATCTGGGTAAGGAACCTCCCTCCCTTGGCACCCACAATTGATGCATAAAATCAATTCAGACCCTTGTTACTTTGTATGTATTCATGTGTGTGTGACTCTTAAAAAAAGAAAATGTTTCTGGTGTTACTACAAAATAGTTGCAACAGACAGATTTTAGAAGTTTTGTGAGGCTTTGTGAATCTTATAGACTGTTCGACCAGTTTTTGTTCATATGGTGTGGTCGAATAAACGTCACAAAGTACAAAATAAAGATTTGGGGACCATCCCCGTATATTGTCGTCAGACAATAAGAAAATGAAATGATTCAAAGCCTTGTAAAAAAGTACAATGAACAATGAACTGTTTTCAAAATGGCGGTTATATAGGAAGCAAAACACATGTGACAGGAAATGGTTGGCAATGTGGTGATGTGGCAACAGGATCCGGAAGTGAGGTGTTTTGTGATGGGCCGGAAGTAACGTCATCAATGGTGGCCTGAAGTGACGTCATCGCGGCCATTTTGGAACCCGGAATTTGCAGTATTATTTTACTTCTTGTTTTCTGTTGATGAGAGAAAAGAGTTCAGGTAAGTACCACGTGATAACCCCTTATCTTGCGATATTTTACTCACCTTTAGGCTCTTTGACTGCCTCCTAATCGCCCATGTGTGACAATGGTTAAATCCTCTACTAAGAAACTTGATGGAGTTATATGTTTGGAACATTAACACTCCTTTCCTGAGGAACTCCGTACTCTGGAGATCTATGATGGGAGTTTTTTCACCACCAAACCTCCAGCTCTCTTTCTGGACAGCAAAAATTTATTTCTCAGCTTTTGTTTACTGACTTTTTCTGTTTCATCTGCATACCTAAATATCCCAACTTTGAATTGCCTCCATGCCAGTTGGAATGCAAGAAGCACTAAAGATCTTTGTTAGTCTCCTGTCCATAATCTGGGAAATGTTATCAATAGCATAGGATTAACCACTATAAATAGGTATAGCCTGTTGTTATTTGTCTTAATTGATAAATGATAAAAATAGAAATTTTAAAATAAATAGAACTGGCCTCAAATATAGTCTTTTGGAAATGCCTAGTTTGGAAAAGTTCCACTATTAAATAATAACAGTATTTGAAAATTAGGCTGCTTTGAGATAAAACCTGCAATAATTAAATGTTTGAACCAAACGGAAATAATGACATTGTGTTTCCTAATAAACAGATTACTTTTATTTAATTATGCTTTTTTCACAATTTAATGGCTCATTTATATATAAATGATGCAACCGGCACTTCCGCCACACTGGGGCGTGTTGGTGGAAGATTGCCAGGAAACACCTGGAGCACATGTGGGTGATTATAAAAGGGGCTGCCTCCCTTCATAAAATGGCTGGAGTCAGGTGGAAGAGGACAGAGCTCGGAGGAGAGGAGTGAAGGCGGACCAGAGACAGAGAAAGGCATTGTGAGAAGGCCTGGACTTAAAGGGAGATTGGTGCTGTGGCAATAGGGTTGTCCACTTAATTATATTGTAAATATTGTATATATATATATAAAACCATACTTTTCAGGTGATTATTTCATAATTCATAATTGTCATTTTATTTATTCCATTTTGGCACAAATGGTATTCTAAAAAGGAGTCTGCAAATTATTTTTTATGTTGTGCTGTGTAAATTGTTTTCCATAAAATTTTTACATGTATCAAAAACCCACTATGAATCTGATACCAGTAAAGGCAGTAATTTTATTTTGTGTGTATTTTGTTGTATAGGGTCCTATGGTGACCCTGTTTTCCGCTTCATATCCTCTACTGCACTTTCCACCTCTTCTGTTCTTTATCTAAACATCAGGCAATTAGATAGAACAAAGGAACAGGCAAGAGTTAAGTTACACATTTAATTATGCATTATTGATATTATGACCAAAAATATTAAGGCAGCAGAGTACAATGTGAATGACGAGAAATCAACCAATTCAGCCTAAGCATCAGTTCATCAGCAGGTGGCTCTCAGCTTATCTTCATTCTAGCTTGCTTTTCTACCACATGGCCTTTGAATGGAGTGTTGAAACAGGCCACATGCTGATTGGGCTGCCGAGATAGAGATGTCTTCATCATGGTCTTCTCTTCATGGCCAGATGGTAACAGAGAGAGGTAAAGGCGGGATGACCAACTTTATAAGATTCTAATCCAAACCCTGGAGCAATGGGTGCAGACAACTCCATTGGTTTATCCCATTCTATTTCAGCCACAGTTCAATTTCAATGACAAACATATTAAGTGGACCCCCCCTTTTGCTTGGTTCACTTGTAACTTGTCCCTGCTAGATAGACAGGTTATGGCCTTCCTGCAGGAACGCTCATGTAAGTCAAAACATGGTCCCCATTGTCCAACTAGCTTGATGCATGCTCAAACACCCAAGAAAAACTATGAGGGAAGGAAATTACAGTAGCATGTTTAAAGAAAGCTGCTTCT
Source organism: Polypterus senegalus (assembly GCF_016835505.1). NCBI lineage: Eukaryota > Metazoa > Chordata > Cladistia > Polypteriformes > Polypteridae > Polypterus > Polypterus senegalus. The sequence goes on along the minus strand of NC_053170.1, from coordinate 68,121,722 downwards.
TTCTTTGTCACTAATACAACCTATTCTTAAAAGACATCATACATATGATTATATCTATACTAGACAATACAAATACACAACAGCAATTAACATTAAAATATGTGCACTTTTTGCAATCCTTCTTTGTATACCTTAATTTGTGGGATTTTCAGTCTCTACTACAGTGACCTTTCTGCTAATTACATCCTAAAGACAAAACATGTGTGCCAAGCGCATGGTCTTGAACCGTTGGGTTATAAGGCAGCAGTACTTACCTCTGCAACATTCAAGAATATGTGTAAACTCCCTGTCGATTGATATTTCAGCTTGGGTTTTTAACTCATTGAAAACAACATCTAAATAGAATGTTTTTATTTTTTTTGGTTATAGTCTTAAATAAAACCGCACGTGTTTATTTCATATTTGGACTAAAGTCTTCACACATTATACACTTCTCGTCATTTTTAGTATAACATGGAAAAAGTTTCTGCTTTAAGTATGTGTTCAGCATTTCTTGCATTTCTCACATTTCCTTTCATCCTACACTTACCCAGATCTTTGTAGACATAGAACACACATGAAATGCATTTATTACAAATAGCCATATACTGTATTAGTTACCCTATACAACTCACGCAGATAAGGAGCCTTGGCTTGAGCTGGGAGACCTTTTTGCCCAAGAGCTGAGCTCCATCAAGGCGGGGGATGAACAGCAGGCAGCTTGCTGCTTGTGCTGATCGACCCATTTACAAAACAAAAGACGCTGATGAAGAGGTGCAAAGAAATTTAAGGTGGGTGGGAATTACAAGTTTTTCGTAGGCTTCAGGAATTCTAGTGTTAAGCCTTCACAATGATTCAAAAGACTAGTTTTGTAATTCAATCACACACCCACACCTAGCAGATGTTGTATGCATGAGTAAAACAAAGAATAAGAAATGAACAACTGACTAAATAATTTACACCATCGTCTTGGGTTAATGTGCATATTACTCTGCCACTCTTGCCAGTTAACACAACCATCATGAATTTATATGTGCTTCACTTTTGTGTGTGTTTATTGGCATATTGTAATAGACGCACTCAGACTGTCAAGTAAACCGCTTCTTCAGCATTGTGACCTCACTGGCTTCATACACATCATGGATATTATGTCTTTTTCCAAGACATGATTTTATTCCAATTTAATAATTCAGGAACTCTCCTCAAAAGGAAGAGGCAAGTATGCAGTACATTTGGGATTGCAGTGAATCCCAAATATTTTAAGGCAAACTTCTGTTAAAGTTCTGGACCATATCATAAATAGTATAGTGCTCTCATTGTGGGCCATGTGTGCACTCTGGACCACAAAGTAGAGCTCAGATTGTATCTCTTGTGGCAGGCATATGAGTGGCCAAACTACTAGTCCAATTTTCACGTCCCACCAACCTGTGTTTCTACATGTGAATGTTAAAGCAAAATTCTCTTGCCTATGATCAAGTTTTGTTTCCATGATGATGGGTCATTATATTTAATAGGATTCCTCTTCCACATCTGTCCACTGAACTGGAAAATTAGATGTGCTGTGGCTGTTTTTCATGCATTCAGATTAAAGCCATGGCTGTTTCTAATCTAAGATGCATTAAGTTAGCATTTTGCATGAAACCAGTGAAGTGTAAATGCAATGTCCTACATATACTTCAAAGTAAACTTACACTAATGGTTTGAACAATATAGCAGATCACAGACTGTCTTTCCCAGGGGCTGAATTCCTGTTCCCTCTGTAAGTAAATGGAAAAAGACACAAATCACATCCTTCCACAATCACACTTTTACATTGTGGCAGCAGCTTATAAGATGAAAGGTCTGCTGATCTTTATCAAATGAAAAAAGTCATTCTATTTTCATTCTAAAAATGCATGAAGCCAACTCTTTGCATGGTTACACAGCTACTGTCTTAAGACACTATTACAGTGTCGGCCTTTTGTCACTGATTAAATGCAAACAGTGTTTGTATATTACTCATACTGGCCGTAGAACAGGATTTTAGAATGGATGAAGACCATTAGCATTGACATTACAAAATATACAATCAGGCCATAATAGTGTTATATCAGGATTGCATCCTATAGGATATCTAGAAGAGAGTGGGCAGCCTTATTCTGCTGTACACAAATGACAATGCGCCCCTCAGGGCTACATTTAAAGAGGTGAAGACAACAGGTGTTTAATAAGCAGAGAATTCAATTTAGACGCCCGATCTGTAACATGAGCGAAGAGTTCATGGTTACCCTTGGAAAGAGAGGTGCTGCAATACAAGGAGTCCATTGACAATGACAATTAAGTCTCACAAGCTGGGACCAAAAGTAGGAAAGGGAGAAAGTGCAGGGCCCAGGAGGCTGTAGAGCAGGCTGAGGTATGGCTATGTCACAAGGAGCTGGTGGGGTAAGCAGTGATTGGATGAGTCCAGTTTGGTAGCTTTCAGTCTTTAACCTACAAAAGGGTCCAAGGTAGAGCATGTTGGAAGTCGGTCCAGCAAGATATGAAAGCTGGGGTGAGAAGGTGCATGCCATCAGTGTTATGGGGTTGCAGCTGTAAGGAGCATGAACAAGATGGGATCAGGCATTGGGCCATCAAATATCCTGAATGGAGTTAATGGAAAGCTGAACCCCATTGTATACAATTCCTGATTCAGTCAATCTATAACATGTTTACCAATTAATCTAAACTTTACACGTGGAGCAAAGCTGAAACACTGGCACTTAACTTATGCTCCAGGTTGTTGTAGTTATCAAATATGCCTCTCAGTGTTGTGTGCCTACGAGTCTATTTAATCAGTCTGAGAAGTGGCATCATGCTGTTGTGTATTTCTGATGTTTATTTTACAATCACACAGGTGACTTTGTCAATTTTTTTTCTCCAAGACACCCATGACATATTTTAAAGAGACAACGATGCTCACGTTTTTCAACATTGTTGTTAAAAAGTTTGAGCCCAGTGTGCCCTATAGGGAGTGTATCAAAAACCCCAAACCCTAAACACAATTTCACTACAACAGTCCAAGTTCAGTTAAGGTGTCTTAATGGTAACAATACCTTCTGTACAACGATTTCTATCCTCTCTTCCACTTCCTCATCTACATCCAACTCCAACTGAGTTTTGACTCTGACTGCTGATTCAGGTGAAGGGCTCGCTTTTAACTCCAGACCCAGGAATACTTTCAGTGCTCAATCTATCATCCCTGGAAAGCACTTCCGGGTCTGGATGAGCCCCAGTGGTCCTTGTGCTGTTAGTATTCTACAGCTCCCCCTGGCGGCCCCCACAGAACCTGGCAGGACATCCCCTGGGACCACAACTCCCATGGGTGTCCATATTGGGGCCATCCAGACAGGATGTTGCTACCTGAGGAACACTCTGCTCATAGCAGGCAATCACCCACTGTCCTAGTGTCCCCAATACACAAGCCAACTCAGCTGCTAGGACATCAAACCTTGGTGTAGCTGATGCCCCTGCCCTGGTACGGAAGGGGAATATCACTGCCAACCAATTATCCTTCTTTTCCCATGGCCTCCTGGCCAGGTAAGAGAGTAGGACCCATCCTGTGACTTACGTTTGTTGCCAAAATTAAAACTGAAATGGAAGTTTTACTGTGGAAGAAGTACTGTCAAAATCACTGGAGGCTCTAGTCACAGTTAAAAATGACGAGTACGAGTACAAATATTTCCAGAAATTAGATAATTGAGGGCTTCTCATGCCATTCTAGCTGTATGATGGAACTTTATACTTTATCTTCTCTGACTTATGCCTCACATGTCTCTGTCTATCAGTAATTCAGTTTTGTAAACTTTACCAAAGTCCAGCCTCTCCATTGTAAGTCACAAACTGCATATGTAAGTGAGACATAAAGTAACAGCAGTCTTTACAGTGCATGTATGAGTTCACTAAGATTTTGTCAAAAATCTTTGCAGCCAGGCAATGCTCTCCTACCTGGCATTATAATTCAAGATGAAAAAACGAACACTACAAATTGTGATGGATTGATAATGTGATAAATGTTTATAAGTCCAAGTTGTTTTATGTGATACATAATAAAATATATTATACTCCACTTCCATTCACCTACTAAACCTATTCAATTGTGTCTCTAAGTTATTTTTCTCAGTGGCATTGACTCTCTAGATAAAGAAGACTTTAATCAGTATGAAGTTTATTTATAGATTTTGCCTTTATTTTCAACTATAAATTTTTTACACTGTAGCAGCCTTCTGCATCTTTTTTTTCCTGCAGCAGAAACATTGAACTTTGAGCAATGTTGACTTTTAATTCAAGCTTCTGTGACCTTCAATTGAATTACTGTTGAATATGCTAATATAAATGTTGCTGTCAGTAAGTCCGATGTCTTCAAATACAGTACATGAAAAGCTCACATGGATGGACTAAATAAAGAAGTTAAAAATAAGAATGACAAGAGCAGAAGAGAACAATTTTTTGTTTTTCTGTGTAGACCCTACAAATGTCAGTTTTGCTAAACTGTCACAAATTTAAACATGTTTACTTTTTAAATTAGAATACTAAGGCCCCTAATTTCAAGGTACACATTTAAACTTTTGAGGGTTCCTGGAATTGTTTATTTAAATTTTATAAATACGAAGAATAACTCACAAGATTGTCAAAGGTCCTGCACATATGCACATTCCAACATATAAAAATAATGGAAGCAAACATTTCTGGCCATCTTTTAATTCACTTACACAGTTTGGGACCTCAGAACTTGGAGCCTATCCTGACAGAAGTGGGTATAAGGCCAGAGCCAACACTGGACAGGATAAAGTTCATTACTGTGCACACTCGCAAACATACCTAAACTCACTTATAAAGGGACAATTAGACTCACTAATAAACCTAACTTGCAAATATTTACAATGTTAGCAGAAAATTATGCTACCTGGTGAAAAATGCATGCAGAAATAAGTAGAAAGTAAAAACTCCATACAAATAGTGACTGCTCTAGGATTTGAAACAGAGACATAAGGCAACAATGATTACCTCTATTCCATCAAGCAACCCTACTAAATTACAATAATCCAAATATTTAAAGTCTGTTAGCTAAATATTTCAGTAGTATGTACTGTCATGCATACACACCAGAGGACCATCTTCCAGGCTAACCTAAGGTATGTTAAGAGTAGCACTTTTGCTAACAGCCTTAAACAGGGCACCCCAATTATCTTTCGATCTGTCTTGCTGTATCATTCGCCCCACTACCATACTTTAAAGTAATTTAAATAAATCTCTCTATTATAAAAAAAAATCTTGGAAGGAGATGAGACATGATTTTCTCAGAGACACTTTAATGTCCCGCGAGACAAGGCTGTGAGACAAAAGGACAGCTGCTGTACAGGCTTTTAAATGTTTGAAGCACTGCACAATATGCAGATCACGCAGCATGGCAGCAGCAGCAGCAGCAAGCCAGTTGATCGAGCATAGAGGAGGTAAAAAAAATGTATTTGTTTCCCATTGTATCACCGTTTAAGAGGAGGTTTCGGAGGAGCGACCGCATCTCCTTAGCATTCACAATATGAGCGGCAGAGACGTGAAGTGGCTGGCGTGCAGTGCGTCCTGGGGGGGAGGGGTAGGCGAGCAAAGCAAGCAGGGGGCAAAGCCCCCTAGTATTATATATAATACATTTTATTCAAGGCTCCCATGGAGTCAGACTTCTGTTAAAAAATGAATTTCAGCCCATCCTATTTTATAGTATGTTTAAAAAATATATATATAATGTTTCAGAATACTAAATTATTAAAAAAAAAAATAAAGGAAGAGTAGGCTGCAGAAATATAACTTTATTAAATGTGGAATATTTACCGAATATTTGTCTCACCTTGACAAATGCCAATGATGCAGTTACAAATTTGGCCTGGAATGCTTGTACACCACTGGTGCTCTTTATTTAACAGTTTTAAATCCATTCCAATGATCTAACAATAAAAATTACAAACCAAGCATGCAAACAATCACTGTAAATTATAGTGTTTTCCAGTTAGTCCCCTATTAAAGCTTAATATAATTACCAACAGCAAACATTTCCTTATCTCATTATTTATGTGTTTAAACAATTGTGGTTCAGAGACCAAGTACAGTATATCCCCCTTTCCACCCCCTGCCTTTAATACATACTGTGTTTTTTGTTTCTTCTTTTTTATTATTATAAGGAGACAAGAAGACAAGATTGCCTGAAGAATTTAAAACTACTGAATGAGTCATATTAGCGGAAACATTTTTAAGGTAAACTTCCAGTATTTTTTTAAACTTAAGAGTTAACAAGTCATTATTGATATGATCTGCTCTGACTTTCTGCATAATTATCAGTAAAGCTAGTTTCTTCTTTTTTGAATTCTTTCTTATTCTCATATTCTATGACACTTGTGAAGAAAGGAGCAGCAACATAATATATTGTAAGCCATTCTGTGCCCCGCAAATCATGTTCAATTGTTTAATTTTTTAACATTTTTACACTGCTGACAGGAGAGGAAGGTCCATATAGGTTAGTGAAGGTCAAGGTTTAGAAGATATATATCTATAATTTAACTTGCATTCCACATTGTATGAATAAAACATGGTTGAATAATTTCCACGTGGATTGATTTGGTTTCATCAAATTTAAGTGAACTTTAAAAGGAATTAAAACAATAAAATGAAAAGTTTACACTTTTCTTATAATTCCCTGAAATAATAATCACCTCTTAACAAAAAATTATGCTCATCAGCAGTATCAAAATATCATATAACAACAACTGTATTTTATGAAGATCCAAACTGGCTTTAATTCATATATCTCTTTAGTCACAAATGTGCATACCTGTTGCTGTATATAGTGCACTGGACCTGCAGATAGCAGTAGTATGAACTGCTAGGCACACACAACATCTTTAACTTCACCAATAAATTTGCATCATGACTGATTTACAGTGAGGCTGAAAATATGGAGGTCAATGTTTGACCTTCACATTAACAGCCTTTCAGCATGAATTGAGTTCTGGTGGGTGCTATGGCTGAACTGTATTTCTCTTGCAATGGTTCAAAAAAGAGGGGGTTGCCTTTTATGCAAGATACTTGGGAACTTCAAAAGTATAAAAATATTAGGCTGAAATGCTACAGTAAATGGAACAACCCACAGATAACAGCGATGCCACCAGTCTTGGCTGTAAAAATGTTCTTTATCTAAGCCAGTTAAATCATATTGCTGTCTGATTCATGACAGGTCCATGAGCACAGCAAGCAGTGAGTTTGACCCAAGTTCCACTAACGTACTTTTTCTGTTTACATACTAATAGTCTGTGTGTATTTACTGTTAGTTTTCATGCATACAGGATTTATATGCATATGTAACACTGATCTTGAATATATTTTAGTAGTTTAGTATATATTACCTATACTAAGCTACACCCATGTAACAGTGATTTGGCACCTCATTTGTCCTCATGCATTAATTTGGAGAGTCTGCAATTAATCCCACAGTTATCCCTTGGTATCACTGATTTAGACAGCTTGGCCACTGTAATGTTGCAGATAAGTGTGCTGCTGTCTTGAAAGGAAGCATCTGATCTCTAGCAATGTTCAGAGAGCCCTGCTTGTATCAAGAGGTTTATTATGTGCCATGACAGCATACTTTAAGATATACCAACAGCCTACCATGATGACACCAGACACACTGAATCAAAAGAATTGTAAGATTTTGTCATATCCTGCGCCTCCACCCACCAAGATGTAAAAAGCATAAACAGCTATTATTAGCTGCTTGTGTTTCTTTGTAGGAAGGGGTGTATGATCACTCAGTTAATTATTAGCTGTTTTACCTTTGCCAATGCTGGCAAAAAGTGAGTAGTATCAACAAGGCACCTCCCAGGGGATGCCTAGTTTAATGTACTGTAGGTTGAGTGTGGAATGTCTAGTTTCACTTCTCAGCCAGGACACCAGAAAAACAAATGCCATTTTTGGTCACCAAACACATGGACTGTATACTTTAAAAATGCCTACAATGTATGTGGGAACCCTTTAAAGCTTTACTTAATAGAATGAGTAATTTAAAATCAGTAAATGGAAGACTATATACAAAGCCTTGTTGTTTGTCTCCACAAAGTGATTCAGCTACCCCAATGGCTGAACCATCTCCACCTGGACTTCCCATATATGGGTTTTGGACAATGAGAAACCCATCCTCTAGTGAAAATGGTGATGTCCCAGAGAGGGGAGCTGTGGAGTTGCGCAGATCGAGAAGGGGAAATTTGGGGAGACCCCCAGCCCGTTTCAGAAAATAAGAAGATTAAACTGATTGTCCGGGACTGACAATAGTTAAGTCTGGGGGGATGTCAGAGGGGGACATTTTTGTATTTTTGTACACTGGGTCATTCCATTTCTCTCTTAGGAAAAGAAATATACAAATATTATATTTAAAGCCCAGTAGATGAACAGGCAATAGGCACCCATTGTTTGAACTGAGGTGAGAAGTTAAAGGCAAATTTCCTGGGTTATCCTGTAACTGATTATTGTGATGGCTGTCTACAGGATATTGGTATTTACTGTCTTGCAAAAGAGGCATCACTTTGAAGTTTTTGGCTGGTTGATATTACAAAGAATACAAAGTTGTGATAACAGAACTGCTCCTTCCTTGGAGGATTTCTGTATTTACCTGACTTGGCAATTAACATGCTTGACAATATTGGTTTCTAAACAGCAGATCTGTACTCATTAATGGTTGGTAACAATACATTTTATTAACTTGTGTTTTCATTATTTGTAAACCCAGGAAATTTAGATGTGCCATTGTTTAATCTGGTTGTCCAGAACTGATAATTGCAGGGACTGAAGGAGATCTCTGGCCAGGAGAAGGTAAAAGGGAGAGGGACAGTCCACTGAGAACACTGCCAAGACTCGCAGAGAGCACAGAGGCTCACTGGCAGACTGGGGTACCTGGCTGGCACGACAGGAGGCACAAGGACAGCAACACTTACTTCCAGGGAGGAAGAGACAGCTCCACAAGGAGACGCCAGTTGTGAGTCCAGCGAGAGAGGGAAGCCACATGAATGGACCGAACAAAGCTGGCAGATGAGAAATGAGGCGTGCCTAGGTCACAGCAATACAAGGAGCCCAGTGGAAAAAAAGGGAACGATGAAGAGACACTGACAGGGATTCAACAATTTGACACAACTTCTGTTGGGAAACGAGGGTCCAGTGAAAAGAGTGCATCCGTGGACAGTTGAACGACTAAGTGTTGGGGTAACACAGTGCGCAAACTGGACTCTGCACCACTAAAGGTTGTATCCTCCAATTCTTGTTTTTAACGGACTTTTAGAGTGTGGAATGTGTGCTTTCCTTCTTTCGAAAAGGGGAATTTTGAACCTGATATTGTTAGATTTTGTTTATGTTCATTTATCTTTTTTTAATGTACTTATTATTGTCTAGTGTAATAGAAGTTACTGTTGGCTTTCCTGAAATTACTGTTGTGTCTTTCATTGTGTGTTTGCTCACCGCCCAATTTAAAGAAACCTGTGTGCTATTGTTGGTAAATTTCAGGAGTTCCCAGTCTCTTAATAAACTGTGTGGCATAGTCGGATATTTAAATGGTGTCTAAGTTAGATTACTTGTAAGTGTGACCTGACACCTGTCACAGATATATCATCATACCCCTTAATATTTAGAAATTATTCCTTTAGCAGCATTTTGAAATATAAACAGGCTATAAATTCACAAATTTGTGCACTTCTACATACCATTACCATTACAGTATTCCACCATTCTACATACAATCTTCCTATACCCTGAATATGAAAAACCAGGTTCGCTATATTTCCTATTCTGATATTAAATCAGCAAAATTAATATTCAGGCCCTCTGAGTTCTTCCATGATTAAAGACAATCAGCTCTCAGTCATCCAGTGTTTTAACTTTTTGAAGCATTTAATTAACAGCATAATTGAAGAAACATTATGTTTAATTGAAAAATACAGCTGAGTACATGGGTATATGATTATAAATGAAAATTATGCCTTTAGTCTGAATCTCCTAAATGTAAAGTATCTACAGAAAGCAACAATAATTAGTGGCATTGTTGGCATGAAAATTCTTGTGAGGCCATGCAGAGGATGTGTGTGTGAGTGAATGTGAAAGAGTGACAGTGAGGGAGAGTGAGAGAAAAGCAGATGAACACGCACTTAAAGAGTATAACTTTTGAGACCCACTCTTTTGCTTAAATCCATTGGCTGTCGGCAATCTCAGGAAGGATCCTGGCTTTAATCGGTTCATAGAGCTTGGGGAAGTTAGAACAGATGGTGTACCCTCAGCCCACAAATGAGCACTGTCTGGCAGAGCTAGTAGCATGTTTGCACAGGCAGAACATGACAGAAAAAGGACCATTGGAGCAGCAAGGAAGGATCTGTGGAAAAACAAAATGGCAATAGTGGTGCTGAATGGCAGCCAAGGAAGTTTACCTCCAGTAAACTACATGTGAGGGAACATGGAGGGAGATCCCAGCATTTCACAATGTGTTAGCTGTGCCAGTGATGATAACATTTCAGATGAATATTATACAAATCACACAAAATTAGGATCTATCAAAATATTGTCATAAAAATACAACCACAAAAAGACAGTATTAAAAGATACACTAAAAGCATGAATGCAAATAAATGTTAAAATGTTTACAATTTTTTTTCAATGGGCAAAGTGTGAAATCTTATTATATATGTGTTCTGTTACAACCTTTTAAAACTGTTTTTGTATTAATATTTGCAGTTTAGCTCCATCTAGTGGGTGTAGCTGGTATTTCTCCTCCCCTCCCTTGCTTTCTGTCATGTGAGGTAATCAGGAAGTTAATCTAAGAATCAGGAAGGCTGCTGCCATGTGCATGGAAACGCACTAGTCAAATTCTCTGTCATCTGTGCTTATCTTCAATGCTTGTGATAGCATCGTCTGTATGTATTATTTTATTTTAATGTTATCCTTCACTGTATATATATATATATATTTGCAATGAAAGTAACTCTTTTACTAGTTTATTAATAATACATATATAAGGCACAGTAATATACATTTAGAGGATATGTTTGTTGTTAATATAAAGCCACTTTGCGTTTTGTATCCTTTTTTCTCTGTTTTAGTTTCACCCTTTTTAATTCCAATAAACCTGTGGATAAAGAAACAACGTCTATAGAGTTTTGGATAAGGAAAGGTGTTTATCTGCCTGTCAAAATACGTAGTCTGTGTAGAGGACAGAACAATAAGTATTTAATATGATTCAAGATAACAATGAAATCTACTCCGTATTGGTGAGATGTACAAGTTCTGAAGACTTTTAAATTGTATCACACAAAATCAACCAATAGTCACATAAAAGGACTAACTTTCATTGTCTGTGGAATCTTAGGCCTTTAAATAAACCATCACAACATTCAGCAGGTACAACATTAGGATGTCCTGCACCTTTACAACCTTTCACCTTTCATACTACAACAACAACAACAACATTTATTTATATAGCACATTTTCATACAAAAAATTAGCTCAAAGTGCTTTACATAATGAAGAAGACACAGTAAGAAAATAAAATAAGTCAACATTAATTAACATAGAATAAGAGTAAGGTCCGATGGCCAGGGAGGACAGAAAAAACAAAACAAAAAAAAAACTTCAGACAGCTGGAGAAAAAAATTAAATCTGCAGGGATTCCAGACCATAAGAATCATGAGAACCAGTCCCCTCTGGGCATTCTACCTCACATAAATGAAACAGTCCTCTTTGTATTTAGGGTTCTCACGGAAGGACTTGATGATGATGGTCATGTAGACTTCTGGCTTTTAGTCCATCAATGTTGGAGCATCATGATGCTTTGAGTAGGTGGTGGTGGCGCAGACCGCCACCACAAAGAAACTGGAAAAAGAAACAGAAGAGAGAGTATGGGTTAGTACGGATTTTAGAGCCACCATGAATAGTTATTATAATGAATTGAACATACAGAGTATCAGGATTAAATTAAAGTGAAGTTATGAGAAGGCCATGTTAAAGTAATGTGTTTTCAGCAGTGTTTTAAAGTGCTCTACTGTATTAGCCTGGCAAATTCTATTGGCAGGCTATTCCAGATTTTAGGTGCATAACAGCAGAGGGCCGCCTCACCACTTCTTGTGTGTTTTGCTTTTGGAATTCTAAGGAGTCACTCATTTGAGGATCTGAGGTTACGATTTGGAATATAGGGTGTCAGACATTCCGATATATACGATGGGGCGAGATTATTTAAGGCTTTATAATCCATAAGCAGAATTTTAAAGTCAATTCTGAAAGACACAGGTAACCAGTGTAGTGACATCAAAACTGGAGAAGTTTTGAGAACAGGAGAAGTTCAGATTTTCTTTTCTTAGTTAGGATTCTAGCAGCTGCATTCTGCACTTGTTGCAAATGATTTATGTCTTTTTTGGGTTGTCCTGAGAGGAATGCGTTACAGTAATCTAGTCTACTGAAAACAAAAGCGTGAATTAATTTCTCAGCATCTTTCAATGATATAAGAGGTCTAACTTTTGCTGTTTCTTAAGTGAAAAAATGCTGTCCTAGTAGTCTGCTGAATATGCGATTTAAAATTCAGGTTACAGTCAATAGTTACCCCTAAGTTTTTTACTTCTGTCTTGACTTTTAATCCTAATGCATCAAGTTTGTTTCTGATAACCTCATTGAATCCATTATTACCAATCACTAAAATTTCAGTTTTATCTTTATTTAGCTTGAGAAAATTATTATTCATCCATTCAGAAATACAATTAAGACATTGTGTTAGTGAATCAATAGAATCAGAGTCATCAGGTGCTATTGATAGATACAGCTGTGTGTCATCAGCATAGCTGTGGTAGCTCACGTTGTGCCCTGAGATAATCTGACCTAATACCTGACTGAAATATATCAAAAATAACATGTTTATTGAGGTGGTCATTTAACTGCATAATGACTGCCTTCTCTAGAATTTTACTTAAGAAAGGCAGGTTAGAGATGGGTCTAAAATTTTTTAAAGCAGAGGGGTCAAGATTATTTTTCTTGAGTAGGGGTTTAACTACAGCAGTCTCTCTAATGACGAGTTTACTATGTCAAGAATATTGTCAATTAGCACGCCTGATACTTCTTTAAAAAAACGTGTTGGTATTGGGTCAAGGGCGCAGGTGGAGGGCTTCAGTTGAGAGATTATTCTATGTAATTCAGGTATATCTATCCTGGTGAAAGAATTTAATTTGTTTATAACGGAGTACTGGGGCTTAGGAGGATCTGCAGTGTTGGGGGAATGTACTATGTTATTTCTAATATCATTATATTATTAATGATAATGTACTATATTATTTCTAATATCACAGGTTTCACTGGAAGTATTTTGGAGGCATTCCCTTGAGTTACCTGGGTTTAGCAGACGATCAATCATAGAAAATAAGGCTCTGGGATTACTAGCATTGTTATTTATAATCTTAGAGAAATAGCAGTGCCTCTACTAGCAGTGGAACTAGAACAGTCTCTGTAGTACCATACTAAGAGGACTGCTGTCTCAGATTAATACCAAATTTAATCAATCCATAGCTAGTCTTGTTTTGGCCTTATGTTTCTTCTCAGTTTACTAGGATGGCCATCTGATTGCCTGGCTGTCGTTGTTATTGACTAGCTGTCGTTATTGTAAAAGTTATTCACTTTGAATAATAATAATAACAATTCTTTGCATTTATATAGCACTTGAATGAACGAAAAGGCCTAGAAATCCCTACACAAAAAGTAATGATGACGAGGGGTACAAATCAGTAGTATGATATCTGAAGCATAATTGCCTCTCAGTAACTCATGGGCAGATCTACCGTTAGGGTGACCTTTGTGGTACATACCCTGTGGTCATGGTTATCAAGGGTCCTTGGCATATGCTGTTCCTGTTTTTTTCTATGCAACACTGGCACATAATTACTTGTACATTATATTACCTCCCCTCAATATGTAATCTATGAGTGAATCCTCGCTTAAATCTCAAAGGAGAATCATTCATTATGTACCCAATGACCAAATTAATCCAATGCTCACCAAAGTAAAGTACACGCTCAATATAATACATATTGTGAGAAATCACATATAAGATGTAAGGGGTACTGCAAAGATACCTCCAGAACATTCTCAAGGAATAAAGAATGAAAGGAACAGGCAGCATCTTTCATTGTGCACTTTCTGAATTAGCGGGTGAGCAATTCTTAATTAGGCACACAAACTCTTCATCTTTTTACTGAAGATTAATGGTTAAGTGTATGTTGAACCACAATGTTCTATTTCTAAAATTGTACAATATAAATATTACCATGCATCACTTGTCTTTTTCTGTGGCAAAGAGTTAAATATATTGGTTTCAGTATCATGCTATATGTAACCCCAAATATATACAGTATATAAAATATAGTAGTAGTATATAAAATTTTTTAACAGCATATTTGTGTTTTTTTTCGTGTCTATAACAGTCTGTTTGATGTACACAGAATTCATTTTGTAACATTACTCACCTACTAAGTCCTCACAAGATGGTCTAAAATTAGCAGAAATTAGATTATATGACTCCTCCTTGAACCGTCACCTTATCGTGGTGGAGGGGTTTGCGTGTCCCAATGATCCTAGGAGCTATGTTGTCCGGGGCTTTATGCCTGGTAGGGCCACCCAAGGCAAACTGGTCCTAGGTGAGGGATGAGACAAAGAGCGGTTCAACAAACCTCCAATGATGAGCAAAACCTTTGGACGACGTTTTCCCTTGCCGGGCGCTGGTCACGGGCCCCCTCTGGAGCCAGGCCTGGAGGTGGGGCTCGATGGCGGCGCCTGGTGGCGGGCCTGCACCCATGGGGCTCGGCGGGCACAGCCGAAGAGGTAACGTGGGTCCTCCTCCCCATGGGCTCACCACCTATGGGAGGGGCCAAGGAGGTTGGGTGCAGTGTGAGTTGGGTGGTGGCCGAAGGCGGGGACCTTGGCGGTCTGATCCTCGGCTACAGAAACTGGCTCTTGGGGCGTGGAATGTCACCTCTCTGAAGGGAAGGAGCCTGAGCTAGTGCTTGCGAGGTCGAGAGGTTCGGCTAGATATAGTCGGACTCACCTCGGCACAGCTTGGACTCTGGAACCAATCTTCTTGAGAGGGGCTGGACTCTCTACCACTGTGGAGTTGCCCCCGGTGAGAGGCGCCGAGCAGGTGTGGGCATACTTATTGCCCCGACTGGAGCCTGTGCATTGGGGTTTACCCGGTGGACGAGAGGGTGGCCTCCCTCCGCTTGGGTGGGGAAGGGTCCTGACTGTTGTTTGTGCGTATGTGCCAACAGCAGTTTGGAGTATCCACCCTTTTGGAGTCTCTGGAGGGTTGCTAGAGGGCATACCTTCTGGGGATTCCCTCGTTTTGCTGGGAGACTTCAATGCTCCGTGGGCAATGACAGTGAGACCTGGAAGGGCGTGATTGGGAGGAATGGCCCCGATCTGAACCCGGCGGTGTTTTGTTATTGGACTTCTGTGCTCGTCATGGATTGTCCATAACAACACCATGTTCAAGCATAAGGGTGTTCATATGTGCACTTGGCACCAGGACACCCTAGGCCTCAGGTCGATGATCGACTTTGTGGTCGTGTCGCCGGACTTGCGCCATATGTCTTGGACACTCGGGTGAAGAGAGGGGCGAGCTGTCAACTGATCACCACCTGGTGGTGAGTTGGCTTCGATGGTGGGGAAGATGCGGTCAGACCTGGTAGGCCCAAGCGTGTTGTGAGGGTCTGCTGGGAACGGCTGGCAGAGTCCCCTGTCAGAAGTAGCTTCAACTCCCACCTCCGGCAGAACTTCAACCCGTCCCGAGGGAGGTGGGGACATTGAGTCGAATGGGCCATGTTCCGTGCCTCTATTGTTGAGGCGGCTGACGGAGCTGTGGCCGCAAGGTGGTGGTGCCTGTCGTGGCGGCAATCCCGAACCCGTTGGTGGACACCGCGGTGAGGGATGCCGTCAAGCTGAAGAAGGAGTCCTATAGGACTTTTTGTCCTGTGGGTCTCTGGAGGCAGCTGATAGGTACCGGCAGGCCAAGCGGAACGCGGCTTCGTTGTTGCTGAGGCAAAACTTCGGGCATGGGAGGAGTTTGGAGAGCCATGGAGAGCGACTTTGGACGGCTTCGAGGAGATTCTGGTCCACCGTCCGGCGTCTCAGGAGGGAAGCAGTGCAGTGTCAACACCGTATATGGTGGGGATGGTGCGCTGCTGACCTCACTTCGGGCGTTGTGGGTCGGTGGGAGGAGTACTTCAAGACCTCCTCAATCCCACTAACATGCCTTCCAATGAGGAAGCAGAGCCTGGGGACTCTGAGGTGGGCTCTCCCATCTCTGGGACTGAAGTCACCGAGGTGGTCAAAAACTCCTTGGTGGCAGGGCCCGGGGTGGATGAGATCGCCGGAGTTCCTTAAGGCTCTGGATGTTGTAGGACTGTCTTGGTTGACACGTCTCTGCAACATCGCATGGACATCGGGACAGTGCCTCTGGATTGGCAGACCGGGGTGGTGGTCCCCTCTTTAAAAGGGGACCGGAGGGTGTGTTCCAACTATAGAGGGATCACACTCCTCAGCCTCCCTGGAAAAGTCTATTGGGGTTCTGGAGAGGAGGGTCCGTCGGATAGTCAACCTCGGATTCAGGAGGAACAGTGTGGTTTTAGTCCTGGTCGCGAACAGTGGACCAGCTCTTCACCCTTAGCAGAGTCCTGGAGGGTGCATGGGAGTTTGCCCGACCGGTCTACATGTGTTTTGTGGACTTGGAAAAGGCATTCGACCGTGTCCCTCGGGAATCCTGTGGGGGTGCTCCGGGAGTATGGGGTACGGACCCCTGATAAGAGCTGTTCGGTCTCTGTACAACCGGTGTCAGAGCTTGGTCCGCATTGCCGCAGTAAGTCGAGCCCGTTTCCAGTGAGAGTTGGACTCCGCCAGGGCTGCCCTTTGTCACCGATTCTGTTCATAACTTTTATGGACAGAATTTCTAGGCGCAGCCAGGGTGTTGAAGGGGTCGGTTTGGTGGACTCAGGATTGGGTCACTGCTTTTGCAGATGATGTTGTCCTGTTTGCTTCATCAGGCCGTGATCTTCAGCTCTCTGGATCGGTTCGCAGCTGAGTGTGAAGCGGCTGGGATGAGAATCAGCCCCTCCCAAATCCAAGAGCATGGTCCTCAGCCGGAAAAGGGTGGAGTGCCCTCTCAGGGTTGGGGAGAGATCCTGCCACAAGTGGAGGAGTTCAAGTATCTCGGGGTCTTGTTCACGAGTGAGGGAAGAATGGAGCGTGAGATCGACAGGCGGATCGGTGAGGCATCCGCAGTGATGCGGGCTCTGCATCGGTCTGTCGTGGTGAAAAAGGAGCTGAGCCGTAAGGCAAAGCTCTCAATTTACCAGTCGATCTATGCTCCTACCCTCACCTATGGTCATGAGCTATGGGTAGTGACCGAAAGAACGAGATCGCGAATACAAGAGGCTGAAATGAGTTTCCTCCGCAGGGTGTCTAGGCTTTCCCTTAAAGATAGGGTGAGAAGCTCAGTCATCCGGGAGGGGCTCAGAGTAGAGCCGCTGCTCCTCCGCATCGAGAGGAGTCAGATGAGGTGGCTCGGGCATCTGATCAGGATGCCTCCTGGACGCCTCCCTGGTGAGGTGTTCCGGGCACGTCCAACCGGGAGGAGGCCCCGGGGAAGACCCAGGACACGCTGGAGGGACTATGTCTCCGGCTGGCCTGGGAACGCATGGGATTCTCCGGAAGAGCTGGAAGAAGTGGCCGGGGAGAGGGAAGTCTGGGCCTCTCTGCTTAAGCTGCTACCCCCGCGACCCGACCTCGGATAAGCGGAAGAGGATGGATGGATGGATGGATGGATAGATTATATGATCTTTATTGTCACATACACTATAAGAGCATAGTGAAATTCTGTTGCCATGATTTTGGTGATATATAAATAAATACATTAAATAAACAAGAGTTGCAGAAGATACATAAGTAAAGAAATAAATAAATAAAAAGAGTTAAAAAATATATACCATAACATAAACCAACAGGTAAGCACAGAACACAGTGTAGGGCAGGTAGGATCAGGATTCTGGGAAGTCAGTGACTTTATGGCCTTGGGAAGAAGCTGTTCATGAAGTGAGTGGAGTGAGTGCTGAGGCTCCTGTTGCACTTCCTAGACGGCAAAAGTGAAAACGGGATGAACAACTATGTTCACCTTTTTTGACTCAAATAAGCACAATGAAACTACATTTAGTCTTAGTCTTGATCCCCTACTAGTCTGCATTTCTGAGGCACACTGTAACAGTGGTAAGCTCAGTTAGTCTTGTCTTCAATATGAACTAAGGCCAGCAATACTGGATCATCCTGAGCTCCGAGCATGCAGTAGCTGACTGACTCACATACATCAGGGCATGTAACACGTCAAAGTAACAAAAACAGAAGATAAATGGACAAAAGAATAATTAAACAAAATATTCAACAAAACAAAAGCAATATAATACAACAAGAAAGAAAACAAAACATAACACAAATCACTAAATAATTAATTTGAAACAACAGATTAAACAAGAAGAAGAAATAAAAAACTAAAGCAAGAGAAAAAGCTGTGGCAAAACCACAACAATTACAGGTAGGATAAAATGCAGCATACAATTTAAGAACGAAAAGCTGTGGCCTAAATGTTGCCCTAATAAGTGTACCTGCTATGGATTATGTAGAGAGTACCAACAGTTTCAATTTTCTCTTTGCCTAATGACTATATATACTGTAATTCCTAGCATGTTTCCTACAAACTCAAAGTTAACTAAATGTTTTAATAGAGTAGAACAATCTTTATCACAGTCAGAAGCTAAGCTATACAAATCTATGAAGAATATTGAAGAGTTTAAGAAGGTACTGTAAGTAAGTAATAATAAGTAAAGGCTGTGTAAATACATAATTAAAGGATTAATTTAATTAGTTAATTATGTGATGTATTCTGCCAAAATGACGCACATTAATCTGCAATGTAGTATATTATAGATTGCTGAATAAAGAATTATATCTGGGTAAGGCAACCTAACCACATATTTGTCTTTACCTAATGACCATTGAACGCAGAGGCTTGTTTTTCTTGTAATCTGTATAAAAGATAGCTTATTTTTTTTTAGATCTTTTGCAAGTTGGCCACAGTCCAATATAGTTTTATAGGTGCACAATTATTATGAGTAGCTTTAATAACCTAATTAAAAATAATGATGTCGTTACATACAGTATTGTATAAATCAATACATCTATTTTCAGAACCTGCTTCATCCAGGAAATACTTTTGAGGAGCCGGAATGTATTGCGGCAGCACTGGGGTCAAACTACAAAAATAGCAGTGAACAAAACACTAGGTTATCATATTCACATTCACACACATAGCATTACACAATCACACCAGGCCAATCTCTAATTAACCTAACATTGACATCTTTAAATGTGGATGGAAACTGGTGTACTTGTTTAAAACTAATGCCATTATGTACACACTCTGCATAGTGATCATGCTGGGAACTGAATCCACGTCCCAGAAGTTGTGAGGTAGCAACACTAATCACTCAGTGACCATACCACCCTATCTGTGCGTATATGTGTGTGTGGAGGTACATGCTTCTTTGTGATTTTTGTTATTAATGTTTTGTCTATTATTATAAAGGAAAAAGTTCTTTATAAAAATTATCTGAATAGATATAAATATATATATATATAATTTAGGGATAAGGCAAATCTTGATATTGTTATCTGATCAAGATAACAGGCTGTAAGTGCTGGGAGACTACATCTTGCAGTAAGATGTGTCATTTAAAGTTTTTAATTGATTCTAGCTTTGCACAGCATTTTTATAACAAAGATTTTTTCTACTGTAAAGATTTAACATCACACTGATCCCACATAATATAGATTCTGTTTGCTTTTCTTATCGCTCTTTACTTGAAGTTTATTGGAATTAAAAAAGGAGTTAGCTCAAATTAAACTGCCTTTCACTTATACACATTTAAAAGGGCACCAGGTTGTAATAAAATTCCTCATTGAGAGAGACCCTGCATGAATCATCTACCTGTGAGTGATTAATCAAAACACCAGAGCAGCACTAAAATTTGATTTAATGAGTCAGAGGGTGACAGAGCGTGATAACCCAATTTGTTTGTGCTTGGGAAAATAAAGCTCCACTGGGCAATTTGAAGCCATATAAACTGATGAAATAATGTTTCTCTCCTTGAAGTAGGGTACAGATTTTGACAAGACTAATAGAAAATGATGCATTGATGGAGTGACTGACAAATCTGCCATTTAAAAAATAATAAATAAATCTGCTTTCAATTACTTGCTATTTAGGCAACATTTTTGTTTAAGTGTATTTTGGACAGATGGCAGTATTTAAGATGCAACATTTAACTACGCTAATATTCTTATAACAGACAAAATGGGAGAACCAATTTCACACCAGGCAGTTAAAAAAGGTGTTTTACTTGGATAAGGCAACACCATGACACTGGAGTTTGGGAGAAACAGAATTAAAGAGAAATTAACTATGCATATAAAGTCTAACCAATGCAGAAGATTCTGAAATAAACTAGTTCCATATGGAAAAAATGGCATATTATTATTATTATTATTAATATAATAAAATAATAATAAAATACAAGTGCACTAGTAAGGTTACTAAAATACAATAGTCATCTTAATAATAGAATAATGATAATATGTGTACGAATGAGGTAAAAAAAAAGTAGGCATAAAAAAATGACAGAAATAATACCTAAAATTAAAAATCTCAATACAAGCTATACGTTCATGTTGATTCCCCCAAGTAATTACTTCTTATTGGGCTGTTACGTTTGCTAGGTTGTAAGATTTAATGTTCTCTCTCTTTCTCTCTCATTGACATCTTTAAATCATTCAATATCTACTGTATATCACTATTCACGCCATTGTAACTGGTTTTTATCAGGGATTTCCCAGCTTTTTTGGGTTGTCTGATATCCCAGTGAATTTTATTTGTGCTGTACAGAGACGATTTCTGGGGCTTCCTGCAGTTTATTAGTTAATGTCCTTCTCTCTGCAACTCTAGTGCTATAATAGGCAAAGATAAACTCCCATTGGTTTTTTAATAAGGTGACACACTCAGCAAGGCTGGAGTCTTTCTATAATTCTGTTACTACTGTTATTGAACAATCAACTGGACATAAGTAAAAAGAACCTGTTTACAATGAAGAAATACCACTTTATATAGCAGATTCAAAATGACCATTTCAGCATGCGTTACTGGCACTGGATGAATTCCCATGTTAGATCGACTTAGATAAAAGGATGTTATTCTGTATCAATGTCTTCACACATACAGTAGATTAATTTGTGAATTTCCTCTATTTGCTGAGTCACTTCAGTTTTAACCTTGAGTCATAATAGCACATTTCTTATTCAGTTTGAAATAAACAAGACCTCACTAACCTAGGTGGAGTGGTGGCTCTGAGGCTAGGAATCTACACTGGCAATCGGAAGGCTGCTGGTTCAAATCACATAAATGCCAAAAAGGGACTCTGCTCTGTTGGGCCCTTGAGCAAGGCCCTTAACCTGCAATTGCTGAGTGCTTTGAGTATTGAGAAAAGTGATATATAAATACAAAGAATTATTATTAACCTTTATTTGTTCATATACCATCAAGTGAAACATTAACATGCTTAAAATGAACACACTGCCCTACATTTTTTTTCAAGAAAAAACTGCAATGAAAAACTTTAAGTAATCATAACTCTATGTATTTGGATAATTTCACATAAAAGATTTAGAGACTTGAAGCAGATGGTGGTCATACCTTACCGAAATTTATGATTCCATTTTTGGACAGCACATGCTCTCACTCTGGAATGAAAACACACTTGAGCTATGTTAGCATTATTTGCAATGGTAAGCCTTTTCATATACTCTGTCTAGGTCTGCCACATTCATGAATTACTGCAAATTAAGAAAGAGAGCTGAACATACTGAGAAGTGTTGGTGATAAAGCTGAAGTATAACAGTTAACTGAAAAAAATAACCATTTATTTTTTCAGCTAAATTTTGCAGTGTTCTATATGTGGCAAATACATGACTTGAACAACTTTAGAGATTTTTAAAGTATGTTGTAAATTTTTTCTCCTGATAATATCATCCAAAAGGTTCATGTCCTGTGGCAGTTTAGTAATTCTCATTCCTTCTTTTTTTTCTTCCCAAATATTTTCACACAGATGCAAGCACTTCATGATGAACACACACAGGTCAGATGGTGAGCTGCTGGTTTCTTATAAATTTGCATCTCACTGTTAACCTTCCTATGTTTAACCCTGGGAAAAATTATCCAAAAACAAGATAAAAATGTTATTTCATGTAACAAAAACATGTAAATACCAAAATGTCAACATGGTACACTAGGAAAGGTAAGATTAGTGCCCACTGCTGTACTGATGCAGATTTAGTACATGTGCATCGTGTGATGTGTTTTGAAACAGTCACCAATGCACAGTCCAGCATTGCGATTGGGACATTATAAATGTGTTTGTTTGTGGCCTTTTTATTTAATATTTTTTCTGTTCCTTGCGTATGTCAGATAACACGTCAGTGCTACATACCCATTGTGTTATTGTAGGCAACCATAGTGCAAGGCTTAAGGATTTCCTTATTTCCCCTGACGCAAATATTGACAGTTGCTGCACTGTGAACAGTTTTTTGATGGCTAAGGGATATCTTGTCCTTCCATGTAATCACAATAATTTTGCCTTTTTGCCATGTAGATACTGCAGCCCACTGCAGCTTCATGTGACTGAAATCATTGGGCATATCTCGGCAGTTTGGTTATACATTGCCATATGTATCAGTTTCACTATCCGTGTCAATGTCTGATGAGTAAGTCAGACAGTAATCATTATTATTTGATTCCAGTAACGGTTCAGTTTCAGTTTGTTCTAAAACTGTCTTTACAGCTTTTTGCTTAAATACTATTGTGTGTTTTGGGTGAAGGCTCCATCCCACTCATGAATATTTACGAGTTACTATAGAATAACAAAAAGAAAAATTAATTATTTATTGTGCAGCATAATGTTATTTTATCAACTAGATGGAAACAGCATACTGTCCTGAGCATTATTCACATTTAATGCTATACATCAGATCATAACGGTTTAACCCAAGAGACACTAGGGCTTAACCTATTTAACATCGAATTCCAAGCCAAAGAGACTCTTGCAGATAACACCAAGGAGGTCAATTAGCAGCTAGTTAAGAAAACAAGAAGAAATTAAAAACAGAGAATGTAGATGTTTAAGATTATATGAAACAATTAGGTTGGGAGACCTAATAAATTAGCAAACTAAAGAGTTTTACACCTAGTTTGTTAGAAGCAGTTGTTTAAACTCTGGCGTGCTTACCCCCATAGTCCACTATGTGTTATGTAGTAAATAATCTAGGCTTGACACAACAAAGAGGTTTGGTGCAGCCTCCAGTATACTTAAAAATTGGCTGCAAATGCAAAAAGGCTGAGAAAAATGGTCTTTACAGATAAGAGTGCAAAACAGAACTGAACAGGTTGGGAAACATGGTGGATATAAAGTTGAAAAGCAGGAAGAGGAGGGATCTTGGGACTGGAACTGGAAATGAGATCATTAGGAGGTGGGTTCTTTTGTTGGTATGGAAATGATGTCATCTGGGGCAGAACTGGAAGTGACAACTTCCAGGGCGGAACCGGAAGTGACATCATGGGAGCTAGGCAGAATGATAAAGAGAAAAGATAAATGCCCTTTAGCTGCCTCCCATTCGTACATGTGTGATATTTGGTAGATGTGAACATGATGGTCACACTCTGGTGGACTGAGATTCTTCAGAAATGTTGGTCTTGTGTGAGGTAAGACTTTCATCAGACATGGAGCCAACAGAACTACTGTAAATACTGTGCATTGTGGGTAAAATGTATGTCTGCTTTGATCGTCAATCTATGTCATATCTGCTAGTAATTAGGCAAACTCAGCACCAAAAGAAATACATATACACATACTGTACATACAAAATGTAACATACCATATATAAGTCAGGTCTTGAAACCCAAAAAATCGATCATAAAATCAGACCCCAACTTATACGCCAGTTCAAAAATGTGACACTTGCCTCCTCCAATCTCACATTAGTTTCTCAGATGCATCTAATTTTGTTCGAGCAGCACAGTTAACAATTACTTTCGCTTCTTCAATGACATGAGATTTAAAACCAGCTTCATATTTTTTTCTGATCGAACACTCCATCGTAAATAAGGAATGCTCTTATGATAAAGGTGTATGAGGGTGTGAGATACAAAAATCAGAAATCAGTGCAAATGTTACTTTGGAATAGTTCGGGTATTACTGTGTGGTCACATAGGCACAATAGAGAGAGAGAGAGAAAGAGTGGTTAGGAGCATGTGCTGATACAGCGCATTGCCGCACCCACATAGAAGAAAAAGGAGTGTGCTCCATGGTTACTCCCTCAGGTGGGCGTTAGCATACCATAATCCCGTTTACCAATAGTGTGAATTTTTCGCAATTCAACTTATATGACCAACATTATAAAATACCAGAAATTATACTTTAAAATCAAGTCTCGACTTATCCACGGGAGAACTTATCCATGAGTATATACTGTCAGCTGGGGGGATGAACGTACCCCTAAAGGATACGCTCCTGGGAAAACCCCTCCTAAAAACGCTGACAGACTACCTTCATATTGCTCCGTTACTTGCTGGGCTTGCATGCAGGCTGGTCTGTCTCACGATAAGTTTCCTGCACGGTACTCCACGTACTTAAAAGCCTGAACAGCACCTGTCAGTTTTGGAATTGATTGTTTGCTTTTCTCTCTCTCTCTCTGACACTCTCTGCTCCTGACGGAACTGTTATCTCTGTCTTGTCATGAAGCACGTTTAAACTTTTGGAAAAAGAGACAAATGTTTGTTTGCTGTGTTTGAAATAAAGTTCCTGTCTCTACAACCTCCTGTGTTTCTGTGCTAATCTGTGACCCAAGTATGACAAGTGGTACCAGAAGTGATTGCACAGATGGATGCCGAGGAGTTGTTTCTAATCACTCAGAATGTCCCACTTCCTCACGACTCAGAGGATGATCCGATTCCTGCCCTTCCTGATAATTCTAAGGATGTGCTGACGAAGATGGATTCTTCTGATGATCCAGAAATGTTTCTTTTAGCTTTTGAGCATGTGGCGTCTTTGTTGGGATGGGACAAATGAAACTGGGCCATTATCGTCACCCCTTTTTTGTCTAGGGATGCCTTACTTGCCTTGCAATAAACTTGGTGATTATGATTTCCTGAAGCAGCAGGTTGTTTTACATAAGACTATGACCTTTTTGGCTAAAGGTTTTCCACTTCATGATTGGAGACTGAACATGGACGGTCCCATCCGTGTGCAGATACAAGATTTGATTAATAAAGTACATTGCTGGTTTGAGGAAGACGAGATGGAACATGTTATGGAAAAACTTATCATGAATATTCTGCTGGCCGGGATACCTGCAGTTCTCTGAGATGAGTTTCTTCGTCATAATGCTGAGTCATTGACGATCTTGGCCAAACTTTTGGAGGGTTCTCAGACTGCTTGGAGAAAAAGTGGTGGATTTGCTGCTCCTTATGCTGTTTTACAGCCTACGAGAGATCGCCCAGAGGATGCTCATCGCTTTGAACGAAGGTTAGGGCATCAACGGGCTTCAAGACCTGACAATCGGATGTCATCTGGACGGCCTCCAGTGGATCCAGTTGTGGATGTAGTGCCCATATCTGGGGAGAAAGGAGGAGGTTGTGCACGTCGCCGTGGATATTCTGGCGGTGGTGCTGAACGAAGATGTTTCTGGTGTGATCAACATGGCCACTTGGCGAGAGAGTGTCGCCTTATCCCCAGTTCAATCGATGGAAATTGTACTGGCCGAGGTTTGTTGCTCCCGTATTCCTTATTCTTCAGAAAAAAGGATGGCTTATAGATTTCAGTGAAGTTGGGGGGCTGTGAGATCTCGGCATTATTGGACTCAGGAAGTAACCTATGTGTTGTCAGAATGGAGTGTCTTGATGACGGATACCTCAGTAACACTGAGACTGTAAAGATACGTTGTGTACATGGAGATGTTAAAGATTACCAGACATTGCTTCTTCCTTTGACTTATAAGGGTCGTTACTTTAAAGTTTGGTCTGCCATTTTGGACTCCTGCCCCTGGCCCTTGCTGATAGGCAGGAGGAATGCCCTTTTTTCTAAACTAATTAGCGAATGTCGGGCAGTAGTCATCGAGCCCCCTGTTTAGCTTAGTGGGGGGGAGAAAGAAGAACTGGTGTCTGTCGGTGAAGATCTTGAGCCCCGATTAGATATTGAATCCGATCTTTCCAGCAAGAGTGAGGGAGACACTCCCAATTTCCCAGAGTGGCAGGCTGGCCCATCTACAGCTTCTCAACTTGCAAATGCCTCCGAACACGAATACGAACCAAGCACTAGCGAGCAGTCGGATTTTGTGCACTTACAGCATGCCGATAGCTCATTAGAATATGCATTTAAACAGGCTTGCTCTGCTAGTGACTCTTATTACCAAAAGCGTGAATCTGGGGGCTTGAAAATTCCACACTTTCTTGAGAAAGACTGCTGCCTTTTCAGAGTGATTTCAGATCATTTAATGGGGGAATTTATTGAACAACTAGTTGTACCTGAAGTACATAGGGATATATTTTTGCAGTTAGCCCACTCTCACATTTTGGAAGGGCACCTGGGGGCTGATAAGACCAGAGATCGTTTATCAAAACGATTTTATTGGCTGAATATGGGAAAAGATGTTGTACGGTTCTGTACTTCATGTCCTGACTGCCAGATTGTCTCTGCTTATAAACCTTCCCAGGCTACCCTTTGTCCTATGCCTATTTTGGAAGTCCCCTTTCAACGGGTGGGATTAAATATTGTAGGCCCACTGCCTAAGACTAAAAATGGGTATCAATATAAGCTTGTGTTGGTTGACTATGCAACGCAATATCCGGAAGTGACTGCTTTGAAAAAAGTCAATTCCTCCACTGTAGCCAAAGCTCTATGCAAGATTTTTACTTCTATTGGCATC
The DNA here is from genome assembly GCF_016835505.1 of Polypterus senegalus. NCBI lineage: Eukaryota > Metazoa > Chordata > Cladistia > Polypteriformes > Polypteridae > Polypterus > Polypterus senegalus. The sequence continues at coordinate 68,094,611 of NC_053170.1, read as the reverse complement.
CATAGAGAAATTTTAACTGATCAGGGCACACCTTTTACTTCTCGCTTGATGAAACAATTGTGTCACAGCTTTGCTATTAAGAAATTGAGTACCACTGTTTACCATCCACAGACAAATGGTTTGACTGAACAATTTAACAAGACTTTAAAACAGATGATCAGGCGAGTCGCTCATGATGATCCCACATCTTGGGACTCTGTCCTGCCTTTTATTATGTTTGTGGTGCAGGAATCGGCACAGGTGTCCACTGGCTTGAGTCCATTTGAGATGCTATTTGGCAGGCAGCCTGGATGTTGTACGAGAGGAATGGACAGGAAACAAGACAACAGCTCATGGATCGAGCTTTGCAGATCGGGTAATTTCGTTGCAAAATAGAATTTCTAAGCTTTCTTCTATTGCTGTGGAGCATCAGCAACGTGAGCAGGAAACTCAGAAACGTCTTTATGATAGGCGCTGTAAGCTCCGTAAATTTAAACCTGGTGATCGTGTTTTGGTACTGATTCCTTCTGACCCGCACAAATTCCTAACTAAATGGCAGGGCCTTGCCATTATTGAGGCGCATATGGGACCGGTGAATCACAAGGTTAGAATACCGGGCCGGCGCAAACCATTCCAGAATTTACATGTTAATCTCTTGAAGGAGTGGCATGACCCGCGGGGGGGGTTACACTTCCTTGGCTGCTGTCTTTCAGACCGATGTTGCTATTGGTAACGATTTGACTGACTCACAAAAGACAGAATTGTTATCTTTGATTAAACGGAACACTGATGTTTTTTTAGACTTGCCCAGCGTGACTAACCTTGCAGAACATAAAATCAGTACTGAACCCTGTGTTAGGGTGCAGATGCGGCTGTTTCAGATCCCGGAAGTGCGACTGAATATTGTGTGTAAGGAAGTCAAGAAGATGCTGGCATTGGGTGTAATTCGTGAAAGTGATTGGTGTAGTCCAGTTGTATTAGTCCCAAAGCAATACGGTTCGGTTCGCTTCTGTATCAATTTCAGGCGCTTGAATAAGGTCTCTAAAGTTGATGCCTATCCAATGCCCCATGTTGACGAGCTGTTGGAAAAACTGAGTCAGGAGACTTATATCTCCACGTTAGATCTCATGAAAGGTTACTGGCAGGTGCCTCTAGAGGCTGGTAGGTGTGAGAAAACAGCATTTGCGACTCCTGACAGACTTTATGAATTTACGAGACTCCCGTTTGGTCTTCATGGGGCACCTCTAACTTTCCAGCATATGATGGATCAGATCTTGCGTCCTCATTCTGAATATTCCAGGCATACCTTGATGGTGTTGTGATTTTCAGCAATGATTGGCACACGCATTTAGAACGTTTTCAGGCTGTTCTTGAAAGCTTGAGACAGGCTGGCTTGACAGCTAACCCTAAGAAGTGTAAATTGCATATGTCTGAGACTCATTATTTGGGTTCTTCCATGGGCAAGGGTTTACTTCGGCCACAGTTTAGAAAAGTGGAAGAGATGCTTGCTTACCCACATCCAGAAATGCAGAAACAGGTATGCGCTTTTCTGGGGCTTGCTGGTTAGTACAGAAGATTCATCCCTGACTTTGCAAATAGGGCTGCTCCTCTTTCCAAACTTATTAGAGGCAGGCAAAACCGCCCTATTTTTTGGACAGAAATTTGTGAACGTTCCTTTTGTGATTTGAAAACTGCTTTGTCTTATCAGGTTTTGCGGAATCCTGACTTCTCTAAAGATTTTGCTCTACAGATGGATGCAAGTGCATTTGGTTTAGGCGCCGTCCTGTCCCAGGTTTTTGATGGGGAAGAGCACCCTATCACATATTTAAGTAGAAAATTGCTTCCTAGGTAACTCAATTATTCAACTATTGAGAAAGAATGCTTGCCGATTAAATGGGCTGTGGAAGCCCTTCATTATTACTTATGGGGTCGAAATTTCACAGATCATGCTCCACTTCAATGGTTATACTGTCAGAAAGATACAAACTCTCGTCTCATGGGATGGTTTTTGGGCTTGCAACCTTACAGTTTTACAGTCAGGCATTGACCTGGCTCTGAACATCTTAATGCTGATGTCCTGTCACGCCTGTTTGAACCTGGTTTGGAGAGTTGTTTGATTCACGAAAATATGAATAAAGCTGATGAAGGGGGTGTGAGCTGGGGGCCTGAACACACCCCTAGAGGATACAGACGCTCCTGGGAAAACCCATCCTAAAAACGCTGACAGACTACCTTCACATTGCTCCCTTACTTTCTGGGCTTGCGTGTGGGCTGATCTGTTGTGCGATAAGCTTCCCGCATGGTAATCCACATACTTAAAAGCCTGAACAGCACCTGTCAGTTTTGGAATTGATTGTTTGCTTCTCTCTCTCTCTGTGACACTCTCTGCTACTGACGGAACTGTCATCTCTGTCTTGTCATAGATAACATTTAAACTTCTGGAGAAAGAGACAAATGTTTGTTTCCAGTGTCTGAATAAACTTCCTGTCTCTACAACCTCCTCTGTTTCTGTGCAAATCTGTCATCCAAGCGTGACAATATGGCAATTTCCATAAAACAGCACACACAAGGAAAAGTTAATCAGAGTAAGTCTAGCAAACACCTGACTCAGAGACTATTTACATCTTTTGTAATTGGATAGCAGTTTGACCACAGTGGACAAAAGTATAAATTTTTTTGTGATCAGGTTGATCCAACCACATACAGCGGTGCAGACAAATGATTAGAAATTCCCTGAATGATCACCAATCAAACTCCCTCATTTTACATGGCAAGAGTGACACACACAGGTAAGGCATCCTCTCAAGGCAATCACTCTTTATAGGCAAAATGCAGCTGCTGGAGGCACATTAACTGTCATACTATGCAGTAAATGTTAATCAGATGTTCCAAAATGCAAATTATTAAGAAATATTTACATGTCTAAAAATGCACACAATGTGATTTGACATAAATTAGAGATTACATTCATATAGTAGGCTACTAGAGAGGAAATACAGGAAATTCAATAAAATTAAACTCACCTGGTATGTCTACTGTCTATATGAAATTTAAACACATCAATGCATGTGCTCAGTGGAGCTTGCTGTCTTCTGTAGAGTTGGCTAGATGAAACATGTACTTTATGCAGCATGTAAAGTACTGTGTAATTTTCATGTACTTTTCACCTTGTAAGATAATAGGCATTCTGTTCACAGAGCAGTGTTTGGTAAACAAGCCGCATAAATATTGCAAATGCAGTGGTGCACAAATTCAGTCGTTACTGACCTCCAGGATGATTTTTCCTGGGAATAAAAATGTTTCTGCCCAAAAAAAGAACTTCATGACATGACCACAGGGTGTTTATTGTTATGTTCTGGCTTGCTGTGTGACACTAAAACTAATGAACTAATCACCTCCTGATTCTGCACAAAGTAAATATACTATGAGTGTGAAAACACCTTAAATGGAAGCACAAAAATATCTGACCAATAATTGGTTCAGCAGTAATAGATGACTTTTAATTCAGAAATTGGGTCGGAACAAAATCCTGAAGTCACTCTCCAGAACTTGAGTACCCAGATTTAAATAGGGAAATTAAAAGTTATGCAACTACAACTAAAATATTTTTGCATTTTCATATTGCAATTAATGCAATTAGTTCTATCATAAATCTAATATGCTATACATATTAATTGCTGCAACTGCTAAAACAACAATGAAGTATAAACAAAATGATATGATATATTAATATATAAGCATCACTCTTTTATAACGCTTTCTAAAGAATTTCATTACTTAGCATAAAATATAATAGTAATAAAATTTATTTTTTATATAAAGACTTTTAACATACTGTAATCACATTTGTACATGGTAAACAATCAACCCTTACTATTTAAAATATTGAGCTCAATGTGTATTTTAGTATGTGCCCTTTAGTCTAACCCAGCCATTGTTGAACTCCCTTACAGTAGCTCACTGTAATTTCTAGCAGTTGACAGAATGTTAGTGTCGGCATTTAAAGCTGCCACAGCCAATTTCACCTTCATCTTGTACAAGTCACTATACAATGCAAGACTTCCTAAGATATTGCTAATAAAGTCTATTGCTACTGACTTGAAGTGAACATTACTTTTTTTGAACAACTCAGTACATCATAAAGAGAAAAATGCTCTCAGAATGACCTGAATTAAAGCTGCTTATCACAGACTTTTTAATGTGCCTTAATCCTGTTTTCAGATGGAATTTTTTTCTTCATGTTATTGTAAAATATTTTGAGTTCATTTGAAAAGATGTTGTATAATATTAAGACCTATCTGATTTTGTTCTTTCATACACAAGAGATCGGTTAATAAAAAATATGATTTAGGTGAATATATACTTTATAACATTTTGTTTCCTTTAGGCTGTTGAAACAGTAATAATAATTTCCTGTTCACTGTAAAAAATTAAATAATTGCATGTAGCCATCACTTTTGTTGTTTCCATCTGTCAGTATTTTATTATCCATTTGACGGTTTGTGTCTGACTAAGTGTTCACAGCAATGAAAATTGTGCCATAACTTAGAATGATAAAGATATCAACCATTCTCAAACCTGCTTAATCCAACTCAGAGTTACAGGAGAGCTGGAGCCCGTCCCATGAAAACTGGGTACAGGGCAGGAAACAGCCCAGGGTAGCACTTCTGTCCATCGCAGGGTCTCCTCATGCACACACCCAGTTTCACACAGAGGCCAAGCTGAACTAATCCTAACTTACATGTCTTTGGAGTACTTATAGAAAAAGCCACACAAACAAAAGGAGAGCATGCAGACACTATGTGGGCTAGTTTTGGGCACAAGATTTAAACTCGGCATATTGAATCAATGAGGTGGTCTCACTATTATCGGCTGTAACATGATAGCCTTTTAACACTAGAATTACAAAAGCCTATGAAAAACCTCGTAATTCTGGCCCACCTAAAATCCCTTCACACCTCTCCATCAGTGTATTTTGTCTTGTAAATGTGTTGATCAACACAAACAGCAAGCAGCCTACTATCCCATCCCCCATGGCCGCAGAAAGGGCAAAAAGTTCTCCCAGCTCAAGCCTTTATTATCTGGAATTCAGGTACCTAGAGTTGTATAGGGAAATAATATATCGTTACTTGGAACACATTCAATTTATGTGTGTTCTGTTTCTATAACAATCTATGTAAACACATCGTTAAAACAGAAGTGTTTTTCATATTTTAGCAATATATGACAAAATGTAGACATAAACTGTATAATGTGTGAAGCCTGAAGTCCAAAGATCAAATAAACACTTTCACAAAAGGTGTAAGTCTAATACAACAGCTTCCGTGGTGCAGTGGTAAGAACTGCTGACTTGTAATCAAGAGTCCCCCAGTTTGATCCTGACTGGCTCACAAATTTGCCATTTTGAGTAGTAAGCTGCTCTTATTATTAATATTATACAATAAAAATATATTTTTGATTTGTTTCTGTAACAGCTGATGTAAATATATGGTACTTGTAAAAGTTAGCTTCTTTTCAGTTTTATTCTGTCAGTCACGTTCACGCTCTCCCTCCCCCTCTCCTGATCTGACCCTAACTAACAGTGCCAGCATAAATTTACACCCGATCTGACGCTGTTTGTTTTCATATAATATTGCATTAGTGCAATTATGTTTTTTAATTGGTACTATTCAGGTCATAAAATGATTCCTTCAAAATGTCACTTATATCTCTCTTTTTTTCCACAGTGTTGCATTGACATCATGGACCAGAAGCAATGAGCTTATTCTGTGTGAGCAGGAACACGCAGGTGACCGGTTGGTGTGTGCTATAACACGCTTGATCTGTTGGCGATCAACGCACATGTACTGTACAAGGCATGCATGGGTCCACTGATAAAAGGAGAATGATCTTGGCTCATCTTGCAGAGGAACTTCGTCGTTGCTTCTTACAAGAAAAGGCGATAGAAAAAGAAAAAGAGAATGCAACAGCAACAAGCTTCTGTTCCAAAACAGCCACTTCCCTCAGGAAATCAAACTCAGTCAGTGTCAGGTGCCCCTTCAATGTAATAGGAACCACAGCATAGAGAGGTGTGTACATTGCAACAGGTACTCATGTCGTAAATGTAGGAAAGACGGTCCTTGGGTGTGTGGTAAATGTTAACATTTGAATTTGATGATTGCATATAGTGCAGAATTGACCTCTCTGTACTATTCTTTCCTATGCATGTCCTGGAGTAAAAAAAGAAACATCACCATGCACAAAAATGTGGAGACTGGGCAAGATCGGGAAAAAAAAAAAAAAAGTGGCCACTGATTACAACCGCAAGAATGTATACAAATGAATATGAATAATATAAAAAATGTTGCATCACTGCCACAATGTTTTCCGAAATGTACTATACAGGTCATAAAATGAATTATTCCAAATATCATATATACCTATGTCTCTGTTTTGTTGTCAGTGCGGCTTTGACATCATGGACCATAAGGAGCATACTAATTCAGCATGAGCAGGAACACTCAATAAAACTGAATAAAAAAAATGCAAGTGACAATGAGATACCAAGAAGGCATAATACACCAGCGTCTGTGTGTCTGCTTTTATCCCCCCAGATCAGAGAATTTCCAGTTCCATTGTCTCAAAACACAACTCCCAGCTACAGTTATTCCCAGTTTCAAATAAAAACCAACAGTGTCAGATCTGGGGTGGTGGTTGGGGGTTTTATCGTGATTGTGACTGAGAGAATAAATGTGAAAAAAAAAACATGCTAACTTTTACAAGTACTATAAATTTACACTGGCTGTTACAGATGCAAATCAAACATATGTTTTTATTGTATAATATTAACAATTAGATCAGCTCATTACTCAAAACGGTAAATTTGCGAGGCAGCCAGGATCGAACCGTCCACCACTTGATAACATGACAGCAGTTCTTACCGCTGCACCATGGAAGTTGTCTTATTATATCTGCACCTTTTGTAAAAATGTGTATTTGATATTTGGTGTTCAGCCTTCACACATTATATAGTTCATAACTACATTTTGTCATTTATTACTATAACATGAAAAATGTTTCTGTTTTAACGATGTGTTTACATAGATTGTTATAAACACGGAACACACATGAAATGCATGTGTTCCAAATAACAATATATTAATTCCCTATACAACTCTAGGTGCCTCACTCCTAGATAATCAAGGCTTGAGCTGGGAGAATTTTCTGCCCTTTCTGGGGTGGTGAGGGGGATGTGAAAATAGGCTGCTTGCTGTTTGTGTTGATAAACACATTTACAAGACAAAAGACATTGACAGAGAGAAGCAAAGGAATTTAAAGTGATTTGGAATTCCAAATTTTTTCGTAGGCTTTGGTAATTCTAGTGTTAAAAGTAAATGTAACTATGGTAATGCCTAGTAAAAAGACTGATTTCATTATAAGATGTATAATTTTTAAAAGATATGTCAATAATGCATGGTATTATTATTTAGGAACATTTATGTTAGGTAGAATGTCCAGTGGGAGCGGGACGGTCTTTTGGCCTTGGAGCCCCTGCAGATTTTGTTTTTTCTCTGGCCTAACTGGAGTTTTTTTTTTTGAGTGTGTTTTCTGTCCTCCTGGCCATTTGACCTTACTTAGTTTTCTTGTCACGTATTCTTTAATATTATTGCCTTAACATAATTGTTTTTCTTTTCTTGTAACTTTTTCCTTGTTATTTTGTAAAGCACTTTGAGTTTCATTGTTGTATGAAAATATGCTGAAAAAATTATTGTTGTTGTTGCAGATTTCATGACTTTCTTTTTTATATTTTATTTGAGGTTTTTTTTTGTTCTTGATCAAGCCTCCTGCTTGTCTTTTTCATTTGGGTTATCCCGTGCTTTTGTTATACGTAAAATTGCTCTTACTCCTTTTACTATTAAATTTTGATTTTTCCAAACTGTTACTTCATTGCTTGTGCAGATACTGTATGTACAGGTAGCATTTTACAAAACATTTTTTATAATTTTGTAAAACTTTAATGACTTGGGGTGTTTTCCCAAAAAGATTGATCTTAGTGAATAACAAATGATGTACAGTAGGTAAATAACAAATTAGTTTTGTGTTTCCTGTAAAGTCCTTTATTATCCAACATTTAAAAAAAGAGTTTAAAGTGCCTGTTTGTTAGGCTTCTCAGCATTTATGTCAGAAAAGAAGAATTTTGTCAAATATAATCTATATTGTCAAATGTATGTATATGCATATGCAAATATAACAAACAAAAAATAATAAATCAATTAAACCATGCAAAAAAGAACAACATGAAGAAATTAAAAATTCAACTAATAGGGGAAAAAAAAGTAACACTTCACAAAAGACAAGTTAAAACAACTCATAAAAGAGGTGGCAAAAACATAAGAGGGGTTTTGTTCCAAAGCTCATCGAAGCCCCCAAGGACTTGTGTAGGCACCAGAACTGCATCTTTCACATGCCAAGAGCATGCTGTGCAACAGTGTAAAGGATTTGGTGTACAGGGTTATAACTCTCAGAAGCCACAGTTTTCAGATTCAATGATGGAGTTAGCAGGTATTCTCAAAAAAGATACCTACTGTCACCCAGCAACCAGCCACCAGTAAATGCACCATCACTTGCCAACTGGCATACTCCAAAGTTAAATTATATTAAAGTATCATGTGTACTGACAGGGTGCTTGGCAATGTCTGTAAATAGTCCCTGATGTCCAGTTACATATCTCCTGGACATTTTGCACCAATGACTTTTTACGACAGGTGTAAATGGAATTCAAGAGGATGGAAGTATAAATAGCAATAATCATCCCATTAACTGCTCCTTTATGCAATGGCAAGAAAACCAATTTTAGTCTAATACAAGGCATTGTGTTATTATTATTTACTTACTTGACTGACATCTTTATTCAAGTCAACTTACAACATTTAAGATATAATTGCTTACATTCCAAATTGAACGCAGGCAGGTGAAGGATGTTGCACATATTAAGACATTGAAAGTAACGGGATTTGAACCCCAACCTGAGGGTTTGTTGCATGCATAGTGCAATAGTAATCGGCTCACACATGCACAGACTTGGACACAGCAGCCTTGCCGAGGCAATGTGCATCACTGACAGTCCGCAAATATCCAAAGATGACTTAGAAATGGAGAGTTGTCAGAAGTTACACATTGGAATAAGGACATAATTTCATTGTGTTTCTGCTTTCAATTTGTCATTATTTCACCTTTGAGCAGCCTGTATTTCTCTCTTAGTTATTGATTACTGAAATGGTAAAAATGGTTAATGTCTGCTGAAAAAACAGAGTGTTTTATCTTGCAGCTTGACTTCTTGGACAGCACTTTTTCAAATAGTGCCTCCAGTTGAGTCGCACAACTCTCTGGACAGATGTCATTGTCATTGCTGGAACTAAGGAGTGATTCAACTTCCAACTTTAAAGGATGTAAATGATTACATAACAAATTTGATTAGTTAACTTGTTTTGTACTCAGGTTGTCTACAGGCTATAAAGAGCCCCTTTTGCTATAAACTACAGTCTGCATTATAATTTTATATTTATATTGCAACATTGATCTTTTATGACTGTTGTTATTAATGTTATTATGTTTTCCAAATAAGAGTGTCACTGTGCTTTTTGCGATCTACTAAATGCTACATCTGTCTCTCTGTCACAGAATCACAGGCAAAAGTCCAAATAAAGACATTAAAAATAACAAGAAGGTCACTGCACTCTTTACTTTGTAAATAATATTAAGTACTACATTAGTTGCAAAGGATTTGTATGAGGTAAAAAAGTACTTACTGTTACAAAGCTTTCAGGAAATGCACCCCTGAAAGGCTAAAAACAGGGATCTTTAAGTTTAGTCTTGGGAGAACTGCCTATTTTTCATCCAACCCAGTTTCTTAATTAGAAGTGATCTTTTCCTGATACTGGAACTTAAATAATTCTATGGCTTTCATTCTGTCATGTCAGGTCATTCTTATATTGTGGAGTTTTCTTTCTGAAGATATCATTCAATTTATTTGTTGACCAGAGAAAGTTTTCAATCCTTCACAATTTACTTTTATCCATTTTCCCCCAAATATTTTATTAAACTAAATTCTTCAAGATAAACATACAAGGGAACTGTAAATTGTGTGCTACTGGTTCATTTGTTATTTGTAGTTCATTTTTAGTTGGCAGCTTGCTTAAGCAAACAAAACACAATTAAAAACTGTGAAGGTAACTTCTTTTAAGACTAGAAGAAGCTATTAAGGGGTTAGGACCTTAATGAGGAAATTAGCTAAAATAAAGCACAAGAAAGTTTGCTTTTAGTGATAATTGGTTTCAATAGCAATTGCCTTTTTTTTTTTTAATTTTTATTAATTTTATTACAATCCATACAAAGCAATCAAGATTTTACAAAAAGAAAAATTGAGTTCAGAACAGATCGATCCCCACCCCTGAGAGAGAGAGCAAGCCAAATAACGTTAAATTTAAGGCTTGTAAACATACCTAATTTAAAAAAAAAAAATTCTCTGTGCTTTATGAACTTATTTTAAAATATTACTGATTAGATCCTGCCATGTTTTGAAAAAGGTCTGTACAGATCCTCTAACTGAGTATTTGATTTTTCCAATTTCAAATAATATAATACATCGGTTTCCCACTGACTTAAAAGAGGAGAGTTTGGATTCTTCCAGTTTATCAGAATAAGTCTGTGTGCCAAAAGTGTAGTGAATGCAATCACAATTTGTTTGTCTTTCTCCACTTTAAGCCCCTCTGGAAGAACCCCAAACACAACTGTTAATGGGTTAGGAGGGATTGTGAGTCCAAGGCTGTCTGACAGGTGATTAAAAATTTTTGTCCAGAATAATGTTAATTTGGAGCAGGCCCAGAACATGTGACCCAGTGAGGCTGGGACTTGGTTGCAACGTTCGCAGGTTGGATCATGTCCTGGAAACATTTTGGAGAGTTTTAGTCGAGACAGATGTGCTCGATATATAATTTTAAGTTGTATAATTGTATGCTTTGCGCATATGGAGCTCGAGTGAATTCTCTGCATTGCTACTTTCCACTCCTTTTCTGATATATTAATTGAGAGATCTTTTTCTCAGTGTCCTCTTGGATCTTTGAAAGGGAAGGATTGTAAAATGATTTTATATATTGTAGAGATGGAGTCTAACTCCTTGAAATTGAGCAATAATTTTTCCAGCATGGTTGAGGGTGCAAGATGAGGAAAATCTGGAAGGTTCTGTTTAACAAAGTTCCTGATTTGAAGATAGTGAAAGAAATGTGTAGCTGGAATGTTAAATTTGGAATGTAATTTTTCATAGGATGCAAAGACGTTGTCTATATAAAGATCTCTAAACAAGTTAATTCCAAATTTTTTCCAGATATTAAAAACTGCATATGTTTGTGAAGGTTGAAAGAGGTGGTTCTCTTGCAGAGGTGCGACAGATAGAAGCTTCTCCGTCTTAAAATGCTTTCTACATTGGTTCCAGATTTTAAGTGAGTGGAGCACAATTGGGTTATTAGTGTATTGCCGATAACGTGTGTTTATTGGAGCACAGAGCAAGGAATACAAAGAAGTACTGCAGGATTTTACTTCTATTGAGGTCCATGCCTGTGTATGTTCTTCTATTTGTGTCCAGGTTCTTATCGCCTGTATATTTGCTGCCCAGTAATAAAACTGGAAGTTAGGTAGAGCCATGCCACACCTATTGCCTTTTTTATAAAAACTGGGTTGTGACAAAAACATGAAGCCTCCAGGACCAAATCTCAGTTTTGTTGAATTAATGTCATGTGAAGAAGCCTTTCAGTTTCTTTGAAGGATGTGCATTAGAGTTTAACTCTACTAAAGAATTGTGCTTGTGCAGTTTATTAATATTGGACTAAATGGCAAAATGTGTGTCTCCAGAGGAAAAGAAAATCAGAGCACCAATAACCTATAATGTACCGTATGTTCTAATATTCTTACGTAAATACATAAACTGCAGTTTTGGTTGCCATATACCAGTAATGAAATGTCAGTATCTGTTTTTTCAAGAATATATAACTAATGAAACAAGGAGACAAACGAGAAACAGAATAGAGAGCATGCAAACTGATGCTTGCATCCTTCAAACCACACAATGAATTAATAGGGTACACATTTCTGCATTACTTCCCTCAAATATTTATTGAATATGTGATGTACATAATAACACAGATGTTCTAACTCAGTGGCCTGTTGCGGTCGTTGATCTTCCCCTGGGTTTACACCATCCTGACTGTGGAGGAATCAGACAAATGACGCTACTGCCTTTTCTTAAAAATGCTTCCTGATTTCTCTTTAATTCTTTCCATGTACACCCAGTCAAATGGTTACCTTCTGTAATATGCACCCTCTCCCGTGCTGTTCCTTAGAAGTGAGAGTTTGATCTAAAATAATGCAACAGAGTGTCTACATTAATGTGGAGAGTACCTTTAATATAAATCATTTAAAACTGATACAGTTTGAAATTAGGGAACCATCTGGTGTCCTTTTAACTGGACTCTTTGTGTTATACTTCATATTGTATACAAGCTTGGTCAGCCACCAAGACAGATTCCCTGTCTAGAATATCATACCTAAGAGATGACACATTTTCCTGCTAGGACTTCTCTTTTCCCTTTCCAAAAGCTCCCTATATTACTTGGTATTTCTTTTCATTTATGTTCTGACTTGGCACTGCTCCCAATTCTGTTTCTGATGTGTGGTTTCCAGCAGAGGAATATAAAAAGGATACTGTTAACAGGGGCTGTTTTCAGTCCATAAAAATATATCTGGAATACATATTCCATACTGTACATCCCTGATGTGGGCATTTTTTTCCAATTAAGTTCATAAGATTCCTGGATACCTCATAAAACTCAGACACAAACCTTCAAAAGAACCCCACTTGTACTATGACAAGGCTAATAAAGTATGGCCACTACTTTGGACTATGGGAGTTTAACTTTTCTCTGAACTATTATGAATCCCAACTACTCAACATTTAAAATCCCAAACCAACAATTTTTGGGAATTATGTGTACACTAGCAAAATTGAGAGTGGCAAGTATGGCTGTTAGATGACATAAGGTGTTGTCCCCAAGAATAAATTCAAAATAAAGGACTGTATTCACTAGCTATGGACAAAATCGATTTGCCAATAAGCTGTCAGTCATTATCCAACCCTCTATATCCTAACACAGGGTCACAGGGTCTGCTGGAGCCAATCCCAGCCAACATAGGGCACAAGGCAGGGAGAAATTCCCGGGCAGGGCACCAGCCCACTGCAGGCCAATAAGTATTTGTCATCTATTGTTATAAAACAGTGACTTTATCTACTCTTGGCAACTGGGTGTGCATTAAACTGAATGACATGGTTGAGTTTCTAAAAGTTACTAAAAATCACCATACATTGTCAGGCTTAGGTATGAAGACTACAGGACTTAAACAGCTTTATAGAGCATTGCCAGAGAGACATGATAGGGTCATTCCCAAATCACTTCCTTTGGGTCAGTATGAATATCATTCAAGATCAAGTTAGTTAGTCCAGGTTTCCTATCCATATTCTTAACTTCATTTAACATTAGAAATGCCATGTATTTTTTCAGAACTATAACTGCCATAGCTACACCAATGGATATCTAAATCCTTTTGTTCTCACTAATGGCCCATTGTCTCTGCATGCTGATAAATGCATCTCTCCTGTCCACCCCTCAAAAACAATGAATAGCCTAAAAGAGCTTGTGTGAATGTAAAAGTGAATAATTCCTTGGCTGCATTTTCAATTGAAAAATTTTGATCAGCTGGTCACATAAAATAAGTAAATGAATTAAAAACTAACACTTTTCTATATGAATTATGAAACTGTCCACAGTCTGTTGGAGTTTGCCAGCATTTCAATACAGCTGTACTATATATGTATATGATACAGCTTCTCACAACTGAGAGGACATGGCTGATGTTTGCTGACTGGCTGACCAACCACAAGTGTTACCTGGTAGGTAACCATCTAAATAATCAGACTGTAATTCAGATCTATGAAGATATATATTATCTAAAAGAAGGCTCATTCAAAGCCAAATGCCACATTACATCAGTCCTTCTGTCTTCACAAAGAAAGTCCATTGTTTATTCTCACATTTGCATACATTGTCGTTCGCTGTGTCTAAAAACTCTTAAAGCAAGCAGCTTCACTTGCAGCTCATTCTGTCCACAATGTGCCATCTCACATTGTCACAATGATTCTGGCAATGTACTGTACTTTTATTTCCAAGTTCTGCGAAATCCCCTTACATTGTTATGTAGGTTATTAAAGTATTTATTTATTACTTTTTACTATCACATATTTAAAATTCTATTAATGACTTTTGATATTTATAAAGTTACTGCATATATTATTGTTTTGCCCTTTTATTATTCTTCATAAAGTGACAGTAATTGGAGCTGAGCAACTAAGCATTTCACTACATAATGTAGTGTAGGTGTAAGTTGTATGTGAAAAATAAAATGTATTTGGTTTTGATTTGAATCTGCTAAACTCTCATTATTTTAAATAAAATGAGGCTTATTTTATTACTGAGTGTTCTGTTCTGAGTAAGGGTTTCAGTTTTTTGTTTCAAAAATACATACCTTAATTGTCTTAGTAATATATGGAAACAGTTGTAATTCTGATTAAACAGTTTGTTTTTAATGTCTTGTCTTTTTTTAACTTCTTTTATAACATATTTATCTAGAATGAATAAAATTTTAATTCATTCAAAGATAAAAATCTAAGATCTGTAAAAAATATGTAGTTCAGAGTTACTGTTTATAAAGACCAATAAAACACTTTTCACTAAGAAACTTCTCAATTGGCATGAATCACTCTCCATAGGCTATGTAAAATAACAATACAGAATGATTAGATATGAAACGTAAACTGCATTAAGGACAAAATCAAATGTTTTGAGCATATAGCTGCCTATTGTTACAAGCCATGGCAGGACACAACCATTAAAAAAAATGAATTGCAGAGACAAAGATTTGGAAGTTTTGGAAATTTGGTGAATGGAGAGGAGCTGTCAGAACTCCACCCATGGTCCTGCTATGGGGCTGAAAAGCAAACAGGAATCAAATACTTAACTGAAATAATACCAAAAATCTGAAATAAAATGTATTATTTCCATTTTACATTTGTTGTCGTAAGCATACCTCAGAAGCGTGAAAGGCATGTTTTCTTAAATTGAGAGCTTTACTGTTTCAAAGTGGACATTTTCAATAAGTTTTAAGGCTTTTGTTTATATGTTGGGACCTCAGTACCCTTCATCTTTACTATAAAAGGCACGAGCAGAGTAGGTATGTTTTAACTTATAAATAATGCTTCACTTTACAATGCATTTTAAGTGACAAATTAATACACAGAATGACTATGAGAAATAAATTTGAAGATAGTGAACTTATCCTTCAAGCAGAGTATCTGAGGACTGCATCTCCATGAAAACTATAGCCAGATAACAAGTTTTAAATTTAACTATTTTTATTTACTATTCAGTATCTCAGGGTATTTTTCCAATCACTTTTAAATTTGACTGACATATGTATCAAACCAGGGGCCTCATGCATAACGTCGTACGTAGAATTCGCACTACAACATGACGTAAGCACAAAAGCCGAAATGTGCTTACGCACAGAAATATCCAGATTGAGAAATCTGTGTGTACTCCAACTTCTGCGTTCTTCCGCATGAAAAGTAATGCTTGTGCATGCACGTGCTGTCCCACCCAAACTCCTCCCAGAATTATGCCTCTTTGCAATATGCAAATCAATATAAATAGCCCTGAAGCTCAGCGTTCTGTGTAAAGACAATGGGAAAAGCACGGGAGAAAATATAAGAATTTCAGCAAATACCAAGTGAAGGCAAAGGAAAAACATACTATTTGTTGGTAGAAACAGTGGTATAATCAACAAAAGGAAGTTGATCGAGTGACATAGCGTGTCAGAGAAACTCGAAAGCTCAAATTCTCAAAGTCACACAATGCCAAAAGAAAAAAGAAGTCACATATCAAAGTCACCGTGAAAAGGCGAGTTGTAGCCCACTGTCTGAGCTTATTAGGGTACAGACAAAAAAAAAAAATAGGCACACAGTGGGAAAAAAGCACGAAATGTCAACTTTAATCTCGAAATTTCCACTTTAATCACGTAGTTTATTTTGTCATTAAAGTAGATCATAAACTTCATCTTAAATTCATTTAATTTACTAGTTTCTCAAATCCCATCGTAACTAAAGTAGCATGTTAAATGCTTTGTTTTGTATTTGATCTTCAATGTGCTCTATGTGTGTGAATCACTACGTGCTTCCGTTCTTTCTCTTTCTCCTAAAGGACACAGAATCCATTACATTCGTGATATTACAGCTCTCTGAATAATTAAAATACTGAGATGTATACGTGATATCATTTTCATGATGATTGGAATGAAAGCATGTTATTAAAAATGGGAACATGATGGCGCAGTGATTGTCCATGTCTCACACAAGATGCTGTTGCGCCATGCGCGACCTTCGATGAAATAATTTATTATAGCAGTACTGTCTCTTTCAAACGTACTAACCTCCAATTCCTGTCGTTACTTTTCTTTCCCCAAATACCCAATCGCCACACAATCAGCTCTGTAATAGATGTTAACCCATCTGTAAGCTTAGAACGCAGATACTTCAAAATTTTCAAGGAACAGTGAAATATCTTCGTATTTTTTAATTATCCTATCCATCTATCCTTCCAGTGTCACGCCAGCCACAGCAAGAATACAGCGCGAGGCAGGAACAATCCCTGAACGAAGCTCAAGCTCCTTGCTAGCGTTGCGGCACCGTGCAGTTAAAGTTTTATCTGTATAATATAATAAATATATTTGCTGCATTTCATCTTAAAAATTATATCGTCATCATATGCAAATACACGCTTTATAAAGTGGCTCAGGTTGTACAATATTATACCTGCAGTGCAAGTTTACAGTGGGGTGTTTGTACTTATAAGTACAAACAGTTCTACAAGGAGCAATTGATTGAGTGCGTTTATAGTTCTTGGGATGAAACTGTTTCTGAACCGCGAGGTCCGTACAGGAAAGGCTCTGAAACGTCTTGCCGTGGCTTTGGCAGCATGTGCTTGATGCTGTATACCGATAATTCTCTTTCCGATCAGCTGCTGTTGTGATTTCCCACTCAGATACAGTGATATAAATACTCCGAATGGTGCAGTGAGAGTAATATGGAAAAAGATGATCTGCTGTGGCAACCCTTAAAGGGAGCAGCTGAAAGAAGAAAAAGAAGAAGATGGTGAAGTGAGAGTATTAACGCTAAAGCAGTTATGGTATTTAGAATACTATGGCTATTCCCTGGGCCATTATATTGTTACAGGTAATCTACAATCAGGTGCATTACACTAATAAACAATATGCGGTTAGTTTCAGTGTATTTATAAAGCTGCGTCAGAAATGTGGTTCTAAGAAATAAAGGGTAACCACACAGGAACAGTAGCACTGCTTTGATGCTGGGTGCCGCCAGTCTGCAAAACTGAGTGGTGAACTTGTGTACGACAGGGTATGAGGTACCGTGGAAAAGTGCGTGGCTTTATGCCAAGTGTAGGTTTTATACATCACGATTTGAACATGGAAATGTTCTTATGCAACATTTCTGTGCGTACGCACCGTTTATGCATGAGGCCCAAGATGTATGACATTTGATGTAACCAGAAGTATCTCCAGGCTTTTGTAAAGGGTTGTGAAGAATTACAAAGGGTAGAAATATATGCTGTACATTTTAGTACATTTAGTGAAAATTAGACTGAGTTTAATTGTGGAAGATGAGAAATTACAAGTGAAATACCCTTTTTTGACGCATCAGATATTTTTCCTATGGTTTTGTGCAACAGGGAAGTAGAGAAAAATATGAGTGCAACAGTTGCTGAATTATCTATCTATCTAATTAAATATTTCACAAAAAAGAGATTTGTTTCCTGTGTTTCATTTTAAGAATTCTTAAGGTGTGAAACAGTAGAAGAGCAACAGTAACTAGTAAAAAATCTGAAATGCCATTTTTTTAATGTTGAAAACTCGCTTCCCTTAAAAAAGAAAGCAAGTTTAAATTACCTGTATTTGAAAATAACCTATTTAGAGATACTGGAAAAGGCTGCTTTAAAATAAATTATTTGCAGTTTATATACATTTTATTTTAGAGGTAGTCATCTTTATTGATTATGAACACAATCAATGAAAATTATGCCATAAAAAGAGATTAAAATATAAACCACTATGTGCATCTACGGATTTAATCATATTTCATTTAAAAATCCTATATTATAAGTTTACCTCAGATTCCAGTGATGTGTACCGGGGAGGTTATTATAAGTATAAAAAATAACAATACAAACCTGATCCAGGACTAAAGTGTATCAATGTTACCATGTCTGTAAGGCCACTGTAACTTAGAATAGCTTTGTTTCTATTCGCATTTGTTCAGAGCTAGTTTGAGTTACTGTGATGGTAAAAAATATCCATTTCATATTCATTTGTTGTTCATTTTGTAGATTTTTGTTTAGTTTTACTTTATTTTCACACATAAAGTGGCCAATTTAAATACTTATGACCAGAGCATTATGAGAGTAGTGTGTAGGGGGCTGGATCAGAGTTCACCTCTTAGGTCTTCAGGATTATTTCTACATTAAATGAAATTGAGAAAGAATAAGATTGGATAGATCAGAGAAATAAGAAAAGATGAAGGAAGGAATGAAAGTTATGATAGTAAAGACACTAGATCACACTAGGAGACCAGAATAAGTGGGATTTGGGGGTCAGGTTTAAGAGATAATTTAGATGAAGTACTTATTGAAGGTTGTGTTCCTGGAAATCATAGTGTAAATGGTTTAGTCCTTAGAGTTTAATTACATACTACAGACATTAAAAACAATGTATTTTAAAAGAGTAAGATTTATTTCCAAAAAGAACAGAATATAAACTCCTACATCTTCCATATTTCTAAACATTAACAGGTAATTACCCAAAACGTTTTTTTGGCTGTACTATATTTAAAGGTACAATGTACGTTCATAAATGACGGCCCATGTGGATGTTGTTTGTAGATTGGAATACAGTTGCTTACAGTGTGCTGGAGAACATGATTATGAAAGATTAATGGATTGTTAGATAGTTGAAATATAGTATTCATGAAGGACCTCACAGTGCAACTTTTGAAGGAAGTGGTGAATTTAAGGAAGTCTAAGGAAACAATATATAAAAGCGAAAAAGAAAGAAAGTATGCAATATAAACAACAACAACAACATTTATTTATCTTTACATAATGAAGAAAAGAAAAATGAAAGACAAAACAAAAACTTAAAATAAGCCAACATTAATTAACATAGAATAAGAGTAAGGTCCAATGGCCAGGGTGGACAGAAAAAACAAAAAAAAAAACTCCAGATGGCTGGAGAAAAAAAAAGGATAGTAAAGAGCTGAATGTTGTTGTAGAATGTGAAAATATGAAAAAGGGATACATATTTAATATTTCAATGTGAAATTATATATATATATATATATATATATATATATATATATATATATATATATATATATATATATATATATATATATGTGGAAGAGAAGGTCTGTGTTACGGTTTGTATATTTGCAGCTGGAGATCCACAAAGAAAGAAAATGAATCACATATCATAAAGTAGTTTTTATTCCTGAGCTTTCAACCCCTGCCAGGGGTCTTCATCAGAGGATAATGCTTTGACTTACAACAATCAAAGGCAATATATAGCAAAACATTACGTGGGGCGGGGAGGTGGCTAAGTCAGTGTGATCAGGAAGGGGGGGTATTGGTTGTAAAGTTTTGTTTATTACGAACATGTTCTTCTTAAGTTTGCATATGCTTGATTTATGTCCATGTGTCTGTTGATGGTGTTCTCATTTGATAGCCAAGATTCAGCCAGCTCTCTGGCACTTTTAGTACTGGCTTTAAATTTTACTTGTACATTGTCCCAGTTAAATGTATGTCCTTTTGATTTAGTGTGCATATAGATCAATGATCGTGAGTCCTTTCTTCTGACGGCATTGCAATGTTACTGTATACATGTTTTTTGATTTTGGTCCTATGTATACCGCTGAGCAAGAACTGCATGGATAAGATATATATATATATATATATATACAGTATGTATAAGGGTGGACCTAATCATTGACAAAATTCATTGTTAAATAAAAAAACTTTATTATAAAACAGCAATTCAAAATACTTTCTTTGAAATGCAGCATACATTTCCTGCATTCATCTTTTTTTACTGTATCTAGGAATTCCTATGATTTTATTTTGGATTGTTTTCATGGTAGCAACTTTCGGGAACATTAAAAAGTCACAGGAAGCCAGATCAGGTCAATTAGGGTGTAAACCAACAACCACATTGCTTTGGGTTGAAAAGTCACTGACTATGTGCATATTTGCTGTCATGGTGCACATTGGTGCATTGGTGCACATTGTCATTTTGTGTGCTCCATTACTCCAGATGTTTTCTTCCCTGATGCTTTCCCGCAGATGCCTGAGCAGTTCAGCGTGATGTTGCTTAGTAATAGCCTGTTCACAGGGAAACTATTTATTAACAAGACCGTCAGTTTGCAAAAACGTGATCATCGCTGTTTTGATGATTAATATAACCTGATGTGCTTCAACTTGGAGAAAGAAAATCACAGATATCACACACATGATTGTAGAATAAATGACAGAAATACGCATCATCTGGCAGACTGATTAAAAAGGAAGTAGGCATATGAGACCTAGTCGATAAGTACACTCTTATACTGTACTACTCTCTGATTCTGGGAATTTTTTTATATATATTTTAGCACTTACACTCCAGTGTTATTCAGTATTAACATTTGTGATGTGCCTTCAGTTGGAATGCATTTTGTGATACATATACTAATAAAATACAATATATGCATTTTTACTACAGTAAATGTCACATTGAAAGCATAAATATAGTAACTGCAATACAGTTAGAGGAACAGAAAAACTGACACTATAATTTAATAAAGGAAAATTCAGGAAGTAACATATAATGATAGAGGAAATACTAATCTCATCCAAGTCCATCAAACATTCTGCTAAAAAGCGAGATAAATAAAAAATACCATTAACAGCAGTAAATAGGGTTTGCTGGCCTCCCAGCACACTAGTTTTAGATTTCCACAGTCATACCATCGTCCATGTATGAGACGTTCAGTGGGCTGTATTTTTATTTGTTAGGTTGTTGCGTCAGTGCGTTTTATTATCCCATGCATCAACCGTCTTAAAATGGCTGTGTCAAGAATGCAGGGGCCCTGTCAGAGATTTTAGACCCTATGAAAGGATATCACATTGGACCCTCCGCCCCACCCTGGCTGGCATAGATCTAGTTGAGTCCCAAGCTTACTAGGGCTGTTAAATTTGCCACAAAATAGGTTTTAGTATTCAGTTTAAAAATATTTGCATATATTCAAACAGGTTAACAGTTCTAGGTCATACTTGTTTGTAGTTGTTTTTTACATATGTTATTTATGTTATCGATGGCAGCAACAACAGCAATAAAAAGGCAGCAGAAAATAAATAAATTTAAAAAAAGATTTTTGAGTGACATGATTTTATTCAAAAATGCGCTAAAAAGTAAACAATTTTTTTTTTTTTGCATACTAAAATTTTGTTGGTCATATGTGACTAAAAACAAAATAGTGGGGTGCCCATAAAAGAATTAATTCAATTAAATTAATTTATTTAATTAATTGTGATTTTCTTTCACTGCATCCACTGAACAGGATCATCTCAAGGCAGAGGAGTAGCTTCAGCGACAGACTGAGGAGATCGTTCCTCCCCCACACTATGCGACTCTTCAATTCCACCCGGGGGGTAAATGCTAACATTATTCAAAGTTATTGTCTGTTTTTACATGCATTTTTATTACTCATTAATATCGTTTTTTGTATCAGTATACTGCTGCTGGATTATGTGAATTTCCCCTTGGGATTAATAAAGTATCTATCTATCTATCTATCTATCTATCTATCTATCTATCTATCTATCTATCTATCTATCTATCTAAAAATGCATAGATTTGTTAAAGTGAAATTTCTAACCAGCTAAACTGTGGAAAGAAAATGACATATCATATAAAAGTTGGTTAAAGTATGGAGGATAATGTTTATCATTTTCAAATTGTACATTTTTTTTAAATGATTTTGGGAATCTGTGCATTTTAATTGAATTAAATGAATTCTTTTATGGGTGCCCCAAAAACACAGAAAATCTTTCTTTTCATAATGTGACATATATTAGTAGTTTTTACTTTTCTTAATACAGTTTCTAATTATTGTATGTTGAAAACACTTCTTCTATTACTTTTGCTTATTAATGCACAATAATGCACAGGCTACCAAACATCTTTTTCGATTTTACATGTCATATTCTTAATTGTGCCACTGAAATAATTTACTTTCCTTTGACACCGTAGCACTTTGTGTCAAAACATTCTTTTTGTTTCTTAAAATTTCTGTCATAATGCTTTATCATAATACCTAACCTTCTCACTTCTTTTGCAGAAGCTCTGTGTTCTCTATTTTTTCTTTGTAATTAGTAGTTTTTGATAACCTTAAGATTAAGTGTTATCCGGCATTTGGCTTGTTTTGGTATTTATAAATGTGACTAGTGATAACCAGTCTCTTGAAGAAAAGGGAAAGTCAAATTAATAAGTACAGTCAAATTTTGATTAATTGGTAGAAAGAGAACTGAGCTGGATTTGAACTTTTTTTACTAGGCATTTGGTGTTACAACCATAAGAAAAGCAACAAAATATACAATCCATGACACAATCCTAATATTAAGTACAGAGACAGAGAATAACACTGTATTGCCTTAACACACAATTATATATAACAATTTGGTGATACAGAATTGCACATATGCCCATTAGTATATTACGTAAGCCTTTATACATTAAATATAATTTTGACATTATAATCTGTCGTGAATCAGACACTGTGTTTAACCAGTATGAATACATTAGGAATGAAACTCATTGTCTTTAGTAGTTCTTGTTTTTAGTTACCAGTATCATTTCTATGATACTGAAAGAGATAATTATCCGTGAAGTTTAGTCTATAATTGTATTTCTAACACATTTTCTGACCTGCCATCTGTAAAGACCTGAATACCTTATGGAGTCCGATTGCAGGTCCACAGTTCTTTCTGCAGTGTGAGATACATGGTGGATGTTTGGTCTGAGAGAAAAAATGGACTGCCAAACCAGAGAGTTATGGAGAAAATTAGGATACTTATAATGACAGCTCAATCAAAATGCACCAGCATGGATTGGGATAGGTTAAATTGGTGGAGAAAGAAATAGACTAGGATCTAGGGTTGGTCACTGAAAGCATGGTTTTTGGATTTTATGCCTGTGTGATTTTTATGGCATTCCTGTTTTTCCAGCTAAACCCCAAAGGAGTATGAATTAGGTAAAAAAAGCAACATAAAAATCATGATTTCATTGTACATCATTATAGAATGATAACTTAAGTGAAAACTTCACTGACAAAGCATTGTGTAAAAAAAAAAAAAAATCCAAAACCACCTTTAAAAAAACCTTAAGAGTTTACCTAGTAGAGTAAACATTAATAATACTGGTCTACTGTCATGTACATGTTTACCACATTATGCTGTTGCTATTAACTCTGATTTGGATTGTTAGGTTTTGAGAATTGTTTCTTTTACCCATCCATTTCTCAACCTATTTAATCCAGTTCAGGATGGCAGGGGCAACAGCCTATCGCAGTAATATCATAGTGGAGTCAATCCTTATTTTACAAGGCAAAACTCAACCCTGGATACTATGCCATTCTGTCACAGAGCAAACTCTTGCACTTTGCACAAGGCCAAATTTGACCCACACTCACACCAATTCAATATTAAATCAACAATAAGCTGGGAATACTATGGTAGAAGTAGTCATTAAAGAAAGAAATGCATCCTCTATCAGGACAGGTTTGATAAAACTTTGTCAGTAATCAGGCAGGAAAAAGCTTGTCCATTGCATCATTTACTTACTCTTGCAGCACCATGCTAAAGTGGAAGCACTCATCACAATAGTCTGTTACAAAATAATCAAATAAGTAAGGGCAGAGGTCCATTTTATAAGCAACTGAATTTACATAACAGTGCAGAATTAATGCTTACATATCATACTCTGATTGGCTAAAAGACATGAAGTGCTTTAGCATACAGTACAACCAGTCTAAAAATAAATTCTTGTTCCTCAATATTTCTTGAATTCACCTCATAATCTATTATGAAAATACAGTATGTGCCAACTAGCAGGTCTTACTAGGTGTGTGAAAGAACATTATTACATCAACCAGTTTCTTGAACCTTTCTCCAGGAACATTCTGTTTGTTTACTTGACCATTTCAGCAGTCTCTTCAAGACATTTCTAAAACAAATGCTTATATATTTCAAGGTGCACTGCAAATCAAAATACTTAACTACTGTTATCTTTTAATATGGAAAGTATACCAAAACATTATGTGCAGCAACTATTTCACTCCTAAATGACTTTGTGATCCCTGAGTCTATTTTTTCTTCCACGATACACATCTTTGTTATGTAGAAGGAAACTGGAATAGCAGAAGGTGACCTATTAAAAGCCAGGCCCCAAGACCTGACAAGCACCAACATAAGCCACTATGCCATTCGGCTCCCCCCAACAGAAACAAAATGCTAAAATTGTAAGACTAAACCCAAAGGAGTGGGTGAGTAAATCTACTTGAATTAAAGAAACCTGAATCAATTTCAGTCTACCAATAAAAGTGGTGAGGAGTTAAGTGTAAGATACTGAAGTGGCATTCTCGTGAGAGCTGCTGGCAGAATGCCTTTACTGAGCCTGGAACTACAAGATTACAATTCCAAAGTGGAGAAAGGCCGGATGGGTGACATACTTAGAGATGGATGTAAAGCTGACTCTTTAGAAACAAGTAAGCTATAACCCAGAGAATCTGATTAGCCAACACTGTAGCTCAATGTAAGAAAACACAGAGGGACTTTGCCAAGGCAGATTGGCTGCAGCTCCCACAAGAACGTCTGTTGGGGAAAACTTTAAAAAGCTGCTTTGCAGTGATAACCAAGAAATGGTGACTACATTTTAAGTCACTATGGTTACAGTCAGAAAGTAAGATAACAAAGAAGTGCTTTACAGTAAAAAAATGCCAGTACATTTGTTTTCTTGTCTTAATTGTTATTACCACTTACACGAAGAGGTTTTTGTAATATGAAAACCTTTTCTGGGAACAAAAGTGTCTGATTTATGGTAAGCCAGCTTTTTTGCTTCAAAAGAATAATGGAAGTATATATTCAACTCAATAAAAAAAAGCATTAATTTGAAGGATTTCTTAAGCATTTCTTTATTTTGTGTTAAACATTACCCTGCAGAGCTTTATGAGTCTCAGAGCATTCATGCAAAATTTATTCCTTTAGGGAAACTCGGGGTTTTTGATTTCACAAAACACACATTTTCTTAATAACAAAATACTGTAAGAATTACCAAACCACATTAACCTTGCAGTAGCACAATTGACTTTATGGCATGAATCAAAATTTTTAAAAAAGAAAGAAAGACGTTTTTGAGCTCTATAACAAAGCACAGCAAAGTGATATTTCAGATTACAGGGGAATTAGTAGAGTTTCTTAGTGATTTTTAAGGTAGTTGAACTAATATATGTCATATTAGCTAACCTTGTACCTGTATTATTGTATAAGAAAGTTTGGACATTTTAAGAAACATTACATACATTAAAAACAGAAATTTTTCTCATGAGGTGACAACATTATTAAATTAGTTAGGATTTTAATATTACAGGGATAATTCAGGCAACACTTAAGACAACTTTCCTTAGCAAAAAATCTATTTTTCTGCAACACTTTATGACAGTATTCCAGTTATCCCATAGCTGTGTAATCTTAGCAGGCAAGCAGGTTGTTGCCACACATTGTGACTATCTAGTGCAGACAGAAACACATGATATTCTAACAACAGAATATTCTTTTATTTGACAGTTTGGACATTTCTAGCTTGTTTAATTTGCTGAATATATAGGAGGTCTACTCTTAACATCTTATGTACTACAGTATTAAAAGTTGTTAGATTTTAGTTATTACTGCTCTATGGACTGCAGCCTGGTCTGTGCCGTTGACCTTTACCTTCATGTGCTGCTTTTCTCTGAGCTTGTTCAGTTGTTGTTTGGTGTTGGGGACAACATTCTGTGTGAGTTTGTGAGTGTTTCTGAGTTTGACTTTCCTGTCCTTTCTGGACTATTTGTTTCCATCACATTTACCATGGAGATAATGGGATTGTACATTTTAGCTGTAGTATTTATATATTAGAAAATACTATTTACTGGTAAAATGCTTGCCAAGGGCGGCACGGTGGCGCAGTAGGTAGCGCTGCTGCCTCGCAGTCAGGAGACCTGGGTTCACTTCCCATGTCCTCCCTGCATGGAGTTTGCATATTCTCCCCATGTCTGCATAGGTTTCCTCCCACAGTCCAAAGACATGGAGGTTAGGTGCATTGGTGATCCTAAATTGTGGTTGGTGTGTGTGTGTGCCCTGCGGTGGGCTGGCACCCTGCCCAGAGTTTGTTTTCTGCCTTGTGCCCTGTGTTGGCTGGGATTGGCTCCAGCAGACCCCTGTGACCCTGTAGTTAGGATATAGCAGGTTGATGCTGATTCTTAATCTGTCTATTTTTGGAAACTTCATATGTACAGTGGAAAAATATAGAGTATGTTATGGATTATATTATTTATCTGTTTGCTGATTTTTACAAACTAATGCATTTCCTAACGGTGTTATGCAGATTATATGGTCTCCAATTTTAACTTGGTATTACTGTTTAAAAGGGGATTTGTGCAACACTTGGACATACTAATTATGCCACAGTATCTTGGTTGGAGAAAAAATAAAAATAAAAGGCCTGGTATATTCAAAAATGACTTCTTGCTTAATGCAGCCTCATGAGGAACCAGCGTGAACTGTGGTACAGATCTGGAGTAAAGAGGCACAGGAAGCAGTACAGGAATACTTTGATTATGTTTTCTGGGATATGTTTAGAGACTCATCAGCAGATCTGGATGAGTATACAGACACCATAATGCAATTCATCACAGTATGTGACATATGACAATTGTTTCTATGAAAATAATCTGCCTATTTCCTCACTATTGATGTCAGGAATGTACCGAAGACACAGCACACAGCAGTACTTTTCAAAATGGAGATATGGAAAAATACAAGAAATACAAAACACCATATGTCTCATCATTATTGGTTTCTGTACATGATTATATGGAGGACTTTTAAAATAAGTTAAAGTCCATAAGGCATCTGGTTCAAAATTCCAAGTCATGTTTTAAAAATCTCACCAATTAGGTGATGTCTTCAGTCACATTTCTAGTGTTACACTGAGAGAATCAGTAGTCTCCACCAGCTTTCAAAGGACATCAGTTATCCCTGTGTACTCATCCGATTGTGATGAAATGCATTGAAAGACTATTGCTGGGACACTTGAAACAGAATATTTCATATAGTTGTCGTCATCTCCAGTTGGCAAATTGTCACTAGTCCATAGGTGATGGAAAATAATTTGCTCTTCATACCAGCCAGGCACATCTGGTTAATAAAAACTGCTATGCCAGCTTGCATTTCTCTCACTGACATCTACCAGAGCATGGTGGAGTCCATCCTTATTGTCTGCATCATATTCTGCTTGGCTTAGAAATGTAAAGTATTGCAGAAGATGAAGACAGCACAAAATATTTCTGTTACCCAGCTGTCTTCTGTTCAAGACACATTCAACACTTGCTGCCTTAGAAGGACAAACAGTATTATTAGAGGCCCCAGCCATCCTCCACAGTCATCTTTCTCATTCCTTTATTCTGACAAATGGTACAGAACAATTGGCACTCTCACTAGTATAATCTATGGAAAAATTTGCTCCACACATGGTGAGGCTGCAGAACAGTAAATCGTAAAAATAAATATTGTGAGAATTACACATATTGTAACAAACACAGCCATTTCATTTTTCTACAAACAGGAACAATGACATTTATAGAATAATATAACAAATACTTTTATCCGTTAAGAAACATTTGGACTTCCACCTTTGTAATATATCCCATGTTTACTCATTCCTCTCTTTTTCCAGTGCTGAGAAACTTGCCTATGCTTTTATTACATTCCTCATCGACTACTGTAACTCCCTACTGGCAGTTGCCGCTTCAATCTTGTTGTGCTCCAAACCAACCTGCGCTCTATAGATGACAGAGTCTTCAGCTCTATAGCAATAAGCCTTTGGGACTACCTGCCTAAATTATTGAGATCAGCTGACTCAATTCATTCTTTCCAAAAACAACTTAAAACTTATTTGTTCAGAAAGTTATTTAACTTACTCTGAATTTCTGACCCTTTTTTCAGTTAAACCTACTGTATCTATCAGATGCCCAGGAATATTTGTGTTTTTGTCCCAAATTTTGTTATATGTTTAGGGTTTTCTTGTAATATCCATATTTTTATTTTATTCTGGTCTATTCTATTTCAATGCTTGGTATATCCTGTATTTGTTTTTATTTAGTGTCTTATGCAGATATTATTTGTATCCAATGTTATATATACTGTGTTGTTCTTTCTCAATTTAGGTGAAGAGCTTTAAGCCTGGGAAAGGGACTATATAAGTGTATTATTATTATTTTATTATTATTATTTGCAAATACATGTTGCTTTTAATTGCATATACACTGATTAGCCACAATATTAAAACCAGTAACAGGCAAATTAAGTAAAATTGAATATCTTGGGGCAATGGCACCTGTCAAGGAGAGGGATATATTAGGCAACAAGTAAACAGTCAGTCTTTGAAAGCAATGTGTTGAAAGCAGGAAAAATGGGCAAGCGTTAGGATCCAAATGGCTTTGACAAGGGCCATATTTTGAGGGCTCAATGAATGGATCAGAGCATCTCCAAAATGGCAGGTTTTCTAGGGTGCTTGCAGTACACAGTGGTTAGGACCTCTCAAAAGTGGAAGGACAACCAGTGAACCGGCGACAGGGTCACGGGCACTTGAGGCTCATTGATGCTCATGGGAAGCAAAGACTATCCTGTCTGGTCCAATCCCATAGAAGAGATACTGTAGCACAAATAACTAAAAATCTTAACGCTAGCTATGAGAGAAAGATGTCAGAACACACAGTGTGTCACAGTTTGGTGTGCATAGGGCTACCTACACCTACAATAGATACATGAGTGTCAGAACTGGACCATAGACCAAAGGAAGAAGGTGGTCTGGTCAAGTTATTTATTTTTTTTAGATCATGTGGATGGCTGGGTGTGTGCGTGTTGTTTACCTGTTGAAGATATGGCAGCACAATGCACTATGGGAAAAAGGCAAGCTAGAGAATGCTCTGGTTTTAATTTAAATGGTACCTACATACTGATTGTTGCAGACCATGTACACCCCTTTACAGCAATAATATTCCCTGATGGCATTGGCCATTTTCAGCAAGAGAATGTGCCCTGCCACACTGCAAAAATTGTTCAGGAATGGTTTGAAGAACATGACAAAGAGTTCAAGGTGGTCCCCAAATTCCCCTTACCTCAATCTTATCAAATATCTGTGAGATGTACTGGAAAAACATGTCCAAACCATGGAGGAGCAAGTACGCAAAATACAAGACTTAAAGGATCTATTTCTAATGTCATAGTGCAAGATACCACAAGACACCTTCAGAGACCTTGTGGAGTCCATGCCTCGATTAGTCAGAATTGTTTTAGTGGCATGAGGGTGACCTACACAATATTAGGTAGGTGGTTTTAATGTAATGTTTTGGCCAATCAGTGTATGTATTGTGTATACAATAGTATCTGTTGCGTGTTTTGTATACTTTTTTATGTGCTTGTATCTTTCCTTGGCATTGTATTATTGTCATCTGTTCTGAGAATATTTTTATGCGGGGTACACCCTTCATGTAAGAATCTCATTGCAATATGTACTTGTGGCATTAAACCTGACTATATTGAATTTTACAGCAGCGAACACTAACCCATTGCACTTGGCCAGATGGAAAGTTCAGAACACAATCAGCAAAAACATGAAAAGATGATGATGTTCTAGGAAAAGAACAAAACAAATCTTATTCAAGTGCAAGTTCTATAAAGATAAATCAAAAACTGACAGGGGATCAGCATGAAACGGGCAGACCAATCTAAAACACAAGGGAACACTACAATCCAGATAGGCAGACCAGAGGTGAAAAGCAAAAGGATCTTATAACCCAAAACACAAACTAAGTAGGTAGCTTCTCTCAGAAGATATACAGTGGGATGCAAAAGTTTGGGCAACCTTGTTAATTGCCATTATTTTCCTGTATAAATCGTTGGTTGTTACGATAAAAAATGTCAGTTATATATATCATATAGGAGACACACACAGTGATATTTGAGAAGTGAAATGAAGTTTATTGGATTTACAGAAAGTGTGCAATAATTGTTCAACAAAATCAGGCAGGTGCATAAATTTGGGGACCGTTGTCATTTTATTGAATCCAAAACTTTTAGAACTAATTATTGGAACTCAAATTGGCTTGGTAAGCTCAGTGACCCCAGACCTACATACACATGTGAATCCTATAATGAGAAATAAGGGGGTCAATTGTAATTTTCCCTCCTCCTTTAATTTTCTCTGAAGAGTAGCAATGTGGGGGTCACAAAACAACTCTCAAATGACCTGAAGGCAAAGATTGTTCACCATCATGGTTTAGGGGAAGGATACAGAAAGCTGTCCCAGAGATTTAAGCTGTCTGTTTCCACAGTTAGGAACATATTGAGGAAATGGAAGACCACAGGCTCAGTTCAAGTTAAGGCTCGAAGTGGCAGACCAAGAAAGATTTCGGATAGACAGAAGTGACGAATGGTGAGAACAGTCAGAGTCAACCCACAGACCAGCACCAAAGACCTACAACATCATCTTGCAGCAGATGGAGTCACTGTGCATCATTCAACCATTTGGCGCACTTTACACAAGGAGATGCTGTATACGAGAGTGATGCAGAGGAAGCCTTTTCTCCGCCCACAGCACAAACGGAGCTGCCTGAGGTATGCTCAAACACATTTGGACAAGTCAGCTTCATTTTGGAATAAGGTGCTGTAGACTGATGAAACTAAAATTGAGTTATTTGGGCATAACAAGGGGCGTTATGCATGGAGGAAAAAGAACACAGCATTCCAAGAAAAACACCTGCTACCTACAGTAAAATATGGTGGTGGTTCCATCATGCTGTGGGACTGTGTGGCCAGTGCAGGGACTGGGAATCCTGTCAAAGTTGAGGGAAGCATGGATTCCACTCTGTATCAGCAGATTCTGGAGACTAATGTCCAGGAATCAGTGACAAAGCTGAAGCTGCGCCGGGGCTGGATCTTTCAACAAGACAACGACCTGAAACACTGCTCAAAATCCACTAAGGCATTCATGCAGAGGAACAAGTACAACGTTCAGGAATGGCCATCTCAGTCACCAGACCTGAATATAATTGAAAATCTGCGGTGTGAGTTAAAGAGAGCTGTCCATGCTCGGAAGCCATCAAACCTGAATGAACTAGAGATGTTTTGTAAAGAGGAATGGTCCAAAATACCTTCAACCACAATCCTTTGAGATAGACAGGGCACACCAGGCATATTTTTGGACTGTGCCAATTCCCAGTAGGGCAACCTGCAAACCTTGTACTATAAGCTGAGATTTACCTTGTAGCCCAGTTCCCCAAGACCACAGAGGTAAGTATGGTGGTTCTGTCCTTACTACTGAATTTGGTGTAACTTTTTTTAAACCTATTTAACTTTCTGCAAATTACAATTATCTTTAAAACTTCTGATCTTATGCACTTTTGCATGAATAATGTGCAAATCTAACTGCATAGTTAGGTGAAAGATCATATGAGTACATAATATTCATGTTTTCCACAAAAGGTTCTTCAAAAGGTTTTTAATTTTATAAGCCGTGAGCCTTTTTTTAGTAGTAAAGTTGACCTGGAATACCTTGAACTTTTCACTACACTAAAACATGATTATTTTGTTTTAAATTACTTTTAAAGAAAATGTCCTTTTCCACAAAAACAATATATTACACAATGGCAACTTAAAAATCCATTTCCCATGCAAACCTTTTCCACTTCTTTGGTCTTGTAACCTATAAATAAATCCACTGCTGTCTAGAAAGTGACTGCAAGTGGAAATTAGTTTCTTATTCAAGAGGGTTCATGGCCAATCTGATACCATATCCTGGAGGCAACTACATTAATTATAAATTAAAGACAGATCACGCTGCTTATTGAGTTATGCAACCTTTGAGTGAAACTAGGATCGTAATTCATTTTAAAAAAGAGATGTCGTTCATTTAGTACCAGGAATATGGAATAGAGGCTTGTTTCAGAAATGAGTTTTGCAAGAGATGGAAAAGACTCAATTATAATAAAAACCTACACTGAACACATTTAAAATATTTTCAATTGAGTTTTTAAAAAGTATCTAATTTTTTGTACAAGATCTTTAAAATACATACCCATTGTATTTATAAATGGATGAGAAATGTGCTACAATTGTCCTTATGAAATTTCTAGGCTGTGATTACTCAATATATTCTTCAAGAAGAAACAACTTCTTTTGTTCAACTAAAAATTATTACACTTTGCATTTTAACCAAACTCCTTCCTGATGAATTTATATAAGCTTTACAAGCCTGAACAAACAATTCATTATTATCCTAATGGTGATCAGCTACTGTGTTAAACCCTAAAAGCATGTAATTTATAAATTATGTATAATTTGCAAGATGCAACCATAGGGACTGTGATTTCATAATGGAGAAGGAAAAATCATATTTAAGTCTCTTGATTTGTTTGGCTGCATGATTGTGAAAACACAGTTATATTTTTATATCCATCTGGGTAATTGTTACTCATTTTAATAACAATTTCTCTGTATAGAATAAAGTCTCTACTGAAAAATGTCACTAATGAGGAACAGAACTCAATCAAAATATGCACGACTATTGTAATAGAAAGCAAATTAATTTAAGACAGACTTGGGTTTTGTGTTTATTAAAGAATTAATGTAGGCGTACTTTAACAATGGCCTGGAAATTTGTCAAGCTGAATAAACTCTACTCGTTATACAGTACAGGTCAGATATGCCATACCTTACTTACAAGTCTACTTTATGGGAAAACAAGTTGAGGTTTGAAGAGCTAGACCTGAACTTTCTGTTTTGCTCCCTAAATTTTTAAAAGGTATAAGCACTGAAATCTAACAGCATGTTATTTTATTTATTTATTTATTTGTTATTATTCATTAATAATAAGCTTTCAGGTTTAATTCATCTAAATGCCAACAAGAATCTGCTTAGTTTCTTGGCAGCTCTGTATTTGAACAACATCGTCTAACAAATATGGAACATAAAACAGGAATGTCCTTCAAGACTGTAAGTATGGCAATCAGAAGTTACTTATCATGCCATTTTTCAGCTTCCACTGTTGTATAATACAAGTGTATTAAAGATGTAAAACATTATTATTAACATAAAGCATATTCAAATAATATAGCAGATGATATAACACCTTCAGTACAGGGAACTTGTTCTACAATTTAATCACTGTATTTTACCTCTAATTTTTTTCCTACATGTTTGAAATTCATTTGTTAATACAGTATCTCACAAAAGTGAGTACACCCCTCACATTTTTGTAAATATTTTATGTCTTTTCGTGACAACACTGAAGATATGACACTTTGATACAATGTAAAGTAGTCAGTGTACAGCTTGTAAAACAGTATAAATTTGCTGCCCCCTCAAAATAACTCAACACACAGCCATTAATGTCTAAACTGCTGGCAACAAAAGTGAGTACACCCCTAAATGAAAAATGTCACAAGGTGCCGATTTCTTTTCACTGAAGAGCTTGACAAACATACTTTTATTTTCCCACTAAATGTTACAAATAGCAGCACCTTGTTAAAATGTTGTACAATATCTGGCAAAGATAGAATAATCCTTACAACTTGACATAATGTCATTTTAATGATCCAAAAGCTCTCGCAGTGTAAATATG
Source organism: Polypterus senegalus (assembly GCF_016835505.1). Classification (NCBI taxonomy): domain Eukaryota; kingdom Metazoa; phylum Chordata; class Cladistia; order Polypteriformes; family Polypteridae; genus Polypterus; species Polypterus senegalus. The sequence continues at coordinate 68,060,456 of NC_053170.1, read as the reverse complement.
GAACCAAGAATCATTTAACAGGATTGGGCAATGCATTAAATCTTGTAACAGCTGACGAATGTTCTACAGCTGATGTCATCTAGGAGAACTGTCAATGACATATTCTCTGTCAAACATCTGTCAAATTAGGCTGACAGTCTAGTGTGATCAATGAAAGCCAGATGATGATGCTGGGGACATGGTGTGAGGGTGGTGATTGGTCATATACGAGCTTGTCTCATTGATAGGTAGACACATCCACCAGCTCAGTTCACCACAACCAAGTTATTAATCAAGGAACCAATGAAACAGAGATGCTGTCATATAGTGGCAGATGTGATTTGCAGACTTATGAGTGTCCAGTCACAGATTAGGCATATGTTTACCTCCTTGAAACATGAATTATTTATACATTAGCAATGCTGTAATTTGAGCTCAATATTGCTTCTGCTGTGTTTGCTTTAAGTAGCTGTTTTAAAGTCACATACTTCACGAGCTGTCTTTCAGCCCATGACTGGAAATGAATCCTAATTAGGATCCAACTGGTCTTCGATAAAGATATCACAATTGAGACACTTTAATTTGCCTGTGAATATTAAACTCTAGTGGTTCTAAAAAAGAGTCAGCAGTCAGTTGCTCAAACTGGTACCTGTAATACCAGGCCAAGAGGTCACTGCTTAGCTGAAAGACAAATTAAGCTGTACTAATAATTGTTAAGAAATGACCCACAAATTCTATCTTGCACTGTTTAATAGAAGCACGGTGCTGCCTAATTATCTGAAGCTCCATTTCTTCCTGAGTAAGGTTTGAATATAAATGTACTAAGCAGAGAAAGCAAAGAAATTACAAGACTTGTCTATGTGTATTAAGTATTTGGACATCCTTTATTCCCCAAATTGAGAAAAAAAGTAATTTATTATACTGAATGCCATCATCTTAGGAGATTTTATCTCTGGCATAGATTTTGTATGCTACTAAGCCAGTTAACTAATTAAAAGGTTAGATCTGTAATATGCAATCAAGATGAAATGAAAGTTTAAAAGAAAAAGTCTATATGAGAAATGAAAGATTGGGCCTGTTATCAAAACTGTTTAGTCATCTTGTTTTTGTGTGGAGTCTAAAGGAATGTCAGGTACAGTAGTTTCCCATCCATAAGACCAACCCAACAAGTGAAACAAAATCTGCTGAAGGTCAGACATTTTAAAAGGTTGCTATAAAGTTTGTGCAAAGTACACTGCATGCACCATTAAAAGTGTCAGTAGAGACCACTGCCAGCTTGTGCCAGCAGCAATAACTTTCACAGGTGTGTGGGTCTCTATAGGTTTTTGTTACAATCATGTTTAAAAATTAATAGATCTTGCTAAATGTTACCTTGCTGTACTGGAGTGGAACTGGTTTATTCTGATCTGCCTTTATTTCAATTTTTATAGTATTGAAGCCTTGCATGGAGAGGGGTATGTAGTGCGGCTTTACAAAAAATATGGTGACATGTGAACTGTCTTCACCTTTAATGTTTGCACATTTCAGCAACGGTGCACGTGCATCTCCAACAAGCTGCATATATGCACATAGTGGAAAACCACCCGTGATATCGGTTGACTTTTAGACGGTGTCTTTGGATCAAACCCCAGAATGTAAGCCATCTCCACGGTCACTTGGAGCAAAATGTTTTTATCACCAATGAGGTGAACGGTTCTACTGAAAGGATTGTATCTAAGCGTTGACTTAGGCGATGTTGGGTTGGTATTAATGACATGATTAATTTCCAACAACAATGCTCCTATATTCCTGAAACAGCCTTTGTCTTGTGTAACAGTGTAACTTGTGCTTCCTGGGTGATGGAATTGAATGTTTTTGGGTAAGTCCAGAACAGAACTGATTGCATGGAGACAAGATGGCGGTTTTAACTGATAAAACGGGAAATTACATCATCGGCGCTGGAACTGAAAGAGGCGTCTTCATGACTGGAAGTGACGTCTTCTTGTCTGGAAGTGACATCATTGTATGAATGTGTGTGTGAATGGGTGAATGACTGTTGTGTTGTAAAGCGCCTAGGGGGGTTCTTGAACTCTAGTTAGGCGCTATATCAAATACAGGCCATTTACCATTACTCAAATCGTTTATGTATTCTGTGTATAATAGTTTTTGTAAGTCACCTTAGATGAATGTATCTTCTAACTAAAGAAAACAACAGTAGTAGTGGCAATAATAATAATAATAATAATAATAATAATAATAATAATAATGAAGTAAATATCAGAGACTAAACTTGCTCATTAAATAGTTTAGTCTACTGATTTCCAATCAGAGTGACCACATGTAATAGTATAAAACACAATTATTTTAAACACTAGCAGGCCTAAACCTTCTTCTTTGGGCTCAGACTTTACTCAGTTTTGGATATATCTGAAGCAAATTATACTATAGAAATATTCTGAACATCATATTCAGTGACAAGGACACACCTATTGAACTGATACATTTTTGACCTCTGCTACTGTATATGTTGTGACTTCATTTATATACACATTAGCTGAATGTTGTCTTATGGGACAAAAAACAACCTGAAGAGTCCCTAGCAGTTTTACTGTATTCATGAACTTGGAGAGGCATCAGCTAATTCTTAAGAATTATCCAGTGCAGATGATGTGGACCCATCTGGGCTTGCTGCTCCACTGGCTTTTGTAAGAAGACACTGGTGATACCATATCTTAGACATATCGTTGGCGTATGAGTCCTATTAATGTTTCTCTTGAGAAAATACCTCCAGATGGACTGTTTTTTAATGAAAACTTCAAGCCTTGCCCTCCGTGGCTGAGGTGTTTCACTTGCACATTGTTGAGATGTGGTATTTGCTTCATTTTGACCTTATGTCTCTTCATCTGTGTCATTAGCACAACATCATTGTTGCGTGGCAGCATTTGCTGCACCCAGGTGTATCGTAGTGAGGTGCATGCATCCGCAATCTAGTGGCTGTGATTGAGCATGAGTAGAGCAGACTGCTCCATAGACACACACACACACACACACATACACACGCACACACACACTCTCAGGTCTTTTGTTAATTTATGTGTAGTTGTTGTTGATATACAGTACAAAACTGAAATTGTCCCTTTTATTTTTTTTTTATTTTTGATTTTTTTGCTTATTGTCATTGTAAGAGCCAAGCTTAGAAAGTTAATGTCTGATGTTAATTTCATACCTTTGCTTAATTTCTATAGCATATCAGTTTCTTATGGCTACCTATAATATGGTATAGCCTTTTACCCCCTGTAAGTTAACATGAGATAGAACTTTCTTAGCTACTGTATATCTGTAGAACAATGTTTTCATTAAGCCAGTTAGGAATTAGTCTTACTGCTAGCATGGCATAGCATGGCATAATAGGTACTGCTATTACATATGTTGCAAATAAGAGATGGCATACAGTTTTCTGACTGTGTTTAATGTGTTTAACCTGCTTAGTGTGCCTCAACTACAACTTTATGACCAAGCTTAGAGAAATGAAACAAGATGCCTTAAACAAAACTATTTTAAAACTTTTCAGTAATATCATTTTTTTTCTCTATTTTTGTGTGAACTGATTTATTTGAAATTTTACTAAAACTTTTAAAACAAATATATTTGGTCTGTGAAATTATTTGAACATACGTGGCACAGTTGCTTGAAGGCTGAAAAACTTCGGTAATTTTAGATAAATACAGCTACAGCCACACAACCAAAAAAATACACTGTAGTAATTAAGCACAGGACAGCATAGTGGCACAGAGTTAATTCCACATTGTATTTGTTTCCATTTATTTTAGGAAAGCATTGCTTTTCTATTTTTTAAAAACTTTCACACATACTTATCTTTTCACATTTAATTTTCTTTCCATTCATTATATGGAAAATGAATGATTCATATTGCACTTTATTTTTTGCCATCTTATGTGCATTTATTTTTAATGTGATTTAATTTGATTGATACATACTGTATATATATACATATCTTCTGTTTCGGAAGAAATGTTTCGTATGTAAAAAGCAGCTTGACTTGGGAACGTATTCCTTTAAAAGCACTAGGGTTACTATATATTTATGTATATGTGAATATTTTTTTGTATGTATACTGTTTTTAAAGTTTTGTATTGGAGGATAATTATTGTGGATCTGTGGTGAAGCATGTTATACAGAGATGTTTGTTTAAAGTAGTGCACATCAGATATGTGGGTGTGAGTATATGTTGGATGGATGTGTGGCCACATAACACTAATGGAGAATGGGGTAATTAGTTACGTGTTTGTGGATGAGTGACTTGCACACCTATCCCTCATTTGCAGTTCTGTGGGTCAATGAGCACTGGACCTAAACTTACAAGGATAAAAATGACTCTGAGTAGTTGGAATGGGAAGAGAAAGAAAAAATGTATAAAAGCAAGAGAAATGGAGAAAGTAAGATAGGACTTCAGCAAGTGTTAATTAGGCCAGTTAGGAAATAGAGCTGGGAGATCAAGCGGAATGGCACTTTCAGGGCTGGATCACCCTAACTGAGCTGTGGAACCAGAGTGATTGAGGCTCATGTAAACTGCAGGCAGTGAAGGATAGCAATAAGAAGGTCCCAGTGTGTATTGACTGAGATGAGTAGGACGAGAGGAAGTCAGAAGAATGGTTGAATTCACCAGAGTCTCAGCCCTGCTGCGAGACCCAAGGAGGGTGAGTAGGGGAGACAAGAGAAATAGAGCACTGGTGAGGAGACAAGGGAAGAGACAATCCTGACTATGTTTTTATTCCTGGGCTTTTCAAGGAAATATTTTTTGGAATGTATTTATTGGTTTAATTTTCATGCACTGTTTTGTTTTTATGGGTGATTTATTGATGAAGAATGCATTGCACTATTTATTTTGACACTGACTCTTTGAATAAACACCAAAAGCGCTTTGTGACATTCATGTTGTTATGTGCCCTTAATGTACTCCATCTCGATCAAGACTATCAATGTCCCAGGTTCAGGAAGATGCCAAGGCTGCAGGAAACCCAAACTCTGGGCATTACAAGACCACAGAAAGAGTAAGTTTTGCAAATAACAACCATTTGCTTCAATATACTTACCATTCCCTTATTTATACTATGGGTGCCTGCTTGTTGGATCTTTTTGTTGTGTTTAACCGGAAGAATGTTTTACACGGACCCAATACAGCTGGCTTGTTTTTCTGGCTGAGAGTGTAGCACTTCTGCCAGTAGTTTAGGATGAGTTGTTGCAGTGTTTCTCTTTTGCATTTTATAGCTTGTAGTAGTTCAAAATATAACACGTTTTTTATGTATATTCACACACACTTGGCAGGCATTTCTTTTCATAAACAATATTTAAAAAGGAGGGTAGATTTATTTTTTTCAAAAAAATAATATATCATAGATAAAAATATGCAACAGTAAACAAATTATTCATCAATTAGTTCTTTGAGCAAAACAATAATCCATCCGTCCATTTTCCAACCCGCTGAATCCAAACACAGGGTCACGGGGGTCTGCTGGAGCCAATCCCAGCCAACACAGGGCACAAGGCAGGAACCAATCTTGGGCAGGGTGCCAACCCACCGCAGGCAAAACAATAATTAAACAAATAATTCTTGAAAAATGAAGAACAAGTCCTTTGTGAACCCATTGTCCCTTCTTAATGGCAACTTAAGATTATTGTGAAAAAATACAAAACAAATTAAAGAAATCCATTTGTACAAAGTTGTAAAGTATTGAGTCAGAACTTGAAAAATCTTATGATAGTTAAATATCCAAGATGCTTTAGTCTGTAAAAGAAGGAAGAGTATCAATGTCTTTACCTCTAAGATGTCCAATCACTTCTAAAGCACAGCCTTTCAGTCAAGAGAGACTGAGTGTTGTTTTGTTTTCTTATGAAGTGCTTGACATTGGACGTTTCACAGATTGTATCTGAATTTTCATTTTATGTTCAAGTATTTTGCTTCTTACTTCATCTTAATGTTTTCCCTATATAAAAATAGGGGCAGGAGCAGACTAACACAGTGCCAAAGTCTGGATTGTGTCTCAGTGTGATGGTGAAAATTGTTAACAATAATTGTATTCCCTTTTAGAGTATTGTTTCAACAGCCATATTACAGGCATGGGAAATTACCTAATCTAGTAATTGTGAAAGGAGTGGTACAACTGTAAACAGAAGGGAGACAGCCATGAACAGTTTTAACAATTAAGTCTTTAATATTGCAATTACATTTGAAAGTCAAAAGAGATAGTTCTTTAAAAACAGAATGTAGTGCTGTAATATTCCATTTTTTATGGGACTTGCAAACTGTTTGGATTTTCATTTAAATATCCAAGATTCTTCAATCTGTAAAAGAAGAACGTTAACATTTCTTCACCAAACTGAAGGTTAGAGATGCTTTGGCTCATTTTTCTCACTTTTGCCATTAACTTTGTCCTATATCTGACAGGCTTCTGTCCTATTTGCCTCTTCCCTCTTCTGCTAGTAGTTTGGAGATCCAGAAAAAAAATAGAATGACATATCAAATTAATTTGATTTAGTTCTTTATTGCTCCTCCATCTGCTCATGTGTCCCACTTGATCCTATTTGTCCCTTTTTCTTTGCCCATGGGGAATGTAACCTTTAGATGATCATTTGATGAACATGTAGGTGGTGAACAAAAGAATTTTCTGCAGTCTATCAATATTCCCCTACAATTGTCCTACCTCGTTTAAGTTTGCACAAATTTGGAAGTAGTCAATTCTTCTTTACTCTTACTATTTTATTGCAATGGTCCTCCACATCCAATTGATCAGTCACTAATTTGCCCAGAAGGGACTGGGCAGTCTAATGGTCTGGAATCCCTACAGATTTTATTTTTTTCTCCAGCTGTCTGGAGATTTTTTTTTGTTTTTTCTGTCCTCCCTAGCCATTGGACCTTACTCTTATTCTATGTTAATTAATGTTGACTTATTTTATTTTCTTACTGTGTCTTTTATTTTTCTATTCTTCATTATGTAAAGCACTTTGAGCTACTTTTTGTATGAAAATGTGCTATACAGTAATCCCTCGCTATATCGCTTCGACTTTCGCGGCTTCACTCTATCGCAGATTTTAAATGTAAGTACATCTAAATATATATCACAGATTTTTCGCTGGTTCGCGGATTTCTGTGGACAATGGGTCTTTTAATTTATGCTACACGCTTCCTCAGTTTGTTTGCCCTGTTGATTTCATACAAGGGACGCTATTGGCTGATGGCTTAGAAGCTACCCAATCAGAGCATGTATTACATATTAACTAAAACTCCTCAATGCTGTAAGATATGCATCCCGCGCTTAGCTTGATTGTTTGCTCATCTCTGCCTCTATCTCACCCTCTCTGACATTCTCTGCGCCTGACGGAAGGGCTGTGAGCAGAGGTGCCGTTTGCACAGAAGCTGTTTGCCTAGTGGATACGGACGCACCTCTGAGAAATGCCGCTTTATCACGGTGCTTCCAAAAGCACACTTATTGATTTTTTGATGGTTTGCTTTAATCTCTCTCTCTCTCTCTCTGACGTTCTCTGCACCTGACGGAGGAGATGTGAGCAGAGGGGCTGTTTGCACAGAGGCTGTTTGCTTAGAAGATACTGACGCTCCTCTAAAAATGCGCGCAAACTTAAAAGCACACGTATTGATTTTTTGATTGTTTGCTTTTCTTTGCGAGCGCTCTCTCTCTCTCTCTCTCTGAAATTCTCTGCTCCTGAAGAGAAGAAGATCTGTTTGCATTCTTTTAATTGTGAGAAAGAACTGTCATCTCTGTCTTGTCATGGAGCACAGTTTAAACTTTTGACTAAAGGGTGTTGTTTCATGTCTAGAGGGCTCTAATAATGTTAACAGTGTGGAAGAGTTTATAAGGGCTTAAAATATATAAAAATAACTACACAAACATATGGTTTCTACTTCGCGGATTTTCACCTTTTGTGTCTGGAACGCAACCCCCGCGATCGAGGAGGGATTACTGTATAAATAAATGTTGTTGTAATTTCACTTGAATAAGGAATTTGTTTGACACATAATAGAATATTCTCTATAGACATTGCACAATAACTGTAATAATGTTCAATACATGAATGTACATCCCATGATAAATTTCCCAGTTTGGTAAAATAAATGAGGCACATGCTTTATATAGTATTCATTATGGCCAGACAAAACTTCATTCCTCATTTATTTCTTTGGACATTGCACACAATATCAGTGAGACAATTATAATATTAATTTTCAAATTACTGTACTCTCCTTATGCATTATTGAAGTGTTAAAAAAAACTCCACAAGCATTGCCTGCTGGGAAACAAAACTGTCACTCTGACTCCTAAGTAGGCTGTGGGAATCCCACAACACTATGGCAGAATGTTTACAGTACAACCTTTAAAGTGCACTGCTTATGCTGTACAAATGTATGTCAATTTATTTCTCCTTTCCAAATGGGATCTTGTAAAAACAGTTGTGCCTTAGCTTAGACACAGTAGAGTAACTCTGTAAACAGCAGTTTGTCTCCCTACACACTTGCAATTAATTTTGTGTGAACTCAGCTGGAATAAGTGGACCTTTAATAATTTGCAATGCAAATCAAAGGCAGAAAAACTTTGCCTCTGCACTCGATTCGATTAGTTCAATCCACACTATCCATAAAGTGTGACTTGAATTCAGTGCCAAAGGTCTGTTTGCCTTTTGTCTTCTCAGTGCTGCAGATGAGAGTTTTTAAAACTAACAAAGCACCCTGGCAGCACAGTGGGTGTTGTTGCTCCATCATGGTGTTTAGACCACAGTTGAATTCTTATTGTTCTGCTGTCTGTGTGAAGTTTACATGTTTTCTTCTGTCTTCATGTTGGGTTTCCAGCTGGGATTTTCTCTTATAGGTCAAAGTCGTAAAGCCAGGTTGTCGATATACATTGGCCCGGTGTGACTAAATGAGGGGGTGCATGCGTGCACCCACCAATGAACTAACAGGTCATCCAGTACTGGCTCCATTTTCTCAAAACAAATCTCCCACACATTAAAGTTTATTTCACATTTGAACAAAGTGATATAAGAAAAACCTCATTTCACCATTTTTAATAACTGGGGATCACTCATGGTATTAATTTGTACCAAGATACAGCAAAAATTGTATTTATTTCTCTTTTTAAATGCCTCTTATTTTGGATTCAGCATGTGCAAATCACAGGCTGTGTGTCATTGTCTTCCCAGGTAATGTGTAAGAATGATAAGGAGAGTAGCAGGTGGTTTGTCGTTTGAGGGGCAAAATTATTAATTCACTCAAGCTTGTCCTTGGCATAATGATAGGCTGAATACTGGTGTAGTGTTTTTTTACTTAAGTACCAGTCAAAATCTAGTGTGAAATCATGCATGGAAAATCAAAAATAGCAACACATAAATTGCAGTTATTATGATTCCTAAATAGATAGATTACCACAAAATGTCTTAGCTCCATGGAGCTCAGTCAGCAGCAGGTCTTAGCCTACTCAGCAGGATATTTAAATACTTAAAGCAAGTAAACAGAAAATTGTTAATGTTAATTGTTAATGACCCAAATAATGCAAAACATAAATACAATCTGTAAAGCGTGTTGTGCTCAACCTTGAGTAGAAACATGCACTAGATAGGAAACTACTCCAATAGCTTGAATAAAAAATAATTTGAATTAATTTGTTTAAATTTTGGACCTTTAAGGATTGTAAGGCATGTCTAGATTATTTTCTATCACAATAAGAATCTTGCCTTACATATCCTATTATATGCCTATTTCTACATTTAGAAGAATGCATGGCGTGCTTCCTTGTGTGTTCATTATTGTGTGACCAAGGACAAACGAGGAGCATGGAATGACCCAAATACAACAGAAAAAATACACATAAACATGTACATATTAATTATGAAAAGAGATTTGTTTTTGGACTTGTAAAATATTAAAAAGAACTAATTACAATTCTGGTTCAGACAAATTTTTACAGCTGAGTGCTAGAAATTCATCAAAAGCAAGTTTCCCAGGATTTCAGTGTGCATTGCTACAGTTTAGATAATATTTAGTCAAGGTAATTATCAGCATTAAGTTAAATGAAAAATGTAATTATTACTAAAAATTATCTTGAAAAATGAATGACATTCACACGACTCAATCAGACTTTTATTCACTTTTTTAAGCATTAAGTTGTGTGTTTAAATTGTATATTATCTTATTGTTTGGAAGCATAATGGTATTTTTTGATTTCCTCTCTGTAAGAGCCACTTATAGTGAGGTAATTTCATTATTAAAGTAGTTAAGCAATATCCCGACCTATTGGTGGGCCAGAGTTTTTTATTACAATGATGTGCAATCCACAATGGCAAGAAATCTGCAGCTTCTTGAGAACAATGCCACCGGATACATCGGCTCTGGATATTCCCACTTTGGTAGGTAGATTGTTTTATCAGAAAGTCTTATTTTTATTCAGATTTCAAAAACGGGGTTTGCCTCACATACATTTATTGGTTACTTTGCAAAATAAATTATTAACTGCTGATGATGTGTCTCTGTCTGTGCTGAGATTCCAAACAGAGAAACCTGTCCTGATATTAAGGTACAAAGTCATTTAGCCCATGTCTCACGGACCACATTTAAAAGATTCAGTATGTTGGAACTCAAAAGAACAAAAGTGTTTAATTTGTACGAAGTTTTAAAATAAAAAGTGAACATAATGCATATGTAACAATTCCCATTAAAACAAAATAAATAAATTATATTTCCACTGGACCAAACCCGGGGGTTGGTGAGCGAAGCGAAGAGGGGGCAGAAGCCCCTAGTTATTAAAGTATTATTAAATACATGGAATACATCCGTAAATAGATCGTTGAAGGTTCTCTCTTATTACCTTTAAGCCAGCTTTTTACTGTAGTTGTTATCTTTGCTGTCGATTTCATGAGAAAAACTAAATGGCTTGCAAAATGCAAGCCTCAGTAACTACTAGTACAGCAGTAAAGCAATTTAATTAGACGACACCAGACAGTAGGGTTGGTTTCTTACTCAAAAGCCTATTATAAAAATATTAGATTAGATTAGATTTACTTTATTGTCATTACACATGTATAAATACAGGGCAACGAGATTCAGTTTAGCATCTAATCAGAAGTGCAAAGAGCAGAAGTACAATAAATATAATATGTGCATATTATGTACAGTTAAATACGATATTTACAGTTAAATGCAATATCTTCCAAACTATTACCATGGTATACCATGATAGGGTGGTGCAGTGTGTAATGCTGCTAAATCAGAAGCACTAACAATTCAGGGTTTAAATTTAGGCCCAGCCGTTGTGTGAAGTTCATATATTCTTTGCATATACTATAGTTTTTCTTCCCACATCCCAAAGATGTGCATGTTAAGCTGTTTGCTAACTATAAACTGCCCTCATGTTAATGTGTGTTGACATGGCCTGGGGCACCATGCCATATTGAGTCCTGCCTTGTACTTGAGCCAGGTAGCAAATAAGTAATGGCCCCGTGATGGCCCACACTTACCACTTTCATTTGGCCCAAGTATCGCTGTGGATGACAGAGAAGAATTCATCCATAGCTGGCTTCCAGAACACAGTCACAGATCAACTCTTTTTAAATCATACTCCAAGTATACTATGGGCCAGAACTAGTCCATATTTGAACCTTCATAAGACAATATCCGACCGTGATGGCCCACACTTACCACTTTCATTTGGCCCAAGTATCGCTGTAGAATGACAGAGAAGAATTCATCCATAGCTGGCTTCCAGAACACTGCCACAGATCAACCCTTTTTAAATCATACTCCAAGTATACTATGGGCCAGAACTAGTCCATATTTGAACCTTCATAAGACAATATCTGAAGCACAACTAGGTGAATACATAACTATTACTCATTTGTGGTAGGACCATATCTAAAGAATGATTTGAGCTGAGGCACAGCCAAAATAAAACCTCCAGAAAGCACACAATACTACATTTTCATAAACAAAAGGCAAAGCCTGCGTAACCATTCATTAAATCATTTTATTTATCTTAAAGGCGGGGATGAAATTGCATGAAATCAACAACAACATCCATCCATCCATTTTCCATCCCACTGAATCCAAACACAGGGTCACTGGAGCCAATCCCAGCCAACACAGGGCACAAGGCAGAAGCCAATCCCAGGCAGGGCACCAACCCACCACAGGACACACACACATCCACACACTAGGGCCAATTTAGAATCGCCAATACACCTAACCTGCATGTCTCCCACGCAGACACGGGGAGAACATGCAAACTCCACACAGGGAGGACCCAGGAAGTGAACCCGGGTCTCCTTACTGCGAGGCAGCAGCGCTACCACTGTGCCACTGTGCTGCCCACAACAACATTTATTTATATAGTACATTTTTATACAAACAATGTAGCTCAAAGTGCTTTACATGATGAAGAAAGAGAACAAAGAAAGAATGAATAATTAAAATTAGGGAACACTAATTAACATAGAATAAAAGTAAGGTCCAATGGTCAGGGAAGACAGAAAAAACAAAAACTCCAGACGGCTGGAGAAAAAAATAAAATCTGCAGGGGTTCCAGGTCACGCCCAGCCCTCTGTAGGCATTCTACCTAACATAAATGACCTCAATCAGTCCTAATTGTATTCAGGGTTCTCATGGAAGAATTTGATGATGATGGTCATGTGGACTTGAATATACAGAGCATCAGGATTTAACTAAGATGAAGCTATGAGAAAGCCATGTTAAAGTAATGTGTTTTCAGCAGTGTTTTAAACTGGCTTTACTGTATTTGCCTGGCGAATTCCTATTGGCAGGCTATTCCAGATTTTAGGTGCATAACAGCAGAAGGCCGCCTCACCACTTCTTTTAAGTTTAGCTCTTGGAATTCTAAGTAGACACTAATTTGAAAATCTAAGTCTACGATTTGGAGTGTAAGGTGTAGGACATTCTGAAATATAAGATGGAGCGAGATTATTTAAGGCTTTGTAAACCATAAGCAGTATTTTAAAGTCAATTCTAAATGACACAGGTAACGAATGTAGTGACATCAAAACTGGAGAGATGTGCTTGGATTTTCTTTTCCTAGTTAGGATTCTAGCAGCTGCATTCTGCACTCGTTGCAATCGATTTATGTCTTTTTTGGGTAGTCCTGAGAGGAGTGCGTTACAGTAATCTAGTCGACTGAAAACAAAACAGTGAACTAATTTCTCAGCATCTTGCAATGTTATAAGAGGTCTAACTTTTGCTATATTTCCTAAGTGAAAAAATGCTGTCCTAGTAATCTGATTAATATGTGATAGAAAATTCAGGTCAGAGTCAATATTTATCCCTAAATTCTTTACCTCCATCTTGACTTTTAATCCTAATGCATCAAGTTTATTTCTAATTACCTCATTATAACCATTATTGCCAATCACTAAAATTTCTGTTTTCTCTTTATTTAGTTTGAGAAAATTACTACTCATCAATTCGGAAACACAAGTGAGACATTGTGTCAGTGAATCAAGTGTCTGGGTCTTCAGGTGCTATTGATAAATACAGCTGTGTGTCATCGGCATACCTGTGGTAGCTATGAGAAAACATCAGAAAACAAATGACATCACAAAAATGGCAGAGTACATTAAAAGTACATTTAAAGGTGGCATGAAAACAAACACATACTTTACTGATTGTAACTTTTCTTTTCAATTAGAATAGAATGCTTTTTATTGTCATTGCACAGATGTACAACAACATTTTGATGTGTCCCCTGAATAGTACATATAATATAATAAAAACAGAATCTTCAACAGATTCAACATATGTGCTGCATTTTGAACTACACACATACAGTAATAAAAACAATAAAACATTGAAGGTGGAAACATATAAATAGTAAATGAGTAGTTCCATTTTACAGCGATTGCAATGAGTCTCAGAGATATTGCACTTTTGTCCCATGATGCCATGGAAGACAATGAAAGACATAAGATCGAAGCACTTAGAGGCGGTAAACAGTTATTTAAGAAAAATGAATCGAATAAAAGATTTCAGTAGTCTGGAAGTGTATGTCTTAATAGAACCTCTAGAAGGCAGCAGAGTACAAAGGTGGTGGCCTGCGTGAGATGAGTCCCTAATGATTTATTTGGCCCTTTGTAAACATTGAGTTCTGTATATGTCCTTTAGTGAAGGTAACTGGGTGTTCGTAAGTTTTTGTGCTGATTTGGTTACACTCTGAAGAGCCTTCCTGTCAGCCACAGAGCAACCAGCATACCATAGCAGGATACCAAAGGCGAGTGTGCTTTCTACAGAGCAATGATAGAAGGACACCAACAGTAGCTTGGACAGGCTAGCCTTCCTCAGCATCCTTAAGAAGTAGAGCTGTGTCTGTGCCTTCTTCACCAAAGAAGTTGTTTTAACAGACCATGTGAGGTCTTGGGAGATGTGTGCCAAGGAATTTAAAGCTAGGCACTCTTTCCACAATGATGCATAGAGGAGCAGGTTCCTCTTCCTGCCTCCTGAAGCTGATAATAAGCTCCTTTGTTTTGGAAGTGTTGAATGCTAAGTTATTAATGAAGCACCATTCAGACATAAAGACTCTTAAAAATGCCAAATTAAATAACTTTTTCAGACATTTCAGAAATTTTGTCCTAAAGATAGTTATTAATACAGTTATTCAGGTTATGTCAAAAATATAAATTAACCAAAGCTAAATATTTTAATAAACAAAGATACAAAGATATGTGTTGGAACCACTTTAGAAAGGCACATTCAACTACAGTTTTTAACGGGCTAGATGTCTGCTGTCCACTTAAAAGATGCATTCACAGAACTGCATAGCTTTATTCAGTGTTCTGTTTCTTGATCAGTCAGGCAGGCAGTTTTAATGGAAAGCATCTCAAGTCATAAATCAGACCATAAACTTATAAGCAATTACCATAAACATGAAAATAAAAAAGAGAAATATATGCAAATGCCTCAGCAACAATAATGGTAAAATATGCACTGCTGAACACAAAACGTTACTTTTGATTGTATCTGACATTTTATATTTTATGTATTGTAAAGGTTTTTACACAAAAGCACAGAACTTCTCCATTTTTCCACATAAACACACTTTGCTCCAAATAATGTAACTCTGTAGTTCTGATGTGTCTGACATTAGAAAACAAGGCAAAATAAAATGTTAGGTCATGTACAATTTTAAACACAAATTTTTGATTAGTAAATGTTCTGTTTTGTGGTTTATTTACTGAATTCAAAGTCACAGACGCTCAATTCTTTTTGTCCCAGATAATTATCACATATGCTGCTTCACACAAATCAGAGACAGACATCATAAAAGGTTTGGGGAAGCCACCCCACTGCACTGCACTGATGTACACAATTCGAAGTCCAAAACAGAACTGATTAACTGTTTGTAAGATGTCGGCTTTAAAGGCCAAAACAGGATATGATGTCAACAGGGGCCGGATTTGGAAGGATCTTCCTCCATAGGCTCGGACTCGGAATTGATGTCATAAAAACGGCCGGAACTGGAATGGTCCTCTTCCGTTGGTTTGGGACCAGAAGTGACATCATCAGAAGGGCCAGAAACCGGAAGTAACACCATCATAAGGGTGGGAAGTAACATCATCAGGGTCAGGTGGAATTTGTCGTGCACGGTCTGCAGAAAAGCAAGAAAAAAGTTCAGTGCACTCCACCACCCCTGGTCTGGCATGGAATTACTCTCATTTAGACCCGTCAGCTGCCTCCCATGCGCATGTGTGTGACAGCTGCCATAGAAAAGCCTGCAGGATAATTAAAGTTCTCAATCGTCCTGTACTGTCATTGTTTTCTCTCCTCTCTTCTGGCAAGTAGTGCAGGAATATTACAATCTGTTACAGAGACACTATGCCATCGTTAAGAAATACCATACATACCATTTTAAATATAACAAAACATTTCATTTTTTATTTCATTAACTTTTAACTATTAACAGTAAGAGTACTACCTTCATACTTTATCAGTCTAGGCATAAGACCTAACAGACTAATTGGTTTTTAAGTCATTATATATTACTAATATTTTTAAAAGTTATCCTGTGTATTGATAACTCACAATAGTGGTGGTGGGTATGCAGCGACCTTTAAAATACCTACTTGCCATGTCAAGTAGTCATTGAGTAGATGCAGTAGTGTAAACTTGTTTCCTGTACCTCTTTTGATTTTTTTGCAAGTTGAAATATGAAGGATCTTGAAGAGAAACGTGTTTCTGTGAAATTCTGTGTGAAACTGGAAAACACTTTAAACAAGTGTTCAGATAATGGAGCAAACTTATGGAGAGGAATGTTTAAGCTGCACACTGTGTTATGTGTTTACTGTGTTTACTTTAACATGGCCTTTTTATAACTTCACTTTAACTTAATACTGATACTCTATATGTTCAATTCATCATAATAACTATTCATGGTGGCTCTAAAATCCGTACTGACCCCTACTCTCTTTCTGTTTCTTTTTCCGGTTTCTTTGTGGTGGTGGCCTGCGCCACCTCCACCTACTCAAAGCTTCAACCATGATGGATGGATTAAAAGGCAGAAGTCTACGTGGCCATCTTCATCAAGCCCTTCCATGAGAACCCTAAATCCAAAGAGGACTGTTTCATTTATGTTAGGTAGAATGCCCAGAGGGGACTGGGCGGTCTCATGGTCTGGAATCCCTACAGATTTTATTTTTTCTCCAGCCGTCTGGAGTTTTTTGTTTTTTCTGTCCCCCCTGGCCATTGAACCTTACTCTTATTCGATGTTAATTAATGTTGATTTATTTTGTTTTCTTATTGTGTCTTTTATTTTTCTATTCTTTATTATGTAAAGCACTTTGAGCTACTGTTTGTATGAAAATGTGCTATATAAATAAATGTTGTTGTTGTTGTGAATGGTAATGACATTTTAAATCAGGCAGACAATCCCAAAGCTGGACAGTGATCACGCTGAGAATTTGTATGTTTTGATTCATGAAAATTGTTGCTTAATTGTCAGTGATGTTGCTGAAGAATTAGCATCAACAAAGTATGTGTCACACAGTTTTGACTAAAAAACTGCAGATGCATCATACTGCTGCAAAATTTGATAGATAAGCAAAAAGCAAACCATGTCACAGGCAGTTAGGAGTTGTTGGGGGGCCTCATGTATAACACCGTATGAGGAACTCACAATATAACATGGTGTACGGACCAAAATGGAAATGTGCTTACGCACAAAAAAATCCAGATGAATAAATCTGTGTGTTCGCCAATTCCACGTTCCTCCGCTACATAAATCGCAGTCAGAGTGAAAAGTAACGCACGTGCACATACCTACTGTCCCACGCCAACTCCTCCCAGAATTCTGCTTCTTTGAATATGCAAATCAATATAAATAGCCCTTAAGCTCATCCTTCTGTGAAAAGGAAATGGCAAAAGCAAGAGGAAAAATAGAAGAATTTCAGCGAATACCAAGTGGAGGCAAAGAAAAATGTACTATTTGTTGGTTTATACAATGGTATAAACAACAAAAGGAAGTTGATCGAGTGACATAGCATGTCGGAGAAACTCAAAAGCTCTCGTTCACAAAGTCGCACAGTGCCCGAAATAAAAAAGAAGTTGTCAGATATCAAAGTCGCCATGAAAAGGCGAGTCGTAGCCCACCATCTGATTGTCATATGAAAGCTTATTAGGGTACAGAGAAAAAAAAGGTGCACAGTGGGGAAAAAGCATGAAATGTCAACTTTAATCTTGAAATTTCCACTTTAATCACGTAGTTTATTTTGTCATTAAAGTTGAACATCATAAACTTAACCTTAAAATCGTTTAATTTACTAGTTTCTCAATCCCATCATAACTAAAGTAGCACATTAAATGCTTTGTTTTGTATTTGATCTTCTATGTGCTATATGTGTGTGAATCACTATGTGCTTCTGGGCTTTCTCTCCCTCCGACAGGACACAGAATCCATTACATTCATAATATAACAGCTCTCTGAATAATTAAAATACTGAGATGTATATGTGATATCATTTTCATGAAGATAGGAGAATCATTCTTAAACATGAGAGCATGGTGGCACAGTGATTGTTCATGTCTCACGCAAGATGCTTGCTGTGCCATGTGCTACTTTCGATGAAATACTTTATTGCAGCAGTACTCTCTTTCAAACATACTAACCTCCAATTCCTGTCCTTACTTTTCTTTCTCCAAATACCCAATCGCCACACAATCAACTCTGTAATAGACGTTAAGCCATCTGTAAGCTTAGAACGGCAATTCTTCAAAACTTTTAAGGAAGATCGAAATACCTTCGTAGTACATGTTTAATTATTCTATCCATCTATCCTTCCAGTGTCGTGTCAGCACCAGGAAGAATACAGTGTGAGGCAGGAACAATCCGTGAACGGAGTGCCAGTGGCTCGCTAGCGCTGCAGCACCGTGTAGTTAAAGTTTTATCTGTATAATATAATAAACATATTTTGCTGCATTTCATCTTAAAAATTATATCGTCATCATATGTAAATACGTGCTTTATAAAGTGGCTCAGGTTGTGCAATATTATAACTAGTGCAAGTTTACAGTGAGGTGATTGTACTAATAAGTACAAACAGTTCTACAAGGAGCAGTTGATGTACTGATTGAGTGTGTTTAGAGTTCTTGGGATGAAACTGTTTCTGAACTGCGAGGTCTGTGCAGGAAAGGCTCTGAAGTGTTTGTCATATGTGACCAGTTCAATAGACAGCATGGCTGAGGCAGCATGTGCTTTATACTGTATACCGATAATTCTTTTTCCGATCAACTGCTGTACAGCTGTGATTCACACTCAGATACAGTGATATAAATACTCCGAGTGGTGCAGTGAGAGTAATATGGAAATAGATGATCCGATGTGGGATCCGAGGTGTAGTGAGAGTAACAATGCTAAAGCAGTTATGGTATTTGGAATAGTTTGACCATTCTGTGGACCATTATATCGTTATAGGTTAATAAAAATCAGATGCAATAAACTAATAAACAATATGTGGTTAATTTCAGTGTATTTATAAAGCCGCGTCAGGGATGTGGATCTAAAAAAGAAAGGATAACCACACAGGAACAGTAGCATTGCTTTGACGCTGGTTTCCGCCAGTCTGCAAAACCAAACAGAGAACTTGCGTACGACAGGGTATGAGCTACCATGGAAATGTGTGTGGCTCTATGCCAAGTTTAGGCTTTATACATCGCGATTTGAATGTGGAAACATTCTTAGGCAACATTTTTGTGCATACGCACCATTTATACATGAGGCCCCATGTATCCAGTTCTAACTTGATGGTTGAAGTATTAACTGTGATTGAGAAACCTTGTCTCAGGTAAGTGGGTATGTCATAGTTTTGGGTCTAAGTTAGTAGGAAAATGAAATCAGAATCCCATTGCTAAAGATTCTAATGAAAAAAGAATGCAAATATAGTAATCAACTACTTCAGATAACATGGATACAGCTGATGCGGGGCACATGCAGCAATACATCATTACTTTTGAGTCACAGTCACACAGCGTCAAGCTGAGCTCTCCATATACACAGATAGCAGAAATAGTAGATAATAGAAATATCATTATTTTCCAAAAGAATAATTATGTCATAGCATTTGTTCAAATATTTTAAGAGGATGCTACATAAAATGTTTAATCTTTAAGAAGGTTATGCTTTTTGGCAATGGAATGGTGTTCCGTCCAGGGCTGACTCAAACTTTCAGGCCTAGCTATTTATGCATTTCTACTGGAAAAAGTGGGTTCAGAAAAAGATATATGTATGGAAGGTACTTTTTTATCTGAAAGCTAAGTAGACACCCCTGTTCTGTTTTTCTGGTATGTCCAATTATTTAATAATGTTGTAATTTTTATTCCATTCTTCATAATTAAATATAAAATAGGCCTTTATTTTCCATACATCCGTTCTATACAATAGGTCAGGTTTTGAAATACCCTATGGATTATGCATTTAAAGAAATTTAACAGAAAGATAAATGAGAAAGAAAAAAACCCCAAACACTCTCCCCCTTGTACTACCCTTTCCCAAGCAAAGATTATGAACAAAATACAAAGTAATTAATCACTGTGTACTTGGAGACTGACTGTACAGCAGATTATTAGTTGGTGGTCACAAACTGACCTAAAAACATTGTATCTTACTTTATTTTAGTCCTTGATCATAGAGGAAGAGCATAATTCTTAATAAACAGAAAAAAAATCTCTAGAAGAAACAGTAAGCAGGTGATGCAAAGCCTTTTGCCTGCATTCCAAAGAGGTAGTGTTTAACCTCATGGGGCACATATGGAATGTCCTTGTTTTAAATAAAAAAAATCAATTTAAAGTTTTAATGAAAAAATCGTCATGTGTCTGAAATTCACATTTAATTATTTATGGCTCTCAGTGTAAAAACTTTGAAAAGTAATGTTATTTTTCAAAATAAGGTAAACCTAATTGTTCTAAATAGTTTAGAATTGAGAAAGCAGAATTTGTTGGGTTTATTCTGAAAATCAGACCTATTATAAAATCATAAGATCATGTGATATTCATGCTATGTAGTTAAATGTTTAAGTATTTACCAATATTTATGGACAGAAAGCAGAGGTTTGACAGATATAGGGAACATTTTGGCTAAATCCAAACCTTTAAAATAAGAAAAGCAAGTAATTGAAGGGCACTTTTGATCACAAAATAAAGTTGTATAATGTATACCAGATGGCTGCAAATCAACAACTATTACAACAGAAGTATATTACTTAAGGACTTCTAATTTGTGGAATTTTGTTTATGTACAAAATGTTGTACAGCGTTTACATATCTACTGTGATGAAGCATGCCATTAAAGGTATTTAGAAAATAAAGATTAATTGATCACTTAAAAAATAGTCCTTCAAAGCTTGATAAACAATCAATATTCCGATTTTGTTAATTTTGTTTTTTTTTTTTTAAAAAAAAAACAGTAAAATGTGTATGTCAAAGATAAAAAAGATCTATAAAACTTGCTGTATACACTTTTCTACACAATTAACCATTAATAAATCACAATCACCTTTTAAATATGTGTATGTGAATACGCCTGAAACGCCACCCTGAAACATGGTGCATGCTAATCAATCACATACATACATACAGTATGCAATCACGATGCTGCAGAACTTCATTGGTTAGTAGAGCGGCTCCTTCTTGACACATCGAGTTCCCCCCACCTGCATTCAAGAGTTTCTGGCTGTTCTCCATATCAGAGGGCACAAGATTATGTGTGGCATTTTAGCACCTCTCATCTGCACTCTAGGGTTCTGGGGAAGCTGTATGGCACCATCATCTCAGTGGGTAGCCACTATCACCTGACACACGTAGTGATGTGATTGCTGTTACAAGGAATAGTACACAATAGGCCATATGAAAACTGAGTATTCAGCCACTTACCTTACAAGCAAGCCACCATGTACAGCACTATGACATTTGCCAAAGCTTCTTTACTACAAAATAAATGAATCACACGTTGGCCCAGGCCACTCGGACATGATGTTTTCCAGTCACATCTTGGATGACGTGCATTAATGGAGTGTAACTGCTTATTGTTAATAAAAGCAGCTTCATTCTTATTAGTTGCCCTTATTACAAAATGAGTGCAGCAAAGAGATCCAATTATGTCAGAAGAACTGGACACTACTGCAAATTACAGCAGTCTTTTCTGCTGTCTGAATAACACTTTGCAGGTTATGCTCTGAGTGAGCAGATGCATTGCTATACCAAACTATAACAAGGTTAATAAAAGCTCTATAAAACTGTACCAGCACTGATTTAGACAGGTTAAACTTTTTAAGATGACGGACAAAAAAAAAGCTTTTTTGTTAAGAACATTTATGTTTTAATCCCAATTTAAACTATGAGTGTTAGTTTTGCCAAGAAGTTTAAATGATTTCAGTCTGTTGACAGTGACATCATTTATAATCAGAAGAGTAGGAGTTGAAGAGTGTCTTCTAAAATCCGCAATCGTTTTTTACTGTTCTTTAGACAATTTGTGTTTAGATTGTTGAGGATGTGGTTAGATGTGGCAGCAATGAGAAGGCTGAGATGGATGTGTTACAAAAATGTTTAGAATAAGAATTGAGACAATCAGAGGTAGAACAAAACTGGGAGAGCGTGGCATCTAAGAAAGTATGGGAAAGTACGTTGAAGTGGTATAGGCATGTGATGAAGAGAAACAAAAGAGTAATAGGAATGGAAACACAGGGGAAGAGACAGCAAGAGAGGCCAAAGCAGTGATGAATGGATAAAGTAAAAGAAAATCTGTAGGAAAAGAGAATGACTGGTGAGGAGGTGTAGGACTGAGCTGTTTGGAGAAGGTTGACTCCACAAAGAAGAAGCAGAAGAAGAAGATGTTACTTAAGTTGAAAGCAATGATGTGTTGGGTACATATTTAGCTATTATATGTTTTTTCTAAAAAATAATAGAAAAACAATCTTTTTAGAAACATTAGATACTTCTACTGAACTCACAGCTGGTAATGCCCAGAGCAGCTTCAACTTGTGTGTCACACAAACACATACCCTCCCAGAGTAGCTGTGAAAGAACACGTGCAAATTTACAGTTCACAGGCACCGAGCAGCTTGTAAACCATGCAAAGATTTACCAGTATAAGTGGCTCAATCACCAGAAGTCTTACAAAAACGTTCAAAAGCTAGTAACAAAAGAGTAAGACAATTTCTTCAATAAAAATTAAATAGGAGAAATATAACATTGCGACTTCTTTATGACAGAATGAGAGAAAGATATATGTTTTATATTGCTCTTTTATTGTCCTGAATCTGCATACTCATGCGTCTATCTTCTTTAATCTTTTTGTTGTGAATGTTATATTATTTTTGTTTACTGATTTGAGTGTCTTTAGATTATTTGTTGTAAAACTTATTACCACACCTGAACCAAAACAAAGATATCTGAAGTGAAGGTGTTTGAATGCACCTAATTTATGAGCTTTGTTCATAACATGAAATGTATCTCTTTCTCGACATAATTCTGGTTTCCTTGCTTCAAAGTGAGTGACAGATTCAAACCCTTAAGTTAGCCTGATTAAATTCCAGAGCAAACGCAACCATAACCTAATGTAATACTTTATCAAATTATCAAATATTAATGTATGTAATTATGTTTAAAATAACTTGTTTTACAAATTGTTATTTTTTAATTAGTATTCTGACAATAATGATTAGATTAAAGGATTTATATTTCAGATATTTTCTGTATATATCTGGACTGCCTCTTTCTTCAAAACATATTTGTTAAAATAAGTTTTATTTAAAAGTGTCAGTTTCCAAAATACATGATTAATTAATACTAATAAATACTAAAATCCTTGTCAATAATATAACAAAAAAAAAATTAGGGACGAGATGTGTAAATAATTCTGAGTCCTACAGTAACAAAGGAGAAGAGAGATACCTTGAAGCACATTAGACACTAAGAAAACAGTTTTCACGGTACAGAAATGGAAAAGGGTTTATGTAAAGTGGTCCACAAAGGTCTAATTTGGCAACTGTGTCATCATTATTTGGAATGAGGAATGCGTTGTGTTTTCTGGCCTCGTTTATTTTGTGGACATTGTCACACATGGGAGACAGCTAGAAGAACAAAAATCAGGTAATTTCACGCCAGTCCAGGGGGTGGCAGGGTGCTGTAAACCTTTCTCTTATATCCTTGCCGACCAGACATGTGAAATTCTGCCTGATTCCAAAGATTTCGGTTTCCCATGATGTCACTTCCGCCAACCTGTCTTAAAAACCAGATCACTTCCTGCATCAACTCCGTTTTGTTTTGGACTCAACTCTGAATACAACTGTGCTTCATATTTGCCTTTTGCAGCCAAGATTTAAGTATATGGGTGGCTGCCCCAAACCTTTTTCGTGTGCCAAAGCTATTTATTTCACAACATACAATACAGTAACATATTATCACAGCAAAAATTATTAAATTTCAATTATTCTGTACTTTGAATTACATACAAATGGAGCCATGTGATAAAGAGCTCTATTATTTACTTAATGCTCCCAGAATTTACTTTAGTTAATGTTTTAATGATTAATTGTAAAGAATGAGCTAAAAGAAAACAAGAAGGAAAAACTGCAAGAAGAGCAGTGATATATATTATCAGTAACTGTGCTTCCCATGATAACCCCAAAATTGGTTAAAATTCAACAACTCAGTGTAGACATGTTAATGTTTGTGGTGCGCCGTGCAATGCATAAGTCTCTGTTACATCCCATTTGGTTTGGAATTTGTAAAACCAGTGTGATGGGCCATCTATTGGAATGAAAAATGCAATGAATTCTAGTGTTAATGAAAATGTTTATAATGTACCATCTGTTGAAACGACCGAGACATAGCAACTGGATGGACACATAGAAGACACACACACACTAAACCTTTTATTAAGTTTGATTTAAATCAATCAAGTAAGAAGCACAGCTTGTAAATAGTTGGCAGGAAGAGGCAGGTCCAAAAGCATGGACACCGGAAGTGATGTCAGAGGTGTTGGCCGTCAATCAGAGGGAGGAAGATAGAAAGGCGTTACAGCACAGCACCAATCCCTGGTGTGGCAGTAGAATTACAGTCACTATAGTCCTTTAGTCGTCCCCTACACGCACATATTACATATGTATACATATTTCATTCAGTTCCTTAATTCCTTATGCACACAAATACATAAGACATGGTACAGCTTATGTTCTGTGTATATCTACATCTTACTTCATGAGTAAGAAGTATAGGGTATCTGTAGGAAATCATTTATACTGCCATCCGAAACTGATCAAATAGGAAAACAGACTTATCTGGAGCCATACTAACTCACAAAAAGGAAAATTTTGATCAAGGTCAGAAATATTTACTGTATAATTCAATCTGGTAGCATTTGTTTTGAATCTTTTTTTGCATTGAAAATGTCATTTTTGTAAATTGGTTTATTTGACATGAACGCTTCTATTTTAGATTACTTTGCCCTCTGCATAATTTGTTGAATTTTAACTGCATCAAATTTTTAATAGAAATGTGAGGAAATGAGCAAATGTTTATAAAAATCATAACATGACCTCTCTAGTTTCAATTAAACAGAACCTTGCATATTGTTATATGTGGAAACAGAAGACTCTTCCTACTGTTTACTTGCAGTTTTTAAACTCAATAGAGTAAGGCCTTCTATCTCAATATAACATATGTGCAAATTTACACAAAAATATTATTAATTCATGAGCAGGACTGTCAGATGATTTCTTCTGACAAGAGGATTTTTTTTGTTATTTTCAGAATACCTGAGAAAACCAGTTCTATTCACTGAAGAGATGACGTCCAACAGAATATAATTTATATGGGAAGCCTTAGAAGAATGAAACAGCAGCTGCAGTCTTTGCTGTTATACATATATTTCTTATAGTGAGAATAAATCCATAATATGTACCTGTGGAAACAAGTCTGGATGGGCCACCAGTCTTGTGTAGTGCAGTAGGATATACACCTCACACTCACACAGGATCAACGTAATATGATATTAACAATTCATCATGTCAAAAATCAAATAATTAGTCTAATCCAATGTGAAATCTGTATATGTATGCTGAATGATACAGTTTTCTACAGATTTATTAATTTTAAAGAGTATTTTTTAACCCAAGGATCTAATTCTTGCAATTTTGTTGCAATTGTGTGTCAACTAATGTTACAGCCCTCAGCCCCACAAGCACCTGCGATGCCATTGGTGTAACCACATAAAGGTTGGCACATACATTCCAGACACTTCCAAAAGAGTGTTAAGTTTGGGATTTTTTTTTTTTTTTTGCAATAAAAATTTTGCTTGTTACTTCTGCATTACGGTTTTTGATTAATGTCTTTGCCTAATTACACATTGGTTTGATTTTTTTGGTAATGACTCTTGCTTGTATTTCTGACCATGTTTAATCTCCTTATCCTTTTCATTAAACTTTATAAAGCTACTTCTTGCTGAAGCAAAACAGAAACAACAACAAAACTAAAAGAACACTTGCCATGCCAATAGCACTTCAACTTGGCTTTTAAAGAAATTAGTTCACTTGGAGCATTCAATAGTGTGGCGGAAGTGCCGTCAGAAGATCATCAGGAAGCACTTGGAGCACATCCAGGGCAGTATAAAAGGGGCCACTTCTCTCCATTAGACGAGCCGGAGTCGGTAGGCAGAGGATGGAGCTTGCGACTGGAGGCAGCAGAAGAAAAGGAAAGAGAAGGAAAAGAAAGAGAAGGACTGTGAGCTGAGTTTATTGTGGTGGTTTGTGTACTGTGAGAGGAAGAAAATAAATAGTGTGTGTTTTGGACATCTGGTGTCTGTCTGTCTGTGTATGGGGGGCTGTTTTACCACAACTGCAATGCATATATAGTTGAGAAAGGAAACAGTCTTATATGTTAAGACTCCATCAAGCAACGATATCATTTGCCTTGCTAACAAAGAGACAGCAAAACTGGGAAGAACTTAACAGTTGCTTTCATCACAGAATTAAACACTCTGGGCTAAACATGACTCAAACACAATCAGTCACTTGTAAAGTATGTCTGGCATTGCTGTTATACCTGTAATCGGCCACATTTAAGAATGTTCAAGCCATTTGTATAACAGGTCAAATACTGTCCATATAAAACCAACCATATGTAATATATTTTTTGGTAATTTCATTATAAGCCAAATGTGGCCCAGCCATATGTATCGTTTGCTTGCCATTTAGATTTTGGATCAAACACAGCCCAAATGAAGTTGACTAGTGCAGTAAGAGGTCTGTCCGAAAAGAAACCAAACATAAAAAAAAAATTATTAATGCTTACAACTTAATCAGACTTGTCTCTGTCAATGTATTCCCATCCTCTAGTTATATAAACTGCTCCCAAAGTTATTTTTACTTCTGGAATATGTCCTGGAACTCATTCTGTGTAATGTCACTAAGATTCAGTGGCACATTTTCAGTCATTTGAAATTTTCAATCTTTCAGAGTGGAATAAAAATAAAATCTGCAGGGGCTGCACACCCACATTTCATCCCGTTATGACAAGTTTCACAATGTATTCATCAACATGTGAACTAGGTCATTAGGGGCCAAAGCCAAATGTGATCTCTATGTTTTTCGTTCAGTCTTCTGTCTCTTACACTGCTATCTTTGTCTATAAATTTAGACATAAAGACTAATAAAGTGTGAAATAATACAATTCAAATCAATTGCTACATTTGTTCTTATTTACCACTGAACTTCTCAAAGGTTTGTTTCTCCATAAATAAGTATGAGGTGTGATCAAAAACTACAGTGAATGTTTAAATAAAAAAAAACCATTACAGTTAAAGACACATTTATCCCCCTCAAAATACTTCCCATCGCTCGGAACAGTCATATCCCATCATTCTTGCCACTTTCTGAAGGAGTTCTGGAAGTCCTTTTTCATGAGTGTCTTTAATTGTGCTGTCATGACTGTCTTGACGTCCTGAATTGATTCAAAACGCTTACTTTTCATGGTCATTTTGACTTTGGGGAAGAGCCAGAAGTCACACGGTGCCAGATCCAGTGCAATAAAGTGAATGAGGACACACTGTAATATTTTTATCTGACAGAATTTTTCTGTACCAGAAGTGATGTGTGACACAGAACATTGTCATGATGGAGGATGAAATTGTTTTCCCATTTCTCAGGTCGTTTTCTATGCACATTGTTTCTTAATGCCCTAATAAGCCCTTATAATATTCAGAGTTCACCATAGTGTTCCTGGGTACAAACTCAGCTTGCGCAATTCCATCCAAGTCAAAAAACACAATCATCATCACCTTGATGTGGATCTTGATTGATGCGCAGAGCATTGATGCAGTCACAACAGCGCAACTAAAGACACTCACAAAAGAGAACTTCCACAACTGCTTCAGAAAGTGGCAAGAATAATGGGATAAGTGTGTTTGAAATGAGGAGGAGTATTCTGTGGGGGATTAATGGCAATGTGTCTTTTACTGTAATAACAATTTTTTTATTTAAATATTCACCATATTTTTTTTGATCACACCTCATATATTGCTTTTTCCATTTTTATGTACTGTGATTGTTTTATTTTGCACATTTTGTTCTACTTCTAGTCTTTTTCAACAAAAAGTTTACTTTATCAGAGTTACATCCACACATTCATTCTGTAATGGCTTTGTCCATTATAGTATTTCCAGGTACCATGGTGCTAGCTTTCCTTTGTTGGCATTTCACACCATCACCATCTGATCAAAGTACTAAAATGGATTCTATTTCATCTATCACTATATCTGCATTATATAAGTACGTGTTAATTTATTATTTGCTATTTTTGGTACTTCATTTATTAACATATTTATTACTAATCTGTAGTCGTTCTTTTTTTCTCGAATTTTATGTCATTGAAATCTTGTAAAGCACTTTCAGCTACATACCTTGTATGGAAATAAAAATAAATATTGTTGTAGATTCTGAGCAGAGTAGTTTATTTTTTGTCATGTCTTTTATGCATCTTTATCTGAAGTTGCGAGATTGTAGACAGTCCCGAAATTGAGAGAATGTTCTTTCTTCTCATCAGTACATCATTGACACTGAAGAATAAACTACATTTTTTATCAATAATAATTTATTACACTCTATTAAATCTTGCAAATTATCATCTCTGATACTCCTACAGTGCTCCTCTTGTTTTGGAGCTCAAATTGTTATGCTCCACAAACTCACCCTAACTGCAGCTTAATTCATTTTTTGTATGTAGACAAGGATATTCAAGAATTCATACCTACACAAATTGATATATTTTTAGAGAACAGTACTTCCCTAGAGGTTTCTGTGGGAACACTCATGGGAACACTACTGGCAATTTTAAAAGGATTTTAAATGATCTTGTACATCTCATGTAGAAAATAAGTTGCAGACTGAAAGGCATCAGAAATGATTATGGAGAGTTGATCAAGATTATTGTATATCACCAAATGAGGGACTCTTTAGAAAATAATCGGTCCTTAATCCAGAATTTAATCATTTAACTACAAGAGAAACAGAACAACTTATTTTTAAGTCAAGCTAATAATGTTATGAATACAGAAAAAATGTCAATAAGATGCTAGGTCAACAAATGCATAAGAAGTTCACAGTGTAATAACAGAGATTAACAATGCAGAAGGAAATAATATCATGGATTACAAAGAAATAATTAACATATTTAAAGAATACTATAACTCATTTTATTCCTTATGGTGTAAGGAATTGATGGCTAAAATCACAGATTTTTTTGATAAAAAAGAAATACAACAGCACAATGCTCTCGGTGCAGAACAGCTTGATAAACATCTAAAACTCTCTGAAATACAAGATTACATAAAATGACTGCTGAGCAGAAAATTTGCAAGACCAGGGGCCTCATATAAACTGCTCAAAAAAATTAAAGGAACACTTTGAAAACACATCAGATCTCAATGGGAAAAAGAAATCCTCCTGGATATCTATACTGATATAGACTGGGTAATGTGTTAGGAACGAAAGGATGCCACATCGTTTGATGGAAATGAAAATGATCAACCTACAGGGCCCTGAATTCAAAGACGCCCCAAAAATCAGAGTGAAAAAATTATGTGGCAGGCTAGTCCATTTTGCCAAAATTTAATTGCAGCAACTCAAAATTGTATGCAGCACTTTGTATGGCCCCTGTGTTCTTGTATACATGCCTGACAACATCGGTGCATGCTTCTAATGAGATGACAGATGGTGTTGTGGGGGATCTCCTCCCAGATCTGGACCAGGACATCACTGAGCTCCTGGACAGTCTGAGGTGCAACCTGGTGGCATTGGATGGACCAAAACATAATGTCCCAGAGGTGTTCTATTGGATTTAGGTCAGGAAAGTGTGGTGGCCAGTCAATGGTATCAATTCCTTCATCCTCCAGGAACTGCCTGCATACTCTCACCACATGAGGCCAGGAATTGTCGTGCACCAGGAGCCACTGTACCAGCATAGGGTCTGACAATGGGTCCAAGGATTTCATCCTGATACCTAATGGCAGCCAAGGTGCCTTTGTCAAGCCTGTAGCGGTCTGTGTGACCCTCCATGGATATGCCTCCCCAGACAATCATTAACCCACCACCAAACTGCTCATGCTGAATGATGTTACAGGCAGCATAATGTTCTCCATGGCTTCTCCAGACCCTTTCACTTCTGTCACGTGCTCAGGGTGAACCTGCTCTCATCTGTAAAAAGCACAGGGCACCAGTGGTGCATCTGCCAATTCTGGTATTCTATGGCGAATGCCAATCGAGCTGCATGCTGCTGGGCAGTGAGCTCAGGGCCCATTAGAGGACATGGGGCCCTTGGGTCACCCTCATGAAGTCTTTCTGGTTGTTTGGTCAGAGACATTCATACCAGTGGCCTGCTGGAGGTCATTTTGTAGGGCTCTGGCAGTGCTCATCCTGTTCCTCCTTGCCCAAAGGAGCAGATACTGGTCCTGCTGATGGGTTATGGACCTTCTATGGCCCTCTCCAGCTCTCCTAGAGTAACTGCTTGTCTCCTAGAATCTCCTCCATGCCCTTGAGACTATGCAGGGAGACACAGCAAACCTTCTGGCAATGACACGTATTGATGTGCCATCCTGGAGAAGTTGGACTACCTGTGCAACCTCTGTAGGGTCCAGGTATCGCATCATGCTACCAGTAGTGACACTGACTGTAGCCAAATGCAAAACTAGTGAAGAAACAGTCAGAAAAGATGAGGAGGGAAAAATGTCAGTGGCCTCCACCTGTTAAACCATTCCTGTTTTGGGGGTCATCTCATTGTTGCCCCTCTAGTGCATCTGTTGTTAATTTCATTAACACCACAGCAGCTGAAACTGATTAACAACCCCCTCTGCTACTTAACTGACCAGATTAATATCCCATAAGTTTCATTGACTCGATGCTATACTCTGATTAAAAAGTGTTACTTTAATTCTTTTGAGCAGTATATAAACGGTGCTCACACACAGAAATGTCGCATAAGAACGTTTCCACGTTCAAATCACGATTTATAAAACCTAAACTTGGCGTAAAGCCAAGCACATTTCCACGGTACCTCATACCCTGTCGTACGCAAGTTCTCCGCTTGGTTTTGCAGATTGGCGGCACCCAGCATCAAAGCAGTGCTACTGTTCCGGTGTGGTTTATCTTACTTTTTCAGGTCCACGTCCCTGACGCAGCTTTATAAATACGCTAAAATTAACCGCATATTGTTTATTAGTTTAATGCATCTGATTGTAATTAAGCTGTAACAATACAATGGTCCACAGAATGGTCATACTATTACAAATACCATAACTGCTTTAACGTTGTTACTTTCACTGCAACTTCTTCTTCTTCTTTCAGGTGCTCCCGTTAGGGGTTGCCACAGTTCCTGTACAGACCTACAGATCACCTCACTGTAAACTTGCACTACAGTTATAATATTGCACAGCATGAGCCACTTTATAAAGCGCGTATTTACATATGATGACGATATCATTTTTAAGATGAAATGCAGCAAAATATGTTTATTATATTTTACAGATAAAAGTTTAACTTAATTTAAATAATCTATATTGTTAATAATTAAAAGACACGGTGTTGCTACCCTACAAGGATCTGCCGCTCCGCTCACGATTGTTCCTGCCTCGCACTGTATGCTTCACTGGGACTGGCGTGAAGGATAGAATAATTAAACATGTACTACAAAGATATTTCAATGTTCCTTAAAAGTTTTGAAGAATCAACGTTTTAAGCTTACAGATGGCTTAACGTCTATTACAGAGCTGATTGTGTGGCGATTGATTACTTGGAGAAAGAAAAGGAAGGACAGGAATTGGAGGTTAGTTGAAAGAGACAGTACTGCAGGGGTGGCCTTAGACATGTGCAAATTGTGCACCTGCACAGGGACGCCAAGCCAATATATATTGAATATAAAACAGAAAGTAGATAACGACACAGCTAAAAACGCAGCGGCAAATTTCGACAAAAGTTAAACGCTTGTGTCATGAGCACGAGGCAGTTATGCAGTGTCCGCAACGGATGTGGCCATCCGCCGTGCATTAGATACCATATTGACATTGGCGGGCGAAGAGACCACCGATTCTTTCTCTGCCCAGGGCCGCCATGAGCCTAGACCTGCCCCTGAGTACTGCTGCAATAATTTATTTCATCAAAGGTCGCGCACAATCACTGCGCCACCATGAAACCCATGTTTAATAACGTGCTTTAACTCCTATCATCATAAAATTATATCACGTATACATCTCAATATTTTAGTTATTCAGAAAGCTGTAATATCACGAATGTAATGGATTCTGTGTCCTGTCGGAGGAAGAGAGCCGATTTAAGAAGCACGTAGTGATTCACACACATAGAGCACATAGAAGAACACATACAAAACAAAGCATTTAACGTACTACTTTAATTATGATGTGATTTGAGAAAATGGTTAATTAAACAATTTTAAGATGAAGTTTATGATGTTCTACTTTAATGACAAAATAAACTACGTGATTAAAGTGGAAACTTCGAGATTTAAGTTGACATTTTGTGCTTTTTCCCCACTGTGTGCCTTTTTTTTCTCTGTACCCTAATAAGCTTTCATATGACACTCAGATGGTAGGCTACGACTCGCCTTTTTATGGCGACTTTGATATCTGAAAACTTCTTTTTTATTTCGGATACTGTGCGACTTTGTGAACTTGAGCTTTCAAGTTTCTTCAACACTCTATGTCACTTGATCAACATCCTTTTGTTGATTATACCACGGTTTAAATCAACAAATAGTATGTTTTTCCTTTGCCTCAAATTGGTATTTGATGAAATTCTTATATTTTACCCCGTGCTTTTCCCATTGTCTTTTCACAGAAGGCTGAACTTAAGGGCTATTTACATTGATTTGCATATTCAAAGAGGTGTAATTCTGGGAGGAATTGGGGCAGGACAGCAGGCGCATGCACGTGCGTTCCATTTCACGCTGACCGGGATTTATGTAGCAGAACAACGTGGAAGTTGGAGTATGTACAGATTCCTGCATCTGAATTTTTCTGTGCGTAAGCACATTTCGGCTTTAGTGCTTACGTCATGTTTTAGTGCGAATTCTACGCACGCCGTTATACATGAGGCCCCAGATGACAATCCTGTATAACTCAGTACCATTATTTTTTGCAAGGTGTGCAGAAGTTAGAAGCTAGAGAAAAGTCTACCATAAGAATATTACTGTCTCTAAGGAACAATCAGGATTTGCTACAATGTACATCATACAGACCATTGTCATTACTAAATAATGACATTAAGATACTAGAAAAGTTTTAGATAAAAAAATTGAGAAAAATCTTCCTTCCGTAATAACACAAGATTAAACTGGTTTTATTAAGGATGGACAATTAATTTGTTTAATGTAACATGGGCAACCTATACTATCGGACTCTCCACTGTTCCTACTATGCTACTGGCATGTCAGACTAGCCTGGATAACTTTTTACTGATTGTATTAGAACAAGTTAAAAATCTGCAAATAATATTCTACAAGGACCCAAAAAGATCTCTTTAAACACAGTTTTGGTAGCACAATAGAACATTACCTCCATCTTACAATAGCTGGGAGAAATAATATGGTCAAAATAAATATCATTCCACAGCTCTTATTATCATTTTCAGACAATCCCTATATAATAATAATAATAATAATAATAATAATAATAATAATAATAACAATCGCACTTTTTTCATGCTATACAGATCAACAAATCCTTTTTTAAGATATTATACTCAGACATACTTTTCAGAGATCTCAAGCAGAAGGTGGCATGATATTAATAAACTCTTAGTTCTATTATGGGGCAGCAAAAATGCATCTAATAAAACACTGGTAACTGGGAGAAGTCCATTTATCTACACCTGCTTAATTTGTAATGACAAATAAATCCTGCTAATAATAATTACAAATACTGTATTATCACTAATTATGTGGTTCACTGTTTATTAAAGACCAAAAGCCAAAGCAGTACACATTTTAAGGAACAGAAACTTTTATTCATTGCTCCACTACATGATAATAACTTATTTCAACCGTCTTGACCTTCGAAGTACTAAATCAATGGAAGATGCTCGGGATTCTGATATGTAGAGATCTTAGTACTGATAATGGATTTTTATTCTTTCAAAAACTAGACTCCATTTTAATTTCCAAATGCAAACTTTTTCCACTTATATGCAAACAGTAAACCTTATTAAAGCACCAATGCAATTTCCTGTACCTTTCATCAATTTATGTTCTTGAGGCTGTAGCGGTGCCACATATAGGGTTTTATTGGATTATGTCCTGTTTGGTGGTTGTTAAATGTTAATAACAACACTGGTCATGCAGATACCTGTTTGTAAATATAAGGGGCTTGTGGGATTTGTAGTTTGGGATTTATAGGCACAGTACACATAACATCGGAAGAAGAAGGATGTGGTGAGACTTTTTGATTTGTTCATTTTTTGACCAGCTTCATTTAAGCAGCACCTAGACCCTTTTATCAACTAGACATTCACAGCAGAGAAGGATTGTGCATGGCCACGAGAAGTAGGGATGGTGGTGGGTAATTTTTCCCCAATCCAGTCTACCGATGCTGTTTGTGATTTTGATTCCCAACTTCTCATGTGGCACCTTATCAGATGCTTTCTGAAAGTCAAGATAAGTAATATTATGTGCTCCTCTTTGATCATATCATTTTGCTGCTTCCTCATAGAATTCCAGCACATTAGTAAAACATGACCTCGCTCTTCTGAGCCCATTCTGACTGTTCAGAAAAACTCCTGTACTTACCATGTGCTGATCAATCTGTTCCTTAATAATTCCTATAGGTGCTTGGATCTACACGGTCACCCTTTTTATATAAGGGGATAATATTTGCCATTTTCCTGTCCTTTGGAATCTCACCAGTGCAGAGTGACTTTTTAAAAATATGCGTCAAGGGTTTGTATATGTACTCGCTAGCCTCCTTATGAACTCGAGGGTAAATATTATCTGGTCCTGGTGATTTGTCTGATTTCAGCCTATTTAATCTCAGCAGTACTTCTCCCTCTACAATTTCTTTAAAGGATGGAGTCAAAAATGTTAACACAGAGGAGCTGTACAAGAAGGCAGAGCAGAGCTCTTTTTTCGTAGGAGACTGTGTTCTTTTCTTGTGATAAGTGACATCCTTCACATCTTCTACAGCTCTGTGTCAGCTAGCATGAGTTTCTACACTGTGGTGTGCTGGACTGGTACTATCACTTCAAGAGAGGCCCACTGAATCAACAGGCTAATTACAAGGGCAAGCTCAGTTATAGGACACACTCTGTACATCCTGGAGGTAGTATCAAAGGAGAAAGTTACAACATTGTGAACAATGCTGCACATCCACTATCTGACACACTATCACTGAGTACCTTCAGCCTAAAACAATTCAGCAGAAGTGTGTCAAGAAATGCTACTGGGGCTCCTTTATACCAAGAGCAATACACCTGCATAATGCCATACTGTGACTACTGCCAAGTGAGAATTTTTTTCTTATTAATTTTCTTCATTTTTATGTCGTTCTGGAGTGTGTTCAGACCCTAGTGTGTGTGTATATGTATGTATGTACTGTATGTATATCTATCTATCTATCTATCTATCTATCTATCTATCTATCTATCTATCTATCTATCTATCTATCTATCTATCATGAGCCTGATATGAGTGGTAGAGACTGGACTAGCCCCAAAAATACTTTGAATAATAATACTAATAATTACATAAAAGTATGGAAAGCAATTTGTTTACTGTTATACAGTGCTACTGGTGAAAATAGTAAATTAGAAGTGCATGTAACCTGTGAAAACCTGTCATTGAGTGCACAGGTAACTTAATTCAAACATTAAAAATTATTGCCACCTTACAATATATGTTTTGGGTTTACCAAAGTAATACATAAAAGAGCTGCTTTAATACAGCATTTCCATTTGGAAAAATATATCTGTTTTTAACTTTAGTTCTATATAATGTTGTTGGTCAAAATTATTACTGATATTGTTCATGCCCTGTAATGGGCTAGCGCAATTCCAGGGATGTTTCCTAGTGATGCAGCCAAAATGTGCTCCTGCTGCCTTTAGCCATAAAACTGATAAGACTGATACATGCAGGTTCTAGAAATGGATGGCTTAGTGGAAAATTAAAGTTTACAGGACAATACAACTCATCAAAAAGTAAATTTATTTCAAAGAACAGATAAAATATCATTCAGCATGAGGTTCACATGAACAGGGGATGCACAAACCAGTGCGTTTCTTCGTGCTGGTCTCAAGCCCAGATAAATGGGGAGGGTTACGTCAGGAAGGGCATCCAGTGTAAAATTTTGCCAAATCAATATGCAGACAACAATACAAATTTCCATACTGGATCGGTCAAGCCCGGGTTAACAACGACCGCCACCAGTAGTGTTAGCCAACAGGGTGCTTGCGGAAATTGGGCTACTGTTGGCCGAAGAAGAAAAAGGAGAAGGAGAGGGGGGAGACGTGCCCGGAGGCAGGAGGAGGGGAGAAAAGTAAAGAGAGTGGAATTGAGGGTAGGATTTTTGAATGTTGGCAGTATGACTTGTAAGGGGAGAGAGTTAGCAGATATGATGGTATGGGAAATAAAATTTATATATTAACATAAATAGACATAAAAGTATTTAAGAATTAAAATTAGCATAAATTAGAGATGCCACGCAAATAAGATATGTCAAGCAAATAGTTAAATAAAGATATTGGTCATAATGCATTTTCTAGTTAAGCTTGAAGCAAAATTACCAATATTGGGAAACATGGAAGGATAGAACAAAAACAGAATGATGTACAGAAACTACCCAAGGACAAAAGACGGGGAATAAGAACACCTGTTGTTTGAAGGCCAGAAAGCAAGGAATGATACCAATGACGAAATACTGAAAAATGGTCATGGTAGGCATGTAAGAAGCCAGCTAGAATATTGAGTCAGAATAGACAGCAAATGCATTGTTACAAACAAGGTCAAGGTGAATTAGTATATTCATGTATTAGCATAAATAAATATAGAAAATTATATATAAGCATAAACCTTAGTGCAGATATTAATGTAAGTCAGACCTACCAAGCAAATGGTTAAATAAAGGCAGGGGAAATGATAAGATAGAGACAGCTCAAGAATGGAAGATAGGGAACATCTGCCTGCCCAAGACCAACCAAAAATAAGAGAAGCAGAGAAAATAAAGATGAAAAATAGACAGTAAAAATACCGGTGGCCAGCTGCAGAAGGAAGTCTGGAGATAATAATGGTTCCCATGAAGAGAAGACAGTTAGCCAGGTGCAGGAGGGAGTCAGAAGGGAACAGCGAATGAGCTGTTTTGAGCAAGGTCAGAATGATAAGAAATGATTATATAAGCTGTGATTTTTGAATCGTTCGGGGCTCAGCTCAATTTGGTCAAATTGGGTTGAGTCCATGTGATTGTTTATTGCAATAAAGCTAGATACTCTGTTTGCCTATCCTAAGACTCCAAATAGCCTTCTTTTCAGGTAAAGCCTTGACAATTTCACTTTGACAGTGGAGAGAAGGAAGGTTGATATATTGTGCGTGCAAGAGACTAAATGGAAGGGTATTAAAGCCAGGTGGATTGGAGGTGTTCTATCATGTTGTAGATGGGAGGAGAAATGGGGTAGGAGTTATTCTGAAGGAACAGTATGTCAAGAGTGTTTTGAAGGGGGAAAAAGTGTCAATGATTTTGAAGCTGGAAACTGGAGGTGTGATGATGAATGTTGTTAGTGCATATGAACTGCAAGCTGTGTGTGCAATGAGTGAGAAAGAAGATTTTTGGATTGAGTTGGATGAAGTGATGAACAGTGTGCCCAAGGGACAGAAAGTGGTGATTGAAGCGGATTTCAATAGATATGTTGGTGAAGGGAACAGAGGAGACGAGGAGGTGATGGGTAAGTATGGTGTCAAAGAGAGAAATGAAGAAGATCAGAGGATAATGGATTTTGCCAAAAGGATGGACATGGCTTTGGTGAACACGTATTTTAAGAAGAGGGAGGAACATAGGGTTATGTACAAGAGTGGAGGAAGATGCACACAGGTAGATTACATCCTATGCAGAAGAGCTGATCTGAAGGAGATTGAAGACTGCAAAGTGGTGGCAGGGGAAAGTGTAGTTAAGCAGCATAGGATGGTGGTCTGTAGGATGACGTTGGAGATCAAGAAGAGGAAGAGAGTGAGGGCAGAGCCAAGGATCAAATGGTGGAAGCTGAAAATGGAAGACTGTAAGGTTGAGTTTAGGGAGCAGGTGAGACAGGCACTGGGTGGCAGTGCAGAGTTACCAGACAGCTGGGAAACTACAGCAGATGTAGTAAGGTTGACAACAAGAAGGGTGCTTGGCATATCATCTGGACAGAGGATGGAGGAAAAGGAAACCTGGTGGTGGAATGAGGAAATACAGGAGAGTATACAGAGGATGGCAAAGAAGAAGTGGGATAGTCAGAGAGATGCAGAAAGTAGACAAGAGTACAAGGAGATAAGGCACAAAGTGAAGAGAGAGGTGGCAAAGGCTAAAGAAAAGATGTATGATGAGTTGTATGAGAGGCTGTACACTAAGGAGAGAGGAAAGGACCGGTATTGATTGGCTAGACAGAGGAACCAAGCTGGGAAAGATGTGCAGCAGGTTAGAGTGATAAAGAATAAAGATGGAAATGTACTCACAAGTGAGGAGAGTGTGTTGAGCAGATGGAAAGAGTACTTTGAGAGGCTGATGAATGAAGAGAACGAGAGAGAGAAGAGGTTGGATGATGTGGAGATAGTGAATCAGGAAGTGCAATGGATTAGCAAGGAGGAAGTAAGGACAGCTTTGAAGAGGATGAAAAATGAAAAGGCAGTTGGTCCAGATGACATACCTATGGAAGCATGGAGGTGTTTAGGTCAGATGGCAGTGGAGTTTTTAACCAGATTGTTTAATGGAATCTTGGAAAGTGAGAGTATGCCTGAGGAGTGGAGAAGAAGTGTACTGGTGCCGATATTTAAGAATAAGGGGGATGTGCAGGACTGCAGTAACTACAGGGGAATAAAATTGATGAGCCACAGCATGAAGTTATGGGAAAGAGTAGTGGAAGCTAGGTTAAGAAGTGAGGTGATGATTAGTGAGCAGCAGTATGGTTTCATGCCAAGAAAGAGCACCACAGATGCAATGTTTTCTCTGAGGATGTTGATGGAGAAGTTTAGAGAAGGCCAGAAGGAGTTGCATTACGTCTTTGTGGACCTGGAAAAAGCATATGACAGGATGCCTCGAGAGGAGTTGTGGTATTGTATGAGGAAGTCGGGAGTGGCAGAAAAGTACGTAAGAGTTGTACAGGATATGTACGAGGGAAGTGTGACAGTGGTGAGGTCTGCAGTAGGAGTGACAGATGCATTCAAGTTGGAGGTGGGATTACATCAGGGATCGGCTCTGAGCCCTTTCTTATTTGCAATGGTGATTGACAGGTTGACAGACAATATTAGACAGGAGTCCCTGTGGACTATGATGTTTGCTGATGACATTGTGATCTGTAGCAATAGTAGGGAGCAGGTTGAGGAGACCCTGGAGAGGTGGAGATATGCTCTAGAGAGGAGAGGAATGAAGGTCAGTAGGAACAAGACAGAATACATGTGTGTAAATGAGAGGGAGGTCAGTGGAATGGTGAGGATGCAGGGAGTAGAGTTGGTGAAGGTGGATGAGTTTAAATACTTGAGATCAACAGTACAGAGTAATGAGGATTGTGGAAGAGAGGTGAAAAAGAAAGTGCAGGCAGGGTGGAATGGGTGGAGAAGAGTGTCAGGAGTAATTTTTGACAGACTGGTATCAGCAAGAGAGAAAGGGAAGGTCTACAGGCCGGTAGTGAGACCAGCTATGTTATATGGGTTGGAGATGGTGGCACTGACCAGAAAGCAGGAGACAGAGTTAAAGATGCTAAGCTTTGCATTGGGTGTGACGAGGATGGATAGGATTAGAAATGAGTACATTAGAGGGTCGGCTCAAGTTGGACAGTTGGGAGACAAAGTCAGAGAGGCGAGATTGCTTTGGTTTGGACATGTGCAGAGGAAAGATGCTGGGTATATTGGGAGAAGGATGCTAAGGATAGAGCTGCCAGGAAAAAGGAAAAGAGGAAGGCCCAAGCAAAGGTTTATGGATGTGGTGAGAGAGAATATGCAGGAGATGGGTGTAACAGAACAAGATGAAGAGAATAGAAAGATATGAAAGAAGATGATCGGCTGTGGCAACCCCTAACGGAAGCAGCCGAAAGAAGAAGAAGAAGGTTCACATGAACAACAGCTGCATACATTATTGCCTAAATAGTGACCCTCCTAACAGCATCTCACCATCAGCAATAATAATGCTGGTGTCTTGAAAATAATTGGTCTGGATGTTTGCCAATTATCCAAAACCAGTTATGCCAATACCTTGTTTTGTGTGTGTATATGTTGTTTAGTCAGTCAGTCAGTCATTTTCCAACGCACTATATACTAACATAGGGTCATGGGGGTCTGCTGGCAAATCCTGGGCAGGGAGCCAGCCCAACACAGGGCACACACACACACCAAGCACAATTTAGGATCATCAATGCACC
Source organism: Polypterus senegalus (assembly GCF_016835505.1). Taxonomy (NCBI): domain Eukaryota; kingdom Metazoa; phylum Chordata; class Cladistia; order Polypteriformes; family Polypteridae; genus Polypterus; species Polypterus senegalus. The sequence goes on along the minus strand of NC_053170.1, from coordinate 68,019,839 downwards.
TAACCTGCATGTCTTTGGACTGTGGGAGGAAACCGGAGCACCTGGAGGAAACCCACGCAGAACATGCAAACTCCATTTAGGGAGGAGCTGGGAAGCGAACCCAAGCCTCCTAAGTGCGAGGCAACAGTGCTACAACTGCCCCACCATGCTGCCCCTATATGTTGTTTAGTCCATTGCCTAACACAAACACACAGAGTCTTATACTGAACCAATTTAGAGTCATCAAACAACCCAGGCTACAAATCCTGAGAAGGTGGATAGCTTTGCTATCTCATTTCTTCCAGTTCTTGGGTTCTAATCTCCTGATGACTGTATAATGATCACAGAAAATATATTACTTATAAACACTCATATTTTTTTATATGTAGTACAATATCTAATAGGCTAATCTGAAAACTATCAGTGCTTAACTTATTTTAATTAGCTAAAAAATATAGCAACTCACCTGACTCACAGCCTAGAGCAAATTCATCATCTAAGACAACCAAAAAGGAAAAATATAATACAAATTCAAAAATATAAGTTTAAAAATCCATCTATCCATCCATCCATCCCTCCATCCATCCATCCATCCATCCCCTTCCATTTATCCGAGGTCTGGTCGTGGGGGCAGCAGCTTGAGCAGAGAGGCCCATACTTCCCTCTCCCCGGCCACTTCTTCTAGCTCTTCTGGGAGAATCCCAAGGCGTTCCCAGGCCAGCTGGGAGACATAGTTCCACGAGCGTGTCCTGGGTCTTCCCCAGGGTCTTTTCCTGGTTGGACATGCCCAGAACACCTCAACAGGGAGGCGTTCAGGAGGCATCCTGATCAGATGCCCGAGCCACCTCATCTGACTCTTCTTCTCGATGCGGAGGAGCAGCGGCTCTACTCTGAGCCCCTCCCGGATGACTGAGCTTCTCACCCTATCTTTAAGGGAAAGCCCAGACACCCTGCGGAGGAAACTCATTACAGCCGCTTGTATTCGCAATCTCGTTCTTTTGGTCACTACCCATAGCTCATGACCATAGGTGAGGGTAGGAACGTAGATCGACTGGTAAATTGAGAGCTTTGCCTTACTGCTCAGCTCCTTTTTTACCACGACAGACCGATGCAGAGCCCGCATCACTGTGGACGCCACACCGATCCGTCTGTTGATCTCACGCTCCATTCTTCCCTCACTTGTGAACCCCGAGATACTTGAACTCCTCCCCTTGGGGCAGGATCTCTCCCCTAACTCTGAGAGGGCACTCCACCCTTTTCCGGCTGAGGACCATGGTCTCGGATTTGGAGGTGCTTTCCCATCCCAGCTGCTTCACACTCAGCTGCGAACCGATTCAGAGAGAGCAGAAGATCACGGCCTGATGAAGCAAACAGGACAACATCATCTGCAAAAAGCAGTGACCCAATCCTGAGTCCACCAAACCGGACCCCCTCAACACCCTGGCTGCACCTAGAAATTCTGTCCATAAAAGTTATGAACAGAATCGGTGACAAAGGGCAGCCCTGGCGGAGTCATGGGTGCAGGCCCGACGACCAGGCACTCACCAACGAGCCCCATCTCCAGGCCTGGCTCCAGAAGGGGGCCCCGGTTACCCACATCCGGGCGAGGAAAAACGGCGTCCAAATTTTTTCTTCGTTATAAGAGGTCTATTGAACCGCTCTTTGTCTCATCCCTCACTTAGAACCAGTTTGCCTTGGCTGACCCTACCAGGGGCATAAAGCCCCGGACAACAGAGCTCCTAGGATCATTGGGACATGCAAACCCCTCCACCACGATAAGGTGGCGGTTCGAGGAGGGGTAAGTTTAAAAAAAAACTTAAAAATTTCTCAGTCTATTTTGCCGGCTCATGAGTAATATTATACAACAGAATAATTAAAAAAAAATTACTGATAACTGAACCCTACAAACAGTAAAAAAGATGATGAATGATGTCCCAGTAAAGATGGGAAGGCCCCGACATGTCATGTGCATGCATGTGCTACTTCAGCCGACAGTATTTTGCATTATGTGTTGTAGCATATCTGTTTGTTGTAGCCTCCTGATTTTATTGATAAAAACTGTTTGTTGTAGCTTTCATTCATTATATCATCGTTCATTACAGCATACCCAACTGTACATAGCCAGCTTCAAATTGTGCCAAGTTTCTGAGAACACCAAAGCTGTCAGTATACAAAGTTCATAGCACCAATTCGATGTAGGGTAAGGAGAACTTTTAAAATGGAACACTGTGGGTAGAACATGCTGAGTGTATAGAGCCCAAAGCTGAAGAGCACAGCACATGTCAAATTAGTCATTTCTGAGTACTTATATTTCAAGTTGTGTGAAAACATTACACTGCACAGACACTGCTTACTGGCAATAAATGCAAAAACGAGAATAAATTGCATTCTTTACTTATGTATGCATCTACCATAAAAACCATATCAATGTGCAATGTGTCTATGTGCAATTGTACAAATGTTCAATTGTGTGTATGTGATTCAGTACATAGTATTTCACTATAGTTGTACTTAAATAATTTTCTTGTCCTGAAAAGCATCTTATTCATTTACAAGTACTACGTTTCATTTGTCCTTCCATGTTCACAAAGACAGCCTGCTGGTTATTCTAGCATTTGTAGGGTAGTTTGTATTCCAAGTGATGTGAAAACATTGTGTACGTCACTTTCTTTTGTGGCATTTAGATTAATTGCCCATCATTTCTACATTGTTTTTATTTACCCATACACACATCACAAAAAGCATGTTTATGTTAAGAAAGTGCTTTCAGGCTCAAATTGGCTTCTTCAAAACTCGAGAGTTTGATGTTAGAAATGCAATATAGCAATATATGTCTTTGTGACACGGGCTTCATGATACGGCTTTGTTGCTTGGGCTATTACACACCTGGTTGTCAAAGTTCTGTTTCCAAGTGATAACATAATCAACACATCGTGAGGCAAACCATCGAAACAGATGTTTTAAAGTGATACAATTCAGGAAGAGAAGAAGCTTTAATGTTTATTGTCCATTCAAGTCTCTGCTATTTCAGTTCATATTGTTTGTTGAGCAAAAAATAAAACAATTTAAAATTTAAAATTCAGGGCACTATATTATTCATGTGGAAATATGGGAATTATGTATCAGTGTAGCCTAAAATAAACTACAGCATCCACCAAGACTTGCTCTCGCCTAGCTACAGGAAGAGAGTCCAACTCCTTATAGTCACTCTATGAGAATAAACAACCAAATGAATGGATGAATATTTTGCAATATGAAGATCAGGGGCCTCATGCATAAATGGTGCGTATGCACAGAAATGTTGCTTACGAATGTTTCAACGTTCAAATCACGATGTATAAAACCTAAACTTGGTGTAAAGCCACACACATTTCCACGGTACCTCATACCCTGTCGTACGCAAGTTCTGCTCTCGGTTTTGCAAACTGGTGGCACCCAGTGTCAAAGCAGTGCTACTGTTCCAGTGTGGTTACACTTTCTTTCTTAGATCCACATTCCTGATGTAGCTTTATAAATACACTGAAACTAACCGCATATTGTTTATTAGTTTAATGCATCTGATTGTAATTAACCTGTAACAATATAATGGCCCAGGGAATAGCCATAGTATTCCAAATACCATAACTGCTTTAGCGTTGTTACTGTCACTGCACCTTCTTTTTCTTCTTTCAGATGCTCCCATTAAGGGTTGCCACAGCGGATCATCTTCTTCCATATTACTCTAACTGCTCCACTCAGAGTATTTATATCACTGTATCTGAGTGGGGAATCACAGCAACCCTAATTATCGGGATATAGCATCAAGCACAGCCATGGCAAAACGCTTCAGAGACTTTCCTATATGGACCTCTCGGTTCAGAAACAATTTCATCCCAAGAACTTTAAACACAATTAATCAGTCCATCAAGTGCTCCTTGCAGAACTGCTTCTACTTATAAGTAAAATCACCTCACTGTAAACTTGCACTACAGTTATAATATTGCACAACCAGAGCCTCTTTATAAAGTGCGGATTTACATATGATGACGATATAATTTTTAAGATGAAATGCAGCAAAATATGTTTATTATATTATACAGATAAAACTTTAACTTCATTTAACACTAGAATTACCAGAGCCTACGAAAAAACTCGTAAATCCGTCCCACCTTAAATCGCTTCTTAAAATCGTTCACAGCTCTCCATCAGCATCTTTTGTCATCTAAATGTGCTGATAAAAATCAGGCTGCAAGCAGCCGGCTATTCCATCCCCCCATCGACTTAGAATGTCCACAAACTTCTCCCAGCTCCTGCCTTGATTGATTTTCTGAGAGTGAAGTGGAGTTTTAGAGTGGAAATAATAGATTGTTGTTTGGAACACACGCATTTCATGTCTGTTCCGTTTCTACAGTAATCTGTGTAAACACATTGTTAAAACAGAAAAGTTTTTTAGTATCGTATCATAAATATCATAAATTACACCGGCTGTTACAGACTGAAATCAAATGTATGTTTTTATTCTAAAATAGTAAGACTAAGAGCAGTTTACTTCTCAAAAACAGAGAGGTGCAGGATCGAACTCACGATCTTTTGATTTCCAATCGGCAGCTGATTCTATTGCGCCACAGAGGCAGTCATAATAAACTGGTGTCAATGTCGCTTGTTAAGGCGGCTTTTTGTTTCTGTAGTTATATTTTTCAATAAAAGCGCAATTGTTGTGTTAGATTAGTACCTTTTGTGAAAGTATTTCTTTGATACTTCAGGCTTCATACATTATATAGTTTATGCCTACATTTTGTCATCTACTAGTAGAATATAAAAAACGTTTCTGTTTTAACAATGCCTATAATAACTACAGAAACAAAAAGCCGCCTTAACTAGCGACATTGACACCAGTTTATTACGACTGCCTCCGTGGCGCAATAGAATCAGCTGCCGATTGGAAATCAAAAGATCGTGAGTTTGATCCTGCACCACTCCATTTTTGAGAAGTAAACTGCTCTTAGTCTTACTATTTTAGAATAAAAACATACATTTGATTTCAGTCTGTAACAGCCGGTGTAATTTATGATACTTATGATACGATACTAAAAAACGTTTCTGTTTTAACAATGTGTTTACACAGATTACTGTAGAAACGGAACAGACATGAAATGCGTGTGTTCCAAACAACGATCTATTATTTCCACTCTAAAACTCCACTTCACTTCCAGAAAATCAATCAAGGCATGAGCTAAGAGAAGTTTGTGCACATTCTAAGTCGGTGGGGGAATGGAATAGCCGGCTGCTTGCAGCCTGATTTTTATCAGCACATTTAGATGACAAAAGACGCTGGTGGAGAGCTGTGAACGATTTTAAGAAGCAATTTAAGGTGGGCTGGATTTACAAGTTTTTTCGTAGGCTCTGGTAATTCTAGTGTTAAATAATCTGTTTTGTTAATAATTAAACATGTGAGGACACGGTGCCACAGCACTAGCTAGTTCATGGATTGATCCTACATCGTGCTGTATTCTTGCTGGGCTGGCGCAACACTGGAAGGATAGATGGATCGAATAATTAAACACATACTACGAAGATATTTCAATGTTCCTTAAAAGGTTTGGAGAATCATTTTTTTAAGCTTACAGATGGCTTAACGTCTATTACAGAGCTGATTTGCGGAGTGGTGGCTCTGAGGCTAAGGATCTGCACTGGCAATCGGAAGGCTGCCGGTTCAAATCCCGTAAATGCCAAAAGGGACTTTGCTCTGTTTGGCCCTTGAGCAAAGGCCTTAACCTGCAATTGCTGAGCACTTTGATTAGTGAGAAAAGTGCTATATATATGCAAAGAATTAATTGTGTGGCGATTGGGTATTTAGAGAAAGAAAAGTAATGACAGGAATTGAAGGTTGATACATTTGAAAGAGACAATACTGTTGCAATAATTTCATCGAAGGCCGCACACAATGACTGAGCCTCCGTGTTCCTATGTTTAATAACATGCTTTCATTCATATCATCATGAAAAAGATATCACGTATACATTTCAGTATTTTAATTATTCAGAGAGCTGTAATATTACGAATGTAATGGATTCTGTGTCCTGTCGGAGAAAGAGAAAGCGCGGAAGCGTGATTCACACGCATAGAGCACATAGAAGATCAAATACAAAACAAAGCATTCAACGTGCTACTTTAGTTACGATGGGATTTGAAAAACTATTAAGTTAAACAATTTTAGGATGAAGTTTATGATGTTCTACTCTAATGATAAAATAAACTACGTAATGAAAATGGAAATTTCGAGATTAAACTTGACAATTTCATGCTATTTTTTCCTACTGTGTGCCTTTTTTTTTTCTCTGTATCCTAATAAGCTTTCATATGACACTCAGACAGTGAGCCACGACTCGCCTTTTCACGGCGACTTTGATATGTGACAACTTATTGTTTATTTCGGGCACTGTGCAACTTTGTGAACTTGAGCTTTCAAGTTTCTCCAACACTCTGTCACTCGATCAACTTCCTTATATTGTGTATACCACTGTTTAAACCAACAAATAGTATGTTTTTCCTTTGCTTCCACTTGGTATTCGCTGAAATTCTTATATTTTCCCCCGTGCTTCTCCCATTGTCTTTTCACAGAAGGCTGAGGTTAAGGGCTGTTTACATTGATTTGCATATTCAAAGAGGCATAATTCTGGGAGGAGTTGGGGTGGGACAGCACGCGCGTTACTTTTCACACCAATCGGGATTTATGTAGCGGAAGAACATGGAAGTTTTGCGAACGCACAGATTCCAGCATCTGGATTTTTCTGAGCGTATGCACATTCCCGCCTTTGTGCTTATGCCATGTTATAGTGTGAGTTCTATGCACGGCATTATACATGAGGCCTCTGGAGTGTAATCATCGTAACTGAATCATGTATTTAGAGCTGTATGGTCTTTTTAGTTATTACTAATGCAATACTATAAGTTATTTAAGATTCGCTAGTAGGGAGTACCTGAACCCTGATTATAATTCCATGCAAAGTACCCTCTGAGTCTAGTTTGTATGTATTCTCTGTGTAGGTTTTATCGTAAGAGCTTGTTTTCAGGCTTATTGCTAATACTAAATATACTCTGTGTAAGTAGATGTGGGTGCCTAAAAAAGCTCTGTGGCAGACCAACATCATGTCCAGTGTTCAGTCTTGGCTTTCATTCTTTGTTGGCAGGATAGACTGTGGCTCCTTGCAAGCAGTATTTTAAAATGGAAAGATAAAGGAATATTGTAGGCTATTTTTCAAAATTGTTACTGCATGTGTATGGAGTTTATATTTCAGAGAAGAGACATGATAGGAAAATTATATTACACACCGCTTTCTATGAACAAATACAGTAATTGTCAACAGCAGGTGGAAAATGTTTAAGCATTTGATATTTTTTATGCACACAATTATTAACCTGTAATTGGCAAGACAATAGAAAAAGAAACATCATACATGCCGCTAGTTATAGTTTCCTACATTTTGGACAACGAGGTCACAAATAAAGCCACCCCAGCAACATCACTTGCTAATGGTTACCATTTGTTTTCTTATGGGTCAATAAACAATCATGTGTAATTTCTTTATGTTATGCTGCTCTATTTAACACATACTGTGCAATGAAGTGGCAAGAGAGCTTTCTTTTCATTATGTGTATATAAAAATGTGCAGGCAGACAAAGGAGCAATTAAAGAAATTTGCATAATCATACTTTTCCTTGCATTATGGGTTCAGCAATAACATTCAAACATCTACGTTCCTCACTGTGATTTCTTAGGTTCAGAGTACCATACTAAAAAAAATAACCTTCACAAAAAAAGCATTTGACCTCATCTAGCATAGCATTGTTTATCTTTTAAGTTTTGATTTTCAAGTTTAGGTTATGTTTTCATTCTTTTACCTGTTATACCAACTTTTCACATTCAGAATATAGTGTATAAATTTGAGAGCTTTCCTTTTGTAGGAATAGACATGCAGTGGATTTTGTTTTAAAGGTGATGGGTTAAATAAATTTAAAAACATCAATGGAGATGTGGAATGGTGTGAACAAGGGAGTTTTTAAAAATGATTTCTGGTCAGAAAACTAGGAGGCACATTTAATAGGGTTTAACTTTTGAAATGTAGCAATGCGGACATGATAAATAATAGAATGATCATGCTGTGGTATATTATACTCTGGAATTTAATGTTCAGCAATAATAATAGCTTCCTGTAACAGTCCCCCGACATCAGATTTTGATCTTTGCCATTATACTACTGCTAGGAAATTATGAATTTTAAAGTTTCCATATCCTGTTACCTTGGTTAACAACAGCTGTGAAAACGTGTTCCTGGCATCTTACACTAATCTTGTACGTGGTTCAGTAAGTACACCAAATCAATGCTTTCTTGAAATCTCAAGTTATACTTTGTCTCCATGTTTTACAGTGGAATGGTCAAAAATAAATATGACATTTTTTCTGTAGTTCTAAAGATCAGCAATTGTAAATTAGAGTAAGATTTCACCATTTCATATTTGGTAGCATCTTATGTTACTGCACATGCTGGACATGTATCAATTTGATTTTGAAATATTTACCGTATATACAACATTTTCTGAATTATGGCCACTGGTTCTCTTTTCCAAAAACGATAGTTTAATTAATTCTTCACTTCTATAGAACATGTTGATGTACTGTATGTAATTTAGATATTGTGCTGGGAGTGTATAATCTTTGACAAAACCTGGTGGAATGCAACTGAAGAGGTTCCAAAATATACAACCCAAGGTGGATAATCTAGTTTCACAGTTTACTTTTTCCAAGTAAGACCATGGCATTTCTGCAGCCTGTATTGACATTAACCTGTATTTACTGGCCTTTAGAAAAAAATGACATTGGGATCCATAAGAAGTCCTCAATTGCAATCAAATATGCTTTCATATTGTAGCCGAACCAAGAAATGAGGCAGAAAATCTTAACAACAACAGCAAAAACAAGATTTTATTTTGCAGCCTGTGCAGACCCTTAACACAGAATTCTCCCCTGAAAAAAGCTTTTCATAATCGATATATATATACAGTAATCCCTCGCTATATCGCACTTCGACTTTCGCGGCTTCACTCTATGGTGGATTTTAAATGTAAGCACATCTAAATGTATATCACGGATTTTTCGCTGGTTCGCCGCTTTCTGCAGACAATGGGTCTTTTAATTTATGGTACATGCTTCCTCAGTTTGTTTGCCCAGTTGATTTCATACAAGGGAAGCTATTGGCGGATGGCTTAGAAGCTACCCAATCAGAGCATGTATTACGTATTAAATAAAACCCCTCAGTGATATACGAGGTGCTTCCCGCGCGGTGCTTGAGATTGTTTGCTTCTCTCTATCTTTCTCACTCTCTCTGCCTGAAGGAGGGGGTGTGAGCAGAGGGGCTGTTTGCACAGAGGACACGGACGCTCCTCTACAAAATGCCGCTTTATCGCGGTGCTTCTGTATACTTAAAAGCACGTATTGATTTTTTGATTGTTTGCTTTTCTTAGCGAGCGTTCTCTCTGACATTCTCTGCTCCTGACGGCGCTCTTTTGAAGATAAGATATGTTTGCGTTCTTTTAATTGTGAGAAAGAACTGTCATCTCTGTCTTGTCATGGAGCACAGTTTAAACGTTTGACTAAAGGGTGTTATTTCATGTCTAGAGGGCTCTAATTATGTTAACAGGGTGGGAGAGTTTATAAGGGCTTAAAATATATAAAAATAACCATACAAACATATGGTTTCTACTTCACGGATTTTCACCTATCGCGGGGGTCTGGAACGCAACCCCCGCGATCGAGGAGGGATTACTGTATATAAAAGTCAATGTATGTGTGTGTATGTATGTATGTATGTTCCAGCATTACTTCCGAATGGCTGTAGTGATTTTCATGAAACTTGGTACACATGTTTTTCATTAGTCGACTAAAAATACTGTAAGGTGAAATCAACCCTAACCCACCCCATTCTGTTTAGGGTGAGTAGGTGATCTTACGGTCTTGTATGCATGTTATCATCCAGTTCACACTCGGATTGACCAATAGAGGGCAAACTGGAGGTAACCGCTAGCATTCTTTATGTTTGAGCACCACCGCCCACCTATTGCTTTTGAAATTAAATAGAGTTGGCCAGTTCTGAGTGTCAACTGGATGATAACATACATACAAGACAACAAGACAACCACATTAGTGAGTCTTCATTGTTTGTTGATTTATTTTTAAAGTGGTGGTTGGTTTTAATTATATTTTTCTCAAACAATTAAAAAAAAAACACTTTGTTTTCCTCCCGGGCAGCGCCGGGTATTTAGCTATGTCACCTAGTTTATAAATAATACACCAACAGTTCACTCTTTTGTAACCTATTCTCAAGAAGGTTAGGTTTCATTAACTTACTTAACTTATCCACCTACATACTTATTCCATTGAGGTTGGATGATGATACTCTTTTCTCTCTTCTCCCAACCATTTGACCATACATTCTCCATTTAAGAGAACAGTTGCTTGGAATTAATGGGGGGTTTCACTACTTAGCACTAAGTATGGGGCATCTCATTGGCCTTGAACAATCTAGCCAGACTGCAGTTAAAGTATTACCACACCCTTAGAAACTATTTGGTCTGACCTGAGGGGTTGCAGAGTGGCTAAGCCTCTTCACTTTCCCCAGCGGGGTTCCATCTTCTGTCTCCTCAATATGAGCTAGGCACTGTCACCTCAAGAGTAGTCCAGAAGTTTCTTGATCAGTGTAGAGAACACATCAAGCCAACTATTCTTGATCTAGTGCTTCAAATAGTCTCTGGTTTCAGGGATAGAGGCAGTACCCAGTCCTTTCCAGTACCTGAAAGCTACCTTTCACACAGGAGAGAGACCCCGTTCCCACCTAAAGCTCCTGGCTGGTTAATGACTTACTTAAATTAGTCCATAAACCAAAAGAATACTCTAAGTTACAGGCAGGAGGTCATACATTGAGAAAACAAATGCAGATTCAGAAGAAGTAATTAAAAAGGTATTGATCATAAAGAAGATTTAAAACAAGAACCAGAGAACTAAGAAAATCCCAAAACTGAAAAATAAATGATGCAAGAGATCAAAAACAATAAACTCATAGAAAGCAGCAACTACAAAACAAGAGGAGCTCTACATGTTTTTCTAACAAATCATCTCTAAGCAAAAGCAACAATCCAAGCTCTCCCCAATTTATATCTTTGCCACACTACTTAATGACTGTTGGACAGTAATTGTTGCATAGCAGCACAAACAGCTAGAACGGCTAGGCGGTATAGGCCGACATTTGGAAGGATTAGGAGTGGAACACTAACCCATTCTTAGCACTCCTAGAAATGTACTGCTCTCACACCTTTCTCACTCGCATGATCCACCATGAACAGCTTCCAGTGATCAGAAAGACTAAAAGTAGAGTTTCAATCATTTCAGTCCATAGTTAGTTAAAGCCTGTCTAGCATTATGTACTCCATACACAATGGCAGTGTGGTAAGACAAGGGGGTTTTAATTTTAATGTTTTAATTGTGAAATTTATTTTTGGTTTTGGATCAACCTGTTTTACCTTGTGCTAGTCATCAGCACATGTGTGGATTTGTGTGCAGGCTCAGCAAAGTGATTGTCCTATGAGCAGCACAACAATCAGAAGGCACCAGCTGTTGTAAGATGAATGATATATAAAGGGGGATGGATTGGAGAGGGTTCACTGGCTAGAGAGGAAAGAGAGGGAATGAAAAGTAGCATCAGCCGTTCTGACTGCTGTGAGGAAGAGCAGGGTTGAAAGCTATGCATGAATTGCTTATGGTGATAATACTCTTCTGCTGAGCAGTGGAGTAGGTGAAAGTAGGAGAGGCCACCAGTGTGAGCTAAAGCACAGTGGCATCCAGAGAAGGACAAGATGCTCTTGGAGCTGTGCCAGCCATTGTGAGAATGCAGCTAACTACATCATGAAAGAAGCCAGGTAAATGGGTAAAGTGCACTGGGAGGTGCTAATGATCATGACAGGCTGCGACCTTAAGGACTTCCAGAGATCTGAATTAGCAGGGCAGGGAAAATAAATGATTTTCCTTGCCACTGTTTATGTTTTTAAAGTATTTATTTATTTGAATTTGTTTATTGTCTTAAATACCTTGAGACAGTGATGGTTATTTCAATGGCACATGTTTAATGGATTTACTAATTTCAACTATTTATTGATCAATTCCACTGTATGGTTTTGTACAATTTTTGGTGATTTTTATTCTCTCTGTTTTTAATTCTGACCATAAAGTCTCACTTGTCTGCCTCAGTCTGTCCTTGGTGAAAAATGTGATGTCCTTGGACATGGGAAGATGACCATGCTTGCGGATCTGGGACATCACAGACAGCTCTTGTCACTCAAGTGATTAAGGTGGGCTTGCAAAGTTCCAGAATAAATATTGGTGGTATTAAAAAGCCAAAGCCAGAAAAATATCTAGATCAGCAAGACTTTCACTGTGTGTTCAGTTTCTCTCAGCAGCCACTTTAGCAGGATTTGTATTTATGCAACCTGAACAAACAGCTGCCAAAAACGGCAATTTCCCTGTGCTGTAATTCACAATCCTTGGAGTTAACATTGAGACCTGCCTGTCTAATACACTCCAGTACTCTGCAGGCGTAGCAGAGAGCTGCTCCAAAGTCATGAGTGAGTCCTAGCAATTTATCCAAATTAAACAACAACATTTATTTATATAGCACATTTTCATACAAATGATGTAGCTCAAAGTGCTTTACAGGATGAAGATAAAAAAGACAAAATATATCAAAAATAAAAGTAGGCAGTACTAATTAACACAGAATAAAAGTAAAGTCCGATGGCTAGGGAGGACAGAAAAAACAAACAAAAAAACTCCAGACAGCAGGAGAAAAAAAATAAAATCTGCAGGGGTTCCAGGCCATGATACCGCCTAGCACCCTCTAGGCATTCTACCTAACATAAATAACCTTAGTCAGTCCTCATTGTATTCAGGATTTACATGGAAGAATTAGATGATGGTCATGTGGACAACTGGCCTTCAATCCATCAATGTAGGGACATCACGGTGCTTTGATCAGGTGGTAGAAAACCGGAAAAAGAACAGCAGAGAAGGTATGGGGTAGTATGCATTTCGGAGCCACCATGAATGATAATTAAGTGCATATTTAGAGTATCAGGATTAAACTAAAGGGTGGCACGGTGGCACAGTGGGTAATGCTGCTGCCTCGCAGTTAGGAGACCCGGGTTCCCTTCCCAGGTCCTCCCTTCGTGAAGTTTGCATGTTCTCCCCGTATCTGTGTGGGTTTGCTTTGGTTTCTTCCCACAGTCCAAAGATATGCAGGTTAGGTGCATTGGCGATTCTAAATTGTCCCTAGTGTGTGCTTGGTGTTTGTGTGCCCTGAGGTGGGCTGGCACCCTGTCCAGGGTTTGTTTCCTGCTTTGTGCCCTGTGTTGGCTCAGATTGGCTCCAGCAGACCCCTGTAGTTAGGATATAGCAGGTTGGATAATGGATGGATAGATTAAATTAAAATGAAGCTATGAGAAAGCCATGTTAAAATAATGTGTTTTTAGCAGTTTTTTTTAAGTGCTGCACCGTATTAGCCTGCCGAATTTCTATTGATAAGCTATTCCAGATTTTAACTGCATAACAGCAGAAGGCTGCCTCACTACTTCTTTTAAGTTTAGCTCTTGGAATTCTAAGCAGACACTCATTTGAAGATCTAAGGTTACGATTTGGAGTGTAAGGTGAAAGACATTCCGAAATATAAGATGGAGTGAGATAATTATCAAAATATTCTAAAGTCTCTTACATTCCTAGGGCACAATGGGGAAAGGATCATTTCAGAACATAATATTTCAGAAAAAGAAGGCAGCCATGTACAAAGTATACTCTAGCTCCATATGTGCAAATCACTCAATTATTCAACATAAAATCTTTTATCTGTTACATTTATCTTGATTGAATTTATCCACAATGTTTACAGGGCAAGATTCAACCTGTGAATGTTGCAATCGAGCTCCAGCCTCACTCTTTTCGGTATGCACTACATTAACATCATTTTGGATAAAAAACTAAATGCCTATCAGACAGCCTTGGTGTCTCAAATGCTCCTAACCAAATAACAGCTGTGTTTGGTGTGCTCCCAAATGCGTTAAAGCGGAAAAGGACAACTACTAGTACGTAGACTTATCTTGCTCAACTGGAAGAATCCCAACCCACCACCAAGTAAGTGAGTAACTGATGTCCTATACTATTTGAAATGGGAAAATAATACAAATTTTCACTCAGAGGATCTGTTCAAAACTTTTTTTAAAATATGGCAGGAGCTATTCCACATTTTAGAATAGCCCTCTATATCAGGGAAAATGATACTCTTCCTTCCTTGTTGCTTCAAAGAATTGCTTTGATGGCTGGCTCTCAACTCTTTCTTTCTCTTGGGTGGGGGTTGAATTTTGGTTTTGTTAAGTTTGATTTGATTGTATGGATTGTTATTTGCTTTTAAATAAAATTTTAAAAATCTACAATCATAAACCTGGTTAGTCTGTTTTGTTTAAGTCATGGTTACCTGTAATAGATGAATATGTAGTGTCCTTAAAAATGTAACAAAATGTATAACTCTGGTGACACTGGGTTGCGGTGATATTGGGAAGTGGATCTAATTGAAAGCTGACTAGGGGTGCAACAAAATAAAATAAATGATATTTATGGGTGCTATCATTAAATACAGGTTGAAAAACACTGGCCTGAGCTATACTATACAAAAAATGATCATTCTTTTCAATGTTTTATCTTTATTTAAAATATACTGAGCATCAATGAATGACTATTTCTCATTTAAATAATCATGCTAGTAACTGTTTTGAGCCTCAGTTTCCTTTTGTTTTTCAGTCTGTATATGTCAGGCAATAAACAGGAAGAAATGCCTTTTGCTGGCATACAGTGAAGAAAATGTAAAGTCAACTGTAGAGAACAGTACCTGTTCTAATCACTGAAATTCTTTAAGGTCCTTTTTCACAATATGCAAACTGTCATAGCTTGCTGAATGTCTTTAACATTTATTTATATAATATACTGGAAAAATGTATGCATGTATGTATCCAGACTAAACATAGCATATTAATTGAAAAACATGTCCAGAGTCAAGAGTTGTGTAACAAGTACAGACCTTTCAGTGGGCAGGTGTTCATAAATGGGAGAAGAAACGCTATAAAGGACAGGATTTGTTATGTTTTAAATCCTTAACAGAAACTGGTGACTACAGTATTTGTATTTATGTGTTTTAATCTCACTGAAAATGTGGATGTAAAATCAGGGGCATTACAATGTTCCCAACCTCAGAAAAAATATTTGTCCACGATTGCTGATTATGTCCAAATATCAGAAAACATGGTAGTCCCCCTCAACTGCACATGTACTTAATTTTCTAATATAACACATTTTTACAAGATGAAATAATGGAATTCCCACCTATTAAAATCAAATAACAACAGCAAGCATTCAAACCATAGCACATGGCTATAACTTAAAAATAATGTGCATAAACACTTTGTCCTATGGTGTGTTATTTTTAACTTAAATGCAGAATGAACATGATGTTATATAACACCATCATTGTATGATTCTACAGAAGGAACACCTTTTTCATTTGCCTCACTGGACATCTATACATAATGAGAAATGCCTGCCATCTCATCCACTTGCAGAACAAGAAGATATTTTGACTTCATCCTGGATCTCCTAAATAGCTAACAATAACATCATTTTCTCTAGACTATGACCCCCCAGAATTCCAGAAAACAAAGATAATGGCATTCATTATTAACTGCATAACAGTAGAAGGCTGCCTCACCACTTCTTTTAAGTTTAGCTCTTGGAATTCTAAGCAGAAACTCATTTGAAGATCTAAGGTTACGATTTGGAGTGTAAGGTGAAAGACATTCCAAAATATAAGATGGAGCGAGATTATTTAAGGCTTTGTAAACCATAAGCAGTATTTTACAGTCCATTCTAAATGACACAGGTAACCAATGTAGTGGCATGAAAACTGGATAGAGGTATTCGGATTTTCTTTTCCTAGTTAATTAGTTTCCTAGTTCCACATAATAGATGCTAGCAATTGCACACTCCATTAGGTCAGGTTAGGTCAGGTTGGGTAGCATGCACTGGTAGAGCATGTTGATGCACCCACCACTCACCGAAACAACTTGGTATGCTAGTTGGCAACCCCCCAGGCAGATACAGAGTCAAGTCCCACCCCCAGGAAATGACCATCTATCTGCCACAACCAGATAGGTATGGGCATCCCCTTGGCCTTGTCCAGCTGTTCAGGTCATCAACAGTGAAGATCCTGTGAGCTGGATCACCTTTGGGGAATTGTGCCACGTGACTGAAGTGCCATGACTGATGCTCTGTCACAACGCAGGTAATATGACTCATTCGGGACTCTGTGAACAACCACTCATTCGACACAATTTCTTTGCCTTTCTATGAGGTTAACTTAGCTTTTCTCTGTCTGCTCTTTTAACTTTTCGCTCCTAATATTACTTACTTAAAAAATCTCCACTCACCTCATTTGTATTCCTTCGTATTAATATACCCTTAGGCTGTTGCTTTTTTAATTGCTGTACTTCCCTGACCGCTAAGAACTGTACAGTCTAAAAAAAAAACTTGCTTAATGAATATAAGCCGCTAGTTCATGTCTTGTTGCCTTGTCTGCTCCTACAGCTGCTTGTGCCTGATCAGTGCCTTAACAAGGGTTGCTTTACTGTTTCAAAGTCACCCACAGTCACCCACTAAGGAATTGCTGTTTCTGTTGCTTATTAACTACAGTGGTACCTCGGTATACGTCTGCTTTGGAATAAGTCCAACTTGGTATACGTCCTGTTTGGACACGAAAAATTTTGCTTGGTATACGACCTTTGTTTGGAATACGACTTGTGTGCTAACCTTGTTTACCTCTCTCGAGACAAAGCCGTGACTACCCACGAGCGTTAGTGCGTCAGTTGCTAGCATTCAGTGAACAACCCGCGCTATAACTCTCTGTAAACTTTCACGTGTGTGATATAGCGGGTCCACAGCTCCTTTCAAAGTCCAGCTTTAAAATAAATGATCACCACGCTCGCAGCTTAGTGAGGGGGCGTGGTGGTTATGTGGCTGAAGGTTGTTAGGGCGATTAGCGATGTGGGCGTTTCTCACCAAAGTGCACTTGTGAGGGACCGTCTGCATTCATGATTGTTCCTGGGGCTGCTTATCTTGATAAACAGAAGCGCGAGTCAGCTTGAAGGGGAGTAAAAAGAAAAAAAAGACGGGAGGTTGAGTGAGTGAGAGAGAGATGGCTGCTTATCTTGATAAACAGAAGCATGAGTTGGCTTGAAGGGGAGTAAAAAGAAAGAACAGACGCGAGAGAGAGAGAGCGAGAGAGAGCGTGCATGGATGAAGTGGCTGAAGCAGGCAGTGCGAAGGTCAGCTGCAAGTAGGGTGACTCCCCAGTTGAGAAGCAGGCACCAGGCTTCTTGTTTTTTTTTTTTTTTAAAGAATGCTTCCTGCTTTTAGCTTTGTTGTTTTTAAGAAGACTTTTTTCTATTGTTTTTAACCTCCACATTTCACTTCTGATTTTATGGATTATTTATTGGAACTTTGGAGACTGCACTTTAATTTGAACACCTTGTTTTGTTAATTGTTTTAATAAAAGCACTTTGCACTTTTTCACCATCCCCTTGCTTTGTTGTTACCGATGAGGTTAGCAGCGAGGCACATTACCGACGGTGTAGGATTCAAGGGCTCCCCGGCAGCAGATAGGAGCATACAGAAAACCTGCATCGTCACAACGTGATTTTGTGTTTTTTTCATGTAAATTTGAATTGATTGTTGAAAAGTATGAAGGTGGCATGCGTATCCGGGATGTGGGTGTTGCATACCTTTTGCCGAGAACGACGGTATCTACGATTGTGAAAAACAAAGATGTTATTAAAAAGTAAAGTGAGGTAAAATTTTCATTTATTTCATCTAATTGCTTTTGTATTCATGTATTTTAGTATTAAGCAGTGTTTAAATTATTTTATACAACCCCGTCAATGTATAATATGCCAATAGCAATAGGATTTTTTTTTTTCAGGGGAACGGATTAATCATTTTCCCATTATTTCTTATGGGAAAAATTTGTTTGGTATACATCCTGTTTGGTATAAGTCAAAGGGTCTGGAATGGATTAAGGACGTATACCGAGGTTCCACTGTATTTGTTGCTATGACATCTGTCATTTATTTACAGATGTTGCTTACTATCCTGCTTTGCCAATGTCAGTTCAAATACAAGAATAAGTACAAATAACGAGTAATAAGTAACTTTTCCAAACGCACCGACAAACACCCTGCTGCTTTTGCTCCTGTACAGGCAAAAACAAACCAAAAAAAACATTCCAAAGGGAAAAAGGCTTTAAAAATGAACTCTTGCACCACAGAAAAAAAACAACTCTCAGCTGCTTGTCTCTCTTTTGCCACCTCACCAAAAAGCTAATAAGATGTCAAATCGAAATGAAACATGCCAAAAAGTTGCAATTCTAAAGTCTTTAGAAAAAAAAAACATTTACACTGAAAAATTTGTTTTAATTATCAACAAACCTGGACAAGGAGAAACGTTTTGCTACTCTAAATAGTAACACTATCATGATGTGGATCACATGGCAGCAACAACGTGCTGGTGTTACAATGAAATGCTAAGGCTACAAACAAACTACACCAAATAACACCAATAACAACTGAAAAAATAAAATTCTAAATAGCAGCATGAAATGTCATAAAAATGAAAAAAATAACTTTATATAATAACCAAATGGATGCGAAAAATTAAACATGCGTGAAAATGTTTTAAAAATGGTTCAGTAATACAAAAATCACACTAGTTTGTGATGTGCATTGAATTCTAAACCTTTCTGCTTTGTAAATAACTTTGTGATTATCCTTGAAGAAGAAAGGGTAGTACAATTAACTTCAGTGTAATCATTGAAACAAGACTGAACATTGTCACCCATTGTTTTGTAATTATTAGGCAGATGATTTTCTTTTCTAATTAAACCCCACATAGAGTATGAAGTCTGAGTCTGCCTTTTGACCTTGTATGAATGAGCATTGAATGGCTGGTAGATTTTTAGCATGCGTCGATTTTGTTATCTGGAATGTGTTCACAGGGCAACATTTTCTTTAATACAAATTCCATGTGTATTTATTTTCTGATGCATGTTCATTCTTACATTGTTGTTTATGATAACAACAACAATAACAACATTTATATTTATAGGATGGTTTCTTACAAATAATGTAGCTCAAAATGCTTTACAAGATGGAGAAAGAAAACAAATAAATAAATAAACATTAGGCAATAATAATTAACAAAAAATAAAATATGTCAACTGTCCAGGGAGGACAGAAAAAAACAAAACAAAAAAACAGAGGGCTGGAGAAAAGAACAAAATCTGCAGGGGTTCCAAGGCCATGAGACCACCCAGCCTCCACTAGGTAAACAGTGTTACTGTGAATTTTGTATTAGCATACAAATGAGTTGCCAGTTAAATTTCACTATCAAGTACATATTTGTGTGTATTTGTTTCTTTGAATGTCTTAATAGTTGTATTGTTAGTATTATAATGTATTTAAATGAGTTAAGATATCTTTTTTCAGAAGTATTTGCATTTAGCAAATGATGAACATAACAATGTTGCTGGTTTGTCAAAATATATTCAGTATCGTTTCCTGGGGTTAATCTTACCTGCCACACATGTTTTATCCCACTCTTATCATCAACAGACCTGCCACTGAAAAGATGATTTGAAAATCTTGGTCACACTTGAGTTTTTTTAATTACTTTTGCCTGGATTCTTTATATTTTTCTTCCAATACTTTTGATCATAATGACTGCAATTCTGTCTTTGTTAGTGGTGTTTATTTTGTTCTAAAAATTACATTTTGGTTTTACCACAACACCATCTTGAATTTGTCAGGGCCACCTCATTTTGTGGACTCATTGTCAGGAGGTTAGTCGGGGTTGTTAAGGCTAAATTTCCCAGAAGCCATTAGCACTGCAGTATCAAAGCCAATAGTGTACTGCTACCAGCCTCCAAGACTGTGGAACAGTTATTTAAAAGACTTTGTGTTTGTTTGTAAACATTTTTCCAGACAATTATTTCTAGATTTCTAGTTAAGAACTTTGATCATGTATTGGGCTATGATGCACATTGTTTATAATTTCCCAACTTTCACATTTGTCACGTATTAGTTTTCATTTTATCACACAGTCCATCTCTCATAGCTCATTGAAGATGTCATGTTTTAATAAACGGACAGTTCAACAAATAGCTGTCAGAAACAAAAATGATATTACAGCTACGACTGAATTTGTATTTCTGAGTATAAATTGAATATAAAGATTTATCTTTGCCATAACCCTTTTGTTCATTCCTGGCTATTTAAAAATAAAATGTTTTATAGCATTGTCCAGATGTGTTTCTCTTTTATCAAATACTATGAATTGTCCTAAATTTGTGATGCACTCAGAAAGCTTGAAATTGTCAAAAGGATGGCTTAGTGCAGCTTGTATCACTGTTAATAGGCAGATGATTTGTAAAGGCACCTAGTCTGTGAGGATGAGCCAACGCCATGGCTGAGAGAAAGGCTACCTGTCTTTAAACCATTATAGTGTGTGTCCATGCTTTGTCATCTCATAAGGCATTTTAAAACTCAGTACAGAATCATTTCCTAATTTCCTAAAAAATATATACTGTGCTAAAACATCAACAGTGATATACCATGCAGGGGGCTTGAAGCTTGGATGTTCATTTAGTCATAACTGTACAGTGTGTAGTGCTGCTAACTCATAGCATCAGTGACCTGGGTGCAAGTGTTCATTCTTTCTGGGTAAAAGCTCAACTTCCTTTTCCTCTTTGTTTGAAATTGGTTTTCAAAGAAGAATATACATGTATTCATTACATGGTCACAAGAACACAAGGGTAGCAGTTAAGTAGGTTTTCCTTGTTAAATTATTTGGGCTAAAAGCCAGAGTGTTAAAAGAATGCATTTAGTTTACTGAGAACGTTGGGTGGGCATATAGATACTAAAGTGGAATTTGATATAAGAAAAAAAAGCTAGGTCATAGTAAATAAACAATGATGGTTGTCACAGCAAATTTCACTCCTAATTGCATATATTCAAGCATGACCTGCATGCACTGTTTCAAGGTGTACATGCAGCTTTTTACATGAAATTAGCTTCACTGAACAGATATTAAAAACACAATAAAGCAGGTGCCCAAAGTATTCTTCCTTATTAGTTTTGCTTGGATGGATATACTGTAACTAGAACCAAGGCAGGCAACTGTGACATAAAACAGAACTGACACTAGGTCCTTCTTTTATGCTGGTTTATTTAATATTATATTAAAGTCAGCCGGCTTCCTAACCTCCTAACTCTTTTATGAACACCCCCAAAACAACAAATATAAGATGTCCTTCTAGCATTGTAACTGAAGCTGAAAGTTTATTTTCCTGCTCAGTTCTCATTCTATTCACCCCATAGCAATTGTCATCACTCCATTTCTATCACTCTCTCCAGTCTGAAAATGACTTCCATTGCATTTTGTGATACTTCCTTTAAAATCCTCAGAAGCATCACCACAGGGGGGCAACTTTTGGAAAGATAATTCCACTAATCTAACACAGCCCCACAAGGAACGATCATTCAAGAAGGTCACTTCAGCTGTAGGTACACAGTACCTCCCTCACCCTGTGCATCTGACTGCCGCTGCACCTTATTTTTCTCATAAAAAATTACATATTAGGCTAAATGTTAGTTTATATTTTAAGGGTGTTTTTCTTGGAATTTAAAATAAGTCTTCCTAAACAGATTTAAATGCAGTAAAAGTATTTATACAACAAAAATGTTATGTTGCTTGACTGTCAAAAATACACATTTTAGCTCCTTTTGATTATAGTGCTCTTTAGCAGCAAAGTATGGATCCAAATCACAAGCAGGCAGGTAAAGTGGAATTTAAAATGAAGCTCTCTGCATTACCAAGTTTTCTTAAAAATATCACTATAGACAAATTTTATCATTGCTCGAAGCATTCATTGGCACATGGAATGACTGCTAAAAGTGATATATATATAAAAGTGAGAACTGTATATACTTGCGTATAAGTCGGGTGTTAAAACCCTAAAAATCAATCATAAAATCAGACCCCGACTTATATGGCTGTTTAAAAAATACGATACTTAATTTTTTTTTATGTCTTCTTGCTTCCTCCAATCTCACACCCATTTCTCAGACACAGCAAATTTTGTTGCAGCAGCTCAGTTTCCAATCTCCTTCGCCATTCCAATGACTTTTAATTTAAAACCAGTTTCATATTTTCTTCTGATCGAACGTTCCATCGTAGATAAGGATGCTCTTACGATATAGGTGTATGAGCGTGTGAGATACAAAAAACACAAATCAGTGCAAATGTTGCTTCGGAATAGTTTGTGTTTTAATGCATGGTCACGTAGTCACAATATATAAAAAAAAGGCAATGTGCTCTGTGGTTACTCTCTCAGATGGGCATTAGCATATCATAATATCTTGGACCAATAACGTGAGTTTTGCGCATTCAACTTATATGACCGACATTATAAAATACCGGAAATTATAATGTAAAATCCCTCGACTTATCCATGAGAATTTAAGTGCAAGTATATAATAATAATTATTATTAATAATAATAATAAATAATTATTATTAAGTATATATGCTATGTGCAAGATTTGTCTCATCGCTTTCTGTTCCATACTGTGGAAGAAAAAAATACTGCAATGTAACTGTGACGCCCAGTAAAGTTCGGTCACGTTTGTGTAAAGTTGGTCTTATCCAGTGTCATAGCAAATTAAGCCATGTTACAATGAGCATATTACTAAAGCTTAATAAATCTTCTTGTTCATTGCTTTGTAATTTCTCACTCCCACCTCCACTTACTCAATATATTTCTAGTCCTCCACTTCTTTAGTCTTTAGACCTCTTTGTTTGTTTTCCCTGATACACCTTTGATTAACCATTATTGCAGTTGTTAATGCAATGACCTAAAAACTGCTCATCATTGGTAAATTGACAAGTGTGAGCTGTGTGGGTGTTGCATTTCACACAACAAATACTCAAGCAAACGAGAACATAACATTGACAACACTCCATCTACGCCACTGGGACTTAACAACCACATGCCTCTCCTCCTCATTAATGAGTCCTGTCTTCAATTCAAAAGCACAGAATTGTGGGAATGCACCCTTCCTATTTACTATGAATGCTGCCTTCCTTGCAAGTGACTGTTAATAATAATTTAGCAAAAAATGCATGCCTTTTGCACAGTTTGAGCATATGACAGGATAATGGACATGTGGATTATTGAAATAAATAACATGAGAATTTTTTATTTTTTCCAGAGATGTTATTTATATCATTTGCCATTGTACAGCACCGGTCCCCATTAGTGTTACTTATATCATCAACATTTTTTAGTCATTCTGCTTGAGAACATGAGATTAATTAACTTTTTACTACAAACTACATGGGAAATACAATATATCCATCCATTACCCAACCCACTACATCCTAACTACAGGGTCACAGGGGGTCTGCTGGAGCTAGTCACAGCCAACACATGGCACAAGGCAGGAAACAAAACCTGGGCAGATTGCCAGCCCACCGCAGGGCACACACACCCACACACCAAGCGAAATTCAGGATCGCCAATGCACCTAACCTGCATGTCTTTGGACTGTGGGAGAAAACTGGAGCACCCGGAGGAAACCCACACAGACCCGGGGAGAACAGGCAAACTCCGTACAGGAAGGACCCAGGAAGCTACGCAGGTCTCCTAACTGCGAGGCAACAGCCTTACCATTGCGCCACAGTGCCTTCCGAATACAATACATGAAAGATATTATTTTTGGGTGGAGTATTGCTTTAAGCTGTATGAAAACGCTGACTTGAAGTTAGCTGTGATCAATGTGGTGTGTTGGTTAGAATACAGGAATCCAACCACTGATGAAACATTTCCTTTAATGATAAAATGCATAATGTGAAATATAAAACTGGACAATGTGTATGTGGGGTTCTTGCAAGGAAAAAAAAAACATATAATAACACACTATTTTTTGGTAAATTTAAACCTTGTTCTGCAAAACTAACTAGTCAGTTTTGTCTGAGTCACTGTGCAATATTAAGAACTTTAAACAGATGGTACTTCAGCTAGCCACTCTCAGCATAAAGTATGTGTAACAGCAAAGCTAACAGGTTCATATCCTTATAGTACATATTTCTTAAATATTTATCATAATATCCTACTAAATATTACAGACATGAATTTCCATAGCAGCACTTTCACAATTTTCTAGATTGTAGTTGTCAACAGTGGCAAAGTGTTATTATGGTTGAACCTTGGTTGCAATAGATCACTAACAAACTTAAAATTTCAAGTATGCACACTTTCTTAATCAAATATTTGGTGGCCACTCTATATCTATAAATTATTTTATAGATATAGAGTGGCCACCAGTTCTGATTCCTAGCCTGAGTTGTTTTTAATGAGTTACCAAACACCCAAATAAGAGGCAGTGCCACATTAATTTTTCACCATAAAACATATAAATATAGCATAACTAGGGGACTTATCCCCTGCTCGCTTCACTCGCCAACCTCCCCGGCCTGCACTATGCGCCAGCCACTTTGCGTCTCTGCCACTCGCATTGTGAAGAAGGGGGCTGAACGCACCCCAAAGAGACACGGTTGCTCCTCCGAAACCGCCTCTTAAACAGAGAAACAATGGGAAACAAATACCTTTTTTTTTACCTCCTTTTTGCTCGACCAGCTGCTGGCTTGCTGACACTAACTTTGAACATTTAAAAGCCAGCACAGCAGCTGCTTTTGTCATCTACTCTTTGTCTTTTATTTTTGGCCCCGGGCGTGGTTAAATCTCTTGTCACAAAGTTTCGTCTTGAAGGACGTGAGTTCTTCATATTTTAGTTTAAAATTTTTAAACAGAATGAGAATCTGAAAATCTAACAAAATCACATTAAAGTTCGATAAATTTTGAAAAGAACAATACCAAACATATATATGTAGGTTTTAAAATAAGCCTGATTTAAAGCGTGACAAAAAATATCACATAAAAAGTCACATAAAATCGTTGCACTTTTAGGCTTAGGATTTCATGTATAGAAAGCAGATATATAGGAGTTTTGGCATATTGTATGACAAGACAGAGAAACAGATATGCTTCGCCTTTTGCAATTTAACGTACTTGATATTTCACTTTCATTGAATCCAGTATATACATTTAGATCCTTCCGCACTAATTTAAAATTACAAAGACTTCAACTGACCCAAAATCAACAAGCAACAAAACTCATTCAACTCAAGCAGCTGAATACATCCAACCATCTTATTGTATATGGTGCTTAATCCAAACCTGTTGGACTCCGGTGTATTGCGGAAAATACTAAATAAAGAAGAGTCTTGAGCAATTGTCATATATGAATTCCATTATGGCCATTATTTATTTTTATATTTAGATATTTTTATATTCTTTTATTTTTTTTCTTTATTTGCACCTATAGGTAGAGCCCCCATCGGGCTTCTTCAAAGCATCACAGCAGACTGCAGACTCTTATTAGATAAGCTTTCTTTACTTAATTAGGTTCAATTACATAACAAATATGAATATATTTACATTTTCACTACAGAAACACACCTCTGCATTAAGTACTAAGTAAAGTCCTGAACTAGTTAAAGATACTAAAAGTTCTAGGTATAAGAAATAAAACTTTTTAAATGTAAACCGTCATGATAGAACAGAACACAATGTCAAATGTTATATATGATGTCATTTTCTAATCCAGAATGTGCTAATACAAATGAAGTCAGGATGTCCTAGTTTAACAGGCAGGCGATTTTATGCACCATTTTTCCTTTTCCCTTACTTGAGCTGGACTCAAGAGAGGAGCCTATTGTTCACAGGATACTAGTCCATTATAGAACACACTTATGCACAAACGAACACTTGGTCATACTGAGCCAACTTAGAGTCGTCAGTTAATCTAACCTGTGCATCTTTAGGATTTGGGCAGAACCAGGAGAGCCCCTGGAGAAAACCTTCACATGAACCGAGAGAATGTAC
The DNA here is from genome assembly GCF_016835505.1 of Polypterus senegalus. Classification (NCBI taxonomy): domain Eukaryota; kingdom Metazoa; phylum Chordata; class Cladistia; order Polypteriformes; family Polypteridae; genus Polypterus; species Polypterus senegalus. The sequence goes on along the minus strand of NC_053170.1, from coordinate 67,993,684 downwards.
AGACTGAGGCTTTATAAGTAAACAACAAAGCAAGTTCCTGTTTGTTTTTGTTCCTGTTGATATTCTCTGTTTTTACACTAGTCATGTGCCCTCTCATCTCTGTTTCTCTTATTCAGAGTTTTATTTGCTTTAATGTTTCAACAAAGTATAACATGTCACATGCAAACAGAACTTTATACTTTAATGCATTCTTCCTTTTCTCTGAAGGCAATAATTAAAGTACATTCTTAATACATCCTGGCGAGTAACACAGCCGTTAGACACTACTTTAAATCAAGTTACTGATTTCTAGTTGTAACCTGTTATTTCTATGTCAGAGACTGAGCCAGCCATTAATTTTAAATAAATGTTTTTAGTCTGCTTTATAAGAGCAACTTAATGGACAAGGAAAGACATACACAGTCAAACATATTCTTCTTGTATTGTAACTGTGCCATTGACACAGGATAGGAGAGAAAGTAAGAAACTGAACTCACAGTGCCCTACTTACTCTCAATTAAGAAATTAGGAAGACATATGGACTAACTACATAAACAGTATAGAAAAATCCACACTAAAAATATTTGGAAAGAATAAGTAGGGTAGTGGAGTAAGAAATACTTTGATGCTACTACTCTTTTTATTTACTTTAAAGTTTACTGTATGTTGATTTACAAGATGGCATACTAATGCAACGGTTAAAGTTTTAACTTTATAAAGATGCAGAGGGCTAAATCTAATTCAGGTTTATTCACAGGGTGTGTCTGGATTTTATATCTTCCACTTGTGCTGGTGCAGTTTTTTCCTGGGTACTCTAGTTTGGTCCCACATCCTAAAAAAGTGTAGATAAGTTTTACTAGTGCACCCTGTCTAGGATTAGTTCCTTCCATGCAGCGATGCTGCTGACCTACTGCAATAAGCAAGAGTACAAAATAGGTGGATGTCTGCATTAATTGAATTATAATAATTTTTTTTGGTTGTTTATAACTAAAATTTTGTCATGTTACCAAAGCTGCTTTTGAATATGAATTTAAAATGTGAGATTGATGTATTAACCCTTTCGGCCCTTGATTTTCTGTTTTAATGGGAAAAAGTTTTCTTGAAATATTCTAGATAGATAGTGTGACAGATTAGGGCTTTGTTGTCCCCTTGAACCCTCAGACTATACGTCAGACACCAGGTAAAAGTCCAATAATAATATTTATTATAAATAAGTGCACAAAGCACACTCCTCTCTACAATTCTCAATAAATGAATTACAATAATCAAAATCACAATCCTCCACTCCCAGACGCTTAGCCACCCTGCCTCCCAACTCAGCTCAATCTTCTGGAGTTTCTCATAATCCTTTTATAGTCCATGACCCGGAAGTGTTTCTGTCCCTCAGTCCATGTGACTTTCTATCACTTCCGGGTCAGGTAAAAACTTCTTTTCTTCATCAGCCCGGAAGCACTTTATTTCTTCCAACCATGTGACTGGGATTTACTTCCGGGCTGTATGGAAAATAAACATGTCTGTGTCTCCCTGCAGCGTCCCCTGGTGACCCCGACATTATCCAGCAGGGCTGTGTATTAAAACTCCATAGTCCATGATGTGGTGTGCACAGTCCGGAAGCGTCTATTTTCACTCCCGTGTTTTGCAGACTGTATGCCAGTCTCTCCAGTCTGCGCTAATAGTGCTTTACAAAAACGGCTACATATATATTGTGAGGAACAGCCCGGACACAGACAGACAGACAAAGCTGGTTTGCACCCGAACACATGTTTATTGTACATTTCTATTTACAGTGCACACACAACCCAGTACTCCCGTACTAATCACCCTCAGTCCAGGCCTTTTCCTCAATGCCTTTCTCTCTCTGACTGCCTCCACTCCTCTCCTCCAGGCTTCGTCCTCTTCCACCCAACTCCAGCTATCGAATGGAGGGAGACGGCCCCTTTTATGCACACCCGGACGTGCTCCAGGTGCCTCCCGATGAACTTCCGCCAGCACTTCCTGGTGTGGCGGAAATGCTGACGTACAGGGATTCTCTGGCATCTGCACGCCCCCTGGCAGTGACCACATTCCCCCATAGGGTTGAGCTTCCATGCTCTGCTCCTGTGGTCCCCATACCAACCAAGGCAGCTACCCTCTCGTGGTCCGGAGGAGGCAGTCCCTCTTCCGGTCCTTCCAGGTGTCCCGGCTGGGTACTGCCCCCAGCCGCTCACCACACTGCCCCACTGCTAGATAAGACCCATAGGGGCCAGTGGCCCATCCCGCGAGGGCAGGTCTCCCACTAAGCGGGTCCTACGTGCACCTTCCCAGGGTCCAGTCCTGCAACACAAAGAGTAGAAACAGGACCGGAGACACGGCCTGGACACCACCAGCTGGTGTCCTTCCGTGTCGCACACAGGCAACGCTCCCCCCTCCGACTGGCACCCTGGCATTTGCCACTTCGGCACCGCCTCTGAGGTCTCCGTGCCCCAAAGATTGGGACATCAGACGGAACCGCCCACACCCCCGTCGCCTCAGCCGACTTTGGGGTTTCCCTCTACGGCCCTTCTCCGGATGTGAGTTCCCAGCCTCACATCCCTCTCTATCGGAGGAGCGTCCTCTTCTTTTTCTGGGACGCCATGATGGTTTGGGTCTCCCTATGGGAAAGGAAGAGACCCTGTGCCGTCTGTGTCCTTGTATAGCGACATGAGACCAACACTGGCTTGGGACATAGGGCACTAGGACCCATAGCACTCATCAGCTGGTGTCCTGCCTGCCCTCTCGCTCTTTCCCCCCTCACCACGTGACCTGTCACTGCCGCCGCATCCATTATCTGAGCCCTGGCTACTGAATCCGATCTGCCATATCACGATTCTTTTTGCTGGGGTGTAATTTTTTCTTTATGGAGCCGGTTCCACTCACCTCCCCCACCGTACCGCTCCAGCTGGAGGATCCAGCACCACGTGGTTCCACCCACTCACGCAGCATCTTCACGGACGCGACCGCCTTCCCCTCCACCTTCTTCAATACCTCCCGGAGGGCATGTATCTCCTGTAATAGTGACTTTGTGGGCTGATGGCACCCCTCCAGCTCACACAGAGCCACCAGCAAGCACAGACAGTCAGCCAGTGGTGGACTTACCTGTCGATCAGCCCTACTTGCTGGCTGCCTGCCATGGGGCCTTCCCTTCGGCCAAATCGGGTCCTTCCCCGGCTCAGGACAGACATTCATTGGTCCCTCCTCTGACCAATCATTGGCGGGCACGCAACACATACCGTCCAATCCCTTGCCTGCCTCGGGGAGGGACTTCCAGTTCTCGGCCATCTTCTCTGCCAAGCCCCTGATGCAGTGGCAAGCCGCTGGGCAGCCCCGCAGCTGCCGCGGGTTTCTGAGCTGCAGCAACTCTTCCTGCTGCCACTGTGCTGACGAAGCCCCGCGGATTGGCATGGATCCAGGCAGTCCCTGCCTGCAATACAAAAACCAAGTTGGGGCCAGCTACTGTTGGGCAGGGAACTCACCTCCTGTGTCCCATCTATCCGAGAAGACTTCCCCGGCATGGCTTTACTAGACGTAATGCCGTTCCAGGTGTCCTCAGCGGCGACTCGCTAATGGGAGCCCGCTGCACTCCTGCTACGCCCGATGTTGTCTTCCCGCACCAGGTGGGAATAGGCCTTCTGTGAACCATCCTCCAGGTGAGTTGCTCTCACGGGGTTGTGTGCATACCGCTCCCGCTGAACCAGGTGGAGAGTCCCATCTGGAATGCCATTGTGGGGAACAGGCCAGACACAGACAGGCGGACACAGCTGGTTTGCTCCCAAACACACGTATATTGTACTGTACATTTCTATTTACAGCACGCACACACAACCCAGTACTCCTGAACTAATCACCCTCAGTCCAGGCCTTTTCCTCAATGCCTTTCTCTCTTTGACCGATTTCACTCCTCTCCTCTCCTCCAGGCTTCATCCTCTTCCACCCGACTCCAGCTATCGAATGGAGGGTGGCGGCCCCTTTTATGCTCACCCAGACGTGGTCCAGGTGCCTCCCGATGAACTTCCACCAGCATTTCTGCCACACAAGGTCCCTATACCAATCAAGGTGGCTGCCCTCTTGTGGTCCAGAGGAGACGCAGTCCCTCTTCCGGTCTTTCCAGGCATCCCGACATACCGACACCAGCTGCTCGCCGCAATATGTACAATATGTACTTGTAATAGGATGTCAGGGTCGAAAGGGTTAATATAGGATTTCAAGTGTAGCTTTGATACCTACTGTTTATGTGAAAAGAAACATAAGAAGATAGACAAATTGTGAATTCAACTGCAACATTATTTGTCTGTGGTGTCTTATAAAAGTGTTTGGTATCTGGTAGCAGCTTTGACTTTTGTCTAAATAAATAAGGTGCAAAACCGAGAAATGAAGTAATGCACCCAGCCAAAAAGTACAACAGTTTTTCGGCTGGATGGTGGAATATATGCCTTACAATAGTAGGCAAATAATATATTTTTTTACATAGCTGTACTTAAATGGTATGAAGCCAAACCATCCAAAAAGTTTAACTTTTCAATATGATTTAATTAAAAGCTTGTTCAAAATAATTGTTATCATCATGAGCTTTGCTGAAAGAGGAGGGAATTAGGCAAGCTTATCGGAGAGCTGATTAAGAACAGACACAAAAGATAGTTTATAAATCACACCACGGTTTGAACAATGGAAATGGTTTTTGCCTTTTCACAAGGTAATCACAATGAATATTTTTAATCACTACATTATAAGTCTTTTTTTCCACAGAGAATTAATCTTTTGTTTAGTCTGAAAAATAACAAAAAAAGTCAGAAAATCTATTTCCATGATATCTGACAATAATCAAGAGATTAAAAAATGCTTTCTTTCAATTTTTTAATGAGACTTGAACTTTTGAATTTTAATATGCACATTACCCTTAAACTTTCTTGCTCACTTGATAGCAACATTCAGTGCCATTTTTAAATAGGGAAGGCACCAGCGCTGCAAACACAGACACACATTTGTATTGTTTCTGCTTCTTGACATTCTCTGTTTAAGGCTATTTAATATATTCTTTTGAATTTTTAATTAACTTGAGATAGATCTAATGTATAGCTTATAAATAATAAATAATTATTGGAAATAATAATACATTATATACTTGGTTTATAGTTATTTACCCCAGAGACCCAGAATTGGATTAAGAATGTACAAATAGTTTGTACATAAGTGTATTTGTAGTATCTTGGGAAAGACATGGCTGGCTGGAATTTTAAATCTCAGTTTGTCTGCTATCTGTTTAGAGTTTCCACAATCTTACTGCTTCTGCATGGCTTTATCGGTGAGTACACATGTACATTTTTGGCTACATTGGCGTGGTATAAGTGAGTCACCTACCCTACGACAGAGACGTTTAAAGAATGCAGTTGCCTGATGAAAATACAAGTCTCTGAAATTTTGGCTGTACATTGTTATAATTTAGTTTTATTAGGCTTAAAGATGATTGAGTACAAAGAGATAGTCAATTTAAAAAGGCAATAATAAACATAATGAACATTCAACATCTCACCCCACCTTTTACTTTAGAGATCCATTTGAAGCCGGCTATAAGACAGTTCTGCTTCGTTTTAACAAATGAAAAAACAGAAGAGAGACAGAGGCCCAGGAGACTATTAATGAATTCTTGCCAAGTTCTGAAAAAGCTTTACACTGTTCCTTGCAGGGAAAATTAGATAATTAGATTATTTTCTAGTTTTAGATAATATAAGACATCACTTTCCCATTGAGTTATAGAGGGAAGATCCATATTCTTCCGTTTGCGCAAAATAAGTTAACATGCATGCAATGTGATATAGGATATCATAACAAAATGACAATAGCATAATTTTATTCCAATTGGTATTCTTCAAAAAAATTCCATTAGGGGATTAGTAATATAAGACAACTAATAATAAATAATAGTAATAATAAATTTTATTTATATTGCGCTTTATATTTAACAATTTCAAAGTGCCACAAAATAAGAATAAATTAACAAAGAAGATAATCTATAGAAATAATTTAGAAAAATGCCTTTCTAAAAAGATAAGTTTTTAGGTTTCGTTTGAAAGCATCAGTCGACTGTGGGGCTCTCAGGTAGTCAGGGAGAGAATTCCACAGCCTTGGTGCCACCGAAGAAAAGGCCCTGTCACCCATACTGCTAAGCTTAGTTCTGGGAACTTGAAGAGTGTTAGTATGCATGGAGCGAAGGGTGTGTGAGGAAGTGCATTACAGTAATCCAGCCTGGACGAGACAAAGGCATGGACAAGCCTCTCTGCATCTGCCAGGGTAAGTGTTGGACGGAGTTTAACAATGTTCCTTAGATGGTAAAAAGATGACTTACAGAGATGTTTAATGTGGGTGTCAAAAGTGAGTTTTGAGAGTTCATTTTAACACCCAAATTTGTAACAAATGTAGAAACAGGAATGTTTTGATCAGAAAAAGTGATACTGGTGATGGTAGAAGAACGAAGATGGTGTGGTGTGCCAATTAAAATGGCTTCTGTTTTAGATCTGTTTAGCTGAAGGAAGTTGAGCCTCATCCATGCCTCTATTTCCTCCAAACAAATAGTCTATGTAGATGTTGGCAAATGAGCAGTACAGGAGGTGGGAGTAGTCCTAAGATAAAGTTGAGTGTCATCGGCATAACAATGGAAAGAAAGACAATGTCTGCTAATGACACTTCCAAGGGGGAGTATGTAAATGATGAAAAGAATGGGGCCCAACACACAGCCCTGTGGAACACCACAGGTAACATTATGGGTGTGAGATTATTGCGCTGCCAAGAGTGACATACTCAGTTCTACCAGTCAAATAAGATGTAAACAAATTTTGAACAGTTCCTGAAAGTCCAATGGTGTATTGCAGACGATGAAGAAGAATATTATGATCAATTGTATCAAAAGCAGATGTCAGGTCAAGGAGAATGAGTAAAGAAGGAGAACCAGTATCTGCTGACATCAGAAGGTCATTAGTGGCCCTGACCAGGGCTGTTTCGGTGCTATGGCCAGGGCGAAAACCAGACTGAAACTTTTCAAACAGGTTATTCAGTTTGAGATAATCATGAAGTTGTACCGCAACTATTTTTTACAGAACTTTAGAGAGAAATGGAAGATTAGAGATGGGTCAATAGTTAGACAGAACTTCAGGATCCAGGGTGGGTTTTTTCAGTAGAGGTCTGATGACAGCAGATTTTAGTGCTGAAGGAATATGGCCAGCCAGAAGGGATTGGTTTATAATCCTGGTGATAAGTGGAGAAATAGCAGAAATGCAAGGCTGAGGGAAAAGGGTCCAGGGAACTGGTAGATGGTTTCATTTTCCTGATGATGTCCTCCACCTCTTCCCGTGTGGCAACAGAGAAGGAGCAAAGGGGCTAGACAGTCTCAGGCAGCGAGTCGACAGTTGGGGGGAACAGAATATCCATGGTAGACAAGTTTAAGCGGATGTTATAAATCTTTTGTCTGCAAAAATTAATATGCAAATTAAAATTACACCTCTCATCAGTGGCCTCGGAATGAGCACATGAAGGAGGTTTAAGAAGATGATTTATAGTAGAAAAAAGTTTTTTTGGATCCCTGGAGCTATTTCTAATGATGGTAGAATAGAACCTGGACCGTGCAACCTTCAAAGCTTCTGCATATGCCCTCCTATGTTCCTTATAGGCCTGTTTGTGAACAGTCAACCCAGAGGCCTTAAGCCGCCGCTCAAGGACACGCCCACCCGCCTTCATTTTTCACAGCTCACAGGTGTACCAAGGTGCTGAGCACGAAAATGAGATGGACCTAGACGTTAAAGGGGCGTGAAAGTCCAGGAGACTGCTCAGAGACTGGTTGTAGAGATCCACGATGTGGTGTTATGGGTCCACAGCTCGTTGAGCAAAAGCCATTCGTTTTAAATAAATGATGGGCCATAGTGGGCCGCGGGGCGATCCGTAGGGTGGGCGTTTCTCACCTAGTGCACAGGTGAGGAACTGCCCACATTCGTTGTCCCGTGGCTAATGCTGCAGCTGCTGTGGCCCTCGTCATTTTAAAAGAAGCACGAGTCGGTTGTGGGGGAAAAAGGGAGATCAAAGAATTGGAGATCGAGAGAGGAAAAGAAAGGAAAAAAGAGGACGGAGGTTGCAGGGAGCGAGGAAGCAGGCGGTGCAGGAAAGACAGACATACGGTGCGTGCATGTGGTGAGCGCGCGATCGAGCGCTCGAGGGCAGCTGCGAGGAAGCTGTGTGTTAGGCCGTCACCCAGGTATTTGAATTGACATTGCTCCCGCTGAGCAAACAGGTACCGGGAGTGACTAGGTGAAAGCGACGAGCCGCAGAAGGCCGCGGAAAGGCAGCGGTAGTCGGGAGGCTTGGTGGTGGAGTCCCCAACGTAGGCGACCTGGCCTTTGGTGGACATCAAGTTTCGGGGACTGGGATGAGTGCCAGACCGGAGCCAGGGATTGGGAGGTCTCCAATCTCGTGTGTGTGAGAGAAGAGGGCAGCTGCAGAGAGCGTCTCGCCTGCTGCAAAGCCCAATTGGGAGAAGCAGGTGAGACGCTAACATAGAAGAGCACCGGATTTGTTGGTTTTTTTAAAGGCTGCTTCCTAAACAAGATTTTACCTCTGGCTTTAAAGGATTGTGTTTTTTTTCTAGTGTTTTAACCTCCACGTTTTCATTTTTAGGATTATTTATTTATTTGTTTATTGAACTTAAGAAGCACTGCACTTTATGGACACTTTGTTTTTGATTGTTTTTAATAAAAGCACTGTTTCACTTTTAACCATCCACTTGCTCAGATGCTCAATTATTGCCTTCACTGACTAGCTCACTCGGTTTCATTATCGATGGTGTTGGGTTGAAGGGCTCCCGAAAATCAGATGGGAGTGTGGAGCCAGAACCCACATCGTCACACACGAGGTCAGCAACAGAGCTGGAACTGGTAAGGTCAGTAAAAAGAAGTTTAAGGTCCAGGGTCAAGGCATCCACATTGATGTTCTTCAAATTTCTAAAATGAATCTGCCGTTTTGGTTTGGTACAAGGGGAGAAAAAGGGTAGCTCCATTGACACTACTTTGTGGTCTGAAATACCAAGATCATAAACCTGTAAATTACTAATTAAAGCAGAGTTTGAAATAACCAAGTCAAGTGTATTACCCCTAGAGTGTGTGGGGACATCAACATATTGTTGTAATTTAAGGGAATCTAACAACTCAAGAAAATCAACAGTGAGATAACCTTTAGGATTATCAACATGAATATTTATATCTCCCAGGATTATGATGTTGGCGGAGGTGGCACACAGTGTTGTGAGACGATCAGTCATTTCCGGAATAAAAGCAGATTTAGGTTTTTGGAGGACGATAGATAAGAAGAACAGTCATGGGAAAAGGGGGCTTGCATTTAAATGCAAGACACTCGGAGGAAGATGTTACAGGTAACAAAATAGGGGACACCCCCATTACCTGACGATAGATGATGGCTAGACCACCACCACGCCCAGTGCTGCGAGCTGCTTCCAAATAACTGTAGCCAGATGGACACGCTTCATTTAAGGCAGAGTAAGCCTCTAACTGGTGCCAGGTTTCTGTCAGACACATGAAGTCAAGTCCTTTCTCCCTGATGTGTCTGCTTTCAACTGTCTACTATAGGCTTCTAGAGCAGTAATGTAAGCAGTTGGGGTCATCTCCTATTACAAATAAATTTTGCCATGACTGTTTCCACTTTCTCAAAGAAATACTTATTTCCTTTCTTAAAAAAGGTATTTTTTTTATGTGAGTACAATACATTGTGAGAGTGTAATAAGAATTTCAGGAATAGTGTATCTGATTATAAATATCTTGATTCCCCAGCAAATATTTATTCCAATTCATCCATCCATCCATCCATTATCTATTATTAGCTATATCCTAACTACTGGGTCACGGGGGTCTGCTGGAGCCAATCCCAGCCAACACAGGGTGCAAGGCAGGAAACAAACCACGGGCAGGGCGCCAGCCCACCGCAGTATTCCAATTCAGAAAGAAATTAATTGAAATATGTTTTAAAAATGGGTGGAACAGTACCACCTCAACATATACTTTTTTTGTGCGTATGCTTACATTAAGATTTTTGTCTTCACAGAGCTCAACCATTACCAAATTAAATTCTACAACAATAAGCTTCTAGTTCTCCAACACCATGGGAGAATAAACAAAATGTCATCAGTTTAGTTCCTATTAGTTTTGAATGCAGCCAGTCAAGGTAGGTCATAGGCCTGATCACCTACAATGATGAGACAGCTTACAAAGTTACTGGCCTATCACAGAGATGCAGCTGTAATTGTCAGCTCCACATGTGGTTACCATCAGAATGAACTAGAGTTTACTGCATCTATGGTTGCAATACATCCTCCCTTCTCTTATCTATAGACCCTAGACATTTTATTAAAAAAGGGGATGTCATTGTCACTGCTTACCTGCTGTGTATGTTTGAGAGACAGCTCCCATTTGACTAAATGCTTTGGAAATGTTCCTGACAACAAAGCTGCTTTTTTTTCGGAAACCTGGACCCACCTCCTTCTCTCTTGTGCAAGTCTGTTACCCACACATCATAAATACACACACACACACAAACCAGTCAGCCACAGCATTAAAAACACCTGCCTACAACAGCTCTGACAGTCGAGGCATAAACTCTGAAGGTGTCCTGTCATATCTGCCACAAAGACGTTAGCAGCTGATCCTTTATGTCCTGTAAGTTGCAAGGTACATGGATCAGACTTGTTTTTTTCAACACATCCCATAGATGTACAATCAAATTAAGATCTTGGGAATTAGGAGGCCAAGTCAACATCTTCAACTGTTTGTCATATTCCTTCTTCCAATAGTGCATGCTCTTAACCTCATAGTGCGTCTGCTGTCATTTCTTCCTCACAGCACACACAAACACATCTGCCTTTGCCTGGAGGACACCATAGACACTCTGACTAGTCTGCGGTTACACAGCTCCATATGCAGAAGGCTATGATACACTGAATGTTCAGACATCTTTCTCTCAAGGCCAGCATAACGTTTTTCAGCAATTTGCACTACAGTAGCTCTTCTGTGGGATTGGACTCGGCGGGCAATACAGTACTTTGCCCCCTTCGAGCAGCAAAGAGTCTTGGGCACCCTTGATGTCGAGCCGTGGGCATGGAAGTGACATCAATGGCCTTCTTGTAATTGTACTTCAGGTTTAGAGGCAAAAGGAAAGGAGAGGCATTAGGTTACAGCCTTCAGGGTGGAACAATGACTGGACGAGTGCATGTGCATATGCTTGGCATGCTTTTTTTTAACTGTGTCATTGTCAACCCTTCTGCAGTAAGAACTTCATTGACTTTTAATGTAGGCTCAGAAGTTGGCTATGATGCTTCCAGAGTTGAATGGATTTCTGCCTTAATTGCTTTCTTTGTTTTTAAATCAACTGTATTATTTATTTATTATAATCAAGCAAATAATATTGGTCATCCCATTGCTTTTAAGCTGGGCAACAGGCTTAAAGTTATGTCAGAATTATTGGCCTATCTTGAAGAAACATTATTTTAATGTGGCTTATTTTTGTTACAAATGTTGGCTAGGCTCTTAATTGTATTGAGGTGATGACAATCAGTGGCTGTTACTAAGTGTTTCCCATTCTCCTAACTTTTTTTCGTGTACTGTGGTAATGCTTTTGGCTCATTCCCATTTATTAGGTATATAGGCAGTAGGGCTACAAAATCCTAATACCAAGTCCAAGCAATTTTAATATCTGCTATGTACTGCTGTTTTGGTTGAACACAATTTACTCTAAGGCTACTATAAATTATATTAACTAATAAGAGAACGGTTGCCAATTTTCCACCGTCATTTTGCCTCATTATTAAAAATTTAGTCCTTTTCAAACTGTTTATAGAGCTGTAATCCCAGTAACAATCTGAATAACATATTGTACAACATGAATGGCCTGTATTTTTTACGTCATTTGTTTATCTTTTAAAGGTATTTCATTTAGTGGAACACAAACTACAGTACTACTAATTAACTACTAATACTACTCAGATATTTTAGCAACAGTTAACCTAAATAGATAAGTGCATCCAAAATCCTCAGCTTAGTTGCACCCCTGTACAAAGGGTGCACTTTTTCAGAAAGTGTTTGAAAAGCCAACATTAGACTTTGAGACGCTGAATAAATCAGAAATTAAGACAAAGAATGTGTTTCAAGGTATGAAAAGCATAAACTATAAGTGTAAGTGAAATATGAAAATGGAAGAACCCACAATAAAAGTAATAACACACATACAACAATATAACACAGTATACAAACATTACAGGTAAGAATTTCCAAAAGAATATTTTAGTGAAAGGTACTGTACTGTAAGAGGTCGCATAATGAAGGTCACCAGTACAATTGTTATTGCTGTTCTAATGTAAAGCTACATGGACGAAATATCCTTCAATGTGAAATATACAGAGAAAGGTATTACCAGATCTGACAGCAAGGAAGATTCACGTTAGTCGTCAAAAGCACTGCAAACTGCAGTTTTGTCTTGATACTCTACAAATTTGTCACAGATTACTTCTTTCCTCAGACCTAGTGGCTATACTTGCAGTTGATGGCATGCATCCAACCCTTGAAATATAATGTAACCCACAACTTCAGGCAGTACATCCACAGAACAAAAATACAGCTGGGCTGAAAAAACAACAGCTTTGGTATTTAAGCATAGTGTGGATGTTACAGTAAACTGTGAAGAATGTGTAGTGTGATCTCCTCTTTGGAAAACAGCTTCTGGCTGTTTTGACCTTATATTTACCATTATTTCTTCTCAATGATTGTTCACTTGGGCTGTCTCTTTTTAAAGTGGCTCTCATTTTAAGACATACAGTACATAGCCACACTCAGACACCAAACTGTCTATGTCACTCCCTACAACTGTAATAAATTAACATTTCTTTATTTATTATCAGTATGCTGCTGCTGGAGTATGTGAATTTCCTCTTGGGTTTAATAAAGTATCTATCTATCTATCTATCTATCTATCTATCTATCTATCTATCTATCTATCTATCTATCTATCTATCTATTTACGTTAAATGCTTCACTGGGGTCTTTCCTGAATCGACTTCAGGAAATTTGCGGTCAGAGGAGGCAGGTTCACCTGTCAAAAGTAAAAAAAAATAATAATAATGATAACATAAAATAAATATGTCCACTTATCTGTGCAATCAATTTTTTTGTATGTTTCCAATACTTTTGATGATATTTATAGTCAAAATTCGCTGAATTTGTACATTTCCTGTTCACATACAGGGGAGAAACGCGAGGTGTGGCAGTGACGAGACGAATTTCACTTTGGATGGCGGTATCCCTCACACACTGGGTTGATGCATGCAATTGGCGCATGCCTGTTGCTGTCTCTCTGTATGTCGCCAATGTAATGTTTGCAGACACGTGTATTATACACAATTACTTTTCACGTCTGGCTAATATTTTTAATGAATGTGTGTGACATATTTACTCTTGCTGATCGAACATAAAACTGCAGTGAAGAGGCACAAGGTGAGGCATACAGTACCGTATCGAACTGACAGGGACAGATCTGAGCCTCAATAGGTGCTTGTTTTTTGCCCAGAGGGGACTGCACGGTCTCATGGTCTGGAAACCCTGCAGATTTTATTTTTTTCTCCAGCCATCTGGAGTTTTTTTTTGTTTTTTCTGTCCACCCTGGCCATTGGACCTTACTCTTATTCTATGTTAATTAATGTTGCCTTATTTTATTTTCTTACTGTGTCTTTTATTTTTCTATTCTTCATTATGTAAAGCACTTTAAGCTGCATTTTTTGTATGAAAATGTGCTATATAAATAAATGTTGTTTTTGTTGTTCTTCTACATAGAGTTCCAACTGACTGCCAAAATAGAAGATTAAGACTTTTAAAACTAATGGAAAATAAGGGTAACTTTTACAAGAAAGTGATGGAGATTTTCATGGAAAAGGATAGGTGCATGGATTTATAAATACCAATAAAGGTAAAACCATAAATGGCTTTCAATTTTATAAAAAATGAGATCAGACTTGGGGGAAGAAAACAATCCAATATTTAAAAACTAAATTTTGACCTTAAATAAAATATTCTTTTGTTTTTCTTGTTATCCTTTTGTTGAACAGTCTATATTAAAATTGATTAAAGCATCAAAATTAAAAGATTTTAAAAACAACTAAATATTTAAATTACGATAAAAATTTAAATCTGTTTTTTTTTTCTTTCATTTGCATTGAATGAGTATGAATTGTGAAATTGCAACGGCAAATTTAGAACACATGGAGGGTGCAGAGCAAATGTGCTGATTCCGCTCTTTCTCACTGCTATAAATGTAACATTCTTTCTTATCCAAATATGTACCTTACCTATGCATGTGTAAAGAATGCCGATGAGATATGAAACATAACCAGTAGTCAATGTGCATGCTGTCAATTGAATAGTGAATAAGCTACTCTTTTGGGTTCATATATTTGTAACTCTGACTCTGAAGGAGTCAGTGCCTCACCAGCCACAAACCTCATCGCACGTCACTGGTCGACTTGTATTTTCAATCCATGTTGATGACCTCATTAATTTTTAAAACCATTAATGACATTGTCATTAACATATACAGTAAGCAACAATCAAAATATTTTGAGATTGACTTTTTAACAGAAATACCATAACAGGGTTTACTCTCAGTTTGTGAGGTTGGAGAGTGCACAAGCAGAACCAGTTAGCAAATATAGAAGAATTCTTACTCAAAGCTTGTTCTGCTTTTTTGCTAGAGAGAACTTGATGCTCATCCTTTGTAAGATTATGGAAAGTAACTATATAGGGTTCCTTCAGAATTTGACCTAACATCTGGTTGGATGACTCAGAAGAGGGATAAAATGAAGGTCAGGGAAGACTACCATCAGTTCACTTCCAGCAAAAGACTGCAGATGATTTCAGCCTTATTCAGGTTGGGCAATGGTAAAAAGAAATGTGGTTAGAAACTAGAACTGGCAACCAGAAAGGACATATAAAGAAGCTTTAACTGTTGGCGATGTGTGCATTCACAAAGATATAGCTTCTGCTAGTGGCCAGAGTCCATAAAATATTTTATTGTTTGACAAAATAAAACACTAATTTCTCATTGAGAAATATTAAAATATTGTCTCTTGACTTGTTTTTTTAGGCAGTCTTTTACTGTCAACTAAAAAACCAAAGTTTTATTTTTTTTAACATGGTCCCGGCTAATGCTAATAAATTCTTTGTAATGTTCAAGCCATTCACATAAAACCTTGTATTTTCTGTAGGTGGTTTGGTATTGTCATCATTGGTATAGCATGTCCTACAGTTTTTTATATATATATTTTAAAAATTGATTTGTTGCAAAAATATGCATTACAAAAAGTTCTATAATATGACAATTAAACACAAATTTCAGTGAAACAAAACACTGAGATTTAAATATGTTCAATCAGAAATACAATAAATTTGATATATCTCAGAAACAATCAAGATTGTAATCACAAACCACACTAAAACTCCATCCCTCAGTGAAAAACAAAAGGCAAATTAATAATAAAACAAGGACCGCTGCAATATAGAGCCTCATGTTAATTAAAACAAATGGAATTTAGTAGAGAAACTGGCAGGAGCCCAGCATGCTTATTTTAGAATGCCATTAAAAATTCTTTATAAATTCTAAAGAGGCTCTGCACAATTACACACAAAGAAAATTGGATTTTTTCCTAGTCTTAGATAAAGTATTATTGTCTCATTGAGTTACGGAGGGTGCTTTAGGATTCTTCCAACTAAGAAGATTTAGTTGACATGCTAACAAAGCAGTGTAGGAAATAATGGTCAATTTAACACCAGGACATCTAAACTCATCTGGGAAAACCCCAAACATTGCTGTAGAAGACTTGCAACAATCAGAAATCTTACACCATCTGACAGATAAGAAAAAATCATTTCCCAAAATTGATTTGGTTCTGGATATTTAAGCATTGTCTTAAAAAAGAAACACATAAGTGACAGCTTTCTTCACTGCTTCAGCTTGACTGACTTCAGAAAATGACAAAGCAGGTCAGTGTAATATTGACTTGTTTTGTGATATGTAAACAATAAGGACTATCTACTCAACCATATAACAATTTTTTCACATAACTTTGTCGGCACTGATTTGGACTCTGAATATCTTTGATGTTGGGGAATTACCATGCTTCTGTTATTTTAAATGTTATTTGAACTTCAGGTACTGCAGTGGGCTGGCGCCCTGCCCAGGGTTTGTTTCCTGCCTTGCGCCCTGTGTTGGCTTGGATTGCCTCCAGCAGACTCCCGTGACCCTGTAGTTAGGATATAGCGGGTTGGATAAAGGATGGATGGATGAACTCCAGGTAATATTTATGTCATCTATAGTCATAGGAAACTTATATAATTCCTCCCAGTCTGAATGTGTTAGCTTGAGATTCTCCACAGAATATCATATGTGATGATAGATTCAATTGATTCTTATCTAATCCATCTGCTATATGGCACACAAACTCTATAATTGCCTATTATGAGTCGCACCAGGTGGCATCTTTTCTTATGTCATTGACTTTGAAGGCTAGCCAAAGCTAGGTGAGAATAAATGTCTGAAAGGATATTGTTTTATATTATACTTAATTTTGCAATTCTTGGTGCCAATTTGTATTTGGTTTTGAGAAATGAAACACATATACACAATATACATATAGTACAAATCTAATACAAGCAAGCTAATCTTTGGCATTTAGTAAAATCAACACTATAGACTACCGCTTTTAGGTTCACATCTTGTAACATATTCTATCCTTGGATTAGACTTTCCAGGACATTCACAATGCTTTATGGCTAAAGCAAACTCATAGACAAAACTTGTTCAAGGTACTTTCTATTTCACTCACATCAAAAATTTTAAATGTTGTTTATACACTGTAGTGTACTGAATCCAAATCTGGCAACATAATTACTTTATCACATCTAGGTTTTTTTTAAAATATTTTTTCAGTTAAAAAGTATAAGCTATATTATTATTACTTCTAAAAAGAAGACACTTGATATTTTTTTCCTCTTATAATCCTCTGAAAATGTTTCATGGAGGAATAACCAACAGTTGTTGTTAACATAGACTCACTCCACTTTCCAGACTAATGTCTCACCTATAAGTGATGTCCTGGCAGAAACCCTCTCCAGGTTCATTGGAGACTGCTCACATGTCCTTGGAGAAATAATGGAAATGAGAGCACAGAAAGTTGATTTTTAAATTAAATTTATCTATTTATTTTTTTAGCATCCAAGTGTAAGACAGAAAGAGAAAAGCTCCTCATCTAGTTCATTGTAAGTTTCCATGTTTATTTTCCCTAGAAAATTGAGGCACATGCTTTTTGGTTTTCTTCAATAAAAATTGTGTATTCCTTTACTCACTTGTTATCAGATCAAATTCAATGGATGGATCAACTAAACTCTAAATATTTCTGCAAAAATCAATTAAACAACAACTTTGTCTGTTCTAGACAACAAAAGGCATCTTTCTAACCTTCTAAATATAAAATCTTGTTTAATTTTAAGGAATAATAAAAGAGAATAAAATACTAATTGAGAGCAAATAATGTGTAGCATTTTCACCACAATTAACGTCATGAATGAGGAAGACTCTCATTTCTCAGCTAAAATATACTTCAAATAATATTAAGAGCATGAAAAATATTTATTCCATAAAACATAACTTATTTTTACAATGGATTCAGCACAACCAAATCTATAAAGTACTCTGGTTTATTTCACAGGAGGATTTTGGTGCAGACCAGTGTTCTGTGAATATGAGTATTCATGCAACACTGTCAGGTTTTACTGAGACTCGATCTTGATTATTATGTTAAATTTTAATTTGTTTCAAATACTCACATCTTCCATCAAATGATAACTTTGACTTTACTAATTTGTATTTATAAAACCATTAGTGATATACTTCCTCCCAATTAATTACACTGTAATCTGTAACAGTTTTCAACATCTTTTCTCTAAATTTCTTCTGTACAAATTTTTTAGGAGTACTAAAGAATTTCATTTATACAAATGATATAAAACACTTTCTTAGTATGCAGTGAGCATAGAATAATTTGAAAAGGATGAAGTAGCAGGTGATTGTTAAATACATTTTCTCTATTATATCGAACATTTTATAAGTAATTGTTCTAAATCGTAGTATGTTCCCTGTTGTATTATCTTTTTGTTATCCAAGAAATTTTCAAGCCGTAAAGTATTATAGCACAGCATGAACTGCAAAATTAGAGGAAAATACTGTCTTGAACTATGAAGAATAAATTAAAAAAAGGGTGATGGTCTCTCAACAGATGAGCATTCCAAAATGAATAAATAAATAAACAAAACCCTCTTCCAGAATTCTAGCCATAAAAGGTTGTACAACGGTCAGTGTCAGTACCTGAGTTAGCAATCAGTGAAGGTTTCAATAAAACAAACACCTTCATTAGAGGGACTAGATCAGTTTTTGAATTCTAGATTTATTTATTATTTTCTGCACTACCTACAAGGATTTTAAATGCCCCATAAACATTTTTCTCACTGGTAATTTGAATCACATTCTCTGGGTTATAATGCATATCTTAATTCTAGGAATGCTACTAAAGTCACTCTGAGACTTTAGTAAATAGCTTTTTTAATTTAGGTATACTACTTCAGGCATTCAATATACCGTATATCTTCTAGTAGTGGCCGGCTTCTTATTGAACCCCGTTTCCAATAAACGCTGGGTTTGAAGAGATGTTGCAACAAATAGACGCCGGTCTCTAATAGTAGCCGGTCTCCTTTAAGCGCCGGTCTGTAGTAAACGTCGATCTCCAATGACCCACCGCCTTTTTCGTATGCTAATCCTCTTTTCGTACCACCTGGGCTACCGCCCTCCTGCAGTGAATCATATGGTAAGTACCTTTTCGTGTCAAAAATGTTTTGCCGTCGGATGCTATCGAGAAAGCGAGAAAGTCAAAAAGAAATTTCTTTGTTTACATTTTGCCCTTTCGTCTCCACGTCAATCATAACCCCACAGGGAGGGCAGAGGTGGCGGGAAGAACATGAAAATGCCATCTTCGACACGTTAATTCTGATAAAACTGATTACTGCGCGACAACAAGCAATGGTAGTACCTGTATTGCCATCACAAGAAGAGGAAGAGGAAGATGAAGAAGAACTTGCAAATAACGAAGCAATCATTACCTACCGACGAGTAGATGATAAGTACTGTACTTTATTGTATCTTATCCAGTCTCATGTCGTAATGTATACGTATATGCATGAGTTTGGAGCTTATTGCATTTCCTTATGTTCCACAGGGGACTTGTCGGGCTGATGAGCGCTTTCGTGTGAAATTTGAACTGGTGCAGGCCAGTGCTGGTGGCATCATCGGCAAGAAAGTTGACATCTACCGTACCTGTTTTTCATGCTTACGGTAGTACCATACTGTATACTGCTTTAATAAGACCGTACTGCTGTACTGATAATTTCATTAAATCCTGAAATGTTCATCCGGTGTTGTTGCCTACATTTTGTGACCGTAAATACGGTACCATACCGTATTTTACTGCCAAATGAATCCCGTTTACCCATCACCATTCCGTCTGCGAGGCAACTAATAGCCGGTCACCAAGAACCGAATAATTTTTTGAATAAACGCCGGGGCTACTATTGAAAGATATACGGTAAGTGAGCTTCATCTATTGTTAACACTTTCCAAAATCTCAGAAGCAGTACCCTTTTTACAAAATGGAAACACCAAATATCCATCCAAATATGTTGTGAATTTTTTGGGTTATGTTTTGTTGTGTTTATTATTTTGATACTTACTGTTACTTTGAACTGTCACAGGCGCTGTTGTCTTATTGCATACATAACTTGGCAATGGTCATGTTAGTTTTTTGCTGTGTCTGAGGGTATGACCAATCATATGATATGATTGATATACCTCATTATTTGTTACTTTAATAAACCACAGCTATGAGAACCATTGTTGTAAGACATGCTGGCATACAATAACCTATATACTAGATTTGGAATAAATCTCCATATAGTACATGGAGCATGGTGTAACAGGCATCAGTCAGGATTAAAAAAAAAAAATTACTACAAATTATGTAAACTGTGTTCAGTTAAACAAAAAGAATTATCACCTACAGTTCCAAGACAGGTGTATATCTATATCTAACATTATTAAGAAAAATACGAAATCTTTAAATCTGACTTTTCAGACTAATCTCCCTTCTAAATGCTTATGCTAAGATACCAGTCAAGGTTCTTAAAGATAGAATTTACTAAATGCTTTCTTCCTGTGTTTTACCAAAGGTAGACAGTTTCTTTCAAGCCTACAACATATACAGTATTTAATGTAATATATGTTGTTGGTTCACAGTCTTTAACGGGACAATTGTGCAGTGGGATTTCCTAGGGAAAAGTCAGAGGGGCCTGGTCAGTGCACAATGCATATTTATATCAACCAAAACTAGAAAGAATTAAATAGGAATCTCACGTCTGAATTGCCCAAAGGTCTGTTGTGTCTGGATGCCAAAAACATTTCTGTTTGAGTTAAATGAGATTACTTATTTTCACTTTATGTAAAGGTAGGTTTATGCTGAATTCAGTAGATTCAGACTAATAACATTATTTTATTCTAGCCTGTAGCCTTGGTTCCTATTAACAATATAAGCTTCTTTATTCCTGTAGTATTCATCATTCAGCATAGGTGTGCTTAATTCCCACATGCATTTTCTGTTGCAGTTCAGCCGCTCATAACTTGCTTCTATGATTCACTAGTGATTCTAAGACTTTTTAAGGATTGATTTATACAAAATGTATCGCTTTCAACTTAGGTTGTTTTGTATAGCAGACCTTATTTAATCACTTTCATGTCTTAAATATAATTAAAAATTTTCAAAAGATTTCCAGCTTCAGATTAATTTAAGGGTAAGTATATTATTTCTTATGAACATCTTTTCACGTAAGTCTACTTTTAAACATTTTTTGCTACTGTTTCACATCAGTTAACATACAATTACACAACAGTTGATTTTTTTAAATCAATTTAAACAGTTTCTGGGTCTCAGTTCCATCTATCATTAGTTAGGAGAATAAATAAGTTTAATAATCATATTCAACCCTACATTCATAGTTTTCTCAGTATATCCCTGTGTACAATAAAATACAATACAATACAATCAAGCAGACTTTTTTCCAGCTTTCTCCACCCAAAGGGGTGTCCAGGTGGTGGTTCTCACAGAAACATGGATTCGACCAGAAAACACAGTAACACTGACAACACTTTCCTCTGCTTTCAACTTCTCCTACTCCTGCTGCTCCACTGGTATGGGTGGGGGTGGTGGGGAGAGCAGGTATTCTTACATCAAAAGCTGGAAATTCACCCCTCTGGGAAATTTATGCAATTCTACTAGTCTTGAATACCATGCTATTATTGTTGCCTTTTCGATTAACATGACCTTTGTTGTTGTATATTGCCATTGAGGTTTACTCAGGATCTTCCTTGATGGGGTGGATAGGCTGCCGACTTCCCTCCCAGCTGACAGCAGGCCACTTCTAATCCTTGGAGATCTGAACATCCACCTGGACAGCCCTCCTGCTACTGACTTTCTTGCCCTTCTTTCCTCAACATCACACACCTCCACACCCCATCAACTCACACGTCGGGCAATCTGCTTCACCTCATCCTCTCACACAGCTGCATTCCCACAAATTCCTCTACAGACATCTGACCATGTTCATTCAGTTCTATCTGCTGCTTCCCACTTCTCACTATTCTCCCCCCATTGTGTTCTTCCACTATAATCTCCGCTCCCTCTCTCCCACTGATTTCACTTCCATAGTATCTTCTGCTCCACCTCTTCCTGACTAATTGTCCTCTCTCGACACCACCATTGCCGCAGACACCCTATAATCAATTCTGTCCAGGCCTGCATGCAAAAAGCCCTCCTATCCCTCGCTTTCCAACGCACTCCACAATCAGCAGACTGACCTCAGGGCAGCTGAAAGGAAATGGAGGAAACTATAGGCTTAGACAGACCTGGCTAAGTTTCAATCCCTTCTTTCATTCTTTTCTTCTGCTACCACCTTAAATGGCTTCTCTCAATGTGGAGGGTCAATGTCTCTACTCCGAGCCTCTCCCGGATGTCCACGCTTCTCACCCGATCTCTAATGGAGTGCCCAGGCACCCTGCAGAGAAAACTTATTTCAGCACTTGTACCTGCAATATTGTCCTTTCTGTCATTACCTAAATCTTATAACCATAGGTGAGGGTAAGGATGTAGATTGACGGTAAATCAAGAGCTTTGCCTTCTGGCTCAGCTGATTTTTCACCACTACAGATTGGTATAGCTACTGCATAACTATACTCGCTGCCACAATCTGCCAGTCAATGTCACTTGTGATCAAGACCCTGAGATACTTACACTCCTCCACTTGAGGCAGTAAGTCTTATTTATATCAATTTATTCATTTACTGAACTCTCTTATTGCAGTTCTGGCTAAAAAGACGCTGCAACATACCCCAACATCACCAGGTAAAATGCAAGAATCTACACAGGACATGATGTTCTTACGCAAGACAGAGATATGCACACTCAAACAGGGAGAAACACCTGGAACTTGGTTCTTGGTTGTTGATGGTATTAATGGGGAAAGTAGTGTTGCAGGTGCTTAGTGGGTGAGGAGTGTGGCTCAGCACTGTTCTGCCATCACATCAAACCACAATCTACCTCACAGATATTTACAGTAGTACTCCAGTTTAGGTTAAAGAAGGCATGAAAGACAGAAGAACAAATATATACATAAAAAAATAGATAAATTGCTGGTGTATTAAAGAGAAAAAGGCACCAACAATAAGATTGGGCTCTTTGAAAAGAAAATAAGATTTAAAAAAAATAACAATAATAATACATGTGTTAAAACAAATTTCCAAAGCTACTTTATTTTCTTGCTTATCTGTAACTAGAAAAGATAGCAGAATTTAGATGTGAAGATGTAAAGTTGTTGCATGCAATGAAGAAACCATTCTAGGCTAATAAAGTCACAGTGATTTGAAACAATTAACTCTTGTAGAACTATAATACTACCAAAGTAAAAGCTTGTTCCAAAATTCCAAACTATATTTCTATTTCTCATACTATATTCTAACTAGTTCAATGAATTTTCTATGCAGCATCCCACTTCAACTGCTACTGAACAGGAACTCAATACACCCCCACCTCCCAGGATAACATTTCCATGCAGCCTAATAATTCAAATTAAAGGAACTGCTACAAATAATAGTGCATGGTGGCAGAATAAAGGTATTTCTGGCTTAAACTACACATAGCATACATTCTCTCTCCAGTCTCCTTTTCTTAAAATATTAAAAATAAAAAAAATTAATAAAAATAATATAACCAAACTGTAATCTGAAATATATGCTAACAGAACCTATTTAATCCAAGTCAGGAATGCGCTGTCCATGAAAATGCCATCAGCACAGGGGCACGGATAAGGAACAACCTGGGATAGTACATCATCGAGACTACTTACACTCATATTCTTGTCCAATTTACACTTATCAGTTCACTCACCATGCATCTACAGTATGTCAGATGTATGATAAAAATAGAGAACTGAATGCTACACAGAAAGTGTCTGGACTGAAAGCTGAACTCAGGACCCTGGTGCTCAAAGTAAGCACTGCTCACCATGCCACTTTATATTATTAACCTCCCATGATCTTTAATAAACATTTATTAATAATAAATGTATTGAGTAATGAGTAGTGGGAAAAATGCTAAAAATGTGAAGAATTATTACTATTTTAATAGAGCCAATCTGCCTAATCTTTGTGTCTTTGGCATGGGGAGGGACATTGGAATACCCAAAGAAAATTACGAAAGACCTGGGAAAGTAACTGCAAAATTTATGCCACAGTAATTAGCCTGGAATTTGAATTCAAGTCCCAAAATACCACCCCAAAATATTACATTATCAAAAGCAATTGTCAATTTACAGTGTAAAATCTTGGCCCAATTTTGGATTTCTTTAGTAATTCAATTTCAAGTCCCTGTTTTTATAGGACTGTGTACTTTTAATAGGAGCTCTCCTTAAAGAATTCTACTTTAATCTATGAACATAATTCTAGTTATGAGACCTGGTAAATACTATAAATTTGAATGTTTCCTCATTTACAACAAGCTTTTCCTCTGAATATTACTAAATGCCTGTTGTATTTCTCTAGGCTTCAGTAACAGAAGGTGCATAAGAATAAATTAGACTTGTCAGTTTAAAAATGTACTTTACAGTCTTTAATGGAACTCCCAATTATGTTAATGTGTAATAAAAATAGTAAACTGTAAGGAGCCAAGTATTCTTCCCTGGTGAATAGTCTTCATGATTTTCAGAAACTGTGATTGCACACCGTTTGCCTAATTACAAACCACACAGATAATTATTAAATTATTAAACAGCTTGCCTGTCATTCTTCAGAGACCAATAGCAGCAAGTTCAAATGCACAAGTAAAGGGGCTATATAAAGCAACTTCAATTCCAGAACGTACACACCACGCTTAAATAAAGGTGCAAGGGAGTTTAGAGATTGCTCAATAATCACATTTTCTAAAAACCTATCTCTAGCTAGTCTGCTCAATAATTGCATTTTATTCTAAATGTATATGTAAAATAAAACAGCTAAGGTGATGATATAGTCAAGAGTAATCATACCTACCCTGGAGAGGTAAAATGTGCTTAATATGTATGTATACAGGTTTCAGTAACCTTTTCAATTCCTTCATAAATATATAATCCTGTATAATGTACAAAACATCTAAGAGGCGACAAGAGAAAATAAAATTACGATTTAAAGCATCACAAGCCTCAAATATGTTGCCAAATAGTTTTTCAAAGATGTGGGTAAAAGTGGTAGAAAAATGATACTTAAACTAGGGGGGCAAGCCCCCCTGGCATCTTCGGTGCCCAATCCTCAGTTGTGGCCAGTCTGCCACTCACATTGTGAAGAGGGGGGCTGAACGCACCTCAAGGAGACGAGGTCGCGCCTCCGAAACCCCCTCTTAAATGGTGATGCAATGGGAAACAAATGTTTTGTTTTTTTTTACCTCCTCTTTGCTCAATTACCTGCTGGCTTTCTGCATCTGCATCTCACGTGGCGCTTTGAACATTTAAAAGCCTGAACAGCAGCTGTCCTACTCTTTATCTTTTATTTCCGGCCCCAGGCTTGGTTAAATCTCTTGGCACTTTTGGTTAAGTCTTGTCTCGCAGGACGTGAGTTCTTAAAATTTTTTAGTTTATAATTTAAAAATGGAATTAGAATCTGAAAATCTAACAACATGCCTCGCAGTCAGGAGACCTGGGTTCGCTTTTGGGTCCCCCTTGAGTCGAGTTTGCATGTTCTCTCCGTGTCTGCGTGGGTTTCCTCTGGGTGCTCCAGTTTCCTCCCACTGTCTGAAGACGTGCAGGTTAAGTGCATTGGCGATTCTACATTGTCCCTAGTGTGTGCTTGGTGTGTGTGTGTGTGTGCACCCTGCGGTGGGCTGGCGCCCTGCCCAGGGTTTGTTTCCTGCCTTACGCCCTGTGTTGGCTGGGATTGGCTCCAGCAGACCCCTGTGACCCTGTAGTTAGGATATAGTGGGTTGGATAATGGATGGATGGAAATCTAACAACATCACATTAAAGTTCGATAAATTCTTAAAAAGAATGATAAACATATATATGTAGGTTTTAAAATGAGCCTGATTTAAAGCGTGACAAAAAATGTGACATAAAAACGTGACATAAAATCATTGCATAAAATCGTTGCACTTTTAGGCTTAGGATTTTATATATAGAGAGAGTAGATTCTATAGGCTGAACACTATTTCTTTTCTTTTTTTTGTTTTTTGGTAGGAACAAATAGGGAACTCCCAGGGAAAGGATTTGTTTTCCTCATTCACCATCACTCATACTCACAAAGGTATTTTTGTGTGATTAGAATAATCTAAGTTAATCTTTTCATTGTATTTTTTAATTTTATTTTTCCACCATTAAACAAAATTGACATTTTAGTTAGCATATTAGTTAGGCTGGTAGATGAACAAACTACATTCCTAAGGAACAGATGCTTCTGTGCTGGATTCTGATTTTTATCCTAAATTGTAGAATTAGACTGGTTTGTTGTTGACCTGGATAATGCAGTGTTTATAAAAAGCATTCACTGACTTGGAAGATTTCACATGTTATGGTTTTACAACATTGATTCACAGTTTCATTAATTTATTTTCTTTGACATTGATTAACAGAAAAAGGCTCTTTAATGTCAACGCAACAGTAGATCTCTGCCAAGTGGTTTAAATTAATTACAAATGTGAAATACAAAATAATTATTTACATAAATATTTACTCATGACACACCTAAATTATTACAAATATAGCCAATTGGTTCACTAATTAGTTTGAAGGAGATCACCTAAATCCATTTGTATTTGGAAGCTTCAGATTGTGGAGTGTCATATTCGTGTCTTAACCTACTCAATGAAGGCAAAAGAAGGTGATTGAGAAACACAAGTCAGGGAACGGAGAGAGGAAAAGATCCAAGACTCTAAGTATCCACTGGGATAGTGGTGCAGTGGTAGCACTGCTGCCTAGCAGTTAGGAGACCCGGGTTTGCTTCCCGGGTCCTCCCTGCATGGAGTTTGCATGTTCTCCCTGTGTCTGCGTGGGTTTCCTCCGGGTGCTCCATTTTCCTCCCACAGTCCAAACACATGCAGGTTAGGTGCATTGGCGATCTTAAATTGTCCCTAGTGTGTGCTTGGGGTGTGTGTGTGTGCCCTGCCTGGGGATTTGTTCCTGCCTTGTGCCCTGTGCTCACTGGGATTGGCTCCAGCAGACCCCCGTGACCCTGTGTTAGGATGTAGTGGGTTGGATGATGACTGACTTTGCGGAGATCTATTTTCACTTTGACATTAAAGTGTATTTTTCAGTTTGTAAACGCCAAAAAAAGTCAAACATTTGCATAGGTCTGATCACTATTTGATATTTTGGGTGGTTACCTACCACGTAATGCTTGTGG
This sequence comes from Polypterus senegalus, assembly GCF_016835505.1. Lineage (NCBI taxonomy): Eukaryota > Metazoa > Chordata > Cladistia > Polypteriformes > Polypteridae > Polypterus > Polypterus senegalus. The sequence continues at coordinate 67,966,588 of NC_053170.1, read as the reverse complement.
TTGGTTGGTCAATTGGTAACAAGTAAGACTAGGAAGTTTTACAGTCAGATGCTCTTCTTTCCACCAAACAGGTGGAGGAGTGCATCAGTAGAATGATAGGGATCTGGTAACAAATTGCACAAATTGGAATGGGACAAGCCATGGACTATAAGATGTCATAGTCTGAGCTCTGGCAGGCTAAAATGGATATTGTTCTCCCAAGTTCAGCAAACCCTTCTCTGTTGGATAAGGAGGACATACCACAATGACATCTTTGTTACATCTGAAAAGAAATATTGGAGCACATTTTCAGCTCTTCTCCAAAACCATTGGGAATGAGACCTATTGTATGAATATCTATCCACCCATCCCATTATATCCTAACTACAGGGAGCCAATCCCAGTGTGCAAGGCAGGAAACAAACCCTGTGGTGCCAGCCCACCACAGGGTGCACACACACCTACACTAGGGACAATTTTAGAATTGCCAATGCACCTAACCTGCATGTCTTTGGGAAGAAACAGGAGTACCCATAGGAAATCCTTACAGACACAGGGAGAACATGCCAACTCCACGCAGGGAGGACCCGGGAAGTGAACCCAGGTCTCCTAACTGCGAGGCAGCAGCGCTACCCATTGCGCCACCATGCCGCCCTGTATGAATATGCCTAAACAAATTATCACAACCCTATCCAAGACATGATGCCAGCATGAACAATTGAATAATGTATCCTGGTTATAAGACCATGACACTCACATTACAATAGACACTGTTTCAGTGCACAGAAGCTTAACTTAATATTATTAGCAACCAACACTAGCTGTCCCACTGTCACTGCCACTGCTTCTACTATTTCAGCACATTGCAAGATCTAGTAAGATCTAACATTTTGCAACAGACAAATATTTTCTTACAAACAACAACATCCATTCACTCAGCTAAACAACAGCAAATTGTTGAACAGATGTCAAAAACGATTGATATTGATTTCTAGCCTTTCTCTGTAGTTGAGGACGAACATTTCACAGCATACAACAGAGCACTCTATTCTTCCTACACACTGGTGGGAACTCTTGTTTTTGATCTTTGTGCAAGTACTCATGCAGCAGTTATTATTAAAAAGCATCTAAAGCTACTGACTGCTGGACTGCAGTTTCTACAGAACATTATTTATGTATTACTTGTCATTTCTCAAAGTATTAGAAAATGTCTTATACACTCAAATGCCTGAAATACTTTTTGCAATAAATCTTGATGATAACATGAAATTCATAACAACAGAATTGCACATTTTAGAGATAATCATGGGATATATCAATGAAAATGGCAGCAATACTGCATCAAAAATAAAATAATTGAAATGAGACACCTGCATAGTTTTGCTCATACTCAACGTTACTTATTACTGAAAACCATAAATCACTAAAATATATCATTAATAATGTAAAAACATACAGTTTTTGCCCAGGAGTACTGTTAATACCAAAAAATTTAAGACTATTCACTAGCAATTAGGGCTGAATTTTCTGCAGTTGAAGTAAAGAGTTTACACTAGGTGGAACTCGGTTTAGTGCAGGTTGAGAAAATTTATTGACAGGAAAGATCCTATTGCATCAACTCTGACATTCCTTAATCCCACATTGCCACATCTGCCTTTGAAAGAAAAAGGGACCTGAGGTTTTCATTATAGAATTGAGTGCAGAAAGGTATCTTGTATCTTTAATATGTGCTAAATAAATAATTCATAACTATTTAATAATTTATCTGTATTAAAATAACATAAAACAATTGATACTCTTGTTTTAAAATGCATCTGCTAGAAAACAGAGGAACTGTTAACAAGAAGCAACATTGGCCACAATACACTGCATTTACCCTTATTGTACAATTATTATTAACACATTGACTGCTGGAGCATTTGTTACCAGGATTCTGTAGTGCAGGTCTATGCATATATGATAAATAATTAACTCTATCAAAATTTATAACAAATGTAAAGAAATGTCTTAGAAAGCAACAGTTTTATCAGTACTGCCTCTTTCAAAAATATAAAGAAACTGTTATTAATTAGTTTATTTTGACCAACAACATGACTAACAACTCCATCTGAGTGAGAGTCCTGGAAGCATGGCACCTCACAAAGTGTTTAGAAGAACATGTGCCGTAAATATAATGAATTTCTTTGCAATGTCCACACTTGTTGCACACAACACATTTGGTAGTTTGTGAGTTTTTGCGCTCATTGGGTGGCAGAATATCCATGTAGTGCTGTCTTCATAGTCACAGCAAGTTGGATGCCATGTGTTCTAGAAAAAACACCTTCGGGGAAGCTATATGCCAGAGCCTACAGGCTCCACAACACGATTGCCACCATCTCGATCACTGCCATTATTATCAAAATATTCTTCTTGCAACAAGTCTAGTTGTTTCAAAACATTAGCAGCTTTATATTATTTTCGCAACAATGTTTTACCTTGATGGCATTTCCATGGTCAATGTCATGACATACAAACACATTTGTGAAAGCATTCAGTTTTACAGGTAATTTGGCTTTTCTATTCTTCTGGTAGGGGAGAAGGCCGAAATTTGAAACTTAACTGAGCATCCCCAGCTTTACCTGGATGAGAGGGCAAAGAGCAACAGCAACAGTGTCAACAAAGTATTTACTTGTTGTGTGTATGCCCAGGTTATTGTTGAGGAATACAGAGCACAGAAAAAGATGCATTTATTAGGGAGAGTTATATCATGATTACTATCATTGCTAATCATGACCAAAACTTTGTATGGGTACTCTTTTGGTAAAGAGATAAGGTAATATATTGGTTGAATGAGAGTCAGCCCTGGAATTTGGAAAGAGCATTTGATAGATAGATAGATAGATAGATAGATAGATAGATAGATAGATAGATAGATAGATAGATAGATAGATAGATAGATAGATAGATAGATAGATAGATAGATAGATAGATAGATAGATAGATAGATAGATAGATAGATACTTTATTAATCCCAAGGGGAAATTCACATACTCCAGCAGCAGCATACTGATAAAGAACAATATTAAATTAAAGAGTAATAACAATGAAGGTATAACAGACCCTTTGTATAATATTAACGTTTACCCCCGGGTGGACCCGGGTGGAATTGAAGAGTCGCATATTATGGGGGAGGAACAATCGCCTCAGTCTGTCAGTGGAGTAGGACAGTGACAGCAGTCTGTCTCTGAAGCTACTCCTCTGTCTGGAGATGATAGTGTTCAGTGGATGCAGTAGATTTTCCATTATTGACAGGAGCCTGCTCAGCGCCCGTCGCTCTGCCACGGATGTCAAACTGTCCAGCTCCATGCCTACAATAGAGCCTGCCTTCCTCACCAGTTTGTCCAGGCGTGAGGTATCCCTCTTCTTTATACTGCCTTCCCAGCACACCACCGCGTAGAAGAGGGCGCTCGCTACCACCGTCTGATAGAACATCTGCAGCATCTAATTAAATGAGTAAATACTCTACTTTAACTGAAGAAAGAATTTGTGGAACACTCATCTCATCTGAAACCTTTCTTAGGCAATTAGATAAGATTTATATATTAATACCACCCTCATAGATAGAATTAATTTGTTTTATTTTTCCACTTTTAAAGAGCTCTATGGACTTTTTTAGTATGACAGCTAGTATTAATATGGCAAATATCTCATTGTACAATGAATATACCATAATTCATTTTCTATATGATCAGTATTACTGCCTTTATTTAACCTTTTTTGTGGACCTAGATTATGGAAATTGCTGACGCAAGTGAAGGGGTGCTACAATTCTGAAGCTGTCACTGAAACACCCATTATCCATGAGTTCAGCTGCTGCAGAAACCCAGTAAGTGACTCCAGTCGGTCAAACTTAAGCTCCAAGACCATCAAGAACATCTCCACATCAGGCAGGGATGTCCTCCAGGACCACTAAATGTTCCCCTTAATGAAGCCATAACCCCCAGAACATCTTACTGCTCCTAATGTGGACTCAATCCTTTCTCTAGCTTTGCTGTGATTTGGAAACATCCAATTAAGCAGCTTCTGTCAGAAGTGCAGTACATCTTTACACTGTATAGTTAACAACAACAACATTTATTTATATAGCACATTTTCATACAAAAAAATGTAGCTCAAAGTGCTTTACAAAATGGAGAATAGAAAAATAGAAGACAGAGTAAAAATTAAAATAACTCAACATTAATTAGCATAGAATAAGTAAGGTCCGATGGGCAGGGTGGACAGAAAAAACAAACAAAAAAAAAAAAACTCCAGACGGCTGGACCGCAGACTGCCACCACAAAGAAACCGGAAAAATAAACAGAAGAGAGAGTTGGGGTCAGTACGGATTTTAAAGCCACTATGAATAGTTATTATGATGAATTGAACATACAGATTATCAGGATTAAGTTAAAGTGAAGTTAGGACAAAGCCAAGTTAAAGTAATGTGTTTTCAGCAGTTTTTTAAAGTGCTCCACTGTATCAGCCTGGCGAATTCCTATTGGCAGGCTATTCCAAATTTTAGCACAGTTTCTGTGCTGTGATTTGTTCTAAAACCTGACTGAAATTTATCAAGAATAGCATGTTTATTGAGATGGTCATTTAACTGCATAATGACTGCCTTCTCTAGAATTTTACTTAAGAAGGGCAAGTTAGAGATGGGTCTAAAATTTTCAAAAGCAGAGGGGTCAAGATTATTTTTCTTGAGCAGGGGTTTAACTAAGCAGTCTTAAGACAGTCTGGGAAGACCCCCGTATCTAATGATGAATTAACTATGTCCAGAATATTGTCAATTAGCACGCCTGATACTTCTTTGAAAAACCTTGTTGGTATTTGGTCAAGGATTCAGGTGGAGGGTTTCAGTTGAGAGATTATTCTATGTAATTCAGGTAAATCTATCCTGGTGAAAGAATTTAATTTGTTTATAACAGAGTACTGGGGCTTAGGAGGTTCCGCAGTGTTGGGGAGATATACTGTTATTTCTAATATCATTAATTTTTTGATTGAAAAATACAGCAATGTTCTCACAGGTTTCACAGGAAGTATTCTGGGGGCATTCCTTTGTGTTACCTGGGTTTAACAGACGATCAGTTGTAGAAAATAAGACTCTGGGATTACTAGCAATGTTATTTATAATATTAGAGAAATAGCAGCGCCTCTCAAGGCGGACTGTGTTATTGTATTCTGTTATTTTAAGAAACGCGGCCTTTCCCAAAAGAGGTCCCAGTTGTCAATAAACCCGATGTCTTGAGTCTCGCAGAAGCCTCTCAGCCAGTTGTTTAAACCCAGCAGACGACTGTAGTATTCATTTGATCGTCTGGCGAGAAGTAGTGGACCCGAGACGAAAATTTTTGTCGATGGGGTCCTCTCTTTCGTGTCTTTAACTAGTGCTGCGAAGTCAGCCTTGAGAACCTCAGACTGTCGGTGCCTTATGTTGTTTACACCGGCGTGTAAAATAATGGATCTAACTGCCCTCTTGTGCTTCTCGTAGAAGGTCGGCGCCCGTCTCATCACATCTCGGACTCGAGCACCGGGAAAACAAGAAACAAAAGATTTTCAATTAGGGCATGTGATATTGAGGTTTCGTACAATTGAGTCACCTACCACGATTACATCACCCGGGGTTGAAGGCAAACTGGGGACACGGAGAGGGTCGAACTGGTTCTGGATTGGGATGCTCGCCTGTGCCGATGGAGGTGTTCCAGCCTTAAACCCCCGCCTGCATAGCTGAAACACGCCGAGGTCTTCATCGGCGTTGTCGTCACTCCTACGAGGCACGGGGGTGAAGCTTACTTGCCCTTGGAATTGAGCGGCACAAGGTGGGGTTGATGTTACGTCGACTTCAGATGTCGAGGATGGTTTATCCAGCAGCCGAGCCTTCAAGTCTCTAAGGTACCTTCATCTGGACAGGAGTTTCGGAATCTGTTTGTCGAGTGCCTGGAGTTCTTCGACGACAACGGCAATGCGATTCATCTCACTGTTGGCCATTGTCTGCTTCTACTTCTGCTTCCGCTTCGTGACCTAGGAAAGAAAGAAAGTTGGCTATTCAACAAGAGGAAATTCCCAGATGACCTGCAGCAATAGTGCACAAAGGAGGCACTCAGTCAGACAACAACAACAACATTTATTTATATAGCACATTTTCATACAAACAGTAGCTCAAAGTGCTTTACATAATAAAGAATAGAAAAATAAAAGACACAATAAGAAAACAAAATAAGTCAACATTAATTAACATAGAATAAGTGTAAGGTCCAATGGCCAGGGGGGACAGAAAAAACAAAAAAAAAACTCCAGACGGCTGGAGAAAAAAATAAAATCTGTAGGGATTCCAGACCATTAGACTGCCCAGTCCCCTCTGGGCATTCTACCTAACATAAATGAAACAGTCCACTTTGGATTTAGTGTTCTCACTCAGACATCCGGTGGTGCGATAGTGATTTGGAGCAACTTTAAGGAGCTGCTCTCTGAACTTGTATTAGCCAGAATATCACAGCAGTGTTATTGTTTTAATGGGATTTTAATTTTGGTATGTTTAATGTTAGTTCAATAACCTATTATTTACTGTTTACACTGGTACTTAGAGTGTATTGTTATTATTCACATAGTTATATTTTGCTTAATGTTAAGAATTCTTTTTATTAATGATATACTTATAACAACAAGTCACTTTATTATATAATGCTTAAATTAAAGTAGTTAGGCTTAACTCAAAAACAGCAGAATATTTTCAAAATGGTAAGTGATTAACAAATACAGTATTTGTTGAGTTGAGAGAGTAGGGGATTTTCAATCTGATGACATGCCCTTTAGCAATTGGCACCATGACCTCTACTTTCAAAAGCAAATAGAAGATGAGATTTAATTATAGGAGATGGTAGTATTATGGTGCTTTAAAATTGAATACATTTATTATAAAAAGTATAAGAAATGTATATATAGAAAAGATGGATGGAGAATCAATTGAAAACAAAGTCTCCTTCATATATTCTACTACAGGAAAAACTAGAATACACAATGGCTGAATAGGGCTGCCACTGTTACATTTAACATGTCTTTACAGTGATAATGAATACACTACAGAGTGAAGTCACTGATAACCTGTTTTTCACAGTATAATTGTGCTTATTTTTGTATAGCAACAATTAAAAAATTTTGTTGATTTACAACTGATATATTTCAATGATGATGGAAAATGTATGTTTAATGGGAAATTATTTTACAAATGGAAAATCATCCATCCTTTATTGAACCCACCTACTTTCAAATCACAATTTCTTTTCATTCAATAAGCTAATAGTACTTCAATTACATATAATTGTCCCTAAGAAATCATTAATGGTCTGCTAATATAATACATAATATTATTAAAACAAGTCAGTTACCATACTTTAAAAGTGTTTCCTTTTAATGTAGGTAATGAAGTGGTGAAAGGCAGTCACGCTAAGATTGTCTGAAATAATACGCAACTGAACTGAAAAGAATTTCAAATGAATTACTAACCGCTTCAGTAAATTAACTGGCGAGCCTATGCTGAACGAATCATTAAGTAAACTAGTGAACTAACTGCTGAACAGATCGATCGAATCAGTGAACTGCTTCTGAGTCACCACCCCAGGCATGCAGCTGTCAACAAATCACAAGGGAGGATGGACATTTGCAGAACTGCTTACCAGTAAAGTAGTCAACATTAAAGCGGGTTCATATTATTACTGCACACATAAAACAGTTATAGTAGAAATCAGATTTTATTTTTAATTAAAAGTGGTTTCATTCTGTCAGGAAAGTCAGAAATGTTTGGATGAAAGTCTGGGAATCAATGTGTTTTCATTCATTGGTACAAATGAAAGAATTATTTACCAGTGATCTGGATGTTTACTAGAAAAGATTATTTGTGCCAAAATCAACTGAAATCCAAACTGTAAACTATAGTATAATGCAATGTATACTCATGGTGTGCATTTCATTTTGGCACTGTTTCTTTATGTCATAATTGAAAAGAAGTCAAATGAATTCATTGCAGTTTAATATGGGAGAACAATTAAGGACATTACTTTTGTTTACAGCAGTGTTTCTTAAACTATGGTTGGGTCATGAGACATCTATAAGTTGGTAATCCTCAGTCATGAATTACAATTGAAGCTAATGACGAAGGATCGCAAACAGGATTGTGAAAGCCTTGCGATGGGTCATCACTTGCACGAATGAAACAAACCCCTGGACATCATTCATCAATGAATCTTTAATGGAAAACCAACCCCCAAAAAAGGTTCAGTGGTGACAGTCCAAAGAGGACACCCCCACCGTGGATGATGTTTGGGGAAATTTCATGATAATCATCTCTTGTTATAAGGAATTTATGACAAAATTGGGTCATGAGAAAAAAGTTTAAGAAGTACTGCTTTACATGGTCATTCATTAATTGTGCCAAAATTAAATTAAATGACCAATATGTGTCAATACTTAGGCCAAGGGGCATCAACAGTAGGAGTAAAATGTATTCCATGGCCATTTGACATTACCTTTTTCTTTGTTACACACTGTATAATTCTATCACCTAATCTTGTTTATGTTTTACATTAACTTCCTTTTATTTCATTTTGTAAAGCACTTTGAGCTACATCGTTTGTATGAAAACATGCTATATAAATAAATGTTGTTGTCATTCCAATAATGGCTATTAGTCCTTGACCAGCATCAAGAGATTCTGAATCTAAAATAGTTAAATATTATAATGAGCACCAAGACAGAAAAGCACAAAGAGATGACACGGGCTAAGCAGTTTGTATACCCTTAGAAAGAATGGTGTGTTAATTGTTTTCAGAGCAAGCAAACTCTGTTCATCCTCCTAGGGATCCTATCTTACGCATGCTTTCCTCCTCACCTGCTGACACTGGCAATGTCAACCTGCCTGGTAATCACACCGCTCCTGGTTAAATCACCTGCCACATGTGTCTACAAAGAAGTTGAACATATGGGATGCTTCTAAAGTGTAAATACCACACGATGCAAAGGAAAAGGTATGTGGATCGACCCTGTATACTAGAAGGTGTGGTTGAAAGGTAAGTCTTTACATACGTGAGCTCAAAACCAAACTGAATTATATGGGAAAACAGCTGACATATACAGCTGGTAGACTGGAAGTGACATAATGAGGAGAGGGAATTCTGAGAATCATAAATGATATCAAGTGGAGGTGGGATCTTGAGGACCAGCAGAGGAAGTGATGTCGGCTGGCTTCTGAGGGCCAGCAATAGGAAGTGAGGTGGGTCGGCATCTGCAGATTGGATGGCTGTAAGAGGAGGTTTCGTCTGATGGTCTGCAGGGAAAGACAAGAAAGAGTTAGTGGGCAGCGCTATCCCCCAGTCTGGTGGGAACATACACATATTCGAGCCCTTAAATTGTCTCCGATACACAAATGTGCAACAAGAGATATTGCTGTCATTCAAGTAGCTGGTTCCACCTGATTAATAAGTGCTCCAATTCCATCATCTGCTCGCAACACTATTATTTCTTACCTTGTTCAACATTATCTGCAAAAAGCCATGCTCTTATTAATTTGAGAATAATGACTCCACTAGCAGACAGGTCTGTGCTGGAGCTGTTGTTGGCTACATATGGTGCTAGAGTGCTCTCTTTAGCCTGCTACGTCATTTTTGGACTCTTTCACCATCTATAACTGTCAAATGTTTAGCAAAGTGCAAAAGAAGAGGAAAAAATACAGAACTATTGCTGGCTATCACAAGAGATAAGAATAAAAAAAAGAAATGAAGAACTTAAGCTGAGTAATCACATTAATGGTGACAATTATTTCCCCACCTGAAAAATTTAACTGCCCTGATAATCAGTAACAAACAACATTAGACTACTTAACATTAAGAGTTACATTTTTTGCAAGACCTGAATTGCATGTCTCTGTGTTTCATTAAATCACATTATCTGTTGAAGAACACATCTGTAGTGGTGCCTGTGCCAGAAAACAGTCATGACTGGAATGTCTTCTTGTTTCTACTGTTGACAGCTCTTCCCCCACCCCTTAATGCTGATTGGACATTCAATTTAATTTAGCTTCGGAATGGTTAGCTCACTGATGTGGAAAGAAAAACCATGTACTTCTAGTTGACGCTGAGTGAATTGAACTGAGTTTGCTTTATTTTCAGTTAAGATGTGTTCAGTGCTTGATCAGAATGGAAATTAATTAAATAAAATACACCCTTGTATTGCAATTCAAAATGCATGAATATTGCTTGTCACACTCAAAACCAGGGATTCATTTGGCTGTTTCCTTTTTGTAAGTGACATGAAAAATCTGTGCCAAAATGAAAGTATTTTACACATTGAATTTCATTTAGCTTTGGCACAGATATTGTACAGTGACATGCAGTGAGGTTCAAGGCTGGTGAGGCACTGACTCCTTCAGAGTCAGGTTTACAAATATATGAACCCAAAAAAGTAGTTTATTCTCTATTCGATTGGCAGCATGCACACTGGGTGTTGGTTATGTTTCATATCTCATCAGTATTCTTTACACACACATAGGTAAGGTACATATTTGGCTAAGAAGGAACGTTACATTTATAGCGGCGAGAGAGAGCGCATTTGCTCTGCACCCTCCATGTGTTCTAAATTTGCCGTTGCAATTCCACAATTCAAACTCATTCAATACAAATGAAAGTATAGAGTGGTGTACAAAAAAACTGAAATTGAAATATTTAGCTGTTTTTAAAAGCTTTTAATTCTGATGCTTTAATCAATTTTAATACAGACTGTTCAACAAAAGGATAATAAAAAAAAAGATATTTTATTTAAGGTCAAAATTTAGTTTTTAAATATTGGATTTTTTTCCCCCAAGGCTGATCCCATTTTTTTTTATAAAATTGAAAGCTGTTTATGGTTTTACCTTTATTTGTATTTATAAATCCATGCGCCTATTCTTTTCCATGAAAATCTCCATCACTTTCTTGTAAAAGTTCTCCTTATTTTCCATTAGTTTTAAAAGTCTTAATCTTCAATTTTGGCTGTGAGTTAGAACAAAAAATAAAAATAAATGGACCACTGCAGTGCACTTGACTTTCGGATATCACTAACTTACTCGCGACTAGAGCCTCTGCATAGAAGAACAGCAAAAACAAGCACCTATTGGGCTCAGATCTGTCCTCGTCAGTGCGGTATGATGCTGTCTGCTTCACCTTGCGCCTCTTTACTGCAGTTTTATGTCCGATTAGCAAGACTAACTATGTCATGCACATTTATTAAAGATATTATCCAGACTGTGGAAAGTCATTGTGTATAATAAACATTATATTGGTAACATACAGAGAGACCGCAACTGGCACGCGCCAATTGCATGCATTAACCCAGTGCGTGAGGGATAGCGCAGTCTGAGGCTCGGCTCGTTGCTACCGCACCTTGCATTTCTCCCCTGTATTTGAACAGGAAATGCACAAATTCAGCGATTTTGACAATAAAAATGATAAAAATCATTGGAATCATACAGAAAAACGCATTTATTGCACAGACCAGTTGACACATTTATTTTATGTTATCATTATTAGTTTTTTTACTTTACATGATGACCCTCCCCTGACGGCATGTCCCTGATACTGTCGTCTTTCAGTGAACTCATTTCAAATACTTTGGTGAACCGGAACGCCTATCACTAATAAACCTGGCAGGATGCCAGTACTGGGACTCCATTCTTTCTTCTTTGTAATATTTCCTAGCTTTTTGAAATGATCTCACAACATTTTAAGTTAACTGCAGGCTGGTGATTTGCTCAGCCTCTAACTTTGCAGTAGCTAGTTCTACTTGTAGCATGAACTCCTTTTTGTGTATGATATCAAGTGCGAGATGAAAGACTTTTTCTAAGGCTGTCTTTTTTGTGTCTTTGTAAATATCAACATGGCCTGTCAAGCCTACTTTTTCATAGCTGCTAAAAGGCTCCTAAATTCTCAGCCATGAAAGAAGAGTAGAACAAAAGAGGATTGTAAATGAATAATATAACTGGACTTTATTCAATTTTAATGTTTAATATTAATACATTAAAAGATGTAAAATCACCTAGGTTTTGTTACTAGTTTGAAGCCTTTCATTTAAAATCATGCCAAGTCTACTTCTTCAAGGAATATTTTGCACTTTGAACGGTGTCTTTATTATTGAATGAAAGGTCAGTAAGAAAACAGATCAGATTTTGTACTTACCACAATATCATTACCAAAACAGCTTTGTTTAGTTAAGAGCAAACAATATATTAACTTTAATTTACATCAGATGGTTTCGTGTTTAGAATTTTTATTACTATGATGGAGCAACTACTAACACAGGCGTCTTTGGTAGATTGCAGGTCTTATTATACAAATTACAGCTTGTTAACAGTTTTTATTGACGTATAAAAACCTGATTTTTGAAATGCTTTTCCTTAGGATTTGTAAGTTGTTGTGTTTCAGCCAGGGTTCTTCCTGTTTTTGATTGTTTTTTGTTTATTTTATACTTTTTTTATGTTAATATTGCTGGTCATTTAGTTTCTGTGTATTTACTGTTACGTTCCGTGTGTCTTGTGTGTAGTCCCCAAGAGGTGGGTTCTCCTGCCCTTCATCACAAGGGAAAACCTACAGTTCCTTGCAGTTCATTTAACATGCTAGGTGGGTGGTGTGTTTTCTTATGTTTTTTGGGGTTTTTTTTTTTGCTCTTTTTTGTGACTTTTGCTCTGTTTTTTGATGTTCCCTTTTGAATTATATTGGGACTGTGATTGCTATTTGGATTCCCTGTTATAAAGTCATTGCCCTCAGTGTACTTTTGTGCTCCTTGCAGTTTCTTGCTTCAGAGCATTTTTTTATAATTTTATTTTATTCAGCATAAAGATTTAATGTTTGCCCTTGTTGTGAATAGCAGGGTTTGATGATTTACCCCCCTCTAGTGCCAATTTTTTGAGATTTTCCAGATTCTTGCTCTTAAGAATTCTAAGTTCATAACATAAGTAGCAGCCAGTGAAAAAACAGCTGGAACTACAGTATACTGTATAATGTAAAACGGTTTAACATTAAGTTTTCATGAAAATTCAGATTTTTCCAAAAATCTAGTCTTGAAATTATTTTAAAACAGCTAAAGGATCAAAGATTTTTTAATAATATACTTGCCATGACATAGCAGCACTTGAAGCTGTGCAGAGGAGAGCAACCAAGTGCATCCCAGGACTTATGGACATGTCCGACTGTAAAAGACTGAGAAAATTAAACCAATTTAGTCTCAAGCAAAGAAGACCACATGGGGACCTAATCCAGGTATTTAAAATCCTCAGTGGTGTTGATAAAGTAGATCCAGCAACATTCTTACAGTTTAAGGGAAAATCAGGTATTCGAGAACATCAGCAGAAATTAAAAGGAAGCGCATTTAAAACTGAAGCTACAAAGCGTTACTTTACGCAAAGAGTTGTGGGAATCTGGAACAAACTACCAAGGCATGTATTTGAAACTGAAACCTTGACAACCTTGAAGAAAAATATGGAAGAGACACAGGTACAGCTTAGCTTTAGCTAAACAAACAAGTTTGGTGAATTGAATGGTCTCCTCTCATTTGTCAAATTTCTTATGTTTTTATGGCATTGTATTCCCTTTCATCCACACTAACAAGATGGCATTCTTTGCTATTTAGCCATTGATCATATCACATTTATTACACTTTAATGGCAACTTTTAATTCATTGAGTGTGTCCCATATTGGTCAATACTGGCCTTGTAGTAGTTGATTTTAGCTCAGATAAATCACAATTCACGGTTCCTCGTTATACACATACTTTTACTATATCAATAATAATCATACAAGGGACAACACATTAGAAATAGTATATATATAAATATCTCAAGTCATTGTTACATCCCATGAGTGGCAACTCAGAAAATGACAAATTACTTTGTAACCAAGAACTGAAAAAAACCTATAGCTACGGCAGTGTTTCACTTCCCACATGCTCACAGACACAAAGCTCCTTATGCTGTCACTAACTGTATGAGAATGTGTAAGTCAGTGGCTGTTGACGAGAAAAATACTAAGGTTTATGCAAATTGCAAGCCATGAAATAGAAAAACACATTAAAGCAATTTATTCAGGAAAAATGCTGTTTCGGAAAAGCAAAAAAATAAAAGGGAGTTCCACAGAAAATCATCAACAAGTTCAATAAGCAGACAAAAAATAAGTCGATTAATATTAGTGATATAAAGTAGACTTAAAATGCTCTTCACCAGTGAATTAAATGGCTTTTAATCAATCATTGATATTAATGATATTTGTGTCCAAGATACTCGAGTAAAGGAAAGCTTAAGGGAAATTGATACCATTGGTGCTACAGTGGCAGTCAGCAGAAGTAAAGAAGAGGAATCTTTGTCTAAGATGAATTCCAACAATGTGGAATGGGTTAATAGTATTCTAAGGAAGTACTTTATATTCTTTTATAGTCAGTTTTTTTTTTCTTGACTTAAATTATACCTTCAGGTTGTACCATGTCCAGAAGGTCAAAAAACTATCTTGGAGCAGCATAATCAGAAGCTGACAGTCCACTCAGTAGCATTTTGATGAAATGGTCACAGCAAAATGACCAATCCTCTTATATGAGCACAAACAATACACAACCTAGCACACAGTTTAACTGCTCAAAGTCAATATATTTACAATATTACCAAAACCTTTCCAAATAAACATTTATGTGTAGCAATGCTTTACACCCAAAAATGAAAATGTCTTACACATTAGAATAAAAACTGCACACTATTTACAATTCTATTCAAACATTACTGGAATATGCACCTTTGTTATTGTCCATAAAGGTTAAAACTGTTAATTTGAAGTGGAGGGTAACAGACATGAAAGCCCAAAACAGAAATCTGCTTCCACAACATCAGAAATATGTCCTGTCACACTGTCTTTAGGGACACCCAAGATACCCTCCAAGCTCACCTTTAGAGACCCATCACCCTTTTTGTAAAGGCAGTAAAAAACGTGGTGGGATCTGTAAGCATAATAACAGTCTCCTCTTTTGGTGGAAATCTTTGCCTCTTTTGCCTTCCTGCAGTTCTTTTCTTTGCTGGATGTACAGTATGTATTTCTGGGTTATTCTATTTTTTGTTTTTATTTCTAATTGGTGTCCTTTGTACCTGAATTGTTTCCTTAAAGGTGCAGCTCACAGCCTCCTCTTAACAACAGGCAACCCTCTTATTTCTATAGCAAAATTAAATATAATAAAGAGTGCACGCAGGCACATTATATTCATATACTGTATGTTGTTGGATATAAGTTGGTTCATTAACTGTGGTATTAGGTGGAAAGTAGTCACCTACTTACTTTATAATAACTGATGAGGGGCATGTCTATTAGTATTTGCTCCCTTTTTAAGGAAGAAGCAAACTCAGCTAACTGAGGCCTGTAAGGCATTTTTTCCCTCAAACTATGCTCTCTAAATGTCTTTTTCCTGTTAAGCTGTTCTGCATCAGGGCTTTCCACATCCTTTCTATTCTTATTACATCCACTTTGTAGGAGACCTTTTTGTGAAATCATTATTATTTTGGAAGTCCGACACATGGAATAACTTTCTCTCCCCCTAAAAAAAAAACAACAGACTGATATGTTTCTTCAGAAAACTGTTGCCTTTTGGCTATTTTCGAATCCAGAATTGAACTTTAGGAATGCCAGTAACCTTATAACCCAAAGAAAGACAATTATATTGTTTATTGAACACAGTAGCATGTTTTAGCTGTCCTAACAGAAACACAAAGGCTTCACTATTAACCAAGTAGCATCTAAACATGGCTAATTAAGGATGAGCTAAGCAGGTGTATTATTAGGACACTGGAGGCTAAAAATGGGGCTTTGCAGTAATATGTGAATGACACATTAAAGATCAGTTAAGCAGCAGAAGCCTTTAAGAACATTAGTAAAGTCTTGGCTATATTTTAAAGTCAATTTAAGGCACATTGAAAAAAAAAAAAAACAGTTTCTATCAAAAACATGAAAACTTCTGGGTGATTCCAAACTAAGAATATTTGGCACATTTAATATTGATTACACAAAGTACATTACAGTCTGTATTAGTATACACATATTATATCCACTATAATATTCATTTGATGAGACACCTTTCTGGTCTTCAAGGATGATAAAACTTAGGTGAGGAACTTGAATAGAAAAATTTCTTCTTCTTCTTCTTCTTCTTCTGTCTTCTCCCATTAAGGGTCACCACAGCTGACCACCTTTATCAATATGTTTCTGTCCTCTGCATCTTGCTCCGTTACACCCACCACATGCATGTCCTCTCTCACCACATCCATAAGCCTCCTCTTTGGCCATCCTCTTTACCTCTCACGTGGCAGCTCCATGATTAACATCCTATTCCCAATATACCCAGCCTCTCTCCTCTGCACTTGTCTAGACCAAATGCGATCTCACCTCTCTGACTTTGTCTCCCAACCATCCAACTTGAGCTGACCTTCTAATGTACTCATTTCTAATCCTGTCCATCCTCATCACACCCAATGCAAATCTTAACATCTTTAACTCTGCCACCTTCAGCTCTGTCTAATGTTTTCTAATCAGTGCTACCGTCTCCAGCCCATATAACAAAGCTGGTCACACAACCATACTGTAGACCTTCCTTTTCACTCTTACTGGTAACTTGAATAGAAGAACTGGTAAAGCAAAATACTAAACAAATCAGTTAGTTAATTGAAAGACTGAATAAACCAGTAACCGAATTAACTAACAAACTGAGTTACTTTCTCAAATATCCAGCTGTATAAATCATTAAGTGAAATTTTAAATTTGGTGAATAATATCAATTACTAATGCAACAAAGTTAATAAATGATTCAGTGAAGGATTAGAATGTCTTTAATGAATTGAAACGAACAGTTCAAATCAGTTTAGTAAACTTAGATATTAATCTCTGCTGTTTTGTATTATGTGCCTACATTTTTTTTACATGACTCAGAGTTCTCATAAGAATAATGGTTGCTGTAGGCCTCTCAAGAAATGTGGAAGTATACAATGGTGTTTTTTTGGCATTTTATGGAAAATACTGTACATATTGTACTAACTGTAAATGGTATATATCATTCCTTCTTCCTTGAAAATTAAATGTTTTGATATAAATGGAAGAAATATGTACATACAAAATATTGCTTAGTTATCAGCACATAAATTAAATACATTTCATCATAATCATGATGTTAATGAAAAAATAAAATATGCATGATTATGTTACAACAGGGAACAGAACAATAAACCAAAAATGTCTCTATAAAAAAATATATTTAACAGTGATAAATTTCTTTGTAAAATTTGCTTTCTAAGTCTTAAGGGATGAAGAATAAAAATTCCAAAAAAGTTTTTTTTTATTATTGTTATCATTATTATTAATTATAATTAAAATGCATATACCATTTGTACCTAGCAGTCAAAACTCCTCTATAATACATTTTTCATTCTGATCCAGCCAGTTGCAATTAAATAAAATATTTTGCACAACTGATATACTGTATTGAAACATTCTGATAAAGCCACAATTAGGTTTGGAAACGTGACATTTAATAATCAACAGTAATAAGTGTGGTACAGACTTTTTCAGACTGTTTAATAAGATGATACTGTCTGGAGAAATTTTGTTTTTTGTTTTGTTTTTTAAACTTTTGCAGTAAAATATTCTAAATGAAATTAAAATTATAATTTAAATTTAATACAAAACTATGTATCAAGAACCGTTTGATTTAAAGCTGAATTTGCAACTGCCTGCTTCAGTGTTTCACTTGAGATTAACTGTTTCACTTAACTGCTCACAAAATTAAATTCACAGACATATTACTTCAGTACCAATTTAGCAAAAATTCCATATACCCTGGGTTATTTAGGGAAAATCTGAAGTATTATTGATATGTGGAAAACAATCACAAAGGTATATATAAGTGGGGATTTGCATGGTCTAGTTGTGTCTGGGGCTCTGCTATGCCTCCTACAGGTCAGAACTGGCATATTCTGCAGGATACCAGGTCATCTGTTTGGCAGAGACCTGTACTTCATGTGTTGTAGCAATAATCCTAAGATGCTACTATCTAAAATTATTTGTAAAACAGGACTGTGATGCCTCATACAGTACAACATATATATAAAAACAACTATACCTTACTAAGGAAATCTTCTCTTTGAAATGATCATTAGAGCAGGTATAAATACATGACAAAAAAATAAAATGAAGCAATTCAGGGAAAATTAGTTAGAACGTACAGAAAAAATAAGTGTCTAAATAGAAACATATTGCTTGATAAGAATACATTTCAGCTGCATGTTGTATTGATGGAGTGAAATTTATTTTTAGTATTATTGTAATTCATCTGTTCATCCTGTCATTGTCAGGCCAACTTATTTCACCCTAAAGTCACATTACAATACCAAAGATGGAATTTAACATTCACTAACTTTGTAGAAATATTTTGTACCAGTTAAATTATCAGTGGAAACTGTTACAGAAGGAATTGGTTGTTTCCACCACAAAGCAGTTTAGATTAGTTACTAACAGGGATACCTGGGGCTGCCTGGGGAGAGGACACCAACTGGAGGCAAAATATCAAAATGAAACGTAGCCTATGGTCTTTTCTGGTACAAATGTGGAATCTTAAGAAAGGAGGTAGGATCAATGGCATGGATTTGCGCATTTATTTTTCACCTCGACACATTTGCTTCACTTCTAATCAACAAAGCTTTGGAGGTCTTGTTTTGCCTTTCAAGCAGAGGTTTTCTCAGTAAGAAACTGATCAATTTATTTTTTCCCATTGTGAGGTTATTTATAAGAATTTAGAAGGATTAGCCTATTGTCCTGTGTTTTACTGTGTATATTTTGGAGATTGCATTTCCTGAGAAATGATTTATATAGAAAAAATGTATTTAGATAATATGTCATGCCATGTCATTTCATTTCCTAACTTGTTTAATCCAGACCAGGGTCATAGTTTCTGGAGCCTATCCCAGGCAGCATTGGATGTAATGTTGGGACAAACCCTGAAATAGGGCATCAGTACATTGCAGAATATAGATAATCCCTATCTACAATTTAGGTTGGTGTTATACTGCATGCCTTTGAGTCAGAGAGCATTTCACACTTAACAACTGCTCTTGCTGTATATCACTGCCTTGAGGATGTCAGACTGCATGACTTGAAATTGCAAGAGATTATACCAAACCCTCAAGACATTTTAACACAATTTCAAATCTTCAAAGTCTTGTAAGTTTGTCTCATTTTGACAGCCATCTAGCATGATGCCTGACTATGCTCATGGCTCTATGAATATCTACCAGGCATAGTAAGCTCAGCTTTAATCTTGATCCCTCTTTTTCATTTTTTTCTATCCTGCTTTGTACGACAAATATGAGATATCAGACATTTAAGTCTTGCTCCTGTTTATGTGGTCCAAAACTCCTGTTTTACTTCTTTCTTTGCACTCAAATTGTATGTATTGCATTTACAACTTAGAGATGATTGGTTTTCAGCTCTCGGATAGAAAAAAGAAAGTTTGTTTGAAAAGAGAAAAAAATATTTTTTTTTTCCATAACAGGTCATAGAGCGCTGTGACCAAGTCACTGAAGGTGTTGCACCACGCTTCTGGCAATCTTGGGAAAATCATCAGAAATGTCATGTAGTGTGGCAGGACTTTAGGCTTCTTAACAATTATAATAATTTAAGGAGGAGATTGGTATAAATACAGATTAAACACTATTCACATCATTTAACTCAGATATAGAAATATAAAAAGAGAAAACACCTTATAGGTATGCTATTACTTATTTATGTCCTTTTGTAGCAAGAGTATAATACATTATTTTCAACTGCTTTTTAGGAAAAATCACTACACCATCAGAAGACACACCAGAAATACAGTTGAGAAGAGGCCATACAGACTTGTCTAGGATTAATGAATAAATTCCTAAAGTGCACCTTTTAAACTGTCCTAAAATGCCATGTGTCCATTTTCTATTCTGCAAATGCAGTTTTGCAGTATTCCAAGCAATATTGTACATAATAGGTAAACAAAAAGTAACGACATTAATTATAACAACACTGCTTCTCCAAGTTAAATAAAAGTTAAGGTTCAGGTTATAGGCACTCATTTCTCAACTCCTTTCCATAGCTCGTAATATGTTAAACATGTAAATTATATAGGAATTCTTTATCATGTTTATACATTTTACAGGCTTGAACCACCACTACTAGGTGTCCTTTTAACTTTGTTCTTACTGTGCCATACATATAGTATTTGCTTTCAGGCTTTAACTGTATCTAATCTTTTTTGGATGGAGTATTAAACAGGATTCTCTTTTTAAAATGTTTTAATTGGTATCAGTTTTTCACAGAGGTCCTACCGGAGTATTTTAGAGTTTCAATTTTACTCTATCCACAAAGGGAGAAAATGAATCGCATACCTTAAAATAGTCTTTTATTCCTGAGCTTTTAACACCTATCAGGTGTTCAAATCAGAAGAAAATGATTAGATATACAAGAATCAAAGGCAATATATATCAAATGAGGAGAGCAATAAGTGTTTTTCATTATTTGGAAGTTGTTCTTGTTAAGCCTGCATATCCTGGGCTCATGTCCAAGTGTCTGTTAATGGCATTTTCATTTAATAGCCACAATTCAGCCAGCTCTTTGGCACTCTTAGTATTGGCCCTGAATCTGAATCTTACTTGCACCATGTCCCAATTAAGCATGGGCCTGGTTGAAATGATATGTGCATATAACAGAGACGGTGGGTCTTTCCTTTTGCCGGCACTGTGATAATCGTATATACATGTTGTGAGCCTTTTAGATGTTTTTACCGCATATACAGGTGGGCAT
This sequence comes from Polypterus senegalus, assembly GCF_016835505.1. Classification (NCBI taxonomy): domain Eukaryota; kingdom Metazoa; phylum Chordata; class Cladistia; order Polypteriformes; family Polypteridae; genus Polypterus; species Polypterus senegalus. The sequence goes on along the minus strand of NC_053170.1, from coordinate 67,945,723 downwards.
GAACTGCATGGTACACTGTATACTGCTTTCTGTGTCTCTTTTGCAGATTTCTTGCTCTTGACGTTAAAAAGAACTGTCCGCAGAGTACTACCAGATTTATGCACTACTTTAATGCCTTATCTGGGGAGGATGCATGCTTTGGTTTCTGATATACCACTTGACTGACAAAGTGAGGGATTTCTTGCCTGCATCACAGAGATGTGGGTTCAGACTGAAACCTGACTATGGAAACAAAATTTAAAAAGGGATGAGATAAATTAGGGTAGAATAAAAGAGATGCTGAATGTTTTCCGGATAGATCTTGGCTGTGGATTAAAGAAAAAAAGACAAAATTTGGAATTTAGTGAAACATTTGTAGAATAAAGAGAATGTTTCAGTACGTCTTGTGAGACCCCAGCACCCCACAACTGTGCTATGCACTAAAAACTGCTTGGGCAACTAAAAGTTCATGGGTTTGCCGCATAATGTATCTGTCGCCCGAAGGACGATGCAGGGAACATTTAAAACTGGCCACTGACCTGACCTTGTGCTCATTTTCTGTATTTTCTCTGAGGAAGGCTATCTGTTCTTTTAATCCAAGAAAGGGAGCTAATACAGGATGACATCAGTGTCACTGCTTGCTTGTTGTGTGTTTTGAGTGCTTAACTGACATGTCCCATTTGAAAATGCTTATAATTATTCCTGTCTTCACAACAATAAAGCCGATTTTGTTCAGAAACCTGGACTCATCCTCTCTCTTGTGCAACTCTGTAACTCACACAACAGTCTTTATAACTCACCATTTCATAGCACGAATGGTGTTCTCTCATTAAACATGTCCGTCATTCTTTCATTTTGAAAGCAGGCATGTTGTCCGCCTCACTCCATAGCTGAATATATGTTTGTGCCACACCAAAATTCAATGCTGTGTTAGAATAAATACACTATATAGAGAAAATGTATAATTGTATATTGTGTCACAATAACGAGACATGAACAGATAAAGGTTTTGGGCAGCCACCTGTGTAATATGGTATCCCGGCTGCAAAAGTCATTTTTGTCACAATAACCAACACTGAAGTGCATACATCAGAGTCCAAAACAAGACTGAGGGAAAAGGGGCAGGTTTTTAAAGGGGAAGACAGGAAGTGAGGTCATAAGGATCGAGCACGTGGTCTTCAACCATTGGATCACACACAATTGTCACACTTGTGTGCATGGGAGGCAGCTAAAGGGCTCACAAAAAAAAGGTAGTTCCATGCCAAACCAGGGAATGGCAGAGTGCACTAATCATTTTTCTTTTGACCCTGCAGACCAAACTTGGGAAATCCTGCCTGGACTCGATGACATCACTTCCAGTTCCTATCCAGGTGACATAATTTCCCCTGCCTGACTTTAAACTGCCATATTCCTTCTGCCAATCAGTTCTGTTTTGGACTCATATCTGCAAACAAACTTGCATTTATCTTTCTTTTTTTTTTTTTGACTATTTTGCAGCCATGCAGGAGGCTGCCCCCAACCTTTTTCTGTGTCAAGGCATATTCTATTAAAAAACCTGTATTCATATTTTATTTCATTAAGTATTCAGACCCCTTCACTTTTTTCACATTTTGCTAAGGTGCAGCCTTTTGCTAAAATGATTTAAATTCAATTTTTCTCACATCAGGCAACACTCAATTCCCTAGAATGACAAAGAGAAAACAGGATTTATGAAACCTCTGCAAATTTCTTAAAAAATGAAATATCACACTGACACAAGTATTCACACCCTTTACTCAGTACTTAGTTGAGGCACCTTTGGCAGCCATTACAGTCTGGAGTCTTCTTGGTTCATACTACAGCAGCTGGATTTTCGATTTTTCTGCCATTCTTCTCTGAAAACTAAAAGAAAAGAATTACTGCTACATAAAAGTATCAGGAAGAAAAAGGGTGATTGAAACTACTTTTAATGAACAACGTGTTGATTGGGCTAAAATGTCATTCCTTCTCCTTGTTTGCCAAATTAATGTATTTTTTTCTTTTGTTAAAGAAATAAAATTAAGCTTTAATTCATTTTATTGCCTGCACCTGGCAGTGACTTTTGTTCTGGGGATTTTGACTAGTAGCAAGAAACCCTATTGGGCATACAGCATGTCTCTGCCATTGGCTCCTCTTTCTTAAATTTTAGACCTGACACTTTGGATAAAAAACCTATACAAAAATAGCCAAAATGTTGATAGTATTAAAAGTACAGTATTATCATATATTAATAAGTATAGCAAAATTCCTACTTGCAATTTAATCCACCAGGTAACATACTGAAACTCTCGGACTTATTAATATACCCATTTAGTACAACAGGTTTCCCTTTTTTGGTCAAAAACAAGGCGTCAATATTTCTGCAGTGTACTGACTATAGGAAACAATATAATCCCCGTAAAAAAGCAAACACTCCCATCCCCTTCCCTCAGCTCTACTTCATCTGGGTCCACAACAAACTTGATTTACATAGCACACATAACCGGATATGGAGTGATATAGGGCAAAGGTGCTGACAAATGTTCATGGGGAATACAACCAGTAGAAAATACCTTTTTTTTTTATCAAAATCAAACATGATCTGCAGAAATAGTCTTAATCTTCATGGCTTAATTCTCCATAGCAAAGGACACACAGGAATTACATTAATCTTTGGACTTTGGATTTTACACACACTTATCAGAGATACAATTAAAGAAACAAAACTGCAAGATCATGTTGAAAGAAAACACCCAGTTTTTAAAATATTAAGGTATAAGATCATTGCAGTTGACCAAAGTACCCAAATATTTACCCCAGAACAGATTACCAAAATTAACCTAATAACTGTATTAACCAGGTTTGAATCCATATATGGATCCCTGAACAGGCCTGTCAAGCAAAGACCAGTGATCCAAAGGTGAGGAATAATAAACCATTTGAGTATCAGAAGCTGAGCCCAGGTGTGGTGGTAAGGATTTAGGATCCCCTGAAAGGTCAGTGTTTACATCTGACAGACGCACGCCAGAAGGTAATAGGTGTTTGCCAATATTAGCTGACTGAGTTAGGATATTAAACAGGGATAATGCTGATGGCTATAACATTGTTAATTAGAAGGAAGTTTATAAAGTTTTACTGAATCATATAAAAAAGAGAATTAACACAAATAGAAATTTCACAAAAATAAAGAGCCAACACTAATTACATCCAAAGATAAGATATTAGCAGCTAAACTATATTTTTGCATAATTCAAAAGTGTTCTTTGTTTTAGTGTTTTTCATACCATTTATAGCTAAACAGCTATCTCAGAAGTGGTGAAGGAGTATTTTAGACCATATTGATTTATCAATATAAACTTTACTCAAAGAAATTAATAAATTTAAATTAAATATGCTTTTTTCTTTTTTCTCTTACACAATACAATAGAATATCAAATTCCTTAAACCTAAAATACACCTTTAAGTACTTACAGCCTAACTTTTGTAAATCAGTCTAAAATAATTTATAAACGTGCAACAAACAAACCAGTGTACTGCACAATCTGCTAACTGTGCAAAAAAAAAAAAAAATACAAATGGTTAAAATTAGAAAGTACTAATTTAACTGGATAAAACTTATGAACAATTTTAAAATATGTACTGTATCTCTTTTACATTAAATTGTAATATAATGCCTATCAGAAGTTAATCACAAAAATGTAAAATAAAATGTATATTATTAGCCTTTGTATTCCAAGGAGAAATACAAGGAGGGATAAAATGAGCTTAACAAATATTCCTTATATAAGTATTTTTGCATTTCTTAACCTTCATGTAAAAATCATCTAAAATGTTGTTCTTTGTAGCTCTACAAGATAGGTCAGAAGTTTAAGCACAGTTTGTGAGTGTCAGCACCTGCAAAACTCAAAATGGCACTTCAGGAAAGTCCAGGGGCCTCATGTATAATGCCGTGCGTAGAACTCGCACTATAACATGGCGTAAGCACAAAAGCCGAAATGTGCTTACGCACAGAAAAATCCAGATGCAGGAATCTGTGCGTACTCCAACTTCCACGTTCTTCCGCTACATAAATCCCGATCAGCGTGAAAACTAATGCTCGTGCACGCGCATTTTGTAACGCCCCAAATCCTCCCAGAATTACGCCTATTTGAATATGCAAATCAATATAAATCGCCCTTAAGCGCAGCCTTCTGTGAAAAGACAATGGGAAAAGCATGGGGGAAAATAAGAATTTCAGCGAATACCAAGTGGAGGCAAAGGAAAAACATACTATTTGTTCAAATAAACCGTGATATAATCAACAAAATGAAGTTGATCGAGTGACATAGCGTGTTGGAGAAACTTGAAAGCTCACATTCACAAAATCGCACAGTGCCGGAAATAAAAAAGAAGTCACATATCAAAGTTGCCGTGAAAAGAAGAGTTGTAAGCACACTGTCTGAGTGTCATATGAAAGCTTATTAGGGTACAGAGAAAAAAGGCACACGGTGGGGAAAAAGCACGAAATGTCAACTTTAATCTCGAATTTTCCACTTTAATCACGTAGTTTATTTTGTCATTTAGTAGAACATTATAAACTTCATCTTAAAATCGTTTAATTAACCAGTTTCTCAAAATTACATCGTAATTAAAGTAGCACGTTAAATGCTTTGTTTTGTATTTGATCTTCTACTCGTATGTGATCTATGTGTGTGAATCACTACTTGCTTCTTAAACTGTCTCTCTTCCTCCAACTGGACACAGAATCCATTACATTTGTGATATTACAGCTCTCTGAATAACTAAAATACTGAGATGTATACGTGATGTCATTTTCATGATGATAGGAGCTAAAGCACATTATTAAACATGTGTTTCATGAGCCTCGTGCTCATGACAAACATTTATCTTTTGTCGAAATTTGTCGCTGCGTTTTTAGCTGTTTCTCTTTCTGTTTTATATTCAATATATATTGGCGTGGCCGGCCCAAGAGTACTTGCTTTTCTTTCCCCAAGTAACCGATCGCCACACAATCAGCTCTGTAATAGAAGTTAAGCCATCTGTAAGCTTAGCGCCGATTCTTCAAAACGTTTAAAGAACATTGAAATATCTTCGTAGTACATGTTTAATTATTCTATCCTTCACGACACTCCCAGTGAAGAATATAGATTATTTAAATGAAGTTAAAGTTTTATGTGTATAATTTAACAAACATATTTTGCTGCATTTCACCTTAAAATGATATCGTCATCATATGTAAATACGCTTTATAAAGTGGCCCAGGTTGTGAGATATTATAACTGTAGTGCAAGTTTACAGTGGGGTGATTGTACTTATAAGTACAGACAGTTCTACAAGGAGCAATTGATTGAGTGCATTTAAAGTTCTTGGGATTAAACTGTTTCTGAACCGCGAGGTCTGTACAGGAAAGGCTTTAAAACATTTTGCAGTGGCTGAGACAGTGTGTCCATGAAACTGTATACCGATAATTCTCTTTCCGATCAGCTGCTGCTGTGATTCACACTCAGATACAGTGATATAAATACTCCGAGTCGTGCAGTGAGAGCAATATGGAAAAAGATGATCCGCTGTGGCAACTCCTAAAGGGAGGAGTTGAAAGAAGAAGAAGAAGAAGAAGAAGTGAGAGTAACAACGCTAAAGCAGTTATGGTATTTGGAATACTATGGCTGTTCCCTGGACCATTATATTGTTACGAGTTAATTACAATCAGATGCATTACACTAATAAACAATATGCGGTTAGTTTCTGTGTATTTATAAAGCCGCGTCATGAAAATAATGAGTAATCACACAAGAACAGTAGCATTGCTTTGACGCTGGGTGCTGCCAGTTTGCAAAACCAAGCGGCGAACTTGCGTACGACAAGGCATGAGGTACCGTGGAAAAGTGCGTGGCTTTACGCTAAGTGTAGGTTTTATACATCGCGATCTGAACGTGGAAAAGTTCTTACGCAACATTTCTGTGCATACGCACCGTTTATACATGAGGCCCCAGGACTGTACTGTTTGTTCATCTTTAGTGTGGACTGTGTCAGTTTGGTCAGTTAGTGACAGGAATGTTGTAGTTGCTTGTGGAAAATTAAGGCTGCAAATGATGATCACTTTGTTTTCCAGTTTATGTTATTGTGGCGCATGTCATCGGAGGATTTTACTGTATTTGAGTTTTATTATTAAATTAAGTATGTGTATAGGCTTTTGTAGTTCCTCCTTCTGATAGGCCAATTCACAGCAATCATTTTGTTAACAAACTATAACTAAAAACTAACTATAGCTATATATTTCTTTTCTTTTTACAATTAGTTATGATGGGAATACTAATCTACAAGGTTGCATTGCTAGCTGTTTAAAGTCTGTTGGGCCTCGTGAACCTTTGACAACTGGCATACCAACATTTCAGCGCATTCTATTAAGTCCACATGTGTCCTGGCTGGGTCACTGCAGTAAAAAAGGTACTCAGGTTATTTATGCAAAAGAGATCTGTAAGAGTGTTGAGGTTCCAAAGAAAGAGTGAATGAGGAGTTCAGGAAATGACTTGAAAAGAGAGGTGCATATGTGACCAAAAAGATCTGGGAAATAAGGGAATTCTGCCTGGAAGGGGGTTATGTGAGGTGAAATATCACTACAGTGTCACCAACTGGCTAAGCCAGCCCAACGCAGTAAGCATATAAAACTGAGAGATGCCAGTAGGGGTTGTCTTTTGACCGTCTTGACTTTTTTTTTATCCTCTTTCACTTTGACTATTTGGAAGGAAGAGCAACAAGAATTGTTTGTTTTTCATTTTTTAATATCTCCTTATATAAACCACTGTATTTATGGTGTATATTCCCCATCATTAATTTTTGTTCTTTGTAGTGTATACTGTGTATTTTGTGTCATTGCAGAGGACTGTATTTTTTATTGAGGCCATGACAATAAATCACTATTTTTCTGACACTTGCAGAAGAAGATTTGTTTTATTTTTTTACTTGAGTCTGTGCTACCATTTTTTCCACCAATGGTCCTTTTGGGTATGCCTACAGATGCCCTGAATTTGAGAGTCTTTGTAGAGGTGCCAGCTTCTCATGAAAGGGTACTAATCCCAAAAGGAATTACATATACTAAAGTAATTTTGAGTGGTTTGTCTCATATATTTATTTACTTGTTTTTAAAGTTAGAACTAAAAACTGTGCAGTCCAAATTTTTAACGACTGGAATTTTTCAATGCTTTGAACTTACAAAACTAGATCTTTTGTTTGCTCAATTTTTTTTTTTAAGTCTATAGCGATTTTCTTTATTTTAAAATGTACTGTTAATGCACAGCCTTTGCAAAGAAAGGTCAGTACCAGCAGCATATGATACATTGCAAAAACCAAATTAATATTTTGTGATATCTCAACTGCATTTCAGAATATCTTAAAATGACAGGAATCCCCATTGGTGATTTCACAGGAAGTCACCTTGAGATATCTGGAATTACATTTCAGATATCTCAAACTGTGCACAAAGTTATTCAGAAATGTATTTAAGACGTCTTAAAAGGCACATCAGATATTTGAAAATGACAAGGATTTCATTATAAGATATCTTGAAATGTATTTGAAGTATGTGAAAATACATTTAAAGATGTGACTGAACTGTTCATACATCATATGAAACAGACATATATTCAGATGTCCAAAATTCATTTAAAGATATTTTAAAATGTATTTCCAGATATCTGTAAATGTTAATTCAGCATCCCATTCTAAATTGTAAAGAAACACACACACAAAATCACAAATGTAATGTGACAGCTTCTGATCTCATTACTGCCCACCTAGGCGTGTGCATAGAAAAGTTCTGAAGAAGTTGTGATGGACAACAGGCATGGGCTGGCCATCACTGGACTTAAGATCCTTACTTGGCCTGGATTCCAATATTATGGACGGACATGGGGAGACATTCTGCCAGGATTATATACTGCTGACAAACAACTCAATAGGTGACAATGTTCCTGGGTCAGGGTATCTACGTGTAAATCTGCAGAGCATGTTTGGAAATGTAGTTCCATGGTGCAGCCCTGGGCTCCATGGGTTCCACCAGAGGGAGCAGTGGAGATTAGCAGCCCCTACGTTTTGGGGCTTCCACCTGACCCGGAAATGTTTCCTGCATGGATCATCTTGGCATTGGAAGTACTCCTAGGTCCCATGTAAATGAAGTCATTCTGCCACACCCAGGGTAATAGGACTTGTGTGGAAGGAGACAATGCTTGCCTGGTAAGGTGTGGGGGAAGAGGGTGAAATAGAAGAGAAACTTCATTGGTGTTGAGAGTTCCACAATAAACGAGTTTAACACTAGAATTGACTGCTTGACTTCTCACTCTATACAATTCTAAGCAACAAACACGCAGGTAAACAGACTTGAGCTGAGAAAACTGTGAGGGGTGGGGGGATGTGATGGCAGGCTGCTTGCTATTTGCTGCTTATCAAAACATTTAAAGGACAAAAGACGCTGACGGAGAGGTGCGAAGCGTTTTAAGGTGGGACGAATCTATGAGTTTTTTCGTAGGCTGTGGTAATTTAAAGGTATTTGATATAATAAACTATTTATTTGAACTGGGATTTGTATTTTTGCGATTGAGTCTGGAGTTATGCTCCTCACAGGTCACAAAGTGTATTAATGTTTTGATTGGTGATCAAGATTCTGAACGTATAAAAAAAAAAAGTTTCATGGTTGTCTGCAGATAAACAATTTAATTTAAATTTTTAATCCAGTTAATTTTGATTAATACCATTTACCAGTTTGTAAGAAGGCTATCAGTTTCATGCTTCCTGATAAATTATGTTTTTAGATACATTTTCATCTAATTTGCAAAGCATCTTTTATGATAGCCGTGTCTGTCTGTCCATCTATCCACATTTAAAAAAATCTCTGCTAGCCCATGGACCAATGTTGTTGAAATGTAGCAGACTTATTATTTAAGGACATTTGTCAAGAGAGTTCAGTTTTCGTTGAGATATCTGGAACAAATTAAACCGTACATAATTTTAAAATTTCAAAATCTAACATTGAAAAGCTTAGACAGATTTGTCAGCTCATCAATCTTAAAATGAAGAAACATTCTATGTGAGTTCAACAATTAATTAGTTTACTGTTTCAATTTCACAGTGACAGAGGTATACACCATCTTGTACGATTGGTATATTTTCCTCTTTTTCACCTCCAATAGCCACTACTGACAACAAAAAGATCCCCAATATGGGGTAGGAAGATACTCACTGGTTGTAATTCTCCATCAGTGAGTTCAGTGACTTGTGCAGGGAAACCTCAGTATCAGCAGGTTTCTTCTTTATGAAGTTTTCTCAGCTGCTTGAGCGCAAGTTCATCCATCCATCCATCCATCCATTCTCTTCCGCTTATCCGAGGTCGGGTCGCGGGGGCAGCAGCTTAAGCAGAGAGGTCCAGACTTCCCTCTCCCCGGCCACTTCTTCCAGCTTTTCCGGGAGAATCCCAAGGCGTTCCCAGGCCAGCCGGGAAACATAGTCCCTCCAGCGTGTCCTGGGTCTTCCCCGGGGCCTCCTCCCGGTTGGGCGTGCCGAACACCTCACCAGGGAGGCGTCCAGGAGGCATCCTGATCAGATGCCCGAGCCACCTCATCTGACTCCTCTCGATGCGGAGGAGCAGCGGCTCTACTATGAGCCCCTCCCGGATGACTGAGCTTCTCACCCTATCTTTAAGGGAAAGCCCAGACACCCTGCGGAGGAAACTCATTTCAGCCGCTTGTATTCGCGATCTCGTTCTTTCGGTCACTACCCATAGCTCATGACCATAGGTGAGGGTAGGAAGGTAGATCGACTGGTAAATTGAGAGCTTTGCCTTACGGCTCAGCTCCTTTTTCACCACGACAGGCCGATGCAGAGCCCGCATCACTGCGGATGCCGCACCGATCCGCCTGTCAATCTCACGCTCCATTCTTCCCTCACTCGTGAACAAGACCCCGAGATACTTGAACTCCTCCACTTGGGGTAGGATCTCTCCCCCAACCCTGAGAGGGCACTCCACCCTTTTCCGGCTGAGGACCATGCTCTTGGATTTGGAGGTGCTGATTCTCATCCCAGCCGCTTCACACTCAGCTGTGAACCGATCCAGAGAGAGCTGAAGATCACAGCCTGATGAAGCAAACAGGACAACATCATCTGCAAAAAGCAGTGACCCTGATCCTAGGAGCTATGTTGTCCGGGGCTTTATGCCCCTGGTAGGGCCACCCAAGGCAAACTGGTCCTGGGTGAGGGATGAGACAAAGAGCGGTTCAATAAACCTCCAATGAAAAATAAAAACTGTGGACGACGTTTTCCCTTTGCCCGGACGCGGGTCACCGGGGCCCCCCTCTGGAGCCAGGCCTGGAGGTGGGGCTCGATGGCGAGCGCCTGGTGGCCGGGCCTGCACCCATGGGGCTCGGCCGGGCACAGCCCAAAGAGGTAACGTGGGTCCTCCTCCCCATGGGCTCACCACCTATGGGAGGGGCCAAGGAGGTTGGGTGCAATGTGAGTTGGGTGGTGGCCGAAGGCGGGGACCTTGGCGGTCTGATCCTCGGCTACAGAAACTGAGCGCAAGTTAAAAGACCTTTCTGACCAGAAAAGTATAAACTGGAAGCAAGGAAAACAAAAGCTAGCTATGAATGATTTACCCTGTAATGTTATGCAAAAGAGTAAATAAACATTTAATCAGTATTAATCTTACACTAAACCAGTTTCACAGCACCATTATCTATAGGTTACAATGATTCACCACTTCACTATCACTGTAATTTACTAGGGTGACCAGATGTCACAATGACAGGAACAGTCCTGATTAAAAGCTATGCATCCCGATAGGTGCTACATTCACCTGAATTCCATGATAGTCAGCTGCTGAAGTAAAGTTTGCCTTTTACTTCTGTAATTCCCTAACATTTGTCATAACTGAATAGCTTTGCAATTCCAATTTCATTAAAATCATAACGGCCAAACATACTCAAGAACAGAATGAATTTTTTTTTGTTTTGTTAGATTATGTTAATTGGCATTTATAAACTGAGGTAGAGGGATATGTGTGTATGAGTGAGGATGGTCCCTGTGATAAACTAAAATACTGTCTCAGCCTGTTGTCAGCCCTTTGCCAATGCAGGTTACATACGTAGCCTTTGGTCTCTGAAATGGATTGTGAAATTTCTAGAACCTACCTACTATTCTCAATCTACTGAGGGCTACAGTGCCTGTACTCATCTGACTGTTATGCAATGCATTGTCTAACTTATTTATTTTGTCAGAGGCACAACTAAACAGTTTTTTGCTGCTTCTTGAGTAAAAGACAGTTGTCCATGAGAGAGTCTGACAAAAAATCTAAGCCTGCTATGTGCAGAGTCTGATTCTGTGCCTAATTTATTGTCATGGCACAACACAGAATGACAGGGAACTGGAGCGGTTTAAAATGAAAGGGGTAGTTAAATATGATTAGAGGAATCTGCATTATAAATAGATAAATAAATGGATTGTCCTTCATCACATCCAGTTAAGATTCTGACCTCAACTGCAGTCTGATGCAGACCTGATGTCCCATTACCTTGGCAAAGTTAAATTCCGTAAAAAAAAATATTGATAATACAGCATAATAACACAACAGCAAACACAAAATTACTATACAAAACAATGGCAATATTTAGCTCTTTCACAGTGTGGAACAGGAGTAATTTATTTTACTAAGCTTAACATTTTTACTACTATAGCAGGCTTATGTTTCACTTTATTACTGTATAATATCATCACATCAATAATAAAGCATCAGTCCATGCTTATGCTATTACATGCATATGCATATTTATGGGGATGTGGGAGGAAAACCAACACACACAGAGACAAAGTCTGAACACGGGCTTTGGACCCAGGACACTGGACTTGTGTGGTAGCATCACCAAGCACTGTACTGCCATTCCTCGTATCTTTAATTATTATTGTTTACTTAATAAAAGGAATCACCAGCTTGAGGTGATTTGAAAAAAACAAAACAGCAAAATTAGTATACAGTATATGCAATGCTGCTTAATCATCCACATACAAAAACATACACAGACTTTCAAAAGGAAGAGGGAATATTTAACTGTGCATACCAAGTATATATGCCTTTCTGTCCAAAGGGACAAATGTATGTAAATTAACATCAAATGATTTTGTTCAAACTTTGTTTTATATTCTGTAGTTGTGTAATCCAGCAATACCCTGGAATTATTTGAAAACTTTGTTATGAATAAAAGTGGGAAAAACTGATTTTATTTAGACTAAGCACAATTGGTGATCCTAAGTCGTTATGAGATTTTACTAAGCAGTTGGGTTACAATAACAATTAACAAATATAACAGGATGTGATCAGTGGTGGCTGGTGAAAAAAATTTGGGCAAGGGTGCTGTTGTTGGGGTGACACAATGAAGCAACACTTATCTATTATATAGTGCCTTTCATATCTATCTATCTATTATACAGTGCCTTTCACAAATATTTATTATATAGTTTCTTTCATATTGATCTATCTGGTCACTCCACATGCTCTTGTGGTCCTCATCACAGTGTCAGTGTTGCCTGTACAGCACCAGACCCATAGGACAAATTCAGGATAAAATGTATTATACCCTTTCACCATGCTTCTCAATCTAATGTCAGCTTTCCCATTTCTACTGTGACATCCACAGTCCCTTTATGATTCCCATAACTTGCCCTATAAATGTGGAAAGGAACAGGTGTATCTGCCACCCAAATTTTATACTCTGTCTGTCTCTACATTGGCCAATTCTTTCAGATCAGTTCCCCCATTCTGCCAAAACCCACACCATAATATCCACTCTCCCACCTCCGTAATCTTCCAATAGTGTGGACTCCCGGTCTTTCCTATGACATATCCATAGCACAAGTCCTATCCAAATCTTATTCTACCTCTGCTAACAGAGTACCCAGTCCTTGGTCATTCCCACTGTATTCCAGAAATCTGCATCATACAATCACTAGTCCTGTGATTTTTCTCAAGTCTTGCATCCCAATTTAAAATTTAGCACACTCACAGCTTCCCACTCTAATTTTATTCTACACTTGCTGCCAGTCTGCACAGTCCAATGTATGTGCCAGATTTACCTAATCTGGGTTTAAATTAACATTGTAAGATCCAGAGACTCCCACATCTTAAAACATAACTTGTCTTATACTACACCCACAGAACAAGTCCAACCTAAATCTTGTGCTGTCTTTATGATCAGGATACTGTCACAGGAGGCTGGGGGATAGACCCAGCTGGGATGCCTGGAAGGATCGGGAGGTGGCATATATGTCCTCTGGGCCACAAGGGGGCAACCGACCTGGATGGGAGAGGACCACAGGAGAGAAGCAAGGAGGCTCAAGCCTATTGGGGCCTGTGGCCAATGCCAGGGGGCGCCCCAAGCCTCATGGAGCCCGGGAAACGTTCACTTCCACCATACCCGATAAGATGGAGGAAGATCCTTCCAGGGATGCCCGGAGTGCTTCCAGGTGCAAGGGCAGCACTTCCGCCACACCAGGAAGTACTGCCAGAAGGACTTCATTAAGCACCTGGAGCACATCCGGGTGGGAATAAAAGGGGCCGCCTCCATACAATCGGGGAGCTAAAGTCAGGAGTGGGAGTAGGATGAAGCTCCCGTGGAGAGAGGAAAAGGTGGCCCACGGGCAGGGAGAGGAAAAAGGCCGTATTTGGGGTGATTGGTGCTGGGAGTACTGTGTGCTGTGCGGGACTGTATTGAATAAACGTGTGCTTTTGTATAAAGATGTGGTCTCAGTCTGGTGGTGTCCGGGCATGTCTCACAATACCTCACAATACAATAATATGTCCTTGAACATAAGTTTTGCCCTCCTTTTCTTCAGGACTGAACATTTCTCAGTTACTTTCTACTTAAATTAAGTCATTTCACTATGCCTGTTAAAAAATTTAGTCTCATATTATTATCTAGTTAATTTTTTTCTCTACCTTTTTTTTGGTTTTTAGTGGCACACTTTTTGTATCTAAAATCACCCCAAGGCATGCCACTATCTTACTAACCACAAACACATATACAGCAAATTTCATACACTTACTCTAATGCCCGAAGGGAGAAGCCAGTAAAAAAGGAGCTCTGAGATCAGTGTTTGCAGACATGGAACCTAGTAAGCACTTTGGTTGCATTTCCAAGCCCTTCGACCCTCTCTCCCTCAGAGGAAACTTGTATGGCCACTAGCCACCAGCCCTGTGAGAGCTCCGTGTGTAAGTTTGTGTTTTTTTCTTCAAGTGAACGAGGAGTGTTTCATTAAAGAAATAACAGAATTTTCTTTGATTTCAGAAGTTCCACAGGAATTTGCCATCTACCTAAAGTTGCACTCACTTATCTGTAGTTATGTTAATGTTAAGTGTGAACTGTGAACCATGGATGCAAACATTAGATTAAAAACAAAAACCTAAAATACTAATTCGCTGCCAATAAATGTTGGAGTTTTCGGGGTGCACAAAGCTATGTCCCTGGAACAATCTGAAAGCAATAAATTACAGGGGAGCCTCTAGTTACCTGCTTGCCGAAATATCAAGGACTTACATAAACTCTCAATTGGCCAGCATCCTTCACTCTGGAAATATTGGTAATCACACAGAATTTTTTTTTTCATTCACACAGAAATTAAACAAATACAAGTCAGAACCAGTTTTTAATGGATGTTGACATTCACCGACACCAGCCATGTTGCACAAATACATTTATTTCATGATTATTTTGCATTACCTAATTAATTTAAGTAGAGTTTTTAAAATATTTTTATGGGTGGTGCTCCAGCTTCCTGCATTACAAACCACCACTGGTTGCAGTGCTGGTGTATTGGTGCAATGGTGCATGGAGACATTATGCTTAAGTGCCTTGAGCATTGAAAAGTAACTACAGTATATAAATAAAATGGATTATGTCCAAATTGCAATAAATAACTTTTCAGACACACTGTAAAAAATATTGCGTTAAAATTACTTAAAAAAAATAAGGCAACAAATTACAAGCAATATTTTTGAGTAGATTTAATATACTGCACTATTGAGTAAACTTAACTTAATAATTAACTCAAATTTACCTAAAATAAATGAGTTTGATTAAATATAAGTAGTGGCAAAAATGGTTTCATTTTACTCTGATTTTCATTTGAATTAAAGTACTCAAAAAAAGTGAGTATGCAACGCTGGACAGTAATGACTTAACAAATACATGCTAAAAATCCATATATCTGTATTTATTTGAACATACAGAGAGTCACAACAACGGAGTTATATTTTCAAAGGAAAATTAAATCAAATGTCTGAGGATAATTTTTACTGAATTACTAACATTCAAATGTCACTGAAAATTGTCTTTTCTTTTTTTAAACTTTCTTCAAAAAGTATATCTCAATCAAATAATGTCCCAGGAATGAGTGGTAAACGGGAAGGAAACAGAGAGTGAAAGCGTGAAATCCTGCAGCAGGCACCGCTTTTTAAACACTTCCTGCATTTACGCCAACATGTCCTCTTAAATGAATGGCCGCCTTTTCACTACTTTTCAGTATGCGATAGCGAAAATCCTGAAATAAAATAGGAAATAGGAAATCAAACATCGCTAAATAAATCAGTGTTAAAATTAACCAGAAAATACATGGCCTCTGTAGAACACTAATTAAATAAGAGGTCAAATAATACCGTGACGGTTAGGCAAACGTCTTTACATGTTGTTTACAGGTCGTAGTTTAGGACAAACGCCATATCGTTCTCAAACTTATCTCAAATTGTCATTTTCTTTTTCTGTGTAAAATAAAAGTTTTAAACGATAAAAAAAAAACATATGAACATACGTAACTATCCGAGAAATGTGCTTGCTTTTTAAAGCAAACCAACGAGGTAAGTTGTTAGAAAGACACTACCTTGCCTGCCATGTTTCCCACATGAAGGGAAAGTTTTTGTGAAAACAACAAATGCTTACATCTGTAACTATATGAGATGAAATACTAGTTATTCATTACGGAATTAATATGCTTTATACTTACACATTCGTAGTAAAATATCTCTTATGGATAAGCGTTACAGCTGAATGCGTTGTTGTAAAGACCAAGAAATCAATGTAATGACACGGCACTTCCTCTCACATTTCGATGTGAGAGGAAGTGCCCTGTCATTAAATTTAACTTAACTTAAATGTGTTCAATTCACAGTATATTTTTTTTACATAGAATACGTTATAAAAAATGTTTACATTTCAAGAAAAATAAGTTAACATTATTCTTCATTTTTTTATTGAATTAGAATTAAAATAATCAAGAAAAAGGGTAAAACCCATTTTTATTAATTAAGGTAATGATTATTTTGCGTATAGTTAGCTATTTTTTATTATTATTTTTCACACATGCAAGATTTATTTTTTATAGTGCAGTATGGCCCCACCTCTGGTGGTGGGGAACCAGGAAAAAAGTGTAAAAAGATAAAGTTTAATGTAAAAGGTAAAATTAAACCCAGGTCAACTGTGTTGAAACCATTACATCACCATCTTAACCTGCCAAGTGTTGTTCCTCTGTCGACAGATAATGAAAATCTGTACAACTGTCTTAAAGTGATACTGGAACAAACCAATGTACCTAGATACATACATACTGTATATCCATAAACATAACAAAATACGCCAACTCAGCTTTATTTTTGCAGATGAGTTGAAGTTGAAGTTCTTCAATATCTTATCAAAAAAGCAATGAAATGTGTATAATTTAGTCCATATCCAAGAGGGTAAGGAACATAAGACTTGTATGCATTACTACTGCAAATTCTAAACTGTTTTTCTATTAAAAAGTACCATTATCCACTTTTTACAATATATAACATTTCCCTTTGAAATATTGAAAATTGATACCAGATTTTAAACTGGAAAACCAACATTGAGAACCATAATCTATTACTACATTTTACTTTCAAAATTGTGACTGTTTGTCATAAGAAAAAAAAAGAAGAAAGTGTTTTAAATGTACCATGTAATTACTGTATTCAGGAGCTTCGGCCCATATTAGATGTGTTAGCTGCCAATGACAGTCAAAACATTTTCTTTTCTCAATCACTGAAACTTCTATTTACCTTACAAATTTCATTATAAAGCACCGGTCTGGGAGAAGAATAAACAAACATTTGCACATAATATAAACATCTATGTTCTATTCTAGCTATTTTGATGGAATACACTTTTGTTTTAATGGGATATAGAATGATTTTAGACAGAATAGATAAACACCCGGTGGACACTTTATTACTGCTCCCCTGTATTACCACCAGGTAGATTAATTTTTGCTTCCAGAACAACTGGCATTATTTGAGCCATTGACTCAACAGGGTGCTGGTACATTCCTTAGGGTTTTTAGCCCATTGTGATTTAATGCCATCACACAGTTCCTGCAGACCCAAATGTGATTTATTGTATTGAAATCTGCAGCTTGCAGGACATTGGAGTAAAACAAAATCATTGACATGTTCATAGAATCAATTTGAAAGGATAAATACTTTGCCATGGTGCATTATCATGCTGAAAATGTTGGGGATGACCTTCCACAGGTTTATACCATCAACTCAGGCACATGCAGGAAGAGAGCTGGATCCACCATTTTTGATGGCTGCCATCAAGGTCACTGCCTGTTTATTACTTCTGCCTTCTGGAACTGCTACAGGAGCCTCATCACTCACTCCTCTGACTTCAGGGACAACTTCTTCCACCAGGCCAATTAACTCCTGATCCTATGTGCGTTGTACTGTGTACTGTAGCCCCTGCTGGTTTATGTCTAATTCTACTCTTATTTACAGTATTTATTTATTTATGCTCTTTATTTGTGTCTTCTACTAACCCAGCTACAGGGGATGCACAAATCAGTGTTTCTTTGTGCCAGTCCCAAGCCCGGATAAATGGGGAGTGTTACGTCAGGAAGGGCATCTGGTGTAAAATTTTGCCAAATTAATATGTGTACAACAATACAAATTTCCATACTGGATTGGTCGAGCCCCGGGTTAATAACGACTGCCACCAATACTGTTAGTCAACAGGGTGCTGGCGGAAATTGGGCTACTGTTGGCTGAAGAAGGAGAAGAAGAGGAGGGAGACGTGTCCGGAGGCAGGAGGAAGGTAGAGAGAGTGGAACTGAGGGTAGGAACTTTGAATGGTGGCAGTATGACTGGTAAGGGGAGAGAGTTAGCCTATATGATGGGGAGAAGGAAGGTTGATATATTGTGCATGCAAGAGACTAAATGGAAGGGGAGTAAGACCAGGTGGATCAGAGGTGGATTCAAATTGTTCTATCATGGTGTGGATAGGAGGAGAAATGGAGTAGGGGTTATTCTGAAGGAACAGTATGTCAAGAGTGTTCTGGAGGTGAAAAGAGTATCAGACAGAGTAATGATTATGAAGCAGGAACTTGGAGGTGTGATGATGAATGTTGTTAGTGCATATGCCCCACAAGTTGGGTGTGCAATGGATGAGAAAGTAGATTTTTGGAATGAGTTGTATGAAGTGATGAACAGTGTACCCAAGGGACAGAAAGTGGTGATTGGAGCAGATTTCAATAGACATGTTGGTGAAAGGAACAGAGGAGATGAGGAGGTGATGGGTAGGTATGGTGTCAAGGAGAGGAATGAAGAAGGTCAGAGGATTGTGGATTTGCCAAAAGGATGGACATGGCTGTGGTGAATACATATTTGAAGAAGACGGAACACAGGGTGACATACAAGAGTGGAGGAAGATGCACACAGGTAGATTACATCCTATGCAGAAGAGTCAATCTGAAGGAGATTGAAGACTGCAAAGTACTGGCAGGGGAAAGTGTAGTTAAGCAGCATAGGATGGTAGTCTGTAGGATGATGTTGGAGATCAAGAAGAGGAAGAGAGTGAGGGCAGAGCCCAGGATCAAATGGTGGAAGTTGAAAAAGGAAGACTGCAAGGTTGAGTTTAGGGAAAACCTGAGACAGGCACTGCGAGGTAGTGAAGTAATACCAGCAATTTAGGAAACTACAGCAGATGTAGTAAGGGTGACAGCAAGAAGGGTGCTTGGTGTGACATCTGGACAGAGGAAGGAGGAAAATGAAACCTGGTGGTGGAATGGGTAAGTACAGGAGAGTATATAGAGGAAGAGGATGGTAAAGAAGAAGTGGGATAGTCAGAGAGATGCAGAAAATAGATAAGAGTACAAGGAGATAAGGCACAAGGTTAAGAGAGAGGTGGCGAAGGCTAAAGCAAAAGCATATGATGAGTTGTATGAGAGGATGGACACTAAGGAGGGAGAAAAGGACTTGTACCGAATCGCTAGACAGAGGGGCCGAGCTGGGAAAGATGTGCAGCAGGTTAGGGTAATAAAGGATAAAGATGGAAACATACTCACAAGCGACGAGACAGTGTGTTGAGCAGATGGAACGAGTACTTTGAGAGGCTTATGAATGAAGAAAACGAGAGAGAGAGAGAAGAGGTTGGATGACATGGAGATAGTGAATCAGGAAATGCAACGGATTAGCAAGGAGGAATAAGGACAGCTATGGTATTGTATGAGGAAGTCAGGAGTGGCAGAGAAGTATGTAAGAGTTGTACAGGATATGTATGAGGGAAGTGTGACTGTGGTGAGGTCTGCGGTAGGAGTGACGTATCCATTCAAGGTGGAGGTGGAATTACATCAGGGATCGGCTCTGAGCCCTTTCTTATTTGCAATGGTGATGGACAGGTTGACAGACGAGATTAGAAAGGAGTCCCCGTGGACTTTGCTGATGATATTGTGATCTGTAGCGATAGTAGGGAGCAGATTGAGGAGACCCTGGAGAGGTGGACATATGCTCTGGAGCGGAGAAGAATTAAGGTCAGTAGGAACAAGACAGAATACATGTGTGTAAATGAGAGGGTGATCAGTGGAATGGTGAGGATGCAGGGAGTAGCGTTGGCAAAGGTGGATGAGTTTAAATACTTGAGATCAACAGTACAGAGCAATGGGGATTGTGGAAGAGAGGTGAAAAAGAAGGTGCAGGCAGGGTGGAATGGGTGGAGAAGAGTGTTAGGAGTGATTTGTGACAGACAGATATCAGCAAGAATGAAAGGAAAGGTCTACAGGGTGGTAGTGAGACCAGCTATGTTATATGGGTTGGAGACGGTGGCACTGATCAGAAAGCAGGAGACAGAGCTGGAGGTGGCAGTGTTAAAGATGCTAAGATTTGTATTGAGTGTGATGAGGATGGACAGAATTAGAAATGAGTACATTACAGGGTCAGCTCAGGTTGGACGGTTGGGGGACAAAGTCAGAGAGGCGAGATTGCATTGGTTTGGACATGTGCAGAGGAGAGATGCTAAGTATATTGGGAGAAGGATGCTAAGGATAGAGCTGCCAGGGAAGAGAAAAAGAGGAAGGCCTAAGCGAATGTTTATGGATGTGGTGAGAGAGGACATGCAGGTGATGGGTGTAACAGAACAAAATGCAGAGGACAGAAAGATATGGAAGAAGATGATCTGCTGTGGCAACCCCTAACGGGAGCAGCCGAAAGAAGAAGATTTGTGTCTTCTGCTACTCTTATGTATTTACTGTATTTATTTATACATTACCACAACTGTGGCATAGGAATTTTACTATGCTCTCATAGTTAGTGTGACAATAAAAATATTTAACCTAATCCTTTTGTTAAAGTTAGACTATGGCCTTCTAAGACTATATCATTGTTTTATACAGATTTTCATTTTTTGTGAATTTTGTAACTTTCCCTGTTCCCTTGTGTCAGAGGGGAACATTTTTGTACACTGGGTCATTCCATTTCTGTCTTAGGAAAAGAAACATGCAAATATTACCTTTAAAACTCAGCAGATGAACAGGCAATAGGCACCCATTGTTTGGACTGAGGCGAGAAGTTAAAGGCAAATTTCCGGGGTTATCCTGTAACTGATTATTGTGATGGCTGTCTACAGGATATCGGTATTTACTGTCTTGTAAAAGAGTCACCACTTTGAAGTTTTTGGCTGGTTGATATTACAAAGAATACAAAGTTGTGAAAACAGAACTGCTCCTTCCTTGGAGGATGTCTGTATTTACCTGACCTGGCAATTAACATGCTTGACAATATTGGTTTCTAAACAGCAGTTCTGTACTCATTAATGGTTGGTAACAATACATTTTGTTAACTTGTTTTCATTATTTGTTAAACCCAGGAAATTTAGATGTGCCATTTTTTAATCTGATTGTCCAGAACTGATAATTGCAGGGACTAAAGGAGATTTAAGCTCTGGCTAGGAGAAGGCAAGGAGAGGGACATTCCACTGAGAACGCTGCCAAGACTCTCAGAGAGCACAGGGGCTCACTGGCAGACTAGAGTACGTGGCTGGTGCGACATGAGGGACATGGACGGCAACACTTTAACAACAACATTTATTTATATAGCACATTTTCATACAAAAAATGTAGCTCAAAGTGCTTTACATATTGAAGAATAGAAAAATAAAAGACACAGTAAGAAAAATAAGTCAACATTAATTAACATAGAATAAGAGTAAGTTCCGATGGCCAGGGAGGACAGAAAAAACAAAAAAAAAAACTCCAGACGGCTGGAGAAAAAAAAAAAATCTACAGGGATTCCAGACCATGAGACTGCCCAGTCCCCTCTGGGCATCATACCTCACATAAATAAAACAGTCCTATTTGTATTTAGGGTTCTCATGGAAGGACTTGATAATGATGATCATGTAGACTTCTGGCTTTTAGTCCATCAATGTAGGAACATCATGATGCTTTGAGTAGGTGGTGGTGGCGGAGGCCACAGAAGAGAGAAGAAACAGAAGAGAGAGTAGAGGTTAGTATGACTTTTAGAGCCACCATGAATAGTTATTATAATGAATTGAATACACAGAGTTTCAGGATTAAATTAAAGTGAAGTTATGAGAAGGCCATGTTAAAGTAATGTGTTTTCAGCAGTTTTTTTAAAGTGCTCCACTGTATTAGCCTGGCGAATTCCTATTGGCAGGCTATTCCAGATTTTAGGTGCATAACAGCAGAAGGCCGCCTCACCACTTCTTTTAAGTTTTGCTTTTGGAATTCTAAGGAGACACTCATATGAGGATCTAAGGTTACGATTTGGAATATAGGGTGTCAGACATTCCGATATATAAGATGGAGCGAGATTATTTATGGCTTTATAAACCATAAGCAGAATTTTAAAGTCAATTCTGAATGACACAGGTAACCAGTGTAGTGACATCAAAACTGGAGAAATGTGTTCGGATTTTCTTTTCCTAGTTAGGATTCTAGCAGCTGCATTCTGCACTTGTTGCAAATGATTTATGTCTTTTTTGGGTGTCCTGAGAGGGGTGCGTTACAGTAATCTAGTCGATTGAAAACAAAAGCGTGAATTAATTTCTCAGCATCTATCAATGCTATAAGAGGTCTAACTTTTGCTATGTTTCTTAAGTGAAAAAATGCTGTCCTAGTGGTCTGATGAATATGTGATTTAAAATTCAGGTTACAGTCAACAGTTACCCCTAAGTTTTTTACTTCTGTCTTAACTTTTAATCCTAATGCATACAATTTCAGTTTTCTCTTTATTTATCTTGAGAAAATTACTATTCATCCATTCAGAAATACAAGTCAGACATTGTGTTAGTGAATCAAGAGAATCTGGGTCATCAGGTGCTATTGATAAGTACAGCTGTGTGTCATCAGCATAGCTGTGGTAACTCACGTTGTGCCCTGAGATAATCTGACCTAACGGAAGCATATAGATTGAGAAGAACAGCGGACCCAGAATAGAGCCTTGTGGAACGCCATATAGAATATCATGTGTCTTTGAGTTGTGATTACCACAACTAACAAAGAATTTTCTCCCCGCCAGGTAGGATTCAAACGAATTTAAGACACTGCCAGAGAGGCCCACCCATTGACTAAGGCGATTTCTAAGAATATTGTGATCAATGGTGTCAAATGCAGCACTCAGATCGATGAGGATGAGAATAGATAAATGGCCTCTGTCTGCATTCACCCGCAAGTCATTTACTACTTTAACGAGTGCAATTTCTGTGCTGTGATTTGTTCTAAATTCCGACTGAAACTTATCAAGAATAGCATGTTTTTTGAGGTGTTAATTTAACTGCGTAATGACTGCCTTCTCTAGAATTTTACTTAAGAAAGCCAGGTTAGAGATGGGTCTAAAATTTTCAAAAGCAGAGGGGTCAAGATTATTTTTCTTGAGTAGGGGTTTAACTACAGCAGTCTTAAGACAGTCTGGGAAGAAACCCGTATTTAATGACAAATTTACTATGTCAAGAATACTATCAATTAGCATCCCTGATACTTCTTTGAAAAGCCTTGTTGGTATTGGATCAAGGACGCAGGTGGAGGATTTCAGTTGAGAGATTATACTATGTAATTCAGGTAAATCTATCCTGGTGAAAGAATTTAATTTGTTTATAACAGAGTACTGGGGCTTAGGAGGTTCTGCAGTGTTGGGGAGATATACTGTTATTTCTAATATCATTAATTTTTTGATTGAAAAATACAGCAATGTTCTCACAGGTTTCACAGGAAGTATTCTGGGGGCATTCCTTTGTGTTACCTGAGTTTAACAGACGATCAATTGTAGAAAATAAGACTCTGGGATTACTAGAATTGTTATTTATAATCTTAGGGAAATAGCAGCGCCTCTCAAGACAGACTGTGTTATCGTATTCTGTTATTTTAACCTTCAATATCTCATAGCAGATAGTTAGTTTAGTTTTCCTCCATTTACGCTCAACTCACGACATGTTCTTTTTAAATCAGACACTCTTTGGGTCTTCCATGGAATAACAATGCTAGAAGATTTTTTAACTGTCTTTTCAGGTGCAACTATGTCAAAAGCAGCTCTCACTTTAGTATTACATTTTTCCACCTTACTATTTACATTATCCTCGCTATTATAGTTGGCACTATAAACGGACTGATTGCTTAACTCTTTCAGGACTAATGTTGACTTTTGTCAAAAGGAGGAGTTGACAATAGTAATCATCTGTAAACTGTGACAAAACCAACCATTACACTGGACTCTTATTGCTCGAAGGAAAGTTAGATTCATTGGTTTGACCGAGATTCCCTGCGCTCATGTGAGTAGCAAGGCGCACACAATGGCAAAAATGGCAGTGACATCTGGCGAGAAATCAAAGCAAATGCGAAAATGGACGACATCTTGCCTATTATCTCTGAACTGGACTATGACTTGTTGGAGATTTTGATACGTGATCGAGGTTCCAGCTTCAGCTGATTAGTCCCCAGCTAGTTGTGGTATTAACAATGTTCGCCAGGGAGGACTGCCACTTAACAATCAGAATGTAATGCACTGCGACCGTGACTGCCGCTGCTGCTGCCCCAGCCACGCAAAGGCAGCCTGGCAACAAGCCTGCCACTCATTCTTGGCAAACTGGCAGCCACAGCATTCAGCAACAGACGTTTTATGTTGATTTCTGTGTGAAACCATAGATTTTTTTGGAAAAAAATATTCAGCCCTCAAAGAGTTAAAATGTTTGTAAGTTTTAAAGCTGCTGATGAGTCAATGAAGCGTTTTTTAACAATATGCTTCTCATGAATGTTTTCTATCATTATTTCTATATTAAATAGCAGAAGAAAATGGTCTGATAGACCAATATCAATGACCTGCTTTACATCAACTTTTAGTCTTCTGGTAATTACTAAGTCTAACGTATGACCTGCTTTATGTGTAGGCTGACTGACAAGCTGTCTCAAATCAAAAGAGTCCAGGAGGTTCATGAATTCTTTTACTTTTAGGTCACACTGATTATCGATATGAAAGTTAAAGTCGCTGACTATTAAGAGTGTGTCATAGTTAGTAATTAAAATTGACATTAAGTCTGAGAATTCCTCAAAAAAAGACACGTTAAATTTAGGAGGTCTATACACGGATAAAACTAAAACGTGAGAATCTCCATGTACAACAACGGCGAGATACTCAAAGGACTCGAATTTAACAAAACTGACATCTTTACACTTTAACCGGCTCGAGTAAATGTTTGCCAAGCCGCCGCCCTTCTTTCCCTGGCGGTCCACACGAGTAAAACTGTAACCCGGAGGTGCAGATTCCATTAAAACAGCCGCGCCATCTGAGCTAAGCCACGTGCAATAAAATCAATTTTTCTATCAATAATAAGATTGTTGATAAAAATGTCCTGTTAGTTAAAGCTCTAACATTTAATAGTGCCATATTTAATGTTTCGGAGTGGCAGGGCTGAATTCTATGCTCGTTATTGATATTTGAGACAGAAACTAGGTTATTTTTGTTAGCGCAGCTCTGTGTATATTTTTTATGTGATCTATAATCTGTTTTTATAGTTTTAATGTATTGTTCATCTAAAGTAGTAATTGCAATTAAATTGTTGGTGTTAATGCCGCACTGCCTAGATTTTTTTTGCATTAAGATTGGTAATTAGAGTATTAATGTTGTGCACTTTTACATAAGACTTTGTTAAGCCATTATCATGTCCTAGCAAGGCAGTAGCATTACGGATGGGGTTTAAAGTAGAAATAAACAGTCAAAATAAACAAATTACCTTAGTGATGTTTTCGGAGAGGACCCGGGCGCCGAATCTATTCGAATGCAGGCCATCCCGCTTGAAGAAACGCGGCCTTTCCCAAAAGAGGTCCCAGTTGTCGATGAACTCAATGTCTTGATTCTCGCAGAAGCCTTTCAGCCAGTTGTTTAATCCTAGCAGAGGACTGTAGTTTTCATTTGATCTTCTGACGGGAGGTGGTAGACTCGAGATGAAGATCTTTGCCGATGGGGTCCTCTCCTTCGCGTGTTTATTTTGTGCTGCAAAGTCAGCCTTGAGAATATCCGACTGTCGGTGCCTTATGTCATTTACGCTGGTGTGTAACACAATGGATCCAACTGCCCTCTTGTGCTTCTCGTAGATGGTCGGCGCACGTCTCATAACATCTCGGACTCGGGCACCGGGAAAACAAGAAACAAAAGATTTTCGAATTGGGTATGTAATATTGAGGTTTCGTACAATCGAATCACCTACCACGATTACATCACCCAGGACTGAAGGCAAACAGGGGATGCGGAGAGGATCGAACCGGTTCTGGGTTGAGATGCTCGCCTGTGCCGATGGAGGTGTTCTAGCCTTGAACCCCTGCATGCATAGTTGAAACACGCCGAGGTCTTAAGCCATCAACCTGATTTAGACTTTTAGCACGGCTAGTTCTAAAGGTTTGTTAAAGCAAAAACTAAACTGCATGACCCTATGTAGATATTTAGTGTCTATTGTTTTCCAGCCACATGACTGGCTGTTTAAAGAGGTGCAGCCTACTTTCATTAATGCTCAGCTATGTATAATAAGGTGGCCACTGAGTATGGGTATGTTTGTTTATTTGATTCTGAATGCAATAATGTCCCTCCCAGTACCTAGATTTATTATGGCAGTTGAGGTTTTCTCATTTGTTGCATATGTGGTTCAAGTCATAATATACCATCTACAAATGACTCCTTCAAGAGTTATATTGATAATGGAGACAAGTCATAGTACAGGAGGCTAGTGGAGGACTTTGTCTATGTGATGGACTTCCAGGGGAAAAAAAAAATTAGTAAAGCCAGCTCCATCACAGGACTCACTCTGGACACTCTGGAGGCCGATGGCAAAGATTAGACAATGTCGTGAACTATTCTGCCCATCCCCACCAGGGGGTGCTTTCTTGGAGTACTTTCAGACAAACACTCCTATTGTCATTGTGAAATAAGTAGCGTTTCTGTTGATCTTTTCTGCCTGCTGCCATTAGGCACTTTAATGCTTCATCCCAGTGTCCCTTCCATCACTCTGAGCTGAAGCCTTAGGGAAAACAGTGCAAACTTCAATTTACGACAATTATTTTTTAGCATAATTTTATTATTATATGCTTTTATTCTGTTATCTTAAGTTTAACTTTGAGCAAATAACTGTATAAAATTTTTTTATGACTTTTGTCTTGCTACAGTATGTATTTGAATTTCTCCTTGGGGATTATTAAAGTATAATGTAATCTAATCTATATATGCATTATATTTTCATACATTATGAATAGTTCCAATAACATTATCATTTATATAAAAAAAAGAAAAAAATCAGCATGTTCTTAATGTACAAATGTTAAATACAACTAATGTTCCAATCAAGAAATACTGACCAAAATTATTTTGTATATTCCACTTTAGAATGACTATATCAATGACACCATGGTAATAGCAATGCTGAATAAGAAATAAAAGTATGCAATGTGATAAACATGATGCAGACTCCTATTTTTGCAGTTAGTGAAACCTTAGCATAAGGCTAGCATGTAGTTTTTAAAAATTCCCAAAAATATCACTCTACCACAATACATTTTACAGAAACAAGAGGTCTAAAGTGTGGCCCTATTGTGTTCCTAAATTAATGGCTCTCAATTAGGATTCATAATTTTCATCATATGTCATTAATTACAAATTGTTAAAAACCGTGATGCTTTAGTTTCAGGCATTACTTGTTCCCTTTAAAAAGGATTTAAATATGTATTAACAAGAATAAAAACAAGTACTGGAAGAGGAAATTTATACCATTCCTGTTTTTAAGTCTGTTAATGAATTTCTTGTTAAATGTAAAAGTGATTTCCCAACCCTCTGAATAAATGTATAACAATACTTATACAATAGAGACTATTTTGTGGGTACAGAACACAGGCTCTAACACCAAAGATAAAAATAGTATAGACAGACAGTCTGGTCATTAGTTCTGTTGAGGACCTTTGATATGCTCACTGTACCAGAAAATGAGAGATGCCTCATCAACCTCATTATTTCAAATGAGATTGTAGCAGGTGATGTTATTTAGTATTGTTTTTTTATATTTAGATAATTATTCTAGTTATGACCAACACATATTCTAGTTTTAAATGTAGATTTGCTGTTTTCTATGTCTCTTAGGAGTTAGTACTGCCGTTATCTTAAACATGATAAAGGTGGTAACTTTGAGGCCAGAATGTCACCTACCCATTTACTTTCCATGTCATTGCCATAGTCTTGTCTGTGAAATTACATTAGTAAATTTTCTGATTCTTTAATTAACTGTTTATCTGTTTAAAGATGTGTTAAAATAAAAGCAGTGACACATTTAAAAAACAGTCAAATCATAAATATTAAAATTCATTACACATCTTCACTACATTTGATAGTTTTTTACATTATATAAAGCAACATGTCAGTGTTCTTATGTTCAGCTAATAAAACAATAAAATACAACTCTAAACAGCATTTTTTTCTTTAGCATACTTTCATACGTAGGATGTAGTTCAAAGTGCTTTACAAAATGTCAAAGGAATAGTTGCAAAAACAGAAAAAACAATTAAATTAGGTAAGAACAATAATGAATAAGTAACAAAAAAAACAATAAGGGCTTACATAACATGGATATCTAACTGGCAGAAAGGTTCAGTCCTTGGATATAGTATAGTATTCTACATCTCTAAAGATAAGTCCAATGAACAGGTCAGATGGCATGAAAGACAGAAACAACAACAAAAAAGATAAGGTGGAGGGAAAACAAAAGCAAAATCTGCAAGGGTTCCAAGGTCAAAATACTTTGAGTGTTCTACCTGACATAACTGCTCTTAAGTTACTAATCATATTGTTTCCAGGCTTTGTTGCGGAGGATTCAATGTAGTGGGTCCTAAAGTCAGCTGGAGCACCCACCTCCATTTGAACTTAACAAGTGGCTGCACAGTGCCTTGATTCAGGAGAGGGGTGAGAAAACCAGAAAAGAAAGCAGGGAAAAGGAGAGATTAGTAAAGATTGCAAATCAATGAAGAATCAATAATGATGCTACCTACAGTGAAAAATTACATTTTCTTCTGAGAGATTATGACACAGAGTTTGATAGACTTTGCATGTGTTCATCTGGACTGTTTCACCTTACAAAGGTGTCAAGTCAAAGGTAACCTTCCTATTATAAAGCAATGGTGTTAGCTCTTAAACTTACATGTAAAATATAAACTGCTCAAAACAAATTAAAGGAACACTTTGAAAACGCATCAGATCTCAATGGGAAAAAAAAGTACTGGACTGGGTAATGTGTTAGGAATGAAAGCTTGCCGCATTGTTGGATGGAAATGAAATTATCAACCTACAGAGAGCTGAATTCAAAGACACCCGAAAATCAAAGTGAAAAAATGATGAGGCAGGCTAGTCCATTTTGGCGAAATTTCATTGCAGCAACTCAAAATCGTACTCAGTAGTTTGTATGGCCCCCATGTGCTTGTATGCATGCCTGACAACACTGGGGCATGCTCATAATGAGACGATAAATGGTGTCCTGGGGGATCACCACTCAGATCTGGACCAGGGTATCACTTAGCTCCTGGACAGTCTGAGGTGCAACCTGGCGGTGTCAGATGGACTGAAACATAACATCCCAGAGGTTTTCTATTGGATTTAGGTCAGGCGAGCATGGAGGCCAGTCAATGGTATCAATTCCTTGATCCTCCAGGAACTGCCTACATACTGTCTTCAAATGAGGCCGGGCATTGTCATGCACCAGGAGAAACTCAGGATCCACTGCACCAGCATAGGGTCTGACAATGGGTCCAAAGATTTCATCCCGATACCTAATGGCAGTCAAGGTGCCATTGTCTAGCCTGTAGAGGTCTGTGCGTCACTCCATGGATATGCCTCCCCAGGTGCCTCATGTATAACGGCGTGCATAAAACTCACACTATTACATGGTGTAAGCACAAAAGCGGGAATGTGCGTACGCACAGAAAAATCCAGATGCAGGAATCTGTGTGTACGCAAACTTCCAAGTTCTTCTGCTACATAAATCCCGATCAGTGTGAAAAGTAACGCACGTGCACGTACCTGCTGTCCTGCCCCAACTCCTCCCAGAATTATGCCTCTTTGAATATGTAAATCAATATTAATAGCCCTTAAGCTCAGCGTTCTGTGAAAAGACAATAGCTACACCACAAGGAAAAATAGAACAATTTCAGCGAATACCAAGTGGAGACAAGGAAAAACGTACTATTCATTGGTTTAAATAGTGGTATAAACAAGAAAAGGAAGCTGATCGAGTGACATAGCGTGTTGGAGAAACTCGAAAGCTCAAGCTCACAAAGTCGTACAGTCCCCGAATTAAAAAAAGAGTCACATATCAAAGTCGCCGTGAAAAGGTGAGTCGTAGCCCACCGTCTGAGTGTCATATGAAAGCTTATTAGGGTACAGAGAAAAAAAAAGCACACAGTGGGGAAAAAGCACAAAATGTCAACTTTAATCTCGAAATTTCCACTTTAATCATGCAGTTTATTTGGTCATTAAAGAAGAACATCATAAACTTACTCTTAAAATTGTTTAATTTACTAGTTTCTCAAATCCCATCGTAACTTAAGTAGTACGTTAAATGCTTAGTTTTGTATTTGATGTTCTATGTGCTCTATGTGTGTGAATCACTATGTGCTTCTTAAACGGGCTTTCTCTACCTCCAACAGGACACAGAATCCATTACATTCATGATATTACAGCTCTCTGAATAACTAAATACTGAGATGTATACGTGATAACATTTTCATGATGATAGGAGTTAAAGCATGTTATTAAACATGGGAACACGGTGGCGCAGTGATTGTGCGCAAACCTTCGATAAATAAATTTATTGCAGCAGTACTGTCTCTTTCAAACGTACTAACCTCCAATTCCTGTCCTTCCTTTTCTTTCTCCAAATACCCAATCGCCACACAATCAGTTCTCTAATAGACGTTAAGCCATCTGTAAGCTTATAACACCAATTCTTCAAAACTTTTAAGGAACATTGAAATATCTTCGTAGTACATGTTTAATTATTCTGTCCTTCACGCCAGTCTCAGTGAAGCATACAGTGCGAGGCATGCAAGAACAATCCATGAACGGAGCGCCAGATCCTTGCTAACGTAGCAACACCGTGTACTTTAATTATTAACAAAATAGATTATTTAAATAAAGTTAAAGTTTTATCTGTATAATATAATAAACATATTTTGCTGCATTTCATCTTAAAAATGATATTGTCATCATACAGTAGGTAAATTCGCACTTTATAAAGTGGCTCAGGTTGTGCAATATTATAACTGTATTGCAAGTTTACAGTGAGGTGATTGTACTTATAAGAACAAACAGTTCTACAAGGAGCAGTTGATGGACTGATTGATTGCGTTTAGAGTTCTTGGGATGAAACTGTTTCTGAACTGCGAGGTCCGTACAGTAAAGATTTTGAAGCGTTTGCCATGTGAGAAGCAGTTCAAATAGGAAGCATGGCTGAGGCAGCGTGTGCTTGATGCTGTATACCGATAATTCTCTTTGCGATCAGCTGCTCCGAGTGGTGCAGTGAGAGTAATAGGGAAAAAGATAATCCGCTGTGGCAACCCCTAATGGGAGCAGCTGAAAAAAGAAGAAGAAGGTGCAGTGAGAGTAACAACGCTAAAGCAGCTATGGTATTTAGAATAGTTTGACCATTCTGTAGACCATTATATTGTTACAGGTTAATTACAATCACATGCATTAAACTAATAAACAATATGCCCTTAATTTCAGTGTATTTATAAAGCCGCGTCAGTAATGTGGATCTGAAAAAGAAAGATAAAGCACACGGGAACAGTAGTACTGCTTTGACGCTGGGTCAGCAAAACCAAGTGGATAACTTGTGTACGACAGAGTATGAGGTACCATGGAAATGTGCTTGGCTTTACGGCAAGTTCAGGTTTTATACATCGCGATTTGAACGTGGAAACGTTCTTACACAACATTTCTGTGCATAAGCACCGTTTATACATGAGGCCCCAGACCATCACTGACCCATCACCAAAATGGTCATGTTGAACGATGTTACAGGCAGCATAACATTCTCCACAGCTTCGCCAGACCCATTCATGTCTGTCACATGTGCTCAGGGTGAACCTTCTCTCATCTGTGAAAAGCACAGGGCGCCAGTGGTGGACCTGCCAATTCTGGTAATTTATGGAAAATGCCAATTGAGCTCCATGGTGCCAGGCAGTGAGCACAGGGCCCACTAGAGAACGTTAAGCCCTGAGGCCACCCTCATGGAGTCTGTTTCTGATTGTTTGGACAGAGACATTCACACCAGTGGCCTGCTGGAGGTCATTTTGTAGGGCTCTGGCAGTGCTCATCCTGTTCCACCTACCCAAAGGAGCAGATACTGGTCCTGCTGATGGGTTAAGGACCTTCTACGGCCCTGTCCAGCTCTCCTAGAGTAACTGCCTGTCTCCTGGAATCTCCTCCATGCCCTTGAGACTGTGCTGGGAGACACAGCAAACCTTCTGGCAATGGCACATATTGATGTGCCATCCTGGGGAAGTTGGACTACCTGTGCAACCTCTGTAGGGTCCAGTTATCGCCTCATGATACCAGTAGTGACACTGACCGTAGCCAAATGCCAAACTAGTGAAAAAACTGTCAGAAAAGATGAGGAGGGAAAAGATGTCAGTGGCATCCACCTGTTAAACCATTTCTGTTTTGGGGGTCCTCTCATTGTTGCCTCTCTAGAGCACCTGTTGTTAATTTCATTAACACCACAGCAGCTGAAACTGATTAACAACCCCCTCTGCTACTTAACTAACCAGATCAATATCCCATAAGTTTCACTGACTTGATGCTATACTCTGATTGAGCAGTATAAATATGCATTTAGAGCAACTTATCTTTAAGAGTATCTTATGAGAACAGCAATAGGGATAGATATTGAATAATGTATTCCATATGCCAATTCAGGAGAAAAACGAACTAAGATGTTATTTCCAAATGTAATATACGATTTAAATGTAATATATACTGCTCAAAAGAATTAAAGGAACACTTTTTAATCAGAGTATAGCATAAAGTCAATGAAACTTATGGGATATTAATCTGGTCAGTTAAGTAGCAGAGGGGGTTGTTAATCAGTTTCAGCTGCTGTGGTGTTAATGAAATTAACAACAGATGCACTAGAGGGGCAACAATGAGATGACCCCCAAAACAGGAATGGTTTAACAGGTGGAGGCCACTGACATTTTTCCCTCCTCATCTTTTCTGACTGTTTCTTCACTAGTTTTGCATTTGGCTACAGTCAGTGTCACTACTGGTAGCATGAGGCGATACCTGGACCCTGCAGAGGTTGCACAGGTAGTCCAACTTCTCCAGGATGGCACATCAATACGTGTCATTGCCAGAAGGTTTGCTGTGTCTCCCTGCACAGTCTCAAGGGCATGGAGGAGATTCTAGGAGACAAGCAGTTACTCTAGGAGAGCTGGAGAGGGCCATAGAAGGTCCATAACCCATCAGCAGGACCAGTATCTGCTCCTTTGGGCAAGGAGGAACAGGATGAGCACTGCCAGAGCCCTACAAAATGACCTCCAGCAGGCCACTGGTGTGAATGTCTCTGACCAAACAACCAGAAAGACTTCATGAGGGTGACCCAAGGGCCCCATGTCCTCTAATGGGCCCTGAGCTCACTGCCCAGCAGCATGCAGCTCGATTGGCATTCGCCATAGAATACCAGAATTGGCAGATGCACCACTGGTGCCCTGTGCTTTTACAGATGAGAGCAGGTTCACCCTGAGCACGTGACAGAAGTGAAAGGGTCTGGAGAAGCCATGGAGAACATTATGCTGCCTGTAACATCATTCAGCATGAGCAGTTTGGTGGTGGGTTAATGATTGTCTGGGGAGGCATATCCATGGAGGGTCACACAGACCGCTACAGGCTTGACAAAGGCACCTTGGCTGCCATTAGGTATCAGGATGAAATCCTTGGACCCATTGTCAGACCATATGCTGGTACAGTGGCTCCTGGTGCACGACAATTCCTGGCCTCATGTGGTGAGAGTATGCAGGCAGTTCCTGGAGGATGAAGGAATTGATACCATTGACTGGCCACCACACTTTCCTGACCTAAATCCAATAGAACACCTCTGGGACATTATGTTTTGGTCCATCCAATGCCACCAGGTTGCACCTCAGACTGTCCAGGAGCTCAGTGATGCCCTGATCCAGATCTGGGAGGAGATCCCCCACAACACCATCTGTCATCTCATTAGAAGCATGCACCGATGTTGTCAGGCATGTATACAAGAACACAGGGGCCATACAAAGTGCTGCGTACAATTTTGAGTTGCTGCAATTAAATTTTGGCAAAATGGACTAGCCTGCCACATAATTTTTTCACTCTGATTTTTGGGGCGTCTTTGAATTCAGGGCTCTGTAGGTTGATCATTTTCATTTCCATCAAACGATGTGGCATCCTTTCGTTCCTAACACATTACCCAGTCTATATCAGTATAGATATCCAGGAGGATTTCTTTTTCCCATTGAGATCTGATGTGTTTTCAAAGTGTTCCTTTAATTTTTTTGAGCAGTTTTATAAATATTA
Organism: Polypterus senegalus; assembly: GCF_016835505.1. NCBI lineage: Eukaryota > Metazoa > Chordata > Cladistia > Polypteriformes > Polypteridae > Polypterus > Polypterus senegalus. Next base: position 67,911,339 of record NC_053170.1, on the reverse strand, counting down.
TATATAGATCTTAATGTGTATTTGGGTGTTTGTTCAATGTGGAAATCCATACATTCAATTTTCTGCCATACTTTGAAGAGATTTACTATTTGTACAGGGAAGACCACAGGCTATGTTTTATTCCAAAATGCAGCCAGCGCTTCCATTCTGGGTAGCTCCAGATTCCCCTGCTTCTTTTTGCCCATGGATGCAAATCCTCACTATTGAAGTTCTCTCTGCCTAATTTTGCACAGATTTTCCATGTGTACAGAAGAAATACCACAGGCTATGTTACATTCTGGAATTTAGCTTTTGTCCCCACCCTGGGTTATGCAGGATGCTCCCGCTAGTATAATTATAAAGCCAACTTGCTACTTAATTAAACTTGTTTCTAACATTAGCTTTGGAAAGTGTAAGAAGTACCCTCCTATTGAAAACTTTCAGTTAAAGTTTTCATTTGCTTTTTAACACATCTTTATAGATAAGAAGTAAGCTACTAAACCAAGTTGAATGTATTATTTTCAATGCAGAGAAAAATATTTCAATGCAAAAAAAATGTACAATCAGTGCTTTAGCTGGATCAAAACTGGGAGGAATGCAGTACCATCAAATATACTCACAACTTCAATAACACGAGTAAAATAGTATTAGTCAGATACCAGCATATTGCCCTTCCAGCATACTTTGTGTACCTGGGGAATTTGGCAGTGCAGAAAAACAAATAAAACTAATACATTTTAAGAAACACCTCAGCTTTATCCATTTGTTGCATACTGTAAAAGAAGGGGCCAGAATCAGACTGCACATGCCTGCAGGAGTTTCACAGGTCATGTCGTACAGAATATTAATACTGCATACAGGACTGAAGCTGGTTCTGTTTAAGGGCAGGATGAATTGATATGAAAGTGAGCAGAGACATAATTTTAAAAATTTAGGCATACACAGCTCTTGCAATAAGAATATTGACCACACTGGAACAGACAATACTTTTAATTAATCATATTGCCAGGAACAGACTTGTGATCCATTTCCTGTGGCTCACAGAGCAGTGAAGCATAGTACAACAGCGAGCGTTGAGAAAGGATGACAGCAACAATCAACACCTGATCTGGATTTTGAAAGCAATATTTGTATTTTCATTTTATATAAGGAGTCTGAAGTGTTTCTGCATTGTACAATATATCAGCCAAACTAGCTGATATAAAGTAAATTAGGGGTTCATTTTTGACTTGACATGATCTGTTACATGACTAAATCAATCCATCTGACTTGTGGATGTAAACGTGCATTTTACATGCACAGGAAATGTCTAGTGATTAAAACCAGTGCACGGACATATAAAGGGATGTGTGTAAGATGTGTGTCTACATGATTAACATCTCTGATAATCTCATGTTTAAATTGTGCAGAGTGTAGTGTTTGTATTCTTACTGTGTTACGTTTAAAACTTTATTGTTGTATTTTGCCAGATGATGATGATGATGATGATGTCAGATGGTATCACTGCAGTCTAATGCTAAGTGAGACAGACCTGGCACTATTTCACCATCCTATTGTTCGATTTTTGTGATATGAAAGAATGCATGAATGTGCATGTCTTACTATTTATTCACAAAAGAGGGACATCATTATTAGTAAGCAAGTTAATGATATTCCTAGAAAAGCTGCACACCTAGAGGAAGATTCTGGTATGACCCCACCAGAATTTTCATGCTAAAAATGCCAATGACTGGTTTGCAATAAAAGATTTCCAAGCTAAATAAATATTGGTAACATGGACTGATAGTCAGTTCAATGCTTTGCTTTGTAAACCAAAGATAACAAAGGAGGCTTGATGACATCAGAAGATCAACTGAAAAATACATATTACTAACTTCTCCCTGTCCATTTCGTTTTCTAACAGGCATAGCAAAATAATACTTTGTATTAATTTAATGACTGAAAGTGGAGCTGCTTCAAATCTCACTGAGTCACCTTACTGCAGTCATAAATTTGATTTCAAATGCAGTCAGTATCATATTAATAAAGGTAAAACTGATCCTGGCTTGGTGAGCTCCTTCTCACTTTCATACTCACTTACTGACACTGAATAGCAATAATGTGATAAACGTCTTTTCTCCACTGGCAGCATTTGCTGATCACAGAATCTTCCCATTCTGCTCTCATTGGAGATTCTTTGAAGTGGCTGAAGAAGTGACAGAATGAACTTGGTGAGAAACGGAATATGGCTTTTCTCTAAATTATTATGACTGGTGTGAGAAATGGTAGTCATAGGGTTCCATTAGCAGTACACTGTTGAATGAAAAATGAAATCTAGGATATACCATAAATCAGCTACATATATAGAATGCTATCAGACAAATAGCATCATGGATACACAACCCTCTTACAAAAGCAGGGTCACCTTGTATGTCAAACCAGCTCACACTGAACAACCAGGTTTAATGAGACATGTGAACTTAGATGTTGTATGTACATTGCTAAAATTGTTAATTCCATCATGCAGATTCAAATAATGGAATTCTGTAATCCAATCAACCTCCCTGCCACAGACCAATTCTAGTTAATTAAGTGCACAAAAGGAAGAAACAATTCATTTTGAGCGTAAGGCAGTATTTTCTTTTAATGTGAACAATCTCAGTGTCATTGTAACACTAATAACTTTCCCACTCATCAGTGTCACTAAGACCAAGACCAGCTCCAACAGCTGGCTCAAGCACCAGTTTAAACTTTTTCTTCAAAAAGACTCTGCATATTTTAAAAGCTTGTTAAAGGATATAATTCCCTTTTTTTCTAGACACACCAGCCCATAAACTCATCCATCTGTGGAACTTTCACAAACCACTGACTAACTGGCCAGCCAGTGAAGAACCGTCTGTCTTGAAGTGCTGTAATACTTTCTTGCAGTGATTTACAACACTGTGACATGACTGAATTTCAGGCTTTTAGGGAAACCCAAGGGTCCCTCCATTATTTTGCTTGTTTACGGTGACCCAAGGTAAGAACAAAATCACACTTTCAAAAAAGTCACTGAAGTTTGTCCAGAGTACCAAGAGCATATATTATGTCTTTACTGTTTTGACAAATGTAAGAATTGCTGTGTTTTTAACTGACAGTAAGACTGACTTCACCACTTCACCATGTATCACCACTTCAGATGTATCAATAACTTACATTGTAAGCAATTTAACTCCCTAAACATATTACTGTGTTTGTCTCACTTTATAGTTAGCAAGTAAAAAGGATAAGCCTAAAAAGTCTTATTATTTGTTTAATAGGTATAATTTTAACAGTGTATGTACTGTTCTAATTAAAATAAGTATTACAGTCATATTACAAATTAAACTGTGCATTTTCCCAAGATTATAATTATTATTTAGAATAAGTACAATTTAGCAAATCTTCTTAATCCTTTCATTCTGAAAGGCAAAAATTTCCTGCAGTATTTATTGGTCAATACCCTGCTATACCTCTGTTGTTCCTGGAATTACATTTATTATGAATATCTGCAGAATTCTTAATAAAGTATCAGTTAATTAACAGGTTGTATAGTCATTAAAGTAAAAAAAACAGAACTTTACAGCTCTTAAAACAGTACTGCAATAATGAAAATATAAGTTAAAAGAGTGAATTTAATAAGGAAGAAAAGTAACTTGCTTCTTCTGATTAATTAACTCTTTTTCTGAAAAAGAACAGAAGCAATTACCTCTTAGATTCAGCCATCCTCAAATAATAAAACACCAGGCTATGCTTTTCGGGGCAGGAATTGATTTAGTTTAATTATACATGCCTACTGTATTTTATTATTCACTCAAGCTTCAGAAAGTTCAGGACTTTTAAAATACTAGCAGGACCTGCACCAGATCTTCATCCATCCATCCATTTTCCAACCCGTTGAATCTGAACACAGGGGTCTGCTGGAGCCAATCCCAGGGCACAAGGCAGGAACCAACCCTGGCAGGGTGCCAACCCACCGCAGGACACACACAAACACCAAGCACACACTAGGGCCAAGTTAGAATCGCCAATCCACCTAACCTGCATGTCGTCTTTGGACTGTGGGAGGAAACCCATGCAGACACAGGGAGAACATGCAAACTCCATGCAGGGAACCTGGGTCTCCTAACTGCGAGGCAGCAGCGTTACCACTGCGCCACCATGCTGCCCAGCAGATTTTCATGCTCTAACCAATTTAACTGTTTTAATAATTGGCACAAATAAATACTAAGTGCATTAACAGGAATAGCAAAAGCAGTTACTCCTAAAAGTGATTAATACAAATTGCTGATTACACTCTAGCAAAATTAGAAATTAAAATTAATAACAACTACCTATATAAACATCACTGATAAATAAAATCAGTATTTAGCATTATTAATTCTGTAAAAAATAGATTCACTTCATCTTCACTTTCAATCCATTTCTGCTCAAAGATTTGCAGTGGTAAAATGCTTCACTGGTCAGTTCAAACCAACCTAGCCTTATCCACATTTTCAGAACCCCGCAAAAGGTATAATTGCTTCATGGTGTCCTGGGTTTGTCCTTAGGTCTTCTACCAGTCAGTGATGGTGGGTGACTTCCTCACTATCAGCCCAAATGGTGTTGACTGCCTGTAAATAATCTAAAGAAAAGAGTTTCTGTTCTGAGGTTATCTCACACTTCTACAGCATGAGCGTAAATGTTAATTTCTTCTATGTTAGTATTTATAAACAATTGACTTTATAATCAACACACAGAACACAAGACTATAAGTGAGAATGGGTATTTAGATTGACTAGTAAATCAAAAGCTTTGTAAAAGGACATAGATTCTGTTTCACCACTGTGGTCTGGTACAACATAAAAAAAAAAAGAAACTGGTCAATACATGATCACCTATACACTCAAACATAAACAAAGACTCAAACTACTACAGAGAGACATTAATTTCAACATGAACATATTAACTCAAACTATTCTTGCTCTGCAAACACAGGACCACACGGTACACTGTAGATGCCCCACATCCCTATAGTCCTGCACAACCATCCAAAACATATCATAGATAACATGGTCTACAAGCATATTTTGACAGGATTCGCAAACTTACATCAAGATTCATATACTGTATCCAGAAGGAAAAACGGTTGCTCCCTTATTTCACTGTCAAAAATAAAAGTACATTGCTCCTGTTGAACTATTGGATGGGTTTTCCATTCCAGTACTCTAAGATAAAACTTTTCCAGGGAATATTAGGTATGTATAACAATCACACAAACATCTGGTAAACTTTTTAAAAGGCAAAATCTCATCAGTATGCCAGTTTTGAGGCACTTTCATGCCTTCCATACTGCCTTGAAAACATGCACAAAAACCAGTGCCATCAGTATTTTTGGGCAAGTCACATTCCCATGTGGAGTACTACTATTGAACCTTTAATCATTGCGGCTACCTGAACCACAAAAAATGCATGTTTTAAAGAGCTGAATACTGAGGTGGACTGGCGCCCTGCCCAGGGTTTGTTTCCTGCCTTGTGCCTGGTGTTGGCTGGGATTGGCTCCAGCAGACCCACGTGACCCTGTAGTTTGGATATAGCGGGTTGGGTAACGGATGGATGGAAGAGCTGAATAAATTAATGGTACTTGGTCAATGGTTTCCTAGAAGACTGATATCAGAAAAAGAAGCCAATCATGTATCAGCAATTCAGTACACATTCTGCAACATGCACCTCAATATGAGATGGCTGCCCGCGTTCTCATTGACTTGGTTTTTTTTTTTATAAGTCAAGTGGTTTGATTGTTGTTCCATCTATATACAGTATTGTGTATTGTACGTGTAGTGGCAGTTTTACAATTTTTACAGTGCACCTAGATGGAGGAAATTCTATGTCATTGATATATATCTAAATTTTAATGTTAAATTGCTCACAAGGCTTTACAGAATATGGTTTTGTATAAAATTTTTAAAAATGCGTTTTATCTATACTAATAAAAGGCAAAGCCCTCACTGACTGACTGACTCACTCACTCACTCACTCACTCATCACTAATTCTCCAACTTCCTGTGTAGGTAGAAGGCTGAAATTTGGCAGGCTCATTCCTTACAGCTTCCTTACAAAAGTTGGGCAGGTTTCATTTCGAAATTCTACGCGTAATGGTCATAACTGGAAGCTATTTTTCTCCATATACTGTAATGGAGTTGAGCTCGAAAGCGTGGGGGGGCGGAGTTTTGTGTGACATCATCACGCCTCCCACGTAATCACGTGAATTGACTGTCAACGCAGTACGTAGAAAACCAGGAAGAGCTGCAAAAAGCGCTGAAGAAAACATTCATTATATAATTGAGAAGGCAGCGAAACAATAAGAAGCGAGCGACTGACATATACAACCATATTCATGAGTGCTGCTACTTCGGAAACAAAGCACGGTGTAAACCTAAAGTTTAAATTAAGTTCATAGACACGCTGCTGCTGGCATTTGTCATGCCCACGGGTAATGCGGGATACAAGTTTAATGAGAGGACGCAGGATATAAACGAGAGTTTTGATCACTTTGTAACTAAGTTCACATTGATGGTGAAGGGCTGTGCTTATGCAAATTCCGAGAGACTGTGTTTGTGGAGGACAGTTAAGGCGGCTGGGGGAGTCACGTCATCATCTCCCCTCCCATTCACCTCATTTCGCTATGAGCTGAGCTCCGCAGCTCACACAATCCTACGGAAGTGACTTTGTGACGCTACTGCCAAATACTCACGGAAAAATCCACAAGTTAATACACACGCTGTCTCTAGAGTTTCTCCACACTGAATCCTCCAGGCACTACTTACAAAAGGTTACATTGACAATCGTGTTACGTTATTTTTAAAATGTTTCCTTTTCTTAGCACAAGCACAGCTGAGAAGCTTCGATGCAAGTGCTCCATAACACGTTAAAAAATAATGCATTTAATCACACTTTCAATTTCAAGCAAAGGGGAACTTCTGTCAATGCATGATTTCCTGGTACACCGATTACATTGATCAGCGCTTCCCGATTCATTTTACCCTCGCACCCCCTTGGTTTGAGAAGTATGAAAAAATATGAGGTTAACACAGAAAAACAGATCACCAATTGAATCTTTATGAATAATCGATTCGCCATCAATAATTGTTTTGGTAAAGCCATACTCAGTGTAATCCTCCTTACATTTTATAAATTTTCCGCCACTAGCCATGATTAAATGAACGGTAAAAAAGTAAGAGCAAAGCAAGGGTGACTTATTCAGGCAGGCAGGCGACAGCTCAATAGCTCGAATTTGGATCAATGAGTTTAGGCTCTATTTAGTCACCAGAAATTTCTTTTGTAGGAATGGTAATTGAATTTAGTCTTTAAATTTCTATGGTAAAGAAAATGTTATGCAATGATGACTAAATTTACCTAAACTTGACTTGTAAAGTCAAAACTTGTATATATAAAGTCATTTCTGAATATATAAAGTCAAAACTTGAATATATAAACTCAGCGGTGGAATATATAAAGTCAAAACTTAAATATATAAAGTCAGCGTCGGAATAAACAAAGTCAGCGCTGGAATATCCATTCATTTCTCAACCCGTTGAATCCGACCACAGGGTCATGGGGGTCTGCTGGAGCCAATCCCAGCCAACACTGGGCGCAAGGCAGGAACCAATCCTGGGCAGGGCACATGCAGCATTTTCAAAACATTAACCGAACAGTGTTTTTTTAATTTATTTCTCTGAATACGTTTTTGTTAACTTAGTTCAGTTCAGAGTCGTTTCAATCCATATATTTTGACTTTGACTTTATATATTCAAGTTTTGACTTTATATATTCCAGCGCTTCAAGTTTTGACTTTATATATTCGGGAATGACTTTATATATTCTGACGCCGACTTTATATATTCAGAAAATCAATGTATTTGCCTGTTTGGCACCGCATAGTATATGTGTGTGTGTGTATATGTACACATGTATGTATATATATATACTGTGAACGATAGGGGGCGCTCTCGCTCCCTTGAACCCCTGTCCACGACTCCAGACACCAGGTAAAAGTCCAAATGTTGACTTTATTTTCTTGCCACAGTGCACAAAGCACACTCTCCACCACAATTCTCATTAAACTCACAATAAACCACAATAATACAATCCTCCAGCTCCCAGACGCATTGCCACCCTTCCACCCAGCTCAGCTCGTTGTCTGGGAGTTCCCATAGTCCTTTTATAATCCCTGACCCGGAAGTGTTCTCAATCCCCAGTCCACAAGTCCTTATTCCTTCCGGGTCAGGGTAAATAGTCCCTTTCTTCAACCCGGAAGTCCGTCGCTCTTCCTGTGACGAACCTCCGGGTCACAGGGCACGAAGAAGCCCTCGGTCCTCCCTGCAGCTCCCTCCTGTGGCCCCCACGGCTTTGCATAAAAACTCCAATGTCCATGATGCCCTGCTGGTCTTCTGGGGACCTCCACGCTGCAAGGAGGTCTCCACCTGGCGGCTTGGGGGTATTGGCTGGGATAAATGGCCGGCCATCCATTACAATACATATATATATATATATATATATATATATATATATATATATATATATATATATATATATGCCAGCAACACTCATGACAATGACAAAACAATTACATTGTCAATCATGTTAACGTTATTATTAAAATGTTTCCTTTTCTTTTTACTTCTCCGCTGCCAAGCGCGGGTATTTTGCTATATATATACAGTAGGATGCAAAAGTTTGGGCAACCTTGTTAATAGTCATTATTTTCCTGTATAAATCGTTGGTTTTTACGATAAAAAATGTCAGTTAAATATATCATATAGGAGACACACACAGTGATATTTGAGAAGTGAAATGAAGTTTATTGGATTTACAGAAAGTGTGCAATAATTGTTCAAACAAAATCAGGCAGGTGCATAAATTTGGGCACCACAAACTAGAAATGAAATCAATATTTAGTAGATCCGCCTTTTGCAGAAATTACAGCCTCTAAATGCTTCCTGTAGGTTCCAATGAGAGTCTGGATTGTGGTTGAAGGTATTTTGGACCATTCCTCTTTACAAAACATCTCTAGTTCATTCAGGTTTGATGGCTTCCGAGCATGGGCAGCTCTCTGTAACTCACACCACAGATTTTCAATTATATTCAGGTCTGGGGACTGAGATGGCCATTCCTAAACGTTGTACTTGTTCCTCTGCATGAATGCCTTAGTGGATTTTGAGCAGTGTTTCAGGTCGTTGTCTTGTTGAAAGATCCAGCCCCAGCGCAGCTTCAGCTTTGTCACTGATTCCTGGACATTGGTCTCCAGAATCTGCTGATACTGAGTGGAATCCATGCGTCCCTCAACTTTGACAAGATTCCCAGTCCCTGCACTGGCCACACAGCCCACAGCATGATGGAACCACCACCATATTTTACTGTAGGTAGCAGGTGTTTTTCTTGGAATGCTGTGTTCTTTTTCCTCCATGCATAACGCCCCTTGTTATGCCCAAATACCTCAATTTTAGTTTCATCAGTCCACAGCACCTTATTCCAAAATGAAGCTGGCATGTCCAAATGTGCTTGAGCATACCTCAGGCAGCTCTGTTTCTGCTGTGGGCGGAGAAAAGGCTTCCTCTGCATCACTCTCGCATACAGCATCTCCTTGTGTAAAGTACGCCAAATGGTTGAACGATGCACAGTGACTCCATCTGCTGAAAGATGATGTTGTAGGTCTTTGGTGCTGGTCTGTGCGTTGACTCTGACTGTTCTCACCATTCGTCGCTTCTGTCTATCCGAAATCTTTCTTGGTCTGCCACTTCGAGCCTTAACTTGAACTGAGCCCATGGTCTTCCATTTCCTCAATATGTTCCTAACTGTGGAAACAGACAGCTTAAATCTCTGGGACAGCTTTCTGTAATCTTACGAAGAAAGCAGCTTCGCCAGAGTTTGTGTGTCAGAACCTGGTTTTGGGGGGCGTTAGTATGCATCGTGGTACACTGCAGAGCTATAGCGCGTCTTTAGTGAAAACAGCCGTGTCAGATGGGGTTGTATGGATTGATTCTGAACGCGACTGAGAGAATGAAAAGTGAATTAAAAAAAAAAGCTAACCTTTCCAAGGATCATAAATTGCACCGGCTTTTACAGACTGAAATCAAATGTATGCTTTTATTCTAAAATAGTAAGACTAAGATCAATTTACTTCTCAAAACGGACTGGTGCAGGATCAAACTCGCGACCTTTTGATTCCAAGGCAAGAACTGATTCTATTGCACTACGGAGGCAGTTATAATAAACTGCTGTCAATGTCGCATGTTAAGGCGGCTTTTTGTTTCTGCAGTTATATTTTTGAATAACAGCGCAATTGTTGTGTTATATTTGAACCTTTTGTGAAAATGTTTCTTTGATATTTGGACTTCAGGCTTCATACATTATATAGTTTATGCCTACATTTTGTCATCTACTACTAGAATATAAAAACGTTTCTGTTTTAACAATGTGTTGACACAGATTACTGTAGAAACGGAACAGACATGAAATGCGTGTGTTCCAAATAACGATCTATTATTTCCACTCTAAAACTCCACTTCACTCCCAGATACTCAATCAAGGCATTAGCTGGGAGAAGTTCGTGCACGTTCTAAATTGGTGGGGGGATGGAATAGCCGGCTGCTCCTAGCTTCTCTTTATCAGCACATTTAGAAGACAAAGGACGCTAGCGGAGAGGTGCGAAAGGATTTAAGAAGCAATTTAAGGTGGGACGGAATAACGAGTTTTTTCATAGGCTCTGGTAATTCTAGTGTTAAATGAATAACAGGTTATCAAAGCTTTTCAAATTGACACTTTGCATCAGAATATTACATAAAGTAAGTTTCTTGAGATTTTTTACTCTGCTTATTCAGTAAGAATTATTAACAGTATAACACTAGACAGTGGATGTTACTGTGAGTGATGCAGGCAATAAGACCTCAGTGAGAACCGAGCATGGTATCTTTTTCCTCGCAGTCAACGATTACCAACACTCCATATGAGTCAACAGCATCAGCGCCAATGGAAATTTACGTTCAGAGCATGAAGAAGATGGAAATGAGCTGAAGGTATTGATTATCGCACTGAGGGGGAAAAAATTATGTAAATAGGATATAAAGAAGGATATAGCACAAACACACAACAGAATAGACAAGCTACTTCAGGATATGAAAGACCATGAGATACATTTAAGCAATAACTTTGATGTAAACATAAAAAAAAAATAGCAAAAATTAAAAAAAAAAAAAAAAATACAAGAAAATATGATCAAATTTGAGGATAAAAATCAAAAGTACAGAGTGCTCACCTGGAAAAAGTTAAGCAATTTTTTACGACCTGTATTGAAGAAGTAGAACAATTGACATCTGCCATCGACAAAAAAGCAACTGAGGTAGAATCCAAATGCAAATTGCTTTGTGATAAATTAGCAGTGTTTGAAGATAGATATAGAAGGACAACATCAGAATTGAAGGACTTCTTGAAAACTGTAAAAGTCTAAACTCAGTGAAATTCATAGCTGAACTATTCTCCAGATTAATAGGATGGGACTTTAAATCTGACACTGAGCTCTCGGCAGCTAATCGCATACGTGGATTGAATATCTTAAAGTCTAGAAGTCTGACTGTCTGATTCCACAGACTACAGGTTTAAGAAAACTTGATGTTGATTTTCAGACCTAAAGAGGAAAACATCTCCCCTTCTACAGTTGCCAAATAAGCTGCACTGTACAGCATTAGAGCATTCCCATCCAGCCATCCATTATCCAACCTGCTATATCCTAACTACAGGGTCATGGGGGTCTGTTGGAGCAAATCCCAACAAAACAGGGCACTAGGCAGGAAACAAACCCCAAGCAGGGTGCAAGCCCACCACAGATTAGAGCATTACACAAAGCTGAAATCAGATGTGGCATCTTGCTTCCAGGTAGACTGAAAGTTCTCCCAAAGAAAAAAAGAGCTAAACAGACTGATTCTGACATCCTTTAAAATATGAACAAGAGTCACATTGTGGCTTGGTAATGCAAATTTTTTCTTGCAACTTGGTCTATATTTAATGTAACATTTACTGTAACCATTCACTCTGTATCCTTATGGCCATTTGTTTTCAGTTTCTGTACTAAAATTTATTCTATTAAAAATATATGTGTATTTGGGTAACCATTAAGTAACTTTAGTAATTGAAAATGTCATTAGACTTAAAAAAAATCCACTTTTTTGATTTCAGGAGACTGCTTAACATTATACCCTAGGCTTATTGTATCTGAACTGTGCTACCATAACATCTCAATATTATTCCTTACCACACCATTGCTGGGGGGTTTATTTTGTTTTGGACATGCCCTGTGAAGTGTGGTCTAACCTCAATTGGGAAGGCAAAATAAGGGCAGGGTTTGGAAGGTGAAGAGAAAGAAAGCAAGTTACTTCTTAATTATGTTTTTCATCCCAGAAACTATAAATGGCAACATAATAATAGGCTCCTTAGTTATAATACCTGGCAAGAATATGAAATCAATGTTAAAACTAACTTACGAAACAACACACTACTTTTACTTAACATTACAAAATGTCCTCAAATGTTCAGAAGCAGTGTCCCTCTGACCAAACAGTGAACTTTGCAAGCTGCTAAGTCAAAGGTCTCAGTCACGATCTAAAGAGAAGAAAAAAGTATTCTCCCACCTAACAGGTCTAAATGCTAAGATAGTATTTTTACAAGATCTCACTTAACAAGTAAGGACCAGTTTTGATTGCAAAAAGATTGGATTGGCCACATTATTCACTCTGTATTCACTTTGTATTTCTATACAAAGAAAACTAGATGTATGGTAACCTTAATACGTAAAACAATCTCATTTGCAGCATCAGACATAGTATCTGAGCGGAGCTATGTCATGGTGATAGGTAATTTATTTAAAATCTAAATAATTTTGACAAATATTTATGCACCTAATGTGGACAATAGAAATTTTACCCAAAAAATTCCCAATATGAGCACTCATAAAATTATAATGGCTGGAGACTTTAATTATTTTTTAAACTCAGACCTAGATAGATCATCAACTACAGTGGCAATAACATCTAATACCACAAGACTATCACACATATTGTAATGGATCATAACTTATCAGACCCATGGAGATTCTTAAATCCACACTCCAGAGAATATTCCTTTTTCACACTAGTACATCATAGTTACTCAAGATCTGATTACTTCTTTATTGATAATCATTTATCACACACTATTAAATATTGTAAGTGTGACACTATTGTTTTATTTGATCATGCCCCTCTGATCTTGGAGCTTAAATTACTACCCCCTACCCCCTGTCATTAGCAGATGTGAACTTTACTGAATTCATCACCAAACAAACTGATAATTTGTTAGATTTGTTAGAGATCTCTGCAGGAATACTCTGGGAAACTCTGAATGTGTGTATAAGAGGACAGATTATTTCATATTTTACTGTAGTATTGCAGGTCCGCAGTTTCATAATCGGGAGCCCGTTTTTACTACGTAAATAATTAATTGGCCGACTCATTCTCTGTGGGTGTGCGTAATCATGCAGCTGCAGGGAATTGGTGGAGTAATTGGAGCAAAATGCACCTGCACGCGAGCGTGCATTCTGTCTCAATTGATTCAATGGCTTCCCGGGGTGCTTGATTGAGACGCTGCATCCGCAGAGGCCTATAAGAATGAGCTGGTATGAAAAGAGGGGGACAGAGGAAAAAAATTAATCTGGGGAAAAAGAAAAGACAGAATTGTGACAGGTGTCTGGTCACATTTACAGGTAATCTAAGTTAGACACCATTTAAATATCCAACTACGCCACCCAGTTTTATTAAGAGACTGGGAACTCCTGAAATTTACCAATAATAGCACACAGGTTTCTTTAAATTGGGCGGTGAATAAACACAAAATGAAAGACAGAACAGTAATTTCAGAAAAAGCAATAGTAACTTCTATTACACAAGACAATAATAAGTACATGAAAAAGATAAATGAACATAAACAAAATCTATCAATATCAAGAACAAATTTCCTTTTTTTAAAAGGAAAACACACAGTCCACACTCTAAACGTCCATCAAAAACTGAATTGGAGGATACAACCTTTAGTTTTGCAGAGTCCAGTTTGTGCACTGTTACCCCAACAATTAATCGTCCAACTGTCCACCAATGCACTCTGTTCACTGGACACTCGTTTCCCAACAGAAGTTTTGTCAGATCATGGAATCCCTATCAGCGTCTCCTAATCGTTCTTTTTCTCCACTCTGGGCTCCTTGTGTTGCTGTGACCTAGGCACGCCTCACTTTTCATCTGCCAGCTTTGCTCGGTTCTTTCATGCAGCTTCCCTCACTCGTTGGACCCACAACCGTTTTCTCGTCGAGCTGTCACTCCCTCCCTCGGGATAAGTGTTGCCATCTGTGTCCCTCACGTCGCACCAGCCACGTACCCCAGTCTGCCAGTGAGCCCCTGTGCTCTCTGCGAGTCTTGGCAGCGTTTTCAGTGGACTGTCCCTCCTGCCTTCTCCTGCTCAGGAGTTTAAATCTCCTTCAGTCCCTGCCATTATCAGTTCTGGATAATCAGATTAAACAATGGCACATCTACATTTCCTGGGTTTAACAATTAATCAAAAAACAAGTTAACAAAATGTATTGTTACCAATCATGAATAAGTACAGATATGCTGATTAGAAACCAATAGTGTCAGACATGTAATCTCCTGCTGACAACCCTGACACAATCAGTAACTGGATTATCCAGGAAATCGAAAAACAAGGTACCCTTCTGAGAGAATGATCCAGGGATGAAAATGAAGAGAGAAGATCGGAGGTTAACGAGACAGAAAGAATGGCATGAACAAGAGTGAGCTGGGGTTTAGAGAGAGAAGCAGAAGGACAGGAATGGATCCCCAGGGAATAGCATGTGGCCAGTGCTCTGGAGAGAGCTCAGGGATCACTCCTGTTGAGCGACTTGGGAACGGGAGTGATCATTATGCTCAGGAGTGTCCTTTTGTTGGGAGAATCCAGTGATTGGCAACAGTGGAGGGATGGCACAACTTCACTGGGTGGAGCCCTATGGCATTAGTGAAAGGGAAGCAGAACAGGGTCCAGTAGCTCGCCATGAAATGCCGTGAATCCGGTGGTGGGGACACAGGCCAGAAATGAAGGGTGTCTGCGCCTGTTGGTTGACGTCTGTGCATGTTGCAAGGTCCAAGTAGGATAAACCGTAGAGTCATCTGTTTTAAAGGGAAGCAATGGGGACTATATTTTGAATAAGATTTTTGCCTGTGTTTTTAACATCATTTTTAGGAAATACTTATTTGCAGTGGTAGCGCTGCTGCCTCGCAGTAAGAAGACCTAGGTTCGCTTCCCAGGTCCTCCCTGCGTGGGTTTCCTTCGGGTGCTCCGGTTTCCTCCCACAGTCCAAAGACATGCTGGTTAAGTGCATTGGTGATCCTAAATTGTTCCTAGTGTGTGCTTGGTGTGTGGGTGCTTGATGTGTGTGTGTGTGCCCTGCAGTGGGCCGGTGCCCTGCCCAGGCTTTGTTTCCTTTCTTGTGTCCTGTGTTGGCTGGGACTGGCTCCAGCAGACCCCTGTGACCCTGTAGTTAGGATATAGCAGTTTGGATAATGGATAGATGGATGAATACTTATTTGCAATTTAACCTCCACAGTTCATCTTATATAAATAATCCTTAAAAGTGGACGCACTACACTATTATTTGGACATTGATTGTTTTTGAATGTTTAATAAAAGTACTGATGCACTTTTTACAACTTCTGTTTACTTAGTGTGGTGTCTTCATTTGCCAGCTAATCCCTTGTTTACGTTACTGACAGTTGTGGATTCAATAGGCTCCAGGACACACAGGACATGTAGAGCTGACCCGCACCATCACACTTTCCCATAAAAATAAATTGGAGACAAAGAAGGCATCAGAGTTAATCAGCAAAATTACCAAAACAGATCAAGAATACATCAGATCTTCAAATAAGGCATTTTACAGGAAAAAGACGGGTTCTACAATCAGAATTTAACCTGCTGACAACAAAAGAAACAGAACAATCACCTTTAAACCGTAACATCATTACTGTGAACACAAAGAATATTATTAGCTTAACAAATCTACAAGCTTGAAATTCGCAATGTTAGAACAGAAATTACCAATGCAGATGGAGATAAAATCATTGACCGTAAAAACATAACCCTCACATTTAGGAAGTATTATAAATCAGTATATTCTACTCAGTTTAAAGAAGACAATGTAAGGAGCTTTTCAACACAATACAAATACCACAGGTAGATACTGTTATCTATCCAGAGGAACTGGATAAACCTCTGACACTCTTAGAAGTACCAGATGCTATACAATTTCAGTGGGTAGCCATCATGGCCTGCTGCGTTCCCATTCTGGAGTAAGTTTATAAGAACATTTCAACTAAGGTAGCTCCACTATTAAAGAAAACATTTGTAGAAGCTACCTCATGCTTTTCTCCCAAGCATTAATTACCATCTTTCTAAAGAAATTAGGTCTGGAAAAGGTTTTGGTAAGGCCAGCAGAGTCTGCTTACCCCGTGGTCTGAACATGGATCCCAATGCCCCAGTGCACTGATGGGGACACTATACTGTAAAAATGGTGCAATCCCTTAGATGAGATGTAAAACCGAGGCATGATTTTTTCTGGTCATGAAAGATCCCTGGATATTCTCTGTAAAGAGTAGGGTGTATCCCGATGTCCAGACTAAATTACCCTCTATGGCCAGCTTATTCTGGCCCTTTAATCATTCACTGTCTCTAATTGGTTAACTCTCTCTCAGCCCTTCACCACCTAACAGCTAATGTGTGGTGCATGTACTGCTCCAAAATGGCTGCCGTCACATGATTCAGAATCAAATTGAATAAAAGTATGCTCCAGTGAACTCTACAGCACAGTATACTAGACTGGTCATCTAGCTGTTTACTTTATCAGAACAGTTTAAATATCTATAGTTACATGGTTAACATCACAAGTTACTTTTCAATACCATTTTATTATCAGCATGGAAAAAAATCAAACAAGGTATGAACAGATAGTGTACCATCCATTTCACAATAGCATGGAGAATCAGTACTGTCAAGATGAACATCCTTCCCAAGCTTCTTTTATAATTTCAGAGCATTCCTATATACATTAACAAGTCATTCTTTAAGATATTTGACTCAATTATAACCTCATTTATCTGGAATTCGAGATTTCCATACATTCGAAAGGTGGCTCTACAAAAGACTTAATGCAGAAGGTGGAATGGCAATACCTAACTTTTAATTTTAATACTGGCTGGCAAAAATCAAGCTATAAAGACCTGGAAATTGACAGAAATTGATGCATAAGCCTGCTCTGCAATAGAAATAAAATCTTGCTGCTCTTCTTTATAGGCCTTGCTTTGTGACCCAACAAATCATCATCATCATCAATATACCAAAAATCCAACTGTCCATCAATCATTCAGAATATGGAACCAGTTCACTACAAGGAAGAGAAGCTTTTATCTGCTGCACCTCAACATGATAATCACCTTTTTCAGCCCTCTCATACCCTACAGAGTATTTAATGTTTGGAAAAACATCGGATTAAAACACTTAGAGAAATGTATATAGATAATGTTTTTGCATCCTATGAATAATTAGAGTTCAAATTTAACTTTCCAGCAACACTTTTTCCAAAATTTCCAAAATATGAAATTTTACTAAAAAGAACCTAGCCAATTTTCCACATCTCCTACCCATTTCTGTAGTGGAAGTGATACTGATTAAGCCTCGAAGACTCAGACAGCATCTTAACAATATATAAAAACATCTTAAAGTCTGTTCCTTTCAACAATCCTAGGATTGTGGTGGGAATATGAATTTAAATTAATAAATTAGGAAAGGAGTGGAAGGCACCCACACATAGAATAGACTCTAGCTCCATATGCACAAAGCATTCAATAATTCAACTTAAGATCTTTCATTGATCACATTTATCTCATTTAAAATTGTCCAAAATATATCCAGGGCAAGGTTTAACCTGCAAATGTTTCAATCTGGCTGCAGACTCACTTGGCCACATGTTGTGGGTGTGCACAATTTAACTTCATTTTGGACAAAAATGTTTATCAAACACTCTTGGTGTCACAATCACTCCAAACCCATTAAGAGCTGTGTTTGGTGTACTCTCAGAGGGCCTATATTGGAAAAACTGAATGAAATATACCACAGTACTAGCACTTAAACTTCAACTGAGAGAATTCCAACCCACCATTTATAACTCTGAGTATCTGATGTTCTATACAATATGAAATTGGAAAAAATCTAATTCTCGCTTAGTGGATCTGATCAAAACTTTAAAATATGGCAAGATCTAATTAATACAATTTTAGAATATGCATTTATATCAGGGAAAAGGACATTCCCCTTCTTTGTTTCAATTAAATGTTTGACTATGTTGTTGGTTCTCCTCTCTTTCTCTTGGGTGGGGGTTGAATTCTGTTTTGTTAAGTTTGACCTTAGTTTATGTATTGTTATTTTCTTCATTGTATAAGTTTGACTTGCTTGTATGGAGTGTTATTTTCCTCCAATAAAAATGGAAAAAAAAATCAACAAAGATTGGACCCCTTCAATATACACAGACTGCATCTCATATTTTTTCAGCTCTTAATACTTATCACTGCCTTATTCATTCAGTCTGCAAGTGTTTTTGCATTATTTCTCTGAGCTCACAATCAGAACAACCATATATCTTATTTTATTCACACATTATGTCATTTGTGATTCAAACATGCAGATATTGTCCTGCAGCGGTGAGAGCAGTGTCCATAGCAGCTGTCATATTACAGCAGAAAAGTATAAATATATATATACTTATATATAGCTATATATATATATATATAAATATATATAGCATTTTTATATATTTTACATCATAATTAGAGGAAATTGATAAATTTGCAGTATACAATATATCACATATTAGTATCAAGAGATCATTAATTTTTCAAAGCTGTCTGACAGCAATAAAAATGTGACTCAACTAGCAAATTACTGTTAAGCAGTCATTAAGCCTACAAGATCATCCTTAAAAACAAATTAAACATTAAAAGCAAATTTTACTTTTATCACCTCTGAATACATTGTCTGTACATCAAGCTTAAAATGTATAATCACAAATTGTTTATAGTATTCTCGTTACATCTTGGATAATATCTTTGCATCTTGGATGACAATATAAAAGGGAAAAAACAATGTCCAAAAATGACTGCAGATTTTCACATATTTGTTAAGGTATAAACTACATATCCCCCTTCAAGATGTTTGTTACATCATAAAGCGCTTTAACTTTTTCTTTTTTCATTCAGCATGTACTGTATAACATTCCTATTGTGAAAATAATAAATTATTCATGCTATCGTAAGCTACTTCACTCAGTTCAAAGCTACATCTAACTTTCCAATTTTATACAGTGTTTATCCTAACAAGTACCATCAGTAGGAGCTTTTCAAAGCAATAAATGAGATCACATACAGATTAATAATTAAGTAAAAGAAAGCCAAAGGGATAGCAAAACAAAGGAACAAGACTAAAAGAGCAAAGTTGTCTTACATACTCTAATAAAATCAGGTAAAGCAGTATGAAAAACCATAAGGGAACAAAGACAGGTTTCAGCCCCAGCGTAGGCAAATATATTGTGATCATTAAGCTTGTAAGACATTACCAAACACACCTAAGAAGAGAGTTCTAAATAGCAGGTAAAATATAACTGAATACTGATATGCCAAAAATTGTATAATGAGGCTCTGAGATAAAGAAAAAGCTAACATCATAAGATGTCTCATTGGTTCATACATTTATAAGATGAGTACAAATGATGGGCATTTTTGAGATGTTTTAATTCAAAGCTTTGTAATGGCATAGTCTTCAAACATAAAATAAAATAGCCAGGTAGATAGTGTAAACTAACAATGTAAGACAAATTAAATGATCATTTTGTTTTTTTCCACGTAAAAACTCCAGCAAAGGGTTGTACACAAATTTACGGCACAGGTTTTATGCTGGTAAGTTAATAATATCTGTCAACCACTGATTTTTCATACATGAATGCGTTTTGACTTTACTTTAAATTACAATTTGTTAACAATCAGCCACTAGTCCAGGCTAAGTGGCAACATAATTTGTGCAGTGGAAATTATCAAGAAGGCAAGCCAATATTACAAAAATCAGAAACACAAGGAATGTAAAATAATTTACTACTTATATTTATTGGGAATGTGACAGAAATCAGAAACATTTACCACAAAACATGATCTGTAACCCCTAGCTCTTCCAAAAAGGTCCACTTAATATTTTTCACCAAGATTGTATTCTTATTTCTTCAAATACATACAAAACATCTCCCTCCTTATTCACAACCATAACACCAAACACAATCAGTCCTTACCCAAATCCCAGATCAACACACACTACATCCTTCAGTTATGAATGCTGTATTGTGAAGCTATAGCTAAATAATCAATCAGCACAATCTCAGTAAAACAAAATGTCTTGTCCAGATCATGAAATCTAAGCTGTCACTCTACTTTCTATATTTCTACTGCTGGCAACTCACCAGCTAAAGAAATGTCCATTCCCTGTCAAAAGATTGCATGACTTTGCCCTGTTGATTCCTTTAACTTTTACATATCCGGTTTATTATTGGCAAATCGCTTGTGTGTCCATTACAGCCCTCCCTCCCCCATGTGACATTTTTATCCATTCAGCATCACATTACCTTGGCAACCTCAAACTCAGGTGGATGCTCACTTCTGTCTTCAATATGTATCACACATAGATGCTTCTATCGCCTGAAATTATAAAGGCAGTTTATGTTCCTACACTCATTAAACCATATATGACAACACACAGAACCAGAATGACAACTATGCAACATCATTACAATAGCAGGTTTATCATGCAGGTTATTATTATATGTAATAATATGAATAATCATAAACAATTATTATTAAACTAAATTTTTGCTATTCAGCCTGTACAGAAATAAAGAAAAAGACTTCTTTATGGCTGCTGCTGTTCTCTAAACTTCTCATGAAATGTACTTTTCCTTAGCTTAGTAATATCTGTGTGAAGCAAGATATCAAGGTGTTCTGCCTGAGCCTTCTCTATGAATATCCAAAACAAATATCCTTTGACAGCCTGTACTTGTACTGAACAGCAAATCTTAATTTGTTTGACTGTTATATCATCCTGCCATATACAAAAATACTTACTTTTGGCAGCAATGGGAAGACAAAAAGAAGTGAAAAAACACAATAATCTGCAAACTGTGAAATACTCTGTCAGTAGCCTGAAAAAATATGTAGCTAATGGCAGGAATACCATGAGCACACTTTACCTGATGACTCTCTTATATAAGCATTCTATCAAAGGTCTGTCAATATGTCCATCCCGGGGAACAAAATATGCCTAAAAAAGGGAACAACAGTTTATGGAATAAGACTGCAAACACCCTCTTAATGGTCAGAAACCTGTTAATATTTTGTTTTATCATTTGGTTTAAAAAGCTGTGGACAAAGTATCCCACTGGTGAAAGAGCATCCCTGCTGGGTGTACATTATCATGCGTTTACTTCATTTCTGCCTGCTTCCCTGTACAGGTCAGGTTGGGGAGCATACACAGGTACAGAGTGTTGTTGCACCCACCACACAATGAAACATCTCAGGATCCCAATTCGAAACCCCCAAGGCAGACGCGTGGTCTAGTCCTATCCACAGGAAATGACCATCAATCAAAGGATAGATTTGGATGTACATCTTTCATTGGTCTGGTTGATCTGATTACTCTCATACTCAGGGAATAGCTATTGCTATGGTGGATCTTCTGATGGTGTCCGATGTCACTCCTTTCAATAAGCGTATTATAAAACTCAGATTAAGGCAGTCTCTGAATGCCTTGTCTGTTGTCTCAGTGTATGCTCTGACTGTTATGAGTGATGTCTTAGTAAGGGAAACATTCTATTAGCAACTTCACTTGGTGGTTGAATGGTGCCAGCGAGGTGACACTCCTCTGGTCATGAATGACTTCAGTGAAACCTCTGGTAATGACAGGGTTGGCTATGAGGATTGTGTCAGTCCCCAAGGGTTTGGCGACCATGGTGAAAGTGGCTCCATGTTCTTTGACTTTGCAAAAGGTCAGGGACTGCGGATCACTGGATCCTGGTTCGTGCAGCCTGAGCCGCATTGTTGGACTTGGTACTCCAATACTGGTGGTGCCTGAAGGAGATCGATCACATCCTCGTGGGGCAATGCTGGAGGGTCCTACAGAATAGCAGGGTCTAAAAAAGTATCCAGTTTGTGAATTCTGACCACAGACTTCATGTTGCTACTCTGAAGATCCAGCTAAGGTCCAATAGGTTACCACCTACTAGGAGATGGAGGCTGGACCTGGACAGACTACAAGATCAGGCTATTTCTAATGAGTTTGTAGGCAGTTTGTGTGAGGAACTTGCAGATATGGGTGTGACTACTGATCCTAAAGCTATGTGGGAGACCTTCAATAAACAAGACCCTTAAGGTTGCTGAGGGCTGTATTGATCTTCTTAGGAGCACAAGCAACGAGGGGTTTCATCTCATATGGCACCCTGGATTTTATTGAGAAGAGTCAAAGCACACATTTTGATGGCAACTCCGGTCTGTACTGGGTACTGAGAAGGATGGCTGCAAGGGCTCTGAGGTCAGATAAGGAGGCATTTGTTAGAGGAACTGTGAGCATGTGATACATCATCTATGGCCTGGTGACCCACCTCCTGCTTACAGAGGAATCAAAGCATTATGCACATCCAAATTTTATTCTCAGAGAGTTGCAGTCAGAGCAGGTGATGGAATGATCCTTACCAATGATGCTGCAATTGTAACCCGCTGGCAAGACTACTTTGAGCAGCCGTTTAAAGCTGATCCACCAGCTAGGACATTGGACATCTCTGGGTCCAAGGTTCTTGAGACTGATCCTCCAGTTAGTTGAGATTGCACAGGTGGTGAACCAGCTGAAGGTAGGAAAGACTGCAGGGATCTGTGGTATCTGTTTATGATTGGTTTGAATCAAAGGCCATTCTGTACTACGATGCCCCATTGGTTTGTGTTTTGTGTAAGAATGGTATAAAGTCAGTCATCTTGCCTTTACTTCTCTCCCTCTCACCATCTGGCCCTGAAGAGAAGACCATGATGAAGACAAATTTTTCCTCAGCATCCATACTGAGACAGTCATGTGGTCAGTCAGTCATTGTCCAACCCGCTATATCCTAACACAGGGTCACAGGGGTCCACCAGAGCCAATCCCAGCCAGCACAGAGTACAAGGCAGGAACAAATCCCGGGCAGGTGTGTTTCAATATTCCATTCAATAGCCATGTGGTAGCAAAGCAAGCTAAACTGAAAATAAGGAGACGCCTTTGGATAAAAGATACACTGTCATTTAGGCTGTAAGGGTATGGTTTGCCAATATGCACAATATTCTGCTTTCTTAATATTTTTGGGTATTTTTATGAATAATACATACATTAAAATAGGGTCACCATAGGACCTTACACAATGAATTGTAGACATTTTATTAAGGTCTACACAATAAAGAGAATAAGGGGGAAAATATACAAACGTGCATGATAAAACAACCCTAGAGAGTAGGGTTCTGCTAGAGAGGACAACCTAAGACCAGGCAGAAACTCAGCAGACAGACAGTTACTGCTTTCCTGCATGCATAAAAACACAAACTTTTAATGAATGACTGATACACACTTTTGTCCATCAAAATTGGTACTGGTCAAGTTATTTCTCATTGTTCACTGACCAACTGATGAAACTTTGTCATCTCTGGATATTATTTGCCTGTGACTGATCAGTATTATCATATGTAGCACAGAAACTGTATTCCAAAGACAGGCCCTATGGGAAGAACTTGCACTTTAGCTGAAGTTAGTGAAAAGGGGCTTGTAGCTGCATCTGACATAGAAGATTTTGTGTGCCAAAGCAAAGCAAGTCCACCCTACACTACCTTTAACTGTAACTTAATCACAATCAAAAAATAAACTAAAATAAAACTGTTAAACTATCCCTGCAAACAAAGTTGTATTTGGTAACTATATCTTTGTATGTGCCTGACATGTATTATGTACAAAAGTGTCTTGCAGGTCATTGAAAAGTAACAATAAACTTAGCAGCTGTGGACACTTTTTTTAAATTATGGTCAGAACTGTGTTACCTGCCCTCTCCCTTCCACACTTTTTAAGAAGATAATATTCAAGGTCTAATTGATTACATCCATCAAAATGACAACATGATGTTGCAGCACCTTTACGGACTGTAACACTGAAATGTTATTGATTAGTTTTGCTCCATGTAGTGGTGGTAAAAATTGCCAAGTAAGAGATCTTTTCCCATGTGTGTAATCCTCCACATACAAAAACTGATTATTATTATGGTTAAAGCTGAAATATACATAAAATATTAAATTATCAAGAAATGAATCAGTAATGTATGGTTGAACACACTAAAGAAGATGTTTTTTCATTAAAATAATAGCCTGCGTTACTCAGGACATTACTGCATCTTAATGCAAAATACAAATATCGTCTTGTATAAAACCTTCTCCCCTTGATACAAACCAAAAATGGACAGATTATTGAATTAGGCGATGTATTATTTATATTAAATAACTTAAAAAAACAATAAATAACATTGTACACAACAAAGCTACTTCTGTGTTTTATATTTCTAACTAATTTACACCACTTTGCAGAGATCTGTTTTCACTTTGACCTTAAAGAGTCTTTTACAGATAATCAGTGTCAAAAAAAGTAATCAAACTGATTCAATGTTGTATAACAATAAAATATGAAAATTTCCAAGGAGGTGAATACTTTTTACAGGCACTTTATTATCCATAACAACAACAAACTGGTCTAATTTTACAATTTAGGACAGGGGCATTTGTTCCTTGGGCATTTAGTTCTAAACGAAACTTGGACTAAATGTACAAACAAACCACCTTTAAAATTGTCTATATCCACCTTAATAAAAGCATAAGGGTATTTGTCTTTTTGTTAGTCTGTCTAGTTGCTATTTCTCTGTCATTCTAAAAGATGGTGCATCACATTTTTAGTAATACTATGCATTACATTTGTCATTCTAATAGAATGGCACATCATAAACATTAACACTAGAATTACCAGAGCCTACGAAAAAACTTGTAATTCCGTCCCACCTTAAATCGCTTCTTAAATCCCTTCACACCTCTCCGCCAGCGTCCTTTGTCTTCTAAATGTGCTGATAAAGAGAAGCTAGGAGTAGCCGGCTATTCCATCCCCCCACCAATTTAGAACATGCATGAACTTCTCTCAGCTCATGCCTTGATTGAGTATCTGGGAATGAAGTGGAGTTTTAGAGTGGAAATAATAGATCGTTATTTGGAACACACGCATTTCATGTCTGTTCCGTTTCTACAGTAATCTGTGTAAACACATTGTTAAAACAGAAACGTTTTTTATATTCTAGTAGTAGATGACAAAATGTAGGCATAAACTATATAATGTATGAAGCCTGAAGTCCAAATATCAAAGAAACATTTTCACAAGAATAACACAACAATTGCGCTTTTATTCAAAAATATAACTGCAGAGACAAAAAGCCGCCTTAACATGCGACATTGACAGCCGTTTATTATAACTGCCTCCGTAGTTCAATAGAATCAGTTCCCGCTTGGGAATCAAAAGGTCACGAGTTCGATCCTGCACCACTCTGATTTGAGAAGTAAACTGCTCTTAGACTAAAAGCATACATTTGACTTCGGTCTGTAACAGCCGGTGCAATTTATGATCCTTGTAAAGGTTAGCTTTTTTTTTATTCACTTTTCATTCCCTCAGTCGCGTTCAGAATCAATCCATACAACCCCATCTGACACGGCTGTTTTCACATAAAGACGCGCTATAGCTCTGCAGTGTACCACGATGCATACTAACGCGCCCCCCACCCCCCAAAGGGTTCTGACACACAAACGCTGGCAAAGTTGCCTTCTTCGTATCTCACCATCACTTGATTTTCTTTTTATTCAGTTTTATTGAGTGTTCCTGCCAGTCCCCGCATGTTGCTGTATGCTGTTTCTTTTGTACTCCAGGACATGCAGAGGAAAGAATGGTAAAGAGCAGTAACTTCGGCGCTATATGCAATAATCAGACACTCCCCATCTGCCCGTTGTTTTGTTATACTTTCACACCAACATATGTTCCTGTGTTTTTTGCATGCTCAAACGGGCATGTTCAAAAAATACACGTGTAATGCCACAAAAAGTGCACGCAGACACTTCATTTCGCAAACAAAACAAGTGCACTTTTATTCAAGAGTACCTGTATAACCGAAGAAAAAAGAAAGCAAGTTACAGTAGGCGATTGATACGACAGCTTGCATGGTGCAATGCTAAGAAGTGCTGATTTTCATTCCGTGCTATATAAAATCATCACATTCAAATATTAACAGTTCCCACACACCCAAGGACCGTCCTTCCTACATTTACGACACGTGTACTTGTTGCAGTGTACACACCTCTCTGTGCTATGGTTCCTATTACACTGAATGAGCACCTGACACTGTACTTTCTTCCCTGGGGGATGGTCCCACATCAGAGAATTTCCAGTTCCTGCATAAATTCACACCCGATCTGACGCTGTTCGTTTTCAAATAATATTGCATTTGTTACTTTTCGTGGCATTACACGTGTATTTTTTGATACATTTTCATACATTATATAGTTTATGCCTACATTTTGTCATCTACTACTAGAATATAAAAAACGTTTCTGTTTTAACAATGTGTTTACACAGATTCATGTAGAAACGGAACAGACATGAAATGCGTGTGTTCCAAATAACAATCTATAATTTCCACTCTAAAATTCCACTTCACTCCCAGATACTCAATCAAGGCATGAGCTGAGAGAAGTTCGTGCATGTTCTAAATTGGTGGGGGGATGGAATAGCCGGCTACTCCTAGCTTCTCTTTATCAGCACATTTAGAGGACAAAGGACACTGGCGGAGAGGTGTGAAGAGATTTAAGAAGCGATTTAAGGTGGGACGGAATTACGAGTTTTTTCGTAGGCTCTGGTAATTCTAGTGTTAACACTGCTTTTACAAATCCCACACCAAAGGCCATATAACAGAGACATTATGTATTGCATGGTGCTATACAAACGTTAATATTGATGTGGAAAAAACGATTGTCACCCTCTGGGTGACCTAAAACATCTAAGAGAAAACAGGCAGGAGGAAATTTAAATCATGACCATTTAATCTCTTCAAAGACAGAGCACTCCTATTACAGGACGCTGTAACTAGACGCACAAAACATTTTATAACAAGATGCACACCTTTTCTGCTAGATGATGTCTTTTTATATATATAAGTAAAAGCTATAGAATTAGATTACATCTTATAAAGTTTCTTATCATCTTTGGCTGCTTCCAGTTGCTAGCCGGACACAGGGCAAAATGAACCATACTAAATTATAAGTAAACACTGTCAGCAAAAAAATGTAGATCATTAATGTCAAGCATCGTGGGCTTGCTTTGCCATTTTCAGCTCCTTTCTTTATTATCACAGAGGCTGAAGGCAGATGCCTTCCTCATACAGCAAATAAACATATAGTTTCCTGCTGACAGCCCAATGTAGTCTGCTTGCATCCCATCTCAGCTTCCCTAAGTCATCTGTAAATGCTTTTGTTATATAGTGAACTTTGCCAAATGTGCTTAATTACTTTAAGATATAAAATCCAAACCTCACAACTATTAAAGTTTGTTTCATATTTCTGTTAATATACTATCATTAAAGTCGATTCATTTGTTTTTATTCTAAAGTATTCATTTAATTTAATTTCATGGTATTTTAATTATATATAAAGTGTGCACAAATATAATAACTTCAAAGATAAAATACAAAAAGAAAAAGAATAAAATATAAAAGAAAAACTCAAAGCCTTCTTTTCTTCCTAAAACTAACTCATGAAAAGAGATCCTGAAAAGAAAAACTTTACACAAAATTAAAATAATCCACTTAAATGGTTTAAATTCACCATTCAACACCAAAATCTACGTCTATGTCATAAGTCGCTTGGAGGTCTCCACTGCTACATTCATTGCCTTAACCTTCTCCAACTCAGGTTAATCAGAAGGTTACTAAAGAAAGAGAAAAGGCCTCCACACAGCACTGCATAACCTTTTCTTTCATGGGTAGATCAGAAGATAACTAGATGAATAGATGAAACACATATGCACCCCCCTAGAGTCTCTTTAGCCATTTTATATGCCCGAGGCATTTCAACAGCCATTGCCAGTGGACACCTATCCCAAACATTAGCTGTCCATGTCGTGACGCTGCACACCTCAATCAGGAAAACATTCCTATATGAAGGGATTCAGACTTGCATGCATGGGCATGGAAACATGCAAATGAATCCTACAGTAAATCCAGGCAACTCTCCTGAGCTATGTATATGTCATTGTTCCTGCACCTATTCAGCAAGGAGAATGAAAATAATTTACCTTTGCAAGTCTTGATGGAAAGGCTTACGCACACAATGTCATCTAACATGAGTGAAGTATGTCTGCTCAAGGAATACATGAATGCTGCCCCCCTTTATACAAGAACTGAATATAAGCAAGCTTTTTACACTCTATATTTGTTCAGCTTGGGCTCATCTTCTGGTCTCTGCATCACATCTGATTTCCTGTTTTTTAGGGTGTGGACCTGAGCAAAATGTTTGATCACCCCTCTATTCTACTTAAATGTGGGTGCCAAACATACCAACTTGACCAAAAGAATGTGAGGTGTACAAGAAAGGGATATCAGATATAAAAGCAACACATTTATCTCAATGAAAGATACATTTTTATATAGAAAGATCGAATTAATGCACGAGTTTGCGGTAATCTGCCGGATAGGCATTTGTGACAGGTGTCTGGTCACACTTACAGGTAATCCAACCTAGACACCGGTAAAATATCCAACTACGCCACCCAGTTTTATTAAGAGACTGGGTACTCTTGAAATTTACCAATAATAGCACACAGGTTTGCTTAAATTGGGCGGTGAGTAAACACACAATGAAAGACACAACAGTAATTTCCGGAAAAGCAATACTAACTTCTATTACACAATATAAAGTACATTTAAAAGATAAACGAACATAACAAAATCTAAAAATATCAGGAACAAATTTCATTTTTTTAAAAGGAAAACACACAGTGCAAACTCTAAAAGTCCGTCAAAAACAAGAATTGGAGGATACAACCTTTAGTGGTGCAGAGGCCAGTTACCCCAACAATTAATCGTCCAACTGTCCACCGGACACTCGTTTCCCAACAGAAGTTTTGTCAAATCGTGGAATCCCTGCCAGCATCTCCTCATCGTTCTTTTTCTCCACTCTGGGCTCCTTGTGTTGCTGAGACCTAGGCACGCCTCACTTCTCATCCACCAGTTTTGCTCAGTCCTTTCATGCAGCTTTCCTCTCTCGCTGGACCCACAACTATCTTCTTGTGGAGCTGTGTCTTCCTCCCTCGGGGTAAGTGTTGCAATCCATGTTCCTTACATCACACCAGCCGCGTATCCCAGTCCGCCTGCGAGTCCCTGTGCTCTGTCCGAGTGTCTTGGCAGCTTTCTCAGTGGACTGTCCTTCCTCTGCCTTCTCCTGCCCAGAAGTTTAAATCTCCTTCCCTCCTATTATCAGTTCTGGACAATCGGATTAAACAATGATACATCTAAATTTCCTGGGTTTAACAATAATGAAAACACAAGTTAACAAAATGTATTGTTACCAACTATCAATGAGTACACAGCTGATTAGAAGCCAATATTGTCAAACATGTTAATTTCCAAATCAGGTAAATATAGACATCCTCCAAGGAAGAAGCAGTTCTGTTATCACAACATGGTATTGTTTGTAATCTCAACCAGCCAAAAACTTCAAAGTGGTGACTCTTTTAATACAAAATGTATGTAGCAAATATCTACATTCTACAGACAGCCTTTTAACTTCTCAACCCCTGACCCAACAATGGGTGCCTAATGGAACCACCCAGTGTACAAAAAATCCCCCACTGACAAATTACCACTTTACAGAGAAATAAAAAAGTTTAAGAATATAGTGTAAGAACAATTATCACGTAATAAAACGAGAAGCGCTTATCTGTTTAAATTGTTGAAGTGCTGGGGTGTGTTTCCGACAGGATTTTAACATTACCTTTGCAGTTAAGTGGGGGTATGCTTAGCTGGCAATGGGCCGAGCGTGCCTACAGGTCAGGTCTGCGTACCTCGTCATAAAGGCAAGTGCCTCCCTAACCCCTCCCGCAGATAAAGAGAAAAGTGTGGAGTGTTTCATTTTAGTTAATTTCATACATGCAGGCGCAACTCTGAGCCAGGGATCCCAAAAAAACACCCACTTTCTTAGGCTAGTCCGAAGAGTACATTCCCGCGCACATCCAGCCGCTTGCCTAATAAATACATGCCTCGCAGGGACTGAGTGTAGCACCCATAGACATATATAGGTAGACATTCACTGTGTTGCCCAGTCGACACGATACGCCAGCGCATCCGCCATATAGCGACTGCCAAAAGTGTCATTTAAACTAATACAGGCAGACATGGAAACCAGGTTTTCTGATGAAAAAACAATAACGTTTAAAACAGTATCATTTACATACAACAGATTTTGGCGAATCGTTTAAATGCAATTATTTATATCAATTTATACACTAATAATGGCAATTATTAAATAATAATATAATTATTATTAATAATATTTTTAATAATAATTATTATTATATAATTCCTCCCATATAAGTAACATTTCTCAGACTGCCTTTTTCCATCTCTGAAACATTTCTAGACTTCGTCCTGTTCTTACGCAACACAGTACTGAAGTATTGGTTAATACTCTAGTCACCCCATCTATAGATTACTGTAATGCTATTCTACCTGGCATCCCACAAAAACGTATCCATCGCTTACAACTTCTTCAAAATTCTGCTGCCAGGATTATAACCTGTTCTAAATTTACTGAACATATCACCCTATTCTCTCTCAACTTTACTGGCTCCCTGTTCACTACTGAATACAATACAAAATACCGCTCTTAACATTCAAAGCTCTCCACAGCCTTGCTCCCCCCTACCTCACTGATCTCCTACAGACTTACACTCCCTCTCGCTCACTCAGATCCTATAATTTGAGAGTATGCAGTCTGTCAATATGGTGCAGCCTTAGTTTATGGAAGACGGACGCAACTAAAGACATGAGCATAAAATGATGGTTGTCAGTTTCAAACTGTGTTTCCTCAATGTGCTCCTTGAGAAAAAAACACATCATCTGAACCAATCTCAGCCCAAACAAACTGATTTATCAAAGATATATTAACAGCTTGCCCTGATGTCGACTGTCGGATAACACACTCAGCTACTTTGTCCACCTTGACTGTACCCTCAGAAGGAATCATCAAACCTTCCTTGTTTTTTAATGTGAGCAAGTGGTAGCTTTTATCATATGATTCTGGTAGAGCATCTGTTACCAAACTAGCACAGCACACATCACAGGACAGCTTTCTCAAAATCCTGTCTAAGGGCTACCTCCCATTGCTTCCTGAGGTGGATTTCTTTGGGAAACCTTCAAAGTTTGAGAAATGTTAACAGCTAACAACAATCTACATAGTGACTAAGTAAGTTTAGCCAAAACATTGTTTGGAGGCTCACTTGAGAACATAAATGCATAGCTTTGCTAGCTTAGCCTGGTGTAGCTAAAGTTAAGATTATAAAACAGGATTTTCTAATGGCCAAATATAACCAAAACAATTGTTCAGCCTTAGCTATGAAATGTAATCCCTTGGTATCTGGTTTGGAGCGTACAGCGGTTTGTACAATCCCAAGCAGAAAATGCGTGAGGCATCTTTATCCATTACTTCACTCCATAGCAGTGCCACTTGCAATATGATGCTGCTGGTAATGCAACGTCTAGTAAATCTGTCTATGGTAGCACCTGTGCAAAATGCACATGCGTCAGTCGTGATTGGTGATTTGAGAGCAGCGTGTCGCAGGATTGAAGATTTCGAACCCTGGTATAAGAGGTACTTTCTGCCTCTAAGGGTTGTCTTTAGATTCAGTAATGTGGATGGTATAACAGTCTCTTTTAGTCGACCAACGGCTTGTGTCTTGTAAATCTTTTTTTTTTTTTGCCATAGATGTCTTCTAGTTATTGTTTTGCTTTGGTTGCAGTATTTACTGTGTATTGATTTAGGGTTAGTGGTGTACTTTGCTTTTCTTGCATAAAGAGTTTTTGTTCTTTATAAATTTTTTCGGTATTCTTTTGACTTTGTTGTGCATAGTTTCTTCTTGATTGTTTTCTTTTCTATATACATTTTTGTTTTTATTTTTCATTTTGTGACTGGCAAATTCATTCTAAATATTATTCACTATTTTTATATAGGACATTTTTTTGTGCACCTGTAAATAAAAGCTACTTTTATTTTGGAAAAATACCACCTTTTTGTGCATGGTTCTCCATGTCTGACTTCTGTCAAGTCTGATCCCGGTTGGTCCTGAACTACAAGACACCCACTGTGTAGTCTGGAACCATCCTCACCACTACATGGGGTGTCACAGAGATCTTGAAAGATTGTAGATGCAGTATAGACATGAAACTGACAGACCAAAGAATGCAGTCCCTCTACATGTGTCAGTGAAATCTCTATTTCGTTCAGTCTTTAGACAGCTAGAACAGAACTAAGACTAAGTATCATTAATGCTCTGTGCTTATGGTTCAAAGGATGGCATGGCTTATAAACTTCCTACTTAGAATAAAAGCCATGGGTAGTATTTTTCTGCTTATTATTGTTGTTTGCTTTAAGTAATAACCTGAGTATGTTGTGAAAGTGTTTAGCTTTTGTTTTTTTCTCTCCCAAAAATAAACTTTTTAAAACTAAGTTTGTAGAACTGAAGCTCCTTCCTATAAACCTGCATCTGCTGCCTCCAGCTCTGCAGAATATTTGGGTTGGCTGATGATATAGTTGTAGGGTGATTTTTTTTTGTACAAGAAATAAAGAGCAAATTTTGTCTTGTGTACATTTCTTACTTGCAGTGCATAAGTGTTGTTGGTTATCACCCTCACATGAGGTGGTAGTCATGTTAACTTTTAATTATATGGTTGCAGCATAAATCCTGGGCATAGTTATTCAGTTGCCAAAATGAAGATAGGCATTTAGTAATTTCTTTTTGCCATCAATGATGATGACTCAACCTTGTCAAAACATTTTTCCTATACGACAAATACTTTTTGATATTTTTAAGGTAAGACAGTGGTTTCAAGGTAAGATAGGTATGCTCTATAATACTGTAATTGACCTGGAAAGTGGCGACATACTACATGTAAGAATTTCACTGTATTCTGAACATATGACAGTAATGACTCTAAACACCAATGTAGAAATTCTGTATAGTAAATGATAAAGGTTGAATGGCAGGGTGAATGACAACCCCTAGCTTTGCTTCACCAACTGATCCATCTCGGGAATTAATAATGTCTTTTCACCATCTCTTTTAAAAGCTGATGGAAAGTCTTAAAGGTTTACAATGGAAGAGTGAGTTAGTAGGGTGCCACCTACAGCATATTTGAAACTCAGAAATATCTCAACTAATTGATAATCCACAAACTACAGGAAGGTGAGTTAAAACTGGTTTCTCTCTCCTTGAGTAAACATCAATCTTTTTCTCACATTTGTCTGCCAGTATCTCATTCTTTCCATTAACCACACAGATCAGTCTCTGATTTATTCTGGACATTGGATGTAGGAGTTATTATTTTGTGATATGATATTATCAGTTTTGGATATGTTTTACGTGAGGGGAAGAATGTTTAATATGTAAATGGTAAACTGCTGAATAAGGTTTTGTTTTTGAAGTGAGCAATAATTTTGATATTTTAAGAGTGTCATTACCATGAGCTCATGATGTGCAGTTTTTTTTTTAATGTAATTGTCTGTTTATTGAACTAGTTAATTTGTTTATTAGCCAGGGGTATATTAGACTGTATTTTAAAAGTTTGAAGTTTGTATAGTTTATGGATGGCAGTACTGTATTACTTCTCATAAATCAAGCTGGACTGCTCCACGTTCAGAAGATGTGTTCTCATTATGGAAGCAAAAAAGAAATCCGATCTGCTTTGATTTACAATAAGTTTAACATTGTTTTATTTCTGTATGGTAAATACATACTGTACATATACTATATCTTCTTGCTTTGCATCTGTATGATACATAATGCTGTGGATATATATATATATATATATCATCAGTAAATATATATATATATATATATATATATATCATCAGTAATTGTTATGCATAAATTGTGCTATTTTGTGCATTAACGTTAGCATGTGTGGGTTATTTTCTGAAAAATATACCCTTTTGCCTGCCCAGCCTACAAAACTGAGAAAGTAAATTTGGTTTCTGTGCGAAAGTTCATAAATCAAAGCTCATCACTTTCCTCTAAGTAACATACTTTAACTTTGCCATGAAGGATGAGCTCCCATTCAGACAGATTCTGATTGATGTAATCCATAGAGACACAGTTATGACAGAGCCATCTAGCAAAAAAACAGCGCCTAGGGAGTGTGCTTTTGGTTACAGTATTGCAGTAAAAAATACCTACAGTTGAAGAGAAAGTGAGAAGACAGCTGAGAGGCGTAGCCATTGCACACTCTCCCTATAGGAAAAGCAGCTGATGAGAAAATTAAACAAATGATTTACATTTATTTGTCTGGAAGATGCTTTTATCCAAAGTAACTTACAAAAGAGGTAACAATCGAGTAACACCAAGCTAGGGCCTGGTTGTTCAACAAGTGTAGTAAGGCAGGTAACAAAAGTTGAACAATGATAATGTGCTTCAGGTACATTTTCTTTTTTTTTACATCTTTGCTAATCTAAATGAACTAGTTAATTAAGCATGATGAATGTGACACAATACAAATACACCCTATCTAAAGTCTAATGACCTTTAATTCAGCATCTGAAATCAAGACAAATCATTGCCAACCTATTTTATTCACATTTAATATGATGTTATAATCAACAATTATTAAGTGCAGAAAATACTTAAACATGAAAAAACTTTGATCCCATGGTTATCATTAAAATGAAAAATGTAACAATAAAACATGAAATTGTATCCCATACAGTTACTTATAAAAGGTCTGAACAGTAGAATTTCACTCAAATTTTACACATAAGAGTCATATGTTTCCTTCAAATGAGAGATATTTACGTACCTAGAAAGGTGTATTGATTTTTCCAGAAATTAACGGATTAGATGTTTTAATCTACTGCCAACATAAGAGATGTCAAGACTAGAAAAATTATTTGTGTAATCATGGAACTAGAAAAAAAATCCCAAAGCTCCACTTAAATCCAAATCAACATAATAATAAAATGAAGGGACTGTAGTATCATGATTAAAATACATTAGTGGATTATAGATTGTAATTTACAGTTACTTCCATCTATAAATGATTGAGGCAGTTTCACAGGTGTGCAGTTTTTAGGTATGCAGTCTTTGTTAAGGTGTGTTGAGTGCAACTTACTCACCAAATCAAAACTGACCCCAAATATTACATGCAACTGGTTGCTGAAACTAATATTAGGGTTAAACTCCATAGGTTGTGGAAGTTATACTTCAGTGTTAGAGATCATGTACTTGCATTTCATGGTCTGAACACAAAGTCTTACTCACTAAAATTAATTGTAATGGAAAGTCTAATTAAAATCAAGGAAAGAACATGATATAAAACTGCAGTCATAATCAAGAGATATGGTATTGTTGGAGCCATTTAGGCAGTGGCCGTGGGAAGGATGCGTAGGAAACAAAGTCACATGACTGATGCGGAACGTAAACTTGCTAATGCGACCACACGTACACAACGAGCATAACAAACGGATGAGCAGCGTACGGCTACCAATGCTACTAACGCTGAAAGAAATTGTGCAAATCGGACACAAAGGACAAATGAAGAACATGCGCTACTGAATGCTACTCACGCTGACAGACATCGTGCCATCCATGCACAAGTGACTGAAGAAGCTCGAGCAGCCGTGAATGCAGCATGGGTTGAAATAAATCGAGCAGCCCGTGCCTTGGGGCGGCCAAAAAGGTCTATTTTAACCACAAATCAGTGCCATGATAACAAAATCATTTCAAGGACTTAAAAACAACAAATAATTCTTTGCAGAGAAAGTACGGATTTCACAAATGTTGAATTTGTAGCCCGATTCGATCGGGCTCCCAGTCGCAAGTTTATAATATGGTCATAATTTTTTACTTTCTAAATTTTCATTGTTCACATGATGCCTCAGTCTTAGTTATGTAACATTGCGGACATGCTTATGACATCACGTGTTGTACATAAATAGTATGGCAACCACACATTCAGGTTATCCCTCAGTTATTACAAATTCACAAATTCTTTAGTGCTAGTTAGCTATGAATTTAAACAAGTCCTAGTGTAAGGTTTTGATTTGTCTGGTCAAGGAACTTTGATCCTTAGCTATGATTTTTGGTTTCTTACTTTAATTTTTGACTCCTTGATCCATGTTTGACAGCTCTTAACATTCTGCCATAATAAAGACCCAGCTAGACAAATGCAAGATCATTATTACCTCGCCACATAAGCAGCCAAAATAAACTAAAGCAAGCCACAAGGTAAACAGCTGGCTGGCTTAAAACAACTAGGTGGCCAGTGTTCAGCAAGAGAAGAATGATCTCCAGTTACTGATACAAAGCAAACAAGAACTGCTGCTCAAAGATGAGGAACACATAGGGTCAAGACAGCTTCCTCTCACCCAAACATCCAGGTAAGCAGCAGACAAAAAGAAAAAACATTATGTTTCTCCAAGAGTTCCTACTAAGTCCAGTATTATTGTTCTAAAGTTATCGCTAAAGTAGATTTTTCCTTCAGCCCCAAAACAACAAAAATATATATTTATTTTGTTCCTACTGAAACAAGCCAACTAAACAAATGCAAAGGTTTAGTATATACAACTAGAATTTATAATATGGAGCCCTTGTATATACTTGAATATGACTCCTGTGAAATGGGAATGCAAATCCAAGGAGGCAACAATAATGAATGCCAAATCAAATAAATAAATAAATAAATAAACAATGGTAAAAACAGCGGAAACTTCCAAATACCTTGACATTATATATAATATTGATGGCAGAAAGAAGTATAAGAATAAATTCAATAACAATAAGAAGCAAGAGTATAACAGATTTTGCATTTAAAAGAAGACATATTTATAAAAGTTGTTTCAGTCTGCACAGCTAATATTATATATAATATTATGAAATGCAGTATTTTCGGGGGGGATTATCGGCATAGCTGTTCAAGAATTTCTTTATCTGTATCAATATTATTTATATAAATAATTAAGTAACCAGGAATCCCAAAATGAGAGTCCCAATAACTTCTCATTAGAGTATGAATTTATATACTGTTAATTCTGTTCTACTCTTGGCAATGGAATATCAATATGTTGTAGAATTACTGTGAAAAATCTAAATACACAAAAAGAAATGTTAAAGCTGGTATTTGTCTTGACATTCAGGGATCCATTAAAATATCTCCCTGCAGACTCAGCAGTGCCCAAGTAAATATGTCTGTTGTCACACATGTGCGAGTAGGAGACAGCTAATGGGTTTAAGTATTGGTAATACCATAGCAGACCAGGGGGCGGCAGAGTGTGCTCTTTCGCAGTTCCTTGCAGACTGTTCCCAGGAAATCCCACCAGGTTCTGTTGCCATTGATGGCATCACTTCCAGCCCCGGGCCTTTTGATGATGTCACATCCGGTTCCAACCCTGATGATGTAATTTCCGGTTCCAGCCGTTCTGATGACACCACTTCCTCTATTGGCCTTTAAAGCCATCATCTTACCTCCACCTCATTAGTTCTATTCTGGACTCAGTTGTGTGACCATCTCTGTTCAAACTTTTGCAGCTGGGAAATAATATACGGATGGCTGTTCCAAACATTTATATGCTTGCAGTCTCATCCTTGTCACACTGTTTATAAAACAGCTTAAATGTTGTCTGGCATCTATGAGTTAAAAATTATAATGGCTGATGGATATTAAATAAAATGTGGGTTAGAACACCTAAGAACAGATTTCAGTGGAATTCTAGCCTTGTGTGATTAAAATATATTGCAGATTTAACTTATATACCTCTACTGATAAGGTGGTAATGGTAATAAAGTAATGAGGAATGGGATCTCCAAATGAGGTTATGAAAAGTAATTTTAAATTCAGCGGTGCTTTTGATATTCTGCACAATATGGTGAGTCTGACTTTCCAGATCAGAGGTGTTATATCCAGAAAATAAAGTCATAGTTGTAGAACATGTAATTTTAAAAGAATTTACTTAAACATTGGATTTCATTGTATCCTTTAGTCACTGTATTCCAGAAACCAGGCTCCCTGAGATTTTTTTTTTAACCAGTTTTGGGATGCCAAGTGAAAGGTAGGGCTGTTCATCTAAAAAGAAAACTCACAATGACTCCAAATTCTAAATTGTATGTTAATTAATCAAAGACCACTCAGTGTTCTTGAGTCATATAATTGGATATTTGTATCTAAACAGTGTCGTACGATTACAATGTACTCTGTAGGCAAGTGTAAACATCTATTTTCTGTTAATAGAGGAAAGAAAAATGTTTATAATAGCCTTTAGCATCTATGTACAATGTTGTTTGTGGGCAGCTGCTCACCTAAACTCTTGCAATATGTGAATTTATGTGTTCTCCTTGTATCTGTGAATCACGTACTATGAGGCAGGGAATGAATGTTTCTCAGCAAAAGGTAAGTTTGATTTTTTTTTTTTTCACCATCATTGTATACATTAATCTGCCAGGGCAATTAATTTCATAAGTGTGACAATTTTTAATAATTAAAAAATGCCTTTTCTTGCAGTTTAAAATGGGATCTGCAGGACTTTGGTGTAAACATGATAAACATGAATAACTACATTATGTCTATAGCCCATTTTCAGACAAAACATCTAAGTCAGAGTACTGTGCAAGAAAATAAGGAAAAATATAAAAAAAACAAAGA
This sequence comes from Polypterus senegalus, assembly GCF_016835505.1. Taxonomy (NCBI): domain Eukaryota; kingdom Metazoa; phylum Chordata; class Cladistia; order Polypteriformes; family Polypteridae; genus Polypterus; species Polypterus senegalus. The sequence continues at coordinate 67,872,185 of NC_053170.1, read as the reverse complement.
ATAAATAAAATTAACTAAAAAAATTAAAAAAATAAAAAATAAACAGAAATAGTCCTAAAGTGTAGATTACATTGCTAGGCAAATTTTGTAAATCTCTAACAATAAGTCTGAGTCTAGTGTCAGATGGCCCGGGAGGGCAGGAAAGTAAAACTGCAGCTGGCAAGATGGTATACAAAAGAAACCTCCTATGGTTTCAAGACCACAAAAACACTTATTTCCCACTGGGTATTCTACTAAATAAAAATATAAATATGGTACGGTAGGGTAGTTCTTTAATGTTTTCCTGCACTGTCCTAGGGGATTAGATGCAGTGGGTCATATTACATGTTTTAACATTCATATTTTTTTTCATATCACAGGTGGCTTCATTTTACTTTGATAAGATGACAGTCTTGCAAGATGTCACTGCAGAAAATGGAAAAAGAGAGCACAGAAGTAGAGGTTAGTAATGTTTGTAAACTTATAAAGCATGTGATATTGCAACGCATCCAATTTATTAGAACTGGTACAAAAAAATGAAGAAAAAGCCAGGACCCTAAGAAAAAAACTTTAAAACTTACCAAATACATCCAATCTGAAGCCAAGAATGTTCTTGGGTATTGATCCACCTCCTGAGATACTGTATGTGAAAAGTGTCATTTTTTGGGAAACAAATTCTGAGATTCTGCCAGTTAAAAAAATCCAGCAGTCTTCTTCACCTCATTACATGTCTTATTCCATGTCAAGCTTTCCGTTGCTTCTTGTAGTTTATTTTGTTTGTGATGCAGTTTCCCTTTGTGCTGAAAATGATTAGAACACTTAGTGCACAGTCAGTATCATGGGGTTAGGCTGAGGATCAGATGCTAGTCCCTAGACTTGTGAAGTTCAACTCTTCTGCTTGAGCTCAGTGGATTAACACTTGCCTTTGGAGAATCCACTGCTGATACTATATCACACACTAGACAGCTTCAGACATGTGCATGGTTTTGTGCAGTTTTATTTTCTTATGTTGGCTGTAAGCAGACAATTGGGCACAAATGTGTCCTTAAGAAAATTCTTTGTTAGTTGTCGTAATTACAACTCAAAGACACATGATATCCGATATGGTGTTCCACAAGGCTCTATCCTGGGTCCGCTGCTCTTCTCAATCTACATGCTTCTGTTAGGTCAGATTATCTCGGGGCATAACATGAGTTACCACAGCTATAATGATGACACACAGCTGTACATATCAATAGCACCTGATGACCACGATTCTCTTGATTCACTAACACAATGTCTGACTTGTATCTCAGAATGGATGAATAGTAACTTTCTCAAGTTAAATAAAGAGAAAACTGAAATCTTAGTGATTGGCAATAATGGATACAATGAGGCTATTAGAAATAAACTGGATACATTAGAATTAAAAGTCAAGACGGAGGTAAAAAGCTTAGGGGTAATTGTTGACTGTAACCTGAATTTTAAATCGCATATTAATCAGATCACTAGGACAGCATTTTTTCACTTAAGAAACATAAGTAAAGTTAGACCTCTTATATCTTTGAAAGATGCTGAGAAATTAGTTCACGCATTTGTTTTCAGTCGACTAGATTACTGTAATGCACTCCTCTCAGGACTACCCAAAAAAGAAATAAATCGTTTGCAACTAGTGCAGAATGCAGCTGCTAGAATCCTAACTAGGAAAAGAAAATCCGAACACATTTCTCCAGTTTTAATGTCACTACACTGGTTACCTGTGTCATTCAGGATTGACTTTAAAATTCTGCTTATGGTTTATAAAGCCTTAAATAATCTCGCCCCATCTTGTATATCGGAATGTCTGACACCTTATATTCCAAATCGTAACCTTAGATCCTCAAATGAGTGTCTTCTTAGAATTCTAAGATCAAAGCTTAAAAGAAGTGGTGAGGCGGGGCCTTCTGCTGTTATGCACCTAAAATCTGGAATAGCCTGCCAATAGGAATTCACCAGGCTAATACAGTGGAGCAGTTTAAAACACTGCTGAAAACATATTACTTTAACATGGCCTTTTTATAACTTCACTTTAACTTAATCCTAATACTCTGTATGTTCAATTCATCATAAGAACTATTCATGGTGGCTCTAAAATTCGTACTGACCTCTACTCTCTCTTCTGTTTCTTTTTTCCGGTTTCTTTGTGGTGGTGGCCTGCGCCACCTCCACCTACTCAAAGCTTCATGATGCTCCAAAAATGATGGATGGATTAAAAGGCAGAAGTCTACATGACCATCATCATCATCAAGTCCTTCCGTGAGAACCCTAAATCCAAAGAGGACTGTTTCATTTGTTAGGTAGAATGCCCAGAGGGGACTGGGCGGTCTCATGGTCTCGAATCCCTACAGATTTTATTTTTTTCTCCAGCCGTCTGGAGTTTTTCGTTTTTTCTGTCCCCCCTGGCCATTAGACCTTACTCTTATTCTATGTTAATTAATGTTGACTTATTTTATTTTCTTATTGTGTCTTTTATTTTTCTATTCTTTATTATGTAAAGCACTTTGAGCTACTGTTTGTATGAAAATGTGCTATATAAATAAATGTTGTTGTTGTTGCTTAACCCAGGAAAAGTAGTGCCAGAAAGAAGTTAGAAAATATTGCTACTTCCAGTTTCCTTTTGTTGTCATAAACAAACCTTAGTAACACTGCTGCTTCAGAGTGGATTTAGTCTTTAATTTTAAGGCTTTTTATTTATGTTTCCACCATTGCCCCATTCATCATATTTTAAATAACAGGACCAACCATAGTGTTTATTTAAATTTATAGAAGATGCTTCATTTAAGAACACTATTTCCTACAGCAAATAAAAAGACCATAATTGTAAAAAAATCGTTTTTATGTGAAAAATACCTAATTACCCTGAAACTGTTGCAAGGTATGTTGTACAAACATTAAATATTGTAATCTGAATCTGTTTTATGCACCACATCCAGAGATTGCATCAGTGCTTGTGTACTGTGCTTTTCTTTCAGTGTTTTAAAATTTGAAGAAACTGTCTAATGTTCCTCTGGTCACTTATCAGTGATTTTGCAATATATAAATTGAAAGCAATGCAGTCAAATGTCTCAGACTGGTCTATGTACTGAGGAGGTGTTGTCTGATAAGACAATCTCTATTTTGGCATGTATGAAGAAGCCTGATTTTTCACAGGTCTGGATTGGGTAAGTTAGAGTTCAAAATGCCTACTTGTACTATACTACAACAATTATATCACTCAGAAGCAACAGATTTATTCTTACAGTTGTGAACGAATTTGTTGCTTCAGTCAGTCAGAGATCATATACCTTGTGTGTCATTTTCAGTGCATATGGATATCTAGCAGCATTTTGTTGCTCACATGGCAGATTGTGGTATATGATGTGTACCTACCTGTCCATGCTTTTCTTAGGCCAGAGTCAGTGAATTAATTATGAGATTACAGTATATGAGAGCTGGAATATCCTCTGTGGCCTTTATGAAGCTGTAAGCAATTGGCACTTGATGTACTGCATGGACTTGTCATCAACTTGACGTATATAGACATACTGCTTGCCCCCTATTATATTCTTAATATCTTTCATTAACTAAGTAGACCAAAGTGCCATGTAGGGAGATAAATCAATTGGTCTTGCCCAGAAATTTAATCTATAATGAAAAACTACAGTGGCAATTTGGTTGATAGTTATTCATACATTTAAGCTAGCTATGCTTCAGTTTTGATCAGGTACCAATTAGTATTCAGATGGGTAAATAAAGAAAAAATAATAAACTTCCTTTTACGTCTGCAGCATCTCTGATATTACTTTTGGGTGGCAGAGGTTAAGCACCTAAACACTATTGAAAATTGAGTTCAAAAACAAAGCAGAGCTTTCAAACTAGTAAATTTCTTGGAAACAATAAATCCTTCATGAAGGAAGCAACCAGGAATTAGAATCAGAGGTTCAAACTACATGTCTGGGTTTTGTAAATCAAAAGGGTAGGTGGATCACAAAGCTAGATCACAGGATCAGGTACAGTCAGAGCCAAGAATGTTTAAATAAAATGTTTTATGTTTGTGGTCATGCAGCAGTCAAAAGAACAACTAAAATTTGTTTCTAACTGGATGTATTTTTCAATTTTAGGAATGGGCATTAAAGTTTCTTTTTGAACAACTCACATAATTCTTGCATATATTAGTGCTGTCTATTAGATACAATGTGGACAAACCTGCCACAAAACCTGGCACATTTTCTGGCTGCTAATGGAATCACCAACAGGGTGGTTCTGGGAGTCTACACTTGGATGTCTCTCACAGTAGACACAGCCACAGTTAGGGATGGGCAGTATGGCCAAATATGTATATCATAATATAATTAGAAATTATCATGGTAAAGGTATACTATATATCATGGTATAATCTATGTGCCTATACTTTCTAGTCTGAATCCAGTTTAGGTGTTTCTATTGACCCAGTGTCATAGGTTAGCATTGGGTAGTTCTACTGTGATGTTTCTTTTCATAAGGACCATTTTAACAAACTAATGTAATTTTAAAACTTCTGCATTGTGCAAAATAATAAAAATATCTCAACAAAAAATAAACATATGTTGCTAATGACTTTTAAGATACAGAATCTTAGAAAATGTGTACTTTACAGACTACACAGTAAAAATTTTAAACATGATTGATAATAAAAAAACAACAAAGAGATATTATTCCCAATTTCTTTAGTTTCACAAGCCTAACTAGACTTTAATATAGCCTTTCAAAACATCTTTGTAAACATGGAGAACAATTATATAAAGACAAATCAAAGAAAATGTACATCTGCATTGACTGAATACTATCTCTGAATCAGAATAAGTCCTACAATACAGCCTACTAAAGAAAGCTTTCACACTTGTTACAATACTGAAAGAGCATACTTTAAAATACTCTTCCTACTGAAATTGATGTCGGTGGAAATTTTTTTTTAAAGATATTCTGATGAAGTAATATTATTTGAACCAAATAAAAGCTCATAAAATCCATTGTTTTCTAGCCTTGAAGATACATATTTCAACTTATATGGATAAAAGGATAATGTTATTTATTTATAACTTCATTTATATTTAAAGCTTTTTAAAGTCTTTATATTTAAAATCACATCACATATGTACTTTCTGTTGGCAGCACAGAATAATTGTCATTGGGTTCTAGTACTTTTCTTTTCCTAATTTAACATTTAGAAAACCCATAGGCTAGCATTTTGCAGAAAGCATGTTAATGAATATTGTGACACCAGCATATGAGCCTGAACTGATCCCTTAAAAAATTGGTACTTTTAAATTCTGACTAGAAAAAAAAAATGTAATGTTTTATCATCACGTCATACAACATACAAAATATAGTGTAAGAGCTTGAGGTATGACAGAAGAAAGTATGCTGATCAATTCCCACTTTTAACCTTGGGAGACGCCACTCTCCCACTTTACCTTCAAGGGGCATCACTGTCCTTGTAAGCTTTCATGCCACACCTTCTTCGTTACTTTGCTGCGTCTAAGTGAGACCATCTGACCTGCTGCGCTGTTCATCACACCTCCTGTTAAGCTGCTTCTATGCACACATCTCCACCCAAACCCCTGCAGTGTCTCATCTGCCTGTTCTCCACAATGACAACACAAAACTCAAATGTAAACATCCATTCTCTGCTATATCAAGCACACATGTTTATATAAATTAATTCACTGAAACGATCACACCATCATTTTTAGGACATGTAGGCTATATGCTACTAAATTGCATGTGAACATTTACAGTAAATTTAGCTATAGCAAGTTGCAGCCTGTGTGCAATGAGCAAGTGTTCCTTGTTTTGTTAGTCATATGAATATGAAAGCAGCCTCTCCCTCTGTGTCTTTGCATTCTTGTTTTCATCTCTACAGTTGTACTGGCATATGGCGTGTTGTGTCAGAAGGACAAGTACCAGAGGTGGTTTTCTGATATGTCAACCACAACAAAAATTATACGAAAATGATACAAAAATTTCTACCAGTTGACGTATTTCTAAACATGTCTCTTTTCACCAGTAGACCATATACTCTTAGTCATAGTTTTTCCTGGAAAGTGTCTTCTTCTGTCAATGTAAGGCATCCCATAGGCTTCAGCCTGTTTGTCCAGAAATACAGTATCTTCCTTCAATTTCGTTTTGCAATGTCCAGCTATTGTTTATTTTACGCCATTGTTTTATTTTGGTAGAGTAATACATATATATTGCTCTACTTTCCCCTATTGTATTATTAATATGTAGCCTTAGAATGCCTAATCTCACAAACTTACCACTGTATATAACATCCCCACCTTCCCTTCTATATCTATAACCTCAGGCAATTAGATGTAGTAAAAAGACAAGCAGGAGTTAAATTACACATAAAATAATGTATTAATGATAATATTCATAAATAATAAGAAAATGCAAAGTACATTTGAATATTGGCAACCATACAACCTGATAAAATGGTGATGTGTAATTCAGGTGGCACACAGACTTGTAGTTACTTAAAATGTTTCTAGTTAAAGCATTGTTGGTGCTCAGCTTTCAGCCACATGTCTGTTCAATATGGCTGTTGAGCTATGCTCTTCATTGTGTTGTCTTCATCATCACAGGTTAGCAAGAGAGATGCTTCTTCATCATATGTTGGTTACAGAGAGAGAATGTGGTTGAGCAAGCAAATTTATAGGTTTTCTGTCCAACTCCCTATAGCCAATAGGATATCATGGTACTTAAAGGCCTCTGAGACAAGCCAATTCCAAACAGCCATATCTCAGACCAATAGGGGGAAATACTACACCTTAACACCTGCAACCCCCCAAGACCATATATTAAGCTAACCTGGCTTTGTGTGGGGAATTGGAGAAAAGACTTTAGCAAAGAAATACTCATCAAACTGGTTTAAGACACATCCCCCAAATCCTGTCGTAAACTTACAAAGAAAAATCGTAAACGGGGGGCAAACAAGAATGCCTCTCACCAAAGTATAACTAAATTACATTGCTTCACCTAGATTACAAATAAAGACATACAAAACCGCAAAACAGACCGCCAGGGGAAAAAAGGTGAGGCGAATTGGCAAACATTTACTCGAGCCGGTTAAAATGTAAAGATGTCAGTTTTGGTAAGTTCAAGTCCTTTGAGTATCTCGCCGTTGTTATTCATGGAGATTCTCAAGTTCTAGTATTATCCGTGTATAGACCTCCTAAATATAACGCGTCTTTTTTTGAGGAATTCTCTGACTTAATGTCAATTTTAATTACTAACTATGACACACTCCTAATAGTTGGCGACTTTAATTTTCATATAGATAATCAGTGTGATCTAAAAGTAAAAGAATTTATGAACCTCCTGGATTCTTTTGATTTGAGACAACTCATAAATCAGCCTACACATAAAGCAGGTCATACGTTAGACTTAGTGATTACTAAAGGACTGAAAGTTGATATAAAACAGATCATTGATATTGGTCTATCAGACCATTTTCTTCTACTTTTAATATAGAAATAATGATAAAAAACACTCATGAGAAGCATATTGTTAAAAAACGCTTCTTTGACTCGGCAGCAGCTTTAAAACTTACAAACATTCTAAGCAATCAGTCCGTTTATAGTGCCAGCTATAATAGTGAGGATAATGTAAATAGTAAGGTGGAAAGATTTAATACTAAAGTGAGAGCTGCTGTTGACATAGTTGCACCTGAAAAGACAGTGAAAAAATCTTCTAGCATTGTATACCATGGAAGACCCAAAGAGTGTCTGATTTAAAGAGAACATGTCGTAGAGCTGAGCGTAAATGGAGGAAGACTAAACTTACTATCCACCATGAAATATTAAAAGTCAAAATAACAGAATACAATAACACTGTCCGTCTTGAGAGACGCTGCTATTTCTCAAGATTATAAATAACAATGCTAGTAATCCCAGAATCTTATTTTCTACAATTGAATGCCTACTAAACCCAGGTAACTCAAAGGAATGCCTCCAAAGTTCTTCCAGTAAAACCTGTGAGGCTATCGCTGTATTTTCAATCAAAAATTAATGATATTAGAAATAACATAGTATATCCCTCAACACTAAGGATCCTCCTAAACCCCAGCATCCTGTTATAAACAAATTAAACTCTTTCACTAGGATAGATTTACCTGATTTACAAAAAATAATCTCTCAATTAAAATCCTCCACCTGCGTCCTTGACCAATACCAACAAGGTTTTTCAAAGAAGTATCAGGCTGCTAATTGATAATGTTCTGGACATAGTAAATTCGTCATTAGATACGGGGGTCTTCCCAGACTGTCTTAAGACTGCTGTAGTTAAACCCCTTCTTAAGAAACATAATCTTGACCCCTCGGCTCTTGAAAATTTTAGACCCATCTCTAACCTGCCTTTCTTAAGTAAAGTTCTAGAGAAGGCAGTCATTATGCAGTTAAATGACCACCTCAATAAACATGCTATTCTTGATAAATTTCAGTCGGGTTTTAGAACAAATCACAGCACAGAAACTGCACTCGTTAAAGTAGTAAATGATTTGCGAGTGAATGCAGACAGAGGCCATTTATCTCTTCTCATCCTCTTAGATCTGAGTGCTGCATTTGACACCATTGATTACAACATTCTTAGAAATCGCCTTAGTCAATGAGTGGACCTCTCTGGCACGGTCTTAAATTGGTTTGAATCCTACCTGACATGATATCCGATATGGTGTTCCACAAGGCTCTATCCTGGGTCCGCTGTTATTCTCAATCTACATGCTTCCGTTAGGTCAGATTATCTCAGGGCACAACGTGAGCTACCACAGCTATGCTGATGACACACAGCTGTACTTATCAATAGCACCTGATGACCCTGATTCTATTGATTCACTAACACAATGTCTGACTTGTATTTCAGAATGGATGAATAGTAACTTTCTCAAGTTAAATAAAGAGAAAACTGAAATCTTAGTGATTAGCAATAATGGATACAATGAGGCTATTAGAAATAAACTGGATACATTAGGATTAAAAGTCAAGATGGAGGTAAAAAGCTTAGGGGTAATTGTTGACTGTAATCTGAATTTTAAATTGCATATTAATCAGATCATTAGGACAGCATTTTTTCACTTAAGAAACATAAGTAAAGTTAGACCTCTTATATCATTGAAAGATGCTGGGAAATTAGTTCACGCGTTTGTTTTCAGTCGACTAGATTACTGTAACGCACTCCTCTCAGGACTACCCAAAAAAGACATAAATCGTTTGCAACTAGTGCAGAATGCAGCTGCTAGAATCCTAACTAGGAAAAGAAAATCCGAACACATTTCTCCAGTTTTAATGTCACTACACTAGTTACCTGTGTCATTCAGGATTGACTTTAAAATTCTGCTTATGGTTTATAAAGCCTTAAATAATCTCGCCCCATCGTATATATAGGAATGTCTGACACCTTATATTCCAAATCGTAACCTTAGATCCTCAAATGAGTGTCTCCTTAGAATTCCAAAAGCTAAACTTAAAAGAAGTGGTGAGGCGGCCTTCTGCTGCTATGCACCTAAAATCTGGAATAGCCTGCCAATAGGAATTCGCCAGGCTGATACAGTAGAGCACTTTAAAACACTGCTGAAAACACATTACTTTAACATGGCCTTTTTATAACTTCAATTTAACTTAATTTAACTTAATCCTGATACTCTGTATGTTCAATTTCCTCATAATAACTATTCATGGTGGCTCTAAAATCCGTACTGACCCCTACTCTCTTTTCTGTTTCTTTTTCCGGTTTCTTTGTGGTGGTGGCCTGCACCACCTCCACCTACTCAAAGCTTCATGATGCTCCAACAATGATGGATGGATTAAAAGGCAGAATTCTACGTGACCATCTTCATCAAGCCCTTCCGTGAGATCCCTAAATCCAAAGAGGACTGTTTCATTTATGTTAGGTAGAATGCCCAGAGGGGACTGGGCGGTCTCATGGTCTGGAATCCCTACAGATTTTATTTTTTCTCCAGCCGTCTGGAGTTTTTTTGTTTTTTCTGTCCCCCCGGTCATTGAACCTTACTCTTATTCGATGTTAATTAATGTTGATTTATTTTGTTTTCTTATTGTGTCCTTTATTTTTCTATTCTTTATTATGTAAAGCACTTTGAGCTACTGTTTGTGTGAAAATGTGCTATATAAATAAATGTTGTTGTTGTTGAAAACATTTATCAAGTTATATGCAAAATCTCACATCACAGCAGGCATATAGGAAGATAATGTACACACAAATATGTTGTAGAAAAGGACTACAGCCAAGGAGCATTCTTGCATTGCTGGATGTACATGGCAGTGAACTTGTCCAGTTTGTCGAGACTGCCTGTTGTTGAATTGTAATATAGGGCAATATATGAACTTTCAGTCTTATCTGTTGCTCATTGTGACATTTTTATGCAGCATACTCCTCAACAACATTTTTTGTTTTTCTTAGTGTAGAATGATATGACAGTGATTTTAGTGAAGGGAAACTTGGAAGAGGTTATCTTCTTATAATTTATTTTCAGAGCTCCTCCAGGAAGTCTTGGCTTGTTTCCCTTACGGTTTCCAGCCACTGTTAGCTTTTTTCCTAGCATTCACCCCACCAGCACATAAAATATGAGTAAAAAATGTCACCATCAAAAACTTGCTCAAAAACAATCTTCTCTGTTACATGTTCTCTCATCTGAATCTGGTTGCAATCTTGGGACCTTGCATCAGAAACCCAGGCCAAAACAAGTAACATTTGCTATGCCAGTTCTGACAACACAAAGTATAGCTTTGCAGCATGGACACCCACCACCTCTCTTTTTCTCAAACTGACCACCCCAGGTAATCTTCTGCCAGTGAATATTTAAGAGCAACTGCTGTGATATTTAAAGCAGATATCCAAGAGATAAACATTTCTTTGGGGATTAAAATGAAGAACATAAAGGGACCTTTCCCAAAGTCTGAAAATAAAATTGAAAACAAAAGGAAAGCTTTTCAAAGGGCTGCTAGTTGTTTTTCAAGCCAGAGGGTTTAACTGAAAAAGTAGCTGGCCAGAAATTGCAAATCATCATTCACCAAAATGCTATTTTACCAGTGCTAAAACACTACAATAAAAACACAGCAGAGACAAAACAGCTGATTACAATTGTTCACTAATCTAATATATACCTCGGACTAAGGGGCTCCAGTGCAGCACTGTAATTTAATAGAAAGTCTTTATGGAGGAAGCCTCTAGCAATTAGGAAAGATCTCCTAGCAAACCATTATCTGCCCATAATGGCTTCTAAAATGGAAAAAATTATTTTAAATAATTAAATTAAATTAATTTAAATCTTTCTCAAATCATAAAATACAGTAAATCTCAAAAGCATATACTATATAAAACATCCATCCATTATCCAACCCGCTATATCCTAACTGCAGGGTCTCGGGGGTCTCCTGGAGCCAATTCCAGCCAACACAAGGGTGCAAGGCAGGAAACAAACCCTGGGTAGGGCGCCAGCCCACCGCAGCTGTATAAAACAAGTTTCATAAAAGTAACCTTTCAGAATAAACAAATCATGTGGACTATAATAAGAATTTTGTATCCTGCCCCAAAACGTTTTCCTCTTCTTAACAACATTGTCACCCTTTAACTCCTGTATCAGTTATAACACCACCAACATATGGGAGTTCACTTCAGGTAATGCCCTAGCAGATTTCACAGTGTAAAGATGTTTATTCCATTCATAAATAGTCTGAATATTGCATTCTGTCTGAATTTTTCTGACATACTTTGAGGCCATATCTGAAATTACAGCATGCACAGAATGGAACCTGTCATTCATCCATCCACATCACATGGAGCAAAGGACTGTAAAGAAGCAATGTATGTTTATTTTTTGTTCAGAATTTTCATAATTTCTTTTTATTTCTTTTTTATTCTGCACAATGCAGAAGTTTTAGAATTGCATTAGTTTATGCTACATGTTCTTTATTGCAGCAATTTTATTTTCTCACCAAAAAAGCCTTAGTTATCTGTCATCAAAGCACATTAATCTGTAAAATAAATGGAATGTGTCCAAAAACATTGTATCAATAAATATGACACTACCAGTGTCTGGATTTGAAAATTTTTGTTGCTTTTCTATTTAAATTATAAACCCCAGCCAATAACTGAAAGTAGGTTTCTATGTGGGTCTGACCAAGATCTTTCCAATTATCATTATGTACTTGTCTTCCCTCTCGTTAGGCCCCTGTTCTGGGGCATCTTATAAAATAAGTCATGATAACAAACCTTAAATTACTTGATTTCCAAAAAAAAAATAGGTTGTATAGTTAGACCAAGACATAAAACCAGAACCTCCACCAGGGACACCTGTAATAGTAACTTAAGTTCAAATTAAAACAAAAAACATACCACAGGTTCAGAAACACCTGTTCAGTTTTAAAGGCTGTTTATTAAACTTTCACTCTCTTGGAAGTAAAGTTGCTTTGCTGAATAATGTTATATTAAGTACAAAATCTGATTTGTGTCTTTTCATTGAAACCTGTCTTAGGAAATCTGACACCATTCCTCTAGCTGAGGCATCACCAGATGGATACATATCTTATATATAAATGTCTACGTGTGGAAATGTGTCTGTCCGGCTCGGAAGTAAGAGGTGGAGTTGGGGTAAGGGCTCCACCTCTGAGGAAGCAGAAACTCACTTAGCAATATATACACACAAATATATATATATATATATATATATATATATATATATATATATATATATATATATATATATATATATATATATATACTGTATATATATATACAGTAATCCCTCGCTATATCGCGCTTCGACTTTCGCGGCTTCACTCTATCGCGGATTTTAAATGTAAGCACATCTAAATATATATCATGGATTTTTCGCTGGTTCGCCACTTTCTGGGGACAATAGGTCTTTTAATTTATGATACATGCTTCCTCAGTTTGTTTGCCCAGTTGATTTCATACAAAGGACGCTTTTGGCAGATGGCTTAGAAGCTACCCAATCAGAGCATGTATTACATATTAACTAAAACTCCTCAATGCTATAAGATATGCTTCCCGCGCGGTGCTTGATTGTTTGCTTCTCTCTATCTTTCTCACTCTCTGCCTGACGGAGGGGTGTGAGCAGAGGGCTGTTTGCACAGAGGACACGGACGCTCCTCTGCAAAATGCCGCTTTATCGCGGTGCTTCTGTATACTTAAAAGCACGTAATGATTTTTTGATTGTTTGCTTTTCTTAGCGAGCGCTCTCTCTGACATTCTCTGCTCCTGACGGCGCTCCTTTGAAGAAAAGATATGTTTGCATTCTTTTAATTGTGAGAAAGAGAACTGTCATCTCTGTCTTGTAATGGAGCACAGTTTAAATGTTTGACTAAAGGGTGTTATTTCATGTCTAGAGGGCTCTAATAATGTTAACAGGGTGGGAGAGTTTATAAGGGCTTAAAATATATAAAAATAACCATACAAACATAGTTTCTACTTCACAGATTTTCACCTATCGCAGGGGGGTCTGGAACGCAACCCCCGCGATCAAGGAGGGATTACTGTATATATATATATATATATATATATATATATATATATATTGTGACAGATTTTGGGTTTTCTCGCACCCTTTTACCCTTGGACCACACGTCAGACACCAGATAAAAGTGCAAATAATTATTTATAATAATTATGTGCACAAAGCACGCTCCTCTCCACAATACTCAATAACAATAATCAATAAACCAATCCTCCACTCCCAGACGCTTAGCCACCCTGCCTCCCAACTCAGCTCGCCGTCTGGGAGCTCCCAGAGTCCTTTTATATCCCCCGACCTGGAAGTGTTCCCAATCCAACAGTCCACAAGTTCTTATTCCTTCCGGGTCAGGGTAAACAATACTTTTTCTCACCCCGGAAGCCCGTCGCTCTTCCTATGATGAACTTCCGGGTCATAGGGCTTGAAGAACTCTTCGGTCCTCCCTGCAGCTCCCTCTCGTTGCTCCCATGGCATCCAGCACGGCGGTGCATAAAAACTCCATTGTCCATGATGCCCTGCTGGTCTTCTGGGGACCTCCATGCTGCAAGGAGGGCTCCACCTGGCAGCTTGGGGGTATTGGCCGGGGTACATGGCTGGCCATATCTTACAATATGTATATATATATATATATATATATATTTTTATTTCAAGATTAGCTATAATATTTATAAGTAATTTATAAGATGTCTTGACAGATTTTGTAACTGAATCACTTAATGTGTGTTTATTTTAATTGTATTTCTCACTATGCCTTTTCATTTTTACCACTTGAAATAATTATTTATTAAACATCGTTCATATGGCTAAATTTACTTTCATATTCAAACGTAAATTTAAGAACATTTACTTTTATACTTTGACTTGAGTAAATATGATTAACACCTACTTTGACTTTTACCAGAGTGTTTTTATAGATCATGACTTTACTCAAGTAATGCATTTCTGTACTTCTGTCATGTGTGCAATGGATAAATCTTTTAATTGTATGCTGTGAAGTACTTTGATACTCACCTCTTGCTCTCTGTCTCTCTGCTGATCATAATGAATCTCTCCCTGTATATCACTCCATATCACTAATTTACTCTTGTTTGTATTACTTTAAAGAGTGTGGCCTATGGCTGGCTTGTCATCCCAGCCAAAACCCCCAGGCCGCCAGATGGAGCTCTCTCCGCAGCATGGAGGTGCCCCGGATACCAGCAGGTAATCATGGACGATGGAGTTTTCCTTTACAGGACGGCTGGATATCACAGGGACCAACAGAAGAAGCTGCAGGGAGGCCTAGAGAGTTGTTTGTGCCCAATAACCCGGAAGGGCGTCTTAATCACATGGACTGAAGGATGGGAAATACTTCCGGGTCAGAGACTACAAAAGACTGGGAAAAACACCAGAGTATTGAGCTGAGCTGGGTGGAAGGGTGGCAACACGTCTGGGAGTGGTGGATTGTTATTATGATTGATTATTGATTATGTAATAAATATTGTGGAGTGGAGGGTGCTTTGTGCACTGTTGTTTATGAATAAAGTAAACTATTGGACTTTTACTTGGTGTCTGACATATTGTCTGAGGGCTCAAGAGGACGATAGCGCCCTCTATCTGTCACAAGAGATAAAATCATAAGAAGTCTGACAACTTTGAAATTAGGTGCAAGCTTTAAAAGGACACTGTGTATTGCAATATTTAATTATATTTATTAAAAAAAAAATTCAGTATTAGTGTGACATAACTGAAAATTTGACGGAAATGCTGTATCCGTTGAGTTTATCTTTAATTGTGTAGATTTAAATGGCTTTGGTCAACATGAGATCATTAATTTGAATTTTAAATTGATAAATCTAGACTGTTTTCTTCTTAAAGTGTAACAGATTGATGCAACACCACTGATTGAACTCCCCCCACTGTAATTATAGAAACTGTGGATCCCTAAAAAGCTAGAAACTGTGTTCTGTTCTGTTTTGTTTGTGTATTGCATTTTCCCCATTTCTTGACACCCACTGCATGCCCAACCTACCGGGAAAGGTTTCTCTCTCTGAACTTGCTTTTCCCAAGATTTCTTCCATTTGTTTGCCCAAGAGGGTTTTTTGGGAGTTTGTTTTCTTCTTGGGGAATTTAAGGCTGAGAGGCCTTCAAAAAACATGGACCAGGTAAAGCCCATTTCAGCCCTCCTTCAGCATTCCTTCAAATGTAGATTTAATATTTAGGGCATGCAAAAAACAACATATGAGCAGCAAATTTGGTAGAGCCTAGTTCTATTTCAATTAAATTTGAAGTATGATACCCTGATATTCACAATGTTTGATTAACCAAACTACTAGGTATACCCAAAGTAATAATGACCATAATATTGTGTTATTGTTTTTTTTTTTTTTGGAGACATTTTAAACAATTGTGTAATAGTATTTCTACAGTTACCAGTGATATGCTAGCAGGTGTTATGATTTTGTAAAATTTGCATCATTAAATTTGGTGGCCATTTTTCATATGGCAAAATGTCCCCATAACTTTCACATGATGCTTGCAAGCTGCATATTATTACATCTAGTATGTAAAGTAATGCCAGGTTCTTCTTGGCATCCACAAATTTGGAATCAGTGCTGACAAAGAGTTTTAAGAGGAAGTCCTTAAAAAAATTATTAGGTAAAAGACTGCATGTGTTTTATTCACATCAGGATTGGAGTTGTTGTCTTGGACAAATTTGCTTTTTATTTTGTTTTAGATTTCTTCAATTTCCAGTTATCAGCAAACATTCTGTGAGTCACACTGAGTATACTGTAAGCATGATGTTAAAGCCTCTTCTACAAATGGATGGATAGATGGTTAGATAGATATAACTTTATTTCTCCCCTGAGGAAATTTGCCTTTTTACAGAGAATCAAAGTTAGTCAAGGCTATTGAGTACACAAATGCAATAGAATGAGACTTTAAAAATAAATGGTGGTGGATTTAATTATATACAATGCGGGGGTGAAGGACAACACCTAAGAACCCGGTGCTTGTTTCTGCAGTGTGTTTTCTAAAATGCTGCATTTCAGCACACATGAAGAAAAGGTACAATTATAGCATAACAAGGATCAAATACACAGGGTAGTTGTTTGTGCTAATTTACATCCACATCGCCAAGAGTGACACACCTACACAACTGCCATTTGTCTATGCCTGAATGTGTATGCAACCAAAAACATGTACCGAATTTATTGCAAAACATAACCTGTTATTTACAATAATTCAACCAGCTGTTGAAATGTGCTTTCTTCTGAGCAAGGGCCAGTACCATTAACTCTGAAAAGACACAATACCTTTACAAGAAGTGTCTTAGATTAGATGTAGGATATAACTTAAAATCCAAAAAGAATGACGAAATAACAGACTTCACTTGTTTAAGGGCATAACTGTTATTTCATTTTGTAGTTGTTTTAATTGCTTATTTTCGATCTGTCAGCAATCTGTGTTGTAATTCTTTTCTTTATGTCACACTCGTTTGCTTATTTTGATAGCTGTGAAGAAAAAAGGGATGCACTTTAAAGTTTATTATTTACAAATTAATTTGAAATGAAAATGTCGATTTCATTTCAGTTTATAGACATTTATTCAACAATTGAATCCTCATTTATACAATATGGAGTCCTATAAGTCATACACAATTCAATCTCATAATGTTCTTGTTATTATTTTTTGGCTGATGCCTTTATCCAAGAAGACGTACAACATTTGATAGATTGAATTGGTTATATTTCTTTGTTTTTCCTGTTGGAGCACAGGCAGGTTAAGTGCCTTGCTTGCGGTCACACAATGTCAGTAGTAGGATTTGAACCCGCAACCTCAAGGGTTGATATAAAACGTACAAAGCCTTAATTACTATGCCACAATGTCTGCCATGTTGTTTCTGTTGTTGTAGCTTTGATAATAGCCACTTATCTGAAGTTTTGGGCTTGGGTATTTTACTTGCTTTAACCCCTGAGTATAAGATGTATATACCTTGAACAGAATGAAGCTGTGCTTCAGTAATGTTCTGTTCTGATTCCATCACACTTGGTAGTGCTTTGCAGTCCCATGTTGACCAAGTGCCATAGCAAGATGGTATGCCGCCAAGGAGGATGTATTCTTCTGTGCACTTTTAGAAGCTGTTGAGAATCGAGACCTCTTTCATTGGATTTCTGAGGAAGTATTCAGATCAGGCATTTTGTGGCCATTTTAGATAGTCAATGATGGAGACTGTATGAAATTTAAAACTATTGATCCTCTCTGAAGCATTCTAACCTGTTTCTATGAGATCATGTTCAAGAAAAACAAACACAAAGTTGAAATAAGCAACAAACAAACGTTAACGCGCTTAAGAAAGCTTAAACAAATTATTATAAATGCAATATAAAATTAAATATTTCAGAATATAGTAGTATAAAGGGTTTATGTTTGTTTTAATATGTTTGCTGATTCTGTTTGCAGCATCATAGTGAGTTAAAATGATTCATATGAAGCTAATAAGCCATGAAACACCACTGATCTGCAGTCTACCTAAATTAGTGTCATTCTTTAAAGGTTTGTGAGGTGCTGTAGCATTATGGTTCTACTTCTAACATACTGAATTACCAATTAAAACAAAATATCTCAGATTGAAAAAACATTTAGTTAAGTTGCAGTATAAAAAACAATTAAAATTCACAGAAAATCATTTTGCTATTGACTTTTATTCTTAATGGATGTTTGGCACTCTGTATACGAAGGATGTCAACCTCAGATTTTGAGGTTTACAGCCACTTTCCTAATTTGTAGCTAATTACATCTGATAATTTGTTGCTTTAATTTTATTCGAGTTACTTTTTTAAGATTCAGAACCCGTAATTGCTTCTTTCTTCCTCAACCACATGCAAACAAAAACAAGGTTTAAAGCAAGCAAACAGATGATGAGCTAATACCATGGAAAAAACTATAGAATATGCACAAATGTTTCTGTTCGTGGTGTTAGCAATAAATTAAACAATCCTCTTTTATATTTTTGTTACCATTACCTCATCTAATACACCTCATCATCTTAATATGCAGAACTTTATCACTATTATCCAATCAAATAAAGCCACAAGTAATATTCGTCAATTCTCCCATTAATCTAATTGCTACCTCATTAATAGAGATGTTCTGTGGATTCCCCTATTGATCTTACTACTTCTTCATAGGAAGGGTGTTTGGGCTTTCCCATTAGTTTATCCTTGATTTCTAGAGGAGCGTTTTTTACTTATTTACCTAAATCTAACCTTGGAAAATTAATTTTGTGTTTTTTCTAAGATGAGGCAGACCTCACTTACTGAAGCTTTAAACTACATTTAGTTGACCTTGAGTTATTGTGAGTCCTTTTCCTTATGTTTAATAATTCATTCTGTTATGGCTTCATATAAGTATATATTTTTAATAAATTGTAAAAGATTATATATTAACTAAAATTCCATACTAACTTGATTGTATATATGGTCCATCACACAATATCCATCCATCCATCCATTATCCAACCCGCTATATATATATATATATTTTATATATACTATATAAAACATCCATCCATTATCCAACCCGCTATATCCTAACTACAGGGTCACGGGGGTCTGCTGGAGCCAATCCCAGCCAACACAGGGCGCAAGGCAAGAAACAAATCCCAGGCATGGCACCAGCCCACCACAGGGCACACACACACCAAGCACACACTAGGGACAATTTAGAATCGCCAATGCACCTAACCTGCATGTTTTTGGACTGTGAGAGGAAACCGGAGCACCCGGAGGAAACCCACACAGACACGGGGAGAACATGCAAATTCCACGCAGGGACGACCCGGGAAGTGAACCTGGGACTCCTAACTGCGAGGCAGCAGCGCCACCATGCCGCCTTCACTCAATTTATGTTTTAATAAAATATTTGAAAACAAAGAGTATAAACGTTTTGTGAAATTTTGATGTGCTCTGGCTCACATGATTTTTTAAAAACTGCTGCAAGAAAAAAAAAGAGAAAATTAATCACTTTCAAAATGCCTGGTGTGGCAGAATGAAGGTGCTAAGAAGAAATACAATAAAATAACAGATTTCATTAACCGTCAGAAATTGCTTCTAATTAAGAAATTGATTGGGGTGAAAATGACGACTCTCCTGAAGTTTGAGTTAACCAGTTATCTTCTGCTTTACTTTGCTTTTTTAAACTATAAATCAGTTAAGGTATTTGAATCTTAAAATGCAAGTCCATTACAATTAGGGCAAAATAAGACCCTTCATGTGACTCATGAATATCATGCAGTGGCAGCCATGACGTTTTCCTTACATTCATTTCTTCCATCTCTGCAAGCTTCTGTTTTCTCAGTACATGCCCCAGAAATTTCAACTGCTGTATCCTAATCGATTATACCAGTTCACATCTTAATCCATCTTTTCGAAACAATTCCTCTTTTTTCACTTGGGGATTTCATCTTTTTTTGCTCTTCTCAAAAACTACATCTCTGCAGCTTTGAGCATGCATTCATTTAACTTTGAAATTGTCTAACATTCACTTCCATATGTTAGTAACAGTGACGTGCGGTGAGGTTCATGGCTGGTGAGGCTCTGACTCCTTCAGAGTCAGATTTACAAATATATGAACCCAAAAGAGTAGCTTATTCACTATTCAATTGGCAGCATGCACGTTGACTGTTGGTTATGTTTCATATCAGCATTCTTTACACACACATAGTTAAGGTACATATTTGGATAAGAAAGAATGTTACATTTATAGCGGCGAGACAGAGCATTTGCTCTACACACTCCATGCGTTCTAAATTTGCTTTTGCAATTACATAATTCATACTCCTACAATACAAATAAAAATATAGAGTGGTGAATAAAAAAAAAATCTAATTTCAATTTTGACCTTAATCGAAATATTTGTTTTTTAAAGCTTTTAATTCTGATTCTTTAATCAATTTTAATACAGACTGTTCAACAAAAGGATAACAAAAAAAAAGAAAGAATGTTTTATTTAAGGTTAAAAATAAGTTTTTAAATATTGGATGTTTTTTTTCTTAGTCTGATCCCATTTTTTATAAAATTGAAATCGTTTATGGTTTTACCTTTACTTGTAAATGAAGTTCATGTGCCTGTTCACAAAAATCTCACTTTCTTGTAGAAGTCTTCCTTATTTTCCTTTAGTTTTAAAAGTCTCTCTGCCTCAATAGAAATTATTGCCAAGAGGAACAGCAGCAACAAACACCTGTTGGGCTGACATTCGCCCCCTTTTTTGCGGCACGGTACTGTCTGCCTCACCTTGCACCTTTTCACTGCAGTTTTATGTCCGATCAGCAAGACTAAATATGTCAAACACATTCATTAAAGATTAGATAGACTGTGGAAAGTCAAGGTGTATAATAAACATGTCTGCAAACATTATATTGGCGACATGTAGAGAGACTGCAACAGGCACACACCAATTGAATGCATCAACCCATTGTGCAAGGGATAGCGCACTCAGAGGTGAGGGGAGGCTAGTTGCTGCCGCACCTCACGCAAATTCACCAATTTTTTACTATAAAAATGATCAAAAGTATTGTAATCATACTGAAAACAAATTTATAGTACAGACCAGTGGACAAATTTATTTTATTGTTCTTTATTTCACCTTATACAATTTCTTGTATTAGGAATTTGTTAGTTTTCGCATACCCCTTGGGGTCAGAGCTTAGGGTCAGCCATTGTACAGTGCCCCTGGAGCAATTACAGGTTAAGGGCCTTGCTCAAGGGCCCATCTGAGTAGGACCTTGTTTGGTAATGACAGGGATTCGAACCGACAACCTTCTGGATACCAGCACAGATCCTTAGCCTCACAGCCAACACTGCACCCTATGTTATGTTATTATTATTAGTTTTTTTACTTTTCATGATGAGGATGCCTCACCTAGGACTGCATGTCCCTGGTTAGTAAGCCTTACATCTATTGAAATTGGTATTCTTTAATATTCTTTTCAAATATTGACACATTCAGCAATCCCAGTCTTTCTCCTAATTTCAGCATCAGCTCTACTGTTGGATATTATCATACTTTGTAAGTTATTGAACAACTTTGATAATATAAAATTTCCATCACCCACACTGTTTGCATTTTTGTATTTCATTATATATATTCAGTTTTATGGCTTTGCTTTTTGACAATGTTTTTGATACCTTAGATACTGGACCACTATATGTAGAAGGTTAGAAAGAATTGATTGTGTTCATTTTATCCAAGTAACTTGATTCTGACGGTTTTATTGTAATCACATTATTATTGCTTGTCATAATAAAAAGGAAACAAATGATGAAAATAGAAAAAAATTAAACCAAAGTAAACTATCAAAAAGTGAAAGTATTTAAAAAAAAAATTAAAACATGTGCTCAGACAGTTTCATATTCTAACATTATTCAAAAATATCTTACACAGTTTTGGCTGTTCATTGCTCCTGGGTCAGCAGTACCCGTAACTGTGTCGTCTTCCTGTTGTGCTTGACATCCAGCAGGCAGTAGCTATTTTATGTTTATCTAGGTGGCCATTTCCTAATTGTCTATTTTGTTTCTTTGTAATTACTGGTCTAGTAATGCAGTGGTAATCTTGTATTTTTCTAGTGAGCTAGATAGATATGTTTCTGCTTCTCTGTGTAGCTGGCTAAAACAGAAAATGCCATCTTGCTATTCTCTTATGAGTGCAGTTTGTACACCCACACCTAGCATTGGCTGCCCTGTCTTTTTGAGGTGTCATAGAGAGGTGTAAATGTTAAATGAACCAAACACAAAAATTTTCACACGTTCACCCCCACTGATTGCATGAGTTTAGAAATGGGCATGCTTAACTACTCTCATGCAAAGTCACAATTTTTTAGCTTACAATCAGAACCATAAACTCCACTTTTTTACATCAACAAAATAAAACACTTGTTTTTTGAACTCACCAAAACAATTAAATAGTTGCTCACACCAGTATGCGGCTATTAAAGGCAGTAAAATGATTCATGTTTTTTTCTTCTGGAGGAAATGCACTTTACTTTAAATACAAATTAACATGGGTTCTATTGCAAGTCTGCTGCCTGGGGGTTGGAGCCTAGAATAGACTAAGGAGGATGAAAGTATTATGTTTTGTTATTCTAAAGTAATTAAATGCAAAAGAAATGTTAAAAAAAATCTAATTATTATAATTTAAAATAGTCCAAAGACACAGACAGGGCAATAAATTGCTATTTATCACTCCCTGTTGCTAAAATAGCTCTAAAAATAATAAGAATTAAGAAATTGACATGTGATTCTTATACTTTTGAAATGTTTCATAAGTGTTTATTTTTCATAATGCAAAGATATATGAAAAAAGAGGTAACTTGTCTTCAAAATTTAAAGGCAAATCTAATGTTCTGTCGCTGTTGCCCCGTTAAACCCGTCAGACAGACGTCCCGGACACACGTGTAAAAACACCAAGAAGATTTTATTAATTTTTTTCTTCAATAAAGTGCCCAAAGCACTTGCACGGCCGTCTTTGGGAGGACTTTCCGTTGTAATTACAACCTCTGAGTGTCTGCTGTCTACAAGGTATGAGCAGGGGACAAAATGGGTTATTTTAAATATGTTTTCAACCCCTCCCCCAGCACATACCTTGTCTTGGTTATCGGCACCTGGAAAAATGTCTTCCCATATGACAGCGTGGCTCCGTTGCTTCTCATAGACACAGGGGCTGTCTGTCATCAGACTTCTCTCCACACTATTGGTCGGCTTCGTCGTCTTCTTTTTCCCCAATAACGACTAGTCAAAAATGGGTTTGTCTGGGGGTACGGTCCACGTTAATTTTAAAAGGTTTCTGCAAATAGATGGCCAGAATCCTGCCGGCTACACCAATTGTGGACGCTAGGGGTCGCTGTTGCCCCATTGAACTCGTCAGACAGACGTCCCAGACACACGTGTAAAAACACCAAGAAGATTTTATTAATATTTTTCTTCAATAAAGTGCCCAAAGCACCACGCTCTCCAAAATTCTCAATAAACACAATTGTAATAATCAATAATAACAATATCCTCCACTCCTCCCAGCAGCTCTGTCACACTCCCATTCAACTTTCACTCAGTCTGCTGGGGTTTCTCCATAGTCCTTTTATACTTCATGACCTGGAAGTACTTCTTCTCTGGGTCAACATTACATCTTCTTTCCTCAGTCGTCCCAGAAGTACTGCAGGCTTCCGTCCTCGTGACCCCAAAGTACTTCCAGGTTGATGTCCTCATAATATCACCCTGGATCTTGGTGAGCTCCCCCTGGCGGCACCCACGATACCCAACAAGGCTGAGGATACAGACTCCATGTCCCATGCTGCCCTGTGGGAATCCGAGGAGCCATTTTCATCCAGGGGAGCTGCCATCTAGCATTCCGGGGGATGTTGTGCCCTGAAAAAGCTGTTTTCTTCCTTGTAGATACGTCCCGACCGGACTGAAATTCCGGCCGTTTACCACAATACATATCTTGATATTTTGTGTAAGGGGAAGAAGTTGTGTAGAAATGAAAAGGTAACAAAAAGCTTGTGAAAGTGTATGTTTATAGCCATTTGTATTGTCCATTTGTGATAATAATGGTTGTATTTAGTTTAATATTTATTACACATCTGATTGTCTTAATTCCAGGTTTGAGGTTTGGGATTTGGGAGCTTTTAGTGTTAGGTCTACAAATAACTACAACTGCTAGGAGGTGTACCCCAATAACAGCAAAAGAATTTGTAGTGGATACATTATTGGATAGGCAGCCCTGGAAACCGTGACCTCTATTAATCTGAGGAAGCATAGGTGGTAGGTGGACCTACAAGAGCCAGTCCAAAGAAGTACTCAGACCTTAGACTTCCTGAAGATTGTTGACTCATACAATTTGAATGATATCACTAACTTTGTAGAGCATGGTGATAAGAAACAATTGGATGATATCCTTAGAAGGAATTCTGTGATATAAAAATGATCTGACATTGCTTACTTAAATCTGTAAAAAGACTTGAAATTAAATTAAGATATATTATTGGCAAGGGTTGTTTTTTTTTTTTTTAATTAAACAATTGGGTTGGAACAAAAGAAATCCGAAAATACTCAGAATTCCTACTAGAGAGGCGACACCATCAAAACCTTGTTAGTCACACAAAAGGCAACAAAGAATCTTTATAAAATAAATAGGTTTATTTTATTTTCCCAAATTTTGTGTAAAACATTGAATCTTTGAAGTGCACAAGGCAAAACAGGCATTCCCAAGAGCAAACAAAGTCCCATAAGCATATTCACAATGAACCGCAAGGACCTGTGGGTAATTCTCTGCCTTTTTAGGGCTGAAGGCAGTCCCTTGACTGTGATGGGCAGGTGGCCCTGTCTCTTGGGGGATCACCCAAATAAGACATGGAACATAAAAGAAGATACATAGGTACATAGAAAACAAATTACCAACAATGTTAATGTAAACAAAAGAAGAAAGTCATAAAAATGGTATTTCAGCCACAGCCAGATCTCACCTGGCTGAAGTACAACAGGCAGAGTAGAATGTGCAAACTTCCATCACACAACTAGGTGTGGGACTCCTAAAACATCATATATGTGAGACAGCAGTACTGACCAGTATTCCACCATTTCTCCAAAGATGTATTGTCCAAGAGGTTTAATAAATCTGAGATGGAGGTTCTTCAATTACTTTCAAGATTATGAAGTTGTCCAATAATAGTAAAGTCATAATAAGAAGTGAAACCCAGCCACAGAGGATGCACAAGCCAGTGTGTTTCTTTGTGCCAGTCCCAAGCCTAGATAAATGGGGAGGGTTACATCAGGAAGGGCATCTAGTGTAAAATTTTGCCAAATCAATATGTGGAGAATAATACAAATTTCCATAATGAATCGATCGAGCCCCGGGTTAACAACGACCGCCACCAGTACTGTTAGCCAACAGGGTGCTTGCGGAAATTGAGCTAACATTGGCTGATGAGAAGGAAAAGAAGAGAGGAAGACGTGTCCAGATGCAGGAGGAGAGGAAGAGAGTGGAACTGAAGATAGGAACTTTAAATGTTGGCAGTATGACTGGTAAGGGGAGAGAGTTAGCAGATATGATGGAGAGAAGGAAGGCTGATATATTGTGCGTGCAAGAGACTAAATGGAAAGGGAGTAAGGCAAGGTGGATTGGAAGTGGATTCAAATTGTTCTATCATGGTGTATATTTTACTGTACTTTCCCCATTTGTATTATTGATTTGTAGCCTTTGTCAGAATGCCTCAAATCTCACAAATGTATCATTGTTTATAAGGTATTATAGTATATAAATTCTCCCCACCCTCCCCCCTAGATCTATAACCTCAGACAATTAGGTGTAGTAAAAGACAAGCAGGAGTTAAGTTACAATTTAAGCAATGTATTATTGATAATATTCATAAATAATAACAATATGCAAAGTACATTTGAATATTGGCAACCATACAACCTGATAAATGGTGATGTGTAGTTCAGGCGGCACACAGACTTGTAGTTACTTAAAATGTCTCTAGTTAAAGCATCGTTGGTGCTCAGCTTTCAGCCATATGTCTGTTCAATATGGCTGCTGAGCTGTGCTCTTCATTGTGTTGCCTTCATCATCACAGGTTAGCAAGAGAAATGCTTCTTCATCATATAAAAAATGATTCTAAAAAAATTCTACTTAAGGCATCATTTGTGGTCAGATTTCTTCAGAACAGGCGGCATGCCTGTTTCAATATTGCTGCCAATCTGTGCTCTCCATTGTGTTGTCCTTTCAGTTCATCAGTTTGGTAAGAGAGTGAGATGCTCCTTCATCAGATGTTAGTAAGAGAGTGAGAGTGTGAGGGAGTGAGCAAATTTATAGATGTTCCGTCTAACCCCTAGAGCCAATAGGACGTCATGGTACTTAAAGGCTTCTGATACAAGACAGTTTCAAACAGCCATACTTCAGACCAATGGGGGAATAGAATATCTTAACACCTGCCACCCCCCAAGACCATATGTTAAGGTAAAGCTTGACAGTTAGGCAGCCTGGCTTTCCTATGAGGGTTGAAAGACTTTAGAAACACTTGCCAAACTGGTTTAAGGCACATCCCCCAAATCCTGTTGTAAAATGTAAAGAGACCCATTCCTGGGGGGGGGTTCTTAAACCATCAAACCATTGCTGTTATTATCAATAATGTAACACTTATATTACATTGCTTTGCCTAAGTTACAAATAAAGACATACAAAATATTTATCAAGTTATATGCAAAATCTCACATCACAACAGATGGTGTGGATGGGAGGAAGGTGGAGTAGGGGTTATTCTGAAGGAACAGTATGTCAAGAGTGTTTTGGAGGTGAAAAGAGTGTCAGACAGAGTAATGATTATGAAGCTGGAAATTGGAGGTGTGATGATGAAGGTTGTTAGTGCATATGCCCTGCAATCTGTCTCTGCCTAGTAATAGTAGTAAATAACAGCAGCTCACTACTCATAATGGTAAATGTGGGGAAGACCCAAGATCAAACCCACAACCTCTTGATTTAGAAGCAACCGTTCTTACTTCTACACCATACACGCAATTGATATTTGGGCTTCGGTTTTTACATATTGACAGCAACATGTAAATCAAATCATTTCTTTTTCTTTGATTATATTCTTGAATAAAGGCACACTTGTTTTGTTATACCTTAAGTGAATTTCAGTCTTCACACATTGCACATTTCACAAACATTTCATTAATTTTTCTATAACAGGAAGAAAAATTCTGTTTTAGTTATGTCTTCAACATTTCTTGCCTTACATTTTCTGTCATCCTACCTTTATCCAGATCGTTGTAGACACAGAACACACATGAAATGTATGTATTCCAAATAACAATATATTAGCTACCCTATGCAACTCCAGACACCTCACACCCAGATAAACAGACTTGAGCTGGGAGACATTCAGCTGCATCAGTGACAGATGGAATAGCAGGCAGCTTGCTGCCTGTGCTGATTTACACATTTGCAATACAAAGACGCTGTTAAAGAGGTATGAAGGAATTTAAGGTGGCCCGGTGTTATGACTTTTTTCATGGATTCTAGTGTTTCATTTCATCCACAGTAACATCAGATGATAATTAAACATTGCTCAGGAAGTCATGGTTGACAGAGGCATGGAAAAATATCATACCACATTTTTTGCCCAGCTGTCAGGTAGGTTATGAGTTTCATGCAGATTTAACATGAAGAACTGTTTTGGGGGAGTTTGGGATTCATGTTGAATTATTTTTGATTTATTCACACAATTTCAATGTCCTTTTTATCTCTTTAGGAATTCATCTGCAGAAATAGATTTTTATGATGGTTTTACAGTTTTATTAGAAACCTCAATTGATTGTCCAGTAACTGCTGGCTTCATTTCATTACCAAGTAAACAATTATTATTTTTCCCCAGAGTATAATATATTGTAAAAACTGCTGGATGCTGCCTATAGAACAAATGTGCATGCTCAATTCTCTTTATTGGACAGTTTCAAAGTTTTCATTCTTTCTTACTAGCACAACAGACTAATGGTAAGAATATATAAAGATTCTGTCTTCTAATAGAATGCTAGGAAGATGCACTAAATTAATATGGTTTAATTGCTTTTGCAATTGAGAATGAAGATGCTGTGGGCGTACATTTACAAGTAATCTGTATAGGGGTGCATAGTAATTACTGCTTGATGTACTGTTATTTAATGCCAAAACATAAAAGCTAAACAGGAAAAGTACATGTGAACATATAACATTATCTAGACAGCGTGAGAGGAGGCAAGTCATCAAAAAAAGAAAAAAAATTCTTTGGGCTTTGTATTTTTTTAAAAATAAAATTAAATGGATTTCCTATCCTGTTTTTATACAATAATAAAATAGCTTCAGATTCAACAATGTATTTATTCTCTCTGTCGTCCTTTGTTTAAAAAAGTGCTTCTTTTTTCTGTCTTGAATACTCAAGTTCTTCTGTATCAATGAATATTGCATGAACAGATAAAAATGATTTGAGAATAGAAAGCTACATGTATAATTAACAAAAGAAGTGGGCTTCAGTCGACACCAGTGGTCTAATTTAAATACAGGAAAGATGTCATCAGAGTACAGATGATCAATAGCAAGAAAAACACTCATGCTTATTGATATAAGGAGTTATGTATCATGATATGGAGTCAAACACGCTCAGCAATGGTGTCCTTTGTGTCTAGTAAGAGTTCAGTACTTAACAATCTAAAGGTTGAAAAAATGGTCATACTTGCATCTGAATTACCGGAGGTATTATGCCTAGAAAAAAAGGATAAGTAAGCATGCCTGGAGATGTAAACTGTCGTTTGATCAGAGGTGTGTCAATAGTATGGTATAGTTAGGCATTTCCTTGGATTAATTGGTCTGTTATACAAATCATTTTGTTTGGCATGATCTTAGATCATGCTCCTCTTTGTAACATTGGCTTTATATTAGTGGGAGACCTTGACCAGAAGGTACAAGGTACAACATTTTGTGGGGACTTGACTTAAAGTCTGGGTGATCCCACAGTAGACTTGAACACTTTCATGGGTTTGTGATAACCCATGTACTGGGAAAGGGGCACCAAAGTACAGTCTGGTCCTCTTATAGTTTGAAACCAAACAGGATCAGCGGATCATTCAATGACAGGCACAAATTGTGCAAAAAACAAAAGTGAAATTTATTTACAAGAGTGCTTTACAAAAGTAACTCGGTGTCATACATGCTTTCAGACACTGTCTTTCTGCAATCAGACTCAAGCCAACCTGAAAGTAATATATGTATAGTTTTTTCTCAAAGTTTTAAGTTTTATAACTGTAATTCAAATAACTGCTGTAAGAGTGGGGGCTTCCTGCACAAGAGCCTTTATGTTGCTATACTGTAGTATGTTAGCTGGAATTTACCTGTCTACCTGTTTATCTGATAAAGCAATAATGCGGAGGCAACTTCCCAACAAAATGTACTGTAATGAATACATCTGTGGGCATTATGTCTCTAAAACATCAAAGTAGATATGGCCCTATTAGCCATGACTATACACTAAATTTCTTTTCCTTCATAAATACTGCAGTTTTTTGTATCACTTTAGGTTAACACTTAAGTTTCTTGGCATGCTTCTCAAGTGTCCCTGTTGCTGTTAGCTTCATTTTTAAACAATTTTTTTTTTCTTTTTATCAGAAAAGCCCATGTCCATTTACTTGTTTAGCACATTCATTTAGAACATGTTTATTCTGGTCTCAGCATGAATATTATAAATCCACTAGCAAAATACCCATGCTTCGCAGCGGAGAAGTAGTGTGTTAAAGAAGTAATGAAAATGAAATGGAAACATTTAAATAATAACGTAACATGATTGACAACGTAATTGTTTTGTCATTGTCATGAGTGTTGCTGGCATATACATATACATATATATATATATATATATATATATATATATATATATATATATATATATATATATATATATATATATATATATATATATATATACACATATAAACATATATATATACACACACACACACACACATATATATGCATATATATACATATACATATATATATATACATATACACATACACTCACCTAAAGGATTATTAGGAACACCTGTTCAATTTCTCATTATTGCAATTATCTAATCAACCAATCACATGGCAGTTGCTTCAATGCATTTAGGGGTGTGGTCCTGGTCAAGACAATCTCCTGAACTCCAAACTGAATGTCAGAATGGGAAAGAAAGGTGATTTAAGCAATTTTGAGCGTGGCATGGTTGTTGGTGCCAGACGGGCGGTCTGAGTATTTCACAATCTGCTCAGTTACTGGGATTTTCACGCACAACCATTTCTAGGGTTTACAAAGAATGGTGTGAAAAGGGAAAAACATCCAGTATGTGGCAGTCCTGTGGGCGAAAATGCCTTGTTGATGCTAGAGGTCAGAGGAGAATGGGCCGACTGATTCAAGCTGATAGAAGAGCAACTTTGACTGAAATAACCACTCATTACAACCGAGGTATGCAGCAAAGCATTTGTGAAGCCACAACACGCACAACCTTGAGGCGGATGGGCTACAACAGCAGAAGACCCCACCGGGTACCACTCATCTCCACTACAAATAGGAAAAAGAGGCTACAGTTTGCACGAGCTCACCAAAATTGGACAGTTGAAGACTGGAAAAATGTTGCCTGGTCTGATGAGTCTCGATTTCTGTTGAGACATTCAAATGGTAGAGTCAGAATTTGGCGTAAACAGAATGAGAACATGGATCCATCATGCCTTGTTACCACTGTGCAGGCTGGTGGTGGTGGTGTAATGGTGTGGGGGATCTTTTCTTGGCACACTTTAGGCCCCTTAGTGCCAATTGGGCATTGTTTAAATGCCACGGGCTACCTGAGCATTGTTTCTGACCATGTCCATCCCTTCATGACCACCATGTACCCATTCTCTGATGGCTACTTCCAGCAGGATAATGCACCATGTCAGAAAGCTCGAATCATTTCAAATTGGTTTTTTGAACATGACAATGAGTTCACTGTACTAAAATGGCCCCCACATTTACCAGATCTCAACCCAATAGAGCATCTTTGGGATGTGGTGGAACGGGAGCTTCGCCCCTGGATGTGCATCCCACAAATCTCCATCAACTGCAAGATGCTATCCTATCAATATGGGCCAACATTTCTAAAGAATGCTTTCAGCACCTTGTTGAATCAATGCCACATAGAATTAAGGCAGTTCTAAAGGCGAAAGGTGGTCAAACACCGTATTAGTATGGTGTTCCTAATAATCCTTTAGGTGAGTGTATACATATATAGCAAAATACCCGTCGATTTGCAGCGGAGAAGTAGTGTGTTAAAGAAGTAATGAAAAAGAAAAGGAAACATTTTAATAATAACGTAACATGATTGACAATGTAATTGTTTTGTCATTGTCATGAGCGTTGCTGGCATATATATACAGTGGTGTGAAAAACTATTTGCCCCCTTCCTGATTTCTTATTCCTTTGCATGTTTGTCACACAAAATGTTTCTGATCATCAAACACATTTAACCATTAGTCAAATATAACACAAGTAAACACAAAATGCAGTTTTTAAATGATGGTTTTTATTATTTAGGAGAAAAAAATCCAAACCTACATGGCCCTGTGTGAAAAAGTAATTGCCCCCTTGTTCAAAAATCACCTAATTGTGGTGTATCACACCTGAGTTCAATTTCCGTAGCCACCCCCAGGTCTGATTACTGCCACACCTGTTTCAATCAAGAAATCACTTAAATAGGAGCTGCCTGACACAGAGAAGTAGACCAAAAGCACCTCAAAAGCTAGACATCATGCCAAGATCCAAAGAAATTCAGGAACAAATGAGAACAGAAGTAATTGAGATCTATCAGTCTGGTAAAGGTTATAAAGCCATTTCTAAAGCTTTGGGACTCCAGCGAACCACAGTGAGAGCCATTATCCACAAATGGCAAAAACATGGAACAGTGGTGAACCTTCCCAGGAGTGGCCGGCCGACCAAAATTACCCCAAGAGCGCAGAGACGACTCATCCGAGAGGTCACAAAAGACCCCAGGACAACGTCTAAAGAACTACAGGCCTCACTTGCCTCAATTAAGGTCAGTGTTCACGACTCCACCATAAGAAAGAGACTGGGCAAAAACGGCCTGCATGGCAGATTTCCAAGACGCAAACCACTGTTAAGCAAAAGAACATTAGGGCTCGCCTCAATTTTGCTAAGAAACATCTCAATGATTGCCAAGACTTTTGGGAAAATACCTTGTGGACTGATGAGACAAAAGTTGAACTTTTTGAAGGCAAATGTCCCGTTACATCTGGCGTAAAAGGAACACAGCATTTCAGAAAAGAACATCATACCAACAGTAAAATATGGTGGTGGTAGTGTGATGGTCTGGGGTTGTTTTGCTGCTTCAGGACCTGGAAGGCTTGCTGTGATAGATGGGACCATGAATTCTACTGTCTACCAAAAATCTTGAAGGAGAATGTCCGCCATCTGTTCGTCAACTCAAGCTGAAGCGATCTTGGGTGCTGCAACAGGACAATGACCCAAAACACACCAGCAAATCCACCTCTGAATGGCTGAAGAAAAACAAAATGAAGACTTTGGAGTGGCCTAGTCAAAGTCCTGACCTGAATCCAATTGAGATGCTATGGCATGACCTTAAAAAGGCGGTTCATGCTAGAAAACCCTCAAATAAAGCTGAATTACAACAATTCTGCAAAGATGAGTGGGCCAAAATTCCTCCAGAGCCTGTAAAAGACTCATTGCAAGTTATCGCAAACGCTTGATTGCAGTTATTGCTGCTAAGGGTGGCCCAACCAGTTATTAGGTTCAGGGGGCAATTACTTTTTCACACAGGGCCATGTAGGTTTGGATTTTTTCTCCCTAAATAATAAAAACCATCATTTAAAAACTGCATTTTGTGTTTACTTGTGTTATATCTGACTAATGGTTAAATGTGTTTGATGATCAGAAACATTTTGTGTGACAAACATGCAAAAGAATAAGAAATCAGGAAGGGGCAAAGAGTTCTTCACACCACTATATATACAATACATATATATATATATATATATATATATATATATATATATATATATACCTACATATCTACATATATACACACACATATACATACACAAATCTATCTATCTATATCTATATATCTATCTACAGTATATGTATATATCTATCTATCTATATAATCTATATATCTATATCTATCTGTCTATCTATATATCTATATATGTATATCTATATCTATATCTCCTTTGGGGTGCGAGCAGCTGTTGCTTGGGGTGCCAGAAACCATCGAGGAAGAAAAATTAAAAACATTATTTGTACAAAATCTTAATTTATCTATCCATTCCTAAATAATTAAATGGACAGGATATTTCGTATCAGTGCAATACGCTGCTTGTTAAAACAGATGACTCCTGCTCATACGTGCACTTAGTGCTGCGTGGGTATTATGAACTATCGTATCTGTTGAAGTTCTATTTAAATTTTAAATATACGTAATTTTTATTTGGTCGACAGAAATATGTTTAGTAGGAATGTAAGTTAAATTTAGTCATAATTGCATAAATTTTTCTTCACCATAGAAATTTAAAGACTAAATTCAACTTCCATTCCTACCAAAGATATTTCTGGCGACTAAATAGAACCTACTTATATCCAAATTTGAGCTATTGAGCTGTC
Organism: Polypterus senegalus; assembly: GCF_016835505.1. Lineage (NCBI taxonomy): Eukaryota > Metazoa > Chordata > Cladistia > Polypteriformes > Polypteridae > Polypterus > Polypterus senegalus. Next base: position 67,838,475 of record NC_053170.1, on the reverse strand, counting down.
GCCTGCCTGAATAAGTCACCATCGCTTACTTTTTTACCATTCATTTAATCATGGCTAGTCGCGGAAAAATTATAACATGGAAGGAGGATTACACTGAGTATGACTTTACCAAAACAATTATTGATGGCAAATAAAGTATCCATTATTCATAAAGCTTCAACTGGTGATCTGTTTTTCTGCGTTAACCTCATATTTTTTCATACTTCTTCTCAAACCAAGGGGGTGCGAGGGTAAAATGAATCGGGAAGCGCTGATATATATATATTGAAATAGTTTTACTGTCAAATAATGGAAACAGTACGCAGCACGTGTTTCACCCTAATTCTGGGCTCATCAGGCAGTACGCACTCACTGCACCACCTCTTAGGAACTGAACCTCGGACGTCAGCACTAGAGGCGAAGCCTCTCATGTTGCGCCACGGTGTCTGGTTTGTTTATTTGACAGTATGTAGATTGGGGTATATATATATATATTACTTTTGAGAATGCAACATATAGTTTTGTCCAGGAGGAAAGCAATGGTGCCTCAAATCAATGGCAACCTTTTGTAGGGTGTGTCCCTGAGACTTATTAATTGTCATCGCGAAGCAGAGCCTTACTGGAAATTTGAGGCATTTCAATTGAAATGGGAGATCAGAGGGTATAACGGTGATGCCAGGAATACATTCAGAGTGTGGAGCTCTGCTGTTTTTTTGTGTAGCTGCCTTCACACAGCTTCTCCGCTGCTTTATAAACGAACGCCATATAAGGCCATCGTTTTCCTTGCTTCGCAGTTCTGTACTGTTTTATTGTTCGTTTATTACGATTCTTAGAGTTATTGTGTAGCTATTTGAGACTTACTTTACTGTTCAGGTACCCATTTCCTTTATTTAATCCGCGGCTTATACGTTATTTTTTGCTCGTTTATTACAATTATGTAGATATTTATTGATTCCCTTCTTTAGCTGACTGCCTGCTCATATAAGACGCTCCGCTGGTTTTTTGTGAAACAGCCTTTAAACAGCTTCTCCGTTGTTTTATAAACGAACGACATATAAAGCCATCACCTTGTCAATTGTGTAATGCGTTTTTTGAACAGGTTTGATGCATGGAAGTGATCACTCGTACTGTGTTCAGGCAGTTCACGTGAGCTGCTCTCTTGTGTGATATTGCGATGTCCACGGCTTAATTTAATGTTCGCTAAGACCCGGCACTTAAAAGTTTCTGGCTGCACTGTAATATGACAAAGCTGCGCAAGCTCACTCTTGAGAATACAACGTATCGTTGTCCAGGAGAAAAGCAATCTTGCCTCAAATCAATGGCAACCTTTTGTAGTTAAAAGTTTCTCGCTACAGCAAATTCAACTCCGTTACAAAGTGATCCAAAGTCTCGTTTTTACCTTCTGTCTTCTCATTAAAGTTGTATCTCGCGAATGAAGTATTCGTCGAAGGCATGACAAATGTTAGCGTGAGCGTGTCTATAAACTTCATTTAAACTTACGGTTTACACCGTGCTTTGTTTCCGCAGTAGCTGCACTTATGAATATGCTTTGGAGCTCTTCCTTGTTTTCTACGTACTGCGTCAGTTAACGTGATTACGTGGGAGGCGTGATGATGTAAGACGCAACTCCGCCCTCCACGGCCATCAAGCTGAAGTCCATTACAGTATATGGAGAAAAATAGGTTCCAGTTATGACCATTACGCGTAGAATTTCGAAATGAAACTTGCTCAACTTTTGTAAGTAAGCTGTAAGGAATGAGCCTGCCAAATTTCAGCCTTCTACCTACACGGGAAGTTGGAGAATTAGTGATGAGTGAGTGAATGAGTGAGTCAGTCAGTCAGTGAGTGAGTGAGGGCTTTGCCTTTTATTAGTATAGATACATAAATAGCCTGTTTAGATTTCTTAAATGTCACAGTGCCATGGTCAAAGTTTCTTGTTTTTAGGTTTCCAACTACAGTAACTAACTTCTTGTAGTTAAAAGGGAAGCAATATTGTTGTTGTTGGTTGTTGATGTTTTTTGTATATTTTGGTAATTTAGAGTGCATCCGGAAAGTATTCACAGCGCATCACTTTTTCCACATTTTATGTTACAGCCTTATTCCAAAGTGGATTAAATTCATTTTTTTCCTCAGAATTCTACACACAACACCCCATAATGACAATGTGAAAAAAGTTTACTTGAGGTTTTTGCTAATTTATTAAAAATAAAAAAACTGAGAAATCACATGTGCATAAGTATTCACAGCCTTTGCTCAATACTTTGTTCGATGCACCTTTGTTTGCAATTACAGCCTCAAGTCATTTTGAATATGATGCCACAAGCTTGACACACCTATCCTTTTGCCCATTCCTTTTTGCAGTACCTCTAAAGCCCCATTAGGTTGGATGGGAAGCGTCGGTGCACAGCCATTTTAAGATCACTCCAGAGATGTTCAATCGGATTCAAAACTGGGCTCTGGCTGGGCCATTTAAGGACATTCACAGAGTTGTCCTGAAGCCACTCCTTTGATATCTTGGCTGTGTGCTTAGGGTCGTTGTCCTGCTGAAAGATGAACCGTCGCCCCATCTGAGGTCAAGAGCACTCTGGAGCAGGTTTTTATCCAGGATGTCTCTGTACATTGCTGCAGGCCTTATGGTTCCTCTGCCTGACCAAAGTTGTGACAGTGCACGTTGACTACGAGTGCAAGAAAACTTTAAAACCTATAATTACTGTGCGAAGTCGTTATTCCTAATTCATCATTACAAGCCTGCATCTGAAGTGTCTTCTGTAAATGTGCAATTTGATGGATGAACTTTTAAGTCCGGTGTATTGACTGTTCACTACTGAAAACACAGCACTCACGAGCGCCCGCCCCTCTCAGCTTTGATGAGTTGTTGTGTTTGAAGGAATACTGTGGACATTAATAAATAAATCGGCACCAAAAAGTATATTCTGTGACACATTTATTTACCCTCACACTTGATGCTCCTTTTCTTTATTTATTGTCACATTACATACTACCTTTATTTATTTGCATATTTATTTAGTTATTTAATTTTGTTTGAAATATTTCCCAGTAACATCTAAACTAATTACTGCACCCAAGAGCTCTTATATATCTGGAGTCTATTCTCTAAAATTAATTATTAACATAAATAAAAAAAATATTGAGAAGAGTTAATGAAACAAACAGAGGAAAAAAAAAATATATAATTAGCAATCTTAGAACAGTTAACTGAAAAAGTAACAATGATAAAAAAAGCAAAATAAGAAAAATGCAAAACACAACACCCCAGAGCATGATGCACATGAAACTGTTACACCCTTCAGTGGGGAACATGATATCCGTAAATCCCTAAGTTCTAGCTTCCGTTTAAATGCCCAGCATTCCAGATAACCTCCAGGTAGCCTGTCCTGCAAAATATACAGCAAGAGACTACACATGTTTTACTGAAGCCCCTTGCTAGCACCTATCTGACAATCCATTGACTGGCCTCCTTTGCAATGCCTTTACTGTCATGATCTTTGGGCACTAAGTTTCAGGGTGCTTTCTCCTTAAATAGGACAAACAGCTCCCTGCTTTATCTTTCTTTTCACCGAGGCAAGACGTACTACATTTCTGATAATGCAAATTTCTTTCAGTTTCCCTTGAGGTTCGCCTATCACTATCAATGTCATGTATAATAACTTCCTGTTTACTGTTCAACCTGTTTCTAGCCTAAACTATCAATAAAACAGAGCTGAGTTATTAATATATTGATTCCAGTAATCAGACACTTCTTTTGGTTTTTAGAGTCAATGAGTTTGATTCTGACATTAATGCTTGGTGATTTGCCTTAATTTTGATGTTTAAATATTGTTGAACCATTTTGTCCGCCATGCTGTTTTCACCAACATTTTGGAGTTCCCGTTGTTAAAGTAAAGGTACTTGTTGTTAGGGTCGTGTCCTCTGAGTTTGTGGCACAACATGACAGATTTAAAGATCCTTTGGCAATGAACTTCCACATCTGAGTTGCAAATTCAAAACTCTTTTCTAACTGGTCTTTCAAACACTTTTGCTAATGAAATTTTGGTTAATGACTTCTGTACTATTTGATCATGTATTTTGTCCCTCCTTTTTGCTCACACACATGTGCTTGTTGATCTCCCATTATTGATTGTTTTTATGGCTTTTGACTTTTATCCTGGTCACTCTCAAACCCAGTTGGCTTGCAGGCACAACTCATATCATACAAACTGCTACTTTGGTCATTTTACACAATCGTTGTATTTGATTGTTTTGAAACAAGCAACCTGAAACAAAATTTACCAGCAGTTATCAAATGTCAGTTATCGAGGACAGGACAAATTGGTAGTGATCAAGCAGGCACAGATCAACTAAAAGGAGTTAGGATATTCTTTGACAAAGCCCAAAACCTAAGTTGTTGCCAAGCTAAGCGTGACTTACTTTTGGCTACATGCCTTTTTTCATACCCTACTGCAGTACTAATAAATGAAAAAAAAAAATTAACAACATAAATCAGAACAAATACTAATTGGATTCCAAATCTGGGAGAATTTATGCAAAGTTGAAAATAATACAAACTTCTTTATTTGGTAAACATTTTCTATAATATCTTTTGTAATGATAATAAAATTTTATGTATTCTCAAAGGCTTTTCCCTGCCGTATATTTTGTTAGCAACTTTCGTCTTTATGCTTAAGTACCTTAGTGTTTTTCATTTTAGAATGACTTAAAAATGTCCTGCAACAGTTGTATTTTTTATGAATTTATTGAGCAGAAGGATACTTAAATGTAAAAACAGAGCAGTTTTATTTTCTGATGGTATTATCTCTTTATACTTAGATGAATACACTTAAAATGAATATTTCTGAGATCTCATGCCTTATAGATAAGTTCTGCCTAGCACAATCATTACTGACTAAATTATGTATTACACTTGAAGATTTGAGTACAACAAATTAAATAAAATGCCATAATCACAGAACAGGCCTGCAACTTGCTCAATGCCTTCTACTTCACAAAGGAAGAAAAAAAATAGAGAATTTAAATAACCAACCTAACAACTTGCTCACCATTCTACTCTCAGGTGTCTGTCTCCTTTCCATGAAAACAATAAGACATATTAGTTTCTATATGCACCTCCAACACAAAGTATTCGGAAAGCTTGTATATCCTCACCCACATTTCTTCCCCTACTCATCAGACACTGCATAAAGAACATTCTCTCCAGTATGGAGTAGTTAGATGGTTCCCTTCTTTGCAACCACTTTGAATATGCTGTAGATAAAGTGATGAGAAGATGAAAAATGATATGATGAACTGATGAGAACACCAAATGACAAGGATTAAGACAAACATACCAAACTAGTTTCAGCACTGCCAGTTTATACAGTTGCAGGATTTATGCAGCCAATCTGCAGACTTCATGCCATTCATTTCCCCATATTAGGTACACACACTGCCTCCTGTGCATTCCTATGTGCTTCAATCATGAATGAACTCCTATACAATGGGACTCGGATACACGTGCACACACATATGCAACACATGAATGGATCCATGGCTCAGGACACCTGACCTCCCTGAACTCGATTCATGTAACCTTCCTGAGTTAGTCCCCTTTTTTTAAGTCATTTTACTCCTTTGCAGGTCTTTCATAGACTTGCCTGCAAATAATCCAAGACAATGGCACCCAAACTCTCTCGCGGGTGCTCTAATAGATTCTCCAGACCCCAACACGATCACATGGGACCTCCTCCCTAGATTGCACTTCCATGCTGGTCACCAGCCATTTCTTGCTGGCATCTTACACTGCACCTTATAAAGGTAAGTTCAGAGAAATAGTTTTGTGAAACAAAGAGTAACACTATAAGCAATTCATTCACCTTAACAATGCCTCGTGACACAACTTGTCACAGACAAATAATCAAGTATGTCTTGTTTATTGAAATAATAAAATGGAAAATTGTAATTTAGTTTAAAGTCTGATAAACAATTTTCAAATTTTCAGCAAGAAAGAAGGCTTGAAACTGTCACGTCATGTTGAAAAGCATTGAATGCTTCTGTTTTAGACCATGAAGAATTATGCATATAATTTAACATATTCAGTATCTGAATGTTAGATAAGTGTTTATATACAAATTTAATTTGCAAACAAAAAAATGGAAAGTTTAAGTTGTTAAATATTTATATAATGTTACATATTTCATATTCTTAACAACACACACATCTTTGTTCCAGCTGCTTTTCTCATAGCTGTCATAATATTGATGTTCCTGTACGCTCCAATTCATAAATCAGCAGAGGCACTGGTTCAATTCTTATGCCATGTTGGTGCATGAATAAAAGACTAGAGGCCATTGAATTTCAAAACTCACTCTTCATCAAACACTTTCTGATGATCACTGATATACTTAGACAAGTGACCTGGGGACCATCAGAGCACATCCACTGAAGCACGAACATCACACACATTTTTAATGTAACTTTGATAATCCAGTCAGACAACAAACACAAAGTCTTTCATAAGAATATAATCTTGTGGATCTGAATTCTGTCAGCTTTGAATTCTCAAGCTGAGCTGTAACCTTTTAAAGGTCTTCAAAATTTTCAAAGATTTTTGTTCTGTCACTGTGTAGAAAACTCAAAGTTAATTGATTTAAGCAAAATGTCCAGATTATAGTATTTATCAGCTTTTACATCTGCTGGTTTTACAGTTTTTTGACACCAATGTTGCCATTTACTGAGATTATCCTCTGGTCTTATTAATGCTATTGCTCCAACCACTGCACATGGAACAGGATATCTGTGTTACTCATGTCAATTTTTTCCAAAAATGTTAGACAAAGCATTTTGTCAAGATCCACAGTAAAACACCAATAATATACATTAGTCACACTTTGGCAGAGTGCTAAATTTTACTTTAAAACTCTTTTAAAAGTTACAGCTGAACTGATGATGTTTGAAGAAGTCTGAAGAGCATTGTGTACAGCTCAGTAAGTCTGATGGCACCTGGGAGTCACATTGTGCTAGGTCTACATGGGCTTTTTATGTCCACATGGGTCCACTTTTGCAAACACAACTTAGAGTAGTGCACCATAATAACCATGTGTGATGATGCAGGTTGGTTCCATGCTTCCATCTTGCCTCTGGGAGCCCTTGAACCCATCACCGTCGGTAATGTTACCGATGAGCTTAGCAGTGAGGCAACAACATAGCAAGGGGATGGTGCAAAAGTGTCAAGTGCTTTTATTTAAAACAACAACAAAAACAAAGTGTTCAAAATAAAGTTCAGTACTTCAAAAGTCATTAAATAAATAATCCATTAAAACAGACGTGAAGTGGAGGTTAAAACCAATAAATAGAAAAAGTCTTCTTAAAAACGAGGTTAAAACAATGCAGGAAAACAGCCTCCTTTAAAAACCAAAACACAACACAAAGCCCGGTGTCTTCTTTTTACTTGTGGCTTCCCTACTTCTACCATGTGGGCTTCTCAACAGGGGAGTCGCCTGACATGCAGCTGACCTTCTCTCTGCCTACTTCAGCTGATTGGATCGCCTCACCGACCCCTGGCTCCGGTAGGCTCCTCCAGACAGCGACTTGGGATTCCCCAACGACCAAGGCTGTCACGCTGGGGACACCACGTCCCAAGTCACGACTCCATCTACCTTCCGCGGCCTAACACGAAGAGTAACCCGCCTTCCGGTCACTCCCGCCCTTTAAAACAAACTCTGCGGGAGCTACCACTACAATTACTCCCCGGGTGTCGACCAAACACCCAGGCTTCCTGCACAGCTGCATGCAAGCCTTCACTCACTCGCTCTCCCGCACAGGCTTTCTCTTTCTCTCTCTCTCTCTCTCTCTCTCTTTCTCTTCTACTTCCTGCTGCAACCTCTGATTTTCTATTTCCTTTTCTCCTCTTCTTTTTTCTAACCGACTCGCACTTCTATTTATCAAGAGGGCATGGCAGAGGTGACAAATCAGCGGCCCCAGGAACAATCATGAATGTGGACTTAGGTGTGAAATGCCCACACCACGAATCGCCCCGAGAACCACTTCAGCCACACTACCATGCCCCCTCACTAAGCCGCAAGTGCAGCGATTATTTATTTAAAATTAGCTCTTTTGTCGTGCGCTGTGGACCCGCTACACCACACCATGGCATCTGGAAAAAAAGTTTGTGTGCTATTGGAAGGGTATACATTCTTCACATTAGAAATTAAATATAATTATAAATTCCCAATCACACAAACGCTGCAGATAACTTTTAAAATATTAGTATGTTTAATCAGTATGATTGGATAATTAGAAATTAATTCATTTAGGTTAGACAATTAGTAATGTGAAAGTGAGAGAGACCGAGATAGAGATGGTATAAATAAAGGTGATAGCATACTGGTCAAGTTATCATCATCATCATCATTGCCTCTCATAATCCCTATGGATCTCTGGTGCCAATAGTGAACCCTTCTTTCTTGCTCATGTTCCTATGCTCAGAATCTTCCATTATCTGAGTTAAAGATGCATTATATTCAAATTCAAAATAAGCAAAAACTAAGGTAAATTTACCAGTAATTTTAACCAGTATTAACTAAATTACCACTAATATTAACTTAAAGGATTTGGCTCTTACAATAAGTAATAAGCTTCCCTTAGCAATTTAAATTAGTATTGATATGTTTGTCTTCTTATATTATTTTTCCAATTTTTGATAATATAATCAATATAACTCCTTATCTAGAAAAATATTGCTTTGATATGAAGCTTCATTTGTGCCAGGTGCTGCAAACTTATTTTCGGTTGAGGGGAAGGACCAATCGGCGTTGTAGTGCTCTCTATATCCTTGTGTGTGAGTACTGTGACAGGCGCCTGGCGTCCATGCCCAGCTGGGACTATCCTGCACACTTTATTCAGGGGGAGCAGCCCTGGACAGTGCAATACCTCCCCCTGGACACTAGATGGCCACACCCCTGGGCTGGTGTAGTGCCTCGGTTTCCCACAGGGCTCTCTGGGAATTGGAGTTGGGGGCAGCCCTGTTGGGTCCCGCAAGTACCGCCAGGGGGTGCTGTGTTAGGGACTCCTGAGCCCGTGTGGGTAACAGATTCATCACAGCTGGAAGCGCCGCCGGATCTTGGTGATCAAACACCTGGAGCACTTCCAGGTGACCTATAAAAGGGAGCCAGCAACCACTACTCATCGGCCAGAGTCGGGTGGAGGAGGACAAGGTTGCTAGGGAGGAGTGGTGGTGCCAAGGAAGAGAAAAGGGATTGTGCTGTACTGGTGGTTACTGGTGCTTGGGACTGTGTTGTGGCTGGGGGGATTACGGGGAAGAAGTGCCCTCCAGCTGAAGAGAAATAAAAAGTCCTTTTATTTTACACGTGCCTCCCTTGTCCAATCTGTGTCGGGTCAGGCGCTATATAGTGCCTTTCACAGTACACATGTCCAACCTAAACTTTCCAGTTGTAACAATCTCCCTAAACTCAAAGTGAAATATGCTACTCTGTCAATTTGATCTTGTATTACATTCTTGTTATATCAGTGGATCTGGTTTTCCTGCAGTTCTCCTCCCAAAGCTTGTGACCTACACTAAAAGAAAAATTATTTCACTATAACATCTGAGAGAAAAAAAGATATAGATGTATTTTATCTGAACATTCACATACCTTTTTCTTTATACAATAAAGTCTAAAGACTAAATAAAGTCACATTTAGTTGCTCCTCAATCAGTTTCCCACCCCTATATACATAAATACTGAAAAACACACTCAGTGCAAGTTTTAACTATAAAGAATTCCCTATACAGATAGGCACCCATACTATACATACACACACACAAAACACTCAAGACAGTCTGTATCTCCACAAGAATCCTGACACAAGAGTCCAATGTTGTATTGTATTTGAGGAACAGGGAAGATGTCAGAAGATTGAAGGAAGATTTTTATGAATAAAGGAAGATTGAAGATGGTGTTATCCTGAAAGCAAAAAAAGTTTTAATTCTCACTCTCTGAAAATTAGAGGGCCAGGGTTTAATGATGACAGTCTTAAAAAGGTGTCTAGGTGGCCACCTCACTAACCTTGTCTGTGCAGAGAATGGACGAGTCATTTCTACCTTTTTTTTGATCAGCGTTGATAGAATCTGTCTTTCCTGTCTTTGCCTTAATTGTAACCACTATGCTGATCGGCCATTCCTCCAGACTACTTCCTTCTACAGTACCTGATTTAATTTTGGTGGTCATACCTGCCATTGGCTAATGACCAGAACATTTTCAGATGAACCCTTCCAGATTCTGCCCACAAAGGTCAGTGATCTCATATCATTGCCTAACAACTCACAATCCTGTCCTGTAAAAAAGCTCCTCTACCTAAATTTTAAATGTGTGGAAGCCCAGGCAGTGAGTTAGCAGTATTAAAAAAAAACACAATGTACAATACAAACCACTTAAGTAATGCATTATTTTTACAATATAATTCTCATATGGCAGTGCTACACAGTTTATCAATGTAGTTTGGAGGTTTTTTTTTTTTTTTAAATCATGTGTTTATCTTTATGGTTGGAACTTTTCCCGGTTGAGGCTATCCAGTACAATCCAGTACAGAGATAAAAACGTCTTGTAACATTAACTCCCTTAATGGTAGTGACAGAAATCTAATTAAAGGAAGGAGATCAATATCAGAATGCATAATTTACATGACTTACTAGTGTTATTAGTCCTCTTCCCAACTGCTCCTTACTTTTGAGTGCAAAAATGCACAGTGACTCTAGTGCTGATGCAAGAATGAGTAGATAGAACTAAAATGATTGATTCCTTTATTTCATGACAAAGCTGTTGTAAGGTTTCATTGGACGCTTGCTGAATAGTTCTGTTCTACACTTCCTGAGGCGGCTGAAGCGAGCAAGTCTTCCCCCTTCCATCCTCACCATGTTCTACAGAGGCACCATTGAGAGTGTTCTGACCAGCTGCATCACTGTCTGGTATGGTGCCTGCAAAGGATAGTGAAGACAGCAGAGAACATTATTGGGGTGCCTCTCCCTTATAGGACATATTTTACAAATGCAGTGTCCGCAAGGCCTGCAGCATTGTGCAGGACCCCTTACACCCCTCACATGGACTTTTCACACTTCTGCTATCCAAGAGAAGATACTGCAGCATCAAAGCCAGATCTGCCAATCTGCAGGAGAGTTTTTACCCCCAAGCTATCAGACTCCTTAACACCATGCTACCCCCTGGGATCTTCCACACTGCTTCAACCACCTCTAAAAACAGAACTTTTATACACTCACCTAAAGGATTATTAGGAACACCATACTAATACGGTGTTTGACCCCCTTTCGCCTTCAGAACTGCCTTAATTCTACATGGCATTGATTCAACAAGGTGCTGAAAGCATTCTTTAGAAATGTTGGCCCATATTGATAGGATAGCATCTTGCAGTTGATGGAGATTTGTGGGATGCACATCCAGGGCACGAAGCTCCCGTTCCACCACATCCCAAAGATGCTCTATTGGGTTGAGATCTGGTGACTGTGGGGGCCATTTTAGTACAGTGAACTCATTGTCATGTTCAAAAAACCAATTTAAAATGATTCGAGCTTTGTGACATGGTGCATTATCCTGCTGGAAGTAGCCATCAGAGGATGGGTACATGGTGGTCATAAAGGGATGGACATGGTCAGAAACAATGCTCAGGTAGCCTGTGGCATTTAAACGATGCCCAATTGGCACTAAGGGGCCTAAAGTGTGCCAAGAAAACATCCCCCACACCATTACACCACCACCACCAGCCTGCACAGTGGTAACAAGGCATGATGGATCCATGTTCTCATTCTGTTTACGCCAAATTCTGACTCTACCATTTGAATGTCTCAACAGAAATCGAGACTCATCAGACCAGGCAACATTTTTCCAGTCTTCAACTGTCCAATTTTGGTGAGCTTGTGCAAACTGTAGCCTCTTTTTCCTATTTGTAGTGGAGATGAGTGGTACCCGGTGGGGTCTTCTGCTGTTGTAGCCCATCCGCCTCAAGGTTGTGCGTGTTGTGGCTTCACAAATGCTTTGCTGCATACCTCGGTTGTAACGAGTATTTATTTCAGTCAAAGTTGCTCTTATATCAGCTTGAATCAGTCGGCCCATTCTCCTTTGACCTTTAGCATCAACAAGGCATTTTCGCCCACAGGACAGCCGCATACTGGATGTTTTTCCCTTTTCACACCATTCTTTGTAAACCCTAGAAATGGTTGTGCGTGAAAATCCCAGTAACTGAGCAGATTGTGAAATACTCAGACCGCCCGTCTGGCACCAACAACCATGCCACGCTCCAAATTGCTTAAATCACCTTTCTTTCCCATTCTGACATTCAGTTTGGAGTTCAGGAGATTGTCTTGACCAGGACCACACCCCTAAATGCATTGAAGCAACTACCATGTGATTGGTTGATTAGATAATTGCATTAATGAGAAATTGAACAGGTGTTCCTAATAATCCTTTAGGTGAGTGTACATGCAAGCCACTTTCCTGCAAAAATGAGTGGGCATGTAGTATTTGGACACTCTTGATATCCTTCTGCTGTGAAATTTTCTGACCTGTCATTGTTTACACAGGTCTTAAACAACTATTTATTACACTGATAATTTTTGTATTATCTATATCTATTATTTATTTATTATATTATATATCTATTGACTATATTTATGTATCTAGATTGCAAATACCATACATTGCATCAATGTTAATATTGCTCACTACACGTCAATATTGCTGCTACTTCTTTGTCTTGTGTTTGCACAATGTCTTGTCTTGTTTGTGTTTTAATTTTAAATTTAAATTTTATTTTTAATTTATTATTTGCATGTCATGTTGTTACACTGTGGACCCTGAGCTTTGCAATTTCGTCTATCTGTATACTTGTATATGGTTGAGATGACAATAAAGTTCACTTTGACTTTGAAATTAGAGAATATATATATGCTTCTGTATAATATTTGTTTAGAAAGTCTTTGATGATAATCTTGAAGCAATCTTATTTATAATTTTGGATTTTGTTTTAAAGATCTGGAAAGCACTGCACATTGTGTAAAATCAGGTGGACATTGCCTTAACATTTAACACAAAATGAAAACTGCCAAGTAGTAAGTTTATAAAAGTAGTAATTCCCTTTATAACTCTGTAATATTCTGACCTAATTGTGTTCCTTTTTACTGCTAAATATATCTTAGACTAAGGAGATATGGCTGTATACTTCTAATGTTCCAGTTCTCACTTCTACTCAACAATAACAACAGGATAGCCTGTGGAGTTGATAGAGTAGTACAATCATTAAGAGGCAGTCATTGATAACAGGCCAATGTTTAATCACAACAAAGTAAAACTCAATAAGAAGATACAAAAAGGCTGTTTTTATAAGGAAACTCAATTGTTATAGAATAGACAAACTACAATGATCATTTTTAAAATGTCTTGATTTTTATAATCTTTTAATACGTTTTAATAGGACTAGGATGTTGTACTGTGTTAACTAAAGATTTACCTCTTAATTTATAAATTCTTAAAAAAATAAAATTTATTTAATTGTAATTATATCATTTTTTCCTTGGTTACTTGTTCAGGACATAATGGATATAGAATATCTTGGTTGCACAGGAAAGACACAGCCAGAACACCCATGGCTGCATTTATCCAGTAAAGTTTTCAATTATTATTGTGTACTCTTAGAGTTCATTAATTTTATTTATAGAAATGTTATGGGTGAATGTACTGATTGTATCAATGGTTGTTATGTATTGACTTACAGTATTTTTTTGCATCTGTGTAGCAATGTTTGATGATTTTGTACTTTCCTGCAGCAAACATATTTTCCTCTGGAATAATAAAAATATACCTAACCTAGCATAATATGTATATTTATGCATTTGCATTAAAATGTTCATGTTGTTTTCTATTGTGCTTGGAAATAGAGTGTGAAGTGAATGTCTCAACCACAGTTTGGACTGCTGCAGGCACTGCAGATATAGCCCATCAAACAAGAAATGGTATAAAAGAACATATTCAGTTCTCACTGCTATTACATATTTATTGTATTGTGCTTTGTTAATAATGACCTAATCATAAGAGCTGTGTTTTATGCAGACATAATTTTCAAGTCTCAGAAATAGTGTTATTAAACCAACCATGATTCTGAATGAGTTACAAAAGTCAGTGGTTACAATTAAAGATGATGTTCATGGATCAACAGTTTTAAAACACTAAAAGGACATTTATCAGAGAGGACCAGAAAAAGACCTGACTGGAAAAAAAAAACATTGCATATAAAGTGTATGCAAAATATCACTACTGAATAGTGCAGATATGTATCAACACGTCTTGTGATCTGATAGGACTAAAGTGGAATGTTTTGGCCTTAATTCTAAGCTGTGGTAAAAATGTTTTAAATTATTACACTATTTGTGACACACCATGTTCTTCAACAGACATTAGGTTAGTAGCATTATGTTTTGGGGAGGTCTTTTAACAGCAGGTACTGGAAATCTTGTCAGTAATGGCAGAATAATGAATAAAGCAAAATATGGGCTGAGTATCCATAATCTGAAATGCCTGGGACCACAGGTATTTCAGATATTTTTGTATTTTGGAATATTTGCATATTTTGTATATTTGCATCTTCCGGAAAACACCTGCCCTTAATTCCGCCTGTCCATGCACTGTAAACCACTAGAGTTTCAGGGAGAGAATAAAAGACACTGAGCAAAGACTTGTGAGAAAATAAAAAGCTAGCATAGCTATAATCCATACAGGATCTCAGTAGCACAAGGTAACAGAAGCCTATGCCCATGTAGACCACTGCAGTTATTTGGCTCCATGTGTTTAAGAAGTGCTCTGGTGGCTATGATATCTTTCTATCATTTTGACTATTGTATCACTATATGCACCATATATCGTATATATATCCTCCACCCATCCTTCTGCTGATACCAGCTTAGGAGAGAGTTTCCCCCCACCCACAATTACAGCAGCCCAGGTAAGCAGAAAACTGAGGAGACTTCGTGCCAGCAAAGCAGTGGGTCCAGATGGAGTATCACCATGACTGCTGAATGCCTGTGCGTTGGAGCTGGGGAGTCCTCTACAGCGCGTCTTCAACCTGAGCCTGGAACTGGGGAGAGTCCCAAGGTTTTGGAAAACATCTTGCATCACCCCAGTCCCAAAGGTATCACATCCTGGTAAGCTGAATGACTTCTGGCCTGTCGCTCTGTGTCACATGTGATGAAGCCCATGGAGCGGCTGCTGCTTCACCACCTGAGGCCACAGGTCTGCCACGCCCTCGACCCTCTGCAGTTCGCATACCAGGAGAAGGTGAGAGTGGAAGATGCCATCATCTAAATTCTACACCGATCCCTCTCCCACTTGGACAGAGGCAGTGGTGCTGTAAGAATTATGTTTCTGTACTTCTCTAGCGCCTTCAACACCATCCAACCTCTGCTCCTTAGGGACAAGCTGACAGAGATGGGAGTAGATTTATACCTGGTGGCATGAATCATGGACTATCTTACAGACAGACCGCATGTTGTTTCTGTAGTCCTGACATTGTGGTCAGCAGCAGAGGCACAGGGAACTCCAGTTTCTGTATTACATCTTGCCTGAAGAAGGGGGCCGAGTTGCCTCGAAAGCTTGGATATTGTAATCTTTTTAGTTAGCCAATAAAAGGTGTCATTTTGCTTGACTTTTCTCTAAGTTTTAATAGAAAGACATTTTTAAAACTAGCAGCAAAATTATTGGTTTGCAGCAGACATCTCCCATTGTCAAACAACAGCAATCCTCAATTTCCAAAGGTTTACTTCTTACCATCAGGCTGCAGATTTAGGTGCCTAAGGATGATCAGCAACAGATTTAAGAACACTTTTGTGCCCAGAGCAATAAACATTTTGAATTCTAGTAGTTATACAGATCCTGTAGAGTTTTGAATTATTATAATCCATTGTTAGAGATCATTATTTTTATTTGTAGAAATCTTATGTGTGTGTGAATTGATTGTAACAATTGTTGTCAGATGTTGATTAAATTTCTTGTGTCTATGTAACAATGCCTTATGTTTTGTACCCTTCTGTTGCCAACTATTTTACCTCTGTAATAATAATAACCCAACTGTTAGGAAAAATATTTGATATATAAAGAAAAGTTGTAAGATGCTGTTACAAATTAATTCGAAAATGAACATCTGGAAGGAATGCACCCTACTGGTTCACTGCTGCCAAGTGACTGCAATGACAGAACAAGGGTCTAAAATACAGTAAGTTCATTTACATATCATATTCAAATTATTTCAATTTATAACAATCGGTACATGGATAAATGGTATAACCTAATTTCATAATATGTATTTTAATATTACCTAAAGGTCCCAAAATAGTTAACATCTTAGAAGTCTTTGACACAAAGATTTACCTCTTAATTTATAAATTCTTAAAAAAATAAAATTTATTTAATTGTAATTATATCATTTTTTCCTTGGTTACTTGTTCAGGACATAATGGATATAGAATATCTTGGTTGCACAGGAAAGACACAGCCAGAACACCCATGGCTGCATTTATCCAGTAAAGTTTTCAATTATTATTGTGTACTCTTAGAGTTCATTAATTTTATTTATAGAAATGTTATGGGTGAATGTACTGATTGTATCAATGGTTGTTATGTATTGACTTACAGTATTTTTTTGCATCTGTGTAGCAATGTTTGATGATTTTGTACTTTCCTGCAGCAAACATATTTTCCTCTGGAATAATAAAAATATACCTAACCTAGCATAATATGTATATTTATGCATTTGCATTAAAATGTTCATGTTGTTTTCTATTGTGCTTGGAAATAGAGTGTGAAGTGAATGTCTCAACCACAGTTTGGACTGCTGCAGGCACTGCAGATATAGCCCATCAAACAAGAAATGGTATAAAAGAACATATTCAGTTCTCACTGCTATTACATATTTATTGTATTGTGCTTTGTTAATAATGACCTAATCATAAGAGCTGTGTTTTATGCAGACATAATTTTCAAGTCTCAGAAATAGTGTTATTAAACCAACCATGATTCTGAATGAGTTACAAAAGTCAGTGGTTACAATTAAAGATGATGTTCATGGATCAACAGTTTTAAAACACTAAAAGGACATTTATCAGAGAGGACCAGAAAAGACCTGACTGGAAAAAAAAAACATTGCATATAAAGTGTATGCAAAATATCACTACTGAATAGTGCAGATATGTATCAACACGTCTTGTGATCTGATAGGACTAAAGTGGAATGTTTTGGCCTTAATTCTAAGCTGTGGTAAAAATGTTTTAAATTATTACACTATTTGTGACACACCATGTTCTTCAACAGACATTAGGTTAGTAGCATTATGTTTTGGGGAGGTCTTTTAACAGCAGGTACTGGAAATCTTGTCAGTAATGGCAGAATAATGAATAAAGCAAAATATGGGCTGAGTATCCATAATCTGAAATGCCTGGGACCACAGGTATTTCAGATATTTTTGTATTTTGGAATATTTGCATATTTTGTATATTTGCATCTTCCGGAAAACACCTGCCCTTAATTCCGCCTGTCCATGCACTGTAAACCACTAGAGTTTCAGGGAGAGAATAAAAGACACTGAGCAAAGACTTGTGAGAAAATAAAAAGCTAGCATAGCTATAATCCATACAGGATCTCAGTAGCACAAGGTAACAGAAGCCTATGCCCATGTAGACCACTGCAGTTATTTGGCTCCATGTGTTTAAGAAGTGCTCTGGTGGCTATGATATCTTTCTATCATTTTGACTATTGTATCACTATATGCACCATATATCGTATATATATCCTCCACCCATCCTTCTGCTGATACCAGCTTAGGAGAGAGTTTCCCCCCACCCACAATTACAGCAGCCCAGGTAAGCAGAAAACTGAGGAGACTTCGTGCCAGCAAAGCAGTGGGTCCAGATGGAGTATCACCATGACTGCTGAATGCCTGTGCGTTGGAGCTGGGGAGTCCTCTACAGCGCGTCTTCAACCTGAGCCTGGAACTGGGGAGAGTCCCAAGGTTTTGGAAAACATCTTGCATCACCCCAGTCCCAAAGGTATCACGTCCTGGTAAGCTGAATGACTTCTGGCCTGTCGCTCTGATGTCACATGTGATGAAGACCATGGAGCGGCTGCTGCTTCACCACCTGAGGCCACAGGTCTGCCACGCCCTCGACCCTCTGCAGTTCGCATACCAGGAGAAGGTGAGAGTGGAAGATGCCATCATCTAAATTCTACACCGATCCCTCTCCCACTTGGACAGAGGCAGTGGTGCTGTAAGAATTATGTTTCTGTACTTCTCTAGCGCCTTCAACACCATCCAACCTCTGCTCCTTAGGGACAAGCTGACAGAGATGGGAGTAGATTTATACCTGGTGGCATGAATCATGGACTATCTTACAGACAGACCACAGTACGTGCGTCTCGGGAACTGTAGGTGTGACATTGTGGTCAGCAGCAGAGGAGCGCCGTGGTGGACTGTGCTTTCTCTGGTCCTGTTTAGCCTATATGCATTGGATTCCAGTACAACTCGGAGTCCTGCCACGTGCAAAAGTTCGCTGACGACACTGCTATCGTGGGCTGCATCAGGAGTGGGCAGGCGGAGGAGTATAGGAACATAATCAAGGTCTTTGATTGGTGCGACTCAAACCACCTACACCTGAAAACCAGCAACACCAAGGAGCTGGTGGTGGAGTTTAGGAGTCCCAGGCCACTCCCAGACCCTGTGATCATCAGAGGTGACTGTGTACAGAGGGTACAGACCTATAAATACCTGGGAGTGCAGCTGGATGATAAAGGGGACTTGACTGCCAATACTTATGGTCTGTTCAAGAGAGGACAGAGCCGACTATACTTTCTTAGAAGGCTGGCATCCTTCAACATCTGCAATAATATGCTGCAGATGTTCTATCAGACGGTTGTGGCGAGCGCTCTCTTCTTCGCGGTGGTGTGCTAGGGAGGCAGCATAAAGAAGAGGGACATCTCATGCCTGGACAAACTGGTGAGGAAGGTAGGCTCTCTAGTAGGCATGGAGCTGGACAGTTTGACATTTGTGGCAGAACAGCGGGCGCTGAGCAGGCTCCTGTCAATCATGAAGAATCCAATGCATCCACTGAACAGTATCATCTCCAGACAGAGGAGCAGCTTCAGCAACAGACTTTTGTCACTGTCCTGCTCCACTGACAGACTGAGGAGATCGTTCCTCCCACACACTATACGATTCTTCAGTTTCACCTGGGAGGGTAAACGTTAACACTACACAAGATTATAGACTGTCATACAGTGGAACCTCGGATCACGAACGTCTCGGACAAATCGGGTTACGACCAAAAAGTTCGCCAAACTTTTGCATCTGTTCACGACCACACACTCGGGTGTCTAACAAGCCAGTTTTCCTTCCGGTTCGTACGCACTGATGATTTCTGCACGTTTTCAGTCTCTCCCTGTGCGTTCCCTGTGCAGTGAGTGAGAGAGAGAAAGCACGAGCGAGTGAGAGAGAGAGAGTGCGAGAAGGCAGTTAAAGAAGGCAGAAAGGCCGAGAAGGCAGTTAAAGAATGCACCGGGCTTGTTTTTAAAGAGACTGCTTCGAGCATTGTTTTAATCTCGTATTTAATGAAGACTTTTTTCTATTGGATTTGAACCTCCACTTCACTTCTGTTTTTATGGGTTCATTTATTTATTGAAGGATTCTGAAAGCACTGCACTTTAATTTGAACTTTGGTTTTGATTGTTGTTTTGTTGATTTTAATAAAAGCACTTGGCACTTTTTGCACCATACGATTGCTCCATTGTAGTGCCTCACTGTTGTGCTTATCAGTAACATTACCGACTGTGATGGGTTTAAGGGCTCCTGGAAGCGAGATGGGAGCATGCAGAGAACCCACATCTTCACAGAATTTACCTCAAAACTGTAATCTCCTCTCCACCCAGTTCCTCCTCACTTCCTTCATGCCAGAACCCGACTTATGCAAGTTTTGTTTTCTTCGTTGTTTATGGTTAGTTTTTATATAAATTATGGATTTTTCAAATGTTAATTTTTTTCCCTGTGCTTAAAACTCATTAAAGAAAGTGTTTACAGTGAGCGGTTCGTAAGGCTGTAGCGTGAACTCTTGCAATGTTAGTTTTCTCTGTTTTAGGTTTTCTCAGTGTTATTCAATGTTTTTACATTTAGTTTACTATTACACTGTGATTCTATAGTATAATTAACTATTTTTGTGCTTAAAAATCTTTAAAAATATATATTTACATACATACGTACTGTCCAGAATGGATTAATTATATTTAAAGTATCTATCTATCTATCTATCTAAATACAATCCTATATTACTTCGGGTCACGACCAAATCGGGTAGCGACCAATTTTTTTGAACGAATTACGGTCGTGACCCAAAGTTCCACTGTACCTGCCTCGCACTCTCCACCTTGCATTTTTTTAACTTGCACTGCACTTTAATTGCTCTTTAATTAATATTGTTTTTATCATTATGCTGCTGCTGGAGTATGTGAATTTCCCCTTGGGGATTAATAAAGTATCTATCTATCTATCTATCTATCTATCTATCTATCTATCTATCTATCTATCTATCTATCTATCTATCTATCTATCTATCTATCTATCTATCTATCTATCTATCTATCTAGCATAACAGCGGCAAACAGAGTTTAGATAAGCATTGTGGTCTATGAATATACAACTTGTTAAAGTGCTGCAGCCATATTCAGACATAGACTGTTTGCCTTACCAATTAAACAGTAATGTTAACTTACTTTAGTTAATCGTTAAGACATGCTGTCAGAATGTGGATGCTGTGCAGCCTCATCTGTGCTTTGACTGGTGTCATTAGGCATTTATTTATGATTCGGGTGTTTTGAGTACTGAAATCTGCATCTCCTGTGGCTCTTCGTTATCAGCTTTCTTAACAGCAGTCCTTTTCACCAGGTGTAGCACATCGCTTACTTCAAATGCATATTTTACAATTCATAAATTCAACCTTACATCAACTCTGACCCTATTGTTATAACTGAACAAAAGCGGTTTTGGATTTTAGATTTTCAAATTTCATTTCAGGGATGGTTGGCACCCTGCCCAGGATTGGTTCCTGCCTTGTGCCCTGTGTTGGCTGGGATTGGCTCCAGCAGACCCCCGTGACCCTGTATTCGGATTCAGCGGGTTAGAAAATGGATGGATGGATGGATTTCAGGGATGCCTAACCTGTGTTGAGAAATACAGGATAAAAAACTGCTTCCTTCTGTAAAATCTGAAAATGGGGAAGAAATGTGTATTTCAATGCAACAATTCTGTATGAGTATGAAATGAAAGAAAATGTTTTGTCCTTGATTTCCCAGTCTGAATTTGTTGTCAAGCACAATTCTTCAACTAACTAGTCCCTGGTAAAACATTTTGGAAAGTAAACATTGGTACATATTGCTTCACCTGCAATAGGCAATGTCAGCAGTGAAATATATCCAAAAAGATTAGAGGTAGTTCAAGAAAATATGCTGTATGGATGTAAAGCATTATGCTCTTAAGGAAAATTCTATGGAGTCAGTTTTACTGCTAATGAAAACAGCCCCACCAATAGAGCTCCATTCACCAAGTGAGCTCTAGGCCCATTCCAATCTATTCAAAGTAGTAATCAATCTCTTACAGTCAATTAGTCTGCATGCATTCAATCACCCTCCAGCATCTCAAAAATTATTGCTCAGATCACCTGGTGAACAACAATGTGAGTTAACAGATGGTGTTATC
Source organism: Polypterus senegalus (assembly GCF_016835505.1). Lineage (NCBI taxonomy): Eukaryota > Metazoa > Chordata > Cladistia > Polypteriformes > Polypteridae > Polypterus > Polypterus senegalus. Next base: position 67,816,710 of record NC_053170.1, on the reverse strand, counting down.
TAATTATGTTAGTTGCAGTCATCACATTAGTTCCCTGGTGTAGCCTATGGCTAAACAGAAAATCATCTCATCACTGTTCTGTGATCCTTCAAACAAGGTTTTGGTTAATCCCCTACCACAGTGAAGTGGGATTCAGAATCGATGCCTCAGGAACACAGAATGTTGAGAGGCAGCAGCAAAATCTTATGAGCAAAAAGGGAAAATATTTAAAATTTCTTGTTTAAAAACAATCAGCTATACTAGTCCGTATTAAAAGATTAAGGATATAGAATGTGGCGAATCCCTTTATGAAAAGGGCTGTTAACCTTTACAGTTTGGTGCAGAAACACAGAAAGGGAGTGAGAGCACTAAGATGGACTCCTGGGTCACATTCAGGCTAGATTAGAAGGGGTAATCTACTTTAAGGCAATGACCACCTACTGTATACTTGTTTACCTCTGTTGTACTGCAGGGTGTTCTGCTTGTTGGATACTGAATAATGCAAAAGAAGCCTCCAGTACCCCAGACCGGCCTCAAGACTTGTGACTAGTGCACTAAAATATATCCCACAAAACACACAAATATTTCAGCAAGGTACAAACTGTCAAACAACACAATGAAACGATGGTTTTTACATTTTCATTCTGAAGATTTCAAAAGACAATGCATAGATGTCAAATTACTGTTCAGTACTGCTGTTTTCCCATATAGCACTCCAGATGACTCCTGTTGTGAATGAATTTAGAAGGCTCTGAGGCAGAATGCCATGGTTAATTCATGAAATTATATTTTCTGATGCTGCCTTCTCTTCTTTGTCAAGTAAGACTAGACTGTAATAATTGAGTTTGTATAAGCATTGCTTTAACTTTAATATGTTTTGAAAAACTGCCAAGAAATACCTTGCATTGCTATTCTTGTGGTGTACACAAGCAGACTAGCTGTGAATTTCTAATAACAGATCCATACTTTATATTCAGGTTTTTTTTGGGGATGGTGGTTAGAGGAGGCATGTCGAGCTTCACAATCTGCTCAGTGAAGCTAACTCTATCAACTTATTTTTTGATTTCCACACTACAATACTGCCAGCGAGATGCACCTGTCCTTACATTTTCAACTCTGTAAAACTCAAAACAAGTACAGAAGGCCTGTCCTTATGCCCAATGCTTAATTCACCAAGAGAATATTGTTTCCATGGAAACAGGCAAATTAAGGAAGCAGCCACACAGAAGAGCAATGTGAGATGTCTTATCTTCAGAATGACAAAACCTAGAAGGAGCACCTTTCCATTTCAAATAATAAAGCAACTTCAGATTTCAATATAAAGCTTTGTGTGTTACATCAAACATGCTGGGTAATCCAATCAGTACCAGAATTATTCATATAATAATTTGTCATCTATTTACTGGTTATTTGGAACAGCACCTATAACCTATTTTATGGAATAAATCTAGATTATCAATTGGTTTGGTTATGCTGGGTTTGTGTTATGTTGTACATACAGTACTAGATTTAAGTCAATGCACTGTCAATAAAATTTGTCAGACTTGTTACCAGCAGATGTTATGAAGAGAAAAAAAAGAAGAATGAATTATTAGGTGCTACAATTACATAGGCAACACAGTGGAAAGCACTACTACTTTACAGTGCATCCACTCAGTTTTGATTCAGCCATTAAGTAGGTATACATAATGTGGTAACAGGTCAACCTGTAAAATGAAACAGAATAAAGTAATACTTGTAGTAAATGCATAGCAAAAAAAAAAACAAAACTTTAAGAGCATGTTGTTCCACCAAATACACAATGCAATCTATCCAATCTCATAACATTATTTTACGATCGTCAACATACTCTTTTTGGACATGGTGATAAAAACCTGTTGCAAATACTCATACTGTATATGCAGTCATGCTATATTTTTAGAAATTGTCATATAACATGATATACAAACCAGAACCATTTAACATATAAATCAAAATTGCACTTGCTACGTAACATTAATTAATTCATTCATTCATTTTCCACCACTTATCTGAGACTGGGTTCCAGGGGCAGCAGCCTTAGCAGTGAGTTCCATACGTTCCTTTCACCAGCCACACTTGCCAACTCATACTGCGGGATCTCAAGCCTTTCCCAGGCAGTCTGGGAGGTATAATCCTCCCGGTGAGCCCTGGGTCTTCCTTGGGGTCTCCTCCCAGCTGATCATGCCTGTAAAACCTCCACAGGAAGCATCTGTATCAAATGCCTGAACCACCTCAGTTTGCTTTTCTTGATGCGGAGAGGGTCAGTAGCTTTATTCGGATATCTGTGCTCCTCACTTTGTCTCTATGGGGTAGCCCAGCCACCATGCAGCTCATTTCGGTCACTTGGACCCCTGATCTCATTCTTTTGGTCATTACCAAAAGCTCATTACCATAGCTAAGGGTAACGATGTAAGTCGACTGGTAAATTTAGAGCTTCGCCTTTTGGCTCATCTATTTCTTCACCACTACAAAGTGGTATTAAGACTGCATAACTGTGCTCACTGTCCCTGTCTGTCGATCTCACTATCCCTTTTCCCAATACTCCTGAACCAGACCCTGAGGTACTTACTCCTCTACTTGAAGCAGTAACTCACCTTTCACTTGGAGAAGACAGTCCCACTTTTTTAGGTAACTGTGTAATAATTGTCCTCAAAAATCACTTTACATGAACATTTTTAATCCAGTATCCTGTTTGCCTATCCAATCTCTAACTTAGTTTTAATCAAACAGAGGTGTGTTCATGATAGTCTCTGAATTGGCCAAGAAGACATAGTGGATATATGTGTAAAAATTGCCTTGTGAAGGACTGGACCCCCTTTGCAGGGCTGATTCTTGCCTTCCCTGTGTTTTGCACATTACATAGCTAACGCCATGGTGTGCGAGCGTAAGAGGTCACTTCTTAGTTTTAATCCAAAAATCATCTATGTTATGTACAGTATCAGAAAATGAATGACATTTTCTACATTTATGTAGAATATAATTATAATAATATTATTCCTTTTATTGATTTTTTCTTCTTTATATATATATATATATTGCATGTTTGGCAGACGTTTTTGAGATCACAGGAATATGATGTTGCAATGTTTCCTCACCATGCATAAAAATAGTAAGCTAACTTTTAATTTTTTTTTTTTTCAACACAAGCCCATCATTTTGTTTAAATTTATATAACTAAAAAACTATGGTACATGCACTTACCATGCAGGTTATATTTTTGGATATTATATTCACTTTGTGTCTAAATTTTCTTTGTCTTTATTTCAGCAGTATGTTGTGCTTATGAGGACCTAGTTATCTCAGGCTGGTACTCTAACAATCTACATACAGTCAAGTTAATAAAGCAAATCTTGCCATCTCAAGAAGAGAACTATTTACAAAAAAATGAAGAAAACTTCTATTGTCTATATGCTGTTTTGGATTATTAACACTATGTGTTTTTATTTTGTTCAAGCTTTTTCAGTGCCACTGATATAAAAGAATGGTAGTAATGTAGCCCAGTGTGGCTCATTTGAGTCAGTCAGTCCTCAACTTTGGTGGTTACACTCTTTGTTGTGATCCTGATGGCACAGCTTGACAGCTCCTATTTATTGATGACTATCTCATTTCTGTATTAAAATTTTGTGTGGCGCTGGTTTTACCCTTACTAATATTTTTGAGAAATTGTGTTTTGACACTTGCTTGCCACAAATATTGATTTTTGGTTCACTTTTTCTTGAATATATGCCTACAGGATTTTCATGGTAATGTTGTCAATTGATTTGCAGTCTGTCTAATGCATTGGTGCTTTATGCCTGCCATTTAAAAAATAAATATTACTGTTACAGTGATGGAAAAGGGAAAAATATATTGTTTATTTTATTGACACCATGTATGTCCTATAGGATTCATTAATAAAGCCCCAAATCACAGAAAGAAAATGCCTTGTAGTACTGCAGGAACAAGATCATGGTTTCTATGTTATCTATTTTTGCTCTGCAGTTCTGCAGATCACTCTTCTCATACACATTTGAACATTTTCAGAACTTGTTTTTTTTAATTGAGGCTCTGATATGATTTAGAAGCGGTGCGTTGTATTTTTTTTTTTATTTTATTGGCACTTTTATAGGTTTATATTCTAATGATGTGCACCAATGAGATCAACAAAGGTACTACAGATAGTTCATGTGTAGGTTACTGTAAATATGTGAGCAATGTAAAGGGCACCAATTTTTATTCACCTTACTCTCGGCAGCTTAAAGGGCAGCTTTGATATTATTTATTCTATTTATGACTGTCACATGAATTAGAAAATAAAGTAAAGCGGATCTAGTCCTAGGAATGCTTTGATCACATGTTTATGGTGATTCAAGTTTGATTGTGGAGCTCCTGTTTATCTGTAGCATCTCTCTGTCTAAAAATGTTAAAGTTACACAACCCACCATTAACTCTGCACAACAAAAGAGCTAATGAAATACTACCCTACTCTAAAACTGGCTAGGGTACAATAAGTGAAGAAAAGGAAACAGTCTTATTAATAAAACATTAAAATGATAGAGATAAAGATTGATTTGATAATTACTCAGTCAACATGATGCATAGATAGTGAAATATGTCAATCTGCTAATATTGTCCTTTCTAAGTTACTGATATAATTATTTATAAAAGGTAATTTTATTGTTCATGTTACTGCTCAGATACTGTTTTATTAATTATGAGTATTACTGGGTTATGCACTGTATGTGACATGTGACAGTGCTTCATATCACCTTTCACTTAAAATTTAAAATAAATCCATAAAAAAACATTCTTTTCTAATTCAAAATAGTTGCATGTTGTTTTCAGCAACACAGGAACACAACATAACTAAGAGCGGTCATTCTTTACTCCACCACACTTCCTACCCCTCTACCATTCAGAACCCCTCTTTACTCCGCAGCAAACTTCTTCTACTCCTCTTCTGACCTCTAACAAAGTCCTGAAAGAGAAATGGAGATTTTAATAAAGGAAAATACACTTCTCTTCAGCAAAGAGAATATCGATTAACGATAGCAAGGTTTCATTATTTCTTTTTGTGGTATTGAGATATTAAGATATTGAGAATGTGTTAGTGTATGACTAACTAAGTGTGTGTTCTGTTGATTTATGCTTTTCTTACATCAATATTATAATTTAAATTCTCAAACTGTAAATGTTTATTTTAACAAATAACATTGGTTGTACATGTGCCATGCATACCCATTCTGGTCTTGATTAATTAAGCTTTGTTGATTGCACATTAGAAATCTGATTAATTATAGATGGAAAGATGATTATAATCAATATAGAGTTAATTATTTCCTTCCATCTATCCAAAAAAAATTAAGTACTTACTTTGTCTGCTATATCTTTGGTGGTGTTTTTTGAAGCTAGCAAATATCAAGCACCAAAGTCTAGACAAAATCAGATGAAAAACAATAGACGTCATATATGTTATGCCTGAATACGACTGATGGAATGTCCAGAAGCAGCAGAGATCAAGGAATTAAGCAAGCAAAGTAAATGTGTGGCAATTTATTTATTTGTATTTTCTTGAGTGCTAATGCCTAGTGAGTTTTTTCAAAGACTGGATGTTTCCTTAATGTGAGCAGTCACCTTATAAATCATGGCTATCATGATGTTACACTACACATGTAGCATCATAGCAACCAGACACACAAAAAAAAAACATGTGATTAATGGGGTTTTGGCCGCCTAAAATTCAGTCTTTTTTTCAGTCTGTTGATGAACAGCAAACAATGCAGAGTTCTTTTTGCCATGAGTTTGGCAAAAAAAAAGTTTTGAGAATTTCAATGAACTCCACAAAATTAATTGAAATCAGAAAGGAAGGAGGAAACAAACTAGTTTTGAGCAGATTAAAATGCTGCTTTAATTGTCCCTAAGTGCTAGGAAAATATCTGTCAACTATGATAGACTAATTATTGTGGGCAAAAATGTGATCTGTGTTAGCAGTGCTAACCACAGTCTCTCCATCCCTCAAATAACAAAAGACACAGATAGAATGATAACCGCAAATAAAATACAAATGGCCATAAACTAGGAATATGTAAAAAAAAAAAAAAGACGTCATTGTGCTCATAGAGTTTGAATCTTGGAGCACAATTTAGCTGTGTGATGAGAGTTGACTGGCTCATTCCATTGTTTGAAGTTGTGGCTCCGGGTGCAGCTGGAATGTCTTTTTTGTTTCCAATCTGTCTGTACAGATCATTTTTTTCTTCAAAGAAGAAGACAGAAATGCTTTGTAAACAGTAATACATTTATTGTTATTATTGCACAGGGTTGCATCATGTACTTCCTTTCTCGTGGAGGGGGAGGGCTTCTTTAAAGCTTGTTTTGGATCATAGCTGAAGCAGTTAGATAATTATGTACGAAAATTAGCCATGTGGTTCTGCTCTGTCAGTACACAGGGATCAATCATATAATGTGAATTTCCCCTTGGGATTAATAAAGTATCTATCTATCTATCTATCTATCTATCTATCTATCTATCTATCTATCTATCTATCTATCTATCTATCTATCTATCTATCTATCTATCTATCTATCTATCTATCTATCTAATCTATCCAGAGGCAGTACTCACAATATTCTCATTATGCTATGTGTCTCAAGAACTGCAGGTCTGACATTGTGGTCAGTAACACAGGAGCGCCGCAGGGGACTGTACTTTCTCCGGTCCTGTTCAGCCTATATACATCAGACTTCCAATACAACTCGGAGTCCTGCCATGTGCAAAAGTTTGCAGATGACACTGCTATCGTGGGCTGCATCAGGAGTGGGCAGCAGGAGAAGTGTAGGAAACTAATCAAGGACTTTGCTAAATGGTGCGACTCAAACCATCTACAACTGGAGCTGGTGGTGGATTTTAGGAGACCCAGGCCACTCCTGGACCCCGTGATCATCAGAGGTGACTGTGTGCAGAGGGTGCAGACCTATAAATACCTGGGAGTGCAGCTGGATGATAAATTGGACTGGACTGCCAATACTGATGCTCTGTGTAAGAAAGGACAGAGCCGACTATACTTCCTTAGAAGGCTGGCGTCCTTCAGCATCTGCAATAAGATGCTGCAGATGTTCTATCAGACAGTTGTGGCAAGCGCCCTCTTCTACGCGACGGTGTTCTGAGGAGGCAGCATTAAGAAGAGGGATGCCTCACGCCTGGAAAAACTGGTGAGGAAGGCAGGCTCTATTGTAGACACGAAGTTGGACAGTTTGACATCCGTGGAAGAGCGACAGGCACTGAGCAGGATCCTGTCAATAATGGAAAATCCACTGCATCCACAGCAACAACAAGAACAACATTTATTTATATAGCACATGTTCATACAAAAATTAGCTCAAAGTGCTTGAACAGGAACAGGATCATCTCCATACAGAGGAGCAGCTTCAGCGACAGACTGCTGTCACCGTCCTGCTTCATTGACAGACTGAGGAGATTGTTCCTCCCCCACACTATGCGACTCTTCAGTTCCACCTGGGGTAAACGTTAATATTATACAAAGTTATTGTCTGTCTGTTATACCTTCATTGTTATCACTCTTTAATTTAATATTGTTTTTTATCAGTATGCTGCTGCTAGAGTATGTGAATTTCCCCTTGGGATTAATAAAGTATCTATCTATCTATCTATCTATCTATCTATCTATCTATCTATCTATCTATCTATCTATCTATCTATCTATCTATCTATCTATCTATCTAATCTACCACCTCAATGAAAATAGCACAAGTTTTTTTTTTCTTTTTTCATTTTTATTATTATTAAACACATGGTGTGTGGAGGGATGGAGGTGTGACATCCAGCATACCTGAAACAGATTGAACATTTCATGTATGAAAGTTCTGCAAATGGTAGCTATATCTCTGGGGTGTCACAATGGCTTTGCAAAGCATCATGAGGAAATAGCAACAAAAATGTTCACCTGTGCCAATTGCATGGCAAATTTCCAAGAAAAAATATTTGATTAAAACTAAATATTTACAGCAAAAAAAAAGCTTTGGTGAATTTCTCCGATCAACACTAGTGATGTCACTGTAATTCTGAGTAGATGTTTGCCATGGAATCCATCATTTTGTGTTAGTTTTAGACAACCATGACCATGTGTAAGGATATGATGTTCGCTGCCAAGCTTGTGATCAGATACAGTAGTTGTCACTATTTGCTAAATTGTTCTAGAGTTATACCTTGGTTTGCGTTTTGGTTCTGACTTTTGGTTTGAAATACTTTATTTTTTTGAAATCACCCAAATAACAATAAAATATTAAAAATAGCTAACGAATAAATTTTAAAAATGAAAGAAAAAAGTACTTAAAAATAAATACAATAATACTCAGTGTTGTTTAAGATTAGGAAGGCCCTTGTGGAAATTACAGATGAAAATCAAAAACACACAAAGGGAAAAACTAGATTCACAATCAGGACCTTTCATCCATCCTTCAGTCTCCTAAATAACTTTGGTCCAACTTAGGGTGACAAAAAGCTATAGCCTATCAAGGTGGAAGTGAGAACATTTGCCCTGGGCACTGGGGCAGGTGGTAACCAAGGACTATCTGTGCATAAGTTCATTATTTTTGAAGTAGCACCATCAGTAATAATACATGATGATATGATAACCACCTTATGATGTCAAATAAAAGCCCTGAAGAAGATATATTGTGCCCATATTAAAAATGAACTGACACCTCATGGATTGCTTTATGGCATACACACTTTCGGTCAATTATGTACCAGGAAAGACTGAAGAATCCTGTAATCCAGCCCTTATGAAAGGAAGCTTGACTGGATAGCGAATTCTGAGAATATCATTAATTAGTTTATACTTCGGAGGTGGATCCTACAGAAAATAGTACAGTAAGACAGAACCTATTATTTACTAGTTATTTTACTTTACATATTTTATTAAATTTAGTTTATAGTGTTCAGAAATATGTACTAACAATCTTTTACATTTAGCTTGGAAAGTAAAACAAAATGTGCTGGTAATTGTTTGCATTTGAAATTGTAAGTTTATAATGTTCAGTTTGTAATGGTTGTAATAAGTAGTTAATGCATAGTGAGGCTCAGGCTGAGTTTGAGGAGGGACAGTTCTGTGCAAGGCTGTGAGATGTATAATGGCACCCCTGGCCTACCATGGCAACAACAGATGTAAGACAAGAGCCATTTCTATACGGGGCAGAAGTTTATCACTTAGCCTAATCTTGTCTACACCCACATGCACAAATCTAGCCCATTTTCAGTGGAGAACAGCAATCAATCTTGAATTGACAATGGCTTCATTGCCTACACATATAAAGAAAACAAAAAGAAACAGGTGTCTGTTATGAACTAGAGAGTTCCTAAGCATGAAGCTCCCAAAATACTTCTGTTAGAGGTGAGAAACAGCAAATCATGGCTAGAAACATAAAGGTCAATGAAGAATTTTTATAAATAAAAGATTTATTATTTTAAAAAGCTCTTTTTAACAAGAAGTTCCAAAAAGCAGAGGAATATGCAATGTCAAGTCCCAATACCAAATCCAGAATACAAAGTCAAAAACAGAGAATTGGGTTAAAAATTCTGTAATTAATGAAAGCACAGAAAAAAAAAAACACTAGATAATTTGCCACATATGAGCACATTCAATGTACTGCAAGGAACTGTGGGTTCTCCTCATGCTGTATAGGGCTATATCTTTGATATGATGAGCAAGTGAGTTTTCCTCTTTGGAAACTACTCACAAGACACATGGAACATAAGATACTTTTTTAATTAAATTGTTAAAAAATATGTTTAAAAATACAGGTTTGTAAGAGATTTAGTTAATGAGTCAGAAGACAATATGAATGTGGGGAAGGCTTTACAAAGACAGGCAGCTTGAAATGAAAAGGCCCTGTCACCCATGTAAAATATGGATGTAAATGGAAGTGAAAGGCAGCTGGAATCAGAGGATGCTAAATGCTGACCAGGGGTCTCATGTATAAATGGTGCATATGGACAAAAATGCTGCGTAAGGACGTTTCCACGTTCAAATCGCGATGTCTAAAACCTAAACTTGATGTAAAGCCACGCACCTTTCCACGTTAGCTTCATCCCTGGCGTACACAAGTTCTGTGCTCAGTTTTGCAGAATGGCTGCACCCAGCGTCAAAGCAGTGCTATTGTGCCTATGTGGTTACCCTTTCTTTTTTAGATCCACATCCCTGACGTGGCTTTATAAATACACTGAAATTAACGGCATATTGTTTATTAGTTTAATGCATCTGATTGTAATTAACCTGTAACAATATAATGGTCCACAGAATGGTCAAACTATTCTAAATACAATAGCTGCTTTAACGTTGTTACTCCCACTTCATCTTCTTCTTCTTTCAGCTGCTCCCGTTATGGGTTGCCACAGCGGATCATCTTTTTCATATTACTCTCACTGTACCACTCTGAGTATTTATATCACTGTATCTGAGTGGGGAATCACAGCTGTACAGTAGCTGATCAGAAAGAGAATTATTGGTATACAGCATCTAGCACACACTGCCTAAGCCATGCTGTCTATTGAACTGCTCTCATATGGCAAACGCTTTAGAGCCTTTCCTGTACTGACCTTGCTGTTTAGAAACAGTTTCATCCCAAGAACTATAAATGCACTCAATCAGTCTATCAAGTGCTCCTTGTAGAGCGGTTTGTACGTATAAGTACAATTACCTCACTGTAAACTTGCGATACAGTTACAATATTGCATAAACTGAGCCACTTTATAAAGCGCGTGTTTAAATATGATGACAATATCATTTTTTAAGATGAAATGTAGCAAAATATGTTTATTATATTATACTGGTAAAACTTTAACTTTATTTAAATAATCTATATTGTTAATAATTAAACATGTGAGGACATGGTGCCACAGCGCTAGCGAGGAGCTGGTGCTCCGTTCACGGATTGTTCCTGCCTCATGCTGTATTCTTGCTTGTGCTGGCACGATACTGGAAGGATAGATAGATAGAGTAATTAAACATGTACTTCATTGAAGGTCGCACATGGCGCAGCAAGCATCTTGCGTGAGACATGAACAATCACTGCACCACCGTGTTCCCATGTTTAATAACATGCATTAACTCCTATCATCATGAAAATGATATCATATATACATCTCAGTATTTTAATTATTCAGAGAGCTGTAATATTACGAATGTAATGGATTCTGTGTCCTGTCAGAGGAAGAGAAAGCCCAGAAGCACGTAGTGATTCATACACATATAGCATATAGAAGATTAAATACAAAACAAAGCATTTAACGTGCTACTTTAATTACTATGGGATTTGAGAAAATAGTAAATGAAATGATTTTAAGATGAAGTTTATGATGTTCTACTTTAATGACAAAATAAACTACATGATTAAAGTGGAAATTTAGAGATTAAATTTGACATTTCGCTGCTTTTTGTCCCCACTGTGTGCCTTTTTTTTTTCTCTGTACCCTAATACGCTTTTATATGACACTCAGACAGTGGGCTACGATTCGCCTTTTCACGACGACTTTGTGAACTTCAGCTTTCGAGTTTCTCCGACACACTATGTCACTCGATCAACTTCCTTGTGTTGTTTATACCTCTGCTTAAACCAACAAATAGTACGTTTTTCCTTGCCTCCACTTGGTATTCGCTGAAATTCTTCTATTTTCCCTTGTGTTTTTGCCAGAGTTGGGGCAGGACAGCATGCGCGTGCATGTGCGTTACTTTTCACGCTGACCGAGATTTATGGAGTGGAAGAACGTGGAAGTTGGTGAACGCACAGATTTATGCATCTGGATTTTTTTGTGCATAAGCACATTTCCGCTTTTGTGCATACACCATAGTATATAGTGTGAATTCTACGCACAGCGTTATGCATGAGGCCTCAGGTGTTTAAGGAAGAAATGGCTGAAAATATACACAAGTTTAGAGTTATGAGCAGCTTTGTGAAAGACTGTCAGTGTTTTCAAGTGAGTCTCATATTGTTTGAAAGCAGAAGCAGTTTTCCTACATATGTTTACTCCAATTCATTTTTCAATGGGGCTAAATGGTTTCTTGACCCTAGAAATCAAAAGGTAAGAATCAGCCCTTGACAATACCATTCTCGGACTCTCATTCATATCACACCAACTTAGTGTCACAGCTCCAACATACACAACCAAGAATGTGGGTGAAAATTTCGCTAGTTGGTTATATATGTGAGAGTAAAACACACACTTGGTTGTAGTCACTGCTTCTGGGATAAGCTCCAGCTTAAAGAAACCCATGTCCAGAAATGTCTCTAGTAAACAGAGCACTGGAAGCAAGCCTTTAGACTGTAACAGCTGCCACCAGTGCAAGTGTGCCACTGAGCAGCTTACAATGCTTCGTATTCATGATATGGGCATATATTTATATAAAGCATTGATACACTTAACCTGAAATAAAGAAAGGATCTCCAGCCTATGTAAAGCTGTACTTTTATTTATTGAGCTACAAACACACTTAAATGTTTTTATTACAAGGTTTAAAGTGTACTGTAAGTTCACATTTAAATATGTTTTTAATGAGACAAAAATAATGCTTAGATGACAACAGTATACTTTTACAGCTAATGAACGTCTAAACTATGCTTCTGTCAATTATTCTTAGTACAGGTGAAAAGTGTTGAGTTTATGCAAAACATACATAAATATGCAGTTTCTCAAAAACTCCTGTTACTAATGTCAAGAAAACAAACCACACTGGCCAACTACCCAAAAGCTCTGTCAATATGCCAATTTGAGCCAGAGATGTTCAGATCCTAAAAAAAACAAAGTTACACATATGAAACTATAGACATTAGATGGAATAATTTAAAGATTAATGATGAAATAGACAACAACAACAACATTTATTTATATAGCACATTTTCATACAAACAGTAGCTCAAAGTGCTTTACATAATAAAGAATAGAAAAATAAAAGACACAATAAGAAAACAAAATAAATCAACATTAATTAACATCGAATAAGAGTAAGGTCCAATGGCCAGGGGGGACAGAAAAAAACAAAAAAAAATTCCAGACGGCTGGAGAAAAAATAAAATCTGTAGGGATTCCAGACCATTAGACTGGCCAGTCCCTCTGGGCATTCTACCTAACATAAATGAAACAGTCCTCTTTGGATTTAGGGTTCCCAGGGAAGGGCTTGATGATGATGGTCACGTAGACTTCTGCCTTTTAATCCATCCATCATTGTTGGAGCATCATGAAGCTGCGCCACCACCACAAAGAAACCGGAAAAAGAAACAGAAAAGAGAGTAGGGGTCAGTACGGATTTTAGAGCCACCATGAATAGTTATTATGAGGAAATTGAACATACAGAGTATCAGGATTAAGTTAAATTAAGTTAAATTGAAGTTATAGAAGGCCATGTTAAAGTAATGTGTTTTCAGCAGTGTTTTAAACTGCTCTACTGTATCAGCCTGGCGAATTCCTATTGGCAGGCTATTCCAGATTTTAGGTGCATAACAGCAGAAGGCCGCCTCACCACTTCTTTTAAGTTTTGTTCTTGGAATTCTAAGGAGACACTCATTTGAGGATCTGAGGTTACGATTTGGAATATAAGGTGTCAGACATTCCGATATATAAGATGGGGCGAGATTATTTAAGGCTTTATAAACCATAAGCAGAATTTTAAAGTCAATCCTGAATGACACAGGTAACCAGTGTAGTGACATTAAAACTGGAGTAATGTGTTCAGATTTTCTTTTCCTAGTTAGGATTCTAGCAGCTGCATTCTGCACTAGTTGCAAACAATTTATGTCTTTTTGGGTAGTCCTGAGAGGAGTGCGTTACAGTAATCTAGTCGACTGAAAACAAACGTGAACTAATTTCTCAGCATCTTTCAGTGATATAAGAGGTCTAACTTTACTTATGTTTCTTAAGTGAAAAATGCTGTCCTAGTGATCTGATTAATATGCGATTTAAAATTCAGATTACAGTCAACAATTACCCCTAAGCTTTTTACCTCCGTCTTGACTTTTAATCCTAATGTATCCAGTTTATTTCTAATAGCCTCATTGTATCCATTATTGCTAATCACTAAGATTTCAGTTTTCTCTTTATTTAACTTGAGAAAGTTACTATTCATCCATTCTGAGATACAAGTCAGACATTGTGTTAGTGAATCAATAGAATCAGGGTCATCAGGTGCTATTGATAAGTACAGCTGTGTGTCATCAGCATAGCTGTGGTAGCTCACGTTGTGCCCTGAGATAATCTGACCTAACGGAAGCATGTAGATTGAGAAGAGCAGCGGACCCAGGATAGAGCCTTGTGGAACACCATATCTGATATCATGTGTCTTCGAGTTGTAATTACCACAACTAACAAAAATTTTCTCCCTGTCAGGTAGGATTCAAACCAATTTAAGACTGCCAGAGAGGCCCACCCATTGACTAAGGCGATTTCTAAGAATGTTGTGATCAATGGTGTCAAATGCAGCACTCAGATCTAAGAGGATGAGAACAGATAAATGGCCTCTGTCTGCATTCACTCAAATCATTTACTACTTTAACGAGTGCAGTTTCTGTGCTGTGATTTGTTCTAAAACACTGAAATTTATCAAGAATAGCATGTTTATTTAGGTGGTCATTTAACTGCATAATGGCTGCCTTCTCCAGAACTTTACTTAAGAAAGGCAGGTTAGAGATGGGTCTAAAATTTTCAAGAGCCGAGGGGTCAAGATTATGTTTCTTAAGAAGGGGTTTAACTACAGCAGTCTTAAGACAGTCTGGGAAGACCCCAGTATCTAGTGACGAATTTACTATGTCCAGAACATTATCAATTAGCACGCCTGATACTTCTTTGAAAAACCTTGTTGGTATTGGGTCAAGGACGCAGGTGGAGGATTTTAATTGAGATATTTTTTTGTAAATCAGGTAAATCTATCCTAGTGAAAGAGTTTAATTTGTTTATAACAGGATGCTGGGGTTTAGGAGGATCCTTAGTGTTGGAGGGATATACTATGTTATTTCTAATATCATTAATTTTTGATTGAAAATACAGCGATAGCCTCACAGGTTTTACTGGAAGTACTTAGGAGGCATTCCTTTGAGTTACCTGGGTTTAGTAGGCGATCAATTGTAGAAAATAAGACTCTGGGATTACTAGCATTGTTATTTATAATCTTAGAGAAATAGCAGCGCCTCTCAAGACGGACAGTGTTATTGTATTCTGTTATTTTGACTTTTAATATTTCATGATGGATAGTAAGTTTAGTCTTCCTCCATTTATGCTCAGCTCTGCGGCATGTTCTCTTTAAATCAGACACTCTTTGGGTCTTCCATGGTATAACAATGCTAGAAGATTTTTTCACTGTCTTTTCAGGTGCAACTATGTCAACAGCAGCTCTTACTTTAGTATTAAATCTTTCCACCTTACTATTTACATTATCCTCGCTATTATAGTTGGCACTATAAACGGACTGATTGCTTAGAATGTTTGTAAGTTTTAAAGCTGCTGCTGAGTCAAAGAAGCATTTTTTAACAATAAATAGAGGGTCTGACCATTTAGAAAGAACTTCACTGAAGAGGTGCAGGTAAATATTAACATGGTTGCCAACAATCACAATTATAAAGACTGGTTCCTCTTATGTGGACTGCAATATAAGTGCACTTTTTAAACAAGCTTTTATTATCACCATAATACCCTTTTTCAGAAATAATTAGTTGATTATTAAAAAATATTTATAAACCATGAAACCTAATGCAATAACAATAAATATATATATAATGACATTAAAAAATCTTATTCTTATAAGAAAATGTACATTTTATCATATTTGAAAAGTGTGCAATTTTATTATGCCTATCATTCATGAAATGTACTTTATTGGCATGGATTTTCTTTATCTCAATACATTAGCAGCAGTAACAGCTGTCACTACTCTTTCACTGTTACATGTCGTCATCAGTCAAAACAAGACAATATGTCTTTGCCCAAAGCAAGTGTGCAGTTTCATCTTCTCAGCTACAAAGCCTTATTGCTTCACACATTGTGGAGGAATTGCACTGCAGCCCATGAAGTCACAACTGCTTTCAGAAACCTTATTTGTAGGGTATTACTTTCTTGAAGCATATGTCTGATAGACATTTGCTAAATATCTTTATAAAGCTCATAAGATTAAGAGTGAAATAAAAATGACTTTTGAGGAGATCCAGTGTATATGTACTGTCTGTGCACAATGAAAGTTTTTTTTGGGAATTACTGCCAATTGGATTAATTGTACACTACAGCACAAAAAAGTTGCCATTATTTTCTGGGGCATCCAAGGCCACTACGTCTATAATATGATCACTACTGAAATCAACGAGGTACACACTTCATAATCCTGGAATATATGAAAACTGCAACCACTGTGAAATGTGCCCACCGCTTTCTAAGAGGTAAGTATGCCTATGATACAATGCACCAGTCTCTTTTTGTGCTTCGGTCACAAGAAGATAAAATGACAGGATATAAACATAAGTAAACGTGCAATGCAAGGAACCCCACCCTACCAATCCCACCCACTCCTGCCCAGGCTGAGCCATGGGGAAAAAAAACTACTTTGAGGGAATCTAGTTGAGCAAAGACAATAATCGAGCTAAAGAACTGAGCTACAGAAAGACAAAGTCAAGGCGTTAAAAACCATGATTGCAGAAGCAGCAGACCAAGTTTCCATTACATTACTGGAAGCACCATTTATCCACGCTACAGACAACTCCAAATGTATTAAGTTATAGAAGGAAGACTTCCAGATGAAAACATTAACACATTCAGGTGTCTTCCAGATGGAGGCAATAATTAATTTGTCTGCCAGCGTACCAAAACAAAACAACTTGTGTTCATAGGGTTTAGGCAGAATTATAGAGTTCTAAAAGATGAAAGATTAGCGGTAACATAGAAATACTTAAAGAAAGAAAATAATATAGTAGGTGACAAATGTGTGTCCAAAAGGAAAAGACACGAGGACAGAGCCAGAGCCAGAACCTGTGGAGAAAAGTGCCAGGCAAACCAAGGGAATATAATTGACAGCAGCCCTTTCTGTTAATGATGTTGCCTTAGGATTTTTTTGTTTTGAAAGACTGATTCTTTTGAGATATATTAAAGTTTTCACATGTTTCAAAAAATAAATATGAGCTCATTGTTCTCTGATCTTTTGGGAAACCTGAGCTAGCATTTTTTCTTTGTTTTTACTTTTTTCACTAGGTAAATCTTTTACTTGGTTGTAAAAAGCCACATAACTTTGAATAGTTTACAATTCCATAATATAACAGTGTCAATTTTAAGTTAGTTGCATTTAAGATACAAAACTGAGGACAAATTTGTGTGTCAGAGTTCAGCAGTGCTTATTTAATGTAAGACCAGTAGCTAAAAATACATGTATTTTGTTTATTTATAGCCTTGCTGTGATTATGATAAAAATAGATATAATTATTGTTTTGTGCTTGTTGGACAGTGCACATTCAGTTCCAAATTCATTCACTAATGTAGTGTATTATTTTAAAGAATTAGATTGCTGAATATTTTAAAAAAGTTTTATAAATTATTTGTGAAGTAATAAAAGTAATATACTATGTAAAAATACTTTTTAATATTTAATTTATAACTAAGTAAAAGTAACTTGCTCAACACTGACCCAACCCAGACAAGCACTTTTACTGTAATTCTGTTATTTTTCCCAAAAAAAATGATGTCATTTGTCAACCTTCAGATACCTTCTGGTGGCTGATGTAGATGAGGTTTGAGTGACTAACTTAGTCATGCATTCACAAAATTCTACATTTCTACAGTGTGTCTTGCCCTTTCTCTTTATTCTTTCTATTCTATGTATGTAAAGGTATTATTTAATTCTGTAGAATAAATGATGCATTGGTGTCTCTCTGTCCCAAACCTTATTTCCCACAGCACCATAAATGAGGTGGCTACAGAAGACACATAATGTCTTTGTTTTGCTCATTGGTTGGTTTAACAAAGTTTCACCTGGTATTAGGT
Organism: Polypterus senegalus; assembly: GCF_016835505.1. NCBI lineage: Eukaryota > Metazoa > Chordata > Cladistia > Polypteriformes > Polypteridae > Polypterus > Polypterus senegalus. The sequence goes on along the minus strand of NC_053170.1, from coordinate 67,798,709 downwards.
GGCTAAAAGTAACTGAGCTTTAAGTGTATGGTTGTATGGCTGAGATCTTTAATAAGACAACTTAACATTCTCAATCTAATTCAGTGTCGTGGCACAGTAGTGGATGATGGGGAGAGACAATCAATGAAGTAAACAAGTCTGTGGGCAGCTCAGTCCAAATTCTAAATGTTCCTTAGATATTACAGGAGTGTCAGACAAAAGTCATTAAAAATCACTACTGGGTTGAGCAGGGGAGTGAAAGGTTGAGAATTTGGAAAAAATATACCAAAAGGAAATGATCTATTGGACAAAACAGGACAAAGTTGCCAGTTAATTAGAATTCATTATATGTAAAATTATATAGTCTGAATACATTGAAATTGCTTAAATCCATAATTATTTTTGGACGAGCTTTTAACAGTGTGAAATATAGTATTAAAAGTAGCTTCAAGACAAATTGCAAATCTTGATGGCAAAGGGTTTCTAGAACAATATTAATGAAGAGTGTATGTGTGGCCTTGTAAAGAAATTAATATATAAGCAGAGCACATGCATACAGTCTGCTTAACAGCAGTAAAGCAAAAACTGAAAAGTACATTAGAGGTGATAAATATTCTGGATGTTTATAGAGCCAAACACAGCTGCAAATAAAAGAACAAAGCAAAATTTCAAAAGATAGTGATAAATGAAGAGAAGTTATGGTCTGATGAATACATCTAAGTGTATTTGTTGGTAAACTGATTGTTTTTGCACTGTTGCAGAATGATTATTACTGTATTATTACATAGGAACAAAATTTCAGTGTGTATACATCTCAGAAGGAGTAAAAACGCATTTATTGGTAGTTTCTCTATACCCACTTGGAATCCCATGTTGGTTAAAACAACAATAAACCTAAAAAACATCAAAAGAGAAACTTGAGAATGATTCTGAACTCACAGTATCCATAGCTTCAGAAGCTGTTTTAGTTTTTCCTGGAAAAAATTGTTTTCATTTTTACCAATGTAATATTTTCTCCATCCACAAGTTGGAAGTGTTAAAAGTGAATATATTTTACATGAATATCAAAGTATTTTTTGGCAGAATCAGAGCACAATGCACAAAATATTTACCTAATGATCAGCTGCACAAGCTTTCAATGAATATAACCCATATTTGCATATGACAGGCCGATCATTCAGTAGTATACATAGAGAAAAACTGGTAAAATATGGGTATTCTAGGGAAAAAATTAGCCTGGCCTGTCAGATACACAGGCAAGATTAGTAATAGGAAGAACATTAGAAAAACTCACCAAATTATTAAGAAGGAAGCACACTATCAACAAATTTGTTTAACATTACAAGAAGGATAGTGTGCAAGCATCACAATGACATTTTCCTGTAACTCTTGTTATTAAACAATCCCCCAGACTGAAGCTTACTCGATTATGTTGACCTCTTTTGTAAACCGCTTTGAATAAAAGCATCTACTAAGCAAATAAATGTCATGTAAATCATATCAACCCAACATAATTCATATCCCAGTTGATAGGTTCCAACCAAAATGAGTACCCTTGGGAGATTATGTAGCAATACCTGGGATGACATTTTTCACCACCATCATTAAAACACGAAATGATAATTCCTCATTGAAGAATTATATTATGACCTTTCAGTAAAGATTCAAACAATAATGGTGGAGCAATACTTCTACTGCTAGTGATATACAGCTTGATCATTAATAATTCATAAAAAGTACACTGTCTTTAAGTAATATACATAAAATCAGTGTATATGGATGTTACAATCCATTTTCTATAGCACACTTCTAATGTGTTCAAGAACATTAAACACATCTGCACAAATTTTATGGCAATGTATGTAATGTTTTTTGTAATGAAATAATGTTGACAAGACTTCAAAAAAGAGTTGGGGAATTGCCCCGCATAATATTTGGTTGTTGTTGGTCAAAAATTAATGAAATAAATCAAACATTCAACAGAGAATAGTGCTGACATAATTGTTTATATATACAAAATGGCCACAGGAAATGAGTTGGCAGGAAGTTAGAAAGTACTGGAAGTGATGTCATTTTCGAGGGGCAAAAGTGACGTCATCACTGAGAGACCAGAAGTAACATCATTTTCAAGGGGCGGAACTGACGTCATCAGCAAGGGACCAGAGGTGACCAACTGAACCAACTGAAGCTATACCAAACCAGTGGCAGTAACAAATCTGCTGTCAAGCCAATCATTAGAATTTCCAGTTTGTATTTCATCTTCTTTACACTGAGGAATATAAGGACTTGTAGTACTCCTTAAATGTGTCGGTTATCTCTTTAGGCTCTCTGATTGTATTTACAGTACAGTTACACTGGTTATTCCTATTATTGCACTGTGAACTTCCTGCTTATGTTTTTGTTATGCTAGAATCTTATTAGCCTTCTCATAATGTTCATAATAATTATGTCACAATTTAAAAATAAGTTCTTCAGTAAATCTTGTTCTTAAAAAATTAAATTCTGATTTCAAAGCCAATCTTTTCTTATAGAGAACCTCATTAGGAAATCAGACATATTCATGAACTGTTCTGGAAAGCTCTGTAATCAGTTCTGGCACCTTCCTAGTACCTAGTTTGACTTTACAAAAGAGATATGGATTGTTTTGTCATTTTTAAACCAGACTTAATTGTTTCCCAGAGTGTTTCTGTGGAACTCCCAAAAGATGTGTTGGTCTCTAAAAAATAACGGATTTGTTTGGAGACGAACTTTTTAAAATTTTTGTCTCCTAATTAAAGGAAATTAAGACACGAAATTATATTTTTCTCTTTAGGTTATGATTGAGACGTTTGACATTCCATTTACAAAGTTCAATAGCTGATCAGGCATATAATGGTTCTGAGCATTAGAGGACAATTTGTGATCATAAGTAAAGGCAGTGAGATGGATCAGATCCTGACCACATTCCACTCAGCATCAACAGTTTATATGTGGAGACGGTTAGGAGTACCAAGTTCCTCAGTGTGCACATAACTGAGGAACTTACGTGGACACACAACACCTCCTCACTAATCAAGAAAGCCCAGCAGAGACTACACATCCTGAGGCGGCTGAAGCGACCAAGTCTTCCCACTTCCATCCTCACCACGTTCTACAGAGGCACCATTGAGAGTGTTCTGACCAGCTGCATCACTGTCTGGTATTGCAACTGCAAGTGCCTGCAAAGGATAGTGAAGACAGCAGAAAACAATACTGGGGTGCCTCTCCCTTCACTATTTTACAAATGCAGTGTCCGCAAGGCCTGCAGCATTGTGCAGGACCCCTTACACCCCTCACATGGACTTTTCACACTTCTGCCATCCAAGAGAAGATACTGCAGCATCAAAGTCAGATCTGCCAGGCTGCAGGATAGTTTTTACCCCCAAGCTGTCAGACTCCTTAACACCATGCTGCCCCCAGGATCTTCCACACTCCTTCAACCACCTCTAAAAACAACTTTTATACATGCAAGCCACTTTCCTGAAAAGACTAGTGTGCATGTAGAAAAGAACTGAAAATCTCATACTGACCTTCAAGTATTTTGACAATCTTAATATGCCCCCTATCTGGGGAACATATACTAAATTGATTTTTGGAACAGTTAGATGGAATAGGGGCTTGCTCTGTCCACTCCACGCATCGTACTGGTATTGCACTACTTCCAGGAGTGCTGTGAAACATTCTGACGTGTCATTGTTTACACGTCTTAAACAACTATTAACATACTATTATTTATTTATTATATTACATATCTATGGATTATATTTATGTATCTAGATAGATAGATAGATGAATTATCCATGATTGACAGGAGCCTGCTCAGTGCCCGTCGCTCTGCCACGGATGTCAAATTGTCCAGCTCTGTGCCTACAATAGAGCCTGCCTTCCTCACCAGTTTGTCCAAGTGTGAGGCATCCCTCTTCTTTATGCTACCTCCCCAGCACACCACCGCGTAGAAGAGGGCACTCGCCACAACCGTCTGATAGAACATCTGCAGCATCTTATTGCAGATGTTGAAGGACGCCAGCCTTCTAAGGAAGTATAGTTGGCTCTGTCCTTCCTTACACAGAGCATCAGTATTGGCGGTCCAGTCCAATTTATCATCCAGCTGCATGCCCAGGTATTTATAGGTCTGCACCCTCTGCACACAGTCACTTCTGATGATCACGGTGTCCATGAGTGGCCTGGTCCTCCTAAAATCCACCACCAGATCCTTGGTTTTACTGGTGTTCAGTTGTAGGTGGTTTGAGTTGCACCATTTAACAAAGTCCTTGATTAGGTTCCTATGTAACAGGTGTCAGGTCACACTTACAGGTAATCTAACCTAGACACCGTTAAAATATCCGACTACGCCACCCAGTTTTATTAAGAGACTGGAAACTCCTGAAATTTACCAATGATAGCACGCAGGTTTCTTTAAATTGGGCGGTGAGTAAACACACAATGAAAGACACAACAGCAATTTCAGGAAGTAACAGTAACTTCTATTAAACTAGACAATAATAAGTACATGAAAAAGATAAATGAACATAAACTAAATCTAACAGTATCATGAAGAAAATTTCTTATCTTAGAAAGGAAAGCCCACAGTACACACTCTAAAAGTCCATTAAAAACATGAATTGGATGATACAACCTGTAGTGGTGCAAAGTCCTGTTTGTTCTCAGTGTTACCCCAACACTTAATTGTTCAACTGTCCACGGATGCACTCTGTTCACCGGACACTCGTTTCCAAGAGAATCGTGGAATCCCTGTCGGCGTCTCTTCGTTGTTCCTTTTTTTCCACTCTGGGCTTCTTGTATTGCTGTGACCTAGGCACGCCTTATTTCTTGTCTGCCAGCTTGGCTCGGTCCTTCCATGCAGCTTCCCTGTCTCGCTGGGCCCACAACCAGCGTCTCCTTGTGGAGCTGTCTCTTCCTCTCTGGAAGTATTGCCGTTCTTGTGCCTCACGTCGTGCCAGCCATGTACCCTTGTCAGCCTGCGAGCCCCTTTGCTCTGTCCGGGTGTCTTGGCAGCGTTCTCAGTGGACCGTCCCCTTTCTCTTGCCTTCTCCTGGCCAGAGCTTAAATCTCCTTCAGTCCCTGCAATTATCAGTTCTGGACAACCAGATTAAACAAGTGGCACAGCTAAATTTCCTGGGTTTAACAAATAATGAAAACACGAGTTAACAAAATGTATTGTTACCAACCATTAATGAGTACCGATCTGCTGTTTAGAAAACAATATTGTCAAAAATGTTAATTGCCAAGTCAGGTAAATACAGAAATCCTCCAAGGCAAGACTTCAAAGCGGCGACTCCTTTGCAAGACAGCTGATACTTACACAAACAATCCTGACACAATCAGTAGCTGGATTATCCAGGCCCCTCCAAGGAAGCAGCAGTTCTGTTATCACACGTGGTATTGTTTGTATGGTTTGTTTGTTTGTATCTCAACCAGCCATAAACTTCAAAATGGCAACTCCTTTGCAAGACAGCAAATACTTACATCCTGCAGACAGCCATGACACAATCAGTAACTGGATTATCCAGGAAATTGAAAAACAAGGTCCCCTTCTGACACCTATACTCCTCCTCCTACCCACTCCTGATGCAGCCCTCAATAGCAGTGTTGTCAGCAAACTTTTGCACGTGGCAGGACTCTGAGTTGTTTTGGAAGTTTGATGTATATATGCTGAACAGGACCGGAGAAAGTACAGTCCCTGCGGCGCACCTGTGTTGCTGACCACAATGTCAGACCTGTAGTTCCCGAGACGCAAATACTGAGGTCTGTCTGTAAGATAGTCCACGATCCATGCCACCAGGTATTAATCTACTCCCATGTCTGTCAGCTTGTCTCTAAGGAGCAGAGATTGGATGGTGTTGAAGGTGCTAGAGAAGTCCAGAAACATAATTCTTACAGCACCACTGCCTCTGTCCAAGTGGGAGAGGGATCGGTGTAGCATATAGATGATGACATCCTCTGCTACCACCTTCCCCTGGTATGCGAACTGCAGAGGGTTGAGGGCGTGGCAGACCTGTGGCCTCAGGTGGTGAAGCAGCAGCCTCTCCGTAGTCTTCATCACATGTGACGTCAGAGCGACAGGCCAAAAGTCGTTCAGCTCACTATGACGTTATACCTTTGGGACTGGAGTGATATAAGATGTTTTCCAAAGCCTCGGGACTCTGCCCTGTTCCAGGCTCAGGCTGAAGATGTGCTGTAGAGGATTTCCCAGCTCCAATGCACAGGCCTTCAGCAGTCGCAAATACGAATGTCCAATGTCCAATATTTGAATAGATTGCAAATACCATACATTACATCAATGTTCATATTTCTAACTACACATCAATATTGCTGCTACTGCTTTGTCTTGTCTTTGCACAATGTCTTGTCTTTTAATTATATTTTTGATATATTATTTGCACGTCATGTTGTTACACTATGGACCCTGAGCTTCGCAATATCGTCTATCTGTATACTTGTATATGGTTGAGATGACAATAAAGTTCACTTTGACTTTGAAATGGGTAAGATATTGAGCAGTCACCTCAAAAGAAAAAAAAAACATGTAGTTAGTTGAGAATATATTTCACAAAATATATAGTTATTTATATCTTGTATATAAACGCCCACATGTGGAAGTGTGTGTGTCTCTCCAGCTCGGAAGTGAGAGGTGGAGTCGGGGTATGGGCTCTACCTCCGAGGATATGCAAGCGAGGTCAGCAAACGAAACCTCCAAAGAAAGTCACTTGCTTAGCCACTAATACAGAAGCAATGCAAGCACATCGGGAAAACGAAACAACCTTGGAGTTAGATACCCAGAGAAGTTTCTTTCAATTACCTGACATCTCTACATTTCAATCTTTTCTGACGATTTCAATAGTTTCAAGGACCCCAGACTTTTTACAGCACGGCCTTACACAGCTAGTATATTATATACTTTTATCAATGTGTTTATATATTTCGTGGTCTAATTATACTCTTTTTATAGTGTTAACATAAAACAGTTAAAATTAAAGTAATCTAGTGCAGATTTATACAAAAGCATATACATTACAAATAATCACTTTTTTCTGTTTTGTAGAAGCTATTTTGATGTGACTCTCAGTGGGCAAGATTGCATTGTAATAGAAATTATGAGTCTTGAATAAAAGTAACATTTTGAAAATATATACTTTTCTGCATTTATCTTAAGATCTTTCCACCTTTTTTAAGGTTAGCCATGCATGAGAATTTCAGATAAAACCTGACTTAAATCCAGAAACTAGATACAATTTTATGAAAAAAACTATCCTCTCAAGATACACATTTCTTATTTAAGCATATTAAGTTGAATGCTCGTGGCAAATCTGTGAAGTATGGACAAACATGCAGATTCTGAATTTTTTTCTTTATTAATCAAAACAAAAATAATTTTACATTTTTCCAGAAAAGTTTATTTGCATAGAGGTATGTATTCATGAAAGCTGAAACCATTAATTTCATGTAAATTGAATGGTACAATGCATAAAAAATCATCTACCTCATTTACAAGAAAACTTTTGTAATTAAAAAGTTGCTATTGGGATTTAATAAGTTAAGGATTATGCCATTACAATGGAAAGACACAATCTCTCTCTGAATGTGATCCCAAACTACAAATACTGATCCCATATCTGTTTAAAGGAATCTTCTACCCAAAGATTATGTTTTTTATGTTTTACTTAACTCAATCAAATTATCAGTAACTGCAAGTAAAAAGTCTAAACTTTTCTTACAGAACAATGATAACAAAATTCTGATATAACAGCAGTCTATGGTGACCAATACTGGATACAAGCAAACAATATCAAAATGTCCATGAGAAAAATCTCTCGTCACTCTTGTTGCATAATCCATATATCAAGTCATCCACTCACAGATTTTTTTTTTTTTAATTTTTTTTATTAATGTTGTTAAATGAAAGACTTCTGGAAAATGATTTCATGAATGAAAATGGAATATGCTCAGATATGCCCAAGCCTCCCCACCTCATTTATTGTTCAGCCATCCACCCCAGTAATATCTCATTCATTAGCTATAACACTGCACTACATGAGATATGAACAACCACCGTGCACTGAAAGACGTAGAACTAAGGATTTAAAGTTAAAGAAAAGTAGTATGTTGAAACTATTGCACCCTTAACCACATTGTGTTGTATTTCCAACAAGAAGTCCTGGAATACTAAGGAACTGAAAACGTCTCCTTTAATGAGAAGTACAGAGCATTCAGATCTGGAGACAAAGGGGCTCTAAAGGGTGTACAGTGAGTTCTGAAGAAAAGGCTGAGTGAAGGAAAGGAAACTTACAGAGATAAAATAGAAAACTAAGCAACTCAGAATAACATAAAAGATGTTTGGACTGGTCATAAATACTGAACTCAAGAAATCCTGGGGTCAGTTGCTTAAAGTGAATTTAGACAAGGCTAATGTCTTGAACCAATTTTTTATTGAATTTTCCCTGCCTACACCACAACAATTTTCCCATGACCCCCAAACCACCCCCTACACCAACAAGTCCTACCACTTCAACTGGTATGGCCAGTGATGAGTCCACCTCTTATCATCAGTATGGACTGTCCATAACTAATGACCAAGTGAGTAAAAAACTGAGGAGGCAGCACACAGGACAAAACATGTAAAGAGTTGGAGTCAGCCTTTAAGTTCTTAAGGCCTGTGTTGGCCATCTTCATGGTGCCCTCTGTCACCTGTTTAGTCTGTCACTAAGTCTGCACGTCTTCCATTTCCAAAGACAGGCACCTCCTCAGCAAATGATTACAGACTAGTAATCATGAAGACATTTAAGAGGCTGGACCTGGAGTTTATTAGTCCTGTTGTGGTAGACCACCTGGATCCACTGCAGTTTGCCTGTCAGTCAAAGACTGGAGTGGAAGATGCAATTATCTGTCTGCTCCAAAATGTATGTTGTTCCCTGGACAGAGCTAGCAGCACTGTGAAGATTATGTTTTTTTATTTTTATTTTGAGAGTGGCTTCAATATCATCCAGCCATTCCTAATATGGGTAAACACAGATAAATGCAGGCGGATGAACAAATGGTGTCCTGAATAATGGACTATCAATCTGGTAGATTGCAGTTTGTGTGGGTCGAGAACTGTACCTTTGATACAGATGTGAGTACCACAAGGAACAGCCCAGTCTAATTTTCTTTTCACTCTGTACAACTGACACTATAAATTCAAAACCAGGCCATGTCAATTGCAGAAGCTCGGTTATATTGGCAAGAGGATGAGACAGAGCATAGGACTTTGTTTCTTGATGCACAAAGAATTGTCTGCAACTTAACAATAACAACAACATTTAGTTAAATAGCACATTTTCATACTATAGCTCAAAGTGTTTTACAAGATATCAAAGAGAAAATTACAAGAAAAGCAAAAACAAATAATTATCTAAGAAAATGAATAAATAAAAATAAAACTGCATCATCATATCAAACTTAGATATATAATTAGTAGAAGAGTAGCATCTTTATATGCAATTTCATAATGTAAATCTCCAAAGAAAAGTCCAGTGATAAAGTCAGGTGGCTGGGAGGACAGAGAAAACAAAAAGAAACCTCCAGATAAGCTGGAGAAAAAAAACTAAATCTGACTGGTTATTCTGCCTAACATAAATGTGCTTAAATCATTCTTCATTATTTCCAGGCTTTGTCTGAAGTGAGCCAAGACCATCAGGATCATCAGGTGCTATTGATAAATACATCTGTGTGTCATCTGCGTAGCTCTGGTAGTTCACCTTGTGTTTTGAGATAATCTGGGATAATGGAAGCATGTAGATTGAAAAAAGCAACAGGCTCAGAACAGACTCTAATAGTACATTGCATACAACATCATGGACCTTCAAAGCACAATCACCACAACTAACAAAGAATTTTCTACCTGTTAAATAAGACTGAAACCAATTTAAGATGCTGAAGAAACCCACCCACCTTGTCCAAGACAATTTATAAGAATACCGTGGTGTTTGGTGTCAAATGCTACACTTAAGTCTAACAGAACAAGAACAAATATGTGGTCTTTGTCTAAATTAATCCTCAAGTCATTTACTACTTTAACCAGTGCAGTTTCTGTGGTGTGATTTGTTGTAAAACTGGTAGGAAACTTATCAAAAATGGAATGTTTATTCAAGTAATCATTTAACTGCTCAAAAATTGCTTTTTCAAGATTTTTTTTTAGAACTTTACTTAAGAAAGCCAGATTAGAAATTTGTCTAAAATTGTCAAAGACAGAGGAGTCAAGATTATTTTTCTTGAGCAGAGGTTTAACAACTACAGTCTTTAGGTAGTCTGGGAAGACCCCTGTATCTAATTTCTATGTCAAGCACACTATCAATAAGCATACCTAAGATTTTTTTTGAAAAAGCTTTATACTGTGTTAATGTGCAGGGTTTCAGTTATTCTACACAGTTCAGGTAGACTTGTTTCAGTGAAGAAATTTAACTTTCTTAAATGTGCATGCTGGGGTTTAACAGGATTAACTTTGGGGGAATGAATTATATTATTTCTAATAACAATTTACTTTGTGCTTAAAAATGTGGCAGAAGCCTCAAAAGTTTCACTAATAATATTTAGTAGGCATTCCATCAGCAAAACCAAGGAACTGGTTATTTACATTTGGTACACCAAATGCCTAGACACTATTCTGGCATGATATCCTCTTGTCTTACCTAACTTTACAATAACATTTAACTTTGAAAGTGTCAAGTTAATTTAATTATATAATAACTGGAAACAATACTGGAAATAATAGTCAGGCCTTATAGAAACATTTTAAAAACCTATTTAAAAATTTTATTTTCAACTTTTCCACCAAACAAGGGAATAGTCTCTGATTTCTTTCCAAAATAGCATTAATCTCACTCATAATAACTTAACTGCATCCAATGCTGGTTGTTTTTTTCTTTTTCTACTGTAGAGTCAGGGAACATCTAGTAAGCATAATCTGTTAAATTATCTGGAAGCTTCTCCATTCCACCTAGAACTCCACAACCACTTTGTAATCCTTTGTAATCCTTAGGACCAGTCCCAGCAGCCTACTTTCCAGGCCTACCTTCCCCAAGAAGGCGGACCTACTCTTTCTTTCCTCTTTTCCAGTTTTTCTTTTTTTTCTACCTTTCTCTTTCCTTTATTACCTCTGGCAGTCTTTTCAAAATAAAAGCTTATAGAAGGAATTTGAGTTTCAGTAACACCCAATCCCTTTCAAGTGTTAAAGTCTAGCTCACTGTGCCTTTGTCACAAATTCTTCACAAACCTGTCACAAAAGATTTTCAAGATTTCAATATTTATAGAAGCAATAGCTGAACCAGCAAAGATTGTTTAACAAAAGAATCTGTAAATATCATGAGAAATTATGCAGCATAGGCTGTATTTTATTCACACTGGTTAATTCATTTAGTGTGAGCTATCTACTTAACAGCTAGGTTCAAAAGGCTCCTCAGCATGTTTAGATATTATATATTTTTTTCTTTCTTATATTTACTTTGTTATTTTCAATTCATTTTTCATGTTCTGGTATTACTACTTTGTGCACAAATGATATCATCAGATATGCATTGGGTAGAAAGTTGCAAACCATTGCAAAAACTTCCTACATTCAATGACTAAGTTGGCAGTGTCTCTACTGAACTACAGGTTTATTAGTAGCTTGACAAAAGTGCCCAGTGTCTGCAAACTGGTGAAAAACTATACCTGCTAATATCTTTTTATTTAAGTTTATTTTATTTATTTTTATTATTTTTATAGTTTGCGGAGGGCTGGCGCTCTCCCCGGGGTTTGTTCCCTGCCTTGTGCCCTGTGTTGGCTGGAATTGGCTCCAGCAGACCCCCATGACCCTGTAGTTAGGATATAGCGGGTTGGATAATGGATGGATTTTTGTAGTTTTACATTCACAGGTGAAAATACATATTCTGAAAATAACTTGCTGACAGTAAAAAAGTTTTAAAATGTTTTACAACTCCCTCCTTTCAATCTCTCTCTCAGTATATTTTGACCGGCTGACAGAATAGAAGAGTTACTTTGAAAATTGGAGCACAAGCTGGGAGGCCTCATTTAGTAAAGAAAAGCAAACAAAAACTGTGCACAGTGGCACAATGAAAAAACAATCTGTGGTCGGAAAAGCAGACAGTTATCACGAGACCACTCTCATCCTCTTACTTCAGCAAACTCGAGTAAGTGGTCTATAGGTGCACATGAGTGCCATATATAAATATATTAAAAAAATATATATATATATATTTTATATATAGATCATAATCTTAGATACTGTTTATGTCATTTTCTGGCTGTTCATACACTTATTGCATTTCTCACTACTACTTGACTATTTGTTTTACACTGCATTTCACTTTTTCTGTGATTTGTTTATTTCAGCTAGGTAGGGCCTAAATTCAAGCCCAGGGACCCCCTACACCCTAACTCCTTTTCTGGTTTTCATAATCACATATACCAGAACACAGTAAAATCTATTTTCTGTTAGTTTTTTCAAAACTTTTCAGGCCTGGAGGAATCATGTGAATCATGCTGCTAATGGCCACATAGTTCTGCATCTGCTTGTGTCCCTCCACCTTTTGCTTATCTCTGGTTGCCCTTGCTGTCTAAACTGTTTCAAAACGACATATAAGATTCAGCTTACCTTGGTGCATCCAATCATGGCTACTTTACAAAGAAGATCCTGTCCCTCCTTTAGTGGTCCGCATAAAAAGATACTTTTATCTGAAGGCAACTCAGAGGAGAGCACCATTTCTCCCTACTTGGCTTCTTTGGTTGAGGAGGTGAAAAAAATTGTTGGGGTCCAGAGGTGAACTCCTTACATGGTATCATCCAGCAGAACCATACTGAGCTCCGGGTTGATTTGAACACCTTAAGGGCTGACTTCCAAATGCTGCAGAAGGACATTATCGTTAAAGCAATTACTGACCACCATAATTCAAAAATCGTTGGCTGTTGACAGCAAAGCCCACCAAGATGAAATATCACCTGCGCCATAATAACCTTAGAATTATTGGCAAAAGATTAGTAGATAAAGAAACTATATGCCATCTTTCTTTCGTCAGCTCTGGCCAAAACTGTTTTCTACTTTTGCTTCCTTTGAGCCCATTATAGAGGGTGCACAGGGTGCATATTGCATGGGATAACACCACCCCGCTATTATAATGCAGTTTTTCAATTATCAGGACTGCCTGACAGTTATTTGAGAGTCAAGAAAATTTCAGGACATCTCCTTTGAAGGACACAAAATTTATTTTTTATCAAGACTTCAGTGCTAAAACACCCACTGCAAGACGTGTAATGAATTTGTCGATCAGAAGGGCAAAAGAATTAGGAGTCACTCCTTTTTTGGTTTTTTCTTCAAGTCTCAGGCTCTCTTTTGGGGGTAAGAATAGATTCTACAACAAGCCAGCCGGAGCGAGAAAAGCTTTACATGAGTTTGAATTGTTCAGAATCTTTCCTCAGTGACTCTTCGCTGGATGCATGCACCCTTTCATTCTCCAGTGGACTGTTGACACGACTTTTACGTCCAGCACAGTTATGAATCTCACCTAGTAAGTTTCTGCTCATAATTGCGTTTATTTGTTAAAGAATTTTATGAGGACTGATTATCCATTAATGTTTTGGTGACTTTATTTTAATTTCTTTTAACTGTTATTATGATTTAACCTCATAGGGTAATGCTGTGTAGTGATCATCAGGGTATGGTTATTTTGTTTATATTTTTCATAATCGCTGATCCTAATGGTAGGGGATTTCATTTCTGTCTCATATTTCTTTATCCTTTTTTTGAGCAGGGTGGCTGGATGTGTGCATGCAGCCACTCACAGTTTGGTAATGGGTGTCATGTGCTTGTTAACTCATATGCCTTTCATTCTTGGGGTGTACATATATCTGCTTTTAAACCTTTGTACTACATCTTCTAGGTTTTTCAGCACAGGAACTTTGCTCCACTCTTGCAAGTGAGGGGGGTTGGGGGTAAGTGCTTCAGGATCTGCCAAGCCTGGTTTAAAGTTTTACAACCAGTTTTCTGTATGGCTGAGGGTGTGGTTTTCCAGAGTATGGAGTTACTGGTTGTATGTCATTTTTTGGCAGAGGGTTTGCTTTACTGAGAAATGCTTTTTTAATTTGTTATTTAATAGCGGACACGTGCTGCTACTGGGATGCACATCGCTCTTTTGGCACATCTGTCTGTTGTTCTTCCTTTCTGCTTTTACTGTTCACTTTATTTCAGATCATGGCTGATTTGTATATAGCTTCTTGGAATGTTAGAGCCTTGTCAAACCTGAAAAACATCTTGTGTGACTGACTTTTTACATAGACACAACATTTATGTTACTTTCTAAATTGAGACACATTTGTTAAACTGAGATGTGATGCGGGTTGCCTCCAAAAATTATATGGTTGTCTCATCATCATCTGCCCTCTCCCGTATCTGTGGAACTGCGATACTTGTCCTGCGTTCCCTTCACCTAAAGGTTCTGTGCTCTGGATGTGATTCTAATGGTAGATACTCTTATCTCCTGTCCGAGCTTGGTGGTAGGAAGATTAGAATTACTGCCATGTTTGCTCCCACCCCCTTTCATGGCACCTTCTTCCAGGACTTGGCTAGTCAGATTCTTACACACCATGACTTTGAGTTTGTTATTGGCACAAGTGCCAGTTCTGTGCATGACCCAGTCCTGGATCAATCTCCTCTTATCCTGCGACATTAGCTCCCTCCTTCATATCTCAGGGTTGTATAAATGTGTTGCTGATCTTAATCTGGTTGATTCACATTATTTAATTAACCCCTCTGTTAAAGAGTTCTCCTTTTTTCTCACCACTTTAAGTCTCAGTCTTGCATAGATTACATTTTTGTGTCTCGCTCTATAACTTCTGCCATTATTAATACTAGCCTCCTCCCATCCTGCATCTCTGATCATAAGTGTGCTGTGCTACACATGTTTTGCTTTTTGCACCACGATAGAAATTGAATACATCTCTGCTTTAGAACGCTAAATGTATCTGATTATTTGGCTCCTAAACTTGAAGTATTTATTTCTATCAATGCTTGGTCAACTCAACTTTCCCCTTTCACTGGATGACTGTTAAAGGTTTCCTTTGTGATTTTACTATTGCTTTTGCAAGTGGCTTGGCCCATGAGACTTGTCAAAAGATCTCAGATCTGGAAAATTGTCTCTTGCTTTTAGAGCACTCACTATAAACCTGAAGACTAATTTTATAAATGTTTTGTTTTTTTTTTTCAGTTCTGTTCTGATCTGTTCTCTTCATCCTATCCCTCGTATCCTGCTGATGTTAACTATTTTCTAAAATCCCTACCCCTCTCTGAACTTTCAGAGTCAGGTGGCTCTGCTCTGGATTTTACCCTTAATGAACTAAAGAAGCACTGGAATTTCTGGGGTCTGATTGGTTGCCTCCCAAAATCATGTCTGGTCTTTGGCAGCAGCTTTCAGCCCCAGTTCTGGATGCTTAACTTTGCCCTTTCTCTATCTCACCTCAACCATTTATGTAATTTGGCTCTGATTACCCTGTTGCTTAAACAGAGTAAGGACCCAACTTTTTGCTCCAGTTATCGCCCATTATCATCTATGACAGGCATATCAAACACGCGGCCCCCTGGCCACATGAGGCCTGCAACAGAAATCTGTGCAGCCCGCATGACAGATCCTAGTTAGCACTGAACTTGTACAAAATGATTACTATCGTTTGTGAATAAATCATTCTGCATCTTCAGCGTTACTTATTGACTTTTCTTACTTCTGCCTTCTGACAAAAGCGCATGGCATTACAGTACCGGAAACGTTATCTGCTAGTATAGCCACGAGCCTTGACCAAAGTTAATGAACAGTAACGTCAAAACTGAAGTGCTAGGCGGCAGCAGCAGGCAGCAGGGGCGGCTTTAGGCATGTACAAACTGTGCACCACCACAGGGCTGCCAAAAACCAGGGACTGCCACATCACTATATAGTGAATATAAAACAGAAAGAGAAAATAACGACACAGCTGACAGCAATGTGGCGGCTATGCAGTGTCCGCAACGGACGTGGCCATCCGCCGTGCATAAGATACCATATTGACATTGGCGAGCAAAGGGGCCACCGATTCTTTCTCTGCCCAGGGCCGCCATGAGCCTAGACCACCCATGCTAGGCTTCACTACTGGCTGGGCTGCTGAGACTGGCCACTGGGCAGAACTGACCATCACGAGTAGTAATAGGCCGCATATTTTCACATTTTTTTGCTCTAGTTTTATGTAATTTTGTGGTAGTATTGTAACGAACAGTTAGTGCAGACTACAGCTGAAGATCTGAAGTGGACGCGAGAAGTTGGTGAGTTATTTATTAACATATTTTTGTGATTTTTGAGTTTGTAAAATTAGTGTAGGTCAGGTCGCTTTTTGAATATCGGCTTATTTTACAATAAAAACTTTGAAGTAAAGAAGTAAAGTAAAATTTGATATTTGGAGGATTTGTTTTCCAGCTTGAATTACTGAGCAATGAATTGAGTGAGCGTTTTCGTGATTTCAGTTCACACGAACAGGACTTTGCGCTCTTCTCTTACAACGTTGAGAATGTGACTGAGAATATCCAAATGGAATTGATTGAACTGCAGTCAGATTCTATTCTGAAGGCAAAATACAACGAAGTTGGTGTGCCAGGCTTGTATGCTTACCTGCCACCCTCTATGTGCAGATCTGTAAGTTGGCATCGACAGTACTGTCTATGTTCGGAAGCACTTACCTTTGTGAGAAATTGTTTTCATTAATGAAAGCTACCAAAACCCCACATTGTTGCTCAAGACTTAGTGTCGAGCACCTTTCATCCTAAAAGTTGCAGTTGCACAAGATTTCAAGCCTGATATTGACAAACAGGTTACTAACAAGAGATGCCAAGTGTCGGGACAAAAGAAATAGATCTCACACCGTAAGACTCCTATATAAGCAATGAATATAATATAATAATAATATAAGGACCTAGCTAAGAGGTCAAGACTCTAATTGTACGCTGTTGTACGAAGATTGTATGGAAATAAATTTCTTTTCTTTAAACTTTAAGTGTTACATTTTTTAAAGTTTTCAGTATTGGAAAGAAAGCTACAGTTATTTTGTTTAATAGTATTTGTTACAGTGCGGCCTGCTGACGCACGTATGGCAGTCATAGCGGCCCACCAATGGTAGTGAGGTTGACATGCCTGATCTATGACTTCTGATGTCACCCTTCCGGCAAAGGTGCTTGTATGTCGGCTGCAGGTGGTGAGTCCTAAACTGATTTATTCTGATCAGACTGGCTTTATAATGTGCCGTCATGCGGCTAACAATGTTCAGCGCCTTCTCCATGCATTGCATGTTCCCCTACTCTTTCCTTGCCTCCTGCTATTTTTTTCCCTAAATGCAGAGAAGGCATTTGACAGGATGAGCTGAATCTTTTCGTTGGAGGTCCTAGGTAGAATGGGTTTTATAAACATGTTTCAGACCCTTCTTCTATAACATTTCCCCCACTTTTTGTGTGTTTCAAGGAATCAGACAGGGCTTTACTTTTTCTTCATTTCTTCTTATTCTTTCATTAGAGCCTCTGGCAGTACATCTCTACAACTCAGATACAAACAGTTGACAATTAATTAAATATATACCCAAAAAATGTATCTATGAAGCCCTGTCCGGTTATAAGATTAACTGTTTGACTTGATTGTATAGAATGTTATATGCTTTTAATAAATTCAATAAAAGATAAAAAAAAAAGATTAACTGTTCTAAATCTGGTCTTCTCCCACTAAATTCTTCCTGTTATCTCTACTTTTCCTGTGTTCATTTATTAGACAGTGACTTTAAGATAACTGGGATTAGACATCTATGCATGGGTCCCGAAGCTTGCAGCTGCCAACTTTTGCTATGTTCTGAAGGGTGTCAGAGACTCCATTTCTTCTTATCCTCACCTCTAACTCTATGCTCCCTCTTTCTCCCCCACCCAAGTTCTGGCAATCTGTTAAGTTACTGGTGTCTTCATTCCTTTGGAATCACAAGAGATTATCTATTAATTACTCCACTTTGATCTGTGACATGTTGGAGGGTTGTGTCTGCCTCCTTGATTTCGAGCTGTACCTCCTTGCCTTTACTCTTAAGACCAGTATGGAGCTGGGTCTGTCCTTACCACTAGAAACAAAATATATTTCCACCCATTGCTCAACTTCTTTACTGTTTCTTTCTAATAAAATAAAGTTAATTTCTCCTATTGTTGGCCCCATTGTCTGTTGAAAAATTGATTGGCCCTCTGCCAAGATTGCACCTCCACATTCTGCTTTAAAGTTTGGAAGGCATCTAATTTCCTCCACCCCTTGGTGTCTGTCTGGTATATCTGTGTTAGGAGATATATTTCATGAGTCAGGGCTGGTAGCTTTCCTTTCTCTTTAATCTAGGTATCCAATCACGTCCTAGGTGAGATCTGTGCTCAAGACATGTGGAGTTCCTCTTCTCCTCTTCAAATGAATACTCTTTACTCATTTGCTTCATTCCTTTTTCATAAATCCAAACCAGAGGCCTTGTGTATGAATGGTGCGTACACACAGAAATGTTGCGTAAGAACTTTTCCACGTTCAAATCATGATGTATAAAACCTACACTTGATGTAAAGCCACACACTTTTCCACGGTACCTCATACCTTGTCGTACGCAAGTTCTCCGCTTGGTTTTGCAGACTGGCGGCACCCAGCGTCAAAGCAGTGCTACTGTTCATGTGTGGTTACTCTTTATTTTCCTGACGTGGCTTTATAAATACACTGAAACAAAACGCATATTGTTTATTAGTGTAATGCATCTGATTGTAATTAACTTTTAACAATATAATGGTCCAGGAAATAGCCATAGTATTCCAAATACCATAACTGCTTTAGCATTGTTACTCTCACTGCACCTTCTTCTTCTTCTTTCAGCTGTTCCCGTTAGGAGTTACCACAACGGATCATCTTTTTCCATATTACTCTCACTTCACCACTCGGAGTATTTATATCACTGTATCTGAGTGGGGAATCACAGCAGCAGCTGACTGGAAAGAAAATTATCGGTATTACAGCATCAAGCACACGCTGTTTCAGCCACGGCAAAACGTTTCAAAGCCTTTCCTGTACGGACCTCGCGATTCAGAAGCAGTTTCATCCCAAGAACTTTAAACGCACTCAACCAATTGCTCCTTGTAGAACTGTTTGTACTTATAAGTACAATTACCCCACTGTAAACTTGCACTACAGTTATAATATTGCATAACCTGAGCCACTTTATAAAGCACGTATTTACATATGGTGATGATATCATTTAACTTCATTTAAATAATCTATATTCTTCACTGGGACTGGCGTGAAGGATAAAATAATTAAACATGTACTACGAAGATATTTCAATGCTCCTTAAATGTTTTGAAGCATCGGCACTCTAAGCATACAGATGGCTTAACGTCTATTACAGAGCTGATTGTGTGGCGATTGGTTACTTGGAGAAAGAAAAGCAAGGACTGCAAGGGCGGCCACGCCAATATATTGAATATAAAACAGAAAGAGAAAATAACGACACAGCTAAAAACGCAGCGGAAAATTTCAACAAAAGTTAAACACTTGTGTCATGAGCACGAGACCGCAACGGACGTGGCCATCCACCATGCATAAGATACCACATTGACATTGGCGGGCGAAGGGGCCACCGATTCTTTCTCTGCCCAGGGCTGCCACAAGCCAAGAGCCGCCATGAGTACTGCTGCAATACATAATTTCATCGAAGGTCGCGCACAATCACTACAGAGTGAAACCCATGTTTAATAACGTGCTTTAACTCCTATCATCATTAAAATGATATCACGTATACATCTCAGTATTTTAATTATTCAGAGAGCTGTAATATCACAAATGTGATTCAGTGTCCAGTCGGAGGAAGAGAGCCGGTTTAAGAAGCAAGTAGTGATTCACACACATAGAGCACATAGAAGATCACATACAAAACAAAGCATTTAACGTGCTACTCTAATTAGGATGTGATTTGAGAAACTGGTTAATTAAATGATTTTAAGATGAAGTTTATGATGTTGTACTTTAATGACAAAATAAACTACATGATTAAAGTGGAAATTTCGAGACTGAAGTTGACATTTTGTGCTTTTTCCCCACTGTGTGCCTTTATTTCTCTGCACCCTAATAAGTTTTCATGTGACACTCAGACAGTCGGCTACGACTCGCCTTTTCACTGCGACTTTGATATCTGACTACTTCTTTTTTATTTCCGCCACTGTGTGACTTTGTGAACGTGAGCTTTCAAGTTTCTCCAACACGCTATGTCACTCAATCAACTTCCTTTTGTTGATTATACCATGGTTTAAATAAACAAATAGTATGTTTTTCCTTTGCCTCCACTTGGTATTCGCTGAAATTCTTATATTTTCCCCTGTGCATTTCTCATTGTCTTTTCACAGAAGGCTGAGCTTATGGGCGATTTATATTGATTTGCATATTCAAAGAGTTCTGGGAGGAGTTGGGGCGGGACAGAGCGTTACTTTTCACGCTGACCGGGAGTTATGGAGCAGAAGAATGCGGAAGTTGGAGTACGCCCAGTTTCCTGCATCTGGATTTTTCTGTGCGTAAGCACATTTCAGCTTTTGTGCTTACGTCATGTTATAGTGCGAATTCTACACACGGCGTTATACATGAGGCCCCAGGTCTCTATTCCCTCCTCCTTCCCAGCTTTCTGGCGCTATGTAGCTGAATCCATCTCTATGATTTTTTTCTTCCCCATTCCTCTGTCCACTCAAGTACACTGCAACCACTGCAGCTAAATTGCTTTTCACCTCTCTCTGGAAATCTACTGCCATTGTCTCTCTTACAATCTGTAAGTTTTTGTTTTACTATCTTATCCTTGTTGAATTTTCTGCCACCTGGATCAGCAACTCTTTTGGTTCTACTATCTACAACTGGCTTCATGCCATTAAATTAGTAAAGATCTGGTCAGGGGTTGTTCCATGAGACAGTTTTCCTTTTCACCTTTCCTCATTTATCTTTCTTTTTTTCCCCTTACTTCTGTTTGTGTTCCTGCATGGTGTGTATGCCGGTTTAACCGTCAACTCTTTTTTTGCCCTCCTTTTTTTGTGTTTCTGTTTAAATAGCCATCTCTCACCGGTGGAAAAGTGTTTTGTGTTTGTTTTTATATAGCTCCAAAATTGGTCATTTTTGTTGTTTTTTTGTTTGCTGTATTCCTTTTCATTTTATTAATGAAAATTTGATCACAAAAAAACTTTATAGGCCTTGTGACAGATAGGGGGTGCTATCGCTCCTTTGAACCCTCAGATTTGACTCCAGACAACAGGTAAAAGTCCAATAATCGACTTTATTAATACTGCACAGTGCACCCTCCTCTCCACAATACTCATAAACTATAATCAATAACTACAATAATACACTCCACCACTATCAGATGCTTTGCCACCCTTCCACCCAGCTCAGCTTACTCGCCTGGGATTTCCCAGAGTCCTTTATAGTCCCTGACCCGGAAGTGTTTCCAATCCTCCAGTCCATGTGATCTCCTATCACTTCCGGGTCAGATAAAAAGTCTTCTTCTTCACCCCTGAAGCACGTCATTCCTCTTGTTCATGTGCCTCAGACGTACTTCCGGGCAATAGGCCAATAGTCTTTGTTCCTCCCTGCAGCATCCTCTAGCGGCCCCCATGGTATCCAGCTGGGCTGTGGATAAAGACTCCATTGTCCAGGATCCCTGCTGGTCTTTAGGGCACCTCTGTGCTGCAGGGAGGGCTCCATCTGGTGGCCTGGGGGTATTGGCCGGGATAAACGACTGGCCATATGCCACAGCCTGCAGGTGATAAACTTCTGAATATAAACTTCCTCTGACAGAGATGGCCTTATATTGATCATCATGAGTCGTAGAAAATGACAAAGACCTGCATAAGAAGTTTTTGTACAAAACATTAAATGCAACAATTTTAAACAAATTATCTTGGAATAGCATACATAGTGTGCTCTACAGATTAAGAGTAAAAACCTCACAGCTCTTAAAACTCACTTACAGAGTCATCAGAAATCGCCCTATTGTTTTGCAATTGGGCACCGCCATGTTACAATTCCTGTTACCAGCACACTGCTTCTGATTGCCATGGAATGTTGTTTCAGATGTCACCATGCCTTGCCTCTTCAGTGTGACCCTTAAAAGATTAATTCTGTATTGGTGATTTGGATAAAACGAATATCAAGCTTAGCAAATATTTCCTTGAATTCCAGGCTCAAAATCTTAATATTTTCTCTCTGACTTCAGGTTAGTAATTAGGCTTTGGTGCAAAAAAGTTTAATCTTTAAGGTTTGTTAAACTTGTTTCTGTTTTTACCTACTTTTCATCTCCTGATTCTATTCTTTCCCTTGAGCAGAGTAAACATAGTATTGTAGGACAGGCTGCCATTATTTATTTAGCAAGATTGAACACAAGTACTGTCTTTGCAAGCCGCTGCCGGACACTCATAATATCAGCTTCTTTTTCAGTGTGCCTCTGTTCGGAATGCAGGCTTACACTTTATCTAATAAGATGATTGATCACAGACCAAGTAGTAACAAAGCAAAATCGTCGGAGCAGAAGATGCATCAAAGGTCTTCACCTGAAATGAAGGCTCTAAGAGTCAGAGGATAGGCAAACAGAGTAATTAGCTTTATTGCAATAAAACAATAATGTAGACTCAACCCAATTAGGCCAAATTGAGTTGAGCCCTGAACAAGCCAGAAATCAGTTTATATAATCATTTATTATCATGCTGACCTCGCTCAAGACAGCTCATTTGCTGCTGTTTCTAACCCCCTTCCGCAGCTCTCTTCCCAAACTTTTATGGGAACCACCAATATATCTCATATTTTAATTTTCGCCTTTACCCTTCCTTTAGGTTGGCCTTGAGCTTGCAGGTGTTCCCTCTCTTCTGTTCTTGGGCTGTCTCCAGCTACCATTATCCCCCTTCTCTGTCCCTCAAGTTGATAAAATATTGGTGGCTATAGCTAAGCTTTAATTAAAAAAGAAATATGGCATGAGGCTTTATTTAACCGTTTGCTTGGTGTGCCTGACATGTATTGATACCTGCACTAAGGTTAATGCTAATAAGTTTTTGTATCTATTTATGCTAATACATGAATATACTAATTTCTTATTTTCCATAGTAACAACCAGAGAGACACCAGATGAACACCCAATTTAAACAAAAGGCCATAATTCAAGGATGAGTAATATTGAAAGGCAGAACTTTGCAACAATTATCAACCAAAGAACTAAGAAACCAATGCCAAGACCTATATTTTTTCTTTTAAAAACCCTTGTAAGACCTAAATTGTCACTTTCCACCATCAATGTTCTGCTCTACTTGGCCATAATTTCTTTTATATAACAGATACTCTAGTGTTTATAGGGTGTGGCCACAACTAAGTTCTACTCCAAAAGGTAACCTGGGCTGGATTGGAAAAATGGAAGACCATCTGTAACAGAAGTTGGACTAGGGATGCAATTAGTCCAAACCTTGCTGAGATAGCAAGTACCCAAGCAGAGGAAGACTGTATACATAAAAGGGTGTGTTCACCTTGCTAACAATGAGGGCTGAGTGATCATCAGCCAATACAGCAAGCATACCTTTGCTATCAACCAAGGACACTGTGTGTGTAAAACCTTGAAGAGAAACTGCCATATTACCCACAACCAGAAGGTACAACAAAGGCAAAGTAGGAGACAAGCTCCTGAACAAGGAAGGAAAGCATACTGAAGATTATTCCATGTGTTTGGAGAAAGCCACCCAGGAAAGGAACAAAACATTGATTATACCAAACCATAATTATATCTACTTTGATTCTAAAAACTATAAATTGTAATTTAATAGATGGGACAGTGCCAGCTGTTGCATTATGGTATTGGTATCTGACAGGTAATAACCTTGTAAAGGATAAGTCCTAGTTATTAGTAGTTTATAATTCTAAGTCCAGTAAGGAAGTGCAGAGCAGCATCTCACACACATTCACTTACACTCTGTATGGTGAGTGGTGAGCCAGTGCAGACTAGCTTTGGGGAAATAAAATGCCATGGTACGGGCACAAAAGAATATATTCATCTTGAACTCATGAATTTAGAGATTAGAATTCATAAGTTATGTACCTTTTTCTATAAGAAAGAAACAGTTCAACTAAGATTTTTGTAATTTTGTTTTTTGTGTTGTTTGTTGTTGTTTTTCTTCTGTATATATTGTTGGTGGGAGTGGTAAGGCAGGATGGACAACACAGGAATATTTGAGGTGCCAATTGGGTCATCCTTTATAGTAGCAAAAAACACAAAACAATAATGTCCAGAACTTCATAAACAAAGTAAATCGTAGCCCTTGTGGTATTAGATATAATACTCAAATATATACTTGCGTATATCCATCTTCTATTATCCTTATAAATATTTTAATTTTGTTTAAAGCAATATGCATGTCTGGGTTATTTGTGAAAGTAAGTCTATAGCCACACCAAATTGCAAAATGTTAGTGTAGACATTTGCCAATCTGTGAACCTCCTTCATAAATTGTGCAGAACTCTTCATATTTCTAGCATCCAAGCTGGGAATTGAAACAGGAACACCTCACTCAACCCTCATTTAACTTGGCATCCTATGGGAGCTTATTGTTGTGTGTTTATATTAATCACCAGCTGAGCTTATGATAAATTAACTGACTGATCATACATTCCTTCCTACACTATGGCTGTTAGTGATCACATGACACAATGATATCAGTTCCTTTTCCCTATAGAAAGATGCCCGGCTCATAGTGTCCTAGTTTTTACCAAAATTCAATTGCGAGTATCTGTTGACTTTTCTTGAATAATTTGGAGTAAGGACTTTTGGTAATCTTTTTGTGACTTTGCTTGTAGTTTGCTTTTTCATATTGACATTCAGTTTTGCTTGCTACTCTGGTCTCCTGACCATTTCTATGCCTTTTGATCATGCTTCTTTTTTAACCTCTGCTCATTAGTTCATTTCCTGCTCATTTTTAGCCAGATACTATTTTTGTCCTGCCATACTTCCTTTCAGATTTTTTGTGAAGGTAGCTGGATTGGTAGATGAAAGTAAAACATGCAGTTTAATTACTTGTAAGTTGGAATTTCAAAACACTTTTTAAATGACTTAACACCAAAGGGTTATTTTGAAACAAGAAACTATTGGCATCAGAGATAATCAACAAAACTGGATTTCAAGTGGGTTAATATGCTTAAAGAACAAAGTTCACGTAAGAAGAAAACATTGTACAATGGGTGATCTCCTTAGTGGACGTCCTCGGTAGTCTGTTCGCAACTTGTTAGTATTTATTTTTTACATCTATTACAAGACAAGATTAACGAAGAGCTTTTTTCCACATTCCATCTGCATGTCAAATAAGTTAAGTGTCTAGATCTAAATGTTGTGATATTGTTAACTCTCTTAGATTAAGTTATTTTATTTAGCTATTACTTATCACATATTTAAAAATAATGATTTACAATATCTATGGAGTGTGATGGATGGCTGGGTATCGTGCCCTACCAGGAGTCCTGGAGGAGCAGAGAGCCAGGAGAAGGGCAATTTATACCCTGGGACATGAGAGGGCATCCCCCCTGGGTTGCATCGGGGCCGAGGGCTAGGGACTTAAAAGCTCAAACCTGTTAGGGTCCATGGCCACTGCCAGGGGGCGCCTAGACAGCTCCGGAAACAAGATTTGCAGCACTTCTGCCACACCTGGAAGTGCTGCCTGAAGAAGAGCCTGATTCACAAGCAGCTCTTCCACCACACCTGGAAGTGCTGCCGGAGGTTAATCAGGAAGCACCTGGAGTACTTCTGGGTGAACTATTAAAGGGGTCCGCCTCACTCCATTTAAGGAGCTGGAGTCGGGTGGAAGAGGACGGAGCTTGCGAAGAGAGGAGTAGAGGCAGCAGAAGACTTGAAGAAAAAGGATTGAGCCTTGTGGGTACTTTGTGCACTGTGTACTGTGCAGAGAAGAAAATAAATGTGTGTGTTTGGACATCATGTGTCTCAGTACCTGTCTGTAGCTGGGCTGGTCTTTTACAGGAGGCACATTATTGTTATCGTTGTTTTATGTTTTTATTAAAGGCACAGTTATTGGTGTTCAGCAACTAAGAATTTCACTAAATATTGTACTGTATGTATAATTTGTATATATTGTAAATATTTGATTTGACACTAAATTAGTTAGCACACTTGTGAAACTCCAGAATTGGAAGAGGCAGCAAAAACAATTGAAAAGATCCTGTAATTTCACAGCTTAATATAAACAAGAAATTACTTGATGGCAAAAAAAATATTAATTGTAAAAATGTCTGAATTAGTCTAAGCTACCCTAATTTAGGATATTCAAAAGAAATGTAATGATATAGAGTTCATAATTAGCTAAAACTATAAAATAAACAAGAGTAGTTGGGTTAAATATGTGAAATATTCAAATGTGTGCTTTCATTCAAATGTTTAAAGTCTAAATATTCTTGATTGTAATAGATATGTAATGTTTTCCGCCCTCTGATAGAGGTCCATAGATGTCTAGATCCCTAGCAAAATATGTAAAATCAAAAATATATGTATTTATAATCAATTACTTTGGTATATTGTAAAACAATACCCCATATGCTTATGTCTGGGAGTTTGTCTTAGTGGGGTAGAACTACTAGTAAAGAATCAAATATCAAAAATATCATGTATTTAAATAGCACAAAACAAACCTCATCATGACTGTATTACCAAGCCACATTTTTTGAAGTTTTTTTCAAAGGAGTAACTTTGATCCCTCGTATCACATTAGTTGGTGAAACCCCAGGGTTGCTTGATGTCTTCAGCAAAAATGCAACAACTGTTGGTTTACTCTTTATCATTAGGGTGTAATTTCCAGCACAAGATGTGGTTCAGCGATGAACGTTTTACAGATCTAGTGGGCCAAAATGGATTTTGAGACATTTTATGATGCAAGACTATGGAATCATTTTTTTTGTAGCCGAGTTTGTCCGCAATCATTGTACTTTGAAGAGTTATACTGTTTGGCTCAAGGTGTCCAAACTTTTTGGCAATATTGAGTCCCATTTTGGAACTATGTAATCTCTTTCTCTTGAGCAAAGCCCTCAACCTGCAATTGCTCTGTCCTGGGCATGATGCTAATCTACATCCTTCCCTGCATGTAGGCCCTCCAACCTGCAGGTAAAAACCTGGGGGTTGGTGGCAGAATTGGCACTCCAGTCACCATAAAAAAAACCTCACACTGTTCCACTGCATCTGAACTAGTGTGGTGCTGAGGTATCACCCATTGCATGGCTGCACTCAGGTCCTAATCTGGATCCTGAGTTGGTTTGTCGTGTAGTGAGTGTGGCAATGCACTGTATCAGTGTGTGCTCCTAACCTCCTCCTCCTCCTAAAGAATCTCACAACACAAGTATTGCAGTTATATTTTATTTTTAGAAAAAAAAAATATACACACATCATATATAACTCTGATGCAACAAATAAACAATTTGTAACTGTGTATGTATATTATGCACTCATCTAAACCTTTACTTTGAATATTATTTTTCATGCCAGTCCTTGAACCAATTTCTGTTTACCGCTAGACACAGAGAAACTTTAAATTTTGTACACTACATTAGGTTTTTGTGCTGCAATTCAACAACAACAACAACATTTATTTATATAGCACATTTTCATACAAAAAGTAGTTCAAAGTGCTTTACATAATGAAGAATAGAAAAATAAAAGAGACAGTAAGAAAATAAAATAAGTCAACATTAATTAACATAGAATAAGAGTAAGGTCCAATGGCCAGGGTGGACAGAAAAAACAAAAAAAAACTCCAGACGGCTGGAGAAAAAAATAAAATCTGTAGTGATTCCAGACCATGAGACCGCCCAGTCCCCTCTGGGCATTCTACCTAACATAAATGAAACAGTCCACTTTGGAGTTAGGGTTCTCACGGAAGGAATTGATGATGATGGTCACGTAGACTCCTGGCTTTTGATCCATCCATCATTGTTGGAGCATCATGATGCTTTGAGTAGGTGGTGGTGGCGCAGGCACCATCGGAAAAAGAAACAGAAGAGAGAGTAGGGGTCAGTACGTATTTTAGAGCCACTATGAATAGTTATTATGATAAATTGAACATACAGAGTCTGCGGTGGATTGGCACCCTGCCCAGGATTGGCTCCTGCCTTGTGCCCTGTGTTGGCTGGGATTGGCTCCAGCAGACCCCGTGACCCTGTGTTCGGATTCAGCGGGTTAGAAAATGGATGGATGGATGAACATACAGAGTATCAGGGTTAAGCTAAGGTGAAGTTATAAAAAGGCTATGTTAAAGTAATGTGTTTTCAGCAGTTTTTTAAAGTGCTCCACTGTATTAGCCTGGCGAATTCCTATTGGCAGGCTATTCCAGATTTTAGGTGCATAACAGCAGAAGGCCGCCTCACCACTTCTTTTAAGTTTTGTTCTTGGAATTCTAAGGAGATACTCATTTTAGGATCTAAGGTTACGTTTTGGAATATAACGTTTCAGACATTCCGATATATAAGATGGGGCGAGATTATTTAAGGCTTTTTAAACCATAAGCAGATTTTTAAAGTCAGTCCTGAATGACACAGGTAACCATTGTAGTGACATCAAAACTGGAGAAATGTGTTTGGATTTTCTTTTCCTAGTTAGGATTCTAGCAGCTGCATTCTGCACTAGTTGTAAATGATTTATGTCTTTTTGGGTAGTCCTGAGAGGAGTGCGTTACAGTAATCTAGTCGACTGAAAACAAACGTGAACTAATTTCTCAGCATCTTTCAGTGATATAAGAGGTCTAACTTTAGCTATGTTTCTTAAGTGAAAAAATGCTGTCCTAGTGATCTGATTAATATGCAATTTAAAATTCAGATTACAGTCAACAATTACCCCTAAGCTTTTTACCTCCATCTTGATTTTTAATTCTAATGTAGTTCAGTTTAATTCAGTTTATTTCTAATAGCCTCATTGTATCCATTATTGCCAATCACTAAGATTTCAGTTTTCTCTTTATTTAACTTGAGAAAGTTACTATTCATCCATTCTAAAATACAAGTCAGACATTGTGTTAGTGAATCAAGAGAATCGGGGTCATCAGGTGCTATTGATAAGTACAGCTGTGTGTCATCAGCATAGCTGTGGTAGCTCACGTTGTGCCCTGAGATAATCTGACCTAACGGAAGCATGTAGATTGAGAAGAGTAGCTGACCCAGGATAGAGCCTTGTGGAACACCATATTGGATATCATGTGTCTTCGAGTTGTAATTACCACAACTAACAAAGAATTTTCTCCCTGCCAGGTAGGATTCAAACCAATTTAAGACCGTGCCAGAGAGGCCCACCCATTGACTAAGGCGATTTCTAAGAATATTGTGATCAATGGTGTCAAATGCAGCACTCAGATCTAAGAGGATGAGAACAGATAAATGGCCTCTGTCTGCATTCACCCGCAAATCATTTACTACTTTAACGAGTGCAGTTTCTGTGCTGTGATTTGTTCTAAAACCCGACTGAAATTTATCAAGAATAGCATGTTTATTTAGGTGGTCATTTAGCTGCATAATGACTGCCTTCTCCAGAACTTTACTTAAGAAAGGCAGGTTAGAGATGGGTCTAAAATTTTCAAGAGCCGAGGGTCAAGATTATGTTTCTTAAGTAGGGGTTTAACTACAGTAGTCTTAAGACAGTCTGGGAAGACCCCCATATCTAATGACAAATTTACTATGTCATGAACATTATCAATTAGCACGCCTGATACTTCTTTGAAATAATTTGTTGGTATCGAGTCAAGGACGCAGGTGGAGGATTTTAATTGAGAGATTATTTTTGTAAATCAGGTAAATCTATCCTAGTGAAAGAGTTTAATTTGTTTATAACAGAATGCTGGGGTTTAGGAGGATCCTTAGTGTTGGGGAGATATACTATGTTATTTCTAATATCATTAATTTTTTGATTGAAAAATACAGCAATAGCCTCACAGGTTTTACTGGAAGTACTTAGGAGGCATTCCTTTGAGTTACCTGGGTTTAGCAGACGATCAATCATAGAGAATAAGACTCTGGGATTACTAGCATTGTTATTTATAATCTTAGAGAAATAGCAACACTTCTCAAGACGGACAGTGTATTGTATTCTGTTATTTTAACTTTTAATATTTCATAATGGATAGTTAGGTTAGTCTTCCTCCATTGACGCTCAGCTCTACGGCATGTTCTCTTTAAATCAGACACTCTTTGGGTCTTCTATGGTATAACAAAGCTAGAAGATTTTTTAACTGTCTTTTCAGGTGCAACTATGTCAACAGCAGCTCTCACTTTAGTATTAAATCTTTCCACCTTACTATTTACATTATCCTCACTATTATAGCTGGCACTATAAATGGACTGATTGCTTAGAATGTTTGTAAGTTTTAAAGCTGCTGCTGAGTCAAAGAAGCGTTTTTTTAACAATATGCTTCTCATGGGTGTTTTTTATCATTATTTCTATATTAAAAATTCACACATCTTCTTCTGCCTTCTGTTACAGCTGCCCCAAAAGTTTAGTAAGTTTTTATGCATTTATTTTGCGTATTTCCTTGTATTTTATGTGCATACATTTCAATGCCAGCTTCTTTCAATGCTGGGTTACGCGGTTGTAAGCAATGCCTTTTCAGGTAGCCCTGGGCGCAAGGCAGGAAACAGCCCTGGATAGGACAGCAGAGCTACACACCACACCTACACCAGTATTTCTTAGCCATTTTTGTGTTGCAGGTAGCTGTCACTGGGTCTAACCCATGCCATCACCCCTGCCCTCATGCCACCAAATGGATTGACAGAACTGTGTGAGTTTTTCTTTATTTTATCCCATTTGTAATTGCACTTGCTTCACCAAGCTCTCAGTTCAATCTCCCCCAACACCACAAGGCCGCTCTTCAATTTTATTTGCCCTTTGTGATCTCGCTCATTCCTGCAAGGTGGAGGTGAAGCAAAAATATCACATGCTGTTGTTTATCCTTTTGGTGGGGGAAACAGAGGTAATTATACTTACAAGTAACAGGATAAATAGTCTTTTTTTTGTTACCATTTTCTGACACCAAAGCGATATAAGCCATATGATTCAGTGCCATTTGATCGAAGGGGGAGTTCCCACATGAAACCACTGGGGGGCACAGGTAAAGTGTAACCGTACTCACTGTACTGTGTTGGCTGGGATTGGCTCCAGCATACCCATGTGAACCTGTAGTTAGCATATAGCAGGTTGGATAATGGATGGATGGATGTCTGAACTTTAAAACTGCACATCGCAATGCTACAAAATTATACTATGATCAATACTTACAAATCAAGTGTAGCATCAAGGCCTTCAACAAATGTGTCATTCTCAATAGAGTCAAACCTGGTATCAGAATCTTACTCAAGCTTTGTGCGTAACAGTCCATAAAGATGAGCTGACACACAAGCAATTTATTTCTTGCCTTTTTATGCACAACCATGTAATATTTAGGATCAATCATAGGCTACAGGTTATACATCATTGGAATGCTGTGAACCTTAGCTAGCCAGTGGTAATGAGTCTTTCACTGAATGTAGATGGGATCTTTGATAAAGTCAGATTCACTCAGGTGTGATGCGCTGCTCACCTCAGCATATATGCGTGCAATTCTCATAATTTAATAAAGAAAGAGAGCAGACAACCTGGAAACTTATGATTTATTTAAAAGAATACACACTTGGGTATGTAAAAGTACCATCATTTCTTTTGATTGACTTGTGGGTTTATTGTAATTTACTTAAACAACTTTGAAATATGTCAGTGTCATCTTCTGCATAAGTGGCTACTCCTCTGGAGTCTTGGGCAGAAAAGGATACATGGAGGATTAAGGTAGGTCTTTAGGACACATGTTTGATCTAAGCATGAATTTAAGTAAGTAACAGACATTATAATCTGTCGCTCTCAACTGTACTGTATATTGGTGGTCTTATGTTTCACAATAAAGGCCACTATCCTCAAATGACCCAAAAAACAATACATTTTATATGCCAGCAAACATTTGAATCTGTTTGATTGATTACACTAAATGGAGAAGTTATTAAGTGAAATCTTTTTGACTATTCCACCAAATAAACTAGCATGCCATACGATTTATTATATTTCTAAATGTACATCACACAAATTGCATCACAAAATGTGGCATGTATCGGATGCTGATTTCTGACAGTGTTGTGCCAATCTTTAAGAACAATGCACTTATTGCATCATCACCGATAAGCAAAAGATTTTCAGTGAGATTCCATTACATTTGGTGGCTTTCATTTAAGCAAACATTTTGACTGACACAGTAAAAGTATTGAAACAACATAAACCTGCTTTAAATTGTCTTTAACTAAACAATATTATTGCTTAGATTGGTGTTCTTACGCTTTTATTATTTACTTAGGGAAACAAATTAGTATCATGCCCTTTTTATAATGAAAGTACTTAGGCCATGACAACAGATCAGTGTTCCCTATTTCAATAATTTATAAGCCATGCAATCATTCAGTAGAAGGACGAAATGTAAATCCTTGGTTTTTCAACAACCATGAACCCCTATACAGCTTATTACTGCTTGAATAAAACATCCTTTGATCAAATTTTCATCAAATAAACAGATAATATACAGAACTGTACACTATTAATTTTTAATAATTCTTTAAGGAATCAGACATGAAACAACTTCTTTCATCTGTTAAGATTACTTTTACAATACTAATCCATGAAAATTATTTTGCACTGCTGAAGTATCTTCTTCAGTGATTTTTTTGTTTTCTTTTGCTTAACTACATTAGTCTCAATTCATTCAAAGATGTAGCTACTTTAAAGCACAGAGTTCAAAAGGGTCTCTTTTAAACTTAATTTTAAAGTATTAGCTCTCTGGTGGGCTTCCTTTTTAAACTGTTTGACAAAAATGTGACGTTAACTGAAACACCATCCTGAAACAAAGGCAGTGCACAGACATCTTAGGCCTTGAATAGACAGCATATAATTTACAAACCTCTATTAGTCGCACATATATCAACATTTGAAAAACCTAACAAAGAGCACCCATAATAAATGGTAATTATGTAGCACTGTGAAAAAAGAGGTCTTTAAGAATCTTGTTTTCCAAATTTTTGAATGCAACCTACAGCAGACAGCTGGCTAAAGCAGTTTTCCAAGAATTATAACTGCTTAGATGTGTATCCAAACTATGTAATCAAGGACCTTCAGGACAAGGCAGGTGCTAGATATTGGCATTTACAGTTTACCCAAGCAATTTAGGCCTCAACAGAAAATATTAATGACAATATGCCTCTTCCTTCACCCAGTTAACCTTTATTGCCTAACTTAATGCGTTTAGCAATTAGAACTATGTCTATATCACCTAATACTTATGCATTTCAAAGATCCAGGCTTTAATGCTGCAAAATCAAGCTCTGATAACAAAGCTGTTGCACTTCAAAAACTCAGAATCTCAACACATTAACACTGAGTTAAAAGAGCAGGGTCAATAGATGTTACATAACATCATTACATTGTATGCTGACGCATTCAATATGTTTTTTGTGCCTTTGCTTGTCTTTCTTGACAAAATTATAGCAAAGTAAAAAATATGTACAGTGATCCCTCGCTATATCGCGCTTCGACTTTCGCGGCTTCACTCCATTTTAAATGTAA
The DNA here is from genome assembly GCF_016835505.1 of Polypterus senegalus. Classification (NCBI taxonomy): domain Eukaryota; kingdom Metazoa; phylum Chordata; class Cladistia; order Polypteriformes; family Polypteridae; genus Polypterus; species Polypterus senegalus. Next base: position 67,764,983 of record NC_053170.1, on the reverse strand, counting down.
GCATATCTAAATATATATCACAGATTTTTCGCTGGTTCGTGGATTTCTGCGGACAATGTGTCTTTTAATTTATGGTACATGCTTCCTCAGTTTGTTTGCCCAGTTGGTTTCATACAAGGAACGCTATTGGCGGATGGCTTAGAAGCTACCAAATCAGAGCATGTATTACATATTTAATAAAACTCCTCAATGATATACGATGTGCTTCCCGCGCGGTGCTTGATTGTTTGCTTTTTTCTGTCTCTCTCACTCTCTCTGCCTGACGGAGGAGGTGTCAGCAGAGGGGCTGTTTGCCTAGAGGATACCGACGCTCCTCTACAAAATGCCGCTTTATCGCGGTGCTTCGGCATACTTAAAAGCACAAAAGCACGTATTGATTTTTTGATTGTTTGCTTTACTCTCTTGCTCTCTCTCTCTGACATTCTCTGCCCCTGATGTTTACTTCTTTGAAGAGGAAGATACGTTTGCATTCTTCTAATTGTGAGAAAGAAATGTCATCTCTGTCTTGTCATGGAGCACAGTTTAAACTTTTGACTAATGGGTGTTATTTCATGTCTAGGTGACTCTAATAATGTTAACAGTGTGGGAGAGTTTATAAGGGCTTAAAATATATAAAAATAACCATACAAACATATGGTTTCTACTTCACGGATTTTCATCTATCGCGGGGGGTTCTGGAACGCAACCCCCGCGATCACGGAGGGATTACTGTATTCCAATAAAACATTGTAAAATACTATGAAATAAAGGCTAAACAGAACCACAATTCAGTTATATGGCTTCCAGACCTATTCTTCACATTTGTCCACAAAATTATGGAAACGTCAATTGATGCTAGGAAAAGTAGCATGCAAAGCATGGAGTGCATTCTAACAAGAACTTTGCAATAGATCAATATGCTGTGATTATCACCGAATCAACTTATGAGGACTCCTTTCTATATGGTCTGTAATGTCAGTAACATCACCTAATGTATGGACAGAAAGGGGTTCTTGATTTTGATACATTGCTCACAGAACCAGTAGTAAGCAACTTTTGCACCAATTGCTAATTTCTGTGTTTCACAGGAGCACTCACAACAGGATTTTTTTTTTTTTATAAATTCCTTGTGTGTTAACTTAAAGAAGCCTGTATGAATATGCCGACTCCATGTTCTTAAATATTATTTTATAAAGAATATGATAACGAAGAAAAAAAAAGATCTAAATCCATTAAATAGTTCTCGCGGTCGCTAACTAAGCAGAGTTAAGGTTACGCCCCGAGGAAGACGCATGAGTAAGGAGGGCCCGCCCCCTCCTCGGAGCCCAATGAGTCTCTCTCAGATTTGCGCTAATAAATCCATGCCACAACCAAAGTCTGATACTTAGCGTGATGAGAAAGTCACAAAATCAACAGAATGTTCAAGCAAATTATAGAAAAAAACCTGATCTAAATCCATTAGGTAGTTCTCTCGTGAAAAGCAGACAGACATGCAAACGAGTCTAAAAAATTATAAGAAATTTCATGCTTGGACCACAAATTGTTTAAAACCGTTTCTTGGCAATCACCTATGAGTCAAGGGTAACCTACATTCCAAACTTCAAGTCCCCATTGTACAGGAGAATTTGTGATGAGTGAGTCAATGGTATTAGGCTTTTATATGTTGTCACACACGTGTGCATGGGAAGCAGCTGAAGGGCTTAGGAAATATTGTTTATACATCTGCCCAGGGGGGGGCGGGGTGCACTGACGCTCTTTCTGAGTTCTCTGCAGGTCTTACCCGGGAAATCCCACCAGGAGCCGCCATTTCCAGGAAGGACACATCACTTCCGGTTCCGGCCCCAAGAATGAGGTCACTTCCGGTTCCGGCCCCAAGGATGATGTCACTTCCAGTTCCGGCCCAGAGGACGACATCATTTCCGCCCTCTGTGCTATAAAGCTCACTGCCTTGGCTTAGGCAGGCAGTTCTGTTTTGGACTCTGTTGTGTAAACTACTATTGCAATGCCTCAACGACTTTTGCAGCCGGGAAACCGTAATAAACGGGTGGCTGCCCCAAACCTTTCCGCGTCTCTGGTCTCCACTTATTACAATGTATATACAGATAGAGGGCACTATCAGCCACTTGAACCCTTAGACTATACGCCAGACACCAGGTAAAACTCCAATAGTTGACTTTATTAAAACAAATACGTGCACAAAGCACCCTCCTCTCCACAATACTCATATAATAACAATAAATCAATAATCAATCACAATCCTCCTCTCCCAGATGCGTTGCCACCCTTCCACCCAGCTCAGCTCAACCCTCTGGGTTTCCCACAATCCTTTATAGTCCTTGACCCGGAAGTGTTTCGCTCTCTCTGTCCATGTGACTAGGAACACTTCCAGGTCAGATAAAAACTCATTTTTCTTCAACCTGGAAGCAGATCATTTCCTCTGTCCACGTGACTAGGGCGCACTTCCGGGTTGTAGGGAAAATACTCCTTGTTCCTCCCTGCAGCATCCTCTAGCGGCCCCCATGGTATCCAGCAGGACTGTGGATAAAAACTCCATTGTCCAGGATTCCCTGCTGGCCTTCGGGGCACCTCCATGCTGCAGGGAGGTCTCCATCTGGCTGCCTGGGGGTATTGGCCGGGATAAACGGCCGACCATATATCACAATATATATATAGATAGACATTTTGGCTTATTGTGCTTGACCTTAGCTCTGTCTGGTTTCACTTCAGTAATGACACTCAATTAAATAATATGCTCAGTCAGGACCCGTATGAAAAATCCTAAAAACAGAAAGGTAGTGTAGATATTGCAGATTCAAATTTATCACTTCCCTTTACAAATATAAAAAAATTATAGTCTTTTAATTGTGGTTTCAACTTTCATGAGGAATTTATGTTCATATTTTACTCCTCTCAAACAGTTTTGGCTCATGTATTACATGATATTCATGAATCTTTCAATGCAGGAAATATCTTTACGTTTCTTTCGAGAGGAAGATGCTTTTAATGAGGACAGAGTTACAAGTGCTGGTATGGCATCCCTTTTCAAGAATATATACTTTGTTTTACAGCAATCCTTCACAGTAATTGTGCAATTGTGAATATATGCAACATAACTTCTTGTGGGCTGAAATATCTGAAACCAAAGAAGAGCAACAGACACTCTCAAGAAAGTTTGTTGTGAATAAAACTGTCACAAGTCACCATGACCTAGAATTCAAAAGCCATCAAAAAGGGTCACTATTCTTACAGCGAACCTCACTGAGGCTAAAGTTAGGGCCCCCAAATTGAACCTCAGTATTTTGAGTCTGAGAAAACATTTAAAGGGAATGACCTGCTATACTGCTTGAAAAAATTATGAGCAACTATTTTTCCAGGCTTAAAGTATTTACATACAAAGATAAATGCTGAGGATTTACACCAAGCATGACATCTCATGTCTCTTATGTAAAAATTTCAGAATTACAAAAACTGTCGCTGTGTTCCTTGAGCTGCCAAGAATAGTGCCGATTTAATTTACAATGGATGTCTTCCATCTTTCATTCAGAATTTCAGTGCAGCGACTGCTACTGCAAGACAGGCACTGAGCGTGCCAATTCAGAAAGTGAAGGAATTAGGTATTCAGTTCTTTATAATTTATCCAGTCTGCTTGAAATTATCTGATGATAACAGCCATATCATCTTTGATTCCCCTTCTGATGCTATATGGGCCTTGATTTCCAGAAATTAGGCATATTCCCCTGTCAGCATGTCTTTTTTTCCTTACTTTCAGATGACTTCAGCAGTGTAAGAAATAACAGTTTGTATCTGAATGCAACATTTAGTCAACTGTTTCTTTTAATGAATCCCAACTTTGCTAGTGTTATTATTACTACAGACCTGAATGACTTTACTGAACTGTTGATTCTTTCTTATTCAATTCAATACTTCTACTGAAACACTCATTAAGTTTATTTATTTTTTTTATTCATTGATTGGAGATATTATCTGTCCTGTGAGTGTGCATTCTTGTTTTTTTTATTTTTCTGCTTTTCTGCATTTGAATCCAAAAACAATTCCCAGATCTTCCTGCACTACTATCTCATCCCAAAGCAAAACAAGATTAGATTAGATTATTTATTTAGATTATTTATTTATAAAAGAACATTTAAAACAACAGAGGTTGTGCCAAAGTGCTGTACAAAAAAGCATTAAAATATACATAATACAAAAAATTATGCAAGAATGGGAGAGTTGATGGCTTCAGTTGAAGGGGCACTTTTTTGAATGATGTGATTTGATAGTTTTAATGTTAGATGAGTGTTTAGTGACTGAAGCACTTTTTTCAGGGGGGTTTTGAGATGAGGGTGGAAGACCTGAGAGGTGGTACAACAGAATGGACCTGTGAATGGGAAGTGTGTGGAGAAGATTGTTAGCTCCTTTTTCTCTGTGCTACTTGCATCTTCACTTTGCTCGCTACTATTTTCTATGTGTGCATATGGGTCATTTGAACATTGTGTCATTGAATGGTCAGTCTATGGCCACACCACAGAAACAATCAAGTATAGGTGAGTTTCTGTTCAGAAAAAAAAGCTGTATATTATCTTTGCAAGAAAACCGCTTACTACCCCACACCATTCAACAGAGTGTCTCTAAACAATATGCTGTAGCTGCTGCATCCTCATCCCATAGTGATAGGTGTGAGGTTGGCAGTCTTGTAAGATGCTCTCTACAGTTTAAGGTTAGGCAATCAGGCAGTGATGCTTCGGGCAGATTCTTTTACCCCTTGGCTGAGATTGTATAGGAATAGAATTGTTATTTTTGCAATTTTGGCCCCTTTGCCATTTCAAGTTTCATTTTATCATAATATGACCAATTAGATTCTTCAGCTTCAGGACTATGATTTTATATTAACTGCTAATGCTGTATTTGACTTTCTGTTAGACAGTTTTTACCTGGCTCTTGGAGTACCGTGACCCCCTTTCTACTTGACTAATTTAGAAAATGCAATCCAGAGGTTAAAGATTATTCATTATTTTCCCCCAGTTCAAGTCCCAATCCTGACTGGACTATATTTTTTATATCCTGATCATTGGCACCCTGTGAAACTAATGTCCATCTTGTTCCTGTTGGAAAATAGGCAACCTTTTTACAATTACACCTTCCTTATCTCTTCAAGGTGAAAATTAATAAACCTTCTGCAGAATTATCAGTTTAGTGAATATTTAGAGCCTAAATTATAAGAGTTTATTGCAGTTAATACCAGAACTACTTGGAGCTCGGCATTTTTCTGGTGTGCCATCAAGGGTTTCTTTATGATCCTACAATTGCTTTTGCTAGACTTGCCACACAGATCTCGAGACTATGTCTAGTGAACATGTTCAATAAAAATTTAATTTGCAAAAAAAAAAAGTGTATTCCTTTCTTACTTTTAGTGTATCTGAACAAATTTAACACGTATGTTTGGACCTCCATATACATTATATCTAGCCAGTGGCAACTGAGTTTCTACCAGCTATGAGTTGCCACTCCCTGAACATAAGAACAGAGGAAATAAGTAGGATATCATTACTTAAAAGTGTGGTATTCATTAAATATTATCTATTTAAATATTATAATCATTCTATCACAAAAATCAACAAAAAATGTACATTTTATATACAATATATAATATGGTTAAAAATAAGGCACATAAAAGTATTCTACTCATTTTAAAACTTGCCATGAAAAAATCAACACTGTTTACGTACGTTATGTGTTATGTAAGGTCTTAACAGTAACATTGGTCAGCTTTTCCGTGCAGCATATACTGTTAGATCGATAATCACAAAAACAAAAATAATTACATTTTGCAACAATTTGCATATATGCTAATTTTAGCTGTATTCAAAGTAAATAAAAATAGCTTTGTTCTCTACAGAACATCAAAACCTTGAATTCACGTACATCGTCCTTGGGAAAGCAGTCACTGCACATGAAATTTCAGAGGCCTTTTTGGTTCTGAATACAGCAAATGTCCATTTTTCTAATTATGTCATGCGGAAATGACTTTTCAGTTGAGAAGTGTATTTTGTGAATATGATAGGCTTGTAAATTGCATGTAGAAAGAAATTTTGAAAGATGGAAGGGCATTAACAAATCTACTGTAGCTTTCTTACTGTAGAACTTTTACATGGCTTTTATAAAGTATGACTCATGAAACAATACTGTGCATTTCGATAATGTTGAAAAATAAATCAATATATTCATATCAAATAATACCTCATACTATATATATTTTTTTAAAATCAAATAAAAATGCAAATAACGAAAGTTAAAAAAATATATTTTTTCAATACATAATTATAAAAAGGAAAGCTTAAAACCTAGAAAACTCTAAAGTGGTGATGATTGGCAGTATAATTGAATCAGGATTATTCCAGTAGATATAAAAGATTGCAATTAGAATATAATTATAAAAATGTAAAGTATAAGAAGAAAAGGCGAGTTTTTAAGACAAATTTAAATTAGATCACTGATGGGTCCTCAGCAACAGATGTGGACTTCCAGAGAGTGGAAACTGCAAAGCTCAGGCCGCCTTATGAATAATGAAAAGACTGGCTTGAGAGGATCTCAGGGGTCTGCCAAGTTGTTAGGAAGCAAGTAATGATGACAGTCAGACACACTTTCACATTAAAAGCTTTGCAAGTTGGCAGAATACATCAATAGCAGAATTTTAAAGGTAGTGTAGTGACATCAGTTGTAGGATAACGTGTTTAATATTCGGTACATGCCAGAACTTTAGTAGCAAATTTAAAAAAAAATACTATTGTGAGGTTAATTGCAATAATATAATAAGAGGTTATGAAGACTCTAGAAATATTCTGTAGCTGGGTTAAGGGAATCCTGACTGATGCAGAAGTATTGCTTTCAAAAGTCATGGTTTTGTTCAGCATGACTCCGAGGCTAATTAGACTGGACAATGAGAAAAGTATGCTGGAGCCAAAATCAAGATTTGTGATGTGAGCTACAGACTGCACAGGAAGAGGTTTGGGTGTTGTATTGATACAATTTTACAAAATATTTGCCATAAAAAAACTTGAAATACCACAGACTATAAACTGAATTTGTTATTTGTTGTCTTTAAAATGACACAATATTGTAATACAAGATGAAAACTTTTGCAGAGTGGTACTTTTTAAATCAACATATGCACCAAGATTATACTGCGTGGCACAATTTAGAGCTATATAAGTTTAATATATTGTGTATATTTAAAATGTTTTTACCTCAAAGGGCATTTACTGTTGGAACATTTTTTGAATGCCTTAACTAGGTTTATTACAGAAGTATAAAGTAAATAGCCCGTTCAGTTGACAGTAATTTGTTTTGACATTTTAAAAATAAATGCTTTATTGAAGCCAAAATGAAATTCACCTTAAACTATCCATCCATTATCTAACCCGCTATATCCTAACTGCAGAGTCATGGGGGTCTGCTGGAGCCAATCCCAGGGCGCAAGGCAGGAAACAAACCCCAGGCAGGGCACACACACACACCATAGGGACAATTGAGAATCACCAATGCACCTAACTTGCATGTCTTTGGACTGTGGGAGGAAACCAGAGTACCCAGAAGAAACCCACGCAGAGAACATGCAAACTCCACGCAGGGAGGACCTAGGATGCGAACCCAGGTCTCCTAACTGCGAGGCAGCAGTCCTACCACTGCACCACCGTGCCACCCAACTTAAACTATTAACATCTTAAATTTACTAATAATTTATTTGGAATCATTTTTATAACATTACTAATCATATCTTCACATGCTCTGCCCTTTAATAGGAGGTGCTCCAACAACATTAGTACCAGCAGCCCATACATATAAATATTATGCTGGTTATTGATGGGAAGATATGAGATGTTCTTCATGCAAAACATATTCTGTAATAATTTGAACAGTATTTTAAAGGAAACCGCATTTCCTTCAAAATGGCTGATATGAATGCAAGAATAGATAGAATATTCACTGTTACAGTATGACATAGTAGATATCAACAAATAACAAGAACCATTACAACATACAACAATAGATGGTACAGGAGAAAGATGCTTATGTAATAGTTATGTAAATTCGACTACAAGAATAAAAAGACCTTTGATTGATCATTGAATTGTGGTTTGTGCAGTGGTTTATACTGTTGCACCACAGTTCCAGGAGACTAGTTTGAAATCCCAGCTCTGTTACTGTTGTGGTCTATGGCCGGCTTGTCATCCCGGCCAAGACCCCCAGGCCGCCAGATGGAGCTCTCCCTGCAGCATGGAGGTGCCCCGGATGCCAGCAGGGAATCATGAACCATGGAGTTTTCCCTTACAAACCTGCTGGATACCCCAGGGGCCAACAGAGGACGCTGCAGGGAGGAATAGAGAGTCATATGTGCCCTATAAGCCGGAAGTGTGTCATAGGCAGAGCAACAGCAGAAGTGATGTACTTCCGGGATGAAGAAAGAAGCTGAGCTGGGTGGAAGGTGGCAACACATCTGGGAGTGGAGGATTGTTTATTGTATTTGTGATTAGTGAATTTAATGAGTATTGTGGAGAGGAGGGTGCTTGGTGCACTGTTTTTAATAAATATAGTCTACTTTTGGACTTTTATCTGGTGTCTGGAGTCTTGGACAAGGGTTCAAGGGAGCGATAGCGCCCCCTATCTGTCATATTGTCTTTATGTACTTTGCACATTTTCTCAATACCCTGAGATGAACTGGTGCTGAGTACTGGTCAAAGCTAAAAGAAACTAGGGTACAAAATACTCACCCTGCCTTTATTATAAATTTCATAATGTGGAAGGCAGAATGATTTAATAGTTAGTCTGAATCATGCCTCCACTCCAACATTCAGCCAGTGTCCAAGTATGATCTTCATGTTTCATGGTCCCCCCCTGGTATGCTGGTTCTCATCCCACATCCAACAGCTTAAAATTGAAGGTGTGTGTTTGAATGGCATTGCCATGCAGGAGAAAGACACTGTGTACTCCCATTGACTTCACAGACATTAAGTTTCTTTTTCATTTCTATATACTCAATAGACCAGGGGTCCTCAATCACAGTCCTGGAGGGCCACAGTGGCTGCAGGTTTTTGTTCTAACCTGTTGCTTAATTAGAAAGCAATTCTTGCAAATAATTTAATTTCATGGCTTTTTAGTGCTTTAACTCTTCTATGTCAGATAATTCTCATATCCTAGATTTTCTTCCCCTTTCTAAGGATATCATCCAAATGATTTGAAGGCTAAAATAGATGAGTAATTCTCAGTCCTTCACTTTTTTCTCTTCACTTTCCTTCCAAGTATTTAATTAAACTCAACTGTGCATGATGAATACACAGAGGTGTAAATGATAACAAGCTAAATGGAGAAATGCTGGTCTGTTTTGTCATTTGCGTGTTATTGCTAATTAGTAGCAATTAAAAAACGAGAATACAGCTGTTTAAGACTAAAATAAGCAATAAGGGTTCAAAATCTTAACGAGCGTGACAACTAAAGTGAAGAAGAAGAGTTACTTGAGCAATAAGGGTTTCTTATTAAGCAATTGGGTTGGAGCAAAAACCTGCAGCCATTGCGGCCCTCCAGTACCGTGATTAGGGACCCCTGAAATAGATAGTACAACAGTTGGTCTACAGATATTCAGACACAAACTGGCAGAGACAATTTAAAATTTTTTTTTTATTTTACAGAGGATGATAACGGCAACCTCGGTGGGAAACCAGTCTGGAGAGAAAGAGGGCTTATACAATTACAGACTGGACAAAGTGCTTTAGTCCAGTGATACAGTTCCAGATCTGGAAGTGAGATCTCTTTCCATTCCAAATAAATCTGGAGAGCAAAGACCCCACCTGTATCCACTAAGAAGGAGATGGGAGTAGAGGAACTGTACAACACATGAATCTGAGTCCAGGAAAAACATTCATCTTAACAATGGCTGGGCGAGACTGAAATGACAAGGGAATATTTCACTACAGTAGGATTGACACCTTTGCATCCATAAAGGCATGATGGAAGATTTAAATGGCAGTCTCATGTACTGACAAGGATATGTCAATGCTTAAATATTTGAACTGGCAGTGGCAGTAAGGAAGACTTCAGCCAATTAGTTTTACTACTGACATAGTTCTGAAGAATTTGAAAAAGTCTAAAACCTATGGGTGTTACTTAAATAAAGAAGGATATCATCAGAATAAACAGATTCTGGGGTTTATACTATGTAGCAAAACTGGAGTGAGCAGCTTTGATGTACAAATAGCCTCAGCCAATGACTTCAGTGATAAAAGAGAATAAGAGAAGAGGAGAGGAGAGAGTGCATAACCCTGCCAGGATCTCTTCTTAATGAGAAATAGGAGAGAGTGCCTGAATTTATGAACTGTACTGCAGAGATGGGTGGAGTATAATGTTTTACTCATGCCTACAAACTTCACAGCAAGGTCCATCCTGTCCAAAATCTGCCAAATCACAGCCAATTTAGTCGATCGAGTCCCTTTTCAGCATCCAGTGAGAATGCTGTGTGTAAGGAGGAGGGGGCATCAATGAAATTATAGTCTATGCAAATGGTGTAAATTTAATCACTGCTATGAGGAGAGCTACTGACACTGAGAAAATTGTTAATGTGCACAATTGCCCACGATCCAGTAATGTGCAGCAAATCTGCAGTTTCCAGGGTTTGGCATCTTATAACCAGCGGTTCATGAGAGGATTTGTGGACACTGCAGCATCACTTCGTGCACTGACTAAGTACTGGTGAGTACTGGTGGACAACAGAATGTGACACTGCATTCTGTCAGCTGAAGGAGGTCTTTCTCGCTGCTCCTGTTTTAGCCTGTCCAGATCTAGAGGCACCACTCATCTTGGACACTGACGCCGGTAATCAGGGCATTGGAACAGTCCTGTCCCAGATGGCAGGATAAATAGAAAGGGTGATCGGCTACTATAACCACTGCATGAACCAAGCAGAGTGAAATTACTGTGTAACATGCCAGGAATTCCTGGCAGTGGTCTGTGGCACTTCTGCTCATACCATTTTACGAACAGACCACACCTCGCTCACCTGCCTTCTAAATTTTAAAGAGCCAGATCTTCAGGAAGTAAGGTAGACAGAAGCACTGCAGGAGTATGGATTTGTTAATTAAGCACCAAGCTGGTAGTCAACACTCCAGTGCCCATGCCCTCTCACAAAGACCTGCTTTCCTAGAAAACTGCTGCCACTGTGCCAGAGGCGATCAACAACAGGTTACACAGGCTGAATGTTGTGTAATACAAGAGAAATTCAAGAGCTGGCCACAGTGCACAGAATCGGCACAACTGAATTCCAGCAGAAAGACCCAGAATTGGCGACAGTTCAGGGATGGATAGTAGAGGGATGGTGCCAGCCATGAGCTGAAGTAATAATTGGGCCCTCAGTGAAGGCATGCTCTTAATGGGACAGTTTGGAGCGCCGGGGTGGACTACTTTATTGAAGAAGGGTAAACCAGCTTCCAGGATGACACATTTTACAACTCCTGGTATTTCAGTGCATACATTACCAAGTTCCTCATGGGGTACATGGAGCACCAGGGTTTAGGGACTCTTTGGCATTTCTAAGACAACCCAGAAGTTGAGACAACAGTTCCACTGAGTAGGCTGCAGGCAGGCTGAACTGCGTGAAAAGGTCCCACCCCCTGATCGCATGCACCTCTCCAGCCTCTACAGGCAGAAGCCCCAATAAAATAAAGGGCTGTGGATATCCTCAGCCCCATCTTAGTCACGTGTGCCGGGAATTGTTATGTCCTTGTGGCTATGGACTGTTTTACAAAGTGGCCTAAGGTGTACACAGTTCCAGATCAGAGCGAGAGCACCTGCACTAAGAGGTTCACTGAGGAGATGTTCTGCTATTGTGGGCCACCTGAGAATTTGCACAATGACTAGTGTTGAACTTTTGAGTCAGAACTAATGAAGGGTGTATGTTAGCTCCTCCATATCCACAAGAGTTGTATCACTTCACTGCACCCTCAGAGCCTAGGGTTTGTTGAAAGATTTAATTAAACCCTGGTCACACAGCTCTCTGCTTTGCATATGCATACCATACATTATTTTACAGCTAGTACACCTGCTTTTTCTTTATCCTCTGTGTGACCTGTCTTGTTTTTTAATATGTAGGGATAATAAGCTTTATGAAGTCTGAGCGCCTTTTTCATTCACACATGCACACTTCATGTCCAGGGCCTCTGTGTTTTTAATGAATCAATTTACAAAACACATATTTGGGATGTCTGCAGAAGGCAGAGCAGCTGACAGAGATGGTGGCTGAGCAGGGATATGGTTGTACTTTAGGTCCTTGGAGCTAAGAACTCATTAATTATTATATGAGGGATATAATAAATACAAAATTAGCTCCTTATATTACCTCACTAGCAGAAATTATGAAAAAGAAAAGGAAAAATTTTAAAAATAACGTAACATGATAGTTAATGTAATTGTTTTGTCATTGATATGAGTGTTACTGTCATATACAGTACAGGCCAAAAGTTTGGACACACCTCCTCATTCAATGTGTTTTCTTTATTTTCATGACCATTTACATTGGTAGATTCTCACTGAAGGCATCAAAACTACTTGGTCAAATAGCCCTTACACAGCCTGGTGGTGTGTTTGGGGTCATTGTCCTGTGGAAAAATAAATGATCGTCCAACTAACCTGACTTCTGCACAACACAACTGCTGGTCCCAACCCCATTGATAAAGCAAGAAATTCCACTAAATAACCCTGATAAGGCACACCTGTGAAGTGAAAACCATTTCAGGTGACTACCTGTTGAAGCTCATCGAGAGAATGCCAAGACTGTGTAAAGCAGTAATCAGAGCAAAGGGTGGCTATTTTGAAGAAACTAGAATATAAAACATGATTTCAGTTATTTCACCTTTTTAGTTAAGTACATAACTCCACATGTGTTCATTCATAGTTTTGATGCCTTCAGTCAGGAAAAATAAAGAAAACACATTGAATGAGGAGGTGTGTCCAAACTTTTGGCCTGTACTGTATATATATATATATATATATATATATATATATATATATATATATATATATACATACATACATACATACATACATATCTACATATACACATATATATATATATACATACTGTACCTATGTACATCATATATACACACACATACATACATACACACACACAAATTATATATATGTGTGTGTATGTGTGTATGTATGTGTTTGTGTGTGTATATATACTGTATATACAATGTAGATAGGTGTGTGTGTGTATATATTGTAAAAGATGAAGCAGTAAACAGCAAAAAGGTTTGGGGTTTTCCGGCCCCGTATATTGTCGACTCTCCACAATTCACAAAACAGGTCAAAATTATAAACAAAAGTGTTCATATGCGCGACGCCGTTGTGAGGCATTGACGGCCATTTTATAGGGGAGGAGCCGGAAGTGGAGGAATGCTGGGAAGGAACCGTGAGGGATGATGGGAATGCTGACATCAGGAAAGATGGCGGAGGAAGGGCGGAAGTGGACGTAGTGCGGGCAGGTTATGATGGCGGAGCGTCCTTTTTCCTGGAAGACAAAGGAGAAAGGTTAGTACCTTGCCATTCCCCGCCAGTGAACGTCTTTCGAAGTGGTTTAAGATCCGTCCGTGGCCTCCTAGTCGCGCATGCGTGACAATATATATATATATATATATACATACATACAAACATACACACAGGTATATATGTGTGTATATTGTGAAGGACTGCCGGCTTCGTGCTCCGGCCCTCACCCCCAGGCCGCCAGGAGGAGCTCTCCCGACAGCAGGATCGTCCCCCAAGTTCCAGCAGGGCCTTATGGAGTATGTAATGTTTTTACACAACCCTGCTGGATACCTTGGGGCCCACCAGGAGTCGCTGTGGGGGGGCTTATGGGCTCTTTTGTGCCTTATGACCCGGGAGTACGTCACGGTCATGTGACGGGAAGAAACGACGTGCTCCGTGGGTGAAGAACAGGACTATTTGCCCTGACCCGGAAGGGAAAAGGAACTGTGGTCTGATTGGACAGGAACGCCTCTGGGTCAGGGGCTATAAAAAGACGATGCCTCAGTCCAGACAATGAGCTGTGCTGGATGGGAGAGGAGCAAAGTGTCTGGGCGAGGAGAGAGAATATTTGGTAGTGTTTTTGCGGTTTAATATATGAGTAGTGTGGAAGGTGCTTGGTGCACTGTGAACCAAAATAAAAGGTCTTGGACTTTTACCTGGTGTCTGGAGTTGTACCTGAGGGTTCAAGGGAGCACTAGCGCCCCCTACTGCCACAATATATATGTATGTATCTATATGTGTGTGTATAGCTTTGGTCACTGAGTGCAAGGGAAAAATAATAAAATGTAGTCTATAAGTTATTAAACAGTAAAACATTAACGTTTGAAGAAGTAAAGCTACATTGAGCACTACTGGAGTGGTTTCAGGTAAACTACATTTTAAAGACGGTGTAACACAACAGGTAAGTAGTACTAACAGCAGCTAAAACGTATATGGATCATCTGTTGGTAGTAGTTCCCTTTTGAAAGGTGCTACACGATGGCTGTGGTATAGAAATTACATTTTCTATGTGAACGTCCAAATTTCTGCCTCTGGTAATGTGCCTTACCGGCATTACCAGCAATTAAAGAAAATTAGTTTTGTGTCCTCTGCAGTGTTAAGAGAGAAAGGCATTGGTTTGGGATAAAAGGAAAAAGGGTGTAAAGAAAGGAAAGTTGCCTTTTTCTTTTATATAGTGTAGAGAGACGTCTTCGCTGACGATATGAGCACCTTTTGGGGACAGTCGCAGTGGGTCTTGTGTAGACTGGTGAGACGTCCCAGCCATTAATCGGCTGTGATGGCACTGTCAGTCCTCCACTCCTGTGCGTGTCTTCATAATCCAAGCTGACGACCTCATAATCGTATACATGCAAAAGAAATTGTGAAGCGCCTTAATATTATTTTGCCGCGGTGTAGAAAAGGGATTCCGTGTTTGCACTTGTCTGGGCTATAGCTCAGGGGGAGGATGAAAAAAATTAAGTGCTCACTTTGACTTAAGGCAGAAGCGCAGTCAGCGTCTCAAAAGCCGGCACAGCTATGCGCGCGAACCGGCTGCTCGAATTTTGTAGGACAAGAGAAGCCACTTTATGCAGACACGTTCACGTGATCAAAAGTCTCAGCGCTCTTTGGAGGTCATTCATATATATATATATATATATATATATATAGCAAAATACCCGCAGCTTCCGTCGGGTAGTCTTTTGAAATGAAATTTTCCTCCAATCAGTCGTAGCAACGCGCTTTCTTCCGACTGTTACATTTTTGTAGCTCTGATGTGTGAATCAATGTAATCAGTGTACCAGGAAATCATGCATTGCCAGAAGTTCCCCTTTGCTTGGAATGCAAAGTGTGATTAAATGCGTTATTTTTTAACGCGTTATGGAGCACATGCATCGAAGCTTCTCAGCTGTGCTTGTGCTAAGAAAAGGAAACATTTTAAAAATAATGTAACACGATTGTCAATGTAACCTTTTGTAAGTAGTGCCTTGAAGATTTAGAGTGTGGAGAAACTGTAGAGACAGCGTGTGTATTAACTTGTGGATTTTTCTGTGAGTATTTGGTGGCAGCATCACAAAGTTGGTTCCTGAAGACTGCGTTAGCTGCGGAGCTCAGCTCACAGCGAAATAAGGTGAATGGGAAGGGAGATGTTGACGTGACTCTCCAACCCGCCTTAACTGTCAATCCCCCCACAAAGACAGTCTCTCGGAATTTGCATAAGCACAGCCCTTCACCAGTAATTTTAACTTAGTTACAAAGTGATCAAAACTCGTTTATATCCTGCGTCCTCTCATTAAACTCGTATCCCGCATTAGCCGTGGGCATGTGAAACGCCAGCGGTAGCCTGTCTATGAACTTAATTTAAAGTTTAGGTTTACACCGTGCTTTGTTTCCAAAGTAGCTGCACTCATTAATATGGTTCTATGTGTGACTCGCTCGCTTCTTATTGTTTTGCTGCCTTCTCAATTGTATAATGCATGTTTTCTTCAGCGCTTTTTGGAGCTCTTCCTTGTTTTGTACATATTGCGTTGAGTCAGTTCACGTGATTACGTGGGAGGTGTGATGTCACATGAAACTCCGCCCCCCACGGCCATCGAGCTCAACTCCATTACATTATATGGAGAAAAATAGGTTCCAGTTATGACCATTACGCGTAGAATTTCGAAATGAAACCTGCCCAACTTTTGTAAGTAAGCTGTAAGGAATGAGCCTGCCAAATTTCAGCCTCCTACCTACACGGGAAGTTGGAGAATTAGTGATGAGTCAGTCAGTCAGTCAATCAGTCAGTCAGTGAGGGCTTTGCCTTTTATTAGTATAGATTACTGGTTAAAAATGGTACAGTCATTAGATAATTTTTCACTCTCATATATTTCCAACTAGACTACTGCACTAATTAATAAAAGTACTTTTTGACTGTCAGTCTTTGGTTTGTAACTAAGCTAAGTTCATATAGCTAGAAGATTATGCTCCTTAGATAGTCATCGTGCTTATCCACTTCTCATACAAAACTCTTATTAGCTCACCTTCCAAATAGTTCTTAATTAACGTTGGTACATTTCCAGCATTAGGAATAATATCTAGTGCTGCATTTATTAACTGATAAGAGTGTTGTGAACAAATAAATAGGCTGATAATACCAATCCAATTCCTGTTAAATTCAACTTAATTTTTAACACATTTCCACTACTTCACTATCAATAATAACATATATAAAGCCTCATACATTATTCATACCTTATTCCCATAATCCAGCTAGTACACATGCAAAATATTCTTCTTCGAAATCCAACTTCTTATCCTCAGAATTAAATTGCTATTACTGTAATATATTTGGCAAACAGTTCGTAACTCTGTCAGTGTTTACATTGAAGGCACAATTCTTAATTTCGATTTATTTGATAAAAGATTTGATGCATTTCCTCATTATGATGTCTACCCTGAATTTAAATACATTTCATATGGTACCACAGTATTTTGTTCACTTTAATATTTACAATATGTTCATTATTATTATCTGTTACTATATAAATAAACTAATACATTTTTATTGAAACAATTTATCTTATAGCATTACTATATGCAATAAGCAAAAAATAAGAAATTAAAGTTTCAAACATAGCAGCTGTGTGTGCTGAAACAGAATGATGTTCTATCCAAGATTCTTTCCTGCCTTGTGTCCAATGCTTACAGTTGCCAAGGAGCCTATAGGAGACTAAAAAGCAATATGAATAAATATATTTTGCACTTTCTTAGGTTATTCTTTTAGATTCAAAATCTTAACTGCATAACCCCACTTTGCACATTTTCTTCAATCTATTCTCTTATCCTATCCTCAGTTCAATACCAGTTTGCTGGGGAACAGACACAGCGTTAAATTTGTATTGTGTACTTTGAAATGCACAGCAGTTCCTTTGAATATTATTTCTTCACATAACTTCATGAAAGTACTTTCAGGGAAGATAAGGTATGATACAGCGACTTGCAGCTGTGACCATACACACAGATTAAAAGGCAATCCAATGATTTCAGATGAAGCCCTATAGCAAGGCTATTCGATTATAAATTCAGTTGAGTCCAATTTTCAAACTAAGAAATTTAGCTGGGCCAGACATTTTCAGGGCCGGCAAGCAGCAAGTAATGACAAATTTTAAACCAACACAAAAGAATGCATTGAAAAACAAAAAATAAAAAAAGTTTCATTCATTATTTTCTTTTAAATTTGGTCACATCTGACACTAGCTCATCAGAAAGTGCATAAAAGCAATAAAAAGTGGAACATATTTTTGAGGTAGTATCAATACTTTATTGTCACTTTTGAAAAAAAAAACCAATATTTTTCTTACATCTGACCCAGGCACATCTCAAACTGCATAAAAACAAAATATTGCACATTATTAGCAATAACATTTGCTTCCCTTTTGAAATAAAATACATATATTGGTCATATATGACCCAGACACATCACAATGTGCATTTAACAGAATAAAAAGAACTCTTAATACTATCAAAGCTATCAGTGCACAATCCCAAAACAAGTTATGAGGAATAGTATATATTATTTTGACTAGGTAATAGATGACTTTATCAGGTTCAGTTTGATCTTGTCAAATGATAGAAGGAAGCATCTGTCTGGGTGAAATATTGCCAGAATTTTAACTTTAGTGTTCAGGAAGGAAATTGGTGCATTCTGAAAGATATTCATTGTTTTGGGGAAGAACAAATGTGACAATTGTTATGTTGTTTATGTAGGAGGTTTTCCTCTCTGAATGTAATGAACATAAATAACATTACACAATATAATTTAAAAGAATTTTACTTTTTTTTTTTTTTTTATAAAAAAAGCTTTTGTATAGCTGTCTGAGCCTGTAGCTGTTTCATTTTACAAGGACTAAACAGCATCCAGTCTTTTGGAGAGTGTCAGAGATTTGTCCAGTTACCTATAATTGAGGAATTTCTATTTTATTTAAAAAAAAAATCATTACTCAAAACATCATTAATTGCATTTCACTGGGAAAAGCATCCTATAATATTCCCTAAATATGTTGCTTTTCTCTATACTAATTTAGCCTCACCATTCCCCAAAATTGATGACTATCAAAAAAAAATGTCAAATGCAATAAATAAATTCAAAAACAGGGGATCGTATTGCATGTATTATAAACATCTGAATATATCAAAACTAAGTAAATGCATACTGTAACATATAGAAAGTAAAAAAGTAAGATCCCAATCAATATAATAATCAATAACAAAACATATATTAACAATTGCCTGGCTCAGACACATTAACACCTCAATGAAGAAGGCAATATCTGTGCCACCTCAGTCTATCCTCCCAGAAACTAAAGGACGGCTATACATCCATCATCGAAAGTATTTTGACAGGAAGAATCACTGCCTGGTTTGGGAACAGCATACAGCAGGACCACAAGGCTCTGCAGAGAGTGGTGAGGTCAGCACCAGCACGGGGGTGTGTTACTCACTAACCTCCAGGACATCTACACTAAGCAGTGTCAAAAACAACTGCCTGATAGCTTACTGCTTCCGATGAAAACTAGTACAAAAAACATATGGTTCCTCCTCCTTTGTCCAGCTACAAAACAGTTCACAAAGGACAGGCTGAAAAATTAATAAATAAATAAAAAAATTAAAAACTAAGCACCTACTACATACACAAAGGTCGGTACGTATCTCCATTACTCAGCTAAACAAATCAGTAGCACAGATCTACATTTATGCCAGAAGACCAGGTAAAAGGCGTCCCCTGGCATTTGGACAATGGTTTTATACCACAAGCCATTTTTGTCCATCCATTCCTTATTTACGTTACCCGCGGACTTCCAATAAACTGTCATGTTGAGACATGCACCATGTGTGTGCCCATCTGTCTTGGTGACATGATGGCGCCTAGTTCAGCCACTCGTGACTGCTGTTTTACTTTTTCTTTTCTGTTCCCTTTTGCCGGCTACTCTGAAACTGTGCACTCTGTCCTTCTGACCTGTTCCTCTGGCACTTTTGCTTTCTCTCCTGCTTCGGTTACGGGAGTGAGCCTTAGCACTCAGCCGCCAGAAACCATGAGTGTGCTCGAAAGATGGCTTCAGACATGTGCCTCAGCGTCGGTTAGTTTGAACCCCATGGCTTGCTTCTGGAGCTCCTATAACCCTCCAGGAAGCCTTTTGAGCAACCATGGGCTCAAAAGCCAGTGAAACTTTGTGCACTGCTGTGTTAATCAGGGAAGGGTGTGCTAAAACAGGTCCATCCTTTTTTCTCCAGTGTCTGTGATAAGCTAAGTGACTGTCTCTACATTTACTTTATTCCTACAGCCACTGAACTTGCTTTATCACACAGAGTCAGAATTAATTTGTAGACTGGACACATCATGTTTGAGGGGGTGTCTAATTAAGTTATCTTTGCTTAGGTTGTGATCCCTATACTTGTCAGCATTATTATGAACCAACCTATGCATAATTTATTACAAAGTTACACAGTGAATCCGTCATATTTGCACTAGGTACCTGTTTTTGACTCTATCAGAAATAAGAATCTATACAGTGTCACGCATGTATATCAGAGGATTTATCCGAGGTATGAACTACCTCTATGGGACGAGACGGGGCAGTGGCACTCCTCTTGTCTTCTTCTTTTCCCTCCACAGCACCAAGAAAATGCCCAGTGAAGGTGAATGTCTCCACCCTTTTCGATCCCTGGCCCATAAATTCTGAGATGGCCAGAAGAAGGTGTCACCAGCTAACCAAGTGATCCATAAGATGGAGCTCCCTAATCAAATGCAGACCGAGAAGGCCTATTGCTACAAGACCCAGAGAGGCAATTTTGATATATTTGTTATTTAATCTTCTTACTTGTGCCATTGAGCACCCTTTTTGTTCTTTAAAGAGATATTAAAGTAAACGGGGACAGTCGGGTTAGCACTGCAACATTTGTTCTGTGGAGTTGTCATTCTTAATATGATCACAATAGATATAATGAAAAAAATCAGAGCCCCTTGAAATTCTCAGATTTTCATAGGGGCTCTGCATTTTTTTTACTATAGAAGCAGCAATGTTTATTAAGCAAAGCCGAGAAACAACATTGGACAGCTCAACAGCCTATCACAGAGTACATGATGGCACACTTTCACACTCACTAATTCACTCACTCACCCACTCCTTTGAAATTTTTAGATAATATAAATAATAATTATTTACAACTTATTACAAGTGTATAGATAGATAGATAGATAGATAGATAGATAGATAGATAGATAGATAGATAGATAGATAGATAGATATGAAGCTATAACAGAATTAAAAGGAAAGGAAAAGGATTGAGTGTAACTCAAGGGTTAACTAAATGCAACTAAACGTTACCTTGTCTTAGAGAAGCTACGTACTGTACGTAATTTTCCAAATTTGAATGAGGTAAATGAGCAACATACATATCTCCAGAAAGCAGGGATAAAATGATGGGATGCCAGTACACCCCTCCTATGATGCAGTACTAAGATCAATGGAAGAAGCTGCAAAACACCTATTTTAACAAAGAGGTGTTCAGAGTAATGGGGAAATCAACACGTGTCAGAAATTACTGATGACATTAGTAGATTGGGTAAAGTAATAAAGTTCTGCATATTACGTGATGTGTTAGACTTGGTGATGTAATTAGAAAAAAATATAAAAGCAGATACATTGTTTAGTTAATAGCATAGTAAGGCATTCGTCCATAACTCTGTTCAAATAAAAAAATCTTCTGCATTCCCATCTGGACACAGAGTTTGCCTTCTTTGAAGACAGAGGAAACCTTTTTTCCATGACATTCCTGGACAACTTACAGTTTCTGACCAGGAACAGCCTACTGATTTATGATGTTTGTGCAAGTTTTGTCAGACAGAGAAAATTAGGCAAGAAGCCAGCTCCAATAAATTGTCTTTTATCCATCTTATTTTCTAAGCCACTGAGAAAAACCTAAATAAAAAAATCATCCTGTAATCCAGTTTTCTCTCACAATTGAAAAATGTGCATGTTAAAGTAATCCTGCAAATCCATTTTGTGGATAGTTTCTGTATGAGAATAAAAACACTAAACAATGGTTCTTGCTATTGCCTCATAGTTCCAGGAACCTGAGGTAAAAATCTCAGCACAACTACTATGCACGTGCTGTTTACACATTCTGACCAGTAGCTATTGTTGTGGCCAAAACTAAAAGACGTAACAGCATAGAGTATTTAACAGTAACTCCAGTAACAGCACAGAGGCTTAACTTTAGACAACATTGTGTGTTTTTGGGGGAGCTACAGCATACCCATGCAGTTGTTAGGACTCTAATCAAAAATCATAGAAAGGAAGGCCTTAACAGAAACAACATATGCACTTTTAGTAATCTACATTCTGAAATTTTGGTTGATTTTAAGTTGATGTTTTCAGTTGGACTGGGCAGTCCTCTTCTTCAAAAAGAGAACTTAAAGCTACCTCTCTCTCATTCTCCTTCTTAATCTTAGTACTAATTTTGTTTTTATGTATTTATTTGATGCTGTCATAAGAATGGCATTGGGCAGAAATCAGACTGGAATGCAGGATCAGTTCCATTGCTGGACATACTTCTTACCTTTGCAGGCTACCCCTCATATTCACTTGCACAGTGCTCCCTTCTTTGTAGCCACAGTAAACATTTATCAGTCCAAGTTACATTTTATTTTGACAACTATTTACAATAACACTGCATGGAAGGTTGGATCGATATCCCTTTGCATATAAGTGGACATCTTTGTTAATGTAGGAAGAAAAGCCATACATGCACAGGTAGAATATGCAAACCCTCACAATGATTGTGTGTGGAATTCAAACCTTTCACTCTGGCAGCAGAACTATCTGGCATGTTTTTCAATTTCATTAATGTTCTATGCGTAACTAATTTGTATAGCAAAATTTAGGTGTTTTTATCATCAAAAGTATTACATGTCATGTTTAACTCCCATACTAATTAAATATAGGAAAACTGAGTGGAAAACAAATCAGAAAAAACCCACTTTCACTTATTTTAGGACAATTTATTAACACTAGAATATGGTGAGACAGAGAACATGAGCAAATCCCACACAGGCAGTGATAAAACTGAAAATTGAACCTGTGTAATAATATTTAACTTTCAAACTACCACATTTTAAATATAAAAGAAACATGCATAGTAGCCTACGGAGGTCAGCCAGTCTTTTAATGAAATAAGCATCAATTTGTGTTCTGGTATCTGGATATATTCTATTTATATCAAGCTAGCTAAGATGACCAGTGAGTGTGTGAGTGTTCATTTTTGCTTGTGCCTACACATTAAAGCGACAAAATAATCTCTAATTTTGTCAAAGGTTTTTTGGGGCGAAAAATCAGGTGCTATAAAAGACACACTAAGACGTATTTGAGGAGCTGCAGAAAAGCACTGAAAAGTGTGCAATGTACACTTTAGACTGAATGGACATCTTTTTATTTTGCATGTACTTGTAAGCATTTTCAGGTCATAATTTTGGGAGTATGTGGGAGATCATAAGCTATACAGCTTTTTTTAACAGTATTACCCATAATTTAACACATAAACCAGTCATTGATTAGAGGTTGAAAGTTGTTCATGAAGTTGAATGTTTTATTGCTTGAATAATTAAGATTTCTTAACATTATACATATTTGAATGCAAGTTATTATGAAAAGAGACATACATTTGGCTTCATTTATCCATTTCTTAACCACATTTTCCATTTCAGGTTTGCACAGAAAGAGATTGTATGGGCATCATTGCCTAAAAAGGAAGGAACGCTTCCAGATGTGACTCTATTTGACTGCAGAGAACTTCCATTAACACTGACCAAATTTACATTTCATTAGTCACCTAACATACACATCCTTAGATATTAAAAGCAACCTAAAAAGAAAATAGGAGGCGCTGACATTTGATAGATAGAATTTCATCTGTTCTATGGGTGGAAGTTTGGCTTTTTACTAAAGCTCTTTAAATAAATTAACACATAAACAGGTAGAAAAATGAAAAAATATATACAACCATACTATGGCCTGAACACACACCAGAATTTCTAAAAAGCAAGAAAATTATAAAGAAAGAAAACTTCTGACTTGCCAGTCACTGACACAGTGAGACATTATGTAGGTGTATTACTGTTGGTATAAAAAAACCCCAGTGTTTGTTGACAGTGTTACTGTATCAGAGAGGGGATGTGCAGCATTGTTCATAACAGCACTGTTTTTTTTAATCCTCTCCTTTTCTACTACTTTTAGCAGGTGTGTCCTATAACTGAGCTTGCCCTTTTAGTTAGCCTGTTGATTCAGTGGGCCTCTCTTGAAGTGATCTTATCTGCCCAGCACACCACAGTGTTGAAAATCACACTGGCCATCACAGAGTCAAAGAAGATGTGAAGGATGTCATTTTCCACAAGCAGCCTGCTAAGGAAAAAGAGCCTGCTCTGCCCTTTCTTTTGTGTGCCCAAGTACTGGTACTGTAGGAGTGCACCACCTCTACATTCACTACTTGAATAGTGACTGGACATAGAGACTCTTTGGTGCTGTGAAAGTCAATAACCAGATTATTGATTTTGCTGAAAGAAAACAAGAAGAAGGAATCTGTATATTCAAGGTTTGTCATTCTAAAGTGTACATTGTATAACTTTAAACTGAAGCTCATATACTCTTAAAAAAACAGTCTGAACATTCTGGCTAGAAGCCTTTTTGTGGCATGATAGAGGTGCTCTTAAGCATTCTGTGTACATCCTTTGACACAGAATGTGCCTACAACTCAATTCAGGAAAGTTCAAGAAGAAGCAACTATAACAACTGCAGTTGTAAGAGCCATTTTCCTAGTTATATAAGATTAATAAACATTTTACTAGATGACAAAGCATAATCTATGGGAGGTTCCTAAAACCCCCAAAAGTAGAATTGAATTGGTATATAGTAGCTATTTCTATCTGCTCTGACTAAACCTTATTCTTCAGTTAGTGACCAGCCTTGCCATGTGCAAGGTGTAGAAGGCATATGGTTTTAAATTGCGCCTGTGCACATGCCTACGGATATACGGGCCTTTTAATTGTGTAAAGTAAAACAGCACTTATTTAAATGTTGAGCCGTACGTTTAAAGCATGCAGAAGAAGAAACTAAGAATCTTTAAGTATAGAAGAAGAAATGAACAAGTTTTAAGTACAGAAATAACTAAAGTTTCTCAGGAAAAGCCAAATTTAGAGAAGATACATATTCCTTTTTTTTTTTTGCCTTTTATTCTACGTGTGTAACTGCTTTTTTCTTTATTCTTGTGTGGAATATTTGCTTTTAACTTTCATTAAATATTTTTAAAAACTAACTTTTGGACTGAGAGATTTCTTTCGGCACACGTTTTACCCGTGCTTGATCTTGCCTTATACTTCGGTGGCTACACTAAAGTTTAAAACTTGCCTAAGATTGAAACCTGCCTAGGACTGAAAGTTTGAAAACTGCCTTGGGGTATAAAAGGAAAGTAACCTGAGTGTTCTAAGCATGAAATTGGACTGCGACAAAGACTCGACAGGTACTTTTAATCTTTGTCTTTGATCTGAGTAGGACATATTTGAGAATTGCTAGTGCTCCTCATGAGACTGTATAAATTATAACGGAGCTTAAGTGCCTTGTGGGATCGTCATGGCATCTGAATTCGGAAGCCAGAAGAAATACCTAGTGAAAGTTGTGTTGAATATGACATCACAAAGGACCATCTCCATGACAACAGAAAGCCGTTTCGGTCAGTGATGGATTACAAATACAAACAATTATATTGTCTGATGAAGATCGCAATGGATTTACAACAAAATGAATTTAACTGGAAAAATGTCAAAATAATTATAAAAAATTAGTTCTTCAATCTGAGAACAGAATATAAAAGGTTAAGTCACAAACTTTTATCCATCCAGAGCAACGAAGATACACAGAAAATGTTACAAAAGGATTTTGATGCTAAAATGAAAACTTTTAATACATTTTCAGTAGATGCAATGGATTGGGTTTTAGAAGTATGCCAAAATAAAAGCCTCAACCAGCAATCTGACCTTTCTGCTAACCAATTCAGGGATTACAGAACGAAAGATGACATTTCTCCTGCAGTTTCTTCAAAAACTAAAAGTCATACAAGTACAGTGGCTACTTCAGTTAGTACCCTCAGATATCAAGAGGCAGCACACCCTTTACTGTTAGCTAAAGCAGAGAAACAAAGAAGGCAACAGGCTCTAGATATGGAAGCAGCACAGCTGAAAGCCATATGGAAAGCTGAGGAAGTACAGTGGAAAGCTAAAAGAGATCAACTGGCTTTGGATGCAGCTATAGCAGAATCTGAAGCAAAATTGAGAGCTCTTAAAAGACACAATCGAAGTTCAGATAAACCAAATCCTAATAATGTTCCTCAGAAACCAGATGTAAGAAATGAAAAGCCACAAGAAGCACGTATTCGTGACTTTCCATGTAACAACGAAAGCAAAAACAATCCTCAGCAACCGATTTATGATCAGCAAAATAAAGCACTAATACCTCTTCAACAGCCATACTATGAACAGTGTTACGATCAACAGAAAGAACAGCAATATAAGACTCAAGTGCCTTATGTGCCATACAGAAAGATCCCAGTATTTGACAGCAATCCCTTGAAATATGTGAATTTTATTGGAGCATTTGACCGAGATATTGATGAGGTGATAGGGAATCCGCGAGATAAATTGAACTTATTGGCACAGTTTACTAAAGGTTCACCTCACAAGATTGTTAAAAACAGTAAAAAAACTGTCACCGTTAAATGGTTACCAAAAAGCCAGAATGAAACTCGAAAGTCTTTATGGAAACCAGCCACCGAAAGCAGATGCATATATGAAAAAAGCTAAAGGGTGGCCGCAAATAGAACCAAACCATGGAGGTCTGAGCGATTATGCGAATTTTCTTGGCAGATGCACCAACATTATGCCCAACTTACAAAGTGGACAACAATTTGAAAGTAATGATAACCTTCGTACTAAAGTCTCCAAACTTCCTCAAGACCTACTAACACCGTGGCAATGCAAAGTTCAGAGTATTGAAAGTACGGAGAGCAGACGAGCCCTTCTTGCCGATCCAGTGAACTTTATGGGCGAACAGATAACATCAATTTCGAATCCCATGTACGGCTCAGCTCTACAAAGCCATACCTTCAAGAAGGAAAAGGACAAGACTGATCAAGAAGAGTATCCTTTGAAATGCGTCCTGAGAGAAAGCAATTTTGCTACAAACTTTTCTGCTGCTGATGAAAAAGGGATACAGACACCTCAGTCAAAAAGGCGGAGACGACTGGACGTACAAGTGATAAGCACTGTCTTTTTTGCAATGAAAATCACGATCTTAACGAATGCAGTGCAATCCAGAAACTAACTTATGAAAGTAAAATTGACTTTTTAAAATCTAAAGGCTTATCCTTTAAGTGCCTTAAACAAAAGCATCTTAGTAAAGACTGTGAAGAAAAGATTAAATGCCAAATACACTCTCATTTACATCCATTAATTCTGCATATGAATAAGGAAAAAGGATCAGATGATAAAGCCACACATCCTGTAAAGTTGAACGTTATGTCAGAAGAGAAGAACATTTCTTCTGCCTATATTTCTGTGGAATCACTAGAGACTTGTTCTGATAATGGGGTTGGTAAAGAGTGTGTCTAAGCTGTGACTCCAGTTGAAGTTAAGTCTGATATGAATGAAAAATGTGTAGAAACATTTGCTCCAAAAGACACTGGCAGCTCAATTACACTTTGCAAAGAAAGTTTTCAAGGGCAGTTAAATCTTCCTGGGAGAAAGTCTCACATCTACATCAGCACTGTATTGTAGAAAGAGACAAAGTGAATAGACAGAAATTAGTGAAGTGTACAGTCTTAACAAAGTTACAAGTCTGTGGGATAGAGGAAAATACATTTTTTGATTTACCAGAAGTGTTCACATTGAACTCTGCACCAGTGAATAGAGAGATCATCACTATACAAGAAGATGTTAAGAAATGGTCTTATCTAAAAGATGTGTGTCTACCCCAGATAAATGCTGACCAAAGCAATAATATTGTAATTTCAATTCTATTATTAATATTATTGGTATTAAATACAAATGCCCATAAAATCATGAAGCCATGGCAAATCATATATAGTGAAGGTGAAGTACTTTATGCTGTGAAAACATTCTGTGGATGGATTGTTAATGGATAGATACATGACTCAGACAAAGAAAGACTGCAAAGTTATTCAGTCAATAATGTGACAGTAATGGAGGTAGAACAAATGTTACTCCAGCAATACAATACAGACTTTCCAGAACGCAGCTGTGAGGAAAAGGAGGAAATGTCACAAGAAGACATTAAATTCATGCGCATAGCCTCAGATACAGCCAGACTAATGGATGGACACTATTGCATTAACCTGCCTTATAGAGATGAGACTCTTAAAGTGCCAAACAGTTGTTGTGTTGCCGAACAACATACTATTGGACTTAAAAGGAAACTTACAAAATATCCAACATTCCATTAGGATTACAAAATTTTCATGACAGACGTTTTAGACAAAAGATATGCCATCATGGTACCCACTGAACGGCAGACCCTTGAAAAAGAGAGAGTGTGGTACATACGTCACCATGGAGTATATCATCCAAAAAAAAAATAAAATCAGAGTGTTTTTTGACTGTACAACCACTTACCAAGGCTTTTCCCTAAATGAACAGTTGCTTAAAGGACCTGATTTAACTAATACACTCATTGGAGTTCTTACAAGATTCAGAGAGGAACCAATTGCTTTCATGGCAGACATTAAATCAATGTTCTATCAAGTGAAAGTTCCAGAAAAAGACACAGATCTTCTTTGTTTCCTGTGGTGGCCAGAAGATAATCTAAACAATGGACTTGAGAAATACAAAATGACAGTGCATCATTATGGTGCTACTTCATCTCCGAGTTGTGCCTCTTATACCTTACGAAGAACAGCAGAGGATGCAAGAGGCACAGCTCCAGAGGAAGCAGTTAACACTGTGCTGCTCAAATTCTATGTTGATGACTGTTTAAAGTCAGTTGCTACAGAAGGACAAGCCATAAAATTGGCCAAAAATCTTCATTCCCTGTGCTTAAAGGGAGGATTTTATCTTATGAAATGGATTAGTAATAGCAGAGCAGTCTTCTTGTTCATTCCTGAAGAAGACAGAGCAATAGATCAAAAGGACTTAGACTTAAGCCATGATGTGTTTCCAGTTGAAAGAGCCTTAGTTGTTCAATGGTGCACACAGACTGACAGTTTCAAGTTTCAGGTAAAGCTGCAAGATAGACCTGCTACTAGACATGATATTCTGTCAGTGGTCAGTTCAATATACAATCCACTTGGATTTTTAGCATTAGTCATATTGCCTGCTAAGCTTATTTTAAGAGAAATGCGTAAAGAGAAATATGCATGGGATCAAGAAGTGGAGGTTAACACTAGAATTACCAGAGCCTACGAGAAAACTCATAAATCTGGCCCACCTTAAATCCGTTCGCACCTCTCCGTCAGCGTCTTTTGCCCTGTAAATGTGCTGATTAAGACAAGCAGCAAGCAGCCTGCTGTTCCATCCCCCCACCGTTGCAAAACGTTCTCTAAGTTCTCCCAGCTCATGACTTGTTTGATTATCTGGGAGTGAAATATGTCTGGCAATGGAAAAAATGGATGGACGATTTGCAGCTACTTGTGGATTACAATGTAAACAGGTGCATCAAACCACCTAGATTTGGTCAAATAATGTCTGCACAAATGCATCATTTTGGAGATGCTTCAGAAAATGGGTATGGCACAGATTCCTACCTCCTTCTGACTAATAAAGAAAATAAGAGACATTGTTAATTTATAATGGGGAAATCAAGAGTGGCACCACTAAAACCTGTCACTATACCAAGGTTAGAACTTACAGCAGCAGTGGTAGCAGTCAAAATGGACAAAATGTTAAAACAAGAACTACAGATTCCCCTGCAAGAGTCAATCTTTTGGACTGACACCACTTCAGTACTAAGGTACATTACAAATGAAAGTGCACGCTACAAAACTTTTGTTGCCAACAGAATCGCAGTGATAAGAGAACACACACAACCCTCGCAGTAGAGGTATGTCGCATCTGTACAAAATCCTGCGGATCAGGCATCAAGAGGTTCAACAATAGAAAGTTTCATCAAAAGTAAGACTTGGATACAAAGCCCAAACTTCCTGCTACAGCCAAAACACAAATGGCCTAAGAAACCGGATGAAGTGGACCTGTCTATTAACGATGATCCAGAAATCAAAAGGTGTGTAGTAAATTTTGCAAGTGTAGAAGAAAAAAATCGAACCAGTAAAAAGACTTGTGGAGTACTACTCAAAATGATTCAATTTAAAGAAAGCAATAGCTAGGTTCAAAGAAGTGCTACTGCGTTGGAAAGAAGAGAGAAAGGCAATTCAATATACAGCCAGAAAATCTGGTCACAGCCCAGAAAAACAAAAAACACTAATCACAGAACATATGAAGGAATACAAATCGACAATGAGACTGAAACCACTGTCCCTAGATGACTTGTCTAAAGCAGAAGATGAACTTATTCGCCTAAGTTAACTACAAACTTACCCAGAGGAAGTTAAAGCCTTACGTAAAAATCAGCACATAAAGAAAAGTAGTAAAATCATCAAACTGGACCCAGTCCTTGAAAAAAGAAATATTGAGAGTTGGAGGAAGACTCAGCAAATCCACTATGCCAGAAGAGGCAAAACACCCTGCAATTATTCAGAAGAATTCACATATTGCTACTCTCATTATGTAACAAGTTCATAAAGAAATTGGACATTGTGGGCGTAATTACAAGATGCTACACCCTGTAACTCCTGGGTCAAATCATCAAGACAATGCCAGATGCAAAAGGGGCAGTCAGAAGAGTTTGTGTGCAGACCAGCACACTGGACAGACCTGTGAACAAACACAGCAAGCAGCAAATGATTGAAATGATTAATTTTTTTTTTTGCATGCTTACATTTTAATTATGTTTGCGTTTTTACAGTAGAATTTAAGTTTTAAGTTTCTTAAGTTTGGTTTAAGTTTAGTAAAGTAGTGAAAGCTTTTATTAAGTAATGTTAAAGTAACTGATTTCTGCCCTAGCATAAACAATTAGGGACCAGATGTGTAAGAGCCATTTTCCTAGTTATATAAGATTTATAAATATTTTACTAGATGACAAAGCATAATCTATGGGAGGTTCCTAAAACTCCCATAAGTAGAAATGAATTGGTATATTCTAGCTATTTCTATCTGCTCTGACTAAACCTTATTCTTCAGTTAATGACCAGCCTTGCCATGTGTAAGGTGTAGAAGGCATATGGTTTTAAGCTGTGCCTATTCACATGCCTACGGGTCTACAGATCTTTTGTGTGTAAAGTAACTCGTAAAACAGCAGTTATTTAAGTGTTGAGCCGTACGTTTAAAGCATACAGAAGAAGAAACTAAGAAACTTTAAGTATAGAAGAAGTTAAGAATCTTTAAATATAGGAGAAGAAATTAAGAACTTTTAAGTATAGAAATAACTAACATTTCTCAAGAAAAGCTTAGTTTAGAGAAGATACATTATTCCTTTTTTTGCCTTTTATTCTGTGTGTAACTACTTTTTTCTTTATTCATGTGTAGATTATTTACTTTTAACTTTCATTAAATATTTTTAAAAACGAACTTTTGGACTGAGAAATTCTTTCAGCACACGTTTTACCCGTACTTGATCTCACCTTATACTTCAGTGGCTACAGCAGTATTCATACACAAAAGGTGTGCAATTCAAAATGACATTTTTTTACTGAGAATATGTTTAATAAAGCAGAAAGTAAACAAACATTTTTTTGCCAATTATAAGAATATCACATTTACATTTTCAATTTACATTTGGCAATCAAGAGTTTATTTGATTTGCACATGCAACATATGTAATTTATAGTTTTGTTTAGAAGTGGCCAGCTTATCATATGATTATGAGTTTAATTTTGCTCGCAATTGCACTTAGCATAACATTTTATATATTGTATCATGCATATGTAAGAGGTATGCCAATTAGAATTTTCATTGCAAATGCCAGTTCTTTAAATGCCTGTTCTCTACCTTACCACTAATATCAATTGAAATTTATTGGTCCGTCCTGAAAACTGTAAAATTATGTTGTCCAAGTCCATAGTTTCAAGTCTTCACCCACGGAATCTACTGTTGGTTTGATCACTATGTAGAATGACACATGCTTTAAAAATGGCACAACAAACTGCTTGTGGGAAAAGCTAAAAACCAGTAGCGTAGCGTAGTGGGGGCGGCAGGGGCGGCACTTTTAGGGGGCGGCAAAGAATTACTGTATATTTTAGTCTTTTAAATTGAAATACCTAAATAAGGGGGCGGCGAAATTTTTCTCCGCCCTGGGCGTCTAACATCCACGCTACACCACTGCTAAAAACCTTTGCTTTTAAGTTGTCTTATTCTGTATGCTTGGCTCGTGAGAGGCTACATGTTTTTCCCATGCACTTTATCTTCCCAGTGAAAGCTCCTGCTGATTTTTGGGGGATGGAATATGACAGATGACCTCTACTATGGCTGTTTCCTGCGTTTGTGGGTAATGAAAATATCATATGCCTGCAAATATACCACCTGCACATCAGAATAAGTAATCCACCTAAAGCTATACATGTTTGGGCCAGGCCAGCACTTGGACGGGAGACCAGCTAGGAGAAAGTCTGGGTTGCTGCTGTATGAGGTGTGAGTAAGGCCATCAGGGAGAGTTTACCTTGTAGTCTGTGTGTGGACCCCAATACCCTGAAATGCAGTGACGGTGACACTGTACTTTAAAAATGGTTTTCAGTGTAATACGAAGGATGGCACAAAGCTCCAGACTGTGGTTTTAAAACATCTTTTGAAAAGAGTAGGGTGTTTTCCAATGTTGCGGCTAAACTGCTCATCACGACTTTGTCCATTCCATCCACCTAATCACCCCCTGTCTCTTTCACCTTTTCATCATCTAATAGCTAATGTGTGGTGAGTGCACTGGAGCAAGAATGGCTGCTGTCACATTATCCAGACTGATGCTACACAATCGTGGTGGTTGACACGGTTCCCTACTGTCTATATAAAGTGTAAATGTCAATGTCAATTTATTTACATAGCACATTTAAAACAACATAGTAATATTGCGGCCAAAGTGCTTTACAATCTATACTAATAAAAGGCAAAGCCCTCACTCACTCACTCACTCACTCACTCACTCATCACTAATTCTCCAACTTCCCGTGTGGGTGGAAGGCTGAAATTTGGCAGGTTCATTCCTTACAGCTTCCTTACAAAAGTTGGGCAAGTTTTATATCGAAATTCTACGCGTAATGGTCATAACTGGAAGCAGTTTTTCTCCATTTACTGTAATGGAGATGAGCTTCAACGCCGTGGGGGCGGAGTTTCGTGTGACATCATCACGCCTCCCACGTAATCACGCAGTACATAGAAAACCAGGAAGACCTCCAAAAAGCGCTGAAGAAAACATGCATTATATAATTGAGAAGGCAGCGAAACAATAAGAAGCGAGCGAGTGACATATACAACCATATTCATGAGTTCTGCTACTTCGGAAACAAAGCACGATGTAAACCTACACTTTAAATTAAGTTCATAGACAGGCTGCCGCTGGCGTTTGTAATTTAGTGCCTGCCCATATAAGGCCGTCTATCAGCGGCAATCCAATAGCAAACTGCCACGGGTAAATATTCACGGGTGAAGGACTGTGCTTATGGAGAGGAAGATGAGATGGTCAGGGTGGTGTTTGACACAAACTCAGCGAAACTGCGAGAGAAAGTTTTAAGTGCCAGGACTAAGGTAACATTAAATACAGCCATGGACATAGCACGAGATGGCACCAGCACAGCTGGGAACCTTCGATGCATGTACACCGAGCGGCTCACGTGAACTGACGCAGTGCACAGACAAAAAGCAACAGTTCCAAAGAGCAAAACAAAGCACACGGTGGAAAAAGTCAATGTCCCGCTAAAGGAAGACAGTGTAAAAAAAACCCGTGCATGCAGTGTGTCAGGTCTCAGATAAAGAAGAAGACGAGCTGTTTATTGATGCAGTAAGAAACGAATCGATGAATGAAACCTGTCATCTTTACAACGATTGACAAACACGGAATGTAACTTGAACACAACACATCCTACAAATACGAACCTGATTGAAAGAAATAATGATAATCAAATCCTTGATGACAGCAACACTCAGTAACACTCACAAAACAAATACTGTATATTGACAGTCATGTTACGTTGTTTTTAAAATGTCCCCTTTTCTTTTTCTAGCTTTTTTAACACATTACTTCTCCGCTGCGATACGCGGGTATATATATATATGTATATATATATATCCCGATCTACATACTCGAATAATGGATAATTTATTCGCCATCAATGATTGTTTTGGTAAAGCCATACTCAGTGTATTCATTAGATGAACGGTAAAAAAGTAAGAGCGAGGGAAGGATGACTTATTGAGGCATGCAGGCTGTAGTGCGCGTCAACTCTATCTGAATTGCGATCACATTTGAAAAATATATCTTTTCAAGTTCTATTTAGTCCATATGTGTCAAACTCAAGGGCCGGGGCCACATCCGCCCGGCGTGTAATTATATCCGCCCGAGATCATTTTATATACTGTATTATTGTTATTAAAGCCCGGGTATATGAAGCGCTGGTAACACAATAAACTACAGATCCCATAATGCAGCGCTTCAGCTGCCTTGCCGAACATTTACCGCATTAATCAAGTCTACCTTATGATGCTGCAAGTTATTGCGAAGCTAGCTCACACGATGCTGAAGAGAAAAATTGATTCTGAAAATAGAGCCTTTAAAAACCGATGGGAGGCTGAGTATATGTTTACTGAACCCGTGTGTCTCCATTACAGAATTTAATCTAAGACGGCACTATGAGACAAAACATCAGGGTAACCTGAATGCAATGCAGAAGATACAGAAAGCAGCATAATTAAATAAGAATCTGACACTTCAGCTGACGTTTTAACCCGTGCACAATCACAAAGTGATTTCAAGTGAAGCTGCTTTTATGGGAGACACAAATGCACCAGTGCAATTTGTCCCACTTTCCCTGTTGCCAAGTAATGTTAAACCAAGTCGTCACTACGGTGTTCCCAAATACGCACTTTGCTGATAAACTGAGCGCACTGAGTTTGCACGGCGCTTTGGTGACTTTGAAGAACAAAAAAAGTCCGTCTACATGCGGCTCGAACCTTGTGCATGTTTGGTAGCACATATCTGTGTGAGAAGCTCTTCTCAGTGATAAAGACTAACAAAACAGCACACAGGATTCGCCTCACTGATGAGCACCTGCAATCCATCCTGAGAATCTCCACAACACAGAACCTCACACCAAACAGAAACGAACTTTTTGCCAAAAAAAGATGCCAGGCGTCCAGCTCTTAAAAAACATATGAGCAAAGACAACTGAATGATTTGATTTGTTATTGCTGAAAGGAACACATTTTATTTATATTTCTAGGTTTTGTTATGCAGCATGTTCATATTTGAATTTGTATAATTTTGACAGGATATATTTTTATGGAGAGCAAAATCTTTTGGGATATTTAAAATCTAAGTTATTTTTTATATAAAATTACATAAGAATAAAGAAATGTGAATGTTTGTTCTTTTAACGTTTACTTTATTTCTAACTTGTATAATTTAGACAGGATATATTTTTATGGAGAGCAAAATATTATAAGTTGTTTAAGGTTTGGGTTGATTTATTCACGAATAATATTCCTGTCTGTTTTTACCATTCCTACCAAAGATATTTCTGTCGACTAAATAAAAATTCCTTCTATTTAAAATTTAAATAGAACTTGAACAAATACGATAGTTCATAATATCCACGCAGACTTGCACGTAAGAGCGGGAGTTATCCGTTTTAACAAGCAGCGTATTGCACTGATACGAAATAGCTGTGTGTGTATATATGTAGATATGTATGTATATGTATATATATGTTTATATATGTATGTGTGTATGTATGTATATATATATGTATTTGTGTGTGTATGTATGTATGTGTGTATGTATTTATGTGTGTGTGTATATGTATGTGTATATATGTAGATATATATATGTATGTATATATGTGTATATGTATAGATATGTATATATATATATATGTTTATGTGTGTGTGTAAATATATATATATATATATATATATGACAACAACACTCATCACTCACAACAGTGACAAAACAATTACATTGACAATCATGTTACGTTATTTTCAAAATGTTTCCTTTTCTTTTCATTGCTTCTTTAACACACTACTTCTCCGCTGCGAAGCGCGGGTATTTTGCTAGTAATAGAATATAAGAAAAAAAAACAAAAAACAATTAACAATAAAACATAAATAGTAATAAAATATATGAACATAAAAGAAGATAGATAATAAATATATAGAAATGTTATATGATCACAAAGAGGAAACCATCAGTATTACTGAAAGTCACTGAATGCAAATGAAAAGAAGTGAGTTTTTAATCTTGTTTTGAACAGTTCAATTGTAGACGACTCCTTAATATGATGAGGTAGAAAGTTCCACAGGTGAGGGGCAGCAGCTGCAAAGGCCCTGTCCCCCTTGGTTTTACATTTGGTACGAGGGACAACAAGAGACAACTGACCAGAAGATCTAAGCACTCTGGATGGCTGGTGTAAAACACACAATTCAGAAAAATAGGCAGGAGCAAGCTTATATAAAGATTTAAAAACTAGCAGCAAAATTTTAAAATCAATCCGAAAACTGACAGGCAGCCAGTGTAAAGAAGCTAAAATAGGAGAAACAGAGTCATACTTTCTTGCCCAAACCAGAAAGCGAGCGGCAACATTTTGGACCAGCTGTAACCTGCGTATCAGAGATTTGTTAATCCCAGAATACAGCGAATTGCAATAATAGAGGCGAGAAAAAATAAAAGCATGAGTGGCTTTCTCAGGATCTTTAGAAGATAAAAAAGGCTTGATTTTACCTAATAGACGAAGTTGGAAAAAGCAACTCTTGACTACAAGTGCTTTAAGTAGGTTAGAAAAGTGATATATACATATAATTCATTATTAATTTGTTATTCCCTAATGACAAGTATGGACTTCTCTGTGAATAGTACTGATGTGACATAGTTTTTGTTTCAGTTTGACTATGGTAATTATCTTGCTCTTGTTTAAAAGGAATAGCAGATACCACTCCTAAATTAGATAAAGGCCACTTCCTGGATACTAAAGGTGTTATGTCTACTGTGTTTAATTACCAAGAGCAGTTGGCTGAATGTAGAGCTACACTGTCTCTCATTTACAAAAAATACAGATTATTACTAAAACAAAGAGCAATGCACATATCTACACTTCTCAATACAGTCACTTACTTAAAATATACAATTAGGGAAAAACACCAAAAAAGAAAGATTTCATAAACCCATTGGATGTAATATATGTTGTGAAAAAAGCAGAAAACAAAGTAAGATGTTTGGAGCACCATGTAGGGTATATTGTAGAAGAACACCATGATGCATCCCAGCTCACACATTTTGCACTGTGGTAGCTACTGGTGGTCAGCCACTGACCTGTGACACCTTAATTACTAGGTCCCTATCAAAAGAGTAAGCTAATGGAGAACTACTCTGGCTGTTTGTGCAGGGGCAGACTAAGCAAAGCAAAGTGGTATTGATCCTGTTGGCATCAGCAGAGCTCTCTCTCAGTCATCCGGCACCATACTCACAGCACTGCCTCCATGTTGGGTTTAATACTGAAGAGGATATTCTGGAATTATGCAAACACACTGTTCCTGTCTTGTCCCCTGTGTTGGCTGGGATTAGCTCCAGCAGGCCCCTGTCACCCTGTGTTAGGATATAGCAGATTGGATAATCACTGACTATCCACTGTAATAGTGTTGGTCTCCACAGATGTGCCATCTCACATGACACTGAAAAATCAGCTGCTGGAAGGTGAAGATAGCTTGAGGTCATAGTCTTTTTCAGAGCTGTCAGTTCTTCTGGTGAAAAAGGAAGACAAAAGTGTTACTTCTGGTTCTAGCCACCCTTTTCTTGTGTTCTTTTTAGTCACTGAAAAACTCAAAATGATCTCACCATTGACAATGCTGGATGTCATCCAAGACCCCATCCAATTAGACTGAAATGTTGTAAGTCGTCTTGGACAAATACTAAGTTATAATTAAGTACTTTTCTAATATAAAAGAATTTCAAATCAGGGTAACTAGTCACTCTATATGTATGTGGAATGCATGTAGTTGTATGTGTAAGATGAACTGATGTCTTTATATAACCTAAGGTTTACTAATGACAAGTAAAAGCAGGGTAATAAATAAATCAAATGTCAAGAAAGATATAACAAAAAAGTATATATGAAACTACTACTACATTCAGAAAAAGTAATGTACATCAAGTAAACAAATGAGTCAACACAGTTCAAGAAATACAAATAGAAAAACTAAAATTATATTACAATGATGCAAAAGAACAAAAATCTAAATAAAAATAAAAATATGTCTCTATTATAAAAAAAAAATCCTGGAAGGGAGACTAGGGAGATGAGACGTGATCTTCTCGGAAAACAATTTGACGTCCCGTGAGAGAAACTTAATTGTCATGTGAGAAAAGGCAGTGAGACAACATTTAAAACAATTTCACGGACATCTAACCTAGCAGTTGTTGGAATGCTTTTGGCAGACAGACATCATGTGCTCCCAGTGCTTAAAACAACAAAAAGCGACAAGGAGAACACGCAGCTTGCCAGCAGCAGCAGGAAACCAGCAGATGATCTGACCGCTTCTCCTTAGCATGCATTCAGATTTCACAACGCGAGCAGCAGACACGAAGTGGCAAAAGGAAGGCTGGCTTTTCAATGATCAACGTGCAGCGAGACAAAAAGATCACACAGCTCGCTAGCAGCAGCAGCAGAAAAACAGCAGATGATCCGACGGCATCTCCTTAGTGTGAGTTCAGCTGCTCTCCCTTCACAACACGAGCAGCGTTATACGTCCTGCGAGAAAGAGATTTAACCAGGCCCGGGGCTGGAAATAAAGGACAAGTATTGATTTTACAAATGTTTTAAAGTAAAAGTGAAAATAATGCATATAGAACAATTCCCATGAAAATAACAATCTCTTTAAATTGTATATCTGGTAAACCAAACCCGGGGGTTTGCGAGCAAAGCGAGCAGGGGGTGTAGCCCCCTAGTATACAGTAAACAAATATAAGAAAAGTGGCAACACATACAGAACTAGGAACAGGTAAATTAGTCTCATAAGTGAATATAAGATGGATATGAGATATGTGTTTATCAAAAAGTTATGAAAAGGCGTATAACAAAAAAACTGTCCATATAAAGTTGCAATTTTTTTGTAGGAAAATCATTTTTTAATATTCTTTACCTTTAACTCCCTGTGTGTGATATATTCCTTGAATATATAATTGGAGCTTTTTGCTATTTACTAAGCTATTTACACTATAAGCAGGCCTTTTGACTACCCTGATGGTTTGCTCTGATACAGATACAGATAATGTAACATTTTCCATAACCCTACAACAATTTTTGCATCTTGTGGATATCAGTTGTATTCCGACAGAATTTTCTTGGTAAAACTTCACATACTTCATTTCAACTATGCCTTCCATGGAAGATACTTTTATTTCTAGTCCTCATTTACATATCAAATGATTACTAAAATAAATTAATAAACTGCACTGTTTAAATAAAGAATGAGACTTGCAGACTCATTGGTAATTCATTCCCATCTATTATTAGACATTTAATAGCTGAAATTAAATTAATTTGTGCTTTCATTTAGACAACAATCAGAAATGATGAACTCCATTCTTTCCTTTGATGTATGCTAGAGGAGGCCAATACAAAATAAAACCTGCGGAATAGGTGCCCTTAAATCATTTTACATGTAAATGGAACTGCTTTATATACTAAGATATTTGTGATAATCACCAAGTCTTTAAGCAAATGGGCTTTATTGACAAAAAACATTGTCTTCGGCACTAGCGAGTCATCTTTAAAGCTGTGCTGTGTACATGGCTATCACATTAAACTGACAATGCCTGCAATGCGTCTCCTTGCTCAGCATGGTACTAATATTTACTTAGCAAAAACTACCACCTGAAACCAAATAAATCTTGTTTTACATTCATTCAATTTCATGCATGAGGTAAAGTTTTTACTACACAGCTAAGAGAATGATAATTTCTATGCAACAAAGAAAGCTCTGTTATCTTGAAGTCAACTTAATACACAGCTGGCAGCAACTCATTGAGTTCATAAAACTGCAAAGTAAAGGAAAGGGTATATAATCAGAATATCAAGAACATATTTGTATATTATGCACCTAAAATGCAAATACAGCACATAAATAAATAATATTCTAACAACGTACTTATACCACAACTGTTTAACAAGAAATGAGACACAATTGAGGCGTGTTATGCATGGCAAGTTCATTTAGGTAAATTCTGCTTCCTGTGCTAGGCTGACATAGCAGGCAGCTTAATTGAAAGTGAAAGACCAGTGATGCAGAAAAGTACTTAGAAGTAGTATTTTATGAAACGCCTAGAAACGCCTCATTAAATGTTCTGTGTCTGGGTACTATTGAGAAAATTATAAGATTTCTGTATCCAGAAATATAGGACACAAGTTAAAAAGAGATGCATAACCCTCTAAAAGCTTCTTGTATTACAAAACTGAGGGCCTGGCAGAAAACGTACAGAGTCAATAGTGTGGTAGGGAACAAGCTTGTTTCCCACATAAGAGACCTGTACTCTCCAGCTGCCTGCTCATGGTGAGATGAAAATTAAACTCCAGACA
Source organism: Polypterus senegalus (assembly GCF_016835505.1). NCBI lineage: Eukaryota > Metazoa > Chordata > Cladistia > Polypteriformes > Polypteridae > Polypterus > Polypterus senegalus. The sequence continues at coordinate 67,724,528 of NC_053170.1, read as the reverse complement.
TCAGAAACACAACATTATAAGTAATCTTGACAAGATGCTGACAACATTATTACAAGTTTAGTGTGCCCAATATATTAATGCCTGGCCTAAACCTATTTAAAGTGGCTTGTCTGACACACAAAGTCTGGTAAATAAAATGTGCTCTTAGCAACCCATTGTCAAACAGTATTGCATATCAGTTTTTTCACATGGTCTTTTTAAACAGGCTTTATTGCTTTCAAATTATTTATGCTACAACCCAAGCAGCTGCATTTTTTTACAGATAGTAATCCATTTCAATATATGGTTTACTTGACATATATTGAACTATGTTATACATTTATTTATTATTTCCATGTCTATGCTAAAATGTTTCTCTTATTTTTTAACCTTTCTGTATATTTTAAGAGTAAATGGATTTGATTTTGATTATATTGTGTGGGATCATCTAATGTGCAACATCCTAGATTGTGCTGATTATATCAAGCAGTGCTTTTAAATGGCAGATTCTTAAAACCAAATACGAATGAATTTGACATTTATGTAGAGTACAGCATACCTACAGAGCCAGAGAAGAAAATATTATCTTTGTTGGTGTAGTAAAAATTAAAGCAATTACTTTATCTATGTGAATCAGCTATACTGATTATAGGGATACTTCTAATATCTTAGTGATAAAGTGATACTGTGATATTTTATTTGGCAGTAAAAACATTTGTTGCAGTTATCCAATATATGTTTAATTCCTTATTTTTGACATTTTTTCAATGGTGTGTAAAATGTAAACGTGAAGTTTCATGACAATTTAAATAATTCATGTCCGATTAAAAAATAGGAATAAATATGGGATACTTTTTTATTTGATGTATCCGTACGTCTTTCTTCCATATACAGTGTGAGACAGAGGCAGACAATTTTCTGTAGCTGCAGATTCTCCTCTTCTAGCTTGTATTGTAATTTATTTTCAATCCACAAGGTGTAGTAGAAAGCTGTGAGACAAATTAAGTGTGTGCATACTTGTACTTACAATAGTAGTCTGTCTCCTTCACTTGAATCCTCGCAGTCATGCTTGCACATACCTAAAAACAGTGTCGCTTTCCTGAGTGGTTAACGGGAAGTTATATACATATTCAGCTTGCATGACTACTCACACCTAATGAATTCAAGCCAACCATGTCTGAATTTTTTTGTTTCGACCTGTCAAAAATCCATCAAGAACCTGTAGGCCATTTGAATTGTATCATGACATATCTCATATAGACCTGGGGGCATCCTTACAATATGCCCAAACCACCTCAACTGGCACCTCTCAATCTGTAGGAGCAGAAACTCTACTCTGATGCTCTCTTGAATTACTGAACTTCTCTTTCTACATTTGAGGGTCAGTTTTGTGGCCATGTGAGAAAGCCTCATTTCTGCTGCCTGTACTCACAGTCTCCACACTCCACACTCATCCATAGGTAAATACCTTCACTCAGCTCTCATTTCACAGAATAGATCAGTGCCAACTAAACAGCTTTCTCCACTCCAATCTGCCTGTTCTCTTCTTCTATCACTCATGAACAAGATCCCAAGATACAGTACCTGAACTCCTCCATTAACAGTAGTTTTCCCAATCACCTCTTACCTGGAGAGAGACATCCACTTTTTTATGAGAGGGAATCATGGTCTCAGAATTAGTGGTTCTGTTCCTCATCCCTGCTGCTTATTTTTGCTTAACTCCTTGCCAGAGGATACAGACTTCTCATTCATCTAAAACAAAAATGCTATGCTACCCCTAACCTCCCCAATGTGCCACCCTTACTTACATGGCCATGCCTTGATACCCTGTTCATAAAAACAGGAGCGAAGACAAGACACAGCCTTGGCGGAGTCCTGTGATGATGCGGGTTTGTTTCATGCTCACATCTTGCGTTCAGGGTATGTTACCGATGAACACGGCAGTGAGGCACAACAAATGGAGCAAGGGGATGGTGTAAAAATTGACAAGTGCTTTTATTTAAAACATCAATAAAAAAAATAATGTTCAAATAAATAGTGCAGTGTCTTCCAAAATCATTAAATAAATAATCCATAAAAACAGGTGTTATTGTGGAGGTTAAAAATCCAATAAATAGAAAAAAAAAACAATCCTTTAAAACGAGGTTAAAACAATGCCGGAAGCAGTCTTTTTAAAAACAACTCAGCCCGGTGTTTTCTTTATCTGGCGGCTCCCCTGCTTCTCCCATCTGGGCCCCGCAACAGGAGAGTTGCCTTCTCAGCAGCTGACCTTTCTACTGTCCGGTTCCACTGGTCTGGAGGCCTCCCGACTCCTGACTTTGGTTGCGCACTCTCCAGACCGAGACTTGGCTTCCCTGGCGACCAGGATGCCCACGTCAGGGAATTCACTACCCAAGCCTCCCGACTTCCGCTGCCTTCTCTGCCTTACGTGACCAGCCATCCTACTTCTAGTCACTCCAGCTCCTTGATCGCTCAACTTGAGCGACCGCTTCCTTCTGCCCTACCGAGTGTTGGCCAAACACCACTACTAGGGCTCACTGTCTAGCTGCTTGCCTGCCTGCGAGCACACGCTCGCGTTCGCTCTCTCACTCTCTCGCTCACTCACACTGGTTCTCTCTCTAGCTTCCTGCTTTTATCCTCCTGCAACCTCCGTTTCTTTTTCTATTTCCCTTCTTTTTCCTTCTTTCTTCTCTAGCGGCCTCGTGCTTCTATTTATGATGAGGACGTGGCAGCTGTAGCAATCAGCAGCTCCTGGGAACAATTATGGATGTGGACAGTCTCTCACCTGTGCACTTAGGTGAGAAACGCCCACACCATGAATCGCCCTGGAACTGCTTCAGCCACTCAACCACCACGCTCCCTCAGCGCGGCAATTATTTATTTAAAATTGGCCTCTTAACGTTAGCTGTGGACCTGCTATACCACAAGTCCGACACCTATCGTGAAGAAATTCAACTTAAGGGCAAGCATTTGGACACAGTTCTCACTGAGTTCATACAGGGAGCAAAACACACATAAACTAGCCCCGCCAACTAATTTTGCCACAGTACGTCCCACAACAGTGATACGGTCATATTCTTTTTACATATACACAAAACATGTTGACTGGGCTGTCATATTCTCATGCACAATCCAGCATCTGCACCAAGGAGAAGAGCTGGTCCACTGTTCCAAGGCCAGGACATTGTTCCTCCTATATTTTAAGCTCACCCGTTGAATGGAGGCCCCCCCTGTCCAGCTCTCTGGGAGGCTGATAAATGTGATTCCACTGTAGCTGGAATACATACTCTGATCCTGTTTCTTAAATATGAGGGGGCAACAAAGCAGTCTTCCAGTACAAGGGTACTTTATCTGTTTTCCATGTGACCCAGAATAGATGCATTAACCATGCTATCCCAACAATTTCCATATGTCCAATATGTAATTTATCCATGAAAACAACAGATTAAACATTTTTCGTGGCCACCACCACAATGTCCACTAGGTAAGTAACATATGAAAAAAATCATTTTTGGGTGGGGTATTCCTTTTTATTTATTGTAATAGCTGCCATCTTCTGTATATTTATGCCTCCCAAAACTCAGGTTTTGTCCAAGGAAGCCTCCACAAAGTGTAACTACAAACAGGACTTTAATGGTATTGGCCTTATTTTTTTAAACTTGGATTCTAAACTCATTAACCCTTTTCTTAAAATTAAATAACCATTTCCAGGATCTACAGTGTTTTCAATATCAATTGAATTCCATAAGTGCCTATATTTGCTGTAACAGATACTCTCACACACCTTTTACCTGATAGACTTCACTCTCTTTAAGCCACTGTAAGGGAAAATTCTAAGCAGAATAATAGTCTAGAATAGTCAAGGATAAATGTCTCCAAAATAGACATCCTTTACTACAAAACATTTGAGGGAGTCTGCCATGTGCACCAGTCAGTTAACATATCATATGATTTCTTCCCCTTAGTAATATATTGGATATAAAAGTACATAATATCTTTGTTAAACAGTTAGATCTATCCTGGGTCCACTGCTCTTTTTGACCTACTTGCTTCCATTAGGTCAGATTATCTCAAGGCATAACGTGAGCTACCACAGCTATGCTAATGACACACAGCTGTATTTATCAATAGCATCTGATGACCCCGACTCTCTTGTCTCACTGACCTAATGTCTTACTTGTGTTTATGAGTGGATGAGTAGTAATTTTCCCAAACTAAATAAAGAGAAAACAGAAATCTTAGTTATTGACAAAAATGGATATAATGATGGCATTAGAAATAAAATTGATCCATTAGGCTTAAAAGTCCAAATGGAGGTAAAGAATTTAGGGATAATATTTGACTCTGAACTAACTTTAAAGTCACATAATAATCAGATTACAGGACAGATTTTTTTCATTTAAGAAATATAGCAAAAGTTATAACTTTAGCAAGACGCTGAAAAGTTAGTTCATGCTTTTGTTTTTAGTAGACTAGATTACTGTAATACGCTCCTTTCAGGGCTACCCAAAAAAGACATTAGTGCAGAATGCTGCTGCTAGAATCTTAACTAGGAAACAAAAATCTGAGCACATCTTTCCAGTTTAGAGGTTATTACATTGGTTACCATTGCCATTCAGAATTGACTTTAAAATACTGCTAATAGTTTGCAAAGCCTTAAATAATCTTGCTCCATCCTATATTTTGGAATGCCTGCCACCTTACACTCCAAGTCGTAACCTTAGATCTTCAAATGAGTGTCTGCTTATAATTCCAAAAGCTAAACTTAAAAGAAGTGGTGAGGCAGCCTTCTTCTGCTGTGCAGCTAAATTCAGGAATGGCTTACAGATAGAAATTTGCGAGGCTAATATGATGGAGTACTTTAAAAAACTGCTAAAAACCAATTATTTTAACACGGCTTTCTCATAGTTACATTTTAGTGTATCCCTGTTAAACTATATGTGCATCGAATTATCATTTTCTTCAAGGCTCCTCATTCTGTACTAATCCTTACTATTCTCTGCTGTTCTTTTTCAGCTTTTTCTGTAGTGGCGAGCTGCACTACCACCACCTGATCAAAACACCCTGCAGTCCCTACATTGATGAATTGAAGGCAAGATCCCAGATGTCCCCATGACCATCATCATCAAATTGTTTCACCTTATTCAACATGGAATGATAAGCATCGTACCAAAATAAGTTATTTCAGTCTTTCAGAGTCATGTGCACTTCAGCTAAATGCAGATGCATCTTTTTTTGTCACTGATGGATCTGCAACATGGCCACCAGCTATCTTATCTAGCTCTATCAATATATGACAAGTTGTCCATCGTATGATGTCTTGTTCAGTACCAGTTTTGTATGTTTCCATTAATTAAAGGGATTTAGCCCTTTATCATTTGTTATGTAATTTCTTCAAAGGTCTAATTCTGACCACAAGACCTGCCAGCAGCTTGGAGGTGATATATTTCTCTGTCATATAACAGTTGCATTATGAAAACAAACAGCAGAATTGCTGCACATGATATCTGTCAAACTCTTAAATGTTTATTTTTTAGAACCATCTCTGTTTCTGTATCACACTCATAACAACCCTATCATTCTTTTAGTACTACTTTACTTAAATAGCATTTTCTACATTTATGATGCTGTTACTGATTGAGCATTCAATCACATCACAAGAGCAAGTGTACCTAATGAAGTGGTCACTCAATGTATATGCCAATTTATATCTTTAAAAAAGTTAATTGGAAGCATAGTGATTTGACCTTTGAGCCCTTATGTTGGGTAAATATTCAAATATCAGCGCAACAAAAGAATTTAAAGAGTGTAAAGGCCACAATAAATGTACAAAGCAGTAGACTTAAAAATGAAATGCAGATTAAAAAGTAAGCAATTTTTGTGTTTAAATTAGTTTTTTATAAAATTGAATCCTGTGCTATTGTTCTTTCTACCCTTGGTTATAATCTTAAAAACAGATGAAAATGATGTTTCGAACAAAAGGATATTTATGAAATTGCCAAGGCACTATGTCATGAATTGAGAGCCCAAAAGCTGCTCTTAAGCAGCACAGGGACAAATCACTACAGATTTATGCAATACAATTACAGTTCAAATCTGCCATTTTCTTCATATTGGAAATAACCTTATTTTTATACTCATTTTTCCCTACTATTATTGCTGACTTTAACTTCTTTCCAACAAGCATATTTTCTCATTTTCATTAGTGTATCTAGATGAGAACGTACTCACACACACAAGAGTTTTGCATACAAATAACACCTAGTAATCAGTAAAAATACCCTATAAAATCTTGTACTGCTAAATGTAATTACTGGATGGGTTATAAATCTCCTTTAGTCTTGAAAATTCTTGCAGTTAGAGATGGACCTATTATTAAGTGCATGTGTGTAGGCAGGTATGCAGAATGATAAGCTGCATTTTTAGAAATGAAGAAGAGTAGGTTTTCAAAATCTCTTAACTCTTTACTTCTCTGCTCCAATCTGCCCGTGTACATTCCCTCACATTTTACTTTATTACAGCGCCATGATGGCACTACAGTTAGCATTACTGCCTCATGAACCCAGCATCCTGATATCATACCCAGAGTGCAGGCATTATCTATGTGGAGTTTACACATTTTCTCTGTGTCTGTATGGGTTTTCCTACAGTTATGTTTTTGGTATTCTAGTTAACGGCTGATTCCAAATTGACTCCATATGTGTTTATATTTGAGTGTGTGTCTGTCAATGGTGCTCTGTCCAGGGTTGCTTCATAACTTGAACCAAATCAAACATTACAAATGATAATGAACAATACAGGACAGATGGAGACAGATATAGGTCTGATTTCTTAAAGGTCATTGGTAACATAATTAATTTAAGTTAAAGAAGACGGCAATGGACAATTGCAAAGAAATCAAAAGCTAATGATATCCTTACAAACAATAAAATTATATAAAGTAAAACATAAGGAACAGATTGGTTATTGTGGATATAGCATGAAAAGTTAAATTTCGATATATGACTTGTATGACTTTAGAAAATTATAACAGTTCTTTAAAACAAGTGTCTGTTCTATCAAAGAAAATACTAATCAGGGTAGTTTTATTTAATGCATAATTTTAAGAGCATATTGCTGAAAATGTATAATTCCTACAGTCTGTCATTTGCAAACCGAAACTGTGTGTTTGGGATCAGGAGCCTATCCCAGCTAGCACAAGGCAAGAACAAACCCTGGACAGTCCATTTCAGGGCAAACACACACACAAACACCCCAAACCATGCACTAGGGCCAATTTACTATTACCAATCCATCTAATCTGCAAGTCTTTGGACTGTGGGAGGAAACCAGAGCACCCAAAGGAAACTCCACAAAGTCATGGAGAGAACAGACAAACACTGTGCATGTTATCTGAGCGATATTTCCAATTTATTAAGCTATTTCCAAGTTGAAAAGAGGTGAGAAGTAAACTTATCCAAGTTTAGATGCAAATGATATTTGCTATCGATACCAGGGACTAACTTGGAATTTCATCTGCAGCTTGGTGAATTATAGTTGTATGGTGGCTACCGGAAAGGTTAGCAAACCAGATCCACCAGTGAACCTTGACAAGAGAAAAAATGGCTGTCCAGCCTACACCATGCAATCTGACTAACAACTGGATAATAAGCAGTAAGAAGACCTGTTTTTTTTTTCAGATACTGTCTTCCAACTCTAACTAATGCTTATAGGCAGTTTATTCACTGGTAATTAAATATTTTTAGTATACAGAGAATATTTTTTGATATTTAAATTGGACTTTTTTTTTTAAATGTATTTAAGGATTACGATTAGTTTTATAATTATTATTAGTATTATTTTAGGTTTATATTATGTAAGCTCATCAGCCTGTGAAAATAATTGTATATTAAAAGTTTACTGGATTATTATGAACCAGTAATGGCACACTGCACGATAACATACAGTGAATATACTTGATTTGAGCATTCATAGTTATCATCCTCTTTCTCTGTATATTTAGCATTCATTTGTTCAGAAGTTGATGTGCTTGCTGCTTCCTGAGCAGCTCTTCTTTTTCCACTCTAGCGGCCCACGTCTTCTCTTCTTTCATTGGCATCTTTACATATTAAAACTGATTAAGTCAGTGTTTGTGTTGCAATTACTTAGTACATTTTCCTTAATTTTTCACTTAAGTTGGCACTTAAGTCTTCAATCTGCCTCAAGAATGATTTAAGATATGAAGAGGAAGGGGAAATGACGGCGAAGGTGGTAGGGATGAGAACGGAGCCCATATGCATGCGGAGCACGGCCACCCTGCTGACCGCTGCCAAGACTTGATTCTACAATAAAATCTTGCCTTGTGCTAGCTGGGATAGGCTCCTGAGGTCAATCATCACCCCGATAGTGGATAGTAGATGTCACGTAGTATATACTGTATGTACCAAATTTCAGGTCAATAGTTAAAACAGTTTGCAAGCTACAGGTGATTTAAATTCCTGGACAGACGAACGGATGGTCGCGGTAGCGTATTATATAAGAAGATCATGCTTCATAGAGACTGTTAAAGATATGAGAAAACACTTACAGTAAATGCATATACACAAGCTTGAACCATTACAAAAGACAGACAGAGTCTTTCTGTTAACAAGGATGTTTTTGGGGATGGGAGTCTAGGTGGTGTTAATAAAACAGTTTGCTGTTGACCTAGTCTGAATAATTCAATTAGTTCTCATAATTGCTAAAAGTGAAGTGACTTATCCTTGAGGCACAGCATACGTTGATACAACATACTTTCGTATTCAATTCTAACTCTCCCAAAGAAACTATGCATCTTATTAATAAACTTTCTAAAGTAACCGATTACTGAATTAATTTGATTAATTCCAGAACTACAGAAAAATGAATTATTTAGAAGAAGCAACTGTCTTTATTCTTCGCATTTGGAAATACTAAAAATTTTGAATTCAAGTTTGTACAAAAATGTTGGATGTTTCATTTAAAGTTTCATCCTTTACTTAAAACAACAGAGTGAGTTTAAATGCTAAATGAACCTGCCTTCCCAAAATTACAACCTGTTTTACTCTTTTCTTGTGGTGCTCTACCTTTGGACATTTCTTTTTAATTGTCTTCTGTCAATTATTAACTCAATAGTGCTCTTGTAGCCAAAATATTCCGGCCAAGCACCTCAACACCAAATTATATTTCAGTCTTACGTACTGTAGCTGCGAGGTTCTCAAAATTACCAAAGTTCAGCAGATTCAACAAAAGCCTGAAATATTTACGTTTTTAAAAGTTTAGTTAAGTTTCAAAGTAAAACAGTTCACACAAAAAAAAGAAAAGAAAAATTGTGAAAAGGAAAAAATTAATGTTAAGAAAAGTTCAGTTCTAAGCTTAAACTTGTTACATCTCAAATTGTTACTATTTACTATTTTACATTTCTGAACCATTTCTAAACGGTCAGAAAACTGTATGCTTATCCCATTTCTAACGTGAAAATGGGTCGTCCAAAGTTCCTCTTTACTGGGACCTGTTCTAAAAAACAACTGAGCTTATTACCACACTGTTTCTCAGTTACAGTAAGAAGGTTCTATTTCTTGCTAACTTATAGGGGTAAAAGACTATACCAGAAGTTATGACTATGAAATAAATCTATATTCTGTTCAAATTAAGCAAACATTAATATGAGTTTAACTCAAAACTTTAACTTTCTAAGATTGGCTCTTACACCTACCTTTCGTTCATTCTGGATTCAGTACTGAAGAATTCAAGTAAAAGCATTTATAAATAAAGTGTAATCTAATCTAATACAATAGACAAACTATAGTCAATAGTATTTTATAATTTGAAACTTAACTATATGGAACCTTCTGGAAGTGTTTCTCAAACCATTTCTGGTGTAGTGTTATCGGGACCCACCAAAGAGAGGGGTCCCTATTAAGGATGATCATCAGAGCTGGGGGTGGGGCAGGGTACAATTATTGGAGTGGCAATCCACCCATTCATGACCCACTTTGAGACTCACCATGTCCCACTATCATTTTTTAAACAATAGCAACTCATGACCCACCGGCATCAGTTCCCAGCCCAATATGACCCAGTGGTTCAGAAACACTATTTTGAAAGATCTATTTATTGAAAATTACATATCAGATCAATCTTACTAGTTAATGTTACTAGCAGGCATTATTTTAAAAAAGATAAATAAAACCTCTGTGTATAGTTGTGTCCTAAATTGTAGTTAGAATGATCAATACGGGGATTAAGATCATTCTGATATCTCTGTTCTTAAATGATAATAAAAACTGCTTAGCAAAATATGGATAATAAAATAAAGGCATAAGCTGAAGAAAGAACTGTTCAGTTTCCCTTCAGAAATAATTACAGTACATTTTTTGCAGATTTTTTTACTTCTTAAGAAAGCATTTAATGAAACATTTCATCTCACGATGAAAATTAATCAGATTTTTCAAGCCATCTTCATATGAAAATGAAATTATAATGTGCTTGTCATTTTAAATCAGGTAAATGACAATAACAATCTTAAACTAGAGAGAATTTACTAAGTCTTAAAAGTACGTAGGTTAATCTGACAAAACAGTATCTTATCTCTCATCTCAAATGTGCTTTATTTAGGTATATTATCACTGGAAACAAGAAAAAAAGATGCAGTTACTTTTCATACTGTGATGAGTTTATGGTGTTCAAATTAGCTAGAAGGTGACAGATGAGATATTGTAGCATTTAAAAGGTATGACAAGTAATTACATTATCACAAGGTTGACTGCAGCATACTTGATCCAAATTAATGTTTAGTAAATGAATTACAGATGTAGCCATTCAAAGTGTATGAAGAATGATGCATTATGTCCATGGTGTGCAGCCTAAAAATAATGGTTGTTTAATTTAACAACAACAACAACATTTATTTATTTATATTGCACATTTTCATAGAAATGGTTTAGCTCAAAGTGAATGACAAGATGAAGAAAGAAAAGTTTATATGAATCAAAAATAAGATTAGGCTATACTAATTAACAAAGAATAAAGTAAGGTCAGATGGGCAGGAGGACAAAAAAAACAAACAAAAAAAATCTCCAGATGGACTGGAGAGAAAAAAAAAAACCCACAAAATTTGCAGGGGTTCCCAGCCAAGAGACCACCCAGCCCCCACTCTACCTAACATAAATGAACTAAATCAGTCGTCATGGTTTTCAGACTTCACATGAAAGAAATTGATGATGATGGTCATGTAGACATCAGGGGTACTGCCTTCAATCCATCAATGTAGGGACTGCATGGTGCCTTGATGAGGTGGTGGTGGTGCAGATCGTCACCACACCTTATAGAGCCATTGCTTGACCAAGCACTATTTCATTCTGGGAAGGGTTATTTGAATGTGAAGTTGTTTCCTTGTGCTTTGAAAAACTTCCTAAAATGAAGAAAAAACATGGTCATCTTTAATGTTTTGTAGGCTACCTAGCAAGACACTAACAGAGTAAGAAAACATGAACTTAGTCTGTGTTATATACGTACAGTATGCAGGAAGAGTCCCTTTAAAATCATGAACCATTGGTATTCCACAAATCTGTTATTCATGGTTGTTCACTGTATGAACCTTGTTATGAATCAAAATAAATAAATGTTCTTTCTGAGTCTTTCATTTGGATGTGTCTTTTGGAAACCACTCTGGCACCTTTATTTTTATGAGAGTGTGGCATACTGCAAAAGACTACACCATTTCAGAAATTTTGAGCAATGTAAATTACCATGAAAATCTACCAGGTGGCACTCTGAAAGTATGAAATTGTGTGTGGAGAAGTTGAACTGCTACTAGAAAAGACTCGGGTTCAAACCCAGTCAAATTTCAGTGACAATCGCTTGCTGACTGCAGAATTTAAATAGCTTATTGTTTAGACTTCTGTTGATTTTAAATTGCGAATGTGATGTTCATTTTTCATCTTATACCCACACAGAAAAAACTTCAAAGTAAACTTTTTTGGAAAAAAAATATAAAAACACTAATAATAATTATATATTTAACAAGACACTTGAGATCATATTATAACATAAAACAAAAAATACTTAGCTGTATATGGTAGTAAAACTAACCAAATATCCATCCATCCATCCATCCTCTTCCGCTTATCCGAGGTCGGGTCGCGGGGGTAGCAGCTTAAGCAGAGAGGCCCAGACTTCCCTCTCCCCGGCCACTTCTTCCAGCTCTTCCGGGAGAATCCCAAGGCGTTCCCAGGCCAGCCAGGAGACATAGTCCTTCCAGCGTGTCCTGGGTCTTCCCCGGGGCCTCCTCCCGGTTGGACGTGCCCGGAACACCTCACCAGGGAGGCATCCTGATCAGATGCCCGAGCCACCTCATCTGACTCCTCTCGATGCAGAGGAGCAGCGGCTCTACTCTGAGCCCCTCCCGGATGACTGAGCTTCTCACCCTATCTTTAAGGGAAAGCCCAGACACCCTGCGGAGGAAACTCATTTCAGCCGCTTGTATTCGCGATCTCGAAAATAACCAAATACTAGCTGAAAATATACAGAACGGTATTCCATCTGAATCATATATAAATGCATCATAGTCTAGAACATGTTGACTTACTGGTGTTATTGTAAAAATATATTTACTGTTTTAATATCACTTGATAGTTTTATTAAAATCGTTTAAAAAATAGTTTTTTCTGATTTAAGAACTTGTATTCTCCTTATAAAGGTAAAGGGTAACGGATTACTATAGCATGGTGCACAATGGCGGTTCAAAGCCCAATCAAAGCATTACTTTCTTAATTTTTTTTTACATACCTGCAGATTAGTTGCACAGTAAATTTTATGGATGTTGAGGAACACCTTGGTGTGCACTCTTGCATTTGAATGCCAAACAGGGTCATTGTCTTACATGAGGTTTCCTACAAATTCCATCAAGGCACACATTATTACTAAACAAATGAGTTACTGGCTGATGTTTATTATGGTTTCAATAAAAGTAGTTGTTGTGTGGGTGAACAAATGTATGAATGGCTTTTGCACAATGCAAATTCGTACTGGACTTAGAGTGATCCAGAAATGCTTGAGTGGGTTAAAACAAAAAAAATGTTGAAATATTATTGATATCATGTGTGATTGTTACAACAGCATAAGTTAAATTCAAAACAAAGTCTATCAGTCTATTAACAAAAAAAAAGACAGACTCCTCACAAAAGATTACTTTTACAAGGTGACTTCCAAGGCAACTTATAGCATTTGTGATGCAGATTATGGAGAAAGCACTTTTTAAAATGATGAACAGCTGTAGAAATGCTTTTGTGAAATTCTAGTTTTGCGTAAGTTTGTAAAAAGTTCTTACTCTTTAGGTCTTCCTTACATTGATGTGTTATAGAGGTAAACAATGCCTTGTTCTACAGTTACGTATCGTAATTATTCAGTGTCATATGCAAATTACAGTACATTCATCAACATTATACCATTTCATATGAATTTTCCTATGTTAATGGCTGTACTGAATGTTCAGTAAACAGAAATTATAAATACATGTGACATCTGCAAGGTATTTTTACCAACTGTCTCACCTGAATGGTACCCACCCTGTAAAGGCTGTGTGAACTCACACTACTTTTCTTCTCTCTTGGAGTTCCTCAACATACATCCACATTCACATTCAGAATTGAACAATCGTAAATGTGTTTAATATATTTAAAGGTCAGTGAGTACCAAGAATATCTCCAGTAGCACTGGACACAAGGCAGGAATCTTATCTGAACCTGGGCCAGTTCATCGCAGACTATACTCGTGCACACACCAACATGGGACAGGATTTAGCTATGACGAGGACCTAAGCTACTGGAAACTGATAATGTCCAATTTGCCAAGTGCTAAAACAGAAAAAATCTATGTAACAACCAAACTTGGCAAGATTGCCACCAAGATTCATGATAAACTTGTATGGGGATGAGTGAAGGGTAAAAATATTTTTCTAAATTTGTAAATGCCATTAAATTCAATGTAACTTGCAAACCTGAGCATGATTAACATTGATAAAACATATCAGTTAGTGTACATTTCATTTTTTAATGAAGTTTGAGAGTAATGTCACTGAAAGTCTATAGTACAGGTCATGCATTTGTCACGGTTTTCTGCTGTGTTTTTAGTTGCTCCTTCCCAAGTTGCTCTTTCCAAAGCCTTGCCTCACTGCTGCACACAATCAGTGATGGCATCTTTTTTAAGGGTTCTTTGCAGTTCCAGAAATAATCATCAAATTCCTTCTGTATGTTAAATACACAGTGTTGTACATGTAGGCATCATGAGCCTTTTACACAGGGTATACCAGGTGTGTATAAAACATATAAACATTTTTTCAGGCAGTCTTCATTTTCTCCTTAGAATGAAACATCAGCGGCCTGAAGATATCTGACATCACTCTTCTTCAAGCTCCTCCTCTTCTGACTGGCCAGGATAAGAAAGATGGTCAGCCAGCAGAAGCTTTCATTTCATCAGTGACACAAGAGAGACATGGACGGTTGCTTCTGCGTTACTTACTTGGTGCCACTAGAGGTTGCCAAACTTGCTTTTTTTAGCATTTTTATGAATAACTCACATTAAACAAGGTTCTCCTGATTGGAGCCCTAAACATTTTCCGTATCATGTGCTTTATGTTTTTTTTTTTTTTCTATTTAGAACAGTTATTGTGAAGCTTCTTATTATTGTTCTATCTAAAAGATTTTTTTTCCACAGTACTACAGAAACCTATGCCTGCCACTCATTTTTTATTGTTTTCTTTAACGATTATGATTGTGTTATTGCATAAGTGTATTACTTTGTCTAGGGATATATTGCTGCACTTTCCTGATTTCATTCTTGCTATGGGCCCCATTCTGCGGATGCAATAAATTTTCTGTTTTATTGTATGTGTATGCTTCTGTCAGTATTGAATTATGTACAAAGATGGGTTTCAGCCTTTGTTCAGCAGTAAGAGGTCCATAATGCGGTGCTGGGCGACATTAATAAATCTAAATCATATTTAGAACCAAACAACACATGCAGGGAACTTACAGTAGATATTCTTTTTGTCAAATTCAGAAGCAAGAAGCGAGACGTAATAAAAAAATCTGAGCCCATTAAAATGAGCAGATAGTACTAGGGACTATGATTTTTATGAGGCCATATGGAGCAAAATTGAAAACATCACTAATCCAATTGGTGCCAGATAACCATAAAGTGCTATTTCTAGAGCCTTGTGGTGGGCTGGTGCCCTGCCCAGGATTTGTTTCCTGCTTTGCACCCTGTGTTGGCTGGGATTGGCTCCAGGAGACCCTGTAGTGAGGTTATAGTGGGTTGGATAATGGATGGATGGATGCTATTTTTAGAGCACCAGGCAAATATCCCAAACAAATACAGCTTGTCCTTAAAGAACAACAGAGTGAAAAGAAGAAGGTTTGAAAGGAGAGAGGCGTAAAGGTGAAATCAAAATAAAGGGAAAAGTGCACAATTGCTCACTGAATATGAGTAGGGGCAAAGGGGCATAAACAAGGTCAGAGCTGTGAAGGACAGCTGTTGTCCAAAAGCTAAAGAACCTTAACTTACAAAGAAGAAGAAATTTAAGTGTTAATTGAAAGCACATCAGAAGGAAATAACAAAATAGACAGTCTCTTGTAAGAGAACAAAAAACCAAGGTATTTTTGCCTGTATACTATGGCAAGTCCAAAAGAAAGTTTAAGGAGTGGGATATTACAATTTCTAAACCATTCATAATGGGAGATTAAAACATGAAAAACATACCAGAAAGGTACAGCAATGGGTAAAAAGCAGAGGTGGGTAGAGTAGCCAAAAATTGTACTCAAGTAAGAGTAGCGTTACTTCAAAATAATATTACTCAAGTAGAAGTAAAAAGTAGTCATCCAGAAAATTACTCAAGTAAGAGTAAAAAAGTATTTGGTGAAAACATTACTTAAGTACTGAGTAACTGTTTCATCATAATAAATGATTTATTTTTTAGAAATGTAATAAGACAGACAAAAATATAAAATAATGTGCAAATTCTGCTATTTCCAAATAATAAAATAAAAAATGAGTAAAAATAAATAACATCTTTACAAAATAAAGATGCACAAATAACACAAAGTTCCAAATCTCAGTTTATCACAACAAAGTTTTTGAAGCCAATACCTCTACAATAGGCAACATGTATGTTTGAAAAGTGCAAACTACTTACAGTGACAAGATAACCTGTACACTGACAGTATAAATACTGCATATTCACTTGCCTTTCAATAAGCACAGCTGATAGAAAATAACATTAGAACAAGGCAGCTTGTGCACGTACAAGAAGTTTCACTTTACCATGACTATCTGTATCTGTGCATGTTTGGTTAAAACATGATTGTTTTCATTCAGTGATGTACTGTTTACGCTTCAGCAGGAGTTGACTCTCAAGGTTCCTGCAGTGAAGCTGTGACTGTTTAGCAGTGATCAGGAGCCCTGTATGACTAAAAAGTCTCTCACAGGCTGCAGATGCAGAAAGTTTGTATGTGGTCATGTGACTACATGGCTACGTCTGATTAGTGAAACAGAGTCATGTGATTATTGTTGTTGCGTATGTTTGGTGAAACAGAATCATGTGATTATTGTTGCCTCGTCTGATTGGTGAAACAGTCATTCAGTAGATTCTCTGGCGACTTCTCTCTGACTAAAATATAGCATATAAAAATGTGTAAATGGAAAAAAGTAACAAGTTTAGTGTTGCCCAATGTAGTGGAGCAAGAGTAGCGTTTCTTCTTCACAAATGTACTCAAGTAAAAGTAAAAAGTATGGTGCAGTAAAATTACTCATAGAAGTACAATTTTTAAAAAAAGTTACTCAATAAATGTAATGGAGTAAGTGTAACTTGTTACTACCCACCTCTAGTAAAAAGTATGCACCAGTGTACACCAATGTCCATATGGCATATTGGAAAGAAAGAGCTTATCAAAATTACCGAAAAAACAATTAAATACTTTAAGTGTCAGGATGATATTTGGGGCATATGGACAAAGCCTTGCACACGCGCATTGGGAGCAGTTTAAGGACTTGACACGTACCGTGACAAGTCGTGCCAGTGGACAATGGCAGGGTACTAACCTCTCTCTTCTCATTTTCTCAGAAAGAACGAGCCTCCGCCGCTGTAATTGTAGCAAAGTGTAAAATGTTATTTATAATTTTATTTTTTAGGTATGAACTTCCCCAAAAAGAGTCGATCCCTGTAAAGAGTAAATAGTATGCCAACAATATAATCTGTTGTAGTACAGGCGTTAATTAGCGTCGCACCTCACAACCTGCATGCACCACGTTTTTGGCTTTAATGCCAGAAGCGTGGTGGAGGCTTTGGGGGTAAATTGTGGTTTCAGTTCTCCTCAAGTTTTTTCCGATTTTTATTTCATTTACTTTGTGCTAATAATTTATAATCGATTTAATTTATTATTTAATAGGCAGAAAGGAGAAGATGCTTATGTGATGCCCTGTCTATTTTTTCCTTTTGTTTTAAAAAAGGTATGCTATATTTTTTCTTTTATTTTTATTTTTATTTGTTAACAATATATAATTGTAAAACTAGGATTTCTTTGTGTAAAGCTATGTGTATTTTAAATAGTTCTCTTTAGAAAATATGAGTAATTTTTTAGTAAATAGTTATATGTAATGTGTTTGTATAAATAAAAAGTTGAGAAGCGCGGTGGACGCTTTGGGGGCAGAAGGGAGAAGATGCTTATGTGACGACCTGTCTATTTGTTTCCTTTTGTTTTAAAAAAGATTTTCTGGAAGAGGAAAATAAAAGCTTGTGTTTTAACCCTACGTGCCTACGTGACTATCATTTACACAATGCAGGGAAAAGTGGATTGCCAGTCGATTACATAATACTGCCCAGACAATCTAAAGAGCCACAGCACTTCCGGGTTCCTTTCTTTTCTCTGGTCCCCGTGTGATGACCACAGCCACTCATCCAGCACCACGATTTTCCCAACATCCCACTATTTAATTTCCGGTCCGACCCAATAAATTGTCCGTCTACCTATCCTTCTATGTCTTTGAGTTATTTGGTACTATTGACCTTTTTTTTGTTGCTGTATACGGGGCTAAAAACCCCAAATCTTTATGAGCCTTGTGTTTTTTATTACAGTTGGCTTAGTCTGCAGGATAGAGCCCGAAGATGTCGGAAGGGCAGGACTTGAATACAGTCCTCACCACTTTGGCGAACGAAACCAGGCAGCTACTAAGTAGGAGCTCGCTGAAACAAAGAGGAGGCTGGCGGCAGTGGAAGCAGTAAAACTGGAGCCCACACGGCCTCCATCACCTCCGATTGTCCCTCTCACGGAGGCAGATGATCTTGAGTCTTATCTGATCATCTTTGAGAGGACAGCGACTCACAAACAGTAGCCATGGACGGAGTGGGCGTCCATCTTGGGTCCATACTTGAAGAGGCCTTTGCAGCGGGCCTATCACGATCTCCCCAAGGAGGAAGTTGCCCAATATGACCTCCTGAGGGCCAAGTTCTATAAACACTATGGTATAACCTCCGGCCAGCAGGCGAGAGTATGGCGGCAGTGGAGATTCAACCCCGATCTCCCAACTAGAGCCAGGCGTTCGAGTACTGGGGTAAACTCGGGCGCTGGCTATGGCCAGATATCCACCAGGTCCACCAGGTTGCCTGCGAGGGGTTGGTCCACGCTATGCCGGACAACCTCACCCAACGGGTCCGGAGACACCTGTTTAAAGACATAAATGGTCTTCTGGAGGTTTTGGATCAACAACTGGTGGTGAACAAACTCGGGGGATCTGAGAAGCCAGCCCACGGGGTCCATGAGCGCTACCCCGGACCAGACACTCGATCTGCTCGCCGGCATAGACTATCAGTTTAGGTCTATGGCCGCATCATTTAAAGGAGAACAATGGAATGATGATTCCTTGAAGTTTGCACGGAATGCCATCATGTCTGCAGATGACATACTGTTGCTAGATTCCACACCACCAGGACCCTACTTTGTTTTAGATAATGAACTGTTGTATCGAGTTACGGAACACAAAGGTGAGTATGGAAGCTGCTGTTAGTTCCGCGGACCTACAAGCGGGAGGTTTGCGAATTAGCTCATGGCCATCTCTTAGGTGCCCATCTCAGGGCCGAGAAAACATTGGAGAGAGTAAAGCTCCGATTCTACTGGCCAGGGATCAATGAGGAGGTCATTGCCCATACTGTCAGCTACGTCAGATACCCAGGAGGGACCGCTCTCCTTTATTCCCGATTCCTCTTATAGAAGTTCCCTTTGAGAGGATCGGCATCAATCTGATAGGACCCCTAGAACCTTCGGCATGAGGCCATAAGTACATATTGGTCATGGTTGATTATGCAACTCAATACCCAGAAGCATTTCCCCTGCGAGCTGCTAATACATAGAATATCACACAGGAATTAGTAGGGCTTTTTTCCCCGAGTGGGCATACCTAAAGAAGTTCTGTTTAATTTTTGGTCCGACCCCATAAATTGTCCGTCTACCTATCCTTCTATGTCTTTGAGTTATTTGGAATTATTGACCTTTTTTTTGTTGCAGTATACGGGGCTAAAAACCCCAAATCTTTATGAGCCTTGTGTTTTTTATTACAACAAATACAGAGGAAGATTTCTTAACCTATGTAACAACACTTAATCCATGCTGGCACAGTATCAAAATCATATATACAGTACACAGACTCCTGTTACTACATAAAAAAGAAAACAAATTGATGAACGGAATCTATTTCAAAGAAAGCCTCCTACATTCTGAGAGTTACCATCCAAGACATACATTCAGAGGCATAGTTAAATCCCAATTATTGAAATTTAAGAGAATTTGCATGGAAAAAAAGTATTTCAAAGAAGCAACACAAACACTTTTCAAAGCCATTAAATAGAAGTGATATACAAGAATATTTCTAAGAACAACCATAAGAACCTTTCACAAACCCAGAGAAAGACCAACTAATGTTAACATAATTACTATAATAATAACATACTCAAAAATTTCAAAGAAAGCCGACTGGATAGATGATTAAGAATAACTTCAGGGAAATGCAAACATCTACAGGCTGATGAAAGGAAAGTCTTATTTCTGCATACAGGAAACATAAGGGTTTCTAAGATGTATTAGTCTCTAACAAACTAAGAAAACAACCTATACAAACAAGCAACAGTAATAGATTTTTTACTCAAACATTGGGATTATGATAGACATCTAAAAAAATGACAAACAATAATTAGAAAAGAGGTGCCACAACATTTATTTTTTATAACTGTTAGCTGCATATGCAGTATGACATCAAATGCAAACACTGCAACACCTAGTACCTAGTAAAACATTTTGATAGAGTGAGAGTGCAATTGAGAACAGGAATTCTAGAGACATGGAATGGTAATAATACACTTTTTTGAATTTTCATAAAGAGACACTACACTATTTTTGACAAATTAATAAATATTTTAGTAACATTCAGAATTCTAAATAACAACAAATTGAGAGATTCTGAGTGAAGACCTTGTCCTCTCATTTAGGAACAAGACTCCTTGCTCAGCCTTTTGGGGGATCCAATCAGAGCCTCCATTGACTTCACAGAGGTTACAGCATCGTTAGCAAAGTAATCCATTCCCAGGCTCCCTTCATTCCCGCATTCCCAGGAATGAAACTGCTCTAATTCTCGGGAAACCGGGAACAGCCAAGCTCGCATATATAGCATGTAAAAGTATAAAAATCGAACAAGAAATAACAGAGTTATAGTTGAAAATAATTAGGTGGCATGGTTTTTTGGCCCATGGTGTAGTGTGTTGCAGATTGATTCAGTCAGCCAGCAGCAGTTGTCAGTCTCCCGGCTCCGACTAAGACTGAGTACACTGGACTGGGAGGAGTCTGCACTCGGCAGCTCACGAATGCCGGGACAGGGCAGACTTCATTGATGTCTGTCAGACAACAGCTTTGAACTGCAACTTGAAATTGCAATGCGTCAGTTTGTTGCATCCGCATTATCTGTGCCAAGAAACTTGCCATCACAGAATGATGACAAGAAATTGGATGCATCAGTAAAAGCTGAAATGGCGGTGTTTCGGAGCAATGGCAAGTGCAGGCATTGTTTAGAATAAGTATATCAGTATGTGATCAGGTAGAATGCGTTTCATTCAAAAAAACATCATATATCCTCCCTATGGCATTTGCCACTTGATTGAAATACAGGGCGGCCAGTCTGAAATCTCTTTCCTTCTAACACACTGATCGTCCCACATGCACCCATACAATCAGACTGTGATTCAGACTATGAATGCCATGAATGTAATTACCCCAATCTACATGCTGTCAAATAAACAAATCACACGCCGTGGCGCAATGTAAAGGGCGAAACACGTGTGGTGTACCCATTTCCATTATTTGACAGTAAAACTATGCTATATATATATTTAAACGCTCCGGTTGTGCCGCGCGCTCGGCGAGTGTGTGGGGTCCGCTGCTGCGCCGGGTTGTTCACAAAATATTTATTAATTTGGGGCCCCCGTCTTGCACCAGACAGTTGGCCCCACATTGGGCGCCATTGTGAACTTGAACCCGGACACAGGCAGACAGATATCGTTGATTCCACCACACACTTGTTTATTTACAATATTTACAAAACTGTGCTCAAACCCCAGTGCCTCTTGCACCGATTCCCCCAACTGTCCAGGCCTCACAAGTCCAATGCCTTTCTCCTGGCCGCTTCCCGTCCTCTCTCTCAGCTCCGTCCACTTCCACCCGACTCTCGCTTCTGACTGGAGGGAGGCGGCCCCTTAAATGGGAACCCGGATGGGCTCCAGCTGCTTCCCGGCAATCAGTCCTAGCCACACCCCAGTGTGGCGGAAGTGCCGCTGCGCACCCGGAAGCCGTCCGGGTGTCCCCTGTCATCTTCCCCCCAGCACTTCCTGGTGTGGCGGAAGTGCTGGGCTCCAGGGTTCCTCAGGCACCTGGGTGCCACCTGGCCCCCAATACAACCAGGGCGATCGCCCCCTCGCGGTCTGGAGGAGGCACAAGCCCTCCTCTGGTCCACCTGGGCGTCCGGCCGGGGACCACACGGTATATTCCGGCACCGGGGCGCCGCCTGGCGGTGGCCACGGGTCCCTACAGGGCTGTGCTTTCAAGCCCTGTACCTGAGACCCCAACATAACCAGGACGGACACCCCCTCGCGGTCTGGAGGAGGCACAAGCCCTCCTCTGGTCCTCCTGGACGTCCCGGCCAGGGCTGGACCACAATATATATATATATATATATATATATATATATATATATATATATATATATATATATATATATATATATATATATATATATATATTTTAATGTAGGTAGATCATTTCGACCTGGTCATTTTAAAAGTAGCTTGCAAGCCAAAAAAGTGTGGGCACCCCTGACACCCCTGAACTAGATACATGTACTTATATGACAGCATGAACTGCTTGTACAGTAGATAAGGTTAGTCTTTTATTGGTGTCAATATATTGCAGTAGTTTCATTAAAAATAAGTGTTGGTCATTCTAAAATCGTTCACATGTGAGATGTCCATGCACTGTGTCATCTCCGGGAGCCCAGGATTCCTGGGAATGACATGTGGGATTCCCGAATTCCCGGGAATCGATAAACCCGTCTGGGAATGGATTCCCTAGTAACGATCAGTGAATCTTTCTTCACCAACAGATGCCCCACTGCTGCTGGGCCGCATGACCCTGCCCAAAACCCAGTCCAAACATTGAACAGAGTAGGAGCAAGAACACATTCCTGATGAACATTCCCAGAATCAACTGGTAAAAATTCAGAGGTTCTACCTCCACTCTACACAGCACTCACAGTAGCAGTGTACAGGCCAGCTATGATATCCAGCACCCTTTGCAGAATCACGCAAAGTCTCAGGATGTCCCACAGGGCAGGTCGATCAATTGAGTTGAGTATTTTATGAAAATTAAAAAAAGCTGCAAAGAAACTCAAATCAAATCAAATCAAATAGCCTTTTATTGTCAATTCACTTTATGTGCAGAACATACAGGAGAATCGAAATACTGTTTTTCTCTCTCAACTTTTCAGTACAATAAAATATATATATAAAAAAAAGTATAAAAGTATAACATATAGATAAATAACATTAGAACTTGTAAAGTAGACCTGTGTACAATGTGCAATAGTCATTAGTGCAAAAGCCAATTACAGTAAAAAATGAGAAGGTGCATTATAGAGTAGCTTATGAGATGTACAAAAAGACAGACAGTTAGCAGCAGATGTAATATTGAGTCTTTATATAATACCAGCTGAAGTAGGGTACTTGGTAGATAATGACTCTTGTTACGGTCCAGGGGCAGGGGGCAAGGAAGGTAGTGGACCGAGTTTAGCATCCTGACAGTTTGGTGGATGAAGCTGTTAGACAGTCTTGTGAAGTGGGCCCGGAGACTCCGGTACCCTTTCCCTGAGGGGAGGAGGCTAAAAAGGGAGTGATGGGGTGGGAGGAGTCACCAGCAATGCTCATGGCTCTATGGGTGAGACGGGTGTTGAAAATGTCCTTGATGGAGGGCAGTGGGGCACCAATGATCCTACTGGCCGCATCCAATATGCGTTGCAGGGACTTCATACAGGAGGCAGTGCAGCTTCCATACCACACAGAAATGCAGCTAATGATGATAATCACGTTTGCATTCCTTGAGAATGCTCAGTGCCAGGTTGCAGGTTTACTTCTTAGGTAGTAAAACCAGACTGCTCCCATCGCTGGTAGGTGAGCAAGTGATCACAGATCCTGTTGAGGATAACTCTAGCAAGAACCTTACCTGGCACTGAGAGCAGTGTTATTCCCTTGTAGTTGCCGCAATCCAGACGATCACCCTTTAATTTCCAGATAGTGATTAAAAGTCCCATTTTCCAGTCACTTGGGATGACAACTGTCTCCCAAATGGAAGCATAGATTGCTTTCAATGCCACCAGCCTGGAGAAGTTCACCCCAGATAATCACAGATCAGAGCAGCCTTCCCTAACCCTAGCTGGTTCACCACCTGTGAAATCTTAGTGAGATTGGGTGGTTCACAGCAAATTGGATCAGCCTCAAGAAACGTGGAACCAAAGATGTCCAACATCCTAGCCGGAGCATCAGTTTTAAACAGATGCTCAAAGTAGCTAACCTGGTGGATCAAAATTGTGTGTCACTTGCTCATAGATTCATCTAACAAATGCCTCCTTATCTGACCTCAACATCCTTCTTAGTTCCTGGTACAGACCAGAGTTGCCATCAAGCCGTGCGCTGCAACGTCTCTCAATGATATCCGGGGTGGCCTGCGAAATGAAATACCTCCTTCTGAGAAAACCGGCAAAACCAACGCAACCCTCTGCAACCTTCAGGGTCTTGTCACGGAAGGTCTCCCAAATTAGGATCAGCAGTCACACCCAAGTCTGCAAGTGCTTCACACAAAATGCATGCAAACTCATTAGAAACTACCTGGTCAGGTCCAGCCTCATTCTTCTAGTAGGTGGTAGCCTACTGGACCTATGCTGGATCTTCAGAGTAGCAAGAACAAGTCTGTGGTCAAATTTCTCAAACTGATCACTTCTGTAGACCCTACTGTTGTGTAGGATCCTCCAACATCTGCCTATGAGGATGTGATCAACCTTTTTCAACGCACTACCAATATTGGAGTACCAAGTCCAATGATTTTGCTCAGGGTGCTGGAACATCAAATACAGATAGATTGATTGTCAATAAAATATATATTGTTTATTTGCCAGTCCTTAGAGTGAATTTTTCTGTGTTGAATTGGTACCCCACATGGGACTGGTTCCTGGCGTCTTGTTGATACTGCCTGGAGTGACTTTGATCTCCTGCAAAACTGAATTATACACAGTGGTTTAGAAAATTAACAAATGGCCTGAGTTTATTTGGGCAGAATGCATGGTTTATGGGATTGAACACCTACTCTAAAAATTTATTTCAGCAAAACAACTGTATATTTTGGGTGGTATCAACAAATAACCAACATCCATACACCATTTTGTTACTAATGTAGGTAAAATATTGCTAACCTTTGTGGCAATTTAGGGTTCTGACAGCATACTGGAAGAATGGCCCCAGCAATGTAACAATAATAATGACTTGAACTACAATGAGGGTGCATTTCACTGTGGCACTAGGTTTTCTCAGCCACTTCAATGTAACCTGTTGTGCCTCCTACTACACTGCATAAATGCACACCAGTAGGCAAGCTGTGCTATAAAATGAGGTGAAATATTAAAATGAGGTGGGATATATGAAGCATGGAATGGCTGCTTACAAAAATAAGGGAATGAACATCTTGTACATTTATGTGTGGATGTGTCAACAAATGAACTTACTGAATAGCAGATTAGTTCAGCCTTCACAATATCAATTCTTTTGTTTCAGTTTCCTACAAGCTGTCTTACTTATTTACTAACGAGAAGCTCAATTGAGGCATGGCTTGACTACCATGTTAGTCATGTTTGAAAGAATGCACAAAATGCACAACCTTTGGCACTCTTATTTTGAGATCTTCTATAATTATAACATTGGCTCTAGCAGATCCCTGTGACCCTGTAGTTAGGATATAGCGAACTGAATAATGGATGGATGGATGTAATTATAACACCTTCCAATAACTGATCATATGAAACTGCTCTGTAAAATAATTTTGAAGAACGAAAAGTGATCACATGAACAAAACACTGTGTTATTAATACTAAACCTTTTGGAATTACTGGACTGAATTTACAGTATCATTGATACATTATTTATTATCTTTATCTAAATGTACATAAATTCAGTAAAATGGAAGAGGAATAAATACCCAAGGAGATTTTGCTTCTTTTGTATGATGAAAATCTGCAAATATTGGCATAATTTCACTAGGTAAAATATCTGAGTCAACAGTGAGATCTCAGAAAAGAATTATATCATCTAATGATGCTAATTCATTGATCCAACAATTTCGTTTTTAATTAAATTGTGATCTGAGGTCTGCGTGAAGTTAAGGTGTGAATAAAACAAGTTCAAATATATGAGTTTGACAACTGTTTAGGACATTTATAAAAAACAAATCCCAATTAACATAGAAAACAAGATTTCAGCATAACCTATTGACAAATTGCAGGTCGATTCTATAAATATATTTTGCTACAACTGAATTAAATTGATTTTTATAAAATAAGTGACCATTGACTGACTGTCTCCTATAAAGCAGGTTTTGGAACATTTTGTGTGCTCTAGTGATGCTCATGTTTATAATTTATAAGTACATTAAGTGTTCCCGCAGTGGCAGTCGCACCCTTTTTAACATAGACATGGAAGAAACAGTGAGGTTACAGTTAAGCAGCAAACAAAGGAAGTAGAAAGAGGACACACTTTAGTAAGACCAAGATACTGGAGTGTGTACACTAAGAAAAGAAGTGTCAGAGCTTTTTTGGAGGACACAACATGGTGAGTACAACAAGCCATGTTTAGCATCACTTATAACATCTGTCAATCTCAGTGGGCATTAGCTTCTTTAAACATTATAAACAGTGATGGTGTTAATTGTGGCTGGACCACTTTGTCTGCACGTAGCATCAGATTGTTGAATATCTTTGTGTTAATAAAAGTAAATTATGGCAGTTTTTGAAACATTTTGTTTAAAACCAAAGGATTTGTGCTGTTAAAGTTTTCTGTCTTTTTATTCCTACTGGTGTATGACTTTCCAATTGTCAGTGCCATGGAGCCCATGACTGCCTTTAGTGTTGTTTGAATACTTTAGTTTAATTTTTTTTTTTTTATTAAGCAACTCAAATCAACAATTTCATTCTAGTGAACTGTGATTGCTACTGTTTTAAATGCATTTTAGTAACACATGAAAGTGTCCTTCCATTTCGAAGTATGTAGAATTCTTCATCCAAGGAATGAACAACATTTGCAAGTGTAGCCCTTCCTTACATGGACCACATACTTCTTGGCCTTTGCTGTATGTAAGGTGAGAACTAAACTAATAACTGTTGTACTGTGTTGAATGAACAGATCTAATATTGCTGCATAAAGTTCACAACATCGACCATTCAAATTCCACTTTTACTTTATTTTCTTTATCATATATTACATTGAAATGGCTGCTTTATAACTCATTTTGCATTTTTCATGGTATGGACCGAGAAAGATAGAGAGAGTGAAAAACAAAAGGACAAAAAGGAAAAAAAAGAAAGGCATCCTAGTAGCAAACATGATAACGCGTGCTGCACATTAGAAATCCCACCTCTTACATCTAAGAATTACCTACCTGCATAAGCATAAAACATGGAATAAATTGTTGTGGTTTTCTGTCATGCTAGCAGACATTCTAGAGGCATAGTCTAGTCCATGTGAGCATCCAATGCTCAGCAGAATATGCAAGATTCAAGATATTTTTTAAATCTTCTAATTCTGAGTCGCAGTAATTTGACACTCAATTCACATTTCTCTGTAAACATTTACATGTTGCTGATTATTTATACAAAACTAACAAATCTTTGGGCTTTGACATCCCTAGTGTGGAGTTTACACATATTTACCCTGTCTGCTTGGGTTTTCTTCTTACATCATTAAAAATTGCATGTTAGTGTAACCATCAATTCTAATTTTACCCCATGTGAGTAATTCCCTGATTGAGTTATATTAGGCACTGATGCTTGTTACAGGGTTGGTTCCTGCTTTGTGCCAGATGATGACAAGTTTGAGAACCTTATAAGATAGCATTTTCAAACTGGCTTAATGTCATTCGGGGTCATGGAGGGCCAGATTGTATTCTGGCAGCACCAGCGGGAAGGAAGGAAGGAAGGAAGCCAAAAGGCAGAAAACAGCCATGGGTAGGATGCCAGTTCATTGCAGAGCTCACTCACACACACGCTCACACACTGACACTAATACAGGGATTATTTGGAATTGCAAATTAACCTAACCTGCATGTCTTTAGATATGGATATGGGTGGAATAAGAGTGCTTTAAATATAAATTGGATGTAAAATGCTGACACAAGTTTTTAACTTAAAACTTTTATATGCATTAAGTCTTCATTTTTTTCAGTTTTTTTTTCTCTCTATTAAGTGGCAAGATTATTACTCTCTTAATTATAGTTTTACAAATAATTAAAAACAACCTTTTACATTCAGGTAGATAATCAGATTAGTTCCTACAACAATTTTAAAACCTTTCTTTTACATAGGAGTACTTTTTTTTTGCAGTTCAAATGTCCTTATAATAAGTTTCTTCCATCCCATTCTCCATTAGTGATCATTAGTATTTCATCTTTTTGCTAACAAGTCTGGTAGCTTGTCAGTGTTTAACTAGGTGCAATTAAAAGTAACTCAATTGTTTAAGTTTGTTCCATATCAGAAGTACCTAAGTGATCTTGTGTGCTATCTGCACCCTAGCTGAAAAAGTTGTTGAGAGCACACAAAATAATTTGTAGATGGCAATCAAAAAGAAAAAATCATTACAGATTTGTCCCGATATGCAAATACAATAAAAATGAGCAATGAGAGCTATTCTTAAACATATTGCAGCTGTTCATAGTTTTTTTTTAGTTACAGCAAAATTCATGCAGAACGTTTTAAACATTCCTGTCTAGATTGTTCACAATATTTGTAGGTACGGGAAATAAACTTGTAATTCCTTCCCCCCCACAACAGATAATATTTTGACTGACATGACACATGGTTTTAAAGTCATCCAAGTTTGGTAAATTTGGGACTTTTCTGAAAGTATTTTGCAGATCACTAAGTTAAAAGTGATAACTGAAACGACATTTCCCCTTCTTATTATTTAAATTGTATGACAGACCTGAGGCAAGTCTTCTTCTAACAGTTAGACATCTTTATTCTGAACAACAATAACAAAATAATCCATCCATCCATCCATCATCCAACCCGCTATATCCTAACTACAGGGTCACGGGGGTCTGCTGGAACCAATCCCAGCCAACACAGGGCACAAGGCAGGAAACAAACCCCGGGTAGGGCACCAGCCCACCCCAGGAAAACAATCTTATAAACATAAAAATTCATAAATGTTAAGACACGGTCAAAGTCTGTATTGCTCCATTTCCTTCTGACTATAAACTCCTGCCTCCTACCCCTTTCTGAAAACACATAACACCATTCTCACATACGAACAACAACCCTCATTGAAACATCTGAAAATGAATGATACTGTATTTCAAATATTTAAAACTACTCTGGTTTAAATGAAAAGCTTCACTTATGTTATGGCTCTTACAATAACAGATGGCATCATACTGCGATAAAAGGACAGCTCAGGAGACCTGTCCAGTTTAAATAGTGATAGCTGACTGACTTGTGATAAAAATGAAAAAGCAACATAAAAACAAAACATGCACAAAACACATATATTTTGTAGCAGGTAGCATGAATCCATTTGTTGACCCTGAGACACATTTTAATGGACTGGAAGTGAAATTGGTGTTTTAAAAATAGGGAATGTGCAACCCTCGACATTCTCATATATTGAGGTAGAGGGAAAGGTGATCAGAACCACTTCCAGTTGCGCAATATTTCTCAAATATCATATCTCTTTGTTTCTAATTGTAAATAATTGATAATATCAATACACAATCATTTATCTCTATTTATAATCAAACTTTATATTCAAATTATATTTTCACAATTTGGGAGGTCAAAAATGGTGGTGGGATTTTTTCATGATTACATATGCCTTACCTAGATTACTTGCAAAGTAAAAAAGTTATTGTCACCTAAAAACATAGAAAAAGTGTTAATATTATATAATGTTTGTTGCAATAAATTACTATACGTAAAACTTCATTTAGCTACATTTAATTATGATAACAGATAGATAGATCTTTATTGTCATTGTCACTTTTACAAAGGAATAACGAAATTGAAGGTGCAGTCGACTCAGTGTGAGGCATAAGAGTTAAAAAGACAAGGAGAGAATAATAACAAACCGAATAGTAATAAAAGTACTTTACAAAATATACAAATTGCACTGGTTGACTTAAGGTCTATATTGCACATTGAGAGAATGATATGGAGCAGTTTTATTCCAAATTCAGGGCCATGAATGCTTTTGGATAAAAGCTGTTTTTAAGGCGGTTTGTCCTGGTTTTCATTGCTCTGTATCTCTTGCCCGATGGCAAAATCTGGAAGAGGCAATGACCGGGATGTGATCAATACTATGAAATGTCTATTGCTTTTTTGCGGCATCGGGAGGTGTAGATTTGTTCCAGAGTGGGAAGGGTACAACCAATTGTTCTCTCTGCTGTCCTGATGACCCTGTGGAGCGCTTTACTTTCTGAGGAAGTGCAGCTGCTGTACCACATACACAGTCCATACGTGAGCACACTCTCGATGGAACAGTGATAAAAGGCAAGGAGTAGATTTTTGGGGAGATGGTTCTTTCTGAGGATTCTCAGAAAATACAGTTTCTGCTGTGCCTTCTTCAGCAGCTCCTTGGTGTTTGCGCTCCAGGTCAGGTCATCCTCCAGCTCAATGCCCAGAAACCTGAACACCGGGACCCTCTCCACACAGGCCCCACCAATAATGAGTGGCTGGATGTCAGCTCCTTCATTTTTGTGGTGTTGAGGAGCAGGTTATTGACTCTGCACCACTCTGACAGCTGCTCCACCTCTTCCCTATATGCCAGCTAACCCACAGTCATGTCACCCGAGAACTTTATGATATTGTTGCTATGGTGAGTGGGGACATAGTCATATGTGTAAAAGGTCTAGAGGAGCGGGCTGAGCAAAAAACCCTGCGGCATCCTGGTGTTGAGGCTGAGAGCAGTGGATGTGTGGGGACCCAGCCTGACCCTCTGGGAGCGACCAGACAGGAAGTCCAGTATCCAACTGCAGGTGAGTGATGGAAGTCCCAGATCTGCCAGTTTGGACACCAGTCATTGTGGGAGGATGGTGTTAAACACGGAGCTGAATTCCACAAAGCAGTCTGGCGTAATTCCCCTGCTGCACCAAGTGGGCCAGAGCAGCATGATGGGCTGTTGCCAAAACGTCCTCTGTGGATCTCTTTGCTTTGTAAGCAAATTGAAATGGGTCCAGGTCTGCTAGCAGGCAGGTGATGATATGACTCCACACCAGTTTCTCAAAGCACTTCATATTGACAGATGTGAGTGCCACTGGGCGGAAATCATTCAGACTGTTTGTGATGGATTTTTTTGGCAGCGGAACAATGATGGAGGACTTGAGGCAGGATGGGACAGTGGCCTGGGACAGGGACGGGTTGAAAATTCTAGTGAAGATTCTAGCCAGTTGATCTGCACAGTCTTTCAGCACCCATCCTGCCACACCGTCGGGTCCTGCAGCCTTCTTCGGGTTCACCTTCCTCATCACCTGCTTCACCTCACACTCGTCCACCGTGAGTATGCTGCTGTTGTGAACAGGTGGCTGTGATCGAGTTGCTGTTGGTGTTGCCTCAAAGTGGGTAAAGAAGATGTTCAGCTCCTCTGCCAGAGAAGCGTCTCCCTCAGTGGCTGAGAAGTTGCTAGATTTGTAGCCTGTGATGTGCTGGACACCCTGCCACACTTGCCTGTTGTTGTTGCTCCTCAGATGGTTTTCTTTCCTCCTTCTGTATGCTGCCTTTGCCTCTTGGATGCCTCTCTTCAGGTTCGCTCTGGCTACACTGTTAAGAGCCCCATCCCCAGACCTGAAAGCAGTATTCCTGGTTTTCAATGAACTCTGGACCTCCCTCGTCATCCAGGGCTTCCTGTTGGGATAAATCCTTATGCATCTGTCCCTGATGATGTTGTCCGTGCAGAACCTGATGTAATCTAGGACTGCCATAATGTGGTTCTCCAAGTCTTGGTGATCGAAAACCTCCTAGTTGGTTCTCTGTAAGCAGTCCTGCAACTGTTGGGAGGCTTCCTCAGGTCATATGTTAACAGTCCTGATCATAGAGGGAGCTTGTTTCCTGAGAGGGGTATATGCAGGGATTAGAAGCAGGGACGTGTGATCAGACTGGCCAAGGTGTGCTAAGAGTTTAGCCCTATAGGCCTGTCTGATGTTTGTGTACAGCTTGTCCAGTGTTTTTACTCCTCTGGTTGCACACTTTATATGTTGATGGAATTTGGGGAGAACTGCTTTCAGATCTGCATGATTAAAGTCCCCAGAAATGATGTGAACATCCTCAGGATACTTGCTCTGTTAACTGCTGATGGTGTCATGCAAAAGCCCCAGAGCCGAGCTAGCATTAGCATCTGGTGCTATATACACAGCAGTTAGCAGTATGGCATTGAATTCATGGGGGAGGTAAATGGGTCTGCATTTATTTGTCATAAACTCCACGTCTGGAGAGCAGTGTCTGGTGACTATGGTGGAATTTGTGCACCAGCTATTGTTCACATAAATGCACAGCCCCCCTCCTCTTTTCTTACCGGAGCTCTGTGTCCTGTCTTGCCAGTGTGCTATGTAGTCTGCTATCTTGATAGCCGTGTCCGGTATGAATGGATTCAGCCACGTCTCCGTGATTAGCAGGATGCAGCAGTCCCTGATGATCTTTTCTGTTGCAATCCGCAGCTTCCACTTTGTCCAGTTTGTTCGCCAGAAACCTCACATTTGAGGAGAAAATGCTTGAAAGTGGGGTTTATGTGGCTGCTTCCTTAGCCTCACTAGCATGCTGCCTCGGCATCCCCTCTTTTGTTTACATTGTTTGCGCTGCTGCTGGCTCCTCGAAGCTGGGATTGTAATCCATGGAGATGTGCAATGTTGTCCGGAATGTTGTGGACATGGAGAAACTGAGATGTCGAGCAGCTCTCGCTCCATAAGCCGATAGATAAAATATCCTTCAGGCTATAGGTGTATTTATTCAGCCAGGGTGGAAAAACCAAACTCTGAGTTGAAGAGCACACAGCCGCAGCATCTAAGCACACCACCATTTAATTACTACTGGTGGTAAATGGTCATAAAATTAAATGTATTATCAGGAACATGAGAGGAGCGTAGCAGCTTATTGTTCCCATTATATCTTTATATTTACATTACATGTTCAATGTTTACATATTATTATTAAACAGATAATGTATAAATTAAAATAAAATTAATAATAATTATTGAAAGAAATTCATTATATTGAATAGAGTTTTAATATCGTGTACACATTTATATTTCCATGATACAAAAAATTTGGATGGTTGTTTAAATAAAGTACTACTTCCGGT
This sequence comes from Polypterus senegalus, assembly GCF_016835505.1. Lineage (NCBI taxonomy): Eukaryota > Metazoa > Chordata > Cladistia > Polypteriformes > Polypteridae > Polypterus > Polypterus senegalus. Next base: position 67,691,365 of record NC_053170.1, on the reverse strand, counting down.
TGAGTAATTTTTCTCAAATTTCATATCTGTTTGCTTTTTATCAATATAAATATCTATACAAAACTGGATTCGACTATCTGTAATTATAAACATATTTTACTTTGAAATTCACGAAGTATTCAGTTAAAGTACCACTTCTGTTTGCTGTTGATAGGATTCCACACCCACCACACGAAACACCAACTCAGGATCCAGATTAGGACCCATGCAAGGGTTGACACCTCAGCACCACACTAGTTCAGATGGAGTGGAATAGTGTGAGGTTTTTTATGGTGGCTGGAGTGCCAATTCTGCCACCAACCCCCAAGTTTTTCCCTGCAGGTTAGAGGGCCTATAAAGCAGGATATAAAGCAGGTGTACAAAATTTCATTGACTTAGGTAAAACCATTTTTGAGTTATCGTGTTTACAAACAGACAGACATAATTTCAAAAATGGCATTTTCGAACTCAGGAAGGTCTAAAACGTCAAGATTCATCAAAATCTCGAGGTTAAATTTTTCACAATTCCTAAACTTTCTCTATACTATGTGTATGAGAAAGTAAAAAAGGGGCAATTCTGTGTATTGTTAAAAAATAGATATTTACCTGTCTAACAAATGAGTCATCTGCTTTGAAGATCAAAGTACTTTGATTGGATTTTTATTGGCAAACAGTACTGCGATAATGGAACTTCCTGCTTCCTTATGAAATGATCTTATGTACTGGATTTGAAAATTAATGTGTTCTCGGGATAATGGTCTCCAGTCATTGTATAGTGGCATATGTGCTTCTTGATAGTTAGCAACAGTACTATTATTTAACCAATCAATATGTAAATACACTATTGTTAAGCAAAGGAAATTGTTAGGTACCATGATTTAGTCAATCAACATGTTGATCTAAGCAGAAATTAAAGGACTTGTATACCTCTGGTCAGAGACTCCTAACTGCTGCATGCTTCTTTTATGCTTTCAGAACCTTACTGTTGCAGCTTCACCATGTAGCAACAACGGCTTGTACCTGGCCCAGGTTCCCATTGTTAACTGAGGTTGGTAACAACAACAGATTAATGCTGGATTCATATACAAATTAAAGTTTAAAAAAAAAAACTAATTTGTTTCTGAAAGTCCTAAAAGCATCCAATTAATGGTTTAAGAGTCTAAATAATACATAATACATAACTCACAATGATGCAGTTGATTCTGTACTTTGGAGATCACATTAAATTAATTCTGGTATTAAAAGGTAGCGCATAAAAAATGAAAGTTTGCAAGTATTTAGAAATATCAGATTTGTTGTTGATGCACTTGGACTATAGAAGGAACAGAAAGACAAAAATCATTGAATCAATCAAAATGTTTTACTGTTGCACTTATGAAAGGTTTCTTCACGTTCAAATCTAATGCAGTCAGTGTCGGCACCTGTCTCCTGTTACTAGCACTTAAATAAGCCTTCATATACTACCATACTGAACAACCAGAAGAGATAACAGACTTAAACAAACGGACATAGCAGTTCTTCTTGTCCGTACTGTCTGACTCATACAATAAAATAACAGTATTTGGGGTAACCAAGCTGCATGTATAATCACATTTAGATCTGCACAGATATTTCACACATACCTCTGAAACTGAATCTTTTCCAGAAGAAACTTCATGTTGTCAAATGACTTTTCATGTTAGTAGCATGCACTATAAGTGCAGATGGGAATTTATTTTTTTCAAGCTGACTTTTGATGAGATCATGAACAAAAACCACTCATCAATGTTGTATTCATGGCCAAAAGTATCCATAACTGAATAAAAAAAGAACATGATAGAAAAAAATCAGACTACATATTTGGATTCGGCATTATGCTTCGAATGCTCATCATGATCCTTGGGACAAAATTGTTGTTGACAAATGTAATTTTTTATCATCACTGCTTAATTTAATACATAGGATTATACACATATACATAAATATAAAGATTTTCCATTACACAACTCTCAAAAAACTGGAAGGTGAAGTTTGTAGAAGGCAGTTGGTAACAGAAAATTGGGACACAAGCAAAGGAGCTCCAAAAAATAAATCATTAGAAGTTCCAGTTGCTTTGAACAAAGAACACTTCAAGTCTTGCTTACTTGTGTCAACTGACCTCTCTACTTCCTCTTTAGATATTCTGCAGTGGATCATGTTGCAGGCTAGTGTTGACAAGTGCTGTGGAATCATATCAGAGTTTTAATCAGATTTGTTATTATCAATACTATTGCCTCAAATATCCTCTCAATCCTCAAATATCTTCCTCCATGGCCAGGAAGTGCAACCTGGGGCCATGGCAGTATTTGAAGTAATAATAATAATACATTTTATTTATATAGTGCCTTTCCCATGCTTGAAAAAAGAAACTGGAAATGAACAGTCCATCATTACAATTGCATCAATTTTAGTCTTATAAAAATAACTAACATTTTTTAATATGTTGTAAACAGCTGTGCCAGCAGTACTAATTAGAGAATTCTATGCTATAGTAATGGATATTCAACTAGGATTTAACTGCTAAGCACAAACTACAACACCTCTTATGCTAGCTTTATTTATCTTTGAAATTTTAATAAGACCCTCATCTTGTCATCTCATTATGGTGTTAATTAATTTTTCATAGAAAACAGGGCAAGCTCATGTGCAGCTCTGCGTGTTGCAAATGACATTAACAGCCCAGTTCTTAAGTCTTCGTAATGGCTTCCCATTAAACTTACAGTCATACGTCTTAGTCCTTGCCGCAGCAGGATATCATCATTTGTCAATTATACAAGCATCAATATTATTACATTGTTTAGATATACTCACTATTCATTTAATTTCAAATTGTCGAGAATTAATGCTTCCGTAATAGACTGGGTTATATATCAAGTGTGCACTCAGTGTTCTTTTTTCTCTGTTTCTCAACATGTGCAAGCTCCCAGCCTCTCTTTCTCCTTTCTCAACATGTGACTGAACAAGGTGGGGGGAGAACATGCGCTCAGGTTGGCTTTGGATTTTTTGGTTCAAGATGACTGGCAAGGCATAGGGGATGAGTGGAGATGTTTGCTTAAGTGGTTTCACGTCAAAAAAAACCATTACATTATAATTCTCAAGGATAGATAAGCATGTACATTAAGCATAACAATTTAGTGTAAACAGATACTACAATAGCAGAGTTTAAATGGTTAATTATAAAAAAAACCAAAGTAATATATGTAGGGTAGTGTATTGGCACAAAAGAAAGAAAGTGTTGCTAACTTACACCTCTATGTGACAGGGTTTGAATTTTTGCCCAGTCACAGTCTCTGTAGAGTTTGCATGTTGTCCCTGTGTTTCAGGTCAGGTCAGATTGGGGAGCATGTACTGGTACAGTATGTTGCTGCACCCACTACACAACAAAACAGCTCAGGATCCTGATTGACAACCCCCAAGGCAGACCTGCAGTCCAGTCCCAACCTCCAGAAATGACCATCTATCTGCCGCTGCCAGGTGTTACGTGGACATCCCCTTGGCCTGGTCCAGCCACTTGAGTCCTCAACAATGAGGATCCTGTGAGCCAGATCATCCTTGGGGAATTGTGCCACATGGCCATAGTGCTGTAACTGATGTTTCCTCACAATGCAGGTATGTGTCTCATTTGGGATTCCATGAGAATACTCCGGAGACACAGTACTTAGAAGGCCCAGTCTTTGTCTCAGGTCACAAGATAGCGTCCTTGTCTTGCAGCCATATAGCAATATCTAGCCATAGAGTGTCTGGCTTTTTCTCTGGGAAAATGAGCTTTCCTCCCATATCCTAAAAATTCAATTGTTTTACAATATTTTACTATATATTTACTGAACCCATTCAACCCAATTTAGAATCATAATTAATTGGTGTGAGTAAATGACTGGTAACCCTTTGACGACTGGTTGTAATTTTGCTCATAGTTGTGAAAGGTTTGGCTCTGACAATCTCAGCAACCATATCACATGGTTTCTTTAAATGGATGGATGAGTAATATATACAAAATAGGGGTGGAACAGTGAAGCAGTGACTAATCATACTACCTTATAACTGCAGAATCTGGGATTTGAAATCTCTGTCTTAATCCTATGTGGATTCTCAACTAGGGGTCCAGAAGGCAGTTGCAGAAAAGCAGATAATTCCTTGAAAACACACTAAAGTGAATACTCATTTTTATTCTGTTATTAATTATGACTATATTAAGTTAAGCAAGCCTATAGCGCACCTTACAAAACAATAAACCTGGCCTTGAACATTCAATGAAGCAAAAACAAAAAAAGAATATCCAGCATCTCATTATCAAAAATTCTTAAAAAAGAAGTGAAATGCACCTGAACTTAATAATGTCTAAATATTAGGCAGAAAAATGTAATTGGTTGTTCTTTCAATTTCAGTCTGTTACAACACAGCATGGATTCAGTAGACAAAGGAGTGTGTCTTGTGCCATCAGAAAATATTTTATTTTCATGTGCCTGCTATTCAAGATAGATCTCAATATGGTTATGTTTGAAAATATCACTGAAAATACATAAATAAGCAGCAAAAATATTAATTATCAGATTTTTATTTAGTCTCTCAAATAAGGTAATCTGTTATAAATTACTAATCATTTCTCTCAAATTGGAATTACTGGAGTTAATTGACGTATTACTTCCTGGAAAAGGTAAACACATTAATAATGACTTGAGTTTCTTGTTACTCTCAAAACAATGCAAATATGTACCATTTGAAAAGTACAATGATTCCACCAAAATGTCATTTCCATGTTTTAACAAAGAGAAAATAACAGTAAATTAACAAGTAAATAACATGACTTACATTAGCAGTGTACCATTTCAAGCAAAATGGAGGTCTTTAGTTCACGAGAAAACTGAATAAAAGACTATATCTGAATAATTTAAAATAAAATGACTTGAACTTTTAGGAACATGAAGGCAGTAAATGGTAAAATTATTGGTAGTGTAATGGAAATGAGAAAATCAGGTAGTGCCTGCTACTGTAGAAGGAAATTTTTTTATTAGCATAAGAGAATAATAAATTAACATATAGAGCCATAAAAAGTAATTAAAAGCTTCTAAAACATTAGATTAAGCATAAATTAGAATGTTAAGCAAATAGTTAACTAAAAATCAGTTATATTGCATTATTTTATAGGCTTACATTAAAGTTTCCAAAGTAAAGAAAAGAACAGCTAATTGATACAGCAAAACCACTTTTGGACAGGATAAGAGTTTGAGAACACCTGTGATTCAAGGCTAGGAAGAGATAACATACAGAAGAGGCCTCTGGAACCAAATGGGTTGCTGAATCAGCAGAAAGGCTTTTACTATAGGCAGGGCCACGTTGACCTAATGCATGAAGAGAAAATCTTAGTAAATGCAGGCATTAGCAAAAATATTATAAGAATATATTAGCAATTAACTTTAGTTTAGAAATTAAGACAAATCAAGCATGCCAAGCAATGATTAAATGAAAGCACATACTATACTTCTTTTAAATTAAAGCTTAAGCTTCAGGTCACTATTGTAAAAAGTTTGGAAGGCTTAAGAGAGGAAAACCCATATATGGATTTGAAGCCTTGCCCAGTTAGAGAAAATGGGAACAGAATAGAAAGATAACACATTCCATAAGGGGGCCAGTAATAGGAATTGTAAGGGGATAATAAGGGTTCCCATGGAAACTCAAAGTCTGGTTAAAAGGAAGTAAAAGGGAGTCAGAGGAGGTAAGCAAAGAAGCTCATTAGAGCAAGGTCAGAAAAGATAGGAAATTACATAGTAAAGCCCAAAAATGGTGAAGAGGAAGCCTTCCACCCAGTCTTAGACCAATCAGAATAAGCCGAGCTGACACCAAGAGGAATAATGAACAGTGAAGCCAGGTGCAGAATGAGCAAATTGAATGAGCCAAAATGATAAGAAATTGTTATAAATACTTCAATTGTTGTAATGATCAGGGCTCAATTTCATTCGGCCGAATTGGGTTGAGTCCGTGTGGTTGATTTATTGCAATAAAGCCTAAAAACTCTGTCTGTCTATCTCGAGTCCTAATAGCCTTTATTTTTAGGTAAAAAACCTTCTGATGATGAATTTTTGGCCACGACACTATCTGCAATGTTTGTTGTGTAACACAGTCAATATGCCCATGTTTTTGTGTCTCACTTGTCTCTGTGCTCTTTACACTATCAAAAAGAAAACATCTTTAATTTATAGTTAACAATCTTACATTAACTAAAAATTTATGTAAAGAATTCACTTACCTTAACTGTACATAAATGTTTCCTTCATTCATGTGGAAACATTAAAGAGATGTGACAGAAACAATTGAAATTTATGTTAGGATACTTTTTACAACACATGACATTTTATGGTGTTTGAATTGAATGGATATTAAAGTCTTTTTTCCTTTTAAATTTAATTCCTTATGATCAGGCATTTTCTTCCACAATACACTAGGTGGCAGCCTCCCTGGTTTAAGATTCACGCTCGGATACCTGCAGGGCATGCTGGGTCTTGTAGTCCAGGGGAGCAGCCCTGATGTATTCCATGGGGGCCGCCAGGTGGAACTGAAGGGATGCACAATCCCTACTTTCCGGAACTTCCAATTGGTCTGGAAGTACTTCCATTAGGCTATGCCCTGGCACCAGAAGTATTCCCGGGTCCCAGATAAATGGAGCCGTTCGATTTCAGCCAGACTGCCTGAGTTGAGAGGAAGAAGACAAAGTTTGCCTGAAGGAGTGGAGGAATGAAGAATAGAGATGGAAGGAGTGTGGATTGATGGAGTATAACTTTTGGTGTTTGAAACACTTAAGTGAGAAAGAATTACACACGATAAAACACTTCGTTATACACCAGAACTTGTGTCAATGCTGTTGTGTTGGATGTTTGGGGAGCTACAGTGCCCCCTGGTGAACACTATAATATGTATAGATACATAAAAATACATGTGCATAATTTTCTCATTTTACATTTCACATTGCCAGCCTATCAATTGCTAACTTTGTTCTGACTGATTCTTTAATGATTCCTATTTTGTTAAATTGCATGGAGACACACCATAGTATGCATCAGCTGCCTTAAGCAGGTATTCGTCCAATATCTCCCCTTGTTTATTGATAAAAACTCTGCTTGCACTCCTGTATCCCATATATTGAAGTTCTTTTGATATTTCTCTTCTAATTTTGTCCTTTCACTTCAGACTCTGTATAGGGTGATGTGGCATATACCATACAATATCACCACAGATATGATGGAATTCCCCTGCTCCTTGACATTGTTTGAAGCCTTTTTCAAAATATAAAAATGCATTACCATGTCAGTCTTCCTCTTCCTAGACCTAGGCATACTGATTTTCAAAGAAATAATGAAAGTCTAAATAGTAGTGTATAAAGCAAAAAATAAAATTTGCTTGGGGAAGTTTGTAACATTTTCTCAAACACTGTTACAGTTATCTCAGGATAGAGTAACCATGAACAAATTGACCTTGTTGCTAGCAAATGTATCGAAAAATTATATTGAATAAAATTTTAAAATGTACAACAAAACTAGAACCTACCTTTAGGGATGTAAAAGCCTTCTAAAGATTAAGCGAGAAACTGAAAAAAAATTTTTGGAAACCAAGACAAACAGCAGTTTTGACAGTAACAATGCCTGTTAGGCAGTTGTTAAAAAACTTTTAAGACACCTGTGAGATGCACAAAACAAAATCTGTGACGATAAGCAGTTGGTAATAATAAGCGTTATCAATATTTCATCTACGTGCAAAATGACTTAATGGAATGTTTTCGGTAGATGTTAAAGTCAGCTAGATTTTCAAAGATTTAAAAAAGGTGTAATGGAAACTAACAAATCCCCTGAAACTCAAGAAATTTTACCAGTAACCTGAAACTAACAGAAAAATTCATTCAAATGGTTCTATATAAATGAAATGTATTATTATTATTTTGAATCTATTATTAAGTATTTCCTACATGGGAGAATTATGTGATAACTGAAAATTTGCAACTGCTTATAAATCTGCATGACAAAAATTTATCTCAGAGATTACAAGCAAATAAGGCTTACTTCTGTCTCATGTAAGGTTATAGAAAATATAATCAGGAGAAACAGAGAAATCAGCAATGCCCTTCATAATAATTGGAACAAAGACACACTTTTCCTTGATTTACTCCTCTGCTTGAAACTTTAAAATTACAAATGAAGCCATTCAGATGTGACTAAAATGCACATTGTAGACTTTGATATAAAGGTATTTATATACCTGTAGTTACCATTGTTCAATATGAGAACAAGAGCTATACCACTGAAAGTCAAAGAAGCCATTATGAGAGCAAAAAACAAGAATAAAACCATTAGAGACATCGGTAAAACCTTAAGATTACCTAAATCAGCTCTCTGGAATGTCATTAAGAAGAAAGAGACTGGTAATCCATGAAAGACCACCACTGCTGATTACATAAATATCTTCACAATGGTAAAGAAAAAGCCCCAAACACCTGTCTGGCAGATCAGCAACAGTCTTCAGAAGGCAGATGTGCATGTATCAGAGATTACTATCCACAGAAGAATTCATGAACCGAAATGCAGAAACAACACTGAAAGATGCAAACCACTAGTTAGCTACAAAACCAGAATAGCCAGAATACAGTTTGAGAAAAAGTACTTCAAAGAGCTTGCAGAATTCTGCAAAAAAGGTCTTTTGAACAGTCAAGACTAAGGTTAACCTGTATCATAGTGCTGGCAAGAACAAAGTGTGAAGACGAAAAGGAGCTGCCTAAGATCTAAAGCATACCGTGTTGTCTGTTAAAAATGGTGGTTGGTGTGATTTGGCTTGGGATATGTATGGCTGCTATAGGTGCTGGCACACCACTCTTCATTGATGATGTAACTGCTAAGGCAGTGGCACGATGAATTCTGATGTGTGTGGAAATATTTAATATGCTCTAGTTCTAGTTAATTCCTCCAAACTCATTGGACGGTGTTTCATCCTACAACAAGATAATGATCCCAAACAAACTGCTAAGGCAAGACCAGACTTTTTCAAAGCTAAAAATCCATGATTTAAATGCAATTGAGCATACCTTCAATATGCTCAAGAGAAAACAAAAGAGGACAAAGCCCCAAAACATGCAGAAGCTGAAGATGGCTGCATTGTCATAGCATCACCAGAGAAGATCCTCAGCACCCAGTGATGTCTATGAATTGTAAACTTCAATCAGTCACTGCATGCAAAGGATCTGCAACAAATAACTAAATATGACTACTTTAACATACCTGCCATTGCTGTGTCCCACATATTACTCTGCTCTGAAATGGGAGGACCACATAGAAAAAGTGCTTTTATTTCTACATGGTGTAACTGAAATGTATGCAATGTGCACTTTAATCACATCTGAATTGATTGATTTGAACTTTTAAACTGCAGAGCAAAGGACTAAATCATTTGTCCGAAACATTACAGAGTGCACTATAAATAATATTTTTAAAAAAGCCATCTTGGGTTTATGAAAAGAAGATCCTACTAACCCATTATTGTTTGTAATAGTTTACTGTAAGATGTACATGTATGCATATTTTAAGCATGTTGCATTATTTATTTCTGACTCTTAAAAAAGAATTTGGCAAAGTTTTACACCAAGCATTACTCGTGAAGCTAGAAATTGTGCTAAGACAGTTTTCGGTAATGAATATTAATGACATACATTTAAATATACACTGCTCACAAAAATTAAAGGAACACTTTAAAGAAACACATTAGATACATCAGGTCTCAATATGAAGTTGGATATCTATACAAATAACGACAGGGCAATGTCTTAGGAACAAAAGGTTGCCAAGTCTTTTAATGGAAATAAAAGTTTTCTGCCTACAGAGGGCTCAATTGTGTAGACACCCTAAAATCAGAGTGAAATGAAGATGTGGCAGGCTAGTCCATTTTTTCAAAAACTTAATTTCTGCTACTCAAAATGCTTTTCAGTATCTTGTGTGGCCCCCACGAGCTTGTATGCATGCTTAACAACGTCGGGGCATGCTCCTAATGAGACGACGGATGGTGTCTTGTGGCATTTCCTCCCAGATCTGTATGAGGGCATCCCTGAGCTGTTGTACAGTCTAAGGAGCAACCAGGCGGCGCCTAATGGACTGAAACATAATGTCCCACAGATGTTCTATTGGGTTTAAGTCAGGGGATCGTGAAGGCCATTCAATTGTTTCAATTCCTTCATCCTCCAGGTACTGCCTGCATACTCTTGCCACATGAGGCCGGGCATTGTCATGCATTAGGAGGAAACCAGGACCTACTGCACCAGCGTAGGGTCTGACAATGGGTCCAAGGATTTCATCCTGATACCTAATGGCAGTCAAGATGCCGTTGTCTAGCCTGTAGAGGTCTGTGAGTCGCTCCATGGATATGCCTCCAAGATCATCACTGACCCACCACCAAACCAGTCATGCTAAACGATGTTACAGGCAGCATAATATTCTCCACGGCTTCTCCTGACCCTTTCACGTCTTTCACATATACTCAGGGTGAACCTGCTCTCATCTGTGAAAAGCACAGGACGCCAGTGGCGGACCTGCCAATTCTGGTAAATGCCAATTGAGCTTCCCGGTGCTGTGCAGTGAGCACAGGGCGCAGTAGACATTTGGGCCCTCAGGCAACCCTCATGAAGTCTGTTTCTGATGGTTTTGTCAGAGACATTCACACCAGTGGCCTGCTGGAGGTCATTTTGTAGGGCTCTGGCAGTGCTCATCCTGTTCCTCCTTGCCCAAAGGAGCAGATACTGGTCCTGCTGATGGGTTATGGACCTTCTATGACCCTCTCCAGCTCTCCTAGAGTAACTGCTTGTCTCCTAGAATCTCCTCCATGCCCTTGAGACTGTGCAGGGAAACACAGAAAACCTTCTGGCAATGACACGTATTGATGTGCCACCCTGGAGAAGTTGGACTACCTGTGCAACCTCTGTAGGGTCCAGGTATCGCCTCATGCTACCAGTAGTGACACTGACTGTAGCCAAATGCAAAACTAGTGAAGAAACAGTCAGAAAAGATGAGGAGGGAAAAATGTCAGTGGCCTCCACCTGTTAAACCATTCCTGTTTTGGGGGTCATCTCATTGTTGCCCCTCTAGTGCATCTGTTGTTAATTTCATTAACACCACAGCAGCTGAAACTGATTAACAACCCCCTCTGCTACTTAACTGACCACATTTATATCCCATAAGTTTCATTGACTTTATGCTATACTCTTATTAAAAAGTGTTCCTTTAATTCTTTTGAGCAGTATAGTAAGCATACTTCTGAAAGTTCTTGATGCCATCACAACTGGACAGAAAGCCCTAACTGAGGAGGGAGCAAACCAATTTACAAATTCCAAAACAGACATTCTTCAAATTGTGACAGACATTATGTTTACTAGGTGAGTGACACTTACAAGAAGTAATCTATAAAAAGGATTAATGGGTATATATTAGTGCACCATGGTCATTATCTAGGCAATCCAAATAAGCAGATAAGGAAAAATATAAAATTTATTGAAAAAATGTCAGAAACAAGTCAAGGTGAACTATGTTCAGACCTTATAATGAGTAATTATAATTTATTGTGCAATTTGATTGTCAGTATTATAAAATAACTTCACAACCTTCCTTCCGCACATACTGGTGGGTATTCATGTTGTATTTACCATATATGTTACTCACACTTAAAAAAGAATAACTGCTTGACAATATTGACAATACTCAGCATAACTATATATTAACTATCATACTGGCACCCATTTGTCAGTATCTATATATATGTAATTCACAAGGGCAAGACAACCATGGAAAGCATGCCGGAAGGGGCGTGGATTCACTGAGCAGCCAGATACAATTGGACAAGTAAGACATCTATGGCGCACACAGGAAGGAGCCACGCCCACCAACTCCTGGCACCTCCGAGCCACGTTGACTGTTCATAAAGGCATGTTTCTCGCGGAGGTGAATCGCCATACGCAGCGTGTAAAACGGTTTGCGAAGGGTATCTCATGGAATCCTTAAAACAATCCTTTACAACTGAGGTTAAAACACAATGAAGTAAACAGTCTTTAAAAACTGACCGCGTGCACCATAGCAAACTGTTTTACACGCTACATACAGCAATTTGCATCCGCGACCAACGTGCGTCTTCTTAGATGCTCCTGCAGGAACACGGAAAGTCCAAGTAAGTCACAGGTGCATCTGGACTGTGCAAAGACGACAATGACTCAAGTGACGAGTTGGAGGTGGGCACATGAGCGATGGCGGTCCACCAGTTTTCAGTCACGGAAGATTGTGTGTTGATTTTTCAAATGTTAATTTTCTCCCTGTGCTTAAAAATCATTAAAAAACTGGCCTGATTATGCGGCGTATGGTATGCTGCGGGTTGGCTAGTTTCTGATATTCAGCTTTTGTGTGTGATTATACACAAAAACACATTTTTTATAAACAAGTAATATATTCTTGTGATTTATATTTATTTTAGAATGTTTATTGCTGATATAAAGCAGACTATATAGGAAATACAATTGAGATCACATATAAAGCCCCATAAACCCTGATTCAGTATGCATCACCAAGAAATAAAAATCCATGGCTAATTCATTAGTCTAAATTGGGTATTCATTAAATACTAATTAATCTTTATTTTCTATAGCACATTTTATAACAAAAAGTACTTCAAATCAAGAGGCAGACAGATATGATAGACCCAGCATTTATCCATATGCAGTACTGTACAGTATCTAAAAAATTGAACATTTGGGAAAGCGTAAAGTTATGTTTTGGAGCAAAAAAAATTCTTTATGGTGATGTTAACAGTCATTAATTGTTTAAAGTCATGTGTTCTAGTACAGATGTTCTGTCATGGATGAAAATGTAGCCGACCACAAGGGCAAAAGTAGATAAAGACCTGAAGATCAAAACTATCTATGTTGAAGAGGTCTCACATTGTTATCTGTATGTTTCTTTGGAGAAATGGAACATATTAGATATTTATTCATTGTGGCTCATACCATCAGTGCTTCGTGTAGCTATTAATAACAAATGAGTTACAAATAATACACCAAATAAATTAGAAAATTGAATATATATATACTGACATGAGTAATTATTATAACAAAAATGTGAATTCTGGTTGAGAAATATGAAAATTCTATAAATTTTAACGCAAGAACTCAGTATGTCTCCATACATGTGTATGGGTTTATAAGTGAATTGTGACCGCTCCAATATGGTGGGGGCCAAGGCATATCATTGCTGTCGAAGTGAAGACCTGGGGCCTCATGCATAACGCTACGTGTAGAACTCACACTATAACATCACGTAAGCACAAAAGCCGAAATGTGCTTACGCACAGAAAAATCCAGATGCAGGAAACTGTGCGTTCGCCAACTTCCATGTTCTTCCACTACATAAATCCCAGTCAACATGAAAAGTAACGCTTGTGCTGTCCTGCCCCAACTCCTCCCAGAATTCCGCCTCTTTGAATATGCAAATCAATATAAATAGCCCTTAAGCTTAGCGTTCTGTGAAAAGACAATGGCGCAGTGATTGTTCATGTCTCACACAAGATGCTGCTGCGCCATGCGCGACCTTCAATGAAATAATTTATTGTAGCAGTACTGTCTCTTTCAAACGTACTACTAACCTCCAAATCCTGTCCTTACTTTTCTTTCCCCAAATACCCAATCGCCACACAATCAGCTCTGTAATAGACATTAAGCCATCTGTAAGCTTTCAATGACGATTCTTCAAAACTTTTAAGGAACATTGAAATATCTTCATAGTACTTGTTTAATTATTCTATCCATCTATCCTTCCAGTGTCGCGCCAGCTTCAGTAAATATACAGCGCAAGGCAGGAACAATACATGAACTTGCTAGTGCTACGGCACCGTGTCCTCACATGTTTAATTATTAACAATACAGATTATTTAAATGAAATTAAAGTTTATCTGAATAATATAATCAACATATTTTGCTGCATTTCATCTTAAAAATGATATTGTCATCATATGTAAATACGCGCTTTATAAAGAGGTGCAGATTAAGTAATACTAGCAAAATACCCGCGCTTCGCAGCGGAGAAGTAGTGTGTTAAAGAAGCAATGAAAAAGAAAAGGAAACATTTTGAAAATAACGTAACATGATTGTCAATGTAATTGTTTTGTCACTGTTGTGAGTGATGAGTGTTGTTGTCATATATATATATATATATATATATTTACACACACACACATAAACATATATATATATACATATCTATACATATACACATATATACATACACTAGCAAAATACCCGCGCTTCGCAGCGGAGAAGTAGTGTGTTAAAGAAGCAATGAAAAAGAAAAGGAAACATTTTGAAAATAACGTAACATGATTGTCAATGTAATTGTTTTGTCACTGTTGTCACTGTCACTGATGAGTGTTGTTGTTGTTATATATATATATATTTACACACACACACATAAACATATATATATATACATATCTATACATATACACATATATACATACATATATATATATCTACATATATACACATACATATACACACACACATAAATACATACACACATACATACATACACACACATATATACACACAAATACATATATATATATACATACATACACACACACATATATTAACATATATATACATATACATACATATCTACATATATACACACACAGCTATTTCAGATCAGTGCAATACGCTGCTTGTTAAAACGGATAACTCCCGCTCTTACGTGCAAGTCTGCGTGGATATTATGAACTATCGTATTTGTTCAAGTTCTATTTAAATTTTAAATAGAAGGAATTTTTATTTAGTCGACAGAAATATCTTTGGTAGGAATGGTAAAACAGACAGGAATATTATTCTGAATAAATCAACTCAAACCTTAAACAACTTATAATATTTTGCTCTCCATAAAAATATATCCTGTCTAAATTATACAAGTTAGAAATAAAGTAAACGTTAAAAGAACAAACATTCAAATTTCTTTACTCTTATGTAATTTTATATAAAAAATAAACTTAGATTTTAAATATCCCAAAAGATTTTGCTCTCCATAAAAATATATCCTGTCAAAATTATACAAATTCAAATATGAACATGCTGCATAACAAAACCTGGAAATATAAATAAAATGTGTTCCTTTCAGCAATAACAAATCAAATCATTCAGTTGTCTTTGCTCATATGTCATTTTAGAGCTGGACGCCTGGCATCTTTTTGGCCACAGGTTGTTTCTGTTTGTGTGAGGTTCTGTGTTGTGGAGATTCTCAGGATGGATTGCAGGTGCTCATCAGTGAGGCGACTCCTGTGTGCTGTTTTGTTAGTCTTTATCACTGAGAAGAGCTTCTCACACAGATATGTGCTACCAAACATGCACAAGGTTCGAGCCGCATGTAGACGGACTTTTTGTTCTTCAAAGTCACCAAAGCGCCGTGCAAACTCAGTGCGCGCCAGTTTATCAGCAAAGTGCGTATTTGGGAACACCGTAGTGACGACTTGGTTTAACATTACTTGGCAACAGGGAAAGTGGGGCAAGGTGCACTGGTGCATTTGTGTCTCCCATAAAAGCAGCTTCACTTGAAATCACTTTGTGATTGTGCACGGTAAAACGTCCGCTGAAGTGTCAGATTCTTATTTAATTATTCTGCTTTCTGTATCTTCTGCATTGCATTCAGGTTACCCTGATGTTTTGTCTCATAGTGCCGTCTTAGATTAAATTCTGTAATTACAGCCACATTAGCTCCACAAATGAGACACACGGGTTCAGTAAACATATACTCAGCCTCCCATCGGTTTTAAAGGCTCTATTTTCAGAATCAACTTTTCTCTCAGCATCGTGTGAGCTAGCTTCGCAATAACTTGCAGCATCATAAGCTAGACTTGATTAACGCGTAAGTGTTGGCAAGGCAGCTGAAGCGCTGCATTATGGGATCTGTAGTTTATTGTGTTACCAGCGCTTCATATACCTGGGCCATTAATAACAATAATACAGTATATAAAATGATCTTGCGGGCCGGATATAATTACACGCGGGCGGATGTGGCCCGCCCCTTGAGTTTGACACATATGGACTAAATAGAACTTGAAAAGATATATTTTTTCAAATGTGATCGCGCAATTCAGATAGAGTTGACGCGCACTACAGCCTGCATCCTCCCCTCGCTCTTACTTTTTTACCGTTCATCTAATGAATACACTGAGTATGGCTTTACCAAAACAATCATTGATGGCGAATAAAGTATCCATTATTCGAGTATGTAGATCGGGATATATATATACATATATATATATATACCAGCGTATCGCAGCGGAGAAGTAGTGTGTTAAAAAGCTAGAAAAAGAAAAGGGAACATTTTAAAAATAACGTAACATGACTGTCAATATACAGTATTTGTTTTGTGAGTGTTACTGAGTGTTGCTGTCATCAAGGATTTGATTATCATTATTTCTTTCAATCAGGTTCGTATTTGTAGGATGTGTTGTGTTCAAGTTACATTCCGTGTTTGTCAATCGTTGTAAAGATGACAGGTTTCATTCATCGATTCGTTTCTTACTGCATCAATAAACAGCTCGTCTTCTTCTTTATCTGAGACCTGACACACTGCATGCACGGTTTTTTTTTTACACTGTCTTCCTTTAGCGGGACATTGACTTTTTCCAACGTGTGCTTTGTTTCCGCAGTAGCTGGATTTATGAATATGCTTATCAGACGCTTCATATTTTTGCTGCCTTTTCAATTGTGTAATTGGTTTTGTTCAGCTCTTTGGAACTGTTGCTTTTATCTGTGCACTGCGTCAGTTCCGTGAGCCTTCGGTGTACATGCATCGAAGGTTCCCAGCTGTGCTGGTGCCATCTGTGCTATGTCCATGGCTGTATTTAATGTTACCTTAGTCCTGGCACTTAAAACTTTCTCTCGCAGTTTCGCTGAGTTTGTGTCAAACACCACCCTGACCATCTCATCTTCCTCTCCATAAGCACAGTCCTTCACCCGTGAATATTTAGTGGGAGTTTGCTATTGGATTGCCGCTGACGGACGGCCTTATATGGGCAGGCACTAAATTACAAACGCCAGCGCAGCCTGTCTATGAACTTAATTTAAAGTGTAGGTTTACATCGTGCTTTGTTTCAGTAGCAGAACTCATGAACATGGTTGTATATGTCACTCGCTCGCTTCTTATTGTTTCGCTGCCTTCTCAATTATATAATGCATGTTTTCTTCAGCGCTTTTTGGAGGTCTTCCTGGTTTTCTATGTACTGCGTGATTACGTGGGAGGCGTGATGATGTCACACGAAACTCCCCCCGGCGTTGAAGCTCATCTCCATTACAGTAAATGGAGAAAAACAGCTTCCAGTTATGACCATTACATGTAGAATTTCGATATAAAACCTGCCCAACTTTTGTAAGGAAGCTGTAAGGAATGAACCTGCCAAATTTCAGCCTTCCACCCACATGGGAAGTTGGAGAATTAGTGATGAGTCAGTGAGTGAGTGAGTGAGTGAGTGAGTGAGTGAGTGAGGGCTTTGCCTTTTATTAGTATAGATTATAACTGTAGTGCAAGTTTACAGTGGGGTAATTGTACTTATAAGTACAAACAGTTCTACAAGGAGCAATTGATTAAGTGTGTTTAGAGTTCTTGGGATGAAACTGTTTCTGAACCGCGAGGTCAGTACAGGAAAGACTTTGAAACATTTTGCCGTGGCTGAGGCAGCGTGTGCTTGATGCTGTATACCGATAATTCTCTTTCTGATTAGCTGCTGCTGTGATTCCCCACTCAGATACAGTGATATAAATACTCCGAGTGGTGCAGTGAGAGTAATATGGAAAAAGATGATCTGCTGTGGCAACCCCTAACGGAAGCAGCCAAATGAAGAAGAAGTAGAAGAAGGTGCAGTGAGAGTAACAACGCTAAAGCAGTTATGATATTTGGAAAACTATGGCTATTCCCTGGGCCATTATATTGTTACAGGTTAATTACAATCAGATGCATTACACTAATAAACAATATGCGATTAGTTTCAGTGTATTTATAAAGCCGCATCAGGAATGTGGATCTAAGAAATAAAGAGTAACCGCACAGGAACAGTAACACTGCTTTGACGCTGGGTGCCGCCAGTCTGCAAAACCGAGCGGAGAACTTGTGCACGACAGGGTATGAGGTACTGTGGAAAAGTGCATGGCTTTACGCCAAGTGTAGGTTTTATACATCGCGATTTGAACGTGGAAATGTTCTTACGCAACATTTCTGTGCGTACGCACCGTTTATACATGAGGCCCCTGTTAACCATTGCACAGAGCAAAGCTTTCAGGCACAATTGCCTCTGTAAAATATATATTTGTAACCCAATAGTAGAACTGGAAAGCATTCCAGAAATACATGAACAAAGTAACATGCACATCTAATTTTTGTAAAGGAGACATTTGTTAATATATGTTGAAATACACAGGAAAATTCATTTGAATAATGCCAATTCTTCCAGCTATTGTGAAATGAAGACATGACCACTTCTTGTTTAACACATTCCATTATGTGACTAAAATATAATTTAAACAGATCTTTACATTGTTTTATAATTAAGATTCCTAAGTGTGTGAAATCCAGAGAGACAGTAACATTAGCCTGATTAAATTTAAGTTGATGTACAAGGCTGTTTACCAGAAATAATCTCTTTCTAAATTAATTTTTAACTGCAAAATTCTGTAGAACTCTTACAAGTTGTTCTCATACAATGCTGTTTAAAATAACTTGCCATAATCAAGTAATATAAATCAAACTAATTAAAAAATATAGAACACAGTTCCATTTTTTTTTTACAAAATGTCAGTTAAAGAATGCTATTAGTATAAACTTGAATAATAATGGCCTTTACACTTAAATAAAACCCTTTTCCTTCCCTAAACATACACAACACTATAAACAGTAAATGTGCTGTACACTGTATTAATGTCTGAAACAGATAAAGACCAGAGTCCCTGGAGTTGTCTAATGTAGCAGCACCATCATGCCTTTAACAGAAAGATAGAGTTTGCATGTTTTATGATACATATTAAAAATATTTAACTTCCTTGTGCCCTGTGTTGGCTGGGATTGGCTCCAGCAGACCCCCGTGACCCTGTATTCGGATTCAGCGGGTTAGAAAATGGATGGATGGATGGATGGAAGTCTATGAGAATATATTTGTGAAAGGTTTTATACAATAATGTTGACTCTTGAAAATGCATTTTTTAATTAACTGTCATAATCAAAAAATTCTACCACCTAAGGCAATTTTTTAACCTATAATATTAGGTGTTGGTTAAAAACAGACAGATGAAAATATAAATTACCTTCACAACTAACTTCTTATTTACCAAAGTCATGAAAATATCATTCATTAATTTTGTGTTGTATTTTTCTGCATCAATTAAATATATGAAGCACCATAAATTGGGTGTTTACATCATAGTAGCTTGGCTGTGAAATGTGATGAATATGGGAATGGTGTTGCTTCCCTCTCAACAAAAGAGTTGTGGTGTGTACTCTAGGAAATGCTCTTCATGGAATCTCACAGCACTCATAGTTCACTGCAAATAAGGGAAAAATGTAAAAAAAAGATTTTATTAAAATTAAACAAATAGAAGGATTAGCGCAGGTGATTGCAACATATGAAAATAAACAATACCTTCAGCTTCTTTAAGCCTATGCAGGTCTTACATCTAGTCTACCCAGTTTGGTGGCTGATCAACTTACCCATCACAACACCACATCACAGACATATCATTTTTCACCATTACTGTCTATCAGACTTTGGCCTCTTCTTCAACTGATTCTGTCATCCTCACACCTCGGCCACCCTGGGCCTGGTTACAATGCACTCCTGCTTGTAAGCTACCTCTGGTGGCACCTTGTATCCTCCCATATCTAAACCTTGATTCATTATTGAAGAGGCAGGCATTTTTGACATCTTCAGTGGTGTCAGGCTCACATAATTAACAACAAAAGCAGATAAGGGGAGAGCAGTCCTCAGTTGCCTCTCTTACTTCTGTCCCCTCAAAGAAGTTACTTCTGGGTGACCATTCAGACCGTTTTACATATTGTACCGGGTGAGTTCTTTAGGCACAGTTTCATGACCTTTCTGACTTGTTGTGTGCCATAGTTTCCTGTTGTTCCCTAGACCAGCCATTATAATGCTGCGTGTCAGCTATTCTGTATTATTTAAAAAGCCAACTCAGACAATTTATCATGTAAAATGTCTTTGAATTTCTTTTCTTCATATGTGCCATCTGTAGATATATATATTTTTTGGAACTTTTTGAAAGTATTTTAGGCTTATTTTGCTTTTAGCATGGTATTTCGTTTAAACTAATAGAAGCTGTTGTACTGTACATTGGCAAGCCCTTACAGGATCTTTGTAGGGCCCAGTTAGTGAAGTTATTCTTTATGGGCTCTAGGATAAGGTTTTCACATAGCTTCTTTATCAAGCTATTTTTATGGCCTGTTGTTTTTTTTAAGAAAAAACATTTCCATTGCTGTAACAACTTAGTAGTTAATAAATGTATTATTTATGGAAGCTGAGTTATTATAAATAGATTTGAAATTTGTTCAGCTCTTTTTTAATGTAAATATAATTCATGCTATTCATATATGTTCTGACACATTTTGTTTGTGCTATGCACCAGATGCTACTAACATAATTAATTAATAATAATTAATTAATTACATTTATATAGCACTTTTCTGACTTAATCAAAGGGCTTTACACAGACAGTGAGGAACAGTGGGGATAGAGCCTGCATCCACATGACTAGACATGAACATAACAGGTAAGTTTTCATTCACGCACACTGTTATAATAGTGACACTAAAATTCACCAGAAAACTTCTTTTATGGTGGAAAACAAGGAATATTGTTCCCTAAGACCTTGTTCATGCTTCCATGTTTACCTTTGTTATTTTCTTTGGCAGTGAAGTGCATGTCTTCTGTATCACAGCTGTCAAATCAATTCTGTTTATGTCCCTCACTCATATCAGTGCAAATGTGTTTTTAAAATATATGACATGCCGCATATTTTCCTCAGAAAGACACACAAAACCACACCATCATCTTGCTCTGTTACTCTACTTTCCCCAGAAAAAAAAAATCACTGCCATAACCTAGAAACTGCCCTTTCTTGTTTCTTCAATTATATTAAGTTAAAGATTTGCATGCTGGAAGCGCCCTTGAGCCTTGAGTTTTTTTTTTCTGTCTCTGATGCATCTGATGTTTTTATATTTTTTTAAACATGAAACAAATGCATAATGATTATACAATACAATACAATACAATACAGTTTATTTTTGTATAGCCCAAAATCACACAGGAAGTGCCGCAATGGGCTTTAACAGGCCCTGCCTTTTGACAGCCCCCAAGCCTTGACTCTCTGAGAAGACAAGGAAAAACTCCCAATAAAAACCTTGTAGGGAAAAATGGAAGAAACCTCGGGAAAGGCAGTTCAAAGAGAGACCCCCTTCCAGGTAGGTTGGGCGTGCAGTGGGTGTCAAAAGTAGGGGGTCAATACAATACAACACACAGAACAGAACAATTCCTTAATACAGCATAATAATAAAAATTTTAGAAGTATGGTTTAACAGTAGATGATATGACATAATTAGGTTTGGATATTTTTAGAGTCCTGGAGACCTCATCCATCTAGCTGCCTCCCCATTTGGCCATGCCACGGCTGAAACGTTGCTCCGATGAAAGGACCCCTCTTTCCCATGATTCCTGTGATCTTCCATCAGGGATGACTTTACCATAGGCAGGCAAACAACTTGGCAGGTGGGCCGTGGCACCAATTGCCACATTTGGGTACCGAGAAAAGAAACAGAATAGGTGAGGGTTAGTATTCAAATATAATTATCATGTTACTTATGTTTTAGTGCTAATGACTAACAACAGAGATGCAGTCTGTACAGTTAATCAGCAGCTCTAGTCAGGATATGCTAAACTGAAGTAGTGAGTCTTCAGCCGGGATTTAAAAGCTGAGACCGAAGGGGCATCTCTTATGGAAGCAGGAAGACCATTCCATAGTTTAGGGGCCCTGTAACTAAAAGCTCGACCTCCCACTGTTATTTTATTAATCCTTGGAATCCTAAGCAGACCGGCATCTTGAGATCTTAATGTGCTCAGGTTTGTAAGTCATGATAAGTTCAGACAAGTAAGCCGGACCTTGGCCATTTAATGCTTTATATGTTAAAAGGAGGATTTTGAAATCTGCCCTAAACTTAACTGAGAGCCAGTGTAAAGATTTAAGAACTGGAGTTATGTGTTCATATTTTCTTGTTCTTGTAATAATTCTTGCAGCCGCATTTTGGATTAACTGGAGGCTGTATAAAGAACAGTTTGAACAGCCAGTGAAAACCACATTGCAGTAGTCAATCCTACTAGAGATAAATGCATGAATTAATTTCTCACAATCCTGTTTATTTAGAAAGCGCCTTAATTTCCTAACATTTTTAAGATGGAAAAAACATGTTTTGGACGACTTTGTAATATGTGCTTTAAATGACATGCTAGAATCAAAGATAACTCCGAGATTGCGGGCTGATTCAGTAAAATTAATTGGGATTCCAACTGAGTTAAATGACGACAAAATATTGCTGTGATCAGCCTCATTCCCTCCAACAATTAACATCTCTGTTTTATCTGTATTTAAAGACAAGTAGTTCTCATTCATCCGTTCCTTTAATTCACTAACACAACTAATTAAAGACAACATCGGAGAAACTTCATTTGATTTAAATGAAAGGTATAACTGGGTGTCATCTGCATACGAGTGAAAATTAACATTATGTTTCCTAATGAGAGATCCCAGTGGAAGCATGTAAAGTGAAAACAGTAAAGGTCCCAGTACTAAGTCCTGCGGGACACCATATTGAACTTCTGTGTATAATGATGGAGTACTGTCAGCACATTTCTGTACATACTGGAATCGATTTGATAAATAAGAACTGAACCAAGCGAGCACGGGGCCTGTAAGCCCAACATCGTTTTCTAGCCTGTGCAGTAAAATAGAATGGTCAGTGGTGTCAAATGCAGCACTTAAGTCCAACAACATAATTACAGTGGAGTTTCCTTCATCAGAGGATATCAGAATGTCATTTACAACCCGTGTTAGTGCCGTTTCTGTACTATGACCAGTGCGAAAGCCAGACTGGAATTTCTCAAATAAATTGCAATGCGAAAGGTGTGACTGAAGCTGACTGGCGACTACTTTTTCTAGTATTTTAGAGAGAAATATACCTGTACCTATACCTGTAAATATACCTGTCTGTGGCATAAAATACAGAAAATGTGTCATCATAATGCAAAAAATACAATTATTTTTTCTCTACCCACCATTAAAAATAAATACAGTACATCTATTTTATAAAAAAAAATCCTGGGACGAGGCAAGACTTTTTCAGAGAGATAATTTCAAGTCCCGCAAGACGAGACTTTGTGCCAAGATATTTAACCACACCCACAGACCTCTCATTTGTGTGAATGCTACTGTCAGACACAGTTCCTGTGCTCTCAGCTCTCATAATTTTTTAAATTTTTCTCATTTTAATACAAGACATACAGTCTATTCTTTTCCTTTGATGTAGTCCTTTTCTGGACAATTATTTTATATGTTCTAGATGAAACGTTAACGACTAAGCGAAGAAGAAAGGGCAGCTTATCAAAAAGAGGCCCAAAAGCATTGGAGAGAAAAGAATAAAAAAAAAAAACAATAATAATCTAAGTGCAAATTTGGAAAATAAGGAAAGTTATAATCATCCCGGACCAAGTAGAATTGAAAACCTAACAAATCCAACCGGGGGTAGAAATGAAAGACAAACAACAGTAGAAGACAAAGTAGAATGTCGTAAAGAGGTTCAAAAATGGTGCAATACATATGCTGAGCAGGTTAGAGATTATAAAAGTACTAAAATTTGAAAGCTTCAAAAAAATTATATTAAAGATCGCATTAGCACTAACAAATGGAAATTATTATTGGCGAAATAACGGAACAGTGAAAAGAGATTGAATATATGAACATAGATGATATGACAGAAGTATGTAGATATTGTTCGGCTTTAAAGTTTAAGACTGAGACTTGTAGATCGTCTAATTCGTGTTACCATCAGGGAGAAGTATTGTTTCTTCCCAATTAAGAGGCGTATCCGTGAGAAATAAAAGATTTGTTAATTGGTGAAAGTGAAATCCACAAACACTACAAGCAAAATATCCAAATCTACAACAATCTGTTCACGTTTGCATCATTCAATGCTCAAAATGTAGATTTACATGATTCAGGACCATACGCTATGAGAATCTGTGGTTCCACAACAATTAAAGCTACTACAAGTTTAATTTCAAAGAAACCATGATTTGGAGTTAAGCGATCGGACGTATTAGAAATTCCACAGCCAATAATGGATACAAATCCATACGTCCAAAACTATTGTACTTTACATGAAATTTATCTGAAAAACACGAACAAAGAATTTTTCTTGGATTTTTATATGAATTTGAAAGATCATGCTCACATATATAATAAACCAACATGTGACGAATTGTCAGCAATAATGGTTTTGAATGACGGACATATCAAATACAGAGTTGATATTCGTGTTTATCCAAAAGCACAGCACAATTTGTCAAAAGTTATTCTACTTGCTGCCTTTTGTTTTCAGTCTGGTTGTGGTCCTCTGGTTAGTCATGTAGACATCTAGTCACTTTTTATATTTTTGTATTCATAAGAATTTCTTCTTAATGATTTGAAATAACTTTTTTTGTCCCACATATGATACACCATTTGATTCAGCTTGATGTCTTGTTATGCAAGACATGCAGAGGAATGACCAATGCAGGTGATTTGAGATTGTGTGTCAGTAACATCCAGGAACTTGCCCAGGCTGCATGCTAAAGTGTGTCCACCTTGTGTGTGATCCTCTGAGCTACAGGATATCTTTTACAAGTAAAAGTACTTTTGTATGCCTTTAAATTTTTGTTTTGCCATAGAATTTCTTTAGGAAATGCACAGTGATCTTCTTTTGAGGAAATGTAAGCCTGGTGCTGGGGAGGCAATGTGTTCTTTAGTCATTGGGAAAGTTACCGTGGGGGTTGGTGATCCTCCTAAGTTGGCGTCTGAATCTCAACTTGACTTCCACGACTGCAAGCTGTAAAGGCTCCTCTGTTTATACTGAGAGATGTAATGAATAAGTTAACTATTGTTTTCGACAAATGGCAAGGATTTATTTCAAAATATTTGCTCACTTCCCAAACTGACTGTGCAATTACATGATTTGAGAGGGGGTTTTGATTGTAAATTAAATGACAATTTGCGAGAAATAATTCTGAGCCTCATGCACTGTCTGCTGAGTTGCCGTGGCAGATCTGCAAGCAGTATGAAGGATGATGAATGGAGACGTGGGGCAGTATACATTGGTGCAGATGAGGGGTGACTCTCTTTCATTAGCTGGACTGAGTTGTTTATATAATTTTAAACATAATTCTAGCCTCTTTATTGACTGGTTTTTAATACCCTTTATATTATCACATCACTGTCTAGTTGTCTGTCAAATTGTTTTGTCAACACTACGCCATAAAAGCTTACACTGGCACACCCAGTGGTGTCATGATTTGAATTTTAAAAATAGTTATTGCTTCTTTTTAACACAATGGAGAAAGTATACTACTTTTTTTCTCTTCTTTGAGTCAATGGTAGGACAAAGGCAAAGTGCAGATTCACCAGTTCTGTCAGCAGTACACTCTGAACGTTGGACAGAATATCAATAAGTCATTGACAGGCATGGAGAAAGAATCTGTAGCATTTCAGCAGACAATGACTTAACTCTTATCATAGAAATGTGTTGAACACCTTAAAAAAAAGGCTGCACTCTCTAAACTGAAGGATTATAAAATTCAGGATGCACTGGTGTGCTGATAATTTCACACTGAACCAGAATGTGATTCTCTCCAAATTAATATTTCTGTATTAAAGTGTGTGTGTCTTACTGTAAATTAACCACTGACTGAGGTACATCGCTACAGGGTCAAAAAACAAGTCATGCATACTCACGTTAAAACAGCTTGTTGCACCCCCAGCTTACTGTATAAAGAATATTTGACTGTTTTGGTTTTAAATCTCATTTAACTATCATGATTAATATTGTGTATAATGACATTTAAAGTGTGCTGAAAATCAATGTTGGGCTTTCTGCATCATTTAGATTAGGTAAGGGAATTAGACATTTGTCCGGGGTGTTAAATTCCTTGACTATTGAACACTGGTTAGAGGAGATATCTAAATTAATGGATAACTTATTTGTTCCTCAGTGTCCAGTACCGTTTTGTACTTCATTTTACACAGGTAACATTGTAGTGATGGTGGGAAATCAAGGCAATGTTGATGTCTTGGTTTATGTGCTGAAGGATTTTCAAAGTGTGTCATCAGCAAGTAAATTCTGCATTGTTGTTGGTAAATGGAATGAACAACTTCATTACCTATAATAATATATATAAATAAGGGGGGGAAACTAAAAAGGAGTACTTGATTCTGTGAGGAGATTTTTAAATCAATGGCAAGGATTGCTTCCTCAGCTGTCTTATGGAAGACAGACTTTAATTATTAATAATTTAGTAGCCTCACTCTTGTGGAATAAATAGTCAGCTCTGGGACAACTGAATGAACTGTTAAATGTACTCCAGATATAATTACCCTAGTCAGCTTCTTCTGGAATGGGAAGCACTGGCTGAAGGTGTTGTATAGCGCGGGTCCGCGGGCCAGTTTTAAATCCAGACAAATGTGTCAGTCTCCGTGGACGGGATTGCACGACTGCTGAGAGCTAATGAGGTAATTGCAGGGAGTCGCACCTGCTCGTGCGGGTGCGTTCATTCTCAATTGCTTCATCGGCTTCCTGTGGCATGTGATTAAGGTGCTTCACCCACAGAGCCGTGTAAATACGGGCTGGCAAAGGGGGATCATGAGAGAAAGAGAGATTTGAGAGGGTGATCAGGTCATCTGGAAGAGAAGGTAGTACGAACTGGGGCCCCGCGAAGCAGCGTAGGCTGAGGGTAGTTCGCCCCAATGAATATTTGGGTGGAGTGGAGCGAGCCTACATTGGACGTTCTAGCTGCGCAGTTAGGAGGCAGCTAAGAATGGGGGTTGGTAGAAACAAGTTTGTAGCTGCTGAGTCTCCACCGGGTATGCGAGAGATGGGTGAGCCAGGGAGACAGAAGGAGGTGTCCTGAGATCAGGAGGAGTTAGAATGCATTTTAACCTCAGATTTTAATAGATTGATTATGGTTTTTATCCCCCACTTTTCACTTGGATTTATTTATGCAGTGTGTGTTTTTTTAAACAGTGCACTGTGGACACTTGTGTTAGTAGTTGACATTTTTTTTTAATAAAAGCACCTGAGCTCTTTTTCCACCATCTCTATGCATCATCTGAGATTTGTCGCTGTTTGTCAGCTTATCTCGTCATAACTGTTGGGTTCTAGGGGGAACCTGGAGGGGGCCCCCACCTTTACAGAAGGATCTGATTGACATGTGTAGCCGGAATGACGCATTTCTAATACAAGCACTGCGGTGCTACTGTTTTGGCTAGTAGCTCTGTCCTGTAGGCCTCTGGTCTATGTTTTTCCAAATAGATCAGGGGGTATGTTACGCCCCATGCACTGGCACCTCTGAACACACTCAAACTCTGGGCATTTGTGACATAACGGAATAGACCAGTGAAGTAAAATTGAGGCACAGAATGAATAAAATACTCAAAAGAAAACAAGTCTTTATTAAAGTGTTGACAAAGTCCTTGTGTGATAACAGCCATAAAGTCCATCGTTGTGAAACAGCCATTGGTTAAAACTTGACTGACTCAAGTTCACCATTTGGTATAGTTGCAGGACTAAAAAACTCTCTATTGCAAACCAGTCAACTGGTACAAAAGATTTCTGACAGCATTCCCCGACCTAAGAGTTATTGTGGTGTTTTTCTTGAAGAACAATGACACACTATAGCCACAATGTACTTTTCCCAACTTGTTTGTTTTACCAGCAGTTTCAGAAAGGGATGAGCTGCCACAAATAAGGTTTCCTTTTACACCCTACCTTTGTTGAATGCCGTTTGTCATTGAGCTTGTGTGCTGGCACATTACGGGATTCTGCTAATCTGACAAGCCAGCTAACATTTCTATTGGTCAGGCAAGATTAGCCATTCATAATATTTGAAAAGAAAAGATCACCTCAGGCTTGAACTGTAATTTAAGTAACATGTTTTCTTCTCTGGTAAATCCAGAATTTACCTGAATTACAATTTTTATAAAATAACTTATAGTTTGGATACTTTTGTAGGTGGGTGATTCACGACGAAGTTTGTACAATTAATAGAAGACGTTTAATCAATCTTTGGTTAATAATGTTAATTTTAAAACTTTATTTCCTTCTTTCTTTGGATAGGGTCTCTCTGTCTCATGCTGGCAGATTATTACTTTAAATCCCCAAAGCACTGGGGCAACATTACAGATATGCTTTACTCTACTTTTTACTGTGTCATATTTTCACTGTAGTGATGTGACTTTCTACCAGATCTTTTCACTTGCCCTGGTTAGATGTTGCTCCAGCCAGGTTTTTATTCAGCCATATAGTTTATTTATATAGCGCCCTTCACAGACAAAAGGTCACAGAGTGCTGAACAGCAAATACAGAATAAATACAAACAGTTAAAAAAACAAAAACATAAACAAAACCAATAAAAACAATACATAAACAAACTGGAACTATTCAGCACTGATTAAAAGTTTGCTTAAAAAGAAATGTTTTTAGTTGTTTTTTAAAAGAATCAACAGACTCGACTCCATGCAGACCACAAGGCAGGCTATTCCGTAGTCTTGGTAGCACAGACTGGACTATTAGGTAAGGGAAACCGAGCTACACCTATGGATAGGCACAAATTGTCTTCCATTACTAATTTTTTTCAGTGTGTAGATTGAATGGTGCATGTGGAGATGACAGATGAAAAAGCCAATTTTCTTTTTGTGCTTGCTATAACTTGTACCTTTGTTTATGACACATATCAACAGTTATGTAAATAATAATGCTCAGTGTAGTGTTGCTTTTTAAATACAGTGAAATGCATACTTACCGACTCCTTATTTAGCCGACTGATTTTAAATTGAGCACCCACTATTAAAGGATGATGAAG
Organism: Polypterus senegalus; assembly: GCF_016835505.1. NCBI lineage: Eukaryota > Metazoa > Chordata > Cladistia > Polypteriformes > Polypteridae > Polypterus > Polypterus senegalus. The sequence goes on along the minus strand of NC_053170.1, from coordinate 67,662,157 downwards.
TATTTCTGAATGGTTTGCCCACCAAGGTGCGGTGTAAGACATCAGATTTTCTTCCCAATGGATGCCATCCAAGCTTTCTGCTAAATATGGGATTATAAGTGTATAATTCTGTAAATTGTGAGCTAGGATATACAGAAGAATAGTATGTATCTATAATGTTAGATTGTGGATCAGCCTTACAGGTAAAGGAACTTCATCTGTATTCTTTGAACCTTTTAGTGTTTAGCTATGCGTCCTTAGCCTGATATGATTCCGTAATAGGTTCATTGTGCTGTCAAATTATCTCCATAACAGAGATATAATTACTTTATGTGACAAACAATAATACTCAAGCTTTGCAAACTGCTTATTATTTACAGGTTCTTAGAGGAACTTATAACTAAGCGGACAATATTGGTTCCACAATACCAAAAATGTTTAATTTGATATATCTCAGAATTCAGTGCTTTGATGATATTATTAAACAGGTGACTTAAGAGATCCTACCCTTTCTTTTCCATCACTTTCTTGCCAAGTACCAGTTGGAAATCAGGGGGTTGTGAAGGAAATTGAAGTCCTTGATCACTGTATAACATCATAGAATCTAAGTCCTTGATCGCTGTATGGCATTATGAATTGACAGGAGGTTGTAGCTGGGTCTGCAGGGAGGAAGAGCCAATAAAAACAAAGTTAATGAAGCCTGAAATTTAAGCTTTATATCTGTACATTTTATGGTTGCAGACACTGAAGCCCACGACAGCACAAGCAACAAGAATAATTACCGACCTTTACAAGACAATGTTCCTCCAATAAGAAACGTCATTTGAAAATGCCACAGTATTTAATATTTAAAAAGAGTACATCATTTTATTTTTATTGAAATAAATTTAGAAGCTACACATGATTCTCATAAGATAAAAGAAGTAACTACTGGAATCCTCATATCATTGTGCTAAAAATCATCATCTTATCTCTAGCTATTGAAACACTTTTTAAAATTCATTAGTCTCTTGGTTAAACTTTTATTTTATTCTATATGATTTTAATTAAAATGCAAAGTATCAACAGAGCAGACTAAAATTATGGGAATTAGATAAGAGAAGGTGTCAAGAGCTAATTAATTAAACCTTCAGTGCCTCACTCATACACAAGGCATGTGCAGCAGGGGTCGTTGTGCTTTCAAAAGGTCATATGATAGTTTTGATCATCCCTGCGGCGTTAGCTCCTTACACTTGTGGGCAACGATGCATGCCACTCACTAGATAAAAAATATCACAAAAATTAAAATGTAATATAAAGTTGAGTGTGTGTTTGTTTGTTTGTCCGGTATGCAAACCTAGACCACTGAAGCAATCATAATCAAATTTTGCAAATATTCCCCATTTGTACATGAGAAGACCACTGGCTATGTTTAGGTCTTAACCTTAACTGGGACCCCACTCAGGGAAGCACTGTTGGTGCCCTCTACCTAGTCAGTGCCAGATAACCCTACTAGTGTATATTTTAAAAATATTTATAAGATTTTATGTTTTAGTCACACTAATACAGAATATTTTCGCTGACTATTTATGATTTGTAATATTACACTTGTACAATACAATACAATACAGTTTATTTTTGTATAGCCCAAAATCACACAGGAAGTGCCGCAATGGGCTTTAACAGGCCCTGCCTTTTGACAGCCCCCCAGCCTTGACTCTCTGAGAAGACAAGGAAAAACTCCCAATAAAAACCTTGTAGGGAAAATGGAAGAAACCTCGGGAAAGGCAGTTCAAAGAGAGACCCCTTTCCAGGTAGGATGGGCGTGCAGTGGGTGTCAAAAGTAGGGGGTCAATACAATACAATATACAGAACAGAACAATTCCTTAAGACAGCATAATAATAAAATTTTTAGAAGTACGGTTTAACAGTAGATGATATGACATAATTAGGTTTGGATATTTTTAGAGTCCTGGAGACCTCATCCATCAGCTGCCTCTCCATTTGGCCATGCCACGGCTGAAACGTTGCTCCGATGAAAGGACCCCTCTTTCCCATGATTCCTGTGATCCTCCATCAGGGATGACTTTACCATAGGCAGGCAAACAACTTGGCAGGTGGGCCGTGGCATCAATTGCCACATTTGGGTACCGAGAAAAGAAACAGAATAGGTGAGGGTTAGTATTCAAATATAATTATCATGTTACTTATGTTTTAGTGCTAATGACTAACAACAGAGATGCAGTATGTACAGTTAATCAGCAGCTCTAGTCAGGATATGCTAAACTGAAGTAGTGAGTCTTCAGCCGGGATTTAAAGGCTGAGACCGAGGGGGCATCTCTTATGGAAGCAGGAAGACCATTCCACAGTTTAGGGGCCCTGTAACTAAAAGCTCAACCTCCCACTGTTATTTTATTAATCCTTGGAATCCTAAGCAGACCGGCATCTTGAGATCTTAATGTGCTCAGGTTTGTAAGTCATGAGAAGTTCAGACAAGTAAGCCGGACCTTGGCCGTTTAATGCTTTATATGTTAAAAGGAGGATTTTGAAATCTGCCCTAAATTTAACTGGGAGCCAGTGTAAAGATTTAAGAACTGGGGTTATGTGTTCATATTTTCTTGTTCTTGTAATAATTCTTGCAGCGGCATTTTGGATTAACTGGAGGCTGTATAGAGAACAGTTTGAACAGCCAGTGAACACCGCATTGCAGTAGTCAATCCTACTAGAGATAAATGCATGAATTAATTTCTCACAATCCTGTTTATTTAGAAAGCGCCTTAATTTCCTAATATTTTTAAGATGGAAAAAACAGGTTTTGGACAACTTTGTAATATCGCTTTAAATGACATGCTAGAGTCAAAGATAACTCCTAGACTGCGGGCTGATTCAGTAAAATTAATTGGGATTCCAACTGAGTTAAATGACGACAAAATATTGCTGTGATCAGCGTCATTCCCTCCAACAATTAACATCTCTGTTTTATCTGTATTTAAAGACAAGTAGTTCTCATTCATCCATTCCTTTAATTCACTAACACAACTAATTAAAGACAACATCGGAGAAACTTCATTTGATTTAAATGAAAGGTATAACTGGGTGTCATCTGCATACGAGTGAAAATTAACATTATGTTTCCTAATGAGAGATCCCAGTGGAAGCATGTAAAGTGAAAACAGTAAAGGTCCCAGTACTGAGCCCTGCGGGACACCATATTCAACTTCTGTGTATAATGATGGAGTACTGTCAGCACATTTCTGTACATACTGCAATCGATTTGATAAATAAGAACTTGTATATTTCTTTACAGAGGTTATCTTGCATTGAGTAGATTGTGTGAAAGCATCTGCATCTATTACAGAACCTTTTTGTTCCCTAATGTGATGCAACTTCACCATCAGAAGACATCTGGAAATGGAACAAGAATGTAGCTAAATAAATTGGCATAATATTGGGACAAGTGCAATATGAAGGCTGATATCAGACGGAGAAATACAGAATACAAACAACAATGTTTTTCTGGTTAGAATTCAACCTAACATTTGGTATTTATTGGTTTGTTCATTTGTGATCTAATCCAACACAAAGGTTGTGGGGGAAACATCTTTCCCAAGATTTGTACAGAGGCCTTGGGTGTCAAGAGAACATAAATATTATTATTATTATTTATTTTATTATGACAGTGCTGACATAAAAAACAAAGTGAAAATTAGCATCGAAAAAGCCTTCCAAAGAAGATATATATGCATTTTTTCTGTGTTAACACGTGCAAGTATTCAGAGAAAAATTGTAAAATATGCCAACTTTTTATGAACTACATAAAATTACTATAGTCAAATTAAGCATTTCAACTTTTTTCAAAAAATAACTACAGCAAGTGACTAAATAGTTGAAAAATTGTTTAATTTCATTACCGTGTGTTTTTTTACATAAAGTAGCCATGCCACTAACTGATTCATTATGACTACCAGTGTCTAATCTTTTTGGTTCGTCAAGCATTTAACACAGTTGCTCACATGTGATATACTCAGGTAAAAGGTTTTACTATGCATTTTGCATAGCTGCACCTGTATGTTGTATCAGTATCTTTTATAATTACATAGCATTTTCTTTCGTCTTTTTTGGTTTTGAAACATGTAATATTCTTCTTGGGTGTCTTAGTGCATATTTAATCATACAGTTTTTTTCGATAAAGCTGCTCATAAACCTTATTTACACATTTGCAAACAGACACGTGCATTAATACATTCATGTTTTTGCATATCACTATGCACAGACTTATTCACTTCCTTTAAGCATTATTTTACACTTGCCGATGCACGTCATAGCATACGGCTGTGTAAGAGTATGACGGAAAAAGGTGAGAAAGGAATTCAGAAATCAAGAAGGAAGAAATACTTCTTGAAAGATGCAGTTCTGAATAGATGTTTTGCTGGAGACAATAGATAATGAGTCGAAAGATCTAGCCCTCGAAAAAGCCACGTACAACAATAGTTTTGTTGCATGTATCTTGGACTTCCTGGAAATGTGGACTGTAATATGATCATTTTGCCTACGTGTACGTTGTTATTTTCAGCCTGTGAGATAGCTGAGACGTGCGCCCTCTGTTTTAGCATACGCATCTACAACGTACTGATGGAATAGTTTGCCGCTGGAGTGCAAAATACTAAATGTATTCCTCATTGATAATCTGTACGTGTAAAATTGGCATTGAGTAAGCCTGATTAGGTTGGCTGTTCTTTTATCGGGAACATGTTGTAAACATTTGTGCCAGACAATGTTTCCATAAGGGAATAAAAGTGAGTAAACCATAGGATCGCAATTCATTTTGAGCGTGGAAATCCGTTTACAGGAGTTGCCTCTGGGATAGATGCAAATGTTCCATTTGGCAGGGGGTTCGCCATCTTCTCCGACGAAAATCACTGCAACATCGGTGTGACATGTTGGGGCATTGTATCATCATAAATTCTGCCCAGGGTTTTCCTTGAAAACCATTCATAAAAATACTGTTGGATTGGACTGAGCGATTTCATGCATGTGTTTGTATGATTTAGCGAAGGTGTTGATGGTCCTGGTCCATGGCCAGGAGGTTGAGTTATCTGTGCACCCATGGAAGCAAATGCTAGAGAAGAGTTGTATTCTTGAATGTGTTCACGATAATTTTTACCTTCTGATGTTTGCTGTGTAAGAAGCTGTTGTAAAGATACAGGTGGCTCCCACAAAGGTGGCAAAGCTACTTTACCGTTGTGGCAGCACTTCGAGTACTTGTTGGATGTGTTACGCTCAGCAGGCCAGTATTGTGCATGTCAGTGTTTGCACTGCTGGTTTGGGGTCCCAATGTTGTACTCTTGGATGGGAAGACAGGAATGAGGTGAAGAAGTACCTGTGGTAACGGGAAGAGGATTGTATGTATATCTGCTGAGACTGCGTTGTTTTGGAAACGTTGCTTTGCAGATGTCGCATTGCAAGACTTGTGAATGTGTTTTGTTGTATTTAGTCAGACAATCCTGTGTAGTGAACTTCTTATTGCATTTCTGGCACTCATATAGTTGTTTGTAAGAATGCCTTTTCTTGTGTTTAGCAAGTAAGGTTCGCGTTTGAAAAGTTTTGTTGCAGGAATCGCACTGGAAGAATGTGTTACTGGAGTGGGAGTCAGGTAATTTTTCAGGGAAGTGAATATTTGTGTGTTTGTGAAGATAGTTCTGCGTTGTGAAATGTTTTGTGCAAGTGTGACACTGAAACAATTTGTCATTGCAGTGAATTTTCTTGTGTTTGGCAAGGCTGTGTTTTGTTTTGAAAGGTTTACTACAAATGTCGCAGAGGAAGGTTTTACCAGTAGACACAACTGTAGTGTTTTGTGGAAGAGAAGAATGACTGAGGTCTGATGTGTTGGTGTTATCAGACATTATATGCGGCTGTGGAGACATGATCGGAATCGGTAGGAGGGCTTCATAGTGGCGAAGAGGATGAATAGGAATCAAGAAATGCAGTGTCAGCTGCGTGTGGGCGGGACCACTTTTGAAGTGGAAGCAGGACAAACCAGAAGAGAAATATATATAAGAGATGCCTCATCCCGTCATTTTTGTTAAAATTAAAGTTCTCTTAAGAAAACACAGAAGTCATCACCTGTTCTAAGTAGATATGTTTGAGCTTTGTAAAGGGTGTTGTGGTGCGGGTATACTGCTGCAATGATGCCTAATTTGCCAAATTATAATGGCAATCTTGACAAATGCAAAACTGAAGATGCTTCAGAGAGAGAGTCAATATTGGGTGCATCACATACTGTCTTATTATGAGGAGGTTGGATAGTTCCTGGCTCTATGCTAGAAAAAAATGAACCGAGAAGAAAAAATCATCCGTTACACCTGCAAAGGTAAGTATTCTTTCTTTTTCTTTTGAGAAACATTAAATATTTTATGATATCTATAGGCCCCTCACATTTTTGCAGCTTTAATTAACAACTGCATCTGCTGAACACTTTCATTAGAAAATTAGTTTCATCATGTGAACAATCAGTGTCAACGTTAAGATAAATGCACAATATTTGCAAAACAATGTCTTCAGCGGACTTCGAGATAAAAAGCCACAGATGTCTAATGTTAAGGCAATGTGTTGGATGTATTTCTGTAATGTTTTGCAGACATCTAAGCATTAAAAAAGAGTTAGAACAAGTCAATTTTGTAGCAGAGAGTCAAATAGGCCTTTCCACCATATTTCACTGCTGATTGGAGTAATCAGACAATAGATTCTGGTTTTATGCAGAATTTATTCCCTAGACTTAACACGGGATTTTTTTTTTTTATTGTGATTCTTAGTAACCTTCAATGGAAATACATATTTATCAATGATAATAACAGCCAACAGTATTAAGAAAACATTTATGAATGTCAAAAGCACTGCTTTTCTTTGTACACAACCGTAATAGAACAAGCAATATTTGTCTTTAACAGCTTACAAAAGCAATAAAGCAGATGCCATTTGTCTTTAAACAGGCTTTAATGTCAATAAAATAGACAATAACAATGGCAGTAACTTGTTCTTCAGAATGTATGGATGCTAAGCTTTTCTTTTAGAATGACTAGAAAATACCTTATAGATTTTGAAAATGGTCAGAGGACTGCAGAAGAGTGACTGGTGGACTGGACACACTAATATGATGGTTGATAACGAGCCATTATGAAGGGGTATGTACATATATATGACCCACTTCAAAATACAGTATGCAGTATTAATGGTTCTGCTGTTAATAAGGTGATCATGAGATAGCAGTGAAAACCACAATAAGTTTGTTACCTGACAGCTTTCCTATTTCAGATACTATGAGGCCATCATTCCCCTTTTTGTTTCTTGGGCGACGAGGCCTTCAGTATTTGAAAGCGCCTAATGAGGTCTTAGTCAAAACAGAGCCCTGCTCACAAATATGGTCAGCATGGTGTTCAGGTACCAATTGCAGAGACCAGTGCATGGTAGAATGCTCATATGGCATACTTGCCAACAAGTGGCATGTACTAAATTCCACAATGCTACTGATCCCTAAAACTGCAATTGCTGTTGTAAAGGAAACGTGTATGTTGCAGCTATATGCTGGGCAGGGTGGCTTCAATTTCAAAGGCTCTTTGGCCACTACTTTCATCAATTAATTTGGAATACTAAAAGAGGAATAACTACCATTGCCAACTGAAACAAATGCACCGACTCTGTGGCAGCTGGAGTCAATATAGTTTACTTTTTACTTATGGCATTATGTTCTGCCTCTAACGTTTTTGATTACTTACACTTTACAGTATCTGTGCAGTGATAATTTGTTTTCCCAGTTTAAAATGATTCTACATTGTCATACTGATTTTATTTTTTAATACAAAAACAGCAATATAAGGCAGTTTTCAGAACATTAACAACCTCTGTAAATACTGTCAATATAACTTTAAATAATTATATCCGAACATTTTTCAAATGACACTGTGAAAATGGAGTAATGTCACTTCAAATATAATGTATGAATGCATAATGACACACCCAGATCTTTGAACATAAAATTGAGATACACTTAAAAATACTGACATACTCTACTATTTTTGCTTGCTTCTGATGTTGGGTGGTGATCAGGTGTGAGATCTACAGCAATTTAGTGTCATGCTTGTAATCTCTTATCATTGTATTGCTGCTTGGCCAAATCATACAGATATGTTTGTGCTTTTTCATGTACATGTTAGATAAATAAGCAGAAAGCTTCATTTCACTTTTTATGTTATGGTTAGATAGATACTCAAGAAGTATTATAAAAAAAACAATAACAACCACCCTCAAATACACACAATAATAACACAAAGAAGAAAACCTCTGACTTGGCTGAAGAAGATCCCATAACTACCTATATCTTAAAATAATATTATATTAAACTGCTACTTCATACTAGACCTCAACTGGGATTTAGACCAGGAGCAGATACAAAGAGCTACACACAAAACAAATTAAACATTTAAACCCCAAAACTGACACACAGATTTTAATGATAGTAACATAATGAATTCACTTTGTATAACTGGGCCTCTCCATTTATTTATTAGGCATGCCTAACTAGACAACCCTAATATAACAGGCAAGATTTGTCTTTCAACAGCTTACAAAAGCAATAAATCAGACGCCATTTGTCTTTAAACAGGCTATAATGTCAATAAAATAGACAATAACAATGATAGGAACTTATTCTTTTGAATGTATGGATGCTAAGTGTTTCTTTTAGAATGACTAGAAAATATCTTTGCATAATTGTGTCTCCATTTATTTATTAGACATGTCTCAAGCCTCACTAGAGAGCACAAGCTTACAGCACTGAACACTTCCCCATTATGCCTTGGAGTTTGCACATGCTCAGCCTGATTTCCATGAAACTAGAATTGTTTGTTAGGGAACAGCAAAAGATGACATTTCTGTGATGTGTGGATTTATAGTGGGGGGAAAAAAGTGCTTTTTCAAGTCTACATTAATATCAATGGCCCCCTTCCTCGAGCTGATAGACTGAAAATATGGAGCTTGTCGTGTTGTTTTATTTTAAACTACACTCTCTTACTTTTACAGAATTTGAATGTTAGACTTAGAATTTAGTTGATTTTACTAAGGTGCTGCAGATTCTCTAGGGGACAAGGATGCTAAAATTACTGCAGGGAACCACAGAAACACTAACAGAGCCAAAGTTCTGTATAATACATCTTTTGTACATAAAAAATATTACTATCTAAGTCAAGACGTAAAATGTGGCTGTTGCCAATTTACCTAGAAACATATCTTTAGACTAGCTTATTCTATATGCCACTGACACAATGGAAGCATGTTTGGGGTTAAGTAGTTCTTTATAGCCTGAGACACACAAACCTTAAAATGTATTCCCAAAAATGAAAATCTTATATCCATATCAGGTCAGGTCATGATAGGGAGCATGCACTGGTACATTAAGTTGCCGCTTACCAAGGGGCAGACACACAGCCCAGTCCCACCCTGTAGAAATGATCCTATATCTGTTGCAGCCAGGTGTTACGTGGGCGTCCCCTTAGCCTGGTCCAGCCACTCAGGTCCTTGACAATTAAGATTCTGTGAACAGGATCACCTCAGGGAATCGCGCCACATGGCTGTAGTACCATAACCGATGCTCTCTCACAGTGCAGGTAATGTGCTTCAGTCGGGACTCCATGAGCAACCGGTCATTCGACACAAAGTCAAACCACCGATACCCCAGGATGCTCCAAAGAGACACAGTACCAGAGGAGTACAGTCTTCGCCTCATGTCACTGGATAGCATCCATGTCTTGCAACCATATAGCAAGACAGGAAGTAGCAAGACTCTAAAGACTTGGATCTTTGTCTTTTTGCAAAGATATCAGCAGCACCATACACCCCTTTCCAGCGACCTCATGACCCCCCAATGCTCTCCCAATCCGTGTTCTGACTTCATAGGTAGAGTCACCACCATAGACATAAATGCCACTGCCGAGGTAAATAAACCTCTCAGCAAGGTTGACACTCTTGCTGCAGATGAACACACTGCTGATGGTTGTTTCTAAGAAGTTATTATACAAAACAAGCCTGTGCTGTAAAAAGCCTGCGGTCCTAGAAACTATTGAAATCGTCAGAAGAAAAAACTTAAATGTAGAGATGTCAGGTAATCGAAAGGAACTATTTTGGGCATCTCTCTCTTAGGAGGATTTGTTTTGCCGATGTGCTTGCATCGCTTGTGAATTAGCGGCGAGAGGAAAAGTGAAAGGGATACTGTTTTGTCGATGTTAGCGGCTAAGCGACTTTGTCTTTCTGTTGAGGTTTCATCTTGCTGACGTGCTGGCCCTGCTTGTGTTATTAGTAGCTAAGCGAGTTTTCTGTTTACTCGGAGGTGGAGCTCTTACCCTGACTCCACCTCTAACTTCAGGGCCGGACAGAAACACACATACACACACACACACACACTTTCACATGTAGATGCTTACATATCAGATATGTTAATATACATAAACAATATTTGCCATAACATTTATTGGAAAATCACATACATTTTGTGCAATATTCAAATTTGTACCTTATTATTCCCACTATAAGATTGCGACCTTGATGAGGTGACGTCGGTGGAAGTTTTTGTGCCAATAATGGTTTTTGGTTCTCAGGTTGCCAAGCCAATTGAGTGGCAGTCATGTGTGGGGTTTAGAGAAGTCCAATAAAAATTTCTCACCTCAGAGACTAAGCCATTTCAGGATGGGGTGCCAGCCTCTCAAACCCACAGACATTCGTTAGAATTGCTACTTAAGCTAGCATTTAATTATTTATTTATAGAGAAAAAAAACAAAATTACGGAGGGAAAAATCAAAACAAGCATATGACTGGATTTCAGTCCACTGCTAGAGCTGTGAGCATTGTTTCAGGCTCGAAGAGCCATTCAGGACAGGAGAGTTCACAAGCTTAAACAAAATTGAACTCATGTATGGGTAAAGCTGTAATGACCTGTAATCTTTTGACACTAGGCAGGATTGCATATGAGTTGCTTAATTTAGGTAATTGACACAAATAACATGGTTCAGTAGAGTGAATAAAGATAAAAATGATTTTTCTTAATTTTGCCGAATTGCTGATGTTACTTTTTAGTGGCAAAGGACAGACAAACAGAGTTTTAGTGTCAGTGACAAAGAAAGTAACTGTTTCAACACAAATAGTATTTTTAAGGGAGGGATAAAACCATTATATTAATCAAGTAATGCGGATTGGCTCTAGCAGACCCCTTGACCCTGTAGTTAGGATATAGCGGGTTTGATAATGGATGGATAGATGGATGTGCAAGGTTTCAAGAGAGGAAACAGAAACAGGATATCTATTACTGGATTGAATCTCTGGGCTGTATACACATAAGGTAGGTGCAGCTTAAGTGAAGGTTATAGCTGCTATATAAGTAAGTTAAAGGCAGCTGCTGAAAGTTTGAGAGTCAGATGGGCAAAGACTCTGCTTGCAGGACAGTAGATTTCCTCTAGTTGGCATTATAAAAGCTTAATAAAAAGGACACATGACAGCATACACACAAACCCGGACCATAATAGAGTTCATTGCATAACAGTATGTAGTGTGTGTGTGTGTGTGATGCCATAAAATTTAAAGTACAATCAAAACAAAAGAATGCAACAAAAGACATAATCAATTTAATAAAGGGAAAAAAATGTAATACAAAAGTAAATTGTCAATATAGTCTGAACTGAAACAGCAAAGGGAATCAAAGGCTTCTTTAGTTAAATACATTTACCATGCCACACATGAACAGACATCCTAGCATTGGAACCATTGCTGTATAGAATGAACTCTGTTCATGATCGATGTGCACCCAGGGTAGATCACCATGCAGAGGTAGAGAGACAAATGGAATATGAAGCCAATATAGCCCCTAAAGGACACTAGCATAAAAATGTAAATGAACTACACTGTGGGGGGAAGGATGTGGTATTCTATCCAATAGAACTGCACATAACTAAAGGGAAAGTAATCCATTTTACAATGGCAGGTCTTTGTGGACATATTCTTTCAGCCCTTCAGGAGAGAATTGTGTATGTTAAAAGGAACAGTGAGGTTAAACATGTAAAGACTGAACATGTAAAAGGAGAGTCTTATAGACGGTTATTTAAACAAACACTGAGGGTACATTGCAAGCTTTATTTACAGTCTATTGCATGATTTTCTATTAATCTACTATACTCTAAGATTTAATTTGCAAACATCTTTAAGCTGTCTTCTTTGAATTCCAGAATTAACACCCTAAAACGCAATGTGAATAATCCCACAAAAAGGCAGGAATAGCCCAAAAACCTTTACATAGTTGGAAAGAAAGAATATGAAGTTTTTCATAGATGACCCTGTTCTAGGTCAGAAAAGTACTACATCTTTCAACAACGTCACTTTAAATTTTTAAGCCAACTCTAAACTTCCTTGAATATTTTTAGTCTTTCTTCATGTATGTTTTTCTCTCTCTAACTCAAAGTCACCATGCCTTTGAATAAGTGACAGCTCTGGAATGACCTTAGTATTCTCAAAATGCCTGCTGAAACATCGGTTACACTTTTCTTACTCCATCTAGACAGGGTAAGGATGATTTCAACTGTAAACCTCACATTTCATTTATTCTTTTGAACAGCTCTATTTTCTCACACAGGGCAAGGCATTGCAGTTGCTTTAGGGAAGCTGCCTTTTCATATTTAGTTGCAAGCTGTAGAAAAAAAAATGTACATGTTCTGTAACCTGACCTCTGTGTGTTGCCTCATTAGTTTTTATTTCCATTATTTCTTTTGCTACACTGTTCAGCTATCTTTATTATTTTAAAAAGTATACCACTGTATTGTTGCAAACTATTAAATAGTACAAATATATTTTAAAGTGTAATATTTTAATAAATAAGAAGGGCTTGTTGAAAGTCTTATTTACATCTCAACTAGTACACCTCAGTGTTAGAATGCTCAGGTTAATTCTCTGTTTCCCATGAGCACAAGGCAAAGATGAAGATATTTCAACAAGACATCTCAGTCTCACTTTAACACTATGACTATGTTGTTACTAGAAAAATGGCAATTGCTTTGGCTTGCATTGCATTTCCAGTCAATCACTGTTTAATGTAGTGCTAGTACAAGTTATTTATTATATATACAGTAAATTACAATAAAAAAACTTTGAAGAGTCTATAAAAGTAAATATGTTTATTACACAAAAGGGAATTAGAAACATTACAGTGGGACTGGATATATCAATTGGAAAATATAATTGGATTCAATTAGATTAAATTAGTTTAGATAAACTTCATTAATCCCAAGGGGAAATTCAAAAGCATACAGCAGCAGAAACATTAAAAAACCAAGAAAACAGACTCAAAGGCCAATCAATCAATCAATAAAATCACTTTAATGACTGCATTGGATGAAAGCACTGAATCGCCTGATAGCAGTGGGCAGAAAAGGCCCCCAGAAGTGCTACTTAGCACACCATGATGGAATGAGCCTGTGACTAAAAGTGTTCCAAAATAGCTCTTCCTGGAGGGGACGGAGTTGATTTTTTAAGATGGTGTCCATTTTTGTCATCATACATTTTTTTCACAACAACATCCATTGTGTCCAGTGTTCATTCACCCAGTGGTGAAGCAGGCTTTCGAAATAAGTTTGTTCAGGTATTGTCTTCTTTTGTGTGCAGGTTGTGCTTACCCTGGAGACTGCAGTGTAGAACACCACACTGGCTACTATGGACCGATAGAACATCTCCAGCATCCTGCTGCACACATCAAAAGACTTCAGTCTCCTTCGCAAGAACAGTCTGCTCTGGTCCTTCTTGTACAAAATGCCACTGTCTTGTCAGACCAGTCCTGTTTGTCGTTTATGTGAACCCCCAGGTACTTGTAGCTCTGCACCATTTCCACATCCTTCCCAATAATGATGACTGGTCTTAGAGGCTTCTTGGCACGTTGAAAGTCCACCATCAGCTCTTTTAGTTTTGCTGATGTTGAGTTGCAGGTTGCTGTCCCTACACCATAAGACAAAGTCATCCACTCCTTTCCTGTACTCTGACTCATTAATGCAGCATATGATGGAGGAGTCATTTGAAACTCTATAGATGGCAAGTGCTTCTATTGTGCTAGAAGCCTGTTGTACAGAGGTTGAATAGGAAGGGAGACAGGACAGATCCCTGAAGTTCTCCAGTATTACACAATGTCATTTCTGATATACAGTTCCTCAGCCTCACAAACTGCTGTCTGTTGGTCAGGTAGCCCATGATCAAGGAAATTGTCAGAGCATCGAACTTCAAAGCCTTGAGCTTTTTTCCCAGTCAATGAGGCAGAATGGTGATAAAATCACTGGAAAAGTCAAAGAACATGATCCTGACTGTGGTACCAGTTTTGTCGAAATGGGAGAAGGCTCTGTGGAACATATAGATCAGATTATCCTCCACAGCTATACAGTATGTATCTGAAGAGGATCCAGGTGTTCTGAAACCAGGAGCTGTAGGTGTTTTAGGACCAGCTTCTCAAATGTCTTCATGATATATGAAGTAAGTGCAACTGGTCTAAAGTCCTTGGGATTACTTGAATGTCCTTTTTATAGCACTGGGATGACACATGATGTTTTCTACAGCTGAAGAACCTTCTGAAAATTACTGGAAAGGGAGAACAGGTGCTGAAGGACCCCACAGAGTTGGCTGGCACATGTTTTCGGCACTCTGTGGCTGATTCCGTCTGGCCCTGAAGCCTCGTTTATGCAGAGTTTCCCCAGTTCCCTCTCTTCTCTCTTGATCAACAGAGACACAAAATCAAGGGAGTGGAAGGGGATTGAAGACCACAGGTGTGATGATATTGTAGGTCGTGCAGGGAACAGATGACATTTGGGATTCCAGAACCTCCTGAGCTTGCTTACAGAGACTAGCAGTGTTGGGTTACATACAGTATATGTACATTCACACGAGAAAGTGTGATTTTCTATGCAATATTCATATTGAATATGAACTCTGTTAGTTCAAAAATGAACAGAGTCTAAACAAGTGGAGCCCACAAAGTCAAATGAGCATTCACTAAGAATAGCAGGTCAAGAGTAGCATCACAGTCACAGGATCTCAGGTTTCTGGGAGGTTGGTACAATACAAGTAAACAATGATGGTAGACAATCTAGAAAAGTAAAATGAATGCCTGTGTAGTCAGAAACAAATAAAGGTAATCATCTCTGCATTTAGTCCGTGTGAAATCTCTTCGTAGTTACACAAATCTGCTGCCAGTAAAGCGGATGAGTGCCATTGGTTCTGTAGATTCTCTAAGATAAACAACACCAGCTACAACTGTGAAGATATAGTGTGAAAAAAAAAATTAAACTCAGGTTTAGAAACTATATTAATTCAGAGCAATATACAGTAAATGTGGTTGGTAAATATTTTATGACAAAACTGATTACGCTAATTCCCAATTCAAGACTGCATAAGCTTATGGCAGGAGATATTAATTGTGTTCTAGACCCTGTTTCAGATAATTCAGCTACAACACCTACCACAATGTTTTAACCTACCATAATTATTTTATATTTTATCAAATATCACCATCTGTCAAACCCATGGAAGTTTCTCCATGCAAAACCGAGACATCACTTTTTTCCTACCAGTGCTCAATTGTTAATTTTATTAACTATTTCATTTATTGTCCTCTCTTAACTCTTGCAAATGTAATGCCATTATCATCTCTAAGCAGATTCCTTTGATTTTTGAGCTCAGACTTACACCCATCTACTGGCCAGAAGTGGTCTTCATGGAAGAGTTGCAGCCAAAAAGCCATACCTCCGACGTGGAAACAAGGCAAGCGACTCAAGTATGCACGAAAACATAGGAATTGGGGTGCAGAAAAATAGCAGAAGGTGCTCTGGACTGATGAGTCAAAATTTGGCATACTTGGCTGTAGCAGAAGGCGGTTTGTTCGTCGAAGGGCTGGAGAGCGGTACTATTGTCTGCAGGCAACAGTGAAGCATGGTGGAGGTTCCTTGAATGTTTGAGGCTACATTTCTTCAAATGGAGTTGGAGATTTGGTCAGGATTAATGGTGTTCTCAATGCTGACAAATATAGGCAGATACCTATCCATCATGCAATACCATCAGGGAGGCGTATGATTGGCCCCAAATTTATTCTGCAGCAGGACAACGTCCCCAAACATACAGCCAAAGTTATTAAGAACTATCTTCAGCGTAAAGAAGAACAAGAAGTCCTGGAAGTGATGGTATGGCCCCCACAGAGCCCTGATCTCAACATCATCGAGTGTGTCTGGGATTACATGAAAAGACAGAAGGATGTGAGGAAGCCTACATCCACAGAAGATCTGTGGCTAGTTCTCCAAGATGTCTGGAACAACCTACCAGCTGAGTTCCTTCAAAAACTGCGTGCAAGTGTACCTAGAAGAATTGATGCTGTTTTGAAGGCAAAGGGTGGTCACACCAAATATTGATTTGATTTAGATTTCTCTTTTGTTTATTCACTGCATTTTGTTGATTGATGAAAATAAATGATTAACACTTCCATTTTTGAAAGCATTCTTTGTTTACAGCATTTTTTCACACCTGCCTAAAACTTTTTCACAGTACTGTGAAATATATATATATATATATATATATATATATATATATATATATATATATATATAAAAATCCTAAACCTAAAAGTGCAATGATTTTATGTGACTTTTTTGTCACGCTTTAAATCAGGCTTATTTTAAAACTTACATATATATGTTTGGTATCATTTTTTTCATAATTTATCATCAACCTTTAATGTGATGTTGTTAGATTTTCAGATTCTTATTCCATTTTTAAATTATAAACTACAAAATATCAAGAACTCACGTCTCAAGAGATGAGAATTTGTGCCAAGAGATTTAACCATACCGGCCCCCCTCTTCACAACGCAAGCGGCAGAGAGGCAAAGTGGCTGTTGGTGAGCAAAGCGAGCAGGGGGTAACCCTCTAGTATCTATATATAAATAAAATTCAACGTCCGTCTGTTTGTATACTTTTCATGAAAGAACTACTTAACGGATTTAGATCAGGTTTTTTCTATAACTTTCTTGAATATTCCAGATGATTTTATGACTTCTCTCATTGCGCTATGTATCATACTTTGCTTGCGGTACTAATTTATTTGTGCGAGTCCAAAAGACATGCAGTGGGCCGAGGGGAAGGGGAAACGTAATGTCAGGAGAAGGGAGCTGGGCAGGGCCCTCTTCACTGTCCTGTCTCTACTATGCGAGCAGAACTGCAGGGCACGGCTAGTTACATATTAAGTAGGAAAGCCACAGGTGTTGACGTATATCCAGTGGAACTTTATAAAATGCCATCTATTAACTATCTGTGTTAATGTTGCTTATGTCTAAGGAAGCTAGAAAAGATAACATTTTACCAAAAACAATATGCCAGGTGTTAATGTTTTTTCAAAGAAGACTAAAGACCTCTTTGTGTGTGCTTCCTACAGATCAATCTTACTACTTAACAACAACTTTAAGTCCCTTGTTAAATTAATAGCAAAAAAATGAGAAAACTCTTTTTTTTTTAAAAAAAATAGCACAAGAATAAAGTAAATGTATTAAAGGCAAAAATCTGTTATTAAACTTTGGATTAATGTTTGATGCAGAGGTTCTCAAAGTGTGGACCAAACTAATGTAACTTTGACTCTTGTGCTTCTGTTTTTGCTTATGGTTCAGAACTTTGATTTCAGTTCTGGTCTTGACAAAAGATCTTTTCACTTCCCAGTAAAAAAACCCTTTGTAGTTTAGCTACATACTGATCTTTTGGTCTTAAAATGTATTGTTGTAGCCTCTTTCTGTCACTTCATGCTTGGCCCTGTTGAGGAGGGTCTCAAAAGAGTTTAAAAAGGTATACACTAATCTTCCGGCTTTAAAACACACCTTTGTGGTCCAAAGCAATCACTTCAGAACAGTTTGTTTTTTTTTTTCCAGATATTGAAATTTAGTCCCACATCCAAACATGCGTATATTAGATTGATTGGCAACTCATTATTTACCCATGTTCTTGCGACTGGCTTATGTCATAGGCCCAGTGCTACAGAGTAACTTCTGGCTTCCCTCAACTCTGGGATATACTGTATACTGAATATATACAGCAGTTTAAGCAGTGTTTGGCTTTTCAGGTGCATTTCGCTGACAGAACAAACATCTTGTAATAGAGTTCAAAATTATTTCTTGCAGCTGTAATACATTTTGTTTTATATAGCAGACAAATGATAAAGGTCATAATTCATTAGTATTCATTATCGTAAAAAGGAACATTCCTAAAGAATTCAAACTAAAATACTAAAATACCATCAGTTCAGGCAGGCTTCCAACTTTCATATTAAAAACTCCACAAAAAAAATGCTGAGACACCATAAGGTTGAATAATAAAGAGCACAACTGAAGCAGTTTGTCTCTAACATAAACTACTATACATATTGTCAAGATAGAACCATCTTCATATTGACATTTCAAGGACTTTTTTTCTGTGTAATTGTATTTGTTACCAGAAACCACAATTAAGTATATTGTCCTATACCACGCTGTCAGTTGAAAGGCCAGTTTTGGAAATATTAAAAGCCTTAAAACTGTTTTTTGTAATTCTCAATAAATTAGTTTTTTTTAATTGCAACCTACACTGGAGTATAATACAGAAATATGGCATGGTTATTCTTTTTCTTTTAAAAATAACCAGCCCGTTTATTTAAGTAAAGTTCAGAGCACATTTAGTCAGGGGAAGTTGTAAACTGAAGTAATTCGTCTTTGGCTATTGCTTTAAAAAAGAAAAGTGTTTTTACAGCTGCCATCATACGACGCTTTTATTAAAGCCTCTCAAACAAGTGTACTGTTCTGTACACTACAGTCCAAGATTATAAGTATAAATCAGGGAGTGTTATGCTCAGACTATACTTTATAATGCACTAGTGAGACCGCTTCTGGAGTACTGTCTGCTCACCATGGTACATAACAACACTTGAAGTTTTGCAGAGGAGAGCAATCAAGTGCCACCCAGGACTTCATGACTTGTCCTACTCTGACACACTCACAGAATTAAATCTTAGTCTCAAACAGAATAAAATGCCTGGGGACCTAATCCTGATCTTCATAATCCAGCAGAACTCTTTCATCTTATGGGTAAATCATATACTCAAGGACACCAGTGGAAATTAAGGGGAGGTGCATTTAAGACTAAAGCGAGGAAGCACTTTTTCACACAGAGTTGTGAGAATCTGGAACAAACTACTGAGACATGTAATTGAAGAAGGAACTTTGAAAACCTTTAAGAAGTGTCAGGATGAGATATCGGGGAAGCTTAGCTATAAGCTAAACAAACAAGCCCAATGGACTGAAGGGTCTCCTCTCGTTTGTCACGTTTCTTGTGTGTATTTTATGCATAGAGCTCTGTGTTGATATTTGGAAATTCAAAAATACAAAGGAGAATTGTGAAGAGCTTGTCTGCTTCACTTCCCTATAAATGTATTAATGTCCTTTTTTAGGTTTAAAGAAAATCAGATATATACCCTGTGAATGGCTGCATTTACTTCCTGAATGTAAATTTCTAGCTTGCTTTGTTACAACATTACTAGCCAACTAACACCAAGATTCTGGCAATCTACAGTAACCAATACAACAATTGTTTCTTCCAGATGGGCAGACTTGTTTAAGTGAGCATTTATATGTGTGTTTATATGTGTAAAAGTCAGTAATGAAATCTGTAAACAATGTCTTGCATGCAGAAGAGGAATACAAATTAAGATTTCAAAATGTCATTCTATATTCTCCCCAAAAACACAAAGTACTGAAAAATCAATTAAACCCTTCAGTTTGAAAATCCACTCAATCTAATTCTGACTAGCAGACCAAATTAATAGCATTTAAAAAGAGATTCAACTGGGGATTACTTTAAATGTAAGTTTTATACAGAAGAAAATGGTTTGAATGTAGGCAAAACAAATAGAATGGGCACTATTTGTGAATGGCAGACATTACTAATATTAAATACAAGCAAAACAGAAAAAATACTGTATGATGAAAAGCCACTTGAAATTCTGTGCATTAAAGGCCTTAGTGCATGTAGAACAGGCAGGGAATCGGAAAGGAGTATTCAGATGATTAACCACAGAATACAAATTATTTGTAGTGTAGATTTCTCTGTAAATTCATATAAATCTATATATAATATATATTAACAAGTTCATTAAATTTGCAGATGCGATAAATCAGGCAGAACAGCAGATACCAGAAAGTCAATAAAAATCTTAGATTTGGACAGGTGTGTGAAGTCCAGAGTAGACAAATTCCAGAATTATGGCAAAGAAGGGATAAGGCAAATTGAGAGAGCTGAATATTTTCATTTAAAGTAAAGAGATTAAGGAGTGACTTGATAGAACTGTTTCTTTGAAACATTTTTTCAAAAGAGTAAACATGGAAGTTTGTTAAGGGTGAAATTTCAAGAAGTTGTAGGAATTTTTATACGTCGAGTGGAAAATATCAATTTGTAGCATTCAAAACTCAAAATTACAATATTGTAATTTATAAATATTTGAAGTACAGAATGAATTGGGTTATACTGGAATGGTTTGTGTCAAAGTTATTCTTATCACCATAAGATGACTTATAAATGGGCACTAATCTCTAGAGAAAACTATAAATAGTTGTCAGTCGTCAATATTTTGCATGCGTCACTTTTTTTTTTTATTGTCATTATGTTTTCCAGGGTAATGGTGATTTTTCCATAGTTTAGCTGAGTGTCAGAGGTATTTGCTTCTGTGTCACACTACTCAAGACTATAATTTGTTAATAAATAGTGGGTTGGGCTTTGTTTTTAAATTGTTTTTGCATATTTTTTTACTATCATTATGTTTTCCAGTGTAATGGCAATAGATGATGATGTTTTTACATAGTTCAAGTGAGAGACAAGGGAGATTAAAGTGAGTAGAAACAGATGATGTTCAATCGGCAATTGTAATTATGCTTTGGTATAAAAGCTGCATCGGAGAAAGACTTGTCCTTTAGGAGCAAAAATGGACCAAGGAGGGGATATTTTTCCACAAATGTGTGAGAAAACCATTCAAAATTTTAAACAATGTTTCTCACAGACTGATCAGAAGGGATATTGGTATTTCTCTCTCATTTGCATAAAATGATTAAAAGATTCAAGGAATCTGCAGAACTTTTGGCACATAACAGGTAGACACAGACCGACTATGATTTCCCTCGGATGGAACTGCATCAAGAACTGTCATTCATCAATAAGTGATATAACCACATGGGCTCACGAGTACTTTGGCAAACACTTGTTAAGCAACATAATACATAGTTACATCCAAAAATGGTGGTTACAAACTGTACTATGCAAAAAGGAAATTGTATGTTAACAGTGGCCAGAAGTGCTCTCTGGAATATACCATCACATAGTGGAAAAGTGTTCTGCGGCATGTTGTGTTCTCTCGACCAAAGAAGGAAAAGGCCCTTCCAGATTGTTACCAGCTACAAGTTCAGAAGCTAGCGTCTATAATGGTATGGGGTTGTGTGAATTCCTTGGGCAAGGGTGACTTGCACTTCTGTGAAGGCACGACTAATATCAAAAAGTACATATGGATTTTATGGCAACATAAGGTATGCTGCCTTCAAGATGACACTTCCTCAATGGATGCTCGTGTATATTTTAGCAAGACAATGCAAAAGCACATTCTGTGCACATTGAAAAGGCATGACTGCATAGAAACAATGTGCAGGTGCTCAAATGGCCTGACTGCAGTCCTGACCTGGCCCCATTTGAGAATGTGTGGCACATTTTGAAACACAAAAGGCAACATCAAAGACGAGAATGGGACAAAATTACAACTGAAACACTTGATAATTGGTGCCTTCAATACCTAAAATGTTATTATGTGTTATGAAAAGGAAAAGCAATGTTACATAGGGGTAAATTCTTTACTGTTCATCCTTTATTAGAATAGTTTTGCAAGTATCCAAATCAAAATAATAGTTTATTTTTGAAAAAAAAATAATTATATTCATTAGCTGTAACTTCAAATAATAGACTGTTATATTTTTTTCAGGTCAAAGATCATTTAGTATCATTTACTAATCACTGCTTTCTGTTTTTATTTGCATTTTTGATATCCTCTCAACGTTTTGTTAGTTGGGGTTGTAAGCCATGTAATTATTCAGTCGGATTAATACATTTGAATTGGACAGAATGAATGTGTGTCTGTCTCCACTTCCTCCTGTTTGCACTGTTGGTAAAGACTCCTCCCTGGCTGTCAAGGAATTTGTACGTTGGTCATTCTTGACTGACAGGTTGTAGACAAAGACAATGAGTTCAATTATGATGAGACAATGCAAAGTAATAATTCATCTTTCTAAAATGGTCATTGTCCAGCGATTGTATTGGTTTTCTTCAGTTTCAGTTTTAATGTATTTTCATTTTGTTTTGAAACTTCTTTTATTTGAAAGTGTATTGGAACTTTGTTAGACTGATTTGGCTCATAGGATAATGTTTCATTTATTTATTCGTTCATTTATCAAAACCACTAATTCGAGTATAGATTCATGGAGACTAGAGAGTATCATAAAATCATTGGCCACACACCAAGATCCAGCATCCTGAACTATTTATATTGATTAAAATTATTTGACTGCTATGTAGTTAATGCAATCCATTGCCAAATTAAAGTTCGCATACAAAGTTAAATGAATTATTTTAGAAAATCACAACTCTGGTATTGTCCAAATTGTTTGCTTTTCTTTTATTTATGTCATTCTTTCAACTGATGTGAACTGTATGGAATTATATGTATACAGTCCATCTTAATGCAATTACTGCACTCAAAAAATAAGAAAAGGGTATAAGGCGTCTGCAGAGTTTCAAAAAACAGACCAGAAACTTCACAACCATGCCCAGATATTGTCTTATGCCAGGCAGTCAGGCCCCAACCACCATTGCAAATTGAGCCCTGGCTTTTAGAGCTCAATATATATTTTTAAATGTCCTATAGATAGATAGATAGATAGATAGATGATACTTTTTTTAATCCCAAGGGGAAATTCACATAAAAAATGCTCTACAAGGGAGAGGAACTTTAACACCACTGGCATAAAGACACATTCAATCCTTTTAAAAGAAGTTTAATAAAGAACATAAAATGGTACAAGAAAGCTAAAAAGGCTTGCCTAAAAAGACAACCCAGAGCAAGTAAGTCCCAATACACAAACAAAATTACTACCTATTCACTTACCTATTATTTATTTATCTATTATAATATAGTATTGTTATTTACCTATCTTGCACTTGTCCTGTGTTTATGTATATTCTGCACCACAGTCCAGGGGAACATTATTTAATGTCCCTGTATGCTGCAGTACTATGTTTGGATGGTGTAATAATAAAGCCACTTGACTTGATTTGACTTGAAGAATGCCTCCACAAAGCCCAATAAGAATATATGCAATGCAACATTCATCATCACCTCCTGAAGCAATTACATTAATTGGTAAGCTACAGCATAATGGAATTGTTACACCACAAGTCTTAGGTGCAGCACAAGAACTTTCCTCAATGTAGAATCGTTTATTAGCAAACCTCATGACATTTATTGCCTTAAGATGAGTGTCCTGTAGAGCCAAATCAGTATTCAAGCCATGTAGCACATCTGGCCACTGTACTAAATTATACTGACAGTGAAAAAGTGAATTATTATAATCTGCAGATAATGGAGCTGTGAGGTTAGTTTAATGTAAGATAAATACAGAGAAAATGTTTATTTGATCTACCGTATGCACAAAAGCTAACATGCCACAGGGTACTTCATTCATAACTAAATAACCTTTTGTTTTCATTGCTTTTATTTTGAAGTTTTATTTTAAGTATGCATGATTTCAACAAAATCTTTACACACTTGGGGGCATGTTGTTTCATGTGGACAGAAGAAAGTGTTGGTCCACTGGTACACGGGCAGGATGAAATCCATTATTTCTCCTCCTGAATATGAGGAATGACTATTAGAGTCCTTTCAAGTTCTCGAGCAAAGGCTTTTCCACGAAGAATTGAGATCTTTCTGTAACTGAAACACATTCCTGTTATTCCGGTTTTCAAAAATTGGGACCAAAACCACAGTCTACCAGTCCTTGGGCATTGTACCAGCCATGCATACCAAGATTGAAGAGATGCATTAGCCAAAACACCCTTACCATATGTTCAGTGTTAGGAGCATTTGCAGTCTGATCTCTAAAGAATTTTTAATCATCTACTTGGTTTAGAAAGATCTCAAAAAATAAGTTTTGGAGGAAAAAGAAAAAAAAAGAACAACATAAAACTTATAATCAAATCTGAAGGAATAAGTGTAAAGAAATGTTACTAATTTAATACATAATATGTATCATAGGATTATATTATACAGAACAAGAGAAGAAAAACATTTATATTTACTCTACTGTTCAATAGCATACCCATATTTATTATTTGTGAAATCTGATACAAACATTATATCTCATGCCCTTTTGCTTAAAATATTTGGTGTTAAGTGAGTTTTGTTCTATAAAATGATAAATTTTATATTGCACCCTTGTGTATGATTTGAGTCACAGCTGATTGTATTGGTATAAATGAATAGGTTTGTTTGTTTCAGGAAATTAGCAGTATAAAGCTAAAGGTTTTTAAATATGAATTCAATTCACGTAACAAATTTTTGATTTGTGCCGAGTATGACACATCGTTACTGAGAAGTCTTCATCCATATGGACTGCTGCTGATTTAGAATATTAGCAAGTGATATAAAAAGTATTTAAAGTACATGTATTTCATATTGTCATGGTCAGTGCGTTTTGGGGTAGTGGTAATATTCTATTATAAAATTAGATTTCACACCTTATAACAATTAAGTGGTATTGCACTCACTGAAGACATGGTGATGGAGATTTTGATAGAACTGTGCTAACACATACTATACATATACTACATGAACATCAACAAGCCCAATTCTTATCTCATAAGTAGGTGGATACATGCTATAATGTAACTAATAACATGCATCAAATTGTCGAAAATGTATTATAAACAGCATGCCTTTACATTCAATGTACAACCCCATAATTTGTCATTAATTTCACATAAAAACTGATAATTGCTTACAGCAATGTAATGATGCCAAAGAGGCTTTGCTCATGGAAAACATATATCATAATGCAATTTATTTTATTTTAGTTCTGCATTGGTATTCCAGTCCTCCTTCAGGGAAAAGGCCTTAATATGAAAATAAACAGTGTGTGATGATAAATGAAATGCTGTGTTTTCATGGTCTTCTAGTGATGTTTACACTGTGCATCATTTGAGGTTTAGGGCATCATCAGTCATACTTATGATCTTAGGATCTATTATGTAATATCAAAGGAACGCTTCACTGAAAAGCACACTTCACCCAAAATCATTATTGAGTACAACAGTAATGCATTTTCTTTATGACTTTAAATTTATTTTTCAGTGCCCTTAATATAAGAAGGTTTCTGGTATTCATTTATACACATACTTGTATAAAATTAAACTTATTTTGACTACATATTTTATAAACATGCTTATGGAACAATGTATGGATAAGGCTATCAGAAAGATGGCCACCCCCAGATCATTACTGCTGTACTGGTTCACGTCATTAAACAACACTCTATGCTAGGGCTGGGCCATATTATACCTTTCACGGTAATACCGGTACAGTGTTAGGCAATGATAAGAAAATGAAATATCGTGATAGAATATGGGTAAATGCGCATGCGCAGTGCCTTTGTTTTCATACGCACATGGCAGAAAAAGCATGGCGGCGATTGAGAATGAGAAGGGCGAAAGCGGATAGTTGAATGAATCAGATGTAACAGAATTGGTTTGTAAAAATGGTGCAACTTCAGTGGTGTGGAACTGGTTTGGTTTTCGCCCGTCAGATACCCAACAAAGCACAATTTTTTGTAGAACATGCAAGAGGGCCGTCGTGGCGAAGGGTGGAAACGCCACAAACCTATTTCATCATTTGAAGCGGAAGCACTTGTTGGAGTACAACAAAGCTGTTAAAGCACGCGAAGAGGTGTCCGCTTCAACTAGCGTGGTGGTGAGACCAAAGAAGCTGACTCGGCAAACAATCGGCGTAGCTTTAAATAGCTGCACGCCATATGACAAAAGTAGCAAACGCTGGGGGGAACTAACTAATGTAGTGATGCTTTGTTTAGCCAAGGATATGATGCCCATTCAGAGTGTGGAAAGAGAAGGTTTCACAAAAAAAAAGTTTGATCCACACTACAAGCTGTCCACCAAGAAAAACTTCTCTAAAGTCGACTTGTCTGCTTTATATGAAGAGGTCCGTACTGAGGTGTCAAATGCATTATCTTCGGTGGAGTTTTTTGCGTCCACCATGGACATTTAGTCAAGCCAAACATCAGACCCCTACATGAGCCTCATAATACACTACGTGAACAAAGACTGGAAGCTACAAAACAAGTGCCTTGAAACAAGTTATTTCCCAGAGGACCATACAGGGGAAAATATAGCCAAAGGCTTAAAAGAGTTCCTCAGCTCGTGGAATCTTCAGGAGGAAAAACAAGTGTGCGTGACGACCAACAACGGGGCCAACGTTGTGAAAGCCGTCACACTCAAAACCTGGACCAGTCTTTCATGCTTCGGACATCACCTGCACATTGCAGTAGGTAAGTTAATTATAACGCAGTGTTCTCCCTAGCGTCTTTTAACCGGGTGCTCCGCCAGGCTAATTTAGTTCAGTGCCCGGCTGTCATCTCGCATGATATTGTGAGATGACAGCCGCAGATCTGCAGGCACAGACAGATCTAATGATCTGCAGAGATGGCAATGGATGAGCGGGTGCGTGGGCAAATATTGCTAAAGCTAATAACTGGTGTCGAGGCGGAGCAGAGTTCACAGAGTTCACAAGCAAAGACTATAGGGAGGTGGGGTTTCGAGAGCGGGCTGTACATGGTAATAGCGGGGGTGTAGCAGCTTAATACAGTTGCAAGGAGTATGGAGAGGAGGGCGGGCGAGAGGGGGCTGTACATGCTAATAGCGGGAGAGAAGCAGCAGTTTACAAGCAAAGAGGATGTGGAGGTGGGCGGGCAAGAGGTCTGATAAAATAAAAAAAAGTCTAGTGAAACCAGCCTCAGATATCGGAAAAAAGGCGTCAGGAAGTGATATCTCTGTTCTCAGCGTCAGCGCAGTCTGTATAGTGCAGCTGAGCGTACAGCAGCTCTCTTCTTGTAAAGTACATAGCAAACCAATATACTGTATACACATACAGTTGTTTAAGCATTAGGTGTGTCCTGTGTGCAAAAATCCTTGTAGCACTCACTGTGGTTCCTGTTTAAAGTGACCCCATCTGCCGTTCTTATATTTGCTCATATTTGGACCTGTGTCCTGAGCAAAAGTTTTGTCACTGAATTGCTGAGGGTTTTGTACGGAAGCATATTAGGGCCACGGTGAAGAAAAAAAAAATACGGACAAAGTGAAGAAAAAAAACTATATGTCGAGAATAAAGTTGAGATGTTGACTTTATCCTCGACATTACCACTTTAATCTTGACGCTTATGATGAGAATAAAGTTGACATGTTGCTTCATAATTTCATAAAATCTAGTAAATTAAACATTTATTTTAAGATGAAGTTTAGTTTATGATGTTCTACTTTAATGAAATACTACGAGAATAATGTGAACATGTCAAATTTAATCTCGAGATAAACGGCGAGAATAAAGTGGAAATGTCGACTTTATTCTCGACATAAGTGTCAAGATTAAAGTGGAAATGTTAAGAATGCGTACCTGCCGTAGTGCAAGTGTGAACTGAGTATCCAACAGGCTCTCCCTTTACCACTCAAAAGTCTTAATGTTGGTAAAAATGCACATTACACCTCTGAAAGAATAATGCAAGAGCTGCTGGATGTCTTAGCATCAGAAATAAAATCTAACATACTGAAAAATACTGTATACACACAGAAAAGTTTTTCAGTATTCTGTGTGATGAAACCACAGATATCTCAGATGTAAAACAATTAATTATTTACATTAAATATGTTTGCCAGGTCACTAAAGAGTTTTGTATCAACCCACAATATGATTGACTGCATAGCGGAGACTATAACCAACACAGGGCGTGAGACTATGGACACTCTAGGCTTGAATTTTATGTTATGTTTTATGTTGCAAAGCAACTCTTTTTAAGTTTTGTGGATATTATACATGGTTATGCTCAGGATATGTCAGCCCATTTCCACTGGAAATGCCTTTTGGTTAAACTGTCAGCAAGGAATTTGCATTTGCACTGTTAAATTTTTATATAGCTTTAATGCACATTAAAACAGCTGCTTGATTAAGTGAAAATAAATTGAAGGGTTTTTTTTGCACTAATAAAGTTGTGGAGTTGTAAAGTATTTTGTCTCGCGTCAATCATATCGTCAGTTGTATTGTTATTGTAAATGTTCAGATATACATCGTGATAAATATTTTTGGCCATATTGCCCTGCCCTACTCTATGCCAGGGGAATCCTTTTTAAGGACTGGCCACCCATCAATCAATCCATTTTTTTAACCAGCTTAAACCAACTGTAGTGCAGCCATGAGGCTTTATTGAATTAGTTAAGCTGGAGATGTTGAAATGTCCATCCACTGTATATTACATGTGCAATGCTTTTATCTTTACAAACCATCAAACACAGCTTCAGTTTCTATAAGCACTATGCAAGCAGGAACACTTGAGAACTTAAACATACTGTTTTTTGTCCTTTCAGCAGACTACAGTGTAGTAATCTGGAAACCCATCATGAAGGTGAGATATGACACTAAGCAGCTCTGTTATGACTAATATAGGTGCTAAATATTCCCAAGTAATAATTACTGTTTACCAGGGACATGCAGTCGGGGGAAAAGTAAAAAAAAAACTAATAATGATAACATTAAATAAATTTGTCCACTGGTCTGTGCAATAAATTTGTTTTCGCTATGATTCCAATAATGTTGATAATTTTTATAGCCAAAAATCACTGAATTTGCACATTTCCTGATCAAATATAGGGGAGACACGTGAAGTGTGGTAGCAACGAGCCTCACCTCATACTGTGCTCTCCCTCACACACTGGGTTGATGCATGCAATTGGCACATGCCTGTTGCTGTCTCTCTGTATGTCGCAAATATAATGTTTGCAGGCACATTTATTATATGCAATGACTTTCCACAGTCTGGCTAATATCTTTAATGAATGTGTGTGACATATTTAGTCTTGTTGATCGAATGTAAAACCACAGTGAAGAGGCACAAGGTGAGGCAGACAGTACTATGCTGCCCCGAAGGGGGCGGATGTGAGCCCAACAGGTACTTGTTGCTGCTGTTCTTCTATGCAGAGGCTGTATGCACCAATAAGTTAGTAATATCAGAAAGTCAATTGCACTGCAGCGGTCCATTTATTTTTATTTTTTGTTCCAACTGACTGCCAAAATGGAAGATTGAGACTTTTAAAACTAAAGGAAAATAAGGAGAACTTTTACAAGAAAGTGTCTGTGTTTTTCGTGGAGAAGGATAGGCGCATGGACTTCATTTACAAATAAAGGTAAGACCATAAACGGTTTTCAATTTTATAAAAAACGGGATCAGACTAAGAAAAAAATAAGCCAATATTTAAAAAGTAAATTTTGATCTTAAATTAAATATTCTTTGTTTTAATTGTTATCCTTTTGTTGAACAGTCTGTATTAAAATTGATTTAAGGTATCAAAATTAAAAGCTTTTAAAAACAACTAAATATTTCAATTAAGGTCAAAATTGAAATCGTTTTTTTTTGTACGCCACTCTATACTTTCATTTGTATTGAATGAGTTTGAATTGTGAAATTGCAACAGCAAATTTAGAACACATGGAGGGTGCAGAGCAAAAGCATTCTCTCTGCTCTGTCTGTTCTTTCTTAGCCAAATATGTACTTTACCTATGTGTGTGTAAAGAATGCTAATGAGATATGAAACAAAACCAGTAGCCAATGTGCATGCTGCCAGCGGAATCGTGAATAAGCTACTCTTTTGGGTTCATATATTTGTATACCTGACTTGGAAGGAGTCAGTGCCTCACCAGCCATGAACCTCACTGCACATCACTGCTGTTTGATGCCACTGTCTTCTGTATTATAGCTCAAAAATAAATTAAAGCATAGCGTTCTTATTGGTTTCCTTACTCTTTAACTTAGCAAAGTGTTTCCACAGACATGTAATGTGTTGTGATTCCTGCTATTTATGTTTTTGAATCTTTTCTGAGTAGTTCTGAACATAGATATTTTTATATTTGCTCATTTTAATTTTTATATATAAAATGAAAACTGCTTTACTTAGCAAAAAAAAAAAATCTGCCAATGTAGTAAAAACATTTACTTGACAACATTTCTTAAAATAAGCTAAATAATGATAAATACAAATTTCTTGATAAGTCAATATATCCTACAATAAGGAAAACAATGGCTTGATATAAAAACTTTTTCATTGCTTAAGTTTCTTGCAGTGAATAACTTGGAATTCTATATTGCACATGTTTGTTTTGAGCTGAACTCTCCAAAATGCACCTGGGACAAGACCCCACTTGTGAATAATGTTGTAAGGCACCTGCTCCACCAGGTAAACACTCACAACATTTTTAGAAAAAAATCTCTGCCTATTTATAAAATACTCTTTTATTCATAATAATCCATAATCATGTGGAAGCTGTGTTTGGAGTAATACCTGGTAGGTGAGTACTGTTCAAATAAAGAAACACTAAGACTACTCAACGCTACACTAAGTTTACTCTTCATTGGTAACATGCCATCTGAACATGTTCAACTGGAAGAATCCTAACTTACCTACCTGAAAACAATAGAAAAAACTCTATTTTTACTCTAATAGTATGTTCTATATCACTTAAAATTAGGAATTATTATATTTAAAGGATATTACAAAGAGCAGTTTTGATTTGATATACTTTGATAATCCCCAAGGTGAAGAATTGTCTTTTTGCATGACCTCTGGAGATCAGAGTGCAGGATCAGCCATTGTACAGAGCCCCTGGAGCAACTTTCAGGTTAAGGGCCTAGCTCAAGGCCCTAAAAAAGTAGGATCCCTTCTGGCAGTAATATGATTTGAACTGACAACCTTCCAAATACCAGTACAGATCCTTAGCCACAGAGCCACCACTCCACCAATTGAATCATTTTCTGGAATCTGACAGGCATTTATTAATGTCCTTGACTAATTAAGCATATTGAACCATTGTTAACCTTTTGGATATTTCAGTAAATTTGAGGAATTGCTTTGTATTGAATTATTTGCCTTCTTTGCTTTATAGATAGACAGGCAAAAGGGCATTTGATCTTATCTGATTATGACTTAGCACTGTATATGGCATTCATTTTAGTTTTTTTTTTAATTGATGGACCCTTAAAGTTGAGGACAACTGGCTCTAATGTAAGGATAATCTGAGAGGGCTAGTAAGATATACTTGGCATCCACAAGCTTCACCATAGTCTGACATATGCCTTCCCAAGTATGGACACCTTTCTCTTGCTGTCAGAAACTTTTCAGTCCTGTGAGTATTGTAACAAGCTTTGCTTCTATTAGAGTCAGTCCAGGACAATGTTTTCTCATTTGCTGATTTCAGTGTTACTCTTATTCATGTTAGACTTTTAACACTGAATTCAGAGAAGAAAATTTACTTTGGGAATCTATTAGGCAACCATGTGACATCTTTAGCCAGGAGACGGTGATGCCATTGTCACACATGTGTGCATGGGAGGCAGCTGAAGGGCTCAAAAGAGAGTAATTCCATGCCAGACCAGGGGGTGGCAGAGTGCACTGATTCTTTCTCTTTTTCCTCTATAGACCAACCATGGGAAATTCCACCTGGGCCCAATGGCGCCATTTCCAGTTCCTGCCCTGATGATCTCTTTTCTCCTTGTCCGGCTTTAAAACCGCCATATTTTCTCAGTCTCCTCAGTTCTGTTTTGGAGCAATGTATGTAAAGACCAATTGCTCAAATTTTTGTCTTTTTTCAGCCAATTTTCAAGTATACAGGGAGGCTGCCCTAAACCTTTTTGCAGTATTGTTTGTATCATTTTTCAGTATACCTGTATAATCATTATTTCAGTGCTGTCTGTGTTTTCCTAGGAAATGTTCAGTGTTTCCTAAGGTTACACCATAGCACTGAATGTCTGCTCTTTTGGACCTTGAAGATGAAGATATTGATGATTGCCTGAAGATTATTTTATGTATTTGAGCACAGCTTGAATATGCGCACCCAATTCCTTAGCCAAAGAATTATTCATCAGAAATATTACTGGGGCTCATTTATACCAACAGCAATACGCATGTATAATGCCTCACTGGGACTGTGAATACCAAGTCAGAAGTTTTCTTTCTTTATAGTTATTCTGGTGTGTGTTGAGATCATACTGTGTGTATGTCTGTGTATATTTATTATTTTTTAATTAGATTCTGTAAAAAGCCAAAGGTCCATATGGGAAGACGGACTTATATATGTATCTATCTATCTATCTGGCATATAAAGTTAATAGTTTGTTCATGACCAGCTTGTACTATACTGAGGTAGATCTTTGATGTGTAAAATCCTCAGACTAATCTCTACTACAGTCTATCAAAATCATGCAGCTATTCTGGAGTCAAAAAGTAATTGCTGCCATTTAGATTATTCAAATTTTATGTGAACTCTTACCTCCAAATTGTCATATCAGCACTCCTTGTAATATATTTCAGCTTACTTTTATTGACTTTTGGTCATACAATGTGAACTACTGGGCATTTCCTGCAAGCAGAACTACACATGCCACAGTCAGCAATGCAGGAAATAATAGATGAGTATCTTAATATTAGATATTTTCCTGGTCAAATAACTAAATTACTCGATTCAATTCAAAATGTTTTAAAGGAATAAGTCTGTACATATGACAATTATGTATTGTACATTCATTGGTTAAATCAATGTTCAGATCCACTAAAAGGATCCCCAGACAAATAGCATAAAAGACAATTATTCAACAAATACAATCATAAAGTTATTGACCTGCTGAATACATTTTTTGTGCATATTAAAGAAACCACAGTTTTCTATACATTCCTATTATTAAAATTTTTAGTTAAATTTTAAAGGAGGGGGGAGGAGTACTGAAAATAATAATTTTTCAGTCAGTAAGGCCAGCATAAATCATTTCAAAATGGTGAATACTTCATAGAAAATCAGCTTCTGTCAGGTTAAAATACAAATATCATATAGTGATGAATTTGAGATTTTTAATTCTTTAGTTACATTAAAAAAATCACACACAAGTTCCATGTTTGTTATTGTCCTGCTGAGAAATAGACAGGTGAGTAAAATACAGAAGTAATATAATAAAATAAACTTAGCTACCAAATCCTAAAGAATGAAAAACAATCATCGAAAAATAAATCATAAAAATAGGCAAAAGGTCAAACTAAATTAAACTCATGAGATGGTCTATAACAATTTTTTTAAGATGTTTATATCTGCTGATCGGATAGCAAAAGAGGCCAACCTTTCATCTCATCGTACTGACTACCTGTAGGTCATAAACCTAGAAACCACAACCTTAGCAATGTGGGACAAAACAGAAGCTATAGAAGGACCTAAAACTGCATTCAAGACATTGGAAACTAAATAAACAAATTCATGCAAATCCCAATCATGATAGCTGTAAGATTGAAAGGTAGGCCAAAAACTCTGCAATGCAGATACCCACAATCCATATTTTCCACAAAATGACCACGCCAGGTAGTCATCTGGAATGGGGTTCACACAAGCAACTGCTAAGATATTTATAGAGGCTAACCACAAGATTCACAGTGCTTTTGGGAGTAAAATCCAAAACAAAAAGAAGCCCTTTCTAAAGACTGAAAATGTGCTGGAAAACTAAAGGAAGACTTTTGTAGTGGTTTTGAGTTGTTTATTTAAGCCAGAGGGTTTAACTGAAATCATAGTCAGACAGGAAATACAGAGTCATTTATCAAAATTATATTGTTTTTTTCCAGAGCTAAAACACTAAGACAAAACATAAAATATGTAGTCCTTGCGACTTTTATTTAATATGTGTATCTTTTTCAAAGGATGTGGTCACTCTGATTTTCATTCACTTTCTTGCAAGACCTTATCTCACATATTAATGTCACTCTGAACAGATCCATTCATCCTGATATGCCTGTTCCTATCAACACATTGGCACTTTCATATTAAAAAAACACCTCATATATTGTGAATGTTTATATTACTATTGTTTTATACCTCTTGGCACTGTTGGACTAATTTGGTGCAGTAGAAATTGCACTGCAATCAGTTTTCTTTGTCTTAAGCAGAAGGGCCGAGCCAAGTGCAGAACTGAGTAGGAGTCAGTTTAGATAGTGGCTTTTCATTTTGTTGACAGAAATTTTTTAACAAATAAAATAACACATTTTTCAGATAATACAGCTACCAAGTCATTTTAGACAAATGAGTGCTTGACCAAGAAGAGGCAAAGTTTATAAAAACTCCATGATAGAAGTAATTATGGTAAAGGAAGCTTGATTTCAGTCATTTTTAGTTGGAGTAATGACATTGACAGAATTCATATAATAGTATATTGCATACTAAAGATGTTGTTTGTGCATTTCCTCTGGAATTTATTGTTTTAATTAATTTAATATCTTTGACAATGTTAGAGGATGTTCGAATAATGGCTGAATTAATGCAAAAATGTCAAGGCAAGATAGAATGTAAACTTTGTGTCATATTTTATGTATTTGTTGTGATTACACCAGTTTAACCATTAAATATATATATACTCACAGTTAAAGATAAATAATGTCTACCTGCAATTGTCTTTTTAACTGAAATTGGGAAGTTGAAACAGCAAAGAAAGGCCAGTAGATTGTACTCAATAAACATGCCACACATATATCATGGTACAACGGGGCATCAACAAGCCCCAAGCGCAAAACACAAACACGCAAGTACAGTCCTGGGTTCAAATACATGGGTGTTTATTACAAAAATATCTCATCATAAGCACCAAAGCATAAGTTATCTCTCCTATAATCATCTCTCCTCTCTCCACTGCACGGCCCTCCTTAAGTTGAGTGTTGCTAATCCTCCTCCCAGCTCCAACTTGCCTGGACAAGGCAGTGCGGTCCCTTTTATTGAGGACCAGGAGTACTTCTGGTGCCAGGGCTGTTGCCTGTTGGAATTACTTCTGGGTCGCACAGAAGTCTCACATAGCAGGGAATACATCTCCCCGCAAAGCCCTCTTGGGGCATAGGACCACAGCAGGGCTGTGCATCCGGAGTATAACTCCCGGTATTCCCTGGTGGTTTCCTGAAAACATTAACCAAAACATCCTACAACAGCAACTTCTCCCAACCATCCAAGAACAGCTTGGTGACCAGCAATGACTTTTCCAGCATGATGGAGCAAAGTGATAAATTAGTGGCACAGGGAACAAAATATCAAACTTTTGAATCCATGGCCAGGAAACTCCCCAGACCTTAATGCCATTGAGAACTTGTTGTCAATCTTCAAGAGGTGGATGTACAAACAAAAACCCACAAATTCTGACAAACTCCAAGCATTGATTAAGCAAGAATGGGCCGCCAACAGTCAGGATTTGGCCCAAAATTTGATTGACCTCATGCAAGGAAAAAGAAAGGACCTACACTGCAAATACTGCATAAACTTAATGTAATTGTCAATAAAAGCCTTTGAAACTTATGAAATGCATATAATTATATTTCCGTATACCATAGAAACATCTGACAAAAAGATCTAAAAACACTAAAACAGCACACTTTGTGAAAACCCATACTTGTGTCATTCTCAAAACTTTTGGCCATGACTGTATATAATTGTATCATTCAGGGATCATTACAAACTGATAAAATCTACTGAAAACTCACTTGCAGTAGGTGCACAATACAAACTGGACATAATTAATCATTACAAAACAGAATTGCCCTTGATTTCTTCAAAAGAGTAGACACTTAGACTTCTATTAGAGGAAATCTCATTCAGTTTCATCCATCCATCCTTCCATTTTCCAACCCGTTGAATCCAAACACAGGGTCATGGGGGTCTGCTGGAGCAAATCCCAGCCAACACAGGGCGCAAGGCAGGAATTAATCCCGGGCAGGGCGCCAACCCACTGCAGGACACACACACCCACACACCAAGCACACATTAGGGACAATCCACCTAACCTGCATGTCTTTTGCAAATGTGCTTAAAAACTATAAACCAATTTCATAATTACCTTAGTGTTTTAAAGTTTTAATGATTACTTTATACTCACAACTACAGATAGGTGTACATAAGAAAGAATCTATCCAAAATGGACAAGGTGTTACTTTTGTATGGTAATGGCTAAGTACCTCTGTGTTAGCTAAAATGAAACCTAGAAACCATAACCAGCAAACGTGCCAACAGACATAAATACTATTTCAGATGGAAAAAATAGGAGAAACCAAAATCTTAATCAAAGGGATGTGTTAAGATCACAACAAAGAATTCAACACAAAAACAGATGACTTTCTGATAGGCCAAAACACAAACAAAACAACAAAAATTAAACAAAAGCCAAACTTAAGAGTAAAAAAGTAAAATTAAAAATACTAAAATGTTGGCATTAGATAATTGTATTAAAAACTAAAATACCTCAAAAAGCAATTCTTGAACTGCTGCCACACAGCACTTACAGCTCACACTCAGTGAGGAGAGTTATAAGAATAAAAATAAATCTTAATTTATTTTTTTTCAATGGCAGTTTTAAACTTTATGCGCCCTTCCTGGGATTTGTTCCTGCCTTGCGCCATGTGTTGGGTGGGATTGGCTCCAGCAGACCCCCGTCTGTGTTAGGATGTAGCAGGTTGGAAAATGGATGGAAGGATGGATGATATTTAAGATACCTAAATTGCATACAATACTTAAATTGCAGACATGCTAGTCTTGTTTTCTGTCTCTGTTCTCACTGTACAGTTTGCTTCTGCCCTTGGGTTTCTATTCCTTGCATCACATTATTATTTATAATTTTAGACCAAACTTGGAGATTTCCAGTTCCCTTTGTAAATATCCAGCTGATAGTGTTACTATGGAAAAGCAGTGGACACTGCTGCAAACTAAGCTTTGCATTGCAGAAAACATTTTGCTTTTCCATCAGAAAAGACCAACCCTGCCAGAAAATGCCCAAGAGATCCTGGCTGGCTACTTAATCTTCTTTAATATAAAATACCTTCTGTCAGTACAAGTTGCAGAAACCCTGAAACTAAATCAGCGTCTTTAAGTGAACTAAGATCACAAGTGTTCTCAACCCTTGACCTTCAAGACTTAACATGTATGGTCTGTTGATTAGTGAAACTTATTAAGATTCATTACCATGCAAATCTTTTAACACCTAATTGATTTTAAAACCAAATAAAAGACTCTTTAAAAAGGGCCAGTTCAGGGTGAATTAATGCTGATTATGTGATAAATTGATGTGGACACTGATTGTGCTCTACTATATGTATGTACATTTATTCCAATCTATTAACCGGTTAAGAAAAAAAAAAAAAAGTGTCTAATCTAAGAGAATGGTATCTATTTAATTGATCTCCAATTTAAGCCCCGTTGAGTATCAGTGTGCAGGGCTCCTCCATTAACATTCAAGCTCAGAAATTTTAAACTCTTTCTTAAAATGTACATTTGGACTGTCATTCAGTTTATATATAGTAAATAGTTTTTTAGCTTTAACGTCGAAATGCATTATTAACTGTTAAAAGAAGAAGTGGATCATTTGTAATCCATATGTTGTAAAAATTATGCTGCTGAAGCCAATACACAAAAAAAAATTAACAAAAAACATGCTCTAGGAATATGAAATATAAGGATTTACTTTATCTATATTTGTTTTACACAGTGTAGTGAATGAAACATATGACGAGGAGTATTTTTGCACAGCTACAGCCTACATTTTTTGTTCATTTGTCAGTTTTATTTGGACCATGGTAAAAATGTTAGTATAAATTATTGGTTTTGCCAAGGGTATAAGAAGGAATGACTGAAAGCACATTCTTGAGAAATCACTTTATATCCTACAGCAGAACTATTAATCTGAGCTGAGTAGATAACTGATTAGTCTTTGTGAAAGGCTTAAGAAGATGGAGACGGCTCTTTACAAAATCAGATTGACTGACAGAGCCCTTTATGTCCTGGCCAGCTTGACAAAAATGATAACAAAGCAATCTTGGCTATCTACTTTCCTTTTCTCACTTTGTAACAATTATCACCATCCTATGTTGAAACTAAATAAAGTTTTATCATTTCATTTGTAGTTGTGATGCTATTCTGGGACTTAAAAGTATTTCAAGAGTGGTGGCTCTGAGGCTAGGGATCTGCACTGGCAATCGGAAGGTTGCTGGTTCAAATCCTGTAAATGCCAATAGGGGCTTTGCTCTGTTGGGCACTTGAGCAAGGCCCTTAACCTGCAATTGCTGAGTGCTGTGAGTAAAGCACTATATGAATGCAAAGAATTATTATTTAAAGGATTAGATTTTTTAATGATCTTGATAGTTTGCTATATATTTGATGCATGCAGTAAAATACAAATGTTTGTGTATTTGTTTATTACCTAGAAGCACAGAGCTGAGATAACCATTTTTTCTTGCCAATGGCATATTAGATGTTAGCTTCTGTTAACTTTTACAGCCCTTTGAGCACATTTTTCCCCATTATTGTGATGTATTTTTTTCTGTATATTTCCACATTTCTAGGTACATTAATGGCTGGACATTCCCCTAAAACGATTACAGGCCAAAGATACAAATGAAACAGAAAAAATGAGTTGAAGATACACAGAGCTTGACCGGCTAGTGTAGAAGAGCCGCCAGATGGATGTGAAGGTATAGCTGGAGCAGAAAGGTGCTTAAGCGCAAGAAGCTACCAACTAAAATGACTCCAAAACTCTACGGCATTGTCGATGAACTGACAGGAACAATTAACAGTTCCAGTGTGCTGATCAAGGACAAGAACAGGAAGATTTTAGCCACCCAAGAAGAGCAGAACAAATGATGGGTCGAACCCATCTAGGAAACCCTCAGACAGCCAGATCCAACCACTACATACAACTTTGATGAAAAGAAAGCTTTGAAGAAAGCATTGAAAAAGTAAAGATCGTGATTAGAAGCCTAAAGAACAACAAGGCAGCTAAAACAGCTAAAACATGGCAGACAAGCCATGGCAGAAGAATTCATGTTGGAGAAGTGGTGGAATCTTGGAGGACCGGCGAAGAGTTGCCATTGTCAAGATCCCTAAAAAACGAAATCTTTCCAAATGCACCAACTGCTGAGGCATTACCCCACTCACAGTGCCCAGAAGGGCGCTGTGTGCAGTCCTCCTTCAATTCCTGAAAAAGGAACAGGCCGACTTGCACTGTGGAAGAGCCTGCAGCAAGCAAATCTTTACCCTACAAAATATCATAGAACAGTGTGTTGAGTATCGGCACCCGCTGGACATCAACTTCATTGATTTCAGGACAGCATTTGATAGTGTCCACCGAGAGTCTCTTTGGCAGATTCTGCACCTGTAAGGCGTACCAGCAGTCTTCATTAACCATCTTCAAGAACTTGTATCTAAGACTGAGCTGCTATGTCAAGACCTCGAACGGCCACACAGATTTCTTTAAGATTGCCACTGGGGTCAGACAAGGCTGCATCCTGTCCCCCACTCCTATTCAAAGTGGCCCTCGCTTATGTCATGCAACGAGCTGGAACACACATTGGGGCAGGCATCCACTGGTCCAATCAAGATCGCCTTAGTGACCTAGAATTTGCTGACGACATTGTCCTGCTTGAGGAAGACGAGCTGAAATTACAACATGAGACGAAAGAAATGGATAGAGAAGCATGCAAAATTGGCCAAGAAGATAAAGATCATACATGTGAGCCCAACGGCCCAAATATGAGGAATCATATATGGAACACGGTGGCAGAAGGAAGTGGAGCAATTCACGTACCTGGGCAGTGTGATCTCCCAGAATGGAGATGCAGAGACAGACAACAAATGCCACATTAGGATGGTGACAGCCACTTTCCAGATAATGAACAAGATCTGGTCCTTATTCTCCATTTTGTTGAAGATCATGTTCCATTTGTTCACCTTCATCGTAAGCCCTACAGCCATCTATGCCAGTGAGACCTTTCAACAGAGGTGCCACCACTGAATCCTTAAGATCCGATTTTTCCACCACATCACCAATGATGAGTTGCTTATGCAAGCTTCATAACATCGTGCATGCCAAAAACTCAGATTGGCTGGCCACATCCTTCACATGGAGAACAACTGCAACCCTAAAAAGGCAATGAGATACACACCTCCTGGTATTAAATGACAAGGACACCCCCATATTACAAGGAGAATAAGTTTCGTGAAGGCACTGAACACCAAATGGGATTGCGCCAAAGCTCAAGATCAGAACCGCTGGAGATCCCTTGCTGCCCATTATGGCACATAGTATGGGAGGATCTAAGTCTAAGTAAGTAATTCCCCATATTTGTCTTCTGCGTCTCAAAGTGGACTCATTGAAATTACAGTATCTTGAAGACTTATGCTGTGTGTGCACACTACAATGGATAATTGCTGGCATTTTTCAATAAAATGGGGCATGAAGAGATAAGTTTCAGCTATTCTGATTCACTGATACAACTAGAAACCATGGATCTGACATTTTTTAGATTATGCATTTTGCATATTTGCATTGTACTTTGAGTTGGGGATGATCCTGTGCTGTTCTAGTCTTAATCTTATTTATAACTTTGGGGATTAGGGCGGATGCAGTGTTCCTCAGAGCTGCAGACGAGCAGCAGATTTAGACCAACATTACGTGTAGTTGCAGTGTGCTTTTTGGAATTTGGGATGGGGAACAAAGTTGCATACTAAATTAGACCAACTGATGGGCAGGTCTAACAGACTTAGTATGGTAGTTAATGTTACAAAATAAATTCATCAGGCAGACTATCATGAAAGAGGACAAATATGCCATTAAAAATTTCCAAACAATATTTTCTGTTTATATTTGGACTAAATCAAGTATACTTAATTCAATGCCACAGTGATCCATGAAAACATTTATATTCTGTAATATAAGAAATGCAAAAATACATACATTTAACCATTATTGATCTTCAGTAAAAAGAGGCAAAACTGGTGTCTCTAATAAAAAAAACAGGTTGTCCATTTGGTTTGTACAGAGTGCATTAAATGATGCTGCTAGTTTCCTCCATACTGTATTCCTTTGGTGTGTTGTGAAGGTATCTTTGCAAGTGTTCTCCAGATGTGAAATGAGATCTCTTGCATTGTGTTTTATATAGTGACTGTGCTCTACTGTGAATTTTGCACTGCAATGAGGAATTCTTTGCGAATATTGACTATATTTTATACACCTTGGTGATGATTAGATTAATTCAGTTATTAGGAAAAGCTGGGTGCATAATGATTGACAAGTATTAACTCTTCTGTATTAACTATGTGGTTGAGAAAATGAGTTATAGCATGCAGATTAAGACCCACACTGTCTGCAGGGTGTCAGAAGCATTTATTTACACTCTATACATTTACACTCTATAAATTTTCAAAATTTCACATAGAAAAATAAAATTAGCTGGGTGTGTGCCGTCCTTGGAGATTTAAGCCAGTGGTCACACACACATTAGATCAAGAAGGCCACAATCTGGCCTTTGGTGTGTGGGGGTGAATTTGATAAAGCACCTACATTACTTTTTCTTTTCATATGTCAGGGCATGCACTCTGATAGAAGCTCATCATCCACTCATGAGTTGCAAAGAGACAATTATGCTTCATGTACAACTCTATTAACGTCTACCTTTCATCATCATTATTTTCTATATATTTCCATAGCTTTCATGGCCTTTTCAGACACTTGACATAAATAACATTTAAAATAACAACAGCAACACTTAATTTCATTTGGTGTAGCTTAATGAATGCAGTTGTTTTTATTAAGTTTACATGAGGATGTACATATATCCTGTGCAGCTGCAAGTTAATAACTGAGAGAGGGCCAGACATTAATTGCCGTCACATCGCTGTTAACAGGCTAATTTTTTTTAGGTTGTAAACCCCTGCTCATTAAATTACTTTGTCCACTGCTTCAAATCATAAAACCCTAAATCTGAAAGCCTGTTTTGCAACATATGCCTTGACTCTTTGAGTACTATTTACTTTGTGTTATTTACTTATTGGTTTAGTTTTATTTGGGACAGCTCATGGAGGCTCTTATGCTGATCAAATGTCTTCAAGTAAGCAAAAGAAGGCTGACTATTAGGTCTTTGGTTTTGTGTCTTAAGTGTTAAGAAATTCTTAAATATTTTACTGCCTCTTAGCACCATATGCCATTTTTTTTGTATGGGTTTCCTTTGTCACTGTTTAAATTCGGGGGACTCGGCCACAATTAAATTTTATTTTTGTATGCCCTGTTGTCATTATACTTCACTGAAAAATTGTCTCCCATGTGGATAAAACAGGCTGAAGACTGACATTGAGTATAAAGGTGTTTCTCTGCAAATGATGGTAACCCATATAAAAACCCACACCAACACCCCATACCATAAATAATATTTTTTTTATTTTATTAATTAACTAGCAAAATACCAGCGCTTCGCAGCGGAGAAGTAGTGTGTTAAAGAAGTAATGAAAAAGAAAAGGAAACATTTTGAAAATAACGTAACATGATTGTCAATGTAATTGTTTTGTCACTGCTGTGAGTGATGAGTGTTGCTGTCATATATATTGTGGTGGATTGCTGGCATTTTACTCCGGCCCTCACCTCCAGGCCGCCGGGAGGAGCTCTCCCGAGAGCATATATGGGCCCCGAATTCCAGCAGGGCCTCATGGACTATGGAGTTTTTATACACAGCCCTGCTGGATACCTTGGGGGCCACTGGGAGTCGCTGTCGGGAAGCCAGTGGACTCATTTGAACATCATGACCCGGAAGTTCGTCACAGGAGGAGCGACGGGCTTCCGGGGTGAAGAAAAGTACTGTTTACTCTGACCCGGAAGGAATAAGGACTTGTGGAACTGTTGGGCAGAAACACTTCTGGGTCAGGAGGAATAAAAAGACTCTGGGAACTCCCAGACAACAAGCTGAGCTGGGTGGTAGGAGGGCAACGCGTTTATTATTGTTATTGTGATTTATGAATATAGTGGAGTGGAGGGTGCTTGGTGCACATTATTATAATAAATATAATTATTGTGGCAATTTTACCAGGTGTTTGGCGTG
The DNA here is from genome assembly GCF_016835505.1 of Polypterus senegalus. Classification (NCBI taxonomy): domain Eukaryota; kingdom Metazoa; phylum Chordata; class Cladistia; order Polypteriformes; family Polypteridae; genus Polypterus; species Polypterus senegalus. The sequence continues at coordinate 67,618,850 of NC_053170.1, read as the reverse complement.
GTACCTGAGGGTTCAAGGGAGCACTACTGCCCCCTACTGCGACAATATATATATATTGTAAAAGGCGCTATATAGTGCCCGACCCGGCACAGACCACGCAGAGGCACGTGTGATGAAACACACAGGCTTTATTGTTTTTCTTCACCCGTGGGCGCACGTCTTTCCCGTGACCCACAGGCAATACACAGTCCCAAGCACAAAACACAAACTATAAACAAGCCTTTCTGGCACCACCACTCCTCCCAGGCAACCTCGTCCTCTTCCTCCCGATTCTGCCCCTGAATGAAGGGAGGTTGGCCCGTTTTATAGCCCACCTGGAAGTGCTCCAGGTGCCTGACCAGCTGGTCTTAATTGCACCTCCGGGTGGGGCTGGTAAGTCGTCCCTTGTGGCGGCTGGCTCTCCGCAGCACCCCCTAGCGGCCACCCCATCTCCCAACCGGGCTGTGGTGGACTCCATGTCCCATGGAGCCACGGGGGAGACTAAGGAAGGACCCATGGCCAGGGAGACTATCCCCAGGCGCCCCAGGGAAGGTATTGCACTGTCCATGGTGGCTCCCCCAGGACGTATGCAGCAGAGGCGTCCCGGCCAGGCATGGGACCCGGCTGTCCGTCACAATATATATATATATATATATACACACACACATATAAACATATATATATATATACATATTCATACATATATACATATACACATATATACGTATATACACACACACATATATACATACATATATATATATATACACATACATCCACATATATATATATATATATATATATATATATATATATATATACATACATATCTACATATACACACATACATATACATACACACATACATACATACATACATACACACACATATATACACACAAATACATATATATATATACATACACACACTATGGGGTGCCAAACAGGCAAATACATTGATTTTCTGAATATATAAAGTTGGCGTCAGAATATATAAAGTCAAAACTTGAATATATAAAGTCATTCCCAAATATATAAAGTCAAAACTTGATTATATAAAGTCACTGTCGGAATATATAAAGTCAAAACTTGAATATATAAAGTCAGCGCTGGAATATATAAAGTCATTTCCAAATATATAAAGTCAAAACTTGAATATATAAAGTCAGCGCTGGAATATATTTTGACTTTGCATGGCCTCTCAAAGAGTTTGCAGAATTCGCAGAGCACATTTTAATACTTAGCTTATTACAGAAGTAGCATTCTTTAAGACATGGATTAAAAATGTTTTGGCATTTAGAAATTATGCTAGGTTAGTATTCTTTTTTGTGAGATAGCGACTGCTGTTTATGTTGAACTGAATATTTAATAATTGGTCAAATAATTCATGTAAAATATCAAAACAAATATATTGATGTACTAATCAAAATGTGCCTGGATTAAGGCCCAGAAGAGTCTAATTTTAATTAAATTCAAAGTCTCAGTTTCATCTATTAAGAAATACTCCACACAAAAAATGTTGTTTTTATCTGTTATCTGTCCTTTGTTACTTGTAGTGATGGTCGCAAAAAAGTTTAATGTGATTTAATGGAGAGTGGTGTTCATAAAATTTGTAATACAACAGTCTTCTCTTGGGGTGGTGATGGTGGTGGTTTAATGCTGAACAACAGCAAATGAAATAAAACATATATGAAAAAATTTTGTATCAAATAATCTCCATCAGTTATCCAGTTGTGTGCCCACTGCACTTAAATCATGTGCAGTTTTTCCTAAATACTGTAAAATAAATACTTCCAGAAAGTCAGAGCAGCACAGAAATGAGTAGCGCTTTCAAATGAGATTGAGCTTTTGAATTGAGGCCAATGAATGAGGGTGAGAGGCTGATATTCAGTTCAAAAGCTTAATACCATTTGAATGGGCTTCACGTTTGTGCACAGCCCTGATTGACTGTAAGTGAAACATAACTCTACATAATACCCAAATGATGTTAAAAAGACAGGTTTATTTTTAATTTAAAATTTAAAGTTATATTTTATAATTTAAATAGATAATTTAAAATTTTTTAGAATGGATAATTAAAAATTTTTTAGAGACTTCTTAAAATTTATTTAATGTTCTTTCCGGGGAGCTTATACCTGATTCAGTACTTCTAGAACACACCCTGCTCCCTTGTATTTCACTCAGTTCCATTTCAAAGCGCACAAGAAAATAATGGGGCTAATTCAATGCTGACATTTAACATATATTTATCTTTATTTTCTCTAGCACCAATTGTAATGTAAAGTAATGCAAATCACTGCAGTATATAACAGTATTTTGTACTAATACGGTAGAGTATATTTATACATTACTTAATAATGTTCTTTACAGAAGTCAACTTGTGACCTAAACTTACTCTAACACCACATTTGTTGGTTTATGAAGTAAAAAAAAAAAGAAAAAAACACCACCACAGCAGATTTTTCATGAAAAATTAATATTATATACACACATATATATATATATATATTGTCACACATGTGCGATTAGGAGGCAGTCAAAGAGCCTCTCTTTCATCAACAGAAGACAAGAAGAAAAACAATCCCGCAACTTCCGGGTTCTAAAATGGTCGTGATGATGTCACTTCCGACACCCACAAATCACCTCACTTCTGGCTCATCAGAATGACGTTGTTTCCGGGTCCTGTTGCAGCGTCACCATATGCCAACCATTTCCTGTCACATGTTTTGTTCTGCTATATAACCGCCATTTTGTATCAGTAAAATCGTTCATTGTACTTTCAAGACTTTGAATCACTTCATTTTCTCTTATTGTCTGGGCGACAATATACGGGGACGGTCCCCAAAACTTTATTTTTGTATCTGTGACATTTATTCTACCACTATATATATATATATATATACATATATATATATATATATATATATATATATATATATATATATATTGTGGACGCGGCCTGGACACAGACAGGCGGACATGTTGTTAATCCTCACCACACGTTTATTTACAATACTATTTACAATTAATATGGTCACACAGACCCAGTCCAAAATAGAGCATAAACCCCAATTCACAGTCCTGGCCACTCAATGCCTTCTCTTCGGGCCGCCTCCACACTCTCTTCTGCCTCGTCCTGCTTCCGCCCGACTCTAGCGCTGAATGAATGGAGACGGCCCCTTTTAAACAGTCCCCGAATGAGCCCCAGGTGTTCCCGGCATTCCTCCTCTGGCCACGCCCCAGCGTGGCGGAAGTGCCGGCTGTCCTCCCGGCAGCTCTCCGGGCGCCGTCCTAATTCTTCCCCCCAGCACTTCCTGGTGTGGCGGAAGTGCTGGGGTAACAAGTCCCCAAGGCATTGGGGCGCCTCCTGGCGGTGACTATGGGCCCATACAGGGTGGAGCTTCCATGCCCTGTACCCATGGCCCCCAGAGCAACCAGGAAGGCGGCCCCCACGTGATCCAGGGTGGGCTCTGACCCTCTTCCGGTCCCTCACGGCGTCCCGGCCGGGTCGTTGCCCCTGGCATCCCTGACAATATATATATATATATATATCTTGTATATAAGCATCTATGCATGGAAGTGTGTCTGTCTGTCCGGCCTGGAAGTGAGAGGAAACAGAAAACTCACTTAGCCGCAAATAACACAAGCAAGGCCAGCATGTCGGCAAAACGAAACCTTAGAAGAAAGACAAAGGCGCTTAGCTGTTAACATCGGCAAACCAGAATCCCTTTTACTTTTACTCTCACCTCTAATGTGAGCACGTTGGCAAAACGAATCCTCCTAGAAGAGAGATACCCAGAGTAATTCCTGCCTGACATTTCTACATTTCATCTTTTTTTCTGACGATTTCAATACTTTCTACGACTTTGGGCTTTTTATAGCAGGTGCTTACACAGCTAGTATATATATATATTTATATGCAGGGTGGTCCATATCTAATTATGCAATTCTCATTACGCTATAACTTATTAAGTTTATTACATAGAAAATCACCTGAAAAATTCCGGACCATCGAGAAGTGTGTGAACTGACGGCATGAAGAATCATCTTCACGCCGAACTGGAATCGTCCCCGCATAAATCAAAGACATCCAGATCATCTGGATCTGCATAATTGTATGGTAAGATGTACTGCCATTCCTTACTGGGGTAATTGTATGAAATCTCTGACCTTGTCAAGCACTTTCTGATGCTGATTCACTATATAAATGCACTATATAAAAGAAGAGTTACAGTATTTGCATTTTTTGCAATCATCCATTCTTTTCTTGCAAACTGTAGGAAATATTCCTAAGATGTTTATAGACATTGCTCTTTTCTGTGGAGATATGTGCACCTCATGGCATTTACACATTTTCATAATCACCTAACTTGACACAGAATCCAGGGAACAGGAGGCTATTCTGGTTGCATTTGACACAAGCCTGGAGCCAGCTCTGGATGTGACATCAGTCCAGGAAGCTGACACCCCAAAGCAGACTGGGAAAATAACTTTTAACCAAGAAATAAAAAGTATCCCATCTTTATTTTACATACGTTCATTTACTTGTTTGCTTCCTCTGTACAGGATTGTGAAATTCCCTAAGCCATCCAAGTATAGTAAAATAAAAAAGAGCTTTAAAACTAATAGTTTCTTAAACAAAATGAAAAGTAGACATTGTTACAACTTTTTAAATTGCATTTTATAATGTTAGTAACTTGAGATGAGTGTTGCATGTTGTATCTTTTTTGCTGTGTAAATTATCTGTGCTGAGGACCAGGCACTGTACACAGCTCTGACAGAGAATGTGCCCTGTGATGGACTGCCATTCTAGTCAGGGTTCAGCTGTTGCCTTTTTATTTGCCTAGTTTTCTTCTTTTCATCTATTCACTTATGTTGTTGGTTTTGGCTATGCTCTGTATTTTCTTCAGTACAAATTCCAAGTGTATTTATTTTGTTTATTTTGCATTTGCTATTATTAAAGTGCCTATAAAAAGTATTCTTCTCCCTTGGATGTTTCCACTTTTTATTGTTATACAACATCAAACCACAGTGGATTTAATTTGGGTTTTTTGACTCTGATCAACAAAAAAAGTCTCTTTAATGCCAAAGTGAAAACAGATATCAGCAAAGTGGTCTAAGCTACTCACAGACATAAAACAGAAATACGTAATTGCATAAGTATTCACCAGCCCCCAGTCAGAGTTTAGTAGATACACCTTTAGCAACATTGAAGTTCTTGAACCTGTGTGCACATCTAGACATGCAATTTTTCCATATTCTGCTCTACAAAGCTTCTCACGCTCTGCCAGTTTGTGTGGGGATTGATAGTGAAGAGCCTTTTTCAAGTTTCAGATACAAATTCTCAGCTGGATTGAAATCTGGACTTCATTCTCTGCCCCATCAGGACCTTAACATTTTTGTTTTTAATGAACTCCCCTGTAGCTTTGGCTTTATTGTCTTGATGCAAAACAACTCTTCTGCTTAGGTTCAGATTGCTTGCAGACGGCATTATCTTTCCCTCCAGGATTTCCCTGTATGTTGCTGAATTCATTTTACCTTCTGCCCTCACAAGCGTACCAGGACCAGCTACAGAGAGGCATCCCCACAGCTGATGACGTGCAGTGTCTTTCTTACGCCAAACATGGTATTAAGTGTAAAGGCCAAAAAGCTTAATTTTGGTCTCATCAATCAAAAAATGTGTCTTCTAGCTGACCTGTCTCACATTTGCCTTCTGGTTAACTCATTGTGCTTTTTTGTATTTTTTTTCCAGTCTTCTGCTGTATAACTGGTGAAGCACCCAGGTAGCATTTGTTGCACATGCAGTCTCCCCAGTATCAGCCACTGTAGCTTGTAGCTTCTTTCAAAGTTATCATTGGACTTTTGGTGACCTCCCAGAGTAGACTTCTTCATGCATGATCACTCAGCTTTTATAGACAGCCTGCTTTAGTCAAACTTACACCTGTGCCATTCTTTTGCCATTTTCATAATGCATTATTAAACTGAACACTCAATGACTTGGATATTCTCTTCTCTGCATCCCCTGATTTGTGTCAACTTTTCACCAAGTTGCTTGGAGCATTCTTTTGTCATTACTTAGCCACTGACTCACCACAAGTTGGACCTTCAGTTACAGCAGCAATTAGTGTACAATCTCTGGAAATCTCTTGACTACAGAAGGATGATTTCTATTGAACCAATTTTGCGACTTCTAAAACCAGTTAGTTGCCTGCGCTCAGGTATGCTGTATTAAAGAGGGTAAATAGTTGTGTGATCAATTTGTAAATTTGTGTTTTAAATTTGTAAATAGCTTTGAAAAGTTTTAAGAAATTTGTATTCACTTTGCCTTTACATAATTTGTTTCTGTTCATTAATATCAAAAATAACAAAATAAACCAACTGTATAGGAAAATAAAATGTGGAAACCTTATACATTTAAACCAACATTCATATTGATTTGCATTTGTTTCTGTATATAAGATGTCAATCCAAGTTTTATTTCACTCTAAAGCACACATGTTTATGTATTTGTTTCTTTAAACTCCTGAATACATGTACTGTTTGTCTAAAAGTTTTCAGTTTCATGTAGCCTTGGTGTTTCCAATAGATGGCACATCACAAATATTAACACTCCTTTACCAAATCCCATAACAAATGACATATAACAGACACATATGCATTGCACGGTGCATTTCTGAAGTCTATGTTAGCTGTTTAGATCATTTAGAGTAGCTGGTAGGGCAGCTAATATGTTATAATATGTGTTACTCCACACACCTTCATATATACTTATCCAAATGGATATGTTTATTAAAGATTGCAGTCCTATTACAGTAAATGACTGCACTACTGCCCTCCTGACTTCCAAGTAAAAGCAAATGAATCCACCTAAAAACATAACATTCTCAGACCTGCGGGAGGCCTGTGCCCATATCAGACATAAGGCAGGGTTCAGCACAGGTGGCAGCACATTGTAGTTCACGCGCAGACTTGTTTACAGTGAGCCATCCGTTAACCTAACACATACATCTTTGAAATGAGTCCAAAAATGTGCAAAAGCTATATTACTCCTAATTGACTATATGACCGCGAAGTCTCATTTTTCTTCCACAGTGTTTTTTTTTATCTGACCCCGTGTTTTACATTATAAAAAAAATGTACCATTATATAAAAAAGTTTTGAGTTTATTGTTTTCTTCTGTTTGCCATAGCAGTACTTACTTACTTACTGACCTTTATGCCCTCTGGCATGTAGGGCAATAACAAAGTTCATCCAAAGGTGTCTGTTTCTGACCATCGTCACCATTGTGTCCCCAAATAGAGTTTACAGCTTTCATCTCGTCTTTCAACATTCGGTTATTTTTGGTCTCCCACATTTCCTACATCCTTCTGGTGTCCAGTGGACTACTGTTTTAATAATGGTATGAGCATTTCTCCTCATCACATGGCTCAACCAATTCGAGCACCGCTTCTTAACAATACTACCCATGTCCTCTTGTTGACATTGGAGGAGGAGGTCATGGGTGGAGATTTAAAAAGCCCAATATCTTCCCCAGGCTTATGATGTGGAACATTGACAGCTTGGTTAGCTCATTTTTTGTGCCAGCATTCTGACCAATACAGGATATAGCTCTTATACAGTTTTAATTTGGTATGGATGTAATACTTGGATCACTTCCACACATTTTCCCATGGTTTTGAAGGCATTCCTTGCTTTTTTGCCATAGCAGTGTAATTAATGTAATGGCGTACATACTCGATGCTCTTGTAGCACCTACTCTATGTTGCTCTTGATTTGTGAATGGCAATTACAGCTTGTGGCCAGGATGAGGGCTTATTGGAGTTTTTATCATTGTTAAAAGTAAGGTGAACTATTAAGTGCCTTTAATTGCCAGGGATGTGCTCATATTATGAGCAAGGGGTAATGACTGCCTAAACCGTCCACATACATATTAAGGTCCCATAGAATAACATTCTTAAATATTCTTAATTTTTATGACATACATAAAATGTCAAAACATTAGTACCACTGATGTGTCTGTCTAATATATCAAGTAATGTTTCCACTGTATGCAATGGTTCAAAGCTTAGTTGTTCATTTAGCTTATAACACACACTGTATGTAATGTAATTGGAAGAATTTTGTCCATGCATTTGTGAGGCTGCCAACAGTGGCACATGAGTCAACTCTGCTCACTCCTCTCCCTCACCGCAACATTAACCTTTTTAAATACTCAACCTTTTTATCTCTTCACATGCTTCTATGATATTGGACTTTATTGCTGTTTTTGAAGAGAAATAGGCACATATCTTACATGATCACACACAAAAAGGAACTGTAAGGAGGTTAAGATTGTTATAGGAATGCATTTTCTGTATATTAACACAAACAACAACAACAACAACATTTATTTATATAGCACATTTTCATACAAACAGTAGCTCAAAGTGCTTCACATATTAAAGAATAGAAAAATGAAAGACACAATTATAAAACAAAATAAATCAACATTAATTAACATCGAATAAGAGTAAGGTTCAATGGCCAGGGGACAGAAAAACAAAAACTCCAGGCGGCTGGAGAAAAAATAAAATCTGTAGGGATTCCAGACCATGAGACCGCCCAGTCCCCTCTGGGCATTCTACCTAACATAAATGAAACAGTCCTCTTTGGATTTCGGGTTCTCACGGAAGGACTTGATGATGATGATGGTCACGTAGACTTCTGCCTTTTAATCCGTCCATCATTGTTGGAGCATCATGAAGCTTTGAGTAGGTGTGGCGCCACCACCACAAAGAAACCGGAAAAAGAAACAGAAACTGAGTGTTTGTGCAGGATGTGGATGGTAGGCTGCAAGCTGCTTAAAAGAAAAAAAAAGAAAAGAAATATGCCTGGCAAAAATGTGACAACTCTGTTTTCATCTCCTATTCCCCCATAATGATCTCACTATAATTTGCTCTGCCAGCCTGCACAGACCTTATTTAAATTAGTTAAGCTAAAAAGTTTTTATTCCCAACATTCTCAATCCCACTTCACCAGGGTATGTGTTGTGCCAGACCCTATTCCAGCACCACAGAATGCCATCCATAAATCAGCCAGGGAGCAGGGCTTTATTCTATCACAAAGTCCACTCACACTAACACATTGGCAATTCACCAATTACGCAGGTGTTTAGCAATGTGAGTGGAAAACTGGAGTACACAGCTTATAACCCTACAGACATATGGAGAACATGTATACAGCTAACAAATGCAGGACACTAGATCCTGTGATAGAAAGCAAACATTAATTTAAAAAAGAAACCTATCCTCTATTAGGACAAGTCTGATAAAACCTTTTTGAGTTAATAATCAAACAGGAGAAAAGCTTGTCCTTCTGCATCTTGCAGCGCCAGGCTGAAAAGGGAAGATCCATCACAGAAATCTCTTACAGCATGGTCAGAATGATCAAAGAAACAGAGGGTAGAGGTTTATTTTATAAACTACTGAATTTACATACAGTGTCAATCAATGCATATACTTACTCTGGTTGGTTCAACGGTTTACATTCAAATGACTTATATAAAATAAAGGTCTATTTCAATATATTCTTATTCTTCCTGTATCTTTAGGTTTAGCTATTAACATCGAAATTTCTGTGTATGTGACAACTGTCCAACCTTGCTTACAGGACATCTTATGACTTCTTAGTCATCTTTTAGTAAATTGTGTGTATTATATTTTTGTTTTACTTGTTTACTTAACTTTAGTCTTGCATCCTGATATGCCTGAACAGCGTTCTAACATTTATTAACCCTTTAAGCTGTTTCTGTAAGATATATACTATGTTACCCTAAAAATTATTCTCTAGTAGCACCAAAAAAAGAAACATGTTTTAATATATCAATTAATGTAAAAATTACTGATTAATAAAAAGTATTCCTGCTGCTTATAATTTACCCCCTGCAAACAAAACTAATGACCATTTCTGCCACAAAAACAAACTATTTATTTATTTAAAAAAGGCATATTTATTGCAAATGATAATTGTTGGCAGAGCTTAAGCCCTTGCAGAATGTGAAAGAAATGCTTCTTCAGGTAATGCGTCAAAGCAAGCACACAGGCAGGCTTTATCTAATAGCTACGTGTATAGGTGGATACAAAACAGCTCAAATACAGGAAGCAAAGAATTATGGTGAGAGGAACTTTTTTAAAATTAGGTACTGTTGAAAGTTGTGGGGCGGCACGGTGGCGCAATGGTAGCACTGCTGCCTCGCAGTAAGGAGACCTAGGTTTGCTTCCCGGGTCCTCCCTGCATGGAATTTGCATGTTCTCTCCGTGTCTGCGTGGGTTTTCTCTGGGTGCGCCGGTTTTCTCCCACAAAGACATGCAGGTTAAGTGCATTGGTGGTCCTAAATTGTCCCTTATGTGTGCTTGGTGTGTGAGTGTGTGTGTGTGTGTGCCCTGTGGTGTGCTGGCGCCCTGCCCAGGGATTTGTTCCTTCCTTGCGCCTTGTGTTGGCTGGGACACCCTTGACCCTGTGTTAGAATATAGCAGGTTGGAAAATGACTGACTGACTGACTGAAAGTTGTGGTCCCCAGTGATCAGTGTTTGAGCCGCTGCTCTTTTTAAAATACATAAGCATTCTGGAGAAGAATATAATCAATAAGCTGGTTAAGTCTGCAGATGATACTAAAGTAGGTGGAAGGACAGATATCGTAGCATCCACTGAACTGTTACAGAGGGACTTGGATAGGATATAGGCTTGGGCAGTTTTGTGACAGATCAAATGTAATGTAAATAACATAACTTCTTATTACATACAGAAAGTAAACATGTTACTCTTAAATACACAATGGAAGGTCTGAAACTTGAAAGTACCCCTTATGAGAAGTGCCTAGGAGTCCTAGTGGACATGCCACTTCGTACATCATGGCAGCATACAGGAATAATCAAGGGGGCTAATAGGATGTTAGGATATACATCATAGTCCATAGCGTATAATGTCAGTGAAATTAGTATTTTAAATAAAGAATAGTCAAAATTACTGTTATAAATAGCTCCATCTGCTGGACGTCCTTTATGACAACAAGCTTGAGGAAGCCTCGTCATAAATTGTCTGTAACAAGACTGCGGATCACAGGAAAGCAATGATTTTAAAAGAGTTATATTAATCTGCGTAACACAGTCAAGAAACACATCAATTTGTAGCAATCAACACACAGAAATGTCTCTTACACCTATGTGGTAATATTATGTAAAGGTACCAAAATAGTTATGTCTTTGGCTAAAATGTATATCTAAAACCTACTTCTTATATACAGTATATATAAATTTGCTTACAGGATAATATAAAATATGTTCATTATCTGATTGTTGCCGTGGGTAGAAATAGTGCAGAATACCTTAGTTAATGGAACAGACACACCAAAACCAAAATCACACAGAAATAATACAACACTCAAAGATGTAATTTATTTTTCTGCTACAAGAAGCCAAGGCAGGGTATACTTAAGTTATATAATGCACTACTGAGGTGTGTACTGTGTACAGCTATGGCATCCATATTACAAAAATGACATCACAGCACTAGAGAAAATCCAGGGGAGACTGATTAGGCTGATTCTGACAATGAGAGGTATGAGCTATAAGGAGAAACTGATGGAGCTGAATCTTTTCAGTTTAAGCAAACAGAGATATTTATAGGTGACATGACTGATGTGTTTAAATCCATGAATGGAATTAGTATCCCAGCTGCTATTCTAAAATTAATTCTTAAACAAGATCATGGGGATACAGTTGGAAACTTTTTTAGGGCATATTTCGCACAAAACGTTAAAGTTTTTTCTTGTGAAAAACTGTAACCACACACAGCAATGTGGTGAAGAGTAGGACATTAGAGACCTTCAGATCTTGCCTTGATGTTATTTTAGACAATCTAGGTGAATAAGATGGACAAACTTGTTGCACACGATATCTTGCTCTCGTCACAAATTTTGTAATCTTCTAAGCCCTTTGCCCTATTTTCTTGAAGGAAAAGATATTGCAATGTCAGCTGAGAGAAGAAATGATGCAATGGGGGAGAACTACAGCTGCAGCACTCATCTGCAAGTGATAGAGTTCTCTGTACTATATGTATATCTTGTCTCTTCTGCCTACTGTCACTTAAATTGCTAATCACCTACTTCTATTTTAGTGTAGCAGAGGCAAATCTGAGATTAGAAGAATAGTTTAGTTCTTACACATTAACTAAATGTTATTCATTGCATTTATTTTTACATTATTACTATTTTCACTGAACAAATATATTGAATATTCAGTATGGCAGGTACCCATTTACAGAGGGACCTTTGAAGAAGTTTTGACTATGCAACAGTTTCTTGGTAAAAACATAACAGGATTCACAAACATGCTAAAAATATTTATAGAACACTTGTACTAGTATGCATGGTACTATCCAAAAGTTGTAGGCACTTTGGGTAGCTCACAAAAATATTTATTGATGAATTTTTGTCTTCTGAATTAGTGTGTCAATAGAAAGAGCATATCCTAAACATTCTTTTTTGATTTTAGAAGTACAGATAGGTTCTTTATACATCATACAACACAATCAGGGAGGTGCCCTATCATTCCCTAATTCATTCACACAACCAAAATCATAAACTGCCTGCAGCGAAAACAGGATCAGGGAATCTGACAACAAGTGCTACTACTGTGGGATTACTGTGGGGCAGAGACACAAACAAGTAGGGTCCCTAACATTTGCAGTGGAACTGTGACAAGTTCTAAAGGCTTATAACAACTGACCATGTGAGTACCTTCAGAAACTGCATGCCAGTAGACCTATAAGGCCAGGGTGGTCACACAATATATTGATTTCAATTATGTTTTTTCAGTTTACTGCACTTCTAGGAAGTTTGAACACACATTCATTAGTTTAGATATCAATTATACAGCAAATGTTTACTGTCTATAAACATATGATCTATTACTTATGCTATTAACAATGATACATTCATAATAAAATTATTGAATTATGCTGCTGTCATTTTTCATTGTTTTACATTATGAGAAAAAGGCTTATAATGCGCTTTTATCATGCACACTGTTAACTTCCATTCATCCATTTTCTAACCCGCTGAATCCAAATACAGGGTCACGGGGGTCTGCTGGAGCCAATCCCAGCCAACACAGGGCACAAGGCAGGAACCAATCCTGGGCAGGGTGCCAACCCACCGCAGGACACACACAAACACACCCACACACCAAGCACGCGCCAGGGCCAATTTAGAATCGCCAATCCACCTAACCTGCATGTCTTTGGATTGTGGGAGGAAACTGGAGTGCCCGGAGGAAACCCACGCAGACACGGGGAGAACATGCAAACTCCATGCAGGGAGGACCTGGGAAGCGAACCCGGGTCTCCTAACTGCGAGGTAGCAGCGCTACCACTGCGCCACCGTGCCGCCCCACTGTTAATTTGACACTGTAATATAATGTTAATGGAAGTTTATTGCTTAATAAAAACTATTCATGGCATTATTTATGAAAGCATCCCTGCTTTACAGCACTCCTTCACAAGTGCCAAAAGTTTTGCACAATATTATAATTGATAAAGGTGAAACATCAAGGATATACTAAAAGTTTAGATTGTTTTAAAGTTACTCTGTGTGGCTTTGAGAGGAACAGCTTTCTTGCAAGTCATTTGTATTCTGATAAACCTACTGCAAACTATAATAATCTATAATAATATCTCCACATGAAGTTAAGGAAGTTTAATGCTTATCAAAAATGTCATTCCTTCAGAGTGCTGCATCCACCCAGAACAGCAGTCTCCAGAGTGCTGTTCAGGAAATTATATTCTAAATCTATCCATTAAGGCACAATTATGTCTCTACATTCAGTGCACTTAATATGGTGACAAATTGTACAGATTATATTTCTGTTGGAAAAGGCCACAAGTCTGGTGAGAGAATACAAGAAATAGCTATTTAATTACAGTGAAATTACAACTGAATTGGTTTGTTTCTCCTTGAGTGGGTTTAGTGCAGTGGATCATATTTGTTAGGCATTTATGCATTTACGATTGCAATTACATTTTTGTCCACTTGCATTTACCAAAATATCAGTTCCATATAAAATGTATTCCCTTAATTAAAAATAATGTAAAACTCTGATCAAAACTAAATGTAACTTTGCTTCTATTACAAAAAGAGGAATATGGACTTTTGCTTTTAAAGCAAGGTTCTCCATCTGAAAAGCATTTTCTTTACTGAGCAAAAATATTAAGCTCAACAACCTGAGTCTGAGAAGTAAACTAAAAACACAAGGGTGGGGAGGAAGGACAATAGCAGGACAATTAAGGAAAGTTAAACAAGAAATGCCAGCATGACATTAAAATTAAATTTAATATGAAGTAATTAACCTTTAAATGTGTGCAGAATGTGTCAAGTCAGTTTGAGAATATGATCAGCTACTAATGACTTTCTGTTGTGAATGCTTCTAAGTAACAAAACCAAAAATTACTCATTAATTAATATATTTCTGTACTCCAAATAAGTTCTTAGATTATGAGTACAGTTATCATGAATGATTGTGTGCTTACACTGTTAGATTTATACACAGTAGAAATAGGAAGTCACTGCTGTCTTCTGCTCTTTTTAGTATGATCAGGTGTTGGATGTAGTATGGAAAGCTATATAGTTAATTGTTTTTATATTATATCATAAAGCCATGTTACTCCCTCTATTTAAATATGGGATTTTCAGATTATTCTGGATACATTATGCTGAATATACTGTAAGTGTATTTGCAGCATACTATGTGTAAAAGCCAATCTTGGAAGTTTTAACGTTAAATTAACGTTAAAATGCACATGAGTGTTTGCTTTATTTGTTTAGAAGGTGAGTTTCACACTACTAAATCGACAGACAATGGACTATTCTGTTAATCCTCTAAAGCTAACTTGTAATGGAACTTCCTCACTGCTTAACTTTATCTGAACACCAGGAACAGAATTTAGTCTGTTTTTAGTTAGCTAGAAACATAACAGACTTTTGTTCTTTATTTCACCTTATACAATTTCTTGTTTTAGGAATTTGTTAGTTTTCGCATACCCCTTGGGTCAGAGTGCAGGGTCAGCCATTGTACAGCGCCCCTGGTGCAATTGCAGGTTAAGGGCCTTGCTCAAGGGCCCAGCAGAGTAGGATCTCTTTTGGCAGTGACAGGGATTCGAACCAGCAACCTTTGGGATACCAGCACAGATCCTTGGCCTCAGAGCCACCACTCTGCCAAGTTTGGCAAATGAACATAGGACTGCATGTTATATAGAGAACCTACACTCACCTAAAGGATTATTAGGAGCACCTGTTCAATTTCTCATTAATGCAATTATCTAATCAACCAATCACATGGCATGTTGCTTCAATGCATTTAGGGGTGTGGTCCTGGTCAAGACAATCTCCTGAACTCCAAACTGAATGTCAGAAATGGGAAAGAAAGGTGATTTAAGCAATTTTGAGTGTGGCATGGTTGTTGGTGCCAGACGGGCCGGTCTGAGTATTTCACAATCTGCTCAGTTACTGGGATTTTCACGCACAACCATTTCTAGGGTTTACAAAGAATGGTGTGAAAAGGGAAAAACATCCAGTATGCGTCAGTCCTGTGGGCGAAAATGCCTTGTTGATGCTAGAGGTCAGAGGAGAATGGGCCGACTGATTCAAGATAGAAGAGCAACTTTGACTGAAATAACCACTCGTTACAACCGAGGTATGCAGCAAAGCATTTGTGAAGCCACAACACGCACAACCTTGAGGCGGATGGGCTACAACAGCAGAAGACCCCACCGGGTACCACTCATCTCCACTACAAATAGGAAAAAGAGGCTACAATTTGCACAAGCTCACCAAAATTGGACAGTTGAAGACTGGAAAAATGTTGCCTGGTCTGATGAGTCTCGATTTCTGTTGAGACATTCAAATGGTAGAGTCAGAATTTGGCGTAAGCAGAATGAGAACATGGATCCATCATGCCTTGTTACCACTGTGCAGGCTGGTGGTGGTGTAATGGTGTGAGGGATGTTTTCTTGGCACACTTTAGGCCCCTTAGTGCCAATTGGGCATCGTTTAAATGCCACGGGCTACCTGAACATTGTTTATGACCATGTCCATCCCTTCATGAGCACCATGTACCCATCCTCTGATGGCTACTTCCAGCAGGATAATGCACCATGTCACAAAGCTCGAATCATTTCAAATTGGTTTCTTGAACATGACAATGAGTTCACTGTACTAAAATGGCCCCCACAGTCACCAGATCTCAACCCAATAGAGCATCTTTGGGATGTGGTGGAACGGGAGCTTCGTGCCCTGGATGTGCATCCCACAAATCTCCATCAACTGCAAGATGCTATCCTATCAATATGGGCCAACATTTCTAAAGAATGCTTTCAGCACCTTGTTGAAAATGCCACGTAGAATTAAGGCAGTTCTGAAGGCGAAAGGGGATCAAACACCGTATTAGTATGGCGTTCTTAATAATCCTTTAGGTGAGTGTATAAGAGAAACTCTAAGAAATATAACAAGATATACAAGCTTTGAACAGAAATATATAAGAACTTTTCTTTTGTATCATCAATTTGTCTTTTTATTTATGTGTTTTGCTATGAATTTTTACTAAAACTTTTAAAACAAAGACACTTGAACTGTGAAATATTTGCATACATGTTGTAGCCACTGTATATTCAGGGGGAGCAGCCCTGGACGGTGCAATACCTCCCCCTGGACGCGAAATGCCCCCAGGGTTAAAGCGGTGCCTCGGTTTACCGCAGGGCTCCATGGGAATTGGAGTTGGATGCAGCCTTGTTGGGTCTCGCAGGTGTCGCCATGGGGTGCTGCAGCTGAGACTCCAGAGCCCGTATGGGCAGCGTATTCGCCACACCCGAAAGTGCAGCCGGAACTTGGCAATCAACCACCTAGAGCACTTCCGGGTGGACTATAAAAGGGCCCAGCCACCACCACTCAATAGTCAGAGTCGGGAGGAGGAGGTGCTGGTGCAAAGAGGAAGAGTGTTTGTGTTGTGGTGGTCTCATTGCCTGAACCCCATTAGAAAGCAGAAGCTGTGAAAGTTCTGGAAACCAACTATACTATGTACATGTTGAATACTTTAAAATAACCCATTCTTTTAAATTATAAAAGTTATGATCATGTTTGGGTTGGATTCAGCCAAATGGTGCCTTCTATGGCAGCTATGACTGGGAGATACTACTATGTATTTGTGTCAGTTCTACAATGAATACATTTTAGCCAGGTTTATTTGATTCATATTTGTGCAGACACCATGAAAATATTTGTATGCATGTGTAAAATTATTTGAATGTTCAAGTACAAATGTCATGCTGCATTATTAAAGAATAGGTTACATACCAACATGTTGTGAAGGTTAGGTCAGTATGATTCAACTGTACTCTTTACATAAAGAAAGTATGCTGTTAGCATCAGAATAGCTATTAATATTTACATACAGTATATTGTGAAGGTTAGATATGGTGCCACAGTGATTGAATTTATGTATTTCACAGATTTGTGAGTACTGGGAGCATTTCCACCTTGTTATTTTTTTGTCTTTGTTTTTATGAATGTTCTATGTGTTGATGATGGGATTAAACACATGGGGGCAGTTGCAATCATCCAACAATCATCTTGCCTTATGGCATATTCATGGTAACAGGGCCATCTGTCGGGTTTAGCACTGTTGCAGTGTGCACTTGAACTGTATACTAGTAGTGGATCAGGACTAGCTGCTGACTTAGACAAACTGCAGTTGTAAATAAACTACCTCATTAGCAATTCTAACTGACTTGGTACAGTGGTCAATGTCATGAAATATAAACCACCAGTAATGGCGCACCACACGATAACGTGCAGTGAACACTTGACTTGAGCAATCGTAGTTTTCCTCCTCTTTCTCTGTATGTTTAGCATTTGTTTCCTCTGTGGTTGATGTGCTTGCTGCTTCCTGAGCAGCTCTTCTTTTCTCCACCCTAGCAGCCCGCTTCTTCTCTTCTTCCGTCAGCATCTTTTCACGTTAAAACTGATTAAGTCAGTGTTTGTATTGCAATTACACAGTCCATTTTACTTAATTTTTCAAATAAGCTGGCACTTAACTGTTCAATCTGCCTCAAGAATGATTTAAGATATGAAGAGGTAGGGGAAGTGATGGCAAAGGTGGCAGTGATGAGAACGGCGCCTGTACGCATGCGCCACACAGCTGGCTTGCTGGCCGTGGCAGAGAGTTGATTCTACAATAAAATAAAATAAAAGGAAAATGCATGTGAAAGTTTTTGAGATGACACCCTTGACACACATACTGTAGGTAATAAATATCATATTGCCATAGAGAAGAGTACTGAAGATGCAATCCTGGTAGACACACATCTTGGTGTTTACATGGACCAGACTTTTATTAAAGACCATTCTGGTCAGTTTGGCTATGGCTGAGGTTGCTTTCCTTGTATGTATGGCAATCTCAGTATCCAGGGACAAGTTATTAAAGATTGTTGATCAGAGGTACGTGAAATCTTCAATGACATCCATAGTGCTGTTGCTTGTCTTGATAAATGGTGCATGACTGACATCCTGGACGCTGACGCAAGTATTCCTCTGGCTGATTATAAGTCCAAACTCACTCCAGGCTAGCTCAAGGCGATTATTCTGTCTCTAAAGGGCCTCCTCAGTGTGAAATACAAGCACTGCATCACCAGCGGCGAGCAGAAGCAAAGAGGATTACTGTCACTTTGACTTTTGTCTTTAAGAAATTCATGCTAAAAAGCTTCCTGTCTGAACTAGTATGCTGATACTATCTAAAAAAGAAGGTACAGGCATACTTCAGGAGCACAGAAAAGACGCTTACAAGCAAGGTAGGGTCAGCACACCACTGTTAATGAGAAAGAGCACAGAGTTAGACTCGTAATTAACCCTTCATGTTCTAGTGAAAAGAGGTGACCATATTCTGCATGTTTGGGGACAATTAGTCTTATCCAGCAACAGCAAAATGTATTTATATAGCACCTTTTTATATATGAAAATAACTCAATATGCTTTAAAATAATAATAGATAAACATAGTTACAAAACAATCTAAAAACTAAAGAACAATTATTTATCACTGCAGAGTATTTTAATGTTAATCTTAATTATAAACTATGGTCTGATGGTCAATGAGGACAGGAAATTGACAAATCTAGTTGGCGGGATGTTAGAGAAAATAAACCAGTAGGATTCCAAAGCCAAAAAATCATCCAGAATTCTCTAGGCATTCTACAGTGCATGGATGTGCGACCATCAACAGGATACCCATGTGGAGCTCCTTTCATTTTCCTAGCATCTCAGATGGCTGCAGCATACTCACAAGAGGAGGCAGTGGTCCATAAGGCCATCACAGACTAACAGAAAAAAGAGAACATACAAAACTAGTGATTAGTAACCAGCCTATAAACAAAAAATAATATTGAATTGAATGAAAGTCAATTTCCTACTCCCCTCAGTATGAAGGAATTCTTGTAATGCGCCACCACCACCTACTCAAAGCATCATGATGCTCCAACATTGATGGAATGAAAGCCAGAAGTCTACGTGACCATCATCTTCAAGTCCTTCCATGAGAACCCTAAATACAAAGAGGACTGTTTCATTTGTGTTAGGTAGATTGACCAGAGGGGACTGGGTGGTCTCATGGTCTGGAATCCCTGCAGATTTTATTTTTTTTCTCCAGCTGTCTGGACTTTTTTTTTTTTGTTTTTTCTGTCCACCCTGGCCATCGGACCTTACTTATTCCATGTTAATTAATGTTGACTTATTTTTATTTTTTATTGTGTCTTCTATTTTTCTATTCTTCATTTTGTAAAGCACTTTGAGCTATGTTTTTTTATATGAAAATGTGCTATATAAATAAATGTTGTTGTTGTTGTAATGCTAGTAATTTAAGTGTAAGATAGCCCATACATCCTGTGTTAGGAATAGTCAGTTGATTGCCAGTGGCACCACTGCAGGCAGGGCATCTGATTTTTAGAAGGAATCTGCATACATCACTCCATTTGTAAAAGGAGAAGAAGAACAGCCATTGGGAAAACTAGCTAACTGATGAGCAGCTGCATGAAAAAAGGTTCTACAGCTCCAAAAGACCTGTCTAGACAGATGAATGTGAGCCATCATCTCTTGGAACGTGAATCCTGCATTCTATTAAAACTGATGGACTTGGCTGAGCTCATAAAGTGCTTTTTTATAATGGTGCAGTACTGACAGTGAGTCACTTTACATTTAAAACTTTAACTTCTTTGGTTTAGCCGTCATCTACAATTCATTCACCTGTTATAAACAGTCGACCTGAACTTTGGACTAGTGTTAGAACTTCAGAAGGAACTGGGGATGTGTTTTCTACTGTATATATTTTCATGTACATGTATAGGAGGTTGGGTTCGCTTCCCGGGTCTTCCCTGCATGGAGTTTGCATGTTCTCCCCATATCTGTGTGGGTTGCCTCTGAGTGCTCCGGTTTCCTCCCACAGTCAAAACATGCAGGCTATCCTAAATTGTCCTATGTAAGGATATAGCAGGTTGGACAATGACTGACTGCTGTCACACACATGCGCATGGGAGGCAGCTAAAGGGCTTGAGTAAAGGCAGTTCGGAGGCATGTCGGGGTGTGGCAGAGTGCACTGACTCTTTTTCTCCCTTGCCTGTAGACCATTCCCGGGGGATTTCACCCGGCTCTCCTGACATCACTTCCGGGACTGAGCCAATGGAAGTCGGCCACACCAGCACCAGTCCCTCTGATGTCACGTCCGCCTATGAACCAATGGTGGAAGACCATGTGCTGGATCCATATGACCTCACTTCCTGTCTCCCCCTTTAAAACCTGCCCCTTTTCCTTTGTTTCCTCAGTCTTGTTTTGGACTCAGTTGAATGCACTTCAGTGCTGATTATTTGTTAAAACAACTTTTGCAGCCAGGATACCACATTATACGGGTGGCTGCCCCAAACCTTTATCTGTCCATGTCTCGTTCTTGTGACACTGCATAGGAGGTTATTGTATGTTGGGGGGAGGGGATCATTGCTGTTTCTCATTTTCATGTCTTTCTCTCTGTATAATATATTTCTTTCTGCTTACTGAATTGTCTTTTTGTACATACTGCATATATTCACTAATCTGTTTATAGCTGGATGCAGGCAGCCAGTGCAATGATGCTAAGGCTGGTAAGAGATGCTCAGAATTTCTCTTTTTAGTTAAAATTCTTGCTGCTGTATTTTGGACTAATTGCATCTGACTTGTATCTTTATTTTGGTAAACCTGGCAGAGGTGCATTGCAATAATCTAGACAGCTAAACACACCAACATGTATTAACATTTTGGCATCTTGCAGCAATATAGATCTAATTGTGCAATGTTTCATAAATAACGGAATGCAGTCTTTATAATATGCTTAATGTGTGATTTGATGTTTAGCTCTGAATTTTAAAATAACATATTCTTTACTTCTGTCCTTATTTGTAAAGCCAGATGGCCTAGTTTATTTCTAAGTTCTACACTTTTTGTTTGCTAATTAACATTTCTCATTTTTTCCTTGTTAAGTTTAAGGACAGTTTTACTTATCTATTCGATGATACTGGTAAAACACTGGGTCCGCAGATTTTGTGTCTCTGGGTCCTCTGGTGCTATCAACAAATAAATCTTTATATCGTCTGCATAACTGTAATAATTCACTTTATGTTTTAAAATGAGCAGGCCTAATTGGTACCATTTATATCGAAAATAATAAGGGGTCCAAAATAGATCCATGTGGCATGCCGTATATAATATTAAGTTCTCTGACATATACGTAGTTGCTATAACTAACGAAGAATTTTCTTCCTGTGCTGTAAGGATGAAACCAAATCAAGGCACTGTCAGAAAGTCCAACCCACTGTCTTGATGATGCTGGTAGCAAATGCTAGAACAAAAAACTGATAGACTAGTTGAATCAGGATTAAGGGGTAAATCACTGACCACTTTAACCAATGCAGTTTCAGCACCATGATTTGGTCTGGAACCTGACTGATATTTATCCAGAATAAAAATGTTATTCAAGTAGTAATTTAATTTTTGAAAAACTACTTTTTCTAGAATTTTGCTTAAGAAAAGGCAGTTTAGAGATCCAATCCTTTATGACTGCAGTGCATCCATTTTCTGATGACTAATTGCAGCAGGATAATACACCATGTCACAAACCTCAGATCATCTCAAAATGATTTCTTGAACAATAACAATGAGTCTGCAGTGGGCTGGCGCCCTGCCCATTGTTTGTTTCCTGCCTTGCGCCCTGTGTTGGCTGGGATTGGCTCCAGCAGACCCCTGTGACCCTGTGTTAGAATATAGCGGGTTGGATGATGGATGGATGGATGACAATGAGTTCAGTGTACTCAAATGGCCTCTACAGTCACCAGATCTCAGTCCAATAGGGCCTAATTTCTGTGTGATGTGTTGGAACTAGAGATTTGCATCATTAGTGTGCAGCAAACAAATCTGCAGCAACTACAGGATGTTATCATGTCAGTATGGACCAAAATCCATGAACAATGTTTCCAGAACCTTGCTGAATCTATACAGTGAAGAATTACAGCAATTCTGAAGGCTTTTTCAGCCCCTAGAGTTGTTCCTGCTATGAAATCAATCCACCACCTTCATGAAGTTAGTGATCCTCCGCTTGTCTTTGCTTGTCCAGTCTAGGAGTAAAGAGGAAACAAATAATACTACAGATTACCCTGTGGAGTTCGCTTTGGCATGAGTTTGGCAAAATAGCAGAAATTTTCAGGAACTTTGTTAATCTCCGCAAAATCCATTGAAGTCATTGAGGAAGGTAGAGCTGAACTACTAAATACTTAAATACTATTTTTTGTTTATTTAAATTATGCATGTTTTCATTTAGATAATATTTTTGCATTCAAAGAGTAATTGTTTTTTGATTCTACAATCTTCCTGTCAATATATTACTGGCATCACAGACTTAAATTATGGAAAGATAAGTGCAAGTGTTCCTGGTGTTTGTACTAGTTATTTAAGATACTTTAAAAACATTTAACTAGTTGTACCATGGTAAAGGTGAGTTTTTGGTATATACTTTATTTAACAGATATGCAGCAATCTTAATAGAATTTAACGACACCCCCAAATTTCTGGCCTTAAATGTGTATTGGCATAGGTCAGCCCAGTCCACATGTGCTAAAATGGGATAAACTTAGCATAGATTATTGGCAAAAACCTGCATACCATTCAAAAATATGTC
The DNA here is from genome assembly GCF_016835505.1 of Polypterus senegalus. Classification (NCBI taxonomy): domain Eukaryota; kingdom Metazoa; phylum Chordata; class Cladistia; order Polypteriformes; family Polypteridae; genus Polypterus; species Polypterus senegalus. Next base: position 67,595,599 of record NC_053170.1, on the reverse strand, counting down.
ATATTTTATTAAAAGTGCATCATAAAATTCCTGAAAGAGTGACTGCATGTACATTTTTAATATTCATCTGGTTTTAAAGGTAGAGAGAAAAATTATTTAGGACATTTTAGGTCCCTTATCACTGTAAATGGAATTTACAATTTTAACTAATCAGATCATTAGAACAGTTATTAGTAATGATTTTGAGAAAAATAACGAGATAAGTTTTATAGCCTATGGGGTCTGTTTGGTCTTTATTGTTTAAGGTCTTCCTCTATATTTTTTTCTGAATTCATTCATTTTCATTTACCCACAATGTTTTTGAATCTTTTGATGTTTTATTTATTATTAACAGTTGCTATTTAAAATTTCTCTATAATAAAGAATCTAGTACCTGCAAAATAACCAATTTGTGAACTGTTTTAAATGGCCAGTTTGCCATATGCAATGTAATATGATCATTTTACCACATGATCACATTTTTTTATTTTCTCCATAAGATATTATTGGGTGATCATGCAAATTTTGCAACATCTGTTTGTGTTGAAAAGGAGATCTTCTGAAACATTAGATTGGTGGCCAAGGCAGTCGTGGGCTATCAGTCAGAATCCTTGCCTTTGTTCTGACTGCTCTCATTCCTTCAAAACACTCATTCAAATTTATCAAGACAGCACACTCCTCGTGTTGTGCTTGCACAAGAGAAGGACATTTCTTTCACATGTCAGAATTATACATTTCATAAGTTTACAACAGAGAATTTTTTACACATCTAAAGATTCAGGAAAATATTGATTGTGCATTTAACATTAGTGATTTTAAAACAAATGTCTATGATGCTTTTGGTAATTATAAATGCAGAAAACCTACACCTCATTTAGTCGCAGATATAAAGCCAGTAGTTTTACAAAAGTGAGGGAAGAATGGAGCGTGAGATCGACAGGCGGATCGGTGCGGCATCCGCAGTGATGCAGGCTCTGCATTGGTCTGTCGTGGTGAAAAAGGAGCTGAGCCGTAAGGCAAAGCTCTCAATTTACCAGTCGATCTATGCTCCTACCCTCACCTGTGGTCATGAGCTATGGGTAGTGACCGAAAGAACGAGATCGCGAATACAAGCGGCTGAAATGAGTTTCCTCCGCAGGGTGTCTGGGCTTTCCCTTAAAGATAGGGTGAGAAGCTCAGTCATCCGGGAGGGGCTCAGAGTAGAGCCGCTGCTCCTCCGCATTGAGAGGAGTCAGATGAGGTGGCTCGGGCATCTGATCAGGATGCCTCCTGGACGCCTCCCTGGAGAGGTGTTCCGGGCACGTCCAACCGGGAGGAGGCCCCGGGGAAGACCCAGGACACGCTGGAGGGACTATGTCTCCCGGCTGGCCTGGGAAGCATGGGATTCTCCCGGAAGAGCTGGAAGAAGTGGCCGGGAAGAGGGAAGTCTGGGCGTCTCTGCTTAAGCTGCTACCCCCGCGACCCGACCTCGGATAAGCGGAAGAGGATGGATGGATGGATGGATAGTTTTACAAAAGAATTTCATTGTTAAGGACAGTAGTTCAGTTCATGATGAGGAGAATAAGAATACTCTTATTTTTTATATTGAGTGATGTAAAAGATGCTGCTGTTTGAAAATCTTTGTGTGTTGCAGCTTAAACTGGAAAGTATAGTTCCTGTGTCCTGTATCAATGATGACTTGGTTGAAGTTTATGCATTTTTGATGAATTTGTCAAACCTGGTAAAACAGTTGGGCGTGTCAGGCCTGTGAAGCACAGTGTTAGGGCTAAATGGTCCTTATTCGACTCTGTATAAGAGGAGATTGTATTTTAAAGAAAATGCCAGCATTGTGTGGTCTGTGGAATATATATAATTGATGCAAACGAAAAACAAATGTTACAGTATAATATATTTTTTGTACGTGTGATATTTTCCAGTTATTAATCAAAATAACAGTTGCTCATAAAGTCTTTTTAATGGCGGAAGACTCTGCAAAATTAACAAAATAGGTCTAATTATAACTATAATAAAACATTTGAGGTCTAATAAATGCGAATGACACTAGTGGTCTGCCTGCCAACTTGATGAGGTTAAATGGCATCTCTGCAAATAGTAATATAAAAAAACACTCTTTAATTTGGAAAGTTTGTATTTGTAAACAGTTTGCCACAACAAATAGTTTCAACTATTTCTGCTCACAATTTCTTAGAATTCTGATCTGATGAAAAAACTTGTTAAACTAAGAAAAAAAGGCTTTATTTTCAGTTTTGTATTTCTTTAACGATATTTGTAAAAATTAATTTTAAGATCAATAAAGACTGAAACTCCAAGGAATGATATTCACTTGTTTTGTAGTTCACGCAAGACAGATAACTATGTTTAAGGCATATATTAAAATATAAGCAATATTTTGCACACTCATTACTAACTTAATATAGTTTGGAATTCCAAGTTGGCATTTCTTAATTGATTTAATCAAGTCTAGTAAGCATACAAAATGTTTTAATTTAATTTAGCTCAAAATGTTTAATAAAGCTTTTGGTTTTCGGTTGAGTTGATATTAACAAACTTGCTCTAGTTAACGCTTTGATTAAACTTTAAAAACATACGCATTGCATTTCTTGTATACTTTAAATAATTATTTGTATGCTGAATTTACTTAAAAGTCGAAAATGCAACATATTGCTTTATTTCTCTTTTTTTTCTGTGTGACTCAAATTTTTTTACAGTGCACTTTGAATTCTTTTCTTATGTTATCTGCATGCATCATAACAAGTTCTCTTGAATCAGCTCCCACTTTGAACATAATTGAAAAAGGCATTCAGCCAAACTAGGAACTGAAGTGGGAACTGGACTACTGCATCGTAACTGTGGTTCAAACACAATGTGGACACTCAAAGAGAGACGGATTCATAGGTCACAAGGCCCCATGCCCAGCTCTTGTTGGAACTATTATACATTTTTTTTACCTAAAAAACAGAATTGTTTGTAACAGATTCAGAAAAGAACTCTGTAACATCACAATGTTATATTAGATTTCAAATGCAATGCGCAGTCAAATTTAATTTACAGTAAAAAAAAAATTCTAGCTGTTAGTGCTTCAACCATCAGATTAAACTACATTTATTAAAGACCAGTAGCCTAGGCTACTTAAATTGGCTTAGTAACAATTACATCTAACTAAATATACAATATTGATAAAACATTTATAATATTGATTGTTTATTTATAGATAAATTAAATAAAATATAAGGGCAGCACCGTGGCACAGTGGTAGCACTGCTGCCTTGCAGTAAGGAGACCTGGGTTCGCATTCCGGGTCCTCCCTGCGTGGAGTTTGCATGTTCTTCCTATGTCTGTGTGGGTTTCCTCCGGGTTCGCCGGTTTCCTCCCACAGTCCAAAGACATGCAGGTTAGGTGCATTGGCGATTCTAAATTGTCCCTGGTGTGTGGGTGGGTTTGTGTGTGTGTGTGTGTCCTGCGGTGGGCTGGCACCCTGCCTGGGGTTTGTTTCTGCCTTGTGCACTGTGCTGGCTGGGATTAACTCCAGCAGACCGTCGTGATCCTGTGTTAGGATATAGCAGGTTGGAGAATGACTGACTGACTAAATAAAATATAGTGAGATAGAAATCACTTAAGGACTGGCATCCTGTCCAGCATGGGTGGTGTTATCTTACCTTGCAGAGAGGCCACTATGGATGGACAGCAGGGATGGATGGGTGTCCTGTCCTGAGTGCTCATTTTCCCTACTGGGAGGCCATCATGGATTAACACTATGGGAGAATGGGCATCCTGGTCAGGATGATTGCTTTCCCCAATAAACTGAGTGGGGCTGTATCTCTCTGGCATGGCTCCTATTTGGGCACCCACAATGATGTTTTGGTACTGTAGTCCTAAAGGGCAGTTCTGTTGAGGTTATTTGTTGGTGCTGAAAGAAGCTGCTGAGAGGAGGTTACCTTGTCAGAATAATGTAGTTTTTTTTTTATAGAAAAGATGGATACTAAATTTTTTTTGTATTACATGCAGTATTTTTATTGATATTCCATGTTTTAAAACATCATTATTGTATGCCATCTGCATAAATCATCATATGGCAATGCATATAACAGTGTTCCTCAAGGGATTCTGTGTAGGAGACTAGGAGAGTATGGGGTTCTGGGGCCCTTAAATAAGTGTTGTTTGGTCCCTGTATAATCACAGTGGCAGCTGTGTCTGCATAGTCAGACAGGGCTCTGCTTTGTCTACTATACTGTTTGTGATTTTCAACGACAGGATATCAATGTGCACTTCAGTGACTTTTGAATCGCATCACTACTTTTTGCAGAGGTGGTCCTTTTGGCTTCATCAGGCTGTGAACTTGAGCATTCATTAAATTACAAGGTGAGATTCACAGACATCTGGGAGAGGCTTAAAGTAGAGCCAACTAAGCTTTGCATTGAGAAGAGCTAACTGAGGTGATTCGGGCATCTGATCCGGATACCTCACTGTGGAGGTTGTATGGGCATTATTAGCTTGGAGGAGGCCCTGTAGAAGGTATCAAGCAATCCACTCTCTGCAAGGAAGGATGAGACCTGGTTAGAAACAGTATGTTTGAAGGTTTTGGAAAAAATGGAAAGGAGAAAGACAGGCCTGTAATTGTTAACTTGGGATGACATTGAGTGTTGGTTTTTTGAAGAGTGGGGTGATCAGAGCAAATTGAAGATAGTAGGAAATGTGCCTAAGCTAAGTGAAGAGTTAATGATGTGTGTAATTACAGGAGCTGGCCTGACTGAGATGTGAGGGGATAGAGACAAGTGGACAGGTAGTGGAGTGATTGGAGAGGAGGTCAGAAGCATCAGTGGCACATAGTGGAGAGAATGTGGAGAATGGTGGGTGAAGATTGGAAGGTTGCACAATGGGTGGCAGTGAGGCTGAGAACTGGCTGCTGCCGGCAGCCACCCTATCCTGAAAATAGGTGTCAAAGTCATCAGCAGACAAGGAGGTTGGGGGCTGGAGGTGGAGGGGAGTTAAGAAGGAAAGTAAATGTGGAGAACAGAGTGTGCATGTCAGTGGTAATGTTAATTCTAGTCTGATAGAACTTTACCTTAATGTTAATGGTAGCAGAAGAAAAGATATAAGAAGGGATTGATACTTAGCCAGGTCTGCCTAAGCCTTTGACTTCTTCCATTTCCTTTTAGTTGTTCTGAGGTCAGTCCGTTGATTGTTCAGTGCTTCAGAAAGCCAGGGACAGGAGGGTCTTTTGTGTGGAGGCCTGGAAGAGAGAGGACAAACATCATCAAGACAGGTGGACAGAGGTGAGCATAGGGTGTATGTGACAGTGTTGTTGTTGAGAGAGAAGAAGTGGTCAGGAGGAAGGAGAGCAGAAGAGACCATGGAAGAGAAATGGATGGTAGAGAGGGAGCAGAGGATTTGGTGGAAGGAAATGGTGGTGAGAAGAAGAATGAGAAGCGGGAAGCAGCAGAGAGAACTGGATGAAAAAGTGGTCATTCGATTGTAGATGAGTGACAGTTGCATTTGCGGGAGTGCAGATGTGGGAGAGAATGAGATCAAGCAGGCTGCTAGTCTTGTGAGTGGATGGAGTGTAGAGCTGTGTGTTACTGATGTAGGAAAGAAGAGTGAGAAAGTCAGCAGCAGGAGGTCCCTGGGAATCACAACTGGGCTATCATCATTTGAGTGGGGAGGCAGCAGTCTAGTTGATCAAAGAAGATCTTGAGCAAACCTGAAGAGTGATAAACAACAACAACAGTCATGTTAATTGGAAAGGAGACAGAAATAGCTTGCTACTCAAAAGTATCAAAATTTGTACACATTACCCAGAGGGATGAATTGCCCCCATCCCCCCCCCTTAACCTCTACCAGTGGAACGGTAGGAGTGGGAGAAGTTGAAAGCAAAGGAAAGTCTCTGACTTCTTAGAGACCCCTTTTGGTGGTGAAGGCTTGAATAAAATCTGCTTTGCTGACTGCAGACTGGCAGTTCCACATGCCAAAGGAGAAGAGAGTACTGTATCTGAAGTGGTGGCTTGATGCAGCAGATGGCGATTGTATGGATATCTCCCTCTCCTGCTAAAAGGGCAAGAGAAATGTCTTGTGCTAATAACAGGAAAGTATTGTTGACACATGCTGAAGACAGTAAAACAAAAGAACAGTACCTTAGTTTAGTAGTGTCCTTTGCCTTGTCCAGTGTCCTTGCTTGGTGGACTCTCACAGGTAGACTTGCAATCTTTATATAAATAGGTTTTCACACAAGGTGTGCTGCACATGAGAGCTGACACTTGCACTGATACTTGTGCAACATCGCCTTAAATCTCTTTAGTAGGGAGCAACAGTTAAGCTCAGCTGCAAGTGATGAAGCAATTAGTAACTCAAAGCAAGTACAGCAATCGTTCAATAGAATGAAACTATGCAGTAGGAGGCAAAAAACAAAGGTGCGGATTGATTGCTAGATATTAAGCACAATGATAAGTAGTTAAATCAACTTTGTAATAATAATGATAATAACTACATGCAGAGAATGGTATGTAAAGCAAAAGTACAATCACTGAAAGAAACCTAACCTGAAAACACTTACCTTTCCTGAAACAGAAGTCTAGTAGCCCAGAAGTTATTCATCTCTACTAAACCAAACAGGAATATTCACACTGAAACCTGCAGAGGCTGAGTCCCAGTATGTCTTCACAGTAAAAGATTCTATACCTTTTCAGCATTAATTACAATGAGAGCAGGCAGATAACCGGTACAATAATTGACAATTTAATAATATCATACAAAAAATATACTGTATATAGTAACAAAATAGAATAAAAGTCAAAAAAGACTGAAAAAAGATACTAGAAATGTACAGGCATGTATTTTAGAAGACAAAAATGCTTATCTTTCCCTTGCACTTACGAAACTTATCCTTGTATGCCTTCAGAACCTAATGTTATTCAGAGATCAAAGCTGATCCAGTGGGACAATGCGTGGCTATAAAATCTTCAAAAACATTGACACCTTTTCCATTTGCTACTGAGAAATACAGAGGGGGAACAGGTTGACACTTCAAATGTCATAAAACCCACAGCTTTACCCCTGAGAAAGCATACCTGGGGTTTGCTTCATTAGTATGCATATTTATAGAGAGATTTCTATGAGATACTACGACACAAACATACCTTTCTAAAAATAACACCAAAAGATTCTCCATAACATTAGCATTAAGGTTAACCATGCCTATGAAGATATTTCATATGTCATAGAAATTCTTAAAGTAATTCCAAAGAACTGTCTTCTTATATAATACGCTACCATGGCTGTTCATTTGTCTCTCCAGGATTTAAAATCCCCTGTAGCTCACAAACCGTTTGACCTATTGACCTGAAATTTGGTACACATATACTACATGACGTCTACTATCCGCTTTTCGGGTGATGATTGACCTCAGAGGTTATTCCTCTTTTTATTTTATTTTATTGTACAATCAAATCTCTAGGCAGCAGCCAGCATGAGCCGCACAGCCGCCATTCTCATCCCTACTACCTTTGCCGTCAATTCCCTTATCTCTTCATATCCTAAGTCTTCAATCTGCCTCAAGAATGATTTAAGTACTAGCTTAAGTGAAAAATTAAAGAAAATGTACTAAGTAATTGCAACACAAACACTGACTTTATCAGTTTTAATGCAAAAAGATGCAGATGAAAGAACAGAAGAAGCGACCCGCTAGGGTGGAGAAAAGAAGAGCTGCTCAGCAAGTGCATCAACCTCTGAGCAAACGAATGCTAAACCTACAGAGAAAGATTATGAAAACTATAAATGCTCAAGTCAAGTGTATTCACTGCACGTTATTGTGCAGTACGCCGTTACTGGTAAAGAAATAAAACGGGCTGAATGTCCACTTGACTGCTAGACGACTTTCAACAGCTGTGATTTTATGAACAATTCCCATTTTATGCTGGAGTAAAAGAGTTCTCATGAGATAAAAGGTACTCTTTCTTTCCCGAAGACAAACAGCAGTTTATTGCTGATGAAAAATATAATATCCGTATGCCACATACACTATTAGACATAAGTAAATGAAAGACCTGTGTAAGTGTGTGTATGTAGCATTCTGCTCTGCTCACACTCAGCCACAACCATGGGAGTTGGTGTGAATTCTGTGGAAGATGTAGTAGCTTATACAAGTGTGACTTGAACTTGGTGAGATGGCACATGAATGCACTTTTCAATTTTTTCAGCACTTCTATACACCTCACTTCACATTCAACCCAAGCAGACAAACTCATACATGCACGTAGACATGTATGTTGTACGTTTACACAACGAGCTACCATAAGTTAGCCTGAGACGTGCTCCAGCCTGCCCCATTCAGTTTGTATACAGCTGCACTCGACTACATGTCCATCTCAAACAAGATTGACATCTCTGCAAGTTCACCAATATAGCAAAATTGCCAGGGAGTCTTTAGGTTGTTTTTTGTCCCGAAGACCACTTGCAGCTAATTTTCTTACAATAAATGTATTTCTTAATTTTTTCAAAGAAGTATCAGGCGTGCTAATTAATAATATTCTTGACATAGTAAATTGGTCATTAGATGCGGGAGTCTTCCCAGACTGTCTTAAAACTGTCTTAAGCTGTAGTTAAAACCCTACTTAAGAAAAATAATCTTGACCCTTCTGCTCTTAAAAATTTTAGACCCATCTCTAACTTGCCTTTCTTAAGTAAAATTCTAGAGAAGGCAGTCATTATGCAGTTAAATGACCACCTCAATAAACATGCTATTCTTGATAAATTTCAGTCAGGTTTTAGAACAAATCACAGCACAGAAACTGCACTTGTTAAAGTAGTAAATGACTTGCGGGTAAATGCAGACAGAGGCCATTTATCTGTTCTCATCCTCTTAGATCTGAGTGCCGCATTTGATACCAATGATCATAAAATTCTTAGAAATCACCTTAGTCAATGGGTGGGCCTCTCTGGCAGTGTCTTAAATTGGTTTGAATCCTACCTGGCAGGGAGAAAAATCTTTGTTAGTTGTGGTAATTACAACTCAAAGACACATGATATCCTATATGGTGTTCCACAAGGTTCTATCCTGGGTTCTCTGCTCTTCTCCATCTACATGCTTCCGTCAGGTCAGATAATCTCAGGGCACAACGTGAGCTACCACAGCTATGCTGATGACACAGAGCTGTATTTATCAATAGCACCTGATGACCCAGATTCTCTTGATTCACTAACACAATGTCTTACTTGTATTTCTGAATGGATGAATAGCAACTTTCTCAAGCTAAATAAAGAGAAAACTGAAATCTTAGTGATTGGCAATAACGGATACAATGAGGCTATTAGAAATAAACTGGATACATTAGGATTAAAAATCAAGACAGAGGTAAAAAGCTTAGGGGTAACTGTTGACTGTAATCTGAATTTTAAATCTCATATTAATCAGATCACTAGGACAGCATTTTCTCACTTAAGAAACATAGCAAAAGTTAGACCTCTTATATCACTGAAAGATAGTTCACGCGTTTGTTTTCAGTCAACTAGATTACTGTAACGCACTCCTCTCAGGACAACCCAAAAAAGACATAAATCGTTTGCAACTAGTGCAGAATGCAGCTTATAGAATCCTAACCAGGAAAAGAAAATCCAAGCACATTTCTCCAGTTTTGATGTCACTACATTGGTTACCTGTGTCATTCAGGATTGACTTTAAAATTCTGCCTATGGTTTATAAAGCCTTAAATAATCTCGCCCCATCTTATATATATGAATGTCTGACATCTTATATTCCAAATTGTAACCTCAGATCATCAATGAGTGTCTCCTTAGAATTCCAAGAGCAGAACTTAAAAGAAATGGTGAAACGGCCTTCTACTGTTATGCACCTAAAATCTGGAAAAGCCTGCCAATAGGAATTCGCCAGGCTAATACAGTGGAGCACTTTAAAACACTGCTGAAAACACATTACTTTAACATGGCCTTCTCATAACTTCACTTTAATTTAATCCTGATACTCTGTATATCCAATTCATTACAATAACTATTCGTGGTTGCTCTAAAATATGTACTAACCCCTACTCTCTCTTCTGTTTCTATAGTGCGCTTTTGGTGGTGGCACAAATCAAAGCATTGTTATGTTCCAACAGTGATGGATTAAAAGCCAGAAGTCTACGTGACCATCATCATCAAGTCCTTCCATGAGAACCCTAAATACAAAGAGGACTATTTCATTTATGTTAGGTAGAATGCCCAGTGGGGACTGGGCGGTCTCGTGTCCTGGAACCCCTGCAGATTTTATTTTTTTCTCCAGCCGTCTGGAGTTTTTTTTTTTTGTTTTTTCTGTCCTCCCTGGCCATCGGACCTTACTCTTTTTCTATGTTAATTAATGTTGTCTTATTTTAATTTCTTATTTTATCTTTTATTTTTCTTCATTATGTAAAGCACTTTGAGCTACTTTTTTGTATGAAAATGTGCTATATAAATAAATGTAAGAGCCATTTTCCTAGTTCTATAAAATGTATGAATATTTACTAGATGATAATGCATAAAATATGGGAGGTTCCTAAAACCCCCGTGAATAGAATTGAGTTGGTATTTTCCTGTCATTTCTTAACAGTTTTTGAGTAAACAATGTTCTTTAGTAAGTGTTTTGCCTTGCCTTGTGTAAGGTATAGAGGCATACGGTTTTTTAACCGTGTCCTTGAAAGAATTCTTTTTATGCTCGCGTTCGTGCTTATGCACGGTACTGAGCCTGGCGCATATCTAAGTGCCAATGGCCTAAGGGTCTTTTGAGTGTAAAGTAACTCGTAAATTAAAAGATCTAATTTTTGAACCGTATGTTTAAAGCATACAGAAGAAGAAATAAATAACCTTTAAGTATAGAAATAACCAAAGCTTCATAAGAAAAACTAAGTTTATAGAAGATACATTTTTCCCTTTTTTTGCCTTTATTCTTTGTGTGTAACTATTTTTCTTTTTATTCTTGTATGGATTATTTGCCTTTAACTTTCACTAAATATTTTTAAAACGAACTTTTGGACTGAGAGATTTTTTCGACACGCGTCTTACCCGTGCCTGACTTCACCTTACGCAAAAGCGGCTACACTAAATGTTGTTGTTCTTGTGATGTGAATGACCTTAGACACAAGCAAATGAAAGGTTATAACCATGAAATTTAACAAACCATATGGTAAAAAAAGGTCTTTTAATAGGTACAAGTTGTTGCTATGTTGCAGTTTTCCCTTTGGTTTTAAATGTAAAAAATATGAATTTAAACTAGAGTTTTGAAGTCTAAGCAATTTACATTTAATTGCATTCTCCCTTGGCGCCATTTTGTTTTGTGAATAGTGCTGCCATTTTGTGATCATGAAATATGCAATTTATAACATCACTGGGTCAAAGGTCTTACAGTTTGCATTGTGTTCTTCCAGGTTGTCCAAGGTTATGAATATTCAAGCTGGTTCTCTTGAACATTCTTTGTTGTCTTCCTCTTGACTCCAAGTTAGGGCTTTGTTTTGGCTTCGAGACTGTGTTAAATTTTCTTTTTATGAATTTTGCACATTTTTGTTTCATACTTTAAAATCACTACAGCTTCTTCCATTGTAGGCAGAACACAGTTCAGATACTAAAAGGAAAAAACAAGAATGTAATAAAACCAAAAACATTGACTAGACTTCACAAGACAAAGAACACAACTAAATAATCCTTACATGGCCTTATTTTAAATTTCCTAAATTTGAACTAAGCCAGGTATCTATGTTAAAATTACAAGAATGTCATAATGTCAGCTATAACGCTGGGCCACCATCTCAAATAGGTGGAAATTAATGACAAAATACATCACATGAAGTTCATGACACATGACTGTCAGCAGAAATTTCAATCATAAAGTTTGAACAGGACCATGTAGGACATGCACATGTCAGCACATATGAAAAGTAAAAGTACCAAGTGTTGAAATGACATCATAATGATAACATTTATGAACAGCCATAAAAGCAGATCAAATATGAAATGTACTGAAAACAGGACTTTCAAGCCCATTATTTGTCACATAGGTGTTGCAATAGTACAGAATCAAATGGGAATGATACAGAAGATAAGTTAACGGAAAACTCCAACCTATTTCTGATAGGTGTCAAACAGTATATGATTTTTTTTTAAATCTACCTTACTTGCACATTGTTCTTCATTTTGTTAGTCAATAAAAACTCGAGCATATCTTATATTCTTTATCATAAGTCTGTATACTTGCAGACACAACACATTTATTCCCAGAAAGTTTTCTACTACTATCAACAATATTATTCAAGGTGAAACAGGATGATTATCACAATATCTGTAAAAAAATGTTTAAGATTAAGTCAATAGAGCTTCTTTAAATACATAGAAAATGGCAGTAGAGCAAGACATCAGGGAGGTTGGATCCAAAGGGACTTATAGCCAGAATCCAATGTAATAACTTACAGTGAGTGTTGAAAATGTATAAAAAGAGCAACAATATATTATGGTGTCATATCTCATAAGCAGATTTCGTAGAAATCAGGCAGTGCATCACAGAAGTAACAAACAATATTAATCTTGGGCAAACCTGAAAATCAAATTTGTGCTAAAGCAGTCCATACTGTTCTCTCCAAACAAGAAAGAGATAAAATAATATGAAAGAGACTAATGCTGTATTTTTAGGTTATTCTGAGAAAACTAAAAGGAAACATTTATGTTTCACAAAATAGGAACACCAAAAAATAGTTCAAAGAAAGCCTAAAAATATCAAAAGAACATGAGAGAAGAATGTAACTATACTTTGCATAAACAAAGTTAATGAATTGAATGTGTTACTTTCAATGACAGAATCCTACACTGGACGTTGCTTTAGATATCCATTTAGAAATAAAATGTTTGAGAAGATCAATGTTTCTGACAGATAATTACATGGAAAATTTTTTCAATATTTAAAATATCATTCTATAAGGATTTGGAAGGTTCTTTGATTTTTTTAGTCTATTTTCCCTTTTCCTTTGCTATGTGTTCTTTTGCAGTATTTTTAATGATTACGTGTTTCTGTTTTCCATTATATGTGTGTATACAGGAAACAAACCGTTTTTATCTCATAAAGCGCTTTTCTGCAGTAAACAACATCCAAAGACACATTCCAAGCACAGTTATATGGCAGTTTACATACATTTTCAGGTGGTGCATGGGCAAGTTAAACCAGGAAGATATATGGGTTCTCCATAAAAAGAGAAATAAAACTTTGTTTTTTTGAATTACTGTAGGGACCTCTAAACTCTGAATGGAGTACAGTATGTGCTTCCAGGATATAGTTCAGGTATGTTTCTCTTTATTTTGATTTCATTCATGTAACACAAAGGTCTCCATTGATCAGTCTTAAACAACTGTCCATTGAGATTTATTTACAAATTACACTATCAGTCATCAAAAGAAATGCAATTATCTGTGTTGGTGTTATGATTCGTTTTAATTTAAAATTAGTTACAAATTTGTTTTTCATTTTTTTCTTGAATGCTTTAGTTCATTAACATTTTTAAAAGTTGATGAATCTTATTGTGAAAATATTGTTTTGGGGAAAAAAAGAGAATTAAACATATCTTTTATATGGCTACATTTTGTTTTTCTTATGGATGCTGCCTATGATAGATGGTCCATGGTGTTGGGCAGATTTAAAATAAATAATTGTGCCCCGGTATTTTGCAGGTACTAATTGGGGATGGTTGGGGTGCCTGGTTGATTGCGTGCACACATATGCGAATACGAGCATCAGTCAGGTGCCTCATTCGTTCCTTTGAGGTAGCAATGTGTCACATCAGCACCCAGTTAGGCAGGGAAAAAACAGATAACAGATGGAAAGAACAGGAAAGGAGTGGAGGTTAACAGAAGCAAGATTGCGAGGCAGAATCATAGAGAGCCCATGCAAAATTGCCATGTTAACGGGTGTGAGCTTCAGGGCTGCAGGATCCAGAAGCTAATGAAAAGATGCTCCTACTGAGCAATTTTCTGAGAGTAGGAATGACCCAATGTGCGGTGTCTCCCGCAGATGCAGAGGGACTGGTGGTGTGAGATGTGTGTAGCTTGGCACAGTGTCCCAGAGACCTGAGCCGGTTTGTGAATGCTGACAGCACCTGTTGATTGGGTGTCTCCTCAGTTGCCAGATCCAGTGCCGGGTAAACAGAGGAGACGCTGGCTTTTAGAAAGCAGCATTGAGGCTCGTATTTTAGAAGAACTGTTTCTGGCATTTTAACTTGTTTTTAATGGAATATTTATTTGATAGAATTTTGACCTCCTTAGACTGTCTGATATTATTGGATTATTTATTTATTGAAGAATTGGATGCAATGCACTGATCAGGCACTGTTTTTTTTTTTTTTTTTTTATTTAAAATCTCTAAGTCACTTTTGCTTGGCTAGATGTTTGTGTCCCCATTTGCCAGGCTCATCTCGGTTATGACTATCGATGGTGGCGGGTTAAATAGGCTCCCAATTGGAAGCCGGAGTATTTGAGTTCATCACACCACCATTTTGTGTAGTTTTGTTGTAGCAGTTGCTATGGTATTTCTATGGGTGATGTCTGCGGTAACTCTCTGCATGTCATTAGGATTCAAGGGTATCAAGGTCTGCTCCATGCACTTATTGGTATCTGTGTTTGTAGATAGAAACCTTGATTGTTACTTGTGGGCGATTGTTTTTCATTTTCCTGGTTAAGTCCATGTACTTTTATTCTTTTGGCTTTGACTTTTGTAACTACTTTACTTTACCCGATGACAGATTGACTTTTAGTTAACACACTTTGCCTGACTTTTAACAACTTTTCTTCTCCAGATCTTTGTTCGTAAAAATCTGCTTCCGTTTTTTTCTGTGACAGAATAGTTGGATACAATTAATACAGCCCAAGACTGATCACCTATTAATCATATCGTAGAATGTCTCTAGGACTCTAAACAAGATTATTTATTTAAAGATATGGACAGAGTTTGATGTTTAGGCTAGGTGACCCTGATGAACTTTACAGCTCATTGGTACAACTTACACCAGTTCAAATATTGAAGATTTGTGATTTTAGTGTCAACTTAATTGAGGACAGATTCACTTGTAGATTTAGAGACTGGAAATGCAAGAATCAGGTATGTTTAACTCTTTGAGGGCTGAATATAATTTCCAAAAGCACACAAAGCAATGGTTTCACACATAAATCAACATAAAACATCTGTTCCTGGGTGCTGTGGTTGCTGTTGCTGTCTGTTCACTGTTTGTGGCAGCAAGAATGTGCGGCAGGCTCGCTGTCTTCGCATGATAGTGGCTGTCTCAGTGTGATGCAATCTAGTTTGTACCTCCTGTCATTGTAAGTAGTGGTCCTAAAAGGTTAATGTTGCCATAGGTGCATCAGCTACACGTATGTGTTCAGCACCACAATCAGTCGGGGAGAAATCAATTGATGCAGGTACAGTACTTCACTTTCATTTTCAATTTCCATCTCTAGATCACTTGCATCAAAATCAAAGTCCAGCAAGACAGAACCTGATTCAACGGTAATATGCAAAACTTCATTCATGGGGTATTTTGCTTTGTGCATTCGCTGGTCTCTCGCCAGATGTCGATGTTATTTTAGAGCTGGGGTGCCCAATGCGTCGATCGTGATAGACCGGTAGATGGCAAAGGTAGCGCTGGTAGATCGCGTTGCATTCAAAAAAATATTTTTTTAATGTTAGTCTATCATATATCCTCCCTATGGCATTTGTCACTTGATTGACATACAGGGCGGCCAGTCTGAGATCTCTTTTCTTCTAACATACTGGTCATCCCACATGCACGATCAAATGTGTGAGCTGCAAAACTCTGGCTGTGATCTAGTTAGCCTTCCAATTTATATCGACTAAAGAAGGGATTTAAAAAAAAATTGTTTGGGGAGGGTATGGGCTGGATGTGAAATTGGAAGAGGATTTTATTTATCACAATGTCACAATCGAAGTGCGTTTGTCTGATCTGTCAATCTATCATTGCTATTCCAAAGAAGGAAAATGTGGAAAGGCACTTTTGAACTGTTCATAAAAACTACTGACTTTCTTCCGAAAAGCGAATTGAGAAAGAGAAAGGAGAGGGAACTAAAGTCGCAGTTAATCGGACAGCCATCATTTTTCACTTGGCTGAATTCAGAAGCTCCTTGACTGCATTATTCGGCTCTACTTATTTATGAGAGTCAGCCTTTTCCCACATGAAGATTATAAAATCTAAATACTGTAGTGGCCATAAATGTATTGAATTGTTATTGTGCCATAAAAGTTATTCAATTATGCAAGGTATGACAACATATATTTTTTGTATAAAGTATACTCAGTATATATATATATATATATATATATATATATATATATATATATATACTAGAAATTAAGCCCGTTACAATAACGGGCGCAAGAACAGTTGTGCATAAACATTAATAGGAACAGCCTATATTAAATGGCAAGAGACCTTGTATGTGGCTGTAATATGCGTCCCTGTATTGTGTGCTTTTAATTTTCTCTTGCATTAATACTGGTTTGTATTTCCGTAAAAAGCCTGTAATTTTCTCTGACAGTAATACAGTGGAACCTCAGTTCACGACCATAATTCGTTCCAAAACCCTGGTCGAAACCCAATTTGGTCGTGAACTGAAGTAATTTCCCCCATAGGATTGTATGCCTGAGTGTGTGTCTCTCTCTCTCTGCAGAGGAAATGCACAGGGATAGACTGAATACATCCGGCCCTGTGCATGCGCACTTCACCAGAAGACACACACACGACACCGGAACGCACACAGGGGTTTTTATTAAAGAGGATATATATATATATATATATATATATATATATATATATATATATATATATATATATATATATATATATATATACTGCTCAAAAGAATTAAAGGAACACTTTTAATCAGAGTATAGCATAAAGTCAATGAAACTTATGGGATATTAATCTGGTCAGTTAAGTAGCAGAGGGGGTTGTTCATCAGTTTCAGCTGCTGTGGTGTTAATGAAATTAACAACAGATGCACTAGAGGGGCAACAATGAGATGACCCCCAAAACAGGAATGGTTTAACAGGTGGAGGCCACTGACATTTTCCCTCCTCATCTTTTCTGACTGTTTCTTCACTAGTTTTGCATTTGGCTACAGTCAGTGTCACTACTGGTAGCATGAGGCGATACCTGGACCCTACAGAGGTTGCACAGGTAGTCCAACTTCTCCAGGATGGCACATCAATACGTGTCATTGCCAGAAGGTTTGCTGTGTCTCCTGCACAGTCTCAAGGGCATGGAGGAGATTCTAGGAGACAAGCAGTTACTCTAGGAGAGTTGGAGAGGGCCATAGAAGGTCCATAACCCATCAGCAGGACCAGTATCTGCTCCTTTGGGCAAGGAGGAAGAGGATGAGCACTGCCAGAGCCCTACAAAATGACCTCCAGCAGGCCTCTGGTGTGAATGTCTCTGACCAAACAACCAGAAAGACTTCATGAGGGTGACCCAAGGGCCCCATGTCCTCTAATGGGCCCTGAGCTCACTGCCCAGCAGCATGCAGCTTGATTGGCATTCGCCATAGAATACCAGAATTGGCAGATGCACCACTAGTGCCCTGTGCTTTTTACAGATGAGAGCAGGTTCACCCTGAGCACGTGACAGAAGTGAAAGGGTCTGGAGAAGCCATGGAGAACATTGCTGCCTGTAACATCATTCAGCATGAGCAGTTTGGTGGTGGGTTAATGATTGTCTGGGGAGGCATATCCATGGAGGGTCACACAGACCGCTACAGGCTTGACAAAGGCACCTTGGCTGCCATTAGTTATCAGGATGAAATCCTTGGACCCATTGTCAGACCCTATGCTGGTACAGTGGCTCCTGGTGCACGACAATTCCTGGCCTCATGTGGTGAGAGTATGCAGGCAGTTCCTGGAGGATGAAGGAATTGATACCATTGACTGGCCACCACACTTTCCTGACCTAAATCCAATAGAACACCTCTGGGACATTATGTTTTGGTCCATCCAATGCCACCAGGTTACACCTCAGACTGTCGAGGAGCTCAGTGATGCCCTGGTCCAGATCTGGAAGGAGATCCCCCACAACACCATCTGTCATCTCATTAGAAGCATGCACCGATGTTGTCAGGCATGTATACAAGAACACAGGGGCCATACAAAGTGCTGCGTACAATTTTGAGTTGCTGCAATTAAATTTTGGCAAAATGGACTAGCCTGCCACATCATTTTTCACTCTGATTTTTGGGGCGTCTTTGAATTCAGGGCTCTGTAGGTTGATCATTTTCATTTCCATCAAACGATGTGGCATCCTTTCGTTCCTAACACATTACCCAGTCTATATCAGTATAGATATCCAGGAGGATTTCTTTTTCCCATTGAGATCTGATGTGTTTTCAAAGTGTTCCTTTAATTTTTTTGAGCAGTTTATATATATATATATAATTTTTAATGTAGACAGATCATTTTGACCTGGTCATTTTAAAAGTAGCTTGTAAGCCGAAAAACTGTGGGCATCCCTATTTTAGAGGTTGTTTGCTCTTAGCTACTCAAGTACGTGCAGGTAATCGAGATCAAATCAACAAAGCTACCTTTCTTTCTAGCAAAGATGAGTCAAACTTTGTCACCATTTACAGCTGATTATCACCCTCTGTCTCAGAATTTTGACAAAAGTTGACATTCACCCTGAAACAGTTAATACACGAGTCTAATAACTCACAGGATAGCACTTTTTAAATATAGATTACAAGGAATGCCAAAGTGATAATTGGTATGTTTGCTGCTATAAAATGTTTCTAATCAAAATTATAACATATTTGGGAATGTGTGCCTTGCAATGGGCTGGCATCTCTTATGTATAATCAAAATGTAAGCACTGTGTTTCTGTTCACCATTTGAAAATGGATTTACATTATTGTTAACATAAAATCATTCAAACGAGACATACAAATAAATAAAAACAACTGGTGACCCGTTTACATTGGTATAACTGTACTTCTAATTTGTTTTTAAAATGAATGTGTACTTAGCAATAAATAATGAACATTAGGCCCATTCGTGATAAATTTAGGCCCACCCTTTTGAGAAATTCTGGTGTTGTTACTGCTTGTAAGTTGTTTGGCTTTGTATGTTATACTCAGGACTTTTTAAAAGAGACACACTTGCTTGGTTATTTGTTAAAGTAAAGAATACAGCATTATTTAGCCATTATAGTTTTCTGAATGGGTTTCTATTGAATTCATTTTCTTATGTTTAACATATTTATTGTACTTTTCTTATTTTGTGAGTTTAAAAACTTGTGCACATTCAAGTGATCTATAGTGGTTATGGGCAGTGGTTTTGTGTGCATGTGTCCAGTTGTTCAAGGGTCATAAATCATCCTTTTGATAGTTCTTGTCTACTTCTCATATGTAATATTATGCTGTGGTAAATTGTGCATCCTGAAATCCAGTTGTGGTTCTTATCTTTATAAATGGGAAATGTTCTCCTGTGTATATTGTTAAGCCTCCTGGAGGTTGTTCAATAAATAACACAGAAGGCTTACAACCTATGGTATGATCATTCTTTCGATTCAAAATTAAGCAAATCTTTTCTATCAGATAATCTGCTTAATGTCAAAGCAATACATCAAAATACAATTTCACCAAAATCAGTTTTATTAACAGACTTAGCCACCTGCCTTTGTTGGTAAGAGGGAAATTGAAAAACAAAAACAAGCCTTCCAATTGAAGGGTTTACCCTGGATTTTAATATGTGATAACACAGAAAAGGAGACATTGGAGCAAGTCACAATTACTTGAAAAACAAACAAAAAAAATACACATCTTCTGTGCAAGGAAATGTCTTTAGCTTCTATCCATAAACGTACATATTTATCTATATGCATACATTCATTCACACATCTTAGGCATTAAGCATGCTGCGTTTGGATGATGGTTGCCACACTGTTTGAGGTAAAATGCTACAATTTTCATTCAGAATTTGAGACAATGTCAGGTTTGACAGCTATTTGATGATATTTATGTGCAATTTTAATGTGATTTTTTTTTCTTCATCTGTTCAGCTTTTGTGTCTTTTTTAGCTACTTGATTTAGACAGGTAATGTGAGGGAAGGTAGCCTCTGAGGGAACAACAATAAAACCTTCTCTTCCTTCCTTCTAGCATTAATGATTGCTGGGGTTTATGAACCATTTGATAGCATGCATTTTTTTCTTTCCTCTTATCTATTTTCCCTGCTTCTGCCATAATACCCTAGACAAACATGGGTACCATTTGTGCATCTTTTTTAATTATGTGTTTGTTTTTGTTTCACTCCAGCTAACTTGTGACAATATCTTAAGGCAACGGTAGCTTTTCTTTAAACTTGAATTGACTTAACTGGTCTGTGTGCAAATATACAAAAAAGATACTCATTATACTTTTCTCAATAAAGAAAAAGATTCATTCTGTATTCAGTAAAGTAATATCTAATGTTTAGACACAGCAATATTTATTCTTCTGGTTTCACTTTTAGTTTATGTGTAGGCTGCTGTAACACTGCTATTAATAAATGGGAAGATGTATCTATTGCTATAATAAAAATGATCATGTTAAACCAGAGCAAGGACAAAAGAACAGGCCCCTTCCATAAATTAACTTGGTTTCAAATTACAGAGTATAATTCAGATGATTCAGCAAATTTATGTACAAACCTAAAATACATGAACTTCATTCAGTTGTGTTCCTCTTAGGATAATCTACATATGACTGGACAACATTATTTATTTGGCTTGTAATTTAGCTTGCCTGTGGCAGATTTCTTTTCTCTGGATGCATAGGCTTTTGATCCCTTTAATTGGACATACTGCTGGTGAGTCCTCTTGTGTATAGGGCTGGATGAAAAAACCATCAGAATGTCAAAAGTGCTGTATTAATTTCCCACAGCAATTATCTTAACCAGTGCTAACCAAGTGGGCTCTTCCTTTCTACTCACATTTGCTTTTCCACTGAACTACTGGGCACAGAGACTAGGATGTTGTAGTGAATACCTGCTGATTATTCTCATATGAGTGTATTTATGCAGATGCAGTTTTTCATTTCCTTTTTCAACAGTAAAGGTGCCACTCCCTATGTGTGAGTCATACACTATTTAATCAGTGTGAGGTAAATTAAACTTTTTGTTTGAATCAAACTGCTCCTTTCTACTTCTTTTGTGCAAATCTGACTTACCCAAACATCATTTCTGTCATCTTTCCTTTTAGAAACTTATTTTCTATTTATTTTCTACTGGATGAAATACTTTTGTTGAAGATAATGTTGTTGGTTAAAAGGCAAGTTCCATGATTTCATATAAACGTTTTCCTAAAGAGAAAAAATAATCTCCCATTTTTGAAATTTGTGCGAAATGGTAAATGTCTGTGCTTTAATGATATTGTAGAGTCCCACAGAGATTTATTTATTTGTTTGGCATAATACCTAGCCTTCTCCCAGCACAGTCTGACTCCAACACCTAACCCTAAAGGACAATCTTATAAAAAAGATTAAAAATATATCAGAGGTAATAAGTAACTATTTACAGAATTTCCAAAATAGACTAACTATAATAATAAACACCCAAAATGCATAGCCACAAAAACTGTTGTATAAATGAGAACAGTTGAATTTGCTTTTGTCTTACCATTTATTGCTGCTATGTTTGGCGTGAAATTTAATTGGAAGCTCCTATAATGACTTCACTTGACAATAACAAACACACCAAATGGTGAACAGATATTGCAAAACCAGGAAAACAACCTAATTCCCCAGGCAAAGCCAAAGTAGATGGAAAAACCAAACATTGTGGCCATATATCAACAGGAACAACAATGATCTTACTCTTGCCAGTGCCCTTCTTTAAAATTTGTGATACAGCATCTCCTTGCCACTGACCTATGTGTTCTAGTAGCCATGCGGGACACTATTCAAGACAACACAGGTGCTTTTCAATATCAAAAAGCAACTGATATTAGTTCAGAAAGCTTCTGCAGATGCCCAGATTACTATAAAATTCCAAGGAGTAAAATATTTTAAGTTCAATTCTCTCTTTAGGGGTGGCAGCAAAACCTTCATATCTATTGTACCCTAACCCTAACTATCACTTGCCCTGTTGCTAAGCTGAAAGAATTAAGGAAGCTTTGAACTTGAAAAACATATGAATATGCACTAGCATTAACTCTCTACAGAAAAACAGAAACAATGAAAATGTTAAGAAATAAAAGTAGGAGAGAACCTATTTGGGCAAATCAACCACTAGCACAAAGAAATATAGGAGTGGTGGAGATGAGGGATTTTCTTTTAATTTTGAAGATACTGTTGCTGGTAATGAGTGCAAGTATTTGAGACCATGAGTTATGTAATTGTCGCACAATGTCTGCAATTATTAAAATGATTAACACTCAGAAGACGCAATTAGCTGAAGTGAACTTTACAGATTCAGGAAATAGAAAATGTTTAATCAGTTTTTAGCTTGTGTCAGGTTTTCAGCTGAAATCTTGAGTTCAATCAGGAGAAAATTAAGCTCCTGCCCATAGATGGGGTCTGAAAGGCAAATGCTACCAAATGCAGGGTATGGTTTTCCAACCTAGTAATCTTATTAGAGGCCATCTACAAGGCGGACTATTCTCCCAGGAATAGACTCCTCAGTTGAAAAGGACAGCCCTACCAGAAGTTGCATAATTCCAGAATTACTGTATTTGGGCTAGCATTAACATTGTAGTTTGCAGCAATAGGTTAAGCCTTCTGTTTATAAAATATTAAGCCAGTGTTACCTACCTACAAGCTTTCTCCTGCCAATGTTAACCTCTTATATTAACAATGTATTTAGCTAACAGAAAGTTATCACTTAACCCAATTCACTTAGTTTATAATTGTGTTGTCTATTTCCAGATGCACCTCTGTTAAATGGCGGACTTTAAACTCATATTGAGTCCATAATAAAAGCCATGGTGGTCTGCAATAAGGGAAAGTTGACAAGTAAATTGAAATGCCAATCCAGCATTCCTAAAATTAACTTCGTCTTTTGTGGACAAAAACAGTGGCTCACTCAGGCTAATTATTGATTGCAGAGAGCAAAATTAAAAAGTAGCTCTCTTCTATTTCTAATCTGTCCTCCTTATCAGCAAGGTTCATGCATCAACAATGTACACCAATTTAGAACTAATATATGAAGTGTATAATGTACATCTCAAACTTGATTTGAGAGGGTGCGAAGTGGAAGCCACGTTAAATGAGTCTAATGTGCTTTACAAGATTTTGCTAATTTTTTCAGGGTTTGCAAATGTCACAGCAGTATTTCATTTAGTTCTAAATAACACTGAAAAAGCGTTAGGGCATTTACTTAAAGGTGTCCATAGTCCATACCCTCAATCATAGATATTTACATTAGGAATTTGATAGGTGTTAAAGAAGCATTTGAGAAATGGTGTCATCAGTTTTACAGACCCCCAAAATCCCAATCAGCCAAGCCATCTATGCATCTAAAGCTCATCTTTGAGAGACACAATGGAATTGTCATAATTCAGCCAAGGTTTATCCTTGGCATAAGAGTATTTTCTTTTGTTTAATCCTTTTGTTATTTGTATTAATTATTTTGTAAATAAAATTGACTTTTTTGTGTGTTGTATGTTTTATGTATTGGTGAGGTTTTTTTTATTTCTTAATGATTTTGTGTTGATGTATGAGGTTAGTTTTGTTGTGTCTAGTGTCCCAGATGACTAGGGACCCTACCCAGCCGGGACGCCTGGACGGTCCCAGAGATGTATGATACCTCCGCTGGGCCACAAGAGGGCAGCCACCCGGGTCTGCTTGTGGGCCGCTCACCCCTATGGGAGGATGTGGCCACCGCCAGGGGGCGCCTGGACAGTTAGGGAATCCTGGATGGCAGCACTTCCGCCACACCAGGAATCCCATGGGCACCCAGAGTGCTTCCGGGTCCTCTCCTGACACTTCTACCACACCAGGAAGTGGCATCAGGTGGAGCACCTGGGGCTCATCCGGGTCATGATAGATGGGGCTGCCTCCCTCCAGTAGACAAGCCAGAGTTGGAAGGAAGGAGACAAAGCTTGTGAGGAGGAGAGAGGAGGTCAAGAGAGAAAGAAGAGGAGAAAGAGAAGAAGAGAAAGGAAGAGAGTAAGTGGATGAAAGCATTTTTGTGCTGTAAAGAGAAATAAAGAAGTGTGTTTTGGACATTCTGGTATCTGTCTGTCTGTGTCCGGGGGTATGCTTTCCACAATGGCGCCCAACGTGGGGCTCTCCTCCTGCTAAAATTTTGCGGAGGCAGCCCGCACAGCAAACGAAGGCGCACTTCTACTGTGGCACGCATTCCTGGGCCAACACCTCGAGAAATGCTCGCTGAGGACCACGCCTAATGGACGCCCAGCATAATGGGGAAGAAGAAGGGCAAACGTGCCCTGAAGGTAGCAACGCCTGTACCCAGTGTCGTCTTCGCGGATGCACAGGTCGGCGGGGCAGCGGAAAAGGCCACCCAGCCACAACACGCTCAAGAAGACGGGATCCGGTAGGTAAGTATAATGGCGATACACTTGGCGGAGCTTACCCTGCTGTCCCCTGGTCTTGCTTTTTAGCAGGGGACTGCCCGAATCTGAATGCTGAAGCACGCCGACCCATGGAGTGATGGTGAGATGGCAACGGGAGATGAAGAGGAGCCGTTGCTGACTGCAGAAGGGCTGCGGGTCGGAAGCTACTCTGAAGACTCTTCCCCAACTGAGTCCGCTCATAGGCTGGAGGGAGCGTTAGAGGACTGGAAGTCCCTCCCAGAAACAAGCACAGGATTGGACAGAGTGTGTTGTGTACCCACCGGTTAGTGGTCGAAGACGGGACAAACAAACGTCAATCCTGGGACAGTCAAAGACCCAACAGAGCATGCGCAAGAGCTCCGTGGCTCCCAGCCGGACGGGAGTACAAACTGTAAGTTCCTCACCGGCTGATGTTTTGGTTTTGCTGGCAGCTGTACGAGAGCTGGAGAAAGCCCTTCTGCCCATACAGTCGGTGTTTCAGGTCCTGCTCTTAATGCGAGAGGTGATCGATGGGCTGGAGAGGAAAACAGAGGCTTCCCTGATGACCATAAAGGAGTGGGGGGGAAAGTACAACGTGGGATTCTCCAGCCAGATCATTGATGCGGTGCAGGTGAGTAGGACTTGCGCCATACATGGAAAGGGAGAAGCGAGCGAATGTGTCCCGGTATCGTGCGGTTCTGGTGTCCGAGTAGCCGTGACTCTGACAGTAGATCGGGGGACGAGTACTGAGCAGGCAGTGGGAGAAGAGACAGGGGGAAGGTGCCGGCTTGTATGTGTCGGCACCCAGACCGCCCCGCGCCAGGAAGCTGTGGCGCTCGTAACTCGATCAAGAGGAGTGCAAACTGCACGATGTCCCTCTTTGTTCCAAAAGGGGATCCAGGCTGTTGCAGCACCCCAGAGTAACGGGAGGTCTCGGAGAAAGAAGGAGGGTCTCACGACAGGAGGAAATGTGAGCCAGAGAGCTTGCATTTGGTAGGAGAGCTCTCTCCAAGGGGATGGAGAGCAGCCCCAAACCAGGCTGAGGAGGCACTAGTGATTTGAGAAACTAGTAAATTAAACAATTTTAAGATGAAGTTTATGATGTTCTACTTTAATGACAAAATAAACTACACGATTAAAGCGGAAATTTCGAGATTAAAGCTGACATTTCGTGCTTTTTTCCTCACTGTGTACCTTTTTTTTTCTCTGTATCCTAATAAGCTTTCATATGACACTCAGACGGTGGACTACGACTTACCTTTTTACAGTGAGTTTGATAGTGACAACTTCTTTTTTATTTCAGGCACTGTGCAACTTTGTGAACTTGAGCTTTCGAGTTTCTCCGACACGCTATGTCACTCGATCAACTTCCTTTTGTTGTTTATGCCACTGATTAACCAACAAATAGTATGTTTTTCCTTCCCTCCACTTGGTATTCGCTAAAATTCTTCTCTTTTCCCTTGTGCTTTTGCCATTGTCTTTTCACAGAAGGCTATGCTTAAGGGCTATTTAAATTGATTTGCATATTCAAAGAGGCATAATTCTGGGAAAAGTTGAGGCGGGACAGCAGGCGCATGCATGTGCATTATTTTTCACGCTGACCGGGATTTATGTAGCAGAAGAACATGGAAGTTGGCGTTCACACAGATTTATGCATCTGGATTTTTTTGTGCGTAAGAACATTTCCGCTTTTGTGCTTACGCCATGTTATAGTGTGAGTTCTACGCATGGCCTTATACATGAGGCCACTGGAGAGCTTTAGTCAGCTCCTCTAAAATGATCCACCTATCAGCTTTGAGGTCTAGGTGTTGTTTCCCTCTTTGTGTTAATGTTGGGTTAAACTGAGTTGCAGTCAGTTGCCATCTTTGTTCCAGGAGGCGAGTTATCATATAATACAGTAAGTGCTGTTCCAACTGGTAGACACATTTTGGACAAGTTTGTGCTCCTGGGTCCCCATCTGTCTCTGCTTGGTCTTCAGCTTGCTTAAAGCCAGTTCACTTCGTTTAAAGTGCTCTACAAGACACCTTGCTGCTCCAAGTGCTTTACTGATCTGAGGGTGTTTTTAGTGCATTATTGATCACCAGCTGCAAAATGTGGCCTGCAAATTGGACAGACATCAACCCATGTTTTTCCTGCAAGATGTTAGCAGCCAGGATGACATAGGAGCCATTGTCATGAACAGCTGCCACAATTTTGCTTGGAGGGATCTCAGACTTTTCCACAGCCTGCTCAATCTATGTAGCGATGTTTGTCCTAGTGTGTCATTCTTCTAATGGCATGTTTGTGAGGCTGAAGCCAATGAGCTTCCAATCATCACTTATAAAGTGGCAAGTGATACCAAGATATGCCTCTGCGGCAACACTGGTCCAGGCATCAGTTGTCAGGGCAATCTTATTCTTGGCTGATTTAAGAACAGTTTTCATTTGAGTAATAGCAGATTCATACTTTCCCTCAATGAGCTTTGTAAAATGAGTTCTGGAGGGTAAGGTGTAGCCTGGATGAAATGTGTTGATCATCAGCTCTGATCTTCAACCATATATATAGGTTGCATGTCATTGACAATCATGTTCAGGATGATTTCTGTAAACACTTCAGCCATTTGAGCAGTGCAAGAGCACATCTACATGCCTTTGCTTAGTACCACTGAAACATAAAGAGCAACAGAGAAAGATGTTTTAATCATCACACTCTGAAGGAAAAGTGTTGTAGTTTATCACATCATGTACTATATAATGGCAAAATAAAAAATAATGGACTAAAATATGTAACAAGCTAATTACTGAAATGCTTCAAAACACAAATTACCTAACATTAGTTAGAGATGGTTTACTATTCATATGAACTCAAATAGTATATGAAAAAAGAAGAAAAAAAACTACGATGGCTCAGCTACTCCTATTCGCTTACTATAGCTCCAAACATGTTAGCAAACATAACTGAAATTATATTAACTTAACTATCATTGTTTAAACCTTGATATACACATTATAGTACAAATTTCAACGTTAACACATCATACTAACTTTACTCATTAAAACTTACCTCTCAAGAGACGGGGCGGCATTACAGCTCCAGGGTGCTTGCATTTCAGATGCTCATGCATCGCGGTGGTGCTGCCATGAAAAGAAAGCTCCCCTCTACTGACCATTCTACAGCTGAGCCAATGCTGGACCAGAGAATCTTATGAAAGGAGCCTCCTACCCGATGATTCCAGTGCTCCTTTATCAGAGAGGCAGGCAAACAACTTGGCAGTAGTGCAGTGGCACCACGTGCCATATGTGATGCCAGTAAGAGAAACAGAATAGGGGAGGATTAACAGTTTATAGATATCATAATACTTCTATTTCAGTAGTAATGACTAACATCAGAGATGCAGTTTGCATTGCTAATCAGCAGTTCTACTCAGGATATGCTAAACTGAAGTAGTGCATCTTCAGCCTGCATTTATAAGCTTAGACTGAAGAGGAACCTCTCATAGTAGCAGGCAAGACCATTCCACGGCTTTTGGGCCCTGTAACTAAAAGCTCAGCCACTGGCTGTTATATTATGAATCCTTGGAATCATAAGCAGACCAGCATCTTGAGATCATTATGTGTGCTCTGGCTTGTAAGCAATTGTAAGACCTTAGACATATAAGTCTTTATATGTTAAAAGGCGGATTTTGAAATCTGTCCTAAACTTAACCGGGAGCCAGTGTAAGGACTTAAGAACTGGAGTTATGTGTTTGTACTTTCTTGTTCTTGTAATAATTCTTGCAACAGTATTTTGAATTAACTGAAAGTTGAATAAAGAACAATTTGAACATCCAGTGAACACCGCATTGCAGTAGTCAGTCCTACTGGAAATAGATGCATAAATTAATTTCTTAGTTACCTAAATATTTAGAAAACACATCAAATTTTACATTTTTAAAATGTTTTTTTGATAGTTTTGTAATGTGTGCTTTAAATGACATGCTAGTGTCAAATATAATGCCTAGATTGTGGGCTGATCCTGTAAAACTTCTGATTTTTAATGGAGAAAGAATTATTTGTGACAATCAATAATTAAAATACTGTAATTTGAAGTATGTTTTGTTGAACATTGCCTTTGAATTTTGAATAATAATTTCTTAGTTTTTTACTTTAAGGGTGTTCATTTTTCCATTTTCAGAAATAGTGTTTGAATCCATTAGAGATTATTTAAATAATCCATATATGAAAATACTGTACATTAATATATACTGGCCAATGTAAATTACTACATTTTTTTCCCTTATCAGAAATTTATTTGGAAAACAAATCTTTCTTACCTCTCTCTATAGCTCAGAAAAGGCAAGCAGAGTATCAAAAATTATCCATCCATCCATTATCCAACCCGCTATATCCTAACAACAGGGTCATGGGGGTCTTTTGGAGCCAATCCCACCCAACACATGGCACAAGGCAGGAAACAAACCCCGGGCAGGGCGCCAGCCCACCGCAGGTATTACGAATTAGTTAGTTTAAATTTCATACTTTGAGTGAATTGATTATACATCTTCAGGCCCCTATGGGCTTTCACTGCTGTATAATGGCCCTCATTTATGAAAGAACTGCATGCCCGAATATAAGCATAAACTGAGCACACACTCGTTTACTATTTATTCATTCATCAATATGAATGTTATAGAACAGCAAGAGCAAATCCCACAACAGCCTAAACTGAAGCACTACATGCAAATTTCCTCTGGCAAAAATGTAGCATTGCATTTCATCTCATCATTATGAACTAAGGGAGGAGCACAAAACAGCAGGTGCTGGCAGCACAGGCTTGCAGGAGCATAAACCACCCAAAACTGGAAACAACCTTGCTAAATCACTTGAAAAAAAATAAAAGAAACACATGATTAAAGTATTAGTTAATCATAAAAGTATATAGCCATTAATATGATTAATTTCAAACATTCTATACAAAACCATACTTTAAACAGATTTCTTGCAACTGCTGCAACAATATGTATGAGAAAATAAGAGAGCATAGACTGAGACAGTGTGGGAGGTTGGAAATAAGAAATACGGGTGAGATGATTCAAAGAGTCTGGAGAAGGCCTGCCATCAGTGAAAGGTCAAATGAGAGGCTGAGGCAAAGATGGAAACTGTGTGAGGAGGGCTATGAGGGAGGAGAATGTAGAGGAGCGGCAAACATGAAGGACATTTGGCAATGCAGATGGCTGCAAGCAAAGGGTAGCAGTGGAGAAGAAGAAGAATAAAAAGAAGAGGAGGATTAGTCAGATGATTGAAGGCTAGAGATGGTGTACACAGAATTTGTGCCACAGGGAAAAACATGCAATGTTATAAGAATAATCCGAGTATCCATTCTTGTGCTGTTAATAATACAATAATCCAAAACATTTGGTACATCTAGTAATATCAATACTGTACAATAGCGTTTCTCAACCTTTAAGTATTTGTGACCAGTTTTAATCGAGCCCCCCTAACTTTTTTTGAAAGTAGCCCACTAATACCAATTTGTTCTTTTTTAATTAATGATATATCATAGATGCATATTTTATTATACTTACTTAACTTTTATCAACATTTATCTAACTCTATATTTATTGTTCTAGTATCAGAATGTAGTTTAAGTTCATTTGTTTTGGTTTCAATAGATGTATTTTTCATATTTTTGATTCTTGTTTTTTTTTTTACATCTTCGCGCCCCCCTTTTTGTTACTTGGCACCCCCCTAGGGGAGCTCGCCCCACAGTTTGAGAACCACTGCTGTACAATAAGAAGTAAGATAGCTATTTCAGATAAAGAAGTTGCACCAGTAACATTACTTTAAGAGAGGCCCCCTTGGAGGTAGTAGCAGGGAATAGAATGAAGATGAAACTGATGGCCATTATAAACAATGCTGCATATCCTCTTCGTGACATACTACTGTTGTGAACTTTTAGACAACAGATTGCTAATGGGACTCCTTCATACCATGACAATATGCCTTAATAATGCCTCATTATCACTGCTCTCTTATCTTTAACTAAGTGAAAAGATTTTTTCTTCTTTTTTGGTAATTTCTGTGTGAGGTGGGGTTGTTGATATTGTTTTTTATAATGCTTGTCTAAGTTAACTTTCCCCTTGGGACAAATAAAGTACTGTCTATTCATCCCTCTAGGGTCAAGATACTGTAGTTATAATCATTAATCACGGCGCTGAAGAGTGTGTTGATATGTTGATAAGCACGCACAAGTAAAAATTTCACTGTACTCTGTACACGTGACAGTAATGGCTCTACTATACAAATGTTAAAACTTGCCATATAACATAAAAGGCACAGACTGGAAGTGGATGAACATCTGTTAGAAACAACAAAACAACTTTTCTTTTTACATTTCATTTTGTCCAGGAACAGTTTCTTTATAAAATGCTTCAATTATGTTGTAGCACACATATACATTTTTAAAAACAGAAAAAAGTCACTCAGTTAAAATAGCAAAAAGTCACTCAGTTATGTAAATAGAATTTAGGGAGCTGAAATAGCCAGAAAAACAGCACACAGATAGTAAACAACCCAGAAAGTAAACTCAGGCTCCTGGAGTGAAGTTGTAGTGAAAATCAGTGTTCCTCTATGCCTTGGGGCTTGTTTTTATTTTTATTGAAATACGGTATGTATTTTCAGT
The DNA here is from genome assembly GCF_016835505.1 of Polypterus senegalus. Lineage (NCBI taxonomy): Eukaryota > Metazoa > Chordata > Cladistia > Polypteriformes > Polypteridae > Polypterus > Polypterus senegalus. The sequence continues at coordinate 67,564,462 of NC_053170.1, read as the reverse complement.
GCTGTCTTAAAATGTATGAATTTACAAAACATTTACTGTATATTTTTTAAAAGTCTTTACTCACAAATTTCTGTTAAAACAAAAAACATCTTGTATTGCCTTTTTAAATGATGTTTAAAATAACCTTTATTGCAATGTGTACATTACTGATTAATACAATATAATGTATTAAAACACATCCACATCAGATATCACCTATCCTTCCCAAGTTGTTTTATTTTAAAGTGGTATAGACAATGTTGGCACGGTGGCGCAGTGGGTAGCGCTGCTGCCTTGCAGTTAGGAGACCTGGGTTCGCTTCCTAGGTCCTCCCTGCGTGGAGTTTGCATGTTCTGTCTGTGTGGGTTTCCTCTGTGTGCTCCGGTTTCCTCTCACAGTCCAAAAACATGCAGGTTAGGTGGACTGGTGATTCTAAATTGGCCCTAGTGTGTGCTTGGTGTGTTTGTGTGTGTCCTGTGGTGGGTTGGCACCCTGCCCAGGATTGGTTCCTGCCTTGTGCCCTGTGTTGGCTGGGATTGGCTCCAGCAAACCCCTGTGACCATGTATCTGGATTCAGCGGGTTAGAAAATGGATGGATGGATGTATTAAAACACATCCACATCAGATATCACCTATCCTTGCCAAGTTGTTTTATTTTAATATGTTAAAGACAAAGGTGGCACGGTGGTACAGTGGGTAGCGCTGCTGCCTTGCAGTTAGGAGACCTGGGTTCGCTTCCTAGGTCCTCCCTGCGTGGAGTTTGCATGTTCTCCCTGTGTCTGTGTGGGTTTCCTCTCACAGTCCAAAAACATGCAGGTTAGGTGCACTGGTGATCCTAAATTGTCCTTGGTGTGTGCCCTGTGGTGGGCTGGTGCCCTGCCTGGGGTTTGTTTCCTGCCTTGTGCCCTATGTTGGCTGGGATTGGCTCCAGCAGACCCCCATGACCCTGTAGTTAAGATATAGCGGACTGAAAAATACTTGTCTATACAGTATGTGAACGGGTCCATTTTAAGTTTGTTTTTCAGTGTCAAAACTGGTAGGTATAATAAAAACAGAATAAATAGTCTATTTGTAAATAGTCAGAACCAAGTTTGCAAGAGCAGTGGTCAAGTGGTTTTTTTGAAACTGTATTGTTTTTGATGGACATGGACTGTGTTCTTAATGGCACACTACAAATTGCCCCATGCCACTAAAATATACTTTCATACTCAACTTTCATTTTGCCTACATGAAATGTTTACACAAATTTTTTGTTTAGCTTATTGGAACTGAACTAAAATCAAATGAACAAAAGATGCATTGCTGCTCAAAGCTTGTCAATACATTAAATTATTTAACATATAAATAGGGATGTACAGAAAAAAATTACAATGTAATTCCTATTTCTTTTGTTAAACTTCATTTAGTTTCGTTATTACACAATTGCCAATTCCAACAAAATCAATATTGTTGAATTGTCATTGTGAGACAACTAAATCTTTCCTTTTTATTATTGAATTAAATTAAAAATGCAATATTATGTTTTTGAAAAGTCCTAATTTAAAAGCAGTAAAGAACAATAAGGTAGCAAGTTCAGAAATTAAATTGCATACAGTGTGTAATGAAAATGTTACCTTGTTATTATTTTTTGTACAGAAAAGGGCAAGATAACAATTATATTCATGTAGGCCTTAGGAAAATAAATGTCATATTGAATAAAATGTCAAGCAAATCACTACTGGTTAGCTCACTAAAAACAGACATTATTTGCTTTACTGCATGCAATGAAGGAGGCATGGTAATTGCTGGTTGATTGAAAATCTGGTAAATTCAGGAAAATCTGTGACAGTTCACGATTAACTATTAAGAAAACTAATATTATAGGAAATAATTCCCATATTAAAAAGGAATAATTACAAAATGATTTTTATCATTTTATGATGGGGTTGTTTTCCATTGCAGGCTCACACAATGCCAGTGCTTATCCTGTTAGCATTAATTGCTAATTAAGGAACCAACGCTAAATGAAATGCCGGTTCATTGAACATACATTCATGAACACATCTTGACCAGGCCTCACTTAGAAAAGTTAACAAATGATGTGAAATAATGTATTTAAGATGTTAGAGCATCTCCTTGAGCAAATCCATTAAAACACAAACCAGAGAAAACCTGCAATCTATACAATAAATTATAGTGGTGCAACAAAATATTCTGCATTTGCTATAAAAAACACATCTTTTAAATTAATAAATTCATATATGAGTAAGAATATGAAAGAGAGTGGAAAAAGTATGTAGGAGCAGGAGAAAGAGGATTTTGTTAGCAGATATCTATCAGTGTAAGCAGAATGAAAGGCCCTTTTTTAGTGACTTACAAAGACAATAAGTTTGGTGGAGACTGTGTAGATTGTGAAGTCTCTACAGCATTTAGCTATGCCCATGTAAAGAAGAATGTTCTATGCTATTTATTTGAACAGTATATACGAGGGGGTATCCAAAAATAACCAGTATTGAAAAAAAAATGGTTTTATTAATTATTAAATTATAATTTTTGCTTACTGAAAGTTTAGTCTCCTTCAAAGTACTCTCCATGTGAATGAATGCACTTGTCCCAACGGTTTTCCCACTGGTGGAAACATTTTTGGAATTGCTGAAGAGGAACGTTGTCCAATGCCTGCAGTGATTTTTCCTTGACTTACACTATGGTACAAAAACGCTTTTCTTTGAGTTATTTTTTCATATGCAGGAACAAGAAAAAGTCGCATGGAGCAATATCAGGCTAGTTGGAAAGGTGTCAAGAACTCCAAGACACACAAGTCAATTCAGAAATCTCTTCAATAGTCTAAGAACGATCTTCGTAAATTGCATTGCAAACTCTTTCAAGATTTTCATCATTCCTAATTGTGGAAGGTCGGCCAGATCTTGGTTGGTCTTCAAGTGACATTTGCCCTCATTTGAAACGTGAAAAACACTCATAGACCTGTTTTTACTTAAAGCTTCCTGTTTAAAAGCAGTTTCAGGCGTCACTACAGTTTCAGCAGATGTTTCTACTAAGAGAAAACTAAACCTAACACAGACTCACTGTTCTTTATAATCACCCATCACAAAAATCGCAGAACACATTTAATAAGCACCAAGAAAAATTGACATGAAATGCCATACGAAAAATACAGAGCAATGACACTTAGCCACAGAATACTGTAAGTATGCTACACCTACCGGCGAAATTCTAGTCTAGATTGTCACAAAGTCTAGATTGTGCTCCAGGTACAGATTCCGGTTATTTTTGGGTACCACCTCGTATGTCTTTCTTAATCATTGTTTGTGATGTATGTTTTGAATAAAGTCATCTGAAGTTTTGATTTTAATTGAATACTCCATCCAAAAATGATTATTCATTTTTTTATCTGTCACTCACCCCACATTATCATTTGTAATGTCTGAGAAAAAAATGAATGTCATGTTTTAATGGAGAAAGGAGATAACATTCCTAATACAATGCCAATTTAAAGGGAATCCAACAGCAAACAATATTAAAATTTCCGTAACAAAATTTCACATGGCTTATGTTGCATAATTGAAATATCAGGTATCCAATCATATGCTCACATCTTCTTAAGCATGTATTTTGGCTAAAACACTGTTAAAACACTATTCTGGAAAATCCTGTCATGCATAACTGTGAAGCATTGTAAAATGAGAGTAAGATTTTTGAATTGAAGACAACCTCGGTGCTATCCAAACTTATATACAATTCAAAAATAACCCAAGGAATCAAATCAGAAGGAGAGACAGACTCAAATCTCATTTGACACATTATTTTTATGAAATAAAATTAAAGTTACAACGAGGTAACAGAGCTAATTATCACACCACCTTCTCCAATCCACACAACCACAAATCCTTCTATACTCAGTGAGTAGATGTCAACCCAGAATTTACTTTAAGACTTTTGGTATATTTTGTTATACTTTGTAAGATATAATATAAAACTGGGCAAAATGATTAGGGCTTCTGCCTCACAATACAAAAAATGTATTTCTTGCCAGATAACTGCAACAAAACATCTCTTATTAAAAGTGTACTAACTGTGTTGCTAGCACTATCAATTTACCCTCGAACCAACAGGAACATTAAATTAAACAATAAAATCAGGTAAAGGTCAGCACCATGCGCCGATCATTTAAATTAAAACTAACAGAGTGGAAAATAATGTATTGACCCTTGATGAAAGAAGTACTCCCTTAAAAATGATGATTTTTGTATCTGTTACTCCACCTGCATTGCTTGAACTAATGGCAGAGAACAATTTTTAATCTCATGTTTGAATGGAAAATGGAGAAAACCAAATTCCTGATGTAGTGGGCTTAAATGTGGACTGAAATTGAAGAGCAGAGTAATATGAAAATGTCAATTAAAACATCTAATATTACTTGTGTTGCATAATCCAAATGTCAGGTATCCAGTCATATGCAAAATATGCAGAACATGTGTATTTTTGCTAAAATAATTGTTAAATAAGCATTTCTGTAAAAGCTTCTTATCCATGACTATGAATCAGTATATGGTCAGAATCATGATGTGGTGGCACAATAATAGTTTCAAGGTCACATCTATAATGAAAAAAATAATAGTTGTATACTCTGTGTATGGTGTAAGTGGGTGTCCTTCCACAAACCAAGGAGACTAGTTCTCAGCCAAGACTAAAGAGCTTGTTCTAATATCCATGTTACCACATAAACACACCTTTAGCAATTAATCAATGCCCATACATGTTGCCAGATGAACCCATTGGTTTTTAGTTGGTTATTCCTCTTACCATTGCATTTGGTTCTCTTGGTTCACATTCTGCATTTTTCCTACCAGATTGCCTTTTCCAATCATGCAGCTCCTTGCTGATACTACTTTGTGTACACAATTTGAACATATGCATCAAAGTGCTTCAATCATAACAATACCTTTGTGTTCTTATCAGAGTTCTATAAAAGATATTCTGGCTTTAAAAAAATGCTCACTAAGCAACAGTATTTTAGTCAGAATAGAGTCTTTGTTGGGTATTTTGTAATGCCAAGTAGATCTGAATGTAACAGCTCATCTGACTCAATCAGCAATTTAACATTTCAAAAAATAAAGAAAATGTGAACTTTTTATACAGCATATACAAGGAGTGTATCCAGTGTTGGCCAGTTCTAAGCAGGGCACAGCAGAGCATGACGAAATGGAGACAAGTTAGTTAGTGAAGCTAGGAGTCAATTCTGAAGCAATAAAAGTCATTTGCTGGTCTTGATGCTATCTTTCAATTGTTAATCAGGCCAAGACCTTATGACTGACAGGCCTTGACCAATGCTGCAAAGCACTTTGTGCAAGCATTTCCTCTGAATACTGCAATAATAGGCTGACAGGATGAGAGCTTTTCCACAAGCAGGGCAGATCCTATAGCTGATACAGATGAACCACTTTGAAAAGTGATTCAAAGCAGGCTTAACACAATAAAAATTAGAACTACAACTTGGAGAGGCATTCTGTATTCTATAAAAGGAATTACTGTGTTCAAGCGGTACAACACCCTAGTGCTTCAAATAGGAAAGTGTAAAGGTTAACTTACCCATTTGTGAGTGAATGCCCTAACAAACTGTGATTGGAAAACAAAGTATAATACTAGATTGACCATAACATTTTAATAGACCAGTGGTTGTTCTAGCAATGCTTATATTAAAGTCTGTGCTAACCAGTTAGGGCTCAGTATTTTGAAATCAATTCTCAAATAAATATATACAGACAAAAAAAATTGACCTTTTGTGCTATCTTGAAGTAGGGGAACATAATTTTTGTATCTGTATCTGATTTCACAAAAAAGTTGCAGAGTAATGGAAAAAGCACCCACATTTTTGAGAAATTGGCACAATAGTGGAATTGGGCTGTCGTTACTCAAATTTTAATTAAGGATTTTGGGCTGGATATATTGACAAGCTGTTAATGCAAGAGAAGACTATTATGTCACTTATGAAAACATGAAACAGCCCATAAGATCAATAGTTCAGACGCCCACCAGTCATTCTTTTTTCCAATCAACTGCCCCAGGTTGATTACTGTATTACTAAATACTCTATTAATTATAAAATAAAAGTTGCCATTTTAAAAACATACACAATGGCTGTGAGGCAAAAGTGACTGCTTACACTCAGAGCTAACATATTTGAACAAAAAGAGAAAAACAGAATGAATTGGCTCAGTTGTACAGACTAAACAACCTGTGCTAGCTGCCAATAGGTCATTAGATCAGAAATGTAGCAGATAAGACAAGAACAAAGAACTCGGGCTGGCAGAAGTGTTAAGTGGCTGACCCCCATAGATACACTAAACTTTACTGTAAAATGAGAATGGAATATGCCACTTCAAGTGGGTAAGAAAAGTTAGAGCAAAGGACAAGAGGGAATAGGGCCTTAAATCAGGCACATGAAAGAAATAGAATGGAGTGGGTGTAGATGACTGTACTTAATAGTTAAAGACCATACATTAGTTTTCTTTAAAAAAGGATACTGAAGCTGATGTAACTATTATGAACATACAGACTTAGGAGGCACTTAATCCCAAACGGCAGCTGAAAGGATCTGGAATTCTCAAATTCCCCCCGACAGCACTGTCTGATGGTGGTTTGGGGAAGAAGTAGGGGAGGAGTAGTGGAAGAGAACCTCTTCAATGAAAAGTGCCAACCCCCTGCAACTGAACCTCTGAGACTAGAAAAATATAAAAATCTATACTAAATTAATATTAAAAGGATTTAACTTATTTATTAAAGCTAAAGAATAAAATACAAAGATAAAAGATTAAATGCAAATTACTGTATAAGTAATAATAATAAATATTATTCTTAAAAAGCTTGGTATCAATGATACAGATTCAGACCTTCCTCTCAGTTTTCAAGATGACCTGTCTATTTTACATAAGAAATTAAATAGTTAAGGCTTTTCTCCAAACCCACACAGAAAACTGAAAAATGCTTAATTCAAGGTTTCAAGCAAATCTTAACAAAAAATAGTAAAAATTACTTCATTCAGTTCATATTAAGGGAACTACAGAAAACTTCAAAGCAATAATGTTAAGATTTTGAAGCAAACTGTGACCAAAAATTTGCTCTTCTTATTCTTGTGTTCATTGTTTTCAAAACTGTCAGCCACTTCTTCACAAGCCAATCTCAATATTTTTGCAACTATCTCTCTAGTCCATTATTGGCCTAATTAGGTTCTTAGGCCAAGCTTTTGCTTGTCTTGATAACCTGCCTACAACAATAGCAACAGAAAACTTTATGGTAACTTTTGCAAGATTTGGGGTACCAGACCAAAATGTGAATGAAACTGGCTAAAACTGCAACTGTTGGCCTGGAAGATCCAAAACACTTTACAGATGCTAGGGGAAACCTTATTCTGAAATAGCCAAACTAATTACATGTCAAACATGTGGTTGCTGCTGCTAAACAACAAAAGTGCACTATTGTAGTAAGCTTTATAGCATCAAAGACTTACCTGCTCTGTGTTGGAGGATAGTGTCTTGATAAGGCTTGATGGAGAGAAAGCCTGGGAGGGCCTGAAGGTACAGTTGTGGAAAAAGAGAATCTGGAGCATTTAGGGCCAGTATTAGAGAGGAAACAACTTTCTGTCTTGAAGCAAAGGGTTATAAGGCTACTGAGACTATCCATCCATCTATTATCCAACCCGCTATATCCTAACTACAGGGTCACGGGGGTCTGCTGGAGCCAATCCCAGCCAACACAGGGCGCAAGGCAGGAAACAAAACCTGGCCAGGGTGCCAGCCTACTGCAGGGAACACACACACCAAGCACAATTTAGAATCGCCAATGCACCTAACCTGCATGTCTTTTGGAGGAAGCCGGAGTACCCAGAGGAAACCCACGCAGACACGGGGAGCACATGCAAATTCTATGCAGGGAGGACCCGGGAAGCGAACCCGGGTCTCCAAACTGCAAGGCAGCAGTGCTACCCACTGTGCCACTGTGCCACCCACTACTGAGACTACTTAACAGTAAAATATAATTTATCATCTAATGACTTAGACATGGTGAACTTACTGTAATATTTGATAAAAAAATTAGAAATAAGGTTTCAGTTAGTGTACCAAATGTGCTTATTTGACCGTGCTAAAAATAATTTCTATTATGATGGATAATTTCTTTAATAATGCGTAATATGACTTTACTGTTGTGACTATAGAATTTTAACCAAATATTTTAATCAATACATGGTAATTATTACAATTTAACACAAGTATATATCTAAGTGAAGTTGTATCAATGGATTATTAAAAGCGTAAGGAAAAGGACTGAAGGTAACTAAAGTGTTAACTAAATGTAGCTTAAAGCTTGAGCATGTGAGGGTTGGCTCATCTTAAGAGAACCCATTATTGTAATTACTAAAGTTAAAATGAAGTAACAAACACCCCCTTAAAAAGCATGAATAAACTAGTGAGAAAGCCCAAACAACCCCTCTTATGAAGCGGTGATAAGATCAATGGGAAAAGACCTAAGACACCCCTGTTAATGAAGTGAGGTTTAGAATAATGGATGAATTGACATGTGTGTGAAGTTACTGGTGGCTGTAGTCGATTGGCAATGATAATAAAATTCTCCATATTAAGCATCAGATGACATGATTTATTAGATAAGGTAATGATAATAGGAAAGTATAAAAGAGAATGAACTGTATTATTGATTGCTCACTCTACAAACTGAGACATTTGTGCACATCTATGTGCAAATGAAGAATACTGTAGTTCTGCATTTTCATCTGGTCTCCAAAAATGATTTATTTGAAAATAGACAAATGTTTTTTCCACACGACCTGGAAAAGGAATGACTTAAAGGAGGAGGTGTCAAGGTATTAGGCAATACTGATATAAAGATGTACCAGCAGAACTTTCCTCAGAGTGAAGAGATTGTGAATGTGGTGTGCAGAGCAACAGAGGAGAGAGGTGGCAGAACAAAATGTTTTAATTGTTAATCTATTGTCTGTGCTACTCTGAATTAAGCTTCTACAATATAATTAACTTTAACGGCCTACAGGTCATATGTTAAAAAGCACGTAAAACACAAAGTATCAAGGAGCTGAATCATGATGCAATAAAGCTGCTGGAGTGTCTGAATCCAAATTATGTATGGGATATTGATTATGGATTTAACATTATCATAAAGGTTAAAAGACCCACAGCAGAAATATACTGCATCAAGGAAGGGTATAGAAAATGAAATGTACCAGTTATAATAAGTAAAATAAAAAGCAAAGCGATGCACAGGTCATATTTATTATAAATGATCAAATGACCAAGAAAAAATTATTAATCAATGACAGCAGTTTACATGTTTGGACTAAGTTGAAAAATCACTGATAGACCCTGTCGGTTTCAAAACAATCTCCATTTTAAGTGATCTTAAAATAAATGGAATGACATAAGCACAAGATTGAAAATTATAGGATAAAGTATCTCATTTTTATAATGCAGATCTTTGGAGTACAAAAAAAAAGTATCTGTAAATTGCTATAGTACCAATGATAAAACACAGCACATTTGTGTTTGAAACTTAAGTACATTCAAAGCTCTACTTAGCCTAGGCCTAGAACTCTGTTATCATATGATGGCATCGTGAAGTCATCATTTTCTAAACTTTGCTAGCAAAGAGAATGTGCTGATCTGCGCATCATTAAGCATAATCCACTGGTGGAAAACACAGAAAAGAGTTATTGCATTCTTGACATGGATTCTATTAAAATAATAATACTAAGCTCAAAATAGCAGTCTTTCCAGTAAAGTGCAATATCTACATTTTATCATGATAAAACAGCAATTTTCATCACAATCACTACAAGATTATCTTTTATAACATCTTTACTGTTTTAGTTTAATGACTGCAATGGAACTGTTATTTTATGTTAAGTAAATATTTTTAAATACAACTGGATTGATTTATTTATTTTAGTAAGCTAAATTTAGCACCCACAAAACAGCGTATATTTTTTTGCATCCAATTATGAACATCCTAAAAAACTGCATATATTTGGGTTAAGCTACTCATAATTGTCAACTGCTTGATAATGTGATTAAATATGTTTCCAATGCTGCTTTGTGCTAATAATGATTTTAATATAATTATACCCTTTGTATTCCTTTGTGATATCTATGCTTGTGAATTTCTTCATTGTGTAACATACGTCCCCACGTTTGCTATAATTATTGCTATTTATTATCTCATGACCAGAGGCCTCATGTATAAACGGTGCGTACGCACAGAAATGTTGCATAAGAACTTTTCCACGTTCAAATCGTGATGTATAAAACCTACACTTGGCGTAAAGCCACGCACTTTTCCACGGTACCTCATGCCTTGTCGTACGCAAGTTCTCCGCTCGGTTTTGCAGACTGGCGGCACCCAGCGTCAAAGCAATTGTACTGTTCTTGTGTGACTACTCATTATTTTCATGACGCGGCTTTATAAATACACAGAAACTAACCGCATATTGTTTATTAGTGTAATGCATCTGATTGTAATTAACTCGTAACAATATAATGGTCCAGGGAACAGCCATAGTATTCCAAATACCATAACTGCTTTAGCGTTGTTACTATCACTGCACCTTCCTCTTCTTCTTCTTCTTTCAGCTCCTCCTGTTAGGAGTTGCCACAGCGGATCATCTTTTTCCATATTACTCTCACTGCAGCACTCAGAGTATTTATATCACTGTATCTGAGTGTGAATCACAGCAGCAGCTGATCGGAAAGAGAATTATTGGTATACAGTTTAATGGACACGCTGTCTCAGCCACTGCAAAACGTTTTAAAGCATTTCCTGTACTGACCTCGCGGTTCAGAAACAGTTTAATCCCAAGAACTTTAAATGCACTTAATCTACAATCACCCCACTGTAAACTTGCACTATAGTTATAATATCGCACAACCTGAGCCACTTTATAAAGCGCGTATTTACATATGATGACGATATCATTTTTAAGGTGAAATGCAGCAAAATATGTTTGTTAAATTATACAAATAAAACTTTAACTTCATTTAAATAATCTATATTCTTCACTGGGAGTGTCGTGAAGGATAGAATAATTAAACATGTACTACGAAGATATTTCAATGTTCTTTAAACGTTTTGAAGAATCGCGCTAAGCTTACAGATGGCTTAACGTCTATTACAGAGCTGATTGTACGGCGATCGGTTACTTGGGGAAAGAAAAGCACTGACAGCAGTGACGGCTACGCCAATATATATTGAATATAAAACAAAATTTCGGCAAAAGTTAAATGCTTGTGTCATGAGCACGAGGCTGCTAGTGTCTGCAACGGACGTGGCATAAGCTACCTTACTGACATTGGTGGGCGAAGGACCCACCGATTCTTCCTCTGCCCAGTGCCACCACAAGCCTAGAGCCGCCCCTGATACTGCTGCAATAAATTATTTCATCGAAGTGAAACACATGTTTAATAACGTGCTTTAACTCCTATCATCATGAAAATGACATCACGTATACATCTCAGTATTTTAGTTATTCAGAGAGCTGTAATATCACGAATGTAATGGACTCTGTGTCCAGTTGGAGGAAGAGAGCCAGTTTAAGAAGCAAGTAGTGATTCACACACATAGATCACATACAAGTAGAAGATCAAATACAAAACAAAGCATTTAACGTGCTACTTTAATAACGATGTGATTTGAGAAACTGGTTAATTAAACGATTTTAAGATGAAGTTTATGATGTTCTACTTTAATGACAAAATAAACTACATGATTAAAGTGGAAATGTCAAGATTGAAGTTGACATTTCGTGCTTTTTCCTCACTGTGTGCCTTTTTTCTCTGTACCCTAATAAGCTTTCATATGACACTCAGACAGTGGGCTTACAACTCGGCTTTTCACGGCGACTTTGATATGTGACTTCTTTTTTATTTCCGGCACTGTGTGATTTTGTTAATGTGAGCTTTCAAGTTTCTCCAACACGCTATGTCACTCGATCAACTTCCTTTTGTTGATTATACCACGGTTTATTTGAACAAATAGTATGTTTTTCCTTTGCCTCCACTTGGTATTCGCTGAAATTCTTATATTTTCCCCGTGCTTTTCCCATTGTCTTTTCACAGAAGTCTGCGCTTAAGGGCGATTTATATTGATTTGCATATTCAAATAGGCGTAATTCTGGGAGGATTTGGGGCGTTACAAAATGCGCGTGCACGAGCGTTAGTTTTCACGCTGATCGGGATTTATGTAGTGGAAGAACGTGGAAGTTGAGATGCGCACAGATTCCTGCATCTGGATTTTTCTGTGCGTAAGCACATTTCGGCTTTTGTGCTTACGCCATGTTATAGTGCGAGTTCTACGCAAGGCATTATACATGAGGCCCCAGGCGTTTGGTTAAAAAACCAATAACATTAACATTACATTTCTAAGGTGCTGTATATTAACCATATAATAATTTTACACATTACTTGTCAAATGCAGGATCATAAATAACCGATGTCTATCCCAGCCACATAGAGAGCAAGGCAGGAATTAATCCTGGATGTTGCATCATTTAATGGACACACCCACTCACTCTTGGAAAGCTAGATTAGAGTAGTCAAAAGATTCCAGAGAAATCATATCATAGTGGAAAGAATTTACAATGTCAACTCAGTCAGTATTTGGGCGAGGTCTTTGCCACCCCTACTGTATATTAACACTGTTTAAAATAGATATACCACTAATGATATAATCAACCAGTCTCATTTGCAACAGACTCACTTATTCTAGCACTATGTTGTGATACTGATTGCTGACAAGCATGACTTCATAATGTAAAATATATAATGTAGTATATCCCTGTTTATATACTAATTCATCCAAACATTACAGCAGTCTGAAATGTAAGATACCCCATAGGGAGTTAGCCTTTCTAATGAATTCCCAGTTCCCTCAAAATTTGGACATTGTCTAGTGAAATATAAAAAGGGCAAGGAGTGAATTATTTCCTCCACAGTAGAGTTGTCTATAGAATATTTTATTATCTCTGAGTTTGTTTCTGAAAAGCATATTTGTCTTTTTTAATTTCTCTATTTTTCCTCATTTTTTCGACCGTTGTCAATTCAAATTAAATATTTTTTCACATTGAAACACAATAAATGTTATGCTCCACATAGTGTTAGCTGAGATTATTTTTTGAACTATGCACCCCTGTTGTCTCGTCATTCATTAACTCACCTTTTAGTCATGTCCTGCAATCATAGTGATGTTATAAATGCCCTCAGATCTGTCAGAAGTCACGTAGGTCACATAGTGAACATTTATATACAGCACTCCCTTCAGCATCACATGGTGATTTTATGTCTTGTTTCAGTCATGACGAAAATGTTTCTTTAATGGATATACACTACAGAGTCTGGTTCGTTGTGGTGCATAGCAATCTCTATCTTTTTATACATGCATCTGTCTTCACAATCCAAATCTGGAAATGACTTTCCTTGTACTGTACGTGTGATGATGATTATCTTATAGCTTTGCTATAGCTTAATTTCTTAATGCATACACTCTGCTATGTAATGTTCTGTAATTTACAATATTTCTTATTTATTGGCTAGGTTGTTCACCTGTAAATACCTGTGTTTCTTTTTTATAAAGTACTGTATATTTCAGTTTACAACAAGGTATGTTCAGTAAATCCTTTAAAAAAGGTGATCCTGTGTTGAGTTGTTTAAGCTCTCCGTGGCTGCAGTATACAGTACATGGGGGGAGTTTCCATACAAAACACGGAGTGGGCAGAATAAAGATGACACAATGTACTAGGATGGCTGGGTCAGTATTACACATCTTTTAAAAAACATTTTTAAGTCATTCACTATTATATTCACCAAAACAAAGTCTTGTTTATGGGTCCATTTATCCATTTGTCACAGAAGGTGAGAGAGACGGCAGAGGGCACACAGTGGCCAGCACTTGTTCACAAAAGCTAACAGCCTTATCAGTATGAATCTGGATAGTTTGTACAAAGTGTTCCAAACACAGGATCATTCTGCAAGCCTAAATGATAAGTTATCCATCTATCCATCCATTTTTAAACCCGTGGGAGATGATCCCAGAAACATTAGGCACAAGGCAGAACCAACCCTGTACAGAATTAGCTATTGCATAGCAATGATCGTCATCACTCAACCATCAGTCCCAAAGGCCGCAAGTAAACAGTGCTAATCATCAAGGTTTCTTTCTGACCATTTATGGTTTAATGTATTTAAAACATAAATTCTTTATTTTGACTGTTTAAATTCCTTGTAACATTAAGCTTTTATTCTATTTTAAAAAAAACATTTCTCACATGATGCACTTGGGTTACTAGGAGATTACTGTTGTGCATGTATATGCTGCATACATAATCTTGTTGAATCTTTTAATCTCACAGAAGCCCTCTCAGATTCTTAATTAAATTCAGTCTGATTGATTGTAATACTGCCTTCTATATTTTTATTATGAAAAAGGTATAAAAACCAATCCACTGAAAAATAATTTCACAGTTCCAAAATTAAATATATTATTGATTAGCTTTTTTTCTTTCCACTGGCCAATTATATTTTGAAAATAATTGCCTCAAATTTCATATTACAAACATATGCTTAAAATCAACTTGTAGGCAATATTTTTCTCATTAGGTTTTTAAAAAAATATATTCATTTGTATTTTTTGTGCAACCCACTTTTAAAAAGAATTTTCTACACCATTGTGCCCTGGATTCTTCAACACATTTGTGTATGATCAAAATAAATATCAGACAGCTTCAGCTTTAACTGGAAGTCAAATATTGTGATCACAATACTGTGATCAGTGTGTAGCAGGTACAGTATACACACATTTCTGAAATATGCTAGGGCAATATGCTATGACCTCAAATTAATATTGTGATAACTGAACACATTTAAATCAGTAACAGTAATTTCACAATAATTTTGAACAGTCCCTGGTAAAAATGGGGCGGAATGGTTGGCTCTACTTTTTCGGGCCCTTGAGCAAGGTCCTTTAACCTGCAATTGTTCCGTCCTGGGTATAACAATAATCTGCACCCAGCCCTGCATGTAGGCCCTCCAACCTGCAGGGAAAAACCAGGGGGTTGGTGGCAGAATTGGCTCCAGCCACCATAAAAAACCTCACACTGTTCCATTCCATCTGAATTAGTGTGGTGCTGAGGTGTCACCCATTGCATGGATGCACTTGGGCCCTAATCTGGGATCGTCATGTGGTGGGTGTGACAATGCACTGTATCAGCACGTGCTCCTAAACTCACTTATGGCACCCAGATATCTTAACTTGTGTATTATACTCTTCAGATTCTACGATTTGGTTGTGTTTTCAAGTGATGAACAAAAACATGTTTTACGTCAAGTCACAACGATAAGTTTTCTTTGGAGTTTGCATTTGACTGTTTGTTCAGTATCCTGTTTGCCTTTCCCAAAAGATGACAATGGGCAGTGCATTTAATTTGTAGAGCAAAACATTTAATTTGTATCCAACTCAGTAATGCCTACTGGGAGATCAGAATAAGCACTCATGTTGTCATGTCTGGCACACTGCTTTTGCTTTTAATGAGTTGGATGGAGTGGAAATACATGTTGGATGTTATGGCTGGATCTGGGTATTTTCATTTTTTTAAGCTGACAATTGCTGAAAACACACAGTAGGAGAGAGCTTTTACTGAACACACCAAAATGAACAAAATGAGTTTGGCAAGAGCTTCTTATTATCAGTATTGGTAAATTTTAGGTATCTCCCCCAGCACTGTATTTTGTATTCCAGTCCATACAGTATACTTGTTAAAGTTAAAGAATTTTTCCTGCCAGCTGTAACAATGTAAGGACTGTCAAAATGAGCCTTGGTGAATTTTAGTGATTAGACCAGGTGCACTGTTCAGTTTTGATAGAAGAGGTTTATAGCATGTAGTGGCAGTCAAAGAATGTGCTCTATTGGTGGATCCTAATTCATATACAGTATAGCATTGGTCAGAAGACCATGGGGTTAAAGAACCTAAAGCATTGGTCAGTAGGAAGTGTTTATGACTGCTTTTAGAATGAGTGTATAGAACCTGTCACAGCATTATTAGGCCAGAAGCCTGAAACAAACAACAGACAAAACATATTCAGTCAAATCTATGCCTAAGATAAATGCCTCTATCTCCTCCAAATATGGACATACGGTCAAATATAGTTCAAAGGTATCTCTTCAGCTGGTATTATACTGTAAAATACACTGTATTATATAACTGATATATGTATACCAGAGTGATAGCTGCATTCTAAAGCAAGCTAAATTTAATGGAGTGGTGGCTCTGAGGCTAGGGATCTGTGCCCGTAAATGCCAGAAGTGACTAATCTGCATCCATCCATGCAAGCAGTTCCTCCAATTTACAGGGAAAACTTGAGGGTTGGTGGTAGAATTGGCACTCCAGTCACTGTTAAAACACTCACACTGGTCCAGTGTGATGATGAGGTGCCACCCACTGAACCAGGTGGTTCATCATGTGGTGGATGCAGCAACGCGCTATCAGAGCATGCTCCCAACCTCTCTCTCTCTCTTCCTCCTCTCTATATACCCTTTTTTGTTACTATATTTCTCTTGTCTCAATATCTTCACCTTGGTTTGTGAAAAGTTGCGTCACCGGATATTGTTAAGGAGATAAATATAACTATTTATACAGTTTTTCTTTTTCTTTTTTTGTAAATAGTTACAAAAGATAATTACCTTTAGGCAAAGGAGGAAGAGCAGTAGTGGAAACTTTAGTAAGCCAGCAGCTTGAACCTGCACGGGTACACGACTCAGAGCAGATAAGGCTGGCAGCCCATGCAATGGTGATGCTATTAATAAATAAAGAGTTAATTGGAGGAAAGCCGTAAGATTTATAGGTCTTTGAGAAAAGAGATAAATGCTTTCTGGAGGGAGAGAACTTGTCTGCCAGTGGCAGGTGGGCTTGTGTGCATGCAACTGATTTCTAATTTAAGTAGAAGTTCTGTAAGGGGGGATATGGTATGTGGCCGGCATCACAGTGTTGAACCACATTGGAGGGAATAGGATATGGTGAAAAATGGGAATGGTATCAGCAATCCAACAGCCATATAAATCCAGCGTAAGAAGCTAGAGAGGTTGTGTTTAAGCCAGTATCAACCAGATAGTGAAGAAGTCCCAAAGCAATGCATTTAGAGAGAAAGTATTGGAGCAAAGAAGAGGAGCTATTTTTTTGAGCAGTGTGCACAGTTCTTTTTGTAAATAGTTTTTTTTTTTAAGTTTTTCCTTTTTTGACTTTTGATTGTAGAAGGGAGGAATAAAGGATTTCTTTTGTTTTTCCAATGTTTTTCCAATGTAAGTAAAGGCTCACTGATTTTTCACTTTTAGTTCTGTCTGTGTCTCGGGTCATGACATACAAGATGAGTTTAGAGTCATGCCTGGGTACCATAGATATGGGACATCACATGGTTACTGGGAAGGCACATATATAACAACAGCAATAACAACAACATTTATTTATATAGCACATTTTAATACAAATAATGTAGCTCAAAGTGCTTTACATGATGAAGAAAGAGAAAAAAAGACAAAGTAAGAATTAAAATAAGAGAACACTAATTAACATAGAATAAAAGTAAGGTCCGATGGCCAAGGAGGACAGAAAAAACAAAACAAATTCTAGATGGCTGGAGAAAAATAAAATCTGCAGGGGTTCCAGGCCATGAGACATTCTGAAATATAAGATGGTGCAAGATTATTTAAGGCTTTTTAAACCATAAGCAGTATTTTAAAGTCAGTTCTGAATGACACAAGTAGCCAATGTAGTGACATCAAAAATGGAGAAATGTTCTTGGATTTTCTTTTCCAATTAGGATTCTAGCAGCTGCATTCTGCACTAGTTGCAAATGATTTATGTCTTTTTTGGGTAGTCCTGAGAGGAGTGCGTTACAGTAATCTAGTCGACTGAAAACAAAAGCGTGAACTAATTTCTCAGCATCTTTCAATATATAAGAGGTCTAACTTTTGGTATATTTCTTAAGTGAAAAAATGCTGTCCTTGTGATCTGACTAATATGCGATTTAAAATTCAGGTCACAGTCAAACAGTTACCCCTAAATTCTTTACCTCCATCTTCACTTTTAAACCTTATGCATCAAGTTTATTTCTAATAACCTCATTATATCAATTATTGCCACTCACTAAAATTTCTGTTTTCTCTTTATTTAGTTTGAGAAAATTATTATTATCCATTCAGAAACACAAATAAGACATTGTGTCAGTGAAATATAGATTCAAGTATGAATCACAATTGTAAAAGAACTTCTTCCCAGGAAGCATATGCCCTTATTGAATACACTCAATATTAAATTAATCTAGAGGTGTATTTTTTGAGGAAACCAGTTATCAACTTTAAGATTTGTAATTATGGTGCTCAGGTGTTGCATGAGGAGAATTCAGGAAGGTGCTGGTTGGTTACATGGTGTGGTGGACAGCTGGAGCCCTTACCCGTCTGGGTTGCCCTGACAGTTGAAGGACCAGGGGAGACAACATTTCCAAGACATATCCTCCCCCAGACAGGCAGAGGGCAGCCCCCTTGGCTTCCAATGGAGCCACGGGTCATGAGCATGAAAGCTCAACCCTGCTGGGACCTGTGGCCTCAGGCAGAAGGCTCTTGGACGCTTGCAGGGCCCTATTTGGCAGCACTTCAGCCACACCCAAAAATGCTACCAGAAGAAGCTCATTGGGCACCTGGACTACTTCTTTTTGCTCTATAGAAGCAGCCAGTCACCACCACTCAAAGGCCAGAGTCGGGAGGAAGAGGACAAAGTCTGAGGAGGAGTGGAGGTAGAAGGACTTGTGGCAAAGAGACTGTGTTGTTCTCTGTCTTGTGTGCTGGACTGTCTTTCATGTAAATAAACCAAGTGCTAAGTGGCAAAATTGTGATCTACCTTGTCTGTGTTGGGGACAGGGCGGCTGTACATGCCCTGGGCTTCACAACGGTAAACAAAATAACACTGCCATTTGAAAATATAATGCCAAGAATTTCAATAAAATGTTTTCCTTGAACTCATTCTGATACTGAGAAATTAATGGAAACACCACCAGGATCTATAAGGTAAAGTGTAAAACTTTCAGTTGTATTTTAAGTAACTAAATAATATGAAGTGAAATTATAGAATTGTAAATACAACTGAGTGGCGGCACGGTGGCGCAGTGGTAGCGCTGCTGCCTCGCAGTTAGGAGATCCGGGTTCGCTTTCCGGGTCCTCCCTGCGTGGAGTTTGCATGTTCTCCCCTTGTTTGCGTGGGTTTCCTCCGGGTGCTCCGGTTTCCTCCCACAATCCAAAGACATGCAGGTTAGGTGGATTGGTGATTCTAAATTGGCCCTAGTGTGTGCTTGGTGTTTGTGTGTGTCCTGCGGTGGGTTGGCACCCTGCCCAGGATTGGTTCCTGCCTTGTGCCCTGTGTTGGCTGGGTTTGGCTCCAGCAGACCCCCGTGACCCTGTATTCGGATTCAGCGGGTTAGAGAATGGATGGATGGAAATACAACTGAAGTTAAAAAAGAAGTAATATATTATGTGGAGAAATAAAACAGATTGTGGCTGGATATTGTCTGACAATATTTTAGCTACTAAGTGACCACACTGACTTTGAGGAGTGCCAAGAGATTATGCAGAAATAACTTAGTTTAACTCAAATCACGCGGTAAGAAAACAGGTTTGATCCACATTTTTGCACAGTTCTCAAATCTGTTTGCTGTCTATTGATCATATTACAATATCATTTTGTCAATTTACATCATATTGGTGTTTATTAAATCAGCAGCATTATAAGTGGTGGTTGTTAAATAAGTGGCCTAAATTCACTGGACTTAAATAACATATAACAGAAGGAGTAGCTGGAAGATGACAGAGGCAGAAAATAAGAGTCAGAGATTAGTTACAGCTTGTGCTTGACAGGGGCTGGACAAAATGTCCATCCTAATTTAAGTAGATTCACAAGGGGTCTACGGTCTGAACATTAGTACAAGAAAAGAAATATGTAAAAATGGTGGGCTGTAAACATGTAAAGTGGGTGAAGTTTGACAGAGAATATAATTTATAAAGTACATGAGTTTGAATGAATGCAGCCCTAATAAATTTTTTTGACAAAGATATGTGAAGAAAGATGTGAAATAAGCCTTGCTTATTAGACAGACTGTAGATTTGGTCAGAATGCATTTTAATATAATGGTTGCTCCAGATTTAGAAATATTTGGAATATACATTATAAATGTCTAATGGAATAGAAACATTATTATGTTGAGAATACAGTTAAATCTGATTTCTGCTACAAAGTGTATAACATCGTACAAATGCTTAGACACAGTGGTATACTAGTAGTCTGGTTGATGAAACAATGCCTGCATTTACACAGAACCTGATATTTAAATAAGTGCTCAAATAACTAATTTAGACTTAAACAATTTCATATAAAATTCAGGATTTGTACAGGTTAAGGACGATTGGAATTTAGGTTTAATGAAAATGAAAACAGGGTTTCATGCATTTATCCATTAACGAACCCACCAGTTCAAAGCTGTGGGTTTTGCAGACTTATATACACACCATACTCAGTCTGTCTAATGTGGTATGTGTTACTCCATTTAGGGATTGTGCTTAACTGAATAGAAAGAGGAGAGTTAAGGATACCCTCTAACTTGTTTATAGTATTACTTGCATTAATGCAGTGTTTTGACAAGTCTTCCCTCAGCAGTTGGTGCACAACGGTGGCACAGACCTTGTTCCTTCCTTAAGAATCCTTCACCCAATCATCGTATGTGTGACATTTGGACATTATACCAATGTCTATGTGATTTTACCTATAACATCCCCAAATATGTACTTGTCAGGTTAGTTGGTGGCTCTAAATTGTCCTGTGTGAGTGTGGGTATGAGCATGAGTGGGCCTGGTGATGAACTGGCACCATGTCTAGGTCTTGTGCCTGCCCTGCACCAACATGCTGTCAGGACAGTCACTGACACTGCAAGATCCTGAATTGGATTAAGAATGATGTGTTATAACATCGGTCTTTGCCAGTCACACACACATCGCATGCTATTAGCCCCTTGATTGTGTTACTGTTGTTTTTTAATCATTCTCATTTTCAAGTGCATTAGAGAAACTATTTTGATAAAAATTTGACCCACTGTTCACTCATCCATCCTTCTATTTGTTGAACCCTAGTTATTACATTACAGATTCACAAAAGGACAAAGTCCCTCAAAGAGGTGCTAACTCAATTATGCCAGTATGACATCCTGGTTTTCAAAGCTGACAGAAAAAAATGAGATAGTTATGGAATTCAGAAAGTGGAAGATAGTACATACTTCTCTCTACATCAGAAAAGATGCTATGGAAAGGGTGAACAGCTATAAATTTCTTGGAATGACTATTAGTGATGAACTAAAGTAGGAACAATATATTTTGTCTCTTGTCAAAAAGTCTCACAAGTACCTCTACTTCCTCAGACATTTGAGGCAAGCTCATATTTCCCTGTCTGTTCTCGCAAACATCTACTGTACAGGTGCACAGTAGAGTCCAACCTCACTGACTGTATCACATCCTGGTATAGCAGTTGCTCAGCACAAGATCATAAAGTCCAGCTGAGAGAGGTGAAGGTGGCACAGAATATTACTGGCACCCAGCTGCATTCTATTTAGGATATGTACCTGTACAACACTCACTGCCTTAGAAAGGCAAAAAGTATAGCTAAAGAACTAAAGCCATCTTACACAATTTGTTTTTTTCTTACTCCTCCCTTCTGGCACAATATACAGGATTATTGGCACTCATACAGGATTCAAGAAGAGTTTCTACCCACAAGTTGTAAGCTTGTTGAGCAGTCAATAAGAACAAGCATACTGTAAGAGCCATTTGTTCTTAATTATGTTAAAATGTTTGCCTATCTATATAATACCGTATAGTCTATGAGAACCTCTGTTCTGTTATAATCCCCACAAGCAAAATTATAAATGGAATGTTGTAATTATTTCCTGTTCCTCTGACTACAGACAAGTTCCAGTTTATGATCTGTTTTGCACTCGGATAAGGCAAAGAGTTTCAAACTGTACGTACAGAGCGTACTGAATGTACTAAGTGAAGCCTATCTGTATGTAAGTCTGCCATTTAGAAATAACACAAGCTTTAATTATTGAAAGTAACTGAAGTTTAACATGAGAAAGCTAACATTGTAATTAAACAGAAAAGAAATGTTTTTCCTTTTTTGCATTTTATTCTGTGTGTGTAATAACTTTTTTCTTACATTTTGTGATTTGTTCCTTTTTTAAATTTTAACTATTTTTTTAAAATTAACTTTTTGGACTCTTTGAAAAAAACTTTTTTGAACTTTTTGCAGGATCCTACATTGTGAAATCAGTAGTTGGTCGATTTTGGGGACCTAGAAAAGACGCAGTTACACATACAAATAACAAACAGTGTACATATTGTCAAACAAAGGAGTCACAGATATCATGAAGATTTGAGGCAGCCACCTGTATATTGTTTTCCTGGCTGCAAAAGTTGATTTTATAAGAGTCCAAAACACAGCTGACTTGTACTGAGACAAGATGGCGGTTTTAACAGATAGGATGGGAAATGACGTCAGCAGCACCGGAACCGGAAGTGACGTCTGCATGGTCGGATGTGACATCATCGTTGGCGCCAGAACCGGAAGTGATGTCTTCATGACTGGACATGAGGTTATCATTGGCACCGGAAACGGAAGTGACGTCTTCCTGACTGGAAGTGACGTCATCGTCAGCGCCAGAACCAAGCGGGATTTCCCGAGAATGGTCTGCAAGAGACTGAGAGAGACAGTTAGCACACTCCACCGCCCCATGGTCTGGCATAGAATTACTATGATTTAGGCCCTTTAGCTGTTTCCAATGCGCATATGTGTGACAATATATTATATATTGAATTACTGAGCACAAGACAGACAGGAGTATACTGAGCAAATAGGTCTATTCATTTTGGCACTTGGTGGAACAGTACTTTACATTTATTCAATATTGGAGCCTTTATTCAAACACTCTGTAAAGCAGACAACTCCCTACTGTAGTTGTCTGTATTACTCCAGCTCCATTTCTTGAGTTTAAAAGAGCCAATAGGTGTCTTCCTTGAGACTATTCAGCTGCAGAGAGACGCAGCAGGGGCCAGTACGGGATCAAACACAGTTCATGCAGGATAGACAGGGAACAGAACAACAGGTGAGTAAACTGGCTTTAAATACTTAGAAAAGGAAGATAAGTGCTCTACTGTATGTGGTATGGTGGCAGCTGATACACATTTGGCAATCCAAGGCTGTTTCTTTTGCATTAGAACCCTGTATGTATATGTTGTGTTTATCATTGTATATACTATATGTAATGTATATGATACCTGTTTTGTGTTTTTCTTGTTGGTATTTTACTGTCAGCTGCTCTGAGGAGACATCCAAATAAGAATTACATTGTTCTAAGTACACAAGACAATAAACATTGCTTGACATAACAAAAATTGTACACTGTGTAATACATCTTTACCTTTTTACAAGTTATGTTTTTATTAGTTGTATATATTTTCTCATTACCTAATTTAAAGTTTAAATTATTTATTAATTAAATACAGTAGGTCTGTAAAGGTTTACTAATCACAATAATCAGTAATTAAAATTGTTCACCTTTGTTTCTTCAAATGCCTGAATATTTGAATTATTTTCTTATGCACTTGTTGCCCTTAGCTTAATCTTACATTGGGGACCTAATCGTATACGTTGATTATATAGATACTGTATGGTTACTCTTTTTTAAAACCAATAAAAGCAGTCACTGGAAATATAATTCCAGCATCATTATCTTAATTTTATCAATGCTTTTAACTTTTTTAGTGTCCTGTCAGAACTAGTTTCTGTCACACTTTGGACTGATGCTGTCCAAAGAGGAAGAACCAAATATGTGTTAAATATGTGTGCTAAACCTACTTAAAACTAGTTTACAGTCACCATATGTTAAAGAAAACATATCTTATTGACTTACATACTAAGCCAATGACTGTAAATACTTTACTTTACTTTTATTTAATGAATATTTTAATCAAAGGTAATGCCCTCATTATGCTGTATTGCTGCCTCCTTGGCCCCTCAGATAAACCTGTCACTTCATAACTTATGTTGAAGGTTTTCATCTAAATAACAACTGAAATCACTCCTACACTGGTTCCAGTGGATATCCGTTATTCAAATGCTCTGAGGGAGCACTTGCATATGAACACATCAAATGTCAATGCTAACAAATGTAGAAGTGCTTGGATTGAGGAAGGCTGAGATAATTTGCATAACACATTACATCATTTTACATTAATCAATATAAAAAGAGTAGAAGAGTTTATTCCACACCATATACCTTTTTTGGGTTGGAACAGCCTGTATAGATAATACTGTTAATAAAAGTTAAATACTTTAAGAAAAAAATAAATAAATGAAACATTATTTCAGAAAGTCTTTCCTACATAGAAAAGGATAAAGATAAGACACAGAACATTTACCTAACACGTAACATAACATTCTTAAGCCTGGTTAACTCAGTTCAAATTTGCAGGGAGTAACAGTGAGCTGCACTGGATACAAGGCAAGAAACAACTTGTATGGGGTTCTACTTCATTGCAGAGCACACATTCACAGTAGGGCAGTTTAGTGATAGAGTCAGCTACCAGCGTAACACGTGATGAGGCAGAAAAATAAGAGTACTAGTAGAGATATATCAACTGAGCACAAAATTTTAGCCCAGAGGGATAGTTTAGTGAGGAAACATTACTGTGTGGTGCACTTCCAACAAGCATATTAAAAATCTTGATGAACCGTAGCAGAAAAGTGTGGGGTGGAGGGGTATTGGGGTGTGGTTCAGCAATGATGAATCATATTGTTTACTCAGGATGCTTGTCAATTCTGTACTGTTCATGGGCTTCACAATCCTAGGAATGTGTACTGTGTAGATAGCGATCTGGAACCTGCCGCAATTTGCCAAAGTTTGTATAAGGGTACAGTGATTAAACCTTATACATCATACATCCACGGACACTATTTATAGTTTCCCACCTGCAATAAATGCCATACCTAAGGTATTTTTTTGTAAACATTTGCACATCTTTTATCTCCTTTGGAGCATCAAGAACATCCTAGAAAGTCTACCAGCTGTACACCCAAAGAGGTTACATTTAAGGAAAATGACAAACAATAAATCAAAATATGTTTAAGAACTGGAAACAACCACAAACTGCTCCTATCGATTCTGCATCCTTGTATTTAAATAATTAGGTTAAAAAAATTAACAAATGAAAAGAATGTAACAATTGCCATCCACATGTGAAGTGATCCAGTCATATGCTCACAACATCCCAGACACATGTATTTTAACTAAAATATTGTTTAAAAAGTCACTTCTGAAAATTACTCTTGTGAACTAAAACAGAATTAATTCATTTGTGCCTGAGCATATGAATTGAAGACCCAGTCTCCACAAAGCACAGGTAGTCATTGACTTATGACCACGTTTGTTTCCAAAGGACCGATGGTAAGTCAGTCTGAATGTACAGATATATGTATTTAAGCCTGATCATATGTATAGTACTATATAATAAGTACCTTAAGTTTATTATTTGTTTTATATACTTTTTATATAATTATTCTCAGCACATGCGGTACATTGAATGACAATACAGAAGCCTGAGTGGTTAACCGGATTCAAAGCCAAAGGACAGCAGTACAACACATGTGGCAAACACCAGTTACAATGGGATAACGTAAAGTCACCTGCGATTACCTTCATTTTTGTGTCGAGATCAATTGCCTTTTTTTATTCTGTAATTGTAAGACAAATTTAACTGAATGTAGAAGAAAATTCTGCAGGCAATAAACTGAGATCAAGAAGAATGAGTCACGGCATACAGAGCTGGCGCCTCATGTATAACACTATGCGTAATATTCACATTAAAACATACCGTATGGACAAAAGTGGAAATGTGCATACGCACAAAAATATTCTGATGCACAAAGCCAACTTCCATGAACTTCAGCTCCATAAATCCCAGTCAGCATGATAAGTAACGCATTTGCCTGCCACCTCACCCCAATTCCTACCCACCTTTGAATATGGAAATCAATATAAATAGCCCATTACGTTCAGTGTTTTATGAAAAGACAACGACAAAAAGCACGGAAAAATAAAAACCTTCAGCAAATGCAAAGTAAACACAAGGAAAAACAAATTATTTGCTGGCTAAAGCCATGTTATAAACAACAAAAGAAAAGTGATGAAGTGATACAGTGTGGCAGAAACACTCAAAGCACAGTGCCTGAAATAAAAAAAAAAGTAGTGGTCAGATGTCAAAGTCGAAGTGAAAGGGCAAATCGTAGCCTACCATCAGAGCACAGAGAAATGAAACAAAAAATAGGGACACGGTGAAGAAAAAAGGTTGAAATGTAGACTTTAATCTCAAACTTTCCACTTTAATCTCATAGTTTATTTTGTCTTTAAAGCAGAACGTTGTAAACTTCATCTTAAAATCGATGTTTAATTTACTAGAGTTTGTCAAATCCCATTGTAACTAAAGTAGCATGTGTTCCCTGACCTAGTCATTAATCATTAAGTGCTTCATAAACTGGCTATTTCTTTCGCAGACAGGCACTGATCACAACACAGAATACATTACATTCATGATATTACAGCTCTCTGAACATTTTAGAATAGTACAATGAATACTTGATATCATTTTCATGATGAAATGCATTAAAGCATGTATTAAACATGTGGGGGCATGGTGGTCCAGCAGTAGCGATGAGCTGGCACCCCATCTAGGGACTGTTCCTGTCTCCTGCAAGATGCTTTCTGGGACATGCGCAACCCTGAATGGAATAATTTAATGCAGCAGTACTGTCTCTGTCAAAGCTACCAACCCCCCATTTCCTGTCCTTCATTTTTCTTTCTCCTTGTAACCAATCGTCACCCAATGAGCACTGTAATAAATGTATAGCCAGCTGTAAGCTTAGAATGCCAATTCTTCAAAACTATTATGGAACATTGAAAAATCTTTGTTATACATATTTAATTATTCCATCCATCCAGGGTCATGCCAATGCCAGCAAGAAACAAGTGCAAGGCAGGAACAAGTTCAAATAGACTGTGAGATGGTTGAGTGGAATCCATGCAGATGCTGGTGGCTTTCTTTAGGCAGTGTGTGGTATAAATGTCCTCCAGGGCTGGAAGCTTTATCCCAATAATCCCCTGTCCTCTCGACACAATCAGCTGTAGAGCTTTCTGATCAGCTTCTGTGCAGCCATGACACCACACACACATACAATGGGCTGAAATACTCTGAGCAGTTCACTTAGAGTAACAATGCTAAAGTAGCTATGGTACTTGGAATAGTTTGTTCATTCTGTGTACCATTATATTGTTACAGAATGATTACAATCAATTGAATTAAATTTGTAAACAATATGCAGTCAGTTTCGATATATTTGATAAATCTCATGTCACTGATGTGAATCTGAAAATAAGGGACAAACAGTAGCACTACTTTGATGTTGGGTGCTGCCAGTTTGCAAAACCGAGCAGAAACGTGCAAACACAATGGGGTAGGCTGTTGTGAGAATGTGCATGGCTTTGTACCAAGTTTAGCTTTTATACAGCACAATGTGAGCATGGAATTTGGCATATACAACATTTTTGTTCATATGCACCATTTATACATGAGGTCCCTGGTGTGGCAAAAACTGTTGTTTGCCCGTGAGACACGGTAGCAGTTGTAAGGTGCATAGGTTGTAAGTCGACAACTACCTGTATGC
Organism: Polypterus senegalus; assembly: GCF_016835505.1. Lineage (NCBI taxonomy): Eukaryota > Metazoa > Chordata > Cladistia > Polypteriformes > Polypteridae > Polypterus > Polypterus senegalus. The sequence goes on along the minus strand of NC_053170.1, from coordinate 67,536,615 downwards.
TAAACACTGAATTTATTTCACGTTGTACTTTTTATTTTTACATAATAGTAAATGTTTATTTATATATTCCTGGGGCAAAAAGGCAGATATACACAGAGGAACAAATAAATGTTATTATAAACATTGTTCTATAATGCCACTAAATTACGTATTTAAAAAGAAAAACACAAAAGGATTTAGGTTAATCAACTTTTCGGAAACATTCACATGTACAATTTCTGTACTACTGATGTTGTGCCAAGGACAAATGAGGTCTCAGTAAAGCCCTCTGAAAAAAACTCAACAAGTGTGATGAGGCATGAAAATATTTCCACAGACTAGGTAGGGAGCCTAGTGTCTTGATCCAGCATGGCAAGCAAAAATAAAAAAGTCTTATGCTACGTGAACTGCTGATTTTCATTAGTGGTATGACTCATATAATGCAGCTGTCTAGGGGTAGGTCTGGAGGGCACACAGGCTGTCCACCTCTCTTTCACATTCTAAGGAGTAAAAACATCTGGAGATAATGGTGATCTTGGGACCCTTAAGGTTTATTGCGTACTTTGTCAGGTTTTAGCACCTAGTGATGAGTTTTGCACATCGGCCTGAAGCACCTGTCTATTCTGACTCAAAAGGAGACAAGAAAGTATTTTTTGAGTGAGAAAAGGGAGATAAATGCAGACACAAATTGAGAAGTCTATCTATCATTAACAATGCCAAATCTCTACCCAATAAATCAGTTGCATGCCATAAAAAAGTTCCTTTGTACCAAAAATAAGATGTGAAGATGTATCTTTAACTTGGGCAATGATTATCCATTCTCAGATACTTAAGGAATGCACTCATCGATCCTTATATGGCTGCTATTGTGATGTCATACACTGCACAATCGTCGAGCACTCATGGCAATTTTGTCATGACAATCATCAACACTAATGTGCAAACCTTGTGATGCCCATAACAATACAAATTGGCATTGTGATATAATGGTAAAAACTTTATAATGCCTTCTAGTAAACGATAGCTATGAAAAATGTATTTATTAGAAATTCCTCAAAATACACACATAGATGCCAAAAAAGGATTCTAGAAGCATCACAAAAAATTTAAATAATTACCAGATCATAATTTTCATCCTTCAGTTTACAGCCCAAACCTACTTAAACCTTCAATGAAACCCAGAGGTTAATACCTATTCCGAGACAAGAAAATAGGCAAATTAGCATTATGAAATGAATGTAATTTATTAAATAACAAAGCAAAACACAAAACACATTACCAAAAGATTAAATAAGTGTATTACAAAATAAAAAGCTAATTTATTTTCTTCCTAACATATAGCCTCTCTAATATAGTTAAAATATAAGCAAAAAAATGGTCTCACAATAATGTAACAACACTGACACAGATTCTGTTCTTGGGTGATTCTGTAATCATCTTCAGTCCATGTCCCTCTGTATTTTTAATTTTCATCTAACTATATAATATACAAGTACATTTATTCATAAGATTAACCTGTTTTAATTACATTATTGTATTCCATATTCCAATTTTAGTTATGTCTAGCCAAAAACCTTAAACTTACTATATAATTATTTACAAAGTCATATGTATTTATTGCTTACTTAAATAATTCAGAGCAGAGAGCTTCCAATTCAAAAGTCCACCGAAGGTACTAGTGACAAAGAGGAGCTTATACCCGTGGTTTTGTACACTTGTTCCAAACATTAATAGGCTTCTTTCTCAATCATAAAACTACAATTCTTATCTTAATTACCAGATTATCTAATTCACTGTTTCTCAAGCACTAGTCCATTGAGTGTGCTAGTGGGTCATAATGGGCTGCAGCGGATCTCGTAAGCAATCAACAATGATATTTATTTCTGTATTCCCGAACTCTCCCAACAAACATTTTGATATTAGTGCTTGTTTCATCAAGGGGGACCCCGTTGACTGTTCTTAGATTCTCAGTTGCTCAACCAAGGGACAACTGCTTTTACTTGCACACTTGTTTTATTGTGGGGGACCCCATTGGTTGCAAATACATTGGTTCTAAAGCTAGGTATTTGTTGTTTGGGCAAAGTTTGCTTGCTTTCTTGATAAAGAAAATGTTGTGGTCAAATAACAAAGCAATGATCATAACTTCAAAAATTTCCCCCAAAGAAGTATTTTCCCTGTCTATCAGAAAGATAATGGGCCAAAAAACAGTTTGCAAAGATGTGTGTTATGCTAATTGGCAACACTAAATTGGCTTGGTTAATGTGAATGTGGGTGTGTGCCTGAATGTACAATGGGATGGACTGTCATCCTAATCAGTGTTGGTTACTGATAATTCAAATGAGATAGGCTTTGCCCACATGTGAACCTATAATTAGATAAAAGGGATCTGAAGGTAGGTTGTTAGACACACTGAAGTCCATAAAAATAACTTCTTCTTTTGGCTGATCCCGTTAGGGGTTGCCACAGCGGATCATCTTCTTCCATTTCTTTCTGTCCTCTGCATCTTGTTCTGTTACATTCATCACCTGCATGTCCTCTCTCACCACATCCATAAACCTTCGCTTAGGCCTTCCTTTTTTCCTTTTCCCTGGCAACTATATCCGTAGCACTCTCTCTTTCACCTCTCTTCCACAATCCCCGTTACTGTGTACTGTTGATCCCAAGTATTTAAACTCATCCATCTTTGCCAACTCTGCTCTCTGCAACCTCGCCATTCCACTAACCTCCCCCTCTCTCTTTGAACTGCCTTTCCCGAGGTTTCTTCCATTTTTCCCTACAAGGTTTTTATTGGGAGTTTTTCCTTGTCTTCTCAGAGAGTCAAGGCTGGGGGGCTGTCAAAAGGCAAGGCCTGTTAAAGCCCATTGCGGCACTTCCTGTGTGATTTTGGGCTATACAAAAATAAACTGCATTGTATTGTATTGTATTTACACACATGTATTCAGTCTTGTTCCTACTGACCTTCATTCCTCTCCTCTCCAGAGCATATCTCCACCTCTCCAGGGTCTCCTCAACCTGCTCCCTACTATCGCTACAGATCACAATGTCATCAGCAAACATCATAGTCCACGGGGACTCCTGTCTAATCTCGTCTGTCAACCTGTCCGCCACCATTGCAAATAAGAAAGGGCTCAGAGCCGATCCCTGATGTAATCCCACCTCCAACTTGAATGCATCTGTCACTCCTACCACAGACCTCACCGCTGTCACACTTCCCTTGTACATATCATGTACAATTGTTACGTACTTCTCTGCCATTCCCGACTTCTTCATACAATACCACAGCTCCTTTCGAGGCACCCTGTCATATGCATTCTACAGGTCCACAAAGACGCAATGCAACTCCTTCTGGCCTTCTCTTTATCCTTTATCACCCTAACCTGCTGCACATCTTTCCCAGCTCGATCCCTATGTCTAGCCAATCAGTACAGGTCCTTTTCTCCCTCCTTAGTGTCCAACCTGTCATACAAGTCATCATACGCCTTTTCTTTAGCCTCTGCCACCTCTCTCTTCACCTTCTGTATTATCTCCTTGTACTCTTGTCTACTTTCTGCATCTCTCTGACTATCCCACTTCTTCTTTGCCATCCTCTTCCTCTGTATACTCTCCTGTATTTCCTCATTCCTCCATCAGGTTTCCTTTTCCTCCTTCCTCTTTCCAGATGTCACGCCAAGCACTGTCTCACCTCCTCCCTAAACTGAACCTTGCAGTCTTCCTTTTTCAACTTCCACCATTTGATCCTTGGCTCTGCCATCACTCTCTTCCCTCTTCTTGATCTCCAACGTCATCCTACAGACCACCATCCTATGCTGTTTAACTACACTTTCCCCTGCCACTGCTTTGCAGTCTTCAATCACCTTCAGATCATCTCTTCTGCATAGGATGTAATCAACCTGTGTGCATCTTCTTCCACTCGTGTACGTTACTCTATGTTCCTCCCTCTTCTGAAAATACGTATATACCACAGCCATGTCCATCCTTTTGGCAAAATCCTCTATCCTCTGACCTTCTTCATTCCTCTCCTTGACACCATACCTACCCATCACCTCCTCGTCTCCACTGTTCCCTTCACCAACATGCCCATTGAAATCCGCTCCAATCACCACTTTCTGTCCCTTGGGTACACTGTTCATCACTTCATCCAACTCACTCCAAAAATCTTCTTTCTCACCCATTGCACACCCAACTTGCAGTGCATATGCACTAACAACATTCATCATCACACCTCAAATTTCCAACTTCATAATCATTACTTGGCCTGACACTCTTTTCACCTCCAAAACACTCTTGATATACTGTTCCTTCAGAATAACCCCTACTCCATTTCTTTTCCCATCCACACCATGATAGAACAATTTGAATCCACCTCTGATCCACCTGGCCTTACTCCCATACTTCCATTTAGTCTCATGCACGCACAATATGTCAACCTTCCTTCTCTCCATCATATCTGCTAACTCTCTCCCCTTACCAGTCATACTGCCAAGATTGAAAGTTTCTACTGTACACTCAGTCCCACTCTCTTTACTTTCCTCCTCTTCTCCTGCCTCCGGACACGTCTCCCCCCCTTCTTCTTTGGCCAACAGTAGCCCAATTCATGCCAGCACCCTGTTGGCTAACAGTACTGCTGGCGGTCGTGGTTAACCCGGGGCTCGACCGATCCGGTATGGAAATTTGTATTGTTGTCCGGATATTGATTTGGCAAAATTTTACACCGGATGCCCTTCCTGATGTAACCCTCCCCATTTATCCGGGCTTGGGACCGGCACAAAGAAACACACTGGTTTGTGTATCCCCTTTGACTGGGTCCATAAAAATAACTACTGATCTTAAATGTTTCCAGCTCTCTGATCTCTTACTCTCTTACTTGGTTGAAGTTGCAGAACAAAAGGGGAAACCTCAATTATGACAGTTACGAGTTTCGATTCTGTCTTTGGTTCAAGCAGAAATTTCTTGCTGTAAACTTGCTTTTTCTTTGAAAAAGTTTTGTAAATAGATTATATAACCTTTACCATTCATAAATGAATGAACTATAGCAGCCAATAAATACAAATATTTTTTTTCTGGCAGGCTATTGTGTGACAGTTAATATCCTGCTGATTCTCCACCCTCTGAATTTAACACACACAATACCAGACTATATGCTTTAAATAGTATTGCCTGCAAATAAAATGATTTTATTAACTTAGCAATTACTTTTGTGAAAAAGGCAAGTGTACCTAATAAAACTGACATTCATTGTATATGACAGGTCTATAAGGAAAATAAGTCTGATAATAGCATAGATGATACGAAGCTAAAAAAAAAAAGCTTAGTGGATATCCTCTGTATTATGTAATATACTGTACTTGAAACTGAGAAAATGTTTTAGATTTATAATTTTTTTTAATTTTCAGTAAGCTGTCAACATTTCAAAAATGGTGCAGGATACATTCTGCTTTAGTGTTTAATGCAGAAAATGAAGGACACATCCATTGGAATATGTGGCTTGAGTGTTTCAAGCCTTGAAGGGATATAGCAAGCTAAAGCAATCTGAGGAGTTTAAACATCTTTCCACTCTAACTTAATCCTTGGAATAGAACCAGAAGACTCTAAAATGATAGATTAGAAAGTAAGAAGCTTAAAGAGCTGTTGTACAGCTTGGAGAGGCTGAGAGGAGATGGGTCTGTCCAGTAGCCTCTTAAAATATTTATAATATGTATTAGATAAGACCACGGCTTTCTTAATCTTTCTTGTTTTTGTTGACTTGGGAGCTCCCCTAGTCATAAATGTACAATAAATGTATTTGACAGATAAAACTTTAAATGCTTTTGGTATCTGGAAAAGAACTGAAAGGTAGATAGGTGAGCAAAGATCTCCGACTATGAACTAGCCATCCAGAAGGTTTTTCTAATGAAATATGCAAAGCTGTGTATACATTTTGTGAACGATAGGGGGCGCTCTCGCTCCCTTGAACCCCTGTCAACAACTCCAGACACCAGGTAAAAGTCCAAATGTTGACTTTATTTCTCTTCCACAGTGCACAAAGCACACTCTCCACCACAATTCTCATTAAACTCACAATAATACACAAATAACCAATCCTCCAGCTCCCAGACGCGTTGCCACCCTTCCACCCAGCTCAGCTCATCGTCTGCGAGTTCCCAAAGTCCTTTTATACTCCCTGACCCGGAAGTGTTCTCAATCCCCAGTCCATGTGATCCTCAATCACTCCCGGTCAGGTAAAAGCTCTTTCTTCAACCCGGAAGTCCGTCGCTTTTCCTGTGACGAACCTCCGGGTCACAGGGCACGAAGAAGCCCTCGGTCCTCCCTGCAGCTCCCTCCTGTGGCCCCCACGGCATCCAGCAGGGCTTTGCATAAAAACTCCAATGTCCATGATGCCCTGCTGGTCTTCTGGGGACCTCCATGCTGCAAGGAGGGCTCCACCTGGCGGCTTGGGGGTATTGGCCGGGATAAATAGTCGGCCATCCATTACAATTTATAATGACATAAGATTTGCATTCTTTCAAATTTTGGCAGTAAAATTAAGTGCACCAAGACTTCCATTGGGGACCCACATTTAAAGATTTACAGTTAGTGAGCACTGAAATTCTTGTCCACTTACATCTTCACGGAGTACATGTGCCGTTCAAGTCAGTAAGGAATAACTCAAACTAGCTGTAATATGAGTACCTGTATGCTTGTATTCCAACAGCAAAAAGTTAACAGAGGATGCTGAATAGCATGTTACAGGCAGAAAGATTCAGAAAGCTTTGAAAGTATTATTGGTATAGAATGTCCAAAGTGAATAAGACTACAGAATCAAAAACACTTTGCTGTTTTGTTCTTTGTAGATTGCTTTATCTTTAAAATATAATAAAAGAATAAAGGAATTCAATTAATGTCACAAAAGCAATGTGAGGAATTAAAAAAAGAGTTATTTTCTATTAAGATGCAGCAGTAGGCATCTTAAAAAATCAGAAAGATCTTTTTAAGTAGAAGTTTGGATACAGCATGGAATTCAGCAGTTCAGTAAAAATACCTTTGACTTTAAGCTATGCAGGCTATCATTTATTGTGCACTGGGCATATACAGTATCCTACAGTATACATAAAATGGCATGTGTTGTCCATTTATCATGCACTCATAAAAAACTGGGCATTCAATAATGATTTTGGTGATAATCAACAGCTTATGATGTGACACGCATAACAGGAGACAAGAATTAGAGGCGTTGGCTACCTGACCCATGGAATTAGGCTTTGGGTCCTTCTCATAGGAAGTGGTGGCACATTCATAGTTGACAGGAAAAGAAAAACTGCATAGGCATGTGGCATTTCTCATTGCTGACCAGAAAAGATCTATGGTGACAAGCGACAATGCATCCACGTTACATGACTGCCCAGACGTGCTAGCATACGACACATTTAAAAGAAAAGAAGAAACAAAAAAAGAACATGACATGCCTGTCAGGAAAAGAGTCACAGCAGCATCAACTGGCAGCGAAGGATGCTGCAGCAGCATCAATGAAGTGACCTGCAGTGCTGGGTTTCATGACTATAGGACCGAGTATTTCTAGCCTTGTTTAAAACTGTCTAAATTGTTTCTAGGACAAGATTTGACCTGTGCGTGCCTCATTAGGTAGTATATTTTGGGCCTGCTCCACACTCAGACAATTTTTGTATATCTTTCAGATTATCTCAGATCTAAAATCACTTCCATCATTTTAATAGCAATATTGAGAGCATCATTAGATGGGATAAAATCATCTAAAGGAAATATTGGTATTCTATACTAAATGGTTTTTTTAATAATCCTAACCCAACTCTCACAACTATATGGGAAAAGTGAACTCATATTATCTTAAATGGGAAAAAATGAAATTCTCTCTTTAAGGAATGGTTCGGACATTTTTTAGAATTTGACAAAAATTCTTTAATGTTACCATAAATTATTTACAGTTCTTCCCTTGATCTTGGCTTTTAATATAAATGAAATGGATTTTTTGTGCCATAGAACTCTCTGATGTGATTAATGAAAGAAGGCAGTGTTTTCTTTTAGCCTGATACATGTTATGTTTTGCTTTTGGACTGCCAAGCGTATCTTTGACTGAGCTATGTGTTCCTGTATGTGTCTTGTTCTGTAAACTAAAGAAAAACACAAAATGTATCATTACAAAGGATTCCAACTCTGACCCCTTGTCCTATAAAACATGATTTATATAAAGTGGTAAAACTTTCAGGACAAACCTCAATTAAGAGAATGGAGTCTGGATGTTTAACCCCAGTGTCAGTAAGAAAACATATCTGTCTTTGTGTTCAAATTAATGTTGTTATCTGAAGTCTTATCCTTTACTTGTCAAACAATGACCTATAACGTAACACATGATTAAACCGAGAACCTTAACTGAAATAGTTTACTTTATTTCAAGGTTAAAGTTTGACATATAATGTCATGCTTTGTGTTGTAAGAGTCAATTTTCCCGCACATTGCTTATAGCAAGGTTGGTGACATACTATGGAAGGAAATACAAGGTGGCGACTATCTTTCTTAAAATGTCCAGGCTGTTCCAGAGGAGACATTATTTACAAAGGCTATGCTTTCAGTTGCACATTTCATTTATAACAAATGGAAGTAACAGAGGTTACAGACAAAATTAAAAAGTCTGACATGTTCTTTCAGCTTTGAAGTGAAGCAAAATTGAAGTTCCTGTTTAATACACGTGGCTATAATCTCTCGATAACATAAACCTATGCACAAGGTCCACCTGAAAAAATCTGCAAAAGTCCAGTAGTAGACATCACAGTAGCCTACTTTTTAGGGAGTTTTGGGGATACTAACACCAAAATCAAGAAGCAGGCTTCTCTGCCCACACAGGCCCAATATAAATGGGTTAAAGACCTTAAGGTAGGAAAAGAAAAGATCAGTCCTATAAAAGAGTAACTGTAAAACATCAAAAATTGGTTTATATTTAAACTACTAATATACAATAACAAACATAAGCCAAAAAGAATTAAGAGCAGGTATGCCTAAAATGCAAATCTAAAGCAAACAAAGCCAATCCATAATCCAAAAATCTTAGTTCATACTCAAGCCAAAGTCTGTAACCCACAGAAAAAAAGAAGAAGCACTTGCAAAGTCATACATGACAAGCTGAACCAAGAGAAGTTCTAACAATGTTGAAGCGAGAAACTGTAATCACTCGGCTCAATGTAAAGTTTGAAGACACTCTCTCATCTGCATCGTCTGCCTCTTTGGGTTCTCTTTTAAGTGTACAAGAGACAATTTAAACAAATATTGATTGAAGATGGTATATAATAAAGAGAAATACATGATCAATAATAAAATTAACAGTGTTTATAAATGTAATCTATCTTTGAAATTTTTGAATCACAGTGGGTTTCATTTTTCTTTGTTGATACTGATTAATAGAAAAAGACTAATGTCAAAGAGAAAAACATCCCTGTAAAGTGGTCTAAATTAATTTCAGATACAAAACACAAAATAGTCGCATATGTATTCACTCTGTTAAATGTCAGACCTAAAGCATCTCAGGTGCAGCCAATTTGTTGCACATAGTGAGTTTAATGAAGACCACCTGTATAGGGTTTCAACTGATTGTAGTATAAATTCAATTTATCTGGAAGGTCCAACTTGTGTTGAGTTAGTAATGTGGCCTTACCACAGTTACAACAGTTAAGACCAGAGAACACTCCAAACAACTCTGAAACGTGTTTGAAAAGCACAAATCATGGGATGGAGAAGTGAAAATATTCAAGTCACTGAATAACTCTTTGACTACAATTAAATCAATGATTAAGAAGCAGAAAGAGGATGGCACAGCTGTATATCTGTCTTACAGAAGACCATCTGCAAAAAATGAAAGACAGTGAGGGAGGCAACCAAGAAATCTATGATAACTCTGAAGGAGTTACAAGTTACAGTCTCCATAAAAACTGAAAAGTACTGCGCATACAGCAACTGTTGCCTGGGTGCTTTACCATTTGCAGCTTTATGGAAGCATCACAAAGTGAAAGGTTAGAAAAATGCTTGTGATGTTTCAGTTAATGTAAACTTGTTTTAATTTGGTTCATAGAAAGCAGTGCATAATGTTGCTGCTTCAAAGATACTGGGTTCAAATCCTAAACCTAGTCACATGATGCTGAATTTGCCCATACTGTTGCCAACAGAAAGTTACTGTTAAAAAAAGGTGTTTGGCAGAAGGCATATGAGAGACTACAGGAAGAAGGTTCTATGGTCTAATAAAACCAAAATTGAGCCTTTTGGCCATTAGATTAAATGGCATGTTTAAACACACCATCCCAACTGCAAAGAATGGTGGTGGCAGCATCATCACGTTGTAGAGATTTTTCTATGAACCTGATGAAGTCTGCAAGAAATGTGTGCCTTCAGAGGAGATTGTTTTCCAACAAGACCTCAAGCATAAAGCCAAAGCTACACTGGATAAGTATACAAACAACAATTTTCAGGTCCTGTACTGGCAGAGTCAGAATCCAAATCTCAGTCCAACTGAGAATGTATGCCTGGACTTCAAAAAGGCTGTTCACTCACAGTCCACATGCAGCTTGACAGAGCTTGGTAGGCTTGGCTCTGCAGTTTGCAAAAGGGTTGGTTTTATTCAGGATGTCAGTTCAAGCAGTACAACATCTAAAGATGGCCTCTTTATCTCCAATAACATGTTTGATCCTTGCTATGTTCCATAAAATGTTTGCTGTTCTGTTACAGGACATATCATATTAGTGGAAAAGCAACAGGAAGGACACTGCAGCTGCCATAACTGTATTGCAAAACAAATTTTAACCTACTTCCTCCTTAAAATGCTTGCAGTTTGTTTATGGTCATAAAACTACACTAACAAGTAATTGATACCAAAAGCGGCAAGTCTATGGATCTCACCTGTCAATTTCACACTGCCACCATTCTGTACTGAAATGTTACAAACAGGAATAAAAACAGCTTGCTTCGTAGTTTTCTTTTGTGTGAATTATTCAGTGTGATTGTGTAAGTTATGTGATAAACTGCACTGCTGGCAATTTTATTTTCATTTTTAGTTTATTTTTGTTTTTTAAGTGAATGAAACTTCTTAATTAAATTAATTATGGAAATTCAATCTGTGGCACATCCATTTTGCATTAACATTTATAAATACATTTTCCTGGCGATTTCTGAATCTGTTAGAATTATTGGAGGGAAGTCAAATATACAGCATACTGTATTTCTTTTTTCAGCAGATGTTAGTAATAGGATAATAAAATATCAATTAACAAATTAAAAATCTATGTGATTTTATAATGCCAAGTTTTACTAGTGATGTGTTACTTCTCTGTTTGTTGGGATTGAAAGTGAAAAATAAGTTTCATTGGGTAGATTAAACTGCTACATTTCCACTGAAATATCACTACTCTCCTCAAAATTTCACGCACCCCTTTGCGGATGTAAAGTACCTTTCTATGCTGTAGACAAAGATAGATCCAAGAAGCAGTTAAGAGCAGTGGACACAAGTTGTCACACTGCAGTACAGTACTTACTATGCCACTCGATGTTATACAATGAATAATACTCATTAAATAGATTGTTAAAGACATCACATAAATGAAAATAAATCATTTGTGTGGAAGAAAAATTAAACTTAGGGGCCCCATAGTCATTTCAAATAAAATATGTTGATATGCTTCACATATTAAAATATAGTATTCATCTTAGAAGTATAAAAGGGTAAATAAATGTCAGAAACCTGTTCAAGCATATCGGAAAACCAGATAAAGGTCAAGTGAACAACAAAGACAAGAATGTACCAGGAGCAGACTGATGTAATACACCAAACATTTGATTAAGAGATCAGCCGATGTCCTGTAAACAATAAAACTGGACAGTTGTCACAAACACAGAGATTTCAAGGGTAACATCTAAACTAAGAGATATTGAAGAACAAGGATATAATGGAGAAAGACTTGTATTTAGGCTGGTTTGCTCTAGGCTAAGCACCTCATGTCTTTTAACCAATCAGAGTATGAAATGTATGCATTAATTGACACTGCATGTACATTCAATAAGTTTTATAAAATGAACCTCTGTATCTTTTGTTTGTGTGACCATTGTGATCATGCTGCAGAAGAATGCTCCCTTTCCAAGCCTTAGCTGAAAAGTAATAAATGACACAAATGAATGGCTTTTCTCCCCCCTGATTACTGACCAAAAGGTTTTATCAGAATTGTCTTGTTATAGGATAAGTTTCTTCCTTTAATTCAGATGTTGATTTTGACCACATTTGGAACCTTTTCAAATTATGTACATCATAAAACATATACTGCGGTGGGCTGGCGCCTTGTGCCCTGTGTGACTCCCGTGACTCTGTAGTTAGGATATAGCAGGTTGGATAATGGTTGGATGGATAAAACATATATGTAGAATATACTTAAGTGATCTGTTGTTAGCACAGAAATAAATCAAGAGTCTTGTCCTTACATTGTCCAGAGTCAATAACCTGCTCCTCAACACCACAAAAACGAAGGAGCTTGTTATTGACTTTAGAAAAAACAAAACTGACATCCAGCTACTCATCATTGGCGGGGCCTGTGTGGAGAGGGTACCGGTGTTCAGGTTTCTGGGCATTGAGCTGGAGGATGACCTGACTTGGAGCTCCAACACCAAGGAGCTGCTGAAGAAGGCGTAACAAAAACTTTATTTTCTGAGAATCCTCAGAAAGAACCATCTCCCCAAAAATCTGCTCCTTGCCTTTTATCAATGTTCCATTGAGGGTGTGCTCACGTGCGGACTGTGTGTGTGATATGGCAGCTGCACTTCCTCAGAAAGGAAAGTGCTCCAAAGGGTCGTCAGGACAGCGGAGAGAACAACTGGTTGTACCCTCCCCACTCTGGAACAAATCTACACCACCCGATGCCGTAAAAAAACAACAGACATTTCACAGGATTCATCACATCCCGGTCATTGCCTCTTCCAGCTTTTGCCATTGGGAAAGAGATACAGAGCAATGAAAACCAGGACAAACTGCCTTAAAAACAGTTTTTATCCAAAGGCAATCATGGCCCTGAACTCAAATAAAACTGCTCCATATCATTCTCTAAATGTGTAATATAGTCAGCCAGTGCAATTTGTATATATGACAAGTGTAATTTGTACATATTTTTAATGTACTTTTATTACTATTCCTTTTCTTGTTTTTTAACTCTTATGCCTCACACTGAGTCGACAGCATCTTCAATTTCATTGTTCCTTTGTAAAAGTGACAATGACAATAAAGATTTATCTTATCTTATATTAAATGTCAAAAGGAAAGAAGGAGAGCACAAGGGATATAGATATATTTACTAAGTGGCAAACACAAATGCGAGCAAGGCAGGCAAGGTGTTCAACGACCAGCAATGGTTATAAAACAACATGTTATTTTAGCTGTTTTTCTGAGGCACATCTATTCAGGAAATTGTTAACTCTGGAAAAAAACCTTCCTGTTGCTAATATGTAATTATATTTGTAAAATAACACATGAAACAAAGGGAAAAGATTGGGGATTCACCCTGTATACTTGGAAAAATGTTTGGTTGATATGTCTTTATAGACATGAGCTTAAAACAGAACTGAAGTAAATGAAAGATGACTGCCATATATATAGCTGATTAACCAGAATTGATGTAATGGGATGATGGAGTTCTGGGAACCAGAAATGACACAAGTTGGAGGTTGGATTTAGAGGACTGGATGAGGAAGTGATCTTGGTTGGCACCTGAGGACCAGAAGGGGTTTTAAGATGAGGGCTCATTGGCTGGTCTGCAGAGAAAGAGGAGTAAGAGTTATTGGGCAGCACCAACCCCCAGTCTGGCAGGGACATACACATATTTGAGCCCATAAACTGTCTCCCAAGCGCACATGTGTGACATATCATTGGGAGAAAATACACCTGGTTTTGGTCTATAGGAAAGGTGTATATTCATGCCTGTATGTTACTGATCTTCAGTCTTTAAAATGTTTGGAGAATGTACCGAGATATATAAAATATTGCATTTTGGATCAAAATAATCACAATATTGATTATAGTCTATATCACTTAATCATAACCCTAGGCCTTATGTAAAAAGCTAATAGAGACATGTCCACAAAAACTGAAAGCTGTCAGGGCTTTCAAAAGTGCATCTGCTCAATACTGACTTGAAGGGGGTGAATACTTAAGCGATCAATTATTTTGTGTTTTATATTTGCAATTAAATTAGATAACTTTGCAGAGCTGTGTTTCCATTAACTGCGGTGGGTTGGCTGGATGGATGGATGTTTCCATTAATATTAAATACTTTTCTCTGTTGATCAATGTCAAAAAAGCCCAACTAGATCCAGGGTGATTCAATGGTGTATAATATTCTGACACAATAATGCATCATACGACTTCAAGGAGGAGGGGGGGGGTACTTTTTATAGCTACCGTACAAAATAATATATAAAAAAAGATTAAGCAAAAGAAAAAAATATACCTGAGTCAGGGTTGCGGCTCCAGCTGTTATATGACATTTTCATTTTCAAAATAGTTAATCAAATAACTTAAATATAATATACTCTGGCAAAAAGCAAACATAATACTCATTACTGGATTTTTAGAGCTAGAAATTCTGACATTTTAAATTATTCCATTACTGGCATGTAACTGTCAAAATCAACAGGTGTGCTGCCAAGCGCTAAATGTCTATTCTGGGTTTTAAGTGGTGACCTGGATGCCAGGTGTCTAACCTTTGGTGTCATGTGCCCTCTCTGACTGTGGGCAGATTGATGCTGCTACTAATTAAGGCTTCTGACAGACTACGAGGACCTGAAATAAAAAAATAAATAAATGTAAAGATAATCCAGTCTGCCAAATCTTTTCACGAGCCCTATATTAACTAAGCATTTTACCATGAAAAAACTAAGTGTAATATCAGATGGGAATAATTATTAAAAATCAACTTTTAATTTGAAATTCATGCCACATGCTATAACGTGCAGACAAGATAGTTGCATGACATGAAAAATTCATGCAGTTCACGGCTATAGTGCTGGGCTGCTGGAAATTTTTTTTTGTACATGAAGGTGTTGCACAGGTGTAATGTGTTTGGCTTTGAGGTGCAGTTTTTTGGGCAAAAATTAGTATGCTATGTTGAGCTGAAATTTGACCCAATCTGGTGATTTATGCAGAACCACAAACAATTAACCCTTCAGGCCTCATTGGGCTGCTGTTAAAAGTCTGCTACAAACTGCACCTAGGAGCTTAAAAGCAGGGATTGACTACTAATATTAGCCTTTTATGCCCTAATGGGTTTTGGCATTATTGCACCTAAATTACAAACCCAAAAATGAACAGCTATCATTTTTCATATGTAATGAAGGAGCTTCAAATGACTGAAAAGTAACAAGTAAATTAATCAAAATTTTAAAAGAATGTCTTGAAATAAATAAAAACCTTTGTTTACACCAGGATCAAGTAAATAAAACACAAAAAAAAAAATCCTGGAATTTTTTTTTTGTGTGTGTGTGTGTCATCCAATCTGTGAGGTATTATTGTGTCAAGTTTAGGTGTCATATTGTGATATCCTGTGTAGTGGGAAAGTGGCCCAAGCCTACACTCTGGACATCTGACGAACCGAACAGGATCAGCGGAGAGATGTGAAACAGACAAAAATTGGAGGGTGAATGGTGCAAGTTTATTTACAAGAGTGCATGCACAACAAAAATGCAGTAGTGTCAGGCGGGCTTTGAGGCACAGTCCTTCAGGACTGACACTCCTTCAAAAATAAATAAAAACAAAAAGGAAAAATATGGTGTATTTACAAAAATAGTGCACTCCTACAAAAACTACAAAACACACAAACTACAAAAATAAAGGTAGTCTTCTTTCTTTATCTTGGGTTCAAGAAGCTTCTCCAATGGAATAGGAAAAAAGAAAAAGAAAAAAATGCACAAGAAAAAAAACGAATGTGTGTATATACAAAAAGAAAAAAACCCAATGGCACCAATCCCAAAATCAAAAACTATTCCTAAACCAAATAAGTTTATATACCTCCACCAAAATTATCACTCGGAGATATATATGTACAAAAGAATATATACAAAGCAGTCAAAATCAGAACTGCTTTTAGGTCCACAAACAACCTCTGTTGGCCAGCAGCTCATTAAATATAACTAGCAAGATTATCCAGCCAATCTGCCACTCCATCTACCCCATGCACCTATCCAAGTAGACGCTAGCACATTCACACCATGCGCCACAACATGCCCCGAGCAACTTTGTATTTTGTACTTTGTATTTAAAATCGAACCCCCCTTCCATGACCTCCCTTCTTCTTCTTTCGGCTGCTCCTGTTAGGGATTGCCACAGCGGATCATCTTCTTCCATATATTTCTGTCCTCTGCATCTTGTTCTGTTACACCCATCACCTGCATGTCCTCTCTCATTGCATCCATAAACCTTCTCTTAGGCTTTCCTCTTTTTCTCTTCCCTTTCAGCTTTATACTCAGCATCTGCCCTCTGCACATGTCCAAACCAATACAATCTCACCTTTCTGACTTTGTCTACCCACTGTCCAACTTGAGCTGACCCTCTAATGCAGGCACGTCAAACACACGGCCCACATGACAGATCCTAGTTAGCACTAAACTTGTACAAAATGATTACTATCGTTTGTGATTGAATGATTCTGTATCTTCGCCGTTACTTATTGACTTTTCTTACTTCCGCCTTCTGACAAAAGCGTGTTTTCCCATGGCATTACAGTACCGGAAACTGCTATCTGCTAGTATAGTTGCAGCTGTGGTGTCAGCTCCTTGATACTGACAAGCCTTGACCAAAGTTAATGAGCCACAATATCGCAACTGAAGTGCTAGGCTGCAGCAGCCTGGCAGGCTACACTACTGGCTGGGCTGCTGAGACTGGCCACTGGGTAGAACTGAACATCACGAGTAGTAATAGCTCGCATATTTTCACGTAATGGAGCGGAAGATCGACAGGCGGATTGGTGCGGCGTCCGCAGTGATGCGGGCTCTGCATCGGTCTGTCGTGGTGAAAAAGGAGCTGAGTCGTAAGGCAAAGCTCTCAATTTACCGGTCGATCTACGTTCCTACCCTCACATATGGTCATGAACTGTGGGTAGTGACCGAAAGAACAAGATCACGAATACAATTGGCTGAAATGACTTTCCTACACAGGGTGTCTGGGCTTTCCCTTAAAGATAGGGTGAGAAGCTCAGCCAGGAGGAACTCAGAGTAAAGACACTGCTCCTCTGCATCGAGAGGAGTCAGATGAGGTGGCTCGGGCATCTGATCAGGATGCCTCCTGGGTGCCTCCCTGGTGAGGTGTTCCGGGCACACCTAACCCGGAGGAGGCCCCAGGGAAGACCCAGGACACGCTGGAGGGACTATGTCTCTTGGCTGGCCTGCGAATGCCTCAGGATTCCCCCGGAAGAGCTAGTAGAAGTGGCTGGGGAGAGAAAAGTCTGGGCATCTCTGCTCAAGCTGCTGCCCCCGCAACCTGATCTTGGATAAGAAGAAGAGGATGGATGGATAGATATTTTCACTTTTTTTGCTGTAGTTTTATGTCATTTTATGCTAGTATTGTAATGAACAGTTAGTGCAGACTAAAGCGGAAGATCTGAAGTGGATGCGAGAAGTTGGTGAGTTGTTTATTAATACATTTTTGTGATTTTGAGTTTGTAAAATTAGTGTAGGTCAGGGGGCTTTTTGCATATCGGCTTATTTTACAATATAAACTTTGAAGTAAACTTAGTTCAGTAAAATTTGATTTTTGGAGGATGTTTTCCAACTTGAATTACTGAGCAATGAATTCAGTGAGTGTTTTCGTGATTTCAGGTCACACAAACAGGACTTTGCGCTGTTTACGTCACCATACCTTTACAATGTTGAGAATGTGCCTGAGAATATCCAAATGGAATTGATTTAACTGCAGTCAGATTCTATTCTTAAGGCAAAATACAACAAAGCTGGTGTGCCAGGCTTATATGCTTACCTGCCACCCTCGTATGTGCAGATCCATAAGTTGGCATCGAGAGTACTGTCTTTGTTTAGAAGCAGTTACCTTTGTGAGCAATTGTTTTCGTTAATGAAAGCTACCAAAACCCCACATCGCTCAAGACTTACTGTCAAGCACCTTTCATCCCTCATAAAAGTTGCAGCTGCACAAGCCTGATATTGATGAACTGGTTACTAACAAGAGATGCCAAGTG
Organism: Polypterus senegalus; assembly: GCF_016835505.1. Classification (NCBI taxonomy): domain Eukaryota; kingdom Metazoa; phylum Chordata; class Cladistia; order Polypteriformes; family Polypteridae; genus Polypterus; species Polypterus senegalus. The sequence continues at coordinate 67,518,424 of NC_053170.1, read as the reverse complement.
TTGGGACAAAAGAAACAGATCTCAGACTGTAAGACTCCTATATAAGGACCTAGCTAAGAGGCTGAGACTCTAATTGTACGCTGTTGTACGGAGATTGTATGTAAATAAATTGCTTTTCTTTAAACTTTAAGTGTTACATTTTTTAAAGTTTTCAGTATTGGAAAGAAAGCTACAGTAACTTTGTATAATATACTGCTCAAAAGAATTAAAGGAACACTTTTTAATCAGAGTATAGCATAAAGTCAATGAAACTTATGGGATATTAATCTGGTCAGTTAAGTAGCAGAGGGGGTTGTTAATCAGTTTCAGCTGCTGTGGTGTTAATGAAATTAACAACAGATTCACTAGAGGGGCAACAACGAGATGACCCCCAAAACAGGAATGGTTTAACAGGTGGAGGCCACTGACATTTTTCCCTCCTCATCTTTTCTGACTGTTTCTTCACTAGTTTTGCATTTGGCTACAGTCAGTGTCACTACTGGTAGCACGAAGTGATACCTGGACCTTACAGAGGTTGCACAGGTAGTCCAACTTCTCCAGGATGGCACATCAATACGTGTCATTGCCAGAAGGTTTGCTGTGTCTCCCCGCACAGTCTCAAGGGCATGGAGGAGATTCTAGGAGACAAGCAGTTACTCTAGGAGAGCTGGAGAGGGCCATAGAAGGTCCATAACCCATCAGCAGGACCAGTATCTGCTCCTTTGGGCAAGGAGGAACAGGATGAGCAATGCCAGAGCCCTACAAAATGACCTCCAGTAGGCCACAGGTGTGAATGTCTCTGACCAAACAATCAGAAACAGACTTCATGAGGGTTACCTGAGGGCCCAAATGTCTACTGCGCCCTGTGCTCACTGCACAGCACCGGGGAGCTCAATTGGCATTTGCCATAGAATACCAGAATTGGCAGGTCCACCACTGGCGTCCTGTACTTTTCACAGATGAGAGCAGGTTCACTCTGAGTATATGTGAAAGACGTGAAAGGGTCAGGAGAAGCCATGGAGAATATTATGCTGCCTGTAACATCGTTTAGCATGACTGGTTTGGTGGTGGGTCAGTGATGATCTTGGAGGTATATCCATGGAGCAACTCACAGACCTCTACAGGCTAGACAACGGCATCTTGACTGCCATTAGGTATCAGGATGAAATCCTTGGACCCATTGTCAGACCCTACGCTGGTGCAGTAGGTCCTGGTTTCCTCCTAATGTACGACAATGCCCGGCCTCATGTGGCAAGAGTACGCAGGCAGTACCTGGAGGATGAAGGAATTGAAACAATTGAATGGCCTTCACGATCCCCTGACTTAAACCCAATAGAACATCTGTGGGACATTATGTTTCGGTCCATTAGGCGCCGCTAGGTTGCTCCTCATACTGTACAACAGCTCAGAGATGCCCTCATACAGTTCTGGGAGGAAATGCCACAAGACACCATCCGTCGTCTCATTAAGAGCATGCCCCGACGTTGTCAAGCATGCATACAAGCTTGTGGGGGCCACACAAGATACTGAAAAGCATTTTGAGTAGCAGAAATTAAGTTTTTGAAAAAATGGACTAGCCTGCCACATCTTCATTTCACTCTGATTTTAGGGTGTCTACACAATTGAGCCCTCTGTAGGCAGAAAACTTTTATTTCCATTAAAAGACTTGGCATCCTTTTGTTCCTAAGACATTGCCCTGTCGTTATTTGTATAGATATCCAACTTCATATTGAGATCTGATGTATCTAATGTGTTTCTTTAAAGTGTTCCTTTAATTTTTGTGAGCAGTGTAGTATTTGTTACAGTGCGGCCTGCTGACACATGTATGGCAGTCAAAGTGGCCCACCAATAGTAGTGAGTTTGACATGCCTGCTCTAATGTACTCATTTCTAATCCTATCCATCCTTGTCACACCCAATGCAAATCTTAGCATCTCTAACTCTTCTACCTCCAGCTCTGTCTCCTGTTTTCTGGTCAGTGCTACTGTCTCCAACCCATATAACATAGCTGGTCTCACTACCATCCTGTAGACCTTCCCTTTCACTCTTGCTGATATCTGTTTGTCAAAAATCACTCCTGACACTCTTCTCCACCCATTCCACCCTGCCTGCACTCTCTTTTTCACCTCTCTTCCACAATTCCCATTACTCTGTACTGTTGATCCCAAGTATTTAAACTCATCCACCTTCCCCAACTCTACTCCTTGCATCCTCGCCATTCCACTGACCTCCCTCTCATTTACACACATGTATTCAGTCTTGTTCCTACTAACCTTCATTCCTCTCCTCTCTAGAGCATATCTCTACCTCTCCAGGGTCTCCTAAATCTGTTCCCTACTATCGCTACAGATCACAATGTCATCAACAAATATCATAGTCCATGGGGACTCCTGTCTAATCTCATCTGTCAACCTGTCCATCACCATTACAAATAAGAAAGGGCTCAGAGCCGATCCCTGATGTAATCCCACCTCCACCTTGAATGTATCCAACACTCCTACCACGGACCTTACCACGGTCATACTTCCCTCGTACATATCCTATACAACTCTTACATACTTCGCTGACACTTCTGACATCCTCATACAATACCACAATTCCTCTCGAGGCACTCTGTCATATGCTTTCTCCAGGACCACAAAGACGCAATGCAACTCCTTCTGGCATTCTCTATACTTCTCCATCAACACCCTGAAAGCAAACATCGCATTTTTGGTGTTCTTTCTTGGCATGAAATCATACTGCTGCTCACTAAGCATCATCTCACTTCTTAACCTAACTTCCACTACTCTTTCCCATAACTTCAGGGTCTAGCTCATTAATTTTATCCCCCTGTAGTTACTACAGTCCTGCACTTCCCCCTTATTTTTAAATATCAGCACCAGAACACTTTTTCTCCACTCCTCAGACATCCTCTTACTTTCCAAGATTCCATTAAACAATCTGGTTAAAAACTCCACTGCCATCTCTCCTAAACACCTCCATGCTTCCACAGGTATGTCATCTGGACCAACGGCCTTTCCATTTTTCATCCTCTTCATAGCTGTCGTTACTTCCTCCTTGCTAATCTGTTGCACTTCCTGATTCACTATCTCCACATCATCCAACCTCTTCTCTCTCTCGTTTTCTTCATTCACCACCCTCTCAAAGTACTCTTTCCATCTGCTCAACACACTCTCCTCGCTTCTGAGTACGTTTCCATCTTTATCCTTTATCACCCTAACCTGCTGCACATCTTTCCCAGGTCTCTCCCTCTGTCTAGCCAATCACTACAGGTCCTTTTCTCCCTCCTTAGTGTTCAACCTCTCATACAACTCATGATACGCCTTTTCTTTAGCCTTCGCCACCTCTCTCTTCACATTGCACCTTATGTTCTTGTACTCTTGTCTACTTTCTTCATCTCTCTGACTATCCCACTTCTTCTTTGCCATCCTTTTCCTCTGTATACTCTCCTGTACTTCCCCATTCCACCACCAGGTTTCCTTTTCCTCCTTCCTCTGTCCAGATGTCACGCCAAGCACCCTTCTTGTTTTCACCCTTTCTATATCTGCTGTAGTTTCCCAACTGTCTGGTAATTCTTCACTACCACCCAGTGCCTGTCTCACCTTCTCCCTAAACTCAACCTTGCAGTCTTCCTTTTTCAACTTCCACCATTTGATCCTTGGCTCTGCCTTCACTCTCTTCCTCTTCTTGATCTCCAACGTCATCCTACAGACTACCATCCTATGCTGCTTAACTACACTTTCCCCTGCCACCACTTTGCAGTCTTCAATCTACTTCAGATTGACCCTTCTGCAAAGGATGTAATCTACCAGTGTGCATCTTCCTCCACTCTTGTACATAACCCTATGTTTCTCCCTCTTCTTAAAATACGTTGTCACGCTTGGGTCACAGATTTGCACAGAGACACAGGAGGTTGTAGAAAGCAGGAATTTTATTCAAAAACTGCAAACAAACATTTGTTTCTTTTTCAAAAGCTTAAATGTGCTCCATGACAAGTCAGACATGACAGTTCCGCTAGGAGCAGAGAATGTCAGAGAGAGGGAGAGAGATAAAAGCAAAACAATCAGTTCCAACACAGGCGCTGCACAAGGCTTTTAAGTAAACGGAGTACCATGCGAGGTCTTTATTACACGTTATAGCGCAAGTGAGAAGGGTAAGGAGCAATGTGAAGGTAGACTGTGTTTCAGGGGTATTCCCAGGGGTGTCTGTGTCCTCTTGGGGTGCGATCACCCCTCCAGCTTACAACGTATTCACCACAGCCATGTCCATCCTTTTGGCAAAATCGACTATCCTCTGACCTTCTTCATTCCTCTCCATGACACCATACCTACCTATCACCTCCTCGTCTCCTATGTTCCCTTCATCAAAATGTCCATTGAAATCTGCTCCAGTCATCACTTTCTGTCCCTTGGGTACACTGTTCATTACTTCATCCAACTCACTCCAAAAATCTTCTTTCTCATCCATTGCACACCAACTTCCACGGCATATGCACTAACAACATTCATCATCACACCTCAAATTTCCAACTTCACAATCATTACTTGGCCTGACACTCTTTTCACCTCCAAAACACTCTTGATATACTGTTCCTTCAGAATAACCCCTACTCCATTTCTTTTCCCATCCACACCATGATAGAACAATTTGAATCCACCTCTGATCCACCTGGCCTTACTCCCATACTTCCATTTAGTCTCATGCACGCACAATATGTCAACCTTCCTTCTCTCCATCATATCTGCCAATTTCCAGCTTCATAATCATTACTCTGTTAGATATTCTTTTCACCTCCAAAACACTCTTGACATACTGTTCCTTCAGAATAACCCCTTCTATCCACACCATGAGAGAACAATTTGAATCCACCTCCGATCCACCTGGCCTTACTCCCCTTCCATTTAGTTTCTTGCACGCACAATATATCCACCTTCCTTACCAGTCATACTGCCAACATTCAAAGTTCCTACCCTCTGTTCCACTCTCTTTACCTTCCTCCTCTCCTCCTGCCCCCAGACACGTCCCCCCCCTTCTTCTCCTTCTTATTATTCTTCTTTGGCCAACAGTAGCCCAATTTCCGCCAGCACCCTGTTACGCTGAGCTCAAACACACAAGTTGCCATCTCTTCAGTTAGTAAATTCATTTATTTACAATACGGGATCCCCATCTCTGACTCAGTCCTGTCTACATAAGCAATGTGCCCAGTCTCACCGTTCACCACAGCATTCACCTACTAGACGGCCCCGCATTTCCGCCGCAGCACCTTCAACACACAAACGGTATGCGCACTTCCTTTACGCTGCCATACTTTTAACCTTACAAATACCCCTGCTCGGTTTAAGGCTTCTTAACTTAAATTTGGTAATGCGTGACACATATCCCATAGCATTGCAAAGTTATACTTTTTAGCACAAGGTGTTCCCCTTTTTGGAAACTCTTTTTTAGTCTCTTGCACCTAAACAATCTCTTAAAATTATTATTACAGTTCCAGTGACATTTTTATTTTTTAGAGAAAAAAAAAGAAACAAAAATATGAATATATATGTCTGTATTGTCACAAGTATGCGCATGGGAGACAGCTTAAGCACTTTGTTGATGGTAATTACCTCCTGGACCAGGTACTGGAACTGTGTAGAATGCCTTCTCTCCTTGGAGCCTCTGCAGAATGGAAGACTGGTAGCCCCCTGAACTATGATTTCAAGCCACTTGAAATCATAACTTGGAAATCAGCCATTTTGAGTCAGTTCCTTTACAGAATTCCAGTCTGAAAAGACTACCATGCATTTACTGTGTTTTTCTCAATTAATTATATGGGGTCACCAACTGTTTCTTTGTTTGTGTCATATTAGATAATACACAAACACACACTATATATATATATATAAATATATCACTGTGAAACAAGAAGTAAAAAATTAGTAACTGTGTACGCATTTTGATACACATCCAAATCTTTACATTCAAGATTATATTATGCCAGTCCTTGGAACAATTTCTGTTTACCACTAGACACAGGGAAACCTTAACCTTTTGTACATTAGATTGGGGTTTTTGTGCTGCAATTCACACATCTTCTCCTGCCTTTAGCTGCACTTGCCCCACAAAGGTTTAGTGTGTATTTATTTATTTATATTTTGATTTTTTTTCTTGCGTTTCATATCTGGAATAAACTAAGTACATACATACATTTTAATTCCAGCTTCTTCAGTGCTGGGGGCAATGACTTTTCTGGATGCCCTGGGCGCAAGGCAGAAAAACAGCCCTGGAAAGGGCACGCACATACACCTGAACCATTCACACAGTGTCCAATCAATCGAAACAGCACATTTTTGGCATGCAGATTGAAACTGCCGTATTCAGAAACAGTGGAGGGGAACAGTGTCATTTGATCGAAGTGGAGGAAGGTTCCCCACATGAAACTGTTAACAGTAGGATAGCTTGAGAAAATGACATTTCTTCGAAGAGCACTCCTCCATGAATGGTCGGTTGGGGGGGACTGAGGGTTCCCATGTGAAATTGTGAGTGGCAGCTTTGATGCGATAGAAATACATTTGATCAAAGATGGTCCCCTTTGCAAATTTGCATGGCCTATGACATTCAATCAAAAGTGGGGTTGTTGATCCTCATATGAAACTATAAAGACTTTTAGCAATTCATTGTTCACAACAGAGTCAAAACTGTGACTTGAGGTCCTTATATTCCGTCTCACTAACATTCTGTAACTTTTGTAGTAGTTCCTTAACTGTATGAGGAAGAATATACTTCCTTAGAACAAACGTCATGTATTTTTACGTCAGCCAATCCCCATGTAATCTCACAGAAACTTGTGTAAAATGCAGCCATGTATGCAACACATTTCCCTTTTACACAAAGCCTTCTGGTGACAATTTTTAGCCACAAGAATATCTGTCTCTCTATTTACTTTATTATTTAATTAAAGCAAAAAACAAAGGGAAAAGTAAAAAATATAACAGAAAGCAAAACTCAAACCTTCATTTGCTATGTCGTAAGTGGGAACCAGAATTAGAGTTGCCAAGAAACTGCAAAAAGTCTAAATGCCACTAGAAGCAAGTTTAAATTTAAATTACTAATGAATCTAAATCATAAAGGGTATAAAAGAGAAAAAGGAGCCTGGTGATTTGAGAATGCTGCTGTGAACTGCAGTGCCTGAATTCAGTCCTTGATTTTTCGTCAAGTAACCACAGACAACAGCACCTTGGGAAAATAGATCAATACTTGGCTTCATCCTCCTAGAAATAAAGACAAAGAAATTAGGAAAAAGAAACAAGGCATTGTAATCATCTGTAATTGTGTTCCTGCACAAAAGAATTAACACATTTTATTTCTGAAATCTGCTTGTAGTTTGGGGGTGCGGAGCCTATTCTGGTAAAAACAGGAATAAGAAAGGAACCAGTGTTGTAGCCAGACATCCCATATTTTATGTAACAGTACGGTATGCTGCCTCCTTCTAGATTTTCCAATGTATTCCTGAAAAATCACTATTTGCTTCTTATTTTAGATGTGGATAATTGTTGATGCTGATAATGTAAGCAGATATTAAACTGGAAAGAAAGAAAGAAAGAAAGGCTTTTTGTCCCAAGGGGAAAATTTAGCATTTTAATAAAACACAAAAAATATTATATCAATCAACATCATCTCCCATAAAATACACAGAAAGTATTGGAAAAAAGAAGAACCTTTCTGACTTGGGTAAAAATAAGAGACTTGTCAGAGTGAAGCATTATAAAGATGTATTACTGAAGGTATAACTGAGCCTCAGTAGCTTTTCTTCACACACTACTTCTGAACAACTCATTGACTGAAAGTGTTTAATGAAAGTGCATCAGTGAAAGGATGTGCACTATTGTTCACTGCACACACATCTTTGCTAGCAGTTATAAAGAAAAAGAGTAAGTGACATGGTAGAAGTTTGAGCTCTCTTGTGGGATAGCCCTATTTACTGCTGAGGTTCAATGAACAATATTGTGTTGTGATTATCCTGCCTCCAAATACCAAAATGAGGCCTAGCCTCTGAAAATCAACGCCCAGGATTGCTGAGGCATATTATTCAAAATAGGTTTTCCCCAAAGTTAAGAAAACTAGAGGTGTGGGAATTCTCATACATAGAACAGTCTCATTTGTAGCATCAGATGTATATATGATCCTGAAGGGAGATATGTGATTGTCATGGGCAACTTATTTAACTGTAAACTGATTTTGATAAATGTTTATGCACCCAATGTCGATGATAGGGAATTCATGCAAAATGTATTTGCATCTATTCCCAATGTGAACACTCATAAAATAATAATGGCTGGGGACTTGTGTTTGTGTAAAAATTGTGTTTTAAATCCACTCTTAGATAGGTCTCCTGTCACTGGTGGGATGACATCTAACATTGCAAAGACAATTACACAGTTTTTAACTGTCCACAACTTATCAGACTCCTGGAGGTTTCTAAACCCAAACTGAAGAACATATTCCTTCTACTCACCAGTGCATCATTGTAACTCAAGAATTGATTATTTCTTTATAGATAATAATTTCTTGCCTGCGATCAAATCTTGCAAGTACGACGCTATTGTTATTTCTGACCATGTCCCTCTGATCTTGGAGCTGAAATCATTATGCCCCACATACTCATCTCACAGATGGCATCTTAACCCACTTCTATTAGCAGATGAGAACTGTACAGAATTTATATCAAAACAAATCAGTTTCTTCCTAGAGGTCTCTGCAGGAATACTCTGGGAAACTCTAAAGGCCTTCTTAACAGGACAGATTATTTCATATCTTTCCCACAAAAATGAATTAGGAACCAAGAAGGTATCAGAGCTAACCAGCGAAATTACTAGAATAGATCAAGAACATGCCAGGTGTCCAAGTGAAGCTCTTTATATGAAAAGACAGGCTCTGCATTCAGAGCTCAACCTCTTAACAACCAAAGAAACTGAACAACTCATTTTTAAATCAAGACATCATTACTATGAACACAGAGAGAACGCTAATAAGCTCTTAGCTCAACAGATCCACAAGCAAGAAGTTCACCATACAATTCCAGCAATCACCAACACGAATGGAGATAAAATCATTGACCTTAAAAATATAATGCACACATTTAGAGACTACTATAAATCCTTATATTCTACTGAGTTCAAAGAAGACAAAACACAATCTAATGCATTTCTGGACACATTACAGATACCACAAATAAATACTTTTATTGCAGAGGAATTGGATAAACCTCTGGTGCTATCAGAATTACTAGATGCTATAAAGTCACTTCAGAGCAGGAAAGCAGCAGGCCCTGAAGGCTACCCTGTCAATTTTTTTATATGAAATTCCCCACTCAGCTACCTCCCCTCTTATTAGCAGAAGCTAGAGATAATCAAATTCTACCTCAAACTCTTCGCCAAGCATTAATCACCATCTTTCCTAAACAAAACAAAGATTTGTTACAATGTGCATTATACAGACCAATTTCACTTCTGAATAATGATGTTAAGATACTCTCTAAAGTCCTAGCTAGAAGGATGGAAAAAGTGCTACCTTCGGCAATATCACAAGATCAAACTGGATTTATTAAAGGCCGCCACTTAGCTTTCAATCTCCGACGCCTGTTTAATGTAATATATTCACCTACAAAGTCAAACACCCTGGAGTTATTATTATTGTTGGATGCAGAAAAAGCATTTGATATGATTGAAAGGAGCTACTTTTTCACTACAGAGAAATGTGGGTTTGGTCTGAATATTTGTGCATGGATCAAACTACTGTATACAATTCCAGAAGCTTCAGTTTGTATTAACAACATTTGCTCAGATTACTTTAAACTAAAATGTGGTATCAGACAAGGATGCCCCTTATCACCTCTACTATTTGCAATCGCCATTGAACCACTGGCAGTCCATGGTCGAAATGCTTATCACATAAAGTGGATTATCAGAGAAGGACTGGAACAGAAAATTTCTCTATATGCAGATGATATCGTTTTGTATATATCAGACCCACAAAATACTGTGCCTGCAGTCTTAACAGCACTAACAGAATTTCAAAAAATCTCTAGCCTCAGAATTAATTTGAATAAAAGTGTGCTCTTTCCAGTGAATTCTCAAGCATACAATATTAGATTGGACACCTTCCCTTTTATTATTGCAGATCAGTTTAAATACCTAGGGGTAAATATCACAAGTAAACATAAAGCTCTTTATCAACAAAATTTCAGCGTCTGTATGGAAAAAATTAAGCAAGACTTGCATAGATGGCCAACCCTTCATCTCACTCTAGCTGGAAGAATTAATGTTGTTAAGATGAATATCCTTCCTACGCTTCTTTATTTCAAAACATTCCAATATACATCAATAAATCATTCTTTAAGCAATTAGATTCAACCACAACCTAATTTATTTGGAACCTAAAACATCCACGTATCCAAAGAGTGACTCTACAAAGACTTAAGACAGAAGGTGGCATGGCTCTACCTAACTTTAAGTTTTATTACTGGGCAGCAAACATACAAGCTATAAAAACCTGGACACAAATAGATGAACATACACAGGCTTGATCCGCAATAGAAATAAAATCCTGCAGTACTTCTCTATATTCCTTGCTTTGTGCCCCAATAAATGCAAGTTATCGCCAATATATTAATAACTCAATTGTGCTTCACTCACTCAGAATATGGAGCCAATGTAGAAAACATTTTAAGATGGAGAATCTTTTATCTGTGGCACCTCTGCATGAGAACCACATTTTTCAACCCTTGCAAACATATGCAGTTTTAAATATCTGGAAAACATTTGGGAATAATTTGCTTAGAGATCTTTAAATAGACAATATCCTTGCATTCTATGAACAATTACAGTACATTCCAAATTTAATTTTCCAGCAACACATTTCTTTCACTATCTTCAAATCAGAAACTTTGTCAAAAAGAACCTGCCCGATTTTCCCCATCTGCCACCTTCCTCTATGCTGGAAAAAATATTGCTCAGTCTCAAAGACTCAGACAGCATTTCTGTAATATATAAAAATATTTTACAGTCCCTCCCTTTCAAAGATCCAGGGGGACAATGGGAAAAGGATCTCTCACTCAACATATCAGAAAAGGAGTGGACGGTAGTAATGCAGAGAATTCATTCGAGCTTCATATGTGCATAGCATACAATTATTCAACTTAAAATTATATATCGAGCACATCTGTCTCGCTTAAAATTATCCAAAATGTTTCCAGGGCAAGATCCAACCTGTGAACGCTGCAATCAAGCTCCAGCCTCACTGCGTCACATGTTTTGGGCCTGCACCAAATTAACATCATTCTGGACAAAAATCTTTAAGTGACTTTCAGACAGCCTTGGTGTCACAATCCTTCCAAACCCATTAACAGCTGTGTTTGGTGTTCTTCCAGATGGGCTTAAAGTGGAAAAGGACAAACAAACTGTGATTGCCTTCACTACACTATTGGCTCACAGACTTATTTTGCTAAATGGGAAGAATCCTAACCTTCTTCTTTTAAGTCAGTGGGTAACTGATGTTTTATATTATTTAAAATGGGAAAAAATGTAATTGTCACGTAGAGGATCTGTGCAGAGGTTTTTCAAAACCTGGCAGGATCTATCAATAATATTTTAGAATAAGCTCTTAAAGCACTGAGGAAGTAGAGTCTCTCCCCATTTCTTTTTCTTCTCCATGTATCTATATCTGCCTAATAAACTCATCAATTTATTTATTTTTACTATTTTTAAGTTTTACTTGGCCGTGCTCTCTTTCTCAGGGGTGGGGGTTGATTTGTTTTCAATCCTATTTTTTTTTTGTTGTAAAAATTGATCAATTTGTATGGAATGATTACAATAAAATCAATAAAATAAAAAAAAAGGTTTTCCCCAACATTTAAGTAAACAGCGACCTACATAGACAAAAAAAAGGGAAAACTCAGCTCCAAAAGCAATCCTTATAATCTGTAGTACAAAAAAATTAATAAAGTTTTAAGATAAAACAAACAAAAAATCAATAAAGATGAAGATCCATCCATCCATTATACAACCCTCTATATCCTAACTACAGGGTCACGGGGGTCTGCTGAAGTCAATCCCAGCCATCACAGGGCGCAAGGCAGGAAACAAACCCCGGGCAGGGTGCAAGCGCACTGCAAGGCGCACACACACACACACACCAAGCACACAATAGGGACAATTTAAGATCGCCAATGCACCTAACCTGCATGTCTTTGGACTGTGGGAGGAAACCAGAGCACCTGGAGAAAACCCACGCAGACACGGGGAAAACATGCAAACTCCATGCAGTGTGGACCTGGGAAGCAAATCCGGGTCTATAAAGATGAAGATTTATTATAAAAATATAAATATACAAAAAATCAAAAAATGATATTAAACAACCATAAAGAGGTTGTCCCTGAACAAATAAAATCCAGTCTACTATCCAGCAATCAAGTTTCTGCAAAACCAGAGCAAGAGAAGTTTAAAAATCAGAAGTACCAATAAGCACTTACACAAAAAAGAATGTTCCACAAACAAAATTAGTACTCATCTGGAGGACCTGTCCCTCTATCATGGGAATATAGGCCAAATTTAGTCTCTCAGCTAAATATCTTGGTGGGTCTGTTCTATGAAAAATCTTTGTTAAGAGGACAGGGCACATAACAACACACATTAACACAAAATAGAAAATACACTTGATAATGAACAAATATTACCAAAGAAGTATGAAAAACATAGCATACACAATAAAGATATTTAAATAACAGCAAAAAGAACACAAATGATATGTTTAGAAAAAGTGTTTTGGTACCAGTAAACCCTTTACAGCAGACTAGTAGACATAGTCTTGCGATTCAGATATGAGATGTTTCAGAGGTAAGAAGGGGTGGAGGTTAAGGAGTAGTCAATGGAGGAGTCAAAGAATGGCTAATTATCCTCTTCTGGATTTGGGATTCTGGTCTGGAGAAAAAAAAAATGTCATGTGACTTCCTGTGTACCCACAAAAGTGTCCCCCCAGTGTAACTTTTAATTTGGTTCCTATAAGACATGAATAAATTTAAAAAGTTGAAGTATTTATTAGTATACACTATGTATTCACCAGTCGCGATTTGACCAAGCATATGTCCAGTGATTGCCATGCATATTCATTTATCAGCACAACTGCTGGAATGATATCTTGCTTGTGTATGCATCCCCTGAAAGATTACTTAATTTTACAGAGAACAACAAGGCCAACATCCTCTCCTAAGAAACAACCTTTCTAAGTTTTTCTTTTTAAATTTTAGTGCTACTGTCTATGATGCTGCCCTAATATTCATTTCAAGTTTGTCTGTGGTATTTTGCTATGAGGTGGTCTTGTTTCTTGATTGTTATCACTGTGGATTTGATGTGTGTCGCGGGTATCTACTTTTCACTACTGCCATTCACTACTACTGCAGCCTATGTAGCAATGTAGGACTAAATCTACTTTTGTATAGTTCTTTTATGCACAATGTTAATGGGTTTGAAGGATATGGGTGCCAGCTCTAAAACCCCACACTAACAGAAAAAATCACTATGTTTTTACACACTTACTTGATTTGTCAGCACCACTACTTCCAATTATCCCTATCACATATTAGATGCAGATGAATCTGTTCACACTACAACTTAATCACAAACCAACCTTTCCCATAATCTCCACCTCCCATATGTGCCGTATTGCTGATGCACACATCCATACTTACAGTTGTTCATGGTCAATTTAGAAGTATAAATCAACCTGAAAGGTGTGATTTAGAACAGATACAAAGAGATTGTGCAGGTGTGGACATCAAATCCACGATTCTTGAGGCAGCAACATATCACAGCAGAAATGTCATGTGCATTTTTCTATCACTGATTTCTCTTTGCCATTCTTCTATAAAGCTATGACTGAGGAAGCACCCAGGCAACAACTGCATGCAATGTAGCTTGTGACTCCTTCAGAATTCTCATAGGTCTCTTGGTTCTCTCCCTCATTAGCCATTTTCTTGCATGATCAGTCAGTTTTTGTGGACAACCTGTTTTAGACAGATTCATATATATATATATATATATATATATATATATATATATATTGTCACGCACGCGCGAGTAGGAGGCCGCGGATTGATTCGACAGCACCTGGGAAACCACTCGCCGCCAGGGAATGGTGGGGTATTAACTTTCTCCCTCTGCTTCCTCATAGAAAAAAAGACCGTCCTGCACCATAGGCCTGGATTGACCGCAGTGCGATACTTCCGCCCTTCCTCCGCCATCTTGCCCTGACGTCATCCTTCCCATCCTCCCTTGCGGTCCTTCCCGACATTCCTCCACTTCCGGCTCCTCCCCAATAAAATGGCGCGGCGCCAGGAGTCGGCGCGCGCATATGAACTGTTTGTTTATAATTTTGACCTGTTTTTGTGTGTACAATATACGGGGCCGGAAAACCCCAACCCTTGCTACTGTCTCTCTCGGTCCTTTACAACTGGCGTAGTCGGCAGGATACAGATCCCGGAATGACGGAGGGACAGGACCTGAACACCGTGCTGCAGGGAATGAGCGCCCGGCTCCGGGCCCTGCAGCAAGCTCAAGCCGCTACCAACCGGGAGCTGGAGGCCACGAAGGCCAGGTTAGTGGAAGCCCAACGGCGAGACCAGACCCGCCCAGGCAGCCGCCTCCTCCTATGGTACCGATGGGCCCTTCGGAGGGCGTCGATGCCTACCTGGGCATGTTTGAGCGGGCGGCCACCGGAGCGAGTGGCAGCGGTCAGTGGGCGTCCATCTTGGCGCCATACCTGAAGGGAACCGCGCTGCGGGCCTATTATGACCTCCCTGAGGCGGAGGCCGCTAATTACGACCTCCTCAAGCCCGAAATATTGGCCCTTCGGCATTAGCCGGGCCAGCAGGCGGCGAATGGCGGAACTGGGTCTTTGACCCGAAAAGCCCTTCGCGCCCAGGCGTTGAGTTCTGGGGCAAGATGGGCGCTGGCTACGCCAGAGAGCCCGGCGGGCGGAAAGTGGTCGGCGGGTGGCCTGTGAAGGCCTGGTCAATGCAATGCCCAGTTCCCTCGCCCAGCAGGTCGGGGACACGCCTATCAGAACATGTCGGGCCTCCTCGACGTCCTGGAGCGTCAGTTGGCGGTCCTCCGACTTGGGGGGTCAGAAAAGCCTGCTCGCGGGAACCGGCAGGGACGGGCGGCCACCCGAGCCCCTCGACGCTGCAGAAGCGCCAGCCAGAGCCAAAGAGAGGCGGGTCCGCCGCTGTTTCAAGTGTGGCGAGACCGGCCACCTGCTGCCAAACTGCCCCCATCACATCGCCCCGGAGCCTATGGACTGCAGCTGGACATCACGGAGAGGTATTGTACCCGCCGCATCCCTTGGCGAGTCGAATACGGGAGTGGTGTTGCTAAATGGGCACGCCGTGGTGGCTTTGTTTGATTCCGGCAGCAACATTACCATTGTTGCTCGCCGTTTCGTCTTACCGCAACAGTGGTTAAAGCAGCATTTGTTGGTTACCTGTGTGCATGGGGGGACTAGGTCATATCGTTCCGCTCACTGCTATCTTACCTGGAAGGGGGAACCAATCCAAATGGCGGTCGCTGTGTTACCTGACCCCCTTCCCAGTGATCCTGGGACAAGACTGGTCTAAAAGAATCAGCGGTAAGCCATTACGCCCCGGGCCTCGTTGGATCTTGTCATGAGGGAAAAGGCACCCTCCCGCGGCCTCCACGCCGTGCACAAGGGCAGGCCCTATGGGCTGGTGTCTCGGGGACCTTTCCGTGGCTACGGACCTTGCCCGGAAGATTCCGCCGGAGAAGGGACTAGCCAGGGAACTCTCCCCGGGCCCAGGCCCCAAGACCCTCTCGGCGGCCTGGACCATCAATTTCGGTCCACGCCGGCCTCCTTTAAGAGGGAGCAGTGGAATGATGACTCCCTGCGCTTTGCCCGGAATGCGATTGTTCTGCCTAACAGCTCAGCAGCGGACGGATCCACCCCGCGGGAAGCCTTCTTTGTCCTTGATAATGATCTGTTGTACCGGTGGCTACCCATGAGGCGAGGTCGCGGAAGTTGTTGCTAATTCAGCGTACCTTCCGGCGGGAGATATGCGAGTTGGCACATGCTCACCTCCTAGGCGCCCACCTCGGGGCCGAAAAAACACTGGAGAGGATTAAGCTCCGCTTTTACTGGCCTGGGATCAATGAGGAGGTCCGGCGGTTCTGTCAATCCTGTCCGGAGTGCCAGACCCGCCAGATTCCTAGGAGGGACCGTGCTCCTCTAGTCCCTATTCCCCTCGTGGACATCCCCTTTGAAAGGATAGGGGTCGATTTGGTGGGACCCTGGAGCCCTCAACCCGTGGCCACAAGTATATCCTAGTCATGGTGGACTATGCCACCCGGTACCCAGAGGCGGTTCCCCTGCGCTCCGCTAATACTAAAAGCATCGCACGGGAACTGGTTAACTTGTTTTCCCGCGTGGGCATACCCAAGGAGGTCCTCACGGACCAGGGTACGCCCTTCACTTCGGATACGTTCAAGGAGGTGGCCAAATTACTGCAGATAAAGCACCTGAAAGCGTCAGTCTATCACCCGCAAACTGGCGGGTTGGTGAGCGATTTAATCAGGCGCTTAAGCAGATGCTCCGCAAGGTAGTCCGCGGACGGCAGGAACTGGGACCAGCTCCTCCCGCTCGTGCTTTTTGCCTACCGGGAGGTACCCCAGGCCTCTACGGGCTTCTCCCCTTTTGAATTACTATACGGGCGACAACCCCGGGGAATCCTCGACATCCTAAAGGAAGGCTGGGAGGCCGAGGCTCTTCCCTCCTCTAATATTTTGATGCGTGCGCAACTGCGCGACCGACTCACAAAGATCAGGCCCCTCCTAAAAGAGCGTGACTCGTGCGCAAGCAGCGCAGGCCCGGTGTTACAACCGCAACTCCGTCCTCAGGGAGTTCCGCCCGGGGGACCGAGTTATGGTGCTCGTCCCGACCTCCCACTCGAAGCTGCTCGCTCACTGGCAAGGGCCTTACGAGGTTAAGGAGAGAAAAGGACTCGTCGACCGAGTGAGAGGATCTATCATGTCAACCTGTTAAAGCCCTGGAGAGATAGAGAGGAGCTCCCCAGCTCCCGTAGGTCACTCTCCCTTTTACAAGCACAACTGCCCTTAACCTCGGCGAAGAGCTGACCCCAAGCAGCGGCAGGAGTTAGCCCAAACACTCCGAGCCATCCCGAGGTAGTGGCGAGTCACCCGGCGGACGCTGATTGAGCACGATATAGTCACGGGGCCGGGGTAATCGTCCGGGAGAGGCCCTACCGACTCCCGGAGGCAAAACGCGCAGAGGTCGAACTGGAGGTGAAACGTATGTTGGACATGGACATAATTGAAGAGAGCCATAGTCCCTGGTCCAGCCCTATTGTCCTCGTCTCCAAGCCAGGCGGCTCCTGGAGGTTCTGTAATGACTTTAGGCGTCTGAATCAGATCTCCAAGTTCGATGCCTACCCCATGCCCGCATTGGCGACCTCCTTGGCGGCTGGAGTGCGGCTCGATATCTGACTACCCTTGACATGACAAAGGGTATTGGCAAATTCCTTTAACGGCATCCGCAAAGGAGAAAACGGCCTTTAGCACCCCTAGCGGGCACTGGCAGTACAAGGTCCTCCCATTTGGGCTGCACGGGGCCCGGCGCCCTTCCAGCGTCTGGTAGATAGAGTGCTGAAGCCTCACCAGTCCTATAGCGCCGCCTACCTGGATGGCGTTGTCATCTATTCCGGCACCTGGGAGGAGCATCTACTGCAGGTCGCAGCTGTCCTCCGAACACTGGCTAAAGCCGGCCTCCGCATAAACCCCGGAAGTGTTTTTGGATTAAAGGAGGCCAAATATTTAGGCTACCTCGTGGGACAAGGACAGGTGCGGCCACAGAGCTCCAAAGTTAAAGACATCTTAGAATGGCCCGTCCGAGTACCAAGAAACAGGTGCAGGCTTTCTTGGGGCTTGCGGGTTACTACCGCCGGTTTGTTCCCGTTTCTCGAAGAGCAGCACCCTTGACTGACCTGACAAAAGGGCGCTCCCCTATACGTGGTGTGGACCGACAAAGCAGAACACGCGTTCAGTGACCTAAAGAAGGCCCTAACGTCGGCACCTGTGTTACGGACGCCCGATTTTGGGCTCCGTTTATTCTCCAGACCGGCGCGGACACAGGCCTGGGTGCCGTGCTGAGCCAAAGCGTCGATGGTGTCGAGCACCCTGTGATGTACCTTAGCGGAAACTGATGGACCGGGAGACCCGTGCGCTGCAGTGGAGAGGGAGGCCTTGGCCATTAAGTGGGCAGTGACCCACCTCCGGTACTACCTGCTGGGTCGCGAATTCGCTCTGGTGACTGATCACGCTGCACTTCAGTGGATGTCCCTACACAAAGAGTCGAATCCGCGGGTCACCAGGTGGTTCCTGGACTTCCAGCCGTATCAGTTCACTGTCACTTATCGGCGGGCACCCTTCAGGCCAATGCCGATGCCCTCTCTCGTATTCACGACCTCTCGGTTAGGTCCGCCCGACCTGACGGTCCTGGGCTAAGGGGGATCGGTGTCGCACGCGCAGTAGGAGGCAGCGGATTGATTCGACAGCACCTGGGAAACCACTCGCCAGGGAATGGTGGGGTATTAACTTTCTCCCTCTGCTTCCTCATAGAAAAAAGACCTTCCTGCACCATAGGCCTGGATTGACCGCAGTCGCGATCCTTCCGCCCTTCCTCCGCCATCTTGCCCTGACGTCATCCTTCCCATCCTCCCTTGCGGTCCTTCCCGACATTCCTCCACTTCCGGCTCCTCCCCAATAAAATGGCCGCGCGCCAGGAGTCGGAGTCGCATATGAACTGTTTGTTTATAATTTTGACCTGTTTTTTTGTGTGTACAATATACGGGGCCGGAAAAACCCCAACCCTTGCTACTGTCTCTCTCGGTCCTTTACAATATATAAACTGCTCAAAAAAATTAAAGGAACACTGTGAAAACACATCAGATCTCAGTGGTGCATCTGCCAATTCTGGTATTCTATGGCGAATGCCAATCGAGCTGCATGCTGCTGGGCAGTGAGCTCAGGGCCCATTAGAGGACATGGGGCCTTGGGTCACCCTCATGAAGTCTTTCTGGTTGTTTGGTCAGAGACATTCACACCAGTGGCCTGCTGGAGGTCATTTTGTAGGGCTCTGGCAGTGCTCATCCTGTTCCTCCTTGCCCAAAGGAGCAGATACTGGTCCTGCTAATGGGTTATGGACCTTCTATGGCCCTCTCCAGCTCTCCTAGAGTAACTGCTTGTCTCCTAGAATCTCCTCCATGCCCTTGAGACTGTGCAGGGAGACACAGCAAACCTTCTGGCAATGACACGTATTGATGTGCCATCCTGGAGAAGTTGGACTACCTGTGCAACCTCTGTAGGGTCCAGGTATCGCCTCATGCTACCAGTAGTGACACTGACTGTAGCCAAATGCAAAACTAGTGAAGAAACAGTCAGAAAAGATGAGGAGGGAAAAATGTCAGTGGCCTCCACCTGTTAAATCATTCCTGTTTTGGGGGTCATCTCATTGTTGCCCCTCTAGTGCATCTGTTGTTACTTTCATTAACACCACAGCAGCTGAAACTGATTAACAACCCCCTCTGCTACTTAATTGACCAGATTAATATCCCATAAGTTTCATTGACTTTATGCTATACTCTGATTAAAAAGTGTTCCTTTAATTCTTTTGAGCAGTATATATATACACCATACGCTTTCCATTTCTTAATGACTGCTTTCACTGAACTGCAGGGAATAGTCTATGACTTGGATACTTTCTTGTCTCTATTCCCAGCCTTGTGGTTTTCATTTTTTTTAGTAGGTTAGGCCACAATACTGACGCAGCACAAGTTGGACCTTCCATATATGTTGCATTTATAGTACAAACACCATACATGTGATCTCTATTTAACTAAACATTTGACTTCTAAAACCAATTGGCCACACCAGTGATGATTTAGGTGTGTTAAGTTAATCACATTAAATAATTACTTGATCAATTAATTATTTTGCTGGGATCTATATTCGCTTTGACATTAAACAGTCTTTTTCTGTTAATCAGTCACAAAAAGCCAAAGCTAAATCAATTGTGATTCAGTGTTGTATAAGAATAAGTTGTGAAAACATCCAAAGGGGTGAATACATTTTATAGGCACTGTATGCTGCAAGTGTGCTGATTCAGTTTACCACGTTATTACCCATTTGATTTGATCACACAGGCTTTCTGTCCAATGTCAGACTAGCTTCTTGACTTTCCTAGTGAAATACAAAATTGCAGGTCTCAAAGCTGCATGTTGTTTGTCATCATTGTGTGGGCCATATCACCCTCCAAGACCCTTGAGGTGTCTTGTGTGGACATCTTCATTTTTCAAAGCCTCAGTCATCAGTACTTCCCTAGGGCTGTCCATGAAACTCTGTCAATGTTAAATTTTAAATTATGTTTAAAAAAACTAACTTTTCTAGCCTGCATTGTGTAGGTTTAGCCTGGTGCTTCTTCCCTGGCTTTACTTGTGCTAAGTATCTTTTCTTTCCTCCTTTGGTATTTTTTAATTGCTAATTTGTTAAACTTGATGTTCATATTTTCTGTTTTGTAATTAGCTTCTGTTTATTCCCTTGTGTGATAATTGAACTATTCCTATTTTCACTTTAATTGAACCCAGATGTGAGATTGTATGGGGCAGGCACCTTAGGCTGCCCTAATTAGAGGCTTTCCTGGCCCCAGTCATCTCAGTGGAGCATTGTGTCAGTTCCTCTCTCTCTCTTCCTGTCTTCAACCACTCATGATTGAATTGTTTTCATTAAGGTTTGTGGTAGTTTTGATTAAGTCTTCGGGTATTTATCCTAATTGTAAACACTTGTATATTATATTAAAGTTACAGATGGGATTAAAGTTAAACTACGGGATTTGGCATTCAGGGTTAACAGTTTTTTCAGACTATTTGTTAAACTGGCTGCTCTGGCTAATAGTTGTCTGCCCTCAATAAAGCTATTAGATGTCACTAACCAACCCGCGGCATACCATACGCCGCACAATCAGGCCGGTTTTTTAATGATTTTTAAGCACAGGGTGAAAAGTAACATTTGAAAAATCGGTAATGTAATAAATCAGCAAGATTTAGCAACAACAACGTTGTAACAATGCACGGAACGAACCAACACACAATCGTCCGTGACTGAAAACTGGCGGACCGTCCTCGCGCCTCCTCCTGCCAGATGGAGGGATGGGGGTGCACGGTGCTGAGGTTGGAACTGGAGCACAGGAGAAGGACGTCCATTCAGCTCCGTCCATCATGCTAGTCTGCTGATTTCTCGTTCAGTATGCACTGCCCGCTAATGTGCCCACCTCCAACTTGTCACTTGAGCCGTTGTCGTCTGACGTAGATTTTTCATTGCTCTGTGCGGATCCGGCTGCTTTTCTATATATAATTCACTAAGACACTCGGCCACGGTAGTAGCGAGGTGGGAGGGGGGTGTGTACAAAGGGTTGGGACGTAAGCAGTGGGAGCCCGAATGGGGTTCAACGGCTTACCCACGCTGGGTAGACACACGCTCAATATCATGCATAATTATTTATTGAATGCTAAACGTTTCTGGAAAGACGCGGTTGTCTAAAACGGGTTGGTGTGAGAATACAACAGTAAGTGAATGAAAAGATGGAACTCTGGAGAGAGCGAAATACAAGACAATAGTGAACCCGCAGCATAACAAACGCCGCATAATTATTTATTGATGGTTGAACAATTCTGGAAAGACACAGTTGTCTAAAAAGGGAGGGTTTGAGGATACAACAGAAAGTGAATGAAAAGATGGAACTGTAGACTTTTCATTGCTCTGTGTGGTTTTGGCTGCCTTTGTATATATAATCCACCAAAACACCTGACCACGGTAGTAGCGATGGGGTGTGAACAAAGTGCAGGAGCATCTAAGAAGACGCATGTTTGTCGCGGATGCGAATTGGTGTATGTAGCGTGTAAAACAGTTTGCTATGGTGCACGCGGTCATGCGTCGTAAAGAAAACTCGGTTTTTAAAGACTGCTTACTTCATTGTGTTTTAACCTCAGTTGTAAAGGAATGTTTTAAGGACCCTATGGGATACCCCTCGGTTTTGGCTGCTTTTCTATATATAATCCACCAAGATATCCGACCACGGTAAGAGGGGGGTGTGCACAAAGGGTAGGGACGTAATGAGTGGGAGCGTATGAGTCACACTTAGTGGGAATTCCACGGCTTGCAGCCCGAATGGAGTTCAACGGCTTACCCACGCCTCTCTGCGCTGGGTAGACACAAGGTCAATCTCGTGCATAATTATTTATTGAATGCTAAACAGTTCTGGAAAGACACGGATGTCTAAAATGGGTTGGTGTGAGAATACAACAGTAAGTGAATGAAAAGATGGAACTCTGGAGAGAGCAAAATACAACACAATAGTGAACCCGCGGCATAACAAACGCCGCGTGGCTCAGACGTGCATGTGGACTCTTACCACAGACGAAAGGGACTAACTGGGTGGTCGGTGAGTTTTTGCGTCCGGGCAAATGGACAGGCCTAGAGAGCGAGGGTAGATGCCGGCCGATGAAAAAGGAGTGTTGGTGGGCAGGAAAACTTCTTCCGTGTTCCTGCAGGAGCATCTAAGAAGAAGCATGTTTGTCGCGGATGCGAATAGCTGTATGTAGCGTGTAAAACAGTTTGTTATGGTGCACGCGGTCGTGCGTCGTAACTGAAAAGTCGGTTTATAAAGACTGCTTACTTCATTGTGCTTTAACCTTAGGTGTAAAGAATTTTTTTAAGGATCCCATGGGATACCCCTCACAAACCGTTTCACACGCTGCATAGCTCGGAGGTGCATGACATGCACATGACATTAACCTGACCTGCACTGCATGTGGCCTCTACAACAGATGGATATAAATGACGCCATTTTTTCTGTGTCGTCACATCCGAGTTGGTGAACGTGGCCCTGCGAGTTGTCGTCGTATCCAATGGGCTTGGAGTTGGTGGGCGTGGCTCCTTCCTGCGTGAGCAATAGGTGTCTCACTTGTCGGCGGCTTAGTGAATCCATGCCCCTTCCGGCGTGCTTTCCATGGTTGTCTTGCCTTAGTGAATTATATATATAGATTCTAGAATGGTTGCAAGGCATTTAGAGCTGTTGTTTTTTTTCATTGTCATTTGTTTGTTTTTCTAGATTAATTTGTTTCCATAATTGTTTTTGTACATTTTGCTCTTGTTTTTGTATTTTTGAGAACTCTATGGCTTGCTTTAGGAGTGCCCATGTGTTCTTTCATTGCTTTCCTTTTGGCTGTGTGGAGAATGGCCAGCCGTTTATCCCGGCAAATACTCCCAAGCCGCCAGGTGGAGCCCTCCTTGCAGCATGGAGGTCCTAGGAAGACCAGTAGGGCATCATGGACAATGGAGTTTTTATGCACAGCCCTGCTGGATGCCATGGGGGCCACTAGGGGACGCTGCAGGGAGGAGTAATGGATATTTTCCCCACGCCCCGGAAGCACACGTGGACAAGAGGAATGACGTGCTTCCGGGGTGAAGAAAAGAACTTGTACCTGACCCGGAAGTGATTGAGAGCCAAATGGACTGGGGATTAGGAACACTTCCGTGTCAGGAGATATAAAAAGACTGTGGGAGCTCCCAGACGGCGAGCTGAGTTGGGAGGCAGGGTGGCTAAGCGTCTGGGAGTGGAGGATTGAATTATTGTATTGTTTATTTGAGAATTGTGGAGAGGAGCGTGCTTTGTGCACTTTATTATTATAATAAATAATTATTTGGATTTTTATCTGGTGTCTGACGTATGGTCCAAGGGTACAAGGGTGCGTGAAAACCCTAATCTGTCACAGCTGGTATTCTCAGTTCTAACAATAATTAGATAACCCGCACCTGTGTTTGTTTTATTGTAAAATGGTGCCTACTGTACTACTGCTTAGTCTTATGTGCTGCTTATCAACCATTCAGTCAGTTCATTTATACTTTCATGGACTTTTCCTAGTGTTTATGTGTCTGTGATTTTCCTTGAATAGTTATCATTTGTTATGTTCTTGTTTTGAATTGTTATTTTGTGTAATATGTTGCATAACGTGTTCTGGAAAAAAAACTAGAATCTGATTAAATGCTTGAGTCTTCATTTGACTCACTCCACATGCAGATCTGGTTTTTGAACCTGATGTGGCTGCCATAGACTCCAACTGTTGTCATGTTGTATATAAGAATATACTGCTTTAGGAAATGATTGAATACAAGACTAATTTTATTATTTAATATGTTTATTCCTTTACAAATTTGAAAATGTCTCTGTTAGGTCTCTCCTTGCTATGTTCTTGTTGTTCTGATTTGATTTTTCTGACATATTTGGACCCCTGTTATATACAATGTACAGTAAGTCTCTTACATATGAATGAGTTATTCTAAAAGCGCAATTTTAATTTGTTCGTAAGTCCAGCAAAGTTAGCCTCAGCACCCAGTAAACACAATGCAACCCCCAACCTGTATATAATACAGAAAACATGTACAGCTATTTGTACATAAGGAAGTTCTTTTAAAAGTTAATATTTGTATTTTGTTACAGACTTCTTGTGTATTTAAACAACAGAAATTGTTGTTTATGCTGTCAGGCAGCCTATGTATGCAGATCTAACATACCTCTCCTCAACTCCTTTTGAAAATATATTTTTTATTGTATACAGTACATAAGAAAGTGCTTTAAAATTTTTATATTTGTATTTTTGTTATAAATTTCTAGTGAATTTTAACAACAAACACCTTAAAGTTATTTTTTATTCCCATTGTTTTCCATCCGTATACTAGATTCGTTTTCCGGAGGCCAACAAGCCAACATGATTGTCTTCGAATCCACTTCTGGCTGCCACACACAAAGTGAGCATTCAGATGGCATCATACCCTTGACACATTCTGCCAAACAGCTAAAATTGAAAATTTCATGGTGAAGTTTCATGGAAAGTTTTGAAGTGAAGGCAAAAAAGTACTTCTGGCACTAACTCCTGTTTGAATGTATCAAAATAAACATCCTCACTAAGCCTGTGGTACTCCTGATGGGATGCTCATATCTAAAGATCATACATTAGAGTCCATTAGGACAAGTCGACAAGAACAAGCTGTTCACGAGATTCAACCGAAGGTCCCTATTGAGCCTATGCTCCACCATACAACTTGATTTTGCATGGCATGTTAGTATGGCTCTCTGAGTGAAGAAGAACTTACCCGTAACAAGTTTCAAACTGTGTCCCCAAGTTCTTGTTTAACACGCTTAATTCCAGACATCTTGGCCTTGAAATAAAGCGTGTTAACTCAGCGTAAACAGAGATACAGCCAAAAGCACGACCACTTGTAGAGGATGCACGCACGTGACTAAGAAAGTAAACAATAATAGCATGGGTTTTGTGCTCTGCCTAGCTTCAGACACACAAACTTACACATGTGAAATTTAAAGTTATGCTACAATTTGTAGTTTTTCACCTATTTAAATCATTTTTAATTTATTGGACATGCAAATTCACATTTTTGAAAGTTTGCAAATTGATGGATCATATGTTGTGGATTTATTGTATTTCTGTATTGTTCTTTCTCATTTAAAACACAATTACCACTCCAGTAATGCAGTAATATGTTTCAAATATTAAACCACTTTTGGGATTTACTCTTCACACACATTTTAGGCATATCAACTCAAAAACTTTACTTGGTTGATATCATTCATATTTGAAAGTTTAATCATAGAAAATTAGGTAAAAAACTTAAGTACTGTCTGCAGTTATCTACTGATTTTGTTTAAAGGATATACAGTACATGGGTTAGTAGCAAAGCTCAAATGATGCATTCAGTCTATTTAAGTATATCGTACTGTGACAGATGGCCAGGAACCCTGCCCCGCAGGACGCTTGTGTGGTATAGCGGGTCCACAGCTCGTTTAGTAAAGGCCATTTTTTTAAAAAAAATAACCACCGCTTTCACGGTGGCTTAGTGAGGGGGCGTTGGGCTGTAGCAAGCCGCGGGGCGATCTGCGGTGTGGGCGTTTCTCACCGAGTGCACAAGTGAGGAACTGCCCACATCCGTGATTGTTCCTGTGGCTAATATGCTGCAGTTGCTATGGCGAAGCGTGAGTCGGATGGAAAGAAAAGGAAGGATCAGAAAAAGAAAAGAGAAAAGGATGGAGGTTACAGGGAGTGAGAGAGCGAGCAGGTCGGTGCAGCAGGAAGCGGGCGAGCGAGCGCTCGTAGACAGCTGAGAAGACAACCAGGGTGTTAGGCTGACACCCAGGGCGTAGTAGTTGTTGTCGCTCCCGCTGAACAAGCATGTAGCGGGAGTGACCAAGGAAGGAGACGGGTGACTCCGCATGGGGTCACGGATGGCAGCGGGAGTCAGGATTTGGGATGTGGTGTCCTCCACGTGAGAGCCTTGGCCGTGTGAGGAATTCCCAAGTCACGGTCTGGAGGGAGCGGAACCGCCAGATCTGTGACGCCGCCAGATCTGTAGTGGAATGAAGGTCAGCTGCAGGTAGAGTGGCTCCCCTGTTGCGAAGCCTGGACAGGGAGAAGCAGGGGAGTCACCTGTTAAAAGAAGGCACTGAACGTGTTGATTTTTAAAGACTGCTCCTGAAAGAAATGTTTTAACCTCGGTTTTTTAAAGGATTGTTTTTTTGTTTGCTATTTTTAACCTTCACGTGTTTGAATGGATTATTTATTTATTGAAGAATTTTGAACTGCACTATTTATTGAACACTGTTTTTGTTGATTTAATTTTAAATAAAAGCACTATGCACCTTTTTATATCATCCCCTTGCTATGTTGATATGTGTTTGCCTCCACTGACTAGCTCACTCGGTAACATTATCTACGGTGTTGGGTTCAAGGGCTCCCAAACAGCGATGGGAGCGTGGAGCCAGAACCCGCATTGTCACATTTGGTGGCAGCGGTGGGATGAGCTAGCAGTGAGGTATGAAGAGGAGACGGAGCAGCAAGTGGGATTGGTATCAGACTTTTTGAAAAGAACCCATGTACCCAAGCCGGAGGAGGACGTTTGAAGGACTGAGCCTTTTAATGACATTTATTTATTGCTGGTTTTAATTGTCTTTTAAAGGGTTCTTATTCTTTCAATGTCCTGTTTTTATGAAGGGGGCTTGGGTTTGTTTTATTGTGGGATTGTTTTAGTGCTTTTATTTTAGTGCAGTGTAGAGTGGCCGAGCTGTTGACCTGAGCTCCAGTTGCATTTTGTTCAAGGACTTCCAAACAGTGATGGGAGCATGGAGCCAGAACCCACATTGTCACAGCCTGGAGGAAGGATGGATCGGGATAGTGGCACTATTCTTCCCTGGGCGCCTGGAAGGTCCTTGAACCCTGGAGGACAGAGCTTCCAGTGCTGCCGGAAGGTTGTCATCGTACACCTGGAGCACATCCAGAGCAAGATAAAAGGGGCCTCCTCACTCCAATCAGGGAGCCGGAGTCGGGTGGAAGAGGACGGAGCTGGGGAGAAAGGAGTGGAGGCAGCCAAAAAGAATCAAGGACTGAGCTAAACACTGTAAATTTTGTACATGGGTAAAATAAAATGTGTGTGTGGTTTTGAACATCTGGAGTCGTGGTTGTCTGTGGCCGGGCCTTCTTTTACAATGCACAACACTATGGATTGTCACACATGCATATCAGGGGGTCACCCTCTGAGTTCCTCCCTGTTATGTGGTAGCACCACTGGCTGTGAGGGGGCGCTGCCACTAACTGTCTTGTCATCTTCTTTTTCCACAGTGCAGGGAAACTGTTCAATGATGGTAACTGACCCAGACCTTTCTGGTGCCTTGGCCATAAAAGCAAAGGAGCTCCTCACTCACTTGACATCATATAAAGCAGTCTTTGTTAGTGAAGCGACATTATTCTGGTGGCAACAGTTTTTGTTTCATTTTTATGCCAGCGAGTGTTGTTTTATTTATTCACCGTGAAGTAAACGGGAATGCCCAGGTTGACGTCCCAAAATTTGTCCTTCTTTAAACTTGTCATTACCTAGGATGACCACAGGATCATAAATTAATAAAGAACAGAATGGCTAAATACAAAACTGAAAGTAAATAAATTAGACTGCCACTCCATCTAAACTCTTCCAGATAGCTGCATTAAGCTCAGTTTCCATGAGGTGCACAAAATCCAGCTGTTCGCTGTTCGTTTTCAAATAATATTGCATTTCTCTCTATGCTGTGGTTTCTATTACACACCTGAAAGAAAGAGACAATGTATGTGAAAACATCATCACACAAATGCAATATTATTAGAAATGAACAGCATCCGATCAGCTTGAAAAGTATGGCATTTTTAAATGTTTGCTTTTTTTCAGTCTTATTCTCTCAGTCAGACTGTATATTTGTCTCTTATTCAGTGCGCGCCAGAACATGCAGTTGCCCAGATGCTGTGTGCTACAACATGCTGGTGGTGATCAACGCACATTTTAAAAAAAGAAAGAAACAAATATATGTGACGTTTTGAAGAAATCATTTTATGACACGATTTACCTTTATTTATTTACTTACTTCCTAAAGCCTAAAGTCACAAGTAGTGCGCAGAGGGCATGCTCAAAAATGTGTGTAATGCCACGAAAAGCGCATGCTGACACTTTAGTATGCAAGCAATGGTATGTGCATTCTTGCTCCGATGTAGAAGGGAGCCGAATTTACCTCTGTTACAGCGCGTCGATGTGAAAACAGCAGTATCAGATGCAGGGGTGGGGTGTATTTGGGCTCGTGAACACGGCTGAGATAATAAAACCGACTAAAAAAAAAACAAAGCTAACCTTTACAAGTATCATAAATTACACCGGCTGTTACAGACTGAAATCAAATTTATGTTTTTATCCTAAAATAGTAAGCAGTTTACTTCTCAAAACGGAGGGGTGCAGGATCGAACTCACAACCTTTTGATTCCCAGTCAGCAGTTGATTCTATTGTGCCACAGAGGCAGTCATAATAAACAGGTGTCAATGTCGCATGTTAACGCTGCTTTTTGTTTCTGCAGTTACCCATTAAAGAACCATAAACTGCCATTAGTGAACTGTTATTTTTAAGAGTGTAGCCTGCTTGTATGAAGGAGCTCAGTGATTATACTGTTGCCACGTGGTTCCTTTTCTTGCACTATTATAAAGTCTGGCTTGAATCTTCAGAAATATTAATATATTCAGTCATGAGATGGATAACACTAAACAATATGCACTTTAGAGTTCAGTCTAAATAAAAGGAATGAAATAAGATAATAAGGAAGGATTATTATTGGAAAAACCTTAGAATACCTTTAATGTGGGGGATACCACATTTCAAATAAAAACTCTCACAAAATAAGTGCTTTATAATACAAGTAATAATGATGAACACATGCTAACAAAATCAAATGTTTTAGATGTATCATTCTTAATAAGTGTTTGAAATGCCTCAATTTGTTTTGCAATTAACAGCTTTTTCCAAGTTTAATAGAGAAAGATTATCTACTCATAACGAGGGAATGCACTCTTGAGCCACAAGGGTGCATTCACTCTACAAATTGCCTGTTAATAGATTTTTTTTTCAAAATGGCCCTTAAATAGCAGTCATTTGGTAAAATGATTAAGCTAAGGTGTCAGTGACAATGAGTCATTGCAGAAAGAACTATCTTGTTTTTGAGAAGACACAAAGCTGTGCTTCAGTATCCACAAACTACCATGAAATCTGTGACACCCATGACAAAGAATAAAAAAACTGCTCATTCCATAAATTGTAACCAAGTTGAAAGTGGTTTTTGGAAATGTTATAAATAAAAATAAAGGCAGCCTATCCTTACTGTCAATGAGAATTCGAAAAACAGTAGTCATAGATGTACATTTGCTAATGTAATTCTTTATGCCAATTTTTTCTTAATTTCAACTGAGATTGTTCAAAGGTCTTAAGCTTTTCTCAGCCAAGTGGATGTAGCTGATTATAAAAACATATTTAATAACACAGTTTAATTTTGTAAAATTGAACTAATCAGTAGATTAAAATAGCAGCATTTGGAAAAAAACTCTTGGACTGCAAACTGAGGATTAAAAAAAGTATATCTATTTAGAGTACATATTAAAATTATTTTACAGGGAATTGTATTTTGGATACACATAGACCATACTTAATAACAGGTAAATATTATTTAAAATACCGAGAGTATATTAAAAGGTAGTTAATTCTCAGGACAAGATTATCACTTCTAACTTTTAAATTCTTTGTGTGTGGCTTCCAGGTTTTAGTTTGGAAATGAAAATGCCACTACATATGTCTCTTGTTTTCTTCAAATTACTTTTGATAAATGATAATACTTAATCAACTCATAAATCTAACTATACAGTAATGGATATATGGCTAGTTTCTATTTTAATTTCATCCATCAGCAATGAAGACAGCTTTTCTACTAAGTAAGATCAATTAGCATATAGTACATCTAATGACTGTGCCAAGAAGGGATACTGAAGTATAGTGAGAGTTCAAAACTTGTCTAAAATAGACGGTGAGAAAGCTGTCTTAAAAAATCATAAAAACACTAAATACCTCTGGAGAGAGTTTCATCTGCCAAGAACATTCAAGAGATATCATGTTTCGCTTCTGTAGTATGGTGTGAGCACATGCCCTTACAGTATGGTGAATACAGTAGCCAGTAATACATGCATGTATGCTTAATATTTGCATGCCATTAACAAATGTAGCTTGCATCAGAGTCAGATTTTGACAAGCATAAGTGAAAAGCAAATATATGAATAATCACCTCAAAGAAACATACAAAATGAAAAACAATGAAAAAACATCCAGTTTTACATATGTGCAGCACTTATTTTTCTACCTTTCACCTACTGGTATTAGCCTATACTATTGCTTCAAATAATACATACACATACACCAAAACACTTGTTAAATGGGCCATTGGGCTCACATCCTAAGCCATAAGAAGATGCCGGACACTTTCTCTTCTGGTAATATGCTGTGTAATGTAGTAAAACATTACAGTATATTACCATTCAACTTATCTGCAATAACTTTCATTTTCTGCCAAGTCATATGAACATTATTCCAAAATGGTTATAGTCTAAGAATACATTTCATATCAGAAATTTTTGTTTCATGGAAATGTTCCCATTTCACTTATAACATTCACTTACAGATTTTTACAAAGTGTGCAAGCATCTTTTGAAGAAAGATGTGGGAGGTATCCGTTAAGGGATCTTAAAGGGTAAAACTTGCAATATTTTGCAGTCTTTTTTTGTTCTTTTTTTGTGTGTCAAGGTTTGCCTTACTAGAGAGTGACATTGGGAAAAACAAATTGATGGAAGAAAAAAATCCAGAGTGTGCTCCCCTCGACCCTTTTGTATACTGAGATAAAGGAAAAGGTCATCAGAACCACTTCTGTTTCTCAAATATCATATTTCTATGTTTCTCATCATAACTAAGTAATAATATCGATAGACAATCATTTATCTCTTTATTTATAATCAAACTTTATATTTTGATATTTTTGCACTTAGGGAGGTCAAAAATGATGGAATTTGTTCATGATTATACTGTATATGCATTACCCAGATTATGTGCAAAGTAAAAAGAGTTATAGTCACCTAAAAACATAGAAAACGTATTAGTATTATACAATACTAGCAAAATACTGTAAATAGAGTACTGCCTTAAAATTTTTATTAAGAAGAAAATTAAACGTTTTTAAACTGAGGGAAAATATATCAATAATTATTTGTTAAGGATCTCTTTGTATAACACATTGTGAGTTCGGCCCTTCAGTTGTAATATGACCAAGCTGTGCGCTGTGCTTACTCTTGAGCATGCAACGTACAGTTGGCCATGTGAACAGTAATCCTGTTTCAAATCTCACAGCTTGGATTGCTGCTGTCATAATGGTTTGAGTTTCATGGTTTGTTTCAATTACGACAGTATTTGTAGGACTTGTGTTGAAGAGACATTCGGCATCTGTCAAGCGTTGTAGGTATATAACCGGTTTCATCGATAACTTCACATCCAGCTTTTGAGAGTTTAAACATTCATAAACATCAAAGTGTCCACTGCTAAAATCGTCACCTGTCAATCTAAGATGTTTAAGAGGCATTGGAGGTTGTCGAAAGGTGTAAAATATTTGCCCATTTCGGTACACTTGAAAGCGACAACTGAACAATTCAG
Organism: Polypterus senegalus; assembly: GCF_016835505.1. Classification (NCBI taxonomy): domain Eukaryota; kingdom Metazoa; phylum Chordata; class Cladistia; order Polypteriformes; family Polypteridae; genus Polypterus; species Polypterus senegalus. The sequence goes on along the minus strand of NC_053170.1, from coordinate 67,486,232 downwards.
TGGCAGCCATCAACTCACATGCAGAACCATAGGTGAAGGGCTTAAGCATTTCACTCTTCTAGTGCTCCTGTGTAGTATAATTATCTCCTGTACCGTCATCAGTCCACACCTTGAACCTGTCCCAGTCATTCAAAACATAAGACACAATGTTCCTCCGGATATCAAGAGTGAGCCTGATATGGCCATGCAATATGTAACAAAGAGAATGGAAAAGGTAGGTGCCATCTCTGGGCATGGAAACCACTCGTTAAATGACAGTTCTTTGATCGATGGTGATCACCTCAATAGACATGTTAATGGGGGTACGGTTGGGATGATAAATGAAATGGGTACCTGAACAATATAAAGTAAGTCTAAAATACCAACACAATAACTATAATCATAATAAATTAACAATAAAACAGCGGAGAAAACGTGGATTAAAAAAAAAGGCTGTAGTTATCAGCAGGGAGACGTGAATCCCGTGGCAAAGCAAGGAAGGGAATGTAGAGACTGGAGCGACGGATGGCCTTATATAGGCAGGTAGCCAACAACGTGGGAGGCATTGGGATGGGGGACCCAACGCCGCCTCACACGGTGACCGAGCTGCAGGCTATGGACGTATATATGTACGTAAGTAGGATTCAGTTAGCGTCGGGAACCCGCGTACTAAATTTCTTTAAGATGGGCCCATAAGTAACAAAGACCATTGAAAAGTTCAATATGGCGACCGACAGTGGCATCATACCACTGAAATAAGTACCAAATTTCAGCCTTCTACCTACACAGGAAGTTGGAGAATTAGTGATGTTGTAAAGTTCAATATGGCGGCTGACAGTGGCGTCATACCACCGAAATAAGTACGTACATTGGTTTCGGTTAGCGCAGGGAAGCCGCCTACCAAATTTCGTGAAGATGGGGCCATGAATAAGAAACTTCAATATGGCGGATGTTGTTGACTGTTATGACCGTTAGGCGTAGAATTTCGAAATGAAACCTGCTTAACTTTTGTAAGTAAGCTGTAAGGCGTGAGCCTGCCAAATTTCAGCCTTCTACCTACACGGGAAGTTGGAGAATTAGTGATGTTGGAAAATTCAATATGGCAGCTGTTTGCTTTTTATCATTATAAATATCTTCTATACAAAATTTGAATCATCTACAGTATCTCTAATTATAATCATAGTTTACTTAGAAATTCATGGAAGTATTCAGTTAAAGAACCACTTACAGTTGCCAGAAGTGTCCCAAAAGTTGATAGGATTCCTTATTTTTGATATAAAGCATGTATACAAAATCTCATTGACCTACGTCAAAGTGTTTTTGATTTATTGTGTTTTCACCCAGACACATATAATTTGAAAAAATCTTATTTTCGGACTCAGGAAGGCCTAAAGGTCAGATTTTTTTCACGATTCCTATACCGTAGATCTAGTTATATAAGCCGAGAATTTCGTCCTAGATTTTTGGCTTGGAGTTTGGGGGTCGGTTTATACAACGAGTATCGTTTCAGATTCAAGATTTCCAGTGCAATGCCGGTTTTGCCGATGAATACGGAAGTAAATAATGACGAAACCACAGATCCATCTTTCAGATGAAGACGTAACTTTGCATGCCGGTACTTTAAATTAAATAAAGAATTTATTCAAAAAAGTGTTTTAGTTGTTGATTTTATTAATAAAATTTATAATAAATTATCGGGAAGTTTAAAATAAAAAATTTTGTTTTGATTTATGATCAACATCTTGCGTTACGACCCGGATGTGGTCACGTGTATCCGCTTGCGCGATTGTAAACAAACAACCGAGAGCGTTAATAGCGTCAGTCGGAAGCCCAGATACATGTGTTTGTGGATGTAATTTCGGTCATTGCAGTGATTTGCCTATATATATAATTCATTAAGACCATGTAAGCAAGACACATAATTGCTAAGGAAGGAAGAGAAGGTAAAGAAACCGATCACAATCAAAACGAAGATGGAAATTGTGTGAAAATATGAGAGTGCTGTTCGTGTGACCGATCTCGCCAATATGTACAGCATGTCGAAATCCACCATCTCGACAATTTTACAAAGAAAAGATTTGCATAAGGAGGCTCCTTCTAAACAATAACCACCTTCCGTTTCATTCTCCTCCTGCTCCCTTCTTGCAGCCCAAAGATGTCAAATTAAATGGTGAGTACAGTATGAAATTGTTGTTTCTAGAATAGAATGCCTTTTATTGTCACTATACACATCTACAATGAGTTTAAAAGCAGCTCCTTCAGTGCAGAAAAAAAGTTCTGTATAGGGCTTGTATGGTTGTTTTTTTAGCCTTAGCATAGGGCCGGATCTGCGGCCCCGCTTCTGCTTTCTTTCCCTCCTCCATCTGTGTCGTCTCCTAGACCCGACAACAATCCACGGAGAGTCTCACTATGTTGTTTGGGATGTTGTGCATGTGATGAAAAACACTCGAAACAGATGTCTGGCTCTGGACACCGATGTCTATAAGGTTCTGACGGGTGTAGCGGATGTTTGCCGAACCGATCGTGCACAAACAAGGAAAAAAAAAAGTACAAAAAAGTGCACTGAAAAGGAGAGCCCTGAGCTGCTGTGACCATGCGCGCCGCCATGCTCCTAGCTTAATCTAGCCTACTTCTGGTAGGCTAGGCACTTTTTATAACCTTTTGGTTAGCACATTACAAAAAATTATTGGTGTTTTGGTAAATTATGCACATTTTACAACCCTTTTTTATTATGAAAAGTTTAAGTAAGTGTTGCAGTGGGAGGTTCGGAACGCATTATGGGTTAGCCTTCGCAAACGAATTAAGTCCGTAAGTCAAGGGTCCACTGTATTGTGTATTTAAGTTAATCAAATTTATAACGAGACTCTGGAAATCCACCCACCGATGTACCGTATTTGCGTATATAGTTTTAACACAAAGGTTTCATTTTACCAAACTTCTCTGCAATCACTTCCTGGTTTCCATTAAAAATGCCGGCAGTCTCAAATTTTCGCCGATAAACATGATAAATATACCTGAAGAGACATTTTTAAGGAAATTTAGAAAATTTTGCTTGGAGAAGGGGGTCGGCTTAAATACCAGTCATCGGCAAATACATGTAATTTAGTAGGTAGAGAAGGGGGTCGGCTAATATACGGAGTCGGCTTGTATTCCGGGATCTACGGTATTATGCATATGAGAAAGTAAACATCCTGATGGGAGAAGAAAATGTTTTTCTGATTACAAATAAAAAAACACATTAAATATACTTTGGCATCCTTTCACAAAACATTTGCACTCTTTTGTAAAAGTACTTCCAGTCTAAAGTTGAACACTTCATTTTGAAGACTCACGAGTTTTAGAAAATCAAATTGGAGCCAAACTGAATTAGACACAATAACAGCAATCTGACTATTAAGTGAAAATGGGCCACTGATGGAATTACTTTTTCTAAAGCTCAACTCCTCCAGAGATGGGTCATCATTTGTGGTCATCTATAAAGAGAAAGAATGACACAACTATATAAGTCACTAATAACAAATTCATAAAAAAACCTAAATTGTTTATCATAACTTCTAATGCTGACCTAATAAATAGGTACTGTATAAAAAGATTAAATACGAAGCCTAAATGTAACTGTAAAAGTTGAAAGCTGAGTCTGTTGTTGTTTTACTACTGATATTCCTAAACCCTTTCTTCACAAAAAATATAATCTAAAAAGATTAGCATAATAAGATGCAATCAAATAGAATGTGCTACTTTAATTATCAATTATAACAATCCACACATTGAGTGAGTGAGTGAGTCAGTGAGTGAGTGAGTGAGTGAGTGAGTGAGTGAGGGCTTTGTCTTTTATTAGTATATATATATATATATATATATATATATATATATATATCTTTATATGTATTTATTTTTTACTTAATGGTAGTGTTTAATCTTGAATTTCTTAGTGAGAAGACAGTGCTAGTTAATATTAATATCATAGATTATGCATTACATCTATGCCTTTTTTGTTGTTTTGTTTTAAAAACAATATCATTGCTTTGAATACCTCTGATGTGCCAATGTTTTTATTTTTAAATTTCATTATTGTGTTTATTACAAAGTAATGTATATGTATGTTTTTCTATAAATGGGTGGTTGTACAGTATAATATTAATTGCTAATCACCTGATTGTATAGCAATAAACATTGCCATGGAGAGAGGGGCCTTAGCCAACTTCAAGCATGCCTCACTGTGAGTTACAAGTATGTTGGAAACTTTCCGTTCTCTCTTGTGCTGGAGTGGTGGGTGAGCCAGTATTCATATTTAACCTGACATTTTCCCGTTGGTTGTGGAGCTTCACTTGTGGAATCCTATCTATACCTTGCATGTTATTCTTGATTCAGTTGCTACAGGGTGTTTACTCAATTTAACTTTTATTGTGCCACCTTATAATACTCTCTTCTACTCTTTTTCTGTTTTGTAGGAAATTTAAATAAGACTATTTGATGAAGCATTTATTACATAGCTTTATTTCACTAACTGAAGTATAGCATGTGTGTTAATATTTAAAACTAATAAAGGAAAAAAGAAATTATATGTAAAAATAAGGTTATTGCCAAATGTCTGTCGGGATTTGTCTGTTATAATAAACCCAAACAACGCTCAATAGAGTATTCTGCTGCCATCTAGTGGATAATTATGCTACAAGAAAATCATGAATATTTTTATGAACTTTGTCAAGGTAACTTATCAGTATTCGTGATTGGGGTGATGTCTTCAACCAAAACACAATGGTGTGTAAACTAGAAGATGTAAAGCAAGTTTTAGAACAAACTAAAACATTAGTTGTACCAAGTGGTAGTGATGACAATGTAAGTTGGTCAACAGATATTTAGATGAATAATAAAACTGATGCATTTGGCACTGTACAATTAAACCACCATGATATGCCTGGTGAATTTGGTTGCCTGAAGATTTACCATGGTGCAGGTAGGTGTGTGGCAAAAGACAAAATTATTACAATAAAGTAGAAGGACAAGAAAGATGTTAGCCCCCTGAGTATTGTTAACAATGCAGCAACCATCGTTCATGTCAGGAGAAATGTGGCTGTCACTAAGTCTTGCACTGTGTTTTCCTACAATAGCGCATCATGAAGATCAGGCACAGAAACTCCTTTTCTTCAATCTGGAATTACGTCGTTTCTTCTGTACCCGTGACTGTGACGTACTTCTGGGCTGTATTGAAAATATGTCTCTGGGCCTCCCTGCAGCGTCCCCTGGCAGCCCCGATGTTATCCAGCAGGGCTGTGCATTAAAACTCCACATACCATGATGCCCCGCTCGAATTCGGGACATCTCCACGTTGCAGGGAGGGCTCCATCTGGCGGCTTGGGGGTATTGGCCAGGATGGACTGCTGGCCATATATCACAGTGTCTAACTATTTTTTCTTTTATTCTTGTGTGGATTATTTGCTTTTAACTTTCACTAAATATTTTAAAAATGAACTTTTGGAATTTGCGATTTCTTTCAGCACGTGTTTACCCATGCTTGACAACTCCTTACGCCTCGGCAGCTACATACAGTAATCCATCAAAGACAAATAATGAGGAAAACAACAGAGAATATGATGTTAAATCTGGGAAGTTTTTTGATGCCAAACAAAATGTGAAGGATTTATAAAAGAAATCTGTTCAAAATACAGCAGCATTTAGGCAGGAGAGATAGATGTCAACCAGTTAGTATTCTGTTTTCACCAGTCTTTACCTACTTAGGGGACCCCAAACAACAAGGACTGTTATTGTCAGTTTCACTTTTTGAAGAGTATTTTAAAAATACATAACAGGCATACTGAAACTCTAAAAAAGCCTAGCAAGTAAGCTTGAAAATGATGTTATGAATTATACTCTTGTAGAGCAATGACTAATGTGTGTGTAGTCTAATAGAGAGCAATTCTTACTTTTATGTGCTGATTGAGTGCAAGGCACTTAACATGTTTTGAAAAATGCTTTGCTACTCATCAAGTGTCTTCTTGAATCAACTTGTTAAAACCCTTCACTTTTGTGTAAATACTTCTTGCATGTTGACTTCTTGCATGTTGGGTCCTTATTAGTAAATTGCTTTTTCAGTTGCCATTAAGCAGTTCCTTAAACCGTTTGCACCAAATCCAATACATTTTATTTAAATGTGGGGAAAAAGAAAGAAAAGTGCTTGAAACAGTCTGCCTCTTAAATTGGGACATCCTGACTTTATTTGTATCCGGTGAAAGTGTGCTGTCCTCCCACCTCTGCCAACTCAATGGCTTCTCCCAGTGAAAGCACACTCCTGGGCTTGATGGTTGCTTCTGTTACCTGGTTGCTTAACAGGAGCAACCCCTCAGCCCCCTCCTGAGTGCTGACCTCACCCGGTCCTTTCTGGGGCTCCAGTCTCCTTGGCCTGCTTCCTTTCAACGTGCACCAGCTCTCACTCGCTTGCTTGCTTCTGCCTGCTTGCCACCATGTCTTTTAACCTTTCTAATAATGAATCAGAAGTAAACATATAAGAAAAGTACACTGTGTGTTAGTAACTGTTTAAAAACATTTTACATGGATGTATGCTAAATCTGCATCAGTACAGCCACTGACAATAGACATACCTTCCTCCTTTATTTATGGTGACATTTTAGTATTTACACGCTTCTGTTATTTGTTGTTGAAAAAATTCTGCACTGTGATTCTTTTTTCCAGGGGTAAACATAACGCCAAGGAGGTTAGCCATCATTTGTGGCTACTAAGTCTTCCTGACTCAAAATCTCTTTATAATGTTCTGGGATGCTATTATGTGACACTGTTAAATTGAAATTACTATATTTGGCTTGTCTGTCTCCTTTTCTACAATCTGGCCTTAGTTTTACAGTTAGCTGATGGACCGATATCGTTTTTGTTCATTTATGTTAACTAGATTCTACTTTGTTTTGGATGTATTTGATGAAAGCTGTAATCTTATGTGTAATACTTGTAATTCTGTATTTAGTGAGAGATATAACCTATTCTTGCATTCGGCCACCTTGGTGAGGAGTGCTGTGCACAAAGTAGTTTGTACTGTTGTACTTCTGAGGTGACAGTGATTGATTTAAAATCTTGCTTTGTCAAGAGGATCATTTGTGCTTTGTTTTGTGTATTGTATTTAGTCCATTTTTAACTCCCATTGAGTGCCCACCCTACTTGGAAGGAGGGTCTATCTTTGACTTGCCTTACCTGAGATTTCTTCCAATAGTGAAGGTGTTGTTTCTTGTCTTCTTTGGGAGTCAAGTTTTGGGGGCTGTCAGAAAACCTGTTAAACCTCATTGAGGCATTCCTTGTGTGATTTTGGGCTAGAAATAAATAGTTGTTACTGCTATTTAACAAACTAGAAAGGTTGAGCAACAGAGAAAGTTTATTTTTTTTTTTTTTAAGAAAGCATAAGTATGGCCAATACAATGGTTAACCACAGAGCATTATTCTTACACTGAGGCTCAATTCCTTTCACTCAAGGCTTAATTCTGGGCATATTCTATGTGGAGGATGTGTATACTTCCCATAATCTCATGTGGTGAGCAGAAGTTCTCTTGAGAGAAGCTTCACACTTCCTTCTGGTTCTAGACTGCCATTGTGTTTTTTTTATTTCTTTTTTTATTCACACCCCATTGACCCCAAGGAACAGTAAGCTTCAGAATTATTTTAGCTGGTTTAAACACTAAACACTAATGCGCATTTATGTTGTTCTGTGACTTTCCTGCCAATTCTCTTGTTCCTGGAAACATGTAAATAGAATGTGCTTATTGTTTATACAGTATGTTATCTAATCTGTGCTGCACACCCACTGAGCACTCCACTTCAGGGAGCCTCAAACAGGTATTGCAGGTGTTTTTGTAGACAAACAAAACTGCATTTGTATGGCAAATAAAATAAGTGTATAATTATTAACTTATAGGATGCATATTAGCAGGATAACTGCCAGTGCCCCACACAACAACTGGAGATAGCTAACACCAGTGACTGCTGGAACATAAGCTTCTGTTTTAAGTTAATATATTACCTCATAATTACCCCATTGGAGCTTTCCTTGTCTCTAATGCTTATTGTTCTTTAATTAAGTAATATTTTTTGCTTTTATAGCTGAAGTGCTATGTGATAATTTGCCTTGAATGGCTTTTTCCTGCATTATTTATTAGGTTTATAGTCTTGGAGTTAAGTCTGATTTCAATTAATCAATATAATTTATATAGTACATTCAGCAGCTAAAAGCATGCTAAGACACTGAGTCGTTTTATAAAACAACAGAGCTCTGGCTCAAAATTTACCAAAAACCTGGCTGTAATTATATGAAAACAACCACAACAATAACATTTATTTAATGTTTGTGACTGACGAAGCAATTGTTCTTTACATTTCCACGATTCACAAACTTATATATAAGTCTTGTGTAAATCATTCCATCCAGTTTCAAAACTCTTGTGTGTAATGGATGCCTAAGTTTCTACACAAAGAAAAGAATGTAAGCTTATTTTGGGGGATGGGGGTAATTGTTTATAGCCATTTTTGTGTTTATCTTAGTGAATATTTAGAAAGAAAAGAGCCAAAATGCAATTAATGTGAGTATTTAAATCACTTTTATAAAGCAAACAAAACAGAACCCACATGAACATAAATCATGCAAGCCTCACACAGAAGACAAATTTGGCTGTTGAACTAGCATGCATGCACTGAGCAAAGACAATATTTCAGGCTGTGTCACTATTCCAAATTTCTAATACCTGTAAATAATAAACATTTCATTATGTACATAAACCTCTTGTGTACCAAAGGCATTGCAAACCACCACCTATACAGGAGGAGAGATCAATCTGCTATTGGGCAGACATGAGTTATAGGCAATCATACAGGGGTCATTTTTTTAGTGACCATTCATAGATGCATTACTCATAAAATCTTAAGTATGATAATAAAAAAAAAAAATAGGAAGAGTTTTTTTTTTATTTTCAAGACAGTCTTTCTTTAATTTAATGACAATAATTTATTTAAAAATGAGTGAGGAAACACTGTGCAAAAAGACACATCCTATTTTTAGTATACTCAATTTCTACAATTACATTTTAGGTTTGACTATATGCATTATGGTTACAGGAAGGCTAAACTTTAAAATAGGCCACCTGATGTTCTGAATACAAAAACTAATTGTTTCATTCATTTCTGTCAGCATCTGACAGGAGTAACTTTTTCTATTGCTGGCAAAAAAATGACTGTTTTCTGGAGCTTAAAATGAAAAGAAAAGACTGAACTTGCTACAGTATGCACCAGAAACCACTAATTCTGAAAGTGGTTTTCACTCAATGTACAGTGTAAGAGCCATTTTCCTAGTTCTATAAGATCATGAATATTTTACTAGATGACAATGCATAATCTATGGGAGGTTCCTATAACCCCCATAAATAGAATTGTATTGGTATATTCTTGCCATTTCTAACAGTCTTTGAGTAAACAATATTTTTCAGTTAGTGACAGCCTTGCCATGAGTAAGGTGTGGAAGGCATAAGGTTTTAAACCGTGCCAACCGGACTACGGGTCTTTTGAGTGTGAAGTAACTCGTAAAACAGCACTTATTTAAGTATTGAACCATATGCTTAAGGCATACAGAAGAAGAAATTAAGAACCCTTAAGTATAGAAAGAAGAAGCTAAGAACCTTTAAGTATAGAAAGAAGACGTAAAGAACTTTTAAATATAGAAATAACTAAAGTTTCTCAAGAAAAGCTAAGCTTTTTTTTGCCATTTATTCTACGTGTTGTGACAGATAAGGGGTGCTGCCGTCCCCTTGAACCCTCAGATCAGACGCCAGACACCAGATAAAAGTCCAAATCTTGACTTTATTATAATAATAATGTGCACAAAGCACCCTCCACTCCACTATATTCATCAATACAATAATCTTCCTCTCCCAGATGCGTTGTTCCATTCCTCCCAGCTCAGCTCGCCCGTCTGGAATCTCCCACAGTCCTTTATAGTCCTTGACCCAGAAGTGCTTCTAATCCCTCAGTCCATGTGATTATCCAGCACTTCTGGGTCAGGTGAAAACTCCTTTTCTTCAATCTGGAAGTACGTTGTTTCTTCTGTACCCGTGACTGTGACGTACTTCCGGGCTGTATTGAAAATATGTCTCTGGGCATCCCTGCAGCGTTCCCTGGCAGCCCTGATGTTATCCAGCAGGGCTGTGCATTAAAACTCCACATACCATGATGCCCTGCTGGAATTCGGGACATCTCCACGTTGCAGGGAGGGCTCCATCTGGCGGCTTGGGGGTATTGGCCGGGATGGACTGCCGGCCATATATCACAGTGTCTAACTATTTTTTCTTTTAATCTTGTGTGGATTATTTGCTTTTAACTTTCACTAAATATTTTAAAAATGAACTTTTGGACTTTGAGATTTCTTTCATCATGTGTTTACCCATGCTTGACAACGCCTTACGCCTCGGCAGCTACATACAGTAATTCATCAAAGACAAATAATGAGGAAAATAACAGAGAATATGATGTTAAATCTGGGAAGTTTTTTAATGCCAAACAAAATGTGAAGGATTTATAAAAGAAATCTGTGCAAGATACAGCAGTATTTAGGCAGGAGAGATAGATGCAAACCAGTTAGTATTTTGTTTTCACCAGTCTTTACCTACTTAGGGGACCCCAAACAACAAGGACTGTTATTGTCAGTTTCACTTTTTGAAGAGTTTTTTAAAAATACATAACAGGCATACCCGAAACTCTAAAAAAGCCTAGCAAGTAAGTTTGAAAATGATGTTATGAATTATACTCTTGTAGAGCAATGACTAATGTGTGTATAGTCTAATAGAGAGCAATTCTTACTTTTATGTGCTGACTGAGTGCAAGGCACTTAACATGTTTTGAAAAATGCTTTGCTACTCATCAAGTGTCTTTTTGAATCAACTTGTTAAAACCCTTCACCTTTGTGTAAATACTTCTTGCATGTTGACTTCTTGCATGTTGGGTCCTTATTAGTAAATTGCTTTTTCAGTTGCCAATAAGAAGTTCCTTAAACTGTTTGCACCAAATCCAATACATTTTATTTAAATGTGGGGGAAAAAGAAAGAAAAGTACTTGAAACAGTCTGCCTCTTAAATTGGGACATCCAGACTTTATTTGTATCCGGTGAAAGTGTGCTGTCCTCCCACCTCTGCTAACTCAATGGCTTCTCCCAGTGAAAGCACACTCCTGGGCTTGATGGTTGCTTCTGTTACCTGGTTGCTTAACAGGAGCAACCCCTCAGCCCCCTCCTGAGTGCTGACCTCACCCGGTCCTTTCTGGGGCTCCAGTCTCCTTGGCCTGCTTCCTTTTAACGTGCACCAGCTCTCACTCAATTGCTTGCTTCTGCCTGCTTGCCACCATGCCTTTTAACCTCCATTTTTCTTTCTCTTCTTCCACTCTTATGTTTCTTCTCACTCTCCTTTTATACACTGATGAGAGTTGCAGGTGCGATTGCCTGATTACCACCCGAGTTGATAACAAGACAATCAGATCACTTGCACATGCCGGCAAGGCAGCACACGGTCGGCTGACCACCTTGCACCAACCTGGAGACTAGATGTCTTCTCAGTCAATTGCTCGCATCTGGTTCTCTCCCCAGCGTGAGCACACCCATTATTTATTTATTTAAAATATGCCAAAGAGACACAGACCTCTCTTACCAGAAACAGAGACAAAGTTTTCCACTTGAGGAAACAACAAGCTTGACCTGCTTTATACAAACATGCATACAAAGGCATAAAGATGCCTTTAAATGTGAACCTGTGAGAACATGGGACATATGTGACCACAACCACTTCCGATTTACTCCCACCTGCAAGCCTGGCATTACAAGACAACTTGTTGCCACCAGGACAGTGAGTGTTATGATCTTTAAACTTTAAAAAATTATTGTGCCTATTGTTGCTGAAACACGGGCATATTACTGATTGTTTCTGAGGTATAAAGAGTCAGAAATTCAGAATCTGATGTTCATTTCTGTCTGTAATGAACATTGACAACATTTATAATATATTAGTTTTATTGAGACACAATTTTGTTTTCCTGTGAATCTACTCATCATATTAATCTCTGTTCCTGCATATTTTGACTATGAATTTTTGAGTTGTTTTTTAGTTATGATGAAGATGTACATTTTGACTCCTAGTTTTGACTTCCACATCTCCACATCTTAATCATTTTTCTCTTACTGTCTCTTGCAAGTCAGAATAATGAGGAAGTAAATGTTGGAGGCTCTAAATGACTGTTTCCAAATGAAAGACTATGAAATGATGTGCCCACCACATGGGGAAGATACTGGGGGACTCAGTCACACAAATACTGACTGTAAAAACTGCTACATCGAAATAATCGAACCGTCAAAAAGAGCATTAAGCTTTCTCAGATGGAGTCACTTGTAATGTAGTTACGACCTGTGATAACCAACTTTGTGGTATCATCTGTTATTTGTTCAGTATATCATTAAACATCCTGTGTTGTTCTAGTTCTAAAGAATGCAGGTGGCTTTCTGCCTAATGACTACAGATCAGTGACCATTACATCCCACATCATGAAGACCTTTGTGAGACTGGTCCTGGACTATATTAGTCTTCATGTGAAAATATCACTTCAACCCACTCGACTATAATTTGCCTGGCAGACACAGATTGTAATGAAATATGCAATTAACTATCTGCTCCACAAGACTTGGCTTGACCTGGCTACACTGTAAGGATTATGTATTTTGATTTCTCCAGCACCATCAATACAAAACAACTAACCATTTTAAGGACTATCTGTCCAGTAGACCACAGTTTGTGAGGTTCAAAGACTGTGTCTCTGATGTGGATCTGAGTAACACTGGAGCACCACAAGTAACAGTACTATCTCCTTTTCTGTTCACCCTATACACCTCAGACTATAAATATAACACCAGGTCTTGTCACTTGCAGAAATTCTCTGATGGTTCCGCACTAATGAGATATATTGATAAGAGGGATGAGACAGAGTATAAGAGTCAGGTGGAGAACTATGTTTTTTGGTGGATAAAATAATTGTTTGCAATTTAACATCAAGGAACTAGGTATTGACGTTTGCTGCATAAAAAGCATCTATGCCAGGTCACTATTCAGGGATGAATACATAGGTGGTGCATTCTTAAAAGTTCTTGGAGGTCCTAGGCTGAACTGGTCTCATAACACTGAGAAAATAATAAAGAGGAGGCAGAGCAACTCTTGTATTTCTTAGGAGACCACAATCCTAATGTGGGTAGTGACATTGTTACATGTTCTACAACTCTGTAGACTCACTTATTCGACACACTTCCAAACAGAGGGAGTTAGTAGCCAATGAGAGAATAAATATAAAACTGATGACCATTATGAGCAATGCTTTACATCTTCTCTGTGACACACAGTCATTAGGTACTTTTAATTTTAAGAAATTATTCAACAGAAGTGTGTCATGAAACGTTACTGGGACCAAATTATACCTAAAGTAATATGCCATTATAATTTTCCACTGTGGCTGCTTTCTTATCTTTAAGCAGAAGTTTTATTCTTTTTTTTTTTTTTTTGCAGTTTTTATGTGTATTTGAGAAGTACTATTTCTGTTGGTTGTAGTTCTTCGTGGCCTACTGCAAAAGGACAAATTTCCTCTTGGTACAAATAAACAACTATCTATCCATTTGTCTACATCTTTGTGCAGAACAAGTTTTATAGAAGTACAACATCAATGACGATGAGAATAAAAACATACAGTACATTGAATGCAACTTCTGATGATACTAATCTTTTAGATCTCTCCCTGAATCTACTTGTGCAAAATGCTAATCATCTTATGATTGTGACACTGCAGAATAGGTAAGAACTTTAATTATCCCTGCTTTGCTAAGGAATAGTGTGTGGGTGTCCCGAAAAGAAGGAAGCTATGTGGCAGTAATGTTTAAAGCTGGTTGTACCACCCTCTACGGTGCTTGTTGATCCTGAATTGAACATATGCTGTATCAGATGTGACGGGTGACCGGGTCTCATGCCCGGCCGGGATACCCCATCTACTTATGTTCCAAGGGAGCAGCCATGGGCTCCTCAGTACCTCCCCCGGGACGCTTGGTGGCAGCCTCCCTAGTGATGATGGTGACTCAGTTCCATGGGAGATGGAGTTCTCCACAACCCTGTAAGGATCTGGGGTGGCTGCCAGGGGGTGATGCATGGATGCCGGAGCCAGCTTGGAAAACTCTACAGCCCCGCCTGGAAGTGCAACCAGGAACAGGTGATCAAGCACCTGGAGCACTTCCGGGTGGGCTATAAAAAGGACCGGCAACCACCTCTCAGCACCAGAGTCGGGAGGAGGTGGACCAAGCTGCTGTGAGAGGAGTGGACGAGAAGAGTGTGGTGATTTGGGTTCTTTATTTGTGTTGGGGCTGTGTTGTGCCTGTGGGGTTCACGGGGAAGACGTGCCCCACAGGTGAAGAAAATAAAAGTTTTTGTTTGTTTTATACATGCCTCTGGTGTCAGTCTGTGTCGGGTCAGCGCCAATAAAGTGCTAATACCACGCAGGATATAATTGGGCAAGTGAGGAATGACTCTTATGTGCACAGGCAGAAGCTGGTGAACATAGTTGGAGAGATCCAAGCCATTAGTGTGCCTACTTGATGAAAGCCAAGTTGTGTTATGATCACTTCCGGTTGCAAGTAATGGTGTCTCCAAAAAATTAAGAATTACTGACCCACTACATGGCTTCATCTCCCATGCAGATGTAGGTGTGGTCCATCTACTGTAGGATGCCTAGAAACTTTACCAACTCCATGTATAATGTGTTAATTTCTGCAGCTTGTAAATTTATTCAAGGAGCTGAATGAAAACTATGTGGACCACTTCTGGGTTTTATTACTGATAGTAATGTTGCTTTTTCTCTTAGTTTATATTTCTATGTTCATATATTCCTGGTTTTCACACGGAAAAGAGGGTAGAGGTTTCATGTCAAATCTCTATATAAAATTTTCTAGTAATGTTCCTCACTTACTTTGAAAAATAACTCTGTTTAGTACTTAGAGAGATGACCTTGATTGACAGTAATCCCAATGGAATAACAAGAAACTGATTTAGCTATTTTTTTATTTACCCCTCTGGATTGTGCCATTATTGTTAAGAATCACTCCATTTGATACTATTATATGCTGCATATACAATGGCATGACCTTAGTAATTTTGTATATTCCGAGCAAGATACAGGGAATTTCATTTCACTGACCTGGTATATATTGTACCAGGAATCTTAGGCATTGAGCCAGTTAAATAGGGCTTTGTACTTTGTGGCGAGTGGCTGGGGGCGGTACCCAGCTGGGACGCCTGGAAGGACCGAAGGAGAAATTATGCCTCCTCCAGATCACGAAGGGCGACTGCTCTGGTAGCTATGGGGACCATGGGAAAGGAGCATAGAAGCTCAACCCTATAGGGGCCCGTGGTCACCACCAGGGGGCACCCAGATGCCTGAAGTCCTCAGCACTTCCGCCACACCCAGGAGTGCTGGGGAGACGAAGACCAGGGACACCCGGAGTGCGTCCGGGTGCACGGTCGGCACTTCCGCCACACCAGGGAGTGCCGGCAGAAGCTCATTAGGAGGCACCTGGAGCACGTCCGGATGAGGATAAAAGGGGCCGCCTCCCTCCATTCAATAGCTGGAGTCGGGTGGAAGAGGATGAAGCCTGGAGGAGAGGAGAGGAGAGGAGAGGATTGGAGGTGGTCAGAAGGAAAAGCATTAAGGAAAAGGCCTGGACTTGAGGATGCTTGGTGCAGGGGCACAGGGTTGTGTGCAGTTTGTTTTGTGGTTATATTATAAATAAAGCGTGTGTGGTTTTGAACCAGCGATGTCTGCCTGTCTGTGTCTGGGCTGTTCCCCACAACTTCTATATGCATTTATCAGAGGAGCAGAGATGCCAGAATAGATGTTTTTATTTGCTGAAATTAAGGGTCGTTTTCAGGCTAGGGTGTGTTGTAAGATTTTTTTTTTTCCCTTCATAGAGACTGCTTTATTTTAAGTCACATTGGTTTGATTGCCTTGTACAATTGTCTAGTATCTTATCCAGATATAATTCCTGCTTTACAAATGTTGCTGTTAATTATGATGAAGAAGGAAGAATTTTTGAAGAAGAAATACTAGTTTTAATTAATCCATACTTTGCAGCACTGAACAGTCAACATTCATTTTTATTTTAATGCAATCAATTATGTGTTTCATTCTCAGTTTGTTGAGCAACTTATGAAGTACAGCAGAGAATAGATAATGTAGATCTTGCATACAAGCTGCCAGACTCTGAAAGGCAGCAATTATTTCTTTGAAACTGTGTGAGATGAAGCATTTACACCTGGAATACTGACAGTAAACTTAACTGAACACCCAGTTAACATGAAACTTTCATATTACTGTAAATAGTGCAAAAATTAGCTGCTTGGACCAGAATCTGTGGCATTATGAGAAGTACTGACTTTGCACCTTTCATTCTTCAGATAATCTCTAAAATTAATTATGAGTATGCTTCATGTAAAAAAACTGACATAGTATAACAAGTGATAAAAGCTTTGCTAATTAATAAACAGAAGTTGTTCGGTTTTATTTTTGGTGGTTCCTAGCGTTTAACTTTCAATGCTAAGTATGAACAAAATAAACTTTATTTTTTAAGATTACACTTATTTTAAGAAGCTTGATGCAGAATTAAATGCCTTGAAGAAAGTAACATACTTCAGCTTTACTTTTTTCTTGTAAATCCAAGAGAGACGGACAAGGGGGTGAGAGTGAGCAACGCTGCTAGAATAGATGTGAATCATCGTCTAATCATCGTCTGCATCAGTGGATAAAATGATTTTTAAAAAACTTCTAAAACTGATTTGTTTCTGTTCTGTTCTGGGAAAGACAACATGAAAGATAAATGTCTTGGTTTTTTAAACGTATTTCCTTTAAACCTGTATATTTTGGGTTTTAAAATATTTTAAACCAAATTATGAACTAAAACCATATTTGCATTCTGTTTCAAGGGCATATAGCATGTACTTCTTTCACACTTTTACTTTAACCTCTCTTCCAGTGCTTATGTTCTATCAGAATCATTACTATAAACGTTGCTGATCTGTTAATTCAGTCAATTTTAAATTCAAGGGAATCTAAGGTATCTGCATTTGTTTTGTCTTGAATCTGAAATTCAAAAGTGCAATCATTTAGTGATATGCTGGACCTTAAAAGAAGTGTTTTGTTGTCCAAAAACATTTAAAAGCACCAGTAAAGGTGCAGGGGCATCTTAAGAAAATAGCTTTTTTAAATAGCATGTTACATACATTACAACTGTATTATTAAAAACCATTCAAAGTTAATTTGAAATTGCTACATTTACATCAGAGACCGAAACCGTAGTTGTTTGCCATATCACTTTCTGGATTTGCAAAAATGACTTATACCTGACATGTGTCTGCTTTTTTTAAACAGATAACCTTTTCATCCATTCATTCAAGGCTTGATCTGCTTAATGCGCTAATGAGGTTCATGATTGAAATCAAAATTAGACACAAAAATATAGTTCTTAGAAAAGACAAAAATCATACAAGAAAACAAGAAACACATAAAAGAAAATGCTGCCCTACTGTTTTAAAAAGCATTGGAAAAAATCAAATTCTCACTTAGAGGATCTGTACAAAACTTTTTCAAAACCTGGCAGGATCTAATCAATAACATTTTAGAATAAGCATTTAAATTGAGGAAGCAGATTATCTCCCCTCATTCTTATTCTATTTAGTTTTATTAATTTATCTATTTACTTATTTTTACTAGTTTAAAGTTTTTTACTCTCTTTCTCATGGGTGGGGGTTGATTTGTTATTGATAAACTTGATTTGCTTGTATGGAATGTTATTTGAGTTTAATAAAATCAATAAAATGCAAAAAAAAACATTATGCTACTTCATACAAAGTCTGCTGAGGTGTGATCACCGATTATCGATTGCTGTGTTAATTTACCTATCTGTTCATTTCAGTGTTTTGCAGGCCAGTGTCTATTGTGTTTTACACAACGTATCATTCAGTCTGTTGTCAAACCAATTACATTTTCCATACTATTATAACTAAAACAGCATGATTTTTTTCAGAATACCTTGTCAGCAAGATGGATCTGCAGTAGTTTGTTCTAAACTGTTGTCTCTGTGGCTTCTTTCTGTTTTAACAATTTGAGCTCAGGTCAGATTAGTGGTGCACATTACACCAGTTGCAATTTATGTGTTTCATTTTTACTACTGTTGAGTACTTAAGGAAGTTTCCTTTCTTACTTGTCATATGCATTCTTACTTGTCACAGTGCAGCATTTCCTGATACAACACTGAAGATGAAAAAAGAAGGCAAAGATCGATTGGCTGAGGCTGCCCTCACATCCACATGACAAATGCAACGAAGGGCTGGTTAGAAAAAAAGGTGTGTGCTCAGCCTTCACAGGGTTCAACCTGCTAAAGAGAAATTTCAATGTTCATGTGCGATTCAGCGGAATTTAGCCTACATATTCTGAAACTGATAGTGTGTTTATTTTAGCGAATGAATTAATATAAATGTGTGTATTGCAGAGAATCCATACTATAATAACAATAGTGAACAGCAGAATAGTGTGGCAGTAGAGCTCTGGCCACCTTTGTTTAATTAATGTTAAAAAATTGTGTTGCTATTGTAGAAGCTCCACTTGCAACAACAGAACCAGCAAATAAAACTCTGGAGGGGCAGGTGAGACTCTGTGGGTGTATGGTAGAGCTGAAGGAGCTTAAAAGGAGATGAACAGCATGGCAGGTGCAGTGTGACAATAATCTCCTCTGAAGAGAGGCATCTCCTGAGGAACAGCGGGACTTGATCAGGGTCCCTTCAAGGAGTATTAAACAGTTGGTGTGGGTCAGTTCTTCCTCCAGTGTTCCTCAGGTTGTTACGTTATATATTTTTTATGCTTTATGACATGATAACACAGCTTTACATATACAGTACTTATCATCAAAATTTAAACCTTTTATATTTTGAAGGGGTCAGTTTACAGTAAACTCATGTGCGGTTATCGCACTATCAATTAATGTGATATAATGCTCATATATTCATTTTACAAACTTTGAGCATCTAAAATAATGCAGAGATGTGAAAAATGAAGTACGGTAGATTTTGCCAGAAATCAGGATAGAATTGAGGGTGTAAATGTCAAGTGACCATAAGATACTAGTTAAGAGAAACAGTTCTCAGTGTTTTGGAACAGTGTGGATGCAAAGACTAAAACTGTCAAGTTTAACTTTGATAGGGCAAATTTTGAGCAGATGCGGCAAAGTCTGAAAGGGATAAACTGGGATAAACTTAAGTGTGGAGCCAGTCAAGGAGCAGTGAAACAGGTTTAAAAATGTTTTACACATAATGGAAGAAAGGTATATACCTACATTTGGAATTACAGTAATCCCTCGCTATATCGCGCTTCGACTTTCGCGGTTTCACTCTATCGGATTTTAAATGTAAGCACATCTAAATATATATCACAGATTTTTCGCTGGTTTGCGGATTTCTGCAGACAGTGGGTCTTTTAATTTATGGTACATGCTTCCTCAGTTTGTTTGCCCTGTTGATTTCATACAATTGATGCTATTGACGGATGGCTTAGAAGCTACCCAATCAGAGCAGAGTATTACATATTAACTAAAACTCCTCAACGCTATGATATGCATTCGCGAGCTTGATTGTTTGCTTGTCTCTGCCTCTCTCTCACCCTCTCTGACATTCTCTGCTCCTGACGGAGGGGCTGTTTGCACAGAGGCTGTTTGCTTAAAAGATACTGACGCTCCTCTAAAAAAATGCTGACTTTATTGCGGTGTTCGGCATATTTAAAAGCACAAAAGCACACATATTTATTTTTTGATTGTTGCTTTAATCTCGCTCTCTCTCTCTCTGACGTTCGCTGCACCTGACGGAGGAGACGTGAGCAGAGGGGCTGTTTGCTTAGAAGATACTGACGCTCCTCTAAAAAATGCTGGCAAACTTAAAAGCACATGTATTGATTTTTTGATTGTTTGCTTTTTTTTGCGAGCGCGCTCTCTCTCTCTCTCCCTCTGAAATTTTCTGCTCCTGAAGAGAAGATCTGTTTGCATTCTTTTAATTGTGAGAAAGAACTGTCATCTCTGTCTTGTCATGGAGGACAGTTTAAACTTTTGACTAAAGGGTGTTATTTCATGTCTAGAGGGCTCTAATAATGTTAACAGTGTGGGAGAGTTTATAAGGGCTTAAAATATATAAAAATAACTACACAAACATATGGTTTCTACTTCGCAGATTTTCGTCTATCGGGGGTTCTGGAACGCCCCGCGATCGAGGAGGGATTACTGTAACAGGAAATTTAAAAAATATGCAGTGGGTTACCAGAGAGTTGAAAAAGAGTTGCAGAAGAAAACTTTTTAAGATAATGTGCATAAGCATTTAACAGAACACATTTCACTAACAAGATAGATTAGAATATAGGTTAGATTATTGGAATTACACTTTATATTTGAATATTTTTTTACCTTGAAATTTCAGTTGTCTTAAAAGTGTTACATTGCAAATATAATTAGAATAAAATTTTAATTAATTTGTTTTTATATAAATATTTGCACTTACTGTAGCATCTATAGTTTTATTTATTAAACTATTGATTGTGAGGTTTCTGAACTCCTTTGGGGCCACCCACCTTCCACCCAGCCCCCCCAATGGGACGACACGCCTAAGTGCAGCTGCGTGTCTGTGGAGGGCTGTCTGTCCATCGCAGAGGCAACCACAGTTTCGCAGAGCTGCAGTATTGCTCCTTGTAAACAAATACAAGCCAATCGCAGTCGCGCTATAAGCACCTGTCACCGATGGGTGCTGCAAACAACATTATAAATGCAGGGAACAGCATTATTTGGCCACTGACCTGGCCCCGACCCTGCCTGTTTGCTGTGTCTGTGTATGGCAGAATGGTAGATCCCGTTGCAATAAATGACTGTGCTGTTCCTGTTTCAAATAGAATAAAGCTGGTTTTGCTAAAGTACTGAGACTTAGACTCATGTCATAGAATATGCATTGTGAATGGTAATATATTTAAATATATGGGTTCATGGGCTGGAGGTTTCCTAGGTTCAATCTTTCTAAATTGTTGTGTGTGTCTCCCTTTTTGTATCTGTTTAGCCTCAGACATTCTGTATATGTTTATAACATTTCACATTAAAAGAAGTAACTAAAAATATTAATTTAATCTTAAATTTATTTACAGGGAGATGTTATCTTTTATCCTGGCACTGTATTCTGGGCAAATGCACACCAAGGTTGGCTGGTTCATTGAGGGGCTTTGTGAGTTTAGGCGATGAACTTGATAGGATGATGTTTAATATGAGAGCTACAGAAGTTTATGTAGAAATTAGAAATAAAGCCTGATTGGCCAGTCATGTCCCTAAGTCATGGATGAAGCCAGAATTGGAACAGTATTTACAAGGCCATCTCATTTGTTAGTGCCCATCAAACTACATGGTGTAAAGGATGAATCAATCATTGATATTGGCAGCACTTTCTGTCCTTCGTCCTTGACATCTTAGAGCCCTTGCACTGTGTGAAGGTGTTTTTTTTTATTGATGGATCTGCACATAAGGTATGTACAGTTATATATAAGATGACAATGTGCATATAATGGTGATGGGAACACTAAATGTTCTGTTCCATTTCAGGGTAACCCTCCTTAGACCTAAAGCAAAGCTGGGCCAGGTTTCAACAGTTGTTTTAGCAGGTTTTATTTTAAGGGATTATTCAGGAAAATCTGCTTGATTTATATTGACAATTTCATTGACTTCTCCATAGATGAGTAACAACATATGCAGGATCTAAAGACTTCCTTCTGGTGGTTACATCATGCCAACTCAATCCTAAACAATATGAAATGTTGGTTGATGCTACCCAGGTTAAACAGAGAGGAGGAGGTCAAACCAGAAAAGTCTGCCTCCAAATATGAGGCACAGGATTGGGATGCCTAACCTTCAACCAAAAAAAAAAAAATGATACAGCCATGTAAAGCTAATGGAACATCTGGAGTCATTATGTGAAGCATTAGCTATGTAGCCCTGTTGCAAAGTTAGAGCTTTCACTGATCCCTGTAGTATTCCAAAGGCAAAGCCACTCAAGTGTCAGATTTCTAGTGGGTTTACAGTTGGTAGGATTTACAGTTAGGAAGACAAACATAAACAATATATTGACTAGCAGGAGGAAGAGAGGCCGGAGATTATGGCAGAGAGGTATGCAAGATGGCACAGGAGTGCTTATTGTGTTTCTGAGTCCAGAAGTGAACTGCCTGCTTCAGCTAACAAAGAGGAGATTGAGAGAGGAGATTGTTTAGGAAGGTATAGAAGTCATTGCTCTCAGTTGTTTTTATTTTATTTTGACATTTTGTTGTTCCAGTGTGTAAGCGTTTATCTCTCAGTTTTGTTAGAAATTAAAAAAAACACCTTTGGCCTCCATAGAAGTAATTCTGGGTTTGAGAGCAGCTTAGAAGTTCCTCATTTTCCACTATCTGTTTATATAAAGATATATTGTGTTTAAGTTATAAACAACATGGCAATACAGGCCAAAAATTATGCGAAAATATGCTGTTAAGTTTATATTACTTGAAAAAATACTTAATTGCTTTTATTAACATATCATTTGCTCTGTGATGTATTACTCAGGTATTGATTGTCAAAGAAACTCTCATAGTTGTATGAATACCCATACAGATACCCAGTTGTGAACCTGTCCCTTCACCAAATTAGGAAATAAGTGAAACAAATCTAATAAAGGAAAGGTACCACATTCACTACATTCTGCAGGGAGCACCACTGAGAGATGTTTATCTAGCTGTATAACTGTCTGGTTTG
Organism: Polypterus senegalus; assembly: GCF_016835505.1. NCBI lineage: Eukaryota > Metazoa > Chordata > Cladistia > Polypteriformes > Polypteridae > Polypterus > Polypterus senegalus. Next base: position 67,463,353 of record NC_053170.1, on the reverse strand, counting down.
GAACTGCAGGGTCTCTAATTGTAAGGTCGTACAATGGATAGTACACACTGAAGCAAAGATTGTTGGGTCCTCTCTATCCTCATTGAATACATCTTCGTATCCGCAAAACTTACAGCATTATGAATGACCACTCCCACTCAATCCACGGTCTCTTTGTCCCACTTCCATTTGGCAACAGGTATTGAAGCATCTGAACCAGTTCTACCAGGTAATACAACAGCTTCTATCCTTTGGCTGTCTGGACTTTGAACTCTTTGTTGCCCCTCTGCCCTCAGATCTGGCCCTAGTAGCGAATTTATATGCAGTACATTTATTACACTTATTACAAAAAGCTTTTTTATGATTAGTTTTGTTATTATCATGGGGGTTGGTGGCAGGATTGTCACTCCAGCCACCATAAAAAAACTTCACAAAGCTCACAGACTACAGAAACGACTCCTTTTTGCTCTCCGCAGGAGTAGCTTTGCTGCAGCCGCCAAAAGGAAGGCTGCTCGCATCATGAATTGTATGGGGGAAAACCCTTGGGAACCCAATCCCCAGAAGAGTCAAAACTGTTGGGGAGCCAACAGGGTCAGGTCTGTTGGGGATCGGAACTGGTGTGGTGCTGAGGCGTCACACGCTGCATGGCAGCACTCGGGTCCCAATTTGAATTGGTCCTTACGGGTGGGTGCATGGACCATCTTGTTTCTCCGGCAAGATGATGATCTTCCTCTGCTGTCGGAGGAGCTGCATAAACTCCACATTTCAGTGGCAGCACTCTCTGAGATAAACAGACCGGGGACTGGCCAGATCTCTATAGGAAGATGCACCTTTTATTGGTCTGGTTGCTCTGATGGCTGTCATACTTGGGGAATAGCTGTTGCTGTAGTGGATTGGCTTCTTCCGATGGTGTCCGATGTCACTCCTTTCAATGAGTGTATTATGGAACTCAGATTACGGGACTTCCTGGGTGCCTTGTCTGTTGCCTCAGTGTATGCTCCGACCCCGGTGAGTGATGTCTCGGCGAGGGAGACATTTTATTTGCAGCTTTGCTCAGTGGTTGATGGGTGCCTACAAGGTGACAATCCTCTGGTCATGGGTGACTTCAATGCAACCACTGGTACTGACAGAGCTGTCTATGAGGATTGTCTTGGTCCCCATGGGTCTGGTGACCGTGGTGAAAGTGGCTCCATGTTCCTTGACTTTGCAAAAGGTCAGGGGCTGCAAATCGCTGGATCCTGGTTCCAGCGCTCTGAACTGCATTGTTGGACTTGGTACTCCAATACCGGTGGTGCGGTGAAGGAGATCAATCACATCCTCGTGGGCAGATGCTGGAGGCTCTTGCAAAACTGAAGGGTCTACAGAAGTGCCCAGTTTGTAAATTCTGACCACAGACTTGTTGTTGCTACTCTTAGGATCCAGCTTATGTCCAGTAGGTTACCACCTACTACGAAAATGAGCCTGGACTTGGCCAGAGTCCAAGACCAGGCTGTTTATAATGAGTTTGCACTCAGTTTGTGTGAGGAACTTTTAGATTTGGGTACGACTGCTGATCCTAATGTGATGTGGGAGACCTTCCATGACAAGACCCTGAATGTTGCTGAGGGTTGTGTTGGTGTTCCCAGTGTTCCCAGAAGGAGGTGTTTCATCTCGCAGGGCGCCCTGGATATCATCAAGAGGAGTCGCAGTACACAGCTCAATGGCAACTCTGGTCTGTACCGGGAACTGAGAAGGACGGCTGCGAGGGCTCTGAGGGCAGATAAAGAGGCATTTGTTAGAGGAATCTGTGAGCAAGTGACACACCATCTGTGGTCTAGTGACCCACATCCTGCTTACAGAGGAATCAAAGCAGTATGCACATCTAAATCTGTTCCTTGGGAGTTGCAGTCAGGGCGGCTGATGGAACGGTCCTTACGGATGACACTGCGGTTGTGACCCGCTGGGCTTGCTACTTTGAGCAGTTATTCAAAGCTGATCCTCTGGCTAGGACATTGGATATCTCTGGGTCCATGGTTCTTGAGGCTGATCCTCTGATTAGCTGTGAACCACCCAGTCTCGCTGAGATTGCACAGGTGGTGAACCAGCTGAGGTTGGGGAAGGCTGCAGGGATTTGTGGTATCTGGGGTGAACTTCTCCGAGCTGGTGGTAAGGCTGTCCTCCTGGCATTGCAAGCAATCTTTGCTTCCATTTTTGAGACTGACATCACCCCAACTGGCTGGAAAGGGAAAGGATGATTGCCTGGATTGCAGCAACTACAAGGGGATAACACTGCTGTTGGTGCCGGGTAAGGTCTTTGCTAGGGTTGTCCTCTATAGGATCCGTGATCACTTGCTCAACTACCAGCGAGTGGAACAGTCTGGTTTTATGCCTAAGAAGTCTACCATCAACCGCATCTTGGCACTGAGAGCTGTCATGGAGCGCAAACGTGAGTATCAGCAGAGTTTCTTTCCAGCCTTTGTTGATTTTCGCAAAGCGTTTGACTCTGTTTATCAAGCTGCCCTGTGGGACACCCTGAGGGTTCTCGGGATCTCCTTGAGCTGGCTGGATATCATGGCCGGCCTGTACACTGGTACAGTGATTGCTGTGCAGTGTGCAGGCAGGACCTCTGCGTTTTTCCCAGTTGATTCTGGGGTTCGTCAGGGGTGTGTTCTTGCTCCTACTGTGTTTAATACTTGTATTGACTGGGTGTTGGGCAAGGTTGTGGGGTCCAGCTGGCTGTGGGGCATTTGTTGGTAAGAAAGATTCATGGATCTTGACTTTGCTGATGATGCTGTGATCTTCACAGAGTCAATGGAGGCTCTGATCGTGTGCTCTAGAGAGACTGAGTGAGGATTCTGAGCATCTGGGCTTGCGAGTGTCCTGGATAAAAGCCAAGATCCGGGCCTTTAATAAACTCTTGGGCACAGCTATCAGCAACGTTTGTGTTTGCGGAGAGAGTGTTGACCTTGTTGAGAGGTTTACTTACCTTGGCAGTGACATTCAGGTTTCTGGTGACTCTTCCAATGAAGTCAATAGACAGATTGGGAGAGCATGAGGGGTCATGAGGTCGCTGGAAAGGGGTGCGTGGTGCTCCCAATATCTTTGCAAAAGGACGAAGGTGCAAGTCTTTAGAATCCTGGTGCTTTCTGTCTTGCTATATGGTTCCGAGACATGGACTCTGTCCAGTGACCTGAGACGAAGACTGGACTCCTTTGGTATTGTATCTCTCCAGAAAATCCTTGGCTAGCATTGGTTTGACTTTGTCGAATGAGCGGTTGCTCATGGAGTCCTGAATGAGGCACATGACCTGCATTGTGAGGGAGTGTCAGTTACAGCACTACGACCATGTGGCACGTTTCCACTAGGGTGGTCCAGCTCGTAACATTCTAATTGTTGGGGACTTGAGTGGCTGGACCAGGCCAAGGGGTCGCCCATGTTAAACCTGGCTGCGGCAGATAGACGGTCATTTCCGAAGGGTGGGACTGGACCGTGCATCTGCCTGGGGGGGTTGCAAACCGTGATTCTGAGTTGTTTTGTCGTGTAGTGGGTGCGGCAACGCACTGTACCAGTGCATGCTCCCCAACTTGACTTGATTTGACTTTGTTATTATTATTTATTAATTGTTTATCATTATCTATTTCAAATTATTCCTATATATTCACCTACAAATTATGTTTTAATTATTTATTTATCTATTATGGTAAAATAAAGTTCTTTACCTGTCTTGCACTTGACCAGTGTTTATGTATATATTGCCCTGCAGTCCTGAGGAATGCTTCTTTGTGCCACTGTATGCTGCAATACTTTATATGGATAGTATGATAATAAAGCCACTTGACTTGGTGTAAACTCTCGTTTCCTTCTGTACATCAAGTTAATAATAATATGATGATATTCATTTTAATATTATATAAATAACTTAATTCCCTACTGCCCTACTGTTTTAAAAAGCATTGGAAAAAATCAAATTCTCACTTAGAGGATCTGTACAAAACTTTTTCAAAACCTGGCAGGATCTAATCAATAACATTTTAGAATAAGCATTTAAATTGAGGAAGCAGATTATCTCCCCTCATTCTTATTCTATTTAGTTTTATTAATTTATCTATTTACTTATTTTTACTAGTTTAAAGTTTTTTACTCTCTTTCTCATGGGTGGGGGTTGATTTGTTATTGATAAACTTGATTTGCTTGTATGGAATGTTATTTGAGTTTAATAAAATCAATAAAATGCAAAAAAAAACATTATGCTACTTCATACAAAGTCTGCTGAGGTGTGATCACCGATTATCGATTGCTGTGTTAATTTACCTATCTGTTCATTTCAGTGTTTTGCAGGCCAGTGTCTATTGTGTTTTACACAACGTATCATTCAGTCTGTTGTCAAACCAATTACATTTTCCATACTATTATAACTAAAACAGCATGATTTTTTTCAGAATACCTTGTCAGCAAGATGGATCTGCAGTAGTTTGTTCTAAACTGTTGTCTCTGTGGCTTCTTTCTGTTTTAACAATTTGAGCTCAGGTCAGATTAGTGGTGCACATTACACCAGTTGCAATTTATGTGTTTCATTTTTACTACTGTTGAGTACTTAAGGAAGTTTCCTTTCTTACTTGTCATATGCATTCTTACTTGTCACAGTGCAGCATTTCCTGATACAACACTGAAGATGAAAAAAGAAGGCAAAGATCGATTGGCTGAGGCTGCCCTCACATCCACATGACAAATGCAACGAAGGGCTGGTTAGAAAAAAAGGTGTGTGCTCAGCCTTCACAGGGTTCAACCTGCTAAAGAGAAATTTCAATGTTCATGTGCGATTCAGCGGAATTTAGCCTACATATTCTGAAACTGATAGTGTGTTTATTTTAGCGAATGAATTAATATAAATGTGTGTATTGCAGAGAATCCATACTATAATAACAATAGTGAACAGCAGAATAGTGTGGCAGTAGAGCTCTGGCCACCTTTGTTTAATTAATGTTAAAAAATTGTGTTGCTATTGTAGAAGCTCCACTTGCAACAACAGAACCAGCAAATAAAACTCTGGAGGGGCAGGTGAGACTCTGTGGGTGTATGGTAGAGCTGAAGGAGCTTAAAAGGAGATGAACAGCATGGCAGGTGCAGTGTGACAATAATCTCCTCTGAAGAGAGGCATCTCCTGAGGAACAGCGGGACTTGATCAGGGTCCCTTCAAGGAGTATTAAACAGTTGGTGTGGGTCAGTTCTTCCTCCAGTGTTCCTCAGGTTGTTACGTTATATATTTTTTATGCTTTATGACATGATAACACAGCTTTACATATACAGTACTTATCATCAAAATTTAAACCTTTTATATTTTGAAGGGGTCAGTTTACAGTAAACTCATGTGCGGTTATCGCACTATCAATTAATGTGATATAATGCTCATATATTCATTTTACAAACTTTGAGCATCTAAAATAATGCAGAGATGTGAAAAATGAAGTACGGTAGATTTTGCCAGAAATCAGGATAGAATTGAGGGTGTAAATGTCAAGTGACCATAAGATACTAGTTAAGAGAAACAGTTCTCAGTGTTTTGGAACAGTGTGGATGCAAAGACTAAAACTGTCAAGTTTAACTTTGATAGGGCAAATTTTGAGCAGATGCGGCAAAGTCTGAAAGGGATAAACTGGGATAAACTTAAGTGTGGAGCCAGTCAAGGAGCAGTGAAACAGGTTTAAAAATGTTTTACACATAATGGAAGAAAGGTATATACCTACATTTGGAATTACAGTAATCCCTCGCTATATCGCGCTTCGACTTTCGCGGTTTCACTCTATCGCGGATTTTAAATGTAAGCACATCTAAATATATATCACAGATTTTTCGCTGGTTTTGCGGATTTCTGCAGACAGTGGGTCTTTTAATTTATGGTACATGCTTCCTCAGTTTGTTTGCCCTGTTGATTTCATACAATTGATGCTATTGACGGATGGCTTAGAAGCTACCCAATCAGAGCAGAGTATTACATATTAACTAAAACTCCTCAACGCTATGATATGCATTCCGCGCGGAGCTTGATTGTTTGCTTGTCTCTGCCTCTCTCTCACCCTCTCTGACATTCTCTGCTCCTGACGGAGGGGCTGTTTGCACAGAGGCTGTTTGCTTAAAAGATACTGACGCTCCTCTAAAAAAATGCTGACTTTATTGCGGTGTTCGGCATATTTAAAAGCACAAAAGCACACATATTTATTTTTTGATTGTTGCTTTAATCTCGCTCTCTCTCTCTCTGACGTTCGCTGCACCTGACGGAGGAGACGTGAGCAGAGGGGCTGTTTGCTTAGAAGATACTGACGCTCCTCTAAAAAATGCTGGCAAACTTAAAAGCACATGTATTGATTTTTTGATTGTTTGCTTTTTTTTGCGAGCGCGCTCTCTCTCTCTCCCTCTGAAATTTTCTGCTCCTGAAGAGAAGATCTGTTTGCATTCTTTTAATTGTGAGAAAGAACTGTCATCTCTGTCTTGTCATGGAGGACAGTTTAAACTTTTGACTAAAGGGTGTTATTTCATGTCTAGAGGGCTCTAATAATGTTAACAGTGTGGGAGAGTTTATAAGGGCTTAAAATATATAAAAATAACTACACAAACATATGGTTTCTACTTCGCAGATTTTCGTCTATCGCGGGGGGTTCTGGAACGCAACCCCCGCGATCGAGGAGGGATTACTGTAACAGGAAATTTAAAAAATATGCAGTGGGTTACCAGAGAGTTGAAAAAGAGTTGCAGAAGAAAACTTTTTAAGATAATGTGCATAAGCATTTAACAGAACACATTTCACTAACAAGATAGATTAGAATATAGGTTAGATTATTGGAATTACACTTTATATTTGAATATTTTTTTACCTTGAAATTTCAGTTGTCTTAAAAGTGTTACATTGCAAATATAATTAGAATAAAATTTTAATTAATTTGTTTTTATATAAATATTTGCACTTACTGTAGCATCTATAGTTTTATTTATTAAACTATTGATTGTGAGGTTTCTGAACTCCTTTGGGGCCACCCACCTTCCACCCAGCCCCCCCAATGGGACGACACGCCTAAGTGCAGCTGCGTGTCTGTGGAGGGCTGTCTGTCCATCGCAGAGGCAACCACAGTTTCGCAGAGCTGCAGTATTGCTCCTTGTAAACAAATACAAGCCAATCGCAGTCGCTTATAAGCACCTGTCACCGATGGGTGCTGCAAACAACATTATAAATGCAGGGAACAGCATTATTTGGCCACTGACCTGGCCCGACCCTGCCTGTTTGCTGTGTCTGTGTATGGCAGAATGGTAGATCCCGTTGCAATAAATGACTGTGCTGTTCCTGTTTCAAATAGAATAAAGCTGGTTTTGCTAAAGTACTGAGACTTAGACTCATGTCATAGAATATGCATTGTGAATGGTAATATATTTAAATATATGGGTTCATGGGCTGGAGGTTTCCTAGGTTCAATCTTTCTAAATTGTTGTGTGTGTCTCCCTTTTTGTATCTGTTTAGCCTCAGACATTCTGTATATGTTTATAACATTTCACATTAAAAGAAGTAACTAAAAATATTAATTTAATCTTAAATTTATTTACAGGGAGATGTTATCTTTTATCCTGGCACTGTATTCTGGGCAAATGCACACCAAGGTTGGCTGGTTCATTGAGGGGCTTTGTGAGTTTAGGCGATGAACTTGATAGGATGATGTTTAATATGAGAGCTACAGAAGTTTATGTAGAAATTAGAAATAAAGCCTGATTGGCCAGTCATGTCCCTAAGTCATGGATGAAGCCAGAATTGGAACAGTATTTACAAGGCCATCTCATTTGTTAGTGCCCATCAAACTACATGGTGTAAAGGATGAATCAATCATTGATATTGGCAGCACTTTCTGTCCTTCGTCCTTGACATCTTAGAGCCCTTGCACTGTGTGAAGGTGTTTTTTTTTATTGATGGATCTGCACATAAGGTATGTACAGTTATATATAAGATGACAATGTGCATATAATGGTGATGGGAACACTAAATGTTCTGTTCCATTTCAGGGTAACCCTCCTTAGACCTAAAGCAAAGCTGGGCCAGGTTTCAACAGTTGTTTTAGCAGGTTTTATTTTAAGGGATTATTCAGGAAAATCTGCTTGATTTATATTGACAATTTCATTGACTTCTCCATAGATGAGTAACAACATATGCAGGATCTAAAGACTTCCTTCTGGTGGTTACATCATGCCAACTCAATCCTAAACAATATGAAATGTTGGTTGATGCTACCCAGGTTAAACAGAGAGGAGGAGGTCAAACCAGAAAAGTCTGCCTCCAAATATGAGGCACAGGATTGGGATGCCTAACCTTCAACCAAAAAAAAAAAAAATGATACAGCCATGTAAAGCTAATGGAACATCTGGAGTCATTATGTGAAGCATTAGCTATGTAGCCCTGTTGCAAAGTTAGAGCTTTCACTGATCCCTGTAGTATTCCAAAGGCAAAGCCACTCAAGTGTCAGATTTCTAGTGGGTTTACAGTTGGTAGGATTTACAGTTAGGAAGACAAACATAAACAATATATTGACTAGCAGGAGGAAGAGAGGCCGGAGATTATGGCAGAGAGGTATGCAAGATGGCACAGGAGTGCTTATTGTGTTTCTGAGTCCAGAAGTGAACTGCCTGCTTCAGCTAACAAAGAGGAGATTGAGAGAGGAGATTGTTTAGGAAGGTATAGAAGTCATTGCTCTCAGTTGTTTTATTTTATTTTGACATTTTGTTGTTCCAGTGTGTAAGCGTTTATCTCTCAGTTTTGTTAGAAATTAAAAAAAACACCTTTGGCCTCCATAGAAGTAATTCTGGGTTTGAGAGCAGCTTAGAAGTTCCTCATTTTCCACTATCTGTTTATATAAAGATATATTGTGTTTAAGTTATAAACAACATGGCAATACAGGCCAAAAATTATGCGAAAATATGCTGTTAAGTTTATATTACTTGAAAAAATACTTAATTGCTTTTATTAACATATCATTTGCTCTGTGATGTATTACTCAGGTATTGATTGTCAAAGAAACTCTCATAGTTGTATGAATACCCATACAGATACCCAGTTGTGAACCTGTCCCTTCACCAAATTAGGAAATAAGTGAAACAAATCTAATAAAGGAAAGGTACCACATTCACTACATTCTGCAGGGAGCACCACTGAGAGATGTTTATCTAGCTGTATAACTGTCTGGTTTGGAACTGCAGGGTCTCTAATTGTAAGGTCGTACAATGGATAGTACACACTGAAGCAAAGATTGTTGGGTCCTCTCTATCCTCATTGAATACATCTTCGTATCCGCAAAACTTACAGCATTATGAATGACCACTCCCACTCAATCCACGGTCTCTTTGTCCCACTTCCATTTGGCAACAGGTATTGAAGCATCTGAACCAGTTCTACCAGGTAATACAACAGCTTCTATCCTTTGGCTGTCTGGACTTTGAACTCTTTGTTGCCCCTCTGCCCTCAGATCTGGCCCTAGTAGCGAATTTATATGCAGTACATTTATTACACTTATTACAAAAAGCTTTTTTATGATTAGTTTTGTTATTATCATGGGGGTTGGTGGCAGGATTGTCACTCCAGCCACCATAAAAAAACTTCACAAAGCTCACAGACTACAGAAACGACTCCTTTTTGCTCTCCGCAGGAGTAGCTGCTGCAGCCGCCAAAAGGAAGGCTGCTCGCATCATGAATTGTATGGGGGAAAACCCTTGGGAACCCAATCCCCAGAAGAGTCAAAACTGTTGGGGAGCCAACAGGGTCAGGTCTGTTGGGGATCGGAACTGGTGTGGTGCTGAGGCGTCACACGCTGCATGGCAGCACTCGGGTCCCAATTTGAATTGGTCCTTACGGGTGGGTGCATGGACCATCTTGTTTCTCCGGCAAGATGATGATCTTCCTCTGCTGTCGGAGGAGCTGCATAAACTCCACATTTCAGTGGCAGCACTCTCTGAGATAAACAGACCGGGGACTGGCCAGATCTCTATAGGAAGATGCACCTTTTATTGGTCTGGTTGCTCTGATGGCTGTCATACTTGGGGAATAGCTGTTGCTGTAGTGGATTGGCTTCTTCCGATGGTGTCCGATGTCACTCCTTTCAATGAGTGTATTATGGAACTCAGATTACGGGACTTCCTGGGTGCCTTGTCTGTTGCCTCAGTGTATGCTCCGACCCCGGTGAGTGATGTCTCGGCGAGGGAGACATTTTATTTGCAGCTTTGCTCAGTGGTTGATGGGTGCCTACAAGGTGACAATCCTCTGGTCATGGGTGACTTCAATGCAACCACTGGTACTGACAGAGCTGTCTATGAGGATTGTCTTGGTCCCCATGGGTCTGGTGACCGTGGTGAAAGTGGCTCCATGTTCCTTGACTTTGCAAAAGGTCAGGGGCTGCAAATCGCTGGATCCTGGTTCCAGCGCTCTGAACTGCATTGTTGGACTTGGTACTCCAATACCGGTGGTGCGGTGAAGGAGATCAATCACATCCTCGTGGGCAGATGCTGGAGGCTCTTGCAAAACTGAAGGGTCTACAGAAGTGCCCAGTTTGTAAATTCTGACCACAGACTTGTTGTTGCTACTCTTAGGATCCAGCTTATGTCCAGTAGGTTACCACCTACTACGAAAATGAGCCTGGACTTGGCCAGAGTCCAAGACCAGGCTGTTTATAATGAGTTTGCACTCAGTTTGTGTGAGGAACTTTTAGATTTGGGTACGACTGCTGATCCTAATGTGATGTGGGAGACCTTCCATGACAAGACCCTGAATGTTGCTGAGGGTTGTGTTGGTGTTCCCAGTGTTCCCAGAAGGAGGTGTTTCATCTCGCAGGGCGCCCTGGATATCATCAAGAGGAGTCGCAGTACACAGCTCAATGGCAACTCTGGTCTGTACCGGGAACTGAGAAGGACGGCTGCGAGGGCTCTGAGGGCAGATAAAGAGGCATTTGTTAGAGGAATCTGTGAGCAAGTGACACACCATCTGTGGTCTAGTGACCCACATCCTGCTTACAGAGGAATCAAAGCAGTATGCACATCTAAATCTGTTCCTTGGGGAGTTGCAGTCAGGGCGGCTGATGGAACGGTCCTTACGGATGACACTGCGGTTGTGACCCGCTGGGCTTGCTACTTTGAGCAGTTATTCAAAGCTGATCCTCTGGCTAGGACATTGGATATCTCTGGGTCCATGGTTCTTGAGGCTGATCCTCTGATTAGCTGTGAACCACCCAGTCTCGCTGAGATTGCACAGGTGGTGAACCAGCTGAGGTTGGGGAAGGCTGCAGGGATTTGTGGTATCTGGGGTGAACTTCTCCGAGCTGGTGGTAAGGCTGTCCTCCTGGCATTGCAAGCAATCTTTGCTTCCATTTTTGAGACTGACATCACCCCAACTGGCTGGAAAGGGAAAGGATGATTGCCTGGATTGCAGCAACTACAAGGGGATAACACTGCTGTTGGTGCCGGGTAAGGTCTTTGCTAGGGTTGTCCTCTATAGGATCCGTGATCACTTGCTCAACTACCAGCGAGTGGAACAGTCTGGTTTTATGCCTAAGAAGTCTACCATCAACCGCATCTTGGCACTGAGAGCTGTCATGGAGCGCAAACGTGAGTATCAGCAGAGTTTCTTTCCAGCCTTTGTTGATTTTCGCAAAGCGTTTGACTCTGTTTATCAAGCTGCCCTGTGGGACACCCTGAGGGTTCTCGGGATCTCCTTGAGCTTGCTGGATATCATGGCCGGCCTGTACACTGGTACAGTGATTGCTGTGCAGTGTGCAGGCAGGACCTCTGCGTTTTTCCCAGTTGATTCTGGGGTTCGTCAGGGGTGTGTTCTTGCTCCTACTGTGTTTAATACTTGTATTGACTGGGTGTTGGGCAAGGTTGTGGGGTCCAGCTGGCTGTGGGGCATTTGTTGGTAAGAAAGATTCATGGATCTTGACTTTGCTGATGATGCTGTGATCTTCACAGAGTCAATGGAGGCTCTGATCGTGTGCTCTAGAGACTGAGTGAGGATTCTGAGCATCTGGGCTTGCGAGTGTCCTGGATAAAAGCCAAGATCCGGGCCTTTAATAAACTCTTGGGCACAGCTATCAGCAACGCTTTGTGTTTGCGAGAGAGTGTTGACCTTGTTGAGAGGTTTACTTACCTTGGCAGTGACATTCAGGTTTCTGGTGACTCTTCCAATGAAGTCAATAGACAGATTGGGAGAGCATGAGGGGTCATGAGGTCGCTGGAAAGGGGTGCGTGGTGCTCCCAATATCTTTGCAAAAGGACGAAGGTGCAAGTCTTTAGAATCCTGGTGCTTTCTGTCTTGCTATATGGTTCCGAGACATGGACTCTGTCCAGTGACCTGAGACGAAGACTGGACTCCTTTGGTATTGTATCTCTCCAGAAAATCCTTGGCTAGCATTGGTTTGACTTTGTCGAATGAGCGGTTGCTCATGGAGTCCTGAATGAGGCACATGACCTGCATTGTGAGGGAGTGTCAGTTACAGCACTACGACCATGTGGCACGTTTCCACTAGGGTGGTCCAGCTCGTAACATTCTAATTGTTGGGGACTTGAGTGGCTGGACCAGGCCAAGGGGTCGCCCATGTTAAACCTGGCTGCGGCAGATAGACGGTCATTTCCGAAGGGTGGGACTGGACCGTGCATCTGCCTGGGGGGGTTGCAAACCGTGATTCTGAGTTGTTTTGTCGTGTAGTGGGTGCGGCAACGCACTGTACCAGTGCATGCTCCCCAACTTGACTTGATTTGACTTTGTTATTATTATTTATTAATTGTTTATCATTATCTATTTCAAATTATTCCTATATATTCACCTACAAATTATGTTTTAATTATTTATTTATCTATTATGGTAAAATAAAGTTCTTTACCTGTCTTGCACTTGACCAGTGTTTATGTATATATTGCCCTGCAGTCCTGAGGAATGCTTCTTTGTGCCACTGTATGCTGCAATACTTTATATGGATAGTATGATAATAAAGCCACTTGACTTGGTGTAAACTCTCGTTTCCTTCTGTACATCAAGTTAATAATAATATGATGATATTCATTTTAATATTATATAAATAACTTAATTCACATGTTATACAGTATATTAATTAATCCTAAAGTCCACTGAGTTTCTTCACCAACTTTTTAAAGTGCTGTACAGGTGCCTATCGCTCAGCAAGTGTCCCACGACAGAAACCTGTTCTGGCTGGAATGAAAACCTACTGCAGGACAAACAGAAATTATAAACATAAGCATATAGTACCTGCATATGTTTGATCACCTCAGTGTTGTTCATCTGAATGGAAAACTCTGTTTTAGGATATGGAAGAAAATTGCTTTCTGTAGGTAAAAAGTTCAGTATGTGTAAATGAAGAAAGCAGGCTTTTTCTACTAAAAATCACCTCAAATTAGAAATCATACCAGAAGCTGAGAGCACAACCTACTCCACTGTGTGATATGTGCACACTCTACCTGTTCAATTACATTGTCAATGCACATTTGTGAATAAAGTAGTAAAACATGCTAATGTTGCATTTCCTTGATGATTATGCACATACACGGAATACTTTTAAATATAATTAAATAATGGTGCAATTTCATGCTTCATATTTTTCGATTGTTAACATATATACAGCCTATGAAGCATAATTCTGATGATTATGGACTTAAGAAGGAATATTTAGATAATAATGTGTTTACATTAGGAGATGCTTAGATACTGTAGATCGTGTCAGAGACGGCTGGGGAGGCGACCCGGCCGGGACACCCAGGAGGACCGGAGGAGGGCTTGCGCCTCCCCCAGACCATGTGGGGACAACTGCCCTGGTTGCTTTGGGGACCACGGTTAGGGAGCTTGGAAGCTGAACCCTGTAGGGGCCCGTGGTCGCCGCCAGGGGGCGCCCCGCTGCCTTCGGAGCCCTGGACCTTAGCACTTCCAACACACCCAGAAGTGCTGGGGGGAAGAGGAACGTGGACGCCTGGAGTGCTTCCAGGTGTGCAGCTGGCACTTACGCCACACAGGGGAGTGTTGGCGGAGGAGTGTTGGGAAGCACTTGGAGCTCGTCCGGGTGTGGATATAAGGGGCCACCTCCCTCCATTTAATGGCTGGAGTCGGGTGGAAGAAGGATGAAGTCTTGGAGGAGAGGAGTGGAAGTGGGCCAGAGAACTGAAGGCGTTGTGAGAAGGCCTGGACTTAATGGGGTTATTGGTGCTGCGGGAATGGGTTGTGCACTCTGTTGTACATATTATTGTAAATGAACGTGTGTGGTGCTAAAAACATCATGTCTACCTGTCTGTGTCTGGGCTGTACCCCACAACAGATAGACAGATATTTGTACCCAGGTGTAAAATTGCAGGCTTTAGCCTCAATACAGGATTTTGTAATATATATAATGCTGTACATGTAATTTTCCTAAATTTAAGAAAGCAGATTTAACAGGGTTACAGACATCCAACTGCACAAAACCCGCACTTGCATTCAAAAGTAATTAACTGAACTTCAGCTTGTACCAAGATCTGCCTGGACTTTGTGGTAAGTGGTCCATGGCATTGAGCAAGTTTTAAATAAATAATCATGCCTCAGAAAGTGCAGGCTTAGAATAGGCATGGGTATATGCTAGATGCCACTCTGGAGTTGAATAAAGTAGTTTGGCCGATTGCGCACACACGAGCAAAAGCGAGCAGATTGGTCAAATGCCACTTTCACACCTTGGAATGGGTGGAGGGTCGCACGTGCACCCCATTATGGCAGAATAAAGCGGACAGGACAAAAAGAATGAAGGAAAGAAAGAAATAAAAAGAAAAAGAGGTTGAGATGAAAGAAAGGAAGATGGAGGCAGCAGGAGGTGTTTTAGCCAGTGTGCTGAGAAATGGAGGCAGGCAGCCAGTTGAAGAGCCCCAATGGGAGGGTTTGATGGACACTTGAATGGGCTGTAGAGGGTCTACTCGGCTGAGCATTTCCTGATGCCGGAGTGACCTGATCTGCACAGTGGGTTCCCATATAAGTCTAGGAAGAAGCAGCAGGAGACGGATGGAGTGAGGTGAGAGATTTGGAGCCCTGCTTGGTGCATGCAGACAGCAGGAACCCGAGCTTGGAATAGAGAGGTGGCTATGTTTGTCTCCATTCTGATTGATCTGCAGAGGATAAACTGGGGAGCCATCTGTTTTAGGAAGGAGGCACCATGGCTTGCACATTTT
Organism: Polypterus senegalus; assembly: GCF_016835505.1. Classification (NCBI taxonomy): domain Eukaryota; kingdom Metazoa; phylum Chordata; class Cladistia; order Polypteriformes; family Polypteridae; genus Polypterus; species Polypterus senegalus. Next base: position 67,448,185 of record NC_053170.1, on the reverse strand, counting down.
TAAGAAGCTTTAACCTGAAAAGAGTTTCTACATGCAGTGGATCTTAACTTTGTTTTAAATGAAAAGATTTACAAAGTATTATAGATATGTTAACCTCCTTAGATTTGCTCCAGGTTTAATGGATTATTTCTTTACTTATTTATTTACTGAAGAACATTTTGGAGCAGTATTTATTTGAACACTGTTTTGGAATGATTTTAGTAGAAGCACTTGAACACCTTTGCACCTACCCTTTGCTGCATGTGTTTGTCCTCATTTGCCTGGCTCATCTCAGTTATGAGTATTGATGGTTCAGGTTCAAGGGTCTCCCAAATGGAATAGGGAGCATGGAACTGACTCAGACCGTCATGCACTTCATCTGATAACAAAGGTGTACATCAAAGTTGCAGTGACATGTCTCCAGAGGCCCCTGTGCAGACCTCTTCAGCCAGAAAGCACATAATAGTCTCAAGCAAGGACAAAGACCCATAATTTAAAGGATGACTTTAATCCAATCAGGAGAAGGTTCAACCTTCCTTTAAAGTCTTATGTGCCCTATTTCCCAAGTAAGTGAAAAGAAGAAAAGAGACAATGGAATGGCAAGGTAGGAGAAATTAAGGGATTCTCTCAGAGAGGGGGTAAACTCTCCAAAATTATTTTCTGAATCTTGGTCTCTGAAGCCTAAGAAATTATGAGCCACTCTCTCCATGAGGTGCTGAAAAGGTGAAATTCCTTTCTTTTTATGAATGTAAAGCTAAGACACAGTCTGTCAGCCCAAAGCTGCGTGCCAGTAGTCACTTCAAGAAGGGAACATCAGTATCTAAACTCTGGGCCAAAATGAATAATGCCTTTTTCCTGTGAAGTGGCAAATACAGCAGAAGGCAAGCTGTGGAAGCAGCAGCACAACTCTGTCAAGGATCATGCAGCAAAGAGAAAGAGTGCACTCCGATGCACAAGGAATCTTCCTTTTGAATGCAAAGCAACAACTTCACACAACCACGGACATCACTGTAATGATGTGGGTTCAGCTCCATGCTCCCATCCAACTTCTGGGAGCCTTCGAGCCCGACACCGTCAGTAATGTCACCGATGAGCTGGACAGTGAGGCACAACAATGAAGCAAAAAGTGCAAAGTGCTTTTATTTAAAAATCAACAAAAACAAAGTGTTAAAGTGCAGTGCATCAAAGCTAATAAATAAATAATCCATTAAAGCTGGTGAATTGTGGAGGTTAAAAACACACTAGAAAAAATCCATTAAAAACAATGAGGTTAAAACAATGGCTGGAAGCAGTCTTTAAAAACAAAGCCTGGTGCATTCTTTTACTGGTGATTCCCCTGTTTCTCCCATCCAGGCTATGCGCCAGGGGAGTCACCCTACATGCAGATGACCTTCTTCACTTCTCTGGTCTGGTGGCATTTCCGATCCCTGGCTCCAGTTCTGCACACCCAGACCGAGACTTGGGCTCCCCAGCGACCAGGACGCTCACACTGGGGCTTCCACTTCCCAAGTCCCCGACTTCTGCTGCTTTCACTGCGGCGAGCCAGCCTTCTCTTGATCACTCCTGCTCCAAACAAGCGCTCAGCAGGAGTGAAACTACCATCGGCCTTCAGGTGCTGGCCAAACACCCCACTTGGGCTTGCCTCTCCCAGCTGTTTGCAAACAGCGTGAGTCTGTGCTCGCTCGCTTTCTCTCTCTCACCGGCTTTCTCCATCCTGCTTCCTTCTTCTCCTTTAACCTTCTGTTCTTTTTTTCTTTATTCTCCTTCTCTCATCTGCTTCGTGCTTCTATTACATGATCCGGGGATGTGGATCAGGTGTGGCAATTAGAAGCTCCCGGCAACAATTACGGATGCGGACGACTTCTCACCTGTGCACTTAAGTGAGGGCCTTCTGCATCACAAATTCACCCGGGAACTGCTCTGGCCACACTACCTCGCCCCCCTTCTCTCCACGAGGCTGGCGATTATTTATTTAAAAAGTGGCCATTTTAATGTGAGCTGTGGACCCGCTACACCACAATCACCCAAAAAGACTTGGTATTGTAAAACTATGTATTTGTGCCAAGATAAAATAGAACGCTAAATACCAGTAAACAGCCAGCCTACATGTTTAATGTCTATTTGTCTAGTGTGTCTGCATCCAATCTTGTAGGTCAATACATATATGCATATATTATACTTCTGTAATCCTTGTGTTTATCAATAAATTGTATTATTCTATTTCTTAATGCAAGTGTGCTTCAGTTAACTTGATAAAAGTCTAAAGGCTGGAGACCCACCTACTACAACAGAGAAAAGGCTGGTAAATAAAGTAGGAGCCTTGCTGAATTATTGCATCAATTAATGGTATTGCTGAAGGCAAAACTGATAATTAGACAAGTTAAAAATTTCTTTTTCAAATTCTACATTATTATGGCAACCTCCTGGGTGGCAGTCTTATTGATTATTAATTAATCAAAAATTCCTACAGTATTTACTTGTAAGTGTAAGTGTATGTCTCACATATAAGTATACACCATTTTACAAAGGGTACAGATCTGAGCCAATATTAGTAAATTTCGCTTAAGAATGAAAATTAGAATTGGCATCCTTTAAATGAATGCTAATAAAACAATGAAAAAAAAACATTTAGATCACTCGTCACTTCTTGGATAAAAAAGAAAGCATTCCAGAAAATGCCAGTACACAAAATAGTCAAATAAAAAGAAAAAATGAAATTCCTCAGACAGCCCAAATACAAACAAAAACCCTAAATTAAAAATCGTGTTTCCAAACTGTAGAATTTCACCTTCAATAAACTTGAATAATAAATACAGATTTAGAAATACAGAGGTAGAATTTGTAATCTGTTTGAAGAAGGCTGGCTATATTATTTTTTCTGATTGTTCCCAAACAATTTGTATTAGTAGAAGCAGAGGAGCAGGTGTAAAAAAAGCATTTCTAATCTTATGAAACCATATTGTACAAAAAATGTTTGGGAGGAAACGTAGCCAGAAAACATTGCCATTTTGTTCATTGTTATGAGCTTCTTTTGCCTATTATTAGATGACCTTTGCACATTGTTTTTTCTCACATTCACTTGCAAAAGAAAGAAAATCACTTTTTATGTACAAGGAGCCATGTTGGGTGGGAGAATATGTTTTATTTTCTCCTCTATGTAGCAAAGTAATTTCTATTGATATTTTATTAAAATCTGCTTCCACTTAATTGAGCCCAGGATTTATTTCTAGTGTGCTTCTAATATTCAAATACACACAGCTTTTAAATTATTCTTTCAAATCAAAGTATTACTTTCCACCATTTCACTCTATTTCTTTCCAAGCAAGACAGAGTAGTGAAAGAAAGAATGGCAGAAATGCTGCTAATGATTAGTGACAAAGGTTCCACAGAGACGCAGGATTAATTTCTGGTTATAAGGAGGCTACTATATCAATAATTAGAACATCTCTTTATAACAACCTGACTTTTCAAGAGAGATTGACCCCAAACTCACTGGACAAGATCATTTGTTTTGTCAACAGTACGGCAACAAAACAATATTTTTGGCTATTTAAAGTGTTACATTAAATTCCAGACTTACATTATACAATATACAATTTTAGTGCCATTTACATGCACAGTCCTTACATAGGGACAACTCAAAAACTCACTGCTTGGTAGACATTCAAAATCAGTTACAGTACAAATTAAATTTGTAGCTAACATGCCAAGAACCATGCTCCTCAGGCATACAGTAAGTGCTGGGCCTCCCCTCTCTGTCTCTTTCTGCATTTGTTCCCTAGGCACTCTTTATATCTCATGATTTCTCCTGTCATCTCTGTATTGATGATACACTAATTTTGCTTTCATCACCTTTCAACTCAGATATGTAACTGCTATTTGTCTATCTCATCATGGTGGCATAAACATCATTTTAAATTTAACATGTTCCAGTCCATTCTTTGTACATCCATTCCACACTTACATCCAAAACTCTTTTCGTTTTCTTTGTTTACTGTCTAGTTACCTTGGCGAGACTCAGGATGATTCCCTCTCTTTCAATCAACACATGCCCCCAGTGTCCCAATTTTTTGTTTATTTTGATTACAACTTTCACAGGATTCAATCCTTTTTCTCTAACATACGCCACTTGTTCAAGCAGTTGTTCCCTTTTTCCTGGACTTCTCAAACTTTGGTAGAAAACTCTACCAATTCTCTATGACCTCTTCAACTTCTCCAGAATGCAGCAGCCCAACTTGTGAACTGTGTTGCTCACTTCAGCTATGCTACTCTGTTTTTACTTCCACCACTGGAAACCAGTTACAGAAAGGATACACTTCAAAATTTGTCTTTGCTTTAAGGGTCCTTTATGGTGACACACACTTGCGCAAGGGAGGCAGCTAAAAGGGACAAAAGAAGGTAATTCCACACCAGGTCAGGGGATGGCGGGGTGCAGTAAACCTTTCTCTTTTATCTCTGCAGACCAGACATGGGAAACTCTGCTTGAGTTGGATGATGTCACTTCCAGTTCCACCCTGATGACATTACTTCTGGTTCCAGCCCCAAGGACGTCACTTCCGGTTCCTGCTCCAGATGACACAACTTCCGGCCAATCAGCTATAAAAGAAACCCAATCACCTCTTTGCAATCAGTCCTTTTGTACACTTCTGTGCAACCAAAACCTCATTTTGTAGCCTGAATCAAGTATACAGCGGGTACGGAAAGTATTCAGACCCCCTTCAATTTTTCACTCTTTGTTATGTTGCAGCCATTTGCTAAAATCATTTAAATTAATTTTTTTCCTCATTAATGTACACACAGCAACCCATATTGACAGACAAAAAAAAAAGAATTTTTGAAATTTTTGCAGATTTATTAAAAAAGAAAAACTGAAATATCACATGGTCCTAAGTATTCAGACCCTTTGCTCAGTATTTAGTAGAAGCACCCTTTTGAGCTAATACAGCCATGAGTCTTCTTGGGAAAGATGCAACAAGTTTTTCACACCTGGATTTGGGGATCCTCTGCCATTCCTCCTTGCAGATCTTCTCCAGTTCTGTCAGATTGGATGGTAAACGTTGGTGGACAGCCATTTTTAGGTCTCTCCAGAGATGCTCAATTGGGTTTAAGTCAGGGCTCTGGCTGGGCCATTCAAGAACAGTCACAGAGTTGTTGTGAAGCCACTCCTTCGTTATTTTAGCTGTGTGCTTAGGGTCATTGTCTTGTTGGAAGGTAAACCTTCGGCCCAGTCTGAGGTCCTTAGCACTCTGGAGAAGGTTTTTGTCCAGGATATCCCTGTACTTGGCCGCATTCATCTTTCCCTCGATTGCAACCAGTCGTCCTGTCCCTGCAGCTGAAAAACACCCCCACAGCATGATGCTGCCACCGCCATGCTTCATTGTGGGGACTGTATTGGACAAGTGATGAGCAGTGCCTGGTTGTCTCCACACAAAAGTTCTATCTTGGTCTCATCAGACCAGAGGATCTTATTTCTCACCATCTCAGAGTCCTTCAGGTGTCTTTTAGCAAACTCCATGTGGGCAGTCATGTGTCTTGCACTGAGGACAGGCTTCCGACAGGCCACTCTGCCATAAAGCCCTGACTGGTGGAGGGCTGCAGTGATGGTTGACTTTCTACAACTTTCTCCCATCTTCTGACTGCATCTCTGGAGCTCAGCCAGTGATCTTTGGGTTCTTCTTTACGTCTCTCACCAAGGCTCTTCTCCCCCGGTAGCTCAGCTTGGCCGGACGGCCAACTGTAGGAAGGGTTCTGGTCGTTCCAAACGTCTTCCATTTAAGGATTATGGAGGGCACTTTGCTCTTCGGAACCTTAAGTTCAGCAGAAATTTTTTTGTAACCTTGGCCAGATCTGTGCCTTGCCACAATTCTGTCTCTGAGCTCTTCAGGCAGTTCCTTTGACCTCATGATTCTCATTTGCTCTGACATGCATTGTGAGCTGTAAGGTCTTATATAGACAGGTGTGTGGCTTTCCTAATCAAGTCCAATCAGTATAATCAAACACAGCTGGACTCAAATGAAGGTGATCTCAAGGATGATCAGAAGAAATGGAAAGCACCCGAGTTAAATATATGAGTGTCACAGCCAAGGGTCTGAATACTTAGGACCATGTGATATTTCAGTTTTTCTTTTTTAATAAATTTGCAACAATTTCAAAAATTGAAGGGGGTCTGAATACTTTCCATACCCACTGTATGGGTAGCTGCCCTAAACAACCCCTTTTGGTGTTAAGGTCTATTTATTTCACAATGGCTATGTTCCTTATTGCTGCCAGCCTCAGGTCTTTTCATTTGTCTCTGTTCTGCTTTGATCAGTTTACTGACTGTCCCTGTGAAACAAGCTGCTCTATGACAAGCAGAACTTCTGGCAATCTTTTCCGCTTTTGGTATGCATGCATTGATAAGTTCTATTAAGTGAGGCCAAGCTATTCAAATTTATAAGAACGATGTTGAAATCATCCCAGAAATCTACTGGAAGTCAGTACAAGGACTTATGGCCACATATCTATTATCTCCTACATCTAGTAAAGAGCAGCATTTTGAATCACATGAAAGTTACAAATCCTATTATTCAGGCACCCTGTGAATAGCACATTGCAGTAGTCATTTTTACCTAGAAATTAATTCCTGTATTTTCTTCCCTATTTTTGCATACATATGTATATATTTGTTGCTGGAAAAGAAGGTTTTAGATTCAGTAAAGCCAACATTTATACCTATTGATTTAAAAATTTACCTTGTTGTGGTCTATAAATTACAAAAAAAGCATTTCTGTTTTGTTTATATTCAAATCCTAGTAGCTACTGCTGACCAAGTCCTCTAATTAACGAGAATTAAGGGGACAATTGGAGAAATGTTTGGCTTAAAGAGATGATAAAAATGATTACCATCTGCATGTGAGTTAAAGTGATGTTACTTTTAACCTCAATCTCCCAGCCCCAACATGTACATTGAAAACGGTAACGGCCCCAAGCACTGAGACCTGAGGGAAATCATATTAGAACATTAAAACAATCTAGACAAGAACAGGTTATTTAGCCCAACAAAGTTTGCAGTCCTATCCACTTGATTCTTCTAAAATAATGTTTAATTTTGAAAGTCCCTAAAGTTCTTTTGTTTACCACATTACTGGCCAACTTATTGTCTATGGTTCTCTGTGCAAAGAAAAACGTCCTAATGATTGTGCACAATTTACCCTTCTGTTTCTGGCTGTGTCTCCATTTAATATATATTTATTTATCTATACAAAGTTAAATTTCCCACTTATGAATAATTATACATTGCTATCTATCTTTCTATCTGTACTATAACAGCTAAAATATGACAGACTTCAGGAACAGAAGTTGAACATCCACAGATTGAACACATCAAATTGTACCTCTTCAGCAAAAGAAACATACTTCAACTTTATAAAATAATAACTCAGCCCAAATTGTCTCAACTGAATTCTTTTTCAGATCATTCTATTTGTGTACTAAGCATGCTTAACTGGTCGATATTTTCTTTTAAAATGCAGTAGTCAGACCTCTACTTAAGAAAAATAACCTTGACTGTTCTGATTTAAACAATTCAAGATCTATATCTAGCTTGTCCTTTTCAGGCAAAAGTCTAGAAAGAGTGATTTTTCACTGTTAAATAATTGCTTGAATTAAAATTATATTCTTGAGAAGCATAAGCTAAGTTTTAGATTTAAGAAAAGCAACAACAAAAAAAAAAAAGAATTGCTTTTGTTAAAATATCAATCATTTTTTTCCTAATGCTTATATGCGGCATTTGATAGTATAGATCATAGCATTCTGTTTAACTGTTGTAGACAATTTCTGGTAGTAATATAAGATTGTATATAAGAGGGAGAAATCCTTTGTGGGACTTGATGATTGTATTGTATTATGTATGCTAATGTAATACTGATGAAGTTTCCATGTGTGACTTTGTCCTAGAATGGCTAAAATGCAATTTTACCATCATGGACAGTCTGCATTATAGTTAGGCAGTTTGTTTGTGTTATTTTTAAATACACAGGTAAAAACTGTCTACTGCCACCAAAATCTGTTAAATGAATGGAACAAAAACATGTTGTCAGTGTTAGGCACAAAATGAGTAGATGTCCACTGTGGGGACTGAAAGTTTTGCAGTATTGATTGCATGTGTGTATATATTTATATAGTTAGCATGGTATTTTCAGTATAATGTTCATCATATCGTGTGACTATACTCTTGTGACATCAAGAAATGTCAGTTATCTTGAGTATAAATCTTGGGCATAACTTAAGCATAGTTACTATGACTTCTCACATGCCTCATGTTTAAACATATAAAGACAGGTGTACTCAAAGAAGTTAATCAGAAGCCAGAATGATAACTTTAAAGCTGATTGATGGAAGGTGAATAGTGGTCCTGGAATGACACCTTAGGTGTTATTTCAAGAATAACAGAAATTTATTTAAGTATGGTCAACCATGACTGCTGTGTGTTAATTTTGTGTAATGTAGCTCAGTGTGCATATTTTTAATTTTTGAAAAGAAGACTAAAAAATGAAACTTTAGGTATGGATAACAACAGCTTATTTTGTTTCACATAATATTTATTTTAATTATTGGTTTCATTATTGTTATTAACTTATTTGGCTAAAGTCTTTGTCCAAGGCGACTCACAATACTTGAGATGGAACTGGTTACATTTCATTTGATTTTCCAGTTGGAACACAGGCAGGTGAAGTGACTTGCTCATGGTCGGACAGTGTCAGTAGCAGGATTAGAACCCACAACCTTACTGTTTCAAGTACAAAGCCTGCCAGCAATGCAAATAACTGCAAAGGTCAGAGTCACATATTGTCTTTACTCATTTATATCTTCATTAAATGTCTGTCATAATTGCTGCAGAAAACAGCAAATGCCAAGGAAGGAATAATGTATGCAGCAAGTAAGCAATATAAGTACTTCTCACAAATGCTTCATTGGTTCGAGTACATACAGTATTAGTCTGACAGCTTTCAGCTGCTCATGTGTGACATAGAATAAACTTGACATTCAAAATGAGGCAGAAACAATGCAAAACTGAATACAATTTACATTTCCTACAAATTATGCAACTAGTTTAATTAGCTGTTTGAAGAATGAGGTGGAAGTTTCCTGAAGTAACTAATTTCATGCCTTAGTGATAGCAGTTTTAAAAATGAATCTCCTGTTGCCTATTGTGCCACTTAGTAGAAGTTACTTAAAAAATAAGTCTGTCAGTTTTATTTTAGCCTGAAAAATTTATTTTTATGGACAGATCTTTCCATTTTCAACAGCAGTCTTCTGGTGACATGAATCGTTTACCAATAATGCCTATTGTATTTTCAAATAGTATCTCCATGTGGCCAATACACATTTGTGTTATTGACAGCTCAAACTAGAAGCTGTGCATTTAAAATTGGGTATGAATTGTACATAAATCTCTTTACTAACTGTAGTTGATATTTTTATGTTTATAAGTGACCTTACAGATTAGTCCACAGGACCCTATTATTGTATTTGTGTTATTTCCTATTATAACTATTAGCATTTACACTTTTTGAAATAGTGGCATGAAACTTTACAATTAAATTAAGTAAATATTCAGATCAAAACTAATTACTTCCCTTTCAATTTTCAATATAAATTGATATAGATTTATCATCAGGTAGCTTTTCATTTGAGCAGTTTATTATCACTTTGCCAGCTTTTGTTTTTGACACACTGGAGGACAAAATCTTCTTGCTCTTCTCCTTTTAAGCACAATTCTGTGTTATAAATACTTCCATTCATCTCTTTTATGTAACCAGTTCAACTATTATATTGTTATTATCATTATTATTATTATCATTATTATCATCACCCAGGAATCAGCTTATCATCATGTTCAGAATAAACACACTGTATTTTCTTCAGCAGACCTCACAAAAAGCTAAAAAAAGAAAAAAGGCTCACAGTCTTTGAGTATTATTGTACTGAATTTTTAAACTAGTCAAGAGACTGCATTCCATGCTCAAAAATCTTTCCATCTGAAAGTAATAGGTTTGCACATTTTGTACATTGTATACTTCATACTTTGCCTCTTTTTTGCACCTTTAACCAGACTCAGGAGCTAATGGGCAATCCCATGTGTCATGTGTTACTGTTTCTACTTGTGTAAGTTCATCTTGAGAACTTTTGGGGCTTTTAAGATCTTTCCCTTTACTTACATTTAGAGTTACAGTATGTCCAATATTTCATGAGCATTCAACCCAGGCTATCTGCTAGGTTGTCTGGGATTTTTTTAAGTCTTCAACCATTTCCCAGATCTTTGCAAGCTTTTTTGTTTATTTGATATTAGTTTCTCCCTCTTGGTGATCACGTCCTTCCAAGTCCACCACATTCCTTGTTCCACATCTGCGAATGCACATTCTTTGATACATAAAATTTGTTCTTGTAAATTTGGGGTGTTTTAAATTCATATGTAATTTGTCTGTTTTATATCATCCAAATCTTAAATTAGGTGCTATATAAATAAAAGTATTATTATTACTTATTATTATTATTAAATTAACTCCTGACATATGGCGTGCCAATTCTGCTGTCATAGCTTTTCCTCTCTGTATTAGATTTATATAAATGGCTACATATTTTAATGTTTAAAAGCTGGAAAACCTTTATCCACCTTGATGACCGGTTGGACTGATCTTGTAATACAGTGGAACTATATAAGAAATGGCAAAGCATACTCTTCTTCCTTAGAAGACTGTATTCCTTTAATGTGGGAAGTGTGTACAACTCTATGATGGCCAGTGTAATTTTCTGTGCTGTGCTGTGCTGTACTGGGAAGCTAACATCCCTTCAACAGAAGTCCACTTAACTAACAAGCTAATTAAAGGCAGGCTTAGTTAGAGGATGCACTGTGGAACCCCTGGAGGTGGTAATGAAGGAGAGAATTAACATAAAACTAAATGCCATTTCAAACAATTCTGCACACTCTATTTCTGATACACTAACAATATGTACTTTCAGCCAACAAATTATTCAGCAGAAGTGTGTGTTTATTTATTTATCTATCTATCAATTTAGGTATTTATTTAAAGAGCTTCTGTAAAAACTTCCACCTAGGGACAAATAAAGTTCTAACTATAGAGTCTTTTGGTAAAGAGGTGTCAGTTCTTACTGCACAGTTGAAGTTCTTATATTTTATGCATGTTCAACATTTGTTCAAAAAAGCACTAGGAAAGCAAACAAGGAAAAACAAAATAGGAAATGAAAATAGAAATTTGTTAAGTTAGAAAAAATGTTAGAGAGATTATGGTTGAGTCTCTGATTAGTTGCGGAAGTAATGATGGACTCCGTTGCCCTTGTTGAGCATTAGTTTAGAATTTTATAGTATATTTAAACAAAAGTTTACTGGATTTTTACAAATACTGTACATGGCAAATTGGAAAAAAAAATATAAAAACTTTTTTTGTTTTTCTCATGACAAGCTCCCACTAAAAAGCAAGAAAATTGTGATGTGTGATCAAATATTAAAGAGCAGAAAACCTTTGTGTTCCATGGAGAAAAGAACAAAAGTATGGGCCTTTGTGTTTAGTAGGGAAAGAACAATGAGAAAGGCTTCAGCATTTGTGAAAATGTAAAAAATGAAAATCATAATATTTTATGAAAAAAGTATAGACAAGAATATACATTATTCTGTTTGCTTGGGTATGGTGCATCAACAAAAAAACTGGATGGAAACTTATGAAGTCAGGAGCTTTTAAAGGGAAATTAACAGTCTGGCTTTGTGCTTATTAACCTTTTCACCAGAAAAAGGTTCGGTTTGACCTCACACAACATGGTGTTGAAGTCCAGATGATTCGAGTTTGGCAAATAATTAAAAAAGAAATTTAGTTACACCTCCACAAAATAATCTCATTTAAAAAAATAAAAATTGTCACTTGAAATTTTAAATTTCTAGCAGCCTTTAATAAAAAAAAAAAATTGCTGTCTTACTGGATCCCAACAGTTGAACACAAAAGCACGTCTGTCAGTAGTAATATTTTATACAAATATCTAAATGCAATAGTATTTATTTTGATAAACTTTAATGAAACAGAATGCAATACCAAGTTTAAAGTAAGATGAATAACAATATTACTTTTTAAAACGTAATGTTGCTTTTCTTGTAAATGAACATCTTGTTCCCCATCCTGCTGTATTACTGTTGCAAAGGATTTTCTGGGTAAATTTTTTACATCTTAAATCTACTTTTGTGATGATTTAGTTGTATCTATGAAATATTTAATTATAATTCATTTATGACTATTTTCCTGAGTTATATTTATTTAGAATAATTGATACATAAAACAGGATACATAATAACAGGGCTGTATGCATGCATTTTTTCCTTTTTGAAAGATATCAAAAGTATATTTAAAAAAACTGTCAATGTTAATAACTGAATAATTTAGCATAAATTTAAAATTAATAGATACATCTGTTGTCAGAAGTGTTCGCAGCCATCAGTAAAGCTTTCTAAGCTAACATTTTTTTTAATGCAAAGTACAAAGGTAGTTCATGATGCTTTCTGCAAAGAAAATTTTATTTTCAAATACATCTAAAATTATATATAAATGTTTTACATTTAGGAGCTTCTCTATATATTTGCATAGCAAAATGTAGTATTTAACACAAATTCATTGTGAGATACTGATGCTACGAATTATTTATAATTACCCTTTCAAGATATTATTCTTTTGAAGATTGAGAAAACTTACTTTGCTTTTATCTAACATTGGATCCTACAGAAATGAGAATTAGGTGTTAAATAATTGAAATTGCTAATTGTGACTTTTTAATTGCCCTATCCAAATGAACTCAGGTCACAACAGGTGTAAAATGTCATAATGAATTGCAAATTATATGTAAGAAATTACAAATAATAAATGATTATATCTCTGTTAATAGTAACCTGTCAACAAAGTAACATGTCAGATATTCAGATACACTTCTATGGCAAATTTTACAAGTTTGGACTCCTAGTGCAATTGTTTATGTATATTTACTACAATTAAAGTACAGGCTGGTTAAGTGACTTGATCAGCATTATATAGTAAGTCAGTGGCAGGATTTCATGTCACTGTAACCTCTGTCAAAGCTGCAGTATTTTGTACAGTGCATGGAATAAGAAAACTGTACCACATTTTGTTTGTCAGTTTCTCCTAAACATGGCATTTATTTACACTAGAGTACTGAACATATAAAGTATACTGTATCTACAGTATTGTGGACTACAAAACATTTAATTTTAAAGTGCACGAGTGCTGTTATCATTTATTAAACTGATTGTTAAAAGTCTGATTGTTATGGAGTGCGCCTACCCTAGAACTGTGTGTGACATTTGCTTATGTACATAAAAAGCTAGAATCATCACTGTCTGTTTGTGAAGAATTTCACATATGGCAGGGACAATGGGAGACTGCTTTAATTGTAATCAACTGAATAAGCTTGGGAGAAGTCCTACTGCTGTTCTTTTCTCACAAATCATTATTGCACATTTATTCATTTATCAGATTATCTGTTTACTTATTTTTACTAGTTAGAAGTCGAGCAAAATGACACCTTTTATTGGCTAACTAAAAAGATTACAATATGCAAGCTTTCGAGGCAACTCAGGCCCCTTCTTCAGGCAAGATGTAATACAGAAACTGGAGTTCCCTGTGTTTACGAGGTGTGGTAGAAAAGTAATGAGACTGATTTTTTATTTACCAAAGTTTTTATTTTTTTCAAACATCAATGTTATCCCCTTCAAAGTAGTTCCCTTGGGCAGCTACACACCGATGGAGACATTGTTCCCACTGTTGGTAGCAGCGCTGGAAGTCTTCAACCGGTATGGTCTTCAGCATGTCTGTTACACTCTTTTGGATGTTTTCTAAAGTCCCGAAATGACGTCCTTTGAGGACACGGACTTAGGTCAGGTGAATAAGGGGGCTGGGGAACCACAGGAATGCCTTTTGAGGTCAAAAATTCTGTTATGGAGAGGGCAGTGTGACATGGGGCGTTGTCATGATGGAGCATCCATTTGTCTGCAATGTCTGGTCTCACGTGAATGACCCTTTTTCTGAGCCTTTCAAGGACGTCTTTATAAAAATTCTCCAAGCTTAGCACAAAATTTAATGGCACAACGTTGCTCCAAATTCCGCTGTTCCATTTTGTGTGACGCACAACCAAAACACAACTTCGCTAATAGCAGTCACAAAAATCACTTAGTTAACGGAAGGAGTTGAAACTCGCACTGAGCTATGGGAGGGTACTGATACACGTGCTCTATCAAGGACAACAGCGCAGCATTGCCAGATCGCTTGCAGTGTTGCCAGTCTCATTACTTTTCTGCCACACCTCGTATATAGGCACCAGGACAGACACAACATATTTATACATATTTACATATAGCTTATTTTTATTAGTTTAAAGTTTTACTCTGCTGGCCTAGCTCTCTTTCTCATGGGTGGGAACTGATTTGTTTCAACAACAACAACATTTATTTATATAGCACATTTTCATACAAACAGTAGCTCAAAGTGCTTTACATAATAAAGAATAGAAAAATAAAAGACACAATAAGAAGACAAAATAAATCAACATTAATTAACATAGAATAAGAGTAAGGTCCAATGGCCATGGGGGACAGAAATAACAAAAAAAAACTCCAGACGGCTGGAGAAAAAAATAAAATCTGTAGGGATTCCAGACCACGAGACCGCCCAGTCCCCTCTGGGCATTCTACCTAACATAAATGAAACAGTCCTCTTTGGATTTAGAGCTCTCATGGAAGGACTTGATGATGATGGTCACGTAGAATTCTGGCTTCTAATCCATCCATCATTGTTGGAGCATCATGAAGCTTCGAGTAGGTGGAGTTGGCGCAGGCGCAGGTTCAAACCTAGTTTTGTAAAACTTGAATTTTTTGTATGGAAAGTAAATTGATTTTAATACAATCAATAAACTGCAAAAAAAAAATAAAAGATTACTGCATTTTTGTATGTTAAGTGGGTTGATGAAGTGAGAGTAAAGAAGTAGACTTGATTATTCATTAATAACCCACAATATCATGTCCCCTGTGATTTACTAGTGCTATGATGGTTGTTGGTCTTTAGTGCCCTTAACATTAAGATAATGTTACGGATGTGTACTGCAGGTTGTGATTAGGCACAACAGATCAAGCACATTTCACCACTGTTTATTGTCTGCTGGAACATTCAGAAAGAGCAATTTAATTTTTTAAAATGAACATAAGCGAAGCGCAAAGGCTGTACTACGAATAAAGCATCTTATTGCCATCTGCAGTGATGAATCATAATTATCGTCTTTATCTCTGCCTTCAACACCTAGGAATATTAAAGTAATTGATTCCTTAAGAAAACTGTTTACACAGACTATTAACTTAAAATAATGAAAATGAATAGCTTTTGAAATGTAATACCTAAGAGCTATGAATGGTTGTGCACATCTAAAGGTAAACTTCAGCAAGCGCTTTCAGAAATATATGTGAATTAATTATTTTCTCCATTAGGCTGCTTGCCTGTGCAATTACATGTGCCCTACTGGCAAAGAAAATAAATGCAAGGTGACTTTCCATAAAAGCAAAGTTACAGGAGGATTTTTTATCATCATGTCTGCCAATGGATAAAGAAAAGTGAAATTGTTTTTTTTTTTAGCTTAATATAAGGGTAAAAGACAAATCAAGCATGTAAACAAAAGATGTTTTGTATTTCCCCTGGCTTCCTGAGTCCCACTGGCCACACAGAAATACAAAAAAAAAAACCCTCTATTGTAATTGTTAAAAGATATCTTGAATATAAAATTGGAGTTTAACTGTACAAAATGACAATGTAAAATAGATATCTTTCAAAATTGAACACAATCATTAACTACAATGGATTACAGCTTTAAATTTACTCTGTGACCCATTTAGGCATTAATTGGCTCTGCAATCTTCTCCTTCTTTTAAGATTTTGATTTCAATAATGAAGGTGTCACCATTAATTTCAAACATGGTAAGCATGGATAGTTTTATTGCAATTTAAAATAGTCAATTATAATATACAGTAGTTTACTACTGAGATCATGCATCCACCCATCTATCTCTCCAGCTTGTTGTTTCTATTTCAAGAGCACAGGCTTCTGGAGTCTATCCCAACATCACCGGGTGTGAAACCAACCTGCTATGGTTAGTGTTTTAGTGTTGTTTTTGTTTGAATTTTGAATGATTATTTTTCATATTTTTATGTTTCTGTTAGGAGGAGGAGGAGGTTAGGAGCACACACTGATACAACACATTGCTGCACCCACCACATGACAAACCAAATCAGGATTCAAGATTGGTACCCGAGTGCACCGATGCAATAGGTGACACCTCAGCACCACTCTAGTTCAGATGGAATGGAGCCAGTGTGAGGTTTTTTATGGTGGCTAGAATGCCAATTCTGCCACAACCCCTGAAAAAATCAATTTTAAATTGTTGTTCAAAGAATTTTGCAAAAATCTTAGGTCAAGATGAACACAGAATTTAAATATACAGTTTTTGTTTTGCCATCTTGGTAGGAAACGGAGATAGGAACATTGTGAAATAGTAAGGCTTACTATAAGTTGCAAAAAGCAGGCCAGGACCTGCCCAGTTATGGCCATTCCAAGAGGCAGCCAGACCCCAACTACTACCCATAGGTTTTGTAGAAGGAAAATTTTTATATTAACATAGATAATAACAAATTAACATACAGTATAGAGCCATAAAAAGTAATTAAAAGTTTCTAAAATATTAAGATTAAGCATAAATTAGAATTAGAATTCAGTTATATTGCATTATTTTTTAGGCTTACAGTAAAATTTGCAGAGTAAGAAAAGAACAGCAAATTGATGCACCGAAACCAGCTTTGGACAGGATAAGAGTTTGAGAACACCTGTGATTCAAGGCTAGGAAGCAATAACACCGAGAAGATGACTCTGAAAGGCGCGTATCGAAAACCAGCTGGGTTGATGAATCAACAGAAAGGCAACAAAAGGGCTTTTGCTGTAAGCAGGGTCACGCTGACATAATGCATGAAGAGAGGCATTATCAAAAATACTAGAAGAATATATTAGAAATTAACTTTAGTGTAGAAATTAAGACAAATCAAGCATGCCAAGCAATGATTAAATGAAAGCACATACTATATTTCTTTTTAATTAAAGCTTAAGCTTCAGGTCACTATTATAAAAAGTTTGGAAGGTTTAAGAAAGAAAATGATGAGAGGAAACCCATATATGGAACTGAAGCCTTGGCCAGTTAGAGAAAATGGGAACAGCATAAAAAAATAACAAATTCCATGAGGGGGCCAGTGATAGGAAAGTAAGGAGATAATAAGGGTTCCAATGGAAACTCAAGGTTCGGCCGGACAGGAGTAGAAGGGAGTCAGAGAAGATGGGAAAGAGAGGTCATTCGAGCGAGGTCAGAAAAGATAGGAAATGACATAAGAAAAGCCTAAAGATGGTAAGAGCAAGCCATCCACCCAGTCTTAGACCAATCAAAATAAGCTGAACAGACACCAAGAGGAATAATGGACAGTAAAACCAGGTGCAGAGCTAATCAAACGAGGTAAAAATGATAAGAAATTGTTATAAAAACTTCAATTGCTGTAATGTTCGGGGCTCAATCTCATTCGGCCGAATTGGGTTGAGTCCGTGTGGTTGATTTATTGCAATAAAGCCTTAAAACTCTGTCTGTCTATCTCAAGTCCTAATAGCCTTTATTTTTAGGTAAAAAGCCTTCTGATGATGAATTTTTCGCCACTACAGTTTCAGTCTACACAGGCTCAAAACTGAAGAGCTGACTTTAAAAGCCCAGAATTTCACAAATATTTCAGAAACATATAGAAATGCTTTTCAAGAGGGATGATTATCGTAAAACGCTGGCCTGAATAAGCAAACACAAACAGGGTATCTTTATAAATAATTTATTCAAATATGCAAGAAGAGAACAAAAACTGGGAAAAAAAGGCAAAAATGTTAGCTTCAAAAAGGCAACCCAAGACTAACAAATTCAAGTCCACAATCCAGTAATTACAAATTAAAGAACACAAGTAAAAAAATCCACAAAACCTGAAAAGCAGGAGAAATCAAAACTTACTTTAATGAACTCCTACAACACTCAAAGGCAATCCGAGGGAAGCTGTCTCATTCACCAGTAGTGTGGTCCCTCAGATGTGACATTATGGTGGCTCCACAATTTAAATCTTCCCTTCAAAAATGTTTCAGCATGTCTGCTTCCTAACCCTAACCCAATTTTCCTTAAAGATAAAGTTCACAGGTTAATCATATACTCCTTACAAAAATAAAAACTGTGTGAGATAGTGTTTTAGTAGGTATTGCACTAAACCACAAACCGTGAATGCATGTCACATTGGTTGCAGAGCTAAAATTGCCTCAGAGCTATACGCTCTTGTTGTGAAAGGTGGAGTTCCCTTAGGCTTTCTGTTAAGCAAGCAAATGCTGAAGATGTTGCAAGAAAATGTACTTTAAGAAGGAAAGCTAAAGTTTTTAAAACATCAAAAATAATACAATTAGCATTGCCTAAAATACCCAAAAACTATAAAGAAATAAAGGTTCTATCAATTCTCTGTTGAGTGGCCATCATCTCAGAGCTGCATCCAAATTTAAATTTGAGAAATCTCTGTATTTTTTATGATATCTTTTGCTGAATGTATAAAAGGCTGCACTCAATTAATGTCTAGCTGACTTAAGTTGGTGGGCTGCTGATCTTTTTATTATATAATATACTATATCCAAAGAAAAAGAAAAAAGGAAAGGCAGTTGGCAGTCTTCAGAATTAAGGACTTTGGAAACGTGTGCATCTCAATTAGTAATGTGCTTGCTACATGCCACAGGCATTTTAAAAGTTGCTGTATCAACACTTTATTTATGGCAGTCTTTGTTGCTGACCTACATTTCCTCAGGCATACGTCTTTGCAAGTCGGAAAAGTTTCAAGGGACGGGGAAAATGTATCTTTTCCTTGTCTGTTTTCAACATAATTAAACATTAAAAAAATGTTCTCTGTGGGGTTTCTTGAAGACAGCTTGTTATAGCTGTCATATAAGTGAGAAAAAAATGAAATGCTTTACCAGAACACACACAGAGGTGTTTGTTTTTTCACATTTAGCCATTATAATGTTTAATGTGCTCATAATACAATAATGTTGCTTCGTGGAAGTTGTGCCTCTAGTGATTACTGTGTTTTCTGCAAAATCTATGTGCCACAAATGAAAAATGTGTTTAGAAAAAAAACAAAACTTTAAAAGCTTCTTATGTTTTTCTAATGAAATATGTATATTGTATATTAAATAAAGGTAAATTGCACAGTCTGTATTAAAATGCACTACAAAAGATGATAAATCAGGATGTCTGACTGGGAGGAATGCCCTGCCTGATCTGAATGTGAGTGTTGAATTGTAACAGGATTTCTCTGCTAGTCATACACAATTCACAAAAGCAGCATGTCCACACACAAGGTTGCTCATACAAGTGGCATCAATGCAGCTTGGACAAGAGGTCAATAATGAATTGTAGTTGTCTCATCTTATCAGGGCACTCAGAGTGGTGTCTTGCTTCTAAAGAAGATACAGTATGGCAGTAGATGTTTTTTGCGATATACAGTGTTGTTTTTTTTACCATCAATAAAATTAAGTCTGACACCTGGCGTGAACAGCACATAAGTCTCAAACACTTTTTTAGAGGCAGAGCACAGGGTCAACTATTTGTACAGCTTCCTTGGATAAGGGCCTTGCTAAGGGCCCCTCAGAGCAGCATTCCTACTGTCACTGCTGGGATTCAAACCGGCAACCTTTGTGTTACCAGCCCAGATCCTTTACCAACAGAGCCACCACTCTAAGAGACATGAAGCAGGTGCTATTTTTTAGAGCAGCTGTGTAAAACGGCAAAGAGTGAAACTAAAGGTGACTGTTTTTATCCTTAACTAGCTATGTTACCCAGCGTCATCCAGGAAATTTCACAAAACAATGTGCCTAAGTTATGGTGCCATCAGTTAATCAGATGTATCAGAAGCTAAGAGTATTAGCAAAAGTCAAGCTGTTTCTTTCTGTAGATGATTTTGAAAAACTAATTCATGTGTTTGTCTCTTCTTGGTTTGACTATTGCAACTCATTATTTACCAGAGGAAATCAGTCATCCCTTGCTCATTTTCAGATTGTCTGGAACATTGATGCCAGGCTTCTAACAGGCACGAAAAAGCAGAATTACATCACATCAGCCTTAGCTTCTCTTCACTGGCTTACAGTTCACTACAGGCTTGAGTTTAAAATTATACTATTTGTTTTTAAGTCCCTGGGTGGTTTAGCCTGCTTTTATTTTACTGAACTCTTACACTCTTATTCTCCTTCACAGTCACTGAGGTCCTCAGACCAAAAGCTATTGGTTGTGGCGTGATCTAGACTTAAGATTAGAGGGGGCCGTGCTTTTAAACAATCTACTTTTTTATATTGGGTCAGCACCAACTTTGGTCACTTCTAAATCCTGCCTGAAAGCCTATCTTTCTGCCTTAGCTTTTTAAACTTAAAAAAAAAACAAAATAAAAATGATTTAATTCTTTTTGGTTTATTTATTTACTGCATCTATATGTGTATTTGTGTATTTACAGAAGCTGTATAGCACTTTGGTCAACTTCTTTTGTTTTAAATGTGCTCTGTAAATAAAATTGACTTTACTTACCTTGACTTTGGACTTCAGACTCTGAGGTTGTAGGTTCAAGTCCTGCTACAGATACTGTGTGTCCATGAGCAAGTCACTTCATATGCCTGTGATTCATCTAAAAAAACTAATGAAATTGTATCTCAAATGTTATAAGTCACCTTTGGTAAAAGCATCAGTCAAATAATAAGTAACAATAACATCATTAGATCACTGGAGCTGCTTACTCTTGAACATGCTATACACAATTGCACATGAGCAAAACATTCCTGCATTAGATCAAGTTCTGCTTCTTCTAGTGGCTTCATTTTAATTGATGGTCAATGCGAACAACAAAAGGTGTATTTTTTCAGTTGAAATGGGTAATCAGTAGGACTAATGTGAAATTTCAGTATACATTATCATCATTATTAAGTGTTTACATCATTCACTCAGGTTATTTATTTTTGTGTTTTCATCAGTTGCATGTTCAAGCTGGTATTTTTTGGTTTTTGCTATATGTTTTGCACATTTTGGTGACCCGTGTAATAAACTGAATGGTGTTACTTTTGTGGTTGTTTTCTCTATTGCTAGACGAGAAAGAAAAGAACTGCTGGTACTGTTTTCGAGGCTTCTTAAATGATTGGTACCAGTTTAAAGCCTGCAGATGTGAATGTATGTATAAAGAATTTTAGAGAGTGGTGGAGGGGGGTGCTGGGGCATCTCCGTTCAAAATAAGCAGATGCATGTGTAAATATAAATGATTTTGAAGGTCTGTGTGGGAGTTCCCCTTTCAAAGTCCGTAGATGTGAATGTATATTACAATGGATCATCTCATGCAGGACCAATTAAGTTTACACAATCTGTCCTCCCTTTCTCCCTGAGGATGCCACTTCTGCATTTACATCTCTGTCCCTGCCATTTTGCTTCTGGTGAAGCCACACCAATGCTCAGAGCCACAGCTTCTGATACTAGTACTGGAGGTTTATAGTGCTTGCTTCACATCTTTGTTGAACTTTGCTGAACTTCCTTTTTTTTCATTTCATATGTCACTGTATAGGAAAAACATGGTTACATGGATTTTTTTCACTTTCGTGAAGCTGCTTCTTCTTCACTTATTCATAGTTCTGCTGTCAATCACTTCACCTGCATCCCTTGTTAGCATAAAACCTCCTGTCAGTGCCTTGCAGAGCATGTAAGGTAACATAACATTAATAAATATTTACAAAAAAATAAAAAATAAATGAGAAAGAAAAACATGTCTCAGCTAATTTTTTTTCCTAGAAGGTCACCAAATTTCAATCAAATTGGTCAAGGCTTTTTAGAGATTTTGGAGTATTTACTTTTTTTAGTGTAGGACTATTTTTTACCCCTAAATACAGATATATTAAATTGTGTTTTCATAGAGGATACTTACTGTAATGACTTAAATGTACAATCCTGCCAAATTTCTGCTTTTTAAATAAATGGGAAATAGTCTAATGACTCAAGTCCTGCTTACAGAAGAATCAAAAAACTATGCACATCTGAATCTGTTCCTCGGAGAGTTGCAGTCAGGGTGGCTGACTGAACGGTCCTTACAGATGACACTGCAGTTGTGACCCAGTTGTGGCTACTTTGAGCAAATTTTTAAAGCTGATCCTCTGGCTAGGACATTGAATAGCTCTGGATCCATGGTTCTTGAGGCTAACCCTCCAATTAGCTGTGAACCACCCAATCTCACAAAGATTGCACAGGTGGTGAATCAGCTGAGAGTAGTGAAGGCTGCAGGAATCTGTGGTATCCAGATTGAACATCTCCAGGCAGGTGGTAAGCCTATCCTCCTGGCATTGTAAGCAATATTTGCTTCCATTTGGGAGACTGGTATCATCCCAACTGCCTGGAAAGCGGTACTTGTCATCCCTATTTTGAAACAGAACAGTGATCACCTAGATTGCGGCAACTACAGGAGGATAGCACTACTCTCGGTACCAGGTAAGGTCCTTCCTAGGGTTGTCCTCAATAGGATCCGTGATCACTTGCTCACCTACCAGCATCCAGAGCAGTCTGGTTTTACACCTAAGAAGTCTACCATTGACAACATCCTGGCTCTGAGGGTTCTCATGGAGCGGAAACATAAATATCATTAGAGTTTCTTTGTGGCATTTGTGTTGATTTTCATAAGGCATTCAACTCTGTTGATGGAGCTGCCCTGTGGGTATCTTGCTGGATATCATGGTCGGCCTGTACACTGGTACTGCAAGTACTGTGCAGAGGGGAGGCAGGACCTCTGTTTTTCCCAGTTGATTCTGGGGTTCGTCAGGGGTGTGTTCTTGCTCCTACTCTGTTCAATGCTTATATGGACTAGGTGTTGGGCAAGGTCATGAGGTCCAGCGGCTGCTGGGGCATCTGATGGCGAAAAAAGATTCACTGATCTTGACTTTGCTGATGATGCTGTGATCTTTATGGAGTCAATGGAAACTGAACGAGGTTGTGTCTGGGCTTGCAAATGTCCTGGATAAAAACCAAGATCCAGGCCTGTTACGACCTCTTAAGCACATCCAGCAGCAGTGTGTCTGTCTGTGGAGAGTATTGACCTTTTCGAGAAGATTATTTTCCTCGGCAGTGACATTCATGTCTCTGGTGACTCTTCCTATGAAGTCAGTAGACCAATAGGGAGAGCATGGAGGTCATGAGGTCGCTGGAAAGGGGTGTGTGGCGCTCCCAATATATATGCAAAAGGACAAAGGTCCAAGTCTTTAGAGTCCTGGAGCATCCTGCCTCGCTATATGGTTGTGAGACATGGACACTATCCAGTGAACTGAGATGAAGACTGGACTCCTTGGGTGCTGCTGGTTTGACTTTGTGTCGAATGAGCGTTTGCTCACAGAGTCCCGAATGAGGCACTTTTCCTGCATTGTGAGGAAGCGTCAGTTATGGCACTATGGCCATGTGGCGTGATTCCCTAAGGGTAATCCGGCTCGCAGGATCTTCATTGTTGGGGGCCTGAGTGGCTGGACCATGCCAAGGGGATGCCCACATAACACCGGGCACCGGCAGATACAGGTTCATTTCCAGAGGGTTGGACTAGACTGTGTGTCTGCCTGGAGGTCTGCCAACCAGGATCCTAAGCTGTTTTGTTGTGGGTGGGTGTGGCAATGCACTGTACCAATGTATGCTCCCCAACCTAACCTGGGAAATAGGGTTTGTGTTGATGAATGAGTGAGTGAGTCAACTTTGCATTATAATTTTATTGATTGAGTTCGGCTTACCTGGCTCTACACCCTGAGATGGGTGAAGGACAGTCGGCATCCCTACCCGGTTGGGATATCCTTAGAATGGAAGGACAGGGGTGACAGTTTATATAGGGCTTTGTCTCTCCCAGTACACTAGATGGCAGCGAACCCAGGCTCATATCCCCGCATGGGTCTTCGTAAGGCATGCCAGGTCCCGAAGGAACTGCCAGCAGGAGCTGCAAGACTGGGGAGTCCATACGTCATGGAGTTTCAACCTCACCTGGAAGTGCTTACAGACCACATGTGTGCAGAAGATGGGAGCACTTCTGGGGTGGCTAAAATAAAAGGAACTGTCTACCCTGCATCATTGGGAAGAGTCAGGAGGAAGGTGGATGATCATTGTGAGGAGGAGTGAAAGACCAAGAGGAGGACATATATACTTGTGGCTGTAGTGGTGGAAAACACTTGTTGAGAAGAGCTTTCCCCAGTAAAAGACTCTTTGGGCTTTTACCTTGTGCCCGTGCCTTGTTTTTGTTGGGGGAGCTGGAGCACCCCATGGTGTCAACACTTGTTAATACATTACAAAAACAAGAGGGTGAATAAAGACGCTGTAGAAGTGCTTTTGGCAGATTATAAGACCACATGTGAAAAGCAGAAATTCTTGGAAAATTTTCTTCCCCTTAAAAAATAATGTGGTCCCCCAAAAAAACAATATTTGTCTATCTGTGTTCTCATACGAAAAAAGACAGTCTCTCGTTATCTGACTTAATACCTGACATGTCTTTCTCCTTCTGGCAGATCTAGATTCCACTTAGGATTCTTTTCCAAAAAAGTCCAGACTCACTGGAAATGAATACTTCTTCCGGTGCACAACTCCAGTTTGGGAACAAGCACTGATAAAGCACGTACATGACCCCCCTCACCCGTTATTTCACAAAGCATTTCAGGGAAAGATGCTACCATTTCAAGTTGGTGGTAGCTGCTTCACCTATAAGCTTTACAGGCTTTTGCTGGCATTTTTTCGCTTTCAGTTAATGGTCACTTTCTTCACCTTGCTGCTCATGATGATGATCAAAAAGAGTCTTTTCATATATTAAGGCTAATATAGGGAAGGAAGAGCTGAATGTAATTCATGCTTTCTTGTAGAAATGCTACCACTCATCAAAGCACAACTTCTAAAGCCTTATAACATTTTTTAGGATGTTATTTTTTATTTTTATCATTTTCTTTGTGCAACCTGGGAATAAAATAAAGAACTAAGAAACTGCAAAAATGGATGGATGACACTGGAGCTTTCAGAAGGGTAGGTACAATGTTTTAACTGAGGCCATCCAGCTCTGGAGTTTTCTGAGGCCACATCTAAGGAGGACATACATTTTTAGGCAGCTGTGCTGTGAAGCCAATGGGAAAGACATGTAAAACACACAATACATAAATAAAATATGTCCTGTGTTTGTTTGTTTATTTATCTATCCTGGCTACAAGGTCACAGAAAGAACTGAAAATGAACACTTTTATAACTTGTATAACTCCAACTTTATTGAAGCTCTGTTTACATAATATGCATAAATATAGAAATGTAGCCTTAGTAGGCTGGAATGTATGACAGACTTTCCACCCATACTGTTTTTGAAAGGAAAATTTCCAATTGTGATTCATGTCTTCTTACACTGGGAAGATCAAAAATGACCAAAGAGACATATTCCTTTGTTTCTGTGTGTAGTGCATATTCAAATGTAATTTGTACATGAGCACTGCAATCTTACTCTGGATGAAATATGAAGAGTGCCAGAAGCTGATTCCATTAGAGGTGGTATGCAATAATCAGATTTTTTTTTTTTTAAACAAAAATAAAAACAAATTGTACCGGCCGAGCCAAAACATTATAAACACATTTAAATCAGAATTTCTCTGACATTTAGATTACTGTTATTTTGTGCAATTTACAACATAGCTGCATCATTTTCATGAAAGGCACCAAAATTACATAAAAAAGTAAAACACCTTAAAAATTAAAATCAAGTTTCCTCCTACAGTTTGAGTCTTGAAACCTCATCTTACTTAAGAGCAGAGCTCGACAGTAGATCAGTTATAATTGCTTTTCCGTGAAAGTCTCGTTTTCCTGTTCTCTTCAACTGTACTTTTCATTAATATTGCAAAATGAATGTATCTTTCCATTCATTTTTCACACATGCTTGTTCCCCAGGTTTTGTGAGTGTCTTCCCTGTTCAGTAAATGCATCAAAAGACCCTGAGTGGATGGGCTGTGTTCATGGAAACATATCTCACTAAGTTGGCTTAGAAATGTCAACTTTTTTCTCGGAAAGTTTTTAAATATTAATAAGAAAACAAACAAGTTCACATGAATGGAAGGATTGTCCATCAGGCACAACATAATTGCAAAGAACTGAAGCTTTTCAAGCATGTTAGTTTGTCCCAATGAAATACTGACCTTGACATTTACTGTATATTAGTAAGTTTTTCAAATTAGTATTATTTACTATGCAGCATAACGGATGAACTAATCATTAATTATTTCTCATTTTTTTTTACTTAGACAATTTGATGTTCTATATCAATACATTTTTAGTAAAAAATTCTTTTCAGTGCTGATACATTTACTCCATCGTCAGTAGGGTCACAAATCCATACATTTCCCAGCAGAACATATTTGCTATTTGTAATAACACAAAATAGATACAACTAAATACAAAGATGTATAATTTAAAAAAGCAGAGGAAGAAGGGGTCATGATGTCTCAATGCATTAATTTTACCACCGATTCTAAAAATGCTGAAGCCATTTGGCTGTACTGTAATTCACCTGGGTTATATAATTATAACTCTTTAGTATTCAGCCGTGGCTGTCATTCAAAGCTTTCACTCTGTTTGATTGCACAGTATATCAGGTAAGCACTTATCAACAGTGTAATATGACCAGCCTATAACCTCCAGATAGCAACTCAAAGAGTTTTAGTGGTTCTCACTCTCAGTTTTGCAGACCTACTGGCTTGTTTTCATTCAAACCAACGTCATACTGAAATGCCAATCCTGTTTTCTATTGAACTATCTGATTTACAAAGCATTGCATGGACATTTGATATTATTCTACAAGCACTCAACTTTTTTCTGCTACAAAAAATGGATATACAAAAATAAAATAGATTAGATTTGAAATAAAGCATACTGAAAAAAACTGAACTTTTTAGAATTTCCTGAATTTCCTATGTCAACGTGTCCTAAAATACTATCAGATTTTCATCTAAATTGCAATAATCATGAAAACTATTTAATGAGCTCTTACTAAAACTGTACCTTTCATATTTTGTTTAAATATTTATTTATGTGTGAAACCATTGTTTTGTGCTCTTTTCAGAAAACTGACTTTTTGGGAAAAAATATTAGCCCTCAAAGAGTTACTACTGAACATAGACTGTTTATGCTGCTCCCTGTTAAAAGAAAATGCTTCTGCTGGTATGTGTTCAGCTAAAAAAGATAACAGATTTAGAAATGTTAACTTGCTGTTCCCCGGAACGTGCCTGTTATAGTGTTGCGATCATGGCTCTGGACTCTGAGGATAACTTGTTTTTGTAATAACAAACTAGATAAAATGTTAATGCCCTGACAGTGGTAAATAGCTTTGGTTTTCTATTTGATTTGATTACATTAATGTTTAAGTTGAGATTTACAAGAAACATTTTAACTATTACTATGTAAAGGGAATACTGCTGATAAAAAGCACCTTATTTGTTTAAAGTGTTTGCAAACCAAATACACGCAATACACTACTTTTGAGTTCATTATTGAATTTTGCACATAATAAAGTGATTGTTATGATTGTGATTAATCGCAATAAACATTTAAATTGCTGCCCAGCACTAATACTAATTAATTAAATAGGAATATAAATAAAAACAAATAGTAATAGTAACAATAATAATAGTACATTTTGTTGATATAGTGTCTTTCCTATGAAAAAAGCACTTCACAAAAATTCAGAAAAAACAACAGGGCATATAAAATATTGAATACAAATAATGCATAAAACACTAAAGATAACTACAGGATGTACAAAACATTTGAATAGAATCAGAAAAATATAATCCAGAATAAAATATAATAATATGAATACTACAAGAGAACACTGAACACATAGTATAATTTGTGCCATCTGACAGAGAGGTTGAACTGAAAGAAGAGTCAGAAAATCATGGCAAGAAAAATGCCTTTCTGAAGAAAAAAAAAAGGTTTAAGTTGTTTTTTGGAAAAAATGAATTGAATCCACTGATCTCATTAATGTAAGGAAGTCATTCTAAAGTTTGGGCACTATAATGCTGAATGTTCTGAAACTCTTAGAGCACTGGTTATTCTGGGGCACAATGTGATTGCCAGAATCAATGTATCTTAGTGGGAAGACAGGTGCATAGTAATGGTGGATGGTTACTATTGTAGATCTGATGAAAGGCCATTTAAAGCTTTATAGATGATTAATAGAATTTAACTTAATAAGACACAGGGAGCCAGTGAAGGTGGAGCAGGATGTGTGTTATGTGTTTGCTGTTGTGGGTCTAATTAAGGACTCTTGCAGCAGATTTCTGCACCAACTGGGGCTGTAATAACAGATTAGAAGGGGCACCTGTCATTAGGGAATTACAGTAGTTGAGAGCGATATGAAATAAAAAACATGGACAAGATTTTCAGCATTGGGAAAAAAAGAGAGGAATGAGCAAGCATGGGATATTTTATGGTTAAGATGGTAGTAAGGAATTTGTGATAAATATGAGTAGAATAAGAAAAGGAACAACCAAAAATGACATCACAATTCCTAGCAGAAAAGAAAGTTCTATGACATTACCAAGATTGACTGATAATGAGCTTATGTTCCTAAGCTGAGCCAAATAGCACTACTTCAGTTTTGCTACAGTTTAATTTTAAAGAGTTCCTGTATATTCCATCCAGGTGTTCATTTCTCTGAGGCAAGCTGTAAGCTGAGAAACTTCCAAAGAACTTTCACTTTTAACACTTCAATAGATCTGATTATCATCCACATACCGTATATATGACAACCAAGTGCTAAGCTACAAATAATATGACTAACAGTAAGCATGTAGATACAGAAGAGCAGAGGGCTGAGGACATAGCCCTGAGGAACTCCTTGTGTGACCAGTGCTGAGCTGGACCTGCTGGTGCCAAGACTAACAAACTCTTGCCTAATAGTCAGATAGGATTTAAACCATTGGAGGGCAGAGATACCCATAATATTCTATATTCAGAACAGTAGAATATAATGCTTGACAGTATCAAATGGAGCACTAATGTTTAACATTACACTGGTTTGCCCAGAGTCTATTGCCCAAAGCAAGTCATTAGTTTCTAGAAGCAGAGCAATTTCATAGCTGTGCTGTGCTCTAAAGCCAGACCTAAAGTGTTTCATCGTCTTATTACAAGTTAAATAACTGGTGAGTTGGGGACCACAACACACACAAAATCTTTAGACTGAAAATTTGTTCAGATTGTCAGCGTAAAGACCAGACTTTTTAATGTTTGGGTTACAGAAGCAATTTTCACTTGACACTCTCAAAGAGTCAACGGATGTATTTAATATTGTAATCGTCAGAATTAAAACATGAAGGCAGGATCTGAGAAGTGAGGTGGGGATGGGAACCAGTAAATAAGTAGTAGACATCATCTTACCTACCAGGGGCATCATTTATAGCACCTTACATGGAATTAACACTAAAACTTGGCACATGGACAAAACTAGAATTGTGGGTATGCACAAAAAAATTCAGATGTATAAAGCTGTGCGTAAGCAAAGATCTACAAACTTTCCCTTTATGAATTCCAATCAAACTGAATTTTAACGCATATGCACGCATTTACAGCCTCTTCCCAAATCCTCCCGGAATTTCACCTATTTGAATGTGCAAAACAATATAAATAGCACCTTCTGTTCAGTGTTTTGTTAAAAGACAATGGCAAAAGCACATGTAAAAAAGAAAAATTTCAGCGAATGTGACATAGAGGTCCTACTTAGTGAAGTGGAGGCAAGAAAAAACATACTATTTGATGGCTTAAACAGTGATATAGGCAATAAAGGGAAATTGATGGAGTGGTACAGAGTGGCGAAGGCACACAAAACTTCAAGTTCAAAAAGTTGAACAGTGCCCGAAATAAAAAGAAGTGGTCACATATCAAAGTCGATGTGAAAAGGCGAGTCCCAGCCCACCATCTGAGTGTCATATGGAAGCGTATTAGGGCCACAGGGGAGGGAAAAAAAGTGAACAGTGAAAAGTTTAATCTTGAAATTTCGACTATAATCTTGTTTATTCATTAAAGTAGAACATTTTAAACTTAATATTAAAAATCTCTGTTTAATTTACTAGAGTTTCTCACATCACATCGTAACTAAATGAGCACATAAATGCTTTATATTCTTTGTGTTCCCAGGGCCAGTCATTAATCACTACATTCTCCTTCAACGGGCTCTCTCTTACTCTGAAAGGAGTGCACAGGCAGTAGTGGCCACACAGAATAGATGACATTCCTGATATTACAGCTCTCTGAACATTTTAAAATACTAAGATGTATACTTGATATCATTTTCATGATGAAATGCATTAAAGCGTGTATTAAACATGTGGAGGCACAGTAGTGCTGATGCACCAGTCCCAGGAATAATCTTACAACGGGGCTACAGTTCACCACAGGGTGAATACGAGCACACACATACACTAGCAGCGTCAATTTAGCATCACCAAATCCACTCATCTGCACGTCTTTGGAAGGAAACTGAAGCATGTGGAGGAAACCCAAAAGGAATACATACAAATTCCAATGCCCCCACATGTTTAATTATTAACAGTATAAATTATTTAAAGGAATTTAATTTTTAAGTAAAATGTAGTACATATATACTTTAATGCATTTTATCATATAAATGATATCAAGTATACATCCTAGTATTCTAACAGCACACAACTCCAAGAGGACAGCTCTTGGAAATCTAAATTGACTTAGAAGCCAGTCATCATCATGGGACAAGAAATCAAAATCATCTTTAAATACATGCTATCTTCTAGTTCTTCCATTTGCAATGTCTTCTAACAATGCTAAAACAGCCATGGTAGTTGGAATAGATTGGTCATTCCATGCACCATTATAATTTTACAGAATGATTACAATCAAGTGCATTAAATTTGTAAAAAATATGCAATTAATTGCCCTGCAGTGGGCTGGCGTCCTGCCCGGGGTTTGTTTCCTGCCTTGCACCCTGTGTTGGCTGGGATTGGTTCCAGCAGACCCCCGTGACCCTGTGTTAGGATATAGTGGGTTGGATAATAGATGGATGAATGGATGCAATTAATTTCAGTATATTTGATAAAGCCTGCATTATGGATGCAAATCTAAAAATGAAAGAGAAACCACACAAAAACAGAAGCACTGCTTTGATGCTGGGTGCCACACATTTATGAAAGTGAGCAGAAACGTGCATACACGTGGTCAGAGGCTGCCGTGCAAATGTATGTGGCTTTACATTAAGTTTTGTTTTTACACATTTTGATCTGAGTGTGGAAACAGGCGAACACAACATTTTTGTGCGTATGCACCGTTTATACATGTGATTAATAGTCATTAATAAATGTAGAATAGATAAAACTGGTGAAAATTTGGAAAAGGAGCTGGACAAAGAAGGAAGACTTGGAAAATATAAAAGGAGGATGGGTTATTATTATTAGTTGAATTATTAGGTTTTTAATTTTATCACAGAAAAAGTGAAGGTGCTTTTTTTACAATCTTTAGAGGAGGAGGTGTTTGTTCCATATGCAGGGTGAAATTATGTATTGGCCATTCTCTATTACTGTGCAATAGTGACAATTCTTGACTGCAGTTAGTGCATCTCTGTTATTTCTTTGATAGTCAGAGAAACCTGGGCATGTACAATTCTAGAGACTTAAAAAAACAGTCCCATGAATAAGGATGCTACGTCTCATTTAATCACATATCTCTCTTATTGTGTATTTTTTTCTGTATGTTATTTATCCATTATCCCTATCTAATTTTAATTTGCTTTTCTTTGTTTGCAACTATTTCTTTGACATCTTATAAATCACTTTGTGCTACAAACTATGTATGAAACATACTAGAGAAATAAATTATGAAGAAAAAACCTGATGCCCACAGCTGATAAGACCATCTTTGTGTTCTCTAGACAGAAGCTGACATTTTTGCTTAACCAAATGATATAGGGTATCTGGAAAAAGGTAAAACACCAGGTACCAGCCTCAAAGCATATTCTTAATTGTGAAGCTGGTAGTTTTATGAAGGTGTATGTGTGCTTTGAACCCTAAGAGACTTGAAATTTGCAATTGAGGAAATAATGAATTCCAAGTTATTTCAAGTTCTACAGGAGATTATCAGACAATCTGTCTGTAATTTGAAGCTCAAATTCAGGAGTAAATGAATGACTTAAATGAAGAAATTCTATATTTTAGAATGGTCTTAATCAAAATCATGATTCTTAATCAAAATACTTTGGCATGATCTGATATGAGACAGTTCTATGAAGAGGAATGGACCAAAATACCTTCTAAATGTGCCAGTCTGGTCAGCAGCTACTGAATCTAGGAGTTACATACTTTTTCCATCTTGAACATGAATATTTTAACATATTAAATAAACATGTGATAAGGTACATGTACAAAAAGTCTTTATTATTATTATTATTATTATTTAACTTAATGCATATCATTAATGATATACCAGAAAATTTGCAAAGTAATCAAAAGCCTTTGCACACAAATGTATTTTTTATCGTTTGATCAGCTAACTGATAATTCACCCTAGCTATGAATCATACTTTAGGTTTGAACTCGCAGTGTCAACCAGTAAAAAATACAAACCTTTCAAAGTTTCAGATCTATTAGGTAATAACTTCAGGCATATGCTGTAATGAAATCCTTTACAAAATTATCATAATTAACCCAGGTTTCCATAAATGGTTTTAAGCACAAGAATGTTTATTTTCAAAATGTCCTATACACTTGCTGCCTGATTGTAATCATCATCTATCCATCTATTAAACCCACTAAATCCAGTGTTAGTGTCAGAGAAATGAACAGAAATGTTATTACATGTATGTAAAGTAATATTCATTTTATATTAAAATATTGAAGAAACTGACAATAAAATATATCATTTTGTTATTTGGTTTTCTAAGTAGTTTTTAACTTGCTGTACT
The DNA here is from genome assembly GCF_016835505.1 of Polypterus senegalus. NCBI lineage: Eukaryota > Metazoa > Chordata > Cladistia > Polypteriformes > Polypteridae > Polypterus > Polypterus senegalus. Next base: position 67,415,078 of record NC_053170.1, on the reverse strand, counting down.
GAGATGACAATATACAGTCAAAGGTTCTGTGTATTTTAGGGTTGCATACATAATGTGACAATGCTGTACAGAAAGAAGCACTTCATTATTTTCCCTTCACACTCCTCTTAGGGGCACTTCTTCTGGCTGCCTGCCTTCATTCTCCCACACTGGCTCTCTTCCATTCCTGCCTACCTTCTCCTGTCTTTAGCTTCTGTCTCTCTGTCTTTCTTTTTCTGTTTCTCTGTCATTCCCGTTATTTTTTCCCCATTTGTCCCACTCAGCCGGGAAGACTCCTCTTATTTTGGCCTGACTGGTAACAAATATGACCCTTTGTCAACTCCGAGGCACGAATGCAGCACCTGACTGATCCACCCACATGTTCACGTGCGTCAGCAATCAGCCAAGCACCACAATCAACCCTGGAACTCCTGCCAAATGCACACCTACACCTGTTCTGAGCCGGCATGCTTTTAGGACCTGATTATTTATTTGAAATCTGCTCTACGCCACACACCACTTATCACACACCCAGCATCACCCACTGTTCTACCAGCCTTATCCTGCCATTAGTGTTTATTGAAGTTGATCACTAGATCTGGGCCTCTCATCCACATGCTGGTTTACACTCTCTCTCGCACTTCTTAATGAGCCACTATGGAACCCATTTTGCCCTGGTCTCATCTTGCCCTCTTTCTCCTTTTATCTTTTCAAGTTCCCTCTCTTACTTAGTCCCTCTCCATTTTTTAAATCATGCTTCAGTAACCTCAGCTGATGCCATGTACTTGCCCTACTGCTCGATATTAATTACCCCATAACTCTGAAACAAGTACATTAAATCTACTAAAAATACCCCATAAAACATGCCCCACCACATGTACTCCTTGTGCTCTATGCTATTGGGAAAGGCTCCTTCGAGTCCTTTAAAGAAAAACATTGGTTCAAGAAGTGTATCAATGTATAGCTTTACAGATAACACTGGAAAAATATCCACCTGCTGTATATGCCTAGAGATACAAGATCAACGGTACTTTCATATATCATTTTCAGGTGATACAGAGAACTGATATCCATCAATCTCAGAATTGTGAGGAAGTCTACAAGTATTTGTCCTGTAAGTTTGTATGGATATAGTTAAATATTAGACTGTAGAAGACAATGCATCTCTTTAGCTAACTTGTGAAGTTTTGTCTGTAGGACTGACAGAAAATATTAACAGGAGATTTCTAATTTTATTTAAGTTGTTAGTGCAAGCAGAGTTTATTTTATAACCTGCAATGTAATGAGGATTCATGTGACACATTTTGGCTGAATTTCCAAGTAAGATGAAATATCCTAAATCAGTCCACAAAGTATGACCTGTCCTGGGTATGATGTTACTGTCCTCCAACTTGCAGGGAAATCATGGGGGTTGGTGGCAGGATTGGCACTCCAGTCACCATAAAAAAAACTTCACAAAACTCTGAGACTACAGAAAGGACTCCTTTTTGCTCTCCATGGGAGTAGCTCTGCTGCGCTCACATCATGAAGGGGATGGCGGAAAGCCCGCGGGAGCCCCACCCTCGGAAGAGTCAAAAACGTTGGAGAGCCAACAGGGTTGGGTCTGTTGGGGATCGGAACTGGTGTGGTGCTGAGGCATCGCCTGCTGCACAGCAGCACTCAGGTCCCAATTTGAGGCAGCCCATACGGATGGGCGCATGGAACATCTTGTCTCTCCGGCAAGATGATCATCTTCTTCTGCTGTCGGAAGAGCTGCCTAAACTCCGCATTTTAGTGGTGGCACGCTCTGAGGTGCGCAGACCGTGGACTGGCTAGATCACTGTAGATGGATACACCTTTTACTAGTCTGGTCGGTCTGATGGCTGTCATACTCTGGGAGTAGCTGTTGACTTTGCAAAAGGTCAGGGTCTGCAAATCACTGGATCCTGGTTCCAGCGCTCTGAAACACATTGTTGGACTTGGTACTCCAATACTGGTGGTGCGGTGAAGGAGATCGATCACATCTTCATGGACAGACGCTGGAGGCTCTTGCAAAATTGCAGGGTCTACAGAAGTGCCCAGTTTGTGAATTCTGACCACAGACTTGTTGTTGCTACTCTTAGTTTCCAGCTTAGGCCCAGTAGGTTACCACCTACTAGGAAAATGAGCCTGGACTTGGCCAGACTTAAAGAACAGGCTGTTTCTAATGGGTTTGCACACAGTTTGTGTGAGGAATGTTCAGATTTGGGTATGACTGCCGATCCTAATGTGATGTGGCAAGACCCTGAAGGTTGCTGAGGGTTGTGTTGGTGTTACCGGTGTTCCCAGAAGGAGGTGTTTCATCTCACAGGGCACCCTGGATATCATCTAGAGGAATCGCAGTGCTCGGCTCAATAGCAACTCTGGTCTGTACCGGAAAATGAGAAGGATGGCTGCGAGGGCTCTAAGGGCAGATAAAGAGGCATTTGTTACAAGAATCTGTGAGCAAATGACACACCATCTGTGGTCTAGTGACCCATATCCTGCTTACAGAGTAATAGAAGCAGTACGCACCTCTAAATTTGTTCCTCGGAAAGTCGCTGTCAAGGCGGCTGATGGAATGGTCCTTACGGATGACACTGCAGTTGCAACCCGCTGGGCTGACTACTTTGAGCAGTTGTTCAAAGCTGATCCTCCGGCTAGGACGTTGGATATCTCTGGGTCCATGGGTCTTGTGGCTGATCCTGAAATTAGCTGTGAACCACCCAATCTCACTGAGATTGCACAGGTGGTGAACCAACTGAGGGGGGCAAAGGCTGCAGGGATCTGTGGTATCTGGGGTGAACTTCTCCAGGCTGGTGGTAAGGCTGTCCTCCTGGCATTGCAAGTCATTTTTGCTTCCATTTGGGAGACTGGCATCATCCCATCTGACTGGAAAACGGGACTTGTCGTGCCTATCTGGAAAGGGAAGTGTGATCACCTGGATTGCAACAACTACAAGTACTCGGTGCTGGGTAAGGTCTTTGCTAGGGTCGTCCTCAATAGGATCCGTGATCACTTGCTCATCTACTAGCGACCGGAACAGTCTGGTTTTATGCCTAAGAAGTCTACCATTGACCGCATCCTGGCACTGAGGGTTCTCATGGAGCGCAAACGTGAATATTGGCAGAGTTTCTTTCCAGCCTTTGTCGATTTTTGCAAAGTGTTCGACTCAGTTGATCGAGCTGCCCTGTGGGACATCCTGAGGGTTCACGGGATCCCTTTGAGGTTGCTGGATATCATGGCCGGCCTGTACACTGGTATAGTGAATGCTGTGCAGAGTGGAGGCTGGACCTCTGCGTTTTTCCCAGTTGATTCTGAGTTTCGTCAGGGGTGTGTTCTTGCTCCTACTCTGTTCAATGCTTGTATGGACTGGGTGTTGGGCAAGGTCGTGGGGTCCAGCGGCTGTGGGACATCTGTTGGTGAAGAAAGATTCATGGATCTTGACTTTGCTGATGATGCTGTGATCTTCGCGGAGTCAGTGGATTGTGAGGGAGCGTCAGTTATGGCTGTGGGAGGAGTTTGGGGAGGCCATAGAGAACGACTTTCAGACGGCTTCGAGGAGATTCTGGTCCACCATCCGGCGTCTCAGGAGGGGAAGCAGTGCAGTGTCAACGCTGTATATGGTGGGGATGGTGCGCTGCTGACCTCGACTCGGGACGTTGTGGGTCAGTGGGGGGAGTACTTTGAAGACCTCCTCAATCCCACTAACATGCCTTCCAATGAGGAAGCAGAGCCTGGGGACTCAAAGGTGGGTTCGCCCATCTCTGAGACTGAGGTCAGTGAGATGGTCAAAAAATTCCTTGATGGCAGGGCCCCGGGGGTGGATGAGATACGCCTGGAGTTCCTTAAGGCTCTGGATGTTGTAGGACTGTCTTGGTTGACATGCCTCTGCAACATCGCATGGACATCGGGGACAGTGCCTCTGGATTGGCAGACTGGGGTGGTGGTCCCCCTCTTTAAGAAGGGGGACCGGAGGGTGTGTTCCAACTACAGAGGGATCATACTCCTCAGCCTCCCTTGAAAAGTCTATTTGGGGGTCCTGGAGAGGAAGGTCCGTCAGAGTCAAACCTTGGATTCAGGAGGAACAGTGTGGTTTTCGTCCTGGTTGCGGAACAGTGGACCAGCTCTACAACCGTAGCAGGGTCTTGGAGTGTGCATGGGAGTTTGCCCAACCAGTCTACATGTGGTTAGTGGACTTGGAAAAGGCGTTCGACCGTGTCCCCAAGGGAATCCTGTGGGCACTCCAAGAGTATGGGTTGCCGGACCCCCTGATAAGGGCTGTTCGGTCCCTGTACAACCGGTGTCAGAGCTTGGTCTGCATTGCCGGCAGTAAGTCAAACACATTTCCTTTGAGAGTTGGACTCCGCCAGGCCTGCCCTTTGTCACCGATTCTGTTCATAACTTTTATGGACAGAATTTCTAGGCACGGCCAGGGTGTTGAGGGGGTCTGGTTTGGTGGACTCAGGATTGGGTCACTGCTTTTTGCAAGATGTTGTCCTGTTTTCTTCATAAAACTGTGATCTTCAGCTGTCTCTGGATCAGTTTGCAGCTGAGTGTGAAGTGGCTGGGATGGGAATCAGCACCTCCAAATTCGAGACCATGGTCCTCAGCCAGAAAAGGGTGGAGTGCCCTCTCAGAGTTGGGAGCGAGATCCTGCCCCAAGTGGAGGAGTTCAAGTATCTCTGGGTCTTGTTCACGAGTGAGGGAAGAATGGAGCGTGAAATCGACAGGCAAATCGGTGTGGCGTCTGCAGTGATACGGGCTCTGCATCAGTCTGTCGTGGTGAAAAAGGATCTGAACCCATAAGGCAAAGCTCTCAGTTTACCAGTTGATCTATGTTCCTACCCTCATCTATGGTCATGAGCTATGGGTAGTGACCAAAAGAACAAGATCGCGAATACAAGCGGCTGTAATGAGTTTCCTCCGCAGGGTGTCTGGGCTTTCCTTTAAAGATAGGGTGAGAAGCTCAGTCATCCAGGAGAGGCTCAGAGTAGAGCCGCTGCTCCTCCGCATCGAGAGGAGTCAGGTGAGGTGGCTCGGGCATCTGATCATGATGCCTCCTGGACGCCTCCCTGGTCAGGTGTTCCGGGCACGTCCAACCGGGAGGAGGCCCCGGGGAAGACCCAGGACACGCAGGAGGGACTATGTCTCCTGGCTGGCCTGGGAATGCCTCGGGATTCCCTCAGAAGGGCTAGAAGAAGTGGCCGGGGAGAGGGAAGCCTGGGCATCTCTGCTCAAGCTGTTGCCTTCGAAACCTGATCTTGGATAAGCGGATGAGGAAGGATGGATGGTTGGATGGATGTAAAGCAATATCCATATAATTTGACTTAACTAAGAAACTAATACCACAGAGCTAACACAAAAAATAACTAATATCTTAGGTTCTTTTCTAAGTGAGGAATAGGAAGAAATGTCAATACTAGCTATGCAAATATTACTGGTAACCTTTTGCACATCTCAGTGTTCATGATACATTCCACATTTCACATTCCACATCCACTGTTCTTCGACCCAGTTTACCAACAAGACAGGGCCTCACAAGAGCATCTTGTCATACTCTTAAGAGATTGCAATTAAGTAAGGAATGAACAATCTGTCTCGCTGACAATGCTAGTAGTAATCAGACAGAGATGCTTGATTTTAAGCTTTCACTCAAAAAGTATATTTTTTTGTATCAGAATTAATGGTAGCAAATATAAGCAATACAAAGAATAATGCAACCTGGGTTAAGTCTCCACTCAGACCCATTAGCAACAGCAAATCTCTGATGAAAATCCCCAGATGTCTTATTTTCTTTTGTTGCAGAACATGTAATTCAATCTAAACAAAGATAAAGAGAGTGAGTCGGAGACCAAGCTCTTGGGGGGAATAAAATTCAGCTTTTAAAAGCAAGAAGCTTCCTTCTCTAAAAAGTAACAGGACTCAACAACAACAACCTTTATTTATACAGCACATTTTCATACAAACAATGTATGAGATTCCCCACTTCTCACCCAAAATAAGCAAATGCTTGGAACACTTGGCTAATAGGTTTTCACCTCTATTAACAGGGTATGTTGACCATTTGCATTTTTCTCAAAACAAAATAATGGTGAGTAGAAATAGTTTCAGACATCATTAAAACTACAATTTTAATTATCTGAGATTCAAAGTTAACTAAGGAAAACATATTTCATTTTCTTCACAACCTCTACTGGCATGCTGTCACATTGTTTGTCCACTCAGATGGCAATTTTAGAAGGCTATGCTGCTGTGTTTGAATGCATTCTGCAACAAGGTTGGTTCCAGATATAGTGAGGAGGGTCCTCATTTATACAGCCTACACACCCACAAAAAAGGCTTGAACGTGCACTTCCCATGTAAACGTCAGAATTTATAAAGGAAAACTACAAAAGCATGCATATATTTACAGCAACCCCGACCCATGCGTACACAACATTTGGGTAAAACTGGAAAATGACAACAACCTTGATCAGGAAGGGAAATGCAGTGTCAAACCAGCTAAATGGCGATTTACCCATAAAATTTCATATCACTGCTGAATTATCGCAATGTATGTTGATGTACCAAATATATTTCACCTCAAAAGTGATGAATAAGTAGTACATAGTATTGGCCCACTTAAAAGGGACCTAAAATACAATCTGTACATCACTTCTCATGGGAACAGGCAGAAGGTTGTGATTATTTCAGCCAAGCTTCACTCCATAATGCCTGTTATGCTGGAAGCCACAGACATGATTGAGCTGTAGGTAGTGACTGCCTTGTTGGGAAGGTAACTGGCTGAAGACTCAGTGTTTCATATGTCCTGTACTATTCATTATAACAGCAATTGTGTTATTACATGTTCCAGATTCCCAGAGTGCATTGGGGAAGCTCTGTAATGTTGTGCAGGATCTTGCATGGTCAGTTGCAGAACACAACCAGAGATATTCTTGAATGCAAGTAGCAGGGTCTTGACGTGTCAAGAATGCGAGGCTTCTTAACCAGCCAATGAATATTTGCAGTATCATGATTGCATATGTAAGAGATTGATTAACGTGCTCCATATATGGATCTTTTAGGGCAACATTTAAGGTGGGCTCACATATGTATATTTACAAGGTGAGTGTGATTTATAAACAGCAAATTTCACAGAAATGTGTATATGTAAAATTTTATAAATCTGATTTGTCTTTGGTGTACAACTTTTCCTGTTTTTTTGTAGTGTGCATATTCTCACACTGAAAATGGTTTGACTAGCATGTTTTAATCACCTCATTCAAATGTTTCACTAAGAAGGGTTTTGTCAGGTTATTAATTAGCCAACTCATTGTTATAATCATAATTTATATCTAGTTATTATCCTTGGACTTAAGAGTCAAAATTTTAATATTACTAAATGAAATATAAAAACATAGGGCGACACGGTGGCACAGTGGTAGCGCTGCTGCTTCGCAGTTAGGAAACCCAGGTTCGCTTCCCGGGTCCTCCCTGCGTGGAGTTTGCATGTTCTCCCCATGTCTGCGTGGGTTTCCTCCGGGCGCTCCGGTTTCCTCCCACAATCCAAAGACATGCAGGTTAGGTGGATTGGCGATTCTATATTTGGCCCTAGTGTGTGCTTGGTGTGTGGGTGTGTTTGTGTGTGTCCTGCGGTGGGTAGGCACCCTGCCCAGGATTGGTTCCTGCCTTGTGTCCTGTGTTGGCTGGGATTGGCTCCAGCAGACCCCCGTGACCCTGTATTCGGATTCAGCGGGTTAGAAAATGGATGGATGGATGGATATAAAAACATGTAAACAAAAATATGAAGTTCAATGAAATGTTGAATATCACAAAAAACCTATATAATTTCTTGAAAACACTTTAAATTCTTTCACTTATTCCTCTCTGTGATTTAAGATGTCTACTTATAAGCAATGCAGTAAATGATAAAATTATACTTTGATGTACCAGTATATTATGAATAAAAACATTATTCACATTGCCTGAAAGATTACTAGCACAAAAACAGATCAAAGAATTCTTAGCAGTGCCCTTGTTCTTGGTCAAAACCCCCTTTTCCCAAACATGTATTCCTATGTAATTTTGGTTTGAAAGTTTAAAAATATTAAGTTAATTGCATCTCCACCCTTTTATTTTAGACCAAACCTACTCAGCTACAGTGCTTTTAATTAGTATGATCATAGAACTCTAAAATAAGTACAAGGCAAGACCTCTAAAGCAATAAATTAAAAGATCTGAAATCCAGTGAAAATTGTTTCTCTTTTTCTACAGATTTAAATAACACAAAGACAAAACCCAGATCTTTTAATCAAAATTCTGGAATGGCCTTTGGGGAACTTTTTTTGTAATACCACTTTTGTTAAAAGGGTTATCCATTGCAATACAATGACTTTAATGTACTTGGCCTTCAGCAAAACACATTTTAAAAAGATGAATAATCTGTGCCCTTTTCATCTGTTCAGCTCATTAGCCTTCACTTGAAAAATAATATAATATTGAAAGTTGAAATGTTTCACTTGTCATTAAGACCCCAGCTGTTTTCAAATGATCAAAATATAAGCAATGTTTGGGCAAATATTCCTGGAACACCTATAGTTAATAGAATAACACACTTTGATGCATTAAGAATACCAAATATAAGAGACAATTTTGATCCGTTTCCCTTGATATAATGGAAGTAAGATTACTAAATTGCCTATTAACAAGATTGTTTTCTTATTTTCAGCTACATGGCATGTTCAGTGCATTAAAAATAACCGGAATAGAGTGTAAAAAAATAAATTTGGTATGCCATTTCCTAGAGCCCAACTGCGGGCTTAAATGTTATGTTATGTGGATGCAAAAAAATGAATTATTTTCAGTTTGGTATGTAGGTAGAGTTTTTATTATCCCATAGGAAAATTTGTTTGTAGCAAGAAAGCATAAATAATGGGACATTGTCACACAGATAAACGAAGTAAGTCAAGAGACAACATGACAGCCATTGTTACAACCCATAGGATTTCCACAAGTAAAAATAATGAATTCTAGCAGTAGACAGTAATAACTCAAGCTACAGCAGGACCTCTATAACTGCTAAAACTTAACACTTTTACAGTAGCTTTAAAGTAGTTCTTTGAACTGTTACTCTCGACCTTTAAGAAACCCAAATCTGCAGTCTAATGACAGAAAATGAAACCTAGCAAACAGAGTTTGGCTACTGCCTAGCAGAACTGAGTCAGCCTTCTTTCCGACCTGCTTGTGGTACAGCTCAGTGAGATTGTAAACCAATAATTTTACCACTGGTTTTGGCAACACTTAGACAGTTTATCTTCTTAACGAGATGGTTTCCAAGGAAATGTATAAACGTAAATGTGACATGTGATTCAATAAAGCACACATTAAAAATGTTATTATATTTTGACCACTTTAAAACAATTGACTTTCTTTAGAAAGAACAGACATTTTTTTCCCGTTCTTACAGATTTTTCTGTGTGAAGATCCAGTGTTAGATGATCAAATGTTTCCACCCAAAAAATAAATCATGCACTGCCACAAACCTAAAAATGCTCTAAATGGCTCTAATACCATTATTCATGGTCTTAGAGATATTTAACTTCAAATAGAAATGATCACAGCATTGAACAAGCTTATCAGCAATAGATCCCTGGCTGTCCTCCTCATCTTGTAAAAGACTCACAATGACATTTGCAAATTTTATAATATGAAGTCTATTTTCAGTCTGTCTCCAACACCTTCCTGTTTGTCTTTCTGGATACATGACTATTCAAATAAGTTACTCAATTGAAAATAGTGGTCAGATTCATTGAGAAATTGTGTGGTAGACTCACATATTCAGGGTAATTTCCATTGAAACTGGTATGGTTATATGTGATTATGTGCCATGCTGTGAAGAAAGCAGGGAAGATGAAAATAAACCCAACTAACAAAGATAAAAAATAAGCATTCTGAATTCATTACCAACTCTGTGATGTCATTAGAATCAGAGTTAAATCTGAGAAAAGATTAAGATAGGAATGACACCATTTGAGAGAAGGAAAAGTATAATCTTGCTCCCGATTGTTACAAGTAGAGCTCCTCAAAGTGAGGGGATGATTGCACGGTGGGAGTTTTGGTTTGCACAATTACAATACCTGAGATACAAATTAAATATTTGCATACTTCCAGCACTTTTGATTTGAGTGCATTGCATTGCTAAAGAAAACTAATAATACCTTAGTAATGTAATCACTTTAGGCTTTTTATAAATAAAACTTTGCAGTGTATTAAGTAACATTTCAAATTTAGATTTCCAGATGGAATTTTTAAAAGAAAAGTTTATGACCATCCATCCATTTCCAGTCAACCTGCGCCTATACCAGTATTACAGAGTGCAAAGTAGAACATGCCACTGGTGGGAACCCAAGTCTGCCACAGGCATAAACTGTCTCCTATTCTCACCCATAAAATCCATCTTAATAAAAGGGTATGTATCTGTGTGTTTGTCTGGTTGCAATCTCAGGGTCATTTCAAAAGATGGCACATTGCAAACCTTAACACTGCTTTTATGAATCCCATACCAAATGGAATATAACACAGACACAGTCATTGCATGGGTCACTGCAAACTTTAACGCCAAGGTTTATGTTGATTACTTAGATTTTAACCTGTCTTAGACAGGTAGCATGGCTAGTGCCTATTTAAAGTTGCAAGTTAGCTTAACATTTGGGATCAGAGGGGTTAATAGACAACATGCAAAATCAGTAATACCACTGGGGTGCAGCACCAAGGAGCTCTGAGGCAGTAGCATTAATGACAGCCATTTTGCTTTAGTTGACATAAAAGTTAAAAAGTTGTTTTGCATACTGTAACCAAGTATAATCTATACTAATAAAAGGCAAAGCCCTCACTGACTGACTGACGGACTGACTGACTGACTGACTCACTCACTCACTCACTCACTCATCACTAATTCTCCAACTTCCCGTGTAGGTGGAAGGCTGAAATTTGGCAGGCGCATTCCTTACAGCTTACTTACAAAAGTTAGGCAGGTTTCATTTCAAAAGTCTACGCGTAACGGTCATAACTGGAACCTACTTTCGTCCATATACTGTATACGGCCATAGCCTGCAGCTCGGTCACCGTGTGAGGCGGAGTTGCGTCTCGCATCATCACGCCTCCCACGTAATTGAGTGCCTGCCCATATAAGGTAAATATTCACGGGTGAAGGACTGTGCTTAGCATATTCATAAGTGCAGCTACTGCGGAAACCCTCCCTCAGCGAAAGTGCGAGAGAAACTTTTAAGTGCCGGGTCTGAGCTAAAATTAAATAAAGCTATGGACATCGCAAGATCGCACAAGATATTCGCGAGATACAAGTTTAATGAAAAGACGCAGGGTATAAAGCCTCGATGCTAAAGACCTGGTGAAGTCATGGAGAACATAGAAGGATGAGTTCACTTTATACACAAAACTTGCAATGCCGGAGGCAGAGGAAAACACTAAGGTCAGATTATTCCGTTATCTTATTGGAGAGAGCGGCAGAGAATTGTGTCAGGCGCTGACCGGTGATGTAAGACCTGATGAGTTAACCATGAGCTTGAGTGGTGGGCCGTCAGGGCCTGCAAGGCCTTCTCTGCTGGCCTAAAAAAATATCTGAATATCTGAATCACAAACTGATGTTAATTATATTTTGTCCATGAATACTTATTAAATAATTCCAAATAGTCTGTCCGCTTCCTTTAATAGCTTTTCCGATGGTTGTGCTGCTCATTTAACCAATCACATTTCAGCCATCATTTATTGCCAGGCAGAGAGGCCTTCACAATCCATTCTGCAGGCACTCTAACACAGAATAAATGTCAATTAAACTGTTGCTTTAACCAATCAGATTTTGAGTTGGTGTCAGTAGGGCCCTCTAGCAGGTGTATGGCAACATCACCGTATTCAGACCCATTGATTGGATAAAGGCCGATATGAGGAACTCTACGAGGCCACTGAACGCACCGCAGGCGCTCCGAGCGCAAGATCCTCACGCACTACCGCCAACTCCATGGCAGGATTCTGGACAATATTATTTGCCAGACACAGACCAGATTTCAAGACCACGAACAACTGATGTTTGTCACGCTCCTCAACCCCCAGAAGTTTCGGGAATACAAGAAAATTTTCCTGCAAACAGCATTCTCCAATTTAACACAAGAGCCACGGAGCAGTTTTTGATCTGTCTCGGCTAAAAACAGAACTGACTGTAATGTATGCCATGGGTGATTTTGCAGGAAAATCTCCCACTGATCTCCTTGACTTCCTTCATCAGAAAAATCTGAGCATGGGGCAGCTGTACACATTGGTATATTTGGCGGTGACTATTCCCGTGTACACTGCTTCTGTCGAGCGGACATTTTCAGCCCTAATGCGAATTAAAACTTATGCCAGAAATACGACAGGGCAGGTTCGACTTTCAGCATTAGCTTCGATGGCGATAGAATGGGACTTTTTGATGGAACTGAAGCTCATGGATAATCTGTACGACAGAGTAAATGAACTGTTTTTGGAGGAAAGAGAAGAGGATGGATTTTGTTTACAGATAATCCTAATTTTTGGTGAGTAAAGTATTGCGATTTTCCTAAATAATATTGCAAGTTTATGAGTTATTATTGATGTCTTTTATGTGTGTCGTGGCTGTAGCTGCAGTAGAAAGGAACTTGTTCACCCCTGGTTTGTCTATTCAATAAAGGCATTTATTGTGGCTACAGGAGTTATCTATCTGCGATGCAGCGGCTCTTTATACTGTATTTCTGCATATTAAGATGGTTTTTATAACCATAAATTAGTTTTTGAGGGGCGGGTTGATTCAGACGGAGCACTACTAAAGGCCTAGGTGTGAGATGCACGGTCCGCCAATGGACCAGATGATACATAAATTTGATGAACATTACAACCCGAAAATAACAAAACTATAGAGAGGTTCAGATTATACTTCTCCCAGTGTGTCTGTCTAAATCCTCCGTGCGGGAACATTATCATAAGGCTTAACAATCTTATTGTTACACCTTCTACGTGCACCGAACCGTCCTTATTATGAAGTCTTCCTTGCTTTACCGCTGGCTGCTTCTTTCCATTCACCTTCCTAGCTCTTTATTTAAACAGTTTTCCTTCTCACTTTTCCGCTCCTTCGCTGTCTTCTCCCTTTTCGTTCAAAATACGTGCCTCCTTGCCTTTTTACAGTCAGCTCCCCTTACGTCACACCATGGTACATTTAGCACAAGTTAATACCTGGAATGCCTGTTAAACATCTTACATTCACGAGTAGCGATTTGCGTAGTGAACACTTCAATGAATTAAAAACCAGTTATCTTTACAACGGTTGACAAACACAGAATGTAACTTCAAAACAACACATCCTCCAAATACAAACCTGATTGAAAGAAATAATGATAATCAAATCCTTGATGACAGCAACACTCATAACAGTGACAAAACAATTACATTGGCAATCAGGTTATGTTATTTATAAAATGTTTCCTTTTCTTTTTCATAACTTCTTTAACACACTACTTCTCTGCTATGAAGCGCAGGTATTTTGCTAGTATTTTTATACAAAGTTTATAGTTTTTTTAAAAACTATCTCAGAAAATGGTGCTTGGGATATAGAGTGTAGTATCCCAATCTGAAATTTCCTTACAACTTTAAAAAGCATTTCTATCTTAGCTTGTATCACTCCCCATTTCTTGCTCTGATACATCAGCAAAGATATTGAATTCAATTTTATAGCAGGAATGCGTGGTGTAATCTTCCTCAATTCATTCACTCTGGGTGGTAGGCATTTTGTAGTGAAAAATACTAAAGAAAAAACAAATTGGCCTAATTGAAATTACATGAGTTGAGAAATAAATTCAAACCTCAGGATGCTTCCCTCAACATGACATGGTTCTGTTGTCTGTAATGTTAACTAACTACAGCAGCAATGCTGGAATGGAGCAAGCTGGGTGTTTATGAAGTTTTTTAGTCTGACTCTGCTCTGAAACAATAAAATACAAAGTTCTCTGCTCATACATTTTTGATTTACTTTTAAAAAATTCACACAGAACAATGAAAATGTCTCAAAACAGTTAATGTTTAACTGAAAATGTTGCTGTTGTTGAAGCGAGCATCAGCATTATTACTGCCATATGTGCATGTGGTTCCTGTTTTATGGTTTCTCCTGACCAGACAACGCAAGATCACCGTTCAATCAGTGCATGACGATGGTGATGAACAGCAAGGGTCAATATTTTGTGGAGTTTTTAATAACAGTTTTACTGTAGACCTATTTAAAATTTGCTGATGCTTTCAATTTGAACAGCCTTTTGCACTGCATTCAAGGAGAGCTTCAGTCATGTTGCTGTTTTGATCATTAACGTTTATTTTACTGAATCCATGTCTTCTATGTTACACCAATTTGAGGATTTTTGTTGTTGGTGGTAGTTTAAATTTTGGATTATTGTCTGTGTTGGAGCTGATAATTTTTCCCCTCATGTTTATGATGATTTAGCACCCATGTCCATTTTTGAATCCAATGAATACTTTGAGGCCCAGAAACAAATCTTGCATACGGTCCCAAAAACAGTTTGTTGTGCTCCTGCAGCCATGTCACCCAGGAGTATAGCTACTTTCCTGAGGGATCAATGGTCAGTGTTGGTTTTTCAGGCCATCATTATACCTTTATGAAGTACTATGCATTTATCAAATACTGTAGGATGTTTAAGCATAAGGCTGACATCCTCTATGTATTTGTTGTTCATTTTAGTTAATATTGTTTACATTTTGTTAAAGTATAGTGATATCATGTCATTGTCATGTTTCAGCCTTGATAAAAACATTTTCCATTGTGCTGATTTTTCCATTAACAGAAATTTGATGTTGAAAATGAGTACAAGATCCGACTCACATGCAAAATTGGTTTATGAAAGTTTCCTGAATCCTGAATATATGGTGTCCCACAGGGCTCAGTATTTCATTGTACTGTTTTCACATTTCATGCTTCTGCTGGGAAATATCATTAAAAAACATAACATTCACTTTCACTTGTATGGAGAAGATACTCAGCTACAGTGTACCTTTCTTTCAGACCAAATGACGTTTCTCCTATAGTGTCCTTGTAATTGTATCAGAGGATTAAAACAAAGGATAGATGATAAAAGCTTGTCTTTAAATATGAAAATAACATTATTTATTGGGGGAATGGCACAGATTGCAACAAAATTCTGTCTTTTTAATCTAATATTAGTTTTATTGAATTTGCACTCATTCTGAAAGCAGCCTCATAACTGTTTTTAAGTCATTACACTGGCACACAATTACTTTTAAGATTTTTAAATCCTCTTTATTACATATAAAGCTTTTAAAATTTCCTTTGCCTTGCTTTCTTTTCTGAACTTATTATAACATGCAAACTATAGTGTGCATTTAGATCTCAGTATCTGGTCTACATAATGATTCCAAAGGTTAAAAATAAAAAATAGGAGACTATGTTTTTAACTGTGGAATAATCTGCCTATTGTTTAAAAGATGCCCCTGTCTTGTGCCGAGCACTGGTGCCCTGTTTCTTTAATCTGGCATTCAAGCAAAAACCAAGCACCTAAGCATCTGTCCACAAAAATGCACTGAAGGTGATAATCAGTAATTAAAAATCCAAATGACCACATTTCAAGGGGTGAAAGCATAGCTGATAATCAGGGAAATGCCAATCAGGGTGGCTGAAATAGGAGAGTAAACAGTTTTTGTTTAACTCAAGAAAAGGGGCCAAAATTAGAATTGTTTTACACATTTTTGTGTGGCATTCTGCAGGCTACACAGAAAAGTGTTGTTCAAAATCAAAGCGACACAAAGCAGAGAGGTAACAACATAAATTGAGGAAAAAAAAATTAAATAAGGAAGAGAGTAAAATGAAAATGTCTTAATATGACAAAGCATTTGCTATATCAGAGTAGGTGTAATTATATCCATTAAGTGCAGTTTAATTTCATCATACTTCTAAAAATGAGATCATTTGCTTAAAATGAAGATACTTGCCAATTTAAAATAAATCAGCCCCCGAGGACAGATCTGATTAGACAAGAGATATCATCATGTTTATTGTACAGCCAAGGTGACCCAAGTAATAATAGCTTCTCCTGTTTTTACTGAATATCACTTTTGACTTTTAATTATGTTGCTAACAAACAAACCCTGTAAAGGCCTTGCTTCTGTGTACTCAGCTTGCATTTGTTCTCATACTCATCCATTTTGATTCAGTAAACTGATTTTGGGAACTAACTTTTTTGTATATATGGAATAATGTGCTGAGTGAAGAGTGTTGGTCCAGACTGGAACATTTCTTGTTTAATTGCTATAATTCCAACTTATTTAAGATACATATATATGTATTTATTTAAAAACACTAAAATATCACACAACTTGCAATGTGAGTTGATCTTGAGGAATAAAAACAGCAGAGAATTGTAGCCTGATTTGTGCTGGGAATACAGGAAAGAGAACTGGAAATAAAAGGAATTAAATGCCAAAGGGTCTGTGACAAAGGAAAGAGACTGGAATATTGTATGCCAAGCTCCCATGGTAAGCACCCAGTGGCATCGTAACCAGATGACTAAAGTACCTCTGTTGTCTTTTTAGAATCAAGTGCAACAGATGCTTTCAAGAGCGTTCGCTCTGAACTGAGGCCTCCAACCCTGCAGTGCAACCTCAGTAGGGACCATTTGTGCCCTGCAACCTAATGCTTTTGGTTGCTGCTTACTTTTTAGTTAATTTATAATTGATTATTACATGTTTGTTTGTTGCATACTTGTGTTTTTGCAACAGTGAGTCATATTTAAAAAAACAGTGATAACAAAATGCAATTACATGTGTTAGTACACTGTTAAAAATAAAGGTGCCAGAGCAATTCTTCTGATGCCATAGGGGAATTATTTTTGGTTGCCATCCATAAGAAGGTTCCGTTAAGAACTATCTCCATCCAGCAAATAACCAAGAATAGATGGCAACAGATCTGTAAAATACCAATGGGTAATGATTTTAAAAAAGGCTTGCATTGAATTTAGTTTTGTTAAATTTGATTTGATTGTATGGAATGTTACATGCTTCCCCACATGGCGTCCTCTGCTGAGGCCACATTTATAACGCTTTCATATCAACACAAACAGGCTTGAAATGTGCATACACAACTTCTCAAATAAATATCACTATTTACAGTATAAAAGAAAACTTAATGTTAGAACATGTGTATGTTTTCTGCAACTCTTACCCCATTTTGGAAAATTTAGGAAATGACAATGACACCCTTGATAGCTAAATGATAACTTATACGCATAATAATTTATATCACTAAGTTGTTATTTTAATATGCATTGGTGTGACAACCTATTACACCTCAAAAGTGAAAATAGGATTTATAGACTATTTTATTTCCCTTTTAAGAATGCTATGATCTTGCTCTTTCAGTTGTGGAGCAGAATCAGATACTTTTAAAAGCAGGTGACAGTGCCTCAATGTATAAGGTGGGAGCCTGCTCTACCAGCCAATGAAGGTTTACAGAATTGTGATTGCATATGCATAAGAATAATTAGCATGGTCCATAAGTGGACATTTCAGGGCAGTGTTCGAGGTGTGCCCACATACATATATTTTCAAGGTGATTATTATTTATAACAGGAAAATTGTGTAGAAGTGTGTGTATGCCAGGTTTTATAAAAGTGTTTTGTTTTTGTCATTTGCATATTTTCACCCTTGAAATCATGCAAATTTTTTTAAAAATAAGACATTTGGAGACTAAACTCCCTGACCTTGTTAGAGTAAGACACATCCTTAACTCCTAGGATGCCTCTGTTTGATTTCCTCTTCACAGCTTCCTTTGCTGCTATGTCTTGTTTGGAGTTTGGTGGCCAGGACTGCACACAATACTCCATATACAGCCTCACTAGTGCAATTATACATTCTGAGCATAGCACCCCTTGATTTATATTCAACAGTTTTTACAATATAACCTAACAAATTATTTGCCCTTTTAATTGGTTCTGTACATTGCTTAGATAATTAAAACTGTATGTCAATATAGACCCCTGAATCCTTTTCAGAGTTTGCTTCATTTAGTACAGTGACTCCTATCTTATATTTATAGCTGACATTGCTTTAGCCTACATGTAGCACTTCTAGCAGTTCTGAAGATCAACCAAGTCTTTTTGAACTGTTTTTTTTAGTTTACTTTCAGTGTCTGGTATTCCTCCAATTTTAGTGTCATCTGTAAGTTTAAAGACTATAATTGAATTTATGTTATTCATATAAATCAGAAAAAGTAGCAGTCCAAGGACAGGCTCCAGAGGAACTCCCAAGTGTACTCTTTTGACCTCTCAATGATTTGGAGAAGGCTTATGATAGACTGCCACATCAAGAGATCTGAAGGTACACGAGCGAGAAAGGAATACCAGTGAAGTATGGGAGGATTGTCCAAGATATGTATGAGAGAGTGATGACACGGGTTAAAAGCAGTGTTGGAATAACAGACAAGATCCCAGTTAGAGTAGGTCCACATCAGGGATCTTGTTCTGGTCCCTACCTCTAAATTGGAAGAGTGGATAAATTTAAATATCTAGGAAATAATGGAAGCCCAAGATGGAAAACTGGATGCAGAGATATCCCATAGAGTGCAGTCTGGATGGAACAATTGGAAGAAGGTATTAGGAGTACCATGTGATAGAAGAAGGTTAAAGGTAAGGTTTTTAAAACAATGGTAAAACCAACAATGATGTATGGAGCTGAGACATGGGCAATAAAAGGAGTGCAAGAGGAGAAGTTATATGTGACAAAAATGAGAATGTTGAGATGAATGTGTGGAGTTGCAAAAAAGGGCTGAATAAGAAATGCGACAATCAAAGGTACAACAGAAGTGGTAGAGATATTTAAAAAAGTACAGGAAAGTAGGTTGAACTGGTAAGGACATATGATGAGTAAAGACAATGAATATGTTGGCAAAAGACTGATGGGAATGGAAGTACAGCAGAAGAGAAAATGTGAGAGATCAAAGCAGAAGTGGATGGATAAAGTAAAAGAAGATCTGACAGAAAGAGGCTTGACTGGCGAGGAGGTGCTAAGCAAAGCTGATTGGAGAAGGTTGAGCAACCACATCAACCCCACACAGAAGTGGGAAAAGATAAAGAAGTCAATATTCCTCTACCCTTTCTTCTACTTTCTCAAGCTGCCAAATATATTGTCAAACCCTACTTGGGGATGCACATTCCACATTGAAACATTCCACAATCAAGCATTAGCCTATGTGGCACCCGCTTCCTTCTTGTCCTATTGGTATTTCTTATTCCAATCCAGTGAACCTTCCTATAACATTAAATTATAACATTTTATTTCCTT
The DNA here is from genome assembly GCF_016835505.1 of Polypterus senegalus. Classification (NCBI taxonomy): domain Eukaryota; kingdom Metazoa; phylum Chordata; class Cladistia; order Polypteriformes; family Polypteridae; genus Polypterus; species Polypterus senegalus. The sequence continues at coordinate 67,395,740 of NC_053170.1, read as the reverse complement.
GTGATTAATAGTCTAGAGATTTAAACAGTAAATTATACTACAGGTTTTTAATAAATACCCCAAACCCTTGGTTTAAATGATAGGTGTACAATGTCATAAAAATCCATAAACAGCATTGATATCCAAAAAGAATCCACTGATAGGATTCGGGCAGGCAAATCCTCCGTTCTGCTGCCTTCCAGAAGCCCCAATCATTGCCCATGTGAGTGATGAATCCCCCAGAATTAGTACATGGTACCTTTAATCACCACAACTACCATATCTAATAAAGTAGAATACTCTGAATTGTTGTTAATCATGATCATATACACATAAAAAGGCTTCCATTCTTTCTTTCATTATCTTTCCACTCTCCATTTTCAGAATGTGATAGCTCTATTATACATAGGCAAAGACTCCAATTCCATAGCTCTATTTTTTCAGCTGACATTTCACCTTAAACCACATTGCAAAGAGTAATTCTGCCAGGAACTCAATGTTCAATAGATTAGAGCTCTAGAGAAATCAGGGACAAGCAATCCCCACCATCATGCCAAGGATGTAATTTGTACATAGACAGAAAATGTAAATAAAGTTTCCAAATGTGATTTCATTTAAAATTTGCATTGGAAACAGAACTTCAGTGCTACACAGTGTAAAATAGAATCTATCAAGTGAATCATGTTTATTTTTCTTGCCATCCCAAAGGCAAACATGAATCCTTATGGGATTATAAATGAAATTTTAAAATTCAGTAACACCAAAAGATGTCAGCGTACAGTGTTTTCTGCTTTCAAACTTGTCCAAACATCACACATTTCAAGCAAATCTAAAATATGCTAGCATAAATAAAGCATAACTACATATAAGAGAAGAAATATATATTGAATTGTGAGATATCTCATGAATATTAATATGCTAAGCTTGAAATTGAAGTGGTAAGTATAAAAATATTTTAACAAACTGAATACTTAGTACAGCAGAATGCAATTTAGGTTAATAATCTGCATGTTAAATTCAGGAACTAAGAGTGCCGTTAAATTAAAATATTTTGTAAAGACAAATTTGCTAAACAAATGACTCCTCAAGTCATAACAATCTTTCACATCTCCTGCTTCACAGTTTTACCACGACATTTTCATAATTTTCTTGTTTATTTTTTAATGCACTGTTGTCAGGAAGAAATATGAAAGAGAAAAATGCTTGAGAACCCATTGACTTGTCTTATTTGACTTGAACATCTACCCATCACCTTGTTCCAATTCATACCATGCTTGCATTCTACTGGGTAATTAAATAATATTTGGCTTACATTTGTCATACACTTCACTATTTTATTTCTAGTGCTCTTTGCAAGTTATAAATCAAAATTTACTATGGTTTCATTTTAAGAATAGGTGCCGCTAGTGGCTGCATGTTTCTACTGTGACCAATCCCTTACATAAAGGTTCATTTCTGCATATAATTGGGCTTCCTTCTTAGTTTAACTTCTTTTTTTCCTGTTTCTAAACATGTTATTTAACTTTAATTAATAAAAGGTGTGAAACTTAAAAAAAATAATATATTAATATAGCTCTGAGTTACTTGGAAATGGGTAAGTAGAGCAAAATATGCTTCTGTGACATCTCAGCTGTCATACAAACATGGCTGACTTATTACAGGGTTGTGCACCTTGTTGGTTCGGTAGCAGTTTAATCTTTTTCTGCCATTTTAATGCTAACATGACTTTTATGCTACAGCTTAAAAGTCACCAGTTCATTAAATATAAATGGTAGGATATTATAAACATGTTTCTCAGTGCAAGCCTTCAGAAATATCATCCAATGCAATTTCTCACGCTAATCAGGAAACAGATGGTGTGTCTTTTTTTGGGCCATGGAGAAACTAATTCATCTTTACCTTGCGTGATTAGCTAGAACTTTGTACATAACACTGGTGTTTCTGTGATCTGACACCACACAATTCCAATTATATTTATCTTTAGAAATGTTTACCTTCATGTGGAATATCAGTAGAATACAATCACAGGTTGGGCTGCTATTTTTAGAAAAGCTGAGATGAAAAGGAGCATTAATTAGCATTTTATAAATATATACACTTATGGTATGCTCTTTTCTTAATCTATGTTTGCTGAAGATGCAAGTCCCTTTAGTTGTCCTGCTAGGTGCTTTTTTCTTTATAACGCTTAGCACAATCCTCTGAAATTGTCTAGTACCTCTTCTTTTGACTTTGTCTAACACTGCCATTATTTTTATATTAAGAAAACTAGAACTGTTCATTATACTGAAAATGTGGTCTTTCAAGGGCTTTATAGAACTTACTTATTAACTTACTTACTTATTAACTTACTAACTTATTAACAATAAGTATTCTTTAGTTGTCCTCCATATATCAAGCTATATGTTCCTGGTTACAGATAATGAAGAGTGCACAAGGACCATTGCCTTTCTTATAAGCTGTAACTTTCTACAAAACTGGCAGTCTGCCATAAATATGTTATTTTATCCATACATCCAATATATTCATCCATGTACTGAATTTTATCAGGATCACAGGTAGACCAAGGGAGGAAGAAACCATAGCAGGTCTGTGAGATGGTAGAAGGGAACCAAAGTATGTGGTGAAAAGCCATTAGGAAATAATATGCAGGCTGGCCCAGGACATGAACTCAGTTTTTCTAGACTTTTAAGGCTGTAACACTGGCCTCTTTGCATAGCTTTATCATGCATATTAATTCAATATACAATAGTATATATTTTTGAAAAATACCATACCATTTTCTATGCCCACTTAATCCTTAGCAGAGTCATGGGGGACTGGATCCTATCCCATTAACCAAAAGGTACAAGGCAAGAATGATCTCTGGACATGGCACCAGTCTATCACAGGGAAACACACTCACACACATAACCCACACACTAGGGCTGATTTAGTGTTACCAGTTCAGCTAATCTGCATGTCTTTGGACTGTGAGAGGAAATCCATGCAGAGAGCATGCAAACTCCATGTATGGAGGACCCAGAAAGTGAACCCTGGTCTTCTTACTGCAAGACAGCAATGTCTCCACTACACCACCATGCTGCCCTAGAAAATTAATATAATCAATACATTGCAATGGAACATGTTTTTTAATGAATATGTAAAGAGTTTATAAAAACAATTGTTTCACTTGTACTTCAGCCTTAAAAACACTTCATCTCTCTTTTAAAGAATATCATCAACACCTGCGCTAAAATTTCATAAACTGAATCACAGCATTAATTTTACTTGAAATCACACCCAACAGCACCTTTCTAATGACTGAGCTTTTAATTTGTCATTGTAGATAAACAATTTTTAGTTTAAATTATTTGCTACAGCAAACATCTCAAAGGACTCTGTCAGCAGGTGTTTACTCACCAAATGCCCAATAAATTTATCATGTTCTTTTTTTGTCTTATTAAGTTTTAGTAAAAATGTTACACATATATACAGAAAAATACAGACTTTAGTGATTCCTTGCAAATTACTGCCTCAATCTTTAAAATAAGATTCTGGAATTGTAAAATATAATAAATAACCACCAACAGAAACTGAGAATGATGGACCTCTACCATTAAAAGAGTAAATCTAAACAAGGCGATATGTCAAATTCATTACTTGATTTAATTCATTTGTAGGATTTAGGTAATTTATTTCATTTTCTTTTTTATTTGAGTATTTTTGGTATATTAGGTGATTTCTTAAGATCTAAATTGTCACAAGGTTATGTTGTGTTCACATGGGCAGTGATGTCTCACCAGCCATTTTGAATCTCTAACAGATGGACTGGGGACACAGTAAGATCGTTACTACAGTAATCCCTCCTCGATCACGGGGGTTGAGTTCCAGAACCCTCCGTGATAGGTGAAAATCCGTGAAGTGGAAACCATATGTTTGTATGGTTATTTTTATATATTTTAAGCTCTTAGAAACTCTCCCACACTGTTTATAAATATTCTCTGCACAGTTATACAGTAAAACCTTGTTTATAGCGGTTGATCCGCTCAAGACAGATAAATGAATTTCCAAGAAGTATGATTCTTTATTTATAAATCTAATATTTTCGCAGTTAGAGCATTGAAAACCTGTTTACGACCTTCTAAATACATTTTTTAACATTATTAGAGCCCTCTAGACATGAAATAACACCCTTTAGTCAAAAGTTTAAACTGTGCTCCATGACAAGACAGAGATGACAGTTCTTTCTCACAATTAAAAGAATGCAAACATATCTTCCTCTTCAAAGGAGCGCTGTCAGGAGCAGAGAATCTCAGAAAGAGAGAGTAAAGTAAACAATCAAAAATCAATAGGGCTGTTGCGCTTTTAAGTATGCAAGCACCGCGATAAAGTGGCACAATGAAGGGATCAATGTGAAGGTAGCCTTTCAGAATTTTTTTACAGGCGCGTCCGTATCTTCTAAGCAAACAGCCCCTCTGCTCACACCCCCTCCGTCAGGTGCAGATAATGGGGTCAATCATACGCCTCCCAGATGGTATTGCATGATGGATAAGTATCTGCCTGTATTTCTCAGAGAGAGTGAGAGACAGAGAAAAGCAAACAATGAAAAATCAATACGGGCTGTTAGAGCTTTTAAGTGTGCGAAGCAGTGCGCGGGAAGCATATCGTATATCATTGAGGAGTTTTATTTAATATGTAATACGTGCTCTGATTGGGTAGCTTCTCAGCCATCCGCCAATAGTGTCCCTTGTATGAAATCAACTGGGCAAACAAACTGAGGAAGCATGTAACATAAATTGAAAGACCCATTGTCCGCAGAAATCCGCGAACCAGCGAAAAATCCATGATATATATTTAGATATGCTTACATTTAAAATCCGCGATGGAGTGAATCCGTGAAAGTCGAAGCGCGATATCGTGAGGGATCACTCTATTATAATTTTGCTGAACTAGCCAAATAGCATGGGTCAATCACAATGAACTGAAAGTAGCATACTTAAAGGAGTTCAAACTACTGTATAGTTTGTATTCAGCTGGACTAAATTTGTACTCTACCTAAAGTTCACTTAAATTGAAATCTGCTGTTGAGCTGCAGGGCAGAGAGAAGTACTGAGGGGTGGAGTGAAGCCTCACAAAACATAGAAACATTTAAATCATTTGTGTTGGAAATCATATCGAATCTTCGAAGCATTTGACACTCCCCTCTCTAGTGACACCTCCTGGCCATTTGCATTAACGTACACAAATTCATGATTCAGTTCAAAACTCTGTTGCTACAGACTGGCAATAAAGAGAAGATTTCATCAGCGGCTTCCAGTGTCTGATGTGTAACTGAGGGGCGGCAGACGAGCTCACGTAATGGGAGACAACGCATCTCCTCACCCTGATGCCCAGGCTCTTCTCATAAATATTCCCATCTTGTGCTTTTTCTCATTCTATTTCTAACTCTATTTACATCAATGATTTACTCTGTTGTGGTGCAGTTCGAAAGACTACTTATTTACCCCCACCGCAGCCTATGACAAGATGCATTCACAAGGAAAGGATGTTGCTGACAAAGTCAAGAGCATTTTTTAAAGAGTGGCTCCAGATGCGCTTATCCAGCTGTTCCTTCTTGTCAGTACTTGAGTGATCTTTATGTCCACCTCTGGATGAATTTGCAAAGTTTCTTTTCAACATTTTTGTCTCATTAACGCAGAAATCCAGAGGCTTTTCCTAAATTGCAGAAGACGCTGTGTCATTGCTTTTTGAAAATCAATAATACATATAAGCTACAGATCTGGGAATAACTGAATACTAAAAACGTTTAATGAGGAGTGTCATGTTGTGATGCTTAGACAAAGCATTTCTTAGAATAGATTCTGGATTGTTATAATACGTGCTGCTTTAACGCAAAATATGCTCATCAATTTGTTACAGATTCTAGGTGGAAATGATTCCACACCAAGGAATGAGGTGCTCCATGTGAATCGTTAATGTTTCCGAAACGTATTTATTAACTTACAGACAAGTACTACATAACTGGTTTTTAAAAAGTCATTTTTTTTTATTTTATTCATTTTATTGCAATCCATACAAAGCAATCAAGTTTTTACAAAAAGAAAAATTGAGTTAAAGAACAGATCGATCCCCACCCCTGAGAGAGAGAGAGAGCAAGCCAAACGGTGTAAAATTTAAGGCTTGTAGACATACCTAAATTAATAAGTTCTCTGTGCTTCATGAACTTATTTTAAAATATTACTGATTAGATCCTGCCATGTTTTGAGGAAAGTCTGTACGGATCCTCTAACTGAGTATTTGATTTTTTCCAATTTCAAATTATATAACACATCGGTTTCCCACTGACTTAAAAGAGGAGAGTTTGGGTTCTTCCAGTTTATCAGAATAAGTCTGCGTGCCAAAAGTGTAGTGAATGCAATCACAATTTGTTTGTCTTTCTCCACCTTATACCCATCTGGAAGAACCCCAAACACAGCTGTTAAAAAGTCATTTTTTTAACTTTGGACAAGGATCATATGTGAGCCCCAACTAGGAACTGAACTTGCATCAACACACCTTACAGATACAGCAGGGTCAACTGCTTTTATGCATAGAGCTAAAAAAGTTCACTAGTGGCTGATCAAATCGACTGCTGACTGTGCAGATCTCAATGACGTCATGACATTAGCATGCCTCAAAATCACGTGACTGGTGCATTTGAAACAAGCCTCGAAACTTTGCTTCAAAAACTCAAAATGGTGTCAAAACGTCAGTATCGAGCAGCCCATCACTAGAGAGAAGTAGTGCAGCCAGCACGATTTCACAGAGCAATGTGCCTTTGCACTCTTCCACCATTTGAAAGGAATAAGTTGGAACTTATCAAATTTCCAATTAAATTTGTAAAGAAACTGCTATGATTGCTTTCCAAAATGACTACTTTCCAAAGCAAGCAAAAGCCAGAACCTGATAAAGAAAAGCATTAAATTAAAAATTAGAAAGGCAAGAGGAACAATGATGTTTAACCTCAAGTAATTTCTAAAATTTTATTTCAAATTCTGTTAAAAGTAAGACTGCTAACTTTTTTGGTCATTAGCTGGTGTCTTTTGCAAGCATTTAGAAATGTCAGTATGCTAACTTGTTCATCTGGAGCATCTCATTAAATAATAATACAATAACACAATATTGCAGCAGTGTTTTATTTAAAACCTTCAGCTGTGGCAGTTGTTTGTTTTGTAACTGGTTGCCATTAACAGCTTAATCTCATACATTTTAGTCCAAAAGCATTTTTTTCTAGTTAAAAACTAACAAGAATTTGTCTAGGAAAATATGTTCAAATATAAACATAGAACATACAAAACTATAATTATTCATTAATGTGGCCTCTGTGTTAATTTTCTAAAAGATCATTTGAAAAGATCTGATGCACTGCCCCCTGAAGTGTGTTATAATTAGTACAAGATCAACATTGAGCCCTTGGAACAGGAAGAAGCATAAGATCAGCTGAACTCCAGTGCTGTTGGACAATCTTCTTTGTTGCAACTGAGCTCAGGGTGCAAGTTGATATCCATAAAGCAACATACTTACTAGTCTGCAAACTTAGTACTCTGCTACAGGCTAACTCAGGAAGTTTGTTGCAATTGACCCCTGTAATAGCCATTTGTTATTTATTAAGATTATGTTAAATTGATAAAAGAATTTTCTTATTTACGTTAAAATGTTTGCCTATATATTAATGCATAGTCTGTGGGAGATTCCATTATAACCCCCACAAGCTAAGTTGAAATGGAATATTTTACTTATTTCTTGACCCTCTGACTACAAATTAGTCCCAGGAATGGGGAAGTACGGGAGAATATTATAGAGGAAGAGGACAGCAAAGAAGAAGATGTGGGATAGTCAGAGAAATGCAGAAAGTAGAAAAGAGTACAAGGAGATAAGGCGCAAGGTGAAGAGAGAGGTGGTGAAGGCTAAAGAAAAGGCATATGATGAGTTATATGAGAGATTGAACACTAAGGAGGGAGAAAAGGACCTGTACCGATTGGCTAGACAGAGGGACTGAGCTGGGAAAGATGTGCAGCAGGTTAGGGTGATAAAGGATAAAGATGGAAAATTACTCGCAAGCGAGGAGAGTGTGTTGAGCAGATGGAAAGAGTACTTTGAGAGGCTGATGAATGAAGAGAACGAGAGTGAGAGAAGGTTGGATGATGTGGAGATAGTGAATCAGAAAGTGCAACAGGTTAACAAGGAGGAAGTTAGGACAGCTATGAAGAGGATGAAAAATGGAAAGGCCATTGGTCCAGATGATATACCGGTGGAAGGATGGAGTTGTTTAGGAGAGATGACAGTGGAGTTTTTAACCAGATTGTTTAATGGAAAATTGGAAAGTGACAGAATGCCTGAGGAGTGGAGAAGAAGTGTACTGGTGCCGATATTTAAGAATAAGAGGGATGTGCAGGACTGTAGTAACTACAGCAGGATAAAATTGTTGAGCCACAGACTGAAGTTATGGGAGAGAGTAGTGGAAGCTAGGTTAAGAAGTGAGGTGGTGATTAGTGAGTAGCAGTGTGGTTTCATGCCAAGAAAGAGCACCACAGATGCGATGTTTGCTCTGAGAGTTGCATTATGTCTTTGTGGACATGGAGAAAGCATATGACAGGGTGCCTCGAGAGGAGTTGGGGTATTGTATGAGGAAGTTGGGAGTGGCAGAGAAGTATGTAAGAGTTGTACAGGATATGTACGAGGGAAATGTCACAGTGGTGAGGTCTGCGGTAGAAGTGATGGATGCATTCCAGGTGGAGGTGGGATTACATCAGGGATCGGCTCTGAGCCCTTTCTTATTTGTAATGGTGATTGACAGGTTGACAGACGAGATTAGACAGGAGTATGATGTTTGCTGATGACATTGTGATCTGTAGCGTAAGTAGTGACTAGGTTGAGGAGACCCTGGAGAGATGGAGATATGCTCTAGAGAGGAGAGGAATGAAGGTCAGTCGAAACAAGACAGAATACATGTGTGCAAATGAGAGGGAGGTCAGTGGAATGGTAATGATACAAGAAGCAGAGCTGACGAAAGTGAATGAGTTTAAATACTTTGGATCAACAGTACAGAATAATGGGAATTGTGTAAGAGAAGAGGAAAAGAGAGTGCAGGCAGGGTTGAATGGGTGGAGAAGAGTGTCAGGAGTAATCTGTGACAGAAGGGTATCAGCAAGAGTGAAAGGGAAGGTCTACAGGACAGTAGTGAGACCAGCTTTGTTATATGGGTTGGAGACAGTGGCACTGACCAGAAAACAGGATACAGAACTGGAGGTAGCAGAGTTAAAGATGCTAAGATTTGCATTGGGTGTGATGAGGATGGACAGGATTAGAAATTAGTACATTAGAGGGTCAACTCAAGCTGGATGGTTGGGAGACAAAGTCAGAGAAGCGAGATTGCATCGGTTTGGACATGTGCAGAGGAGAGATGCTGGGTATCTTGGGAAAAGGATGTTAAGGATAGAGCTGCCAGGCAAGAGGAAGGCCTAAGAGAAGGTTTATGGATGTAGTGAGAGAGGACATGCAGATGATGGGTATAACAGAACAAGATGCAGAAGACAGAAAGATATGGAAGAAGATGATCCACTGTGGCAACCCCTAATGGGAGCAGCCAAAAGAAGAAGATGATATAAGTTTGCGTTAGACAAATAATGCAACCTTTAAGTATAGAAGGTAACTGGAATTTAACAAGAAAAAGCTAAGTTTGTAGAAGAAACATTTTTTCCCTTTTATCCTGCATGTGTAATTACTTTTTTCTATTTTTGTGTGAACTGTTTTGTTTTGAATTTTCACTTTGCTTTTCTAAAACAAACTTTATTGGACTATGAAATTTCTTTTGTTATGCGTTTGAATCATCAACTCAGTAGCTGCTTCATTTTGGGAACCTGGGAAAGACGCAGCTACAACCCCATTAGTTTGATGTTCTAACTAACATTTTACCCATTTGTTTGTGAGTTTGCACAAAGGTATGGTGTCTCTTTATAATTTTTTAAGCAGTGTATTAATTAGAGCGCTTGATAGGAGCTAGTCTGTTTACTCAGGCATTTAACCTTAATTGCCTTGCTTGTTTAGTTCCTATTTCTCAGGCTAGCTACAAGGCTGTTAAACAGAATTATTTTACACAACATGCTTTGCACTTAACTGTTGTCAAATGAAGATAATCCAGCAGTACAGTATTCTCCATCAGTTTTCTAATTCATTATCCAGTTTAGAGTTATGGGAAGCCAATGTCTGGTGCATTTTTCTGGAGATCATTTGTACCGCAGCTTTCAGAAACCATTCTGATACAAAGTTATACCTCGGACATAAGTGACAAAAATGTACTCAATGACAAGGACATGATATCAATAAATTAAACGGGAGATTAGAGGAAATTAGACATACTGTATATAAACAAAAGACCTGTGTGTGTGTGTGTGTGTGTGTGTGCGCGTGCGTGTGTTTATGTGTATGGAGCAGTCACAGCCACCAGATAGTGCATGCATAAACTTTAATATTTTTTCGGTGCTTGGATACACCTCACTTCTCACTACGAAAAACATGTGCTGTGTGCTCAGCCACAGCCACAGGAGTTATTGTGAATTCTACGGACCATGTAGAAGCTAATACATGTGTAACTTGCACACAACTGCACTCGACTGCATGTCCATATCAGATAAAATACAACCACTCCCAGCGGCAGAAGAGGGTCCACAACCTCTGCTCCGGGTAATTCTTGAGAGTCGGCGGACACCTCTACAAGTTCTCCAATATAGTAAAACTGCAAGGGAGTCTTCGGGTTGTTTTTTTTCCCCCCGAAGACCTCACACAGCTAGCATCAACATATTTAAATAATAATCTATGCTAGTGCACATAAGATCCACTAATATATCTGCATGTAAAGAAAGATTCAGGGTTACTAAAAGAAAGATAACAATGTTTCAGAAGAAAGGTGATATGTGCATGCCAGTCCTTAACCTAGTCATAAAGCAACCACATTAGGTCTTCCAAATTGTGGGAGTTAGAAGAACAGACAAGGCAAATAACAGAAACATTGACTTGTTCCTGACACAATATCTCGTCATCAGAATAAAAGAACTGTAACCCCTTCAAAGAGCATCAAATACCAAAAAAGCGTAAATTTATCACTTAGTTAATGCAAAAACAGACCATTTCTCAATCATTGCAAGCTGCTAACATGAAAATCCTGTCCTCATCTCTCAAAAATCAAGAGTGTCATATCCATTCAATTAGCCCAGTATGAGCAACAGCATTAAGCATAAAATAAGATATAATAGGCCTCACAAAAAAACGAACACTTTGTCAGTGTTGCCAGTAATTACATAATTTGAACATTAGAAAGATAATGTGAAGTTTATTAATATACCTGGCAACTGCTGGAACCACAAGGTGACTCTGATGTAGCTCTGTCAGGATCACCAGCTTTTTAAATATGCTTTTTTGTGCTTTTTCTATTGTTTGGTTGGTGCTAATATTGTTTCCTATAAATGACCATTGACTTTAAAAGGCTGGGGTATTATAATAACTAGTAACATGTCTATTTTAATTATTTATTTGTTTTTAATAAAAGTGGACTAAGGACCAGCTCTCCTTTTTTTGTAAGAAAAAACAAAATCACCTATGTTAACCTTTTTTGTTACTATTGTTTGCTTTTACATTTTCCACAGTGCCCTTTTATATTGTTTTAGTGTTGTTTCTTTTGAGTTCTGTTGAAGCTAGTTATGTAAGCAGGCACTCACTTCAGCTCATGAGGGGCCAGGTAAGTGAAACAAGCCTTTGTTTGTTTTCTGAAGGTATAACGGTCAATTAGATCCACTTAGTCTAGCCTTATGGCTTCTTATGGTTTTAAGCAATTCTGTTTGGTGTGTCTGTCACTATGAAAACCTTGGTGACTCAAAAAACCTTAAACAACTTAAAATTATATATTTTTAAAATTTTATATGCAAGCTAAATCAACTATGATCAAGAATGTGAGTCCAAACTGAATGAATATATCTAACGTTTTCAAAACAGCTGAAATATATGCCTTGAAAGTTAGCAGTTAATTAGACCTACTTTCATTCCTCCTTTTGCATTTATACTTTCTCCAGGGTCAGAGTTATACGAATACTGCTACTACTTGTGTTGAGTGAAACGATTTGCATTAAATTGAATTTACATTGAAACTCTGAGTTTTGTTTGACACAAAAATTTGTAAAACCACAAGCATTTGACGTCTTGTGAAATTCATACCATTGACGTAAGAGGAAATGTGCTTAGTTCCTGTCTGGAAGTATTTTCATTCCACATGCATCTGCCTGTCATTTAGTATTTAAATAAAGATCTCTAGTGGAAAAAAAAAAATCGGGAGTGGTCTCCCCTAGACTTTTTCATATATTCAGATATGGGGATGGATATTTGAGGAGTAAACTGCAAGACAAGGATTATATTTTTATATTATGTACATTAAATAACCATCAACAACAAATCAAATCAATTTAATAATTTATTGAACAATTATTATAAAAGTAAAGTTGAATACATTACACTCTGTAGCTGCATGAATAAAAGGTAAAGTATCACTTCCGGTTGGCGGAAATAGCCTAAAAGTTGATAGAAATCCAAGTTTTATACCTAATACATGTGTGCAAAATTTGGTTGACCTAAGTAAAAGCCTACTCAAGTTATCGTGTTTACATACACACACACATGCACAGGCAGACACACAGACATACAGTAATTCCAAAAATGGTATGTTCAGACAAAAAATGGTATATTCAGACTCAGGGAGGTCTAAAACATTGACATTCATCAAAATCTCAACATCAACTTTTGGGACGATTACAATACTTTCCCTATTTTTCATATATGAGAAAGTAAAAAAATTACCGGACTCATTTCTTGTCTCACCACTAAGTACTACTATTTAGCCAATGTCTAAAAGTTTCAGTTCCAAAGTTACTGGAAGAAGTTGCTTTATAAACCCTTACCATTCTAAATTCATGCAAGTATATGTTTACCTACAATAGCATGATAGAAATTTGATGTGCATAGCATGATAGAATTTTAGGGAAGAAAAAAGACAGGTGAACTAACTGAATATAACCCAAGGTCTGCTCTGCAATCCCTACACTTTTAACCTTTAAAAATGATCTTGGGTTTTGCTTTGTATTGTCCACATGTAAATACACTTTTCACTCTTTTTGCATTTGCTGCATTATGTATGCCAGAGCTCATTTCATGTCGGTTTCAAGTCAAACCATATATGAAAGTGCTAACTGCTTTAAAAGCTGGCAGATATCAAGACCATAATAATGTCACAACCACCTGACATGCTAGGAGCATAAAACTGAGAAACTTTTAAAATCAACCTCATTCTAACAAGCAAAAGGAGGAAACACAATATAAAGTTATATTCCAAAACAATTCTTTAAAATGTCAACAATCAGAAAAACAAAATTGTCTGACAATTAAAAAAAGTCCATTGCATTTAACTGAATTGAGCCCAGGATATGTTTTAGCAACCATTTTGAATGCATTTAAAGGTATGAAGAAGTGGCTACAGCCATTTATAACTTCAAATGAAATGGAACTGAGTGAAATACAAGGGGGCAGGGTGTGTTCTAGAAGTACTGAATCAGGTGAGTCCAGCAAAAATATGAACAGAACACACTAGCTGCATATCTATGGATAAATGCTGCATGATTTCATTTTTTGGAATAGTATCAAAATTTCAAGGTTGAGCTCATAACAGTAAATTTTACTCATTCGTTGTTGCCATTCTGTCACAGTAATATTAATGTGCTAAAATGACAGAAACAATAGAGTTCCCAGTAGCAATTTTACTTATTTTATAAATTAACTATTTTCAGATGTTTAGAATCATTAAAAAACAGCTAATAAATATACATTAAATTTCACATTTCAGGGAGAAGCAAAATGTGATGAATAGTGGTACAGCCCAGTCTCCATGTAGTCTGAATTTTTTCTACTGTACTTTTGAAAATATAATTGGCCACTGTAAGAAACTTTACCTTGTTCCACTCCATTCGAACTAGCATGGTGCTGAGGGGTCACCCATTGCACGGCTGCACTCGGTCCTAATTTGGGATCCTGCGGTGGTTCATCGTGTGGTGCGTATAGCAATGCTCTGTATCAGTGCATGCTGCCAACCTCTCTCTCTCTCACACACACATACACACACACAAATGTGTCCACCCCTTAATTTGTGAACTTGAGTGATTTGTCTCATCGTACTGAAAGAACTTGAATCAAAATTCCTTATTACATAATATGGAATGAAATGCACAGTATGCAGACAATGGTACTAACCTGTAGGTCCACTGGAGTTCTGGAATGTGAATCTTGCCACTCTTTTGAAATAATTGTGTGTTTTTATTTTAGGTTTTCATACATTTCTGCATTAATTATTAATTTTATAGTGTAAACTATTTTAATGCCTTTTGTGGACATCATTTTATGATTCTGGAGCCAAAATATTTCTTGGAAACGAATACCCATGGCAGTCACATGGCCAGTGGTGATGCACTCCATGACATCAGGGTTCCACTGTAAAATGGCATTGCCCAGCCTCTTCAAGCTTTCCACAATATTATCAAAGAAATGTACTAAAACACTCCTTAGTTTAGTCAGGAAGAATACATTCTAGTCACTGTTGGGTTCTTTTTGATATTTACACTTGATTTTCCACTACTCGAAGGTTTGTTTAGTCCCTTAATGTTTTGATCTTCTGATTTGAACTTTCTGGTTTGAATCCATTCCTGTCTTTAAACTTTCACCATGCCTATCCTCTTTATCACAGTCTTCATCTCTTGGTTTTATTTTCTCAAAATAATTTTGGGTTTTTAAATTTAATAACTTGATACAGACTTGGGATAGGAGTATTCTACTTATTAACTTTTTTCAGGAGTGGGCTGTCTGAGGAAATACAAGATAACCTTGTGAAATGTAATTTAGATTTATTAGATGCAGTTGTGCACTTGGAAATTGTGAACTCCTTTGAAACAGCTTGACTTAAGATATAACTAAGGTATCTGATCAAGTAGGGATAGGTGAGGTGGACCTTTGTAGTTAACTTCCCCTTGGCAATAGTTTGATTATTTCTGGATGGATATCACAAGCAATTCATAAAATTAGAAAATGTACGTTTCATCAACCTTCAGTTGTTTTTCTGCATTACAGCATTATTCTTATGGATTTGAGTATAAATCTGGATAAACTTTAAGCAGTTCTTGGTTTGAACCATGAAGTATAAAACAAGTCCTATAAATTGTGGAATCATTTAAGGATTTAATGTTCAAACTTTGAGTAAAAAAATATTTGTTTAGTCAAACCTGCACGTACATATTTAGAGAATTCAGCTTTTTATGTAATTTATAAAATCCACAGCCAGGCCATTAAGAATCCCTCTTTGCCTGCCTGTGAAAAGGCTGATATTGCAGTCTTCCTCATCTGAGCCCCTGACACACTCCCATCCACTACAGGGCCACCACACTGATTCAGAAGAGACTGCCCCCATTTGAGCAATGGTTGATGAGTTTCTTTTTCTTATAGCCTAAGGAAGTCTTCCATGTCACATTTTTTTAGGCTTGCTCAATGAGAGTTCAGTTCAGGCTTAGAAATCTCTATAGCTGATTTGTGACAATGTCCTTCCCAAAAAAAAAAAATGCTATACAAATTAATTAAAATGAACTAAATTGAATTGAAAATAAGATCCTCTAAGGAAAATCTACTAAAAAAAAAACAGAGGTCTGTGTGTCCTGTCCAGTTGGGCTTTGGTGTAATTGGTCAGTTTGGTATTGGTGATGCAACAAAGTAGGAAGTGTGACTGTGAGACGCATGAGGTGAAGTAAAGGCGTATGAGGCACACTGAAAAAAGCACCTTTAAAGACAGAAAAAATAAAACAGGAGGCAAGAAAGGCATTTTGAAAATAATGACAGAGTCTGAGAAGTAGGTTTTACGGAAATGCACTCAACTGAGGGAGTGCCAATGAAAAGACTTTCACACACGCAAATACAGAGGAAAGCTGCTGAAGGTACACATAGGGCAAGAGATAGAAAATATTTTTTAAATATTCTGTTGCTGGTCTTCGACTTCTGGCTATTTATTTATGTTCTGTGTAGGTTATCAGATATCCTAATTATAATACATGATTAAATGTAATGGACTTTCATACACTTTAGTGAAAGTATGGTGAATCTAGGAAGATGTTGATGTAATCTTCTTTCAAGTCCACATTGGACTGCTGATTCTGGTAGGAGTGTAGAGGTTTAAAGGTGTAGTGACAACAAGCAAGCGTTTGGAATGCCGTCTCTTGAGCCATATTCTCCTGTTGCTTACGGTTTGATAGCTGGAAGTACATAGAAGGAAACATTACAAGGTGGAAGCTATTAGGATACCTGAGATAACTAGGTTCTGTAATTGCCCCTGTTCTACAGCCAATGCTCATATGTGACTGTTAAATATTAAAAAGGCTCTCACTTGACTTAGCATTGTGGCACGCGGCTGGGGGTGGTACCCAGCCGGGACGCCCAGGACCACCGGAGGAGGGCTTGTGCCTTCTCCAGACCATGAGTGTTGGGGGCCACGGGTAGAGGGTTTGGAAGCCCAACCCTGTAGGGGCCCGTGGTCACCGCCAGGTGGCGCCCTAATGCCTTGGGAGCCCTGGACCTCAGCACTTCCGTCACATCAGGAAGTGCTGGGGGAAGAAGAGCAGGGATACCCGGGGGGCTTCCGGCTACACAGCTGGTGCTTCCGCCACACGGGGTGTGTGGGCTGAGGCTCCTCAGGAAGCACCTGGAGCCCATCAGGAGGTGCATAAAAGGGACCGTCTCCCTCCATTTGAGGGCGAGAGTCGGGTGTAAGAGGATGAAGCTTGGAGGAGAGGAGTGGAGGTGGTCTGAAGACTGAAAGGCATTGTTGTGCAGCCAGGACTGAAAGGGGTGATTGGTGCTGAGGCACTGGGTTCGTGCACTGATTTGTATTATAGAACTGTAAATAAACGTATGTGCGGTGAAACCAACATGGCTACCTGTCTGTGTCCGGGCTGTTCCCCACAGCATTTAAATCTATATGGCTGTATTTTGTTAGACGATGATGTCAGAGGGCATTACAATGACCTGATGCTAATCGAGACAGACCAGGCACTAGCACTGTTATTTGATTGTCGTTTGTTTTTTTTTTTATTAACATGAAAGTTGTGTGAACTTGCATGTTTCATTAATTAGCAAAAGAGGAACACATGATTATCAAGTAAGTTAATGTTAACATAAAGACATATAGGAAAATTGACCTCACAACAATATTCCAAAAACTGCCACTGTTCACTTTAAAGGAATAGAATGAAAATGTGTGCATGGAGCTGGAGCGCTTAACAGAGAGAAGTGCTGAATATTCTTTAACTGACTTCCTCCCCACCTCCCCACTCAACTGACACTGAGTGCCTATAGTTTTACAGTTAAGCAATAAGTTTATTTTTACAAGTCAAATATTTTCCTGATATATGAAGCTTCTCAATATTTTTAAAGCAGGAAACATGTCATAACACTACAAATAAACAATTTAATCAATAATTGAGTTTATTTTTATTGTAAAATATGTTACATTCTCTTTTGAAATACATTGCTAAGTGTATGATGGAAACCAGCAGTCAAATTGAGTAGACAAGAAGAAAGAAATAAAAGAAATAAAAAAGGAATAAAACATGAAAGTTCCTAAATTTTTGTGAATTTCCCCTTGGGATTAATAAAGTATCTATCTATCTATCTATCTATCTAAATTGTCCATAGTGTGGGCTTGGTGTGTGGGTTTGTTCCTGCCATGCACCCTGCGCTGGCTGGGATTGGCTCCAGCAGACCCCGTGACCCTGTGTTAGGGTATAGCGGGTTGGATGATGACTGATGGACTAAACATGAAAGTTAAGTAAAATACTGTAACTTAGACTATACTATATGCATAACATTTTGTGGACTTCTAGTAGTATATTATTCATAAAATCTTCATCAGTCTTTTTTAAATGCTAAAATATTTGTTTTATGTTACTTAATAACTCAATGTTTGATGAACAATATAACTATAATTAAAAGGTAATGGTTGATTAAGAGTATAAGTTTATAATAAAAAATGCAAACAGTTAAATATACAGTATATGTTATTGATATTTTGATACTACTCAGCTCATACACATGGATTGATCCTCTGCACGAGTAGATGTTACTAATACATCTCCATGAATATCATAATACTGTACAAAAATTACAGTTACTATGGGTAACACTTAGTAACTGTAATTACTGTAAAACACTTGTTTTAAACGAAAAAATATGTCATGTTGGCCTTTCTGAATGCAAACAGTGCCTGTTGAAGAAGGAAAACACTTATTTACAAAATACTTAAGCTTTAATTGTCCATTACTGGTGAACTGTTATTTTTTATAAACAACTCAGAAACAGTACTCATAATTATGTTGGTGACTGAGAAAAAAACACCTGCTAATTAAGGTCAGTGTTGGAACAAGCAAGAATATTAACTAAATCAGACAAAAACAATTAACTTAAAACAATGTGGTCTCTGGAGGGTGTATTATTTGTTTTAAATCATACTGCATACATCTATTCTAAAATGAGGGTTGTTGCTAGCAAATACTTTTTATTTATTAAGATTTTGATTATCTGATTATAAGTAGCAATCATATCCAAAATAATTAGGTGGCTGGAGTATATATTATTTGAAGTATATCCTTTGGTTTTAAAGATCAAGTAAAATATAATCACAGTTAGGCATCATCGAAAGGTTACAAATTATGTTGTCTTTTGTTTAAAAATGTAGTGTGTATTGCAGAGTTAAAAAAAAAAAAAAAGTACATAAATGTTCTTTGAAAATGCGAGACTCGTCAGGGTAGCAATACCATCCAGTTTGCACCAAACTGGCATCAGTCCTTCAGAAGATATCTGGACAATTGGCAGATAGGTAGGTCTTGTTTATGTCAATTTGCGTTCATGGGGAATCTGGAGACCAAATACAGTGTATATAAAAGTATTTACCTCTTTAGATGTTTACAAATTTCATTATTTTACAATATTAAATGTTAGTGGATTTGTCTTTTTGCCATCAATAAATAGAATGACTCTTTAATGTCAGAGTGAAAACAGTTCTCTGCAAATGGGTCTAAAAGTAATTACATTTGTGAAACAGATAACAACTGATCACATAAGTAATCACTCCCTTTAATATGACCCATGTAAATCCTCATTGATACAGCCAATTGGTTTTAGAAGTCACATACTTATTTAAACGGAGATCAGCCATCTGTTGCAAAGTGAGTTTCAAATGATTGTAGCTCCTGCATCTGGAAGGTCCAAAATGTGGTGAGTCAGTATCATGGCCTTACCTACACAATAAAACAATAAAGATATAAGAACACTCCAAGCAACTCCATAAAAAAGTGATTGAAAAAACAAGTCATGGAATGGAGACAAGTATCCAAGTCAATGAATACCCACTGGAGACTAGTTAAATTACTCAATAAAAAATGAAGGGTATGGCACAGATGTAAAATCTTTCTACAGCAGGCCATCCATGAAAATGAATAAATTGTGCACGAAGACGACTACTGAAGGAGTTCACCAAGAAACCTATGATAACTCTGAAGGAATTACAAGGTACAGTGGCACAGATTAGAGAGACTATGGATTTAAGAATTGTTGCCAGGGTGCTTCACTAGTTGCAGTTTTATAGGAGAGTGGCAAAAGGAATAAAACACACATGACATCTCAGATAGAGTTTGCCAGAAGGCACATAGAAAACTCTGCAGTCAACTGAAAGAAGGTCCAATGGACAGATGAGACTAAAACTGAGCTTTTAGCCATCAGACTGAATGCTATATTTAGCATAAGTCAAAAGTTGTTGATTATCAGAAACACACCATCACCATCATGAAGCATGGTGGAGAAAGCATCATGTCATAGGTTAGGACTGCTTCTCTGCAGCAACCCTGGTAGGCTTGCGAATGTAGAGGGTAAAATGAATGCAGCAAAATATAGTATGGGGAAATCCTGGACGAAAACCTGAGGCAGTCTATAAGAAACATATGCCTTTAAAGAAGATTTGTTTTCCAACAAGACAACCCTCCAATCATAAAGCCACAGCTACACAGGAATGGTTTGAAAACAACAATGTTAATGTCCTGGAGTAAGAGTTCATATTCATCAAATATCTCAATATTATTCCTAAAAATTGCACTTAAGGTCTGAGTAGGATACAAATTTGTCCTACCCCAGAGCAGGACATGAGAAGTAGTAATGAGGCATCCTACACTTATGCCCAGTGAGGAGTAGGAGTTCATGTTTAAGAATGAAAGACACCCAAAGCCGCAAAATGGCACTCATGATGACGTTTTGTATTTTTCTGACACTAAAGTTAATGCTTCAGCAAAAAGATAATAATATTGAAAGTAGTAAGAGAAGAAGAGGAAGAAGAAAAGAAAATGTAATAAGGCAAGATATCGCATTAAGCTTCATATAATGGTTGCCACTTTGAAACTCCATCTCAGTGCTGCTTACAGTATTATTCTTGGTGTTAAGACTGAGTCACACAAACCAAATGAGAGTAAAGACAGGTGATGGTTCAATTTATTTAATAATAATAATAATTCTTTGCATTTATATAGCTCTTTTCTCACTACTCAAAGCACTCAGTAATTGCAGGTTAGCAATGTATGGTTCACAAATTACCCTCCCATTGTCATGGCCACAGGAAACACCTCATAAAGTAAGTTATTGAAACTAGCTAACATCTATTCCAATGCTGTTTCTCAAGTTTCATTTACTTTTCCAGTGTTTCTGATCATCTTCTATGACCACACCCATCTTCTGTGAGGATCTATTTATCCAATATCCTGAGAGTCTCTGCCTGCCTACCTGGGCTTGTAAAATGTAATGCAAATGTTCCAGGGGTTCCTGGAATTCAGAGCTTAGCATAGCTGTGAAATATTTCATTCAGCTCCATCTATCTTCAGGGTAACACACTAGCAAAGACTATAATACAGTTTGAATTTGTGAGCACCTACTGTATGTGTTGATACTGTAATGTCTTATGCGATTCACATGTACATGTTCATCCACACTTGAATATTTTTATGTGCATGCTGTCAATCACACCAACTACTCCAGGAATACCAGTGATTTGTGGAGGTCGGGAAATGTATAAATATGCTGTGGTCTATGGCCGGCTTGTCATCCCGGCCAATACCCCCAGGCCACCAGGTGGAGCTCTCCCTGCAGCATGGAGGTACCCCGAATACAAGCAGGGAATCATGGACGATGGAGTTTTCCTTTACAGCCCTGCTGGATACCACAGAGGCCAACAGAGGACGCTGCAGGGAGGCCCAGAGAGTTGTATGTGCCCTGTAACTCAGAAGTACGTCATAGGCAAAGCGACAGGGGAAATGACGTACTTTCGGGATGAAGAAGAGGACTTTTTATCTGACCCAGAAGTGATAGGAAGTCACATGGACTGAAGGATTGGAAACACTTCCGGATCAGGGACTATAAAAGGACAATGGGAAATCCCAGATGTCGAGCTGAGCTGGGTGGAAGGGTGGCAACGCGTCTGGGAGTGGTGGAGGATTATTGATTATTGTATTGTGGAGAATTGTATGAGTATTGTGGAGAGGAGGGTGCTTTGTGCACTGAAAATTAATAAAAAGTCGAATTATTGGACTTTTACCATGTGTCTAACATATTGTCTGAGGGTTAAAGAGGATGCTAGCGCCCTCTATCTGTCACAATGTGTATTACGTCACGTGATGTAAAGGAATTTCAACATTTGATACATAATTCAAGAAATGATTGGTTGCGAGAAAATCATTTCCATTGCAAAGCTACATCTTCTGTGTGGCCAAAAATCATAACATTACCAACACAATAATTTCAGTTGACAGAGCAAATGGCTTCTTCATATAGGTAGAGTGATTACAGGATATACCAAATTTGTTATGAATTTTATTCCATCTCTATAAAAATAGCTATTTATGATTTCATTGTTGCCCAGTGTTTCCAAAACATTCCGCCTGAAGGTGCATGCTGATCTATATCTGAATGCCAACTTCTGGCATATCCTAGTTACTTTGGGCAGACCACAATCTCCTGGTGAAGTTAGGAGTAGTTTCCTAAATTAGAAAAACTGATTAAATGCTATAATTTCTGCTCCTAAGAGTAAGACCAGATTTATGTGTTTTGTAATTTTTGAGACAGTTTGGACCACTATCCTACTCAGAGATGTTTCATAAATCCAGGCACAGATCTTAATCTAATTGAGAATTTGTGGCTGAACTTGGGGGGTTTGGGAACGGGACTTCTCTCACAAAACACATGCAACCTGACAGCGCTTGAGCATCTTTGTAAAGAAAAATAGGGGGAAATTACAGTGTCTAGATATGCAAAGCTGGCAGAGACCTGTGGACACAGACTCAAAGCTAGCATGTCTGCCAAAGGTGTATTTACAAAATATCGTCTTGAAGGGGTCAATACTTATGCAATGAAATACTCTGAGATTTATATTTCAAAATAAATTTGGACCACTTTGCCGAGATCTGTTTTCACTTCAGCATTAATGAGACATTTTCTGGTGATCAATGTCAAAAAAAAACCTTATTAAATTCACTGTGATTAAATGTTGTACAAAACATCCAATGCAGAGAATACATTGTACAGGCACTGTATGTACTGGGAGACTAAAGAGCAAAACCATGCTATATTCCCTTTGCTAAACCTGCATGGGGAAGACATTTTTGATTCTGTAACATGGTACTATGATACTGGAGGCACTGCTACATTCATCAGCATGTGTTGATACAGGATCTATTTCAAATAAAATCAGCACTTCGGCTTGGTGCTTTGTTTGGTGGAAGTGGGATGAAATAACTTTAAAGAAAAAAGAAGGAGCAGGCTGTTTAAATTTAAACAAAAAGCAGATATTTGCTTCATCCAGGTGAAGAAGAAGTCCTAGAAGACTTGACTGTGTCTTGTTCTGACCAATTATTTATTTTTGTTTTCTTTATTAAATGAAACTACAACCTTAAATTAAAAGTGAATTTCAAAAAATAGTTTAGGGATTTTTCATCAGTTTCTCATTTTTGGCTCCCCTCTAGCTGACAATCCTTTAAACCCAGTAGCTGTTTCACTGTGCTGTCCATCTACTGTACTTCTGTGATGGCAGCAGTGTATTGCACGATTTGATTGCTGGAGTAGTTAGTTTCTGTTGAGTGGAGCCGGTTCAGTCTTATTGGGATTGTCGCTTTTTTAGCAAGAGATGTTCAGTTTTCTTGAGCCGGTCGAGCGACTTTTTGGCAGCTCTTTTGCTTTTCTCTGGTCACTCACCTGCAAAGCAGTGACAAGATTTTGTTTGGATCTGTCTAGTCTAGCTCCTTGTTGGCTTTTTGTTTCAAGCAGCCTTTTAGTAGTCTGCTGCATTATGCACTTGCATGCATCTGCATAGTAAACTGTTTTGTATTCTGGTTTAGTCCCAGACACATTCCCTGTTGAGGATTCTGCTTTTCACCTCGAGAAACACATCCTTTCCTTTTGTTCTGATTTTTTTGTTTTGATCCTTACTCCTGACACAGACTTCTGGTTCCCCATTTTTGTTTGTGTAGGATATTCTGGTAATGACCTTTGCTTTGTTTATTGACTACATCTTTGCCTCACGCTTATGTACTTAACCTCTGCCACTCATAAATAACATCAACAACCCATCAGTGAGAATAGAAGAATTAATGATTTAGGTTCTGTGTCTTGTGTCAATCAAAAGGAAACCAGAATATCTAAACAGCGGCTTGCAGTAATAACTTGCCAGAAACATTTCATGCTTAATAGTTGCCTCTGCAGGAAGGAATAAAAGGCAAGCAGGTGACACTGGACAGGATGGTTATCAAAGCAGATTAACCATCAATTTTAAACAACAGAATTGCTTTTGACAAAGCAAAACTAAACACATGCAATTTACTAATGAGACAAAATGAACTTGCAAAAATGAAACTTCTTTACCTGCCAATGCAGTAACCAAAATTGTAAACAAAACTTGATGTTCAAAGAGATTACACAAGACAGCACTAAATACAACAACATATTTTTCTTTCTTTTAAAGAAAACATGCCACCTAATTCTAGAAGGCAATCTCATTTACTACTAGCTAACCAATCAAATGAAAATAATTTAAAAACATTAGCACATTGCATAATTAACTCTGCTTTTAAAAATGTGTTAATTGTTGTCTGATTTTCATTTTTTGAAAGATGAAATGGATTAGAAGTGTGGTGTTAAAATCTATAACGTCTACACATACCGACAACAACCATATTACACGTTTCTGTGTATATCTACTGATAGGTCTAAAGATTCAAGAAATGGGTGAGTTAGTTCCAGGATCTGTATTCCAGTGGCTGCATACGACCCTACAAGTTAGCAGAAGAGACAGACTGATGGTCTTTTAGATAGATAGATAGATAGATAGATAGATAGATAGATAGATAGATAGATAGATAGATAGATAGATAGATAGATAGATAGATAGATAGATACTTTATTAATCCCAAGGGGAAATTCACAAAATTCTTTTGATGTGTATAGCAAAATAGCTGCATTATTTACAGGATTGCAGTATGGTGTACAGATTGAACAGTACTTTACTCGCATCCTGCCACTCTCCTGTAGAGTCAAAAGTTGTCTGACTGTTATGATTTTCTTCTGAACATTTATTCTATATTGTATGGTGTGATGTTTATGTGTATAATTGTCCAGTTATGTTGGCTGCATGCTTGTGTTAGTTGGGGTTGTAGGTGAACAAAACAGCCGATGGTATTTCACAAGGTTATTAAAAGGCCAGAAATGGATATACTGTATAAGTTACAACAAGGAATTTATTTTAAGGGTGACTGAAATTATGACGTGCCAGAAGTTGTGGGGTGAATGTGCAATGAGTAGATGGTACTATGGCTTATGTAAATCAGTACAAGTGATGCATATTATATGTAGAAATAAGAAAGAGCAAATGTGGTTGACAAAAGTAAAAAAAGCACACTGCTTTGAATTCAACCTTGGCTATTACAGAAAACAATGGTGTCAATGTCAATTTTTTTTTTGCACCTTTAAATAAGTACTGTATGGCATAATAAAAAACAACAATCAAAAAATAAAAATTGAAAGCAAATAAAAGTAGAATAACAAAAAAGAATGCAAACAAAACCCATAAATTAACAGAAAGAGAATGCTTAAGAACACATAAAGGAGAAATAGACCATGAGCTGGGCCTTAATGGTGCTAACAGAAGAAGAAATCCTAATAAAAAGAGGTAGACTGTTAGAGGACATAGTCTCGCTTTTATTTCATATAGAACAGGGAACACTGTTTTACTGTGAGTTCAGTGAAATTAAATAGCTGAAATGTTCGGGAACTTTGCCAAAGTTGTTGAAATACATTAAGTCACTGGGGAAAGTGGAACTGAACTAGTTTTGAGTGGATTATAATAGTGCAATGGTTTTTTAAGTGTCCGTAAGGGCTAAAGAAATGTCTGTCATCTATGCTGGACCTATTACTGTGGCCAAAAATGTGACCTGAGCTGTGAGATATCAGTATTAACCACTGCACCCCTGTACCTCAACCAACAAAAAATGCAGATGTAACAATAACCACAAACAAAATATAACTAATGGCCACAAGCTTACAATAAATAAAAAAAATATATATAATTGTGCCTACAGAGTCCCAGTCTTTGGGACAATAAATGGCCATACCACATAGCATTTTTTTCAAAGTCACTCAGCACACAGCTGGCATGTCTTTTTGTTTCATTCCCAAAGAAGTTAGAAACATCTGTAAATAGTAATAAATATACCTCTATTATTATTTCACAGGGTCTTGTGTGCTTTCTGACGCTTGGAGAGTTCTGTTAAGGATTGTCTTCACTCACTGCTGCACTGTACAGGGTTCAGCCTTATGTATTCAGTGGCAGTACTGATAATGTTCTCATTATAGTCAGCTGACGTACCCCTCAAATGAAAATACTGCAACTTTTTTTTTTTTTTTTTATAAAAAAAAATACATGCAAGGTGCAAGTCCGGTTGGATTGTTAATTGGGTAGTCACATCATCCATGTGTGAAGCAGAACAAGCAACAATGCAATCTGTTAGTGACTTCCCCATCCAACATGGCTGCTACAGCTCTGTGATGTCACATGGTTTAGGTGAAAAAAAATTGTCTAAGCTTGCTGCACTGTGAATTCCCTGGAAAAAAAAATATCCAGGAAACAAGGTCACTGGCAAATACAGTATATTCATTCAAATCCATCCATCCATTTTCTAACCCGCTGAATCCGAATACAGGGTCACAGGGGTCTGCTGGAGCCAATCCCAGCCAACACAGGGCACAAGGCAGGAACCAATCCTGGGCAGGGTGCCAACCCACCGCAGGACACACACAATTTAGAATCGCCAATCCACCTAACCTGCATGTCTTTGGACTGTGGGAGGAAACCGGAGCGCCCAGAGGAAACCCACGCAGACACGGGGAGAACATGCAAACTCCACGCAGGGAGGACCCGGGAAGCGAACCCAGGTCTCCTAACTGTGATGCAGCAGCGCTACCACTGCGCCACCCATATTCATTCAAATTTTGCTGATAAATGCTAATTAACACACTAGTAAAGTGCATCACAGAGAGCTAATCATGAGGCAATAAAGGCATGAATAGTTATCTCTAAGTCTTTTAAAGACCAAAAAGACTTGAGCTCTGAAAATAGTCTGAAATGATAAAATCTCCACCTAATTTCTGAATTTATCTGACACACAAATTTGAACTTGATATCGAGAATAAAACCCAAACTCAACAGTCACATTCAATATAATTCTTCCAAAGCTTAGATTTAAAGTCTTGATTTTATCAATATTCTGAAAAACAATCTGCTCAATTTTGTCTTCATTAAGCCGAGCAAAGCTCTCTGGCACCCAGGCTTTGATCTCATTAAAACACTCAGTACGGGTCTCAATTTGTTGAGTATCCTCAGAGTTCAGAGACCGATAAATCTGAAAATTGCAGTGATATTTAATATTGCATTACTTCAAGATGTTTGCCAAGGGAATCATATAAAGAGAGAACAATATAAGACCCAAGACAGACCCTGAGGAACTCCATATGCCAACAGAGCACAGAAAGAAAAGCAATCACCAATTTTAACATAAGTTCAAGGTACGGCCTTTCAGAGACTGACTTGGAACAGACGGGCAAAAGCCCAGACTCCTCGGGACCACGGTCGTGGACCACCAGCATCGTCTCATTTTGAGAGCGAAATGGGGAGCGAATGTGCGAGTGACGCAGTTTGACGATAGCTCGCCCAGTGGAGAAGATCATTTGAAACTGGAAAAAGCCTTGCAGTCCGCTGTTTCACCTGCGCAAAGCGAGCCGGGAACATCGGCTTTATAGAGCCAGCCGCTTCACCGACGGTGCACGAAAGCAGAAATTATCCGTCCGAACTGAAGTTGATGATCACTGAGCTCAAGCAAGAGATAAAGAATGATATAAAGAAAAGCGAGAAGGCAAGTGAGAAGCTGCGGCAGGATAATAAAGACTCGGAGAAACGCGAATATAAAGACTCGGAGAAACGCGTATATATTCGCCTTTAAATGTATGCTGGATAAAAATGAGGAGCACATTCAGGAAAACGCGTCTAAACTGAGCACACTTGCCGATCATCTGGAGGATGTTAAGCAGACATTCACGACTCGAATTGAAACAGCCGAAAATCTAGCATCCACCGCTGATGGAAAAGCAAGAGCTGCCAATTCCGAATGCAAAAAACTCGGAGACTTGCTGTTCTGGACGATGAAGCAACCCTACATTAATTTAATTGTATCAAAAACTGAGCTCAAGTCCAGAAGTAAAGTGCCACAGTTATAATGACTAAATCATTGATTATACTTACAAACAGACAAGATGTACTGAGTGTTGGGTAAGGTCCTTACTGTGCCAAGCATAAGAACATAAGAAATTTGAACATGAGAAATGTTTGTTTAGCTAACAGCTATGATGTCCTAAACAGATATCAGACATCAAATGGAGCTAAACAATTATAGAGCGAGACAAAGGGTATTACAATTTTATTTATATGGATAGTCACTATACTGTAGGTTCAGATGGGGAAGGTTTCAGTAATATGCTGGAATTCTATGAGAAAGCAACAAAGCATACAATAAGAGAGGTGTATATGATTTTATTTGTCTTGACTTTTAGAAAGCTTTTCATAAGGTATCACATGAGAGGTTAAAGCTAAAAGAGATTGGAATACAAAGAGTGCTGTGCAGATTATTTGCAAATTTGGCTCAAACACCAGAAATAAATGATAATGGTTGCAGGAACTTTTTCAGGAATAGTGATGTCCCTCAAGGATCAGGTCCGGGGCTTCCATTTTTTTTTTAATATTTTATAATATTTAAATAAATAAATAAACAATCTGGATATGAATAGGAGTCAACAGCTAGTTAATTTTAAAGCAGATACCAAACTAAATGGAATGACAGATAGCCAAGAATAAGCCGAATCATTAAAGAGGAGCCTGGGCAGAATACATGATTGAGCAGAAATTAATTCTTCAATAAGAGCTCAAGGGCACAGATATTCACATGAAAAATGGAAATTGCACAGAAATCTTAGAAAGCTTTTCTTCACACAACAAATGGCATATGTGTATTTAGTTACCAATGAGTGTGGTAGGGTGTTATATTTACACTAAGTGACATTCAAAACTTAACTTCATGTTATTTGGAAAAAAATTTATAAATATTTTTATGATGTGTTGAGCTGAATGGCTTATTCTCATCAAACCATTTCTAATGTCACATGCCTGTCACATACCCTTCATGAAGTCCTGGAATATGTTTATCGTGCTGTTGTTTTATTTTGAACTTTGGTAAAATATTATTGTTATAGTTTTTGCATCACTCTTTTGTTTAACAGGCCCACCATTTTGTATCATTTATTCTTGGGGACGCCATATTGCTTACTGCTGCCAAAAGTATGGTGGCATGCAGCACACAGCATTCAAGCTTTTGAATTCACTTCAAAAACAAACAGAGAATTACACACTAGTAATTAATATGGAAATTCTGATTAGTTATTAATTAGTACCTCTTAGTTTGCGTTTTCAGCTAAGTCTTCTTTCTGTCTCCCACTTTGTTGTTTGTTGCACATCCATTTTTTTTTCCTTGTATTTCCTTTTAAACAGTCACAACTGAACAGCAGTCTACACTGTCTCCTTTTATTATAAGCCCCACCCATCAAAACCCCCATATAAGGTTGTGGTGGTGGTGTGTTCATGTTAATACCTTTTGTTTTTTTTAAATCTCCTGCTCTATGGCCTTTATCACCACAAGAGCCATTTCAACAAAAAAACAAGCCATCACCTATGTTTACACAGTACAACATGAAAGCTTCAATGAGAAAAATCTAATAAAGAAAATAGTGACATGAAATGTGTGAGATACGCCTGGACACCATCAGACTGAGGCCACATCTTTATAAAAAACAAGCGTTTATTTTCTCCAACATGCACAGTGCTCCCAGCACCAATCACCCCTAATACGGGCCTTTCTCCTTTCTCACACTGTCCATGGGCCGCCTTTTCCTCTCTCCACGGGAGCTTCGTCCTGCTCCCACTCCCGACTCTAGCTCCCAGACTGTAGGAAGGCAGCCCAGACGTGCTCCAGGTGCTCGATGATGTTCTTCCGGCAGCACTTCCTGGTGTGGCGGAAGTGCTGCTCTTACACCCGGAAGCACTTGTCCCTAGAAGGCTCTTCCGCTGTCTTCCTGGGTGTGGCGGAAGTGATTGTTTTCCGGGCTCTCTGAGGCTCGGGGCACCCCGTGGTGGTGGCCATGGGTCCCAATAGGCTTGAGCCTTCTTTCTCCTCTCCCGTGGTCCTCTCCGGATCCAGAGCAGTTGCACCTTCGTGGCCCGGAGGACTTATATGCCACCTCCCAGTCCTTCCAGGTGTCCCAGGTGGGTCTGTCCCTCAGCCTCCTGTGACAAATGTTATGAATAATATCCATAAAAATGATAATTTTATAATTTCATAATAAAAAAAAGAATCCCATTGCCTTTTTCTGGGTTTGACAGTGACATTTCTTTTTGTAATTGGCATGCACACTCAGCAGTGTGAACCACTATGCCACTATACTACTTTGTAATAACCTTGAGGCCCTTTCATCCCTGTCTCTCTTTCACCTACTACTGATTATCATCAATTAGCATTTATTATGCTTAATGTCCAGATGAAATTTGCTGGCACATTATAACAGTTCACATATTAAATCTATTTGAAATAAAAACTCCTTCAGACAGATAAGGTTAATCGCATATTTCAGGTCACTTAAACTTGAAATGCAGAAGTAAAATGTGAATGGGTTCTATTTTTGGGGTTTTGTTGAAAGTTTAGTTAAAAATTACTGTCTTTTGTATTCTGGAGTTACTACCATTAAATTTCTGTTCTTTTTTTTACTGTGTCAACCAAAAGTTAAAAAACAAGTGACACCCTTCCTAGTCTAGGAAAGGAAGAATTATAACAGAAAACTTGAGTCATGGCTCTTTTAACAGGAGCATTATCAAAATGAAATAATATATACAGATACATACATTAGATATTAAAATTTTCAAAAACATTCAATTCTCTTCCCTTTAACATTAATTTACACTTTGTCTTCCATATTAATTGTCTTCTTTGCATAATAAATCACATTTCTACAAGTTAAAACATTTACAGATTTGATTGCAGGTAACTCAACTACGAAAGGCTATGGCTAATCTTACTGTGCTATTGTGCCATTTCACTGCACTAATTATTCCAATGTCTATCACCTGATACAAATAAAATAACAGAAATGTAGTTTTTTCCTTATTATTTATGTGTGGTAGTTTTAAATAACAGAACTAAATAACAAATGTTAAAGAATTAACATGACATTGAATGAACAACATAAAAAGCGCTAACAAGGAAACATATACCATGAATGTATTGTGTGTGTTTCATATTAAAGAGCGCATTTAGAAGTTTTCATATTTAATACAGTATTTCAGATTTTCAAAATCTTTTCTAAAATATGTTCAATGTACTATAAGCATTATTGTGTTTATTTAATTATACTATAAACCATTTAGATACCTAGAAAAGGATGAACAATAACAGAAATTCTGACTCATGGCTCTTTCAACAGAAGCTTTACCAGCAATGATTTAGCACGTCAAGGACTTCTGTTACCTTTGATGCCAAGCATAAATAACCAATCGAACAGATGTTCCTACTGAATAAAATATATTCTTCACTTGTACGCCAGAATACATGTCCTGTGTATGTAATCTAAGGGGGAACAATCTTGATGTAAAAGTTTTAATTATTGTTAGAAAGGTGTTGTCAAGATGGCTTCCTAAGGGTAAAAATAAAAAGATAATCAGAGCACTGATGTTCAAAGATATTGTTTTTTTAAAACCATTGCTTTGTAAAAACTAGCCCAGCTATCATAAAATGTATCCTTGAGGTTTTTTTGTCCAGCTCTCACTATTTCAGTCTCCTGACTAGACCTGGAATAAGCATATAATTATTAAACTTACAATTTTTCTGATTCTTTGAAATACATTAGCCTTTCCTTAATAACATGGCATTTATTAAAAATGTAATTTTTCTTATCATAGCTCTTTCCGCTAGATCAAATTTACCCCAGTCTTTGACAAATCCAAACAGAAAGGCAACACAGCCACTATGTACAATTTGTTATTTCTGTGGTGATTTCATGTTTTCTGCTTTTCTTTGTAGGATGTTTCTCCCACAACACCAAAGATGAGCAGGTTAGGTTAACATTCATCTAAAGTGGGTGTGAGTGCTGGATGTGAACATGTGTGTCCTTCAGTAGACTAGTCTCGTGTTGTTTACCCACTTCACCCCTAGTGCATTATTTTAGAATACAGAAGAAACAACCACCTCAGTCCTATCCCCCAATGTTACAATCTAGGAATTACATTTAAGCCATGCGTGATGACTATTAGGATTTTTGATGTTTTAAAAGGTGCTATACAAGCATAGAACAGGGGTTGGAGGAGGTTCATCAGCCAAATACTTATGATGGCAAGAGGATCAAGAAAAGCTTTTTGGAAAAGAGAGTATAAACCAGATACAGATTTGGACTTAAGAGTAAGGTTTGAAGCAAAGGAGGGAAAAGAGTTTGTACAAAACTATGTTCTCTTCTATAAACCTAGTAAAGCTTATAAAAACATTATCATTATCACCTTCAATTCAATATTAGGCTGAAGTCAATTTAGTGGATGTCAAAATAAATGGGTACCAACTTATTTCATTGTGTAATAAATAATTAAATAAATTAATTATTTTAATGTGTAATTTTAAAAAGTACAGCATTAGTGCCATGAGTCACCAAGAGTGTCACTGATACATAGTCCTTGGTTCAAATCGTAACCAACTTACTATTTCTTAATAATTTGCTAGATCTTACATTGCTTAACTTCCCGAATTTCAGTAACGTTCAACACCTTAAAGACCCACGTATTAGGTTTATTAGTACTCATGAATACGTCTGGCATTGGCTTTGTTTCTGTGTTTGAGTGTTGTTCTTGTGATTAGAACAGTCTAGGTGAAAACAGACCATTCAGCCCAACAAAGCTTGCCTATCCTATCCATTTAATTCTTACAAAAAATATCATGTCTAGTTTTGAAAGTCCCTAAAGTGATAATGTCCACCATCCTACTTGATAACATGTTTCAAGTGTCTATGGTTCTCTAGGTAAAGAAAAACTTCATAATATTTGTGCAAAATTTACTCTTTTGTTTCCAACTTGTGTCCCTGTTATCTTGAAGTACTCATTTTAAAGTAACAGCATCGATCCACTGTACTAATTCCCGTCATAATTCTAAAGACTTTAATCATGTCTCCAGATAGACTGGCACCACATCCAGGATTTGATCCTGCCTTGCACCCAAAGCAGCAAATACAGGCACCAGTTCACCATGACCTGTTATTGGGGTAATTGAGTTTGGAGAATGATTGAATAATTAATTAATTAATTAATTAATTAATTAATTAATTATAAAATAAAAACATTAATTAATTATAAAATAAATTAATAAATAAAATAATAATAAATACTTTTAAAAAAAAATTTAATTCTTAATTTGCAAAAACAAAAAATATATGAACTAAGCAAAGTGAGGAAAAGGACACAACATTCCTAAATAAACATTATTCATCAGTCAGTAAGAAATGCTGTTGCCTCTGGGACTACAAAATTATTCATGGAATACATAATATATTAGTCACAAAATATTTGCTCATTCAAGCTAAATTTGACTTAAATGGGATGTGCATTCCTGAAGATTCTGTAACACTGGATTTACAATGTGGAAAATTAATTAAACTGTATAAAAATTCTTAAACCTACAGAGCCAACACCAAGTTTTTCCCAAAGAAGGTGGATGCCAAGAAGGTGATCTTGTGAAGTAAATGAATCTTTGAAATTTGCTCTTCTTTAAAAAGACTGTAGAATGTGATGACTACACTGTCTCCTGGATGTTTAATAAGCTGTGTTAACGTCTAAATTTGAATTACTAATAGTAAGTAATCACATAGACATTTTTCTATAAACAAGATAAACTGCTCAAGTAATCACCGAAAAAAGAAAAGCAGAGGTGGTGCCTGGAGTCAAGTAATAGCAAGTTTTACCCAGCAGGTCCTTTTACTTGTCATAGGCTTCAAAGAATGTGCATAATTTTCTCTTATTATTTTAAAACAGACCAGCAGGACAGACATTTAGTGCTACAGAATTCTTCAAAACAAGACTATTTTTATGCCTATCAGCCCTAAAGGTGAACTGTATATTCAGATTTGTACATTAAAGTTGTGTTGGATTGTGTGTAATTTCCATTGATACATTTAAAGTCTGCATCCAGTTAGAACAACTTGTCATCCTGATAAAGACATTTTAACAGTGGTTAGGAAAACAATAATCACCTTTATATGAATTTTGCATTTAAAGAAACCATTTTTATTCTACTGTAAGTACTGGAGTAAACCCACACGCATGCACAAATAAGGCTTTGTTAACAGAAACCTGGGTATCCAGCAATGGCCCTTCTCAATGAAAACAACATGTAGCCCATGCCATTCCACTGGCTTCCAAGCCTTCTGTGCAGATTGAGGTATTCATCATCAATCTGAAATAACTGTCCAGCTATTTCACCCAGCAGCCTCCTGGTAAAAGCTGTGCTGACATATTGCAGCTCAGTGCCTACCCTATCACTCTCCTGTAAGAGACTACAGTGACCTCCTTAAACAACTAGTATTTATTCAGAAGACCTCATGACAAAGATAAAGTATGTGTGAAAATATGGTACATATTGTATAATAAAATATATAATATTTATATTTATTCAAAGACTTTGAATGTAGGGTGGCATAGTAGTTAGCATTGACAAATCACAGCTTTAGAATCCTAGGTTCCAATCCACAGGTCTCAAATGTGTTAAATGAATCTAAATACTCCCTGTAATGGACTGGTTACACCTCTAAGGCTAGCATATTTCAAGCATCATGTGCTATGGGGATTGGTTCTACCTCCCACCATTACTAGTAATGGGTGATGTTTGTTCAGAACATAAATGAATAAATTTATGTATTGAGTGGACGTCTAGATGTTTGACATTCTGCCTACATTTCTTACATACTGTGGGAATCTGTAGGTGGGATTGAAACCTGAAGTCATATGTAAAGGGACTAGAAAACAAAAACAAAGAAATTCAGATCATTTTAACATTTGCATTAATGAGTAAAAAGGACAAAAGTGAGAATTAAAAGCAACTTGGCACAGAAAAATATTTTGAATGCTAACCGTTACTCTGGTACAAATTGCTTGATGACTTGGTGACTGCCGATTTCTGATATTCAACATTTGCCTGCACAATACATATGAAACAGAAGAGCTAAAAGGACTTAGCAGAGCAGCAACAAAACCAAGATGTTGCAGAAATATGTTTAGGCCAACTCAACAGTACAGGACCACTGCCATTCAGAAATGTGTGCTACCAGAGGAACTGGATGGGCACTACACAATAAGCATGGAACAAAAACACAGTTGCCACAAAAAGAAAAGAGGCACCATACTTGAGTGATCTAAAGTAGCATGTCTCTCATTTGACAGTAAACAGCTAATTGGAGAGTAACTAGAAAATAGAATTAAAACTTTTGTGTCAATGTCTCCATGTCTGACTTCTCTCAAGTCTGATCCCGATTGGTCCTGAACTATAAGACACCCACGGTGTAGACTGGTGCCAACCTTGCCACTACACTGGGTGTCACAATCCTTTATTTTCACAAGTAATTTTACCCGCATTTTACCCGTGTTGATATGCCACACTGCACAAAGATATAACCACTTTAATGATGCTTTCTGAATGTTATTAAAAGAATGAGTTAAGTTTTGTCACATAAAATGTCTAATAGATGCATTTCAGCAGTATCAAAACTAAAGTGTTACTCAATAATTAATGAATGGCTTCATTTTAAAGTAGAACAAATGTTTATTTAACAAAAAAAGCATAGCACTGTTTCCTTTATTCACTTAAGCAAAACAAAAGGTTATTATTTGTTTTGAGTTTTGTTGAGAAATACTTTATCTTGCTTTCTGTTAAATCAAAAATCTTCTTTAATTTCTTGGAGGAGCTACCTGTGCACCTTCTGACCAAACACATGTGGCCTTGTAGAATGGCATCTATGACATATGCAAAAACATTAGAGGCAATAAACTTAAATGAGAAAAAAAAATAACGAGGAAATTGTGCACAAAAGCTCTTGAACCACAACGACCCTGACCCTTCAGTAATCTCTGTCTATATATTTACATTTACTCCACTTTACACAAGAATGGAGCGATGGAGGAGATTTGACAATGAACAGACAGAAATAGCAAAATTTGTTGTTTTTTATTTGTGTTTCTGGGAAAATTAGTTCTTTAAGTCCACCCAAAATTCAAAGAATTATTTTGTTTTTTATATTTCAGACTGAGAGAAATCTGCATTTTTATCTCCAGTTAAAGTGTTTTCAGTGATTTAGAAATGAACCCCAAGCCTCAGTCAATTTACTCCAATAGTGTGTAGTACTAGGGTGTTGTACCATATTGGCCATTATGAATGTAGAGAAAAACCAAGCAAAATGACACCTTTTATTGGCTAACTAAAAAGATTACAATATGCAAGCTTTCAAGGCAACTCAGGCCCCTACATCTTGCCTGAAGAAGGGGCCTGAGTTGCCTCAAAAGCTTTTAGTTAGCCAATAAAAGGTGTCATTTTGCTTGGCTTTACTCCAATAGTGTGTAAAGTCATATCTTTAACTGGGCTAAGTTTACACTGCAGGGCCAAAAAAAACAGAATTCTGTTAATGTGAATTTCCGCATAACCTCATATCCCCAGTTTTTGTTTTGGTTGTGGTTTTTATTTTTTGAAAGTGTTTAGAGTTCTTATAATTCTCTTTAGGTGAAATTGTTTATCTATTTGATCTTTTTGACTTTGAGTAGACCCATTGTACAAACATCTATGTCATGCTTTTAGTCCATTAAGCTTTTCAGTTATATTACCTTTTTGTTTAAGTTGGATGAAATCATTCTAGTACGTAGACCCTTAAACTAGCCTGTGATCTTCATAAGAAAGCATCAAGAGTCTCTCTATGTACCCTAAAACAGGATAATGTAATGTTCCATATATGCAACAAATTATATTAGATTCACATATGCTAAATATGCTTTTGTATATTCATATACTATGATGGCCTTGTCTAGCAAAGGATTCAAGTCAGAAAGAGTACTGACTGATTGTACGATGTGCTTCAAATGTGTCTGTGTTAAGAACCTTTTGAGTTCTGATGTGAACCAGGGATTGAGATTTTTTTTTTTTCCCTAAAACTGCCCTGTGCCTAAAAACTGGTAGAGGAAAGCATATTTTCATCTTTGACATAGAGTAAGTCTTGATTTTAGCGATAGTAAAGTTATATTTAGATAAGAGGGGATGAACAGAGATACTAATTAAACTAGATTTGAAAGAAGGAGCCCATTTTAATTTATGAAATAATAAAGCTAGGTGACTGGCAGAGGAAAAAGAAGCCTCTCAGTAGACAAAAAGAGAAGTATAGTAACTCTACAACAATGCCCATAATTGCTTACATCAATGGTGATGAATAGACCTAGACACTTGAATTCAAAAAGTGGTTATGTGTTGCATTAAAATGGAAATTGACACACTTCAGCCAAATAAATGACACAAAAATGCATGCAGCACATAAAGACAGTTTAAGTAAAATTTGTGACACAAACACTACATTTATTTTATTAAAATTGATGAGTTTAATGATAATGATTTTATTTTGATTACTGTTTTTAACTATTCCGTAAGATGACAACTTGAATTAATGACCAAAAACTAATTCAGAGTCAAATTCCCTTGAAAGGATGTAAACAAAAACATATTAATTCAATTTTGCCAACAGGGAGGACATTAATTCATCTAAGACTGTGAACAGCACAAGGTGTTCCTTAAGGTCAGTAAATTACAATACACAAAATCTATTAGCATTAGATAAAAATTAAATATATTAAAGCAGGTCAGCATTCACCGAGGGCAGACAGAAAAGGTGACACTGCATGACTGATTTTTCTGTGTAAACGGTCAACAGAATTTTCAGATATTACACATGTTGACCCTGAAGGTATCATAATGTGTATTGAAATGGAAAATGTGATGTGGAGCTATTCATTTCTTTCATTAATTTTAAAAGGAGCAATTTATATAAATGATTTACCAAAACGTCCAAAGATGCATTCGAAGAGCGCTATTAAATTAATCTATGAACGGAGAGCTAGAAAAAGAAATCATTAAACACTGCACAGAATTCCTGTACTTTGCCGGGGGTCATCTCTGTTGTTAAGTGTGGATGCTTGAGACAACCTCTACTTCAGCAGCAGTGTTTTTATTTCTGTAATTTTTTTTAATAATTCAAAATATTCCTAATTTTAATACACCAGGTTGGGCTTGTTATAGTATGGTGTAGAGTAGAAGTGAATGTATGAGACAAAAATTACAGTCTAATGAGATACGATAATGTTTGCAGATGATGAAGAAGAGATGGACATAGACTGAGATCAGTCTGGAACTTTAACTGCATAAGTAATCTAGGCAGCTCATGGCCAAGTCTGAGTCCAGAAGCAAGACTAGAGTGAAGACACTTCATATATACTTTGGGATGGGCATTTACTGCATAAATCTGCATCCCCTACACCATAGTTTCTTAAACTATGGGTCAGGTTGTGGGTTGCTGGCTTTTGAGTTGCATTACTCATCATTGTATTCATTTGAAAAAGGGTCCCATACAGTTTGCAAAGTATTTAATACTATTAATAACACCATTGACAATAAAATCCAGTAACACTAATGAATGATGACTTTATTAAATTTATTTTTACACAAAAACTGATATTTTCTTAGAGACCAACACATCCACAGTGACATCTGTAGAAACATTTTGGAACAAATGCATATCTGAGAGAATAAATCATTTTAATGCATCTTTCATAAATAAATTGTAAACTAAAAGTAATTCAGAACTAATTACTTATATATTTCTATGTGACCAAGAATATGTACATTGGCCTAATTATGTGCTTTTAGGATATTTAATTACAAAAAGAATTTAATCTTTTGACCGCTAAAAAACTAAGCTGCTAATTTATAGGTCATGTCACATTTATTATGAACATGAAGAAGAGGCTAGTAAGAGTTTAGCTCTACAAAGGCATAAAAAGGTAATGATAAACACATTTGTAGATATTATTAATGTGGCAGGAACTAAAGTTAGTGAAAATAAGGGAATACTGTAACTAACATTTTATGGAATATTATAAGTCATATATTGAAGTGCAATGAAGTAGAAGCTGATGGTAATGAATTAATTGTTAAAGTGGTGTTGCCATAGGTCAACAGATTACTTGTACAGTTGATTAACAAACCTTTGAGACAAGTCAAACTCTAAGACGCTATAGATTATTTACAAACAGAGTATAGTTATCAAGCCAGTGGAAATCTATAAAAAGGTTTCTGTTAAATTAGCTTGACTATACTAAGTTATGTTTGAGGAAGCCAGAAAAGATAAAATATTGCTTTCCACCGGGCACCAATCAATTCCTTTCTACAGAATAAACTTTCTTTTGACCGGGCTTCCTATTGACTCATCACACTTCAAAACACTGATGGCACGGTCCTAGCATATGTTTGGGATAGAGGAATAAAGGGAGTGCTCCCTAATTTAATATCACAAGATCAAAATTGATTTGTTAAATGTAGGCATCTATAGTAAGCCTTAGATCATTTGAGGTAATATATACACCCATTTAGTATCCAAACTTCCAGAGGTCCTGTTATTAGTAACTTTTTGAGAAAATGGAATAGAGGTATCTTTTACTGTACTTCACATACTGTATCCAGGTTTGGACTCAATGTTTGTGCTTAGGTGAAGCCACTAGGCCAGAATTCTTTGTTTGTTTAAATAATGCAAATTCTGAGCATTTGTATTGGAGTATATGATCAAAACGATCAGTCCAATTATCTTTGCAACTGCATTTAAACCTAAGACTATCCTTCTTCAACAAAAATCAGAGCTATAGTCAGAGAAACAGGACAAAAGGTATCTTTCATAGCTGTGTGGTGATGCAAGGCTCCATGCATTACCAAATTTGAGTTTAAAAAAGTTAAACCGAATATCATTTTTTATAAGGGTAAAAGCCATTTGTGTGTTAAAGGTGCTGCTGTCTCTGCGCATGCGCGCTGTTTGGCATGGTAGGTCTGGTATAATGGCCAGTATGGTTTCCTCAACAGGTGTTCGTTTTCATGTGCCACTGTCTTAGCAGGTGGTTTAAGGGGCAGTGCACCTTTGTAACCAAGGTTGAGTCAGAGATGGGGATCCCGTATGCTAAATAAAAAAGGTTTAATTACTGGCGAGTCGACAACTGGTGTGCTTAAGTTCAGCATACCTATTAGCCCAGTGTTTCCCAACCTCGGTCCTGAGGGCAAACTGTGGCTGCAGGTTTTTGTTCCAACCAGCTTCTGTTTTTCATCGGACTCCTGAGCTAATTAAGTGATGTGTTATTTCACAGGATCTGTGTTTTAGGAACAATATAGAAATTAGAAAACTAAGTTTGGTAATATATATTGTGCCAGATGCCTGGGGCGACGACCCGACCGGGACGCCTAGGAGGACCGGAAGAGGATGTACACCTACCTCAGGCCACGTGGGGCCAGCCACCCTGGTTGCTATGGGGACCATGGGTACAGAGCTTTGAAGCTCAACCCTGTAGGGGCCCGTGATCACTGCCAGGGGCACCCAAGTGCCTTAGAGACCCTGAACCTCAGCACTTCCGCCACACCCGGAAGTGCTGGGGGGAAGAAGAGCAGGGACACCCAGAGTGCTTCCGGGGATGAAGCCGGCACTTCCGCCACACTGGGGCGTGTCAGTGGGAGGTTACCGGAACACACCTGGAGCACATCCGGGTGCTTATAAAAGGGGCCACCTCCCTTCATTCAGGGCTGGAGTCAGGTGAGGACGAAGCAGGAGAAGAGAGAGTGGAGGTGGCCTGAAGAGAAAGGCAGAGTGTGTGAGAGGCCTGGACTTTGGTGAAGTCTTGGGGTTGTGTGGCACTTGGACATTGTAAATATTGTAAATAAACATGTGGTGGTGATTAACAACATGTCTGCCTGTCTGTGTCCGTGGCTCATTCCACAATATATATATATATATATATATATATATATATATATATATACTGTGATAATTAAGAGTCCAAGGTTTGGGGCAGCTACCCGTATATTTTTTTTCCCAGCTGCAAAAGGGTTTTTTATCAAAGCACGATGTGCATATCATAGAGTCCAAAACAGAACTGACTCTAGTAGCCCAAGATGGAGGCTTAAAAGGTCTGGAGAGGAACTGATGTCATCAGAATGGCTGGAACCAGAAGTGACGTCAGCAAAGGGGCTGGCTTCGGAAGTGACATCAGCAAAAGGACTGGCTTCGGAAGTGACATCAGGCGCCGGAACCTTGCAGGATTTCCCAGGAAATGTCTGTTGGGAACTGAGAAAGACAGTCAGCTCACTCCGCTGCCCCCTGGGTAGATATTTTATCACACTTACTCAGACCCTTTAGCTGCCTCCTATTCGCACATGTGTGACAAGGCCCAACCCCTCAGCCCAGACCCACCCTTCTTGTCCTACAATATCCACCACGATTCGTTCAAAAGGGACATCAATTAAGGGAAGGGGAATGAGAGGAGCACGGTCCCTTCTAGGAATTTGCTGTAATTGACATTCTGGACAAGAAATACAAAAACGGCGAACCTCCTCGTTAATTCCCAGCCAATAAAATCTGAGCTTAATCAGCTATAAAGTTTTTTTGGAGCCTAAATGGCCTCCAAGGAGGTGGGCGTGAGCTAATTCACTAACCTGCCACCGGTAGGTTTGTGGAATTAACAACAGTTTCCGAACCTCCGCCCCATGTTCCGCAACCCGATATAATAGATCATTTTCTATTACAAAGTGAGATCCTTGTGTCATGGGTTGGTGTGTGCATTTGCCGTTGACAAGGACTACTGCATCGTTCGCAAATTTTTGGGAGTCATTATTCCACTGCTCCCTTTTAAAAAGAAGCCTGTGTTTGTTTAAACTGAAAGTGAATGTCAGAGAGAGGATCCGGTCTGACCTCAAGGGGAGGGGATTCCTCCCGGCTTGTCGAGGTGCGGGTGGATGACGTATTTGCCTGCGATGGTCCAGGAATCTCCCCATCCAACTCATGGGCTTCCGTATCTCTCCCCACTGGCTGTGTACACGGCGTGGAGACAGCTTGAGACGAGTTATCCCCATCTATAACGAGGCCTAAGTTTTTATCGGAAGTAGTCAATAGTTTACCACATTTATTTTCTGACCAGTCCCGCACCAGAATCGCTGAAAAGGGAGGATTAGGGTGGACCGCCATGGAAAATTATTTTAGCGATCCTCCCTGACTCACGAAACATAGGGCGGTGTTGTACATCCGGGTATCTCTGTGAATACATTTAATACTGGTCTTCTTTTTAATTCTTTGTCGCGGTAAAACATATCAGCAATCAACAATGGAAACGTTGGTGCCGGAATCAAACAGGGCATAGAGTTTATAACCATTAATGACTACTGATCCCATATTCAAACACGTCAGGGGGTTGGCAAAAGCGCACAAACCATCTCTCCCCCTCCACCTACCCTGGGTAGGTCGCACGCCCGGTGGCCCAGAAACTCAGAAACAGGCTCCGATTTATGTGTAAGAGACTTATTCAGTAGGACGTGATCTCTAGGAAATCCGGCTTTGGAAGTGACGTCAGCAAAGGGGCCGGCTTCGGAAGTGACGTCTTCTGAGGCGCTGGAATCTTGCAGGATTTCTCGGGAAAGGTCTGTAGGGAACTAAGAAAGACAGTCACCACACTCCGCCGCCCCCTGGGCAGACGTTTTATTACACTTACTCAGACCCTTTAGCTGCCTACTACTCGCACGTGTGTGACAATATATATATTTATATATTAAAATGTACCAAGCAGTTATATGGGAATAATTTGTTCTTCTTTTTAACAATATTTTCATCTTGATTTTCATTCTGCTTTTCTAGGTGTTCTAATTGTTTAATTAATCCATTATCTACTAATTAGTGAGTCTGATGCTAAAGTAGTTGCAGCCTTTGATTATTCAGTGTTATTTGCCAGCGTGTTTACTCTGCTCATTTTCAATTGTCATTAATAAGATACAATGAAGGGGAAAAACTGCACAGAGAAAGGGCAAAATAGAATGAAATCAACAAAAGAGAGTCCATAGCAAAATCAGAAATATTTCTAAATGTCTTATAAATCTAAACATCATGCTGCTGTGCTTTTCTGAATGTAGAATAAAAGAAGAATAATACCAGCTAATTAAATGAGATCATTGTTATCAGGTGTTGTCACTGATTAGGAATCTGGTTGGAACAAAAACCTGCAGCCACAGTGTGCGACCAGTACCAAGGTTGTGAAACACTGTATTAACCAACCACAGAATCTTAACAGTGTGCGATCGGCAGGGGTTCGATTTTAAACAGAAAGGTGCTCGGAGCATGTTGCAGCGGGTGGCGTGAACATGCCAGGTAAAGGGGGGTTACAGATTGGCTCGACAATCTTGCTGGTTGTATTTAAGGGGTTACCGGCCTACCGGGGATGTCAGTGGACCTAAAGTCCAGGTAGGGTTAAGCACTGCTGAGCTATTGAAGGTGCAGCTGTGGTACTTAACAACTTTGTAAATATTTTTTTATACATATATATAGAGAACTTTGTGAGAACTTTGGTGGCGGTATATATAATTATTTGGTGTTGGGAAGGTTTTTCTTTCGGGATTGGTGCAATTGTTTTTTTTTATGTATATATACACACAGTTTATTTTTTTCTTATGCATTTTTTTACTTTATTTTTTCCACTTTGGAGGAACTTCCTGAGCACAGGATAAAGAAAGAAGACTATCTTCATTTTTGGAGTGTGTGTGTAGTTTTTGTAGGAGTGCACTGTTTTTGTTGTAAATACACCATTTTTTGTTCTGTTTGTTTTTATTTACTTTTTGAAGGAGTGTCAGCGCTGAAGGACTGTGAAACAAAGCCCACCTGACACTACAGTGTTTCTGTTGTACTGCACTCTTGTAAATAAATTTGAATC
This sequence comes from Polypterus senegalus, assembly GCF_016835505.1. Classification (NCBI taxonomy): domain Eukaryota; kingdom Metazoa; phylum Chordata; class Cladistia; order Polypteriformes; family Polypteridae; genus Polypterus; species Polypterus senegalus. The sequence goes on along the minus strand of NC_053170.1, from coordinate 67,351,936 downwards.
TTTCATCCTTCAATTTTGGTCTGTGTCTCTTCTCAGCTCATGAACTATCAAATGTCCAGAGTGTAGGTTGGGGCAACTTTCCCACTACACTGGATATCGCAAGCTGATGATGTGGTTCTTTTCGTCACAGCTCCAAACTCGTCACTACCAAATGTATCAAATCAATTGGATTCATTTTAAAGAGTTTTTGGTTCAAAAATGAATTTGAATAAAAGTGCAGTCTAGCCAGTCACCTCTTTTGCACAGTATTGTAAATAACAAAATATTGTGTAAATGTCTCAGAATTCGTAAATATCATGGAGTCACAGTTACAAGACATTTTAAAGATTTATTAAAATGTAATTTTTGCAATATAAGGGAAAGCATCAAGCTTAATATTAATAGGTTGACACTTCAGCTCTCTTTACCCATGAAAATTAATATGTTAAAATGAATGTTTTTCAGATTCTTATTTCTCCTTCATTAGACCAGATTAAATAAACTTTATTCATCCCAAGGGTAAATTCAGATGAATACAGCAGCAGAAACATAAAAAGAAGGATACAGACTCTCAGGATAAAAATACAGTCAATCAATAAATGTACTGCTTCTTGTGCAGATATTTCAAAGTAAACTTAACAACTATATCGGTAGGAATCAGTGGGCAGTGGACAGAACAGTCCCTCAGAGGTGCTTCATAGCACAACGTCATGGAATGAGCCTGTGGCTAAAATTGCTCCAAGAGCACTCGAACATTTTTCATGATGGCATCCAATTTTGCCAGCATCCTCTTTTCCACAACAATTTCCAGTGGGTTTGCCCTGTGATGGAGCAGGCTTGGGCATGTTTGAGCTCAAGTTGGTTCCCAAGAAGACTGCAGCAGAGAACACAACACTGGCTACTATGGACTGATAGAACATTTCTAGCAGCTTGTTGCATATATAAAAAACCTGAGTCTCCTTAGCCTGCTCTAACCCTTCTTGTACAGCACCACTGTGTTAGACCAGTCCAGTTTGTTGTTTATATGAACCCCCAGATACTTGTAGCCCTGCACCACTTCCATGTCCTCTCTTTGAATGGTGACTGGTTTCAGAGGCTCTTTGACATGCCAGAAGTCAACCTTCAGCTCTTTTGTCTTGCTGATACTGAGTTGCAGGTGCTTCTTCCTACACCATCAGACAAAGTCCTCCACATTCTTCATGCCCTCTGACTTGTCCCTATTATTAATGCAACCTATGATGGCCATGTCATCTGACAATTTCTGTAAATGGCAAGCGCTGGTGTTGTACTGTAAGTCTGTTGTGTAGACAGCTAAATGGAAAGGGAGACAGGACAGTTGCTTGAAGTGCTCCAGTATTACACACTACCATTTCTGACTGCAGTTTATTGACCTGGTGCAACAGGTGCTCAAGATACAAAGCCTCGAGCTTTTTCTCCAGTTAATGAGGCAGAATGGTGTTAAAGACACTAGAAAAATAAAAGAACATTATGGTGATCGAGGTGCCAGCATTATCCAAATGGGAGTAGGCTCAGTGGAGCATGTAGATCAGTGCATCTTCCACATTAAATAACTGTGCTGTTCCTGTTTCAAGTTGAATAAAGCTGGTTTTGCTAAAGTATGAAACTCAGCCTTGTGTTTTGGGGTGCAAGACAGGGACTCACACGTCAAGTGGTACCAGGAGTGAGGTCCTTGCATCGATGGATCCCTAAGAAATACAGCAAAACCCATAGCTAGATGTGCATCTGGTAGCCGTCGCTGCCTTGCCGTGGTCATGAGATGTGCTGCCGAAGATGGCTTCCTCAGACGACCCTGAGTGTTTCCTATTCGGCTTTGAACGTATGGCAACATTGATGCGCTGGGACAGGGGAGCCTGGGCAGCTATTTTAGCCCAGTTTTTAACCAGAGAAGCCCTCCAAGCCATATGGAATCTCCCTCCTGAAAGGCCCGATGATTATGATTACCTGAAGCAACAGATCCTCCTACGCATGGCTGTGAGCCCGGTGGTCAAGGGATGCCAGTTTTGGCTGAGGCATATTGATCCGGATCGCCCTGTACGAGGACAGATCCAGGGCTTCTTGGACCTGATTCAAAGCTGGATCTGTGGAGACCCTTTCGAGTGCATTGTGGAGAAGCTCACTGTTGATGCAGTCCTGTCAGGGACAGATGAGAGCTTTTGTGATGAACTGCTAGGGAACAACGTCCACTCGGTGCTGGATCCGACCCAGGCTTAACCTAGATTTCAATCCAGCCTGCACAGACCTTCAGGGTTGCCACCAGTAGAAGATGCCAAAGTGTGAACACCATAGTGCGAACTAAGTGCAGCTGTTTTCGCTGTGATCAACTGGGACACCTGGCTTGGGAGTGTCACCTCCCTCCTACGCAAACAATGGCTATCGGTCTGGCCCACTTATGCAGCTCACAAGTTTCCCCCAGGATGTTAAAGGAGGACAATTTTAAGATCTCTTTTACGTTGGCCAGATGGGAATTCTCTGCACTATTGGACTCTGGTAGTGACCTCTGCATAGTCCACCGTGACTTGCTTTGGCAGATCCCTTATTGATGCCTCATTTTGGGGCGTCACCTCAGCACATAAAAGAAGAGGGAACACATTTCAAAATGCTTTTATTGGGAGAATATGGGCCGGGATGTGAAATGATTTTGTAAGGCCTGTCCAGAATGTCAAATAGTTTCAGCTCACAGACCCACCAGGGCGTCCCGGTACTGAGGCCTATTTTAGATGTCCCCTTTGAGAGGTCGAGATTAGATATTGTTGGGCCACTTCTAAAGAGTAAAAATGGCTTTTAGTATATGCTCGTGTTAATTGATTATGCCACAAGATACCCAGAAGTAGCAGTGCTGCAATAGGCGGACGCCTGAACTATTGCAAAAGCACTTTCAGATATGTTCACACATATTGGTATCCCTTGAAAGATTCTCACTGATCAGGGTACACCCTTTATGTCTTGCATCATGAAGCAGCTATGTGAAAGTTTCGGAATTAAGCAGTTACACTCCACAGTTAATCATCCACAGACGAATGGCCTTACTGAGAGATTTAATAAAACCCTAAAACAAATGATTCAGCGGGTAGCCCATGATGGTCCAACTTACTAGGATACTGTGATACCTTTCCTCCTGTTTGCTGTTTGGGAGGCCCTGCAAGTATCTATTGGAATGAGCCCTTTCAAACTATTATTTGGCCAGTGACCATGCGGAGTGTTGGACATTTTTTGGGGTGAATGGACAGGAACTCACGAAACACCCCCTGGGTGGAGGTTTGTTGACTGAGTCATTTTGCTGCAAAAGCAGGTTGCTAGATTGTCCTCTATTTCAGTGGAACATTAGCAGAGCGAGCAGGAGGCACAAAAGCGTAAATAGGACAAGATGAGTAAACTTTAAGAAGGGGGATCATGTGCTGGTGTTGGTCTGATCCACATAAATTTCAGGCCAAATGGCAAGAGCTGGCAGTTATAGAAGAGTGTATGTTCCCAGTGAATTATAAAGTCAGAATTTCCGGGTGGCAGACACCTGTACTAATTTAGCATGTTAATCTTTTAAAGGAGTGGCATGACCGTCACAAAGTCCTAGTCACGGCTGCACTGGTCCCCCAGACTGAGGTCGCTATTGTGGATGATTTAACTGACACCCAGAAAGCGGAATTGCTATTGCTGATCGAGGGAAACTCAGACGTACTCTTGGTAACGCCTGGCCGGGCAACGATTAAAGAACACAAGATTGTCACTCCACCCGGTGTTACTATACAGGTGTCCCCACATTGCCTACCAGAGGCAAAAGAAAGGTGATACACAAGGAAGTTCAACAGATGCTCCAATTAGGCATTATTCGGCCGAGCAATAGCGAATGGTGAAGCCCAATCATACTTGTCTTAAAGTCCGATGGTTCGGTTTGGTTCTGTATTGATTTTAGGAGTTTGAATAAGACTTCCAAGTTTGATTCATACCCGATGCCATGTGTGGATGAGCTGTTAGAAAAGCTCAGGCAGGCTTCATATATCTTCACCCTTGATCTCACGAAGGATTATTGGCAGGTCCTCTTGGTGGAGACTAGTTGTGAAAAGACCACATTCGCTACTCCGGATGGGTTGTTTGAGTTTATGGCATTCTCTTTTGGTCTCCATGGCACACCGCTGTCCTTTCAGCAAATGATGGACCAGTTCCTGCATCCCCATTCTGCATCCGCGGGTGCCTATCTTGACGATGTGGTCATTTTCAGTAATGACTGGGAATGTCATCTTGTCTGCCTTCGGGTGGTGCTTGACAGTTTACGGTTGGCAGGGTTGACAGCCAACCCTAAGAAGTGCAAGTTGGTTATGTCAGAAACCCACTATCTGGGATATTCCATGGGGAAAGGTTTGCTCAAACCTCAAATGGACAAGGTGGGGAAGGTGCTTGCATGTCCCCATCCCAAAACATAGAGGTAGGTTTGTGCCTTCGTTGGGCTTGTGTGGTATTACAGGCAGTTCATTTCCAATTTGCATATCGGGCTGCCTCCATTACTGACTTGACAAAGGCCAGAAAGAATCATAGTGTTTGTCTGGACCGACGCCTGTGAGAGAGCTTTAGCTGACCTAAAAGCTGCTTTATCATCATTCCCATCACCTTTCTCAGCAGAAAGCTGCTACCCAGGGAGCGTAATTATTCCACTACTGAAAAAAGAGTGCTTGACAATTAAGTGAGTGGTGGAGGCCCTCCATTACTATCTCTGGGGGCGACGGTTTACCCTGGTGACTGACCATGTCCCGCTACAATGGCTGTACAAGCAGAAGGATAGAAACGCCCGGCTAACTCGGTGGTCTATCAGTTTACAGTTGTTTGCTTTTGATGTTCCCCACTATCCTGGGACTGCACACATCAATGCAGACATTCTCTCCTGACTGGCTGAGCCCGGCTTGGAGAATCACTTTGCCCACACTGGTGTGGACAAAGCTGCGGGGGGAGATGTAAGGTTTCTAAACTTTTTTGGGGCTCCCACCAATGGGACGACACGCAGAAGAGTGTACCAAGGCATGATCGCCACATCTGTGGAAGACAGTATATCGGTCGCCAGGGCTGTAGCAGCTCACTGCAAAAACAAATCCTGAAAAGATTGCGGTCGCACTATGAGCTCCTACAATCGATGGGTGATACAAGGAATATTCTAAAGACAGGAAACAGTATTACTTGGCCATTAACCTGTTCACGACCCTGCCTGATTGCTGTGTCTGTGTATATAAGAGTGGTAGATTCTGCTACAATAAATAACCGTGCTGTTCCTGTTTCAAATTGAATAAAGCTGGTTTTGCTAAAGTATTGAAACTCAGCCTCATGTGGTGCAAGACAGGGACTCACACATCACAATATATATACAGGGTATATACACACACCATCTACACCTTGTCAAATAAGCGAACCAGCCACTGTGGCTCAACATCTGAGGCTTTGCCAGCAGAGTGGAAGGACCAGGGGAAAGGGCATTGATGAGTCAATACCTCCCCTGGGACACTAGAGGTCACCCCTGCTGGGCAGCTGTGGTACCGCGGATTCCCACAGGGCATGTCGGGAACTTGGAGTTTGGTGAAGCCCTGTTGGGTTCTGTGGGGGCCGCCAGGGGGAGCTGCAGAGCCCTGTAGAGGACCTCCAGCGCACCTGGGAGTGATTCCTGGTAATAGTGTTGAGCCACCTGGAACAATTCTGGGACATGAATAAGAGGAGCCGCTTCACTCCATTGAGGAGCCAGAGTCGGGAGGAAGGAGTGGACAAAGCCTGAGGAAGGAGTGGAGGAGGATGGAATGACGGCAAGGAAGGGAATGGTCTGTATGTTGCTATATTGCAGTGCTGGTAATGTGTGCACAAACTGTAAATAAAGAGTAAACCTGTGTCCTGCCTGTCTGTGTCTGGGGGTTAGGGCGGCAGTACGCCCCCTAGTCGCTTACTATATATATGGCTTACTATATATTTATAAATATATATATATATATATGTATATATTTACAGTATGTATGTATGTATGTATGTGTGTGTGTGTGTGAGTGAGTGTGTGTGATGTGTGTGTGTGTGTGTGTGTATATATAGTACAGAACCTACTTTTGGGTTATAACTGACACAATTTTTAAACTTCCCACCTGAAGATCTAAGCCTGCTTTTCTAGCACTAATTGTCGTACCCCACTCTTCCTACTACTAATGATGACCTCCAATTTTTTAGTATTCACTTTCAATTTTTCATGTTATGGAACATTCCTACCTTTGACCACTGAACATTACTTCCACTGGAACTCCGTTGCAGCATTTTAGATCTATAAAACCATCATATAGCTTTTAATTTGCCTATAGCTCTTTCTTCTGATGTTTGTCACACAAGAAATGTCACAGTTTCTTTAGCTCCAATCAACCTGAACACTGTCATCTATACTCATAAGTTGTACTATCATCCATTATTCATTTTATCACTTTAATACAGTGTTCAATAAATTAACACCAATCAAGTACATCCTCCTATTTTTTTTAAAAGGATTACTCCAGTATTTAGGATTTCTTCCTTGTCTCATACCAATCAAGTCAATTTCTGTATCCAGTCTTCTCCCATGGCTCCAGGTTCTTTTATTGCCCTCATCTCACCTAATACCCTTTTAACTTGAAATGTTTGTATTTTTATCACTTGTACCTTCCACTTTTCCAGCTATTTCAAGTTGCCCCCCTATCATTCTGTTTAAAAGTTAATGCACATAATTTTTCTTTACTAAACTGTTCAAGTAGCAGTAATATATGAATCTGTTTAATAATGAATTGTTTCAATTAAGAATATAATAATGAGATTTTTAGTAAATATATTTTCTATATATTTACATGCTGTAGAGTCTGTTATTTATAATGCTAAATGTATAGTATGTCTAATTGGATATAGCAAAAGCCAAACAATCTTGCCTGACTTTATTAATTTTTCAGTACTTTATATTTTGAAAATATTTACTAAATTGCTTAATGCTTAGTATCTGTTTGTGCAATATTATTTTATAAATTTGGGATGTCCCCCTTGATATCAATAAAGGACAAAATAGTGAACATTAAAATGTCCATGCTTTATTAATTCAAGCAATGAATTTGAACTTCAATTGGTTTAATTAAAGAATAGGCCCAACAGCAACAATCATCATCTGATTACGTCTTAAAGGGCTTTGAAACAGAGAAAACTGAAACAGACTTCATCTTAACAGATAAATATAAATAATCTTAGTTTTGGTCAGCATAACAATATACTCTGTGATTATCTTTGATCAATTGGACTTTTATCTTGATCAAGTAAAGCCAGCAGGGAATATTTAATGCTTGATTTTTATATATGGATTTGGTTTCTAACCATTCAAGCCTGACATTTGGCTGTTTTACTGTGACTGCAAATTGTGTTGCACTTTACTTTCTGGAGGATGCATGCCTCATGTTCAACAGCACTTCTCTAACATCCCTAGTTCCATAACTGTGTTCTAACAGTGACTGTAGTTCAATGGTTGTTTTTGTCTGGTCATCACTGAGTAAATGTCTGACAAGCTCTTTCTGTATCCCTCTAAGGAGTAAGTAAGTGAATACATCCCATATATTGTGCTCTTTATCTTATTTTCTTAGTCCACTGGACCTCAGACAATCACCAGCTTTTACTTCCTGTTGTTTTTTTCAGAACAAGTATCTTGAGACAGAGATAAAAATAGCTTTTTATCGTTTATTTTGGGAAAATTAAAGAAAGGAAAAAAATGGCAAAAATTAGGCAAATAATAAACTTATCCTTAGATTAGTACCTCAGTACCTCGAGGAGGAGGCCTTGGAATAATTCATTGTAACAAAATGCATATCATGTCTAAAAAGTTAGGTGACTTTACAGGCATTCAAATATTAAAACAGATTCCAACACAATTATAGTGCTAGTCTACAGACCACCAGGGCCATATTCATTGTTCATGACTGAATTTAGCAACCTTACATTATTGTGGAAACTGACACGTTTAGCTAATGTTTTACTTATTTGTTAAATTCAGTAGGATTTTGTCAGATTGTCAAAGGTCCAACTCATAATCATAACCATACATTAGATTTAATTATAACTTAAAAAGTTGAAATTCAAAATTTAAATATTACTCCATTAAATGAAGCTATTTCTGATCACTACTTAATTACATTTGATTTAGTCCTGCCCTTGCCAATGTACTCAAAAATTAAAACAAAGACAGTGCGACATCTAGATTGTAATTCTGCTTCAAAATGTATAGATACTTTGATTAAGTCAAGTGTAATTGTGGAAAACCATTTAGATCATCCATCCATCTATTATCCAACCCGCTATATCTTAACTACAGGGTCACGGGAGTCTGCTGGAACCAATCCCAGCCAACACAGGGTGCAAGGCAGGAAACAAACCCTGGGCAGGGCGCCAGCCCACCGCAGGGCACACACACACACACTAGGGACAATTTAGAATTACCAATGCATCTAACCTGCATATCTTTGGACTGTGGGAGGAAACCAAAGTACCTGGAGGAAACCCACGCAGACACAGGGAGAACATGCAAACTCCACGCAGGGAGGACCCAGGAAGCGAACCTGGGTCACCTAACTGCGAGGCACATTTAGATCAGTTAACATCAAATGTAAACGTGGAAAACAATTTAGATCAGCTAGCATCACATTATAATGTGACCTTGAAAGATGCTCTGGATGCAGTGGCTCCCCCTAAAACAAAAGTGATCAAAGCACATAGAAACTCTCCCTGGTTTAATTAAAACCCTTGAGCTCTTAAATTAGAGTATTGAAAACTGGAGTGCAGATGAAGAACAACAAAGCTACATGTCTTTCAAATTGCATGGACAGAGAGTGTTAAAAAATATAAAAAAGCTCTCTTTAAAGTTCGCTTATAATACTATTCTAAAATAATAGATAGCAATAATAAATATCCTCAGGTACTATTTAGAACAGTTGCTAAATTAACAAATGGGAATTCAGATCTACAGTGGAAAATACCAACAGATATTAGCAGTACAGAGTTTATGAACTTGTTCAGTGAGAAAATTAAAAATATAAAATCCAATATCTTATCACAGTACAAACCACATACTAGCTTAGCAGACCCTGTCTCACATTGCATTCAGCACTTTAGTAATTTTAATCCTGTAACTGAGCAGGAAGTCTTAACTTTAATTTCTAAAATGAAACCCACTACTTGTTCCCTAGATCCAGTGCCAACAAAACTAGTAAAAAGTGCAATGGATGTTCTTGCAGCACCTATTTTAAACATTATCAATAGTTCATTATTGCATGGCACAGTACCTGATGTACTAAAAATGTCAGTCATTAAACCATTACTTAAAAAGTCAGACTTAGACCCACACATACTAAATAATTATATGCTTATTTCAAATGTACCCTTTCTCTCTAAAATACTAGAAAAAGTAGACGCCAATGAGCTTCAGTCACACCTTACGCATTACAATTTATTTGCCAAATTCCAGTCTGGTTTCCGCACTGGTCATAGTACAGAAACAGCACTAACACGGGTTGTAAATGACATTTTGATATCTTCTGATGAAGGAAACTCCACTGTAATTATGTTGTTAGACATTTGACACCATTGACCATTCTATTTTACTGCACAGGCTAGAAAATGATGTTGGGCTTACAGGCACTGTGCTCGCTTGGTTTAGTTCTTATTTATCAAATTGATTTCAATACAAGAAGTACAGAAATGTGCTGACAGCACTCCATCATTATACACAGCAGTGAGTTATGGTGTCCCGCAGGGCTCAGTACTGGGACCTTTACTGTTTTCACTTTACATGCTTCCACTGGAATCTGTCATTAGGAAACTTAATGTTAATTTTCACTCATATGCAGATGACACCCAGTTATACATTTCATTTAGAAAAAAATGAAGTTTCTCCGATGTTGTCTTTAATTAGTTGTGTTAGTGAATTAAAGGAGTGGATGGATGAGAACTACTTGTCTTTAAAAACAGATAAAACAGAGATGTTAATTGTTGGAGGGAATGACGCTGATCACAACAATATTTTGTCATCATTTAACTCAGTTGGAATCACCATTAATTTTACTGAATCAGCCCACAATCTAGGAGTTATCTTTGACTATAGCATGTCATTTAAAGCACATATTACAAAGTTGTCCAAATCATGTTTCTTCCATCTTAAAAATGTTGGGAAATTAAGGCGCTTTCTAAATAAATAGGATTCTGAGAAATTAATTCATGCATTTATTTCTAGTAAGATTGACTACTGCAATGCGGTGTTCACTGGATGTTCAAACTGTTCTTTATACAGCCTCCAGTTAATCCAAAATGCTGCTACAATAATTATTACAACAACAAGAACACATAACTCCAGTTTTTAAATCCTTACACTGGCTCCCGGTTATGTTTAGGGCAGATTTCAAAATCCTCCTTTTAACGTATAAAGCACTAGCAAAATACCCGCGCTTCGCAGTGGAGAAGTAGTGTGTTAAAGAAGTTATGAAAAAAGGTAACATTTTAAAAATAACGTAACATGATTGTCAATGTAATTGTCGTAGGCTTATTTTAGTATTGAGAATGATGAGTATGATTGTAAATGTTGTGTATGAGAAATACACATTTTTAAGATGTAAGGATCCATTTGTAAACAACGCTTGCAGTTCTGCCCTCAGGCTGTAAAATGTCTGCTGAGCTTACTCTTGAGCATGCAACGTACAGTTAGCCATGTAAAAAAGCAATCTTGTGTCAAGTCAATGCCAACCTTTTTTAGAGTCTGGCCCTGTGGCTCATTTATTGTCATAGCGAAGCAGACCCTTACTGGAAATTGGAGGCGTTTGAATTGGAATGGGAGGTCAGAGGGGATGAGAGGGATGCAATAAATACAGTCTTCTCTGAGCCTGTTTCAGTGAAGACAGTTGCCTCAATGAGGGTTTTGTGCAGAGATTCGATCTAAAGCCTGGTGCCATTACAAAGTTTAGGTGGTTGTAAGTTTCATAGTAAAGCGGTGGAGTAAACGAAAAGGCAGGAGTCACCAGCAGGCAGATGTGAAGCAAGGTGAACAATAACAGGCTTGAAGCGGTGGAGTAAAGAAGAAGGGAGCAGTGAGCACGAACAGCTGAGGACAGTAAGGAAGCGAGTGAGGAGGCACATGAGCACGGGATGTCGTTAATGTATATAGGCAGGGAGCCAACCACGTGGTAGGTGTGTGGACAGCAGCCGTGTGGAAAAAGGAAGGAGGACCGGGGGTGGCCCTTGTGTGTGAAATAAATCCTCTTTTAATGGAAATAAGGAATGAAAAGGAGAGCTCAGGAGAGCTCAGTTCCTAAACTTCCTTATGGCGTAATGGTGAGAACCGCCAAAAAGAAGACGTTATTTTCAAAAGTTCATTACGTGGCACAACACGAAATGAAATATACTTAACGTTTGTAAGTACAGTGTAAAGGATGAGCATGAGAAAATTGGAAGTAGCAGAAATAGTAAGGAGGGGTTTCCCCTATCTATATATACAGTTTAGGGGGTACACCCGTTTCCCCCCCTTGGGTGTTGTAATAGGACATGAAACATACCTAACTTTTATAAGTACACTGCAAGGAATGAGCACACAAAATTTCAGCTTCCCACATATATGGAAAGTGGGAGAATTAGTGATGAATCAGTGAGGGCTTTGCCTTTTATATGTGTAGATAGCAAAATAGCTATTTTATAATAGAAGTAGTGTGTTAAAGAAGTTATGAAAAAGAAAAGGAAACATTTTAAAAATAACATAACCAACGGTAAAGCAAGGAAAACTCCATAATAAGGACGGTTGGGTGCCCGTAGAAGGGGTACCTGCTAACCTAAAAGGGATATTCAGAGCTGACAGCTTTACTTGTCTGTTGTGGAGCGGGCGTCGGCCATGGATAGACGCTAACGGCGAGTCACCCGGGTGAGACAGACTTCATTCTTCAATAAAGGTGCTTCTTTACATGTAAATTAAGTAAACATGTCCGCGGCGCACATCAAGATTGGTCGCTGGATTCACTGCAGACTTCCCAGGCCGTGTGATTATAAACTTTTAAAAGAAAGTTCTGATTAAGGACTGGGGAACGTGTGGGGATTGTGTGTGTCTGGGTGTCTAATTTATATGTGTATGTAGTTGTAATATAGGTTAAGTACATGTGAATATATTTGCGCCGTTTATAAATAAGAGATTGTAATACAGTAATCCCTCCTCGATCGCGGGTTTCGCTTCCAGACCCCCGATAGGTGAAAATCACAAGTAGAAACCATATGTTTGTATGGTTATTTTTATATATTTTAAGCCCTTATAAACTCTCCCACCCTGTTAACATTATTAGAGCCCTCTAGACATGAAATAACACCCTTTAGTCAAACGTTTAAACTGTGCTCCATTACAAGACAGAGATGACAGTTCTTTCTCACAATTAAAAGAATGCAAACATATCTTATCTTCAAAGGAGCGCCATCAGGAGCAGAGAATTTCAGAGAGACGGACAGCAGTCAATTACGTGGGAGGCGTGGGGATGGAGGACACAATATAGGCAGGCAGCCAACTACGTGGGAGGCGTGGTGATGGGGGACGCAACTCCGTCTCACACGGCGACCGAGATGCAGGCTATGGACGTATATATGTATGTAAGTAGTATTCAGTTATGACCGTTACTCATAGAATTTCGAAATGAAACCAGCTTAAGTTTTGTAAGTAACCTGTAAGGAATGAGCCTGCCATAGTCATCCCTGATGGGGGATTGTAGGAATCATGTGGTAGAGGGGTCCTTTCATCGGATTGGCTGGCCCAGCACTGTTTCAGCTGTGGAATGGCCGAATGGTGGAGGCAGCTTGATGGCTGAGGTCTCCAGGACTCTAAACTAATCCAAATCATATTATGTGATATCATCTACTGTTAAATTCTGTTCCGTACTTGTAAAATTTTTATTTCTATATTGTATTGAGGATTTGTTCTGTTTTGTGTATTATATTGTATTGACCCCCTTCTTTTGACACCCACTGCATGCCCAACCTACCTGGAAAGTGGTCTCTTTTTGAACTGCCTTTCCCAAGGTTTCTTCCATTTTTTCCCCTTCAAGGGTTTTTTTGGGAGTTTTTCCTTGTCTTCTTAGAGAGTCATGGCTGGGGGTTGTCAAGAGGCAGAGCCTGTTAAAGCCCATTGCAGCACTTCTTGTGTGATTTTGGTCTATACAAAAATAAATTGTATTGTATTGTACTTTAGAATTCTTAAGTTCAGTTTTGATCATGAGTTTTTCTTGAGTGTGACACTGGATTCAAGTGACTTAGAGCAAATCTAGGGAGGAGAGTGTTTCTTTGCTTTGCCAATTTACAGCATGCTATCCTCACTCACTGGGCCTCAGAATTGCATTGTTTGACATGCTTGGGATTTCTCTGTACAAGTATTAATTCAGCATTTGCTCTTAAAATTTGGATTTTGGCTACCACTGAGGTATCCTGCAGGACTGCAGGATTCTTCTCTTCAGATGGTGTTAGTGAAAGTGTTCTATGTGACTTTGTAAGGTCTTTCTAACTGTGCCTGTTTGTTTAACTAAGACTTTCTGTACAGTTTCTGCCCAGCACATCAAAAGGAGAAGAGATCATATGACATTTTAACTTTTCAATGTGGTATTATATATAATAAATCCTGTGTAATGATGTTATATTTGCCATAGACTTTTAATCAATTTAATTATTTCGGGTTAAAATGTGATTAACTTTCTTTCCCAGGATTGAGCAGTTTTTGGTGTTATTAAAGGTTATCTGAGTTGTGTAAATGTGTCTGTGGAGTACCATTTGAATGAAATAAATGGCATTTATGAAATATTAAAAACCTGTAATAATTGAATGTAAATATAGATATAGATTCATAATAAAACAATGACATTGTAATTCATAACAATTAGATATCTTTTTTTAATTATGCATATTTTGTTAAAATGTAACAATTCACATTGGTCTCCAGCAAGTCACAGTAACTTGCATTAGTGACTGTAGCACCCCTCGGCATGTAGTGTTCTACAATAACTAAGGTGTACGAGTGGTGGCAAGGACAAGACAAAACCTTTTATTCTGCTGTAATCCAGGCACTTCCAGGTAGCACAAATGCATTGAGAAGGGTGGAGACTACATTGAGAAATGACATTATCAGTTTTGTTAAGGTTCATTTCTTTTTCTAATAAATCCCATTTTCTAACTTTACCTTGACTTCCCCCCTTATATATATATATATATATATATATATATATATATATATATATATATATATATATATATATATATATATATATATATATATACATACATATATATATACCATTTTATTTTATACACTTATAACACTCAGAACTCCGGTCCTTGAAGAAAGGTGGTTACCTGCACCTTTCATGAAATTCAATACCCCAGGTATTACTCCACTGAGGTTGCTGCAGTGAAACTTCATTGCCATCTGATGTTGCTACGTCTTTTCCTGAAAAATATGTTTTCTTGTGAAGCCATTCATTTCTTCATGGGCATGTTGCGTGGTCACTCTTTGGTTGTGTTTACAAATGGCATTCCATGAGCTTCTACCTACCACTATAAAAATAGAATGAAGAAGTGCATTAACTTCCTAAGGTTGTAACAAAAACACAACTCCTTTAATTTGCTATAGAGCTGCATAACATATTGTAATAGTAATTAGAACTGGGAGTGCATCATTACTTACTAAAAACATATAAAAAAACAGAAATCAACTGAAGCCCAGAGAAAATGTAATACTTAATTACCATTAATGTATATGTGTTTGATGTTGGCAAAGGCACCATCTGTATATTAAAACAACAATTATCAAGTGAAATGGTAATAAGCAGGCAAATTGTAGTGGACGGCTAAACATAGTTTATACGTTGTACATTGAATTCACTACAATTAAACAAATAGCCTTGCTGATTTCCTTTATTATTGAAAATTTTTGACACTGAATGTTTTCATGTCTTTAATCAAATTCAAACAGCATTTTTTTACCTATATTATTTACTCAAAGTTATTGTCTGCTTTTTTTATTTTTATTTTTTGTTTTTATTACTATTTTAATTTAATATATATATATATATTTTGTATCAGTATGCTGCTGCTGGATTATGTGAATTTCCCCTTGGGATTAATAAAGTATCTATCTATCTATCTATCTATCTATCTATCTATCTATCTATCTATCTATCTATCTATCTATCTATTTATTATATAGTGCCTTACATATCTATCTATCTATCTATTTATTATATAGTGCCTTACATATCTATCTATCTATCTATCTATCTATCTATCTATCTATCTATCTATCTATTATATAGTGCCTTACATATCTATCTATCTATCTATCTACTGAATGAACAAAAGTTATGCAACTGGCACTGTATGAAAAAATCATTTTGTCATTCTGATGTGGGCTTCATTTTGTATTTAGATCTTTGTCTTGCTAATTGACTCAACTACACCCTAGCTTTACCTGAATAATGGATATAATTTTCTTTAAGAGTTTTCTAATACAGAGATTTATTTATGGTTTATTTAGTTAGAGCAACTTATCCATGTCCTGAAGTAGCAAAGCAAGCGTACACAATCACACAACCATCAACATGTTTGACTTTTGGCATGTTGTTCTTACTACAGAATGCTGTTTTTGCTATATCCCAGACATATTAGGAACAATGTTGTTCAAAATATTATATTTTTGCTTTATCTGTCCACAGAACATCCTCTCTAAAGTCTTCAGGAGTGTTTAGCTTCTTCCTGGCAGACAAGCATTTATGTTTTTGCTTAAGCAAGCACTCATTTCTGCTTTGTGACTCTCCAGTGAAGCCCATTTTTGACCTGTGTGTTTCTGATTGTGGACTCCTGAACACTGTCGTTTGATGAAGGAAGAGAAGTTGTTTGGATATTTTTTGTTCCTTTGTGACTTCCTGGATGATTTTATGCTGCAAACTTGGAATATATTTGGAGGTTCATCCATTCCTACAAAGAGCCACTACAATTTCATCTTGTTTCCTTTTGGGGAATTTGACTATCAGTGTGGTTTAATAGAGTCATCTAGCCATAGAAATGGCTTTGTAGGCCTTTCCAGACTCATAGATAATAACAAATTTCCTTTGATTATGGCAGTTGTGTAAATGATGTTGAATTTGTGCTGCCAATTTGAATCCAATGGTATAGGTCAAAATAAGTAAGATTTTTATTGAGCAGGGCTGGCTGTAATCAAGCCTGAATATGTTCAATTAGCTGAGTCTAATTTAGTCTTTGATCCAACTGATTTAGCAGGAATTGTGTGAACAAGGTCCTGACCAGAAGTGATGTAAATCCAGTTGCTACTGTCCATATCAGAACATATTAGATAGGTACGGACAGGATTCAAGTTTTTCAGGGACAACTTCAGAGAAATAGTTGTAGAACTATCAAAGTGGTCTTCTTGTAAGTCTGTGGCATCTGTCAGCTTGAAAAGACTAGACCGTTTAAAACATGGCTCAGATATTTTCAAAGAATAGAGAGGAACAGTTTTTTTGTAGTTTTAATGCATCGGTCCTTTTGAAACAAATTGAAGCAACCGCTGGAACATTTTTTATTTAAAAAGGAGTAGCCCAGGAGTAGGGTACCCTAGGCCAGTTGCAGGAAATGCTAGGCGGATTATATTTCTTGGCAGTCATGAGGGCACTTTGTTAATACTTCAGGTGGAAATGGCAACTGTTTCTAAAGTTGGGGTGGCCCTGGGTGTAGTAGAGCTCAACATGTTGCCACCATAAATACATTAGGAAAAGCAGGTCAAAAGTGAAAAGTGAACTGATTTATATGTGTAGAATCTGTGTGTTTTGGGGCTATTGAAATAAAAAAGACCACAGTTTGCTTCCTCTGGTGTTGGAGGTGGACCAGAAGTTCCTGGCAGTAAAGAGACTGGAAATGCCCAGGATGCGTCTAAGTCCTAGAAGGTCATTAAAAAAGTGTGGTCTGCCTCTTCTGGTCAGCTGGGTGTACTGAATCATAGAAAGTTAATATTCCTGTTAACTATGGAAGGTAAATGGAAGCAAAAGCTTTGGAAAAGCTATGTGCTTGATACTATTAAACGATTATATTGGACTAAGCTAAAAGAGCCTAGGACTCCTAGAAGAAACATTTTTTTTATCCAGTAACTTGACCCTACTGACTGAAGGCATAGCTAGCCTCTGGAATTTGAAAACATATGCAAGATGTCTGTGTGGGCGGTGAGGAACCCCACATGATCAGAATATAGAGTGTATAAATTCTTTAGGTTTTCATTAATATTCAATATTCCTATATAAAACTTGTAGACGTCTGCTCATTCAGTTCACCAAGAAGCCTAGCAACATCAGCAGTCCATCAGAGAACACACACAAGAAATTTTTTAGATTTTAACCAATTTAAAACCTATTATAAGCATTTGAAGAAAACCTAAGAAGACCAAACAAATTTCAGATAATGAACAGCTGAGGACTCAGTCACTGATCATTTAATTAAGAAAATTAATGTAGTGAAGTATTCAATGGGCAGGTTTAAAACATGGACTAGTAGACATCAAGCAACAAGAGTAAGACAGACTACTTAAAATCTAACCTGATCTACATTGACTACACCGTTATGAAGAAGTAACATTTTTATTGCTATCTTTATTCTGAACATTTGATTGAAAGGATTTAACATGTGACATTCTCATGCAAATGTTTAAAGTATGTTAAAAGGGAACATTTTAGAATGTGATGCCCATTTATATTTTCTTAAACCTGACATTTGATTAATATTTAATTTATTGTACTGCATAGTAATACAGTATACTGATTATCATGACAAACACCATCCTAAAGCAATTTGCATTTTCATTTAAATATTTTAAATATTTTACATAGTCATGTATTTATAGAATTTTAAAATACATACAATAAAGTAAAGGTGCTTTAATAGCCACTCAGCTCTTTTATTATTCATTTAATTAGATAATAATTTAACTTTTTGTAATTCTTGCACATCACAGATGTATACAATTAAGCCAATATCAATGTAAAACTTGTTTTCACAATTAAAAATAAGAGGATTAGCAAAATGAAAGCCAAAAGATAAAATTACATTATTCAGGATTACAGAATAAGGTATACAAACAATCACAAGTAATAAAAGGAAAACTGTGTGTCTGTGCACTTAGACACACTGCTGGCTTAATCCATGTATATTTGAGATAAACCTTTAATCAGAATTATCTTTACGGAGAACAGCACATTTGTTTGGAGAAGGACCCAAAGGAATTTAACTCAGCACTAGGATGCCTAAATTAAACCATACCTACACTGCAGACTGTCAGATCTGGAGGGCTTCTTGTAATCTTCAGGGGAAAATAGGCCATCTATACTTCATCAGTCTTATTTTGCATTGCACCTTTCATTTAAATGAAATATACAATTCTTAAAAAGAATGATGGTTAAATCTAAAGGGAATAAAATAAAAATGATTCACTTTAAAGAATTTAGGCTTTCGTGGTTTACATATCACTTTTGTGTTTATCTGCCACCTAGTGGCTAATCCGCAGTTTTCTTCCAAACTGGAACAACTAAATTGGTTTAATGCTGTTACATTAAGAAGACGTGGTACTAATGTTTAATTTACATTAAACTAATTGTGAGACTAGAATCTGTTAGTTTACTTAGGAAAATATCCTTTTGCTGTATGATGCAATTCTTTTTAAACATGTTACTTTTGTTTATTTTTAAGGATTACTTTCCTTTTTTTCTAAGATTTTATTAAGGATTTTATTTTATCTCAATGGTCTTTAAAATGTTGAATACATATTCAATGACAATGGAACATGTTTACCACTATCAAAGATTTATACAAAATAGAAAGTGAGAATCATCAAATTAAAGAAAATATTAATCCTATTTTTATCTGCTGACTTAAATTTGCTCTGGTAATACATATTACCTAAATGTGTCACAAAGTCTGCCTGTATGGGAAGTTATTGAGCAACCTCCTTAAGGATGATTTGGATAAATCTCAACATTTTGTATTATTTCAAAATACTTAAAAAAAATAAGTTGAATTCTAAACAAGTCAGAAATCTTATTACAGGGAGTCAGACATCTTATTACAGAGAAGAACAAGCTAGGCTAAGAGAACAAGGAAGAAGATTATTTCAAAGACACTGTATTTCCCTCATAGTCTAGAGCAGTCCATTGTACACAAGTTGTAAACATGCAAAACTACAACCACACTGCCTGATCATATACCTGAACATACTTTTTAGGGAAGCCACCACTAGACAAATCCATCCATCTATCCATTTTACACCTCTTACCCAAAGCAGAGTCGCAGGTGCAACAGTCTTAGCAGTGAGGTCCAAATGTCCTCTTCCCAGCCACACTTGCCAACTCATACTGTGAGATACCAAGGCATTGGCACAGTGTGAATGACATCTGATACTGTCATTTGAAAATGGTAAAGAATGACTGGAGCTGGGTGGTCTTTCGGCCTAGGAACCCTTGAAAGTTTATTTTCTCCACCATCCTGCTTATTGGATTTTTTATTTTCCCTCCTCCTTGATCATAGTTTTATTTATTAAGATGAACATTTTGATTCTCTACTGTTTCACATAATATGTTGTAAATAACTGTTCTTTAGTTTTTAGTCTCTTTTATATCTCTGTTTAACCATGTTTCTTGTAAGTTACATTCTTGAGTTTCATTCACCTGCTTGTTAGTTCAAGCACCTGCCTACACACTCCAGTTTATAAAGAGAAAACAGAGCACCACCGTGCTGAAAAAGTACCAGAGAGAAGTTTATAATGACAGAAAAATAGTAAATGTGACCCCAATCTAGTCAAATGAAGACCAAAAAAATCCAGTGAGTACTTACCAATAAAACTTGTACCTGACATATGCACAATTATGGAAACTATAGTAAGAAATAAATTAAGACACTATTTATATGTAAGTAATGTACTAAATGACAGTCTGAATGTGTTTATGGAAGAGATATCCAAACCCTCCTGTTAGACTTTAGTCTACATTCCAAATACTGTATATGAATACACTGTACTGTACTTTTATTTGTGCATGGTGACTTTTACATCAACATTATATTTTATTGTTGTGCTTTAAAATATACAGTATATAATACAAAAGATTTTTATTTATCAGGCCTGAAAACCACAGCATTATTTAAAGTTAAATTGCATTTCTGTTGTTTTCTATCAAATGCTTATTAACCTCCTTAGCATTACACCAGAGCATTACTCACACTGTGAAAACCATGCTAAATGCGTTACTCCCAAGCATCAACTGGACAACTGTACAGATGCGTGTTGCATAAGTGTTAGAACTGAAAATCACTCAGGCTGTAAAAATGCTCTTGGCGTAAGTCCCGAGCATCACCCGGGCAAAGGTGTAGTTCTCTTCTAAATGCAAGTGTGATTAGTAACGTCCTCCGTAATAATGGTGTCTTGTAAGAAACTTTTTTACCAGCCCAGGTATTGTACGCTCATGCTATTGATATACGTGGTAATGTTGAGGAGCCTCTCATCAGCAATGATGAGGTCTGTCCTCAGATGGTGAAACTGAAACAGACAGTGACCCTCACATCTGGGTGTCTGTTGACCTTGCTTCAAATAAACCATCATCACCTTATTTTGATTCACTTACTTTACAAGAAATTATTCCAGGATGATGACATGATTGACAAAATTGTTGTTCAGACAAATGCTTTATGTTTATGCTAAACAGTTATCCCATTCAAAAAGATGGGAACTGGCAACTACTGATGATATCTGGGTCTTTTTAGGCTTATTGATATTGCAAAGACTTGTACTAAAGCCTGAGCAGAGAAGGTACTTGTCCAAGAACACAATTTTGGCAATGTCATTCTATGGAGGGTAGGTTTTTCACTGATTATTAAATACCTGCACTTTAACAAAAATAGAAGACTTTGATGAGAATGCCCATTCAGCACCCAAAGAGATACACCAGTTCATTTTCACAACAATTGTAGCATTGTAGCAATGTAGGAACATTCACATATATATATATATATATAGTGACAGATGGGGGTGCTGTCGTCCCCTTGAACCCTCCGACCAGATGCCAGACACCAGATAAAAGTCCAAGTAATGGTTTTATAATAATAACTAGCAAAATACCCGCGCTTCGCAGCGGAGAAGTAGTGTGTTAAAGAAGCAATGAAAAGAAAAGGAAACATTTTGAAAATAACGTAACCTGATTGTCAATGTAATTGTTTTGTCACTGTTGTGAGTGATGAGTGTTGTTGTCATATATATATATATATATATATATATATATATATATATATATATATATATATATATATATATATATATATTTACACACACACATAAACATATCTATACTAATAAAAGGCAAAGCCCTCACTCACTCACTCACTGACTCACTCACTCACTCACTGACTCATCACTAATTCTCCAACTTCCCGTGTGGGTGGAAGGCTGAAATTTGGCAGGTTCGTGTGACATCATCACGCCTCCCACGTAATCACGCAGTACATAGAAAACCAGGAAGAGCTCAAAAAAGCGCTGAAGAAAACATGCATTATATAATTGAGAAGGCAGCGAAACAATAAGAAGCAAGCGAGTGACATATACAACCATATTCATGAGTTCTGCTACTTCGGAAACAAAGCACAATGTAAACCTACACTTTAAATTAAGTTCATAGACAGGCTGCCGCTGGCGTTTGTAATTTAGTGCCTGCCCATATAAGGCCGTCCGTCAGCGGCAATCCAATAGCAAACTGCCACGGGTAAATATTCACGGGTGAAGGACTGTGCTTATGGAGAGGAAGATGAGATGGTCAGGGTGGTGTTTGACACAAACTCAGCGAAACTGCGAGAGAAAGTTTTAAGTGCCAGGACTAAGGTAACATTAAATACAGCCATGGACATAGCACGAGATGGCACCTGCACAGCTGGGAACCTTCGATGCATGTACACCGAGTGGCTCACATGAACTGACGCATTGCACAGATAAAAGCAACAGTTCCAAAGAGCGCTGAACAAAAACCGAATTACACAATTGAAAAGGCAGCAAAAAATATGAAGCGTCTGATAAGCATATTCATAAATCCAGCTACTGCGGAAACAAAGCACACGGTGGAAAAAGTCAATGTCCCGCTAAAGGAAGACAGTGTTAAAAAAAACCCGTGCATGCAGTGTGTCAGGTCTCAGATAAAGAAGAAGACGAGCTGTTTATTGATGCAGTAAGAAACGAATCGATGAAAGAAACCTGTCATCTTTACAACGATTGACAAACACGGAATGTAACTTGAACACAACACATCCTACAAATACGAACCTGATTGAAAGAAATAATGATAATCAAATCCTTGATGACAGCAACACTCAGTAACACTCACAAAACAAATACTGTATATTGACAGTCATGTTACGTTATTTTTAAAATGTTCCCTTTTCTTTTCTAGCTTTTAAACACACTACTTCTCCGCTGAGCGGGTATATATATATGTATATATATATAACCCGATCTACATACTCGAATAATGGATACTTTATTCACCATCAATGATTGTTTTGGTAAAGCCATACTCAGTGTATTCATTAGATGAACGGTAAAAAAGTAAGAGCGAGGGGAGGATGACTTATTGAGGCATGCAAGCAAAACCACAATAGCACGCGGGCTCGATGTACGAAAAAATACATCTTTTCAAGTTCTATTTACTCCATATGTGTCAAACTCAAGGCCCGCAGGCAACATCTGGCCCGGCGTGTAATTATATCCGCCCGAGATCATTTTATATACTGTATTATTGTTATTAATGGCCGGGGATATGAAGCACTGGTAACACAATAAACTACAGATCCCATAATGCAGGGCTTCAGCTGCCTTGCGAACACTTACAGCGTCACCGCCGTCTCTTCAGTCGTTTCCTTACTTTGCGAGAGGAAGCAGCTTTTCAAAGCTTCTGCACTGTTTTATAAGCGAGCGATATATAAGAAAGTCCTTTTTCCTTGCTTCGCCAACGAAGCAGCCTTTTTATTTAATCCACGGGTTCTCTTCTGTGTTCACTGCGGTGTCTTCTTTCGTTTACGAGCTTGCCAAGGAAGCAGCTTTCTCACAGCTTCTGCACTGTTTTAAAAATGAACGATATATAAGAAAGTGCTTTTTCCTTGCTTCACCAACGAAGCAACCTTTTTATTTAATTCACGGGTTCTCTTCTATTTTATTGTTCATTTGTTACGATTGTTACAGTTATTGTGTAGGTTTTATTTAATCCACGGGTTCTCTTCTGTGTGTCACTGCGGTGTCTTCTTTCGTTTACGACCTTCGCCAAGTAAGCAGAAACTTACAACCACCGAAACTTTGTAACGGCACAAGACTTCAGGTCACATCTCTATAAAACAACCTAATTGAAGCAACTATATTTACTGGCAGTGCCTCAGTGACACAGTTTTTATTTCTCGCATCCCCGTTATACCATCTAATCTCCCATTTTAATTAAAACGTGTTCAATTTCCAGTAAGGCTCTGCTTCGCAATGACAATTAATAAGTCTCAGGGACAAACACTACAAAAGGTTGGCATTTATTTGAGGCGGGATTGCTTTTCACATGGCCAACTGTATGTTGCATGCTCAAGTGTGAGCTCAGCACACAGCTTAGTCATATTACAACCAGAGGGCCGAACTGACAACGTGGTATACAGAGAGATCCTTAACAATTAATTTTGACATATTTTCGTTCAGTCTAAAATGTTTACTTTTTATTAATAAAATATTCAGACAGTATTTCACCGCTGCGAAGCGCGGGTATTTTGCTAGTATATATATATATACATATCTATACATATACACATATATACATACATATATATATATATATATACATACATACACACACACATATATAAACATATATATACATATACATACATATCTACATATATACACACACAGCTATTTCGTATCAGTGCAATACGCTGTTTGTTAAAACGGTTGACTCCCGCTCTTACGTGCAATAACAAATCAAATCATTCAGTTGTCTTTGCTCATATGTCATTTTAGAGCTGGACGCCTGGCATCTTTTTTTGGCCACAAGTTCGTTTCTGTTTGGTGTGAGGTTCTGTGTTGTGGAGATTCTCAGGATGGATTGCAGGTGCTCATCAGTGAGGCGACTCCTGTGTGCTGTTTTGTTAGTCTTTATCACTGAGAAGAGCTTCTCACACAGATATGTGCTACCAAACATGCACAAGGTTCGAGCCGCATGTAGACGGACTTTTTTTGTTCTTCAAAGTCACCAAAGTGCCGTGTAAACTCAGTGCGCAATAACTCTAGTAAGCGGTAAGTGTTCGGCAAGGCAGCTGAAGCGCTGCATTATGGGATCTGTAGTTTATTGTGTTACCAGCGCTTCATATACCCGGGCTTTAATAACAATAATACAGTATATAAAATGATCTCATGGGCCGGATATAATTACACGCCGGGCCGGATGTGGCCCACGGCCCTTGAGTTTGACACATATGGACTAAATAGAACTTGAAAAGATATATTTTTCAAATGTGATCGCGCAATTCAGATAGAGTTGACCGCACTACAGCCTGCATGCCTCAATGAGTCATCCTCCCTCGCTCTTACTTTTTTACCGTTCATCTAATGAATACACTGAGTATGGCTTTACCAAAACAATCATTGATGGCGAATAAAGTATCCATTATTCCAGTATGTAGAGCGTGATATATATATATATATACATATATATATATACACCCGCGTATCGCAGCGGAGAAGTAGTGTGTTAAAAAAGGTAGAAAAAGAAAAGGGAACATTTTAAAAATAACGTAACATGACTGTCAATATACAGTATTTGTTTTGTGAGTGTTACTGAGTGTTGCTGTCATCAAGGATTTGATTATCATTATTTCTTTCAATCAGGTTCGTATTTGTAGGATGTGTTGTGTTCAAGTTACATTCCGTGTTTGTCAATCGTTGTAAAGATGACAGGTTTCATTCATCGATTCGTTTCTTACTGCATCAATAAACAGCTCGTCTTCTTCTTTATCTGAGACCTGACACACTGCATGCACGGGTTTTTACACTGTCTTCCTTTAGCGGGACATTGACTTTTCCACCGTGTGCTTTGTTTCCACAGTAGCTGCATTTATGAATATGCTTATCAGGCGCTTCATATTTTTGCTGCCTTTTCAATTGTGTAATTCGGTTTTGTTCAGCGCTTTTGGAACTGTTGCTTTTATCTGTGCACTCGCGCCAGTTCACGTGAGCCACTCGGTGTACTTGCATCGAAGGTTCCCAGCTGTGCTGGTGCCATCTCGTGCTATGTCCATAGCTTTATTTAATGTTACCTTAGTCCTGGCACTTAAAACTTTCTCTCGCAGTTTCGCTGAGTTTGTGTCAAACACCACCCTGACCATCTCATCTTCCTCTCTATAAGCACAGTCCTTCACCCGTGAATATTTACCCGTGGCAGTTTGCTATTGGATTGCCACTGACGGACGGCCTTATATGGGCAGGCACTAAATTAGAAACGCCAGCGGCAGCCTGTCTATGAACTTAATTTAAAGTGTAGGTTTACATCGTGCTTTGTTTCCGAAGTAGCAGAACTCATGAATATGGTTGTATATGTCACTCGCTCGCTTCTTATTGTTTCGCTGCCTTCTCAATTATATAATGCATGTTTTCTTGAGCGCTTTTTTGAGGTCTTCCTGGTTTTCTATGTACTGCGTGATTACGTGGGAGGCGTGATGATGTCACACGAAACTCCGCCCCCACGGCGTTGAAGCTCATCTCCATTACAGTAAATGGAGAAAAACTGCTTCCAGTTATGACCATTACGCATAGAATTTCGATATAAAACCTGCCCAACTTTTGTAAGGAAGCTGTAAGGAATGAACCTGCCAAATTTCAGCCTTCCACCCACACGGGAAGTTGGAGAATTAGTGATGAGTGAGTGAGTGAGTGAGTGAGTGAGTGAGTGAGTGAGGGCTTTGCCTTTTATTAGTATAGATTACAGGGCATAGAACTTTGCATACAGGGATGATCCTGAAAGCTTCTAGAACTGTTCTTAGACAAGGTGTTGACAAAATTTTGAACCATATCATCGTTCTTGGTGACATTAGATTCACAGTATTGGGTAGGGGGTGCCGAAAGCGGATTTCAAATCTCATGTTCCCAGTTTTCATCAATGAGAAATGGTCTCCGCATTCTTGATTGGGAGTCAAATCAAAGGCAAACAGGGTGTAACCTTTGGAGAATTCAGAATGACTGATGGCTAGAGGCAGGTCTTTCAAGTGCTTTCCAGTGGCCAACACAAGGTTGTAATATTCTCGAGCGGTGGTGTCATTAGCAAAATTGGGTTGAAATTTCAGCCTTCCACCCACACGGGAAGTTGGAGAATTAGTGATGAGTCAGTGAGTGAGTGAGTCAGTGAGTGAGTGAGTGAGTGAGTGAGGGCTTTGCCTTTTATTAGTATAGATAATGTGCACTAAGCACCTCCACTCCACAATACTCATAAACAATACAATAATCAAGAATCTTCACCCCTCCCAGCAGCTCAGTCACCCTTCCTTCCAACTCAGCTCCAAGCTGGGATCTTCCACAGTCCTTTTTAAAGTCCTTGACCAGAAAGTGTTTCTCTTTCTCTGTCCATGTGACTTTGCAACACTTCCGGGTCGGATAAAAACTTCTTTGTCTGCAACCCGGAAGTACGTCATTTATTCTGTCCCCCTGACTGGGACATACTTTTGGGCTGTAGGGAAAATATTCCTTGAGCCTCTGCGGTGTCCTCTGGCAGCAGGACTGTGAATAAAGACTCCATTGTCCATGATTCCCTGCTGGAATTCAGGGCACCTCCATGCTGCAGGGAGGGCTCCATCTGGCAGCCATATACCACAATATATATATATATATATATATATATATATATATATATATATATATATATATATATATACATATATATATATATATATATATATACATATATATATATATATATATATAGAGAGAGAGAGAGAGAGAGAGAGTCACAAACTCGACAAAGAGCCATAGCAAGGTTTGGGGCAGCCACCTGTATATTATTTCCTGGCTGCAAAATTGAATAAATTGATGTACTGAAGTGTACAGATCAGAGTCTGGAACAGAACTGAGGGGATAGAGAAATAGTGGTGGCTTTTAAAGGCCAGTATAGGACGTGACCTCAAAGGGGCCAGAACTAGAAGTGTCTTCATCCATAGGGTGGGGCCCGAAAGTGACCTCAAAGGGGCCAGAACTAGAAGTGTCTTCATCCATAGGGTGGGGCCCGAAAGTGACATCAAAGGGGTTTATTAGATGATAATGCATAATATATGGGAGGTTCCTATAACCCCCGTGAATAGAATTGAGTTGGTATTTTCCTGTCATTTTTTAATAGTTTTGAGTAAACAATGTTTTCCAGTTAGTGTTTAGCCTCACCTTGTGTAAGGTACAGAGGCATACGTTTTTTTAACCGTGTTCTTGTTTGTGCTCGCGTTCGTGCTTATGCACGTGACCGTGCCTAGGCGCATGTCTATGTGCCAACAGCCTACGGACCTTTTGAGTGTGAAGTAACTCGTAAAATAAAAGAGTGTTGAACCGTATGTTTAAGGCATACAGAAGAAGAAATTAAGAAAATTTAAGTATAGAAATAACCAAAGCTTATTAAGAAAAGCCAAGTTTATAGAAGATATATTTTTCCTTTTTTTGCCTTTATTCTATGTATGTAACTATTTTTCTTTTTATTTTTGTGTGGATTATTTGCGTTTAACTTTCACTAAATATTTTAAAACGAACTTTTGGACTGAGAGATTTCTTTGACACGCGTCTTACCCGTGCCTGACTTCGCCTTTTACATCTGTGGCTACAAAACCCTTTGTATTCTCTTAGATATTAGGTAAGATTCATTGAAATTATGTATGTAAACACACTGTTTATATACAGTAAAACCTAAATATTATTTTAAAGATATCGAGTGTCTCCGATATCACATATGTTACAGCCATTACAATAGACAGGCCACCAGCAATAAATACGTACAATACAAGAAAAATTGTATACAGTAAATGTGTGTACAGTGACACTAAATGTACGTATATGTACTAAGTACTGTAAGTAGAAAATTAATTATAGTTACTCGCCAACAATGACACGACGACTTGTCAAATAACGATGAGTTTAGTTTTACTGCACAACAAAGGAGAGCGTTACAGCTCTTCTAAAGGAGCCTCTTCAGGCAACTGTATATCACCGCCGTTGTTCTTCTTCCGGCAGACTTCAATCCAAATCCCTAAAGCAGATTCCATCCAGACTACTGCCTTATTACATCCACTTACAACTCATTTTGCACCCTGGTTAAAAGGACACTGCGGCCATAGATCTTATATTCCTTTCCTACTTTTTAAATAAAAAGAATCATAGCCTCATTGAAGCAGTAGCAGGAGCAGATCGTTTTGAAGCCATAATGAAGGGCTTGACTATGCAGAAAGATAAACACAAAAGAGCACAAAAGTTAACTCTTTACACAGCGAAACACGTTGATGCTAATGAGCGAGACAAGACTTCCTGGTTAATATCGCATTCAGCACACAGGAACTTAACTGTGTGCTCTGATTAGTTAGCTTCTCAGTCAGGAGAACTTAACTGCGTGCTCTGATTGGTTAGCTTCTCAGCCATCCGCCAATAGCGTCCCTTGTATGACATCAACTGGGCAAACCAACTGAGGAAGCATGTACAGGAAGTAAAAAGACACATTGTCCAGAACCCGCGAAGCAGCAAAAATCCGTTATATATTTAGTTATGCTTACATATAAAATCCGCGATAGAGGCCGCGAAGGTCGAAGCACGATATAGTGAGGGATTACTGTATATATATATATATATATATATATATATATATATATATATATATATATATATATATACTAGCTGTCTCCCACGGCTCCACCCACATAGTAATGAAATGGGACAAACTTTAAAAGTCAATAAAAAAATAAAGTAAAATGTAAATTAATAATAACTCAGAGTACTGCAATCCTTTTGCTGATTTCAGCATAGGAGAGAGTTTCCCCCCCACCCACAATTACAGCAGCCCAGGTAAGCAGAGAGCTGAAGAGACTTTGTGCCAGCAAGACAGTGGGTCCAGATGGAGTATCACCACCACTGCTGAAGGGCTGTGCGTTGGAACTGGGGAATCCTCTACAGCGCATCTTAAACCTGAGTCTGGAAAAGGGGAGAGTCCTGAGGCTTTGGAAAATATCTTGCATCACCCCAGTCTCAAAGGCATCATGTCCTGGAGAGCTGAATGACTTCTGGCCTATCGCTCTGACATCACATGTGATGAAGACCATGGAGCGGCTGCTGCTTCACCACCTGAGGCCACAGGTCCGCCACACCCTTGACCCTCTGCAGTTCGCAAACCCATACACATAGCTCTGATCTCTCTCTCAAAAACGTCCAACGTTACTCCTTAACAATCTCTAAATGATGATGTCTGCTGAAGAAACAGGTATCGCTAGCTAAGTGGAGGCAAGGTACACACCAACACGTGGTGAAATTAGAGCTACTGGAATGGAGGCTGGTGCGTGATTGAGGATGGCCCTGCCTAGCTCCCCACTCTTGAGGTCCCGTCTCCCATTCCCCTCAGCACACAACCTGCCTCTTGGAATCACACGAATAAATTGGTGCAGTAACCAAACTATAACACTTAATACTTTTACTTAAGAAGTCATAAAATCAACTGGAATGTTCAAGCAAATTATAGAAAAAAAAACGATCTAAACCCTTTAAGTAGTTCTTTCGTGAAAAGCGGACAGACATACAATCAGACATTGGATTTTATATTTATATATATATTTATATTGATATGTGCATGTGCATTGGAGACAGATTAAGGGCTTCTGTGATGGTCATTCTCCACTGAACCAGGGATTATTGCTATGTTATAATGACCTCTATTTTTGTCATTCTGCAGACAGGAAGATTGACAGCTCTGCTTTTTCAACATCACTTCCAGTTTTTGCCCTTCTGAACTGGCCTCTTCCTGAATCGTCATCTTGGGTAGTCCACCTCTGAGCCAACTTTTTGTATTGTACACATATTAGTTTGCAAACTCTTCAATTATATGGGGTTTGCCTAAGGGTGCCCCAACAATCTAATGGTTTCTGTCTCATTCTTACAATAAATATTGCTGTATCATGGGACTGCGGTGGATTGGCACGCTGCCCAGGATTGGTTCCTGCCTTGTGCCCTGTGTTGGCTGGGATTGGCTCCAGCAGACCCCCGTGACCCTGTGTTCGGATTCAGCGGGTTGGAAAATGGATGGATGGATGGATGTATCATGGGAAGGTTTTTGGGGACAGCTTTCTTTAAAACATCAAATTCTCTTTTTTCTGTAGAATACAGTTATATGTTACACCTTTGTTGCTACTCCTGTTTCTGTATTAATACACTTGCCACCCTTTAGGGATATACCATTCTCAGCTGCAATGCATTTGCACCCAAGACTTTAGTCTACTAGGTTCAGACTTATTTCTTACACCCTTGATTGACCTAGCTAAGAAAACAACTTGTTCTTTTTTGCTTCTTTTAGAACAAATAGAGCAAAATGTACAAGCAGAAAATCAAGCTTAATAAGTTTATATATCTCTATCTATAAATATTATAATTAGTGCTTTGAAGGTCATCATCCAGGA
This sequence comes from Polypterus senegalus, assembly GCF_016835505.1. Taxonomy (NCBI): domain Eukaryota; kingdom Metazoa; phylum Chordata; class Cladistia; order Polypteriformes; family Polypteridae; genus Polypterus; species Polypterus senegalus. The sequence continues at coordinate 67,321,210 of NC_053170.1, read as the reverse complement.
CCCCTGCCCAGCAGGTATGCCCATTTTATGGAAGGACAGGGTATTGTTTTTCCTGAACCACTAGGTGGCAACCCCCCAGCTTACATTGCCTTCATGAGTTCTCACAGGCTGTATGGGGAATTGTAAATTCACTGCCTCAGCCTTGTTGGGTCCTGTGGGTGCTGCCAGGGGGCACCAAAAACATCAGCGAGCCCAACTTCTTCTGGCTCCAACCTTACCCAGAAGTGCTCCTGGGCCAAACCTTTGGGACACCAGAAGTACTCCCAGGTTTTATATAAAAGGAGCTGCCTGCCTCAACTCTATGTCTATGAAGTAGCAGTTACTGGGTTTAGATTCACTTGATCGTTTCCTATTTTGTTTTTGATCAACAGACGCCAGAAGAACCACCCTAAAAAAATGCAAAAGCACAAACTGTCATCAGACTCTGAAGATGAACTGCTGATGCCTCCTTCCTCCTCCACGAAATCAGTTGTCGAGCTACTTGAACAGCTAATTGACCTTGATTTGGTCCCATTGTAGTGGTGGAAGCTACACGAGGATAAATAAACAGTCCTGACTAAGTTAGCTAGAAAATATTTAGCATCCCCAGCCACTACTGTTCTGTGCTGTGTTGGGAGTTCTGTGTTAAAAGTTGTGTGTGCTATGTAGACAGATTACTTTTTTAAATAACAAGTATTCTAATGCAATAATTATATTATTGAGGGAGAAATACCAGCATTACTTTAAAAAAAATTAAAACAAAAATGTGTAACTGCATTACTACAGAAGCATTTTCCCACAAATCAAAAAAAGAAAATTACTATAGCTAGCTCATTATCTGAATTTTATTGTCCTCTTATCACTGTGGCTGTAATATTGTCTTTCATCCCTCAAGCTTTCTTCCTCAAGGTGAAGGAGTACTCATTCATAAACCCATCCTGTGTCTTTATTCTGCTCACTCTGCTCTGGGGATGGGAACTACCCAGTTGTACAGCGTGGCCACAGAGAACTTAAAACAACTTGGCACATTCACATAAAACAACAAGGATAAGGGTTTCAGAAGTATTTACTGGATGTACCTTGTTGTTAACTGAGATATATTTAAAAAAATACAGGTATTTACAGGTGAACAACCAAGCCAATAAATAAGTAACAATTTGGATTACAAAAGCGTTACATAAAAGACAGTATACATTAAGCAATTAAGCTATAACAATGACATAAGACACTTACAAGATGCATTATTTCCTGGGTCGGATCATGATGAAAGATATGTGTAGACAGAGATACAGATACACTACCAAGACCCTGGAGTTTATATACCCTAAAAATGAATTTCAGATGTGACTGAAACAAGAGATAAATGGGGTATCTATGTAATGATCAATGAGAATGTGTGTAAATGTCGAACACAGGGCAAGCAGTTAATGTAAATATAACAAGTGAATTAATGAATGACAAGACAGCAGGAGTGCACAATCCAACAAATGACAATCTCAGTTAAGAAAACATGGGGCAGAACACCCTACCAGTCTTTCTTCCTAGAGGAAGGGCTCATAAAATCTAAAGTTTCCCAACATCTTGTGGAATCCATGTTACAAAGATTTGAGGGTGTTTTGAGAGAAAATGGAGGACCTACCTAGGACTGCTATAATTTCTTCACTGTGTGTTTGTATATACAGGGTGGTCCAGATCTAATTATGCAGGTCCAGATTGTCTGGATGACTTTGATGTATGTGGGGACGATTCCTGTTTGGCGCGAAGACGTGTCGTCAGTTCGCATACTTCTCAATGGTCCGGGATTTTTCGAGTGATTTTCTATGTAATAAACTTAATAAGCTATAGCGTAATGAAAATTGCATAATTAGATCTGGACCACCCTATACATACACATATAGACTGTTTGTTCTGTTAAAAATTTTATTCTAATGATTGACTCTTCAGCAATCTCGTGATATGCAGGTACAAATTATTCCTAAGTCTATTGGTGCAAGTGCCTGTGGGTCTGGACTATTTGCCAGAAGGGGCGAATGAGAAAAGCAACTGTGAAAGATGAATCAAGTCTTTAATATTACTGTTTGCTTTTCTATATGTCTTGAATAGAACAGCAGCTGGGTGCCAATGATATTCTATGTTGAGTTTATAATTCTGAGCTGAGCAGGTGCCATAGCAGGATGTGATGCAACCAGTAAGGATGGATTCCACTGTGCAACTGCAGCTCTTCCTGAGAATAGGTAGAGAAACTTGAGTTGTTCTCAGAGATATAAAGGAAGTAGAGGTGCTGGTGAGTGGATTTAGTGAGACGAAATGTGTTGTGTCTACTTCAGTTCATCAGTTACAGCCAGTCCAAGAAATTTAGAGCAGCTTACTGTTTTCAACAGCTGTCCCCCTAACACAGATTCCAGTGAAGTCTGCCTTCTGGTTTCAGTAATTTATGAACAGCTCCATGATTTTGCTTACTTTAAGGATGAGATAATTATCCTGCCACCATTGACTCAGAAGGTGGACCACTGTGCAAGCCTATCTTGTCATTGTTGATGATCAGGCTTATGATGGTGACGCCACCAGAAAATTAAGTGAGCATTTAAACTTGTAATTTAAGCATGTACTACTCTACCAGTAGTTACATTTTCAAGGCCTGCATGATTCAGTGTTCACACAGTTGGACTGGATATGCATCTCTGAATAGTTAAGAATTCAGAATTGTTATAAGATATTAATTAGGCTGTACATTCTCTGTGCAATGTGCTTTTAATTCCTATTACTAGAACATGGTTCTTCTGGGCTTAAATGCAAGCTCAATTATTGTTCAGAATTTCTTCTTATTTTTGTTTTGTCAGTGTATTTCTAGTGTTCAAACTTAGACATACACCTGTATTTAAAACAAACAAACAAACAAACACTTCAAGGCTCTTGCACAGAAACAGGTTCTTAAACTTTACATTCTTCTCAAATGATAAAAAGATTGCAGAAGTAAAATGCATTTTTTTGTTAAGTAGAGTAAGTTTTCATCCATCCTCTCAAAACCTAATGTGGATGTAGGATTTACAAACCATACTAAAAATAAAAAGCATATTCTGAAGGACTGCTGTAGCTGAATATTTTAAGGTAAGCATTGATTGGTAATATTTTAACCCTGGCTCCAAGGCAAGAGTCATTACTGGAAAATATGAGATAATATTTTTTTAGAAAACTAAGTGTTTACTGAAGATGATTGCAAGACTAGCTGGAAAGTGTGAGTACTGTTAGACTAAAGCAAACACTTACCTCATCTGGTAGTTACGGTGGCTTTCAGCAAACAAGTTAAATTAATTATTTTTTTCTTACAGTCAAACAGTGATACAGTAAATGTTTAAAATTAGGTATGCGATTTTCAGAATGCAGGGCTCTGTGAATAAGCCGGGGTTCCAGAGCTGCAATTCTAAAATAACTAAGTATTTTCTGAGAGGTGAAGAGAAGTAATAATTTGAAAGGATGACCCTCCTCAAGAATAGATATGCCCAATCAAAAGAAATTAGCCAAAATTATGAACATGCATTCTTTTGACATTATATGATGTGATTTATTTTAAACTCTCTAAAGTATTATGCTTTTAAAACAACAGAAACTGACAAGTTATTATTCAAACAAAATGTAATTTACAAATAGCTGTTAATGTGTAAATCTATCCATTTGAAACCCTGTCTAAATTTGGCATTTTTGTTACCAGAAGACTGACACAAACTGCTCAACTTTTAGTTTCAATTCAACCTTTCATATCCATCTTCTTTGCACTGACTACTGAAAAGACTGTCATTAAATTATCCATGTACCTGTGCATACAGTACTGTACCTGTAAGAAAAACAGACAACCCTTTCCCTTACATGAAATTATCATAAAGTGACCCCAAAATCCTTTTTCTGCAATGTAGGCAGCTCTATGCTTTTTAGCTGATCCCTTGGAATGTTATGATGAAAGGGGCAATCGGGACTAGTATTCATATAGTACAAAAATGTAGAAAGATAATAAGTGGAAAATGCCCTAAATAAAAAAAGTAAGGAGCATGTTATGTATCTGTGAAAACGGTACCAGGATCTGTCAGGGATTTCTTTGTTATACAAACAGATAATTAGAGCTACATCGATGCTTCACTCCTGTTAAGCTTGTTAGCATTTTCAATTCAAACATACTGGCTTTGGTAAGACACCTTGCCTCATTTGTCTACAGAACAGTTCACATGGAGAACTGACATAATGTGAGAGAAATTCAGATGGTTAGTTTCTAGCTGAGGCTTGATAAAAAGTAAAAACTGCTAGAGGCAGGAGATGCACAAACGAAGAGAAAATATTATTTTTCCCTTTTTTTCACAGTGGTAATTTTAAAGTGTGAAATATACCTATTATTGTGAAATCCTCCCAGAATAGGCTTGCTCCCATTATACTGTCGTTCCCATGTCCAAGTGTTCCACAGACTTACGAGTAAGGATATGGAGGTGGCACAACAGCTTATGTTTGACCTTTCCATTTCTAGGCAGGATGTTACCAACCCAGATGAGGAACAGTAACTTTGAATTTGCTCCCCCTTCTGCCCACGATCATAATGACAACCAACCCTAATATCATGATGTCATTCACATGATAATGAAGGTGACACCAGTGTTGCCCAGAAACATATTTTTTTGTTTTTAACTGCTGCCTTATAAACAGGATTTTAATTTTGAAATTATAACTTTTTTTACATTTTGATCTCTGTTTTCTACTGTGATGCCCTGAGTGTCTGTAGCCATCTGTACCATCATGCATATATATATATATATATTTACAAGTTAGACAATTTTACTGACAGCATATTTTCAATTTGAAATCTGTTCCTTAGAGTCGTACATATGTAATCTTTTATTGTGTCCACCCAATTTTAGACATTTCATTTCTCCATTCCTGTCACTCTTTTAAAATATCATGTTTATTTGACAGATAATTCTTCTGGTAAAATTGAGTAAGTAAATAGGAATACATTTTTTAAATGAGGCCTGTTGAAAATATACACTTGTTATGCACATGTGAAATATCAGCTAATTGGTTCAAAGGAAAGCTTAACAAAATTCTTTAATAATATATGTATATCTTTTATTTATAATAATATATGTACAGTATTATCCTTTGCTCATAATAATATCCTATGTATTTTATCTGCTAGAAGTATATTGGCACATTAACAAATTTCTCATACACAAGCTACTCAAGTCATTATTTTGCATCTATTTTCTAAATTTTATCAAAGCAAACTTTGCCCTTACCCAAAAAAACAGCAGTGTTGAAATGTTATGAGTCATGAACTTGTTTAAATATGAAGAAATGCATTGTTCTATTTTGAAAAGGTTGACAAAGAAATTTCTTTTTTGGATAGAAAATCTACTAGATATTAACTTAATGAACTGATTATCACAGTACAGTTTCTCACTTTGGTGTTTGTTTATAAATTAATAATTATTAATAACATGTATGTTGTTCAGCAGTCCTTTAGTAGTAACATGAATGTTGATGTCAGGTAAGGTCCAGGAGTAGAGCAACAGCTAACCAAAGAAGCAAACGCATTCAACTGTCTCTGTTGATGCCTAAAATTCTTAAAAAAATTGCTTACTTATTTCAAGGTAGCTACCAAAGCAACAGAACTGAAATAATAATAATAATAATAATAATAATAATAATAATAATAATAATAATAATAGAGGTAGGACACATGAACATATTCTGCAGCAGATGTGATTCACAGGCAAACTGACTCACACATCTGGAGTTCTCCCCATTTTATGGGGTCCACAGCACCAACTTTGCATTCAGAACAGATCTGTTTTGATCCATCCAGATGTTTTGGTCAATTCAGTGGAGTAACTCCATAGATCTGAAGAAACTAATGTCTTTTTTAAGATCTGCATTTGGTATACCTATCTTACTCTCTCTCAGTGTCCAACACAAGCCTATTCAACCTGGGTGTCAAACATGATCTGTAGACATTAAACTTGTTAGCTGAAAGTGAACAGAAAAACACTTTTTCCATGACTTGCAGCAGAGCTGGTGGATCATTGACATAGCTGTACAGACTATTATGCAGCATGTACAGTTTTATTATCAAAACTTCACTTAATGCACCAACATAACAAAGATATCAATGTATTGTAGTGTGAAACATGGCCATTTTGCACTTCTTCTTTTTAGATTTATAGCGTATACCATCTAAAGTTAGTTTACAGTGCAGACAAGTTTGTAGTGCAGTAAAAACAAAAGCTTTCCAAATGTGTTTAATACATTTTGTAATGTTGTTGTTTTGTTAAAACAATACTTCTAATTTGCATAATACAAAGAAAAATGCACTATACTTTTGGTGACTAATGTAAATTACTTGTTGAATAGAAAGTTTGCTTGTAAAATACTATGCATTTAGAGCTGAAAAATTATGAGCTACTTCAATTTTATTGTATCATTTTCTGGTAACACTACCAGTACTAGATACTGCAAAAATGAATTATTGTTTTATATGGAGCAAAGTAAAAAGTAAATAATTTGTTTAAGATGTAACAGATGCGTAGAAATGAATTGGAGTAGAAGAGAATCCTATAGAATGTTGGAATAAACCAGGATTGGAACAGAATGAGAAAAATTAATAAGTTACCTAGCATGACTTATACAAATAAGTAACTGAGTAAGTAGTAGTGAAGACTTTTATTTTTATGAGTTTCTCTATTTGCTAACCTGTTTCATGTATGTATGCATAAACAGATTTCCGAATTAACTCATGACAGTTTTGGCTTATGTGTCACATGCCCTTAAAAGATGCACTATGGGTATTTGGTTACTACATTAAACACAATTATTGTTTTTTAGTTACCTACCTGCACAATTACACTTTATACTTCTATTCTGTTTTTATACTTTATGCTGCCTCTATTATCTATCTGCTACTTATTATTTATGTTTATCTTTATATGTTGGTTTTGTCATTTGGTGTAGACAGCAAAGAAAGAATTTCATTGTACAGGGAAACGTGTTTCCTTACTGTGCACATAACAATAAACTTTGAACTTGAACTTGAATTTTCTCATCATATTCATCTCGGTTTTTACAAGCCACCAATAAAAAGAAATCATTGAAATGATTAGAAAAATGTAATAAACCTGATACATTATATGTATAGATTTTGCAAATAAAATATATATACAGTATACATTAGATTAAATAAGATAAAACTTCATTAATCCCATGGGTAAATTCAAATGCATATATATATATTAGATACTTTTAAAAAGTTAACCTTTTTACAGTATGTTTTACCAGGTGAGCAGAAAGAAAGTCATTACATATTATATAGTACTGCCTTAAAACAGTAACCATTTACATTAATTGTTAAGTAAATTCTGCAAACTTTTAAATAAAGTGTATTTTAAAATTATTCATCTTATTAAAGACAAACAGTAGCAATGTAAGAAATGTAATTGGAAATCTGTACCTAACGAATGCTAGCCTTCGTTAGTTAAAGGTTGGAGAGACAGGTCTTCACAGTCAGACAGCATGAAATTATAAAGAGGTCAACATGTCGCCCTATTCACTCTATATGCTTAATCATTTCCTCCAAATGACAAATTTGTAAGTGCTGCTTAATTAGCCTTCAAGTATATGCCTGTAACAGTGAGCTACATGAAGATGAATTTTCTTTAAAATATCATTTGTCAACTGCTTTATGGGACAATTTAAGGCAATTCAAGTCTCATTTGCATGAATATACAAAGGAACCCTTTTGACTGAAACTATCCATCCATCCACCAACCCGCTATATCCTAACTACAGGGTCATGGGGGTCTGCTGGAGCCAATCCCAGCCAACACAGGGTGCAAGGCAGGAAACAAATCCCAGGAGGGGTGACAGCCCACCACAGGGCATGCATACACACTAGAGACAATTTAGGATCACCAATGCACCTAACCTGCATGTCTTTGGACTGTGGGAGGAAACCGGAGTAAACCCACACAGACACGGGGAGAACATACAAACTTCATGTAGGGTGGACCTGGGAAGTGAACCCAGGTCTCCTAACTGCGAGGCAGCAGCGCTACCCACTGCGCCACCGCGCTGCCCTGACTGAAACTATGAGGTCAAATTTTATTTTATAATTTTATTTACTTACTAGCAAAACCATAACCTCCACTAAGCTACTGTGTATTATTCACAGTTACCATATGTAATCCTTGAAAGAGTTAAGTTTAAGGTCTAGGAAAAGGCTATTTGGAATTTGACCACAACATAATTTATTAAATTCTGATCATATTACCTGCTATATTAGTATTAGTGTTACTAGTATTAGTAGTCATGTCTACTGTGAAATTCATATTTACATTAACTCTACAAAGCTCTAGGGCCATACATTTTGCCAGAATCATTATCTTAGTGACAAGTCAGAGAACAATTAGATCTGATATGATCTGTTAGCACAATTGGGTACAAAATAATTTGCTGTGCCAGACACTCTTTTGATTTGAGGAGGACACTTCACACTCCAATTATGCCTATTAGAACACTTGTCATTTCCACAAAGCGTTGTTTGATTGCCGTGCAAACATTGCACACTTGTTGTTCATTAATAATGAACAATCCTTTCGGCTGGAACTCTTCTCTCGCACTTGTAGTCTTTCTAAGTACAGTTTTATCAGTGATTTTGGACTTGTCCTTGATGATCACTTTGACATCTTTTTCTTTTGAATATTTTTGTTCTGCTTTAACCCACCTTTTGCACTTGGGTTCAATCCTGGCTAAGCTTTGTGGTGTCCCTCAGGTTTTGTGGTTACTAAGTGATCAAGATAAAATATTCAGTGTTTATGATCAGAAGCTGCATTAAAATTCAAGCTGAAAACGTTTTACTTTACCATGCCATACTTTTTTGAGAACTGGTGATCACACTGAATACATTGCAAGCTTGTGTTTTATTTGTTCATAAATGAAAGATTTATGAATGTTAGTGAGTCTGTTATATTCACTTTCTCATCCCCATGTCCAGTTGTAGCAGTGGTACGTTGTAAAGCTACTGTTCCTGCTAACTGGGAAACTTAGAACTCAACAATTACTGACATTACATCAGACAACTTTCTTTTACTTCACTTTGGAGTTATAGACTTTGGCATATTCTTATGAAATTGTGGAATGTCAGGAAGGAGTTGGATGGTCATTTGGCCTGTGATAATCAAATAAATCACCAAAGTTTATTTTTTCTAGAAATCCTATTAACTTGAGATATTTTTTTTCACCTTTCATTGACATTTGGCCATATCTCAGTTGTCATGTTAATAGGAATTCATATTGTCGTGATCTTTTTCAGACTGATTTTGGTTTACTTTGGTAACTGTTTGCCTTAACTGATAGTATATATATATATATATATATATATATATATTTATATGGAATAAAAGGTCTTTGTGGATCTTCAGCTGCATATATATATATATATATATATATATATATATATATATATATATATATATATATATATATATATATATATATATATATATATATATATATATATATATATATATATATATATATTGTCAGGTATGCCAGGGGCAACTAACCGGCCGGGACGCCGTGAGGGACCGGATGTGGGTCTGCGCCCACCCTAGATCACGTGGGGGCCGCATCCTGGTTGCTTTGGGGGTCACGGGTTGAGGGAATGGAAGCCCCACCCTGTAGGGGCCCGTGGTCACCGCCAGGAGGCACCCAATGCCTTGGGGACCTGTTACCTCAGCACTTCCGCCACACCAGGAAGTGCTGGGGGAAAGATTAAGGAGGACACCCGGTGAGCTGCCAGGAGAACAGCTGGCACTTCCTCCATGCTGGGCTGGAGTCGGGTGGAAGAAGGACGAGGTAGGAGCAGAGATTGTGGAGGCGGCCTGAAGAAAAGGCATTGAGTGGCCAGGACTGTGTGTTTGGGGTTTGTGCACTTTATTCTGTGTCTGAGTGACACCTAACTTTGTAAATAGTTGTAAATAATAAACGTGTGGTGGTTTCCAACAACATGTCCGCCTGTCTGTGTCCGGGTCGGCTCCACAATATATATATATATATATATATATATATATATCTGCGGTGGGTTGGCACCCTGCCCGGGATTGGTTCCTGCCTTGTGCCCTGTGTTGGCTGGGATTGGCTCCAGCAGACCCCTGGGACCCTGTGTTCTGATTCAGCGGGTTGGAAAATGGATGGATGAATGGTTTTTTTATTCTACAGGTGCCATATTAAGAGAGAGCATAGAAAGTGTGTAAGTACTCTTCACATGTACTCAGTGTACTTTTCTAAAGAATTTAAAAAAGTAAATTGAAAGATGGCTGATATAGGCAGAAATCTGATGAACACTGCTGAGAAAACTGAACTTTTGCCTCAGGAAGTTTTATATGTTTTATGTATGGTAAACAGAACTTTTACATATGAGACACAAAGTAAGGATGAAAGGAATGAGCACTCAGGCTGACATTAAGTCCTCTTTCTGTTCGAAGAGCAAGCATTATTATTTGCTACATTAGTATGCTAGTTGAAAACATCAAAAGGCTGGTAGACTAATGTGTAATGACTTAATCTGGAATAATTTATGTTCAAAAACACAAGTCAAAGAAACAAATGTGAACATTCAATAAGTAAAGATTGAAGTAATTTCTGCAGTAAAAAGCTGGCCACTGATGTTTAGAAATAAATAATTGTAGCTGACAGGGTGTATCATAAGTTTTATTGCATTTTAATTAAATTCTGTCAGCATTAAAATATATAAGAGAAACTACTAATGCAACACAGAGATTTCATCCCTTTTATTTTTTTCCTTTACAGTCTTTAATGTACTCTGTAATGTATAACTTCACCAATTAAAACCACTGTCTGAAGAAGAATGGTAATTAGCATAGTATTAAAGCTTATAAAAATATGTTTAATAAAGAAAAGATTAAACTATCCCTAGATCATTTTCACCTTTCTGATATTATTATTCTGAGGATGAATTGTTTTGTACATGTTAATCAATCCATTACCAAACCCACCTAAACCAGTTTAGTACTGAGGCACACTCACACACACAGCCACATGTATTCACTTGGGACCAATTTAGTCATTAAGCAATATGAAACATGTTTTTTGGGAGGATAACTGATGTAGGGAACTACAATTACAATTAATGAAAAATGTTAATAAATATACACAGAGAAACATATATAACTACTTCAGCTTTTTCACTTTCTGTCTGTTGTGAGCCAGGCATGTAATAGACTTGCTGTTCAACAAATAACCCAAACATGTTAAAGAAGCTTTATTAATCCAAAGTATAAAATGTATTCTTAACACAAGGATTGTAGATTGATTTATGTGTATATACGTAGACACAGACAATAAATGAACAACACAAAATATACACCTAACCTGACTTTGTTTCTTTCTGTGCTTCTCCTACAACTAGAAGACACACTTATTAATTATATTTATCCTTTGCAATTCTTGTCAAATCAATGACTGTTTTTTAAATACTTTTACTAAGATTTCAGGTCTATTTTCTGGATAAATTGGTAAATTTTTGTCTGGTTTACAAAGTTCTCTATTTCTGCATATCAGGATGTAGCTGATGCTTCTTTCCCCAGAGCTCATCTAAAAGGGGATGTGTGCCTTCAAAATTGGCCAATTTTTAACTGTTATATGGTGGGACGCCAGAAACTGCAAGCCTAACGATTTATTCTAAGTTCTTTGGGGATCACAGAGAATTTCAAACCTGGAGAGGACACTTTGTGTTGCAATATCCAGATCCCTTTTATTGTCATTCTACACTGCAGTCTTTGAGGATGAGGTTTCACACCTTGATCCTCTGCAGCTGGCATAAAATTAGAGATCAGTTAATCGATGCTTCAGCAAGACAAACATGCGGCTTTAATGTACAGTGTCTCCTGCTTGTGCTCTTCGCTATCTTTTAGTGAGGCATGTCACACACGTGCGATTAGGAGGCAGCTAAAGGGCTTGAGTAAGTGGTGAAGTGTGCTGACTGTCCCTCTCAGTTCCTTACAGACCATTCCCGGGAAATCCAGCCAGGTCCCGGCGCCTCTGATGACGTCACTTCAGTTTCTGGCGGCTCTGATGATGTCACGTCTGGTTCTAGCATAAATGACATCATTTCCTCCACCAGCCCTTAAAATCGCCATCTTACCTCAACGCATTCAGTTCTGTTTTGGACTCAGTCTTGTAAACTACTCAATCATTTTTCAACCATTTGCAACCAGGATCATAATATACGAATGGCTGCCCCAAATCTTTTTGACTGTCTGGAGTCTTTTTGTGACAGGCAGGACTCTATTGTAGGTAATATCCACACCTAGCAGGCTGTCTTATGCTACTATAGTCTGGCACTACTGTTCCCCTCAGCCCTTTGTTGAAGGGCACACCCTAAGCAAAAAGGCTGTCAACTACAAAGAGCAGAAGCTAAACACAGGCTGATGCATAGAGATCTGAGAGGTAACGCTGAAACTGGATTATAGAAGAAGGAGGGAACATTTTGCCATTACTTTTTTGTGTGTACATATTTCTAAACTTGTGATAACTTATACATTGATATGCCCCTCAAGGTTGGAAAAGGTGATTTATGACCACTGTCCATACTAATTAACATGATAAAAAACGGCAATGCTAGGCATACAAGTGTCTGGGCTGTGCCAGAAAGAGTGTCACTTACCTGATACTGATGGAGAGAGCCAGATGTTACATATCACTCAGTTCCACCATAAAGTCACCCATTAGTTTTCTAAGAAAGTTTATTTTGGCTGAGGTGAGAACTTGGTTTTACATGTGCAGTCCAAGAATACAGTTCAAGTCTGAGAGCTCTAGTTAAACTTTCATGTGCCATGCCTAAGAAAAACAGGCAAGGACCACAATGCACTACAGCGTTTTCCCAGCAAAAAACATGTGCAAGTAATGAGTGGCTGAGCAAAATCTACACAGAGAATGAGCCTGTTCTGGATTTGAATGCTGTTTTCTGGAGCTTTGAGTCGGCAGTGCTAAGCATCACTTCATCAAGCTACCAACATTACACATGTACTGGGAATAATTTACAATAAGATCACACTACTAGAGTACAGTAATGGCAAGAAAGTAGGTATGGGCCAATCAAATCCAAGCAAAATTAAAAGCCAATACAAATCTCTTAACAACTCTACAGCCTATTGAAAAATGTGGACTTAATTAAGAAAGTAATATAAGAAGTGATTGGTCACAAAAAATTGTGATCTTCTTCATCAATGGGTTCATAATACAGTCTTCTTCTTCCTCTTCATTTTTCCCACTTCACTATGGGGTTAGATGTGCTCGATCAACCTTCTCCAAATAGCTTGGTCCTACACCTCCTCCCAAATCAGGTCCACCTTCAACCACCTCCACTTTGGTTTCCTTCATTTTCTCTTCCTTTGTGCTTCCATTCCTATCAATCTTTTGCCCACATATTCATTATCTCTGCTCATCACATGTCCATACCACCTCGACCTACTTTGTTGTACTTTAATAGACATGTCTCCCACTTGTCTTGTATCTATTGTCTTGTAACACTGATGTCATCCCTGGCTAATGTAAGAGTCAGCACTGTTACAATACTGTAATATATGTTTGACACATAAGAATGCATTCATTTTGCTACATACAGAGAAAAAATGTTTCCTGAATTGTCTTATATACTTAAGAAAAAACCAAGCTTAAGAGACTAGACAAAAAGTGGAAAAGATATGTATTTATTCTTTCAAGTGAGGAGTATTACTATACGAGAAGCTTTAATTAACTGATGTTACAATGGCCCGTTTCTAATAGCAGCAAACAACATTTGGCAAAGGTAAAGTTACGAAGCTTCTGCTAAAGATAAAATGTTTATTAGACAGTGAAATTGCTACATTAAACACCAGTTCTCATTTTTATAGCTAACCAAAATAAATAAACCTTTTGGGACATAACAGAAATCTGAAGACAAGTGAGAAGTGTTATTCTGATTAAATATTATCATCACTCATTAAACTGCTTGCCATTTCTGTCCCCAGCCCCCAGAGCTGTCTGCTATGAAACATTGAGATGCTATACACAAATGTTTGTTGAAACTGACATAGTAACCAGAGGCTGTTAAACATTATTTATTTAGACTAAGCATGAGGATTTCAAAATATTTTATTTTAAACTAATGAAAATGAATGTGTTATGCATGGCACACTTGATTAAATCACTTGAATTTTAATACAGAAGTTATTTAGCTCAAGTCTAGGCACTAAGGTGCCACAGGAAATGTACATGATATATATTCTAAGCAAAACCTAAAGAAAGGTTTCTATCATTATTATCCGGTCACTTAACAGCAAACCCCAGAGCTAGTAAGACACCCTCAGAGAGCATCGGAAGAAGCATTGTGATTACTGTCTTTGGACATCTGACTCCAGCAAGTGTATTTTATTGAGTCTGTCTTTCCTGACAGACTCAAACTGCTGTACACATATACAAGTATATACAAGGTGATGGAAAAATTCCTCAAGGATTTTGGTCCAAATTAATCTGACAGTAAAACAAAGTTGTTCCAGAATTATCGGCTGCACATCCATAATGCAACTTTCCTGTTCCACCACATCCCAAACGTGTTCTATTGGATTGAGATCTGGTGCCTATGGAAGCCATTTGAGTACAGTGAACTCATCATCATGTTCAAGAAAGCAGTTTGAGATAATCTGATCTTTATGACATGTTTTCCTGCTGGAAGTATCTGAAGATTTGTATGCTGTGGTCATAAAGGAATGGACATGGTCAGCAACAATACTCAAGTAGGTTTTGGAATTTAAACAATGCTCAATTGGTACTAAGGGTTCCAAAACGTCCCAAGAAAATATGCTTCCCCAAACCCCCGCCCCCCACCATTGCACCACCACCACCAGCCTGAACTGGCAGGATGGATCTATGTATTCATGTTGTTGAAGTTGTTGATGCCAAATTCTGACAGTACCATCTAGAAATCGAGACTCATCAGACCAGGCAACATTAGTCCAATCTTCTGTTGTCCAATTTTGGTGAGCCTTTGCGAATTGTAACCTCAGTTGCTTGTTCTTAGCTGACAGTGGCACATGGTGTGTCTGCTTCAAGGTTTGACGTGTTGTGCATTCAGAGATGCTGTACTGTATACCTCAATTGTAATGAGTTGTTATTTGAGTTACTGTTGTCTTTCTATAATCTTGAACCAGTCTGGGCACTCTCCTCTGACTTCTGGCATCAACAAGGCATTTTTACCCAGAGAGCTGCCACTCACTGGATGCTTTCTCTTTTTTCGACCATTCTCTGTATACCCTAGAGATGATTGTAGTTTCTTAAATACTCAGACTAGCCTGTTTAACATCAACAACCATGCCACATTCAAAGTCACTTAAAACACCTTTCTTTCCCATTCTGTTACTCAGTTTGAACGTCAGCAGGTTGTTTTGACAATGTCTATATGCCTAAATTCATTGAGTTGCTTCAATTTGATTGGTTGATTAGATATTTGTGTTAACAAGCAGTATACTGTATATATAAACAAAACTTTTCTTTTTTCATTCCGTTAAAGCTACAGTATAACAATATATAAAGAAGAAAATGGCAGCTTACTGTAAACACTGTATGTTTAATCCTGAAAATGAAAGCAAATTTCAAGACATATGCAGTGCAACTTCTGTCACATCTAATAAAACTGCACACTGAATACCTAAATAACATGCCATTTTCTTATTCTGAAATATTTACCGCATGTTAGTAAATGTTCACTGTTTTAACCAATGTTTTAAAATAATCAGGCAAGTGTTAAATCTATTACTACAATATATGGCATTTCTCAAATAAAAAATAACGTAATACTGGAATGTTGCATATCTAAGCAAATTCAAATCTATCAGTCATTTTCTGTTTTAAATACAGAAGTATTTTAATGTTAGACACTCACAAGAGTACAACACAACTTTCATTGATTAATCTCTTTACAGATTTAAAGATTTTGTGCTGTGTAGACCTAGTTTTAAAACAGTGGCCTTTTTATAACAGTAGTCATAAAGCGACAGCACAATTCACTGTCAAAACAAAGGGATTATGTTACTGAATATGCAAAAACATTATAACTATAGACATTCATAACACATTCCATATTAACAAACTCTTCTGCAAACATCTTAAGTTTAATTCAACCAATGGATTGGCCATCATGTGATCATAAGCACATGTTTTTGACAGTGATTGGATCACATTGATCTCAGTTGTATGGAGAACGCCATGTTGGTGATAACTGTGATTTTTTTCACTAAGAAAAGAAAAAAGAGGGGACAACAATGTGTCGAAGAATAATTTTAGGGTAACATAGCATTCATCTTAAAGAAGTAGCATAAAGGGTCAATAAATGTGGGAAACCAAATAAACGTCAAGTGAACAACAAAATGTACACTGAAATATAAGATTTGGTTTATGAAAAATACTGAGACGGCCAAGTAAATAAAGAATGTACCACAAGAAACGTTGATGTAATATACAAAATGTACTGAAAGATAACTAAGAGATGACTAAGAAATCATCAGATGTCCTATAACTAGAATGGAGAGTTGTTATATGCACAGAAATTTCAAGGGTGGTGTCTCATTTCAAAAGGTATAACAAGAACCAGAATATAATATAATAGACTTTTATTGTATATAAATATTTGCGGGTAAAACAACGAACCAACCAGAGTAAAATGTATGCATTGATTAACACTGTATGTAAATTCAATCTATACTAATAAAAGGCAAAGCCCTCACTCACTCACTCACTCACTCACTCACTCACTCACTCACTCATCACTAATTCTCCAACTTCCCGTGTAGGTAGAAGGCTGAAATTTGGCAGGCTCATTCCTTACAGCTTACTTACAAAAGTTGGGCAGGTTTCATTTCGAAATTCTACGCGTAAGGGTCATAACTGGAACCTATTTTTCTACATATAATGTAATGGAGTTGAGTTGGAGATGGCGTGGGGGGCGGAGTTTCGTGTGACATCATCACGCCTCCTACGTAAGTACGTAGAGAACAAGGAAGAACTCCAAACAGCGATGAGCACAAAACGCCATTTCACAATTGAGAAGGCAGAAAAACATTATGAAGCAAATGATGCATACAAGCATATTCATAAGTACAGCTACTGCAGAAACAAAGTACGGCGTGAACCGTAAGTTTATATTAAATTAAGTTCATAGACAGGCTGCCACTAGCGTTTGTAATTTAGTGCCTGCCCATATAAGGCCGTCCATCAGCGGCAATCCAATACAAACACTGCCGGTAAATATTCACGTGTGAAGGACTGTGCTTATGCAGAGGAAGATGAGATGGTCAGGGTGGTGTTTGGCACAAACTCATTGAAACTGCGAGAGAAACTTTTAAGTGCGGGTCTTAGCTGACATTACACGAGATGGCACCAGCACAGCTGGGAACCTTCGATGCAAGAACACCAAGTGGCTCACGTGAACTGACGCAGTGCACAGACAAAAAGCAACAGTTCCAAAGAGTGCTGAACAAAACCGAATTACACAATTGAGAAGGCAGCAAAAAATATGAAGCGTCTTATACATACAATCATATTCATAAGTGCAGCTACTGTGAACACAAAGCACACGGTGGAAAAAGTGAATGTCCCGCTAAAGGAAGACAGTGTAAAAAAACCGTGCATGCAGTTTGTCACATCTCAGATAAAGAGGAAGACGAGCTGTTTATTGATGCAGTAAGAAACTAATCGATGAATGAAACCTCTTATCTTTACAACGATTGACAAACACGGAATGTAACTTGAACACAACACATCGTACAAATACGACCCTGATTGAAACAAATAATGATAATCAAATCCTTGATGACAGCAACATTCAATAACACTCACAAAACAATTACTGTATATTGACAATCATGTTACGTTATTTTTAAAATGTTCCCTTTTCTTTTCATAACTTCTACTTCTCCACTGCGGTACACGGGTATATATATAAATGTATATATATACCCCGATCTACAGTACATACTCTCGCATAGACAAGCCACACGCTGTGGCGCAATTGTAGAGTCTTCAGCCTCTAATGCCACATTCGAGGTTCGATTCCCGAGAGGGATGCACTGAGTATGTACGCGCTACCGATTCATTTTACCTTCGCATCTCCTTGGTTTGGGACGTATGAAAAATATTAGGTTAACGCAGAATCATGTTACGTTATTTTTAAAATGTTTCCCTTTATTAGCACAAGCACAGCTGAGAAGCTTCGATGCATGTACTCCATAACGCGTTAAAAATAACGCATTTAATCACACTTTCAATTCCAAGCAAGCGGGAACTTTTGTCAATGCATGATTTCCTGGTACATCCATTACACTGATGCACACATCACAGCTACAAAAATGTTAGAGTCGGAATAAAGCGCGTTCCTACGACTGATCATTTCGACTACCCGAGCAAGCCTTGATAAAAGCATGGTTTTGTGCACACTGAAAAGCAAGCAAAATTAGATGCATTACAGAAAGCGGACTTTGTGGCTCTTACTGGGGATCATTGGACTTCCGTGACCGTTAGTAAGTAATTCTAATTACAAAATGTTCAATGATCACACTGTTTTAGCCTAATGTACAAAATAATTTTGGCTAATGTTACTCAGAGTTTAAAGATTAAGTTGGTCAAATTACCTTTTATGTTTCTGACTTATTTTTTTAAGAAGAAAAACTGCACTTTATGTTGAAATTTTGGTTATTATTATTTAAAGACAATACTATTCTGAAAATCTACTTAAAGTACTTAAACTACCACTTTATTTTTAAGTCTGCCCAATTTTAACCAGGGATGATATTTTTGTTTCTGTTTTGAATTCAAATGCAGTTTAAAGGCTTTTTTTCAGAAATTAAAACAGCTTCAGTTTACAATATTCATGTCCATGTCTATTATTTGATTCTGTCGCCCACTAAAACACTTTTAAATTAAAAAAAACATTTGCGATTTGGGGCAAATTTACGTGTGCGATTACATACGATTAATCAAGATTAATTCTTACACAGCCTCTAATTAATTGGATTAATTTTTTAATCGAGTCCCACCTAATATATATATATGTGGATATATATATGTAGATTTGTATATATATATGTGTATATACAGTATATATGTAGATATGTATATGTGTATATACAGTATGTATATATATGTGTGTGTGTATATATATATATATATATATATATATATATATATATATATATATATATATATATATATATGCCAGCAACACTATAAATATAAATAGATAGATATGACAACAACACTCAATATCAATGACAAAACAATTACATTAACAATCATCTTACATTATTTTTAAAATGTTTGCTTTTCTTTTTCATAACTTCTTTAACACACTACTTCTCTGCTGCGAAGCGTGGGTATTTTGCTAGTAGTTTATAAAATTAATCTCTATCCTTACTTTCTCTGACCATTCTAATCGTTCTGGCCAGGCTGTAACGGACTGCTTTTGAAAAATGCTTCCTCCAAGGCATTTTGCTGTGGAGTAATTAAAAGATACAATGAGCATGCTGTACTGTAGCTCTTCAGAATGCACAATGAAGAAACAAGCAAAGATTAGTTTATTTTGTGACAATGCATTGTCCTTCAACCCTTCTTTCTTCCAACTAAGCTCACCGCAATTTATTGTAAACATCCCATTCTTCTGCTTTTGAGTCTTCCCTAACCTTAACAAACTTTGATACCATCCTGAGCAAGACTGATTTGTGCTCATGGCATGCTCACGGCAACTCAGTAAAAGCAGCTTTCTGATAACTGAATAACAGTTAACTACTGACATTTGTGAAAATTCTATTACACCAGCGTTTCTCAACCTTTAAGTGTTTGCGACCCAAGCTTTCATAACAGTTTTAATCATGCCCCAATAACTTTTTTTTGAAAGGAGCCCTCTAATACCAATTTGTTCTTTTCTAATTAGTGATATATCATAGATGCATATTTTATTATACCTACTTAACTTTTATTGACATTTACCTAATTCTATATTTATTTTTCTAGTATCAGAATATAGTTTAAGTTAATTTGTTTTGGTTTCAATAGATGTATTTTTCATATTTTTGATTCTTTTTTTCTTTTTTTCACATTTTTGCACCCCCCTTTTTGTTACTTAAAATATATCTATATATATAATTCACTAAGGCAAGACAACCATGGAAAGCACGCCGGAAGGGGCGTGGATTCACTAAGCCTCCGACAAGTGAGACACCTATGGCGCACGCAGGAAGGAGCCACGCCCACCAACTCCAAGCCCATTGGATACGATGATGACTTGCAGAGCCACGCCCACCAACTCAGACGCGACGACACAGAAAAAATGGCGTCATTTATATTTGTCTGTCGTAGAGGCCACATGCAGTGCAGGTCAGGTTAATGTCATGTGCATGTCATGCACCTCCGAGCTACATTGACTGTTCATAGAGGCATGTTTCTCACGGAGGTGAATCGCCATATGCAGAGTGTGAAACGGTTTGCGAGGGGTATCCCATGGGATCCTTAAAAAAATCCTTTACAACTGAGGTTAAAACACAATGAAGTAAGCAGTCTTTAAAAACCGAGCTTTCGTTACAACGCATGACCGCGTGCACCATAACAAACTGTTTTACACGCTACATACAGCAATTCGCATCCGCGACAAACATGCATCTTCTTAGATGCTCCTGCACTTTGTTCACACCCCCTTCCCACCTCGCTGCTACCGTGGTCAGGTGTCTTGGTGGATTATATATACAAAGGCAGCCAAAACCGCACAGAGCAATGAAAAGTCTACAGTTCCATCTTTTCATTCACTTTCTGTTGTATCCTCAAACCCTCCCTTTTTAGACAATTGTGTCTTTCCAGAAGTGTTCAACCATCAATAAATAATTATGCGGCGTTTGTTATGCTGCGGGTTCACTATTGTGTTGTATTTTGCTCTCTCCAGAGTTCCATCTTTTCATTCGCTTACTGTTGTATTCTCACACCAACCCGTTTTAGACAACCGCGTCTTTCCAGAAGTGTTTAGCATTCAATAAATAGTTATGCATGACATTGGCGTGTGTCGACCGGCGTGGTAAGCCGTTGAACCCCATTCGGGCTGCAAACTGTGGAATTCCCACTAAGTGCGACTCATACGCTCCCACTGCTTACGTCCCAACCCTTTGTACACACCCCCCTCCCACCTCACTACTACCGTGGCCGGGTGTCTTAGTGGATTATATATAGAAAAGCAGCCAGATCCGCACAGGGCAATGAAAATTCTATGTTAGTCACACGTACCTGTACATCTGGACTGTATAAAGACGACGACTCAAGTGACGAGTTGAAGGTGGGCACATGAGCGGGCAATGCATACTGAACGAGAAATCAGCAGACTAGCATGACGGATGGAACTGAATGGACGTCCTTCTCTCCTCCCGTTCCAACCTCCGCGCTGTGCACCCCCATCCCTCCGTCTGGCAGGAGGAGGGGCGAGGACGGTCCGGCAGTTTTTAGTCACGGACGATTGTGTTTTGGTTCGTTCCGTGCATTGTTACAATGTTGCTTTTCTTGCGGATTTATTACATTACCAATTTTTCAAATGTTACTTTTCTCCCTGTGCTTAAAAATCATTAAAAAACGGCCTGATTATGCGGCGTATGGTACGCGGCGGGTTGGCTAGTATATTTTAATTTTATTGATTTTATTGCAATCATTCCATACAAATATGTACATTTTTACAAAAAATAGGATTGAAAACAAATCAAACCCCACCCCTGAGAAAGAGAACATGGCTAAAGGAGTAAAACTTAAAGCTAGTAAAAATACATAAATTAATGAGTTTAATAGGCAGATAAAGATAAATAGAGAAGAAAAAGAAATGGGAAGAGAATTACTTCCTCAGTGCTTTAAGAGCTCATTCTAATATATTATTGATTAGAGCCTACCAGGTTTTGAAAACATTCTGCACAGATCCTCTAACTCAATTTCAAATAGTATAAAACATCAGTTACCCACTGACTTAAAAGAGGAGAGTTAGGATTCTTCTAGTTTAGCAAAATAAGTCTGAATGCCAATAGTGTAGTGAAGGCAATTACAGTTTGTTTGTCCTCTGTAAAAGAGATATGAGAGACACACATAAAGGTTTGGGGTTTCTGGCCCCATATACTGTAAAATTATCCACAGTAATAACACAAAAATCCCAGACAAAAAATACATAAACAAGCTGTATTCGGATGACACTCAAAGATGGCGTCGGAGGAGTATTTATGTAGGCGGGGCCGGAAGTGGAGGAATGCTGGGAAGGAGCCGTGGTGGATGATGACACTGCTGACGTCATGGGTAGCGGACAGAGGAAGGGCGGAAGTAGCGTACTGTGGGAAGGAGGTAGGCTCATGGCGGCGGTGCGTCTTTTTTTCTGTACAAGAGAGAAAGGTTAGTACCCCGCCACTCCCTTCTGGCGTATGGCTTTGTGATCGTATTAAGGTCCGTCCTCGTTCCCCTACTCGCGCTTGCGTGACACCTCCTCCACTTTAAGCCCATTTGGAAGTACACTAAACACAGCTATTAGTGGATTAGGAGGGATTGTGATATCAAGGCTGCCTGAAAGGCACTTAAAAATTTTTGTCTAGAATGATGTTAATTTGGTGCAGGCCTAAAACATGTGACCCAGTGAGGTTGGGACTTGATTGCAGCGTTCGCAGGTTGGATCTTGCCCTGGAAAAATTTTGGACAGCTTTAAGCTAAATAGATGTGCTTGATATATAATTTTGAGTTAAATAATTGTATGCTTTGCGCATATGGAGCTCGAGTGAATTCTCTGCATTGCTATCTTCCACTCCTTTTCTGATATGTTGAGTGAGAAATCTTTTTCCTATTGTCCTCTTGGATTTTTGAAAGGGAGGGACTGTAAATTAATTTTATATATTGCAGAAATGCTGTCTGAGTCCTCGAAACTGAGCAATGTTTTTTTAAGCATACAGGAGGGTGCAAGATGAGGAAAATCGGGCAGGTTCTGTTTTATCAATATAAAATGGCCATATTCTGAATATCTGTAAAACATTAAGCTCTGATTTGAAGAAAGTGGAGTGTGATTTTCAGTACTGCTGTATTTATATTTTTATATAGTAATTTTACAATTTGATAGGTTCAGAACACAAATTTGAAAATTTAAAAGTAAAACACAAAACATGCAATATAAAATGCAGTGTATGTATATATGTACATAAACACTGCTCAAAAAAATTAAGGGAACACTTAATTGTCACAGTCTAATACCATGTAAGTTAAGTTTCACGGATATCAATCTATCCAGTTAGGAAGCACAAGTTATTGTGAATCAACTTCATCTGCTTTGGTACAAATGAAAGTGACAACAGATATACAGTACTAGAGAGGCAACAGCAAGACAACCCCCAAAAGGGAATGGTTTTACAGATGGTGGCCAGATACAATTGCTCTCTTTATCCTTCCTGACTGATTCTTCTCTAGTTTTGTATTTTGCTAGTGTAGCATGAGGTGGTACCGGCAGCTGATTCAGGTTGCACAGGTAGACTTGTTCTTCCAGGATAGTACATTCATGCTGTATGTGCCGTAGAAAAAAGGTTTTCTGTGTCTCCCAGCACAGTATCAAGAGCATTGTGAAGATACCAGAAGAGGGGCCATTACACAAGGACAGGTGGACAGGGCTGTAGAAGGGAGTCAACCCAGCAGCAGGACTGGTATATGCTCATTTGTGTGAGGAAGAAAAGGATGAGCAGACTCCATGAGGGTGGCATGAGGGTCCAACATCCTCTTGTGAGACTTTTGCTCTTAGTTCATCACTGTGCAGCTCAATTGGCAGAGAATATCACAATTGGTAGCTCCACCATTGCTACCCCATTCTCTTCACAGATGAGAGAAGGTTGACACTGTGCATGTGACAGACGTGAAAGAGCCTGGAGACACTGTGGTGAACATTATATAGCCTGCAACATCATCCAGCAAGACCAGTTTGTCAGTGAGTCAGTGGTAGTTTGGGGAGACATATATTTGGAGGATCGCCCAGACCTCCACATACTAGGCAACAGTATCCTGACTGCTATTAGGTGAAATCCACAGAGCCATTGTCAAACTTTACACTGGTGGAGTGGGCCCTGGATTCCTCCTGGTATGGGACAATGCCTGGCCTCATGTAGCTAGAGTGTTTATGCATTTCCTGGATGATGAAGGCATAAATGCCTTTGACTGGCTCACACGTTTCCAGACTTTAATCCAATTGAAAATGTCTGGGATGTTACATATCAGTGGATCTGAAGCCACCAAGAAGTGTACAGACTGTGCAGGAGCTCACTGATGCCCTGATCCAGGTCTGGGAAGAGATCCCCCGGGACACCATCCGCTGTCTCATCGGAAACATGCTCAGACATTATCAGGAGAACATACAACCATGTGGGGGCCGTACACACTACTGAGTCACATAATGATGAAATCCACGTAAGTTGGATCTGCCTATGATTTAAATTTTTGTCTTTGATTTTCAGTGTGATGTTGAATTCAGCCTTCAATTGATTGGTGATTTTGGTTTTCCATTAACCATTGTTACATAATTTTGTTCTCAACAAATAACACATCATGGGGTCCACATCAATGATAGCTTGGACTGGTTTCAGAATCTAGAGGAATTATATAAGAAAGGACCAAGCAGGCTCTTTTTCCTTAGGAGACTGTGTTTCTTTAAATTGGGATATGACATCTTTCAAATAATCTACAACTCTGTGATGGCCAGTGTAATTTTCTATGCTGTGTTGTAGGGCTGGTAACATCAGTTCAAGAGAGGCCCATCGAATCAACAGGCTAATTTAAAGGGCAGGATCAGTTATGTGACACACTCTGGACCTCCTGGAGGTAGTAGCTAAGGAGGGAATTAAAACAAAACTGAGTGCCATTATGAACAATCTCTGTTCTCTCTCTCTCTGACACACTAACAGTGAGTACTTTCAGCCAATGAATCGTTCAGCAGAAGTATGCGAACAAACCCTACTGGCACTCCTTTATACCAATAGCAGTACACTTGCATAGTGCCTCACTGTGACCGAGTTAGCCAAGTCAGAAGTTTTTTTCTTTTTATTTTTTTTTCCTTTTTAATGATTCTGGTGTGTGTATATACAGTGCATCTGGAAAGTATTCACAGCGCATCACTTTTTCCACATTTTGTTATGTTACAGCCTTATTCCAAAATGGATTAAATTCATTTTTTCCTCAGAATTCTACACACAAAACCCCATAATGACAACGTGAAAAAGTTTACTTGAGGTTTTTGCAAATGTATTAAAAATAAAAAAACTAAGAAATCGCATGTACATAAGTATTCACAGCCTTTGCTCAATACTTTGTCAATGCACCTTTGGCAGCAATTACAGCCTCAAGTCTTTTTGAATATGATTCCACAAGCTTGGCACACCTATCCTTGGCCAGTTTCGCCCATTCCTCTTTGCAGCAGTGACCAAGGCCCTTCTCCTCTGATCGCTCAGTTAAGATGGCTGGCCAGCTCTAGGTAGAGTCCTGGTGGTTTTGAACTTCTTCCACTTACGGATGATGGAGGCTACTGTGCTCATTGGGACCTTCAAAGCAGCAGAAATATTTCTGTAACCTTCCCCAGATTTGTGCCTCAAGACAATCCTGTCTCAGAGGTTGTCAGACATTTCCTTTGACTTCATGCTTGGTTTGTGCTCTGACATGAACTGTCAACTGTGGGACCTTATATAGACAGGTGTGTGCCTTTCCAAATCATGTCCAATCAACTGAATTTACCACAGGTGGACTCCAATTAAACATCTCAAGGATGATCCGGGGAAGCATGATGCACCTGAGCTCAATTTTCAGCTTCATGGCAAAGGCTGTGAATACTTATACACATGTGCTTTCTCAATTTTTTTATTTTTAATAAATTTGCAAAAATCTCAAGTAAACTTTTTTCACATTGTCATTATGGGGTGTTGTGTGTTGAATTCTGAGGAAAATAATGAATTTAATCTATTTTGGAATAAGGCTGTAACATAACAAAATGTGGAAACAGTGATGCGCTATGAATACTTTCCAGATGCACTGTATGCATTTTTATCTATTTACATATTTATTTAATTAAAAAGGCTTTTATAAAAAGCCAAATTTCCCCTAAGAACAAATACAATACAATACTATCTATCTATCTATCTATCTATCTATCTATCTATCTATCTATCTATCTATTTTGAGGGACGGCCGGCATTTCAGTCCGGACAGGATGTCCCTCAACTGGAAAAAACAGGATGCTACATTCCCCGGAACGCTAGATGGCAGCTCCCCTGGATAGAAATGGCTCCTTGGATTCCCGCAGGGCAGCATGGGACATGGAGTCTGTCTCTTCTGCCCTGTTGGGTGCCGTGAGTGCCGCCAGGGGGCGCTCACCAAGAACTCGGGGACTTTTATGATTATGCCACACTGAAAGTACTTCAGGGTCGCAAGGACAGAAGCCCACAATACTTCCGGGGCACTTGACGAAGGAAGATGTGGAATTGACTCAGAGAAGAAATACCTCCGGGTCATAGAATTTAAAAGGACTGTGGGAAACTCTAGCAGAGCAAGCCAGAGTTGGGAGGGTGTGTGACGGAGCTGCTGGGAGTTGGAGGATTGCATTGTGTTGATTATTGTGATTATTATTGAGAATTGTGGAGAGTGAGGTGCTTTGGGCACTTTATTGAAGAAAAATTATTAATAAAATATTCATTGTGCTTTTATAAGTGTGTCTGGTGGGTTCAACAAGGCAACAGCACCTCTAGCGTCCACACTATCTATCTATCTAAAATTTCCTGTTATAATGTTTATGAAAATCATTTCACTTATCATCTTCAGCAACATCTTTTCTCTAAAATAAGACAAATAACACACAGACATAATAAAGAAAATTATATATGTTAATATAAGCAATTGTACATTACGTTCACTAAAAAGTGACATTATTTATTGTATTAAAGTGAATGTTTGATATTAGACTAACACCCAGGAATCTCAGTCCACAATGAAAGGCAGGAGAAGCTGTGGCTTTAAAAAGTCTCATGAATTATTGGCTTTTCTAGAAGACTAAATGACAGTTAATTAATAAATTAAACAGTCATGCATTCTTACTCACATTTGGAAGTGGCTTTGAACCAGATGGTGCCTGACCACATTTAGTGGTAATTGAGCTTAACAGTTATTTCTGGACTTAAATACAGAGCAGATATTTTATGTATACACTTGGCAACAAACGTCTGTCACCAAGCTAAGACTTAACTCTGAGAATACCTTTTAACACTAAACAGCTAATGATGTATGTTTTTAGTAGGTATCTCTGTATCTCTGTGCCACTTCCATCAACAAAGAGCTGCCGATATGCTTCCTTCTAGTCTGATTTTTTTTAATATTATCTGCTTCCTCACTTATTGTGAAGCCATGTGTAAAAATAGAACTAATAAATGAAATAGACCCTATGGTTTAGTATATTATTGAACCATCTTTAGAGGTAATAATCTGGAGTAATCATTTTGTTTTTTTAGATCACATTGGTAGAATTTTGACCCGCTTCTCCTTGCAGCAATTCTTCAATCTGCTGATGTTTGAGGGCATTTTTACTTTGTTTTCCACACCATTGTAACTTAAGCTCAGTTACACAGTACCGCTCCAATTGATTACACAGAACCATATCATCAATGACCATTTTTCCTCGCTGACCTTGAAACTTGCAATGCACAGCCATTTTTCTAAGTCAACAACATGCATCGCAGTACAATAAGCAAACAGACAAGGCAGTACTGGCAGATTATACTTCCAGTGATATACAATACAATACAATTTATCTTTGTATAGCCCAAAATCACACAAGAAGTGCCGCTTCTTGACAGCCCCCCAGCCTTGACTCTCTAAGAAGACAAGGAAAAACTCCCAAAAAAACCCTTGTAGGGAAAAAATGGGAGAAACCTTCGGAAAGGCAGTTCAAAAAGAGACCCCTTTCCAGGTAGGTTGGGCGTGCAGTTGGTGTCAAAAAGAAGGGGATCAATACAATACAATACACAGAACGGAACAAATCCTCAATACAGTATAAAAATAAAAATGTTACAAGTACAGAACAGAATTTAACAGTAGATGATATCACATAATATGATTTGAATTTGTTTAGCGTCCTGAAGACATCAGCCATCAAGCTGCCTCCACCATTTGGCTAATCTACAGCTGAAACAGTGCTGGGCCAGCCAATCTGATGAAAGGACCCCTCTACTACACGATTTCTGTGATCCTTCATCAGGGATGACTTTACCTTAGGCAGGCAAAACAACTTGGCAGGTGGGCCGTGGCACCAAGTGCCACATTTGAGTACCGAGAAGAGAAACAGAATAGGTGAGGGTTAGTAACAAATTATAATTATCATGTTACTTATGTTTTAGTGCTAATGACTAACAACAGAGATGTAGTCTGTACAGTTAATCAGCAGCTCTAGTCAGGATATGCTAAACTGAAGTAGTGAGTCTTCAGCTGGAATTTAAAAGCTGAGACTGAAGGGGCGTCTCTTATAGTAGCAGGCAGACCATTCCACAGTTTAGGGGCCCTGTAACTAAACACTTGACCTCCCACTGTTATTTTATTAATCCTTGGAATCATAAGCAGACCGGCATCTTGAGATCTTAATGTGGGCTCTGGTTTGTAAGTCATGATAAGTTCAGACAAGTAAGCCGGACCTTGGCCATTTAATGCTTTATACACTCACCTAAAGGATTATTAGGAACACCTGTTCAATTTCTCATTAATGCAATTATCTAATCAACCAATCACATGGCAGTTGCTTCAATGCATTTAGGGGTGTGGTCCTGGTCAAGACAATCTCCTGAACTCCAAACTGAATGTCAGAATGGGAAGGAAAGGTGATTTAAGCAATTTTGAGCATGGCATGGTTGTTGGTGCCAGATGGGCCGGTCTGAGTATTTCACAGTCTGCTCAGTTACTGGGATTTTCACGCACAACCATTTCTAGGGTTTACAAAGAATGGTGTGAAAAGGGAAAAACATCCAGTATGCAGCAGTCCTGTGGGCGAAAATGCCTTGTTGATGCTAGAGGTCAGAGGAGAATGGGCCGACTGATTCAAGCTGATAGAAGAGCAACTTTGACTGAAATAACCACTCGTTACAACCGAGGTATGCAGCAAAGCATTTGTGAAGCCACGACACGCACAACCTTGAGGCGGATGGGCTACAACAGCAGAAGACTCCACCGGGTACCATTCATCTCCACTACAAATAGGAAAAAGAGGCTACAATTTGCACGAGCTCAACAAAATTGGACAGTTGAAGACTGGAAAAATGTTGCCTGGTCTGACGAGTCTCGATTTCTGTTGAGACATTCAAATGGTAGAGTCAGAATTTGGCGTAAACAGAATGAGAACATGGATCCATCATGCCTTGTTACCACTGTGCAGGCTGGTGGTGGTGGTGTAATTTTGTGGGGGATGTTTTCTTGGCACACTTTAGGTCCCTTAGTGCCAATTGGGCATCGTTTAAATGCCACGGGCTACCTGAGCATTGTTTCTGACCATGTCCATCCCTTCATTACCACCATGTACCCATCCTCTGATGGCTACTTCCAGCAGGATAATGCACCATGTCACAAAGCTCGAATCATTTCAAATTGGTTTCTTGAACATGACAATGAGTTCACTGTACTAAAATGGCCCCCACAGTCACCAGATTCAACCCAATAGAGCATCTTTGGGATGTGGTGGAACGGGAGCTTTGTGCCCTGGATGTGCATCCCACAAATCTCCATCAACTACAAGATGCTATCCTATCAATATGGGCCAACATTTCTAAAGAATGCTTTCAGCACCTTGTTGAATCAATGCCACGTAGAATTAAGGCAGTTCTGAAGGCGTATTAGTATGGTGTTCCTAATAATCCTTTAGGTGAGTGTATGTTAAAAGGAGGATTTTGAAATTTGATCTAAACTTAACCGGGAGCCAGTGTAAGGACACCATATCTCGCTTCTGTGTATAATGATGGAGTGCTGTCAGCACATTTCTGTACATATTGAAATCGATTTGTTAAATAAAAACTAAACCAAGAGAGCACAGTACCTATAAGCCCAGCATCATTTTCTAGCATGTGCAGTAAAATAGAATGGTCAATGGTGTCAAATGCTGCACTTAAGTCTAACAACATAATTACAGAGTAGTTTCCTTCATCAGAGAATATCAGAATGTTTGAACACACGTTAGTGCAGTTTCTGTACTGTGACCAGTACGGAAACCAGATTGGAATTTCTCAAATAAATTGTAATGCGTAAGGTGTGACTGAAGCTGATTGGCAAATACTTTTTCTAGTATTTTATCCTTACAGAGGTCCTGAGCCTGTAGTTCAGCTATAACAGAGTCCGGAGCCTCAGATCTGGTGCAGACCCTCTGTTTTATTGAGGCTCAGCATTTTGCTTGCCAACAATGATCTGGCACAAAATTGGGCCTTTTGGGTCCAGGCCATGGCAGGTCTGCCTTATTGTAGTTAGATGCATATTTCAGTCCTGAATGAAGTGCACACTCTCCTTGTGTTTGCACTAGTCTCCTTCAGAATTTTATGGACTGACTTACCACTCATGGCAACACAGGTATTTTATTAAAAAAATTGTAATCATCACTGTTACACAATATATCTGAATCACTGAGTGTAAAAATGATCCTTTTCTTTCATTTAGATATTAAAAATTTTATTTTACATTCTTTTAAAATTCTTTTATAGGGAAGTCAAGATGTTTGAAGTCAGAGCCTCCCCTTTCTATACGCAGATCATGCGCTGCACGTGGGGCCCATGATCAGAGGACAGATGAAGTGGGGGCCTATTTGGGGTTCGCAAATTAGATTGGTTTACTTGAATTGAGTCAGATAGCTCCTCCCACAACCTTAATTTGAATCATAGTGTAACCAGATGTTTAACATAACACCACTAAAGTATGATGTAAAGTGACAAGGTCCTCATTGGAGTGGAGCTCTGGAGGTCCGCAGTTTATCTCAATATAGGTTACTGCTATTTTATGAAAAAAATGTAAAAAACATGAAGGAGCAGCTTGTGCTGTACTTTATTGTCTAGTAAGTTTGGTAAGGTTACATCAATTTCCACTACACTAAAGCTAGCAGTTTACTAGAGTAATGGAGTAGCATTGTGTGCAATAGTTTCAATATCAAGTGTTTAGCAAATACTATCTGTTACAGTATGTAGATGACACGTGGTTGAAGATTGTCTGTTACTACCATGTAGACCTCAAGACCTCTACATGTTTTTAAAAGTTGCTAACATCAGTCAGCATATGAAGTGCAGTGAGTGTTGTTGCATTGAGGACATGTTTGTATATTTCACCAACAAATAAGCTCTCTAGCTTTATAGTTTGTTATTGGCTGAATTGTGGAAATGCACAATGCAAGTAACTTTGGCATACAAACAGAGCAATCAGCTCAGGTGAACTTCAGTTGGTTAATTTTTTGGGAGCTGACATTACTGATTTAATTAATGCCTTATTGCTATCTGCTATCAGTGAGAGCATGTGCAGTTTAGATTAATTCATAAGTATAGGTGATATATTCACATGTTCATATTTTAACTATCCAAATATTCAGCTTCATTATGACCCAGTATTTACTCCATTAAGTAAGTTAATCAAGAACATTCAGCAGTAGTAGTATTTTTTTTTTATTTTATTATTATTTTTAGTAGTAGTGGTATTACATACATTAGAAGCAGTAGTAGATACGAAAACCCCCCCTTCCCCCTTTACCTCCATCTCTTCCTTCTCTCTCTTCTTTTTCTTTCACTTTTGTCTCCGTGTCCGGTTCGAATCTTAAAAACATCTGAAAATATTTTTAATAAAGTTTTGGTATCAGGCGTGACGTCAGCAGAAGCTGTAACGCTCCACCTGAGAGAAAAACTGTAAGGCTAGTCGCCAGCATTCAGACATCAATTCTGATTGCTTCACAGCCGAACAGGACACGTAAAAAAAAAGCAGTAGTAGGTGTTGTATTTTATATAATTATCTTTATTATTGTAGCATTGCTATTTAAAATTGCCTACATCACCCAGCAGCCCCAGCAGTATAACACTATTGGACAGATTCAGAAGTCATAAGGGTTAATGGAAAGAAGATTAATCAAGCAGACTCTTTAAAAAACTGCCAAAAAGATGCTAAGAGGATCACAATCATCCATCTGTTTTTGCTTCTACTCATCACACACGCCATTGGATTACAACTACAATTACTTTGAATTACAGTTTAGTTTGGATGTATGTGCTGTCCTGTGCCTACTGGTCTGTGTGGATTCATCTTGGTTGGCTTCATCTTTGTCTAGGGATTGCTCACAATTACATCAAATCTTCACTCTGCAACAGGAGCCTTCAGAGGGCTGTTCACAGTGTTTTCCATTCCACTCTCCATCGTCATATGTTTCTGCTTTACTGGACTGTGTTGGACTTTGTTGTTAGTGTTTATTGTTTACTGTGTAGTGTATATAAATAATTTTCACCTTTAGGGAAAGTGTCACCATGAAATAAAGGTGGCACCTTACAGTAAGCTACCCTAATTTCTGAAATTTAACTGCATGTTGGATTCGTAATAGTGTGATGCACGGTCAGCATATACTATATACACTGCCCAAATGGAAAATACTTACCATGCCTCTACATTTCAAGGGAGCTGGTGTGATCTGTTTTCTCAGGCTGAAATCATGCAAAATCCATTATTAAACACCCCTGTCTGAATGTCACCATTTACATGCCTTGTTTACAAAAATCATATGTCATTTCTAATCTCCTGTACACCTGATATTCTTCTGGTAACTCTTTCCCTTCCAACTGAGAAACATTTGGTCCTAATATCATTTTGAATTTTTGTAAAAAATACTTGCAGAGAGTACATTTTATATTTTCATGTAGCAAAGGTCAAAGCTAAAATTTTACTTAGGAACAAACTACTGCCCTAATTAGGCAATCTGTAGTAGGCCATTAACATTTTTAAAAATAAAAAAGGTAACTCAGTGTTGGGATACACAAAGATGAAACACATTTTTTTTTTGTTGAACAACCTGAATACTGCACAGGTATTCATAAAAAGAGCAGTCACTAGTGTGAAGAACCAGACAAGCTAAAGACAGAAACAAGACCAACAACTACTGACCTAAAATGATATCTGTTTGGATAAACAAGTACGCTGCCACTGGATAGCAAGGTGAGTAGTGCTATGGTGTTAAACATCTGCTGCTGTACCATCTGTTTAACTGTGAGTCTGACAGTTACACAGAGTAGAAAGAAATCAAAGCACAGAACACAAGAACGCAGCTGTCTACCTCACAGAAAAGAAAATACAAAACATACTTTAGCTACCATAAGGGAATATAATTTAATAATGTACAGTGAGATAAGGAAGGACAGACACAGCTTCACAATTTTAGGGTATTAAAACGGTTATCCCTGTTTAAATGAAAAATCAACAAACAAGGTGAATACAACAAGTCTTGTCAACTGTAGTTAACCATAAACTTTATCATTAATCAGAAGTGATTCTCCAAGTTCATGTCTCTCTCTCTCTGTCTGTATCCTTATTGAAAATAGACGTAGACTTCAGTCAGGCTATCGTTTAAATACCTTAAACCCTGGAAGCCGGGTGGTTTGGGAAATTTGGGGGAGTTTGTGCCTGTGTCATAGTTATGCATTGTCTGGATAAGGTCCTTCCGAGCTGGGGCTGGAAAGACAAAATTGTTAGTGACAGCGTTTGCTCTTGTCCCTGAGTGAACACATGTGTGACAACAGAAACAAAACTGTTGCCGCTCAACAAAACCAAAAAAAAAAAAGTTTGACAAAACCTACTTGATCCAGAATTTCACTCCCTTTTTCCAGTAAACAAAATTAACATTGTTTGTATTTTTCCAAAATGAAAAGTACTTTATTTTGTTATTTTCCTGGGGGCAGAGTTTTCTCCTGTTTTCCCCAAACAAAGCTGTACCAGATTCTCACTTTATTGGTTTATCCCTAGTTGTCAGAGTACCAAAAATGTACATTACAGCCATCGACATCACTGCAGTTTGAATTAAAAGCATGTGAAAAATAAAAAACAGAAATTAAACATAAATACATACAAATTAAATTTCTAACAATTCAGTCATTTATTTATCTTATCGAAATGTGTCAAATACAATATATCTATTAATTTTAACTGCCTTCAAAAATTGGAAAACATTTGTCAGCTGCAGAAGATTCTTACCACCCTACGACTCGATCGACATTACGTGTGACCCTGAAACTATGAATAAGCAACATTCAATGGCCTTTGTTTAGCATATACAGTACCTTACATCCCAGTTGAGCATGGTAGACTATTCATTGATGTTGCCCATGTCTGCAACTATGTGCAATGCATGTTTCATTATTGTATGAAAATTTTGAGAAGACTCATAACAATTTCCTCCACCTTTTTATTTCCTCATATCTACAGCATTACAAAATATTTCTGAATCTTAGGCACTAATGTCTTGTTTGCAATCAAATTATTAGGTGACTGTGCCACATTTTCAGAGTGCACTTTTAACCAGAGCCTTTCCCTTATTAGGTGGTACATTGAATTTTGAATAAAGTTTTTCAAATGCGTCTTTGATCATAATGGCTTCATATTTACTTCCTTTAATATCTGTATGACCAGAAATGCAAAAGAAAGAGAATTTTGGTCCTGGTTTATGCAATTAATGTTTTGTAATTTAAGCAGCATCCTTAAAAGTCCAAAACACCCACACACACACACTTCCTCGCTTCTAGTATTGCAAAAGGCATTTTTTAATTTGAAATTTAATGTCTTTGCATCTAAATCAAATAGTCCCATCATTGACATATAATAATATACAATTTCATAACTAATGTCTTTATTTATTATAATGGCTGTAATTATTAAATAAAAGTAGCCTAAAAATGTTTCCTAATCGGGTACCATTCTGTATTTTGTAAGCAGGTTTGGAGAAGGATGAACAGATTTTTATTATTATAGAGTATATTTGTGTGGTGCGTTTATTAGAGGTGACTTATAAGATCAGGACATAATATAACTGTTTACATACTGTGAAAAGGCGCTATATAGTGCCCGACCCGGCACAGACTACGCAGAGGCACGTGTTCACACTCAAGGGTTACTTTATTTTCTTCAGCCGTGGGCACACGCCTTCCCCGTGTCCCACAGGCCCAACACAGTTCCAAAGCACAAAACCCACATTAACCAACTGCTTCCTTCCTCCACCACTCCTCCCAGGCAACCTCGTCTTCTTCCTCCCGATTCTGGCCCTGATTGCTGGGAGGCAGGCCCTTTTATACCCCACCCAGAAGTGTTCCAGGTGCCTGACCAGCTGGTCTTAATTGCACCTCCGGGTGGGGCTGATAAACCGTCCATTGTGGTGGCTGGTTCTCCGCAGCACCCCCTAGCGGCCACCCCATCTCCCAACCGGGCTGCTGTGGTGGACTCCATGTACCATGGAGCCACGGGGGAGATTGAGGAGGGATCCACGGCCAGGGAGTCTGCCCCCAAGCGCCCCGGGGAAGGTACTGCAATGTCTATGATGGCTCCCCCGGGACGTATGCAGCAGAGGCGTCCCGGCCGGGCATGGGACCCGACTGTCCGTCACAATACATTCTTTTCAATTAGAACCCACACAGAGTAAGTATCTTAATTAAGGCTGAAGACAGAGACAGAAGTCACTACACCAGACTGCATGTCTGATAAATAAATAGGTTATTCTCACCCTCACCTGAGGTGACTTCTAATCATAAGATTAATAATCCGGTTATGTAAGATATTTTACATCCATAATCCTCCCACTATTTCTTTATTTATTAAAGAACACCAGAAGCCTACTGATGAATAAGCTGTTGCAGTAGATTCCAATAATTCATCTTTGTTTTTTAAAGTCCATTATTATCTAGTTACAAAATCTGCTTTGATGAAGTGATAAACTGTCTTGTACTTCTAGAAAATGAGTTGATCTTACAATTGTCAAGCAATCCATATGTGTACTCTATGTAAAGTGGTGGCTCTGTGGCTAAAGGATCTGGGCTTTAACTCGAATGTTGCTGGTTCTTATCTCGAAAGTGACAGAAGAAATCCTACTCCGTTGGCCCTTAACCTACAATTGCTCCAGGGGCACTGTACAAATAGCTAACCCTGTGCTCTGGCCCCTAAAACTCTGAGTAAGTTGGGGTATACGAAAAAAAGAATTTTCCCTTGGTGGTTAATACAGTATATCAAAAAAATGTACATAAATTTATGATGTCATAACTAATAGCATTAAAAATGCCTTTATAGTTTTCTGTATTGGAAAAAATGAGATATTTTATTGAAAAGGAAGTGATCTTAAAATTATTGTGAATTTCAATACCTTTACAAGTGTAGCAGTAGTGATACATGGAAATACAATACATGCATCATGCTTACCTAAAGACAAATGCTTTTCTTTACCAAAGGTATTTTTCAGTTCAGATAATTAAGAATTTACACCCAAAATGCTAATGTTTTATTTCCTGTACTACCCAACAGGTAACAGAATATGGAATAAATTGTGCTATATATAGAATTTGTGTTAACCCCTGACTTTGCATAGTCAGTGTGGGAAATTACTTACATGAAGCAGCTCCTAACTAAGCATAGAAATATCAGAAATGGGCAAAAAAAAATGAGAAGGCAACAATCGTAAAGAACAAAACAGAAACCGAAAACAACAAAATGAGCTCCAAAACCTAAATTCCAAGACATGGTTCAAAAACCTTAATAAGTCCCCAAAGAGCTTACTTAATCCCCTAACCTTATCACAGCCAGCTTTAACAACTGCCTACGTAACTCACATAAATTTTAATACTTTATTTTAAATGAGAAAGAAAGAAATGGCCCATTACATTTGACAATTTAATATTCCAGGCTGTTGATAAAAGACATCAGTTTTGCATATAAGTAGGCTTCCTGATGACAACATTATAAGGCAGCAATAATCATTCTTTGGGACTTGTAAAGGACTACTTATTCATTTGTACATTCAATCTACTCTGTGACCTCTCTGAATGATTCTTATTTGCTAATGATTGTTTACTGTCTGAGTTCTTCAAAGATTCAAGATTTGAAAAACTGTCTTTATGTTTGCCTATGATGAATACATCCTTTGAATGTGTGATCTGAGCCATAGTCTGTTGTCAAAATAATTTGGTTTAAAAGAGGTCATTTTTGCGTTTATTAAGAGATATTTTCTGGAAAAATGTTCACTTTCATGTCTAGATATGCTTGAGTCTTCCTAGTAACATCCACATGTTTTTCCATTAGATGTCCTGCTATAACTTGACACTTGTTTAAGAGAAGAGTTGATTTCACAATATTGCAACAAAAAAAACTATTTAACCAAAAAAAAAAAATAGCATTCATAGCTTCTAAAAAGATTGTAAAGTAATTGGAAAAGAAAGATTCAAAGGCCATTGCTTTGAATGTGAAACTTCAGGTGATAAAGCACATGTAAACAGCTTTATTAAACAGCATTTAATGAAGATTAAAAGTCTTATTAGGATTTACTTTAATAACTAATTTCATCATTAAATTATGTCAATAATCATTTTCTTGTGTTTCAGTATTATTTAAAGAATAATGGCTGTCATTTTGGGGACTAGGAAACAAATTAATCATTGCATGTTCTTGTTATAAAAATTCACTTTACAAAGGCGTTTTAGGAATGGATGGCCTGTCCCATGAGGGCTGTCTTCCTCCAAGAGGGGCTATCGACTTTGGCCTGTCCATGGCTCTGCCCACATACAAACAAGACAGTGACGTGAAGACGCTGTGCTGATGCTGACCCCTGGGGCCTCATGTATAAACAGTGTGTACGCACAAAAATGTTGCGTAAGAATGTTTCCGCGTTCAAATCGCGATGTATAAAACCTAGACTTGCCGTAAAGCCACGCACATTTCCACGGTAGCTCATACCCTGTCGAAGGCAAGTTCTGAGCTCAGTTTTGCAGACTTGTGGGACCCAGTGTCAAAGCAGTGCTATGTGTGGTTACCCTTTCTTTTATAGATCCACATCCCTGACGAGGCTTTATAAATACACTGAAATTAACCCATATTGCTTATTAGTTTAATGCATCTGATTGTAATTAACCTGTAACAATATAATGGTCCACAGAATGGCCAAATTATTCCAAATAAAATAACTGCTTTAGCGTTATTACTCCCACTGCACCTTCTTCTTCTTTCAGCTGCTCTGGTTAGGGGTTATCGGATCATCTTTTTCCATATTACTCTCACTGCACCACTCAGAGTATTTATATCACCAGAGTATTTATATCATAATATTCTTCCTAAACTCCTTTTTTTATTCCAAAACATCCCAATATACATTAATAAATCATTCTTTAGGCAATTAGATTCAACAATAACCTCATTTATTTGGAATTCAAAACATCCACGCTTCAAAAGAGCGACCCTACAAAGACAAATGGCAGAAGGCGGCATGGCTCTACCTAACTTCCAGTTTTATTACTGGGCAGCAAATATACAGGCGAAAATAGAAGAACATACACAGGCTTGGACTGCAATAGAAGTAAAATCCTTCAGTACTTCTTTGTATTCCTTGCTCTGTGCTCCAATAAACACACGTTATCGGCAATACACTAATAACCCAATTGTGCTCCACTCACATAGAATCTGGAACCAATGTAGAAAGCATTTTAAGATGGAGAAGCTTCTTTCTGTGGCACCCCTGCAAGAGAACCACCTCTTTCAACCTTCACAAACATATGCAGTTTTTAATATCTGGAAAAAATTTGGAATTAACTTGCTTAGAAATCTTTATATAGACAACGTCTTTGCATCCTATGAACAATTACATTCTAAATTTAACATCCCAGCTACACATTTCTTTCACTATCTTCAAATCAGAAACTTTGTTAAATAGAACCTTCCAGATTTTCCTCATCTTGCACCCTCATCCATGCTGGAAAAAATATTGCTCAATCTCAAGGACTTAGACTCCATCTCCACAATATATAAAATCATTTTACAATCCCTCACTTTCAAAGATCCAAGAGGACACTGGAAAAATGACCTCTCAATTAATATATCAGAAAAGGAGTGGAAAGTAGCAATGCAGAGAATTCACTCGAGCTCCATATGTGCAAAGCATACAATTATACAACTTAAAATTATATATCGAGCACATCTGTCTCGACTAAACCTTTCCAAAATGTTTCCAGGGCATGATCCAACCTGTGAACGTTGCAACCAAGTCCCAGCCTCACTGGGTCACATGTTCTGGGCCTGCACCAAATTAACATTTTTCTGGACAAACATTTTTAATTACCTCTCAGACAGCCTTGGACTCACAATCCCTCCTAACCCATTAACAGCTGTGTTTGGGGCTCTTCCAGAGGGGCTTAAAGTGGAGAAAGACAAACAAATTGTGATTACATTCACTACACTGTTGGCACGCAGACTTATTCTGATAAACTGGAAGAACCCAAACTCTCCTCTTTTAAGTCAGTGGGAAACCGATGTGTTATATTATTTGAAGTTGGAAAAAATCAAATACTCAGTTAGAGGATCCGTACAGACTTTTTTTAAAACATGGCAGGATCTAATCAGTAATATTTTAAAAATAAGTTCATAAAGCACAGAGAATTTATTAATTTAGGTATGATTACAAGCCTTAAATTTAATGCCGTTTGGCTTGCTCTCTCTCTCAGGGGTGGGAATCGATCTGTTCTTAACTCAATTTTTCTTTTTGTAAAAACTTGATTGCTTTGTATGGATTGTAATAAAATTAATAATAATAAAAAAAAGAGTATTTATATCACTGTATCTATGTGGGGAATCACAGATCGAGAGCAGCTGATCAGAAAGAGAATTATCGGTATACAGCATCCAGCACACGCTGCCTCAGCCATACTGTCTATTGAATTGCTCTCATACGGCAAACGCTTCAGAGCCTTTCATCGTGGTTCAGAAACAGTTTCATCCCAAGAACTCTAAACGCACTCAATCAGTCCATCAAGTGCTCCTTGTAGAACTGTTTGTACTTATAAGTACAATTACCTCACTGTAAACTTGTGATACAGTTATAATATTGCACAATCTGAATGACTTTATAAAGCGCGTATTTACATATGATGACGATATCATTTTTAAGATGAAATGCAAAATATGTTTATTATATTATACAGATAAAACTTTAACTTAATTTAAATAATCTATACAGTACAGTATTGTTAATAATTAAACATGTGAGGACATGGTGCGGCAGCGCTAGCGAGCCGCTGGCACTCCGTTCATGGATTATTCCTGCCTCGCGCTGTATTCTTGCTGGTGCTGACATGACTCTGGAAGGATAGATGGATAGAATCATTAAACACGTACTACGAAGATATTTCAATGTTCCTTAAAAGTTCCGAAGAATCGGCGTTCTAAGCTTACAGATGGCTTAACATCTGTTACAGAGCTAATTGTATGGTGATTGGGTATTTGGAGAAAGAAAAGTAAGGACAGGAATTGGAGGTTAGTATATTTGAAAGAGACAGTACTGCTACAATTATTTAATGGAAGGTCTCGCATGGCGCAGCAAGCATCTTGCGTGAGACATGAACAATCACTGCGCCACCGTGTTCCCATGTTTAATAACTTGCTTTAACTCCTATCATCATGAAAATTATATCATGTATACATTTCAGTATTTTAATTATTCAGAGAGCTGTAATATCATTAATGTAATGGATTCTGTGTCCTGTCGGAGGAAGAGAAAGACCTGAAGCATGTAGTGATTCATGCACATAGAGCACATAGAAGATCAAATACAAAACAAATCATTTAACGTGCTACTTTAGTTACAATGGGATTTGAGAAACTAGTAAATTAAACAATTTTAAGATTAAGTTTATGATGTTCTACTTTAATGACAAAATAAACTATGTGATTATAGTGGAAATTTCATGCTTTTTCCCCACTGTGTGCCTTTTTTTTTCTCTGTACTCTAATAAGGTTTCATATGACACTCAGACGGTGGGCTACGACATACCTTTCACAGCGACTTTGATATCTGACAACTTCTTTTTTATTTTGGGCACTGTGCGACTTTGTGAACTTGAGCTTTCGAGTTTCTCCGACACGCTATGTCCCTCGATCAACTCCCTTTTGTTCTTTATACCACTGTTTAAACCAACAAATAGTAAGTTTTTCCTTGCCTCCACTTATTCGCTAAAATTCTATTTTCCCTCATGCTTTTGCCATTGCCTTTTTACAGAACGCTGAGCTTAAGGGCTATTTATATTGATTTGCATATTTAAAGAGGCATAATTC
Organism: Polypterus senegalus; assembly: GCF_016835505.1. Classification (NCBI taxonomy): domain Eukaryota; kingdom Metazoa; phylum Chordata; class Cladistia; order Polypteriformes; family Polypteridae; genus Polypterus; species Polypterus senegalus. Next base: position 67,279,804 of record NC_053170.1, on the reverse strand, counting down.
TGGGAGGAGTTGGGGTGGGGCAGCAGGCGCGTGCACGTGCGTTACTTTTCACGCTGACCGGGATTATATAGCGGAAGAACGTGGAAGCTGGCATTCGCACAGATTTATGCATCTGGATTTTTTTGTGCGTAAGCACATTTCCACTTTTGTGCTTACGTCATGTTATAGTGCAAATTCTATGCATACCGTTATGCATGAGGCCCCTGGTGTCTCCTGTAATCCTATTTGGGCAATATCACCGGCCATGGTCCGGCTGGTGGCATTCATAATCCAGCTGCTGCCTTCCTGGTGCCTACGACCTGCGAGAATGGAAGTAGGACTGGAATTCCTGCTCTGCCTCACACCTAGCTGAAGTTGGCTCATCTCTCTGTGCCCATGGAGAGAGGTCCTTCATCGCATGTTAGTGCACGGGCTGTTGTGCTGCAATGTTTGGAAACTCTGTCTTTTAATTACAGGTCCCTTCCATTTTCTCAGGTACAGCAACAGTTTGTCTCTATAGCAATAAGAGAGACCAAGCGCTATCTGCACCCCTTTGAATTCACGCACAGCTGAGGGATGGCTAGGGAGTCAAGACACCAGCAATAATCAGCTGCTTCATCTTGTCTAGCTCATGGTCTTTCTCCCCAACTGCCAAGCAGTTGGTCATAATGCCCATGTCCACTATCGGAACCAATGTTACGCATCCTCTTGATTCATCCGGGGACAATGCACATTGCATTCCCTTTCCTGTACAGTACCAGTGTTACTCACCTATATATGCAGTATCTACATGTGTGGAGCACCCTCTTCACCTCACATAGAGCTGACACCAGGTTATTTATTTCAGCAGGCAGTGGACTCAAGCTTCGCTTGTCCACATCTGCCGGCCAAGAGCCATTATATTTGGGTGTCTTTCGGGCTCGGGATGGATACATACCCTCCAACCCCTTACCTGCTTCAGAGAGACCATCCTGGCCCTCCAATGCCCCCTCCTAAATCTGATCAGCCCCATTTGGGTGTGACTTCAGACAGTCCACCTCCAGTCTTGGTATTTTGGCAAGCAGCGGGCCCGGGTCCTCGTCTCTCATCTCTTCCAAGTTCGCCACACAGATCAGCATGCTTCAGCCACAGATGCGGATTCGAGCATTCACGATCTACGAGTTAGGCTCACAGAATGGTCATATAACAGTCCCAGGGCAGATCATTCTTCCGGCTAGCGTCTACCTCATTGCGAATCCCATCCTCCGGAGCTTCTTTCTTCCGGGAGGTCTTTCTTCCCATCACACTGATCCACTTGTCATCTATGATGCTATGTTTCTGGCCACCCACTACCGTTGGACAGCACCTGGTCTTCTTTTTCCCCATCAGGAAACACTGTTTCAGTGTGTCTTGCACTGGCTCTGTGTGTGTGTGTGCTGCCACACTGCCATTTGTGCATGCTCATGCTGCTGTGTCAGGCCGCCATAAGAATAAAATTGTTGAATATACCACTTGTGGCCTGCAGGGGGCACACAGCTCCCCAAACCCAACACAGACGCATATAGAACAAAAATTCAGCACACACTTTTTTATTTTTTAATGTGGGAAACACCTTTCTACTGTTTCCCTTCTGCTCAGCACAGTTACAAAAGCACAAATAACACTTTGACATGGCACACAGCTCTTTCTTTTCTTCTTTTTATGTCTTCCACATCCTTACTCCTCCTGGCAAGCTTCATCTCCCTTTCTTCCCACTCTGGCTCCAGAAGCACTTCTGGGTGAGGTGGAAGCCAGAGAAAGAAAATTTCTGACTTGGCTGTCACAGTCACAATGAGGCATTATGCGGACATATTGCTGTTGGTATAGAGGACCCCCAGTAGCGTTTATTGACATGGTTCTGCTGAATAATTCATTGGCTCAAAGTACTATGTGTTAGTGTATCAGAGAGAGGATGTGCAGCATTGTTCATAATGGGGCTCAGATTTGTTTGAACTCTCTACATCACTACACACTCCAGGTGGTCTGAAGTGTGTCCTATAACTGAACTTGCCCTTTTTAATTAGCTTGTTGATTTGGAGGGCCTCTCGTGAAGTGATGTTACCGGCCCACAGCACTGAAAATCACACTGTCTATCACAGAGTCATAGATGATATGAAGATGTGAAGGATGTCACTTCCCACATTAAAAGAAAGCAGTCTCCTAAATATAAATAGCCTGTTTTGCTCTTTCTTATATAGTTCCTCTGTGTTCTAAGACCTGTCCAGCCTGTCATTAACGTGAACCCCAAGTCACCTGTAGGAGTGGACTACTTCTATATCCACTTCTTGAATTGTGACTGGACATAAAGGCTCTTTGTTACAGCAAATGTCAATAATCAGTTCCTTGGTTTTACTGATATAAAGGTGCAGACAATTCCCTCTGCACCAAGAAACAATGTTCTCCATCTTAATCAGTTCAACATTGTTTTGGAGCCAAAATGTTTCCTCCCGGAGAAATTATGTAATAACTACAACTGCACTTACACACCAGGTGGCGCTGGGCAACTTGCTAGTTATTTCTATATTTTTGATGTAAAGTTTTCATGTGTTGTACGAGTCATACTGTTTAAATCTACCCTTCACTTGAAGTAAAATTTGTAGTATTTCTTTAAAACCTTCAACATCTCAAAATTTGAATTACCCAAGTCAATGTATTATACTTTTTGTGGAATTGTAATACTGAATCACAGTACTTTGTGATTACTTGGATCCTAATGGTTTGGTCACTTATATAATCTGAATTTTGTCTTACTAAGGAATCACTAATCTATTATATCCTGTTCTTTACTATTTGTTATCTTACTACTTTATACTTAGATATTTAAATTCTTAAATTATAACATAAACACATAGACATGTTATTTTGATATTCTTCTAAAACTCTTTTCTGATACAGTAATTAGTGTTGCAAAGTCTGTAAAACACTTTAAGTGTCCAGTCTCTATTCCTGAAGGTGTAAGGTCAAAGCTAGAATCAATTCTAAGTTTTAAAATTCTAATTATAAAAATATTGCCAACACTAGTCGCTACTTAGCTACTTATTTTTAAAATTGATTTATCCTTTTATATTATTCTTATTTCCATCTCTAAATTTCACCCAAGATTCTTTAACTTCTAAAGAATAGTTATTATAGGCAACTATATACTGTATAACTCATTTGCTTTATTTTACTTTCGCTGTTTAGGCAAGCAAATAAATCTATTGATTACTCCAAGCCTGCTTATTCCCTGTTGACTGACAATTTCAGAGTTATTTTATAACATCGTCAAGTTTATATTTGATGTATATATATCAAAATTATTACCCAATACCATAGATGAACTTTTAAACCTGACATGTCTTGGACTCCCTGCAGTTGTTAACACTAAACTAACCTGCGCATTCAGTACACTATACCATTTTTTTGTTTTCATTTTTATGTATTTTATTTGAACAAGACAACATTGCATACAATCATGTTGAACATACACAACAAATGACTTCATAGTCAAACTAGAAAAAAGAAGAAAAAAACATCAGAAAATTAAAAAGAAGCGGGAACAATAAAGGACAAAACCCTTACCCGAGAGAAAGAGAGGAGAGCCAAGAGCATAGACAAAAAAGGAAGGAAAAATGCCCTTTTCCCTGATATGTACATGCTTATTCTATAATGCTATTAATTAAATCTTGACATATTTTAAAGATGTTTTGAACAGATCCTCCAGGTGATAATTAGATTTTTTTTCTAATTTCAAATAATATAGAACTATAAAACCATTGATTTACATTATAACAGGTGGACTGGGATTCTTCCAGTTAAGCAAGATAAGTCTACAGTACGTGCCAGTAGTGTGGTACAGGCTATTACAATTAATTTGCCTTTTTCCACTTTAAGGCCATCTGGGAGTACACCAAATACAGCTGTTAATTGTGACACCAAGGCCATCTGAGAGGAATTCAAAGATTTTTGTCCAAAATGATGTTCATTTGGTAAATTTCCAAAACATGCAGCCCAGTGAGGCTAGAGCTAGACAGCAATGCTTGCATGTTGGCTCTTGCCCTGGATACATTTTGGACAATTTTAAATGAGAAAAATGAGATTGATGAAATATTTTAAGTTGAAGTTGAATTATTGAATGTTTTGTGCTTTACCTGTGTTTCTTAAACATTTTAGAAATGTCGAGCCCTATACAAAAAAACATACTGCGAAACCCTATGACCATGTTAAAAAAAAAAAAAAAGAGGGGAATTACATAATAGTTACGTGAAGAACATTTTAAATAAGATGTTACTAGAGATTGTTACTCAATCTTAGGTTACTAGAGAGTAGCCCAAGAAAAACTTTCAAGAACAGAACATTTTAAGCAATCTAAATAGTCTTGCAGAACTAGTAGCCAACCCACGCCTAGGTCATTTGTTCCATTGTGATAACTGTCATCTGAATTTACCTCAGCGCTATCCTTGAGCTTCTACACAAACTAAGGGAGCTCTCCCAGATGTGTACTAGTAAGGCAGCTCATAATGCCATCCTGCTGTTGGTGTTGACCTGTGTGAGTGCTTCTTAATAGGTGCACCCTTTACTCTTAATATTTCTTTCTTTTTGTGGAGACGGATTTTAAGGTGACCCAATAAGGCTGCATATTCATGTAAACATTACCAAAGGTAATAAAGCAGCATTTTGTTGCTTCAAACAGATTGACTACTTAATTTCTAAGAAGGATGCCCCAACCTCTCTGCCCTTGCTCTACATTTGCAGTGCATACTGTCTAACAAGAATGTTGCATCCAGCAGGGGGCACACACTCCCGGGAATATGTTTGTTACAGATTGCAGCTATTTAACTACAGGGTGGGCCATTTATATGGATACACCTTAATAAAATGGGAATGGTTGGTGATATTAACTTCCTGTTTGTGGCACATTAGTATATGTGAGGGGGAAAACTTTTCAAGATGGGTGGTGACCATGGTGGCCATTTTGAAGTCGGCCATTTTGGATCCAACTTTTGTTTTTTCAATAGGAAGAGGGTCATGTGACACATCAAACTTATTGGGAATTTCACAAGAAAAACAAAGGTGTGCTTGGTTTTAACGTAACTTTATTCTTTCGTGAGTTATTTACAAGTTTCTGACCACTTATAAAATGTGTTCAATGTGCTGCCCATTGTGTCGGATTGTCAATGCAACCTTCTTCTCCCACTCTTCACACACTGATAGCAACACCGCAGGAGAAATGCTAGCACAGGCTTCCAGTATCTGTAGTTTCAGGTGCTGCATATCTTGTATCTTCACAGCATAGACAATTGCCTTCAGATGACCCCAAAGATAAAAGTCTTAGGGGGTCAGATCGGGAGACCTTGGGGGCCATTCAACTGGCCCACGACGACCAATCCACTTTCCAGGAAACTGTTCATCTAGGAATGCTCGGACCTGACACCCATAATGTGGTGGTGCACCATCTTGCTGGAAAAACTCAGGGAACGTGCCATCTTCAGTGCATAAAGAGGGAACCACATCATCATGTAGCAATTTTGCATATCCAGTGGCCTTGAGGTTTCCATTGATGAAGAATGGCCCCACTATCTTTGTACCCCATATACCACACCATACCATCAATTTTTTTGTTCCAACAGTCTTGGAGGGATCTATCCAATGTGGGTTAGTGTCAGACCAATAGCTGTGGTTTTGTTTGTTAACTTCACCATTCACATAAAAGTTTGCCTCATCACTGAACAAAATCTTCTGCGTAAACTGAGGGTCCTGTTCCAATTTTTGTTTTGCCCAATCTGCAAATTCAGTGCGCCGATCTGGGTCATCCTCGTTGAGATGCTGCAGTAGCTGGAGTTTGTAAGGGTGCCATTTGTGAGTAGCTAATATCCGCCGAAGGGATGTTCGACTAATGCCACTCTCTAGTGACATGCGGCGAGTGCTACGCTGTGGGCTCTTGCTGAATGAAGCTAGGACTGCCACTGATGTTTCTTCATTAGTGACAGTTTTCATGCGTCCACATTTCGGCAAATCCAACACTGAACCAGTTTCACGAAACTTAGCAAGCAGTTTGCTAACTGTAGCTTGGGAGGTGGGTGGTCTCGTAGGGTGTCTTGCATTGAAATCTGCTGCAATGACCCAGTTACTGCGTTCACCAGACATCAACACAATTTCTATCTGCTCCTCACGTGTTAAGCTCTGCGACATGTCAATGGCTGTAAACAAAGAGAAACTAGTAAATAACTCATGAAAGAATAAAGTTACATTAAAACCAAGCACATCATTGTTTTTCTTGTGAAATTCCCAATAAGTTTGATGTGTCACATGACCCTCTTCCTATTGAAAAAACAAAAGTTGGATCCAAAATGGCCGACTTCAAAATGGCCACCATGCTCACCACCCATCTTGAAAAGTTTTCCCCCTCACATATACTAATGTGCCACAAACAGGAAGTTAATATCACCAACCATTTCCATTTTATTAAGGTGTATCCATATAAATGGCCCACCCTGTACAATAAAATGCTATTTTCCTCTCTAGTATATTGCATTAAATCAATGATAAAAAAAGGAAATAACACTTAGGAAATTATACACTTAGCTTCTTTATAATGTCAATTTACACTGTTGCTAAAAACCTGAAAGAAGCTCTCGACAAAGCCCAATACGGGTGTGGGGCCTATGGAAGTTGGTTTCGTCAACTTCGGAAGTGTGGGAGACATTTTATAGGTTTAAGTAGGAACTATGTTGTTCATTTTCAGGGCAATTGACAGGGCTTTTACACTTTTGGTACAGTCTGAGGTTACTAAAATGATAGCATGCAGTTTCCAAACATGGGCAGAATCTTTTCCTGGCATAGCTTAAAAAAGAAGTAGCACACAGTGACAGGAGCACCATAAACTGACTACTAAACTGCGGGATACACCTACTCATCTTTAATAGCCTGCCCAAAGTTGTCTCCACTTGTCTCTTCCCATCTCCCTGTCAGGATGCTTACATGACAATATTGGTTTCTCTCTGTTTGCTGGTTTGCATAGATTTGATAGTTCCAGCTATGTTAAATCATGGCTTTTGTTTTCAATAAAAATCATTTACTGTGGGATAAACTTCACAGATCACAGTAACACACTTCAAATCTTTGGCTACAGATGTTTTTGTGAGTTTCTCCAGTTCTTTATTTTGACAAAGCCTATCTACCACACTTCAAGTTAATTAACCCTGGAACCTGTTACATTTTTAGATTTTGTTTAGGTGAAAATGCTTTTCCTGTTTTTATTTTAAATTAAATTTCAAGCAAAATAAATCTCTTAGCCTCACACATTTTGCATCTCTTTTCTGTTAATTACATCTAAGTTAAGTACTATTATAGCTTGCTAAATGTACTTCTGTAGTGAATTAAATTTATCTGCTGCCTTTCAGTTCAAATGACAAAGTTAGTGCTCCCATTTTTTGTAAAATTAGTTTTCATATACTTCAGAGACCTCTTACATCATCAGATTGATTGCCGACTGTGAATTTACTGTTAATGCTTTTACTTTCTCGTTTGTTGGTTCACACATTCTTGTATACGTCCTACTGGTATTCTGACACTCCATCTGTAGTACTATTAGTGCTTGTTATTTGTTAGTTTTTAGTGAATTAAATTTGTCAGTTATGCTGGGGTCACCATACCAACCAACCTCCAACCATCCTTCTGCTGATACCAGCATAGGTGAGACATCCCCACCCACAATTACAGCAGCCCATGTGAGCAGAGAGCTGAGAAGACTGCGTGCCAGAAAAGCAGCGGGTCCAGATGGTGTATCGCCACGACTGCTGAAGGCCTGTGCGTTGGAATTGGGGAATCCTCTACAGCGCATCTTCAACCTGAGCTTGGAACAGGGGAGAGTCCCAAGGCTTTGGAAAACATGTTGTATCACCCCTGTCCCAAAGGTATCACGTCCTAGTGAGCTGAATGACTTCCGGCCTGTTGCTCTGACGTCACATCTGATGAAGACCATGAAGCAGCTGCTGCTTCACCATCTGAGGCCACAGTTTCCGTCACGCCCTCGACCCTCTGCAGTTCACATACCAGGAGAAGGTGGGAGCGGAGGATGCCATCATCTATATGCTACACCGATCCCTCTCCCACCTGGACAGAGGCAGTGGTGCTGTAAGAATTATGTTTTTGGACTTCTCTAGCGCCTTCAACACCATCCAACCTCTGCTCCTTAGAGACAAGCTGACTGAGATGGGAGTAGACTCACACCTGGTGGCATGGATTGTGGACTATCTTACAGACAGACCTCAATATGTGCGTCTTGGGAACTGCAGGTCTGACATTGTGGTCAGCAACACAGGGGCGCTGCAGGGGACTCTACTTTCTCCGGCCCTGTTCAATCTATACATCAGACTTCCAACATGACTCGGAGTCCTGCCACGTGCAAAAGTTCGCTGATGACACTGCTATTGTGGGCTGCATCAGGAGTGGGCAAGAGGAGGAGTACAGGAAGCTAATCAAAGACTTTGTTAAATGGCGTGACTCAAACCACTTACACCTTATCACCAGCAAGACCAAAGAGCTGGTGGTGGATTTTAGGAAGCCCAGGCCCCTCATGGACCCTGTGATCATTAGAGGTGACTGTGTGCAGAGGGTGCAGACCTTTAAATATCTGGGAGTGCAGCTGAATGACAAATTGGACTGGACTGCCAATACTGATGCTCTATGTAAGAAAGGTCAGAGCCGACTATACTTTCTTAGAAGGTTGGCGTCCTTCAACATCTGCAATAAGATGCTGCAGATGTTCTACCAAACGGTTGTGGCGAGTGCCCTCTTCTACGCAGTGGTGTGCTGGGGAGGCAGCGTAAAGATGAAAGACGCCTCATGCCTGGACAAACTTGTTAAGAAGGCAGGCTCCATTGTAGGATTAAAGTTGGACAGTTTAACATCTGTGGCAGAGCGACGGGCATTAAGCAAACTCCTGTCAATCATGAAGAATCCACTGCATCCACTGAACAATGTCATTTCCAGGCAGAGGAGTAGCTTCAGTGACAGACTTTTGTCACTGTCCTGCTCCACTGACAGACTGAGGAGATCGTTCCTCCCCCACACTATGCGACTCTTCAATTCCACCCGAGGGAGTAAATGCTAACATTACTCAAAGTTATTGTCTGTTTTTACATGCATTTTTATTACTATTTAATTTAATGTTGTTTTTTGTATCAGTATACTGCTGCTGGATTATGTGAATTTCCCCTTGGGATTAATAAAGTATCTATCTATCTATCTATCTATCTATCTATCTATCTATCTATCTATCTATCTATCTATCTATCTACCATTGTAGCCAATTATTATATCCTTACTGTTAGGTTCTACTTCCAGTTGAATACATGTTTACAGTGCTTTTTAACAATTTTCTACCTTTATTTCTTTGTTTTGCTTTATCTTTAGGTGCATTTAAAAGAGATAGAAATTAGAAATGTGGTTGTTCTAAATGGTGTGTATGGTAATATACTATAAAAGTAGGCCTTTACGACAGTAACAGCATCAGATTTCTGGCTATTTTCTCATTACCAGAGTACCATTTTGTTGATATTATAAGGCTTGTTTTATATCTGTACCTGTTCCTTTATTTTATTTTTCTCCCTAGTTCCTGGAGCAGATGTATTTTTGCACACCATTTTTTTGCTTTTTGTTTAAATTGGTTTCATTTTTTCAAATTTATCATGTTTTTGTTTGCTCTTTATGAACTACTTCATATTTGTCAGGTACTCACTTTTGCTTGTATAGTGAGTCAAGTCATACAAGCAAATTCTTACAGATTCCACCATTAAGCCACTGTAATTTATTTTCTTTTTCAGTCTGGCAGTAGGCACTGTCAGGGTTGTTTTAAATACTATATTCTGCTTTCTTTATTTTTCTTCCTGTTTTTGACAAAAATTGATGGCAACTCAGGGTCATATTTCATGAATATTAATACTTATGTTTTCTTAGCTATTTTATATGCCTTCCGGACATCACACATAACCTGCTGTCAGGTTATGTGTCATTTTTCAATTGATTTTTTTTTTTGTTGTTGTTGTTGCTGCCTGGCAATTTCCCATTATTTCTGAGATTCAAGATGGCTATGATCACGTACCATCACACAAAATGTGTAGCCATGCTGTATCTTCAGATACAGTTCCACAATGAAGATTAATTTTGAAACTATATGCTGTAGGTAGGGCATCACTGGATCTCAACTTGCTAACCAGAAGGAAACAGAGTACAGATTAGAGGAGAATGCTCCACTTGAAGAGAGGCCGTCAGTTGTTGTCCCACAAGGATCTATCCTTGGAATGTTTTTTTTTTCAGATTTGTATTAATAACATAGATTTCAGTATAGTTAGTAAACTTGTGAAATTCAAAGAAGATACTAAAATTGGGGTAATGCCAGACATGGAGGAGGCAGCAAAAACAATCCATGAACAGGACAAGGTTCAGAACACCTGGAAAATGCAGTTTAACATAGAAAACTGCAAAGTGCTACATTTGGGCAAGTGGAAAATCAATTATAAATACAAGATAGGAGACACTGTCCTAAAGGAAGCAGCATCTGAGAAAGATTTAGGTATTTATGTTGCCACACAATTTTCAAAATCTAAGCAATGTTCAGAAACTAATAAAAGGCAAATAAGATGTTACATTATATAGTAAAAACTGTTGACTCTTAATCGAGAGAAGTTATGCTCAGATTATATAATGCATTAATGAGACTTCAGCTGGAGCATTGTGTGCAGTTATTGTCACTACAGTACAAGAAAGACATAGCAGCACTTGAAGCTGTGCAGAGGTGAGCAACCAAGTGCATCCCAAGACTTAAGGACATGTCCTATTCAGACAGACACGGAGAATTAAATCTGTTTAGTCTTGAGCAGAGGAGACTACATGGGGACCTAATCCAGATCGTCAAAATTCTGAAAGGCAGTGATTAAGTAGATCCAGCCAAATTCTTTCAACCTAATAGTAAATCACATAATCGAGGACACATGGGAAATTAAGTGGGAGTGCAGTTAGGAATGAAGCCAGAAAGCACTTCTTTACTCAAAAAGTTATGGGAATCAGGAACAAACTAGAAAGACATTCATTTGAAACAGAAACACTGAGAACCCTAAAGAAGTATATGGATGAGATATTAGGACAGTTTAGTTATTGGCTAAGAAAGTAAGCCTGATGGATTGATTGGTCTCCTCTCATTTGTTAAATCTATTATGTTCTATATATTGTTTTGTATTTATAACTGTTTGATAACAGTGATTTCTGCATATAGCTGTTCATGTATTTGGATAAATTTAACATATAGGCCACTATTGCTGTATTTGGTTATTTTGTCGAAGGGGAAATTAACTCTCTTGAACTTGCTGGTGACTTCTGATTGACAGTATTATGTCCTTAGAAGTCCAATACCCCCCTCTTAGTGGTGGCTGCTGTACATGCTTCTGTAGAGTGGTAGACTGGCAATGTTGTAGTTTGGCTAGTACACCAATGCACAAGTGATGAGCTGGACTTCTACAAGAAGAAGAGGATTCACCAAAGAAACCTACTGTCAGAGCAACAAGCACTAAATTTAACAGTTAAATTAAAAACAACAATTTTCTACTACCCCAAATGTAACTACTGAATAAGGCCTTTGGAGGTCATAGAAGGGTGATGCACCCAGAGAATTTACATGAAGAAATCGTGAAGCTTGTCAGCACTCTGATGAAAGAATATTGAATAAATGAGGATTTCTGTTTAGTAGCCCAGGCAAAAATAGACCTAAAAGATGTAAAGATAGGCAGATCTGTGTCCATGACCTGAATGTTGGGTGATTAGATAAGAGTTTTGATGAAAGTAGCTGGCATAACTTGGACGTAGGACCAACATGTAGCAAATCTGAGGAACTATGATTGTGAGGTATATGACGCTAAATAACTGAAATAATGAAGATGATGCTTTCCTTTTATAGTACTGTCAACATGCATTAACTCTTGATATCTATATGAAGTGGGATAAAGAAGACCAAAAAAAGCTAAAACCAACTAGACCTGATTATATTGTATTAGTGATGAGCTCTTTTAAGATGACAACTCCAATTATTAGAAAATTGCTTAGTAAGAACTGTGCTTTGTTGCTTTGTCATAGTATGAGCCGGAGAAAATTACAATTGTTTTGAATGGCAACATTAAAAAAACAGAAGTAAGCATTAGCCATTTGGAAGAAGCTACATGCAAACATTTTAGGGGAATAAGTCATGTACAAAAAACTGCAAATGTTCAACACACAAAGGCATTAGTAGGTATGAGCACAATAGTGCTTTTTATTCTCCAAAGGGAGTGAAGATATCTGCATGAAGGTGTTTTTCCTCAAAATTCAGAAAGGTCAGAGATTTGATTTGAATTTGAATTTTACTCAAGTCATAAAATATTTCAAATTAGTGCCATCAATACAGCTAATACAAGATTTTCTATGGTATATATGCTTGTCCATAATGACTAAAACAATTCTGATTGTTTGTCACTATCAGAACCAACATTCCAAGGCATAATAGTATAAATGTTTCCTATATTTTAGAATCTAATACAACAGTAAGTTAAAGAAATACTAGTGTATTTGCATGCATGTGAATTTATGAATTTTTATTCCAATAGATAATGTCAATTTATAAATATGTGGTTTTTAGTCTCTTTGATACAAATAAACTCTCCGTATTTATGTATGTATGTATGTATGTTACAGTTACTGGAATACTATGTGTGATCCTAGAGGGCACCTCTGACCCTTAAACCTTAGACACAACTGCTGTAAAACAGTCATGGGTTCAAATAAAATAATTCAATTTGCACAAAAGTACATTCAACAGGCTCTTTCTCAGTTTATCCAGTACAAAACAATATATACAACACTGAATACTTTTTTTCTCCATGCTCAGCTCTCAATGAGCATTATCCAACAACTCCCAATTCTGATGCCCTCTGTGAGGGGACGTGATCCCTTTTTATTTTGGACCCGAGACTACTTCCTGTTCTGAAGCACTACACAATGGTGGTACTACCAGGTTAGAAAGAAGTTCTTGAAACAAAGATAATTTTTTTCTACAGCTCCTAATGGCAGCAACCATTATACCCAGAAGGGTTGTCCCAAGGGACTACAGTTTCCAACACTTTTTGCATGTATGTGCACAGATGTATCAGCCCAAGAGCACTTCCTGTAGCGTGTAGTATTCTGAATGGTTGTCTCCCTTAATCCATCCCCTTTATAGTTCCATCTTGGTATAAGAATGCCTTCCATCCCAGCCATGAACCTCCATCCAATGATCCTTCATATATGCTTAAAGTCCATGATTTGACATCAGCATCTCATGCTTTCCAGCAGTTTCTTCAGCAGTTCAACTTTGCGTTAACATTAAGTTTCCAGTGTAAGGAAGAAAACTGAAATATCATACTGCCATCTTCCCAAAAGTGGTACCACATTCATTGCAATGCCAATTTGATGTCTGCACATGGAAAACTGAAAGTGTCTAGTACATTTTAGCTGACTTTGTGAGCTCATAGCTGCCTGATCGTCTAGAACAGGATAAACCATTGCATATCGGAAATAGAGCAGGTCAAAGCATAATACACATTAAGCAAGAGCTTAGGAAATTGTTATAAAAGGCTTTAAGAATTTGCAGTATATTCTCTGCTTTTTATGTTAAGCTGAGATATTTGCAATCTGTTTTATTCATGTGTCATAATCGAGGTACAATAGGACACATCTTTCAGAATAAAATATGTATCCCAGTGTGTCATAACTGTATTAGAAGACTGTGAATACATTCAGTGTTGCAGTAAAAAATAGAAAATATCTACAACCAGTATCTCTATGCTGTGTACTATTAACTTTATGAAGTACATTTTTACTTAAATAACAACATTTCAACTTTTAAAGGTAGAACTTGATACATATTAGTAATTACTAACATGCATATTACTAATTCACCCTTGGCATGTCTCGAGACTTAATCCTATGACAGCATTTGCATATAAACCCTACGAACCCCTTCCAATTTTGTTTTCTCATATTTTTTAAACTCTGTAGAAAGTATTGAAGAATTGAGTTTTAGCCTATTAAATATGGAGTGGCTATCATGTGTTATCTGCAGCAACTAGCATGATTCAAACAGGATCAACCAGATAGTAAGAACAAGGAAATGGGAATGAAGGGGTGTTATACAAGTGAGGACAAAACATCAAAGCCACCCACTTTTCTGCCCAATATTTTCTTGGTGAATGTTCAGTTGCTGGAAAACAAGCTAAAAGATATTAAAGGAGGAGTGCCATCAAGGAAAGAGTTTAAGAACTGCTTCTTGGAAATATGAAGACACCAAACTCTGAAGTTCAGATTAATGTTTTTTTTCTGTCTAACGTGTAAATGAGATTGAATCATCAGGCAAAAACAGGGGAGGTGGCTCGTGGTTCATAGGTGTTAAAACCATCTTCAAAAACTGCTCATCTAATCTGGATTATTTAATGATCAAGTATGGTCTGCTTCATCTCTCCAGTATAGTGGTGTTCCTGTGGTCAAAATTTTTACTTTATCTGTGTCCCAGTTTCTCAAGGTATTCCATCACATTAGCATCAAGTGCTATTGGACTCTAATCATTAAGAAAGTCCACTTTTGTTTTCTTTAGTGCAGGGATAACTGCTGTGTTTTTGAAGCAGATTTTAGATTTTAGTAGTAAGGCACTAAACATGTCATTGAGAATGCCAAGTAACTGGTTACTACAGTTAAAAAAAAATATATGTTTTACTAACTTGACATTGTTAACATTGACTCATTTAAAAATCATTATTATGTTATCTATAGAAAAGAAAGTGACAGTAGACCCCAAGTACTATTATCACAAAAATAATCACCAACAATGGTGAAACTGTTTGTAAAAAAGAGATTGCCTTCTGACACAGTAGTGCAAGAACCTTTAATGTCAGTGATAATTTGCAAGAAGCAAGAGGCAGATCACAGTCCCATCTTAACTGAAGGCGATGTGAAAATGTATGACTTATGGTACTCATGTCATGTCAATAGACACCTATGGTCTGTGCTGATGAAACCAGTGATGTCAAGACACAAACAAATCAAAAGAAGCACACCAGAAAAATGTTTTCAAAACTCCTATGAACTCCTGACAGATTACATGTTGGTGTAGTTGTTGAAGCTGCTAGCACACAACTTCAGAGTTCCAGGTTCAAATCATCGCTCAGGCTCAGTATGGATTACAGATTGATCCTTTGCTCACATAGTTTTCTCTGGGTACTGTGGTTTCCTCTAACATTTGAAAGTCATGCACTTTAGGTTAATCAACATCTGTAATTTGGCCCAGTGTAAATAAGTGTGGTTGTGTACATAGGTATACTGTGAGATACGCTTGTGTTCTGTCCAGATTAGGTTCGTCTTTACCATATGCTGTATGTAACCTTGTATTTGATTTTAAAATGGATGAACAGATGTGTGAGATTTTTGAGCTCTTTTGAGACCCTTCTCAATGGTGCTGCACACTTAAATGTGATTGATGCATCCGTTGAGGGTTGCATGTCCATTGCCAAGACAGTCGCAGGTTCGCAGCACCACCAAGGCAACAGTAAGTTTGCAGCTTTGCTGCAATGGTTGATGCAAGGAACAGTCTAACCCAGCCAGTGACTTAGTCTCATCCCTGCTCATTTGCTGTGTCTGTATGTATTGAAGTGCTAGCTTTTGAATGAATGCCCTGACTGTTCCTGTTTTGATTGGATTAAAGTTGATTTTCTTGCAGCCTTTGGACTAAGAGTCTTCTCTCAGGTGTGAGACGGTGACTCATGTGTTCCAAGATGGATACATTTTTTGGTTGTTTTATTTGTTTAGAATAAGGTTTGGTATTTGCAACACTGTGCTTTATTTCCTCAGTAGATTGCATACATCATAGTAGCAGTGTTATCTGGTGCTTAACACCTCAAGCACTGACTAGGATATAAAAGCATATGGAAAGCAAAGTTCTTTAGAACTTTGATTGCTGAAACCAGGTACACTGCCCATATGTTATAAAATTTGGGATAAAACAGGAAAAAAAAAAAAAAAAAAACTAGCGGAAAAAGTAAATGCTGGAATAGAACTAAAGAAGAATTTAGCTTTTAGTAGAGAGAGAAGCAAATTAAAAAAGTAAAACAAAATCTAACATGAGATCATAACATATTTTCATAATTATTCATTAGACACCATCAACAGCCTCATCAGCAGCTTTGTTAAGTATATAGTACAATAAATGGGTATTCAATCTACTTAAATGATAAGACCAAACTCATTGATAGTAAAAGATAATTACAGACTTTAAAGGCCCCTTACATGAGTCATAGTGGATTCATCACTATCTACATGAATTGTTCAGAAGCCATTAAGAAGTCAGACAGAATGTTAGGTTATATAGCACAATGTTAAAGGAGGTTATACTTAAGCTTTAAAATGCACTGGTGATGTCTCACCAGGAGTATTGCATGCAGTTTTGGTCTATAGGCTACAAAAAAATGCCAAAATTGGAAATTAGTAGGATATTTAAAAAACTGCAGTGGGTTAATAAGGAGTTGAAAAAGAAGAAACAAAGGAAAAACAGCTGTATAAGGAATAGAAGACTAATAACTCTAATGTGAATCCCAGGGTGTAACCATTAAGAGGGATATTAAGGAACCTAAAAGACAGTTAGAGAGGAATTTTGCAGATAATGTGAAAGATGACCCAAAGAGATTCTGTCAGTATTTTAGTAGTAAAAAAAACAGTCAAGGAGGAGGTGAAGTGTATCAGGAATAATAAAGGGGAATTAAAATATACAGGCAGTGAAATAGCACGTGTTCTAAACTTGCATTTTGCTGAGGCCTTTACATAGGATGAAGTTGCTAACTTCCCAGCGGTAAAAGGAGCTCCAATGGAGATGCTGAGTGATTTGGAAATTGTAGAGGGAGAAGTATTGCTTTGATTACGTCACCAGAAGTCAAAAAAATCACTAAGACCAGATACTATTTATCCTCTAGTCCCTAAGGAGATAAGTGAATACATACAGTACATAAAACCTTGATGTGTATTTTTAGGAAATCACTGCGCACTTCAGAAATTCTGAAGAATGGAAAATTGTGATCAGGCCACTCCAAACATCTATAGAATAGTAAGCTTAATGTTTATCTAACATAATTTAATGGAAGGAATTATTAAGGAAAGACTGAGTAACATTAGGGAGTTTTCCTGAACAGTCAGAATGAGTTCAGATGAGGACGGTCATGTTTTATTAACATGCAGGAATTCTATGATAGGATACGATCAAAGTGGTGCAAATGATATTATTTATCTTGACTTTCAGAAACCATTTAATAAAGTACCAAGTGAGAGGTTTGGCATCAAGCAAAGGAAGTGGAGTTCATGTTTTAGCATGTAGATGGGTGCAGAATTGGCTGAAACACAGGAAGCAGAGGGTTTTGTGTGAGGAACCCTATCAGAATCGGATGATATTAAGAGTGGTGTCCCTCAGGGGTCAGTGTTATGGCCACTGCTATTTTTAATACATATATTTGATTTGGGTAGGAATTTAAATAACAAGCTGGTTAAGTTTGCAGAAAATATCAAAATAGGTGGCTTGTCAGATAATCTAGAATACAGATCTAATCCTAGAATCAAGAAGCGAAATAAAATTAAGAGAAGACATGACTGCAGTGTTAATTTATAAAAATGAATTAGTACATTGGATCAAGACTGCTACTTTTAAAATAAGTTCAACAAAAAACATGAGGGCACTGTTGGAAACTTGTTAAGAGTCTGCACAAACATTAGAATTTTTTTCTTTACAAAGAGAACCACAGACACTTGGAATAAGCTACCAAGCAGGACTTGAGGGACTTTCAAAACAAGACTTGGTGTTATTTTAGAAGAATTAAGTTGGTAGGACTGGCAAGCTTTGTTGGGCTGAATGGCCTGTTCTTGTCTAGATCGTTATAATATTCTAAAAATCTATTGAATCATTACACAGGGACTTGGACAGCATACAGGCATGATTTTTGGCAGATGAAATTTAATTGAAATAAATGTTAAATATTACATGTAGGAAATCAAAATGTTACATTTTAATATACAATTGAAATTTGAAAGTATACTTAATGAAAATATTAAAAGAGCTGAGCCTTTTCAGTTTAACCAAAATAAGATTATGAGGTGATATGACTGAAGTGTTTAGGAAAAGAGTTAGTAAAGTGGATAGAGGCTGTTATTTTAAAATAAATTCATAACAAACACAAGGACACCATTGGAAACTTGCTAAGTGTAAATTTCACACAAATATTAAGATGTGTTTCTTCACATAGAGAACCATAGACGCATAGAATAAGTTACCAAGTAGTGTAATAGACAGTAGGACTTTAGGGACCTTCATAAGTAATAATAATACATTTTTATTTATATAATGTCTTTTCCATACTCAATTGTTTTTTGTAAGAATTAAATTTATAGGACTGGCAAGTTTTGTTGGGCAGAATGGCCTGTTCTTGTCTGATTTTTTTTTGGATGTTCTTAAAAAAATATATATAGTGGCACTAGAAAAAATTCCAAGTTGAGTGACTAAGCTGATTTCAGGGCTACATGATATGAGTTATGAGAAAAGATTAAAGGCGTTGAACATTTTCATTTTAAGCAAACAAATATTAAGAGGTTACATGACTGAAGTTTTTTTAAATTATGAAAGGTATTAATACAGTGGATCAAGACTGTTACTTTAAAATGACTTCAGGAGGGATATAGAAGCACATTTGGTTCAGGGTAAAATTTTGCACAAACAGAGAAACAGACACATAATTACCAAGTACTATGGTAGGTAGATAGTAGGGACTTTAGGGACCTCCAAAACTTGATGTTAATTTGGAGAAGGTAGGTGGATAGAACTGGCAAGCTTTGTTGGGCAAAACAGAATCTCCACATCAAAATTTTTTCAGAAGTTCTAACTTTTAGCTAAAGGCTTACCACTGAATAGATAGATAGATAGATAGATAGATAGATAGATAGATAGATAGATAGATAGATAGATAGATAGATAGATAGATAGATAGATAGATAGATAGATAGATAGATAGATAGATAGATAGATAGATAGATGGATAGATAGATACTTTATTAATCCCCAAGGGAAAATTCACATACTTCAGCATCAGAATACTGATAAAAACAATATTAATTAAAGAGTGATAAAAATGCAGTACAAGTTAAAATGAAAGGTGAAGAGTGCAAGGCAGGTGTAACAGTCTAGAATCGTGTATAATGTTAACGTTTACCCCCCCCGGGTGGAATTGAAGAGTCACATAGTGTGGGGGAGGAACAATCTCCTCAGTCTGTCAGTGTAGCAGGATAGTGACAGCAGTAAGATGATCCTGTTCAGTGGATACAGTGGATTCTCCATGATTGACAGGAGCCTGCTCAGCACCCGTCACTCCGCCACAGATGTCAAACTGTCCAGCTTCATGCCTACAATAAAACCTGCCTTCCTCACCAGTTTGTCCAGGTGTGAGGTGTCCCTCTACTTTAAGCTGCCTCCACAGCACACCACCATATAGAAGAGGGCACTCGCCACAACCGTCTGATAGAACATCTGCAGCATCTTATTGCAGATGTTGAAGGATGCCAGCCTTCTAAGGAAGTATAGTTGGGTCTGTCCTCTCTTGCACAGAGCATCAGTATTGGCAGTCCAGTCCAATTTATCATCCAGCTGCACTCCCAAGTATTTATAGGTCTGAACCCTCTGCACACAGTCACCTCTGATAATGATAGGGTTCGGGAGGGGCCTGGGCCTCCTAAAATCCACCACCAGCTCCTTGGTTTTGCTGGTGTTCAGGTGTAGGTGGTTTGAGTCGCACCATTTAACAAAGTCCTTGATTAGGTTCCTATACTCTTCCTACTGCCCACTCCTGATGCAGCCCATGATAGCAGTGTCGTCAGCGAACTTTTGCACATGGCAAGACTCAGAGTGGTATTGGAAGTCCGATGTATATAGGCTGTACAGGACCGGAGAAAGCACAGTCCCCTGCTCCTGTGCTGCTGACCACAATGTCAGATCTGCAGTTTCCGAGATGCACATACTGAGGTCTGTCTGTAAGATAGTCCACAATCCATGCCACCAGGTATGAATCTACTCCCATCTCTGTCAGCTTGTCACTAAGGAGCTGAGGTTGGATGGTGTTGAAGGCACTAGAGAAGTCCAGAAATATAATTCTTACAGCAACACTGCCTCTGTCCAAGTGGGAGAGGGATCGGTGTAGCATATAGATGATGGCATCCTCCACTCCCACCTTCTCCTGGTATGCGAACTGCAGAGGGTCAAGGGCATGGCGGACCTGTGGCCTCAGGTGGTGAAGCAGCAGCCGCTCCATGGTCTTCATCACATGTAACGTCAGAGCGACAGGCCAGAAGTCATTCAGCTCACCAGGATGTGATACCTTTGGGACTGGGGTGATGCAAGATGTTTTCCAAAGCCTCGGAACTCTTGTCTGTTCCAGGCTCAGGTTCAAGATACGCTGTATAGGACCCCCCAGCTCCAACGCACAGGCCTTCAGCAGTCATGGCGATACTCCATCTGGACCCACTGCTTTGCTGGCACGAAGTCTCGTCAGCTCTCTGCTTACCTGGACTGCTGTAATTGTGGGTGGGAGGAAACTCTCTCCTAAGCTGGTATCAGGAGAAGGATGGGTGGAGGGTGCAGTACTCCGAGGTGAGAGTGGGTTAGGGTAGTCAAACCTGTTAAAGAAGTTGTTCATCAGGTTTGCTCTCTCCACGTCTCTCTCGATGGTGGCACCCCGCTTCGAGCTGCAGCCAGTGATGATCTTCATCCCATCCCACACTTCCTTCATGCTGTTATTCTACAACTTTTGCTCCAGCTTTCTCCTGTACTGCTCCTTTGCCGCCCTGAGCTGGACTTGGAGTTCCTTCTGCACGCGCTTCAGCTCATGCTGATCACCGCCTTTCAAAGCCCTTTTCTTCTGGTTCAAAAGGCCCTTGATATCACTTGTAATCCATGGCTTGTTGTTAGCATAGCAGGGTACTGTTTTTACTGGAACAACAATGTCCATACAGAAGATGATGTAGTGCAGTCAACAACCTCCTCAATGTTCTCACTATGTGACCACTGCAGGATATCCCAGTCCGTAGTTCCAAAGCAGTCTCTCAGAGTCTGCTCTGCCTCAGGGAACCACTTCCTGAATGAGTGTGTGGTTGTAGGTAGCTCCATCACTCTTGGTTTGTAGTGAGGCTGAAGTAGAACCAGGTTATGATCTGCTTTCCCAAGCGCAGGCAGCGCAGGCGCTGTATGCATCTTTAATGTTTGCATACAGTAGGCAAATAATCCTATTTCCCCGGGTGTTACAATCCACATATTGGGAGAAGTCAGGTAATGTTTTGTCCAGTGTCACATGGTTAAAGTCTCCAGAGATTTGCACAAGCACCTCAAAGTGCTGTGTTTGTTGATTAGCAACAGCGGAGTGGATACATCCACTTGCTGATATTATGGATATTCACTGACTTTAGCAGCAGATAAGATCTTCTCAAAGTAGAAAGAACAATTTAGACTCTAAATTTTTTTGATTATGAATCATATTTTTGACAAGCTGTACAAATTTATCTGGGTCCCTCACTAATCCACCAAGGGAAAGAGTATTTGAGTCCCTTTACATCAGATACGTTTTCTTTGTGTGTAAGTGGGAGGTTTAGATAGATAGATAGATAGATAGATAGATAGATAGATAGATAGATAGATAGATAGATAGATAGATAGATAGATAGATAGATAGATAGATAGATAAATACTAGGAGAAATCTAGAGTATCTGAGACCACAAGAACACTACCAGAATCCCATGTGCTGAAAAGTGTAGATAAATATTTCATATCTTTTTTTTATCTCAAGTGCAGTCTAAATATCTCCCTTTCCAGCAGCATTATCTGGTATTCTTAGTAAAATCAAGCTACCACCTATACTGTACATTTCACGGATGATATACAGTATATTGTAACAAAATGCAAATATAATTCAGAAACATACGTTACTTTAGAGCAGTTAAGATACAGTGTGTTTGTTTCATCTGATCTGCAGTGGCCTAAATTTGATTTATGAGTTTGGGCAACCTTAACAACTGGACAAACAGTTACAGTGAACGGAGGATGACTGATTTTGAATTTGAGTTTTTTTTGTTTTTTTTTTAACTGTAATGTATTTGACTTACTGCATGCAGCAGGTTGAGGTAGTGTGATGCAAG
Source organism: Polypterus senegalus (assembly GCF_016835505.1). NCBI lineage: Eukaryota > Metazoa > Chordata > Cladistia > Polypteriformes > Polypteridae > Polypterus > Polypterus senegalus. Next base: position 67,257,561 of record NC_053170.1, on the reverse strand, counting down.
AATCAAAGGTTCAGCACAGAAGCTTCACTCAGAGGCTGAAAGGTCATCATTTCAAGACTTTCCTTTTCCTTTGCATCTTAAAAGGTAGCCTAGTAAATCAGTTTTCTGTGACATAAACCCTTTGCTAAGGTCAGCCTTGATTCAACCCCTTTGATCGATAGGCACTTACTGTAACAAGACAAAATGATTTAAAATGTCAGAAAGCGACAGAGCATAAATAAGCCAGTTTGTCAAGGCCAACAAATGCCCTACAGTATTCCTCAGGTGGTATTCCTGAAGGGATTGCTTTTTCAGGGATTATGAATTCTAATATAAAGTTTACTCTCTCAGTCTTTCTATCCTTGGCTGTCCAGCACCTCCTTGTTCTGGATTATTACTCCCCTGAACATTAGACATGTTATCTGCCCTGTATTTTGTCTGCTGTTTAATTCAGCTTCACCAATAAATGTATTTATTTTTTCTTCAAAAGGAAAGGAAGAACCGGAAAGCTGCAGTGTTATTTATTTAGGCAAGACACCAGAACTGGTGGTAGAAATCAGTAATGGTATGCTTTTTCTTTACATATTCCTTTTGACCTGTTACAAAATCCTTTTTTACTTCTGGGTAAAGTGGAATTTTCTTTACAAACATCTCTTGAACCATAAGATGTAACAGTGCTGCATCATGTGACATGAAAAGTAATTGCATCTAATTTTTAAAATCAATTAATTTTATAGTAATATCTTAATACTGGGATACTAAAAGGTGCTATTAACACCAAATAGGGAAACTGATTTTACCATAAGCTTGTTTCATTAACCCTGATAACAGTTATTTTAGAAAAAATATATAATGTTTATAAATGTATTACACATCTTTTTATAGTGTCACAGGCAGGGATGAACTGGTATCAGAAGTTGGCCCTGGGCTTTTGTCCAGACTGGCCCACTGCAGTTGAATGATTACCAATCATCTTCGTCCTGACCATTTACTTCATGTGCATATAATATCCCCTGTTGATTTCTAAGTGAAGTAGTAGCTCGTGCACAGCTGTGCAGATGCTGCCCTTTCCCCACGACTCTCTGATATTATTGCAGCTGCTTCCTCCCCTCCGCCTCTTACCAGCTGTGCTATGCTACTCTGCAGATGATGCACTTGGCTGAATCTCAGCAAAAATGTAAAAGTTTGTGAGGATCTAACATGTTGGAAAACTAAGGCTTTTGTCCTAACTAGAGGTCTTTTTAGTGTTTGCTAAATGTAACTCCACTCCACATATGCCTTACATTTTTGGGTACAATAAACTAACTACGACTTAATCTTGTTTAACATCAGACATTACCACCATGTTCCTAAACTTTCGATTTAAATTTCACCACAGTACTGTCTAATAAGTCATTTACAATTTCCATTAATTTGCCTCCTTTGATTACCTTTCTTGGTTTGTATGCCATTATATGTGATCACAACAGACTGCTGAGCTGATCACCTCTACTCTTATACTCCATTACAGTTGCCCACTCATAAATTTTTATAGTTTGAGTGTACTCGAAATAGTGAAAGTGTGTGAGGCCTTTAAAAAACACTTTATCAGGTCATGGCTGTTCCTAGACTGCCTAAAATAGGCCACAACCCAGACAGCCTGACGTATAAACTCCACAGACAGGTTTTGGCCTACACAGGCCCAACTAGGGTAACTGGGTTTTAGGGTTCAAAATACTCAAAATATACTTTAAATGTTCCAAGATACACAACATGTGCCTCTTATAGGAAGCTATAAACCTCTGGCAAGAGTGACAAATCCAAGAAGGAATCTTAATTTAAACCAAAACACAACACAAATGGCAAAAGGCCAAAAAGGTATGTCTTTTAAAGCAATTCAGAGCAAAGAAGGCCAATTGATAATTCAGAAATTAAAAAGTCACAAATCTTGAACCAGAAAAAAACAAAACAAGTTAAACTATTGCTTGGATTTCAAATAAACAATAGAGGACCAATTCCTCAGCCTCAGGCTGAAGGCGGTCCTCCTGGCATCAGAGTGGTCATGCCTCTTTGGGTCCACCCGCAAAACACAAGGAAAGTATTCAAAGTGAAATATATAGTATATAATTAAAAATATCTTAATAATGCAATAATAGCAAAAAATACTGACAGATAAAAATTCAAAAAAAGCACAAATATGAAATAAACCAAAAATGTACTTAAGCCAGAGCAATAACACTGGATGAACTATAACATAAAACATTACATTTTTGACATATTGCTGCCCCTTATTGAAGCCATTTAAATTCTTTTTCCCTTTGTTTTCAGCATCACACATTTTTGCTTTTTTGAAGAAATCTTTTCCATCTCTCCTTCCTCTTCTTTTTTCATTTTTTCAGTCTCACAGTTTGTGGCAAAACATCATGGCCCACATAGAGAGCTGCCCACTTGGAATTATCCCAATTACCAATCCATCCCTGATGATATGTGTCCTATTCTCTTCCAAAATAAGATTAGTCATCTGAGCAATGTGAAGATTTTGACAGCAATGAAAAACAAAACAAAAGCAGGTGTCATAAACAAGATTCTTTTGAAATCATTAATTATCAGATAAATAAATAAAAAGTCATGTGATGAAAGCTGTATGTCAGTATAATGCCAGGTTAAAAAAGTGGGTTGTGCCATTGTTATACTAAGGTTGTTATAATATTAAGAATTGTGTCACTGTATCTGTTTTAGATCTCTTTAAATGTATTTTTCATTCTTTTTCTGTATAACATGCCATGAAGAGCTGAGCCAGCTTTAGCACAGGGTGTCAACGTTCAGAAGTGCTGGGATAGGCAAAGCATAAAGATAGACAAGAACAGCTGTTGTCAGCCCTAAAAGGCCTAAGTGTTATATGATCTGACTGTCTGCTGCTTAGCCTAAGTTTGTCTACCTTGTTTGGCATTGTACTGGGGGATGTGGTCGTGTGGACACAATATAAAAGAACGCTGAAACCTTGCCAAGCTTTGAAGACCTGTGGGAGTGAAAGCGATAGACTCCAACACCACCTCCGTTGTGACAGAAAAAAGCCATTTCTACGACCAAATCCCGTGGTTAGAAAAGAAATGTGACTGGTCTTCCCTGTCATTTTAAAGCAACGTAAGCCGCATTAAACAAGCTAAGTATATTCTGTCTTTTCTGAGACTTTGTCGCCGCCTATCACCAAAAAGAGGGATATCGCCATTATAATTTATACTTATTTAACTAAAGGGTTATTAAAACGACACAATATAAAAGAACATATTTCCACGGAGCTAACACTCCCATCGGAAACAGCCATGCATAAGCAGACAGACAGGACAAACATGAAGTGGCTGATGTTTGTATGGCAAAAGGGTGCATAGACCTACAGGGCAAATGGTGGTGATAGGCTGACTGTCCAGGTAAACATGAATGGGGCAGCTGTTTGGCCCACAACCAACTGTCAAGTTCTGGTGTTTCTGCTTAGCCTGATGATGACTGTCAGGATTTTGAGAATGACTGGGTGTTGTACAAACAGATACAGTGGGTAAGTCATAGAAACTGATTTGCTTAAAACCATAAGGCAGAGAAAAACACATTTCAAATGTTTTCAGAGAAAGCAAGAGGATTCTCTTACTCTAAAAATTAAGTTAAAAAAGGGGGAAGAGAAACAGAAATGCATTATTTATTTTAGTTGGGAAATAAAAAGAGAGGTAAGCTAGTGCCTTTTTTATTATTGGGCAAGCAGATTTTTTGTGGCAAAGATTGGTTTAAATCTAAATTGCTCTTGTTTTGTAGTAGCCAAGCATTTAAACTTTTCATATGTGACATCACATGTGGGTCAGCACTCAAACATACTTATTCAAGCAAGCAGGATAGACATTTGTCTACAGCATGCTCACAGTATCATTGGTGTGTGCTGTCACAAAGGCACAACCAAACTGAAAGATAGAAGCCAAATAAACCAACTTTGGCAAAAGAAAATACTACATTGTGAATTGGAAATGGTATAAATATTCTCCAAAAAACACCTAGGATTCTTAATGGTATAGCACAGGTCCTCATCTGGAAATGTGTCATAAAGTGACATAACACTGTAATTGTGCCACATCAGGGGGCTTCATTTATTGAAAGGCATCTGGTGTAAAATTTTGCCACATCAATATGCAGACACCAATACAAATTTCCATGCCGGATCGGTCGAGCCCCAGGTTTACAATGACTGCCACCAGTACTGTTAGCCAACAGGGTGATGGCAGAAATTGGGCTACTGTTGGCAAGAAGAAGTTGGGGGGAGACGTGTCCAGAGGCAGGAGGAGAGGAGGAAAGTAAAGAGAGTGGAACTGAGGGGAGGAACTTTGAATGTTGGCAGTATGACTGGTAAGGGAAGAGACTTAGCAGATATGATGGAGAGAAGGAAGGTTGATATATTGTGTGTGCAAGAGACTAAATGAAAGAGGAGTAAGGCCAGGGGGATTGGAGGTGGATTCAAATTGTTCTATCATGGTGTCGATGGGGGTAGAAATGGGGTAGGAGTTATTCTGAAGGAACAGTATGTCAACAGTGTTTTGGAGGTGAAAAGAGTGTCAGGCAGAGAAATGATTATGAAGCTGGAAATTGGAGGTGTGATGATGAATGCTGTTAGTGCATATGCACCGCAAGTTGGGTATGCAATGGGTGAGAAAGAAGATTTTTGGAGTGAGTTGGATGAAGTAATGAACAGTGTACCCAAGGGATAGAAAGTGGCAATTGGAGCGGATTTTAATGGGCATGTTGGTGAAGAGAACAGTGGAGACAAGGAGGTGATGGGTAGGTATGGTGTCAAGGAGAGGAATGAAGAAGGTCAGAGGATAGTGGATTTTGCCAAAAGGATGGTGGTGAATACGTATTTTAAGAAGAAGGAGGAACATAGGTTTACGTACAAGAGTGGAGGAAGATGCACACGGGTAGATTACAACCTATGCAGAAGAGTTGATCTGAAGGAGATTGAAGACTGCAGAGTGGTGGCAGGGGAAAGTGTAGTTAAGCAGCATAGGATGGTGGTCTATAGGATGACGTTGGAGATCAAGAAGAGAAAGAGAGTGAGGGCAGAGCCAAGGACCAAATGGTGGAAGTTGAAAAAGAAAGACTGCAAGGTTGAGTTTAGGGAGGAGGTGAGACAGGCACTGGGTGGCAGTGAAGAGTTACCAGACAGCTGGGAAACTACAGCAGAAGTAGTAAGAGTGACAGCAAGAGGGGTGCTTGGTATGACATCTGGAAAGAGGAAGGAGGAAAAGGAAACCTGGTGGAGGAATGAGGAAATACAGGAGAGTATACAGAGGAAGAGGATGGCAAAGAAGAAGTGGGATAGTTAGAGAGATGCAGAAAGTAGATAAGAGTACAAGGAGATAAGGTGCAAGATGAAGAGAGAGGTGGTGAAGGCTAAAGAAAAGGCGTATGATGAGTTGTATGAGAGGTTGGACACCAAGGAGGGAGAAAAGGACCTGTACCAAATGGCTAAACAGAGGGACCAAGCTGGTAAAGATGTGCAGCAGGTTAGGGTGATAAAGGATAAATATGGAAATGTACTCACAAGCGAGGAGAGTGTGTTGAGCAGATGGAAAGAGTACTTTGATAGGCTGATGAATGAAGAGAACGAGAGAGGGAAGAGGTTGGATGATGTGGAGATAGCAAATCAGGAAATGCAATGGATTAGCAAGGAGGAAGTAAGGACAGCTATGAAGAGGATGAAAAATGAAAAGGGTGTTGGTCCAGATGACATACCTACGGAAGCATGGAGGTGTTTAGGAGAGATGGCAGTGGAGTTTTTAACCAGATTGTTTAATGGAATCTTGGAAAGTGAGAGGATGCCTGAGGAGTGGAGAAGAAGTGTACTGGTGCCAATATTTAAGAATAAGGGGGATGTGCATGATTGCAGTAAATACAGGGGAATAAAATTGATGAGCCGCAGCATGCAGTTATGCGAAAGAGTAGTGGAAGCTAGGTTAAGAAGTGAGGTGATGATTAGTGAGCAACAGTATGGTTTCATGCCAAGAACGAGCACCACAGATGCAATGTTTGCTCTGAGGATGTTGATGGAGAAGTTTAGAGAAGGCCAGAAGGAGTTGCATTGCGTCTTTGTGGACCTGAAGAAAGCATATGATAGGGTGCCTCGTGAGGAGCTGTGGTATTGTATGAGGAAGTCGGGAGTGGCAGAGTACGTAAGAGTGGTACAGGATATGTATGAGGGAAGTGTGACAGTGATAAGGTCTGTGGTAGGAGTGACGGATGCATTCAAGGTGGAGGTAAGATTACATCAGGGATCGACTCTGAGACCTTTCTTATTTGCAATGGTGATGGATAGGTTGACAGACGAGATTAGACAGGAGTCACTGTGGACTATGATGTTTGCTGATGACATTGTGATCTGTAGCGATAGTAGGGAGCAGGTTGAGGAGACCCTGGAGAGGTGGAGATATGCTCTAGAGAGGAGAGGAATGAAAGTCAGTAGGAACAAGTGACGCTTGGGTCTAATGCTAAGAAAGTTGATCTATTTGGATGTTTTTTTTCAGGTGTAGTGTTAATATTCAGGTGTCAGGGTGGAAATACTTTGTGGTTTGGGTGTTGGCCTGATTCTATCTGTCCCTCATTTTAAAAGCATAGCGGCTTCAATGTTAAGCAAATCTTGTAGCAATCTCTGCACTCTCCTAGAAGTTGAGGTTTGCTACATCACCTGAATCAATGAATAAATCCAAGCATACAGCAGATTTTGGGTTTTTACAAGCAGATGTATTGTGAGACATTTATGGAGCATGTGAAGCCTAATGTTCAAATTTCACAGTTTGTTCAGCAAATGTGTATTGTCAGGTGAGGTCTGTGGCATTGCAAATTAAAATAAATCATGCGGCAAGCTTGGTGGGTGGAGTGCAGATGTGTTGCAGCAGGGTAGAGTGGCTGTAGGGTGTTAATGTTGGTGGTCAGCAGATTGCACATTCATGTGCAGATGTGCATGGCTTGACAGATTGCCTTGATAGAACTCTGGGGCATTTAGTACCTGAGTCCACCAACATTTAAAAGAAGGGGCGAGGCTGAGCAGTATGGGGAGAAGTCTGGAGGACAAGGAGAGTGAATTTCAAAGCAAGATAGGTGGTGCACAGAAGTGTGGAGGAGGAGAGGAGGCAGGGTGGTCAGGGCTCTGCAAAGGTGCCGATGCAATGGCACTGCAGGAGCTTCAGTACAACAGCAGTGTGGTAATTAGCCTGCCAAGCATTACCACGTTAAGGAAAAAATAAAAGGTCTAAAAATTGGGTAAAAATAACTTACACAAAATAAAAATTTAAAAACACTTACTTTTTTAAATTGTTGAAGTGCATTGTGCACTTTTGCGAGCATTTTAACTGTAGTTTTGTCAGGTTCACACAGCAGAACACTGGTTGTGCATGCCTGCAGGTCAGGCCTGCTGGAGAAAGCTGCGCATGCCAGTCAATCAAATCAAATGTCTCTTTTGTCACCTGTCATTAGGAAAGAGAAAGGTGCGGAGTCCTTTGTTAAATTCATTCATGCCTTAGTTTGAGAAGGTGATCCCCAAGAGAAAGTAATTTACTGTTGTAGTGTGTGTCGGGATCCATGCACGCAAGACTGCTGACCTATTTAATATATGGCATGCAAGGATTGAAAGGAGCACCTGAGCAGAATGCACCTGTGTCAGTCGCGATTAGTGTAAGAGAGCAGCGTATTGCGGGATAGGCCAAAGATTTCGAACCCCGAGTACCCCGAGGCACTTAGCATTTAATCCATTTTCCTTGATATCAGCAGTTACAATGCTGATATTACTGGTTTTAAATTTAATATCAAGGTTTTGAAATTTGATATCGTTTTTCATCATGGTTTAATTTTTTTCTGATTACTTCTATAGTTTTACTGTACAAATAATTGCAACTCAGTAGCAGAGTTTGAAGTTAAATGAGCCATTAATCATGTCCCCCTGAATCAGACCTCTTCATACCTAATTCTTTGTTTTAGCCATGGTCCTTTGAGTTCCAGATAAACAAAGTTATAATTCTGTAATTTATTAAGCATTATTTAAAAGAAAAGAAAAAATTGACAAGGATATTCATTTTAACAACTTTAAGCTATCCATCTAAAGTGATATGTGTACCTGACAAGCTGATAAGGTCTTGTTTAACACTTCCCTTCAGATTGTTAAAATTAAATTTGAATAGATCTTTAATTTGTTGTGTCATTATGAGACATTATGTGTGAACAGTTGTGAGACAGTTAAAGTTAACAGATAAAATTTAAGCTGATGTGACAGGCTATTCAGAGAGAATAAAAAAGCTCTTATTCAAAATTAAGTTAAACCCTGGCATTTTATGGAAATATTTCAACATATTTAGTACATATATATGTGACCAGTATAAGGCAGTAATGTAAAGCATCATATCATATGCAAAAACACAAACAAGTATTATCCTTACAATTCCTGAATTTTTCATTGTTTACAGAGATTGATAGCAAGGGGGTTGACAGCAATGAGAAATAAAATTGGGTACAAATGGAAAATCCACCCTGGGTTCCACATTATAAAGTAAAATAACAGAATTTATATTATTTATGCACAGTGAAAGTTTAACTTCTGTATAATTTTGATCCATGCTTATCTGTTGCATTCAAATCCATATTTATGCAAATGGTGAATGAATAACCCTGTTTGACTCTATTTAGGACATATTTTGTATAGAGAAATAGCAAGACCTCAGGATCCTTTAAAGCATGTTCAAGTGCACAAAAGTAACATTGAAAATCAAGTTGCATCATATATGAAGCAGACATAAAGACAAATTAAACAGAGTTTATTTAAACAGTCCAATCAAATACAGAGGAAAATTAGTAATTCATCAAAAAGCAGGTCTTACAGAGGTCAAACCTAGAAAACAATATTCAAAAAATTAAAAAACAGGACATCCAAAACAGTTATGTGAAACACAATATTATATTCATTTCAAATCCAAATGCTAAGCCAAGGTTAAAAACACTAAAGAGTTTCCAGCTTCCATCTTTCCTCACTCATGTACAAGAGCCACAGATACTTAAACTCAGCCAATTGAGGCAGAACCTCTTGCCCAACCTGGAGAAGGCACTCTACCCTTTTCCGATTGAGAACAATGACCTCGGATTTGGAGGTTTGGATCGACCACTTCACACTTGGCTGCAAATTGCCCCAGTGCATGTCTGAGATCACAGCCTGATAAAGCCAGCAGTGATGCGATCCTGATATCAGTAAACTGAACAACCTTTACTTCTTGTCTGTGCATAGAAATTCTGTCTATAAAAATTATGAACAGAACCGGTGACAGAGGGAAGCCTATGTGGAGTCCCAAATCCACTGGGAACAAATCTGACTTACTGCATGTGGTGCAAACCAAACTTTTGCTTCTACAAGAACTGAATAGCCTACAACAGCAGGCCTGGTACCCCATACTTCCGAAGCACCCCACAGGACACTCTACAAAGTCTACAAAACATATATATATATATACTGGTTGGGCTTACCCCCATGAACCCTCCAGAATAATTGTGAAGATGAAAAGCTAGTCCAATGTTAAACGACTTTGATAACATCTGCATTGTTCTTCCTGAATCTTAAGGTTCAAACAACAGCAGGACCCTCCTTTCCAGAACCCTGGCATAGGCCTTCCCAGTGAGGCTAAGGTGTGTGATACCCCTAAAGTTGGAACACACCATTCAGTTACTTTTCTTAAAGATGGGGACCAGCACCTCAGTTTTCTAATCCAGAACCACTGTTGTTCACACAATGTTGAAGATGCATGTAAGCCAAGACAGCTCATCATCATTCATGGCTTGTAAGAACACAGAGAAAGTATCCACCCTGGTGACCTGCCTCCTCAATGACGTCAGCTACAGTGAATGGTTAGTCATCCCCTGAGTCTCCCAACTCTGTTTTCTCAAAGGAAGGCATGTCAGTGATATTTAGGAGGTCCTTGAAGTGTTCCTTCCACTGCCTGATTATATCCCCAGGTGAGGTCAGTAGCATTCGATCCCTGCAATAAACAGCATGGGCAAAACACTGCTTCCTCCTCCTGAGTCATTTGACAGATTGCCAGTATCACTTCGAGGCTGACTGAAAGTCATTTTCCATGGCCTCACTGAACTCACACCTAAGTTTTTGCATCCGCAATTGCCATCATTGCACTCTATTTGGCCTGCCTGTACCTGTTAACATCCTCCAATATTTGATAAGCTAGACAAGCTTGGAAGGCCTCCTTCTTCTGCCTGACAGCCCCCTTTACCACTAGTGTCCACCAACGGGCTTGTGGATTGCCACTACAACAGGCACTAACAACCTTACAGCCACAGGTCAGCAAAGGAAGAACGACCATGGCTCATTTGGGTTCAATGGCCCTGTTCTCCATTAGAATGCAAGAAAAACGTGTGAGTTGAAGATATCATGGATGGGTACTCTACCAAACATTCCCTGCATACTCTCACTGTACATTTGGGTGTTCCTGATCTGTCCAGTATCTCACAACCTTCATGTCATCAGTTGACAGGTCAGTCCCTCCTTCACCAGAGTTTCCAAGACATATGGTTGTAGATCTGATGACACAACTAAAAAAATCTTTCATCATTCCTTCAGTTTAGAGTGCTCTCGTGCCAAATACAATTATGAAAACCCTAATGCTCAAACATGGTGTTTGTTATGGACAAACTGTGACAAGCACAGAGGTCTAACAACAAAATACCACTTAAGATCAGCTGTTCTACCCAATCACATTATTCTACTTTCAATGTTGTTGCCCATGTGAGCATTAAAGTCCCCCAGTATAACAATAGAATAACTAGAGGTAGCTCCTTCCAGCATCCTCACCAAGGTCTCCAAGAATGGCGAGTACTCTGACCCAATTGTCATTGCATAAGTCCCAACAATGGTCAGAGCCTTTAACCTGTCTCAGTTGCATGGGGGCAATTTTCTCATCCATTGGTGTAAACTCAAAACGTACACGACCAGTTGGCTAAGAGTAAGCCCACATTGGCCCAACACCTTTCACCCTGGGCAACATCACAGCTGAATAAAGTCCATCCCTCCTCCAGGAGTTTGGTTCTAGAGCCCATGCTGTGTGCTAAGGTGAACCTGATTATATCTAGACAGTGTATCTCCATCTCCCACACAAGCTTCGGTACCAGAGAGATCACATTCCATGTCAGTAGAGTCAGATTTGGAAGTCCTCCTGGTTTTAAAATGTACTATTAGTTTATAAAGTTTTGGAGAAAATTGTTATATTGAATGTTAAATACTTAATTAAAATATGTAGTCTGAATTCTGGCCCTGTCAGAGAACAGGCTTACAAATTGTTATAAATTATATTTGATCATTCTCATATGCAGGGAATAATATAATTATGCTTTTAGATTTAGCATACCCCTTGATACCGCAACTTTCTTCTCAGATTTAAGAATTCATTTGGCATGTCGGCACCGTTGTTAGTTGGTTTACTATTCGTATCATTTTCAATATGTACAGATTTCTGAGTGAGTACCTGTCTGCAGTTAGACATGGTCTCCCTCAGGATTCAGTGCTGGGAGCAATTCATCTTTCTCTTTATATGTGGCCATTAGAAGTTCTAATCTGGAAGCACAGTATTAATGTCATTCATATACAGATGACATCTAGCTATATTTATAAATTAAAACAAATGATACTTTGTACATTATTCCATTCATTACCTGATTTACAAGGTTAAACATTGGATAAGTGAAAATTATAGGCTTTAAATAATAAAAAATATAAGTGATAACTCTGCAAAAAGCTGAATACTATGAATCAAAGAGGCATTAACATTAGTTTGGCTAAATCCTCTGAAGTCCAATGTCATGCATGTGTGAACAGGAGACATACTAGGACTCTGGACAAGTAAGCCTTACAACCACCTGGACAAGACGGGGTTACAATTGTTGATCCAACTACTTTTTTCTTCACAATTTTGAAGGATGTCAGCTGGACAATTAATCACCAAACTTCCAGTCCTTCACCATCAGTTATACTCAGGAGTGTACTTTTTTGTGTTTTGGCACCCACGTGTCCTTTTTCCTTTCTCTTTTTAGCCAATTACCAACTATTGGCATTAAACAGTGGCCGTCTGGTTCTAGAACACTTTATTTGACTCCTTCTGTAAGAGCCATTTGCCTAGTTCTATAATATTCATGAATATTTTACTAGATGTCAATTCATAATGTATGGGAGGTTCCTATAACCCCCCATAAGTACAATTGTATTGGTATATTCTTGCCATTTCTAACAGCTTTGAGTAAACATTATTCTTCAGTTAGTGACAGCCTTGCCATGTGTAAAGTGTAGACGCATATGGTTTTTAACCGTGCTCGTGATCGTGCTTGCACACGTGACTGTGCCTGATGGCCTACAGGCTCTTTGAATGTATGAAGTAGCACGTAAAGAAAACTTGTCTATTTAAGTGCTGTACTGTACACTTAAAGCATATAGAAGAAGAAATTAAGAACCTTTAAGTATAGAAGCAACTAAAGTTTCTCAAGAAAAGCTAAGTTTATAGAAGATACATTTTTCGTTTTTTTTTTGCCTTTTATTCTACGTGTGTAGCTATTTTTTCTTTTACTGTTGTGCGGATTATTTGCTTTTAACTTTCAGTAAATATTTTAAAAAGAACTTTTGGACTGCGAGATTTATTTTGACACGTGTTTTACCCGTTCTTGACACTAAGACCTGCTTTCTCCAGCAGGCACAGAATGTTATACTGTATAGAAAAAGTACAAAATTCCAAGTTTCTTAATATGCAGGTGTGGAAGACGAATGTTCTCTTCATTCCCTTGTACTAATTCATGTCTGAGAAGTAAGCTTTACGAAACCATGTAAAAGCATGCTTTTTTTTAGCAAACAGAAAAATATTTGTGCAAAGGACTCAAGGTCTAAGCATTCCACACGAGTCTGCCTTATCACATTTTCCATTAGCTTACATCTGAACGCCATAACAAAAGGGGCCAAGAAATCAAGTTGCACAAGGGGCGTTGAAGGGGCTCAAGGATTGTGTATAATAAAGCGTTGACTGTTACATTTCATAATGATATTAAATCACGCATTCTAGGGGTATAAAAACTTGCCCCACCCAACAGACGGGGTTCAGAAGAGCCCTGACGCTGTCATGTATATTTGATTGTCTGCTTTTCTGAAACTCTTTTCACTGTGACTCTGAAAAATAAAGCTGCTTTATAATTACACCTGCTGTCTGGTCTGAAGCCTTCGTCCACACAGGAAACAGTACAACAGGTTCAGTAATTCACATAAAGCAGATTTGACAAACTGTCCAATTTGTTTGATAACTACTCTATAGTTACTTCAAAACACTACAGTACAGCAATTATAGACCAAAATAACAAGAACAGTCTTTACATTTACTGATAGAGAGGCAGCTAGTGACTCAAAATTTGTTAAATTAATTGGTCCTTAACACCAACAAAACAGTGAAAATGGTAATTGACTTTTGCAAACCGCAGTTACAACCTCTTTTTTCTAAAGTCAATATGGTGAGATTCTTCAGATCCTTGGACACAACTAACACAAAATCTCCCAGTTTGGACATTAAAACCACTTCCATCCCTAAGCAGGCTCAACAGTTAGTGCATTTTCTGCACCAACTAAAGTAACAAACTCTTTCCCAGTCCATTGTAGTGCAATTCTACTGTACAATGCCAAAACCAAAAGTATGATTACCTTCTGCATTGTTGTCTGATTTGGTTCCACAATGGTTTGCTCCAAAAATATTAAATAAATTACAGTGTGTTGTGAGGTCTGCTGAGAAAATAACTGGCTGTGTTCTTCCATCTGTTGCAGACCTGTAAGCATCTAGCGTCATAAAACCATTTGAAAAGGATCACCACAGACTCATATCACCCAGGTCATCACAACCCTCCTCTGGTAAATTCTCCTCTAGGTCAATTAAAACTAAAAGTAACAGACTTATAAACCATTTCTTTCCCATAACTATAGACAACGCAAGCCAGTAATTTACTGTAACTCACTGTTTTATCTTGGTAGAGTAATATATATTGCTCTACTTTCCCCTATTGTATTATTAATATGTAGCCTTAGAATGCCTAATCTCACAGACTTACCACTGTATATAACTTATCCCCACCTTCCCTTCTATATCTATAACCTCAGGCAATTAGATGTAGTAAAAAGACAAGCAGGAGTTAAGTTACACATAAAATAATGTATTACTGATAATATTCATAAATAATAACAAAATGCAAAGTACATTTGAATATCGGCAACCATACAACCTGATAAAATGGTGATGTGTAATTCAGGTGGCACACAGACTTGCAGTTACTTAAAATGTCTCTAGTTAAGGCATCGTTGGTGCTCAGCTTTCAGCCACATGTCTGTTCAATATGGCTGCTGAGCTGTGCTCTTCATTGTGTTGTCTTCATCCTCACAGGTTAGCAAGAGAGATGCTTCTTCATCATATGTTGGTGAGAGAGAGAGAATGTGGTTGAGCAAGCAGATTTATAGGTTTTCTGTCCAACTCCCTACAGCGAATAGGATATCATGGTACTTGAAGGCCTCTGAGACAAGCCAATTCCAAACAGCCATACCTCAGACCAATGGGTGAAATAGAACATCTTATCTCCTGCCCCCCCAAGACCATATATTACGCTAACCTGGCTTTGTGTGGGGGATGGGAGAAAAGACTTTAGCAAAGAAATGCTCATCAAGCTGGTTTAAGACACATCCCCCAAATCCTGTCGTAAAATTACAAAGAAAAGTCGTAAACATGGGGGGGATAAACAAGAATGCCTCTCACCAAGGTACCTCTAAATTACATTGGTTTGCCTAAATTATAAATAAAGACATACAAAACATTTATCAAGTTATATGCAAAATCTTACATCACAACACTCACTTATTTGTGTGTACTTTCATTTGTGAAATATGTGTGTGTGTGTGTGTGTGTGAACAGCGTATGTACATTTATGTACGCACATGTACATATACACTATACCAGTAAAGTATAAAAAACTTTTGCCTGTTACCAGTGTTTCCTCCAATTAATTTTATATGTGTGCTGTATAATTATGCAATTTTGCAAGCTATTTTTATAACAAAATTAAATATACACAAAATCTATGTTCTATCAGTAGTTTATGTTAGTTTATCAGCTGAGTGCACTGGAAATAAAATAGAATGCGCAATTTTATACAAAATACGCACAGCTTAGAGTACTTCCAGCATTTTTCACTTCTGTCTTCAGCATCGAAACAGTGATGAAAACACACACATTTTAATTTGCACAGCAGATGTTAGTCCATATTGTACTGTATCAGAATGGTGGAGCAATATTGTAGTATCCAGGTAAGAATCACAGCTTGTTGACATACAATGACAATTTTACAAAGAACCATCTAAAGTGTGAGCGAATGCGGCTAAAAACAGTGTTTTTCTAATTGAAACTACTTACCAAAAGTTAGTGAGTGATGTGAAAAAGGCTAAGATGACTACTAAGAAGGAAATACGGGACTATTGGCTGCTGAATCGCAATGATATGTTGGTGGTAGTAAGCAAAAGTAAGTTGATTTATCCTGTTAAAGAAGACATCAGTGGTCTCTGAGTTATTTAATGTACTTAATGAGGCTCATTAGGCCATTGGCCATGGAGGACATGAAAGTATGTTGAAAGAACTTTCACCCAAGTACAAGAACATTACTCCTCATGATATTGAACTATACATTCATCTTTGTGAGCCATGCTAGAAAAAACAAAGTTGTTAGAAAAGTGTTGTGGTGAAGTCTATGTTTTTTTCTGATTTCAATTCCAATTGTTAGGTCAATCTCATCGATTTTCAGTCCCATCCTAACAGAGAATATAAGTTTATTATGGTGTACCAAGATCACCTAAGTCTGTTGTTCTCAAGGCTCTGACAACAAAGAGAGCGAAAGAAGTACTATACAATCTCATGGACATATTTGCATTGCTTGGAACACCACCGATTCTACAGTCCAACAATGGCAGGCAGGAAATTTGTTAATAATGTGATGAGCAACCTAAATGAGTACTGGCCCGCTCTGGATATCATCCATGGGAAGCCATGCCATTTACAAAGCCAGGGTATTGTCAAAAGAGTTAATCAGGACATTGAAAATATGCTGTGTACTTGGATGCAAGATGGAAAAAATTGACGGGTGGAGTGAGGGGCTATGTTTTGTCCAATGTATGAAGAATAGGAGCTTTCATTCTGAGATTAATAGAACACCATACAAAGCTCTGTTTGGCTGCAAAGCAAAAGTGGGTTTCACAATGTCTTCCCTACTTTAAGATGTTTCACAAGACATACATACTGAGGAACAATTGGAAAAAATAGAATAGAAAGCATTCAAACAATGCAATAAGAAGAAGAGAGAGAGCCTATTGCACAAAACACAGAAGAAATTATCGTCCACAATAGAAGAAAACAAAGCAATGGGTGAAGAGACTTCCATTTTTGCTACCTGTTTTGTCTGTTTAAAGGAAACCAGTGGTGCCCATACATGTAGAAACTGTCGCCAAAATGTTCATGCCATCTGTGGAAATGGTAGTAAAGATGAGGATAATATTTTGTGCACTCTTTGCTTCAATATTGAGAATGATGTTGAAAATGAAATTGGATCTAAATTGAATCTGGAAATACAGGCAAAAAAAAATTAAAATGGACTATAACATAAAATTTCCTCCTGCATCTCTGGGGACAACTGTGCGAGTTCATATTCCTGATGTCAACAAGGGATGGCGTGATCACACAATCTGTTGGCAGTTATTATAAGTGTAACAGAAGACAGTTTTTACCAATTTGGAACTGCTCGAGGAATTTTGAACCAACTCTGTGCCATATCAGAATTTATTTTATCTCCAAAGGACTTACTAACAGTTGAAAATGGTCCTGATCGCAAAATACCTCTTCATTCAGCTGCTATCACTCAGTCCACAGGAAGTGGTCAAGGTTTCATTAAATGCATGTGCTCCACTCAATTAGAATCTGGAACCAATGTAGAAAGCATTTTAAGACGGAGAAGCTTCTATCTGTGGCACCTCTGCAAGAGAACCACCTCTTTCAACCTTCACAAACATATGCAGTTTTTAATATCTGGAAAAAATTTGGAATTAACTTGCTTAGAGATCTTTATATAGACAACGTCTTTGCATCCTATGAACAATTACATTCCAAATATAACATTCCAGCTACACATTTCTTTCACTATCTTCAAATCAGAAACTTTGTTAAACAGAACCTTCCAGATTTTCCTCATCTTGCACCCTCATCCACGCTGGAAAAAATATTGCTCAATCTCAAGGACTTAGACTCCATCTCTGCAATATATAAAATCATTTTACAATCCCTTCCTTTCAAAGATCCAAGAGGACACTGGGAAAATGACCTCTCAATTAATATATCAGAAAAGGAGTGGAAAGTAGCAATGCAGAGAATTCACTCAAGCTCCATATGCAAAGCATACAATTATACAACTCAAAATTATATATCGAGCACATCTGTCTCGACTAAAACTCTCCAAAATGTTTCCAGGGCATGATCCAACCTGCGAACGTTGTAACCAAGCCCCAGCCTCACTGGGTCACATGTTCTGGGCCTGCACCAAATTAGCATTATTCTGGACAAAAATTTTTAATTACCTCTCAGACAGCCTTGGACTCACAATCCCTCCTAACCCATTAACAGCTGTGTTTGGGGTTCTTCCAGAGGGGCTTAAAGTGGAGAAGGACAAACAAATTGTGATTGCATTCACTACACTGTTGGCACGCAGACTTATTCTGATAAACTGGAAGAACCCAAACTCTCCTCTTTTAAGTCAGTGGGAAACTGATGTGTTATACTATTTAAAATTGGAAAAAATCAAATACTCAGTTAGAGGATCCGTACAGACTTTTTTCAAAACATGGCAGGATCTAATCAGTAATATTTTAAAATAAGTTTATAAAGCACAGAGAATTTATTAATTTAGGTATTTTTACAAGCCTTAAATGTTACACCGTTTGGCTTGCTCTCTCTCTCAGGGGTGGGGATCGATCTGTTCTTAACATAATTTTTTTTTTTGTAAAAACTTGATTGCTATGTATTGATTGTAATAAAATTAATAAATAAAAATTTAAAAAAAAATGCATATGCAAGAACAAGTGTCAAAATATGAAGTAGTCATGTGTGAAAAAGACAATTAAGTGCAATTCAAAATGTTATTCTAGCCTTCCTTGTTGCAACAAGTAATTGTTTCAATAATAAAGTACTTTATTTTGTATTTCTTTTTCATTTTCTTATACATCCTTTCAGTACAGGCCTTTTCTTGACTCACTTTTAATACTCTACCTAAATAGTGTTTGACGTTCTGCATAATGCCTAGGTATTATGTACAATGCCTAGAGAAAGTATATAGCATTTTAAAGTAAAAAAGATATTTCATGCTTTGCCTAAAAATGGCATGCATTCTATAGATTTTATAGGCATTCTATATAATACCTGCTTTTCAAATATTGCCACTAACATATATACAGTATTTACTGTATATAAAATGTGCTGTTGAGTTATCTAGCTGAAGCAGGGACATTTTGTGCTACCTATGATTTCACTACCAGCCTAAATTGATGATGGGCAAGAGCTGGAATAGCTGAGCCTGTTGTGATCGCAAGTTTTATTATGGTCTTTTAATTTACATGAGGTTTTTCTTTTATTTGGGAAGCATTAAGACACAAGTTAGCAGGTGCAAATAAAAGATCATTAAAATTTCCTTTAAGCAATTAGTTTAGGAGAGAAAATAATAACACCAAAAAGCTTTTAGCACTTTTATGCAAGCAACTGAGCAGTCTCTCTCTCTCTCACACACACACGCAAACACGCACGCACACACACACACACACACATACTTTCTCTCTCTCTGTCTATCTCTCTTTCTCATTGGGCCTGCTCAGGTTATTAATGATTCCTGGTCTGTGCTGCTTTGAATTTACAGTGGGGGTCCCAGGAGGTGTGGACCCATAGATGAGGTACAGCCATTCCTTTCTGGGTTTTGGATTTCTAGACTGAGTGATCAAAGTGGGTGACTGATTGCGTTACATCACAGCCCTTCCACAATGTACCATCCAAATCATTCCCCAAAAACTATGTACTTATGCTTTTCTCTTGACATCTTCATTTGATCACCTTTGGTATGAAAGTAAAATAAATTTATTTTTTATTTTTTTTTATTTTGACATTTGGCATCATTAGTTTTAAATCCTGATGGAAAGCTAGAAAACAAGAAAAACTCCAGATAGGTAGATTTATTGTTCCCAAATACATTTTACAATTTCATCCATCCATCCATTATCCAACCCTCTATATCCTAACTACAGGGTCACGGGGGTCTGCTGGAGCCAATCCCAGCCAACACAGGGCGGATGGCAGGAAACAAACCCCAGGCAGGGTGCCAGCCCACCGCAGACAATTTCATTTATTTATTTTTTTTAATTTACTTATCTAATTAATAGAGAGTTCACTCCATCAATGGATATTAATATGACACATATATCTCCATGAATGACATATGTACAGTAAGTAGCAATGCTCCAGGAGCTGGGTTTGAATCCAGTGGCAGGAGCAGTTTAAACCAGCACCTACTGCCTTCTTTATTCTAATATCTCTCCAAAATTTGTGCCACATTAAATTTTATGGTTCTGGCTTTCAACAGATCAGTGTCATTTAAGGCAGTTCAGACTAGTCTGCAGAGGCTGCTGATCCATTATCTGTGATCAGCTAACTCATTTTCCTGAGTATAATTAGCATAATTACAACTTCTCCTAATCAATCCCAAAATGTAATTTTCTGTTTGGATCCAATTCAAAAAGACACAGTGGGCCAAAAGCAATCAGTGAAACAAAAGATCAAGAATGCGAATAAAAGATGGAAAAATGTTACAAAGCATTGTTCCTGGCAAACAAAGATCAGGGCAATTAATAGAAGCACTTAGTGAATGGTCACTGTAAAAAATAGCATTTTGTTCTTTCCATTTGTAATGTCTATATCTTTGAAGATCATATTTACGCATAATTGGCATATTTAATATTGAAGTTAATGCTTTAAAGAAAGATTACTACCAAGTGATTTTAAGATTTACCAGTTTAAATGCTACATATTATAATAAAATAAAAGGGGGAGGCATCTAAAGAAATGTCATTAGTTAGGTTTCAGCTTGTGGCAGAAATTGTAATTTTTAACAACAAAAGGCTAAGATACTAAAAGCTATTAAAGTTAAGCTGTTTCACAACCTACATATTGGTGAAGAATAAAAAGGAATACATAAATGTATGAAAAAGAAAAATATAAATACATACAGGGCATCCAGAAAGTATTCACAGCGCATCACTTTTTCCACATTTTGTTATGTTACAGCCTTATTCCAAAATGGATTAAATTTATTTTTTTCCTCAGAATTCTATACATAACACCCCATAATGACAGCGTGAAAAAAGTTTACTTCAGGTTTTTGCAAATTTATTAAAAATAAAAAAACTGAGAAATCACATGTACATAAGTATTCACAGCCTTTGCTCAATACTTTGTCGATGCACCTTTGGCCGCAATTACAGCCTCAAGTCTTTTTGAATATGATGCCACAAACTTGGCACACCTATCCTTGGCCAGTTTCGCCCATTCCTCTTTGCAGCACCTCTCAAGCTCCATCAGGTTGGATGGGAAGCGTCGGTGCACAGCCATTTTAAGATCACTCCAGAGATGTTCAATAATCGGATTCAAGTCTGGGCTCTGGCTGGGCCACTCAAGGACATTCAGAGAGTTGTCCTGAAGCCACTCCTTTGATATCTTGGCTGTGTGCTTAGGGTCGTTGTCCTGCTGAAAGATGAACCGTCGCCCCAGTCTGAGGTCAAGAGCGCTCTGGAGCAGGTTTTCATCCAGGGTGTCTCTGTACATTGCTGCAATCATCTTTCCCTTTATCCTGACTAGTCTCCCAGTTCCTGCCGCTGAAAAACATCCCCTCAGCATGATGCTGCCACCACCATGCTTCACTGTAGGGATGGTATTGGCCTGGTGATGAGCGGTGCCTGGTTTCCTCCAAACGTCACGCCTGGCATTCACACCAAAGAGTTCAATCTTTGTCTCATCAGACCAGAGAATTTTGCTTCTCATGGTCTGAGAGTCATTCAGTTGCCTTTTTGGCAAACTCCAGGCAGGCTGCCATGTGCCTTTTACTAAGGAGTGGCTTCCATCTGGCCACTCTACCATACAGGCCTGATTGGTGGATTGCTACAGAGATGGTTGTCCTTCTGGAAGGTTCTCCTCTCTCCACAGAGGACCTCTGGAGCTCTGACAGAGTGACCATCGGGTTCTTGGTCACCTCCCTGACTAAGGCCCTTCTCCCCCGATCTCTCAGTTTAGATGGCCGGCCAGAACTAGGAAGAGTCCTGGTAGTTTCGAACTTCTTCCACTTACGGATGATGGAGGTCACTGTGCTCATTGGGACCTTCAAAACAGCAGAAGTTTTTCTGTAACCTTTGTGCTCTGACATGAACTGTCAACTGTGGGACCTTATAAAGACAGGTGTGTGCCTTTCCAAATCATGTCCAATGAACTGTATTTACCACAGGTGGACTCCAATTAAGCTGCAGAAACATCTCAAGGATGATCAGGGGAAACAGGATGCACCTGAGCTCAATTTTGAGCTTCATGGCAAAGGCTGTGAATACTTATGTACATGCGCTTTCTAAATTTTTTTATTTTTAATAAATTTGCAAAAATCTCAAGTAAACTTTTTTCACGTTGTCATTATGGGGTGTTGTGTGTAGAATTCTGAGGAAAAAATGAATTGAATCCATTTTGGAATAAGGCTGTAACATAACAAAATGTGAAAAAAGTGATGCGCTGTGAATACTTTCCGGATGCACTGTACAATGAAAGAACAAATGAATGACAGGTTAATAAATTGCGTCTGTTTTTGTTATAATTATTTTGCATTTAAAAGATACTTACCAAAGTGACAGGAATAGATCAAAAACTAGGAGCATAGTCACAAAAGCACATGAAAATGATGGTTAACATAACCATAACCTGTAGATGTACAGAGGGGATCTCTCCATCTATTCTCACTCACTTCTATAAGAGCATATTGGAGTTCAGCTTCATTGGCCATATAACATACTGCTATGGCCCCTGCTCAGCTCAAGATTGTAAAGCACTGCAGAGTGTTGAAGTCATTTGAAAATATTACTGGCACCTTATTGCGTTCTGTTCAGGACATACTGTATAAAACACTCATTTCCTTATAACGACAAACAGTATTATAAAAGACATTAGTCATCATGCATAGTCATTTTTCTCAACGTCTTATCACATATAGTGCAATACCACGGAACTTGCACTAGCCGATTCAGGGACAGTTTCCATCAACAGATCATAAGGTTAATGAACAGCCAATCATAGTAACAGATACAGTAACAAATACTTTTACAGTAAATACAGTTTCCTACACCATAAAAAGAAACTAAGAAACAGGAGGAAACTCTGACAAGAGCACGTATGGCAAACCCAAAGCCACAACAAAGTCAAAAAACAAGTTTCTGAAAGTCAGCAGCTTGCATAATAAGAACTTCACAGAACAACAGCTTCAAGCACAGCTTAACACTTTCAACTATGAAAAGAAGACAAGTTTGACAGGCCGAGAGGTGGTAAAAAAGCCATTGCTAAAATTGTCAAAAGTTTTAGAACAATCCTATTTTTTCAGTTTAACACTGAAATTTGTGCAGTTTAATCTCTCAATGTACTGTGTAATTAAAGCATAGAAAGTGAGACATGCTAATTTTGGCTACTGTTAAACTTGCGCTTAACAATGCAATTAATCATGCATTATATGGCCAAGAGTTTGTGGGCACCTGACCATCACACCTGCAGGGGCTTGTTGGACATCCCATTCCATAGTATGGGCATTAATATGGAATTGCTTGTTCACCCACCCCCTGCCTCTGTTTGTGGTTATAACAGTCTCCACTCTTTTAGGAAGACTTTCCATAAGTCTTTGGAGTGTGTCTGTTTGAATTGGTGCTCATTCAGCCAAAGGAGCATTTGTGAGATCAGTGCCCATATTTATCAAGGGTTTTGGAGTAGGAAAACAGTCCTAATTGGCTCAAAAATCTCTGATAAGGTTTCTCACACCATAACTCTCTGCTTCCTTTGTTTGAGGCAATTTTGCATCCATCTACAAACCACACCCTGAACTCCCACTTCTTTTAGTTTGATGCCCTATCTCTCATGTGGCACCTTATCAAATGCTTTCTGAAAGTCAAGATAAATTATATCATATGCTCCACTTTGATCACACCTTTTTGTTTCTTCCTCATAGAATTCCACCATATTGGTAAAACAAGACCCCCCCCCCTCTCTTATGAACACATGCTGACTGTTCAGAAAAACTTCTGTTCTTACCATGTGTTGCACAATCTTATCCTAAATAATTTCTCTAATTAATTTTCATGCGATGCATGTGAAACATATTGGTCTATAGTTGCTTGGATCTGTCCATTTACCCTTTTTATATATATGCCATAGTATTTGCCATTTTCCAGTTGTTTGGAATTTCCCCAGTGTGCAGTCACTTCCTCAAAATATGTGTTCAGGGTTTATATATGTACTCGCTGACCTCCTTAAGAACACAAGGGAAAATATCACCTAGTCCTGGTGATTTGTTATTTAATCCAAGTACTTCTCCCTCTACAATTTCCAAATCACTCAGCACCTCCCTAGTAGTCCTTTTCTAGCATTAAGGCAACCTATTTTTAGTGTGTTATTCATTTTACATTTGCATTTAAATATTGAGTTTGAATTTACATTACTATGCATTTTTATAATTACACTACTGTTTGTTCCTTCATGTACAATTCTAAACCTGATTTATCCTTAACTCATTTCCCTCCCTCCACCCAACCAATACCCTAGTCAGGCACATTATACAACTCTGGAAAACAATTGGGAAGATCTGAAGCATAAAGCCGACATCAGAAACAGCACAAAAATAGCTGTGGCTAGTTTTAGTAACTGTTACTCTTAAAGGTGTTTCCCATGGCCATAATAGTGGGAAGGTGATTCTTCTGAAAGTGTGGTTGTGGATCATTCATTGTTAAATAAACGTGCTTGATATCATGCTTTACTCTTTTTCAGTTTATGTGCTTTAGTCTTTCCATTTTGGTGCATTTTACAGTATTATTCTTGATGTTACTGAGAAATGGCAATAATTACATGTAGCTTAGCACAATTTCCTAATTTATCTTTTCATTACTCTTCTTTTCTTCTTCTTCTTTTTCTCTTCCTACCATATATACTGTGTTGTCTCAAATGTATGCCATACCTGTCTCATCACAGGTATGCAGTTCCACACGTGGATGAGAGGGGGTGCTCTCACTTACAACCTTGTCTTTTTTATCCATTCTTCAGTAGTGAGAAGACACCCCTCGAAGGAAAATAACCTTGTCCCTTCTAGCAGCAGGGCTCTAGAGGTTGAACTTCTACTGATGTTGGCATCTCATTTGGACTTCCAGTGACAGACCTGCTCTCTGGAGCCAAAGTCATTGTCACCTCAGGAATACAATACAATAGTACAATAGCAATAGTACAAGCCACAAAACAAAATGCAAGAGTAGATTATATGACATTTGATGATTCAGATTTGTTCAGAGTCTGGAAACCTCAGCCAATGAACTGCCTCCCCCCACTGGCCATTTCACAGCTGAGTCAGTGCTGGGGTGGCCAATCTGATGAAAGGATCCTTCTACCTGATTAATCCAGTGCTCCTTTATCAGCGATGACTTTTCCTTAGGCAGGCAAACAACTTGGCAGTAGAGCAGAGTCACCAAGTGCCACATGTGAGTACTGAGAAGAGAAACACAATGGATGAAGGTTAGTAACAAATTATAAATATCATATTATTTAGATTTTAGAGCTAATGACTAACAGAGATGCAATATGCACAGTTAATCAGCAGCTTTAGTGAGGGTATGCTAAACTAAGGTAATGAGTTTTCAGTTGAGACTTAAAAGTTGAGACTGAAGGGGCATCTCTTATAGCAGCAGGCAGACCATGCAACAGCTTTGAGGCCCTGTAACTAAAAGCTGAGCCTCCCACTGATATTTTATTAATCCTTGGAATCATAAGCAGACCAGCATCTTGAGATCTTAATGTATTTTTATTTATATTGCACTTTATATTTTAGCAATCTCAAAGTCCTACAGAGTTAAAATAGAAATAATAAAACAAGAAAATCTATTTATAATTTACAAAATATCTTTCTAAAAAGATGAGTTTTTAGATTCCGTTTAAAAACATCAGTCGACTGTGGGGCTCTCAGGAAGTCAGGTAGGGCGTTACACAGTCTCGGCGCTACAGATGAAAAAGCCCTATCACCCATACTGCGAAGCATGGTTCTAGGGACTTGGAGAGTATTAGTGTGTACAGAGCGGAGGGTGCGTGAGGAGGTATGAGGGGTAAGGAGTTCCTGTAAGTAAAGGGGGGCATGTCCATAAATACACTGATGGGTGAGGAGAACCAGAACCAGACTTACACTCTGGTTTGTAACTAATAATAAGTAAGCAGGACCTTGGCCATTTATATGTTAAAGAGAGGATTTTTAAATCTGCCCTAAACCTAACTGGGTGACAGCGTAAGGATTTAGGAACTGGAGGTATGTGTTTGTACTTTCTGTTTTTTTTGTTATTATTCTGGCAGCTGCATTTTGAATGAACTGAAAGCTGTTTTGTAATATGTGCTTTAAGTGACATGCTAGAGCCAACGATAATCCCTAGATTGCAGGCTGATTCAGTAAAACTACTGGTGATTCCAACCAAGTTAAATAATGACAAAATATTGTTTTGATCAGCATATTTTCCTCCAATAATTAACATTCCTTTTTTACTGTTGTTTAAAAACAGGTATTTCTCATCCATTCTCTCCTTTAATTCACTAACACACCTAATTAATGATAACATCAAAGAAACGTCATTTGGTCTAAACGAATTGTATAACTGGATGTCATCTGTGTATGAGTGAAAATTGAGGTTATGTTTTTTGATGATAGATCCCAGTGGAAATATGTAAAGTAAAAACAGTAAAGGTTCTAGTACTGAGCCTTGTGGGATTCCAAATCTCACTTCTGTGTATAATGATGGATTAATGTCAGCACATTTCTGTACATACTGGAATCAATTTGATAAATAAGAACTAAACCAGGCAATTAGCCTGTGAGCTATCTCATGCTGTATTCTTGCTGTGGCTGGCGCAACACTGGAAGGATAGATGGATAGAATAATTAAAGATTATGAAGATATTTCAATGTTCCCTAAAAGTTTTGAAGAATCGGCGTTCTAAGCTTACAGATGGCTTAACATCTATTACAGAGCTGATTGTATGGCGATTGGGTATTTGGAGAAAGAAAAGTAAGGACAGGAATTGTACGTTGTACGTTTAGTACGTTTCAAACAGACAATAATTCTGTAATAAAGTATTTCATCGAAGGTCGCACATGGCACAGCAAGCATCTTGCGTGAGACATGAACAATCACTGCGCCATGGTGTTCCCATGTTTAATAACATGCTTTAACTCCTATCATCATAAAAATTATATCAAGTATACTTCTCACTATTTTAATTATTCAGAGAGCTGTAATATTACGAATGTAATGGATTCTGTGTCCTGTCAGAGGAAGAGAAAGCCCGGGAGCACGTAGTGATTCACACATATAGAGCATATAGAAGATTAAATACAAAACAAAGCATTCAACGTGCTACTTTAGTTACGATGGAATTTGAGAAACTAGTAAATTAACGATTTTAAAATGAAGTTTATGATGTTCTACTTTAATGACAAAATAAACTACGTGATTAAAGTGGAAATCTCGCGATTAAAGTCGACATTTTGTGCTTTTTCTCCACAGTGTGCCTTTTTTTTTTCTCTGTACCCTAATAAGCTTTCATATGACACTCAGACGGTGGGCTACAACTCTCCTTTTCACGGCGACTTTGATATGTGACCATTTCTTGTTTATTTCGGGCACTGTGCAACTTTGTGAACTTGAGCTTTCGAGTTTCTCCGACACACTGTCACATGATCAACTTCCTTTTGTTGTTTATACCACTGTTTAAGCCAACAAATAGTACGTTTTTCCTTCGCTGAAATTCTTCTATTTTTCCTCGTACTTTTGCCATTGTCTTTTCACAGAAGGCTGATCTTAAGGGCTGTTTATATTGATTTGCATATTCAAAGAGGTGTAATTCTGGGAGGAGACGTGGCGGGACAGCAGGCACGTGCACATGCGTTACTTTTCATGCTGACCGGGATTTATGTAGCAGAGGAATGTGGAAGTTGGCGAACGCACAGATTTTATGCATCTGGATTTTTTTGTGTGTAAGCACATTTCCGCTTTTCTGCTTTAGCGTTATGCATGAGGCCCCAGGACTGAAAAGTATTATAGTTTATGGGAGAGAATGTTGCACATACACATACTGTAGAGACAGAAGCGGAGTTTAGGTGGCAGCTTGTAAAGTTCTTCTACTTAGGCTGTTGCAACACATACAAGCTCACATTTGGAATGTTTTTCCCAGGACTCTAAGGGATGCTGATCCACCTTTTCACATATGTAACACAGTTTATTGCCCCCATTTTAGTTTGCCTTAGTCTGGTTTCTCATTGTGCACTCTAGTAGCTGCCCCACAACTGCTGGACTGATTATTTTCACTTAAGGAATATTGCAAAAATTAGACCTCTTACAACACTGCAATACACTGAAAAAAATAAACCACACTTTTGCTTTTAGTTGGCTAGATTACTGTAATGCTTTCCTAACAGGACTACCTTAGAAATACATCAATCTGTTGCAATTAGTGCATAATGCAGCAAGAATTTTAACTAGAAAAAGAAAACCTGAGAAAATCTCACTAGTTTAGCATTGTCACATTGGTTACCTGTGTCATTTAGAATTGACTTAAAAATACTACTAATGGTGTATAAAGGTTTAAATAACCTTGCTTCTTCCTATATTTTGGAGTGCCTGTCACCCCACACTCCAAGTTGTAACCTTAGATCTTCTAATGGTGGTCTTCTTGTAATGATTTGATCCGCTACACTTTAATAAGTTTAATTGAAGATTGCAGGCCAACCTCACCCTGCCTTTAACCCCTTCATACAACGCCTAAAGGTGATTTATAATAATAAAACGATATTTAAAAACCCACACAGAGAAAAGAAAATGCAAAAACAAAAAACTATAATTAATACACTTTTAAAACACCCTCACTTCCAATATACACTATGAACACAAAACATGAAACTATAATTCCCAGGCTTTCCCCTCCATCCTTTTGATTTAGTGTTTTTCTCGTTTTACTATTTCTCCATAGTTCAGTTCATCAGGCATGCCAATCCCAGAATAAAAAGATTTACCGCTCACACTGTTTCGATCCTTTTCCTGGTATCCTCAGTGTATCCGGAAAACTTCGAGGTGGCCACCCCAGACTGCAGTTGACTTGTGGTGCTCCCCGAAAACAAATCTTTGTCCTGGACTTAGAATGGTCATGTCCTTTCCCTCCTTCGCCATAAAACTCGGGCTGTCTTTTCCTTTTTTTCTCTCTCTTCTGCCTTTTCCCACCTCTATTTAAATAGTGCGTCAGTTTCCATGGCAACCCGCGGGAATTGTAAAGAACAACACTGTACCTCCCAAAAGGTCTTCTCTATTTAACCCGCCTATCTTCCGTATATTTTTTTTTTTTTTTTTTGACAACGGGATTTTCCATAGAGAAAAGAAGAAAAGAAAAATATATACTTTATGTGGCAATGCTACATACTTATATTTCCAAAAGCCACACTTAAAAGAAATGGTGAGTTGGCCTTTTGCTGTTATGCACCAAAAATCAGGAATACTTTACCAATAGAAATTTACCATGCTAATAATGTGGAACATTTAAAAAAAACTGCTAAAACCCCATTTTTTTAATTTGTCTTTTTTGTAGCTATATTTTAGTTGTACTCTTAGTAGACTATATAGGCACAGAATTATCATACTGTTCAGGGTTTTGCAACCTTTACTAATTTCTACTTTTCCCTATTTTCTTTTCCAGTTATTCTGTGACCACCACCTGACTGAGGCACTGTGCCAGCCGCCTGTGATGCTGGAATAAAGGTGGGTGCCCCAGCTGTCCACAAGACCGACTGTGTTGAATCCTCTCAGACGAAGCCTGGAAACAATGAAGAATGATTAAAGCACATTTATTTTAGGTAGAATGCCCAGTGCAGGCTGGGAGGTTTTTGGAACCTAGGAACCCTTGCAGATTTTATTTCCCTCTCCAACTTAACTAGAGTTTTTTTTTCTTTTTTCTTTGTCTTCACAGCCATCTGACCTTATCATCAGATGTATCTTTTGGCATTTACATTGTGATGTGCAATCAATAAATAACTCTTCTTTAAAAACAAACAGTGCCTTTAAAACACTGTGTCCTAGGGTGCTACAATAAATAAATTTAAAATCCAAATGTTCAGCAACAGGTATTCTTTTTTTCCCATCCATGTCAGGACATCAGGAATCCCAAGTACACAGCTCACTGCATACCATTTTGCCACCTCAGCCAAACCCCTGCAGACCTTGAACTGTCACCTTGATCAGTAACTTCAGCTCTTGAACTGCTGCCTCAGTCAGTAAGTGCAGCTCATCCTGGTGCCTTGCCATTAATAACACCATCATCCCCTGCATCCATTCATCTTCTATAAGCTTCTATGGCCTCTGTATCTCATCTACTTCATTTTCAGAGCTCAACAGACTTGATCACAGCCACAACACAAAACCTCTGCGATAGCCCTCGGTTCTGCCCTCTTAAATTGGTGAACTGAGCTGATGCTGCCAGTAGTACTATGTCAGGCACCTTCTGTCAAACTGCCAAGTCAAGTCCCTCCCCCAACCACCTGTTCGGCTCCCCTCCTTGAACCCATCCACCCCCAACCACCTGTTCGGCTCCCCTCCTTGAACCCACCCCCCCCCAACCACCTGTTCAGCCACCTGTTTACCCCCCTCCTTGTCCCCGCCCCCAACCACCTGTTCGGTCCTACTTTCTGTCAAAGGTAATTTGATGGATGCCCCCACCCCTTGAACCCCCGTGCTTGGCCACCTGTTCTGCCCCATCTCACTAGGGCAAGTCCAGACATGCCCAAGGTCTGCCTAAGCCCCGCCCCTCTTGAACCCATCACCAACCCCCACCCCCTTCCGAAGACAAGTTCAGGCATGTTGCAGCCGGACCCTGGACAAGTTCAGGCATGTTCCCGAACTGAAGGGCCTGCCTAGGCCTCCCGGACAGGCAGCACCTGATGTCTGGCCCCTCCACTTCCTGGGCCACTTCTAAAACTGGTGTATAAAAAGCTTTGCATTTTCCTCAGTTCTAAACACTCTGTGAAGAAAAAATGGAATCTATGACCAATGCCCCAATGAAGCGTCAGTTCCACAGGGTCTATTCTAAGGATCGTTTGAAAAGGGTTAAATGATGTTTGGTTCCCGAGTTTCTTCAAGCTGAAGCGTTTGACGAGGATCGGGTCAAGTTGTGTGAAACAAGGGTAGAATCAGGCGAGGACGATAAGGAAAACTGTCCTCCGCCTGTAGTATTCAAGGACTGAATTCTGCAAGCTGAAGCGACGGCCCAGTAACAGACTAACTGGTCTGAAACATCGTTCGAATATCTGCCGGGGCTACAGGACTTGGTGAAATCTTATAATCTCAGCTATCACCGAGGTATAAAAATGGCCCCTGCCGAAGAGAATAGTTCCTATTCTTGGAAAGTCTTTAAAAACTTATACGGCCTAACTAAAACCAAAAGAAATCTAAAATATAAATTCAAAGTCGGCGATACTGTCAGAGTGTCGAAATCCCGGAATCCTTTTCAGACGAGGTATTTACCGTTTCTGAACTAGTCCTGAGGGATCCGCCTGTCTACGAGCTCAAGGATTATGATGGCGAAGACATTATAGGCTCCTTTTTACGACGCAGAGTTGCAAAAGATTCAAGGTACGGACGTCTTCAGGATTGAAAAGATTTTGGCGAAAAAAAATATACGTAGAAAAAAGCATATTTTGGTGAAATGGCTCGGTTGGCCTGAAAAGTTTAACAGTTGGATCCCTGAAAGCTACGCGCAAGACGTTAAATACTGAGAATCAAAAATAGTATTTCATTTACGGTCTGTTCACAATGGAGAGAAAAAGCTTTTACGTTGTATTACCCAGCAATTCTTCCCAGGATGTTTTCCCTAATAATACCATTGCCGAATTTTTACCGTCAAATTAGCCGCCCCAATCGACCTACAGGGCCCCTGGGAAGTTGGATTGGCAGAAATTCAGTATCCGCACACATGGAACACCCTAGACAAACTGGATTTATGTTGGTGAATCCTCTAATAGCTAAATTTTATACTATTCCAACGGGCTATTACTCTAGCGTCGAGAAAGTGGTCGACAAGATGAATGAAGTGGTGTTAAAAGATTCAAAATTCTTGGAGTCCCGTTCAGTAGACCCTACGTACTTTCACTATAACGCTCTAAAGCATAGATTCTATTTCTTAAATACTGTGAAGGATGAAACTCTGCATGTCAAGGGAAATTAGGTAGGATTCTAGGAGCTCATTCGGACACAACTATTGGTCTGGTGAATGAAGCTCCTTACCCCGCGGATATCAGAGCGGGGTTTTATTCCTTGTACGTCTACAGCGACATTGTGTCTCACCAAAGAGTCGGAGACAGCTACGTCCCTCTCTTGAGATGCATACATATTGAGGATGAGATGAATAAGATTACCACAATCACCTATGACAAGCCGCACTACGTTCCGGTCAGCAAGAATCAGTTTGATACTTTGACCATTGAAATAAAGATGGATCAGAACAAAGTGGTTCCATTTCAGTTTGGCAAGGTCATAGTCAAGTTACATTTCAGACCCTCCAAGAGGTGTATACACGACTAATACAGAGGTGAGATCTTACCTGGACCCTAGCCCTTACGTGCATTATTATGAAGCCCAAGCCGGTAACGGACTCCCCGGATTTTCTGGGGCCCCAGTGATATACGGCTCTGGGATCGGAGGGATATTTCGAGGGCTATTTAGAAGAGCTTTGCCTCTCTTGAAAAGTGGATTCGAAATTGTCAAACCACACATTAAATCAGCCGCTAAGAATATTGTCAAAGACGTGGTGGCTGGAGCCATGTCAGGAACGATGACTCGAGGAAACGAAGAAAATCAAGCTGGGGCGGGTCTAATGGTGATGAGGAAAACTAAACGTAAGAGACCTCCTGGGTCGCGAGCAGCCCTGAGCATCAAAAAGACGCGCCGTTCAGCTTTTACTTTATTTTCTTCTCTCCGCCACAAGGATAAGTCCCGCGCTCGCAGAAAAAAGAAATCGAAACACATTTTTTAACTCAAAATGTCTTTCGTTCATCGAATGTCTCAAGAGTGTGTGAAATCCGGACTGGACTCGTTTACGGTACCCTATACTCAGACTAGTGTAGAAAAAAGCATCTACGTCGAGGTCCCCCCTCTCTCAGCTTTATCTGAAGTCGCCCCGCTGGAGTTTCTGATTGCCGGGAATGGGGAAGAATACTTGGACCTGAATAACACGCTTCTACATGTCCGATGCAAAATCATCAATGCCGACGGAACTAATCCACCCACCGTGGCCAAGGTAGCCTTTGTTAATTATCCGATAGCCGCTTTATTTTCACAAGAGGATGTAACCCTGGGAGATCGTTTAATATCACAGAGTTCCAGCCTTTACCTGTATAGGGCCCTTTTTGAGGGATTGTTAAATTACAGCAGTGAAACTCTCAAATTCCAATTTGGTACGGGTCTTTTTTATAAAGACTCGGCCAACGAACATGAAAACACAACCTTGGACGGACCGAATGAGGGGTTCAAAAAAAGAAACGGTTATATGGCCCGGGGTAAGACAGTAGAACTCATCAGATCTATTCATTCCAACCTATTTTAAGAAAAATTAATTCTAAACGGAGTGGACGCTAGAATAAAAATTAATAAATAAAGGAGTAAAAATGAATTCTGTCTGATGTCCGGAGATGCTGAGCGTTACAAAGTAAACATTTTATCTGCAGCTCTTTCTGTCAAGAAAGTTAAAGTTTCAGCGGTGGTGAAATTGGGGCACGCACACGCTCTCACAAACGCCAACGCCAAGTACCCCGTGGAAAGAGTGAATATGAAAGTTCTCAGTTTACCGGCCGGGATACAGGTGAGCAATCGGGAGAACCTGTTCTTGGGACAATTACCCAAGTACGTGGTTCTAGATGATGGATAATGATGCCTTTTCCGGGGATTACACCAGAAACCCCTTCAATTTCAAGCATAACCATATGGAATTCCTGGCCTTGTATTTGGACGGAGAATAGATTCCCGCCAAACCATTTCAACCCAATTTTGCTAATGACACCACCGCTCGAGAATATTACAACCTTGTGTTGGCCACTGGAAAGCACTTGAAAGACCTGCCTCTAGCCATCAGTCATTCTGAATTCTCCAAAGGTGACACCCTGTTTGCCTTTGATTTGACTCCCAATCAAGAATGCAGAGACCATTTCTCATTGATGAAAACTGGGAACATGAGATTTGAAATCCGCTTTCGGCACCCCCTACCCAATACTGTGAATCTAATGTCACCAAGAACGATGATATGGTTCAAAATTTTGTCAACACCTTGTCTAAGAACAGTTCTAGAAGCTTTCAGGATCATCCCTGTATGCAAAGTTCTATGCCCTGTAATTATCTTAATAAAGAATAGGCAAACTTTGTAATCAAATATAATATTTTATTAAACAAAAATATAATTACATTTCAATAAGGAATCCATTCATTCTTTTTGCGAGATCTGGTTTTCTTGCCAACAGGTGTATCGGAAGCAGACGTTGCGGCAGCAGAGGCAGAAGCCCCGTCTGGGGAGGGTGGTTTGAAACTCTCTAGAAGTTCTCTAGTAGCCATGTTTGGTACAGCCGAAGTCGGAATGTTCAATCCGGCCAGGGCCTTAATAAATTCTTTCCACCCCCTAGGTCTCCGATAGGACGGTATGTTGTGACGGGCGGTTAAGTTCCGCATTAGATCGACCATATTCGTTCCGGGTAACGGTTCTCCACGAAATACAAACTCTCCCAAGCCATTTCAGTAGGTTGTATTAGGGTGATGCGATATTTTCTGTAAAATTATTTCAGTATATTTCTTTGATTTATCTGGAGCACTTTTCAAAATCTCGTCGTACACCCGTTCTTCTGGGGTACTAGGCGCATCTTTAAGTGCCTCTGGCGGCACCTCCTGGCTCTCGACAGGCATCAATAATGTCAGAGCACCGGTTTCTTTATCCGCTTTTTTCACAAAGGTAAGGTATCTTTGCAAGACGGACGTATAAAGATTTACTTTTGCATCGACGCTCAAGTCATCGCGTTCAAGTATGAGTTTCATTTGTTTATCCAGTTCACTTTCTGTAGCGCTTAGAAGGTCATTGGAAGTTGGGGGTTTCTGTTGCCACTGAGCCATTTGTTGTTGAGGGACCAGGTACATCTTGCGCGTGTACTACTAGTAATGAAAGGAATGGCAGCGCTTAACAGGGCTCTGAGAAAACCTCCTTTCTGATTTAAAAGGGCTTTTTTCTTTTTAACAGGTAGTTTTTTATCACTGAGTTTTTTAACGGCGCAACGATGCTTCTTCAGCAACTTGAACTGTCTGGAATCGGGAGGAAACAAGCCGGTACGTAAACGAAATTCGTCAGGTGTCTGGGCTTTCAGATCCACCAACAGATAACCGTAAGGGTGTCGCGTAGTGTCCTCAAAGGCCTCCAAGAAAAATTTCACCCTACCGGGGTACATTTGCCGTGCTAAATTGGTGATTTGCAGCTTATCTCTCGGGTTTTTAAAAAGGGTGATGTAATTGGCATTCAGATTTATCGTTCTTCTTTTCTTGCCTTGAAAAAATAAATTTTGGACCAAGTAAATGATGGACAAATTCCTGTGATGAGTATATTTTGTGAAGGCCCTCTCTATCTCTTGGCTATGGCTCGCCTGTTCCATCAAATCGTCGATGATCACCAAGTTAACTCGATCAGGCGGCAGTAGTTCATCATCGCTTAAGGAAGCAGGTAACCCCTCCAAAAATTTGATTTTGGGAAATCGGGCTAATAGTTTGTCGTACAGAGGCTGCCAACACCTATAAAACCAGACTATATTGTCAGGGCGACGAGAAAGCACATGGTCTGTGTGTTCCAAAAGCTTTTTCACATAATGTGATTTGCCCGAACAGGAGGGTCCCGAGACTATTTTTGAGAACGGGTGTTGAAGTCTTACATCAAAGCCCTCTTTAGTATCCATAGGGTAGAGATGTGAAATCGGGCAAGAGAACCCTTTTGTTGTACACCACTCTGAATCTCTTTCTGAGTGGACGATTTTGCAACGTCAGGGTCTTTTGTTCCTATGAATCTGCGTACCATGAACGGTTATTTCTTTTGTGAGATCATTTTCTACAAAACTATGCACTAGAGCCATTAACGAATATAGGTTTACCTCTTGAACCGTTTGGTGATTGAGAGTAATACCCTTTGCTTCCATGCAGACCTTGCCTTTGAATGTTTTGTACGTTTTTGGGTTCAAGGAGGGGAGCCGAACAGGTGGTTGGGGGAGGGGCAAGGAGGGGGGACCGAACAGGTGGCTGGGGGTGGGACTTCCGGTCATAAATCCAAAAGGGGCGGGGCCTAAGGTCATAAATCACAGAACGTGCCTGACATAGTACTACTGTTGCCCTATATCTGACTCTCTACCACCACTAACCTGTTCCCTTTTGTTCATCATATCTTCAGCTGGTGCCTGTTAATTACTGCTCTGCAACTTAACTTATAATCACTACATTAAGCAAGCATATTGCACATCTCGACCTGTGCATAAAATCAGTCGAAATCATTGTCACAAATGTGCAACCTAGGGGTTGTCTTCCTGGGTCAACTGAGGTAAGTTACAGCACTCCAGGACAAGAGGAGGCGCTGTTGCTAATGTTATTTTCTCTTCTACCCATTTCCCCAAAAAGATACCAAGGGAGGGCACTCAAGTGCAGCCGTTATTCCCAGAGTTGGACTCGCTCCAGAATGCCATAAAACCAGATGGGTTAGGAAGGTGGCAGATATTTAATGACCAGAAGTCAACATTGACATTTATGTTAGACAGTATGCACAGTTGGGCCTGGACAGTCTTTTGGTGTGGAAACCCCTACTGATTTTGTTTTTTTCTTCATCTTAACTGGGTTTTTTTTCTGTCCATCCTGGCCATCTGAATCGTATTATTTATTATCATAGTGTCATTTAGAAACTTAAAAAAACAATTTTCTATTTAAGGACTCTACTTTTCTTAACTATATATATAATTTATGTAAGTGTGCATTGTTTATCTTTGGTGTATTATTTATTCATTATTAGTATTATATAAATTTTATTTGTTTTTGTCTGCATGTAACTACAACATTGACAAATTGTTAAGCACTTTGAGCTAAATACTTTGATTCAAAATGTGCTATAGAAATAAATGTTGTTGAAGGAGCTCTTGTACATAATCTCAGAAAGAAATGCCACATCGAATACTGCTGCTAGCTGATTTGGGTTTGCATTCTTTTCTTTTGTGCCACAGTGCACCCCTTTTGCCTTTTTTTTTTACACATTAAAAGGGGGTTACTGGGTTGGTATCCCATTTCTACTGTTTTACTCTGGTTTGTCGACTGGTCACACTATTAAATAAAGGAACCTTTTAACACAACCTCAGACTTGACTTACCCTTGACTTTCTCTCTCCCACAAAATTATAAAAAAATAATTTCCAAGAACACAAAGTGGGTGAGGAAAGGTTACTTTTATCAATGGGATCAGAGTAATAGGAGTGCACTATAAGTCCACAAATCCTCTTTACCAATGTTGTAACATATGAAGGTAGAGAATATTACAAAATTAGATCGGTGGAAGAGGTCTTAAGTGGTAACTTAAGGTAAAGTCCACTTAGTTACACATCTGTACACATTCAATCCTTCTTCCACAATACCAATAAATCTTTCTCAGGACATCTAAAAGAAAGAGTTGACAACATCACACATGAACTTTATATTTAAACAAAAGAGACTGACGGCATCACACATGTACTTTAGCACTCCCTTTGAGCTCTACTGAATTAATTTGTTCATGCTTTACTGAGAAGAGTCGTTCAAAAAGAATAAACCATTTGTGAATTACCCATCACTAACAAAGACAGGAAACACAAAGTGGTCTGGTATACTGTAACTAGATTCCACAGGGTTTCCACAAGGACTTAAATTCAATTACCAGTGCTACATCCCCATCAATCAATCAGATACTAACCTGCCCTATAATCAAGACTTGCTACATCCTTGAGGTGTCTGTATACCAACCAACGCTAGAATGCTCCTCAGCAGTCAGCCATTAAAAGCAGATGAACCCAGAACCTACCACTCAGTTAAATGCATTAGTATATATTGGTGACCGAAGCCACACCAGGACCAAGAAATCCAACTACTTTAGGGGTTTTGATGGAGTGTTTCCTACCAGTCTATTAACAATATCAACAACAACATTTATTTATATAGCACATTTTCATACAAATAACGCAGCTCAAACTGCTTTACATGATGAAGAAAGAGAAAAAAAGACAAAATAAATAAGAATTAAAATAAGGGAACACTAATTAACATAAAAGTAAGGTCCGATGGCCAAGCAGGACAGAAAAAACAAAACAAACAAAAAAAAAACTCCAGATGGCTGGAGAAAAAAAAAATCTGCAGGGACTCCAGGCCAGGGACTGCCCAGCCATTAGGCATTCTACCTAATATAAATGACCTCAATCAAGCCTCATGGTATTCAGGGTTCTCATGGAAGAACTTGATGACTTTATTAACTCCCTCACAAAGAGCTATACTAAGTCTGAGCACAAATGACAAGTAGTACTCAGGCACTACAAAAAGCAGACCAAATAAATACATTTTACTCTTTTTTAATTTTTGTAACTTAGTCTGTTGGTTTGTGATGCTGTTTCTTCTCATCAGCTTGAATGTACTACTTGTATAGCAGGAGGTAGGACAACCTAGCCAAAGCACTAATGACATTGATAAATACCGACAACACAAAATGAGTGATAAAACCTTAGTAAGACAAGGGGACTATTTTCCGTATGTCACTTAAACCATCCAAGATCAGATGCCTCACCTTGGATGAGTTAATGCCAGTGAAACTCATCCGGGATAAGTCAGTTTTCAAACACAGCTGTGCTGTAGATTAGTCTAGCTGGATCTAGTTGTCCGAGATGATTGCGTGCATCCGTGCTGATGGAAAAGCCGATATATATTGAGTCTAGAAAACATGATCAGCAAGTCTTTGATAGGCTGCAACAAAATGACAAAAGAACGCATTTTTTCACACGAGCAGAGCAGGACCTTTTACTCGAAGGATATGAGGAATTTCAAGATTTAATATGCACAAGGGGTAAAACTGCAAAAGCAGCCCAAACTAGAAAAGACAGCTGGCAAAAAGTGTCCAACAAATTAAATTTATAAGTAGTGTGCATTGTACTTACTGAATGCAGCGTTTCATTTCCTATGTGTCAGATTAATTATTATTTAATATGTCATAATTCCAGATCAAACGTGAGCACAAGGAGAGCTTGGGAATAGGTTAAAGTGAAGTACAAGTATATACTTCAAACTGGTAAATACTGGTATATAACTATTTAAAAAATGTGGTGGGCTGGCCCCCTGCCCGGGGTTTGTTTCCTGCCTTGTGCCCTGTGTTGGCTGGGATTGGCTCCAGCAGACCCCCATGACCCTGTAGTTAGGATATAGCGGGTTGGATAATGGATGGATGGATGGAACTATTTAAAGAATTGTTGACATAAAGAATCATATATAATATAAAAAACATTAATTTTAAAGCTAATAAGAAGAAGGTAGACAAGCAAGAAACAGGTGGAGGTCCAAGCAGTCCAGACCTAACCCCTGCAGACAAGTTGGCTCTCCAGCAAAATGCCCATTGCCCTGTTTCTGAGGGCATTCCAGGGGGAAGTTACTCCTCAGAAACAGTGGCAGGATGCAGTGGTCACTTCATTTCAGGTAAAGGGTGATCATTGCATATATTTGTCCTCAATGTGTGGCATAGGTATGTTCCATATAGCCCTCTTTTTTGTTGGGCCAGTTGCAGGGAATGTCATATCCCTAGAACCTGTGTCTGACGAACGAGATATTGACAAAGGTCAAATATTTGATGAAGACACTGTGTCTGATTATTCTTTAGGAGGAGAGGTACATTTTCCAAATAATGTTTGAACAAACTCCACTCTGATCAGTCCCATGTGCTGATTGTGATATAACAGTTTTGCAAGAGCCTGTAGCCAGCACTCATGTCCCTTTTGGAACAAAGTTCACATCAAAAAAAGGAGATGGTGAGGTTGGTTGAGCCATTTGTTGTACTTTATACATAATGATTCAAAATGATATACTGTGTATACAATATATAGGAAAAAAGGCATTTGTAATTGTGTATTTATTTGCAGAAAAATGTGAGGGCTCTATACAAGAGATATCTTCAACAGAAAATTGCATACAGAAAACTAAAAATGAGAAAAATACAGCAGGACATGGAACTTCATGAACTGAGGACAACCAAAAGGAGAAAAACAATTGGTAACAAAATTCTCTTATCTCTTTCCCATATGTATACAGTATGTGTATGTGTGAGTGTATCCTTAATTATGTTCTCCTCCTTACAGGATGAAGGGCCGTAATATACAATAAATAACTTTTGTGTGAAACCACTGTTGTCTTTTCATTGAAAACATTGGGCCACAATTCTGTCTCTGGCAGCTCTGCCACTGGTTTGCTCAAGGTGCACTGGGTCAAGGTCATCATCAGGCTGCACCAACACCTCATGGACTCTCTCTTTTCTGGTGGTTGCTATGTTGTGTAAGACAGAGCATGCAACAATTATGTCACATGCTCTGTCAGGTGCAACCCTCAGCCTTTTCAGACATTGAAATCTCTCCTTTAGGTGGCCAAAGGTCATTTCAATTTGTGCCTTTGTCCTAGACAGAGCTGCATTATATCGAGTTTGTGGCCCAGGGTTGGGGTTAGGAAACGGGGTCATTAGAAAATGCCTACAGGCATATCCCCTGTCCCCAAGCAGGATTCCATCATGACCTGTGGAATATGTAAAATTGTGAATACAATACACACATCACCATGATTTATAATTAGATTATTACCGTATTCAAATGTCCGATACAGGTGTGACTCCTTAAAAATTCTTGAGTCATGAACAGAACCTGGCCACTTATCCTCCACATTTGATACAAGGTAGAATGCATCACAGATCATCTGAGAATTTATAGCATGTAGGTCAAACAATTTTACCGTATGTCAACATGACTATTGGCTATTTTCAGCTCTTACAAAAAGTTACATTATTTGCACATTAATACTGTGGAAGCCTTTTCTGTAGATGTAATCTGGCTCATTTGGACTTGATGGGGACTTTATTTAGGTCTGCGTACAATCCAGTGCCCCAATCACATTTGGAAATCCTGGGTAATGAGAAAGTCAGGCTGATTGTGAGATTCTTTATGGAACTGTGGGTGTTTTTGCCTGTGTATTACCTACCTGCAATGGCATGAAACACCTCTTTTATTGTCTGTACATGTAGGTGTCCAGGAAACACTATGAAAACCCAAAGGAAATATTTCAGAGCTAAACAGACTTTATGAATTTCCTGGCAAACTGTACTTTCAGATTTTCCGCATCGCCTACAGTATATAAAAAAGTGCAGCTTGAAAAAAACCTCAAAACAATGCATACTGAATTTCCTCCGGGAGCAATAAAGGATCTTGCCAATCATGCAAAACCCTCTATATATGAAATTCTCTTCTTATAATTTGCGCAGCAATTTTAATTGGTCGTTCATTCATGAACGGCGAAGCCTTGACTGAATGAATTCCATGCATGGACACTGATTAAATGTGTGAGCTAATCCTTGTTTACACTGAACAAACCTTCTCCGAGCAGGTTTGAGGATTTGGATGTGCTGCTATGACATCATATCCAGCAAGAGTTTCGAAAAACCGACAGATCCAGGATCATGCCAAATTGTCAACAATTACATCTGGCTAAACGAGTAATCCACATACAAAAATAAATAAAATAAAAAAATAAAAAAATACCCCCCTCTGGTCACAATAGAGATCAGTCTTATCATAAACAAAAAATAATTGAATGTTGACAGTCTAATCCTCTGCTAAAATGGACATGCTTACATTGCATATACAATATAGCTTACTTAATGTGCGGTTTGTTGTTGTGGA
The DNA here is from genome assembly GCF_016835505.1 of Polypterus senegalus. Classification (NCBI taxonomy): domain Eukaryota; kingdom Metazoa; phylum Chordata; class Cladistia; order Polypteriformes; family Polypteridae; genus Polypterus; species Polypterus senegalus. The sequence goes on along the minus strand of NC_053170.1, from coordinate 67,216,147 downwards.
AATATACAACCATTGAAATAGCAGTGTTATTAAGATTAGTTCAAATTTGCCATTTAGAATAGTTATATTATAAAATTCAGGCAGTTGTCCCATAAATTTGTGTAAGAAGAGGCTTGGGGAATCAAGGAAAGTAATAACTGTGCAAAGAAGTGGAATTTAAGGTGAGGCCTAATAAAATTTAATCTTCAAGACCACGTCTTATTAATGCCACCTAAAAGGAACAGCTTCTTTCTCTAAACCTCCAAGAAAAAGAAACAACTTCAATTGGTTCCACTGCCTAAACTTAATGAGGACCCTTTAAGTTGTTCTGCTGTGAATTAACAGCTTATTGCACAGTTGCTTCAGCTTGTTAGCACTGGAAGCCCAGGAATTCATGCAGTTCAACAAATTTAACACAGTGACGTTCTGCCAGGACAAAAAGGTTGAGTGTATCTCTTTGCAATTCATATGTCTGTGCTTCTGTGAAGCAAAGAGCTGTTATTAATGCATGATAAAACAAACAAATTAAATAAAAAATATGTATAAAAAAGCAATGATTTCCAAGTCATAAGATAGCAGCAAGGTGCCCTTGTTTTTTCAGTGCAGCCCAGGAGAGCTCCTTATGGAAATTTCAGTTTCTAATGAGGACAATATGTCAGCTTCTGTTTAACCAAACTCAAAGAGCCTTGGAGCGTTCACAGCTAATCATGTTTAGAACTTAGCCAGAGGCTGACTTCTACCTTTCCTCAGAATTTCTCTCCCACAGCAGACCCTAATCCAAATGTGTCAAAAAACTGTCAGGACAGATGTGCCAGCAGGTGAATACACAAACTGTACCTTGATCCTTACCTTAGAGATGCCAAAACTCAGTATAACCACCTTTGCTATTGTCTCATGTTCACAAAATTTTCTCTGTTAAAATTTTTAATTCTAAATATATCAGGATGTTGTATTTGATGAGCAGTACCTGGTTGGAAAATGTATCTTGCACTGCTTCATGTTAATTTACCATTATTGGATTTGCAGCTCACTAAATAGTGGATGTTAGTGAGAATATCTTCCTCTGTATTATTCATTAAGGATTGTACTTATTTTGATATGTTTTTCATACTCAACTGTGTACCTGGCTTGCAAATTTTCAGGAGAGAGTAATGCCTTTAACACAAAATTTAAATTATTAAACACTGGAAACAAAGCATAGTCCCAGTTACATTTTGATTTAGGGGTGCACTATTTATTCGTTAAAGCCACTGCCGTCTCAAGACATGTGATGGTTAGTTTGCCTTTTATATAGAAATGGTAGTTAGAAGTGGAACACTGATATCATGTCTGCTGTAATATGTGTGTTTCATTCACTATTTATAAAGGTAAATTTCTCTTGAAGTGTTTTACTAAACATAGTTCTTCACCTTTCATTTGTACTTTCAAGAAATTTTGTTTCATTTGTTTACAAAAGCTAAATCAAATGAGTTCATTCACTCTTCATTTTCTGGCCCTTTATTAAATTTAAAAGCTAAGCTTCAGTGACAAAGAGCTAACTGCTTATTTCAGTTTTAGGTATATTTTGCAGTGGAAATGCAATTACATTTCTAATTACATTATTTTCATTACAATGCATGGATTTTTCAAGGAGTTTGAAATTCTTTAATAATTTAACTATTTATTTAGTGATTTCACTTCTTTGTCCTTCAAATGATGTCTATATATTTTCATTTTGAAGCTATTTATGTCTCTGTCATGTATGTTTAAGAACAATTGCTGACTTGACTTTCCAAAGGATTAGTGTCTTATTAACTGAGGTTAAAAAATATTAACTCTTTCTTACATGGGAATGAAATCATCCTAATAGTTTGTTTATTTTGAAAAAGTCTTCATTTTTAATTTTATTTCACATGGAGTAACTAAGACTATCCATCCATCCATTTTCTAACCCGCTGAATCCGAATAGGGTCACGGGGGTCGGCCGGAGCCAATCCCAGCCAACACAGGGCAGGAACCAATCCTGGGCAGGGTGCCAACCTACCGCAGGACACACACAAACACACCAATCACACACTAGGGCCAATTCAGAATCACCAATCCACCTAACCTGCATGTCTTTGGATTGTGGGAGGAAACCAGAGCACCCGGAGGAAACCCACGCAGACACGGGGAGAACATGCAAACTCCACGCAGGGAGGACCCAGGAAGCGAACCCAGGTCCCCTAACTGCGAGGCAGCAGCGCTACCACTGCGCCACCGTGCCACCCTGTAACTAAGACTAGTACAATCAAATTGCAATATCAGCATTAACAAGCTCCATTGAAATATTTCTGCTGCAAATCACAAAGATGTATAGGGTTGAACTGTTTGAGCACTGCACTATCACCACCATTTCACTACTGTGTCAAGAAGAAAAAAAAAATACCATAAGAAACAACACATGAGAAGGACAGAGGAAGTTGAAAAAATAAGCAGAAAAAAATAATATAAAAAAGAACAGCAGCATAAAAAAAACTCTCTGGTGTGCTCACATCTAAAGATGTTATTGTGAATGTGTATATGGAACTGCTGCATTTGACGGTGCGGGTTAGTTCTGAACTCTTTGTGCTTTCAGGGAGCCTCTTGAACCCAAAACCATCGATAACTGTAACTGAGTTGAGCCAGGCAAATGAGGACACACACATCCAGCCAAGGGGTAGGTGCAAAACTGAGTTAGTGCTTTTATTTAAAATCATTTGAAAAGAAAAAAAAACGTGAACAGTGCAGTGTGCCAGCTCTTCAATAAATAAATAATCCATAAAAACAGCGTGAAAATGAAGATTAAAAGCAGTAATAAACATGTTCCGTTAAAAATAACAAGGTTAAAACAAATCAGAGAGACAGTTCCTTTAAAACAGTCAGGAGCCCCAATGTTGTCTTCTCAATACTGACTTCCCCTCAGCTTATCCCATAAGGGATCAGGCAACTGAGGAGATGCCCCCAACCAATAGGTGCATTCAATCATTATATCCAGTATTGGGTCCCCATTGCCAAGCCATGCACACCTACAATTGCCTGTCCCTCAACATCTGCAGGAGACTCTGCATGTTAGGCCGATCCTTCTCCCCAGCAACTGCTCAGTGGGAACTCCCTTTCTTCAGCCTCAGCTCCTGCAGCCCTGAAACTCCCGACCACCTGCCTCTTTCTCCTTGCTGCATGGGTGCTCTTGGTTCCTTACTTGCTCACTCTCTCTCTCTCTCCCCACCTCTGTCTCTCTCTCCTCTTTATTTAACCTCCATCATTCCCTCATCTTTCTCTCTCACTGGCCAGTCTATTAACCCCACTGTACTTCTGCACTGGCTCCTTTTCAACTATCCTCTCTAACAGGTATGACAAGCCACTTCCTCAAAGGCAAAATTGAGGTGCCCAACCAATCCACCCGCGTTGCACGTGCATGTGGCATGATCGACTCAGTACCCCAATTAGCCTTGAAGTAAAGTATGCCTGCACACACCTTCACCCAATGGTGCCCTGCTAACAATAATTTATTTAAAACTGCCTAATGCCACAGACCATCTCTCATATTGTAACCTTACTAATCAGTTTATGTCAGACTTGTTGTTGCATATGGTGGACACAGTAAAATGAAGTGCATGTATTGCCAAAATGCATCACACCATCAATGTCTTCTCCAGAAAGTAAGTTACTTTTCTTGTAAATTGTAAATTCAAAATTTGTAAAGAGAAAAATGTTAAAAGAAGGTCTGCAACAATGTTACCATTTTAGATCCGATGCTTTATTATATCTGAGCAACTTTCTAAAACATAACATGTTCTGTGTAACACACCATGACTTTTCTTGTTGTTTTCAAATTGCCACAGATAAAAGCTAACTAGTACAAAAAGTGTGCTTCATTTTGAAGTGGCCCGCACATACAAACACACACATAGACACAGGCTGTTTTCTCAAGACAGAAATAAAAAGCTACCACCAAAGAAGAATTCCGCAGAACCACAGGTTGGGCAACCGCATTTAAACTACTGCAGCAATTCTTAGCAATAATTAATGACAAAAGATTTGCTGGTAGAACAAGCTGGCCAAATGCATCCCTGTGACACCCTGTGTAGTGACAAGGTTGGCACCTTGACTTGGACTTGTAGTACAAGAAGGACCAGGATCAGATCTGTGAAAAGTCAGACATGGAGTCACAGACACAAAAAGGTATTTCAAAACAAGAGTGGATTTTATTTACAGGTGCACCAGAAAAACTAGTGAGCAATACATACAGTGAAGTTTCCAGACCCAAAAAATGAAAAAGAAAGACAAAAAATGTATATACACAAATTGTAGTCTTCCAAAAAAATAAAAGGAAAATGCTCAGGAAGAAGCTACACAAAATGAAGATCAAAGAATCCACAAAAATTATTTACAAGAAAAAAACATTGTATAAAACAGAAAAACAAAATGCATCACAAATCCAAGTATATATATATATATATACCTCCACTAAAATAAAATTTCATTAGGGGATATCTATGATATATACAAGAAAATGTTTAATATTTACAAAATAAGGCACAAGCCGATGTTTGGTATACTGAACAGAAGAACTATACTAACCACACCACTAAGTCTAAAGAAACCCTTTTTGAGGCAGAAAGTGCCTCTTATAATTGAGGAACAAATCTTTAGCCAATCCCGCGACACGTTGCTCCCTTTCGCAAATTGCGACTGACGCAAGTGATCCCTACACAGGCACTACGCTCAACCGTTGCAAGACATACAGGTGTAATAAATAGGGCTGGCAGTCTCGCATGCACGAGAGCAAGGACGAGCGTGAACTGGAGCACATCTAGACATGCCCTCTCGGAAGAGTCGATATGCACTACAAAAGTTAGTTTCTTGGGAATTCCCTCCTCACATTAATAAATGCATGCGTGGTATAGCTAAAGAGGCCACCGTATTTCACCGTATTTATGACGGGGTACGCGCAGCATCATTCAGCAGGCCTAAACAGGAGGCGCGCCTGACCCATCGCCAGCAGCCCTCTGCGTGAACCTGCCAAAGACAAATTTAAAATGACTGCGAAAGCGCCCCCTGCACTTAACAACTTAAACAGGTAAGTGCTTTAACTTTTAACTTGGCGATAAAAGTCGACTTTATCCTATTCTTAGGAATTTTTCTTTTCTTGAAAGTGGTAATACCTAGTAGGCGGATTACCACAATCTTTTTTGTGGACTCCATTGGGTTTTAAAGAAAAACGTCTGAAAACTCATCTTTTGTGATGGGTGACAGATAGGGGGCGCTCTCGCTCCCTTGAACCCCTGTCCACGACTCCAGACACCAGGTAAAAGTCCACAAATTGACTTTATTCAAATGCCACAGTGCACAAAACACCCTCTCCTCCACTATACTCATTCAAATCCCAAATAATCACAATAAATCAATCCTCCACTCCCAGACGCGTTGCCACCCTTCCACCCAGCTCAGCTCTCCATCTGGGAGCTCCCACAATCCTTTTAAATACCCTGACCCGGAAGCGTTCTAATCCCCAGTCCATGTGACTCTCAATCACTTCCGGGTCGGGTAAAAAGTCCTTTTCTTCACCCCGGAAGCATGTCATTCCCCTTGTCCATGTGTGCTTCCGAGGCGTAGGGAAAATATCCGTTGTTCCTCCCTGCAGCGTCCCCTAGTGGTTCCCATGGCATCCTGCAGGGCTGCGTATAAAAACTACAAGGTCCATGATGCCCTGCTGGTCTTCTGGGGACCTCCATACTGCAAGGAGGGCTTCACGTGGTGGCTTGGTGGTATTGGCCTGGATAAATGGCCGGCCATCCATCACAGATGATACCGATACTTATACCCAATATGCTTACTAATGTAGTTTCGGTTCAGGGTTCATTAATGGAATAATGCAATATTACCTCTGCGTTGTATTGTAGTTCATTTTGCACATGTCTTTTGGGAATAAAATGTAAGTATGTACTTATACCAGAAACTAAGTTCAAATACCAATGGGTTCTCTGATCCATCATTAAGATAATTTGAGATGCCACTCATATAATTACAAATCTTGAAATCAAATATCCTGGGGTCTCAGGTTTAAGCAAGATAAGTTTACCATTCACAGAGTGGGCACTGTTAGTGTTCTAGATTTATACATGAAAGTAATTAATCTTTTTTTTTTGGCTTGTAACTTACAGGACAATACAGGGCTAAGTGCAGTCAGTTAAATGTTCAGTGTCTTTCACAGTAACAACTTGTGTGCTGAACACTTAAAGTTATGAGTCCTAGGCTTTTTTGTTATCATTAATATTGCAAAGATGCAATTCAATGCTTGCTTGAGGGCATATAATGTATCAAGAAGTGTAATATCGCCAGTGGTACTTTTTACACAATGCAACAATTTACCACACAAAGTTTACACAGATTTCACTGATTAATTGCTTTACACATTCATTATTTTAGTGATATTCTTCCATGCTGTCGTCCTTAAACATTGTGTTGCTCCTTTTTTGTTGGATGTACTGTACTAATAATCTTCATGCAATGTTACCAGCACCTCTTGTTTTGTTGGCAAGAAAGCTGTTCCGTCTCTTTCTCACTTGTAGTCCGTGGTTGATCAGTTGTCCAATGCCTGACTTATAGGGGCTTGTAAATATTGACATGAACACACATTAATCTGGATCATCCCATCTGGGGCAGTGTGGGACGGTTGAAATCCTCTATTCTAGAACCAACTAATCTGCTGGAGCAAAAATCGCATAAAAGCATGCCAGAATTCATTCTGAGGTTCAGGATTATTTAACCTTTCTTTCAGGAACAGATCCTTGATATTACTACAATACATGGTTCAAGCAAAGGACAAAGGGATCATAAACACATTACATTTTTTAAGATTTTTTTTTTATATAAACAAATGTATTGTATTATATACTTATTATACACTAATTGCTTTGTAATAGTATAATGTTTTGATGCTATAAGAAGGCTATTAAATATAAGCTGGTTGCCTTAATAAGCACCAGTGTGACATTAAAGTAAAGCTAGGCTGTAATCATGTTTATACCTGGGGCACATTATAAAATAATAAAAAGAAAAGTAAAATCTTTTGCTTTTGTCTTCTGGTCAGGGCTGTTGAACATATTGCCTGTAGCTCTTCTCAGCCTTTATCATGTATACCTTCTTTTTCCCTCAGTAGAGACTGCCACCTGTGTGTATTTCATGAATCGTAAAGGTTGCCAGAATTCTGTAGCTGTTTGTGTTTTTTTAAATTGCTGTTTTCTAGTTCTTGGGTGTCTGTGCTGGCAATTAGTGGCTGGCTGACTCCCCATAGTTGTCTATTGTGTGATCCATCCATCCATCATCCAACCTGCTATTTCCTAACACAGGGTCACGGGGGTCTGCTGGAGCCAATCCCAGCCAACACAGGGCGCAAGGCAGGAAACAAATCCCGGGCAGGGCGCCAGCCCACCGCAGTATTGTGTTATTTGTGTTTATATTTATTTGGCAAATCCCATATACAGTATGCATCATCTAGCCTATGTCCTCCAGTATAACTGCTACCATGGTTAACTGCAGCTTGTATATGCTGCCAATCAAACTACTTGTTTTCATGCAGATCAACAAATTTCTCACCAAAGATGATAATTGTTTCTTTTTTTGCTAGTTTCAAATTCTGAAACAGGAAAGTAAGTCAATTTTTGGCCATCTAACTGAGAAGTTTGGACATTGATTTTCTTTACGATTTTCAGCCATGGCTTCCAGTTCTAGTTCTGTCTTGTTAAGTGATATTTGTCTGTAAAAGAACCTTTGGTAATGACTACTCCCTTTATACTGTATTTTATGTCTCAATCTCATCAAATATTTGTGAGAAAAGTTTAAAGGGAAAAAAGTATTTATTTTAATATTTGCCTGACTAAATCATGACACAAAGGGTTTGTGTACACAAATGACTCTCTTTGTATGAGCTCTTTTTAGCATCCACTAGCACTAATGCAAAAAGGACTGAAAGCCAGCACACTCCATGCACTGTTATCTTATAGAGTGGCACAATACATCACATGATCTCCATGTTACATCATTAGCAGTAAGCACAGTGGCAGTAAACAACATGCAGAGTGTCTCATAGTGGCGGCAACCAATCAAAAACAGAACAGAAACTGGAGTTGTCATAATAACAATAAATAATTTAAAAAGTCAAAAAATTCTGAAAGGTACAGAAATGAGTAAAGGACAGTCATAAAATTCATATTTCAACATATGCTGGATAGATGGTTTGAATACCATTTATATTTAAATATGTAAATATATATAAATAAAATCCAATGTCTGTTTGGCTGGTTTTTAGTAGCACGATATGCTTAGTTCAGAGTCCAGAACAGAGCTGCCTGTACTGAGGCAAGATGGCAGTTATAAAGACCTGGAAATGAAATGACATCATCTGTGCAGGAACTGGGAGTGGTGTCCTCATGTCCGGAAGTGACATCATCCTTGGGGCCAGCAACAGGCGGGATTTCCCGGGAAAGGTCTGCAAGGGACTGAGAGAGATAGTCAGTACACTCCACCACCCCCTGGCCTGGCGTAGAATTACTAGTGTTTAGGCCCTTCAGCTGTTTCCCATGCACACGTGTGTGACACCTGCTTTTCATGAGAGAACTACTTAACGGATTTAGATCAGGTTTTTCTATAAATTGCTTGAACATTCTGGTTGATTTTGCGACATCTCTCATCATGCTAAGTATTATAGTTCGGTTGTGGCACCAATTTATTCGTGTGAATTTGAGAAACAGGCAGCGGGCTGAGGATAGGGGTAGGTGGGACCTCAGTAGTAGGGAGCCAGACAGGGGAATCCTCACTTGCGTGACAGCCTCCGTTTGAGTCGGTCAACCTCTCACCACATGTTGGAGCATACCTTGCCTCCACTTAGATAGAGATACTTGTTTGTTCAGTAGACATTATCATCTACAGATTGTTAAAGAGTAATGTTTGAAGTTTTTGAGAAAGAGATCACAGCTACGTTTGTTTTAGAGTGTTCCTGCTCATTGGCAGAGATATCATGGCCACATGCTCTTCTCCCCACGCAGAGGATGCTCTGCCATCAGAGCTGAACACGATCAGATACAGTGGCAATGTTTGACATTGGAGTGTACCTACCTTCCACTTGGCCAGGGATACCTTGCCAACTTTTTACATTTTTGGTAAACAGATCACAGCTACATTCTTGCCCCTGATAACAAAACCAATAATCCTCATATATAATTTGATACTATCTGTATGTATGGTGTTCGCGTCAATACCCCGTATGTATGGTGTTCGCGTCAATACCTCAACTCAATACAAGTTAGAACCAGCAATGGGACTCAGCCTCTGTAGTTAGAACATAACGTGGCAAACGCAGACACAGTATTGCTTGATTAGCTAAGAATGTTTGAATGCTTCAGTGACACCGCAGGACGGCCGAGTATAGTAAGTCGGTGTTGGTTCGAGCAGATAACAGTAAGTTCGGTTGGTTTTTGGAACGTTGGTTTGGTGGGGTGTACTTTCCAGGACTAACTTCCTCGACTGACTTAAACCCTTCGACAGCTCCGAAGCCGTAAGTAATTTAGAATGTATCGCCATTTGCTTGGTATGTTGAAATCTATCTTTGGGCAGTTCAGTTTTGGCATCCGTCCTTCTGACATCTATTGGCAAACTGAGTAATTACGACTGGGTATTAACAACGGTCATTATTTAAATTTTAGCCAATCTCAGATGTAAAATGACCACGGCAACATAATTATTACTCTGACTCTGATTAGAGTCGTATAATATGGTTTGTTTTGAAAATTTGTTTGCCGGAAAAAATCAAAGGAGTTGCGCCGAAGAGCTGAGTTCACGTCTCGCAGCCCCGTTTAAACAGGAAGCTTTTCATTACATCGGTCGAAAAGGTCTATTTTAAGCACAAATCAGTGCCATGATGACAAAATCATTTCAAGGACTTAACAAAAGGAATAATTCTTTGCAGAGAAAGTATGGATTTCACAAATGTAGAATTTATAGCCTAATTCGATCGGGCTCCCATTCACTAGTATTGTATATCAAGAGGCCCATGGATATGAAAGCTGTCAATATAAATTCTTCTCAATACAAATTATTACATTATTTTTTTTTAATTTTTATCGATTTTTAAAGTTTGTCCTGTTTCACTACTACGTGAGCGGAGCCGTGGGGGACAGCTAGTACTTAATATAAATCAAATCTAAAACTGAGTTTTTGAAGAAACATAAGCAGGCCTCAAACATTCTATTTTTCTGGAGCATTCTAGGAGTGCCAGTGCAGCATAACACTGCTTTTTGCTTAGTTGGTTTACATCTTACTCATCATATAATGTACAACATAAACCAGAGGATATTGTTTTACTTTTGCATTAAACCAAATCAAGAGTACTTATTATGTATAATTAACATATCATGTGTAGACTTTAAATCAGGTTTTATTCAAGTCCTGACACCTATTAAAATGCAAAAAACAACAACCTCATTAGCCAGGGGAAGCCCTAGCAACTGAAGTCTTTCTTTATATCCTTGACATACTGTATGTACTGTACATAGTGAAAATAAATATATATATGAAACTACCCACTCACTTACCGAATGGTGTAACTAAGATGCTTATTAAATTTTATATAATATACAGTAGAATAAAACAGACTACATCTCTGGCCTTTAGCTTAGCAGCTTAAAGCTATAATTTTTTTATATGTCTGTGAAAGTCTCTGTAGAATAAGTCTTCATTTAAATAACATCTTGTCAAGGATTCTTTCATGTCTATTAGAAATTGCTGAAAGGAAAATGTATCTGATCCTGTCCAAGAAGCAATGAATTTTCACCTGTATGCAGTGTACCACAGTTAAGTAAGGAACTAGCACCTGCCAACATGTCTTCATCAGAGACATCACATTTGTATTGGAAACTACAGATTTCACGGCTCACAACTGTGTGTTGACATTGTCAGGGGAATTTTGCCACCAGATTCATCCAGGACTTGCAGAAAAGCTGCTAATAACCAATTCAGCAAGCTCCTGTAAAAACTGTATGCACTGTATGTAACACCAATTAGATACTCAACACCTTTGACTAATTTGAAAAAAAAATAACAGCTTGTAATATTGAACTGAAGCCAAATTCATGCGTCTAACAAAAGGAAAGTGTATGACTAACTTTCCGATAGGGGGCGATATACTGTAGCTCCCTAGTTGGAATAAGTTCTTTTATAACTGCGGCGTTTTAAGTAACCGAAAACTTTATAGATATGATATTAAAAGGCAATATCCCTCCCATAGTGATACAGCAGTAAAAATCACATAAGAGAAAATAACTTAGCTTTCTTTAATGACGATTTACGCGGCATAACAGATGAGGAAGCCAAAGAGCAAGTTGGGATCTTGATCTATACAGTATGCCATTTTCCGTCACTGCGCTGGAAAGGTTTTCAGGACGGATGACGATATCACCCATCCATCCGTTGGCTTCGAAGTATTTGGCTGCTGTCCAAGTCTTTATATACTGTCTTCTCCACGTGCAGGCCCTTACTTGGGTTCCAAACAAGGAAAGGAGAGGATTCGATTTCATCTCTAACATAGAGAAATAGTACAATGCCCATTTTCATAGTTGTACCTTCTCTCTTCAAATGCTTGCCTAGCAGTTCTAAATGCTGAGAGCTGCTGCGTGCTAACTTTGACCTGGCCTATACATGTGAGTGGATTTATAAAAAAATTAGTAAATTTTTGTACAGAGCACAGTGACATTAAACTTACATTCTTATTACAATGATTTTATTGGCATTTGGAATATAAAGGAGTTAAAGGGATCACTTACTGTACACATTCTACTGACAACAGCTATCACATCACAAAAGTAGTGTAGTGCAAGTTCCTTACTTAACATCACATGCAAGAAGCCTCACATCTCTCGGTCGATTGAAGTTAGCGCAGAATTCCTTTCATAATCTTCATGTGTCCCTTTAAAAATTGAAATGTGTTTTAAGAGAGAAGTAAATAAACTAAGTCAGCCTGAAGTGTTTTAAGCACCTAAAAAGCATATAGCAACTTCTCGTGTGGAAAATAAAGTAGCAAGAGTAGTGATTACTGAGAAACTCAGCAAAAGAAGTGTCAGGATTAGCAGTCAAATGAGCTTATCTTTAAAATTGTTTGAAAAGATTTTTCCATGTTTCAGAGTGTAACATTATGTTACATTTAAATGGTTATTGGATCAAAGAATCCATCCATCCATTTTCTAACCCGCTGAATCCGAATACAGGGTCACGGGGGTCTGCTGAAGCCAATCCCAGCCAACACAGGGCAGGAACCAATCCTTGGCAGGGTGCCAACCCACCACAAGACACACACAAGGGCCAATGTAGAATCGCCAATCCACCTAACCTGCATGTCTTTGGATTGTGGGAGGAAACCCACGCAGAGAACATACAAACTCCACGCAGGGAGGACCCGGGAAGCGAACCCGCTGCGCCACCGTGCCGCCCAGGTCAAAGAATTATTTTTAATTTAGAGGATTCTAAAATCTCTTAAGTTTTAGTTGTTTTTTTGTTAATCCATCTTTTCCAGAGTAATTAGAATCTCAGAATCTGACACTGTCTTGTTGTATCTGGTAAATAGCCCCAACGGGGCCGGCTCTACGCTGGGACAAGAGGGGGCAATGCCCCCTTAAACAAACGTCCTGCCCCCTTAAATCAAACTTTTAGAAGCTGAGAGAGAAAATAATAGATTACCCACAAACTGAATATGGACAAGATTTACTACAGTAGCTGAAAAATCCACTGGAAAAGGCACAAATGAGATGATAGGTTTCACCTCTTGTTCGCTCTTTCCCTCCGTGCACTGTTTGTGCGCAGCTCACACAGCACTCCGCAGAGATCCCCCACTCACCCTCCCCCCAGCTAAACATCCAATCACTGTTAGTATGCAAATGACTCAGTGTCATGTTTCTCAGTAGGCAGGGCTGCGCGAAATGAGCTTGTCAACTGCAGGAGGCTTTGAGGAAGCTGCAAATCTCTGTCGTCAAAATCATAGCGACTCGTGAAATAATTAACAACTAAAAAATACATCTATATTTGTACAGTCAATGGGGGACTAGTCCATTGCTCTACTCACAGTTTCAGTCTGGTAGAGAATTGTTTCTTTCTCGATCCCACAAGCACCACTGTGAGCCTGTCTGCTGCATAGAACCGACTGGAGGACCCGTGTCTGTCTGTCAGACCCGACACAAAGCCCCGCCCCAGCTTTCAACTCTGCACTCAACAGTTTTCTCGTTTCATAAACTGATTTAATCAGAGAGATTTTAGTAAAGCTTATTTATTCACTTTCCACCCCAGCTTCCAGCAGCTCACAAAGGGAAAGTTAATGCTGTGAAATGCATCCCTTTTCCCAAGCTTTTAAAAAGTGTGACACTGCTCCTGGTTGTACCAATGGCAGTAGCAATGATCAGAGACAGCAACTAGCATGTCTACTCCTGTGGCATCAACAGGCACTGCTTCTCCTGTACCTCTGCCAACAATTGCTGCCCCAAAGCAACCCGCTCAGCTACCCAGTGACTTAAATGGCAATACACCATCCCAGCCAATACTGGCTAGTTACCCCAAACATGTATTTGGTGGTACAACATTAAGATCGTTCAATCCTGCCTGGTACCGCACACGACCATGGCTGGAATACTCTGTTGTGTGGGACGCATGCTTCTGTTTCCCATGTCGGAAATATGGCAGCACTGTTAATGAGAGGGATGTAGTTTTTTTTACCTTAACTGGTTTTAACAACTGGAAAGCAGCACTTGATCGAGACAAGGGGCTACAGGTGCATGTGTCCAGCCACAACCATGTGCATGCCTCAACCATCTGAACTGAGCATAAAAGCAGAGAGGCCAGAGGGGGAGGGGGGGGGGTGGTACTGTGGATTCAATGTTGGTTGGTAAAACACAACTTGAAAAAAAACATTATTATGTCAAGAGTATTGGTAGTGCTATAAGGTTTTTCTGTTTAAATGAGTTGGGGGTCCATGGGACTGCAAAAACCTTGAGACATGATGCAGCGGGTAATGATGATGACATTGCTTCAGGTATTTTTCTAAAACTGATGGAATATACCTTAGAGAAGGATGAGAATCTAGCAAGCATTGCTAAGGGTGTCCCATAAAATGCAAAATGCACATCTAAGGATATCCAAAATGAAATTATCCAAACACTGGCTGACATGGTGCTTGGAGAGGTCAGGAAAAAATATGAAAGTGCTGATTCTGCAGGGTTTTGCCTCAAAAGTGATGGGACCAGGGATAGGTGCAATGTGGAAAATGTGTCTGTGATAATACGGTTTGTCAGAAATTCCATGCCAGAGGAGCATCTTATTGGGTTGCTTGACTTGTAACAACTTGATGCAGAGTACATCACCTCTGAGATCCTGTTACACCTTTCTGATGCTGGCTACAGTGCTGACAGTATACTTAGCCAGTGTTATGATGGGGCTTCTGTGATGAGTGGGGTTAGAGGTGGTGTACAAGCTCTGCTCCAAAAGAAGCTTGACAGATATGTCCCATACATCCACTGCTACAACCACCAACTGCACTTAGTGGTTGTGCATGCCATGCAGAGTGAGCCGTGTGCAAAAGATTTTTAGCCTATCTAGTTCACTCTACAACTTTTTTCACCACCACTATATGCTCAATAAACATGATGCACCTTGTCTAAAAAGGCTGCTTGAGATCAGATGGACAAGTCACTATGAGGTGAGGTGACAAGGTGCACTGTGGACAATCAAGAACAAATCCTTAGTATCCTATCTGAGATGACAGAGGATGATGATGCTGCAGTTCACCTGTGCACCGAGGATTTCAGGCCTGCTATGCCAAATTAAGAGGCATCACTTCTTTGAGATTGGAAAGTTCCCAGTGCGGGTGCTTGGTGTCTTGAAACCAGCAAATGCTATTCTACAGTCTCAGTCAGTTGATCTGTGCAGTGCTTCTGAGGTTGTTAGTGCAGCACTGGGCTCTTTAAAAAACATCCATGAGGATGACTGTTGGGGAGTGTCATCTCCTGCTGAGGATGAGTCACATCCAACAAAGAGAAGGAGAACAATGAGCAAACACCTGGGTCAAAGTGTTGTGCTCTCAACCTTGGGCCATACAGACTCTGGTGACCCTACCATTTCCCCATCAGTCTCTGAAAAGATCCCTGCTCAAATCCTTGACAGGGCCATTTCAGAAATGGAAACTAGATTTTCACACAAGAATATTGACCTGATGAGAGCCATATCTAGTCTTGCACCCAAATCTAGTGTATTTGTAGATCCCATCCTGTTACACCCTCTGGCTGTGATGGCTGGCACTGTAGCAGATGTTGTAAGTCTGAAAAATGAAGTTCTTGTTGCAAAACAGATGCTGCTCAAAAAGTTTCAAAGGAAACAGACCTGTCCACTGTGTGTAAACTCCTGCAGGAGCACAAGGAAGCCTTTCCTGAGTTGCATACATTGTATTTAACAGCCCTGGTAATTGGTGTGTCTTCAGCATCGTGTGAGAGTTCCTTCTCCACTTTGTCATGGGTCCTAACCCCCTATCGTCACACCATGTTACATAAAAGAAAGAGGAATTTGGTGATCTTGGCCCATGAGAAGTCCATAACAAATAACTTGGATATGGATGAATTTTTAAGAGTGTTTGCAAAGGGAAACAGGAGACTGTTGTTGTAGAGTGGATTGAGGAGAAAGGAGAATGGAGCTGTTTAGTTGCAAACAGAGAGTTCAGTTGCTTACAAAACAAAGAAGCTTAGAACAAGACAAAAAAAGAAGAAAAAAGTTCAAATGTTCTGTTCTAAATCTGTTGTGTTCTACAAATTAGTTAGAGAATTGTAGGGAAGGACATGGTGATTTTTTTTTTTAAATTACTATGCCAACCCTTTTTAGTTTTGTAAATATTGGCTATATTGAGAGGTCTTATTTTATTCTTACATTATTTTGCAAATTTATTTGAGAATTAGGCCATCCAATTAAGATAATTTTTATGTTGTTGGTTGTAAAGATCTGGATGGATATTTTATTTTATTCTTTATTTTATTCTATTTTTTATTCTATTTTTCAGTTTTATTTTTCAAGATTTGGTGAATTGATTTTTTTTAATAACTTGGCCTACCCTTTTTAGTTTTGTTAATATTGGCAATAGTGAGAAGTGTTATTGTTGGGTTCTATATTTGATATAGGCCATCCAATTAAGGTAAATGTCATGTTTTTAGTTGTTATAATCTGATGAGGAATATTTTATTTTTTGTTGTTTTATTTTTATGTTTTCCTCCTGAGGGATTACCACCTTATCGTGGTCAGGGGGTTTGCATGCCTCAGTGACCCTAAGAGCTACACCAGCAGAAGCTTAGCCTTCAGGTGGAACACCCAAGTTGGACAGGCCTTAGGGTAGAGGCCTGATGAAGTGCAATCCAATGACATGACAAAAACAGTTATCCAGAGCACCCCACCCCTTTCCAGCCTCCATCGCCACCAAGTGCCCCCTTCACATTTCTGTCTGCCCCCTTAAATATGCCTGTCTAGAACAGGCCCAGAGCCCCAAGTGTCTGGTAATATAGTCTTTGGGCCCATAAAATTACTAAAGTTCTAAGCAGTTGTCTTTCCTAAAGGAACAGTTTTAAAGACTGTGGAAGAATGAACATCATCCAGGCACCACTCATATTTTGTTTATTATAGCTCAGTTTTGAGGGCAGACAGCAAGCGAGAGTCAGCCTGGTCACAGCCGAATTTAGGGGGCAAGAACTTTACCTGTGCTTATATACTGTTATGATATTACATTTATATATGTCATGGAAAAGAACTGAGCTCAACTTGAGGTAACCATGTACTTGACGTTCTCATTATACTGAAACAGGATATAGACATCCTTACAGAGTGTGGTGGTTACAGAATATTCTTAAGACATAAGAATAGATTGATGAAGTTATGCCCTGCATCATACTGTGTGTTAGATCACATAGAAGCAATTAGCCTTACTCATGGAGCAAAAGCAAATGTGTAAGTGACTTGGCTAAGAGGAAAGAATGACTTGGCCAAGAGGAAAACCTGAACAACAGCTGTAACAGTGGAAGTGGATAAGGAAGTGGTGTTTGAGATAGTAATCAGTGTTGGAAAAGGGAAAGTTGGACCAAGACATGGGATAATAGAAACATGGCTAAGGAGAAGACAATTGAGAGGAGGAATGGATGATAACAAAGCCGGAGTTAAAATAAGGGCATCAGTCATTTTACAGACTGAAGTAGCACAACATAAGAGTAATCCAGCAAACGGGAGGATAAGTGAAATGGCTAAAAGGAATTGGGGAATCTTCTATGGAAGAGCCAAACCTCATTGGCTTCAATGGGGAAGAACAGGGGCTTATGCAGATCATCAGTGGCATGACGGATGCATTTAATTAGGAAAGAGCAGTTGAGGTAGATATCATAAATGCTGCCCCAAAGCAATCCTCAACAGCATTGAGAGCTCATGACTGAGCAGGTGCCACCCTGGTTCCCCAGCAACATGTTCAAATCCATTCTATTATATATGGCAACTTTGTATATAGCTAGCTCAATAAACACCTGGTTCAAAGTCATATTTGCAACCATTTCTTTGGTTTGGGCTATCTCATTCATACTTTCTCTCCAGAAGAAATTTCCACCATTTGAGGGAATGAGCCACCCTACACCACCCTATGGGAAACCATATACATATGTTTTCTGCAAACACATAAAGTAGGTGTTGTTGGGAGCAATAAGGGAATCTCAAAGGTAGATAGGAATGCTCAGAGGTCTGTGTTGTTGGAAACAAGAATGTGGAAGGCTGGCACAAACCCAGTAGGAAGAACAGGAGTAGAACTGTGCCCAAAGATTAAAAAAAGCTAAACAGGTGTAGGTGTCATGTAAACCAGCATGTTGTTCATTGTCAGAAGCACAGTTAATTAAAAATATAGCTGGAGCAAAGAGGTAGCTAGGAACATTTGTTAGCTGTAGAAGATCTTGATCTGAGGCCAGTGGGATGTCATCTTGGAATGTTTATCTGCAAGCAGTAGCTTCTCCTGTTGCCTTAGGAGGTAGCAGTGCCTGACTAAGAATCAATGATTGAGACTGTTGTCTCCAGCACTGGAACTCCCTCAGGAGGACACATTACAGGAGGCCCTTGAGCTTGATTTTGGTCTTGATGCTGGTTATCATTAGAAGATGCATTTTTCTACATAGGTTTTAGGAGCAAAATTAAATGAACACATTCAGCAAGTTGTACTTCCAAGGAATATCTGTAAACCCACATTTTCATACACATATGAATCTAAAGTGTCAGCAATATGCACTGCTGATTAACACTGCAGGGTTTTCTTTGTAAACTCATTCTATACTACACACTGCATGTACTGCCTGTTACTTGGACCATAACTGTCAGTGATTTAATTTATCAGTAAAATTAGGCTAAATAAAATTTATTGGGAACATCTCACTGTTGGGCTTCTACCAGAGGTATTTAAAGAAATACAGTGGGATGCAAAAGTTTGGGCAACCTTGTTAATAGTCATTATTTTCCTGTATAAATCGTTGGCTGTTATGATAAAAAATGTCAGTTAAATATATCATATAGGAGACACACGCAGTGATATTTGAGAAGTGAAATGAAGTTTATTGGATTTACAGAAAGTGTGCAATAATTGTTCAAACAAAATCAGGCAGGTGCATACATTTGGGCACCACAAAAAAGAAATGAAATCAATATTTAGTAGATCAGCCTTTTGCAGAAATTACAGCCTCTAAACACTTCCTGTAGGTTCCAATGAGAGTCTGGATTGTGGTTGAAGGTATTTTGGACCATTCCTCTTTACAAAACATCTCTAATTCATTCAGGTTTGATGGCTTCCGAGCATGGACAGCTCTCTTTAACTCACACCACAGATTTTCACTTATATTCAGGTCTGGGGACTGAGACGGCCATTCCAGAACGTTGTACTTGTTCCTCTGCATGAATGCCTTAGTGGATTTTGAGCAGTGTTTTGGGTCGTTGTCTTGTTGAAAGATCCAGCCCCGGCGCAGCTTCAGCTTTGTCACCGATTCCTGGACATTGGTCTCCAGAATCTGCTGATACTGAGTGGAATCCATGCGTCCCTCAACTTTGACAAGATTCCCAGTCCCTGCACTGGCCACACAGCCCCACAGCATGATGGAACCACCACCATATTTTACTGTAGGTAGCAGGTGTTTTTCTTGGAATGCTGTTTTCTTTTTCCTCCATGCATAACGCCCCTTGTTATGCCCAAATAACTCAATTTTAGTTTCATCAGTCCACAACACCTTATTCCAAAATTAAGCTGGCTTGTCCAAATGTGCTTGAGCATACCTCAAGCGGCTCCGTTTGTGCTGTGGGCGGAGAAAAGGCTTCCTCTTCATCACTCTCGTATACAGCATCTCCTTGTGTAAAGTGCGCCGAATGGTTGAACGATGCACAGTGACTCCATCTGCTGCAAGATGATGTTGTAGGTCTTTGGTGCTGGTCTGTGGGTTGACTCTGACTGTTCTCACCATTCGTCGCTTCTGTCTATCCGAAATCTTTCTTGGTCTGCCACTTCGATCCTTAACTTGAATTGAGCCTGTGGTCTTCCATTTCCTCAATATGTTCCTAACTGTGGAAACAGACAGCTTAAATCTCTGGGACAGCTTTCTGTATCCTTCCCCTACCATGATGGTGAACAATCTTTGTCTTCAGGTCATTTGAGAGTTGTTTTGTGACCCCCATGTTGCTACTCTTCAGAGAAAATTAAAGGAGGAGGGAAACTTACAATTGACCCCCTTAAATACTCGGATTCACCTGTGTATGTAGGTCAGTGGTCACTGAGCTTACCAAGCCAATTTGAGTTCCAATAATTAGTTCTAAAAGTTTTGGAATCAACAAAATGACAACGGTGACCAAATGTAAGCACCTGCCTAATTTTGTTTGAACAATTATTGCACACTTTCTGTAAATCCAATAAACTTCATTTCACTTCTCAAATATCACTCTGTGTGTCTCTTATATGATATATTTAACTGAAATTTTTTATCTTAACAACCAACGATTTATACAGGAAAATAATGACTATTAAAAAGGTTGCCCAAACTTTTGCATCCCACTGTATGGCAAAGAAAGGCAAACTAAGATAAAGGGAAATCTTTATTTAAGAATTTACTCAGTGGAAAGTAATCGCCAAATACTGCATATACAAAGATTAAGATTAGTACTGTGTAGCTCGTTGTAGATTGCATATTACCACTTGTGACTAATTGCCTGTGTGAAAAAAAGGCTGTTACGTATGGTGTTTTGGAAATGAAACATCCAGGAGCACATCAGCACGAGACAGAGAGACTGTGTTCCTGACCTACGGAATTCCAAACAAATCTTATGAGATTTAGAGGGGACAAAATGTCAGGGGTGTCTCAGAGGAGTAAAGAGAGAATATGTTGATACACCGGATAAAGGGTTAGCAGTTCACTAATGCCTAATCTCTGTCCTCTGCAGATCCTCAGAAGGAAAGCCAACTTAACATCACTTCTGGTTCCAGCACCAACCTCCCATCTGGTCCCATGTCTGATCTCACTTCCAGGTGTAGTCCATATGACACAAGTTTTTCTGCTTGTCCACTATAAAGCCATGCTGGCCTTTGTGTTGGACTCAGTCTCGAATGATTATCCTGGTGCTGTATTGTGTTGTCTAAACTTCCATTACTTATTTTTTCAAGTATGCAGGGTGCATCCCCAAACCTTTTTCGTGACTTTTTCTTGTCTCATTAGGATATTGTGGTCCCCGGCCGGACGCCCAGGAGGACGAGAGGAGGGCTTGTGCCTCCTCCAGACCGCGAGGGGGCGTCCGTCCTGGTTATGTTGGGGGCCTCGGGTAAAGGGCTTGGAAGCCCAGCCCTGTAGGGACCCGTGGCCACCGCCAGGCGGCGCCCCAGTGCCTGATTATCCCGGGAGCCCGGCACTTCTGCCACACCAGGAAGTGCCGGGGGGAAGACTTTGGAAGACACGCGGAGAGCTGCCGGGAGGATAGCTGGCACTTCCGCCACGCTGGGGCGTGGCCAAGGGAAGAATGCCGGGAACACCGGGTGCTCGTCCGGGAATCATATATAAGGGGCCGCCTCCCTTCAGTGACCAGTGGATGTCGGGTGGAAGTGGACAGAGCTGGAGAGAGGACTGGAGACGGCCAGGAAAGAAAGGCACAGAGACTGTGAGCCCTGGACTTTGGGGAATCGGTGCAAGAGGCACTGGGGTTTTGGGTTGCACGTAATTTGTAAATAGTGTAAATAAATAGTGTGTGGTGGAACTATGTTGTCTGTCTGTGTGTGTCTGGGTCAAAGTTCACAATATATTTACAGTTTTAGTTATATACTATATATATATATATATATATATTTTGCCCAGAGGGGACTGGGCGGTCTCATGGTCTGGAATCCCTACAGATTTTATTTTTTCTCCAGCCGTCTGGAGTTTTTGTTTTTCTGTCCCCTGGCCATTGAACCTTACTCTTATTCGATGTTAATGTTGATTTATTTTGTTTTATAATTGTGTCTTTCATTTTTCTATTCTTTAATATGTAAAGCACTTTGAGCTACTGTTTGTATGAAAATGTGCTATATAAATAAAATGTTGTTGTATATTTATAGTTTTCTTTGATTCATCTTATGCAAGCATATACTGAATGTTGAAAAATGTTATTTATTGGAGGTAAAATAGTATCATTTTTACTGGTCAGGTGAAAAGATGTCATACAATTTCATATTGATATTACATTTGCCTGAAAGAACATTACATCAGCACTTCTATGTGTTTCCCTAAATCATATTTTATATATAAAATGTTTTTTACACTCTGTGTAAGATATCAAGTTTAATTCACAATACACACTGGACCTCTGACCTTTCCACATCTAATTCATAAGGTACTCAAATACTTTAACAAAATTTCAATATCATTCTCAAAACTTTTCCCCTTCAAAGTCCAACATACAGTTGAGACTAGAGAGAGAAAGTATTCCTGTTTAAAAGTTAATATTTTGTGATAAACTGCAAGAAGAGCCAGAAAATGCAGCTAAGGTCTCATCATGACCGTTCATATTATGTTTTATTTCAAACATAACAAAACATTCTAAAATCTTGTTAATTCAATTCAGGGACAGGGCAACATTCAGGTGCCATGCAGGACCCAAATCTTGTGGGGAAGCCAGTCAATCACAGTGCCCACTCACACAAACACTCATACTCTGGCAGGTAACATGATAAGCATACAGACATATAGGAATAACATTCATAGTGCACAAGGGCAACAACTGGGTGGGGAATTCAAACTCAGGATGCTGGATTTGAAAGGTAGCAGCTCTTATCCTTGTGCTGCCTCTCCAGTCTTACTTCTCCTTTAAATTAAATTACTTTCCTAGTAGATATCTCCAATTTCAAAATGATAAAAAGAGAATGGACACATGATGTTGTATTTTTGTCTATTTTTTATGAATAATGGTATCTGATAAAAGAACAGGTTTTCTACCACATTAGCTGTTCCTCAAAAATTTGATTTCACTCTGTGGAGGAAAGTTTGAGACAATGTGCATCATTAAGAACATGCTGAAAAATTGGACCATGATTTTGTTATACTGACATTCATTTCACGAAATGCACTTTTATTTGAAGAAGTACAATGTTTCCTGAATATTGAACAGCTGTTAACATTCAGATGCACATGAATCAGAACACTATTTAAAAATTGAAAGGCAGTACTTTCCCTAACTGAATAAATATGGATTCATTAGTCATGGTTATTAGTTGGTAAAATGCATATTATGTCTCATTTTTTTCAAAATCTATATCTCAGGAGAGAGCTACAAGTATGGAACAGTGTTCTGTGGAACTAAAGGAAAGAACTACTTTAATTAGCTATCACCATGTTAAATTACTTCACTGGTTTGGACAGTTTTATACAGTGTTTTTACGAATGCAATGAAACATTAAAAAATGTAATGATTAACGCTAAAAATTTTCATAATATTTACAAGAATTTTTTCTTGCCTTGTTAACAATGCAGTCATTATCTGCACCAGTAATTATAACAAAGTTCCTCTGAAGTGCTACTTTTAAAATGCCAGAAAAAATCTTACTGCCTATTCCCTTATATTCAGAAGTGCAAGTTAGAATACTGTGACCAATAGATGTGCCAAGTTAAATTTTATTCATTTTTATCATTATTTCTTTCAATCAGGTTCGTATTTGGAGGATGTGTTGTGTTCAAGTTATATTCCGTGTTTGTCAACCGTTGTAAAGATAACAGGTTTCATTCATCGAAATGTTCACTACCCAAATTGGTACTCGTGAATCTAAGATGTTTAACAGGCATTCCCGGTATTAAGTTGTGGAATTGCCTGTGAGTATTTAGCGACAGCGTCTCTATGAACTTGTGGATTTGCCTGCGAGTATTTAGCGACAGCGTCTCTATGAACTTGTGAATTTGCCTGCGAGTATCTAGTGACAGCGTGTCTATTAATTTGTGGATTTTTCTGCAAGTATTTGGCGGCAGCGTCATAAAATTGTTTTCGTCTAGCTGCATCAGAAAATGTACCACAACGTCTGACACGCCTCCTTTTTACTGTTTTCTCACAGCTTGGATTGCTGATATTATAATCGATTTGAGTTTCATGGTTTGTTTCAATTATGTTAGTATTTGCAGGACTTGTGATTAAGTGACATTCGGCATCTGTCAAGCATTGTAAGAATACAACCGGCTTCTTCCATAACTTCGTATCCAGTTTTTGAGAGTTGAAACATTCATAAATATCAAAGTGTCCACTACTCAGATCATCACCTGTGAATCTAAGATGTTTAAGAGCCATTGGCGGTTCTCCAAAGATGTAAACTATTTGGCCATTTCGGTAGACTTGAAAGCGACAACCGAACAATTCAGCGGCAGCCATCAACTCACATGTAGAAGCATAGGTGAAGGGCTTAAGCATTTCACTCTCATAGTGCTCCTGTGTAGTATAATTATCTCCTGTACCATCATTAGTCCACACTTTGAACCTGTCCCAGTCAATCAATACACATGACACAATGTTCCTCTAGATATCAAGATTGAGCCTGATATGGCCGTGCAATATGTAATACAAAGAATGTAAAAGGCAGGCGGCATCTCCGGGCATGGAAACCACTCGGTAAGTGACAGTTGTTTGATCGATGATGATCACCTCGATAGACATCTCACTACCCAAATCGGTACCCGTGAATCTAAGATGTTTAACACTAGAATTACCAGAGCCTACGAAAAAACTTTTAAATCCGTCCCACCTTAAATCGCTTTTTAAAATCGTTCACAGCTCTCCACCAGCGTCTTTTGTCATCTAAATGTGCTGATAAAAATTAGACTGCAAGCAGCCGGCTATTCCATCCCCCCACCGACTTAGAACGTGCACAAACTTCTCCCAGCTCGTGCCTTGATTGATTTTCTGGGAGTGAAGTGGAGTTTTAGAGTGGAAATAATAGATTGTTGTTTGGAACACACGCATTTTATGTCTGTTCCATTTCTACAGTAATCTGTGTAAACACATTGTTAAAACAGAAACGTTTTTTAAATTCTACTAGTAGAGGACAAAATGTAGGCATAAACTATATAATATATGAAGCCTGAAGTATCACACAAATACTTTCATAAAAGCTACAAATCTCACACAGCAATTGCACTTTTATTCAAAAATATAACTTGTTTCTGCAGTTATATTTTTGAATAAAAGCGCAATTGTTGTGTTAGATTTGTACCTTTTGTGAAAATATTTCTTTTGATAATTGGACTTCAGGCTTCATACATTATATAGTTTATGCCTACATTTTGTCATCTACTACTAGAATATAAAAAACGTTTCTGTTTTAACAATGTATTTACACAGATTACTGTAGAAACGGAACAGACATGAAATGCGTGTGTTCCAAACAACAATCTATTATTTCTACTCTAAAACTCCACTTCACTCCCACAAAATCAATCAAGGCATGAGCTGGGAGAAGTTTGTGCACATTCTAAGTCGGTGGGGGAATGGAATAGCCGGCTACTTGCAGCTTTTCTTTTATCAGCACATTTAGATTAACAAAAGACGCTGGCGGAGAGGTGAGAACGGTTTTAAGAAGCAATTTAAGGTGGACGGATTTACGAGTTTTTTCGTAGGCTCTGGTAATTCTAGTGTTAACAGGCATTCCCGATATTAACTTGTGGATTTGCCTGTGAATATTTAGCAGCAGTGTGTCTATGAACTTGCGGAACTGCCTGCGAGTATTTAGCGACAGCGTCTCTATGAACTTGTGGATTTGCCTGCGAGTATTTAGCAACAGCGTTTCTATGAACTTGTGGATTTGCCTGCGAGTATTTAGCGGCAGAGTGTCTATGAACTTGTGGATTTGCCTGAAAGTATTTAGCGACAGCATGTCTATGAACTTGTGGATTTGCCTGCAAGTATTTAGCAACAGCGTCTCTGTGAATTTGTGGATTTGCCTGCGAGGATTTAGCGACAGTGTGTCTATTAACTTGTGGATTTTTCTGCGAGTATTTGACAGCAGCGTCTCGAAGTTGTTTTCATCTAGCAGCATCAGAAAATGTACCACGACATCTGACACACCTCCTTTTTACTGTATTCTCACAGCTTGGATTGCTTTTTTTTTTTTTTTTTTACCGTGTCCTGTTTGGCTGTGAAGCAATCAGAATTGATGTCTGAATGCTGGCGACTAGCCTTACAGTTTTTCTCTCAGGTGGAGCGTTACAGCTTCTGCTGACGTCACGCCTGATACCAAAACTTTATTAAAAAATATTTTTAGATGTTTTTAAGATTCGAACCGGACACGGAGACAAAAGTGAAAGAAAAAGAAGAGAGAGAAGGAAGAGATGGAGGTAAAGGGGGAGGGGGGGTTTCGTATAGAATAAACAATAAATGAACCAGAATCCGCTTCTAGACCTGCAGAAAGAGGGGGAAAAAAAACCACAAGACAAAAACATTGCTGCATCAGCTACATGAAGATATATAAAAGTAAAAATGTTTGCTGACAATCATACAGTAATTATTACTGAGGCATTTAAGGCCACCACAACCTTAGATCATGTGCTGAAGATGTCCAAGTCATACTTATGAAATCACCATGTGAGCACCTGTGTGTGTACGCACGCTTGTATGTGTAAGGTTTCTCTATAGGAGCATCCAATAGTGAGTGTGAAGGGCCACAGACCTGCCCCCAAAACGTCGGAAGATGGAGGGAGTTCCAAGCCCAGAGATCCAGAGGTCACCCCAGAGCGCGTAGACCCCAGGGAGGCCGTCACCAGAGAAGCCCCAACCCCCACCCGAGGCGCAGAGGATCACCCGGGGTCACAACCAGCAGCCGGCAGAGTCCCGGAGATATCAACGGCAAGCCCTCAGGCCGCCCGCAGCCGCTCTCCCCGAGTCGGCCGGGCCCGGAACCCAGCAGCCCGGGACCCGAGGGCGACCCACCCGCCGAGGATCCAACAGAGCCCAGGGAACCAGATCCCACCAGGCAGCCACCGGGAGCGACCAGACAGATGCTTAAGGCAGGGGAGGGTAGGCAAAGATGTTGTAGTATTGCCAGATGTCCCAGGAGAGGGGAGGAGTCCAAAACCCCACCTGACATATACAGTCACACACAAACACAGTCATACACTCCCTCCCTCATGCTCTCACATACACATACAACCCAAGACTTACAAGGATGTACGCCAGACACCCATTCACACTCCCCACACACACCCTACCTAACTCTGGTCCCGGTGCTGCCGTACCTGAGGTACAGCCATTCCTGGACGCCAGAGTTAGCCCGTTCCGCAGGGGTAATAGTGAGCAGGCACCCCATCCAACGTAGAGCAAAGCAACCCACCACTCCAGACCACAGGCAGACGGCCAGCTCCCACTCCTAGCCTCCAGCCCCGGCAGCTAACTGAGAACAGAGTGTGATAAGACCTCTAGTCTCCCTCCGCCTGCTCTAATGTAGTGTTGGTGTGTGCTGATAAGGTGCATTTTGTGGTTGGGGGCGCAGGCAGTGCCGGCACCATGTGGCCTACACCAGCTGATGCCAACACACAGCCCCACCTCCCCCCCAAAACTCTCCGTGACTAGGTGCAGTTTAAAATTGGAAGTGGACACCGCACTCGGAGTGAGGCTGAAATTTCCCCACCGGATGCCGTTGAGTGTGCCCACTCCCAAGGCCCTAAGTGTGCATTTGTGTGGAATTTTTTTGTGGAAGTGTTTAATGTGCAAATAAAATTGGGGTGTAGGCTGCCACAGGACTGCGGAAACGGGATCCATACCCGCACCCCCTGACTTACCCACACCCCAAGGCCCTATGTGCATGTTTGTGTGATGATGTGAAGGAGCAGGAGGAGGGAAATGTCTGAGGATGGGGAGGAACGGCTGAGGGGCCTGAGCCTCCAGGGAGCCAGCTCCCCTACTGGCCCCAATAGGCACCTCCGTTCCCAAAATCCACCCGGGCACGGAGGCCCCAGCCTATCTAGCCATGGCCCGAAGCAGCAGCATCACAGAGCCCCACGGAGTCTGAGGCCACCAACCCACACCACCCCAGCAGAATATTTACTCCCATCCCCACATTTACTCAACATTCAGATTAAGTAAGACATAAGACACCCAGGATAAAGCTGGATCCTCCCTCCCGGACATCCCTCCCCATGGTGGAACTGCCGCACGCCGCCCTCTTCCCGCAGCGTACATGCCAGGACCCAATCCCCAAGGCCCCACCCATATCCCCATCCGGGACGGCCGCCCCAAACCCTAAGCCACCAGGCCCACACCCAGACCAACCCAGGGGCATTGCGCCACTAGGCAGCGACCCGCAGCCACCGCCAAGACCCCCTAAGGCCCTACACACAACCACCAGAAGCCCACCCCGAGGTAACCCAAGCACCACCAGAGTCGGGCAGCAGCCCCCCAGCCCAAGACCCCCCTAGTGAACCCACCCCAGGGATCCTCCAGATACTCCAAGCTCAGACTCTCCACCACATCAACCACAGCATCCCGCAGGACCATATCAATGACCCTCCATCATCGCTATGTGATGGAACCGATCAAAGGAGCCCAGAGAGATTGATTTGAAGTGGAGGCAGAGGCTGTCTCAAGTGTAATATGATCCAATAAAAGATTTCTATACTGGTTAATGCAAAGATTATCTTTGTTTTTCCAGTTTATGAGGATAGTTTTCTTAGCGATGCATATGGCAGTGAGAACCACGTGAACCAAATTTGTTTCAATCGGGACATCCTCTAGGTTCCCCAGCAAGCAAAATGAGGGGGAAGTTGGGATATCACATTTCAGACACTTTGACAGGTCTTCACATACTCTATACCAGAATCCCTGAACAGGTGGACATGACCACAGTGCGTGGATATAACTGTCAGGAATGTTGTCTGTGCAGTGTGTGCAGGTGTCAGATGGCACAAATCCCATCCTGAACATCCGATGACCTGTATAGTGTACTCTGTGTAGAATTTTGTATTGAATTAGTTGTAAATTGGGGTTTCTGATCGTTTTAAAAGTTTTTAAACAGGTTTGGGACCAGAAAGTCTGATCAAAGCTAACTAATAGATCCTCCTCCCATTTGCCTATAGGAATTGCTATTGTATCATCTATTTTGGTCAATGTTTTATATACTTTAGACAGTAATTTGGGGTGTTTGAGATTACAGAAGTCTAATACCCTTGATGGTGTTTGTAATTCTACTTTAAGCTTAAATTTTTCTTTAACTACTGATTTAATTTGGAGATATTCTAAAATCTATTCTTGTCTATCCCAAATTGGGAGACTATTCTGTTAAATGGAATGAAATCCAATCCTTCAACTATGTGTTCCATGTATAGAATTCCTTTACTTTTCCAGTATGGGAGGTTCATCATTTTATTGTTTTGCAATATGTCAGGATTATTCCAGATGGGTGTGCGTCTGCATGGAATTAGTGAAGACTCCGTCATTTTTAGATATTCCCACCATGCTGTCAGTGAGATATTAATACTTTTAAAGCTTTCATGCTTTCTTATTTTTGAGCTAATAAACGGTAGGTCCGAAAGCTCTATAGTATTGCAAAGTGTCTGTTCTACATCTAACCAGGACTCATCCAGCGGGTTATGTTGCAACCATCTTGGTATATATTGGAGCCTGTTGGTTAAGAAATAATGATAGAAGTTGGGTAGATCCAACCCTCCTCTATCTTTGGTCTTCTGTAGTGTTTTTAAGCTAATTCGTGGAGGTTTATCCTTCCAAAGGAATTTAGTGATGGAGGAGTCCAGGGATCTAAACCAATCAGATGATGGCTTGTTTGGGATCATAGAAAATAAGTAATTGATTCTTGGTAAAACCATCATTTTAATTGTGGCAACCCTCCCCATAAGTGATATCGGTAAGGATTTCCATCTAGCAAGATCATCTTCCACTTTCTTTAATAGTGGGATGTAGTTTAGTTTAGTTAGATCTGCCAGCCTGGGAGACACATGAATGCCCAGGTATGTAATATTCCCTGATTCCAATTGTGTATTAAGGGAATTGACAAAAGAGAAATTAATTGGAAGAACTGTGGATTTTAACCAGTTTATTGAATAATCTGAAACTCTTGAAAAGGAGTTTATTAGTTCAATTGCCTGGGAGAGAGAGGATTGAGAATTCTGAAGATAAAGTAACACGTCATCTGCATAAAGACTGATTTTATGTTCTATGTTCTTACACTTTATGCCTTTAATAACTGTAGTTTGCCTGATTGCTGCTGCTAGTGGTTCAATAAAGATAGCAAATAGCGAGGGGGAGAGAGGGCATCCCTGCCTGGTCCCCCTCTGAAGACAGAAGCTATCTGATGTTTGGTCATTTGTCCTGACGCATGCTGTTGGTGAACTGTATAAAATTTTTAACCAGTTTATGAAGAAGTTTCCAAAACCAAATTTATGTAAAGTTGCAAATAAGAACTTCCAGTTAACTCTATCAAAAGCCTTTTCTGCATCGAGAGATAATATACTGGTTTCCATGTTTCTGCTATAAGAAAAGTCTATTAAGTTGAGTAATCTACGTGAATTTGTGGATGAATGTCTCCCCTTAATGAAACCAGTTTGGTCTGGATGTATTATGAAATGGGTTACCTTCTCTAATCTTTTTGCAAGGGCTTTACAAATTATTTTCAGGTCAACATTAATAAGAGAAATTGGGCGATAGCTGGTAGGAAATATAGGATCTTTGCCTGGTTTTAACAGGAGACTAATGTTGGCTGAATTCATGTTTGGCTGTAGTCTACCATTTTCTTGTATTTCACACATCATTCTGAAGAATGTTGGCGCCAGAATGATCCAGAATTCTTTGTAGAACTCTGCTGGAAATCCATCTGGACCTGGAGCCTTCCTATTAGGCATGG
This sequence comes from Polypterus senegalus, assembly GCF_016835505.1. NCBI lineage: Eukaryota > Metazoa > Chordata > Cladistia > Polypteriformes > Polypteridae > Polypterus > Polypterus senegalus. Next base: position 67,185,747 of record NC_053170.1, on the reverse strand, counting down.
AGTTAAGAGCTTCCTGAAGTTCATCTGATGTTAATGGCGAGTCCAGGACTACAGCTTGGATTGCTACTGTCATAATAGGTTTGAGTTTCATGGTTTGTTTCAATTACGTTAGTATTTGCAGTACTTGTGTTGAAGTGACATTCGGCATATGTCAAGTGTTGTAAGCATACAACCGTCTTCATCGCTAACTTCGCATCTTAATAAAGGAAGGGAATGAAGAGACAGGAGCGAAGGACGGCCTTATATAGGCAAGCAGCCAACTACGTGGGAGGTGCGGTGATGGGGGACGCAACACCGCCTCTCACGGCGACCGAGCTGCAGGCTATGGACATATATATGTACGTAAGTAGGATTCAATTAGGACCGTTACTTGTATAATTTCAAAATGAAACCTGCTTAACTTTTGTAAGTAACCTGTAAGGAATAAGCCTGCCAAATTTCAGCCTTCTACCTAAACGGGAAGTTGGAGAATTAGTGATGAGTGAGTCAGTCAGTCAGTCAGTCAGTGAGGGCTTTGCCTTTTATTAGTATAGATATTATTTTCACATAGGTACTTTTCTATTTCTATTTACAGTTTCTGTAATTTTACATGGTACAGAAGTAAAACATCTTGGTGTGTAATTACCAGGACATAATCCTCCCTTCTTGAAGACTGTCACATTTGAAACTTTCCAGTCTTCATGCTCTTCTCATTTCTTAGATGATTGCTCAGATAGCCTAATAAAGTATTATAAAGGACATCTTTCATTTCCTTCAATACAATTAATAAAATCCCATCAGGTCTGAGTGTTTTATTAGTTTTCAAAGTATTGAGAGCTTTAAGCACATCCAACACTTATATTTTAAGATCTATTAGAGCTTATTTTTACTTCTGGAACATTCCATTTGCTTATTCTTTTACAAACACTCGGGTGAAATATTTGCTCAGATCATTTGCTATGTCCTTCTCATTTCCAATACATTTTTCATGAGAAATTTTAATGTTTGTTTTGGCTTCATTAGAAATTTTTTGGTTTCTTTTTTGACCTTTAGAATGTTTTTTTTAATCCCTTCCTATTGTATATGATATTCTTCTAAGTCATAATTATTTGTCTATTTATTAGTCTTTTTACAGTTTTATTTTTTTTTTTAACATAACGCTCTTATTTATCTCTTTTGGCCAATTTTGTATATTCTTTATTTTATTGGCTTTGGGAATATGCATATTTTGAGCCTGGATCAGAAAGTCTCTGAATTGACACAATGTATATTTACATTTACAGTTACAGAGTTTTCACTTTCCCATTCTCTTTTTTTCTCTTTACTTTCTCATCCCCATAAAGCCCGCTTTCCTCCAATTATAAATCTTTGTTTTAGTGCACATTTGGGTTTTCAAAGATGATTTCAAATTGTATGACATTTTGTTCTCTGCTGCTTAAATTGTAAATAACATCTGATTTTATTTCTCGGTGTTTATTGTTTGAAAAGATGACTTCCAGGCAGACCTCACCAAGTGTTGGGATTGAAACAAACTCAGTGAGAAAGAAGTAATTTCCTAATATAGCCCCATTTCAGTTTACTGTTTTGTATTTACGATATGGGCTTCCTAATCAATGTTTTGAATATTAAAATCACCCATGATCACTACATCCTCTTTATTGCAACAATGTGTCATTTGCTAATAATATTGTTTACTGCCTAAAATATCAGAATTTGAATGGCTGTAGGAAACTCCAATGGCCGAATCTTTGGCTTTCTTCCTTACTAGGATAACCCACAATGATTCTGACCTGTTCTCTTCTTCCATCTTGAATTTGTGGACTTAAAGATTATTTTTCACATAATGCACTTCCTTATTTATCTTTCCTTAAGCATGTAAAGTCACTAATATTATATTCCTCTCCATCACTCTCACCTAGCTATGACTGCATAATTTCTGCAATGTCATTAGTCCCAAGTCATACTGTTGCCTCTAGTTCATGCATTTTCTTTCTAATGCTCCTCAAAGATCAGATCACTGTTAAAAAAGTGACACTGAATTATCTCTGTTTTTGACCAAGCATGCAAACAAAGGATTTGAGCTCTCATTGTTCAGTGAGCTAGTGAATTGATGTCTTGTAACTGATCCAGGCTTGAGGGAAGCAGCCAGACCTGCATTCTGCAGAAGTGTGCAGTTGTTATAATAATTTTTATGAACCTGAATGCAAGTCTGAAGAACTAAAGATAATCAGTACCTCCAATGTTACGGATGTGCAATCAGAAAACATGCTTGAATTACTTAGAAGCATCCAACAGAAAGAAAAGGAAAAGAAGGACAAGACAAGGAATAAGTTGAGCCAAAAAAGCAGGAAACAATAATAATTAATCTGAAGTTTACTGCTTTTACAGGATTTCCTGCGCCACTGCAACATCACTTATGTTCTGTGAGCTGCAATAAATATTAAAACTGGTGATTATAGCTTTAAAACAGTAACAAGATTGTTCTCTGTTGCCAGCACTAGACTAATATCAGGCTAGTATAATTATATAAATTTGATGCACTCAAATTGCTTTTATAATATAAGGCCTGGTGCATCTTAGACTTCAGCTTCAGTAAGCAATGATGTAAATGTAGCATACCCTGAACAAATTCTTATTGTATGTGATCTGTTAGCAGGTGCCTCTTTATCCATGATAGCACAATTAACCATGGTTTCTCAAGAAAGAAATAACAGCATAAAAAACAAACCGAAATAGAATGATAATATACATACAAACGAGCTGTGAACTAGGAGTGAGATCATTAGACATCAAGTCCAATAACAAACAAAGTGGCTTGAAATTTCATTATGTCCTGCTACTGTCATCCAAACAAACTGACAACTACTGTTCACACCCATCAGTCAATTACTATAATTGAACTGGTTTAATTATGATTATTTAAAAAGATTCATCTTATACAGGCCAAGATTAAAAAACAGTATTTCAGTGTCCTAGGTTTTTTTTATTTATTAGAACATTTTCTTTACAAACATATCTGTTTTCTCATGTGCATTAAACTTTAATTGAAAAATAGCAAATGAATTACAGATGAAACTTGGTATTTCAGAAATTAAAACACAATTAAAACATTTAAAACATTTTAAGGACTATTTTAAAAAAATCAGGATTTAACTACTTGTACCAAGGAAACAAATTTAAAAAATACAGTAATGAATAAAGCTATCTATATAAATATAAAACATTTTAAAGTCTGTCTGTTTGTAGCTCAATTACAAATTACATACTGGAAATGCAAAAAAATTAAGGTGCTGGCAACCTCAGACACTGACCTTTGCTTGTGGGTTTATTATGGCAAAGTAATTGACAAGGTGACATGGCAGAAAGAAAAAGGACACCAGCAACCTCTCCTGAGGATTAAGCAGATTTCAGAGTTCAACAATGTGATAAAAAACATCATAATAGGAAGAAGCAGCTCGGTGCCATCTGCTGAACCTCAAGTGCAGGATATAGAATGCAGCAAACAGAGGAATGTATACATTCATCAAATGCATCTAGCGTCAAGTGTGGGTTACATGATGTAGGAAAGGCAAACACAGAGAATTGTGTGCAATCTTCAAATGCAGGACACAGAGTGAAAGAATGGTAAAGATGGAGAAATGCACGTGACTGTCACATACAGTATATGTTCAGAATACAGAAGATAGTATGAGTTAACCCAGCCACAGGGGATGCACAAACCAGTGTGTTTCTTCGTGCCAGTCCCAAGCCTGGATAAATGGGGAGGGTTATGTCAGGAAGGGCAGTCGGTGTAAAATTTTGCCATATCAATATGCAGACAATTCAAATTTCCATACCGGATCGGTAAGCCATGGGTTAAAAACGACCACCACCAGTACTGTTAGCCAGCAGGGTGCTGGTGGAAATTGGGCTACTGTTGGCTGAAGAAGAATGAGAAGAGGGAGGAGACATGTCCGGAGGCAGGAGGAGAGGAGGAAAGTAAAGAGAGTGGAACTGAGGGGAGGAACTTTGAATGTTGGCAGTATGACAGGTAAGGGGAGAGAGTTGGCAGATATGATGGAGAGAAGGAAGGTTGATATATTGTGTGTGCAAGAGACTAAATGGAAAGGGAGTAATGCCAGGTGGATCAGAGGTGGATTCAAATTGTTCTATCATGGTGTGGATGGGAGGAGAAATGGGGTAGGGGTTATTCTGAAGGAACAATATGTCAAGAATGTTTTGGATGTGAAAAGAGTGTCAGACAGAGTAGTGATTATGAAGCTGGAAATTGGAGGTGTGATGATGAATGTTGTTAATGCATATGCCCCTTAAGTTGGGTGTGTGATGGAGGAGAAAGAAGATTTTTGGAGTGAGTTGGATGAAATGATGAACAGTGTACCCAAGGGACAGAAAGTGGTAATTGGAGAGGATTTCAATGGACATGTTGGTGAAGGGAGCAGAGGAGACAAGGAGGTGATGGGTAGGTATGGTGTCAAGGAGAGGAATGAAGAAGGTCAGATGATAGCGGATTTTGCCAAAAGGATGAACATGGCTGTGGTGAATATGTATTTTAAGAAGAGGGAGGAACATAGGGTTACGTACTGTCGTGGCGAAAAATTCATCATCAGAAGGCTTTTTACCAAAAAATAAAGGCTATTAGGACTCGAGATAGACAGACAGAGTTTTTAGGCTTTATTGCAATAAATCAACCACACGGACTCAACCCAATTCGGCTGAATGAGATTGAGCCCTGATCATTACAACAATTGAAGTATTTATAACAATTTCTTATCATTTTGGCTCATTCAATTTGCTTATTCTGCACCTGGCTTCACTGTCCATTGTTCCTCTTGGTGTCAGCTCGGCTTATTCTGATTGGTCTAAGACTGGGTGGAAGGCTTCCTCTTCACCATTTTTGGGCTTTACTATGTAATTTCCTATCTTTTCTGACCTTGCTCTAATGAGCTTCTTTGCTTACCTCCTCTGACTCCCTTTTACTTCCTTTCTAACCGGACTTTGAGTTTCCATGGGAACCCTTATTATCTCCTTACTATTCCTATTACTGGCCTCCTTACGGAATGTGTTATCTTTCTATTCTGTTCCCATTTGCTCTAGCTGGCCAAGGCTTCAATTCCATATATGGGTTTTCCTCTCATCATTTCCTCTCATAAGCCTTCCAAACTTTTTACAATAGTGACCTGAAGCTTAAGCTTTAATTAAAAAGAAGTATAGTATGTGCTTTCATTTAATCATTGCTTGATTTGTCTTAATTTCTACACTAAAGTTAATTGCTAATATATTCTTATAATATTTTTGCTAATGCCTGCATTTACTAAGATTTTCTCTTCATGCATTAGGTCAGCATGACCCTGCCTATAGTAAAAGCTTTTCTGCTGATTCATCAATCCAGCTGCTCTTAGAGGCCTCTTCTCTATGTTATCTCTTCCTAGCCTTGAATCACAGGTGTTCTCAAACTCTTATCCTGTCCAAAACTGGTCTCGGTGTATCAATTAGCTGTTCTTTTCTTTACTTTGGAAATTTTAATGTAAGCCTATAAAATAATGCAATATAACTGATTTTTAGTTAAATATTTGCTAGGCCTATCATATTTGCTTCAATATTCTAATTTATGCTTAATCTAATGTTTTTAGAAGCTTTTAATTACCTTTTATGGCTCTATATGTTAATTTTGCTATTCTCTTATGCTAATAAAAAATTTTCCTTCTCGAAGAGTGTAAGAAGATGCTCGCAGTTAGATTACATTCTAAGAGAGCCAATCTGAAGGAGATTGAAGACTGCAAAGTGGTGGCAGGGGAGAGTATAGTTAAGCAGCATAGGATGGTGGTCTGTAGGATGACGTTGGAGATCAAGAAGAGGAAGAGAGTCAGGGCAGAGCCTAGGATCAAATGGTGGAATTTGTAAAAGGAAGACTTAAAGTTGAGTTTAGGGAGAAGGTGAAACAGAATCTGGGTGGAAATGAAGAGTTACCAGATAGTTGGGAAACTACAGCAAAAGCAGTAAGGGTGGCAGCAAGAAGGGTGCGTGGCATGACATCTGGACACAGGAAGGAGGAAAAGGAAACATGGTGGTGGAATGGGAAAGTACAGGAGAGTATACAGAGGAAAAGGATGGCAAAGAAGAAGCGGCATGGTCAGAGAGATGCAGAAAATAGACAATAGTACAAGGACATAAGGCGCAAGGTGAAAAGAGAGGTGGCGAAGGCTAAACATAAGGCTTATGATGAGTTGTATGAGAGGCTGGACACTAATGAGGGAGAAATGGACCTGTACCGATTGGCTAGACAGAGGGACCGATCTGGGAAAGATATGCAGCAGGTTAGGGTGATAAAGAATAAAGATGGAAACATACTCACAAGCGAGCAGAGTGTGATGAGCAGATGGAAAGAGTACTTTGAGTGGCTGATGAATGAAGAGAACGAGAGAGAGAAGAGGTTGGATGATGTGGTGATAGTGAATCAGGAAGTGCAACAGATTAGCAAGGATGAGGAAAGGACAGCTATGAAGAGGATGAAAAATGGAAAGGCTGTTGGTCTGGATGACATACCAGTGGAAGCATGGAGGTGTTTAGGAGAGATGGCAGTGGAGTTTTTAACCAGATTGTTTAATGGAATCTTGGAAAGTGAAAAGATGCCTGAGGAGTGGAGAAGAAGTGTACTTGTGTCAATATTTAAGAATAAGGGGAATGTGCAGGACTGTAATAATTATAGGGGGATAAAATTGATGAGCCACAGCATGAAGTTATGGGAAAGAGTAGTGGAAGCTAGGTTAAGAAGTGATGCTGCGTATTGGGAGAAGGATGCTAAGGATAGAGCACCCAGGGAAAAGGAAAAGAGGAAGGCCTAAGAGAAGGTTTATGGATGTGGTGAGAGAGGACATGCAGGTGATGGGTGTAACAGAACAAGATGCAGAGGAAAGAAAGATATGGAAGAAGATGATCCGCTGTGGCAACCCCTAACGGGAGCAGCCGTACGAAGATGAAGACAGAAGGTAGTGTGAGTTCACATATATGTACACATCTGGAAGAGAATTTACTGTTATTTATATCAAGCCTTTTGATGTGTTACACAAACTGATCCTTAATGTGAAAGGTTCCTTTATCATCTCAAAACAACATGCTTAGCTTTAACTGTTATTTTACACATATAAATGAATGGCAACAACCAAGAATATTGTCAAATGGATGAAACTTTCAAACCATATGAAAGCATTGCTTTTAAATCCTTACATCAATGTTTCATTGAAGAACATTACTTAGCAAAGTTACAAAGTTTTTTTTTAAACAAAAGTACATTGTGTCAAAATAGAAATGTTTAATTGACAAATACTGGTAACGACTGACCATATGCCACTTCTCCATTTTACATCCTTTATCAATATTTATTTGAAGATTGTATTACCAATACATATAAGTTCAGCTCTCTCTCTATGAACCACTTTTATTTTTGGACCATAAGTCCACGTGCTTCTTTAGTTTACAATACTAGCAAACCATGCATTATCCAACCTGCTATATCCTAACTATAGGGTAACGGGGGTCTGCTGGAGCCAATCCCAGCCAACACAGGGCGCTAGGCAGGAAACAAACCCTGGGCAGGGCACCAGCCCACCGCAGGGCGCACACACACATACCCACACACCAAGCACACACTCGGGACAATTTAGAATCGCCAATGCACTGACCTGCATGTCTTTGGACTGTGGAAGGAAACTGGAGTACCCGGAGGACACCCACATAGACACGGGGAGAACATGCAAACTCCATGCAGGGAAGACCCGGGAAGCAAACCCAGGTCTCCTAAATGCGAGGCAGCTGCGCTACCTCTGCAACACCGCGCCGCCCAAACCATTCAAACATAAAAAACAATGAAAAATGACAAGTCAGGAATGATTGAAATGCTTTCCTGACATGATTCATAAAAAGTATTAATCCTGTAGAAAGATAATTCAGGTCTACAGTTTCAATAATGTTGAATATCTATAGAAGTAATACTGGAGTAGAAAGATGCTTCTGATACACAGAGGTATAGTTCATACCTGAAGCAGACAGAATTCTGGATCCATTAGGTAATCCAGAGAGAGATAAAGTGGTATAGTGGAGAGGACGGTGACATTAAACAGTTGATTTTCCCTGTTAATTCATAGTTCTCTTTTAACAGCATGTTCTCCAAGCATCCAATCTGGCATTAATATTCATACAAAAATTTTACTTGCATATAGAAAACAAAAAAAAAATATTTTGACAGAAGTGTATCTTTTACAGTGCTATCCAAATCTTGTTTTTCACTATTAGAATATATGAAAATGTAAGGAGTATAATGACAAGTTAGTTCATGCATTTATTTGTAGTAAAGCTGAATACTGCAATGCTTTCTTCAAAGGCTTTTGAAATCATTCTTTTTTCAGCTTTTCAGTAATTCAAAATGCTGAAAAATACAATTATCACTATAACTAGGATGTATAACCACTTAGCTCTTGCTACTAAGTTTTACCCCCAGCTGTAACTGCATTTTTCCAAAGTTACCAAAGTTCAGAAGCTTTAACTCAAAAAATGGGATTCAACAAAAGCCTGACTCGCAGAAATGATTCCACAGACAAAATATCTTCATTTTTAAAAGTTTAGTTAAGTTTCAAAGTGAAGCAGTTCATACAAAAAAGAAAATTAAAATAACAAAGAGGAAAAATTCATGTTAAGAAAAGTTCAGTTCTAAGCTTAATCTTGTTACATCTCAAATCGTTGCTATTTACTTAACATTTCTAAAAGTTGTTTCTGAACCATTTCATAACGGTCAGAAAACTGTATGTTTATCCCATTTCTAAGTTGAAAATGGGTCTTTTAAGTCCCTATGTGCTGGGACCTGTTCTAAACACAACTGAATCTATTATCACACTGTTTCTCAGTTATAGTAAGAAGGTCCTATCTCTTACTAACTTATAGGGGGAAAAGACTATACCATAAGCTATGACTATGAAAGAAATTTATATTCTATTCAAGTTAAGCAAACATTAATAGGAGTTTAACTCGAAACTTTTAACTTTCTAAGATTGGCTCTTACACCAGCTTTTTGGATAAGCTTAGATTGGTTTCAAAATTCTTATTCTCACATATAAAAAACTTGCATATGTATTGGCATGTTCAGTGTCACACATGTGTGAATAGGAGGCAGCTGAAGGGCTTTGATACATCTGCCCAGGGGGTGGCGGGGTGCACTAACGCTCTTTCTAAGTTGCCTGCAGACCTTTCCCGGGAAATCCCACCAGGAGCCACCGCCTCGACCCTGGACACCCCAATTCCAGTCCCGGCCCTGAGGACGACATCACTTCTGGTCCCGGGCCCGAGGACGACATCACTTCCCCTAGACTTCCTATAAAGCCTCACACCTTTTCCCTGGAATTCGGTTCTGTTTTGGACTCTGTCTTGTAAACTTGACTCAATCTAAGAAACCATTTACTTTTTGCAGCCAGGATACTGAATTATAAGGGTGGCTGCCACAAACCTTGCCATGTCTCTTGTCTCTTCATATCACAGTGGCGTAGTCAGCAGGATGATGTCTCTGAAGAACCCGGAACAGGACCCTAAAACAACCGAGGTAGGAAAGTACCGGGGCCGAGTTTCTGGGCGGGGAGTGCGTCAGTGGGTCAGGAAGGACCCAGTGCAGGCTCCGCTCCACAAAGGCGAACCTGGGCTGAAGCCCAATCTGGTGGAGAGTGTTAAAGGGACCCACAGCCATGGGCTGGTTTTTGGGGAGGATGCAAAAGGGGCTCATTATGCTCTCCGGGGTAGGAGAGCTGAGCTGCCCATCGGGACCAAGGTCCCTGATAAGGATGGGCTTTCCCCAGGCCAGCAGGTGAAGGAACTGCAATCCTGGGAGTTTAACCCAAAGAGATCACTCCTAGAACAAGCTATGGCTCTTTGGCAGCAGGTGGGTCTGTGGCTACAGCCATTTGAGACGACCCCATTACAAATTGTGCAGCAGGTTGCCAGCTTTTTGCTGCTGCAGCATTTACCCCAGGACTTTGCCCAGCCAGCCTGGGGTGACTTCCACTCCATGCAGGAGCTTTTACAACTCCTAAAGACCCCAAGGCCAGCCTTGAAACCTGGGGGGGGCAGTTCGGCCCCTTAGTGGAATCCATGGGAACTACGTCCCACTTAGGAAGTCCCTCCCGCTCAATCCAGAGCCTGTTCTGAAGTCACCGGACTGCCTGCCGTGCAACCTGTTGGGGAACGAGGTGGACTGCAGGGGGATGCGATGTTGTTGTTTGAGTGCCCTTATTGGCCCTCTGGCAGATACCCATGCGGGGAGGTACTCATTAATGGATATAAAGTGATGGCCTTGTTTGACTCCGGCAGTAACGTGTCTGTCGTTGCTCGCCATTATGTTTTACCGCTACAGTGGATTAAAAGAAAGACCAGTCTTAGGTGTATACATGGAGATGTCCGCGTGTATAAATCCGCCCGGTGTTATGTTTGTCTGGAAGGAACCCTTAAAAGACTCACCGTGGCGGTTCTTCCAGATCCACATTTTCCAGTAATCCTAGGGCGGGACTGGTCTGAAAGTAACAGTGGTGGACTAGTGAGTATTCCCGGACAAGATCTGGGCCTAGTGATAGGTGAGAAAGACTCGTCTCAAGCTGCCTCCACGCCGTGTAATCAGCCGGGAGAGAGTGGGGCGGAAGGCCAAGAGGGTGACGCAGAAACTCCTGGACCATTGAGGGCTGCTACACCATCTACCAGTGCCCCAGCAGCTCGGGAGGAATCTCCCCCCCTTGAGGTCAGACTGGACCCGCTCTCTGAGTTGCACTTTCAGTTTAAAGTGACGCCGGATTCTTTTAAGAGGGAACAATGAAATGACGACTCTCTGAAACATGCAAAGAATGCAGTGGTCCTCATCAACAGCCAACGCACGCATCAGCTCATGCCACAGGGACCTTCGGGTCGCAGAGCATGAGGGGAAGGACCGGAAGCTGCTGCTAATCGGCGGCAGGTCTACGAGTTAGCGTACTCCCATCTTCTTTGGGGGCCATCTCGGTTCCGACAAAACACTAGAACCAATCAAGCTCCGGTTCTTTTGGCCGGAGATTAATGAGGAGGTTTGCCATTTTTGCATTTTCTGTCCGGAGTGTCAACTGCTACAAATTCCCAGGAGGAACCGTGCTCCTCTTTTCCCCATTCCCCTGATTGATGTCCCCTGGGAAGTCCCCCAAGCCTCTATGGGCTTCTCACCATTTGAGTTGTTATATGGACGACAGCCCCGGGGTATATTAGATATCTTAAAGGAGGGATGGGAAGGAGAGACTCTTCCCTCAACAAATATTGTGGAATATATCGCCCAGTTGCATGATAGATTTGATACAGTTAGACCCATTCTAAAGAGTCATATGGAAGAGGCACAAGCAGTACAGGCCCGCCTATATGATCGTGGCACGACTCTCCGGGAGTTCCATCCAGGGGATCGCGACATGGTATTGGTGCCCACCTCTCACTCCAAATTGCTCGCCCATTGCCTGGGCCCTTATGAAATTAAGGAGAGGAAGGGATTGGTAGACTATTTGGTGAAACAACCCAATCGTCGACCAAGCGAGCGGGTGTATCATGTGAACCTGCTGAAACCATGGAAGGAGAGGGACCCCGATCCCTCTTCCGGTCAGCTCCACTCACTCTTTGCTCAAACAAGTTCCCTTAATTTCGGCGAGCAATTATCTTCCAGGAAGAGGCAGGAGCTGGAAGCAGCTATCTGCTTCGTCCCAGAGGTGGTGAACAACCCGGCCGGACCTCTCTGGTTCCGCATGACATATTGACTGACCTGGGGGTGATCGTCTGAGAGCGCCCCTATAGACTCCCGGAGGCAAAGAAAGCTGAGGTGGAACTCGATATCAAGCGAATGCTGGAACTAGGAGTGATTGAGGAGAGTTTTAGTCTCTGGTCCAGTCCCATCGTCTTGATTGCTAAGCCCGACGGCAACTGGATGTTTTGCATAGACTTCCGTCGGCTTAGTCAGGTTTCCCAGTTTGCTGCTTATCCCATACCTGGACGACCTCTTCGAGAGGCTGGGACCAGCTAAATTCCTGACCACACTTGACGTGACGAAGGGGTACTGGCAGGTTCCTTTAACGGAGTCTGCAAAGGAAAAAAACATGCTTAGTACTCCTAGCAGGCACTGGCAGTATCGTGTCCTTCCATTCGGGTTATACGGGGCACCTGCAACTTTCCAGTGTCTGGTGGACAAAGTGTTCCGACCCCATAACTCGTATTGTGCTGCCTACCTGGATGACATTGTCATCTATTCCAGCACGTGGATGACGCACATACAGCAGGTCACAGCAGTATTGCGGGCACTAGGAGAGGCCGGGCTTCGAATCAATCCCAAGAAATGTTTCTTCGGGTTGAGAGAAGCCAAGTATTTGGGCTACCTGGTGGACCGGGGTACTGTGAGGCCACAGTGTTCCAAATTAAATGCCATATTGACATGGCCCCGTCCGTGAATCAAGTGGCAAGTCCGATCCTTTCTTGGTTTGGCCGGGTACTACCGCCAGGCCAAAGACTCACTTTAGTGTAGCATACCCTGAATAGAGCTGCTGATGAGGTGTATATAATGCAAATGTTAGTCATTTGCACAATAACTGAAGAATGACAATGATTATGAACTATTACTTACCCTTCTTCTAGAGCCACTGCTGTATTATCAAGATGCTACTTGTGCTCATGGGAAATTATACCAGAGGCAATGTGAGTCTTGGTATTCCAATAATCTTCTTATTAGGCTGCCCACAAAAAAATGATAATACTGGAGAATGTCCAGGAAGAGGGTGGGGTGGCCAGGTGACCTAAATCGAACAGAAATGTCACAGTGTTTGACTGTTATAATTAACCTTTGACATCCAGAGGTTAATTTTCTCTAAGAATGCTGTTGACAGATTTTTTTTTCTCTTCATTGGTCATTTCTCAATTGTAATGTTAATAATTGTGTATTTCCATGAATTATTCATAATGTTAGCAAACTTCATGATTTATTCATTTTCATCAAATTGAAATTGCTCTGTTTTACTGTATCTTCAGCCTAATGTTCATTATGTAATGATATTCCAAGCCTATACCCGGTAAAGAGTGCTGTATAAAAATAAACTAAAACTGAAAATTCAAATCTTCTTACTAGTTTCATCAGAATAGCTCTCTGAAGCATTCTTATCAGATTATCCATATCAGCTCCAAGTATGTTGGCTTCTCCAATGCTGCTGTTTAAAGTCCTGTTTAAGGACTGTATAAGGCCCAAGATGGCTGCCGGGGCATTACTATAAGTCTGGTTTTCTGTGTTGTTGAGTTAGTTGTGCCTTTTGTAAATTTTCATCTTTCACTTTTAAACATTTTGCAATCTATGGTCTATTTTATTTTGACCTTTGTGTATTTGGACCTTTTCTGTTTTTTGCCTTTTAAAGTATTTTAGGATATTGCAATTTTTTGGCTCTTGTGTTTTGGGCTGAAAGAATCTTCTTCAGTGAATTTGTGGATTGTTTTTGGCCTTATCATCTTTATTATATTTCTGTATTACTTTTTCATTTGATTCTTGGTCTATTTTATGTGAATATTTCGATAATTGAATTTGCGTTATGTTATTAATTAATAAATCCCCTCAATTTAAATTGAGCCTATGTTGGAGCTGGTAATTTTTTTTCTTTTTGTAAGGTTTGGTAAAAATTGTAACACATGGATGTCAAAATTGATGGTAAATGCATTGTCTGACAGTGGTTTTAGGGCACCACTTTTACAAACATAAAGAGAGGTACCTCCACGCTTTTGCTTATTAAATGCTGAGTGCCTCTTTTAACATTAACACATGCAGTAAAGGTTATGTTTTGTCGTGATGTGTTGCATTGTCACAAAAGACATTATACTAGCATTCTTCTTTATTAGTGATTAATAAGAAATGTTCCTAAGCTGTCCCTACTCAATACTCACCCCTGGGAACATCAGAAGTTCTATAGTTGCATCATGCAAGACCTTTTCACACTTTTTGGGACCTGTACAGGCCTCAGTAGGCTATTCTTCAGTAGGCTAGGGAAAGCACTGGCCCAATTTTGGGTCTCTTTTCAAGACCTTACACCTTTTTGATATTTCATCCACTCATTCCAAACTCTGTAAAGAATCTGTAAATGTTATTACAAAATAAATGAGCTATACATGGAATATTCACAACTATTGTGAAATAAAGCTAAATTCATTTACTAAATAAACAATATACACACACAAAAGATTAAATAGCCATTAATCACTAATATGCAGAAAAGATTGTTTCAAAAGTACAAAACCTGCTATTTTCATTCCTGCCTGCAATGTTGTAATAAGGAGCAGAGTCATGGTGAATTGGACGAGATTGCACTGACATAAATTCAGCAGCAAGTAAAGTATGTTAAAGTGAAAATCAAAAGTCCTGAAGGGTTGGCACAGTTCAGTTGAGGTGGTGATGCCCCTTTTTGGGGCTCTATGGTGTCAGGCCTGACTTGGAGCAAGGGAAAACTTGCACCACCCTGTAGGATACTAACTGGTGAATAGGCATTGAACAGCTTCCAGGGAAATTGATCCTGTATTTCCTACTTTGTCAAGAAAAGCCTAGGAAAATGACACCTTTTATTGGCTAACTAAAAAGATTACAATATGCAAATTTTCGAGGCAACTCAGGCCCCTTCTTCAGGCAAGATGTAGGGCCTGAGTTGCCTCGAAAGCTTGCATATTGTAATCTTTTTAGTTAGCCAATAAAAGGTGTCATTTTGCTTGGTTTTTCTCTAAATTCATAATGGCTAACACAGTACAACACTCTAGTACCACTTTGTCAAACAATCTTTGTTATATAGAATTAGCAACCATTTGTCATACTGTACATGCATAAACCTGATAATTAACACAATGGAGGGTAAGAGCTTACACGTGATTTTCAAAAACACCATCAAAAACACAAAAAAATAAATAAATCAATGGCACTACCCTTAGATGCCAGCAATTTCATAAAAACAGCAGCCTAAAACTGAAGTCTAACACATTTAAAAGAGCTGTTTATATCTAGCAGAGATGTTGTTGATCTGATAAATGGATAACCTATAAGAATTCTAATGAAAATATAATTAATATTGGAGATTAGAATTTTGTTTAACTACAGAGCAAAAAATAATAATAGATTATTTACACTTTGCATCAGTCATCTTGAAGTAATTATGAACTGGTAACTTCACTGAAAATTATTCTCTGCATATGAATAACAGATTACTAGTGCATGTTGCCAATGTATTGTTGTCATTAAAAACATAATAGCATTTTCTGGATGAAAATAAATTAATATTTATAAGGTCATGCAATCACTTAAAAGGCCATTTATACTAATTTGAATGTTAGTGGTCTCTACAAATGTCTAACTTTAATGGTCTGGGAACTTCAAAATCTACATATTTTAGCCACCGCAAAAAACTGAGCATAATGAGACCCTACCACAAATGTGCTTAATGATGTAATGATATTTCTCACCCTTTTATATAAACTACTCACTCAAGTGTTTAATTATTATTTAAAAGTTTCAGATAAATTGTAAAAGGGCTACAAAATGTTCTCCTACTAGCATCATCATTCATTTTTGAGTGCTCTTCTTTTTGGAAGTATGAGCAAGCTGCTCCATTAAGCAAACTATTGCCTCTTTTTTTATAGCGATGTCTTATTTGGAAATTTTTTTTTTCTACATTGTCTGTTTAACCAGATAATTTATGATTTAATTATAACCCCATCTGTGGCAGTAAAATGAGTCAGAAAGTCTACTTGTTGGGATCAACGGCTGAATACAATGTTTTTGGATTTCTTTTGGTAACTATAAAGTGCACATTGGCAAAACAGGCTGATATCTCAGCCTGTACGGAGTAGCAATAGAGCTTCTAATTTAGTTTCAGTTTCTGTTTCTCAGACACATTTGTCAATTTTTAGCACCCCAGATTTTTCAGTATTATTGTTTTTAACATAAAATTCAGGGCTAAACTTACATGAGAATAAGACTATAGTTTGCTGTAACATAGATGATGTGGTAGGGGAAATGAAGTATAAAAAATCAGTTACTTGTGTCACTTTTGTTAATAATGTTTTTCAAGTATTTTATTATAAATTGACCCTATTAAATAGGAAGTATTTTGACACAAAACACAATAATCAATGTGGGCTTACAGTATTATTAACCTTTATCAATGACTTCTTAGCTTCTGGAGATGGAATATTTTGTAGAATACACTGGAAGATGAGTATAAGCGGGACAAACAGACATGCAGACACAGAGGCAGAAAGACTGTCCGATTTACTCAGGTTTCTGTTGTATCTGTAACCAAATCAAAGTTATCAGGCCATGAATATTAATGTACCTTTAACCAGTGCCTGAAGCAGTATATACAGTATATACATGCAAGTGCCAGCACCCTGTGAAAGTGAATGCTTTGCACTCCACAATCTACTAACTTTTGTTCAAAAGGGAAGGGGGGAGTAGAGGAGGGTGTTGTGCACTTACAGTTTCAGTTGAGAATGGCGGGAGAGATCCCTTGGAATTTGCGGTGCTGCGATACAGTGGCAGTCATTTGAAGAGTGGCGGGAGGGTTTTAGATATGCGTGATGCAAGTCTGTATGCTCACAAACTGACAAACTCTGTTGGCAAAATTTAACTTCTGGAAACGTTTGGGGAAAACTAACTTCAAGCTTGAGTAATTGAAATGCCCAGCCACAATGATAAAACCTTGAATTTGCCATTTGCAATTTGCTAACCTAGAGCCTAGTAAATGCTTGAGCTAGGCAATAGATACATGGGCACCACTAGTACAGAGCAATACTCAAAAGATAAAATGGACAACATCTTACTGATAAAATCCCTGTAAGCTGTGAACGGTGGCATGTGGCTATTTGGATTTGTACACCAGTTTCAGTTTACATACAAATATAATCCACCACCATGTTTCTTACAGGCTGAGACTCTATCTGCTCTGTAGATGGTTTAACAGTTTGGTCAGAATGGCCAAGTCACCTATGTTTTCATGTAGCCAAGTTTTCAAGAAGATAAAGATACAACAGTCTCTGATATCACTGTGGTTTGCAGACTGAAGTCATATATATTCAAATTTATTATCCAGTGATTAAATATTTGAAAGTAGAATTGACGGTATCATTGGTCTGACTGGATTAGCCTTTAGCCTCAAGCTAATGCTGGCACACTTTCTTGGCTTCTGCTTCTGGTACTTCCATTTTAGGCATTTCTGTTTTCCTGCTTGCTGTAGCAAATCAAAGCTATGCACTGACTCTATCAGCAGCTCTCGAGAGTAGTTAGAGCACTCACTCCTAATTTCTCTATTCATATACATACTGTAAATCTGTGCATTGCTGTTGCACAACACCACGTTGTAAATTGACTTAATAAACATGGATACAAAGCGGTTAAATTGGATTTAGGTCCAGGCTCTGGCTGGGCCAATCAAGGACATTTGCAGAATTTTCCCTGCCACACTTGTGTTGTGTTTGATTTTTGTTTAGGGTCATGGTCCTGTAGGAAGGTGAAACTTCAGCCAGGTCTGTGGTTCCAGAGCGCTTCAGAGCAGGTTTCCATTAAGGACATGTCAGAGCTTTGCTCTGTTCATCTTCCTCTCTGCTTTGTCTATTCTCTGTTCTGGCTGCTGAAAAATACCCCAACAACATAATGCTCCCATCACTGTGCTTCATTATTGGAATGGTATTGTACAGGTTTCAGGATTACTGTAGACAAGATGTTAGTCTTAGTTTCATTAGACCAGAGCAGTCACGTCTCTAAACTCTGCAGGGAATTCCTTCAACAACACAACTTGGATTTTTCTCTAATTCACATTGTCAAGTGTGAAACCTTAAAAAATAGAGATGTGTGTCTTTATTAATCATGCTGAATCAATTAAAATGATCACATGTGGACTCAAAGCAAGGTGTATAAACATCTTAATGATAATCAATAGAGTGTGACATACCTGAGCCAGATTCCAAGTGTCATATAAAAAGGTCCGAATACTTGTATCATAGACACTTTCCCACCGCAGGAACTTTTTTCAGGAATTAAGGACGTTTTAGACACTCAGGAACTTTTGTATCATTTCCACTGCAAGAACTTGAGCCATTTAGAGTTCCTAGTAGGTAGTTTATGATACTTCTTTTAGCTCCTACTCCAGGGTATGTACCTTTTATTTAACCAGGAACTATCATGGGTGTGACTCGGGTGATGAATTGTGCTAATTGCTTGACCACAAGCACTGGTGCCATCTTACAAATCTGTTAGTATTTTGGACTTCGGAGAGTTATCAGTGAAGATGGAGCACTGCACTTCACACTATATCACTCTTCATAGCTGCTTCTGTGGCGTGCTGCTCCATGCACCACCTAAAACCAATAATCTCCCCCATGTACTCCCAATCATGTTGCACTTCGCATTACATAACTCTTCAAAGATGTCTCCCTGGTGCAGCATGCCTGTATCAAGGCAATAATCTCCCCAATGAACTCTCAAACATGCCTCACTCTTCCTTTCATGTCACATATTTTGCATAAAGGTTACAGTTTCTGTTGTGCAATGGGAATGCAAGAAATGAAAGTGGCCAGGGATCTCAAGAGGCCCAGGGTCCACATCATGCAGGAACTCACTCAAGTTCCTCCTTAGAAAGTGCCTAATGTGATATTTCAGTTTTTTTATTTTTCATAAATTTGCAAAATTTCCTGAAAATCTGGATTTTGCTTTGTCGTTCTGTGTAACAAGTGTTGCTTGATATGGGAAAAAAATAAACTTAAATGATTTAAATGAGCACAAGGCTGCAGCGTGCCAAAATGTGACAAATGTGACAGGATCTGAATACTTCCTGATTCCACTGTATGCAAAAATCTTTGATCAAAATGAAGTAAATGTATGGCATTCCCAAAAGATGGGGCCTAGTGATGCAGGTGTTTGACAACAATTCTGGATATTCTGGGTACATTTAGGAAAATACTAAACAAGGTAAATATGATGGATGAGATATTTGTACTTGAATTCTGGTGTGCTTGGAACCTAGAATGAGCGTTGTCAGTGGCTGAGTTTTACTTTTCTGAAATTTTATTTGAAGGATCCCTTTCCTGTAATTTCCCATGAAATGGTTATAAAGTTATACAGATAACTTTTAAGAAACTTCCTAATTGGTTTTTAGAAGAAAAAGTTTGTAGCTGAAAGATTTAACTTTGATCTTAACTGGCCAAAAGATTCAAATATATTATCAATTTAGAGATTTCCACATGTAACAGTCCAGAACATGTTCAATAGTTTAGATACTGCAAATGTCAGAAAAGGCTAAAATTAAATAATTCTCATGTATAGGTGCAGTGTATACTACATTGGTTCCATATCTTTAGCAAGTGCTGGATAACTTGATTTATGGTGAATTAATAATAATTACTGTTAACTGGAGCACAGAGCAAAGAGTACAAATTACATTTACAACAGTATTTGTTTTTCAGTTACAAATCTTGCAGGTGTAGAGTTGTGGGGATCAGCCAGTTTCCAGTATCTTATTGTGTGAATATTTGCAGCCCAGTAACAGAACAGAAAGATAGTGTTGTGCCACTTTTTACTTTAAATCTCTTTGGAGTTATTGTTTTTGAAAAGTAGACATTTTGAGTTA
Source organism: Polypterus senegalus (assembly GCF_016835505.1). NCBI lineage: Eukaryota > Metazoa > Chordata > Cladistia > Polypteriformes > Polypteridae > Polypterus > Polypterus senegalus. Next base: position 67,166,101 of record NC_053170.1, on the reverse strand, counting down.
CAAGTAAATGATGTTACAATTAAATCTAACTTCTTAAAAAAAAACGTTCTTGATGTGCAGTATATAGGGATGCTCCAAAAATGATACAGGAGCCTTGGGAGAATATTGATTTTGACAACATCGATTAATTTGGATGAAGGATGGACTATCTATTAACATCTTGCCTAATGACTTCCATTGTACTACAGACATTGTATATTTTTATTTTTCATTTTACTGCTTATCCCCAACTATTAAAAACGATTTGATACAATGAACAAACAAGTTATTGTGTGAGAAAATTCTATCACTTTGTTATTGGCCTCTTTTAAACAAACCTGATATTTGTATATTCTTAGTTCGCTACAGTTTGAACAAGTTTTAGGATTAATACAGTATTTTTTATGAAAGAAAATGACAATGTTATTTATATCCAAATGAGAAATGTAGTTATAAGTCACTGGCTTTAGTTTACCTTTTCTCTACATATAATCAGTTCTTTTTTCCTTTACGTCTTCTTGTAGCAATTTCACCAAAGCAAACTAACCAATTTAATTTTCATTTATTTTCAACCAGACACCACTTACCTATGTCTAGTCTACTTTTTGGTATTTCTATAGGTTTCCTATATAGCTATTTATTGTTAGCTTATTTTTATGTTTTGAAGATGGTTGTTTTATTCTCATAGCTGTAAATTACAGAGTAGTGAATTCAATCATATGTACGCTTGATCTAAGAACCAAGAAAATCAGCATCCTGGGATCAAAAAAACTAGCACACCATGTATTCTTCCAATTTTGTGTGGAAGTACCTCCTACACTGTATGCATAGTACATCAAGTTAACCTGCATAAAAAATGGCAAGTAAAAGTGTTTACTTTGCATTTTCATTGATTTTACTTAAAATTGGCAGGCTTTCTGAAAGTATGCATTCATTCTCATGGACTGTTGTACCTAAACTAAACTTCTACACATCTTAATTAGAAAGATCATTTTTGAATGTTTCATGAATCATTTTTTTAGCCAATATCTGCCGTTTCTTGATGCAGCATGCACATCAACTGAAGTGCTTGACTTTTGATAAGAATTAGTGAATTTTTGGTGATTTGGTTTTATTCACATTTTGAAATTCCATCTTTTAATTTATCTAGTATTTTTCACTGCAGTGGGTTGGTGCCCTGCCCGGGATTGGTTCCTGCCTTGCGCCCTGTGTCGGCTGGGATTGACTCCAGAAGACCCCCGTGACCCTGTGTTCACATTCAACGGGTTGGAAAATGGATGGATAGTATTTTTCAGAAAGCTTGATAAAGTTAATTTATTTCTCTGTAGTATTTCCATGCTCTTACTTGTTGTCTTGGAATACTTTTAAAGTGTGTAGTCTCTTGTCTCTTTGTATATTTCTCATATCATAGGTAGCTACTTCAGCTGAGTTGTATTCATGCTGCACTTATTGTCTGTGTGAAGCTAAAAGGAGATGATATGAAATTTACTTTCTCTGCATTCAACAGCATCATCATAGAGAAGATGAAAATAAGTCCCACAAAAGGTACTTTAAATACAAAATACAGGTTAGGATTCAACCTTTACCATTTATAAAGTAAAATTAAACTTATTTCATTAAAAAGCATTTCAAACCACCTTCTGACGCTGAGAAATAGAATTGCCTATTATTGAGTATTTTGAGTGAAGTTTTCAAAGACAGATTTTCCTCTACTCAATATTTCTATGCTTCTCTAACCGAGGCTGTTGCTGGGATAAAACTGGATCGACATGCCTGTCTGTTGAGATGAAGCACAAAAACAATAAGGATAATCTCAATGGAGATTTCTTTGCTGTGTCAGCTCCTTGGGAGAATGTTTCAAGAGGAAATGAGGCTACTGGAAAGAGTAATTAACATTTAACCGACATCTCTAATTGCAACTGTCACCTTTTTTTGTTGTCAACAGATAATTGTGCTAATAATTAAAACATGACCTGCTGATGAAAATGAAGGAAAATGTATTTTACTGAATAAGGTATTGATGTAGTTCAGAAATAAATAATTAATGACAAAAATCTTAACTTTTTTTAATTATGATTTTCTCAGACAAAAATACTTTTCATTTGAGCCTTGTGGCTAGGAGATAAAAATTAACACAGGGGATTTAATAAAGAAAGTATCAAATTTTTTTGTAATATCAACAGGTTTATTTTTTTCTTTGCTTTATTTTAGTTATTTCATACAGTGCTTTCCAAAATAACCTTAGCACAAGAGACATTTTGAGCATTTGTTACACATTTCTCTTGTCTTAATTGTTGAATAAGATGAAGGAAATTATACAGTCATGAACACCTCTATCCATCCAACATACTGTAGCTAATCAAGTCCTCTTCATGTAATGTTTGCAGAATACCACTATGATACAGTGATATAAATACTCCGAGTGGTGCAGTGAGAGTAATATGGAAAAAGATGATCTGCTGTGGCATCCCCCAACGGGAGCAGCTGAAAGAAGAAGAAGAAGAAGAAGGTGCTGTGAGAGTAACAACACTAAAGCAGCTGTGGTATTTAGAATAGTTTGACCATTCTGTGGACCATTATATTGTTACAGGTTAATTACAATCAGATGCATTAAACTAATACACAATATGCGGTTAATTTTCAGTTATAAAGCCGCGTCAGGGATGTGGATCTAAAAAAGAAAGGGAAACCACACTGGAATAGTAGCACTGCTTTGCCGCCAGTTTGCAAAACCAAGCGGAGAACTTTCGTAGGCCAGGGTTGTAGCTAGCATTAAAATGTTCGTGGTTGTACGGCAAGTTTAGGTTTTATACATCGCAATTTGAGCGTGGAAATGGGAGTACGCAACATATTTGTGTGTACGCACCGTTTATACATGAGGCCCCTGGAGTACTGTGTACAGTTTCGGTGTCCATTTTACAAAAAAGACTTAGCAGCAATAAAGAAAGTCCAGAGGAGAATGTCTAGGCTGATTTTGGAAGTGAGAGGTATGAGCTATGAGGAGAGAGTGAAGACATTGAACCTTTTCAGTTTAGTCAACCAGAGAATAATAGGTGATACGATCAAAGTGTTTAAAATTATCAAAGGAATTGGTACAATGCATCCCAGCTCTTTAAAATAAATTCTTCAACAAGAACAAGGGAATATTAGGAAACTTATTAAAGGCAGATTTTACACAAATGTTAGGTTTTCTTTGCACACATAACTGTGGACACATGGAAGAAATTTCCAATTAGTGTGGTAGAGAGTAGAATTTTAGAAACCTTCACATATCAACGTGATGCTATTTTGGACAATCTTTGAGTATGGCATGGGCAAGGTTTTTGGGCTGAGTGGCCTGTCCTCATCACAGCGATGCTAATGTTTTAACTGTTCTAGCAGATCCTAACATTGTATTAGAGTGTGTGTTTTTCTTCTAACGTATTGGATACTTTTTTCTGTTTCTTACTGTCTGGTATTTTTGCCAATTAAATTTAAAGCAAATATGACTAAATTAAATCCCTATTGTGGCATAATACAGTTAACATTTCATGCAATTTCTTATCAAGAAGAGTAGACTACAGTAAATTGCTATAGTAAGTTGTGCCGTATTTTGTCTCTATTCAGGAAAATAATGAAACTTTAAGGCCTCCTTATCATTATGTCTGAATTACCTGAGCATGTGCTTAAAAGGTTTGTTGGTTGAGTCTGCTCAAACAGAATTTTAATAGCTTTCTTAGCGAATGAATGAATGAATGAATGAATGTAGCAAATAATTTCTGCTAGTTTACACAAATGAAACCCACCAATGCTAATTAAAGCTAGTTGCAGATAATTTTCTCATAGATGCAGGTGTGCCATACACTGTAATTAGGATATAGCAGGTTAGATAATGGATGGATGAATGGTCACACACCACAGCACATACACACACTGGCCACTTTATTGGGTACACCTTGCTAGTACCAGGCTGGACCCCCTTTTGCTTTTAGAACTGTCATAAGAAGGTGCTGGAAACATTCCCCAGGGATTTTGGTCCATACACAGTTGCTGCAGATTTGTCAACTGCCTATCCATAATGCAAATCTCCCGTTCAACCACATCCAAAAGGTGCTCTATTGGATTGAGATCTGGTGACTGCGGAGGCCATCTGAGTACAGAAAACTCATTGTTATATTCAAGAAACCAGTTTGAGATGATCTGAACTTTGTGATTTGGCACATTATCTTGCCTGAAGTAGCCATCAGAAGATGGGTGCACTGCAGTCATAAAGTGATGGACATGGTCAGCAATAATACTCAGGTTGGCTGTGGCAACGATGCTCATTTGGTACTGAGGGGCCAAAAATGTGCTAAGAAAATATTCCCCTCACCTTTACACCACTTTTGATACAAGGCAGGATAGATCCATGCTTTCATGTTGTTGACACCAAATTCTGACCCTACCATCCTAATGTCACAGGAGAAATCAAGACTCTTCAGACTAGGCAAAGTTTTTCTAATCTTCTATTGTCCAATTTTGTTGACCCTGTGCAAATTGTAGCCTCAGTTATGTGTTCTTAGCTGACAGGAGTGGTGCCCAGAGCTTTCCTGCTGCTGTAGCCTATCAGCTTCAAGGTTTGACATGTTGTGAACTCAGAGATGCTCTACTGCATTCCTCGCTTTTAAAGAGTGATTATTTGAGTTACTGTTGCCTTTTTTTTTCAGCTCAAACCAGTCTGGACATTCTCCTTTGACCTCTGGCATCAACAAGGCATTTACACTCCAAGAACTGCTGTTCACTGGATTTTTTCTCTTTTTTTTGATCATTCTCTGTAAACCCTAGAGATTGTTGTGCATGAAAATGCCAGTAGATCAACAGTTTCTGAAATATTCAGACCAGCTGATCTGGCACCAAAATATATGCCATGGTCAAAGTCACTTAAATCACCTTTCTTCCTCATTATGCTCAGTGTGAAGTTCAGTAGGTCGCCTTGGCAATGTCTACATGCCTAAAAGAATTAAGTTGCCGCCACGCGATTGGCAGATTAGATATTTCCATTAATGAGCAGTTGAACAGGTGTTCCTAATAAAGTGGCCAGTGACTGTATAATGCATGTTGCCTCTCACATGTTGAATGACTACAGTATGATTTTTGTTTCGGCCATTAATTATTTTTTAAAGAATTTATATATTAAGCTACCATCTGACTTACCATCTCAGATAATGAGATAATGAGTACATACACACATACTGTACATGGCATCAGTGAGCTCCGGGGCACTCTGTGGTGCTACTTGGCAGCGTTAGATACGCTGAAATATAACATCCCAGAGGTTCTCAGTTGTTGGGAGACTGTCATTGTTTTCCACTGCCTACACACCCTGGCCACATAAGGCTAGGCATTGATCTGCACCAGGAAGAACCCAGGGCCCACTGGATCAGTATAAGGTCTGATGATGGTTCTGAGGATTTCATCCTGGTACCTAACAGCAGTCAGGGTACAGTAGCCTAGTCCATGGAGGTCTCTGCAACCCTCCAAGGATATGCCTCCTCATACCATCACTGACCCACCGCCAAACTGTCATGCTGGATGATGTTTAAGGCTGCATAACGTTCACCACGACATCTCCAGACTTTTTCAAATCTGTCACATGTGCTCAGTGTGAACCTTTTCTCATATGTTAAGAGAGTGGGGCACTAATGGCAGAGCTGCCAATTGCAGTATTCTCTGATGAATGCTAATCAAGCTGCATGGTGATGGGCTGTGAGCACAGGTCCCACTAGAGGATGTCAGGCCATCATGCCACCCTCATGGAGGGAAAAGGGAAAAAGAATGAACAAGAGAATGAGGTTAAAGCGGAAAGAGAGAGTGCAAACTAATGTGATAGGATTGGAGCACTCCAGGGTGCATAGTAAAGGAAGCAGCCAGGACAAGAGCCCCTAGGAGGAGCCCCAAAGTGGAGTATAGAGCGGAACCAGACCATCACACTATTATTATTATTATTACTATTATTTAAACTTTAATGATCCCAACATTTAGGCAATACAGGATTAAAAGATTTACAGCAACAAGCAAACACCAAACTTCCCTCCCTCCAATTGATAAAACAGAACATCTCTAAATAGAAAAATTATACATCTGACTTGACTCAGTACAAAGAAAAAAGGAATTACATTGAAGCATTGTAAATGATTATTGCCTTAGGTATGATCCCTGGTGCTCCTGCAATGGCAAGGTCCTAAGACCTACATATAAAAAAAAAAACATTTTCTTATGTGTAGGCAAACTTTAATTTGTATGCTTTACCCATTGCAAATTTACATAATAAAAACTGACTGACTGAAAACATTACCATTTGGCAAAATATATAAAATGTGTCAGTTTGTTGTATGACTAAAAAGCATGAATGCAGACAGACAAAGGCCCTCTATTTCAAGGTATCACCTCATCTTTTCCATCAGCTGTTAACAACAGTGCTGTGCAACCACACCCTTCACAAAAACACAGACTATACAATATTCTAAGTTACATTTGTTTAGAATATGGTCGAGAGAAAGAAAATGGTGTGTTTAAGTGCATAAAACTAATCACTTTTACTGTTTCATGTCTTCTGAAATTCTATTATATGATGAGACAATTCTTCTTTTTGGCTCATATGCCAGTACTAACTTGTGATTCAAAGAAAGTATAAATCAATTTTGAATGTTTTTAAATACTGTAATCATTTTAACATAAGTAAATACCAACCACAAGTGTTTGGTGGCTTTTTTTTATGACTAGCAAAATACCCGCGCTTCGCAGCGGAGAAGTAGTGTGTTAAAGATGTAATGAAAAAGAAAAGGAAACATTTTAAAAATAACGTAACATGATTGTCAATGTAATTGTTTTGTCACTGTTATGAGTGTTGCTGTCATCAAGGATTTGATTATCATTATTTCTTTCAGTCAGGTTCGTATTTGGAGGACATGTTGTGTTCAAGTTACATTGCGTGTTTGTCAACCGTTGTAAAGATAACAGGTTTCATTCATCGAAGTGTTCACTACCCAAATCGCTACTCGTGAATCTAAGATGTTTAACAGGCATTCCCGGTATTAACTTGTGGATTTGCCTGCGAATATTTAGCGGTAGTGTGTCTATGAACTTGTCGAATCGCCTGTGAGTATTTATCAGGCGCGTCTCTATTAAGTTGTGGAATTGCCTGCGAGTATTTGGCGGCAGCGTCACAAAGTTTTTTTCGTCTAGCTGCATCAGAAAATGTACCACGACGTCTGACATGCCTCCTTTTTACTGTTTTCTCACAGCTTGGATTGCTGTGGTCATAATCGGTTTGAGTTTCATGGTTTGTTTCAATTACATTAGTATTTGCAGGACTTGTGTGGAAGTGACATTCGGCATCTGTCAAGCTTTGTAAGCATACAACTGGCTTCATCGATAACTTCACATCCAGCTTTTGAGACTTTAAACATGCAATTATTTATATCCATTTATACACTAAATGCGTGCGTATCCCATGGTCTTAGAGTTGGTGGACGGGGCTCTGTGAGCTGGCGGGCATGGCTCTCTGTCTTGCGTGCGCTCTCTGTCTTGCTTGCCCTTAGTTAGAGTCCGCGGGCGGAGCTCTGTGATTTGGCGATCGTGGCTCTCTGTCTTGCTTGCGGTGTAAAGTCAACGTGGCTCAGAGGTGCGTGTGGACTTTTGCACAGACAAAAGCGACTGAGGCTGTGTTTAGTGAGTTGCTGCGTGCCTCGAGAGCGATGCTTGACTCAGGAGGACAGTTGCAGTTGGCGTGCATGGCTCTGTCGTGCGTATCCCATGATGCGGTAGGAGGGTTAGAGTTGGCGGGTGGGGCTCTGTTGAGTGTATCCCATGGTCTTAGAGCGGGGCTCTGTCTTGCTTGCGCTCACTGTCTTGCATGCCCTCAGTTTCTTGCTTGCACTCAGTGTCTTGCGTACCCTTAGTTAATTATATATATAGATAATCAGGAAGATCTATTTTGGTGAAAGAATTTAATTTGTTTATAATGGAATACCGGGACTACCGACATAACAAACATGTAAGCAATGCAAATATAATATTGGCACAGTCCTATTAATAGACTACAGCTAAGCATTTAACACTGTTGTACCAGCAAAGCTGATCACAAACTTCTGAACTTGAGAGTTAGTGCCACGTTCTGCAACTGAATTTTGGACTTCTTAACTAGCAGGCCTTGGCATGGTGGCATCACATCCTGCACACTGACCTCCCAAAACAGGCACTTCACAGGGTATTGTTCTGAGCCTGCTACTGTGCTCCTTGTTCACATATACAGCATGTGTGTGGCCAAGTGCAGTTCAAACTCCATTGATACATTTGATGATGCCAACAGTGATGAGAGAGCTTGCAGAGAAGAGTTTACCTGCTAACTTTGTGGTGTCAGGACAACCATCTTACCCTTAATGTAAGGAAAACAAAGGAATTAGCCATACAGTTTAGGGGGTAGAAATCAGACCACACTCCATCTGCCTATAAGAGGATACTATAGAGAATACTATAGAGGATACTATGAGAAATTAGTTCACGCGTTTGTTTTCAGTCGACTAGATTACTGTAACGCACTCCTCTCAGGACTACCCAAAAAAGACATAAATCGTTTGCAACGAGTGCAGAATGCAGCTGCTAGAATCCTAACTAGGAAAAGAAAATCCTAACACATCTCTCCAGTTTTAATGTCACTACACTGGTTACCTGTGTCCTTCAGAATTGACTTTAAAATTCTGCTTATGGTTTATAAAGCCTTAAATAATCTCGCCCAATCTTATATATCGGAATGTCTGACACCTTATATTCCAAATCGTAACCTCAGATCCTCAAATGAGTGTCTCCTTAGAATTCCAAGAACAAAACTTAAAAGAAGTGGTGAGGCGGCCTTCTGCTGCTATGCACCTAAAATCTGGAATAGCCTGCCAATAGGAATTCGCCAGGCTGATACAGTAGAGCACTTTAAAACACTGCTGAAAACACATTACTTTAACATGGCCTTTTTATAACTTCATTTTAATCTTAATTTAACTTAATCCTGATACTCTATATGTTCAATTTCCTCAAAATAACTATTCATGGTGGCTCTAAAATCGGTACTGACCCCTACTCTCTTTTCTGTTTCTTTTTCCGGTGGCCTGCGCCACCACCACCTACTCAAAGCTTCATGATGCTCCAACAATGATGGACGGATTAAAAGGCAGAAGTCTACGTGACCATCATCATCATCAAGCCCTTCCGTGAGAATCCTAAATCCAAAGAGGACTGTTTCATTTATGTTAGGTAGAATGCCCAGAGGGGACTGGGCGGTCTCATGGTCTGGAATCCCTACAGATTTTATTTTTCTCCAGCCGTCTGGAGTTTTTTTGTTTTTTCTGTCCCCCCTGGCCATTGAACCTTACTCTAATTCGATGTTAATTAATGTTGATTTATTTTGTTTTATAATTGTGTCTTTCATTTTTCTATTCTTTAATATGTAAAGCACTTTGAGCTACTGTTTGTATGAAAATGTGCTATATAAATAAATGTTGTTGTTGTTGTTGTAGACTGGGGACAAATCACATTTTGTCTGTTGCCAAGCAGGCTTTCCAGTACTTCTATGTTCTCAGTCATCTGTGATTTCTCAGTCTGTTCTCACTAAATTCTACAGGGGCATAATGGAATACATCCTCACTGGCTTTCTAAAGTTCTGGTATGATACCTGTTTGGCTTCATATCATAAAAAACTGCAGAGGGTGGTAAAGGCATCAGAAAATAATATTGCCTTCTGTTCAGGAGATGTACCTAACACACAATGTCTTTGAAGGCCAAGTGGTACTTTCAAAGATCTCAGTCATACTCTACAGCCACCTTTCTCACTAATCCCTTCTGGCAGAGGGTGCAGGACAATTTACACTGACATCAGCAGATTCAGAAGCAATTTCTATCCACAGACCATTAGATTGTAGTATATAATTGTATGAATGTGACACATTCTGTGTAGCTGCTGTTATAATCTTTCTTTCTTATAAGTGTAGTGAATTGTTGACTTGTTCATTAAATATCTACATGTGAAGGAAGACCCTGTTTAATCACACCCAGATGTATCATTTTCTTTGTCAGATTTATTTGGTTGTTTTTGTATTACTATCACTATTCTATAATAAGAATTTCATTGTACTATGCACATACTGGAGTAAACTGAATTATGAAGGCTTTCCCTAGAAATGAGTAAGAATTTCAGTGAGGAACAGTGAAGTTGAGTGTGGTTGTAATCAAATACAAGTTAATTTGGGAACAGACTTCAGTGGGTATGAGTGAGTGACTGAAAACAACTAATCAATTTGACAGTCTTCTCATGTCTTGAACTCTTAAGTTGGTATTCTATTGTCTGGGGCACATTTTTAGTAATTCTCCTGTCCGTGAGGCTTAATTGCTACTGGGCATAATGTTACAAGATATAATATATAAAAAGAGTAAATAAATGTTTGCATTTCAAACATAAGTGATATAAGGCATTCAGTCAATGATCAATGTAAACTGGCACTCAGAGTATAGCTAGTGATCATTGGTATGAGATTTTAGATAGTGGTAAAATGTATCAACATGACTGGTCGAGTACAGTATGTTTTAATACTCACACATGGAAGATTTTACAAAGTATGATGCTACTATTAAAGAACTGCAAACTGAGCAGAATTCAATTAAAGGTATTGACAGAGAAGACAGTGGGACTAAAATACTAGACAGAATCTTAAGCATACGCCAAAACATAGCTTTGTTGCAAAAAAACAAAAACACACAAAAAGTGCACAAAAACATCAAGGAGATTTTTTTTAAGTTGCCAAATAAAAAAAAAAAAAAACATCTAGTAATGACTCTAGAAGTTGATCAAATTTGATCTGCATATGGATAAATGTCTGAACCATACACAGCAAAGTATCAACATTCATTATTTATTAAGGAAGGTCAGAAATGTTTTTTTTTTGTTTTTTTTATAGTTTTTAGATAATCTGTGACAGGGACCATTAGACATTTGAACCCATATTCCAGTGTACGGCCATATTGCAGTGTACGGAAGGACTGAGTCTAGTCCTTAAAATAAAGAACAGCTATCATTAATGAGTTGAGGGGTCCAAGTTGATGAAAACCACCAATTTTCTTAAAGCTATGATCAATACACAAAAGCATAGTCTCAATATTCATGATGTCAAGCTACTAAACAGGGCATTAAAATCAAGTATTATAGCCTGCAATACTACAGAAACAGGAATGGAGCAATCTACCAGGTTCAAAAAATAATAAGCAAGTGTGCAATATACAAGTGTTACTGCCTTCATAATTACCATGTTGTTTTAGACTATACAGCCAAAATCTGAGGAAATCACATTGCCTGCAAGTTAAAGAACTAATCTTTAAAGGTTACTGGTTCAGTGGTTGCTTAACTGCTAACTCTCTAACCAACCCTCAGTAAATCACAACCTACTTGTGTTCCATGTGTAAAACAGCAAGATACTGTAAATGGTTACTTTATAAACTCATACTTGTAAAACACTTTAATATGGAATTTATTATATAAAATGCATATTTGTTGGTACAAAGTCATTTCAAGGTGAACAAAATGCTCTTTTGATTCTATTTATTACTGTAAGCAACCCACACAGTCTTGACAGATATACAATACTATAGGTTCTGTTGTAAAAAAGCTTGGCCTAATTTACGTCAAAGTAGAAGAATAAAACATCATTTGCCTTTACTTTTTAGCTTGCACATTCCTATTAAGTTATTTTCCATCAAAGTGCAACTGCATCACCCTAACAAAGCACTCTTCATGCAAGTGTACTTTCACTGCTGGCATAGCTAAACATATCCTTGATAGTTGAACGAGTATTCAGCAAATTCTCAGCATCATTTTCCATGAAAAGCAAAACCATGACAGAAATAAATTACAAAGAAATCATCAAGTTTACAGCCACCAAAGTATCAGTCACGGGATTAACACAGTGGTTAGTTTTACAATCCTAAAGCTGCAGGCAGCTACAGTTAGTTCTCAGGCCAGTCAATGCCTTTGTGTAGTTTGCACATTTTTCCTACGTCTGTGTCACAACAACAACAATTTATCTTTTGAATAGCACACACTCACACAATGATTGTCTCAATGGGCTTTTAATAGGCCGTGTTTTTGACAGCCCCCCAGCCTTGACTCCCTAAGATGACAGGAAAAATAAAACTTTGTAGGGAAAAAAAATGGAAGAAATCTTGAAAATGGCAATTCAGAGAGAGACCCCATGGTTTGTTGTGTGCGCAATGGGTAATTAAAAATGGGGCAAGTACAACATAAAAAAAGGACACAAGTAATCATTTTCACAGAAACACAATACAGTAGAACAAAGTGCTTTGTTCTTACACAATCCTCCACTGAGTGCCATGACAACTCTGAAGGCAAAATGCAAGAACTGATTATATCACTCAGAAACGATACAGATTTGTCCACATACATGAAAAACAAGGTAGAAAGTAATTAACATAAATGAAAAACTTAATTGTATAACCTCTGCCAGATTGTAAAAAAATGAGTCAGACAATCCGGACACATTCAGAGCCTTGGTGACCTCGGCAAATAAGCTGTCTGCCCCCATTGGCCATTCTACAGTTGAGTCAGTGCTGCGTTGGCAATCTGATGAAGGGACCCTTCTGCCTGATGATTCCAGGGCTCCTTTATCAGAGATGACTTTTCCATAGCAGACAAACAACTTGGTAGTAGAGCAGTGGAACCAAGTGCCACATTTGAGTACTGGGAAGAGAAATAGAGTGGGTGAGTGTTAGTAACAGTTCATTAATATCATATTACTTTTATTTTAGTACTAATGACTAATAAGAGAGATGCAGTATGCACAGTGAATCAGCAGCTCTACTCAGGGTTTGCTAAAGTAGTGAGTCTTCAGGCAGGGTTTAAAAGACGAAATTGAAGGGGCACTGCTTGTAGTAGCAGGCAGACTATTCCATAGCTACAGGACCCTGCAAGTAAAAACCAAACTTTCCACTGTTATTTTATTTTTCTGTGGAATCATAAGCAGGATGGCATCTTTGCTCCAGGGACTCAAAAGACATTCCAGTGGTGTAAGTGAGTGTTAGCATTGTACGCACATGAGTGTGCCCTATGACAGATTAGTGTATCATACAGGGTGTGTTGCTGGCTTGCACCCACTTCTGCCAACATGTACTGTAGCTTCCTATAGATCTGTAATGTAGAATGTAAGGTAAAATTGATGGATGGATTAATTGCTTCATAAACCTTCTCATTGTTATGAAGGGGGTTAAACCTAAGGGAAATTATGCTTGCACCGAATACAATGGTGGTAAAAATGCAAAGTTTATGAACAAGTGCAAATTTGGCAGTGACATTTGTTATGCTGTATATAAAAGGTACTGCTGGAGGTGGCCATTTCATTAATCCCTTCACTCTGCTACACAGAGATTACAAGATGCCAGTTGGTAAAATGTCCTGAACTGTGAACTGAGCTGTTAAATAATGTATATTAGAATGTTAAAAACGAATACAAAAACAGAGCTTTATAGTCATAGATTAATTGTTGAACAAAGTACCAGAAAAGAAACCACCAGTATAACATAAATCCACTTGTATTTCCCATCAGCAAGTGCTTCTATACAGTGTTGTCCCCAGAAATTGCAGCAAGAGCAGGTAATTCTCTTTCTAGCTTAACACAAAATACCTGTGAATTATGAGATAAGAATTCTCACGTCTTTTGAGACTAAGCCCTTTGGCCAAGTGGCTCCTCAAAGGACCGATAATGTTCGACAATATTTTGATAAATGGTGAAGAAAATTTCTCTTACCTGTCTGGGGGAGCACGATTAATGCTTTCAAAAGTGTTCTGTTGTTGAAATTATTAAATGATTCGGAGCCAATAGCTCTGAGGGACAAAAAGGCATATAAAAACTGGATTAACTGTTTTATGTTTGTTTTATATCTATTTTAATGTATCGTACCATGTTAAGAGCAAAATAAGCTTACACATAATTTGGAGATGTGGTTGGACAGCGATGGACTAAAGTGCAGTCATCACTAAGAAAAGCATGACATAGTCCACTGGACATTAAGTACTGTAACTTTTGGCACATGAAATCCACCTATTCCATATTAATCTCTTTCTTACTTTTTTAAAATTTATCACTTGGTTTTGATGAAGGTAAAAGAATGGTTTACCACAATTTATTTTTCTTGTTTTCCTATAAAATATAATGTACTTTAAATATAGGAAGGCAAAACAATGCATGCTGCAAACTTAATAGCAAGCATGAAGATGTCAATAAACAAAGTATTTCAAAGGACATATTTGCTGTGTAAGAGCATTATTAGTCAAACCAGCTGCTGTAAGCAATGTTAAAAGTGAACAGTGTTTTTTTCTCATTAATAAAGAAACTTGTATTTATTCAAGAGTAAAAAATGGTCCTAACTGCCTCAAAAATTTCAGAGTGATGCAAATTTAGTCCTACTCTTAGTCAAATAATAGTATTTTATCAATTTTGCTAATTTAGGAAACTAGTCCTTACTTCACCAAGATTTAGGAGAGCTAGTGAGCTGTCTTAACTTATAAGGATCTGCTAGAAGATAGTGTTCAGGAAAAGATAAGCACACACATTACAGGAAAGGCATAATGTTTTGGAAATGCCAGACGACAATGAGCTTATAAGAATATATTGATCTGACAGAGATGGAATAAAATTTGCAACAAACCTTGTATTTCATGTTATTGCTCCATCAACGCAAAGAAGCCATGGGCTATTAGCAGAAATGAAAGTGTAGGCAACATGGGAAAAATGCAGCTTTGCAATAGTGATATTCTGTGTATGACAGAACCATTTCTCAAATTTTGCACCACATTTTGAACACCCTTATGACATGTGAGGTAATACTCAGATTTATACAATTCGCTACCATTCCATGTGAGGTAATATTAAAGTAAGCTGCATTCATGCAAATCATTGGTTTTCCTGGAGTTGTAGGTGTGATTGACAGCATGCACATAAAGATCATTGCCCTGAGTTTGGATGAGTATGCATATGTTAATCCCAAGTGATATCACAGTATCAACCCATAGGTTGTCATGGATGCAAACTTTATTGTAGTAGCCAGCTTTTTACCTTGAAGATAGACAAGGATTGATGGGTGATTGACAGCAAAATGTTATGCTATTATGCTTATTTCTGAATTCCACAAAACCTCCGAACATTCACATTACACTGTATAGCCTGTGAGAGTTCAAGAAGGCAGGCAGAGACTTCTGGGGCACTGGAAAAGTAGAGCCATGCATAAGAAAAGGGGAAATGATGGAGAGAGGATGACGTGCAACTCTGGAAGATGATTAGGAACACTGGAAGAGCGAACGTGACTTCAAAAACAGAGCAGGAATAGCCGTAGTTAGTTTCAGTGGCTGTTACTTTATAAGGTATTTCACATGGCTGTGACAATGGGAAGGTGATTGCTCTGAAAGTATGACTATGGATCAGCCATTGTTAGATAAACAGGGCTGTTTTCAGGCTTTACTCACATTTGGTGTGTGACTTTCTTCGTCTTTTCATCTCAGTGCTCATTACAGTATTATTCTTGACTTTGTTGCAAAGTGGCAACAATTACTTGCAGCTTACTGCAATATCCCACCTTATTATGTTTTCCTTCTTCTTCTTCTACTATAAATATTAGTATTATAATCTTAGAGTTAGTACCAGTAAATTGCAAAATGTCATCATGAGTACCTTTTTGTAGCTCTGTGTGTTGTAAAATTGTGATGTCATTCCATTCTCAACTTCTACACCTAGCTAGGAGAGTGACGCTTCATAACTACTTCTTATGTCCTACTCTGGGGTAGGACAAATTCTTACACAAGTCAGACTTTTAGTGCAATTCCTAAGAGTAACTCTGAGATACTTCTGTGAAAGTAGAAGCAATATAGTGCCTGACCCGGCACAGACTCACTCTAGAGGCACTTGTAAAATGACCTATTCACCTGTGGGGCATGTCTTCCCCGTGAACCCCACAGGCAATACACAGTCCCAAAAGCACTTAACTCAAATGATCATAATACTCCCGTTTGGCACCACCACTCCTCCTGGCAACCTCGTCCTCTTCCTCCCGATTCTGGCCCTGAGTGGTGGTTACCGACCTTTTTTATAGTCCAGCCGGAAGTGCTCCAGGTGCTTGATCACCTGCTTCTGATTGCACTTCCGGGCGGGGCTGCAGAGTTGTCCAGGCCAGCTCAGGAACCCATGCAGCACCCCCTGGCGGCCACCCCAGATCCCAACAGGGCTGTGGAGAACTCCATATCCCATGGAGCCCTGCGGGAAACTGAGGCACCATCCTCAGCCAGGGAGGCTGCCACCAAGCATCCTGGGGAAGGTATTGAGCAGTCCATGATTGCTCCCCTGGAACATGTGTAGAAGGGGCGTCCCGGCCACCCACCACACTTCACAAATACTGAACATTTTACATTTCCAAAATTATCACTCATTCTAAAAGATGACAACATAAATGACAACAAAATAAAACAATTTATGTAATTTTACAGCATTTAGTGAACATACACTTCAATTTTATTATTAAATGAAGCATAACACAAATATAATGTGTAATTTATCAGCTGAAAAGAAACTTCATAGCTTTGCACCATATATATGGTAACTGGGATCAGGTTCGCTGTTAGTGCAAGTTCTAAATTGCCCTCCAACTTGGGTTCAAACCGGTACCCTTGAATTCCTAGCCCTGTTTTCTTAGATTATTTGGCTAGTTTTCTCGTGTGTCTTCAAATCTGTGTTGAGGTCATGGGCATGATGACTGGTGTTAGGTCCAAGGTGTAGAATGTGCCACAGTAGACTACAAGACCAAACCTCATTTTGGTTTCAATAAAGTTAGAAGCGGGGATGTGTTTCAATAAGGATCCATCCATCCATCCATTATTCAATCCACTATATCCTAACTACAGGGTCACGGGGGTCTGCGGGAGCCAATCCCAGCAATCACGGGACGTAAGGCAGGTGTAAACAAGCGCTTTATAGCGCCCGACCCGGCATAGAATAGGCAGAGGCACGTGTTCACACTCACAAATATTTATTTTTCTTCAGCTGTGTGACACGTCTTCCCGTGCACACAGCCCAAACACAGTCCAAAGCACAAACACAAAGAAGCCAAACACAAACCCACACTTTCCTGCTCCACCACTCCTCCCAGGCAACCTCGTCCTCTTCCTCCCGATTCTGGCCTCGATTGCTGGGAGGCAGGCCCTTTTATGCCCCACCCGGAAGTGATCCAGGTGCCTGACCAGCTGGTCTTAATTGCACCTCCGGGTGGGGCTGATAAACCGTCCAGTGTGGTGGCTGGAACTCTGCAGCACCCCCTAGCGGCCACCCCATCTCCCAACCGGGCTGCTGTGGTGGACTCCATGTCCCATGGAGCCACGGGGGAGATTGAGGAGGAATCCAGTGCCAGGGAGACTGCCCCCAAGCGCCCCGGGGGAGGTATTGCAAAGTCCATGATGGCTCCCCCGGGACGTATGCATCAGAGCCGGCCGGGCATGGGACCCGGCTGTCCGTCACACAGGAAACAAACCCCGGGCAGGGCACCAGCCCATTCAATAAGGATGGCAAATCTAAGTTATGAAGAGTGTAAGCATGATAAAAATACAAGATTTTGCAGTAAGTAAAGAAAGTAAACTTGCAGAAAATTCAACCTACAATACATAAAATAAAGTTACATTGATTAAGTGTCACTTCAGCAACTTCTCTAAGAGAAGGAGTCTGACAAGCCATAGAAGGTGTGCACTCAAACTTACTAACAACAGTGTCATGACTGGTATAGGGAACTGAAACTTTAAGAAGGAAAGGGTTTAAAAGCGTTCATCATATGATACTGTTAATGTGCAGTGACAACACATTCCCTTCATACTATATAATGTCCATGCAAGTCATCAGGGCCCTTCAAGATTTGTATTTAACTTGGCCAATTAGGTTCCTGTTAGATTACTTCTATAACAGAGCTGCAAAGGTAAAGGCATGCATTAATTAGTGTTAGACTAAGAGTTGTGGCAGTGCTAAAGACTAACCCGCTCATGGCTACAGTCATGTCTACAATTGGATGTCATTCACTGAAGACAGCAGATATAAGTGGATACAACAGTTGCAGTGTTTTATGTGCAAGTCAGTTAAAGTGCAACGGTGTTACCATTCCACAGATAAGAAGAAAGTTAGCCACATAAGCTCGAGAACACATTTAGATGATCAGGAATTTATGGCCCAGCAAGTAGAGCTGCTGTTAGCCCAAGATATATTATGTGTTTGATCCCAAATAAGTTCAAACCTGTTTTATTATTTTTATTAGTTTATCAATTTTATTTTTATTAGTGTTTTTAAGTGTTTTAAGTTGTTTGTTTTGAAAAACAGTAGTCACATGGTCTCAAAAAATAATGTGATGCTTGTCACTTGGGTTACCACAGACCTTTGGCCCACAAATTTAAGGTCACTTGTCTTTTCTTTCCAAAGCAGGGATGACAGCAAAAAGGGATTGAGCTTTACCACAGTTTTAGAATAGGCCACAGGAAGAATTATGGGGGACACCATCTTGGTTCGGATTTTTCAGAGGTGGAGATGATGCTGTAATATTATTGAACTAGCAAAATACCCACGCTTCGCAGCGGAGAAGCAGTGTGTTAAAAAAGTTATAAAAAAAAAACATTTTAAAAATAACGTAACATGATTGTCAATTGTTTTGTGACTGTTATGAGTGCTGCTGTCATCAAGGATTTGATTATCATTATTTCTTTCAATCAGGTTCGTATTTGGAGGATGTGTTGTGTTCAAGTTACATTCCGTGTTTGTCAACCGTTGTAAAGATAACAGGTTTCATTCATCTAAGTGTTCACTACCCAAATTGGTACTCATGAATCTAAGATGTTTAACAGGCATTCCTGGTATTAAGTTGTGGATTTGCCTGCGAATATTTAGCGGCAGCGTGTCTATGAACTTAATTTAAACTTAAGCTTTATACCTTGCTTTCCTATTGATATGTCTACAAAGGCTTGTTCAGCTTCAGAGGGTTGTTCCTTTCTTAATGCATCAATAAGCAGCTCATCTTCCTCTTTATCTGAGACATCACACACTGCATGCACGGGATTACCTTTCCCAGTCCTGCAAACTTTAGCGAAGTGGTTCAATTTACCAAATTTTTTACACTGTCTTCCTTTAGCTGAACATTGACTTTTTCCACCGTGTGCTTTGTTTCCACAGTAGCTGCACTTATGAATATGCTTGTATGCGTCACTCGCTTCATATTCTTTTGCTGCCTTCTCAATTGTGTAATGCGTTTTTTGTTCAGCGCTCTTTAGAGCTCTTGCTTGTTCTCTGCGTACTGCGTTTACAGTCAGTTCACGTGAGCCGCTCGGAGTACATGCATCGAAGGTTCTCAGCTGTGCTTGTTGTATCTCGTGCGATCTTGCGATGTCCACGGCTTTATTTAATGTTAGCTCAGACCCGGCACTTAAAAGTTTCTGTCGCACTTTCGCTGAGTTTGTGCCAAACACTATTCTATCCCTGACCGTCTCATCTTCGTTTGCATAAGCACAGTCCTTCACCAGCAATTTTAACTCTGTTACAAAGTGATCAAAAGTCTTGTTTATACCCTGCATCTTCTCATTAAACTTGTATCTTGCGAATATCACATTTGTCTTAGGCATGACAAATGCCTCAAAATGGTCAAACTAGGTTTTCAGTACCTTGGCTTCCTCCTGGGTGAGAGTCCATGTGTTAAAAATGTCTCTTCCTTTTTCCCCAGTCCACAGGAGCAGGTAGCTGCATTTCTCACTCTCGTCTTTGCCTTTTTGCAGGCCAGAATACATCAGCTCCACGTGCTGTTGGAATTTTTTCCATTTTCCCGGCAGGTTAAGAGAATCCCAGTCAATTCATAGCGAGGGAACTCCAACAAAATCCATGACTGTCCTCTATTCTGACATCATGTCTTGTTTTCACAAATTGTGAAAAATTAAATGATGGCGAGACTTTCTTTTAAAGTATGCAGGGGAACTTTATTTATTACAGCTCTTACATTCACAGCATCCGTGCTCTAAATTAACTTCCATAATAGTAACTTTGAGGTTCCTTTTTCTGGTGCCTTCCTGATGACATAGGTGCCTAAACCATGCCTGATAATAATACATTTCAATGACATATAAATATTACAGTGATCACCTCGATAGACATCTCACCACCTAAATCTCTACTCGTGAATGTAAGATGTTTAACAGGCATTCCCGGTATTAACTTTTTGATTTGTCTGTGAATATTTAGCGGCAGCGTGTCTATGAACTTGTGGAATTGCCCGCGAGTATTTAGCGACAGCGTCTGACACGCCTCCTTGTTTTATCTTGGTAGAGTAATATGTATTGCTCTACTTTCCCCTATTGTATTATTAATATGCAGCCTTAGAATGCCTAATCTCACAGACTTACCACTGTTTATAAGATATTATTTTATATAACTTATCCCCACCTTCCCTTCTATATCTATAACCTCAGGCAATTAGATATAGTAAAAAGACAAGCAGGAGTTAAGTTACACATAAAATAATGTATTACTGATAATATTCATAAATAATAACAAAATGCAAAGTTTATTTGAATATTGGCAACCATACAACCTGATAAAATGGTGATGTGTAATTCAGGTGGCACACAGACTTGTAGTTACTTAAAATGTCTCTAGTTAAGGCATCGTTGGTGCTCAGCTTTCAGCCACATGTCTGTTCAATATGGCTGCTGAGCTGTGCTCTTCATTGTGTTGTCTTCATCATCACAGGTTAGCAAGAGAGATGCTTCTTCATCATATGTTGGCTAGAGAGAGAGATGCTTCTTCATCATATGTGGGTCAGAGAGAGAGAATGTGGTTGAGCAAGCAAATTTATAAGTTCTCTCCAATTCCTAGAACCAATAGGACATCATGGTACTTGAAGGCCTCTGAGACAAGCCAATTCCAAACAGCCATACCTCAGACCAATGGGTGAAATAGAACATCTTATTTCCTGCCCCCCCCCAAGACCATATATTACACTAACCTGGCTTTGTATGGGGGATGGGGGAAAAGACTTTAGCAAAGAAATGCTCATCAAACTGGTTTAAGACACATCCCCCAAATCCTGTCGTAAAATTACAAAGAAAAGTCGTAAACATGGGGGGGATAAACAAGAATGCCTCTCACCAAGGTACCACTAAATTACATTGGTTTGCCTAAATTATAAATAAAGACATACAAAACATTTATCAAGTTATATGCAAAATCTCACATCACAACACTCCTTTTTACTGTTTTCTCACAGCTTGGATTGCTTTTGACAGACAGCCTTATATGGGCAGGCACTCAATTACGTGGGAGGCGTGGGTATGGGGGACGCAATATAGGCAGGCAGCCAACTACGTGGGAGGCTTGGTGATGGGGAAGCAACTCTGCCTCACACAGCGACTGAGCTGCAGGCTATGGCCGTATATATGTATGTAAGTAGGATTCAGTTATGACTGTTACGCATAGAATTTCGAAATGAAACCTGCTTAACTTTTGTAAGTAAGCTGTAAGGAATGAGCATGCCAAATTTCAGCCTTCTACCTACACGGGAAGTTAGAGAATTAGTGATGAGTCAGTCAGTCAGTCAGTCAGTCAGTGAGGGCTTTGCCTTTTATTAGTATAGATGAAAAAGAAATTCAGTGTAGATTTTATAGCTAATACCAGACATGTGTTTGTTCTTAGATGCAGATGATTATTTTAAACAATCACCAAGGCAGAATGATATTTATTATCAATTTTATTTTCCCAAGGAATATCTATTAAGCTATAATAGATATAACAGCTACTTAATAACCAGTTTAAACTCACCAGAGTTGCAACTTGGGCTTTATATTGTGTAGAATGTTTGACTAGATTAAATTAAAAAAAATAAAAAAATACCTTACATCTGTAGTTCCAAGGATCTATCCTGGAGAGACCAAGGTGGATGCCAGTTTACTTACTTACAATATTTTACTTTTAATTTATATCATGTTTTAGAAAGCTTTCCTTTTTATTTTTACTCTACAAAATTCCAAAATATTTGTATTTTGCCAAAACTTTAAGTGCTTAAGTTTCCTTTGCCATTTTCTTTTTGATGAACCTGTTCTATGAAGATTGATTGTGAAATTGTACCAAAATGCTGCCAACACTGAATGCTAAAGGGGTGCAATTACTTCAATGCCATATTCAATTGTCTGCTCATTTGTAGGAAATGTTTCTTAATGAGAAAACAAGTGAAAATGGCAGTGAAGTAATTGTTCCCTGTTAGCATTCAATGTTGTTTGTACCTGTGTCTGCACAGCTCCTTGCTAATCTTTATCAGTTGAATTCAATTAAAGGAGCAAACGCTATAAAAAAGTAATTTAGAAAGAAAATGGTAAAAGAAACATGCATTTATAGCTTTGCTAAAGAATACAAATATTTATGAATTTCCCAAAAATGTTTGTAGGCCAGATAACTAAATAATGAGATTACTTAAAGAATGATATATTAATAGTGAAATTGGTTGGAATAAAAATTTGTAACCATGGGGCTTTCCAAGGACTGAACTGTTTGTCATAAGACCAATACGAGGGTGGATTTATTGTGTTAAATTATTGAATGATTTTAATTGTTTTAATTGATTGTTAGCGCAATTTATTATTTTAACTTGTACCAGAATGAGGTCCACACGTGAAGGCGTACGCCAGCTTAATTAGATTGCTGGATGAGTAGCAGCCTTGGTAATCAACAGGCACAGTTGGGGTTGAATCAGGTATAAGAAGGAGTATGATAGTGCTGGAAAGGGTTGTGTTTGAGAGAGACAGAGAGTGAGTGATTGCGGGACAGGACAGGACAGGACAGGACAGGACAGGACAGGAGCATGATGCTATTTCATTTACAAGATGGCAGCAGAATACAATCCCCAAGCATTATTTAGGCCTAATGCTCCATATTTCATCAAAATCGATTAACTCCATCCTGCTTAGGATTAACCGTTTTCATATAGAATTCTAACCCTAACAGACATTTGTGATTTAAGCTAAGAAGGTTAGCGGAAGGCATCAAATACATTAAACCAAGTGAAATGACACCACAGATCTGAAAAATTAACTCTCTGCATGAAATGCCCTGATACTGCACTCTATGTGGGAGAAACTGGACAAACACTCCACCAGAGAATGGATTTACACAGGTTCCACTTTAAACGTGGCAACACAGATGTTCCTGTAGCAGCCCAGTTCAACAGGCATAGACACTGTGAGAGAGACTTCAAAATCGCAGTGCTTATGGGCAACTTCAGAACACAGCAAGAGAGGAAAGGATGGGAAGTCAAATTCATGCTAAAATTTAATACATTTCAACATGGTTTGAATAGAGACGAGTTTTATGGCCAGGTATGAGGATTGTTTGCATCTCTTGGACTGACACAGACAACCTGACTACAGATCCACATAGTATGAAAAAACTCATCAGAAACTTAAAAAAACTTTATTGGATAGTTATCTTATCCAAAGATTTTGACTATACATTGTTCTCCTCTCTTGCAAAATGAATCTTAGCCTGAAGAGGTCTATTAATTTTTTACATTTAAGATGTCTCACTTAAAGATTTCAAAGTGTTGTTGCTGGTCCTAGTGTATATATAAACACAGGGATCTCCAGTTTCTGTATTACATCTTGCTTGAAGAAGGGTCCTCAGTTGCCTCAAAAGCTTGCATATTGTAATCTTTTTAGTTAGCCAATAAAAGGTGTCATTTTGCTTGACTTCTCAAACAATTACAATAAATACTAGAAATAATCAAAACTTATTCACAAGACATGCACATGGAGTATGGACTGGACAAGCGTAAAAGAACTAATGTTGAAAAAGAAATTCTTAGAAATAGTAGGTATACCCTCAAAAACTGCAACCTAATTGAGGTCATGGCAGAACGTGAACTATGCCAATACTTTGGGTTTACATAAGACAAAATTGTGCAATACAAACAAATTAAATATACTGTTCCATAAAAATATAACAGTAATATAGAAAGATAATAGCCAAAAAATTGGACATAGCTTCTTGAACCATTTTGGGTCATGGTTTGTCACCTTTTCGGGCACAAATGGTTGTAACTCACCATTGTATTCAATGTTAAAGGGGCTTGTAAGGTTTGGAAAGAGTCTCACAATGGGTTGCTCAGGCTGTTTAAGTAATCAAAATTGTGGCACTATTACTGTCGGCTAGTACTGGGCGGTATACCGGTTCATACCGAAAACCGTTTTTCATTTTTGTTATGATATGGATTTTTCTTATACTGCAGCACCAGTTTATATTGCCTAAAAGACTGTTCGGAACGTCCCGCAGCGGGAAACTGTTCAAGTGGGGACCTTTTTCACTGCTACACTGCTAATCACAGAGTTGTTGCGCGGGGGCTCTTTTTCACTAATACATCACTAAATAGGTAGTGGTAGTGTAGGTATTGCACGGTGAAAATGGACAGAGAACATTCCAAAACTGAAGCTGTAGCTGATGATAAAGTTGAACATGATGACACAGAAGAACTTTTGCCGAAAAAAAGGAGTCATGTCCGTTGCCTGGAGATACTTTGGTTTTAAAAGGTCGGATGTGGACCATTATGTTCAAATGTGTAAATACTGTTTCTATACTACTGGATAATACTGCAAGCCAAGTTGTACTTGTTTTATTTGTTTTCAATACAGTGTAATGTGTACTGTGTAATATTGTGACGACATGTTGACTTTATTCTCGACATTTCCACTTTAATCTCGACGCTTATGACGAGAATAAATTCGACATGTTGACTTTATTCTCGACATTTCGGCTTTATTCTTGCCATTTATGTCCAGATTAAAGTCGACATGTTGACTTTATTCTCATAATTTGTCATTAAAGTAGAACATCGTAAACTAAACTTCATCGTAAAATGAATATTTAATTTACTAGATATTCTCTAACCCCATCATAAATTATGTAGCACATTAAATGCTTTGTGTTGTGCTCCTGGAGCTGTGTTAATCGCTACTGCTTCGTAAACTGACTTCCTCTTACACTGAGAGGAGGCGCAAACAGCACACACAATACATTAATTTCATGATATTCCTGCTCCCTGAAAATTTAGAATGCTAAGATAAATACTTGATATAATTTTCATGATGAAATGCATTAAAGCATGTTTTAATCATGTGGGGGCAAGGCAGCGTGGAGGTTGTACTGCTGCCTCGCAGCAAGGGTGTCTTGGGTGTACCCTGCCTTGAATTTGCATGTTTTTCTGGTGGGTTTACTCGGCGTGCTTCAGTTTCCTTTCAAAGTCATGTAGGATGTGAGGTTTTGTTATGCTATATTGACCCTGCTAGTGTATGTTTTGCTCGTATTCACCCTGCGATGTGCTGGCATCCTGTTCAGGATTTGCTCCTGCCTCGCACACAATGCTTGCTGGGATGGGCGCAACCCTGAATGGATGGCATAATTAAACATGTATAATGAAGATTTTTTAAAGTTCTGAACACTCCGTAGGCTAAATTTATAACTAGTTTTAATTTCACAAAGACATTTATCATGTGGTGATTGGTTATGTAGAGAAAGAAAAAGGAAGGATAGTAACTGGGGTTTTGGTGCATCAGACAGATAGCACGTGTGCAATAAAGAAAGCCCGCTCAGAAGAACAAACATTGAATTCTGTGTTCATGTGTACGACCACCAGATCACAAACCTAGTATTTACACAATATTTAAGTTAAACCTGTGCAAAACCCATTCATACATCCAGTTTTTTGGAGCCTCATCACACATGCCATACAGTTCTCTACATTGAACATACACCTGGGGAACTCTTACTGCTAGGGAGCAGCACTACCATGCATGTTTAATGCATTTCATCATGAAAATGATATCAAGTATTTATCTTAGCATTCTAAATTTTCAGAGAGCAGGAATATCATGAAGTGAATGGATTCGGTGAGGTGATCGCTGCCAGCGCCACCTTTTAGTACGGAGGAAGTCAGTTTAAGAAGCGTAGTGATTAACAACACGGTCAGGTAACACTTAACACAAAGCATTTAATGTGCTACATTAACTTATGATGAGGTTTGAGAAAATCTAGTAAATTAAACATTGTTTTTAGGATGAAGTTTAGTATACAACATTCTACTTTAATTATAAAATAAACTATAAGAATAAAGTGGAAATGTCTACTTTAATCTCGACATAAGCGTCAAAATGAAAGTGGAAATGTCGACTTTATTCTCGACATATAATTTGTTTTTTTCTTCCCTGTGTCCGTATTTTTTTTTCTTCACCGTGGCCCTAATATGATTCCGTAGGGCTATATCACAAATCTTTACTAATAAAAGGCAAAGCCCTCACTCACTCACTCACTCACTGACTCACTCATTCACTCACTGACTCATCACTAATTCTCCAACTTCCCGTGTGGGTGGAAGGCTGAAATTTGGCAGGTTCATTCCTTACAGCTTCCTTACAAAAGTTGGGCAGGTTTTATATCGAAATTCTACGCGTAATGGTCATAACTGGAAGCTGTTTTTCTCCATTTACTGTAATGGAGATGAGCTTGAACGGCATGGGGGCGGAGTTTCGTGTGACATCATCACGCCTTCACGTAATCACGCAGTGCATAGAAAACCAGGAAGACCTCCAAAAAGCGCTGAAGAAAACATGCATTATATAATTTAGAAGGCAGCAAAACAATAAGAAGCGAGCGAGTGACATATACAACCATATTTATGAGTTCTGCTACTTCGGAAACAAAGCACGATGTAAACCTACACTTTAAATTAAGTTCATAGACAGGCTGCCGCTGGCGTTTGTAATTTAGTGCCTGCCCATATAAGGCCGTCCGTCAGCGGCAATCCAATAGCAAACTCCCACTAAATATTCACGGGTAAAGGACTGTGCTTATGGAGAGGAAGATGAGATGGTCAGGGTGGTGTTTGGTACAAACTCAGCGAAACTGCGAGAGAAAGTTTTAAGTGCCAGGACTAAGGTAACATTAAATACAGCCATGGACATAGCACGAGATGGCACCAGCACAGCTGGGAAACTTCGATGCATGTACACCGAGCGGCTCACGTGAACTGGCGCGTGCACAGATAAAAGCAACAGTTCCAAAGAGCTGAACAAAACCGAATTACACAATTGAAAAGGCAGCAAAAATATGAAGCGTCTGATACATACAAGCATATTCATAAATCCAGCTACTGCGGAAACAAAGCACACGGTGGAAAAAGTCAATGTCCGCTAAAGGAAGACAGTGTAAAAAAACCCGTGCATGCAGTGTGTCAGGTCTCAGATAAAGAAGAAGACGAGCTGTTTATTGATGCAGTAAGAAACAAATCGATGAATGAAACCTGTCATCTTTACAACGATTGACAAACACGGAATGTAACTTGAACACAACACATCCTACAAATACGAACCTGATTGAAAGAAATAATGATAATCAAATCCTTGATGACAGCAACACTCAGTAACACTCACAAAACAAATACTGTATATTGACAGTCATGTTACGTTATTTTTAAAATGTTCCCTTTTCTTTTCTAGCTTTTTAACACACTACTTCTCGCTGCGATACGGGTATATATATATATGTATATATATATCCCGATCTACATACTCGAATAATGGATACTTTATTGCCATCAATGATTGTTTTGGTAAAGCCATACTCAGTGTATTCATTAGATGAGCGGTAAAAAGTAAGAGCGAGGGAGGATGACTTATTGAGGCATGCAGGCTGTAGTGCTTGCGTCAACTCTATCTGAATTGCGATCACATTTAAAAAAATATATATTTTCAAGTTCTATTTAGTCCATATGTGTCAAACTCAAGGGCCACAGGCCACATCCGGCCCGGCGTGTAATTATATCCGGGCCGCGAGATCATTTTATATACTGTATTATTGTTATTAATGGCCGGGTATATGAAGCGCTGGTAACACAATAAACTACAGATCCCATAATGCAGCGCTTCAGCTGCCTTGGCCGAACACTTACCGCGTTAATCAAGTCTAGCTTATGATGCTGCAAGTTATTGCGAAGCTAGCTCACACGATGCTGAAGAGAAAAGTTGATTCTGAAAATAGAGCCTTTAAAACCGATGGGAGGCTGAGTATATGTTTACTGAACCCGTGTGTCTCATTTGTGGAGCTAATGTGGCTGTAATTACAGAATTTAATCTAAGACGGCACTATGAGACAAAACATCAGGGTAACCTGAATGCAATGCAGAAGATACAGAAAGCAGAAGAATTAAATAAGAATCTGACACTTCAGCGGACGTTTTACCCGTGCACAATCACAAAGTGATTTCAAGTAAAGCTGCTTTTATGGGAGACACAAATGCACCAGTGCAACTTGCCCCACTTTCCCTGTTGCCAAGTAATGTTGAACCAAGTCGTCACTACGGTGTTCCCAAATCGCACTTTGCTGATAAACTGGCGCACTGAGTTTGCACGGCACTTTGGTGACTTTGAAGAACAAAAAAAGTCCGTCTACATGCGGCTCGAACCTTGTGCATGTTTGGTAGCACATATCTGTGTGAGAAGCTCTTCTCAGTGATAAAGACTAACAAAACAGCACACAGGAGTCGCCTCACTGATGAGCATCTGCAATCCGTCCTGAGAATCTCCACAACACAGAACCTCACACCAAACAGAAACGAACTTGTTGCCAAAAAAAGATGCCAGGCGTCCAGCTCTAAAATGACATATGAGCAAAGACAACTGAATGATTTGATTTGTTATTGCTGAAAGGAACACATTTTATTTATATTTCCAGGTTTTGTTATGCAGCATGTTCATATTTGAATTTGTATAATTTTGACAGGATATATTTTTATGGAGAGCAAAATCTTTTGGGATATTTAAAATCTAAGTTTATTTTTTATATAAAATTACATAAGAGTAAAGAAATTTGAATGTTTGTTCTTTTAACGTTTACTGTATTTCTTACTTGTATAATTTAGACACGATATATTTTTATTTAGAGCAAAATATTATAAGTTGTTTAAGGTTTGAGTTGATTTATTCACGAATAATATTCCTGTCTGTTTTTACCATTCCTACCAAAGATATTTCTGTCAACTAAATAAAAATTCCTTCTATTTAAAATTTAAATAGAACTTGAACAAATACGATAGTTCATAATATCCACGCAGACTTGCACATAAGAGCGGAGTTATCCGTTTTAACAAGCAACGTATTGCACTGATACGAAATAGCTGTGTGTGTATATATGTGTGTGTGTGTATATATATGTGTATATGTATAGATATGTATATATATATGTTTGTGTGTGTGTAAATATATATATATGACAGCAATACTCATCACTCACAACAGTGACAAAACAATTACATTGACAATCATGTTACGTTATTTTCAAAATGTTTCCTTTTCTTTTTCATTGCTTCTTTAACACACTACTTCTCCGCTGCAAAGCGCGGGTATTTTGCTAGTAGCATTATAAATGCAAGTTGCAGTTTTATTATTTATGTATATAGCTTAGCTTGAAGCAAGGTCCATATTAATGCAGTTTGCCTAAATGATGGTTCAGTTGGTAAAGATGTCATCACCACGTTACACTTGTTTTATTTTATTTTCATTTGGTGAATCCTGTGTAATGCACCTGAGCTTGAAGTCTTGAAGTAATAGTGCAACTATCAGTTATAATATTATTATTTATTTTATTGTTATTATTTATTAGTTTAAATATTATGCAGTTTAATGATGGTAAAGTTGTTTAAAAAGTCACTTTGATTGTTAACATTAACAGAAAGTGTAGTTGGTTTACAAAAAATATTTACAATTTATTCCTTTTCTAAGACATGTTCAGTGCAATACAACTTTTGACAAGCATCTGTGGAAAAATACAAAACAGCTTGATCAATCTGGTGTACGTGACAGGAGCCATGCAGACCCTGCTTGCCCATGGTGTACATGACAAGGGTCATGAAGACCCTGCGTGCCCAAAGTATGCGTGATGAGTGCTACTTCTTGTTTTAAGGTTACTACACAAAAAACCACAAGTGTGGACTCATCGAGCTCCAAACTAAGGAAACTAACAGATGTATTCCACCTGTAGATTTCTGTTAGTGCTGATTCAGGCTAATATTTTGAAATACTTGTGCAACTAAAGTCATAAGACAAAAGCCCTATAAAAATTTGGGACACCGACCCCTCGGGGCAGACGAAGGGCAGGTGTCCTAGGACTGTGCTTCTCTGTCATTTTACCTTTGCCTGGTGTGTATCAATTAAAGATTTTTACTAACTTTAATTATATCTCTCTGTCTTCAGTCACAAGAAACAACACTATAGAAAAAGTGTCCACAGTTTTCTGGCGCCCAACGTGGGGCAAGAGATGGCCGGCTGACTCCTCGAGCGGGACCACCTCAGTGATCCGTCTTTTAAGCGGACTGCCGCCAGTACGGGCCCCGGCAGCAGTGCAAGTAGCTCCGGCAAAAGTTAGGATTGCCCTGTCCTGAGGCAGCTCCTGCGTGAGGAGCCCCCGGTCTCCTCTTCGGCTGATCCACGGTGACTGAAAGGATTTCCAGACAGAGCTCAAATACTCCCAGGCTGGGGTAAGTACTGGGGAAATCCCCGTTTTTGTACACCGCCGGCATTGGCTTGCTGTTAGGAAACACAGGAAATTTTTATCTACATACTGGAATATACATACTTTGCTTTCGCCGTGCACTGTGACAGTTGATGTAAGTAAATAGTGCGGTACGCTTCCTCTGGGAATATTAAGGGAAACTTTGAGGGTGGGTGAGTGGCACATTCAGCACTCCAGTAGTTCACTGGACAGGGGAAGGAATAGGATAAGTATTTAAAGGAAAATCTGACCCAGGGCTCGGGGAAAGGCAAGGGGACATAATGGGAACACATAACAGCAAGCCTGCCAACCGGCGCTCTGGGGTTCGAAGTATTTTATGCTGGAAGGATTATTTTCGGAGGATCAACAGACGCCACGTAAACATGGGTCACCCAGGAAGTTAATAGAGAAAAGGACAGGGTTGGATTTCAAAAAGGCATGTAAAAAGTGGAATAAGCAGAGCGGTGGGCGTTGGCCGCTTGAAGGGACAGGTGATGCAAGTGAGATACAGGAAATTAGAAAAATATTATGTAGAAATGTACGAGGATGTTGTAACAAAGGTCCGTGTTATGTATGACAGATGGGAATTGGTTATTAAAGATCGGAATTTGGAAGCGGTACAGAAACAGAATGAATTGTTGAAAGCAAATGAGGGAAAGGCTAGAAAAGAACAGGAAGAGCTGTTGATTGCGTTGCAGAAAGTTCAGACAGATCCGGGATCACAGATAGTTAAAAGTAAGAAAAAGAATAACAATTGCAAAGATCCCCTGTACCTGTTATTTGCCCTCCCCCACCTTACCAACCACAACCTGACCCTCCACTTCCACCTCCCAATGCACCAACAGCACCCCAAATAACAGATGAACCAGGTTTCTTTGATGAGCAATATCAATAACTAAAAGATGTGGTTTCTGAGCTGCCCGATCATAAGGGCGTATGGGGACTGAAGTTTGTTGAACAGCTTGAGCAATTGGACAGTATGTATAAGCCTAATGCTGCAGAGTGGACGCAAGTATTAAGACGGAAACTCGGCACCACCTGGGCGACTGTGAGTCGGGGACATAGAAACGGTGCGCTTCGGGTGTGGAATCAAAGCTTTCATCGAGGAGAGGGTGCCGCTTGGAGAGGCTGAGTTTGAGTTACAAGGGAATCATTGAGACAAAATATTGCAGAAAAATATAAGAAAGGCACAGACTGGTCTCTTATCTCAGCCGCTAAACAAAAGAAAGACAAGACAGTTGATGAGTGGGCACATAGAATTCAAGACCTTATGGCTAATCACTCAGGTTTGGAGAATGCCGATGATCAAATTCGTGCTGCGGTTCCACCTTTTGTCTCGGGACTAAGATCTGACATACAGACCAAAGTGCGCATTTCCTGTATTGGATGGGAGAGAGCGCTACATTTGAGGAAGTTAAGCGTCACGTGGAACATGCTGAAAAACAAAGCAAGCAAAAAGAGTCTGACACTCTAAGCTAATAGCCGCCCAAATTAACTATTACACAGGAGGGTCTTTAGCAAGAGGACGAGGAGCTGGGTTTCGGTGTCGAGGAAGAGGACGAGGCCGATGTTTTGGAGCCCTGTCCGTTGAACAATCAAGAAACCCCTTTACACCCTCCTCCTTTAATCCCAATATGACTCTGTATTCCTGTTATAATTGCGGCGAACCTGGACATTTCCGTCGGGAATGTCCTCAGAAACAGCAACACTCCCTGGCACACCCTCCCCCGCCTGTTTTTCCTGACACACCAGATCAACAGCATTGGGCATAAGAACACACAGGGACCCCCAGCCACTCGCTTCAGTTGCCACTGCTCACTCAAAACTCAGAGACTGATCCTTTATTGACATTGCTTGTTAATTGCACTGAGACTGTTTTTCTTGTCGACACTGGGGCCACTCGGTCCACCCTCTCGCTGGCTAAGGTCCCTACCTCAGACGAAACTGTAACCGTGCTTACTGCATCTGGACAACCACATGTTTTACTGGTCTCAAAACCCCTTCGAGTTCAGCTGCTTTCTGGTGGTTCCACTTTAACACACCGATTTCTTTTAAATCAGCTCTGCCCTGTTAATCTTCTAGGAAGGGATCTCATGACGAAGCTTTCTCTCTCTATTTCTATGACAGACCAAGGATTTTCCTGTTCATCCCCCCAGTTACTGTGCCAAATCGCCCCTCACCCCAAACCCTCTTTTGCAGCATGGACTCTAAATATTTCCCCACACACCATCCTCCTTAAAGCCCTACACTCTTTTCCCTCCTGTCTTTTTCCCCACTTACAGGTCCCTGACACTTTACACTGTATTGCTCAGTATTTCACTGTAGAAGTAGACACCCCTTGGCTAGAATCATTTCTTTCTTCAGGCACTTGCCCCGAAACCCTTCACATCCCCTGTATCTTCATTTCATCCACAAGAGCTGCTGCGTCCATCCATCTTACGTGTTCTCAAAGTATTTTCTATCTTGGAGGTGCAGTACCCCATGTTACTTTAGCCAAATCAAGTACTGTCCATTGGGTGGAAATCGGACCATGGGTAGAACAATGTCTTAATACTTTGTAGAACAGACTGGTTACAAGTTGCCCCAGGTATTTTTGATACCTCAGACCATTTAATAACTAAAGTTGTGCTTCAAACTGATTTTTTAGTACATTGTGCTTTGTGCCATCCTTCCCTTTCTGTTTTTTAATTGAAAACCACTTCCCCTTCTTGGCTTTCTATGCTCCCTGATTCACTGTGGTCCCAGGGAAAGAATGATTATGGAAGGATAGCCAATTGTGAGCCTCTGGTGATCTACCCAAAGGTTTCCTTCTGCCCGCACCGTGCCCAGTATCCTCTGTCTCCTGAAGCAGAGGCTGGACATGGACTGTCATGCCTCAGGGATATACTGAAGCCTCTTGTGTATATGGGCAAGCGCTTGCTCAAAATTTAGAAGGGTTCTGGCCAGATCGAGGTAGTACATTAATACAGTATGTAGATGACATTATGTTATGTAGTGCTACGGAAGAAGATTGTGCACAAGATACTCAGAAACTATTGTTGTTTCTGGGGGACAATGGCCATAAAGTCTCAAATGCTAAACTGCAGTTAAT
Organism: Polypterus senegalus; assembly: GCF_016835505.1. NCBI lineage: Eukaryota > Metazoa > Chordata > Cladistia > Polypteriformes > Polypteridae > Polypterus > Polypterus senegalus. The sequence continues at coordinate 67,132,378 of NC_053170.1, read as the reverse complement.
TCAAACAACTGTAAAATATCTAGGTCATGACATCACTTGTGGAACAAGAGCTCTCTCTAGCGATCGCATTAACACCATTCAAAATCTTTCCAGACCTGTCGCAAAACAACAGGTTATGTCTGTATTGGGCATTCTAGGTTATTGCCGGCAATGGATTCTAGATTTTACTGAAAGAGCACAGCCGTTGCAACAATTGGCTAATACTCCTGGCATCCCGCTCTCTGACCAGGTGCAATGGAATGAACAGGCTGAGAAGGCTCTCTGTGACTTAAAAACTGCCCTTATCTTTGCGCCTGTGCTTGGCCTTCCAGATCACACTCGTCCATTCACTCTGTTTGTGGACAAAAAGGGGGGATATATGAATGCTGTCCTAACACAAATACATGGGGACAAGCAAAGGCCAATAGCTTATTTTTCGAAAAAAGTGGATCCTGTGGCTGCAGCACTTCCGCCTTGCCTTAGGGCTGTGGCTGCCACAACAGAAGCTGTGCTAGCCAGTACAGATATAGTGCTCATGAGCCCCCTAACAGTAAAAGTGCCTCACGCTGTACATTCCATTTTAGTACATCCTAAGACCTCACATCTCACTACTGCTAGGGCAATACACCATCAGAATGTACTCTGTACTTTGTCAAACGTACTTTGTCAATTGAAAGATGCTCCACTTTAAATCCAGCCACTCTCTTCCCAACTTACAACGAAGGTGAACCGCATAATTTCCATGATGAAATAGCAAAGGTTGTAAAGCCTAGAGCAGATCTACAGGAAACACCTTTAGAAAGTGGAGAAATGATTTTTGTGGACGGATGTTCCTTGCGATTGGAAAACGGAGCACCCTCAACCAGTTACGCAGTGGTCCAAGGGGACCGCCTGCTGGAAGCAAATCGAATTTCATCAAGTTTAAGTGCACAAGCAGCTGAATTAATAGCGCTCACTCGAGCATGCCAGCTGTCTGAAGGAAAAATCATAACAATCTATACAGATTCCAGATATGCCTTTGGAGTCTGCCATGATCATGGAGCATTATGGAAATTGAGGGGATTTAAGACCAGTACTGGCAAGCCCATCCAACATCAAAAGCTAATTGAATCCCTTTTAGAAGCCATAACTAAACCATCAAAGCTAGCGATCGTTAAATGTCAAGCTCACACAGGAAAACAGGATCCTGTCAGCAAAGGAAATGAATTAGCTGATTACTTTGCTAAAAAGGCTGCATATAATAACACACCAATCTCTTTATTCCAACAGAGAAATGACCAGGACCCTGATAATTAAATTATTTCTTTACAGAGTGCAGCCACGGACATCGAAAAGAAAAAATGGTCCAAAGAAGGGTCCCTCTCTTATGGAGTCTGGACTCATAAGCAAACTAACGAACCTTTCCTCCCAAAGGCTTCCTTTCCAGGTATGGCAAAAATTGCCCATGGCCTCGACCATGCTGGAAGAGATGCCATGGTTCGAGATGTTGAAAAACTGTAGGCTTCTCTACATATGCAGAGCAGTTCTGCAGACGCTGTGCATTATGTCAAAAGTTTAATGTAGGTAAAGGCACCCAGGTAAGTCCCGCCATTACTCCTAATCTAATGGGTCCGTTTGAACACCTCCAAATGGATTTCATTGAACTAACACCGTCTAAAGGTTACTTCTATTGCCTTGTGATTGTCGATGTGTTCTCCCGATGGGTAGAAGCTTTCCCTTCTAAACACAATGATGCTAAAACTGTAGCCAAAGCTTTAATCAAAGAAATCATTCCTAGGTGGGGCATACCCTAGAAATTGCAAACAGATAATGGCACTCACTTTGTGAATTCCATTATAAATGAATTAACTACCTGGCTTCAAATCAATGTACATCATTATTGTAAATACCATCCTCAGAATGGAGGCATTGTGGAATGGTGCAATGGCACCCTAAAATCTAAATTAGCAAAAATTTGTGAACAAACTAATTTATCTTGGCTGGACGCTCTACCCCTGGCTCTAATGGGATTGAGAGGACGGACACACCGACAATTGGGTCTATCACCGTTTGAAATTCTGACCGGACGTCCCATGCCCATTGGCATGGTTGTGGGTAATGTGAATTTGCACACTGTGGACAATGATCTTCTCTCCAGTCTTGCAGGTCTCCAAGCCTCATTGAAGGACATCCACCAGCAGGTTAATCAAGCCTGGAGGACTAGGCTCCGTCGACTAACTCGCCAATTCCCTTAGGCACTTGGATCCTGGTTCGAGACACCCGTTGGAAACACTGGCATCAACCTAGGTGGAGAGGACCATTTCACGTTCTTCTGTCCACACCGCACGCAGTGAAAGTTGAAAGATTGCCCGCCTGGATTTACACTTCACACTGCAAAAGATGGCATCCCTAACATTCATACTCATTCTGATTACACTTTTACTGTTTTTTCCTTCCATTATCCATTTCACGAGTGACATTGACTTTCCAGGTGGAGGAAACTGCCTCATTCCAGGTTGACTTTTGTGCAATTGCCCCCTGTACTGACAGACAGGAACAATGGGAATGGCCTGAACGTATACTCCAAATTGCTTCTTCAGTTTCCTCATCCCCTTCCCCCTCTCCTCCTCCTTCCCCACTTCTTGCCTCCGCCGTCTAACTTTCCCTTATCCCTTGTCACGCCCAGATTGTTCAAAAGGGGGGAATGTGGAAAAATACAAAACAGCTTGATCAATCTGGTGTACGTGACAAGAGCCATGCAGACCCTGCTTGCCCATGGTGTGCGTGACAAGGGTCATGAAGACCCTGCGTGCCCAAAGTATGCGTGATGAGTGCTACTTCTTGTTTTAAGGTTACTACACAAAAAACTACAAGTGTGGACTCATCGAGCCCCAAACTAAGGAAACAAACAGATGTATTCCACCTGTATATTTCTGTTAGTGCTGATTCAGGCTAATATTTTGACATACTTGTGTAACTAAAGTCATAAGACAAAAGCCCTATAAAAATTTGGGACACTGACCCCTCGGGGCAGACGAAGGGCAGGTGTCCTAGGACTGTGCTTCTCTGTCATTTTACCTTTGCCTGGTGTGTATCAATTAAAGATTTTTACTAACTTTAATTATATCTCTCTGTCTTCAGTCACAAGAAACGACACTATAGAAAAAGTGTCCACACATCTCTGGATATTTTACTAAGTCTAAATGCCTCTTGGGATGGTTGAAAATATGTTGTCAAAATTATAGTTTAAGTTTTTGCAAAATTTGTTCAATAAAAAGGTTCTATATTTTGACAGCATCTGTCATGCAGTGTGATTCCTTCTCTTCATTAGTGCCACCGCCTTGAAAACTATCACTTTATGGGGCCATGCAAACCTGTATTAATACTTGTGTGCACATTAAAATGTTTTTTTTTGTACAATGTACAATGCTCATGACAGTGGAATAGGTTATTCTTAGCCAGTCTACTGCAGTAATTGCAGTGGAAAATTTGTTAACATCCACTCATTCATGGGAAAAAATACCTTCAAATACCGTGAAACCGGGATAATTTAGAAAAATACCGTGATATAGAATTTTGGTCATACCACCCACCCCTACTGTCGGCATATATTCTCCAAGTGGAGGGGGGACCCCCTCACCTGAATCTGACGGTCATCTTTGACTGGGTCTCAAAGACACTAAAAAGGGCTAGATTGGGGTTGCTAAAAAAAGTTTAAGAAACAATTATGGGGTCAAATAAGTCATTTTATTATAGTAAAAGAGTTTTGTGATTATTGTAATCCACATTTAGATAGATAGATAGATAGATACTTTATTAATCCCAAGGGGAAATTCACATAATCCAGCAGCAGCATACTGATACAAAAAAACAATATTAAATTAAAGAGTAATAAAAATGCAGGTAAAAACAAACAATAACTTTGAATAATGTTAATGTTTACCCCCTTGGTGGAATTGAACAGTCGCATAGTGTAGGGGAGGAACGATCTCCTCAGTCTGTCAGTGGAGCAGGACAGTGACAGCAGTCTGTCGCTGAAGCTGAAGCTGCTCCTCTGTCTGGAGATGATCCTGTTCAGTGGATGCAGTGGATTCTCCATGATTGACAGGAGCCTGCTCAGCGCCCGTCACTCTGCCACGGATGTTAAACTGTCCTGCTTCATTCCTACAATAGAGCCTGCCTTCCTTACCAGTTTGTCCATGTGTGAGGCGTCCTTCTTCTTTATGCTGTCTCCCCAGCACACCACCGCGTAGAAGAGGGCACTTGGCACAACCGTCTGATAGAACATCTGCAGCATCTTATTGCAGATGTTGAAGGACGCCAGCCTTCTAAGGAAGTATAGTCGGCTCTGACCTTTCTTACACAGAGCATCAGTATTGGCTTATTTATTATTATTATTGGCTTATTTATAACACAGGAGTAATGAGGCGAACAGGATTTATTTGTTGCATCGGTATGTTTTAGGAATCAAATTTATTATTAGGTTAACGCAACAATAATACCATTGATATATGGGGAAAATGCAATACCTGAAGAATACCTCTTCAGACATGAAGTAAATGTGCTAACTACACAAAGATGACAATTACAAAGCTGAGAATTATCCGCTGCAACACTGTACCACCCATAATTTTGAAGAAGTAACTTAATTTTATTTGAGACAGCTTTGCAATGTGTTTTGTTTGTGCCCAATGAAGGAAATTTAGGAGGAAGAGCAACATATACAAAGTTTTAGCCTGGTAAAATTCTTTCTACTTTGCGTTTTCTTTGCTGACAAGAATTGGGTTAGCACCACTGTACTCCCTAGCTCTGTGTTTCAGTTCTTCCTATAAAGTATGTTCTGTTTTATTTTTCTGAAAGAAAACTTCTTATGACCACTGTTTTTGTAATTATGATTGTTTTTCTAATCATTCGAAAATATCATTAGTTAGCAGGAAACGATTAGACACCAAGACAGCTTAATTTCTGTTTGTCTTTTAGATTATGGCCCTCAGGCACGAGGTCAGTATAAAACCAATACACTATATCAATAGAAGCATTATCTGAGCGGTTTACTTTTAACATCCTGCTTCACAGAATATTAGCTTTAACATCTATTGACTTATCATCAAAATAATTAAACCAAAAGGATATTATAGCTGACGAGTGTTATGTTACATTTCTAGGTAAGATTATCATTCTGTGAATCTGAGACCTGTCAACTGTTTTATATTTCTTTACAAAAAGTAATTCTTTAACATATTAATATTGTTACTTATATGAAAAAGCAATATTTTAAGCAAACTGTAGAGTGTACATGCTATAAAATGCCATCTATGCACTAAGATGCAGAAGATATTAGAGCATTTTTCCCCTCTAGAGCCTCAATGATAAGTGACTCCTTTCACTCCTCTTTATGGCACAGCATCATCTTAAAGCACAAGTAATTGAATCTTGTTTTTCTTTCTGTTACAGCTTCTCCTAGCAACCGACCTTCATATTATCATTGGAATGACAATATCAATTTCCTGTGAATTAAATAACAAAAAGAAATTCAATAAAAATGAGAATAAAGCTTGCATAATACAAAAATTCCAGGCAACGCAAGCATATGTTAGCTTGTCCTTCTGTTGCTCTGTCAAAAGTAATCCCTCTTTGGTTCCAGTATAATTTTCATACAGTACCTTTGTGAATAAAATGAAAAAAATAGAGAGAAAGGAGAGAAGAAAAAGAAATGAAACAAAACAAACCATCTTCAATTAAAGTTTTTGTTTTTGTGATTCATGTTTGAGAAATGATTAGTTTGAAGAAAAGAGTACACATCTGCTCCTAGGAAAACAATCTTAATATGCAAATAATTATGGCTGTGAGAAAGAGTGCTTTTCACTCTTTTAATAGATTTCTTTCAATTAAGCAGTTATTGTGTTTCCAAGGCCAGACATTTGAATAGATGATTAATCTGCAGTGCTATAAAATAACGTATTTACCCTTGATATGATTTATTCAAACAATAAAAACTGCGACCACCAAAGCATTTTACTTTGCCATCAACTTGAGCAAGATCTGAATATATGCACACAGGTCAGGTCAGGTCAGGTCAGGTTGGGGAGCATGCACTGGTACAGCGTGTTGCCACACCCACCACAAGACAAAACAGCTTGGGATCCTAGTTGGCATCCCGTCCTCTAGACAGACACTTGGTCCAGTCCAATCTCCCGGAAATGAGCATCTTTCTGCCGCAGCCAGGTGTTACTTGGGTGACCCTTTGGCCAGATCCAGCCACTTGAGTCCTTAGCAGTAAGGATCCTACGAGCCATTTCACCCTTGGGGAATATGTCACATGGCCTTACTTAGGCACACGTTATGATAAAATGTAAAAATCTATTCCAGCCCAGATAGGCCATTGCTGCCACACAGAAATAAAAAACAACCAAACTGTCATCTCAGTAATAAGCAACATTGTCTAATACAATTTTGCATTTGATAAACACATTCTCAGACATTGTAAGTTTTTTTTCTTTGCATACTTAATAATACAAGGTAAAAATTAAGGGCAGAAAGATATGTCTAAAACAAATCAAGAGATAGGCTATGAAATGATGGCAGCAAAATGTGTATGTCATCCTTCAAATTCTTATAAAATGTCAAGCAGCTGGACTGGTTTCTGACAAATAAAGTAAAATAAATGCTACCAAGTCAGGAGGACTGGAACCATTCATCCTACAGGAGGCCAGTCATCATTCTCCAGTCTGTAAGGTGGCGGTACATAAAATGCAGATAAAAGGAGGTAGCTCTTTCCTGTTATGGTTCAGTTGCTTTTAAATGCCACTTTGTGTTCAATGTTCTCTATTTGATGGACTGTTGAACATTATATTAAAGCTGGGCAGGAAAAACATATTTTATGTAAATGTTTTGAATTGCTGATTATATTTTTGAGGGGCAGAGGTTAAATACCTATACACCAAACAGAACTGTCAGTCAAAAAAGTATGGAATGTGAACAAAATTCTTAATTAGGGAAGGCCAGGGAATCAAATGAGAAGCAGCTGCTTTACTGATTGGTTGGCAGGGCTGTCAACATTATGCCAATTTTATAGATGGCAAACTGTTCAGATACAGAACAGTGACCACATATTTACACCTGCTGTTAGACTGGAACACTATAGCATTGCAGGATCAACAGGCTACAGAGACGAGAGAGAGGAACAGAACACCTGCTGCCTACAGTATGTTGTTAACAAATGGCCATGCAAACAGGATAAATTCAGGACAGCTTCTACCTAGGTTGTGGATTGGCTAATTGTGTTGACAAAATACAAGTAGGCAATTAAGGTTAATGGTTGTCCAGGTGCTAGTACAAAATAGAAACACAGCTGTCTGGTGGTCTGCTAGTAAAGCAGAAACAAGACAGCCTCCACCTTGCTGAAGAGTCAGACAGACAGAAGAAAACAGCTCCCTACGGTTTGGCTGGCTGAACGGAAAGGAGCCATCTGCCACCTCACTAGGTGGCTTGGTTTACAGAAATAGGGCAGCCGTTGCTTACATGGACATCGACAGCTTCACTGGAACAGGACAACTGCTGCTCAGCAGGAGTTGGAAAATTAGGACAGCTTATACGCAACATAAGCTGGCTGTATACACAGATAAAATGTTTTGAAATATTTCCTGTACCTCTATACTAATTATCTAAAAGACAAATGATTTGGAGGTATCACTGTGAAACAATTGAAAATTTAAAATTCCAGAAGCAAAACCTTATTTTTCTGTCTCTGGCATGATGTCACAAGCCATTTACTTTTTAACAATGCAAATAATTGGTTAAATTCAATACACAACATTTACATTTAATAGGTCATGTTAAATGTAATTCAAAATCAGTATTTTAAATTTGATATCATCTAGGGTGAGAACACAGCCATCTGAATAGAGCTACGAGCTGCACAGACAAATTCCTGCCATAGCAAGCAAACAGAAAGGAAGCAGAAAAATGGAGGACATCACCACTATTGGATTTGTTTGGAATGGCAGGCATGGGGTGGTGTCCTGCCTATATTGTCTCTTGGTTCCTTACCTATCCAGGAGGCCAAGGTAATGTGTAGCCAAGTAGAAGTGCAGGGCATTCCCTGCCTCAGCCAGGAAGTTGGCAGGAGATGCCAATAAAAAAGTGGATACACTGGAACAAAGATTTTCACCTGTTTGGGACTCCAATATAATGGAGGCATAGAGGAGACAACCTGCCAGGACTATATGTTCTCCTAACATGCTTGATGGCAGCATTCTGTTGTCCTGTGGGGCAGCCCTGAAAGTTGTCATGGGTGCCATCAGGGGTGCTGCAGTGATTAATGGTACCTGCTCTGTGGGGCACCTGTCCCGGATGTGCTTCCTATGTGCAGTTTCCTGCCACCAGAAATACTCTGCGATCTACCTTACTCATGCGAATTGGAGTCTGCGCTTACAAAATGGCTGCTACATCCATGAGATAGTCTTTTGTTGCAGTGAAGACAGATATAAGATTTAACAGACACAATAGAGACATGGCAGCTTCCACTTGACTGCCTTTCTTTCCATAGCTACCATTACTAAATATTAAAATTATACTTCATTTAAGGAAAATAAAGAGTATGTACAAATAATGCACTATACGGTGAAGTAAATATTATATAAAAATTAAATATATAGGAAAAAAAAAATCAAACATGGAAATTAAGTTATCTTGATTGTTAAAACTATTTTATAAAAACACACAACATGATAATATAGGGTTCTTAACTGAATATTTATTACCTATAATGATAATGATATGTTTTATTTATATGGACTTCATTATACACAGACTATGGGTTTGGTAGGCATCAAAGAACTGTAACTTTTACATTAAGCAAATCATTTCTAGCTTGGCTTATACTTGATATTTGTAAAGGAATTGTTCAAAAACAAAGATAAGGTGAAATCTTACCAAATCCAGAACTCAGTAGTTATGCTAGGGTCAGAACTAAGAATTCTACTCAAAACAGTAATAGCTGCCTTAGATGTCAGTTAGCTGGGTAGAAATGAGATACGCAACCTTTAAGACAATTGTCAGCTAGAGAGAAATGAGACAGCCAATGACTTTTGCTGAATTGCCAGAAGAATAAGATATTGGCCACCTAGGTTCGGAATTTGTAGCCTGGACAAATCTGAGTAACTGGCCATTTTGACCGAAAGTTCCAAAAATTTAAAAAACGAAAAGCAAAAAAGAATTAATCATGTGAAAGATGTAATCAGGGTTGGTTGTTGGGATTAAAAGTCAAGACGGAGGTAAAAAGCTTAGGGGTAATTGTTGACTGTAATCTGAATTTTAAATCACATATTAATCAGATCACTAGGACAGCATTTTTTCACCTAAGAAACATAGCAAAAGTTAGACCTCTTATATCTTTGAAAGATGCTGAGAAATGAGTTCACGCATTTGTTTTCAGTCGACTAGATTACTGTAATGCACTCCTCTCAGGACTACCCAAAAAAGACATAAATCGTTTGCAACTAGTGCAGAATGCAGCTGCTAGAATCCTAACTAGGAAAAGAAAATCCGAGCACATTTCTCCAGTTTTGATGTCACTACACTGGTTACCTGCGTCATTCAGGATTGACTTTAAAATTCTGCTTATGGTTTATAAAGCCTTAAATAATCTCGCCCCATCGTATATATCGGAATGTCTGACACCTTATATTCCAAATCGTAACCTCAGATCCTCAAATGAGTGCCTCCTTAGAATTCCAAGAACAAAGCTTAAAAGAAGTGGTGAGGCGGCCTTCTGCTGCTATGCACCTAAAATCTGGAATAGCCTGCCAATAGGAATTCGCCAGGCTAATACTGTAGCGCACTTTAAAACACTGCTGAAAACATATTACTTTAACATGGCCTTTTTATAACTTCAATTTTACTTAATTTAACTTAATCTTGATACTCTGTATGTTCAATTCTTCATAATAAATATTCATGGTGGCTCTAAAATCCGTACTGACCCCTACTCTCTCTTCTGTTTCTTTTTCCGGTTTCTTTGTGGTGGTGGCCTGCGCCACCTCCACCTACTCAAAGCTTCATGATGCTCTAACAATGATGGATGGATTAAAAGGCAGAAGTCTACGTGACCATCATCATTCATCAGTCCTTCCATGAGAACCCTAAATTCAAAGAGGACTGTTTCACTTATGTTAGGTAGAATGCCCAGAGGGGACTGGGCAGTCTAATGGTCTTGAATCCCTACAGATTTTATTTTTTTCTCCAGCCGTCTGGTGTTTTTTTCTGTTTTTTCTGTTCCCCCTGGCCATTGGACCTTACTCTTATTCTATGTTAATTAAAGTTGACTTATTTTATTTTCTTATTGTGTCTTTTATTTTTCTATTCTTTATTATGTAAAGCACTTTGAGCTACTGTTTGTATGAAAATGTGCTATATAAATAAATGTTGTTGTTGTTGGGAAGGAGATAGACAAGATTTAATTTTTTTATGAGACTGCATTTTTCCACTCTTCATAAGTCAAAAATAACCTGTAGTTCACTTAATTCAACCTTCTCTTACTCTACCTTTCTTTTCATGATTACGCATGTCTTTTGTTCAGCTCTCATCTCCTCAACACTTCCTAAGCTGTAATCTCCATCTACAGTGAATTTCCTTAAAAAAAGGCCCACAGCAGACACCCAAACCCAACACAAACACACACGCCCCTAAGGATTACTAGATGTAAAAGATCCTTGTGCCATTAGCAGGTGGAAGTGACCCAGCAATGAATCAAGTACATTCTCTCCTCTGCTAGCAGAAGATTACAGGGTGATCAGGAGTGAGGCAGTGCTGAAAGTATTTTTAATAAGAGTAGTGCAAATGCATGAATGCTCAAATGTCATTTTGTACATTTGAATTACTAGTCAGTAGTTCTGTTGACGGTGACGCAGTGGTAGTGCTGCTGCTTCGCTGTAAGGAGACCTGGGTTCACTTCCCGGGTCCTCCCTGCGTGGAGTATGCATATTCTCCTTGTGTCTGCGTGGGTTTCCTCTGGGTGCTCCAGTTTCCTCCCACAGTCCAGACATGCAGGTTAGGTGCATTGCCGATCCTAAATTGTCCCTGGTGTGTGCATGTGTGTGCCCTGCCTGGAGTTTGTTCCTGCCTTGCGCCCTGTGCTGGCTGGAACTGGCTTTAGCAGACCCCCATGACCCTGTGTTGGGATATAGCGGGTTGGACACTGACTGACTGACTGAGTGACTGGTTCTGTTGAACAGCATACATGTTGTAGATCTGATGCTTGTTTTCTGTACGAGAACAATTACAATTAGCTTATTGTTGTGCTTTTTAATTAATGATAGTAATAACAATCATACTAATTATTTTTAATAATAGTAAAAGTCAACTAGAAGTATTTAGTGTTTACCGTATGTGTGTTGGTGCTACCAGTTACCCAGAAAGAGGTTTTTCATCTCGCAGGGCACCCTGGATATCATCGAGAGGAGTCGCAGTGCACAGCTCAATGGCAACTCTGGTCTGTACCGGGAACTGAGAAGGATGGCTGCGTGGGTTCTGAGGGCAAGTAAAGAGGCATTTGTTAGAGGAATCTGTGAGCAAGTGACACACCATCTGTGGTCTAGTGACCCAGATCCTGCTTACAGAGGAATCAAAGCATTACGCACATCTGAATATGTTCCTTGGAGTGTCACAGTCAGGGCAGCTGATGGAACGGTCCTTACGGATGACACTGCAGCTGTGACCCGCTGGGCTGGCTACTTTGAGCGGTTGTTCAGAGCTGATCCTCCAGCTAGGACGTTGGATATCTCTGGGTCCACGGTCCTTGAGACTGATCCTCCAATTAGCTGTGAACCACCCAATCTCACTGATTGGGTGGTGAACCAGCTGAGGGGGGGAAAGGCTGCAGGGATCTGTGGTATCCGGGGTGAACTTCTCCAGGCTGATGGTAAGGCTGTTCTTCTGCCATTGCAAGCAATCTTTGCCTCCATTTGGGAGACTGGCATCATCCCAACTGACTGGAAAACGTAACTTGTCATCCCTATCTGGAAAGGGAAGGATGATCGCCTGGATTGCAGCAACTACAGGGGGATAACACTGCTCTCTGTGCTGGGTTCGTCCTCAATAGGATCCGTGATCACTTGCTCATCTACCAGCGACCGGAACAGTTTGATTTTACGCCTAAGAAGTCTACCATCGATGCATCCTGGCACTGAGGGTTCTTGTGGAGCGCAAACTTGAATATCGGCAGAGTTTCTTTGCAGCCTTTGACGATTTTTGCAAAGTGTTCGACTCAGTTGATTGAGCTGCCCTGTGGGACATCCTGAGGGTTTGCGGGATCCCCTCGAGGTTGCTGGATATCATGGCCGGCCTGTACACTGGTACTGTGAGTGCTGTGCAGAGTGGAGGCAGGACCTCTGCATTTTTCCTAGTTGATTCTGGGGTTCATCAGGGGTGTGTTCTTGCTCCTACTCTGTTCAATACTTGTACGGACTGGGTGTTGGGCAAGGTTGTGGGGCCCAGTGGCTGTGGGGCATCTGTTGGTGAAGAAAAATTCATGGATCTTGACTTTACTGATGATGCTGTGATCTTCGCGGAGTCAATAGAGGCTCTGATTGGGGTACTCGAGAGACTGAGCGAGGAGTCTGAGTTTCTGGGTCTGCGAGTGTCCTGGATAAAAACCAAGATCCTGGCCTTTAATGACCTCTTGAGCACAGCCATTAGCAATGTGTCTGTCTGCAGAGAGAGTGTCGACCTTGTTGAGAGGTTTACTTACCTTGGCAGTGACATTCATGTCTCTGGTGACTCTTCCTGTGAAGTCAGTCGATGGATTGGGAGAGCATGGGGGTTCATGAGCTTGCTGGAAAGGGGCGTGTAGCGCTCCCGATATCTACACAAAAGGACAAAGGTCCAAGTTTTTAGAGTCCTGGTGCTTCCTGTCTTGTTATATGATTGCGAGACATGGATGCTATCCAGTGATCTGAGATGAAGACTGGACTCCTTTGGTACTGTGTCTCTCCGGAAAATCCTTGGGTACCATTGGTTTGACTTTGTGTCGAATGTGCATTGCTCATGGAGTCCTGAGTGAGGCACATTACCTGCATTGTGAGGGAGTGTCAGTTATGGCACTATGGCCACGTGGCGCGTTTCCCCAAGGGTGATCCGGCTCGTAAGATTCTCATTGTTGAGGACCTGAGTGGCTGGACCAGGCCAAGAGGCCGCCCACGTAACACCTATATAATATATATATATAACTCAGAGATGCCTATGTTCTCATCTATAATATACTTTGGCCGTGTTCACACTGTAGCTAAAATTAACTCAAACCCAGATTTTTGGCTCACATCTTGTTCATTGACTGTGCATAATCATTTGGCATGGATCTGCTTTAAATCCAATATGAGTGCAGATATTTTTCCTGAATGTACCCCATGTGAACAAAATGAGTAAAAAAATTTTCAGACAAATATCATCTATAGCAATAAAGTACTAATTACATTATTTTCAGTATAGAAAATCTGCAAATTTGTCATCTCATGATGGCAAGAAAGAGAAATATAAAATTAAAGAGTTGGATGTGGATGGGTTTGATGCACAACAGTGGTTTGCCAGTTTCACAGTGCTAAGAGGAACATTCAATTACTTATAGTTGTTATATCATCTATCTGAAATTCTGTGGAATTACCAAAGCAGGAGAGAGGGGCATAAACATCTCTCTCAGGAAAACATGGCAGATATTCTAGAACAGGACTCTTCAAGTAAACCAAATACTGTAATCCTGAACCCATGAATTTATTCTGTCTAGTTTTTCCTGGTAAAAGAACTTTAGCTTCAACTTCTGACTTTTTTTGGTTTTGACGACAGTGTATTCTGATCATACCGTACCTACTATTTCATGATTATTGTGGCTACCTTTCATCTGCTGGCACTTTTCTGTTTAAATCTGCTCTCTCCTTGTTATGGCAAATCGCTGGAACTTCTAGCAACCTCAGTGTCATACCTACTAGCACAACAATAATAGTAATATTAAAAAATGACATAAATAACCAAAATGCAAAACTGAAAAACTCTGATTTATCTCTTGTAACATACATAAATACTTGCTACATTCCAATAAACAATTGACTCCAAACATATGATCTGGAAAATAACAGCTTGCTTAAATAAGGTAGGAGTCAAATTAAAAGAAGAGGATGGTAGGGACAAAAACCTACAGCCACAGGGAGTCGTCAAGACTCAACTTAAGAACCACTGCTCTATAATTCGTCCCACAACATGACTAGCTGTAACATCCTTTGATTCTTTACAAACACTGTTTGTTTCTAAATGAGGAGTTTGATCCTAACTCCAGCCATTGTTAGCTGTAATGATTTTAATGTTGCTATAAAATCCTTTACAGATTGATTGCCTTTCTTAATTACTACAACAGGGATTAATATCATGTGGCTTCCTAATAAGAAGATAAATCATAAAAGCTAGGTTGTAAAGCTAACATACTGTATACTTGAATTAATTTAGAAAAAATGCACAACCATTGTGGTCAACCTAGCAACCTGAGCTTGCTGGCTTTTACCATAACAAAACTAAATATTAGCAGCCCACTGGTGGAGCATTTCCTCTAACACTAGGTGAATCCTCAGTGTGGTCTTAAATGCGATACAAACCCACCTGATAGCACTCCAACCTCCCAGTAATGTCAAACATGGCCATGCATAAACTGGTAAGTCAGTTCTAAAATTGAAACTCAATGAGTTGTAATCACTTTCTTAAAGAGTCGGAGGCATGGCATTACTGAGGAATGAGAGCTTGACCTTGGTGATCATAGTACAACCTCTCAAAGCAAAAATATGGAAAATGAGAAAGCAGTTCACAATTTTAAATGCTGGAATTTGTAATATAGAAATCACTAATCATATTATGTTCATAACGCTTAGCAGTGTACAAGAAAGTAGGCCACAACACTTGAGGTGCATGATGATATGACTTTCGTGACACTCTTATCAGTTGTGATAAAACCCATATGAGGACCTCTTTCCATACAATCTGCAATGTCAATGAAGAAATCTGTGGTACAAATGGAAGGCGTCTTGGTTTCATTACATTTCCCTTAGAATCAGTAACTTTTTTTTTTATTATTAATTTTATTACAATCCATACAAAGCAATCGAGTTTTTACAAAAGGAAAAATTGAGTTAAGAACAGATCGATCCCCACCCTGAGAGAGAGAGCAAGCCAAGCCCCGTTAAATTTTAAGGCTTGTAAACATACCTAAATTAATAAATTCTCTGTGCTTTATGAAATTATTTTAAAATATTACTGATTAGATCCTGCCATGTTTTGAAAAAGTCTGTACGGATCCTCTAACTGAGTATTTGATTTTTCCAATTTCAAATAATATAACACATCAGTTTCCCACTGACTTAAAGAGGAGAGTTTGGGTTCTTCCAGTTTATCAGGATAAGTCTGCGTGCCAAAAGTGTAGTGAATGCAATCACAATTTGTTTGTCTTTCTCCACTTTAAGCCTATCTGGAAGAACCCCAAACACAGCTGTTAATGGGTTAGGAGGGATTGTGAGTCCAAGGCTGTCTGAGAGGTAATTAAAATTTTTGTCCAGAATAATGTTAATTTGGTGCAGGACCAGAACATGTGACCTGTTGAGGCTGGGACTTGGTTGCAGCGTTTGCAGGTTGGATCATGCCCTGGAAACATTTTGGAGAGTTTCAGTCGAGACAGATGTGCTCGATATAAAATTTTGAGTTGTATAATTGTATGCTTTGCGATATGGAGCTTGAGTGAATTCTCTGCATTGCTACTTTCCACTCCTTTTCTGATATATTAATTGAGAGATCTTTTCCCAGTGTCCTCTTGGATCTTTGAAAGGAAGGGATTGTAAAATGATTTTATATATTGTAGAGATGGAGTCTAACTCCTTGAAATTGAGCAATATTTTTCCAGCATGGATGAGGGTGCAAGATGAGGAAAATCTGGAAGGTTCTGTTTAACAAAGTTCCTGATTTGAAGATAGTGAAAGAAATGTGTAGCTGGAATGTTAAATTTGGAATGTAATTGTTCATAGGATGCAAAGACGTTGTCTATATAAAGATCTCTAAGCAAGTTAATTCCAAATTTTTCCAGATATTAAAACTGCATATGTTTGTGAAGGTTGAAAGAGGTGGTTCTCTTGCAGGGTGCCACAGATAGAAGCTTCTCCGTCTTAAAATGCTTTCTACATTGGTTCCAGATTCTAAGTGAGTGGAGCACAATTGGGTTATTAGTGTATTGCCGATAGCGTGTGTTTATTGGAGCACAGAGCAAGGAATACAAAGAAGTACTGCAGGATTTTACTTCTATTGCGGTCCAAGCCTGTGTATGTTCTTCTATTTGTGTCCAGGTTCTTATCGCCTGTATATTTGCTGCCCAGTAATAAAACTGGAAGTTAGGTAGAGCCATGCCACCTTCTGCCTTTTGTCTTTGTAGGGTCGCTCTTTTGATGCGTGGATGTTTTGAATTCCAAATAAATGAGGTTATTGTTGAATCTAATTGCTTAAAGAATGATTTATTAATGTATATTGGGATGTTTTGAAATAAAAAGGAGCTTAGGAAGAATATTCATCTTATCAGTGTTAATTCTTCCTGCTAGTGTGAGATGAAGGGTTGACCATCTATGCAAGTCTTGTTTAATTTTTTCCATGCAGAGAAAATTTTGTTGATAAAGAGCTTTATGTTTACTTGTGATGTTTACCCCTAGGTATTTAAACTGTTCTGCAATGATAAAAGGTAGGGTGTCTAATCTAATATTATATGCTTGAGAATTCACTGGAAAGAGTACACTTTTATTCAGATTAATTCTGAGACCAGAGATCTTTTGAAATTCTGTGAGTGCTGCTAAGACTGCAGGCACAGAATTTTCTGGGTCCGATATATACAGTACCATGTCATCTGCATATAATGAGATTTTCTGTTCCAGTCCTTCTCTGCTAATCCCCTTTATCTGATCAGTATTTCGACAATGTATTGCCAGTGGTTCAATGGCAATGCAAACAGCAGCGGTGACAAGGGCATCCTTGTCTAGTGCCACGTTCTAGTTTAAAGTAGTCTGAGCAAATGTTATTGATGCAAACTGAAGCTTCTGGGTTAGTATACAGTACTTTAATCCATGCACAAATGTTGGGCCAAACCCAAACTTCTCCAATGTAGTAAAAGGTATTTCCATTCAATCATGTCAATGCTTTTCTGCATCCAATGATAATAATATTTCTGGGGTGTTTGATTTAGTTGGTGAGTATATTACATTAAACAGGCGTCGAAGATTTGAAGATAAGTGCGGCCCCTAATAAATCCAGTTTGGTCTTGTGATATTACGAGGGAGCACTTTCTCCATCCTTCTAGCTATGATTTTAGAGAGTATTTTAACGTCGTTATTCAGAAGTGAAATTGGTCTGTATGATGCACATTGTAATAAGTCCTTATTTTGTTTTGGAAAGACAGTGATTAGTGCTTGGCGAAAGGTTTGTGGAAGAGATTGGTTATCTCTGGCTTCTGTAAATGTTGCTAATAGGAGGGAGCTAGCTGAGCGGAGAATTTCTTGTAAAACTCTGCAGGGTAGCCATCAGGGCCTGCTGCTTTTCCACCTTGGAGTGACTTTATAGCATCTAGTAATTCTGATATTGCCAGAGGTTTATCAAGTTCCTCCGCACTAAAAGCGTCTATTTGTGGTATCTGTAATGTATCCAGAAATGCATTAGATTGTGTATTGTCTTCTTTAAACTCAGTAGTATATAGGGATTTATAGTAGTCTCTGAAAGTGTGCATTATATTTTTGTGTTCATGATTTTATCTCCGTTCGTGTTAGTGATTACGAGATTGCGTTGCACATCTTGCTTGTGAATTTGTTGAGCTAAAAGCTTATTAGCTTTCTCTCCATGTTCATAATAATGATGTCTGGATTTGTAAATTAGTTGTTCAGTTTTTTTAGTTGTCAAGAGGTTTAATTCTGAATGTAGAGCCTCCCTCCTCCTATGTAGAGTCTCGCTTGGCATGTTCTTCATCTATTTTAGTAATTTCGCTTTTTATCTCTGCTACTTTCTTGGCTTCGGATTTATTTCTGTGGGAAAGATATGAGATAATCTGTCCTCTTAAGAAGGCCTTAAGAGTTTCCCAGAGTATTCCTGCAGAGATCTCAGGGGATGTATTTGTCTCTAGAAAGAATTTGATTTGTTTGGATATAAATTCAGTACAATTCTCGTCAGCTAATAGAAGCGGTTGAGGTGCCATCTGCGGGGTGAGTGTATGGGGCTTAGTAATTTCAGCTCCAAGATCATAGGTGCATGGTCTGAAATAACAATAGCATCGTATTTACAAGATTTAATCTTAGGCAAGATGGTATTGTCTTTAAAGAAGTAATCGATCTTTGAGTAGAAATGATGTACTGGTGAGTAGAAAGAATATGTTCTTGAATTTGGGTTTAAAAACCTCCAGGGATCTGATAAGTTGTGATCAGTTATAAACTTTGTAATTATCTTTGCAGTGTTAGATGCGTTCCCCTGTGGAGGAAGTCCTATCTAAAAGTGGATTTAGAACACAATTAAAGTCCCCAGCCATTATAACTTTATGAGTGTTCAGATTGGGAATGGATGCAAATAAATTTTGTATAAATTCCTTATCATCAACATTAGGTGCATAAACATTTATCAAAATCATTTTACAGTTAGATAAGTCTCCCATGACCATTAGATATCTCCCTTCAGGATCCAACACTACATCTGATGCTACAAATGATACTGTTCTATGTATGAGAATTCCCACACCTCTAGTTTTCTTTGTAAAACTAGAATGGAACATTGGCCAGTCCAGTCTTTTGCAGCCGGAACTGATCCTTACTTAGTAAGTGGGTTTCCTGTAAAAATACTATTTTAGCATTTAGACTTGTTAGGTGAGAAAGTACTTTCTTTCTCTTTAATTCGTGATTCAGTCCTTTAACATTCCAGCTTATGAAGTTAACTGTCCCATCATGGAGACACTGATTCTGAGTTTTTGATGTCATTTTATAGTCTTAACTGGAAGTGAGAGAGCTTACAGTGGGAGCCACGTCAAACAGCCGCCTGGAGCATGACAGGTCCATGACAGGACCATGCACGATCCGTGCAACGAATGTGATCCCCCCGATGACGCAGTTAACGATGCCCCGCCCCATAAACGCCCCCATGCACTTTCTAAAAAGATGGGTGCAATGCTGTATAATCCCGCCAGATGGAGCATTGACTGCTTCAGTTAACTGCAGTGTCCAGGAAGCCCTATACCGTATCTTTAATATACTGCACAGGCAGTTCTTGTATTGTCAACATAGTTTCATAAATAGATGACGTGGTAAAAAAAACAACAAACCGATTAATAAAACAGATTTGTTAAATCACTCAATACACAACCCATGATGATTATGCTATTTATTATTAAATAATGAATTAATAAAACTAGTTAGTAAAATATTTTTATTCTAGACTATAAGTGAAGAAAAAATAAAGCAAGTTACAGTTGGCGGTTGATACGACAGCTTGCGTGGTGCAATGCTAAGAACTGCTGATTTCCAATCCGTGCTGTATAAAATCATCACATTCAAATATTAACAATTCCCACATACCCTTCCTACATTCACGACATGTGTACTTGTTGCAGTGTACACATCTCTCTGTGCTATGGTTCCTATTACACTGAATGAGCACATGACATTGTACTTTCTTCCTAATATAAATAACATTCGAGTATAGCGCGTCTCCAAATAAATCACATTCGAGCTATAGCGCGTCTCCAAATAAATCACATTCAAGTATAGCGCGTCTCCAAATAAATCACATTTGAGTTATAGCGCGTCTTTATGTGAAAACAGCATTGTCAGATTTGGGGGGTATCGTGAACGCGACTGAGAGAATGGAACTGAATTTTAAAAAAAAAGCTAACCTTTACAATTATCATGCATTTACATATTCGTTTTCAAATAATATTGCACTGTTATATAGGAGCTTCCCTGTCTGCCTATCATATAGTGCCTTTCCTTCCTACCTATCTATATATCTATCCCTTAGCTGTTTTTTATATACTGCTCTTAGTCTTACTATTTTAGAATAAAAACATGCATTTGATTTCAGTGTGTAAGAGTGTAATTTATGATATTTGTAAAGGTTAGTTTTTTTTTTATTCACTTTTCATTCTCTCAGTCGTGTTCAGGATCTTTCCCTACCCCCCATTTGAGAATGCTGTTTTCACATAAAGATGCGCTGTAGCTCTGTAGTGTACTTGTGACTGCATTCTCGTACCAATGCTTGCGAACTGAAGTGCCTGCGTGCACTTTTCGTGGCATTACATGTCTATTTTTTTGAGCATGCCCGTGTCGCTCAAACACAGGAACATATGTTGGTGTACAAGAATAAAAAACAAGTGCACTTTTATTCTAGACTATAAGTGAAGAAAAAATAAAGCAAGTTACAGTAAGCGGTTGATACGACATCTTACGTGGTGCAATGCTAAGAACTGCTGATTTCCGATTTGTGCTGTATAAAATCATCACATTCAAATATTAACAATTCCCACACACCCTTCCTATATTCACGACATGTGTACTTGTTGCAGTGTACACATCTCTCTGTGCTATGGTTCCTATTACACTAAATGAGCACCTGACATTGTACTTTCTTCCCTGTTTAAATAACATTCGAGTATAGCACGTCTCCAAATAAATCACATTCGAGTATAGCGCGTCTCCAAACAAATCACATTCAAGTATAGCGCGTCTCCAAATAAATCACATTTGAGTTATAGCGCGTCTTTATGTGAAAACAGCATTGTCAGATTTGGGGGGTATCGTGAACGCGACTGAGAGAATGGAACTGAATTAAAAAAAAGCTAACCTTTACAATTATCATGCATTTACACTGGCTCTTACAGACTGACTGAAATCAAATGTATGTTTTTATTCTAAAATAGTTAAGTACATGCAATATTAGTGTCAGATCGGGTTTGAATACACGCTGACGCTGTTACAGAAGGAGTCAGCTTATTCAGTGCAGCACTTTCAACACACAGTACATGCAATATTATTTGAAAACGAACAGTGTCAGATCGGGCACATATTCAAACCCGATCTGACGCTGTTCGTTTTCAAATAATATTGCATTAGTGCGATGATGTTTTTACATATATTGTCTCTTTCATTCATCTTGCGGTTTGTAATCGGTGACCGCGTGTTTTTTCCCCGATCTTGCCAGTTTGCACATGTTGCTGTATGGTGCTGTTTCTTTTGTACTCCAGGATATGCAGAGGACAAAATAGTACAGAGCAGTAAGTTCAGCGCTATATGCAATCAGACAGACAGACAGGCAGAGAAGGCACTAGATATATAAATAAACAGGGAAGACACTGTATAATCTATACTAATAAAAGGCAAAGCCCTCACTCACTCACTCACTCACTCACTCACTCACTCACTCACTCACTCACTCATCACTAATTCTCCAACTTCCCGTGTGGGTGGAAGGCTGAAATTTGGCAGGTTCATTCCTTACAGCTTCCTTACAAAAGTTGGGCAGGTTTTATATCGAAATTCTACGCGTAATGGTCATAACTGGAAGCAGTTTTCTCCATTTACTGTAATGGAGATGAGCTTCAACGCCGTGGGGAGTTTCGTGTGACATCATCACGCCTCCCGTAATCACGCAGTACATAGAAAACCAGGAAGACCTCCAAAAGCGCTCAAGAAAACATGCATTATATAATTGAGAAGGCAGCGAAACAATAAGAAGCGAGCGAGTGACACATACAACCATATTCATGAGTTCTGCTACTTCGGAAACAAAGCACGATGTAAACCTACACTTTAAATTAAGTTCATAGACAGGCTGCCGCTGGCGTTTGTAATTTAGTGCCTGCCCATATAAGGCCGTCCGTCAGCGGCAATCCAATAGCAAACTGCCACGGGTAAATATTCACGGGTGAAGGACTGTGCTTATGGAGAGGAAGATGAGATGGTCAGGGTGGTGTTTGACACAAACTCAGCGAAACTGCGAGAGAAAGTTTTAAGTGCCAGGACTAAGGTAACATTAAATACAGCCATGGACATAGCACGAGATAGCACCAGCACAGCTGGGAACCTTCGATGCAAGTACACCGAGTGGCTCACGTGAACTGGCGCAGTGTGCACAGATAAAAGCAACAGTTCCAAAGAGCTGAACAAAACCGAATTACACAATTGAAAAGGCAGCAAAAATATGAAGCGTCTGATAAGCATATTCATAAATGCAGCTACTGCGGAAACAAAGCACACGGTGGAAAAAGTCAATGTCCCGCTAAAGGAAGACAGTGTAAAAAAACCCGTGCATGCAGTGTGTCAGGTCTCAGATAAAGAAGAAGGCGAGCTGTTTATTGATGCAGTAAGAAACGAATCGATGAATGAAACCTGTCATCTTTACAACGATTGACAAACACGGAATGTAACTTGAACACAACACATCCTACAAATACGAACCTGATTGAAAGAAATAATGATAATCAAATCCTTGATGACAGCAACACTCAGTAACACTCACAAAACAAATACTGTATATTGACAGTCATGTTACGTTATTTTTAAAATGTTCCCTTTTCTTTTTCTAGCTTTTTTAACACACTACTTCTCCGCTGCGATACGCGGGTATATATATATGTATATATATATATCTCGCTCTACATACTCGAATAATGGATACTTTATTCGCCATCAATGATTGTTTTGGTAAAGCCATACTCAGTGTATTCATTACATGAACGGTAAAAAAGTAAGAGCGAGGGGAGGATGACTCATTGAGGCATGCAGGCTGTAGTCTTGGCGTCAACTCTATCTGAATTGCGATCACATTTGAAAAAATATATCTTTTCAAGTTCTATTTAGTCCATATGTGTCAAACTCAAGGGCGGGCCACATCCGGCCCGGCGTAATTATATCCGCCCTTGAGATCATTTTATATACTGTATTATTGTTATTAAAGCCCGGGTATATGAAGCGCTGGTAACACAATAAACTACAGATCCCATAATGCAGCGCTTCAGCTGCCTTGCTGCTTACTACGGTTATTGCGCACTGAGTTTGCACGGCGCTTTGGTGACTTTGAAGAACAAAAAAAGTCCGTCTACATGCGGCTCGAACCTTGTGCATGTTTGGTAGCACATATCTGTGTGAGAAGCTCTTCTCAGTGATAAAGACTAACAAAACAGCACACAGGAGTCGCCTCACTGATGACCACCTGCAATCCATCCTGAGAATCTCCACAACGCAGAACCTCACACCAAACAGAAACGAACTTGTGGCCAAAAAAAGATGCCAGGCGTCCAGCTCTAAAATGACATATGAACAAAGACAACTGAATGATTTGATTTGTTATTGCACATAAGAGCGGGAGTCAACCGTTTTAACAAACAGCGTATTGCACTGATACGAAATAGCTGTGTGTGTATATATGTAGATATGTATGTATATGTATATATATGTTTATATATGTGTGTGTGTATGTATGTATATATATATATATATGTATTTGTGTGTATATATGTGTGTGTATGTATGTATATGTATGTATATATGTGTGTGTGTATATGTAGATATATATGTATGTATATATGTGTATATGTATAGATATGTATATATATATATGTTTATGTGTGTGTGTGTAAATATATATATATATATATATATATATATATATATATATATATATGACAACAACACTCATCACTCACAACAGTGACAAAACAATTACATTGACAATCAGGTTACGTTATTTTCAAAATGTTTCCTTTTCTTTTCATTGCTTCTTTAACACACTACTTCTCCGCTGCAAAGCGCGGGTATTTTGTTAGTAGATATATAAAAAACAGCTAAGGGGATAGATATATAGATAGGTAGGAAGGAAAGGCACTATATGATAGGCAGACAGGGAAGCTCCTATATAATAATATAATATAATGTTATAATTATAATAATAAAATATGATGTTAAAATCACGTGATTGCAACTCAGCGCAGCTAAATTGCTGGCGTGTGTTAACGTGTTCTTGAGAACAAACCGCCATCTAGTGGTGGAACCAGGTAAATGAATAAATAGGGCATGAATGGGCGTGTTTACTGTGAAATCTTGACACGCCTTCTGTCAGTAGAGGGAGGGGGGGATCACAGCGTGCATAGGGCAGCCGTACGCCATTCGCCCGCCATTCACACGGCCGCGGCTATTTGACGTGGCTCCATCTGTAGGTCTTAATTTCCTATTTCCCCTAGAGTTGTTGCCATGCAGCTTATTATTACGTTGGTAGTTATAATTATAAAGATTAAGAGGATAGATTAGGTATAGATCCGGCCTGCTCTCTTTCTCTCCCCCCCTTAACCCCCCACCCTCTCTTTTTGCCTTTCCAAGTGAGGCTAAAACCCACTTCACGCAGTCCCAGTCCTCTGACATACCCAGAGACAGAGCACGCCCCCATGCAGCGGCGCTTTAGGGTTAAAAGACAGAGATATCTATTATCAATATAGTCTTAAAAAAAAAGAGTTTTGCACTTAAAATATATATATAGTCTACAGCAATTTTAGTGCATTAAGATGATACACCCAGATAATAAACCCGGGGGATGGTGTTAAAAATGTGTCCAGAATAAGCATAACAAGTCTTAATGCAGTAATAGCAATAACAATAAAGCAAGGGTATGATATTGAACAGTCTCGTTTAGGGTAGAGATTAAATAATTAGAAAGGAAAAAGAGAGAAAAAAAGAGAAAAAAGAATAATTAAGCACAATAAAACATAAACAGATAGCGCCTTAGTAATACTAAGTAATAATGAGAATATATGAGAATATATGCTGATAAAAACCCGTATTTTAAAACGAATAGATCAGACAGTAGATTGTTAATCCTTGCTTTATCATTAACCGCCATGACTCACTATTATGTATCAGAATTGTCCCGGGATCAGCTTTCTTAATTCCTTTTCTGCTTCTTCCTTGCTAGCGAAGACATAGAATTGACCCTGCCATTCCACTTTCAGTTTTGCCGGATACAAGAGGCTGTATTTGATGCTGGCTTGCCGTAACCACTGTTTAATGTTGTAGAAGGCTGCGCGTTTAGTAGCTGTTGCTGGAGAGAAGTCAGGGAAGATACGAATGTGGTTATTTTCATATATAATATCTTCCTTGTTTATGAGGAGTGCCATCACCTCGAGCTTAAATGATAATCATTCAAAACAAACTATAAAAGATCTTGGTCGGGGTCTAACGGTGTTTAATCCGCGTACGCGGTAAGCCGCTGCTATCTCAGATTCTGCTTTAAAGTCCTCCCGATTATTTTAGAAAAAAGTTCAGCTGCGAATTTCACAGGGTTTGAACTTTCTCGATTCTCAGGCAGACCTTCAATTCTGACATTATACCTTCTACTCCCATCTTCCAAAGCAGCTAGTCTGTCTCCGAGTTTTCTCCGAGTTTTTTGCATTCGGAGCTGACATTTACTGCTTTTTCCTCGGCACTGGCAGCTAAATGTTCAGCCATTTCAATCCGATTCGTGAATGTCTCCTTGAGATCCTCCAATTGATCAGTAAGCGTGCTCAGTTTAGCCAAGTTTTCCTGAATGCGCTCTTCAATTTTACCCAGCACCTGTTGAAGCTCAAGTTGCACCTCTTGACGCAGCCATTCATTGGCCTGTTTCATCTCCTGTTTCAATTCCTGTTTCAGTCTCTCATGTGCCTTTGCCGGTGCTTTCTCATTAGCCTTCTCGCTTTTCTTTATATCTTGCATGAGCTCACCGAGCATCACCTTCAGTTTAGACATTTCAATTGTGCTTTCTTGTACCGTAGATGAAGCAGCAGACTCTGCTGAAGCCGGTGTCCCCTGCTCCCGGCTTGCATAATTGAAGCCGCGGACTTCAAGGCCCTTTCCATTTTCAGTTGATCTTCTCCGATCGACGAGCTATCCTGATCTGCATGCACGATTGCTCAACTTTTCGCTCTCAGTAGGCGACGATGTAGCAGACCGTGATCCCGAGGAGTCTGTACTTTCGCCCATCTGATCCAGGTCTGTCTCTGAAAGGCCGTATCTTGAACTTGGGCTTGCTGATCATAGCTTGGGTGTAGCTTTAGTTTTCAATTCTTTCGGACCCCCCTTCTTGTTGGCCATGTTTTAGAACCAGTAACTTTAAGGAGCTGGAATAAACATACACCTCCATAACTGAAACATGCTGTTTCAAGCAATATGGCAAGTCTTTTCTCCAGTACACACATAAATAATGGAACTACCAAGCCAAACAAAACAAACTTCTCATGAGCTTCCCTCATCAGGGTGTTGATGAAATGACTGAGTGTCTGCACACTGAAATACCCAAGGGAGTGGTTTGATGAAACCATCATGTGTTCATGTGCCAAGAGGGACACCCCAATCAATGAAATCTTTCAATTTCCATGTACTGAAACCTCCATGAGGCAACTTGAAGAAGAGGTCAGGTATCCTTTCACAAAGAAGAAGAGTTGGAATTAGGTCACTGCATTTAGCAACTGGGTGACCAATGATATATTATTAAAAGTACAGTCATCTCTCTTTTAAGGAGCTCTATTCATTAAATGTCTCAGGGTCTTGTGGGGTCTTATAGTTTACTTGACTTCATCCGATCTGCTGAAAACAGAGTAGTGCTCCTTACTACGGTTGAGGCTATAATTTTGCAGACCACCTAGTATGATGGAAAATGCATTATGATCATGACCAGACTGGGCACAATTGATTAATTGCTAAAGCAATAGAACCGATTAAGCAGCATTTTTTAGGGGTAATGAAACCATTAAATTATTTCATGCTTCAATTTATTGCAACTTTTCAACTTATTGCATGGTTGTACAAGTAATGTGATGAACCAGAGGTGATTCTTAGCTGTTCAAGATACAAGAGGAAGGTTTGGAGGCCTGTGTGCTTATCTTTCTAGATGTCCTGGTTAAACAATTCGTTCTCTCATTGTTTAAATAATGTATTTTATTTGCAACAGTCATTAAATTTATACCAGTATTATGTTTAGGAAATCATTAATTAATCATAATCTCTTTAATCATCTACATTCTCTTTTAGAACAAATCTTGTTTCAAGAGGGTGGAAATAGCAATAATTGCAGTAGGCATTTCTATTTATTCTTTATTTCTCAGGAGTCTGTAAGCTGCATACAAACAAATTATATCTGATAATTATAACTACTGGCAGAAAGTAATTTAAAAACATTTTGGTGATAAAGAGTGTTTTATTTTATTTAACTTTTCAATCTTTATCTTAAGATTAGTGTGCAGAGATCATTGTAAACATCTTAATTAGAGCTCAGTTGTCAGTGAAGCGCTTCATTTCAGACCACTCTTAGGAAGAGACATCAGGCTTTAATTATAAGCCATCAACGTGTGTTTAAACAGTCTTGTTCTATTGAAAATTGTCAAGAAAAAGGATTTGAGATGTGAAAAAAAATCTTTTTATGTATTCATTAAACAAAACACAAAAATTAATATTTGCTCTTTACATTTTGAATAGTGGGCATTGAATGGCCCATGCTCAAGAAGTCTTTTTGAATATAGTGTCTATGGGGCTGACATCATTCTTGCTTTAACAAATCCGTTATCTGAATTATACTGAACCTTATTAAATGCTATAGTATTTTCAATGTCCTGGATAGATTTTGACTTCCTTTTAGTTTGTACTTCAGACACACAGTAGTTATATAATTAGTAGATATGAAATAGATAAGGAGACAGATCCATTTATGCTAATGAACACAAGTAAATACAAATTAATGCAGTATAACAATATAAATTCTATATGAATATTAATTCTAAAGCCGAGTAACTGACCAGTTAAAGGATCAGTTCAATATTTTTCAAAGTTATTTCTGTACGATCATGGAGTACAGTATATTAATTTGCCACATGAACTTTTTTCAAAAATAAAGCATTTTTTATAAATTTAAAGTAATACCAAGCCTGTTCTTGCATTTTAAAATGTTGTTTTACAAAGGGGAAAAGGCAAAAAGCAAAAACATTTTTGTAAGATTCAGCCATTTTGAAAAGAGACCAGCCATCTACTTTACCTCGCTGCTAGTATTTTTCTGTGGCAAAATTTTAGCCCCAAAGGAGCATTTTGACCCTTAAAAAGTCTTTTCCAAGTGCTGCTATTGACATTATTGAATGCTGAAGACCCAGATGTAAATTGTGGTCTTGTCTTGTCCTTTTGACAACTAGACAATAATCACTGAAAAAAAGTCACACTTATGATCTGTCACAGGTTTTCACTATGTGTGCTACCAGCAATTAATAACTGATTTAACTACTTACATTAACTCACACAAAAATGTTGTCTTCAGTTCTTTAATACCATACCTCCAGGAAGAGCGACAGGATGTCCTGAAACATTAGGTAATTGCTTTGTGGTTCTGTAGTCAGTTTCATTTTGGTTTCGGTCTATCACATAATCTGCCTTTTTCATTTTTTTTTAATTGTGTATGTTCACAACTTTGCAAACAAAGTGTGCAATTTTAAATGTTGATTTGCACTTTGAATTTACTATTGGCATGGCATTTTCTCTTTCAAAAATCTAAAACTTTTATAATAAAGGAAATGTATTATAATCAGTTTCAATTTATTTCTATATGTGTATATAGTATATTGAAACTCTTATGTGCATGCTTCATCTATATGTATCACACTGCCTCATATGCATAGGGACTGTCTAATAAAATATGATTTGAATGCACATGGTGTAAGAAAATGGTACGATTTCATTATGCATGGGAAATGTTTTGAATCGTGGCAAATACTCAAATCACATGATTTCAGGGCATACTGACTGCAGTGCCATCATATCAGACACTTAGCACACTTTTGTGCAGAGCATATATATTTAAGATCGTGGAGAAATAACTTTAAAAAATACTGAACTGATCCTTTTTATTTATAATATAAATTTTGGGTCGAGACATGATTATCTCGGGAGACACTTTGAAGTCCGGCAAGACTACTTTCACATCACGCCCTACTTACAAACAATTTTTCGGAGACACTTTAACGTCCTGGGAGTACAAGGAAGTGAGACAAGAGGAGAGTTGCTGTACAGGCTTTTAAATAATCATTGCGCAGCGCAACATGCAGATCATGCAGCTCGGTAGCAGCACCTGCAAGCCAGATGCTGATTCGTCCGTATCTCCCTAGTGTGCATTCAGCCCCCCATAACACCGCAAGTGGCAGAGAAGCAAAGTGGCAAGTGTGAAGTGCTCCTCCGGAGAGAGGGGTTGGGGGTGGGCAAGCGATACAATATATATCGCTCAATTAAAATATATACTGTAATTCATAGCAAAATAGTGTTATGGTCAAGCCAGTATTCCATCAGTGGTTCCTGTTTAAAGTGCTTCTTTTTGTTTTCTTTGTGTTATTTTCATTATTGTTCACTGTTTTCCATTATTTTTTTATTGTTCTGTTAATTTATTATTTGTCTAATTATAGATAAATAGATAGAGTATTTAATATCTGCTTATTTTATTTCAGCTTAACTATTATACAGAACTCTTTTCTGTATGTTTAACTACTTGAAAATTTTTAACCAGCACAGCTACAGTGGTCTATTTTAAAAGGCCACATCCTTCACTATTTTCTGGAGCCAGAGAACTCATAAGAGAACAAACAGGTATCTATACTAATAAAAGGCAAAGCCCTCACTGACTCACTAACTGACTGACTGACTGATTGACTGACTGACTGACTGACTGGCTGACTGACTCATCACTAATTCTCCAACTTCCCGTGTAGGTAGAAGGCTGAAATTTGGCAGGCTCATTCCTTACAGCTTGCTTACAAAAGTTGGGCAGGTTTCGTTTCGAAATTCTACGCGTAATGGTCATAACTGGAACCTATTTTTCTCCATATAATGTAATGGAGTTGAGCTCGATGGCCGTGGGGGGCAAAGTTTTGTGTGACATCATCACGCCTCCCACATAATCACGTGAACTGAACTCCAAAAAGCGCTGAAGAAAACATGCATTATACAATTGAGAAGGCAGCGAAACAATAAGAAGCGACCGAGTCACACATAAAACCATATTCATGAGTACAGCTACTTCGGAAACAAAGCACGGTGTAACCTAAAGTTTAAATTAAGTTCATAGACAGGCTGCCGCTGGCGTTTGTCATGCCCACGACTAATGCGGGATACAATTTTAGTGAGAGGACGTAGGATATAAACGAGAGTTTTGATCACTTTGTAACTAAGTTAAAATTACTGGTGAAGGGGTGTGCTTATGCAAATTCCGAGAGACTGTCTTTGTGTCTTTCGTGTGTCATCATCTCCCCTCCCATTCACCTCATTTCGCTGTGAGCTGAGCTCTGCAGCTAACGCAGTCTTGCGGAAGCAACTTTGTCAGGCTGCCACCAAATACTCACAGAAAAATCCACAAGTTAATACACATGCTGTCTCTACAGTTTCTCCATACACTAAATCCTCCAGGCACTACTTACAAAAGGTTACATTGACAATCGTGTTACGTTATTTTTAAAATGTTTCCTTTTCTTAGCACAAGCACAGCTGAGAAGCTTCGATGCATGTGCTCCATAACGCGTTAAAAAATAACGCATTTAATCACACTTTGACAATGCATGATTTCCTGGTACACCGATTACATTGATGTACACATCAGAGCTACAAAAATGTAACAGTCGGAAGAAAGCGCGTTGCTACGACTGATTGGAGGAAAATTTAATTTCAAAAGACTACCTGATGGAAGCCTTGATAAAAGCGTGGTTTTGTGCACATATATATATGTATGTATATGTGGATGTATATGTATATATATGTTTATGTGTGTGTGTATATATGTCAATCATGTTACGTTATTATTAAAATGTTTCCTTTTCTTTTTCATTACTTCTTTAACAAACTACTTCTCTGCTGCGAAGTGCGGGTATTTTGCTATATATATATATATATATATATATATATGAATGACCTCCAGAGCGCTGAGACTTTTGATCACGTGAACGTGTCTGTAAAAAGTGGCGTCTCCTGCCCTACAAAACAGCACGCGCGCATTGCTGTGCCGGCCTTTGAGACGCTGACTGCGCTTCTGCCTTAAGTCAAAGTGAGCACTTTTAATTTTTTTCATCCTCCCCCTGAGCTTTAGCCCAGACAAGTGCACACGGGATCCCTTTTCTACACCGCTGCAAATTAATATTAAGGTGCTTCGCAATTTTGTTTTGCACGTATACGATTATGAGGTCGTCAGCTTGGATTATGAACACACACACAGGAGTGGAGGACCGACAGTGCCATCCCAGCCAATTAATGGCTGGGACGTCTCACCAGTCTACACAAGACCCACTGCGACTGTCCCCAAAAGGCGATCATATCGTCAGCGAAGACATCTCTCTACACTATATAAAAGAAAAATTCAACTTTCCTTTCTTTACACCTTTTTTCCTTTTATCCCAAACCAAAACCTTTATCTCTTAACACTGCAGAGGACACAAAACTAATTTTCTTTAATTGCTGGTAATGCCGGTAAGGCACATTACCAGAGGCAGAAATTTGGACGTTCACATAGAAAATGTAATTTCTATACCACAGCCGTCGTAGCGCCTTTCAAAAGGGATCTACTACCGAGAGATGATCCATATACATTTTAGCTGCTGTTAGTACTACTTACCTGTTGTGTTACACCGTCTTTAAAATGTAGTTTACCCGAAACCATTCCAGTAGTGGTCAATGTAGCTTTACTTCTTAAAACGTTAATGTTTTACTGTTTAATAACTTATAGACTACATTTTATTATTTTTCCCTTGAACTCAGTGACCAAAGCTATACACAAACATATAGACACATACATATATACACACATTTATATACCTGTGTGTATGTTTGTGTATATATATATATATACAGACACACACCAATCTACATTATATATATATATATATATATACACACACACACATACATACATACATACACACACACACACATATGTATAATTTGTGTGTGTGTATGTATGTATGTATGTGTGTGTATATATGATGTACATAGGTATGTATATATATATATGTACTGTATATATGTACATATATATATATATATATATATATATATATATATATATATATATATATATATATATATGTAGACTCAAACTGATTATGACAGCAGCAATCCAGGCTGTGAGAAAACAGTAAAAACGAGGCGTGCCAGACGTCGTGGTACATTTTCTGATGCAGCTAGACAAAAAACAACTTTGTGACGCTGCCTCCAAATACACAAAACAATTACTTTGACAATCATGTTACGTTATTTTTAAAATGTTTCCTTTTCTTTTTCGTAACTTCTTTAACACACGACTTTGCTGCGAAGCGCGGGTATCTTGATATATATATATGTATATATAACAGCAACACTCATAACAGTGACAAAACAATTACATTGACAATCATGTTACGTTATTTTCAAAATGTTTCCTTTTCTTTTTCTTTAGTTCTTTAACACACTACTTCTCCGCTGTGAAGCGCGGGTATTTTGCTAGTGCAAATATAAAACAAAAAACTGTGCAGCCATAGAATTTCTAAAAAATTACAACCTTTGCAGAAACAACTACAGAGACAAAAGTAAAATAATACGAAGACTGAAGATACAGAAATTTGGTGAATTGGGAGTGCAGGAGTGGACCCACGATGTCTACTGCGAGCAGGCATTCAAACAGGAAATGTTGTCTTACCTCAAGAAAATAGTACCAGGAATCAGTGATAAAATGCATTATTTCCAGAATACTTTTAGAACATTAGAACAATCTAGACGAAAATAGACCATTCAACCCAACAAAGCTCATCACTCCTTTCCACTTAATTCTTCTAAAAAAAGTCTATTTTTGAAAGTCCCTAAAGCTTTACTGACTGACACACTACTTGGTAGTTTATTCCAAGTGTCTATGGTTTTCTGTGTAAAAATCTGTTTCCTCATGCATGCCTGAGAAATATTGAATGAATGTTTTCTTAAACTGAAAACTTTGCTGCTTTAAAGTGGACATATTCTGTAAGTTAAGGCTATTGTCTTCATGTTTGGATCCAGGCAACTTCATCTTCATTTGTAAAACAGAAGACCTGGCTAGGTATTTATGAAAATTAATTAAAAAGATGCTTCACTTTAGAAAATAATTTTATTGTGTCAAATTAATATATACCATGACTGTGTAAAAATAAGTAACTGCATACTAAATCTAAGTGATAGTACAGCCTGCTTGGGGTAGCCTCAAACCTTAGTATCTTGAAGAATGGTACCAATTTCCTGTTTAACACTCTGTGTTCCCCAGTACAGATGGTCTGTTTCCTCTTTGGTGATTGGTGGTTGATGACACTGCTGAAATGACCTTAAATTGAGGTAACCAACTTATTTGTGATTGTTAACACTACCTAAGTGGAAAGAAAATGTAAAAAATATAATTAAATTACAGCTCCATTAATAAGATGAATTACAGCTCCATGAATAAAATGAGCAAATTAGACTGAATAGAAAAACAATCAAAAAAGAAAAGACTTTAAAGTGTAACAGCAGTACTCTTGAAATAAACATTGCCATTTTATTATTTAAAATAACCTTTGATTGATGCACAGACAGGTCTGCTTTAGAATAATTGTTATTAGTCTTTAAACTTGTTCTATAACACCTTGCAAAAAGATTTAAAAGATGTAAATGTTCAGGGTGGAGTATTTACAATAAATAGCTGGTAGACAACATGGCTCTGTTTTAAAAAATGGGGTGATCTCATTCTAATCAACAGTTCATGTTCATAAATGTAGTTTGTTAACTAGTTTATATTCTAGGAAAGAATCTTGCTGTGACGTTTTCATATTAGTCATACTTCATACAGCTGTGTGAAGAAAAATGCAACAATTTTGCAAACATAAAAATCCAAAGTGGGTTGCTTATAAATTGGTTAATTCTTCCACACCTGCCAGTTCAAAGCATTATTTCACAGCCTGCAATGTTTCAGAAGGGGGTGAAGTTTCATATTATTCCAGTATCTTGCCGTCAGGAGAAAAGCTTGGACACTTTTTTCCTCTAAACAAAATTTCCCTCAAGCTTTCCCTCACAAATGGATATTTCAGATCACTTGAGCAGTATCTATGTTGCATCTAAGCTAACAACTGGCTGTTACAGTTCTGAATTTGAGTTCTTCTGGTGGCTGTCTTGTGTGCCTTCAGTGCACCTCACCTTACTGCAGTTGCCTGGGTAACCTTTCAGTGTGATGCTCAAGTTCTCTACCTGTTGGCATTTGCAGCAGTGGGTTTAAATAGCCACCCACTTTTCTGTGTCCTTGTCGAGGCTGCAGATAACAAAACCTTTGCTAAACCGATTGCATATATTTCTTGTTCTGTTTTTATCTCTTACGATCCTGACTTTTAATTTGTCCTTCTGACTTTGATTTTCTTCTTGCTCTTTGTGTTTCTTTTTTCGGTATCCTTTTTTTTTTTTTTTTTACTTTTCTCTGCTTTGTATTTCTCTACTGGTTTGCCTTTTACAAATATTGTCAATTTACCAACACAGCACTGGAAAACTGTGCACAAACAACATTAGATGGGCAGCATACATAATACAATAAAACCATTTTAATAACAGTTTTAAAAATCATTTTCCTAAGTGCTTTCAAGCTATTCTCAGATATGTATATTTGACAGCATAAGCAGTTGTAAACTTAACCTTCTTGAGTGGGTTGCCAAGCTTCTGCTATGGTTTGAAGGTGGTGTTTTGTCTGTTTATTGTGTTGAAAGTTGAATGCATCTTTGTATATCTGGTGGTAATTGTGGACTGTGTCTTTAACTAGATTTCAATGCAGGGTCAATTACAATGGGTTCTTTTCCTCATATGTTAGATGCATTGTACTGTCTAGCCTGGAGGTTTAGCAGAAAGTTTTTGCATTTCTAAACCAGTTGAGAATAAGAGGAAGGTGAACTCTGCTTCTTCGCCTACTCTAAAAGGAATTAACACCTAATAATTGAGAAGCAGGTGGAACTTCAACTGGAAACATATGATCTGTAAAGAAAGAAGCATGTGTTTCACTCTTTATCTGCTGGTAGACCTGAACTCTACATTTCTTATTTTACGAGAGCAGTTCTTGCTCACTGAAAATCTTTCTAAATATTTAATTTTCTGGGTTTGGTACAACAGTATTGAAATACTATCCTCTCTTTGTGTTGGGGTCTCTGCAGTGGCCATAGCCCCTCAGCTTCCATATGCCTTAAATGGTCCTGCAATAAACTTTCTAACTATTTTAGTAGTATCTGTCTTTCTAATCACTGTTGTGGACTAAAGGGACTAATATACTATTTGCAAAATGAAATTTATTAAGCATCATCCATCCATCCATCCATTTTCTAACCCGCTGAATCCGAATACAGGGTCACGGGGGTCTGCTGGAGCCAATCCCAGCCAACACAGGGCACAAGGCAGGAACCAATCCTGGGCAGGGTGCCAACCCACCGCAGTATTAAGCATCATTTGTAGCTTAATTTGCAATATATTGTAACATGCAAGATTTCCCTTCTTAAATCCAATAAATATTATAAAAAGAGAATTTGTATTTGTATACACAAGGAGTTCAATTTCATGTCAGTTTATTATTGTAAAGTACATTTCACTTATTAGACAGGCTCAGAGCTTCTGTACAATTTTCAAGCTATAATAGAATGACAGAAATAATTAAACCATACATCATTTACATACATGAATACACAAATTAGGTTTAACACACAGTGAAAAAGAGCAATTTCAATTTGTTTAAGATTAACACATCATGACAACACACATTACCATTATAATTCAGATATGACCAGTTGACAACAGAAGAGATGAAAACAAAAACTCCACTTAGTAGCATTCCTGAAGAAAATAAACTTTTCAGTGAACGTTTGATTTTAACAGTCAAAGTGACAGTGAAAGTCAGGCAAAGTCGTGGTACTGGTGACCAAGGAAAAACGACTGGCCGCTTCGCTTAAGCAACTTACGATATTATAAGGCCATGATGGGCAGTCTAATAAACAGATGACATTCTTTCTTTCTGAGATTCCATGTCTCCCAATACCTGAGATGTCACTTCCCATACATAGGAGTAGTAATTTGGTTAATAGAGCAGTGGCACAAGGTGACAGTACAGGATACCAAGGAACAGAGGAGGGTGACTGATGGTTCTCAAGCTTACAGACATTGTCAATCTTGTGTTTTTGTGAAAATGGATAACAGTGACATTATGAGCAGCTAATCAACTGAAGTAACAAGTCTTCATCCTGAATTTAAATATTAAAACTGTTGGGACATTTCTCACACAGGCAGGCAGACCATTTCATGCTTCTGGGTCCCTGTGGCTAAAAGCTCAACCTCGTACTGCCATTTGTAATCTTGAGATTGTAATGTACTCTAAGGTGTACTGTAATAAAATTTGTGTGTACTGACAAGTTCAGATAATTTATTAGAACCAAGGCCATTTAAGTTTTATATGTAAAAAGGGGGATGTTTTTATCATTTCTAAACTTAAATGGAAGAGAATGCAAATATTTAAGAACAGAAGTTACAGTATGTAGTCTTACTTCTCTATTTCTAGTAATGATTTTTGCAGCAGCATTTTAACTTTACTGAAAGCTCTGAATTTATTTGAACAGCCTGTGAAAAATGCATTACATTGATCAGTTCTACCAGAACACATTAATTAAGATCTCTATGTTCGTGGTTAGAAAATGTCTTCATTTTACTTTATTTTAAAACTATAACAGTAGGCTCCAAACAGTGATATAACATGCCAAAGATAATGCTAAATTCTATACTCATTCTTTCAAACAAATATTTAGATCTTCCCAGATAAAAATTGACAAGACCTTGTTGCTGTTATTTTTCCCACCAAATAATTTTTTTTCTCAACCCAAAGGAAAGAAGTTATTGCACATTTAATCTTTTAACTCGTTCACACAATTAATTAAGGATAAAACTGGAGAAATGTCATTTGGCCTGAGATAAGACCTATGATCAAATACAGTATCATCTACATATGAGTGAAGGTGAATATTATGCTTTCTAATGATCTCTTCCAGAGAAATTATGCCATAGGGTCATATGGTCATTACTGTCACATTTACAAATTAAAGTGAAATTTTTACTCAACATGCCAACCCCTGTGTAAAATGAAAACAGCAACAATCAGAGTAGTGAGTCTTGACAGACACCATAAATTATATCAGGATAGAAGGACAGAGTACTGTCATCACATTTCTGTATAGACTGAAATCAGGTTGACAAGTATAAGCTAAACTGCACAAGGGTAGTGCCCGTGAGTCCAATATAATTGCCAAGTCAAAGTATTAGAATGGAGTTTTCTGTGGTATCAAATGATTAATCTTAATCTTACAACATAGTAACTATTGCATTTCCTTCATCAAAAGGCATTAAAATGTCATTGACATCACAGGTTAATTCTGTTTTTGTATTGTGACCAGTGTGAAGCCACAATGAAACTTCTCAGGTAAGTTGTAATAAGTAAAGGGGACGAGTTGTATTTTCAACTACTTTTACAAGTACTTTAGAGAAAAAACATGCATGTGAAATAGGTCTATAATTATGTATTGTGAGCTTGGGTCCGAATACCATCAGGCTAACACTAGCACTTCACCCAAAACACATGTTTATTGATCCAATAAAGTCCCACACAGCACACAGTGCCCACAGCACCAATCACCCTCTTCACGGGCCTCTCTCTCAATGTCCATGGGCCACCTTTCCTCTCCTCACGAGAGCTTCGTCCTGCTCCCGCTCTCGACTCTAGCTCCCTGATTGGAGTGAGGCGGTCCCTTTTATTCCCACCCAGATTTGCTCCAGGTGCCTGATGAAACTCTTTCAGCAGCACTTCCTGGTGTGGCAGAAGTGCTGCCCTTGCACCCAGAAGCACTCCGGGCATCCCTGGAAGGTCCTTCCTCTACCCTCCCAGGTGTGGCAGAAGTGTTGATCTCCCAGGCTCCACAATGCTTGGGGCGCCCCCTGGCGGTGGCCACGGATTCCATTGGGCTTGAGCCTCCTTGCTCCTTCCTCGTGGTCCCCTCAACCTCCAGGGCAGTTGTTCCCTCATGGCCCGGGGGACATATAGGCCACCTCCCGATCCTTCCAGGCATCCCGGCTGGGTCTGACTGCCAGCCTCCTGTGACAGTATATATAGGTCTGGCTTTGCTTTCCTCAATAATGGTATGAAAACTGACACTTTTAGTACATCTAAAACTGGTAGTCATTAACAATCTATTTATAATAATAATAAGAATGGGAACTGCCAGTACAGTAGTTTTCAGATTGGGTCTAATGGATAGGTGGTAGGGTTCCATTTTAGAAATAAAAGTTACGAACACAAGTTCAGTTATCAACTTAAAACTACTAAAACAGTACAGATTAGGAGAAATAGGGCTTGGCACTATTATCAAGATTATTTCAAAATTTGTGACCTTGTTAAAGAAGTTCATGAAATCTTTGTTGTTAATGGTTGTTGGTATTTTCATGGCATTTCAAATTTCCCATTTGTAGAAATCAGCAATTGTTCTCAAGAAAACTCGAGGGGTATTTCTGTTTACACCTGGTAGTCTGGAATAGTATTCAGAAAGAGCTAAAAAACAGGAATTTTAATACCTTTTAACACAGTCAAAGCAGTTTGGATGGCCTGTAACTTTGTTACTTTCCATCTACACTCTTTTTTTTTTTTTGTATTTTTAAGAGTGTGACCACATTTATTCAACCAAGGTGACTTTCTCTGGGATTTAACCGTTGCTCCTGTATCTACAGTATGTTTTACTAACGTGTTTTGTTCTCTGGAATTAAATTTGAGTTTCTCACAATAAATGTTATGTAGAGTTGAAATTTAAATGTCTTGCTTTAATTTGTGATTGTATTGGTGATGGCAAGAACTAGTCAAATATAATTCAAGAAAGACTACTGTGCTTTCTCACACCTAATTGGGAGTAGGCTTGTCTCAGCTTTTGTCTTTCGCTATTTTATCACTCTGCTTAGTTTATTTATCTGCTTTTGCCAAGGTTATTTCTGGCTAGTTAACTGAATATTTGCCAGTGCTCTTCTCACTAGCAAAAAGTAAACCACAAATGAGTAAAATTTCATTTCATTATCTGAAACAAACATACACATTTTAAAACTGTCTAAAAACAAACAAGAAATTAAAAGAGAAAACTACTAAAAAAAGATCTGAAAAGTTCTGAAAAAAAATATTCACAGTAATGGTACTGTTTTTTTGAGCCGTTACATTTCTGTTACTGTAATTCGGTATGCAGCTTTGTACTTACCTTTGACCCAAGTGTTGTATTTTGAGTATTCAGAGTATTTGCTTTTATAGACTTTTTGCTGAACATGACCACTGCTGTTTGAAGCACTGCGTTTGAGTTTTTTCTGTGAATCACCATCCTTGGTATGTTACATGATATAAACTAGTGTTTTGCAGTATTATTTGTTATTTACTTATTACCAATCTTCTGACCCTTTTTGGAAACTCTTTGGGGACACTTAATTTTAATTTGTTGCCTTCTCCTGCATTTCTGGCTAAGGAAAGTCACATGGAGCTACATTATGTGAAAGTTAAAGAAATACATACATATCCAGTATAGTACTGCCTTTCCCAACAGCTCTGAGCCCCTCTTTAAACTTTGATTTTGTGTTTAATTACTGGTATATTCCTTAATGTTTTGTTGCTATAATCTTAGCTTCAATAAGAAAATAGATTTCTATGTATGTGACCCATCTATTATCCCTCCATAATATGCCTCACCTGGTTACAGATCACTGATTCCCTCTTGCATCATTATCTGGAAAATACAGCAATACAAATTTAAATGTTGTGTAAATTGTTAGCTACACAGACACCTGCTGCCCAGGATAAAATACATTGATTATAAACTGAAAAAAATTGAAAAAACAATGGGTCCAGATCCTAAACAGAGCTTTCAGGTGACAATGTACAACTCATGATAACAGGCAAGCATACGCAGATGGGTTATTTTCAGTATGTGGTGATATTTCTGCTTCCAAAGGGAATTGCAACTCTGGAAGTGAAAATGCTTTTAAAATGTAATAGCCATTTGTTAAAATTTATTGTGGTTTAAAATAACAAGTGATAACAAAACATACTAATTATTTGGTTCTTGCATTTTTTCATTACGTTGGAATTGTCACATTATCATGGGAAAAAATGCTGTCACAGATGGTAAAACAGTATGTTCTATAGTGAATTCAACATGGGTGTATGTTCCCTGCTAATATGTTTGTTAGAGACTGCAACTTTTACTTAATCAAATGTCTATATGCTGTATGTATTATATTATAAAATAAAATCATATATCCTTCCCTTGTGGTATGGCGGTAATTCTAAGGTAAAGAAAGGAATAATAATACTAAAGAAAAAGGATACACTTAGCTTCTTTTAAGATTGGTCCACAATACAGCCATGGGGTTTCTGCAGTTGGCTTTGGCCCTTCGGGGGAGTGCAGAAGGCATGTTTCCGATGTACAGGCAGGATTGATGTCTTCCATCCGTCCTTGTGAGAAATTTAGTTTTGCAGTGTAGTGGCAGGGCTTTTTTTAGTTTCTCACAGCCTTTGGTTTCAAAATAAGAACTTGCAATTTCCAAACATGGATACAATATTTTGCTGGTGCAGCACTCAGTAAATGGTGACCATAAACTGATCGTTCACCTTTTTCTTTTAACTGTCTATCAGAGTTGCCTACACTTGTTTCTTCCCATCTCAGCTGTGCTTTCTCACTGCCAGTTTGCTTACATGGCAGTAATGTTCTCTTCCTGTCAGCTAGTTTGTGTCGTTTAGCTGCTTCAGCTGCGTCTATTCATGACCTTAATTACCAGTTTTCAGTAAAATAATGTGCAGTGAAATTAAACTCACAGGTAAAAAATAAAAAATGATAAAAGCAGAAAATGCTGATAAATGGAAACTAAATAAAAGCTAAATAATATGAAAATTCTATAATAATTAAAACTAGAATAACGCTTGTATTTGCCGAGTAGCCCCTAAGTGTTGATGATCAGCAGCTCATATTGGAAGGAAGATTGTCTTGAACATTCATTTCCTCTTAATTATAGGAGCTCACCTAATTTTTCAAGACATTTAAATATAAGACAGACTCTAAACATTGTTTTATTGTTGCTCAGGCACATTGAACTGCACTGTTAAGAAAATTTTCAGTTTCAGGGACTGAGTGAACTGGCGATTTGTAAGATGTTACACTGACTCAGCAAATCAATCCATATACATTGGAACCTCGGTTCACGACCATAATTCATTCCAAAACTCTGGTCGTAAACCGATTTGGTCGTGAACTGAAGCAATTTCCACCATAGGATTGTATGTAAATATAATTAATCCGTTCCAGACCGTACAAACTATATGTAAATATATATATTTTTTTAGTTTTGAAGCACAAATATAGTTAATAATACTATAGAATGCACAGTGTAATAGTAAACTAAATGTAAAAACATTGAATAACACTGAAAAAACCTTGAACAACAGAGAAAACTAACACTGCAATAGTTCGCGCTATAGTGCTAGGAACCGCTCACCAAAAACACTTTTTTTATGAGTTTTAAGCACAGGGAAAAAAAATAACATTTGAAAAATCCGTAATTTAATAAACCAACAAGAAAAGTAACATTTCCACAATGCACACTATGAACCGATCGCTGTAAACAGAACTGAAAACAAAAACAAATCTTTTCTACCTTATACGTCCAGCCTTCCTTCTCTCGCTTGCTCGCCCGCTCGCTCTCCCTCTGGAGCGCCTGTGTGTGTGTGTGTGTGTGTGTGTGTGTGTGTGTGTGTTGTGTGTGTGTGTGTGTCACTCACGCACGCACGACTGTTCAAGGTTCCACTGATATTGCTCTTTGTGCTTGGCCTGCGAGATCTCCAGACCTCACTGTGTGTGATTTTTTTCTTGTGGGGAAATATGTTTCACCGCTACCCACTAACCTCGATGAGCTTAAACATCGAATAACAACAGCGATCCAGTCAGTGGAACATGATATGCTGATACGTACCTGGGAGGAATTCTCTTATTGATGTTGACTGTGCTGCAGGTGGTGGCCACATTGAAAAATTGTAAGACAGGAAATAAAACTTGGTTGTAAGTAGAATACTTGTGACTTTGCTGGAGTTTTGTATTACTTTTACTTAATAAAATATTGCGTAATGAATTCGGTTCATTCTTTTTGAATAACCCTGTATATTCTTGATTAATGAAAACATTCTTGGCAAATGCTTTCGCTCTCGGTCGTATTGTGCGTATCCCATGGTCTGTCTTGCGTGCCATGGTCGGCCGCGTAGTGAATTGTTGGTGGGCGGGGCTCTGTCTTGCATGCGTCTTGCTTGCCATGGACTTAGTGAATTATATATATAGATTGACTGTGTAACAACCTCATGTTTGTTTCAAGCATTATACACTACATGTCAGTTCTCATTACATACACTACTTTGAAAATGGTTACTGCTGAACATACTCCACTACAACTTAAAAAAGGAAACTGTGGTTTGTGATACTATTACTAGTAAAAATATCTTTATTGTGGTTGTAAAATACATCTTAAAGCCTCTCTATTCATCTGCATCCTCAGTAATGTACCACTGCATGCTGGTTGGTGGTCTCCAGGCTGGCTACTCTCTTTCTTCAGCCTCAACCAACCTAATGTTTTGTTTTTTGCACATTTTCACATTGTCATGCCACAATATTACTATTATTATTGTTCTTCCCACTTACTCCCAAGCAACAGAGGCGAGTCCCACACTGACTTTGCTAAAAAAAAACCTACACAAAACACACACCATAATTTTTGAATGAATTAGTCTGTGAGGTCTGAATTCTTTTCTGTCTTCCTTTCATGTGCTTCTTAGAATATATGATATTATAACCTTCTCAATAACAACATTATGTGAGAGCTGCAGGTATCTGTTGGTGCCTTGGGGTGAACATCCAGGCCTTGACATTTAACCGAGGGTGTAATGCCAATCATTTTATGAATCAGAATTTCTTCTACTTCCACACGGCATTTTTAGCCTTCCATTCTCTACTAGCACATGTTACAATTTTGTGTTTACCTTATCTTCTCATTCATTGAGTGGCTCAGAGTCACTACCAACCTTTTTTGTGATCATATATTCATGCACAACAAAAGGTAAAGGAGTTGCATTGTGTTTGACTTGTTATGGAGATCTACATTACAGAAACAAGTTGTAATTCCTGACTAGTGGAAGAATCATTGGTTTAAATGTCCTCTTGAAGTTTTCAGCAGTAGACTTGGGTATATTCTGTATTGTCAGTAGCAAAATAATTCTGGGCAGGAGAATAGGCAGATAAGATAAGCAAGCCTTAAACTGCAATAAACTTCTCTGCTGTGTCCAGTCCTGCTTGACTTTGGCAATTGGTTACCTCAACATTTTTTATGTCAAATAGGGATAAATCAGACAATCTCTCCAGGCATTTTAGCAGCTCTTCAGCTATTAAGAAGACTGCCACTCCAGGTTACTTTAATTTGAATTTCTGGCTTATTTTGCCCTTATTGATTACTGGGTTTCTCACCTTCTTGAGCTTTAACTGCATATGGGCCCATGTCGTTCACTTATTTCATGCTGAAACACCACCATGCTTGTGCATGGGACACTTGGTCACTGTTAGGTCATCAATATACCCTTTAAGTTTTGGATACCTAGTTTCTCCTACTACAAACTTATGAATAAAGTTTTATCACCTGAGTTTGCTACCAACTCTTAAATTTTAGTCCTGCATCACAAAAACATTGAGTCAAATTGGCATTTGCATTGGAATGCACATCTTTACTCCAGACAGCTCGTGATCGAGCAATGAGCAAGGTCTAATTCTGAATATAATGCATCTACAGAATTCTCTCACATAATTCATATTCCACTGACCCACAGGTGTTGGATGAGTCCATTCAGACTAAAGTCAAATTGGACTTATTCCTCCTGACTTATTGAATTCACTGCTGGATTACACCCTGCATTATTCCCTTCTGAATTAATGTATAAATATATTGGCTAGTTGTTATGTATTTTACCAGCCTCCTACCGAGTACTGTCCAAAACAGATTCCACCTGTTGCCTACAATCTGGTACCATGCCCTTCCTCCTCTGCAACTTTCTTGAGTAAACTTGAAAAGGTTTGCTATCCTTCTTTGCTTCTCCAGTCTGTTCTCCTCCCTTAAGTGATTTGCTTCTTTAAGTGCTACTTAGATCATTTAGGTCAGGCTCTTCTCCAGCTACACTCTTATATTGTTTCAATTTTAAATTTTCAGTCTTAATGTCTTTGTCTTCCTCATTCAAATGGTATAAATAACTGACTGTTATTTTGGCCTCTTGTATTACACCAAACTGTTCCAAAGAGATCTATACTAATAAAAGGCAAAGCCCTCACTGACTGACTCACTGACTCATCACTAATTCTCCAACTTCCCGTGTAGGTAGAAGGCTGAAATTTGGCAGGCTCATTCCTTACAGCTAACTTACAAAAGTTGGGCAGATTTCATTTCAAAATTCTACAGGTAACGGTCATAACTGGAACCTATTTTTATCCATATACTGTAATAGACTGCAGCTCGATGGCCGTGGGAAGCGGAGTTGCATGTCGCATTATCACGCCTTCCACGTAATCACGTGAACTGGCTGTGAACGCAGTACGTAGAAAACAAGGAAGAGCTCCAAAGAGCGCTGAAGAAAAAACGTATACAAGCTTATTCATAAGTGCAGCTACTGTGGAAACAAAGCACGGTGTAAACCGTAAGTTTAAATTAAGTTTATAGACACGCTCCCGCTGCCGTTTGTCATGCTTACGACGAATACCATATTCGATAGATACAAGTTTAATGAGAA
Organism: Polypterus senegalus; assembly: GCF_016835505.1. Classification (NCBI taxonomy): domain Eukaryota; kingdom Metazoa; phylum Chordata; class Cladistia; order Polypteriformes; family Polypteridae; genus Polypterus; species Polypterus senegalus. Next base: position 67,087,483 of record NC_053170.1, on the reverse strand, counting down.
GACACAAGGTATAAACGAGACTTTGGATCACTTTGTAACAAAGTTAAAATTGCTGTAGCGAGTAACTTTTAAGTGCCGGGTCTTAGCTAACATTAAATAAAGCCGTGGACATCGCAACATCACACAAGAGAGCAGCTCATGTGAACTGACTGAACGCACTACGAGTGATCACTTCCATGAATCAAATTTGTTCAAAAACGCATTACACAATTGACAAGGTAGGAAAAGAATATGCTCCGAGCTGAGCTCCACAGTTAACGCGGTCTTGCGGAAGCAACTTCGTCACGCTGCCACCAAATACTCACAGAAAAATCCACAAGTTAATACACACGCTGTCTCTAGAGTTTCTCCACACTCTAAATGTATTCCTCGCATCCCCGTTATACCCTCTGATCTCCCATTTCAATTCAAATGCCTCCAATTTCCAGTAAGGCTCTGCTTTGCGATGACAATTAATAAGTCTCAGGGACAGACCCTACAAAAGGTTGCCATTGATTTGAGGCAAGATAGCTTTTCTCTTGGACAACTATACGTTGCATTCTCAAGAGTAAGCTCGCACAGCTTGGTCATATTACAACCGGAGTGCTGAACTGACAACGTGGTATACAAAGAGATCCTTAACAAATAGTTATTGGTATATTTTCCCTCAGTTTAAAAAGGTTTTCTTTTCTTCTTAATAAAAATTTAAAAGCAGTACTTCGTCGCTGCGAAGTGTGGGGATTTTGCTATATACCGTATATATATATATATTTATACTGTATATATGTAGATATGTATATATATGTATGTATGTATGTATATATATATATATATATATATATATATATATATATATATATATATATATATATATATATGTGTATATGTATGTATGTATGTGTGTATATATTGTAAAAGAAGACAAAAACACAGCGTAAAGGTTTGGGTTTTCCGGCCCCGTATACTGTAAGAAAATTCCAAAATCAGGTCAAAATATATAAACATAAATTGTTCATATGCGCGACGCCATTATTGGCGTCGGCGGCCATTTTATAAAGGAGGAGCCGGAAGTGGAGGAATGCTGGGAAGGAACCGTGAGGGAAGATGGGATCGATGACGTCAGGAACAATGGCGAAGGAAGGGCGGAAGTAACGTACTGCGGGAAAATGAGGCTTATGGTGGCGGAGCGTCTTTTGTTCTGTAAGAAAGCAAAGGAGAGAGGTTAGCACCACGCCACTCCCTGCCGGCGAATCCCTTCCGAAGCGTGCTAGGGTCCGTCTGCGATCTCCTACTCGCGCGTGCGTGACAATATATATGTATGTGTGTATATATATATATATATGTATATTTATGTGTATGTATGTATGTGTATATGTATATATGTATATGTGTGTGTGTGTATGTATGTGCCCTCCCTGCAGTATGGAGGTGCCCCAAAGACCAGCAGGGAGTCATGGACTTTGTAGTTTTTATCCTCAGCCCTGCTGGATACCACAGGGGCCGCAAGAGGGAGCTGCAGGGAGGACCGAAGATTCCTTTGTGCCCTATAATCCAGAAGTGCGTCAGAGGAAGAGCGACGTGCTTCCGGGGTGAAGAAAAGGACTTTTTACCTGACCCGGAAGTGATACAAGATCACATGGACTGGGGATTGGGAACACTTCCGGGTCAGGGAATATAAAAGGACTATGAGAGCTCCCAGATGGCGAGCTGACCTGAGTGTAAGGGTGGCAACACGTCTGGGAGTGGAGGATTGGATTATTGTGTTTATTATTGTGATTATTATGTGAGTATTGTGGAGGAGAGGGAGCTTTGTGCACTGTGGCAATTTAATAAAGTCATCATTTAGCGCCCCCTATCTGTCACAATATATATGTATATGTATATATATGTTTATATGTGTGTGTGTGTGTGCGTGTGTGTGTATATATATATATATATATATGACAGCAACACTCATAACAGTGACAAAACAATTACATTGACAATCATGTTACGTTATTTTTATAACTTCTTTAACACACTACTTCTCCGCTGCGAAGCGCGGGTATTTTGCTAGTAGAGTATATGATGTTTGTCATGGCTCCCAGTGTCTTCTGGGTCCTTGTAAAGACCGCTTTAATAAGACATCAAGGTTCCCATCCAGTTTTTTCCATGCCTGTTTTTTATTACTTTGAGGCCACCTAATCCTTGCTTTCAGGAGCAGATCAAATATGAATGCTTGCCCTCTTGCTGGTTGATGTGTTAAGACCTTACCTTTTATTGAGCAACCAGATAGAATAATAACTGATATTGTGAACACTTTAATGTTGGGGTCACTGACACTGTGGTGGAACTAAAAGCTGAGGCCCTTTGTGATTTATATTGTGGTTTTTGTTGTCCACGTTTTGCCTTTGCTTGAAGGTTGCCATATTCATTCATGTTCATACACACATTTCCACATCTCAATCTTACAACTATAATGCCCATTCTAACTTACTGTGTTGTTACCACAGAATCTGTTGTAATCCTTTCATTCTCTGTTGGGAGTATTATTTCAGTGTCCTGCTGGTTGCTTTTATGAATGTTCTTTGCAAGAACTTCACACTAAATGTGAGCCAGGCTTTCACATATGAGTTTGTTCTATATCTATGGCAGTTGAAAATGCTTACTATAGTGCTGGAAAAACAAGTTCAATTACATAAGCAAAACAGAATGTTTTAAATTATATATCATGTAAATGATATTATATATATACAGTATATTATATATTTGTGTCCAATCTTCACAATGTCAAATAAGCGACCTAGCCACAGTGGCGCAACGTCAGATGCTTTGCCTCAGGTGCTCATGTCTGAGGTTATATCCCTGTAAGGGGAAGCATAAGTGCTTACACCTGATGATCCCCAATTACGGCAAAGCACATGTAGTGTACTCTTTGTAGTATTTGTCAGGTACTTTATCACTTATATATGATCTGCTTCTCACAGCTGAGAGAACGTGGTGGATGTTTTTCGACTGGCCAACCAACCGCAGCGTTACCTTGTAGATAAACATCCAAATAATCAGACATATGAATATTATATATTATAATAATCTGTATTGTGACATGTGAGTCACTGTTTTGCACCCCAAAACATGAGGCCGAGTCTCAGTACTTTAACAAAACCATCTTTTTTCAACTTGCAACAGGAACAGCAGGGTTATTTATTGCAGCAGGGAGCTACCACTCTCCTATACACAAACACAGCAAATGGCCATATTCGGGGCCAGGTCAGTGGCCAAGTTATACTGTTCCCTGCATTTATAATCTCCCTTGCATCACCCATCAGCAACAGACACATACAGCGCAATCTCGATTGGCTTGTAATTGTTTCTGCGGCACTCTGCTGCTGGACTGTGAACCTGTGGTTGCCTCAGCAATGGACAAGCAGTCCGCCTCCTCCACAGACACGACAGGTGCGCTTTAGCATGTCATCCCATTGGAGGGTGGTGGGTGTCCTAAAAGAGTTCAGAAACCTCACAGTATTAACAGGCATGTGATTGTAGTGGTTGACTCTAAATTGGCCATACAGAACTGACTGATGACTCTGCAATAAAGTGGCATCCCATGCAGGGCATATTCTCACCTATCATCCCATGTTGTCAAGATTGCTGCTGTCTACACGTAGTTTGCAATATATAGGTTTGGAAATTTGATAAATATATGGATATTTTTGAGAATAACTTCAGTTAAGGCGAGTTGCAGTGACAGACATAAATGTATGTTCAGTCATAGCATCTCAAATTAGCTTTTGGGAGGAAAAACAGAATTTAACTGAAAATGTAATGTTCTATGCCTTTCATGAATTTGATGCCACTAATTTTAATAAAATGAATAGATTTCTCTTTATGTCTTTGCAAATTGAACATTATATCTCCCCCATTGGAAGACACTCTTTATTAAAACTGAACTACTCATATATTTGAAGGAAACCACTCTCAGTTATTTAAATACACTCCCTGGGTTTTGAAAATGTTCTTTAATTTCTGAGTACAGATTGCTTTAAATGGTCCTGTTTTTGTTTTAGTGTCATACTTTGAGACTGTGTGTTGCGCTGCAGGACCACCTCAGAAATTGAAACTGCTGTCATCAGTTCTTCATTTTTCATAATGTTAATTCACTTGCTTGTGGGCCCTTAATTGTTTCAAGATTGTTTTTAAGTAGTCAATTAACAAGGTGCAGACTCATCTGAAAATGGCAATGTGTCCTGCAGAGATGCAACTGCAGCAATCAGTGACATTAGCACCTGTGTGTACATGTGAATTATCAAGTGATTCCTTTAAAACTTCATTTTAAAACAAATATAACAGCAGAACACATTCAGCAAATCAGCCACTTGTTTTGTACTGTATAAAATATACAGTATATTCTTCTGATAAATGTACAAAAATAGTAAAAACCTACATATTTTGGTACACAGGAAATACACATAATCCAGTAGCATGCTTTATAGATTAAGAAATGCGTTTCATCAAGAACCACAGTGGTTCACAAGGACCAATTCTGAAAAGGCGTAATCTTAAGTACAGGTCCAAATGCAATCAGATAAAGTAGGTTATTTGAGGAGTTATTTTAATTATACTGTACATTAAATAACTGGGATTCAAAAAAGTTGACAAGTATTGCATGTAATAAGATATCTGCAAAATTAAAATCATGTTATTTAAATATAAAAATGTGCATATGTTAGACCAGTGCTTCACAAAATTTTTAAGCCAAGGCTCCCCAAAATGCTGTAACTTCAGTAATATCCACCTTATATTGTAACGTCAGGAACGGTCTTGGTCACTGCTAACAGAAGTCGCACAACATGACTTTGGATAGTAGTAGACACACTATCAAATCAAATGTTTAACTGCAGCAAACTGTTGATATGTGTGATGAAATGTGGTGTGATAACTCCAGGCCTGAGATCTCAAACATTTTTCTTGCTGTACCCTTTTAATAACTCAAAGTCAACATGAAGGCTGAGCCTGCTTCATGGCTGTGCAGTTCTTCTTTTATGTTCAGCTTGTTCCTGTATTTAAGGAAGTGACGCCATGAAAGCAATGAGAGAATTTGAATTTATGTTAGTGGTGGACAATGGAAAGGGAGAATGAGGCCAGGAGGGTGAGACAGGAGTGAAGTCTTGCACCAGGAGCTGCGTGAGACAGAGTAGTGGAATTACAGTGCAGGTATGGCCGCTGTGTAACCAACGGTCCCTTTAAAGGCCACTTTTTTTTTTTGTTTGTTCCCTCATATAATCACTTGAGAGCTGTTTGCATAATGCACAGGTTGAGAACAATCAGAGCTCCATTCAGTATCTACATTGATATAGGAATACTTTTACACAACAGTTAAACCTCAGGTGGTTAGAACTGGAAATCGTACATTAGCCACACTAGTTCTGAACACAGGCACGCCACAGGGTTGTCTGCTCAGCCCAGCACTCTTCACGTTATTTACGCACGATTGCTCTGCCATCCATGCCATACATATGGTTGTGAAGTTTGTGGATGATACGACCATGGAGGGTCTCATGTCAGACAATGATGAGACTCACTACAGAGAGGAGATACAACATCTAGCACTATGGTGCTCAGCCAACAACTTCATCTTGACCACCAGCAAGACCAAAGAGGTAATTGTGGACTATAGGTGGTCCAGAAGAACAGAACATGCTCCTATATTCATACATGAGAAGGCTGCAATGTGTGTGGACAATATCAAGTTCTTGGGTATTCACATTACATTGGATCTGACCTGGGGCCTCATGTATAAACGGTGCATATGCACAAAAATGTTGCATAAGAATGTTTCCACATTCAAATCGCAATGTATAAAACCTAAACTTGGCACACGCTTCAGAGCCTTTCCTGTATGGACCTCGCAGTTCAGAAACAGTTTCATCCCAAGAACTATAAATGCACTCAATCAGTCCAAGAAGTGCTCCTTGTAGAACTTTTTGTACTTATAAGTACAATTACCTCACTGCAAACTTGCGATACAATTATAATATTGCACAACCTGAGCCACTTTATAAAGCGCATATTGATATATGATGACAATATAATTTTTAAGATGGAATGTAGCAAAATAAAACTTTAACTTAATTTAAATAATCAATATCTATACTAATAAAAGGCAAAGCCCTCACTGATTCACTCATCACTAATTCTCCAACTTCACGTGTACGTAGAAGGCTGAAATTTGGCAGGCTCATTCCTTACAGGTTACTTACAAAAGTTAAGCAGGTTTCATTTTAAAATTCTACGTGTAATGGTCATAACTGAATCTTACTTACATACATATATACATCCATAGCCTGCAGCTCGGTCGCAGTGTGAGGCAGAGTTGCATCCCCCATCCCCACGTCTCCCACGTAGTTGGCTGCCTGGCAATACTGTATATTGTCCCTCATCCCCACGCCACTCACGTAATTGGCTGCATGCCCATATAAGGCTGTCCGTCGCTCCGGTCTCTTCATTCCCTTCCTTGCTTCGCCGCGGTATTCATGTATCCTTGCTGATAACTGCAGCCTTTTTATTTAATCCACAGCTTCTCTGCTGTTTTATTGTGCTGATAACTGCAGCCTTTTTATTTAATCCACGGCTTCTCCGCTGTTTTATTGTTCATTTATTATGCTTATAGTTATTGTGTAGGTATTTTAGACTTAGTTTACATTGTTCAGGTACCCATTTCTTTTACCGTTCCAACCATACCCCCATTAACATGTCTATCGAGGTGATCACCTGCCTTTTACATTCTCTGTCTTACATATTGCATGGCCATATCAGGCTCAATCTTGATATCCAGAGGAACATTGTGTCTTATATATTGAATGACTGGGACAGGTTCAAGGTGTGGACTGATGACGGGACAGGAGATAATTATACTACACAGGAGCACTATAAGAGTGAAATGCTTAAGCCCTTCACCTATGCTTCTGCATGTAAGTTGATGGCTGCCGCTGAAATGTTCAGTTGTCACTTTCAAGTGTACCGAAATGGCAAAATATTTTACACATTTGGAGAACTGACAATGCCTCTTAAACATCTTAGATTCACAGGTTACGATCTGAGTAGCAGATACTCTGATGTTTATGAATGTTTCAACTCTCAAAAGCTGGATGCGAAGTTATCGATGAAGCCGGTTGTATGTTTACAACGCTTGACAGATGCCGAATGTCACTTCAACACAAGTCCTGCAAATACTAACATAATTGAAACAAACCCTGAAACCCAATCCAATTATGACAGCAGCAATCCAAGCTGTGAGAAAACAGTAAACAGGAGGCATGTCAGATGTTGTGGTACATTTTCTGATGCAGCTAGATGCAAACAACTTTGAGACGCTGTTGCTAAATACTCGCAGGCAAATCCACAAGTTCATAGACACGCTGCCGCTAAATTACTTACAGGCAAATCCACAAGTTCATAGAGACGCTGTCGCTAAATACTCACAGGCACATCCACAAGTTTATAGACACGCTGCCGCTAAATATTCACAGGCAAATCCACAACTTAATACTGGGAATGCCTGTTAAACATCTTAGATTCATGAGTACCGATTTGGGTAGTGAACACTTCGATGAATGAAACCTGCTATCTTTACAACGGTTGACAAACACGGAATGTAACTTGAACACAACACGTCCTCCAAATATGAACCTGATTGAAAGAAATAACGATAATCAAATCCTTGATGACAGCAAAACTCATAACAGTGACAAAACAATTACATTGACAATCATGTTACGTTATTTTTAAAATGTTTCCTTTTCTTTTTCATAACTTCTTTAACACACTACTTCTCTGCTACAAAGCGCGGGTATTTTGCTAGTTGTTAATAAATAAGCTGGTCTTCACGGATTGTTCCTGCCTCACGCTGTATTCTTGCTGGGACTGGCGTGACACTGAATGGATAGAATAATTTAACTTGTACTATGAAGATATTTCAACGTTCCTTAAATGTTTTGAAGAATCTGTGTTCTAAGCTTACAGATGGCTTAATGTCTACTACATAGCTGATTGTGTGGCAATTGGGTATTTGGAGAAAGAAAAGTAAGGACAAGAATTGGGGGCTAGTACGTTTGAACGAGACAGTACTGCTACAATAAATTATTTCATCAAAGGTAGCACATGGCGCAGAAAGCATCTTGCGTAAGGCATGAACAATCACTGTGCCACTGTGAAACCCATGTTTAATAACATGCTTTAACTCCTATCATCATGAAAATGATATCACATATACACCTCTGTATTTTAATTATTCAGAGAGCTGTAATATTATGAATGTAATGGATTCTGTGTCCTGTCGGAGGAAGAGAAAGCCCGGAAGCACGTAGTGTTTCACACACATAGAGCACATAGAAGATCAAATACAAAACAAAGCATTTAACATGCTACTTTAGTTACGATGGGAATTTGAGAAACTAGTAAATTAAATGATTTTAAGATGAAGTTTATGATGTACTACTTTAATGACAAAATAAACTAAGTGATTAAAGTGGAAATTTCGAGATTAAAGTTGACATTTCATGCTTTTTCCCCACTGTGTGCCTATTTTTTTTTCTCTCTGTACTCTAATAAGCTTTCATATGAAACTCAGATGGTGGGCTACGACTCGCCTTTTCATGGCGACTTTGATATCTGACAACTTCTTTTTTATTTCAGGCACTGTGCGACTTTGTGAACTTGAGCTTTTGAGTTTCTCCGACACTCTATGTCACTTGATCAACTTCCTTTTGTTGTTCATACCACTGTTTAAACCAACAAATAGTATGTTTTTCTTTGCCTCCACTTGGTATTTGCTGAACTTCTATTTCTCCCCGTGCTTTTGCCATTTCCTTTTCACAGAACGCTGAGCTTAAGGGCTATTTATATTGATTTGCATATCCAAAGAGGTGTAATTCTGGGAGGAGACGGGGAGGGACAGCAGGTGCATGCACGTGTATTTCTTTTCACGCTGACACACATATTTATACATGTGGATATTTTTGTGCGTAAGCACATTTCGGCTTTTGTCCGCACGCCATGTTATAGTGTGAATTCTTTCCGATCAGCTGCTGTACAGCTATGATTCACACTCAGATACAGTGATATAAATACTCCGAGTGGTGCAGTGAGAGTAATATGGAAAAAGATGATCCGATGTGGGATGCAAGGTGCAGTGAGAGTAACAATGCTAAAGCAGCTATGGTATTTGGAATAGTTTGGTCCGTGGACCATTATATTGTTACAGGTTAATTACAATCAGATGCATTAAACTAATAAACAATATGTGGTTAATTTCAGTGTATTTATAAAGCTGCGTCAGGGATGTGGATCTAAAAAAGAAAGGATAACCACACAGGAGCAGTAGCACTGCTTTGATGCTGGGTGCCACCAGTCTGCAAAACCGAGCAGATAACTTGCGTACAACAGGGTATGAGCTACCGTGGAAATGTGCATGGCTTTATGCCAAGGTTAGGTTTTATACATTGTGATCTGAACGTGGAAACGTTCTTATGCAACATTTTTGTGTGTATGCACCGTTTACACATGAGGCCCCAGCACTTCACAAAAAGTAAAAATGTCACAACAGATTGTAATAAAGGCCTCCTTCCAATGATCTAAGTGCTATGATTATGCCAGGGCTTCATCCCTAGCTTTAGTTTCTTTTCTTTCGGTTTATTTATGTTTGTAATATCTGTTCTGATTTTTATTACTAAATATGTTTTTGTCAGATTTATTTTTTTATTGTTCTATTTTTATTTAGTACTTTTTTGTTTCTAAATCATTGTGTACTTTACATTTTGTCTTTGTTTTCTCTTCCTAGTAAATAGAGCCCAAACAATAGTCACTCTGACTACTACTGAGGATTTAGCATCCTGTTTTTTTGTTTGGCTCACCTTTTGATTTTCCTTTTTTGAAATGTGCAAAGTTGTTTGAGGGTGTGTTCCAACTACAGAGGGATCACACTCCTCAGCCCTACCTGGAAAAGTCTATTCGGGGGTCCTGGAGAGGAGGGTCCGTGGGATAGTCGAACCTCCGATTCAGGAGGAACACTTTGGTTTTTGTCCTGGTCGCAGAACAGTGGACCAGCTCTTCACCCTTAGCAGCGTCCTGGAGGGTGCAAGGGAGTTTGCCCAACCAGTCTACATGTGTTCTGTGGACTCGGAAAAGGCGTTCGACCGTGTCCCTCGGGGAATCCTGTGGGGGGGTGCTCCGGGAGTATGGGAAGAGTTAGAAGAAGTGGCTGGGGAGAGGGAAGTCTGGGCATCTCTGCTGAAGCTGCTGCCCCCGAAACCTGATCTCGGATAAGCGGAAGAGGATGGATGGATGGATGGAAAATGTGCAAGTCTTGCTGGTCTTGGAGCTTCAATTTTTTTTTGGCTCTGTTGATTGCTTTTCAATTCTGGCTTTGTGGAGTTGGTTTTTATATTCATCCTACTTGCCTTTTTTAGTTTTCTTTATTCATCCTTTAAGTTTTGGAAAGTATTATTAGTTTTCCAGGGTTTTTCTTTTTGGTAAGTAAAATAAACAATTCATAGTTTTGTTTCTTGGTGTTAAAGGTTTTACATTTCTCCTCTCCTTTAAGTGAATCTTGTAGACCTCAGGATTACTGAGGGTGAAGACTTTGAGGCACGCTTGAGGCCTATTCGGAGTCCAGAATTACAACACTATAGTTGTTCTCACAAAATAAACAATTTAATTGTTTTTAGACTTTCCTTCTTGTTTTATCATGATTCTGTAGTTTTACAAAAAATTTATAAGCAAACTATTTGACACTGACTTTTATGCAACATGGCATCTGATGTCTTTCAGTAGGTCACAAACAAAAAGAAGAGAAGAAAAACAAATAGAAATATAATATTTGCAAAAGTGTTTTTGTGCCCCCTGGTTACTAATAGTCTGAGGTTTATGACTGTTTTTTCCCAGAGACACATAAGCTTTGGACACAACTGACTAAAGTATTCAATTACAAAGACTTCAGATACTGAACTGCCACTCATTGTTCAAAGAAAGGTTTAGTTAATCAATTTCCATACATACAGAAGTTTAATAACAGAACCCCATAATTCATTCTTTTAGTAAGATGTAGTGTTCCTAGGATTACAATGGTGCAATTAATCTTATTTTTCTGTCTCTGTGCTGTCATTAATGGTTCTAATTCAAAATTATTTTCATTTGAATTACACTCTGAGGTATTGCATATACCTTTAAAACCAACCAATATTTTCCTGTCACTACTAATCTAACTAATTCATTAATTGATTGGTTAATTTTTACCTTAAGCTTCCAATAAACAAATATCTTGTGTTGAGTGTAACTTAAGCAATTGGCAATAAGATTCATCACTTTTAAACCCAGAGGGCTGAGCTTTACTTTGCTATACCTGTTGAGAATTTAATTTAATTGTTATCTTTTAACGCCTAGCTCTCAAATTACCATACTATGCCGCATTTGTTTTTTTCTTTCAGATGACAAATACAAGACTGTTTTGGTGATTTCTCGTTGTGAAGAATACTGTTGTTGTAGAACATTTGTTTGTTTTGTAGAACATTTGTTTGAAGAATTGAATCAGACTTTAAATGCTATATTCACTTATACTCACAGAAGCTGCATTTGTTATCTAGTGAATAAAATACTGTATTTTTAAAAATGGAACATATTATGTTTGTACTCAAGCTGAAGATGATATTTTCTCATGCTGCAAATAAGTGAAATTAAGTAAATATGTTGTGACAGCCTTTTATGTTTTCTCTCAACATACATACACTGTGCAGTATGTCAGTTAACAGTGGATACAGGTGCCATTTATTAAAAAAATTTGCAAATCATATGGAAATCTTTTAAAATACCATTTATCTATCAGTAAAACCTCACTCAAGCATTCTTCAAGTTTTTCTATCCAATTCAGTTAAATTCTATGTACAGTAGTGTCACTTTTCATTAAATTAGCAGAGTGATGTTTTGTATGAGTAGAAATTCTTTCAGCATCTTTCAAGATGAATGGTTTTGCGTTTTAAGATTAAAAAATGTCCTAAAAATTAAAAATGAAATGTACTATAAAAGTAATAAGAACACAACATCTGGTTCTTTATATTAGTCACAGATCATGAAGTTTGTGTGCTGTCAGAATGTGATTAGTCCTGACAAACACTCCTTGGAGAAAAATCTTAAGGAATGCGGAAAAGAAATACATTGAAAATGTGATTTCACTTATGTTAATGTTCTGAACTAATAATTATATCATATTAAGAGTAACATGCTGGTCAAAGTTTGTACACATTGTCTTTTTGACCTTATTCCACAATGTTAATAGAAGTTTTGCAATTATAGCTCTCAGGCATACACTGTGTGAGATTTGCAATATGTGTAGTTCTGCTTCATGTTATAAATATACTATTTGTTTTTCAGAAAGCGTTGAATAAGGTACCACATCAGAGGTTGGGCATTAAACTAAAAGACATGGGAGTTCAGGGTGTAGTGAGTAGATGGGTGTGGTTTTGGCTACAATAAATTTTTAAAAACAGGTTTTCTAACAATAGCCAGAAATCCTGCCGACTTTTGCGGTTGTGACCACAAGGGGACGCCAGAGAGCCCAAGCCATAGACTCAGAAATGCATCACATGTTAATAAAAGAAAATAAAGAATACTTATTCCTCAATGCACAGTGTAACATGCCACAGTTATACAAAAAAATGAACACAATAAAACACCAATTCTTCCTCCTTCTCTCCTCTGAGTGTTGCCCAATGACTTTGAGTCATCCATGTGTGGTAGCAGGCTTCCTTTTGTGACGGACCGGGTATGCTTCTATTGCTATTCTATCTCCTCTAGGAAGCACCTCCGGCCAATAGACAAAGTAGGGTGATCCTCCCCCAATAACACCACAGAGCTGCAGGTGACCCGACTGGGTTCTCATATGAGGACCACTGCTACATAATGCATTGGGGATGGAACCACTCCCAAGTTCCGGCATCTGCTGGTCCATCCATTATTTTATACCGGCTGGACACAGAATTATCTTTACACCCATAAACTGTGGCCACCAGGGAGTGCACCCACTCCCCAAACCTGACACAGACAGATGCCAGGCACAGGTCCAAGCATAAAACATGTTTTTATTGAGGTGTGGGAAACTCTTTCCCTGTTTCCCACCAGCACCAAAGCGCAGTACAGAAAGCACAGCTTCAATCTCCACTTTCTGACTCTGGCTCCTGGAGCAGTGGCAGCGACCTACTTTTACCCAACACCCTGGAGTTCTTCCACAGGCCCATTAGTGTGGTCCAGAAGTACTCTTCCATGTGTGGAAAAAGCCCGACAAAGTAGGGCGCTGCAGTCCCTGCAGCACCCACAGGACCCATTAGGGCTGTAGTAAACTCCAACTACCATGGAGCTCTGTGGGAATCCAAGACACTACTGCAAGCCATGCCTTGTGCATGTTCTCTCCCCAGTCCTTCCATTATATAAGTATAAATAACAAGCTGGTTAAATCTGCAGATGATACAAAGCTAGGTGGACTGGCAGATAATCTAGAATCTGCTGAAACATTATAAAGGGACTTGCACAGCATACAAATTTGAGTAGATTTGTAGCAGATGAAATTTAGTGTAAGTAAATAAATGAAGTAAAAAAAAATGTTAGATTTAAATACACAATGGGAGGTCTGAACATTAAGGAATAACTGTTGTAAAACTTGAAACACGTTTCTCAATTGCTATTTTACGGAGGCAGGAAATGCCCACAAAACACCGGGGATGATGAGTTTGATTTATTTTGATGCCAGACAGGCCTGCATTAAATAGAACCTAAAGATATGTGTCTGGCTGTTTCGTTGCACAAACAGGAGGAGACCATTTAGGGCTGTGTTGCTTTGGGATATCTTCACATGCTGTCTTATTTAGGAGTTAATGGCCGTGTTTACTCTAAAGAGCTTGAACCCAGAGGTAAATGAACCCTTTCCTGGTGTAGACCAACATGTCTCCTATAAATTTAGAACTTAGTTTGAACCGTCAAGTTGATAAAAGAAGCTGAGCGTTCCTAGACGTATATAAACAGATAACTGCTATGAAACTTGAAACATGCATCCCAATTAATATTTTACAGAGGCGGGAAGTGTCCATGAAACACCAGGGATGACAAATTTGGTTTTATTTTGAAGCCAATCATCCCTGTATTTAAATGAACCAAAAGATATGTGTCTGGCTGTTTCATTGCCCCAACAGGAGGAGACCATTTAGGGCTGTGTTGCTTTAGGATGTCTTCACATGCTGTCGTACTTAAGAGTTAATGGCCGTGTTTACTGTAAAGAGCTTGAACCCAGAGGTTAATTAACCCTTTCCTGATACTGACCAGTGTCTACTCTCAATTAAGCACTTACTTTGAACCATGCAGTCAATTACAGAAGTTGAGCATTCCTAGATGTCTTTAAAAGTACACCTTATTAGAAGGATTAAGGAGTCATAGTGGACTCGACACTATCAGTGCCAGACATTGTTCTGAAACCATTAAAAAGGTGAACAGAATATTAAGTTATAGAAGTCCAAGGAGGTTATGGCTGAAGCTTCATAATGCACTGGTGAGGCCTCATCTGGAGTACAGTCTGCAGTTTTGCTCTCCAGGCTACAAAAGGAACATAGCAGCGCTAGGATAATTTCAGGGCTACAGGGGATGAATTATGACAAAAGAGCTGAGCCATTTCAGTTTTAAGAAAAAGAAGATTAAGAAGGGACATGATTGAAGTGTATAAAATTACAAAGGGAATTAGTGCAGTGGATTGAGGCTGTTATTTAAAAATGAGTTCATCAAGAACACAGGGACACAATTAGAAACTTGTTAAGGGTAAATTTCGCACAAACATTAGGAAGTTTTTCTCTATGCTGAGAACCATTGACACATGGAATATGTTATGAAGTAGTGTGATAAACACAAGAACTTTAGGAACTTTGTCAACAAGACTTTATGTTATTTTGGAAGAATTAAGTCAATAGGACTGGCACGACTGGTTGGACTATATGGCCTGATCTCACGTACATTGTTCTATATTCTAATGCTCTAACGTTTTGTACTTTTTAAAAATTGTTGTTATAGGTCAAGTTCTGGCCCAATTGGATCTAACTGAAGTTCCATATAAAATGAAATACACAAAACATTTTTTCCCATTGCATACTTATAATAATAACAACAGTAACAAGTAATAAAGCTAAGTTGGGCCAAAGTGAAGTCGCCAAACTTAAATGGTTGCATACAAATATAAGAAACAAAACCAAGATGTCCACATAATTAACACAAGCAGGGCTTAACATTTTTTGTTAACACGCCAGATTTCTTGCATATGGCCATTTTAGATTCTTTGCCATTTTAATAAAACAGCAGCAACCAGGTTAAAAAATAAAAATGGGTGTTTTTGCTTGGATACATTTTAATCAATCACATAATAGTATTTTTGCAATTCTCAGTGGTACGCAACAAGGGTGCAATGTTAACCAGTCACTGCCAAGATGCTTTTGGTCAGTCTGTGTGATCATACTGTGTACACAATTCAAACTCTGCGCTAAAGATGAAATCAAAGCTGACTATACTGTAGGTCACAGAGATGCAAGGGCAATAAAAAATGTGTTTGAAATAAATGGTCCTGGGCTTGTTGGTGGAAAAAGTGAGTGAAGGACATTACATTGGCACATGGTGTCACAAATTAAATGAACCTGGTAGTTTTTTTGTGTTCTTTGTTCTGAGAACCTACACTTTAGCAGAAGTTGATATTTTTTTTTCCAGCATCATTTGCACAGGGCAGCTATTCATGCTGTCCAATTTATAAAAACATTGCCAGGACTGACAGCCACCAAAGCTGTTGTTTCATCAATGCCAGACCTTGTATGAAACCAAAAAATACATATTGCCACTTTGAAGAGCTTGACCTGTCATTCACAACTCAGCCCCTTACTGACTTGAGGAAAAACCTGTCAGAGAGCTGAAATGTGCCGTCTCCTACAAACGTGGCAGCCTCTACTCAGAAAACAGACAAAACCTTGAAAAAGAGTGTCTTGGATTTGCTCCAGGATTTTATTTATAAACCAAAGAAATGAGCAAAGCATAGACTGACTTAGCACTTCTATTGTTCAAGGGCATAAATAAATACATTGTAATTACACAAAAAAAAAATCATTGCTTTGCAGTTATTGGCATTAATTTATTGGTTTACTAGCTTTGCTACTGGTTGAAATCTCAGTAAGCAACATAGATCTCAGCATTAATGTTTGCAGTGCCCCATTTATTGGAATGTAGTTTGTATATGCATGTGGTAGTAAAAGGTTGCATGGTGATGCAGTGGTAGCGCTGCTTCTTCACAGTAAGGAGATACGGATTTGATTTCCCGGGTCCTCCCTGTGTGGAGTTTGCGTGTTGGTCCTGTGTCTGCATGAGTTTTCCTCTCATAGTCCAAAGACATACAGGTTAGGTGAACTGACAATACTAAATTGACCCCATTGTGTGGTCTGTATGGGTGGGTGTATGTGTGTGTGTTGGTGTGGCGCCCTGTCCAGGATTTGTTCCTGCCTTGCTAGCTGGGAGAGGCTCTAGCTTCCCTTGCAACCCTGCTCAGGACAAAGCAGTTAGAAAATTAAATATGGTATTAAACTGCACTGTATTTTTCTTTCCCTACAGGTGTCACATCACAAATATTTATTGTAATAAAATTTATTACAAATTTTTGTGATATTCCATCTGTTGGAATGACAAACACAGAAAATTTTTGCGATATGCCATCTGTTGGAATGACAAACGCAATGCCTGAAAATGCCTGTCATCTTTTGGAATTTTGGACATAGCACCTACATGGACAGAAAGAAACACAGTAGTCCATGTATTAAGGTAGATCTTCATTTATTTTGTTCCACACACATTTCTTTTCTTTCAAATCCATGAAAAATGTAAGCACTTTAAAGTTGGTCATTATTTATAAATGTATTTAATGCAAAAACACTTCAGTTTTCTTTTTCATTTCTTCTGTTACTTTAGTTAAATATTCACTTTCATAGCAATGGAAGCTTGTGAAATATACTCATAGGATGTGCTCATTGAAATGTGACCAGCACTTGTTATTCCTGTTATTCAAGTATTTGAAAGAATCATTGGACCAAAGTTAACAAGCCCCAGTCTAAAGTGTCAGGTTCAGAATTTTTTAACCCCTGCACAATTTCTAGGTCAATTAGTTATATGCTGCAGAGTGATTATTTTTGCATGCAGTGGCAAGACATTTGTGGATCCATTTTACCCACTGCTGAGTCGTCGCCTTTGCCTCATCCCTATACTCATTTCCTTGCTGCTAGTGTTTCAGCAGTGTTTATTCAAATGGCCTTATTTTGTCTCCATGGAGACAGCATTTTTCGCACTGTTTGGTTCATTTCTTCTCAGTTATATTTTTCCTGTTAGCTTTGTTTGCTTGCAACCACCCATTGTTTCTACAAATCCAGCTTGGCTGCCACATCTTGATATCATTGGGACATGTTCACCAGGGGCTTCATGTATAAAATTCCTTACAGTCGGAAACAGGCCTAAGGAACTTCTTACACAAAAGTGGTGAAGGCAAGCAGCTCCCCCTCGGGTCATTTCTTAAGCTCAAACCAAATGTCAGAAAATACCTGAAGTTCACATTTACTTTTCTGTGTTCTCCTATGGTTGGAAAGTAAAGATTGATACCAGATTGATACTGTGATTCGGTTGTGAATATCCAAAATGGGTGTTTTTTTTTTTTTGTTTTTTTTTAAAAGCCATACATGGTTACTGGTGGGAGGTAATGAGAAGTGGCTAAAGTGCATGGCCGAGTACTCAGTTTTAAGTTCATTTGAGATTTATGAAGGAACTTGGAGTGGATCATGACATATGAACAGTTTTACACATCCAATTTTTTTTTGTAAGTCTGCCTTTGACTTTCTAGCTTAATCAAAATTTTACTATGCAATCTAAGCAGGTCTTTTTTCATGAGGCCCCTCTTGCATTGGGTAGTGATGGGCTATTCACAAATGATTCACTCTTTTTAAATCCATTTCCATCCATTTTCCAACCTGCTGAATCTGAACACAGGGTCACAAGGGTCTGCTGGAGCCAATCCCAGCCAACACAGGGCACAAGGCAGGAACCAATCCTGGGCAGGGTGCCAACCCACCACAGGACACACACAAACACACCCACACACTAGGGCCAATTTAGAATCACCAATCCACCTAACCTGCATGTCTTTGGATTGTAGGAGGAAACCGAAGCGCCCGGAGAAAACCCACACAGACACGGGGAGAACATGCAAACTTCAAGCAGGGAGGACCCGGGAAGTGAACCTGGGTCTCCTAACTGCGAGGCTGCAGCGCTACCACTGCCACCATCTTTTTGAATGACTGTTTGTTTTTTCAGTGAATAATATGAATCAATCTAGTGCTAAAGCGCATGTGTCTCCTGTGTGACGTCATAATCATCTTCTGTTTTGCTGCCACTGAGCACTTGTGGATCTGTAAAGAACATGTACAAGAACCGCCTGACTCATGAATTTCAATTCATTTGATTCCTGAAATAGTTAATACCCAAGAATCAGTTAATTCTCATTCATTTGATTTGTGAACAACTCAGTGGAAGTTGCACAGTTCTCATTCACATGCGATTCTGTAATGTAATGTTTTAATTATGCATCTTAAATGTGTTATCATGCTTTGTGTATAGAAGCCAGGTAATGGCATATGAATCCATCCATCCATTATCCAACCCGTTATATCCTAACTACAGAGTCACGGGGGTCTGCTGGAGCCAATCCCAGCCAACACAGGGCGCAAGGCAGTATATACAGTATATATATATATATGTTTATATATATGTGTATATATATATGTGTGTATATATATATGTGTGTATATACAGTATATGTGTATATATACAGTATATATACAGTAGAGTCTCGCTTATCTGACATAAACGGGCCGGCAGAACGTCGGATAAATGAAAATGTTGGATAATGGCAGGTGTTAAGAAAAAGCCTATTGAACGTCAAACTATGTTAGAATTTTACACATTACAAACCTAATAATCATGTTTTACAACAAAACAACAGAATAAATTAACTGAAAAAATGAACTTACAGTTACAGAATTGTCTGAAGTTAAATACAGTATGTACTGTACTTAAAAAGTTCAGTCCTGTGATGATTTAAAGACATTTTTGATCGTAGTCTGCTTTCCTGACGAGTGCCGTTTTTTTTGGCTGTCAAGTCTTGCCATCTTTGCAGCATCATTATGTCGATTCCTGTAGCTTCTTCTTGTTGCTCAATGTAATTTATTGCAGTTTCTAGAGCCTTAACTCCGTCACTCATATAGTCAACATCTGTACGAGCGTACAGTAATCCCCCCTCAATTGCGGGGGTTGCGCTCCAGAACCCCTCGCGATAGGTGAAAATCCGCGAAGTAGAAATCAAATGTTTGTATGGTTATCTATACTAATAAAAGGCAAAGCCCTCACTCACTCACTCACTCACTCATCACTAATTCTCCAACTTCCCGTGTAGGTAGAAGGCTGAAATTTGGCAGGCTTATTCCTTACAGCTTACTTACAAAAGTTAAGCAGGTTTCATTTCGAAATTCTACACGTAACAGTCATAACGGTCAGCAACGTCCACCATGTTGAACTTTCTTATTTATGGCCCCATCTTCATGAAATTTGGTAGGCGGATTCCCTGTGCTAACCGAAACTGATGTATGTACTTATTTCGATGGTATGACGCCACTGTCGGCCGCCATATTGAACTTTCCAACGTCACTAATACTGTCTCTAAGTCCATGTCTTAGGTTACTGTTCCATTTCTGAGTTTGTTAAGGAATATATTGTCCTTAATCTATTGCAACCAATTCTGTTTCTTCCAAAGCTGTATGACACCTATATGCAAGTTCACTTAAAACAATACTGCTGATCGCTTTCATTCCCCACATTATTTAGTTTAAATTTGCAGCATAACTGGAAGCTCCTGGATTAAGAATAAAGACTGGTGCAGTTCTTCAGTGGATTGATGAGGTGTTAGTTATATGGAAGCCTACCAAAGACGTAGCCTGTGAAAAATCAACATGCTTTAATCCAATAAAAGAGATTTAATTCTCTATAAAGGACAAAAGGATAAAGGATAAAAACAATAATAGATTTCCGACTCATTTTTTAAACAATGGAAACTCTGTCTATTCTGGTGTGTCCGTTCCCATTCCTAGTAGCAGATCCTGAGCCTGAGGAAGATTCATCTTTTGAAATTTATCATTATTGGTGGTCAAGGTGATGCCTGAAACAGAAAAGGAGCTGTCACTGCTGATTTGTTTGTTTTTACATTCTGACTCCCACATCAAGTCACAATGTATAACTGTAAGAGTCATCTTTTACTTTTCTTGATGCTTTCTTACTTAAGCCACAAATATCTGCCTGGGGATACCTTTGTATTTTGGACTGTAAACTAGTGATACCCTGCCCTATCATCAAGCTCTTGTGTCCTCTGATTTTGTGTAAATTCAGCTTTCCACTTATGTCAGTTATGAACGGCACTACTGTGTTTAGACTGTTTGGCATTCAACATGAGTATGAGTTGGGCTCAGAGTTCTATGTAATTTCAGTTAAGCCCAAGTCAGATGCTCTGTGAAGTGAGGTGTTAAGTGTAAATAATTCTTGGGAGAGTATTCTGGTGCCATCTTGTGAATAAAATCACAGTATTATTAATATTTCTATGCATTTTGCCACTCTAAAGTAAGTCATCAATATTCATAAGTGGGTCGGAGCCTTCAACTGAAATATAAAGGTAAGTAAATGCAAAGCTGTAAAGCCAGTTTTAGAACAAACTTGAACTGTATCATTAGTTGAATCAAGTGATAATGATGACAATGTGAATTGGTCATCAGATATTAAAACAGATAGTGAAGTTGATGCAGACAGCACTATACAAACAAACCAAGCGATAGAAAAAAATATTACAAATGTGCAAAGAAACATGCTTTTACTTTCTCAATTTCAACATCAGGCTGTGCGTTGGTGTTTCAAAACATGTCAGAGGATGTGTACTAAACTTGCATTAGTAAAGAATTAGACACTAAATATACCTTTCTTAATATATTTATATTGATGTTTTAATATTTACATGTCACTGTTACACATAACACTTTTTTAATGTTAAAAAAAAAAAAAATGTTTTTGACTTTCCGGGGGTAAACGTAATGCTAAGGAGATTACTAGGAATTGGAAGCATTGTGTGCACACAGGTAACAACAACAAACAAAAAAACTTTATTTTTCTTGTAAAAGAAGTAAGAACACAAAGAATGAATGGATTTGAATGGAAATATATGTCTACTTTTTGCAAACCCCTTTTGTGTTTTTTTGTTGTTTTTTTTTTTTGTTGCTGCAGTACATATATCCTTGTACATCAGCAGAGATTCAGCTTCCTGTTCATGTCAGGCACTATTAAAACTAAGATTAGACAGTATTGACATTCCCGGGTCCTGCCTGCGTGGAGTTTGCATGTTCTCCCCGTGTCTGCATGGGTTTCCTCCAGGCGCTCCGGTTTCCTCCCACAATCCAAAGACATGCAGGTTAGGTGGATTTGCGATTCTAAATTGGCCCTAGTGTGTGCTTGGTGTGTGGGTGTGTTTGTGTGTGTCCTGCGGTGGAATGGCACCCTGCCTGGGATTGGTTCCTGCCTTGTGCCCTGTGTTGGCTGGGATTGGCTCCAGCAGACCCCTGTGACCCTGTATTCGGATTCAGCGGGTTAGAAAATGGATGGATGGATGGACATTACAGTAAAATATAATAGATAAAATAGTGTGCAGAGACACAATAAAGACAAAACTTGAAATAATTTTCAAATATTGACTGTAAGAACAACACAGACAGACAAAATTGAATGAAAAAAAAAAATTTTGAACTGACAAAAGTTACTGTAGGTTTTTGCTACCCTTATTTACCAGTATAAGCAGTAGTTTAGAACTGGTAAAGAGATAACACAATAATAGATTTACATAATAAATCATATGCATATGTCACATAATTCTACATCAGGGCAGGCTCCCATTCTATCTCCCTAAGACCAAAGAACGGAGTCTCACCAGGAAGGACATTATATTAGTCCCAATCGCACATCACTTGCTCAACCACAAAATATTGCTGTAAACAGCAAAACATAAGCAATTAAATAGATAGAATACATAAACCTACACACAAACAAGTTATATATCACCCACGTTAAAATTGTTGATAGTAGCTGCTGCCAAGGAAACAAGCTGGCAAAGAAGGCACTTTCGTGTTGTAGATGCCTGGCAAAAGCATTTCCAGGCCTGCTACTGTAGCTTTCTTGCTATAATTTTCTATTCTATTCTACAAAGAAGTTGATACCAATGGATCAGCTTTGAAGAGAGATAATAGGTAAAACATTCTGCCTGGTGTGGGAGATCCTGGCACAGCCTCAAGTTGGTTTCCAAATGTCTTACTTGCATGTGGATGAATGAAAACAAAAATGTTCTGTCTCTTGATTGGCTAAGAAAAATGTCAGTAAGCGAA
This sequence comes from Polypterus senegalus, assembly GCF_016835505.1. Classification (NCBI taxonomy): domain Eukaryota; kingdom Metazoa; phylum Chordata; class Cladistia; order Polypteriformes; family Polypteridae; genus Polypterus; species Polypterus senegalus. Next base: position 67,064,957 of record NC_053170.1, on the reverse strand, counting down.
AAACAGGTATTTGAATAGGCTGATAAACACATCGATCAACAGACAAAGGGCTTCCTCTGGTGTGAAAGTCATACCAAAAATATTCCATTGTTGCTGAACACAAATTGCCTGTTTTTATGGAGGATTTGAATTAACATCTGTATTTCAAGCTGACCTATAAGAAGTTAAGATGATTGTGTATAATAGCAATAGTATAATAATGGCAACACTCAGGCTTTCCATATGATATAGTGTACTGTATTACAAAGAAAAAACTAAATAAACCTGAAAAATTTAGAATGAGTAAAAAATAAGGGTTCACAATGTTAACTATATGACAAAAAAAACTGCATTAAAAATATTTTTATTCATGACATCCTAATGCTTATGAAATAGAAAGAAACACACTGCCTCATGTACTTCTTCAGATTAGCAGATAAACTCTCATTAAAAAAGTAACATAAACTAAAGAATAAATCAACAATATAATGTACTTGCTTACAGTTACATGGCAGCCAAAACAAAGTGAGTCATAGCAGTTTCCCATTTTAAGTAGTCATCATTACAATATAATCTTCACTATTAAAGCAAGGACTTGTCAAACCCTTATGCATTTTGTTGTTTTGGGAATACAGTGATTCATACTTTGACCAATAATATCAGATATAAGTGTACCATATGGACTATACTGTTCATCTTGTAGGTTATCAAACTTAAAATCAATTTTTAAATATGCCAAAAATAGTACTATCAAATTTACTTAATAGGCGGCACGGTGGTGCAGTGGTAGTGCTGCTTTTAGGAGACCCGGGTTCACTTCCCAGGTCCTCCCTGCGTGGATTTTGCATGATCTCCCTGTGTTTCCTCCGGGTGTTCCAGTTTCCTTCCACAGTCCAAAGACATGCAGGTTAGGTGGATTGGCGATCCTAAATTTTCCCTAGTGTGTGCTTGGTGTGTGTGTGTGCTCTGCGGTGGGCTAGCGTCCTGCCCAGGGTTTGTTTCCTGTCTTGTGCCCTGTGTTGGCTGGGATTGGCTCCGGCAGACCCCTGTGACCCTTTAGTTAGGCTATAGCGGGTTGGATAATGGATGGATGGAAATTTATTTAATTACATGCCGCAATGCTAAATTTGAAACAAATGGTATATATTCAAATATAATATAAAGGCCTAATAGATAGTTGAGAATTATTATATATAAATAGGTGTATTAAGCTTTTCACATAAGAACGTGTGCAACTACATATTCAAGTGCAACAAGCAACAAATTGAAACAAGTGTTAATGTCTTTAATATACTTTGAAGTTCACTAGGTGGTTTTGATTTGTATGTGCAGTATGATTCTGGAAAGTGTTCTAAGTGTGAGCCCACAATCGTCTTCATTTTCTGCTTTTAGTTAATCCATTTGGTTCGCACTGTGTTTCTGAAGAGGAAATGTGTGTAGTAGTTGTCTGATTATAAAGGCATGTTAGTAATCTACTGCTGATGCTTTTGTTCTGTTCATTTGGGTTACAAATCTCTCATATAGTTATGGGAGCTGCATGTGAACTAACTTTGTGGTTCTTAATGGACCTTGGTATGTATCTTTATACCTACACATTTACACAGCTGCTGAGTTCTAATAGGTGTAATATGCAGTGTATGTTACTTTACAGACATGAAATGTCTTTTGTGGTATACATATTATGAATTTTTTATCTTAGTTGTAGGCTGAATATTTTCAGAAAACTCTTTGTTAAAATTGTCAACATTCTTTTTTGTTACTGACATTCTGAAAAATATAACAGCACTCAGTACATACAGTACAATCCCTCTTAACTGGCCTCGCATTAACCGGCCGACAGATTAACCGGCCTTTTAAAATAAAATCATTTTTTTGTTTTAAATCCTGAGTTCTTTATATTACATGTATGCACGTCCTTCTTTCCTGGAAGATGAAAGGCATTTTAAAACCAGCAAACAACAAAACAGTGTTCAAATTAAATAAAGTGCAGTGTATCAAAAGTCTTCTTTAAATAAATAATCCTTAAAATGAGTGAATCAGTGGAGGTTACTAATCCATTAGTAAAAAAGACAAGTCCTTTAAAAACAACGCAAATGATGTTAAAACAAAATTTCTTAAAAAAAAGTTTCTTAAAATCCAAAGCACCGTAAAATTCTTCTTTCTACCTGGCGGATCCCCTGCTTCTCCCATCAGGCTTCGCAATAGGGGAGTCGCCCTGTCTGCAGGTACAGCGGCCTTCCACACTGGCCCAGTAGCCCTTCGATCCCTGGCTACATCGGGCTCCATCGAGACTTGGGTTCTTTCCACAGTGGCCAGGGCGCTCACGCTGGGGCTAAACCAGTCCAAGGCCTCCACAATTGCCGCTGCCTTTCGATGGCCAGTCGTCTTCAGTATCAGTCACTCCAGCTCTGTGATCGCACAGCTGGAGCGACCGCTTTCTTCAGCATCACGAATTCCCCGGGAACGATCAGCCACACATACCACACCCCCTCACTAAGCGAGTCCAGCGATTATTTATTTAAAAAGTGGCCTTTTTGACTTGAGCTGTGGACCCACTACACCACACTGTCCAGTCATTGTACGAGAAAAAAAAAACCCGTTTGTGAAATCGTGGATGAAGCCTTGTGGATCTGATTTCTTCAGGAGCGTCGAAGAGGTACAATACATACCTTAGAAGTATTTTCCTACATAAAAATAGGTATGCGTCGGATTAACCGGCCAAAACGGCAACAGCCGATGGGTCCAGTCCTGAGGTGGCCGGTTAAGAGGGATTGTACTGTAGCACTGTCACGTTTTGGGTTCAGACTTGCACAAATAAAACTTAGAGCAGTTGTTTTAAGCCAACTTTATGCTTTTTGTCTTCCTGGAATTAAAAGAATTCAAACCTGTCAAGCTGCAGAGGGGCAGTAACTCAATCTCTATGAGTGTTCTGCAAGACATAAGAATCCCAGGCCAGGGAAGAACTCCTTTTACATTTCTTTGTAATAAAAACCTTTATGAGACTTCTGCAAAGCTACAGATGATCCAGCATTTATTAAACTATTACCTGTGCGAACGTGTGCTTTTTCTGTAACTGAACCAGCTTTAGAAAGAGAAAAGTTCAGCATGGTACAGGACAATATTTTTAAAATATAAACCATTCAAAGCAACTAGTATTGCATTCATTGGTATTTCTTTTTCTGTTTATTGCAACAGAGCGAGCTTTCTAGAGAGTAGCAACACCTTCAGATGTTGTAATGCGGAGTGTCATAATGCAGTTTGAAGGCGTTGTAAAAGTTATGCTCTAAATTACTTGTAGAGCAAACAAATCATAATTATGCCTCTCAAGATAGAAAAAAAAAATTGAATACTCATATTAAAAGTAAGTATATATTATAATATATTTTGAACACAACCCTTCACAAAAACTAGGTTCACTGTGAAATCATATTCACATAATTATAGAAAAAAGTGGAATGGAGCACAAAGAAAATCACTTCAGATTGCTCACGCGTGTTAAATGCCAAAAAACAACCAGATATGGGTATGAAATCTGGCCGGGCTTGATACTTCTTACCACAGGATGTCACTTAAGTGCTGTGGGCAGTTGCCAGCAGTCAATGAACAATAATCAGAACTAAACTATAATCAGTTTCTCTTTTTTGTCCCTTTATACTTACAGAAAAAATATAATACACTTGCACTTAATATTTATATTTCATTTGACTTTGTTTTAGGGATTGTGTGTCAAGCCACCGACCACTTAAAAGAAAGACTGTGTGTTACCAGTGTGTTGGAAGATAGGGCTAATTGAACATTTCTGATATTGAAAAGGCCCTTTAAAATTGTGTCTTTAAAGCCATTACAATAACAAGAGAAAAAACCCGAAACATGATGTACAAATGTTTGATAAAGAAATATGTACTAACTCATTTCACATTTAACCTGACATCAAAGATATGTAAATCTCACCAATCATATAGAATACACTAACTGTTGAAAATCTTTAACTAAAAACATAGTCTGTAAATGTAAATTTGGCTTTTTTCTGGGCTCTACTTCTAAAATATAGCTATGTATGTAAATATACAGGTCTGCTATATTAGGGCGTCGAGCAGAAATTTGGAAGACCTTCAGGGTTACTTTGAAAAATGTTTGGAAAGCACTTTTCTACACATAGTACAATTTGCACTTTTTGTTTTTATAGTTAGCTTGAAAATTATAAAAGGGAGAATCAAAAATCTTTTACATATCAGTTTGTCTCCTCACATATCAGTTCAAAGGCATTAAAAGCAGAAAGAAAAATTTTGAAATCAAGCACACAAGAAAGCTTGCAATGATCAGTCTGTGGATCGCCTTTGCGAATAACAGTCATAGAAATTTGTATGGTGATATTGCACTCACTTGTGCTTGGGGACATCTCAGCAGCAATTTCATTGTCATGTTCTTCTGACAGCTCAAAATCCTCATCTGGTAGTGCAGAATCTGAGTCATCAACAGTCAGCATCTTTTACAGAATATGTCTCTTGACTAGAGTGACGGTTGATATTTGATACCATGCTGTGAGGAAAATTAATGTCTGAAGTGCATGGGACTCCACTTATCTTGCAGTTTTTGTTGCTGGCTAGGGAATAAGGAGAAACAATCCAGTCTAGGTGACTTTTCTCGATATTTAGCCTTCCACTCTTTAACGTTAACCTTTTATTATTAGTGAGTTATTATGAGTGAGTGTTAGTGATTTTTTTAACACCCATCTTTAAAGAGCTAAACTGCATTTTTAAAGTGCTAACTCTATAAAAATAAAATTCACGCATATTCATACAAAAACACACACATGCATGCTAACATTGATTATTTAATGATATACATTATGTAGGCCTATAGTCTCCATCTCTCTCTGAACTTTTGACAGCTAGTGATTTATCTGGCTGTTCTTTCAAAACATTTCCTAGCAGAAGAGGAAGATTTTTTCCTAGTTTCTGTTATGTTTGTTTGACTGATTAACTGTAAGAAATAAGATTAATTAATATTATACAATTTTGAGAATCATTTGATTATGTTGGTAAAAATTTATTGCTCTTGACAAAAGGAGTCAAACTTGAGTCTGTGAAGGTAGTACCAGAATGCCCTTTTCTTTTGTAGACTGTAATTAATCTTCTGAACACTTGCTTGCAATATAAAGACAGTTTCAATGCAAAGTGTGTACAAAATAAAGTTACTACAGCACAGAGTCTGAGCATAACATGATTTAGAATGTACTGATTTTTAAAGAGGACATCTTTCTCCAGTTTTTAATTACCCCTGGGGAGTACTTGAAGAATGTTTTGTCTACATAACATATTAAATCCTTTTCAAAATGTGATTCTTACAATTTAATCTATTTTTTGATATTGATATCTACTTGTCACATTTTATATTGAGTTGGCCATGAGTTAGGTTGACTGGATCATCACCTGTCATGTCTCTATGTGAATTGTGAAGCATGTCTTGTGCCTCAGGTGTCCAATCTGAATCCTTAATTTATGAATATTATGAAATAAAGAAATAATTATTTCAGAAAATCGATATTAAAAAAAGAATTTAAAAGACTTGCATCATGGACTGTTGCATGTTAAGAGATGGACATAAAAGATCATGGATATTTACAGCATCCACAAATCAACAAATCTGTAAAGAAAGTTAATTTATGTAGAAACTCCTGTCTGTCATGGAGTGAAGCAATTGCTATAATTCATATTAACTTTCAGTCCTAGCCTTTTGTCTTTATAACATAAATTCCCAGAGACAGCTGGAGCAGCCCACCAGGAGAAAAAGTAATTAACTCACCGAACATCTGCAGGCTCCTCCTTGAAGGCACTTTCTGAATCAAACTGTCAAAGTCAACGCTATAGAGAGATGATTAATTTTATACGGTGAAAGAAACTTAATTCATTTGGAAATGCGTTTTTAACAATTTTGTAGCAAAACCATAAGTGGTAAAATAACAGGCAGACTTCTTTGAATGTCAGAATCAAGTGATAACAAGTAATCAACATTGTGACTCCCTTCCTAGTTTATTAATGCTGTTTCTCCTTGTCCTACTTTGGCAATAATTACTACTGTTAAACTGACCTTTTTAAACAAAAAATTTCCTTAGGACAAATATGATCCAAAAATCATATGAAGCACCCATCAGATTCAACTCAGCTATAATAGCAAATGGTTTGGAACAGGTTGGTAGCATTTATAGTGCAAAGTATTGCTACATGACAAAGCTGTGACACACCTCATAACAGAAGAATTATAATAAGTGGTTCAATATTGTTTTAAAACTGCTAAATATCTGCATGTCAATCGGGCTGCAAAAGTGTAGAGATTTCTTCTGTAAAAATAAACATCAATAAACAAATACTTCAGCACAAATAGCTTTATAAATAAGGCACACATTACAGACTTTAATGTAGTCAATTCTCTGATAAGGGAACTACAATGTTTTCAGCCTGAATTTTAAATTTCTCTCTAAAGGCATGTTGCAAATTATCAAAAACTGTAGAACAAGTGTTCTTGTCAGCTGTAACAGCTGGGGAAGTGTTTGAATGTAGAACCGTTTATGGTAACACTGACTTTAGATGAAATTCAGAGCTCTTTATTTATTTATTTCATTAACAAAAAAATATATAAGCTCAGCAGAGACCTCAGTAGTTCACATTAACCTCCCACTGAAGAGAGCAGTTGCTTTCATTAACTTGGCTTATGGCCTTGTACCTCAAATCATGTCCACCAATGTCTGTGCATCAGAATGACAAAGGGCTCCTGCCCTCTAATGAAGCATGCTGTGCACTGACAGGTTTTTTGACAACACGACAAAATGTAAGCAGTAGAAACAGGCGGTGAGGTGTGCAACAGCTGCAGTGTGGCTAATTAGTGTCTGGCATCATCTTTCAGGTACAAAAATCCGATGTGCTTCCAAAATAACCTTTATGTGCATCTTGAAATGATTTGTTCATTATGTTTATTATCAGATTGCTTTGAAAAATAAAAAAAATTGTGAAGAAAGGATGGTGGTGAACAATTTAGATGTTGCTTTAAACAGTAGCATGCACTCAATAAAGGAATGTTATCTCAAGTTTCCATGGTGGTAAATTAGTCGCATATTTAGCCAAGATGTACGTTATGTTAAAGTCTTTTTGCAGTGCACCTCCAGAGTATACTAAACTGTATTTTATTTTAGCCCTTTTGACAAGCTCCTTTAATTATGTTAACATGGTGGTTTACAGTACAATGTGAAAATGCTAACCGTAGTTTTCTTCCCACATGTTTACTCCCCCAATCTTTTTCTTCCACTGTCCACAGACTTGCATCCTTTGGGGTTTTGTGTCACTTTCGTGTCACCACCTCCAATCATCTCTTCTGTACCTTCTATCTAGGTCTCATCCCCTACAACTCCATCTTGATACATCCTATGCTCTCAGTCATTCTCTGCCTTTTGGTTCACATGCCCAAATCACCTTATTCTTGTTTCTGCTCAGCACATCTATTGCCTCCACACCAAATGTTTCTCTTAATGCCTGTTACTCTTTGTAAAATACATTTTCTTATAAAATATTCTGAGCCCACTGCATCCAAGATAGCAATGGTGAGATCACTTTTTCAGTTTTTCTTAAGTGTTTAAATATTTTTGATAATTTTAATATAATTTGAGAAATGTACCTTTATAAAGCTCAGTAATCTTGTACATGAATCCCCCATGAAGCTTAGATACACGTTTGAGTATTTGTGGCTTGGGGTATCATGCATAACATTAAGCACTGCAAGAAAATGACACACAATCAACAATTGATGAGTTTGGAGGATTGGAGACCCTCTTGAACCAGTGGGTGCCAGTGTGCCACTAAGCAATGAAACACAACCGATGAACTTTGTCCCTCAATAGCAACTGCACTGCAGTTAAAATTACAGTACTGCTAGCACCACCAGCAGGAGAAATGGGTTGTGTGTAAGCAGCAATTGTTGGTTCCAATTCAGTCCCCCTTGTCCCTTACAGCAAAAACTCAATCAAACTTTGAAATCGGTGATGTTTGATGATCAGGGCTTGCTTATAAATGAATAATAGAACTGATACTAAAGGTGCCAGTTTCCATATGTATTTAATACTAAAATAATCCATCAACATTACATGATTATAATTTTCAGAACAGCAGAATCAAATAAAAGGCTGCCAGGTTCATTCATAAATAACAAAAATGGCCCAGGTGCACCAATACTACAATTGTGCTAGATTCTGTTTTAATATTGAATATGAATGTCTCAAAGGATGTATATTCACCTACCATTTTAGAAGTGGCTTGCAGTTCTTCACACAGAATTATTCCAAGACTACCTCCTTGATCAGTACACCTACAGAACATAAAACCATGGTGGAGCATGCTCATTATTGGGCCTCCCTTAAACAGCACAATTCCACCCTAGCAGTCTTGATGCACATCAAGCCCACAACGCGCACAAAGTTCAAAAATTTAACATATGATCTGTAAAAGCTGTTATGCATTGTAAGAACATATAAAATATAACAAATTTGGCAAAACAATCAGAGACCATTCAGTCCATCAAGCCTGTTTGCTTAGGTAATAGATTGCTCCATTTTCTCATCCAGGTACTTCATACAAGTTGTCAAGTTTTCTGCTTCAGCCTAATGCCTCGGTAGTTTCTTCAAGATTCCTACAACTCTTTGTGTAAAGTTCTTCCTGGTTTCAGTCTTAAATGCACTCCTTAATTTCCAATATTGTCTTTGAGTACATGATTCACAGTTTTGCTGAAAGAATTCTGCTGGGTCTGCTTTATCAATACCTTTGAGGATGTTAAATACCTGGATTAGGTCCCCATGTAGTCTCTTCTGCTCGAGTCTAAACAGGCTTAATTCTTAAGTCTGTCACAGTAGGACATGTGCTTAAGTCCTTGGGATGCACCAGTTAGCATTTCTTGCTCAGCTTCAAGTGCTGCTATGTAATTTTTGTGGCATAGTTACGAGAACTGACCACAATATTCCAGATGTGGTTTTACTTATGCATTACATACTCTAAGCATAACACCACTCAATTTATATTGATCATAGTCAATTTGAATAGAAGGATATCCCCATTTTTCTAGTTTGTATTGAAATTTAAGCAGTTCAAGTGCAGTTAGTAACCTGAAATTGTACTAAAGGTAAATGATAAACTGACAGAGATTAAAAAGAAAGTTTAGGTTACCATAAACTGAAAAATAATGTATGTTTCAAAGTTATATAATTTGGGCTGTGCAGACCAAAGCCTGTCTGTGAAGTTTAGAGTCAGGCCACCTTGGATGATTTCCAAGTCAAAGTATTACTGATCTGGTTTGGGGTATTTTGAGGCCTGCACCACTTTTTGCCATTTTGTATAAAAAAATAAGTAATAGTAGTTAAGTAGGAAAGTGATGGTGAGAATAGATTTATTTGAATCCAGCATGGTTTTAGTAAGTGTTTATTCAAATTTGCACTTTCCTTTGGTTGTTTTCATGTGTTTGTGTAACATTTAGAGAATTTGTTTCATGGTGAACTCATTACTGTCTTTAAATTTTTATTTTTAGTTTTATTTTGTCAAAATTTTGTTTCATGTCTTGTTCGTGTTTTTACAAGTGTATAGTGCATAATGTTATTGTTGGGACAATGTAAAGGTTAGAATCATAGGTTTTCCAAGAATGTGGAAATTCTCAGACATATTAAGTTAGAAATTTAGTTTAGCTTTCATGAGTATTTAACTTTTGGCTGTTTAGTGATTAGATGTTGACACTGAATATTCTCTACCTCAATAACAAACAACTTAATAGCATTTTCACTGACCTTGATTTTTGTCCCCCAATCAGGAGTCTGGTTCATGGTTTTGTCTTCATGATTTTGACCCTTATTTGAATGTACTATGTTTTTATTCATCTGTCCTTAAATCACAATTAAAATCATTACCATTCCTTCATATCAGATTTCCCCATTTAAAAAAAAAAAGTGTGTAGACTGTGTATTAAGAACTGTAGCTTGGCAGATCTGGGTAGTTTATATTACACTTGGGTTGCTTCCTTCTTCCATTGCCAAAATACATATTCCCTATCTTTGTGGTTTTTGGTGAACAACAACATCTTACATAGACACATGAATTGTGACATGATGTAACAGTATCTTTGTCATTTGTACATAAATAATGCACCCTTCTTGAATGACCATTATAGCCATCAAACTTTAGCAGGATGGATACCAACAGATTGATGTCTGTCCATCTCAATGGAGAATTCCTATTTTCCTTTGGAGATATTGACCACTAAATACTCACTTGGAGATAACATGGACATGATGACAAGGTGCATTCCAGACAATTTTCTTGTATGGCAACAATCTCAACAATTCTTAAAAATATTGTGTGCTGTGTGATTGTCAATGTGTATTTTATTCACATATGAAGTTTGACTTTAATAAACAGTCTCTTGAAACAATATAAATAAAAACAAATGTACATTTTTGCAGAGCATAACATTTTTAGGTGGAGTGATGGTCTTGAGGATAGGGATCTGCATTGGCAATCGAAGGGTTGCTGGTTTGAATCCCATAAATGCCAGAAGTGACTCCACTCTGTTAGGCCCTTGAGCAAGGCCCTTAACCTGCAATTGCTCGGTCCTGGATATGATGTTAACCTGCAAGCAGGTGCTCCAACTTACAATGAGAACCTGGGGGTTGGTGGCAGGATTGGAACCCAAGCCACTCTAAAAAAACTCACACTGTTCCATTCCATTTAAACTAGTGTGGTGCTGAGGTGTCACCCTTTGCACGGCTGTGCTCAGGTCCTAATTTGGAATCCTAAGGTAGCTTGTCATGTGGTGTGTGCAGCAACACACTGTATCAGTGCATGCTCCCAATCTCTCTCTAAAATGTTTTATATCCATTTTTTATGGTTTTTATTTTTCTAGTTTGGTGTCTTTTAAAGTAATAATGGAGGTATCTAGTCATCCATCTTTACTTTTTGAAAGAGTTTTTATTCCATTGTGGGCTCATAGGGTGTCAAAATCTACTCTGGCACCATTCAGTTCACTGCAGGAACTAGTTTTGGATAGAACACCAGATTTATCGTTCTAGAAGATTCCGTGTAATTCCCAGACTTGTCACTTTTTGTATAAAGCTTGCACATTCTTCAAAGGTTTTGAGGTTTCCTCAGGTTTCTTTAACATGCCAAATAGTTTTGTGTTGGTTTAACTGCTGCCTGTACATGAACTTATCGTAGGTGCAAAATGAACTGGAATGGCCTTCATATGATTAGTCTCTGGCTCACTGTGACCCTTTATTGTGTTTGGGAAATTAACAAGTGAAAGTTTTAGCTTAAGTATTTAATTACCTTAGCTTGTCCTTTTGTAAGGAAAGACAATGCAAAGTGTGATGTATTTTTTGTTACAATTTTTATTTTATGGGATACTCTTTTTTTCCTTTTAATTCTATTTTCTCCTATAGAGTTTGATCTGTTAATGTTATCCAGATGGTATCATTAACAAAGACATGTTGCAGGATCAAATGACAGCAAATACTGAAGAGGAGTACCTATGTTAGTGATATTTTTACTTCTTTAACCATTAGCAAGTATCCTGCAAAAATTAGACATTTGGAAATAAACCTGAGAAAAAAAGGACAACATAAGAAATAATTGTAAATACATAAATTAACTGTTTTTGGCAACTCTTGGATTAACACTATGAACATCATAACGGATAGAATGACACCCCATATGGGATGAAGGCTGATTCTTTGCCTGGCCAGGAGGCAATAATGAAAAAAAACCTATGGATGGAGAGAAAAACCTGGCTGGGATGGCTTTTAGTTCTTGTTTCAGCTGGGATGGGCAGTTAATGGATGGACTGGCGGAGATTAATATGTAATATATTCCGCAATACGAGAGTTGGTCGTTCAGCCCCTTTTTTGACACCCATAGGGTTGACTGAGACTTATAGTTCGGAAGGGTGGTCCTTTCATGGTCTATGGGTTCTATCAGAGGGCACTGCTGGGAGTGAAGCTCCCTGTTTCATACAGCTTCCATATGACCTGAAGTGCTTCTGCTATGCACAGTCATGACACCAGAAGTACTCCCAGGTCCAAGACAAAATAAGGCATTTGCCTTCAATAGAGGAGACAGAGTTGGGAGGTAGAGGACAACACTTGGGGTGGCGCAGTGGTAGCACTGCTGCCTCGCAGTTTGGAGACCTGGGTTCACTTCCCGGGTCCTCCCTGCGTGGAGTTTGCATGGTCTCCCCATGTCTGCGTGGGTTTGCTGGTTAGGTGGATTGGCGATTCTAAATTGGCCCTAGTGTGTCCTGCAGTGGGTTGCCACCCTGCCTGGGATTGGTTCCTGCCCTGTGTTGGCTGGGATTGGCTCCCGAGACCCTGTGTTTGGATTCAGCAGGTTGGAAGATGGATGGAGGACAACACTTGCTAAGAAGGAGTGGGTGGAGATGAGAAAGTCTAATTTTAGTGTATTGTTGGAAGCCTACTTGAGGTATTGTCATTTAGTAAGATAATGTTATTCTATCCTGGATTTGTATCTGAGGTGGTTGTGTCTGATGTTCTGGGCTCAGTGGTGTCCACTAACGGCCACATTACAGTGGTAAAACTTGGAAAATCAAAGTCTAGTTTAAAACAGGAATTAGGTATCATTAAAATGTGCTCTAACAAGGCCCTTCAACGAGTACTGTATGTTGAGTAGCAAGGCTGTAGATTATAGTGATACCGAGCAGCAGTTGTTCCTTTACACAGCATTCAGGATTAAACTGTAATTTATTCGTTTACAGCATACAAATTAAACACAAGTGCCTATTGGATTTAGAAATGGAAGTTCAATAGCAAGTACTCGTACAAGAAGTCATCGCACAGAAATCCAAATATCTGCGTGGACAAAGAAAGCCAAACCATCAGGTTTTAGATTTTTATATAGCTGTTTACTTGTATAGCAGCTTAATTCCATATATATTTGCCTACTGTCCAAGTAGAGATAAATAACTACACCAGATCATTGATCCAGCAGTGCAAAAGAAAAAAAACTTTCAAGAATTGTATTAAAAAAATAAAAAGGTAATAAAAAAGAGCAGTAAGACATCAAAAGAAAAAAGACCTCCACCTTTTGTAATACAGGGATTTTTAAAACTCTCTTGCCATAATTTATCTGAGGTTTATGAGAAAATCTGAATTGTATATTGTAAAAGTAAATCCATTAAGATTGTTTATTGAAAAAGCTGTGCATTTGTGTTATTAATATATTCTAAAATGAGACACAGCAGAGGGTTCATTAAAAATAAAATGAATGACATGTTCAGGTAGCATGAATATTGTAATTGGATTACACCTCAGGACATTTGTAGTGTGCCTGTTTTAGAGCACTGGCTGACTAGATAGGCATTAATCAGGTCTTTGTTTTATAACTTGCTACCCGTCCATGGCTTTCTTCCCATTTCTATTTAATCTGCCTCAGAGATCATCCTGAATTTTCAATATTATGCTGAGGAGAGTACTGTACACGGGCCCCTGGTAATGAACGCCATCTCGCTCCAAAGATGATGGAATTTAATAAAGCTGATGATCACAGAGGAGATGTCGTTGACAAGGAGCTCTGCTTCAAATTCATGGCTCCACCATTAGAAAAATGACATTTTGACAGTTTTATAAGTGAGTCATTAACTTTCCTCTTTAATCATTTCTTTCCTACCCACCTTCCATTTCTACAAGTGCTTTTGTTCTGGCTTTAAAATGTAATATTGAACCTTCAAAAGCTAATTTTCTCCCGTTAACTATGTCTGACAGGAAATTGGAACATTTATATAAATTACTCACTGATTTAATCAGTGTACAGTCCTGCCAATATGCAATATGCTTTACTGGAGTTTTTGAGAGCAATTTCTCATTACAAATGAAAGTTTCTATTAGCCTTAAGGTAGTATTGGGTAAGATCTATGGCATTTCAACCAGAGTTACTACATGTAGCAATTGTAGGATTAAAGTAATTATTTAATGATACTTGAACCTCAGAAGGTCTGATAACCAAGGTCAGTGCTGTATCTCGTCTACTAAGTATTCACAAATAGCTGGCTACCATTAATTTTGAGGTATTGTGCAACTGGGTTCATATTTTTAATCTTGATCACTTGTAGCTCACTACTCCAGAAGGTTGTAATGACTTTTGTAGTGAAGTCATATGAAGATAGTTGCTTTACAACCTAAGGGCCTGAATTTATGTCATTGTCCAAATGTGGCTTTGGTCTTTAGAGAACACACTGACTTTTCTTTCATAATATGTCAATTAAGTGTTTCTTTTGCTCATTGACACTTTTTATTTGGTCTCCACCTGGGTGAAAAAAGGTGGACATATTCAAGAGGTGAAAAAGGGCTTGAGATAAAATACAGTTTTAGGTGATCATCTTCTCTTCAACGTTTTTTCCCATCCAGTTTAAGTCAGTAAAGCTTATTGAGCCATTCCATTTTAGGAATTGTTGATGTCAGATATGCACTGCTTTAGCTTGGAACTAAAGGGACATTTCCATTTGACCTTGGCTTATGCATCTCCGTAGTAATCAGTTAAAAGAATTAAAGATGGCCATTATACAACTTAGGTAAAATATACAGTACCCATAAAAAGAATGTACCCCTTCGAATTTTTTACATTTTTTTTTATTCACCATTGAATCTTAATGAATTTATTTTGTTGTTGTTTTTTTTTTTACATTGATTAACAGAAACTCTTTGATGTCAAAATGAGATTATATCTTTGTATAGTGGTCTAAATTAATTACAAATATTAAACGCAAAATAAATGATCAAATATGTATTTACAGCTTTAATATGACACCCTTAAATCATCACTGGTGCAGCCAATTGGATTTAAAAGTCACATATATTAATGGAGATCATCTCTCTATGGTTTCCAATGATTGTAGTATAAATACCCTTGTATTTGGAAGGTCCACTTTGTATTGAATTGGCAATATGACCTAACCTAAACAATGACGACAATATAACACTGCATGCAACTCTATGAAAAAGGTGATTGAAAAGCACAAATCAGTTGATGGAAACAAGAAAATATTCAGTTACTGAATATCCCCTGAAGTCCCGTGAAATACGAGAATCATTAAGAAATGGAAAGAATATGGCACAGCTGCTTATCTCCCTAGAGCAGGCTGTCACAAAAACTGAGTAATTGTGCAAGAAAAAGACTGGTGAGGAAGGCCACCAAGAGACCTATGATAACTATGAAGGAATTACAAGCAAATGTGGGATCGTATTGAACAGACTGTGCATACAACACTGCTGCCCAGGCGCTTCAGCAGTCACAGGAAAGTAGTCATAGAAAAGTGGCAAAGAGAAAGCCACTGTCAAAAATACACACATGACATCTCAGTTAGGGTTTCCCAGAAGGCTCATGGGAGACTCTGAATTCAGCTGGATGAAAATTCGATTGTCTGATGAAAACAAACAAGCTTTTTAACCACCAGATTAAATTCCATGTTTAAACACTGCGCAATATTTAAAAATACACCATGCCCACTATGAAGTATAGTTGTGGTACCATCATGCTGTGGTGATGCTTCTCAGCAGCTGGCACTGAGATGTTTGTGAAGGTAAAGGCTAAAATGAAAGCAGCAAAATACAGAGAAACCCTGAAGGAAAAGTTGATGCAGTCGGCAAGAGACCTGCTTCTTGGGGGGAAGATTTGTTATCCAGCAATCCCCTTGCAAAATGACAGTTTGAGCAGTTCTTGACATTACAGAGACTTTAACTCTGATCAGTGTCAAAAAAGCCAAATTAGAATACACTGTGATTGAATAAAGTGAAAACATCTTTAGGGATGAATACTTTTTATTAGCACTGCATTCGAGTGTTCGTATTAGCAATAATACCTTATCTTTTGCTTAACACTAGAATTACCAGAACCTATGAAAAAATTCGTAGATCCGGCCCACCTTAAATCCGTTCGTACCTCTCCATCAGCGTCTTTTGTCCTGTAAATGTGGCGATAAAGACATGCAGCAAGCAGCCTGGTATCCCATCCTCCCCACCGCCGCAGAACGCACACAAAGTTCTCCCAGCTCATGTCTTGATTGATTATCTGGGAGTGAAGTGCTGGAGTTTTAGAGTGGAAATAATAGATCATTATTTGGAACACATGCATTGCATGTGTGTTCCGTTTCTACAATAATCTGTGTAAACACATTGTTAAAACAGAAACGTTTTTCATATTTTAGTAGTAAATGACAAAATGTTGGCATAAACTATATGTGTGGAGCCTGAAGTCCATCCATCCATCCATTTTCTAACCCGCTGAATCCGAATACAGGGTCACGGGGGTCTGCTGGAGCCAATCCCAGCCAACACAGGGCAGGAACCAATCCTGGGCAGGGTGCCAACCCACTGCAGGACACACACAAACACACCCACACACCAAGCACACACCAGGGCCAATTTAGAATCGCCAATCCACCTAACCTGCATGTCTTTGGATTGAGGGAGGAAACCGGAGCAAACCCACGCAGACACAGGGAGAACATGCAAACTCCACGCAGGGAGGACCCGGGAAGCGAACCCGGGTCTCCTAACTGCGAGGCAGCAGCGCTACCACTGCGCCACCGTGCCGCCCGCCTGAAGTCTAAAGATCAAATAAACTCTTTAAAAAAAGGTTCAAGAACAATGTAACACCTTCCGTGGTGTAGCAGTAAGGTTTGCTGACTTGTAATCAAGAGTGCCCGGTTCAATCCTGACTGCCTCCTATATTTGCCATTTTCAGCAGTGAGCTGCTCTTATTGTTAATATTATACAGTACACACATACATTTGGTTTGCGTCATAACAGACGGTGTACATTTATAGGATTCATAAAAGTTACCTTTTTTTTTCATTTTTATTCTTTCAGTCACGATCACGATACATACTACCAAAGGGATCTGATGCTGTTAGTTTTTATTTGAAACTCGGAATAACTGTAGTTGTGGTGTTTTGAGGCAATGGAACTGGACATTCTCTGATCTGAAGGGATAAAAGCTGACACACAAACACTGGTGAATCTGCCTTCTTCATATATCACCGTCACTTGATTTTTTTTTATTCAGTTTTATTGAGTGTTCCTGCTCATGCTGAATCAAAAAAAAAAAAGCAGAGTCATAGGTATATATAATATTTGGAATTATTCATTTTATGATCTGTATAGTACATTTCGGAAAACATTGTGGCACGGATGCAACATTATTCATATTATTCATATTCATTCGCATAACATCTTGTGGTTGTCATTTTTTCCGATCTTGCCCAGGCAGCCTCTACATGTTGCTGTTTCTTTTGTACTCCAGTACATGCAGAGGAAAGAATACTACAGAGAGATCAGTTCAGCGCTATATGCAATCATCAAATTCAAATGTTAACAGTTCACACACACGCAAGGACTGTCCTTCCTACATTTACGACATGTGTACCTGTTGCAATGTGCACACTTCTCTCTGTGCTGTGGTTTCTATTACACACCTGAAAGAAAGAGACAATATATGTAACATTTTGAAAAAATCATTCTATGACCTGAATAGTACCAATCAGAAAACATCATCGCATAAATGCAATATTATTTGAAAACAAATAGCATCACATCGGTGTGCATTGCAACAGGTACACATGTCGTAAATACAGCAAGGACAGTCCTTGCGTGTGTGTCAGACAGGTGAGGAAGCTATACATAGGAAAAGCCGCTGGACCAGATGGAGTCAGTCCTTGCATTCTTGAGACCTGTGCTGACCAACTTTGAGGTGTCCTCTGTCACTTGTTTAGTCTGTGCCTAAGGTTTCAGACAATGCCACTGTTGTGGAAAACATCCTGCATTGTTCCTGTTCTAAAGAAGGGAGGCGCTGTTTCACCTAATAACTACAGACCAGTAGCACTTACGTCTCACATCATGAAGACCTTTGAGAGACTGGTCTTGGACCATACAAGTCCTCTTGTGGTAGACCACCTGCACCCACTGCAGTTTGCCTATTGGACAAAGATTGGAGTGGAGAGTGCAGTTATCTATTCGCTTCACGACACTTATTCTCTCCTGGACAAAGCTGGAAGCACTGTGAGAATTATGTTTTTTGATTTCTCCAGTGCCTTCAGTACTAACCAATCATCCCCATTAAGGTTTAAACTCAGAGATATGCAGGTGGATGAGCCTACGGTACACTAGATAATGAACTGCCTGTCAGGCAGACCACAGTTTTTGAGACTCGGAGACTGTGTTTCTGATACAGATGTGAGCAAAACTGGAGCACCACAATGAACTGTCCTGACTCCATTTCTAATCTCTCATCAGACTATAAATATAAATAGTTCAATAATGTAATTGTTTTTTAAATTTAAGATACAAAAATGCCATAAAATAGCTGGATGCATTTATAATATAAATATTTATACATATAAATGAACTAAATAATAATATAATAAGTATAGCTGTGTCTTTTCCAGTTTCTGAAAATTAAGCAGCTACTGAGTTGGCAAGGTAGGATCCAGCATGAGTTAAACACATTCAGAAGAAATTTCTCAGTTTAATAAAGTTTATATTAAAAAGGTTTAGTGAAAATTCAAAGCAAAATGGTTCACACAAAAATAGAGAAAAAAGTTATTACAAGTTATTAAAAGTTATTTTGTGGCAAACTTACATATGCTTTACTTAATATATTCAGTACGTTCAATACGTGCGGCACATTCAATATGGTCAGTACAATACATTACAGGATATGGTTTGAAAACTGTTTGCCCTCCATGCCTTACCAACTGGAAGGCAGATCACAAACTGGCACTAATCTGTAGTCAGAGGGATGAGAAATAATCAGAATATTCCATTTCAATTTAGCTTGTAGGGGGTATAATAGAACCTCCCATAGACTATGCATTAATATATAGGCAAATATTTTAAAATAGCTAAGAAAATATTTCTATCAAGTTAACATAACCTAAATAACTAACAAATGACTCTTACAATATATATTAACATAAGGTATGCTAAGATCTATTAGTAATTGAAGAGTAGAAATCAATATTCATGTTTATACAAATACCAGAAAAAGTAAGATTGTGGTGGTCCATGTCACTGAGAAAAGAAAAGGTGAAAGTGTTTGGTTTAATTGTCTGCTCTTTGGGTATATAACACCATATGATTTTGACATGTTCTGCTGTTTTGGATGTGACTTTTAAGAGGCCATTATATTTTTGGTGGCCATCTTGGATATAGCTTTTGGATCACATGACCCTGATCTTGTCAGGGTGGCAGGCATATAAACGATGGTGACACAGCACTCAGGTTATTCTTTTAAGGGCTGTCACTAGTGTCAATCTGATTTCCAGTTTAAAGGTCATGAGGTGAAACAGTCAAATCAACACTGATGCCAGTCACACTTGCAAGAGAAAGGTTTGGACAACCAATCACAATGATTGCCACAATTAAATTTATCATTTCTCGCATTTGAAGATTAGGGGATCTATGACAAATAAGGACAATTCATATTTTTTTTTCAGTTTAATGTGACAGAATGTTTGTGTTTTTTAAGAAAGGCAAGCAAGACTAAGTTCTGAATATACAATTTTATAAATATTGAAAGAAGAAAAACATTTGAAATTAATATGTTCTGATTTATCACTTTAAGAATAATAAATATCTGAGTTATTTAGAAAAAGTCTACACATATCTTGAATATCGTTTTAAATGTATTAATTTATGTATAGGTTTTGTGAGTAAGAGTGTTCAGCATGTTTAAAAATAGGTCTGTTAAATTTTAAAGCACCCAGGCATAAAAATAAGCAGAAGCGAAGTTCTACTTTTGGTGATCGCAGAGAAGTCTATCCATGTGGAAGGCAATCATAGCAGGTGCTCATATAATTTCTTTACATGACCTTAATTAAATGTTAGTTAAATTAATTTGGTGGGGGCATAATATATTGTAGCGACCTGTGGTTGAGTCTTAAAATTTTCAGAGCCGTGCACTTCCCCCAAGCTGGTCGGCCAGCGGAATGCCAGCGCCATGCACGCAGCTGTACCTAGCTCAATAAGCCAGCGAGCACTTGTGTCCCATACACCGCACGACTCCGAGTGTCTCGGCAATCATTGCTTAGATGAAATCTTAGCAATACACAGCTCTGTCCTGTTGTATCTCTTTATTAGAGCAGATAGTCAGAAAACAAAGCTCAACCTCATTGCATAGCCATTGCCAAGGTCATTAACGAAGCCACCTTTCTCATTGATGGTAACTATTTACAATTAACAACCCCGGACGGCAATAACCAAAACCCATCCCACCAGTTGAACACAAACACATACAACAAATTACAACAGGAACAATAATTCGATTGCCTTGCTAATTTAACACAACAGTAAACTTTACATAAATTACCCACAATGCATCATGCCGCCAGCGCTGGCTGCCGGGTCACTACACAATGTTGCTCTCCTTCTCAATGCCACATACTGTGTATATTTTTTCATTGACAACTGAAAGTTCATATGACAAAAAGTTTGATTATGTACATTAAATTTAAACTTAAATACGGCAACAGACAGTACAAACTTGCTTTATTTTAAGGTGTTTTAAACAACAACATTTATTTCTGTAGCAAAAATGATGTAGCTCCAAGTGGAAGCACAACGCTCATGATGTCAAAGAAGTAGTTACATGCAAAGAAAAACAAATGAAAAAATTTGATTAGAATAATAATGTAGGAGTAAAACACAAAAAATAAATAATGTACACTTACACAGATAGATATGCAGGCTACTTATGAGAAATGCAATATCTCTCTTCTCTTTTGATAATTCCAGTCAAAAACAGTGACCCCATATAAAAATGGGAACGAAGGAGAAGAAGATAAAAATGCTTACTGAAACTTGAACTTCAAAAGGAAGTACTAACATGTACATATGAATTTTTCTGTGAAGGCCGACATTCAGTTAAAATGTAAAACCTTAATCGAAAGGTCCATAAAAGAATGAAGCATATGTCTTTCCCTCTTGTGTAGACATGAATGCTATTAAAACCAACAAATGTCATTAGCTATTTATTTTTTATATGCTTTTTTTGAAGTTTTTATTTTGCTTTTATTTCAATACCAGCTTTCTTAAATATTTTCTACATTTCTTTGCTTAAATGAAATGTGTTCCATTAATTGATGCAAATGTTCTGTTAAACCAATCTATGGAAATGAATACAAAGTGAATATATTATTCAGCTGGCATAAGCCGTTAATAATGTGATCCCTGTTGTGACGGACAGCCGGGTCCCATGCCCGGCCGGGACGCCTCTGATGCATACGTCCCGGGGGAGCCATCATGGACTTTGCAATACCTCCTCCGGGGCGCTTGGGGGCAGTCTCCCTGGCAGTGGATTCCTCCTCAATCTCCCCCGTGGCTCCATGGGACATGGAGTCCACCACAGCAGCCCGGTTGGGAGATGGGGTGGCCGCTAGGGGGTGCTGCAGAGATCCAGCCACCACACTGGACGGTTTATCAGCCCCACCCGGAGGTGCAATTAAGACCAGCTGGTCAGGCACCTGGAACACTTCCGGGTGGGGTATAAAAGGGCCTGCCTCCCAGCAATCGAGGCCAGAATCGGGAGGAAGAGGACGAGGTTGCCTGGGAGGAGTGGTGGAGCAGGAAAGTGTGGGTTTGTGTTGGTTTCTTTGTGTGTTTGTGCTTTGGACTGTGTTGGGCCGGTGGGACACGGGGAAGACGTGTGCCCACGGCTGAAGAGGAAAAAATAAAAGACCTTGAGTGTGAACACATGCCTCTGCGTATTCTGTGCCGGGTCGGGCGCTATAAAGCGTCTTGTTTACACTGTTAACAAAGTGTTCATGTATGTTGACTGTGCTATCTGGGACATTTGGGCATGAATCTTCACAAGTCTCCACAGTACTTGTTTCTCTTTTACAGGGGAAAAATCTGAACTTCAACGACATTAATTTGCTTTATCCATTCATTTTATTTTTTAAAACCACTTTATTCAGGAGACCATCTGAGAAAGCCACAGCAATAGCAGCAGTAACAACATGTCAGGTTCCAACTCTGGACAGAACACCAGTCAATCGTTTGTAACCATTCTGACGTTGCCCTTTGTTTTTGTAGTGAGGTGTTTTATGGTAACACACATGAACCAAAAATGTGATGGGGATTTCAGGTGTTAAAGACATGCAAAGTGTGTTTCTAGTCTTATTTTTTGAGTTTATAGTGGACCTGTGAAATCCCTACAAGAATCTCTGCAAAATGCAACATATATTTATTGAATAAAAATATTATGCAGATATGTACTTATATATTTTATATGTGGGAAGAAACCCATCCAGGAAACAAGCAAAGCACTACAATGATTGATTTGGCCTTCTGTAAAAGTATTTGACTCTTTTTATTATTGCTTTTGTCAAGGAAATGACTGCCACAAACAGTCATCTGGATTTACTGCCAAGTTTTTTTCCTTTCTTTTTGCCTCTTTCTATCATAAGCTAAGGGTCAGCTCCATTTGCTGCATTGCTGATGCAGGCTGCCTCTGACAGCTAGCAAACACCTTCTCCGCTGCTCTCTGCTCTCACCTTCACTGTAACCTTTGCTTTTGGGCAAAGAGTCTGTTGCTCTTGGCAGCATTTTTATATAACGTCAACAGCAAAAAATGGTTGGTCTCTGGTTGTATTATATATTGTAATTTCAGAGCATTTTTCTTATAGTTTCAAAAAGATATTAATGCATAAACTTGTTCAAGTCGTTTCAATGAGAAGAACTCAGTATTGTGCTGTCTTTAATAGTTTGAGTCTTATTTTTATGTTGCAAATCTAGGTTTCCTTGAGGCTGGTTATGACACAAAGTTTACTTTGTGTTTCATTTTTTTTGGGCAAAATTCTTTTCACTCTTTTCTTTCAATAATGATTGTGCTGGCAGTTTATTTTCCTTTGCCACTTCATTTGAAATGTAGTACTGCTTACCATGAAATAAACTGTAATTGAATTCAGAGTAGAGAAGCCGATCACACTTAGAAAGATGTATTTTATTGTACAGGCTAAACTTTATCCATGTGAAGCACAAGAACAACATTCATTGAAACCCTAAACATGTATGCTAATGTTGTGAATACATTGAAAAAGATGAGATGAGATTGCTTACATATAGTTTCATGGAGTGATTTGTACTAGTGTTCTAGAAACGTAGATTTAAGATTATGTTACCTATTGGTGTTGATTGTGCAACACTGAATATGTTAAGCAATCAAGTTTGCTCAAGGTGGATGTTATCATGTTATACTGAATATACTCTAAAGGGATATAATACTGGGATATGTTATACTGCAAGTGCATCATTTCTTTTTTTAATACCATTTCATCCACATCCATCATAAGCACATTCAATGTTCAGGTAATTCTATGCTCTATCTACATGAATGGGATCATATTGTTTTCTTATGTGACAAAAATCAGGTGTGTGATCAAAAACATGTAAACTCTGATAAACATTGCAGACAAAAAAACTAGAAATAGAATCCATAATGAAAAGTCAGAGTAAAGAAACAAAGGGCATTGACAAAGGCAAAATCCAGCTCATTTTATGGCCCCATGTCAAACAAATCACAATGAAATCATTAATAGTGGTAGGGAAATGGCCATGATTATAAAGACCTTGCCTGCATTTATCCTAGAGATAGTCTTGATACTCGTGTTAATCATAAAAACCAATCAGACTGCTTATGAGTTGTTATTTGTGGTCCTTGACAGAGCAAAGACATTACTTTTGTTGGATGACTCTACCTGTCCTTTCAAATATATCATTCTGCAAGTTAGGTCAGCTTGGGGAGCATGCACTGGTACAGTGCATTGCCACACTCACTATATGATGAAACAGCTTAGGATAATGGTTGTTAATTCCCCAGGCAGAAACGTGGTCCAGTCCTCCCTCTGAAAATGACCATCCATCTTCCACAGCCAGGTGTTACGTGGGTGTCCCCTTGGCCTTGTGCAGATGCTTGGGTCCTCAACAATGAGGAACCTACAAGCTGGTGCGGGGACTTGTGCCACATGTCAATAGTGCCGTAACACACACCCTCACAATACAGGTCATGTGTCTACTTCGGACTTCATGAGTAACCTCTCATTTGCTACAAAGTCAAATCAGCAGTACCCTAGGATTCTCCAAACTGACAAACAGCTTGGGATCCTGGTTGGTAACCCAGGGCAGACACAGGGTCCAGTCCCACTCTCTGGAAATTACCCAGGTGTTACGTGGGCATTCTCTTGGCCTGTTCCAGCCACTCAGGTCCTCAACAATGAGGATCCTGTGAGTCTGATCACCCTAGGGGAATCACATCACATGGCTGCAGTGCCATAACTGATGTTCCCTCATGATGCAAGTAATGTGTCTCATTCGGGACTCCGTGAGCAACCACTCACTCAACACAAAGTCAAACTAGCAGTACCCAAGGATTCTCTGAGTGCCACAGTACTGAAGGAGCCCAGTCTTCATCTCAGGTCACTGAATAACATCCACGTCTTGCAGCCATATAGCAAAACAGGAAACATCAGGATTCTAAAAACTTGGACTTTTGTCCTTTCCCAACAACCCTATGACCGCCCCTCTTTCTCTCCCAATCCACCTGCTGACTTCATAGGAAGAGTCACTGGAAACATGAATGTCGGTGCTGAGGTAAGTAAACCTCTTGACACAGTTGACATTCTGTCTCTGGGCAGACACTGCTGATGGCTATGCCCAAGAGGTCATTAAAGGCCCGGATATTGGGTTTTATCCAGGACACTCGGAACCCCAGACACTTAGACTCCTTGCACAGTCTCTCGAGACCCCCAATAAGAGCTTTCATTAACTCCATGAAGATCACAGCATTGTTGGGAAAGTCAAGATTAGTGAATCTTTTTTCACCAACAGATGCCTCACAGCCACTGGACCCCATGACCCTGCCCAACACCTAGCCCATGCAAGCATTGAACAAGGCACGATCAAGAACACACCCCTGACAAACCCCAGAATCAACATGGAAAAATGCAAAGGTTCTGCCTCCACTCTGACAGCACTCACAGTACCAGTGTACAGGCTGGCCTTGGTCTCTGGTTGTATTTTATACTGCATTCAAAGTTATTTAAAGAAATGGAAATCTCATCATCTACTTAAAGTGTGCAATCACAATATAACTCTAGAATTTATACAGTAGAGCCTGATTCATTGTAAAAGGTGCTCAGTTGCATGGACTGAATTGTTATACTTTAAACTAGTCAAGAAATCAAGTCCCTAAAAAATAAGTCTTTATTTTTGATTATATAGGTCAGTGAATAATAACTTTGAAATGTATCAGAAATATATAGTATGCTAGATGTTAGATGCTATATGAAAATTATCCGAGTATTCAATATGTAAGAATGTTTTTACATTTTCTATAATGTATTCTTTACAAGATCGATCTGGATCATACCCATGTTTGTTACCCAATTATTTTTGTACCATACCTCCCAACACAGCATTTTATGAGTGTGTAAAACAAGAAACAGGCACAGAAAAATGTTTGGGGCACGTCTGTGACCTTGTGTAATGAATCAAAATCAAAAAAGAACAATCTTTTTACAAAGATTTTAATGATGCCTTATCATACGGGAGTCCAATATAGAATTGACTCAAAGATAGCTGAACTAATGGTCATATGGATTCAAGGCAGGAAGGGGTGGGTCCAGGAGCAAGGAGCAACGGGAGTGACATCAGAGGTGGAACAGCTATCAG
The DNA here is from genome assembly GCF_016835505.1 of Polypterus senegalus. Taxonomy (NCBI): domain Eukaryota; kingdom Metazoa; phylum Chordata; class Cladistia; order Polypteriformes; family Polypteridae; genus Polypterus; species Polypterus senegalus. The sequence continues at coordinate 67,039,222 of NC_053170.1, read as the reverse complement.
TCTTTCATTCAGTAGATTGAGATGGAAAGAAGGCATTAGCACACTGTGCCAGCTCTTGGTTCGGCAGTTGACTACCATCTTCTGAGCCCATAAGCTGCCCCCAAATACACATTTGACAGAGTGCTAGTCTTACATGGTTTTGGTATTATTATTATTTTTTTTGAGCTGCTGTAACTGGACTGTTTTTGCCATGAGACCCTAATATTCTCTCCAGCAATACAACCCTGCAGCCTGGATCTGTCCACATCTGTAGTCAGAAAGTCTGGATAACAACCAAAAGACCAGTGCCATAAGCACAAGCTGTGAAAGTAAAATTCCTGTGCAGCTAAGCTGGTGTTATTCTTGGTCATAGGGTGTTGAGCTCTACAATGCAGAACAAAAACCAAGAGCTGAGACAGAACATCCTGAAAGGATTACATTCTAATTGTGCCGAGGAATGATGTAAACAATTACCCGATGCTGCCCATAGTGGATTAAATCAATTCTCCATGGGGAAAAAATTTGGACCCTAAACCACAATTTCACATACCTATGCCAAGTCCCAAAAATGCCAATTAGAATAAAGCACAAGTATGGTCACTACATAAAGTCCCCCATGGTGAAAAGTTCATGACTAAAACTTGGCCTATGGTATTCCACTATACAAATGGGGAATATGTGCGACAGTTGACAGAGCTAGGATTTGTATTCTGGAAAAAACACCCAGTCAGCTTTATATCTTTGGGTCTATTTTGTTGCCATGTATCTGAACCACATGAGTGAACTTTTGTCATATTTGAATGACCTACAGAAAAACGTATGAGGTAATCAGAAATAAGGACATGAAAAAGACCTTTCTCGTATATTTATATGTTGGGGTGACTAGGTCAGTGTTGCATGAGTGTGCCCTGTGATGCACTGGTGGCACATTCATACTGATTCAGATTCCATCAGGATAAACACTGCCCCATGTAATCCCAAAGCAGGTTTAAAAACAAGCAGATGATTACACTTATATTTTTGTCCATGTTAAAGAATTTAACTCACTTAATGACTACTACAGAACACATCTTTGCACATTAAAAAAAGCAACTTAAAGTTACTGTAGAACCCAGTTAAGAATATGGATAGCCTAGGAAGTTAGAATAAAATGAACAGGTAAAATTGGCCATCAGCACCAGCCATTGAGTCAGGGTGCACTTCAGCAGTTTCATAACCAAAAAGAATGACAACTTCTACCAGAAATCAATTTCCAGAGTAACAAGGATTGCAGTGCAAGCAAACGCTAACATTTTGCTGTGTTGTGGGTGAAAGTAGCACATCCCATTCCTTTGCATTTAAGAACTCCAATCCATCACTCTTGAATTAATGTCCCCCTTCCTGATTGAAAGGTAAATAACCAGGATTCCACTTCTCAATGCCATTCTCATGTCTGTAGAATGACTCCGTTTTCAGATGAAACTGCTCTCAAACTGCTATTCTTGGACTGTCATGATTGATCTTAAATATTGTGTGTGATGGCTCGTGTTTATATTCTTAGAGCTGAATTAACTTACTAACAGCTTATATGCAGCTCATATATTTTGAGCACTCTGGATAAAAAATTTGAAAAGTGTTAAGAAGTTCAAAATCATTTCAAGATGTCATTTGCACAAGATCACCTTATACCAATGAAAAAGCTGCAGATTTCTTTAACATAAGCAGGCTGTCTTTGGGAGTAATCCAGGTAACATTTTATACTTTATTGCCACTTGATGTTCAGCAGCTTTGAAATCTTTGTTCTTCCCCAGATTCTTTTTTTATATTTTGTTCTTATTTCATATCTTTTGTGTTCCTTTTGTGATGATAAAATAATAAACCACTTGAAGCACAAAAGTATGTTCTCTGTCACTGCAGGGACATCTACATTTCACTCGCTGTGATCTTTCTTAAGCTTGCACACCGTTAGAACATAAGGGCTGTGGTGATAATGGTATAATTTCCTGTTAGTTTACAGTACATGTATTAAAGAAGACAGTTACTTTATGAAATTTAATACTGAATAATTTTAAAAACATCTTTTAAAAAATCATCTATGTGTTTTTCCAGCATGAAGTGGTCTGTTTTAGTTTTTTTTTAAAGCAGTAGATCTGTTTTGTGTTTCTAACCAAGCACTTTTTCACCTGTGCGCTTCAGCAAGAACAGATGGAAGAGCAGTAACGACAATGTCCGAGTTTGGCACAATTGGCTCTTGGCAATATCAGCACCATTTCACATTAAAATAAGCAAAAAGGCAAAAACAATTGCGTGATGTGCCTCCTATGCTTACCAGCAACAAATGTCCTGTCTGGGTAAAAGGATTAATATTTGAATTCAAAAAAATACTTAAACATATGTGCCCAGCAAGCTAACTTTGTCCAACTAATCTAGGTTACATGAAGGCTTGATATAACATAATGTTGCACTAAATATCCATCCATCCATCCATCCTCTTCCGCTTATCCGAGGTCGGGTCGCGGGGGCAGCAGCTTAAGCAGAGAGGCCCAGACTTCCCTCTCCCGCCACTTCTTCCAGCTCTTCCGGGAGAATCCCAGGTGTTCCCAGGCCAGCCGGGAGACATAGTCCCTCCAGCGTGTCCTGGGTCTTCCCCGGGGCCTCCTCCCGGTTGGACGTGCCCGGAACACCTCACCAGGGAGGCGTCCAGGAGGCATCCTGATCAGATGCCCGAGCCACCTCATCTGACTCTTCTCGATGCGGAGGAGCAGCGGCTCTACTCTGAGCCCCTCCCGGATGACTGAGCTTCTCACCCTATCTTTAAGGGAAAGCCCAGACACCCTGCGGAGGAAACTCATTTCAGCCGCTTGTATTCGCGATCTCGTTCTTTCGGTCACTACCCATAGCTCATGACCATAGGTGAGGGTAGGGCGTAGATCGACTGGTAAATTGAGAGCTTTGCCTTACGGCTCAGCTCCTTTTTCACCACGACAGACTGATGCAGAGCCCGCATCACCGCGGATGCCGCACCGATCCGCCTGTCGATCTCACGCTCCATTCTTCCCTCACTCGTGAACAAGACCCCGAGATACTAGTCCTCCACTTGGGGCAGGATCTCTCCCCTAACCCTGAGAGGGCACTCCACCCTTTTCCGGCTGAGGACCATGGTCTCGGATTTGGAGGTGCTGATTCTCATCCCAGCCGCTTCACACTCAGCTGCGAACTGATCCAGAGAGAGCTGAAGATCACGGCCTGATGAAGCAAACAGGACAACATCATCTGCAAAAAGCAGTGACCCAATCCTGAGTCCACCAAACCGGACCCCTTCAACACCCTGGCTGCGCCTAGAAATTCTGTCCATAAAAGTTATGAACAGAATCGGTGACAAAGGGCAGCCCTGGCGGAGTCCAACTCTCACTGGAAGCGGGCTCGACTTACTGCGGCAATGCGGACCAAGCTCTGACACCGGTTGTACAGAGACCAAACAGCTCTTATCAGGGGGTCCGGTACCCCATACTCCCGGAGCACCCCCCACAGGATTCCCCGAGGGACACGGTCGAATGCCTTTTCCAAGGCCTCAAAACACATGTAGACCGGTCGGGCAAACACCCATGCACCCTCCAGGACTCTGCTAAGGGTGAAGAGCAGGTCCACTGTTCCGCGACCAGGACGAAAACCACACTGTTCCTCCTGAATCCGAGGTTCGACTATCCGACGGACGCTCCTGTCCAGAACCCCCGCATAGACTTTTCCAGGGAGGCTGAGGAGTGTGATCCCTCTATAGTTGGAACACACCCTCCGGTCCCCCTTTTTAAAGAGGGGGACCACCACCCCGGTCTGCCAATCCAGAGGCACTGTCCCCGATATCCATGCAATGTTTCAGAGACGTGTCAACCAAGACAGTCCTACAACATCCAGAGCCTTAAGGAACTCCGGGCGTATCTCATCCACCCCCGGGGCCCTGCCACCAAGGAGTTTTTTGAATACCTCGGTGACTTTAGTCCCAGAGATGGGAGAGCCCACCTCAGAGTCCCCAGGCTAATAAAATAATAATAATAATAATAAAATAATATTTTAAAAATAAAATAGTATTTTTAAAATAGTATGGTTAATAATTTGAAAGTACTCAATTTTCCCAATTAGATGTTTACATAAACATTAGCAATGTTTTGCCTTTTTGTAGATTACAGTTATTATCATGCATGCATGTAAGGGGATCATCTCACTGGGCTCATCTGAGGTATGTACTACCACCCTAAGTCAAAAAGGTGTGCTGGTGCTATGTCCTCTTCTACTCTATAATAATTTGCCCAGTGAGGACATTTCACTCCACTCCTTCTGGTGCCCCACCTATAAATCCCAAGGCCACCAGAAGGAAGCATCTCTCTGTAAATACAATGCACTGCAGTGTGAAGCTCCTACCTGGTGACTGACAAAATGAATTACAAAGCCCGATGGCTTCTTTGTTTGATTTTTGGACTATTCTGTTTTGTTTTGCACCCTGAGCACCTACTTTTGTTTGATTTATTTTCATTTGAGGCCTGAGGTGCAACATTTCTCCATGGGACCCTCAACCACAATTATCAAATTTTATTAGCATGTAATCATATGTTCTTGCTTTTTAAAGCAGTGTATTTTTGGCAGGGCTGTATTTAGAATCCCTGCTCTGGAGGGACAGTGAAAGAAGTCACGGGAGTTTCCTTTGATGACTAAAGCAGTATGATCACCTAGCAGTGAAGTCAAGATTAGTTTTTCACACAGCACAGCTTCATTTGGGGGACGAAGCTGATAAAGCAATTACTAGCACAATAAAAGAGAAATAGGGAGGATGTGTGTGTTGTTGGTGGGGTATGATTCCTTTGCCTTTGCAGAAACACAGAAAGGACTTTTCAATGTGATGTGGAGTTTTTGGGATATATAGCCTTCCCCATCACCCACCTATATCTGTCCTTGATTTTTAGTTTGTTTTGCAGAGAAAACATGGTACAGTGTATGGTAAAGTTAAATCCAAAAGGCAAATTGATGAAGCCAGTCTGGTCAGGTCAGGTTGGGGAGCATGCCCTGGTACAGTGCGTTGCTGCACCCACCACATGAAAAAACAGCTTAAGATCCTGGTTGGTAACATGGGGTCCAGTCCCACTCTCTGAAAATTACCCAGATGTTACCTGGGCATTCCCTTGGCCTGTTCCAGCCACTCGAGTGCTCAGCAATGAGGATCCTGCGAGCCTGATCACCCTAGGGGAATCGCACCACATGGCTGCAGTGCCATAACTGATGTTCCCTCACGATGCAGGTAATGTGTCTCATTCAGGACTCCATGAGCAACCACTCATTCAACACAAAGTCAAACTAGCAGTACCCAAGGATTCTCTGAGTGCCACAGTACCGAAGGAGTCGACGTCATCTCAGGTCACTGGATACTGTCCATGTCTTGCAACCACATAGCAAGACAGGAAGCTATTACTATTTCTCTCAAGGTAAGGATATGTTTTCTGTTTGATTATGTGATACCAGTGGCCTTGGTGAGAGGAGTTCTCACATAAATATGGAAGTCAATCAACACGTGGAACAGTTTACTGTGATTTTATCTATTGAGAGGAAACCACACCCCTGGGAGTGAAAAGTTGTTGCAGGAGACGACAAATGCTGAGCTAGTGCACACAACTGGTCTTATTTTAAAATTGACAGAAATAGACATATATAAATGAAAGACCAGTGAGTGTATGGAGCAGTCTGCTGTGCTCACAGTAAACCACTACAGCTAGATAGCGCATGCATGCACTTTAAAATTATTTCGCACACTTGCATGGACTAAACTTCTCACTATGATAGTCCTGTGTGCAACAAATGCCGGTGCACAACAACGATATCTGGCTAATGACACAGATGAAGTGACACAATGTCAAAAGGAATCAAATGCAATGGCTCAGCAACGTGCAAGTGAAACACCTCAGCTACGGAGGGCAAGGCTTGAAGTTTTCACTAAAAACATTACCTATCAGGAGGTATTTTCTTGAGACAAATATTAATAAGACTCTTATGATAGCAATACGGCTAAGATATGGTGTCGCCAGTGCCTTCTTATGAAAGCCAGTGGGATGCAAGCACAAGTGGATCTATATCCTCTGCACTGGGTAATTCTTAAGAGATAGCTGACGCCTATCCAAGTTCATGAATGTAGTAAAACTGCTAGGGAGTCTTCAGGTTGTTTTTTGTCCCAAAGACCACACACAGCTAGTCTCATAATAATGTTGTTTTATTTGTTTGAAAATGACATGTATAAGGTATTTTACAATATGCATGCAATCCCAAGACGTGGGTCAATTGTCATCAACTTTTTTGTCTTGAAAAATGGACATACTCAATTAGTTTGTAGGCCTTTGTTTTCCAAGCAATCCATGCCATATAAGGTTCCATTATAAAACGTGTCTATGTATTTCATCAATCCATCCATCCTCTTCCGCTTATCTGAGGTCGGAGGTGTGAGTTGAAGCTACTTCTGACAGGGGACTCTGCCAGACGTTCCAAACAGACCTTCACAATACCTTTGAGCCTACCAGGCCTGACCGGCATCCTCCCCCACCATGGAAGCCTACTCACCACCAGGTGGTGATCAGTTGACAGCTTCGCCCCTCTCTTCACCCGCATGTTCAAGATATGTGGCCGCAAGTCTGACAACACGACCACAAAGTCGATCATCCAACTGAGGCCTAGGGTGTCCTGGTGCCAAGTGCACATATGAACACCCCTATGCTTGAACATGGTGTTCGTTATGGACAATCCGTGACGAGCACAGAAGTCCAATAACAAAACACAGCTCGGGTTCAGATCGGGGGGCCATTCCTCCCAATCACGCCCTTCCAGGTCTCACAGTCATTGCCCACGTGAGCATTGAAGTCTCCCAGCAGTCAGAGGGAGTCCCCAGAAGGTATGCCCTCTAGCACCCCCTCCAGGGACTCCAAAAAGGCTATGTATTTTATTATATTTATTAAAAAGTTCAGAACACAATTTTGAGTGGCAAATGCACATATACAGTAACATGTTTGTGAATAAATAACTTTGATTTGAAAAGTATCAAAACGTCTCCTTTAGGAATCGACTTATCTTTCTATTTATCTACTTTCATGGCTGATAAGTGCCCATGTAAAATACTCGCTTCACTGAAGGGGCAACGCAGAGACTAAGAAATACTGTAATCCCTTATGTGAAGCTACTTTTTACAATACAATCTGGGTCTGTTCTGACACCTGCAGGTACAAGACATAGACTTGTCTCAATGACCCACTTTGCCATCACAGATCAAAATGTGAGGGAGGTTTGGAAGAAACAGGAGTATTAAGAAGAAGCTCACACAGACAATTGCTGTGCTGAAAACTGGACCAGTCTCACCAGAGGAGTTAGACAAAAACACTACCGTTGCACCATATACTGAAATATTAAGAAATCTTTCTGTTTGCAGTCCTCATGTTTATCTGGATTCATAATGGCAGCTTTAACTTATAATACACTACGTACTGAGTCAATTGCTTATTTCTCTTACTTTTCTTCTACATATCTATAAATATGTTTTTTCATTTAATTCAAAATTAGGATAATTAATGGGTTGAAAACAGTTCATATATCCTGAAGTACGTACCTATTACATCTCAAAAGAAATATTAACTATAATATCTAGTGTTTCTTAAAACTGACACTGACAAAAATGAGGTTATCTTTCTTATGGCAAAACATTTTAGAAAATCTGTTACTTTTTTAAAACAATGTTTAAAGGCAACAGCAGCAAAAGCAATGCCTAATAGAAATCAGCTTCATCACAGTCAATGAGAAAGATAAAAGAAACACAGCAGGACAGAAATGAACGTTAGACATCCTGCAGCGTTTTTATCAGGTGAATGCAGAAATATCCTACCCAGAGCCACTGAGAGGTCTAACTGCAAATAGGCCTGGCTCATTAACAGCCACCTAGTAATTAAACAATTAGCACATCGGCTTAGCGTGGGTGCCAGAGTATGTAGAGGAAAATGATGAAACTAGCATAATGATATTCAATTAAAATACATCATTCACATAAAGCAAGGTAAATCACAGACGGGGAAGGTAATAATGATCGTGTAACTGAGAAAGCATAGCGTGAGTCATAGAGTGAAAAGCAGTACTTATGACGTCTTTTTAATAATTTAGAATTAATTGAGTAGTAATATCCCAAAGACACAAATTGATGGTATTATGCTCAAATATTTAATCATAGGGGCTTTTAACAACCAAAAGGAAAGATATTATGCTAATACCAGTTCAGTCCTTGGGGAACCTGACAGGTTTCAACAGTAATTAAGTAGTGGAATATTTACTGATGAAGTGCATTAAAAAAAACTCTTTAAATTTGCACAATTAAATAATCAATCTGTCAGTGCTTTCACACTGACAAATAAGAATGATTTGGTCCCTTCTTTGGCCAGTTTAAAAGCCACATGGGACTAAGAGGACAAATTTACGTGACACGAGATGAGAGAAAATGAATAGACTGTACTAGACCTCAACATGTGTGACCTTTTATTTTTTTTGTAGAAAATCCTATTTGGTTTAGATGTAGCAAACATTAGAAATGTGGCAGGGCAGTGACACAGTGATTAGTGCTTCTGCCTCGCAATAACAGGAGACTGTGTTCAGGTACAGGACTCATCCCTGTCTGTGTGGAGTTTTCTGATTCCCCAACTGTCCATATGGATATTTCTACAGGTATTCCACTTTTTTACCTTTTTTTAAAAAGTACATGTGTTAATTTATTCCCATTTCTAAATTGTTCCAATGTGTGAAATTAAGCAGTTTGTGGGTGTGAATGTCCTGAAACTGACTGGTGAACTGTCCTGAGTTGTTTGTGCCTTATGCCTGATGTTGCTGAGATAAACTGTTGCTACCCACATTGTTGAACTGGACTAACTGGGTTCAAAGGATGGATTTTGTGTTATAAATACAATTGAGAAGCATTTTTCTACTTTGCTGTAAAATATGAACTAGGAAAATATATTTGTCATGCAATTAAATAGAATTGCTAAATAACAAAAATAATATTTAATGTCTTCCTAAATACCCAAGTTATGGAGTAGAGCCAAAAAAGGGAAATAGAAACACAGAGTAAGTTTCAAGGGTAAAATAATGCAATAGTTTGCATATTTGTGTTTTTTTCACAAAGATGTTGCCTGCTGGGGTAAATGTGCTCCACCTTTGTGGTGACAGCTAGTGAGGCAGAGGTTAATCATGTGAGTAGGATGCAATCAAGTAAAATGAACTGAACAAAAATTTTGAGTATGCTTTTAATTGTGCTTGTGCTGAGGGGTAAATTTATTCCTCCCAGTTTAGGGTCACAGGGAGCCAGAGATTATCCCAGCAGCTCTGGGTCTAAGGCAAGAAGCAAACTTGGTAGGTGGTATACTGGTCCTTTGCAGGGTTCAACTGCACAGCCAGAAAAAAGTGGAATGCGTACAATCCATTAAACAAAAACCTATTATTAAAGTGTCAGTTTTTATCCAGCCATTTGCTATAAATACAGTATATGTGATCTGGTGGCACAGTGGCCAGTGTTCAAACAAATCTTCAGGGTTCTCAGGTTGAGGATGGAAAAGGGGAATGGATGTTATTTACTTTACAGCACATTAAGGAATGAATATATTTATAAAACACTTCAAAAAAGTCAAATTTGGCTGGGTTTCTGGGCAGTTTCTTAAAGGATCAAAGATATTGAGCTTTGAATTTTGGATTTAATAACAAAAATTGCCCAGTGAAATGTGTCAATTTTCATACAAAAGAAGAAGACTCTGTGAAGTGCCTCGAGCATGGAAAAGGCGCTACATAAATAAAATGTATTATTATTATTATGGTTAACACAAAAATGACACACTGTTGGACACCATTAGATCTAGAATAAAAAGTAATAAGCTATAAAATGTTATATTGTATGTAATCCATCCATCCATTTTCCAACCCGCTGAATCCGAACACAGGGTCACGGGGGTCTGCTGGAGCCAATCCCAGCCAACACAGGGCAGGAACCAATCCCGGGCAGGGTGCCAACCCACCACAGGACACACACAAACACTCCCACACACCAAGCACACACTAGGACCAATTTAGAATTGCCAGTCCACCTAGCCTGTATGTCTTTGGACTGTGGGAGGAAACCCACACGGGCACGGGGAGAACATGCAAACTCCACACAGGGAGGACCCGGGAAGAGAACCCAGGTCTCCTAACTGCAAGGCAGCAGCGCTACCTACCACTGCGCCACCTTATTGTATGTAATGATATTTTTAACTTTCTTGGTTAAGTTCAACTAAAACAAAAATATATATATATATATATATATATATATATATATATATATACAGTATAGACCAAAAGTTTGGACACACCTCCTCATTCAAAGTGTTTTCTTTATTTTCATGACCATTTACATTGGTAGATTCTCACTGAAGGCATCAAAACTATGAATGAACACATGTGGAGTTATGTACTTAACAAAAAAAGGTGAAATAACTGAAAACATCTTTTATATTCTAGTTTCTTCAAAATAACCACCCTTTGCTTATATATATAACAAAATACCCGTGCTTGGCAGCGGAGAAGTAAAAAGAAAAGGAAACATTTTAATAATAACATAACATGATTGACAACGTAATTGTTTTGTCATTGTCATGAGTGTTGCTGGCATATACATACATACATGTGTACATATATACACACACACATATGTAGCAGTGCTACCATTGGTTAGAACTGCATCTCCCAGCAGTCCTTGCAGGGGCTATTGGGGGCAAAGGTGGCCAGAGGGGTTTAAAAGGAGGGCAGGGGTCGAAGAGAGAAAAAGTTTTCTTCTTGTTTGTTTGGTGCTTGTACTATCTGTTGAACTGCCTGTCGTTTCCCTGCTTTACATCTCCGTGTCCTGGATTGTATTGTTTGTTGGGGTCTGGAATCATTTGTCTACCTGTTTACTGTTATTGAGGACGTTGTCTGGATTCCTTGGCTTTTACGGAAGAAGGAGCGCTCCTGAACCATTCATCGGTCATCATACTTCAGCAATTACCGGTAGGACTGTGTTTTTCCATTTCCCTCGCTTCATACAAATCACTGGACATAACTTCACCGCTGATTATTTCATACATGGACTTTACTGCGTGTTTGTCGTGTTTATCTGTTAATTGTAATATCGCCAAAGGGGTCAGGGGTGGTATTATTGTTTTCATTTAGTTAATTTAATTTCATTATACTTTTTTATCGTTTAAGTTCCCAGTGCGTTTTCTTTATCTCTGTAGTGTGTCTGTGTGTGTCGCGCCAAGGCTGGGGTTGTCCCTGGTAATCCTCATATAAAATAAATAAATCACTGTCTCTCACGACGGTGTGAATCTTAGCGGCTTCTGACCGCTACACATATACTATGGGGTGCCAAACAGGCAAATACATTGATTTTCTGAATATATAAAGTCGGCTTCAGAATATATAAAGTCAAAACTTGAATACATACGAAATGAGGTGAATGGGAGGGGAGATGATGACGTGACTCCCCCACCTGCCTTAACTGTCAATCCCCCACAAACACAGTCTCTCAGAATTTGCATAAGCACAGCCCTTCACCTGCAATTTTAACTTAGTTACAAAGTGATCAAAACTCTTGTTTATATCCTGCGTCCTCTCATTAAACTTGCATCCCGCATTACCCGTGGGCATGACAAACGCCAGTGGTAGCCTGTCTATGAACTTAATTTAAACTTTAGGTTTACACCGTGCTTTGTTTCCGAAGTAGCAGCACTCATGAATATGGTTGTATATGTCACTCGATCGCTTCTTATTGTTTCGCTGCCTTCTCAATTATATAATGCATGTTTTCTTCAGCACTTTTAGGAGCTCTTCCTGGTTTTCTACGTACTGCGTTGACAGTCAGTTCACGTGATTACGTGGGAGGCGTGATGATGTCACATGAAACTCTGCCCCCATGGCTTTCGAGCTCAACTCCATTACAGTATATGGAGAAAAAAAGCTTCCAGTTATGACCATTACGCGTAGAATTTCGAAATGAAACCTGCCCAACTTTTGTAAGGAAGCTGTAAGGAATGAGCCTGCCAAATTTCAGCCTTCTACCTACACGGGAAGTTGGAGAATTAGTGATGAGTCAGTGAGTGAGTGAGTGAGTCAGTCAGTGAGGGCTTTACCTTTTATTAGTATAGATATACTGTGTGTGTATATATATATATATATATATATATATATATATATATATATATATATATATATATATATCTATATATATACTAGCAATATACCAGCTTCACAGCGAGAAGTAGTGTGTTAAAGAAGGTACGAAAAGAAAAGGAAAAATTTTAAAAATAACGTAACATGATTGTTAATGTAATTGTTTTGTCATTGATATGAGTGTTGTTCTCATATCTATCTATCTATCTATCTATCTATCTATCTATCTATCTATATATATATATATATATATATATATATATATATATATATATATATATATATATATATATATATATATATACTAGCAGAATACCAGCATACATGGGAGAATTAGTGTGTTAAAGAAGTTATGAAAAGAAAAGCAAACATTTTAAAAATAACGTAAGATGATTGTTAATGTAATTGTTTTGTCATTGATATGAGTGTTGTTGTCATATCTATCTATTTATATTATATATATATATATATATATATATATATATATCAAAATACCTGCGATTGGCAGCAGAGAAGTAAAAAGAAAAGGAAACATTTTAATAATAACGTAACATGATTGACAATGTAATTGTTTTGTCATTGTCATGAGTATTGCTGGCATATATATATATATATATATATATATATATATATATATATATATATATATATATATATATATACACACACACATATATACATACTGTATATACAACATATACAAATCTACATATATATATTATATATATATTATAAATCTATATATATTAGGGGTGGGACTCGATTAAAAAATTAATCCAATTAATTAGAGGCTGTGTAAGAATTAATCTTGATTAATCGTATGTAATCACACACGTAAATTTGCCCCAAATCGCAAATGTTTTTTTTTTTTTTAATTTAAAACGGTTTTAGTGGGCGACAGAATCAAATAATAGACATGGACATGAATATTGTAAACTGAAGCTGTTTTAATTTCTGAAAAAAAAGCTTTTAAACTGCATTTGAATTCAAAACAGAAACAAAAATATCATCCCTGGTTAAAATTGGGCAGACTTAAAAATAAAGTGGTAGTTTAAGTACTTTAAGTACATTTTCAGAATAGTATTGTCTTTAAATAATAATAACCAAAATTTCAACATAAAGTGCAGTTTTCTTCTTAAAAAATAAGTCAGAAACATAAAAGGTAATTTGACCAGCTTACTCTTTAAACTCTGAGTAACATTAGCCAAAATTATTTTGTACATTAGGCTAAAACAGTGTGATCATTGAACATTTTGTAATTAGATGTATTTAGAATTACTAACGGTCACGGAAGTCCAATGATCCCCAGTAAGACCAACAAAGTCCGCTTTCTGTAATGCATCTAATTTTGCTTGCTTTTCAGTGTGCACAAAACCATGCTTTTATCAAGGCTTCTCGGGTAGTCGAAATGATCAGTCGTAGGAACGCGCTTTATTCCGACTCTAACATTTTTGTAGCTGTGATGTGTGCATCAGTGTAATGGATGTACCAGGAAATCATGCATTGACAAAAGTTCCCGTTTGCTTGGAATTGAAAGTGTGATTAAATGCGTTATTTTTAGCGCGCTATGGAGTACATGCATCGAAGCTTCTCAGCTGTGCTTGTGCTAAGAAAGGAAAATTTTAAAAATAGCGTAACATGATTCTGCGTTAACCTAATATTTTTCATACGTCCCAAACCAAGGAGATGCGAAGGTAAAATGAATCGGTAGCGCGTACATAGTCAGTACACCCTCTGGGAATCAACCTCAATGTCGGCGTTAGAGGCTTAAGACTCTACAATTGCCACAGCATGTGGCTTGTCTATGCTAAAGTATGTATTGTAGATCGGGTATATATATACATTTATATATATACCCGTGTACCGAGTGGAGAAGTAGAAGTTATGAAAAGAAAAGGGAACATTTTAAAAATAGCGTAACATGATTGTCAATATACAGTAATTGTTTTGTGAGTGTTATTGAATGTTGCTGTCATCAAGGATTTGATTATCATTATTTCTTTCAATCAGGCTCGTATTTGTAGGATGTGTTCAAGTTACATTCCGTGTTTGTCAATCGTTGTAAAGATAAGAGGTTTCATTCATCGATTAGTTCCTTACTGCATCAATAAACAGCTCGTCTTCCTTTTATCTGTGATGTGACAAACTGCATGCACGGGTTTTTTTTACACTGTCTTCCTTTAGCAGGACATTCACTTTTTCCACCGTGTGCTTTGTTTCCGCAGTAGCTGCACTTATGAATATGATTGTATGTATAAGGCGCTTCATATTTTTTGCTGCCTTCTCAATTGTGTAATTCGGTTTTGTTCAGCACTCTTTGGAACTGTTGCTTTTGTCTGCGCATTGCGTCAGTTCACGTGAGCCGCTTGGTGTTCTTGCATCGAAGGTTCCCAGCTGTACTGGTGCCATCTCGTGTAATGTCAGCTAAGACCCGGCACTTAAAAGTTTCTCTCGCAGTTTCAATGAGTTTGTGCCAAACACCACCCTGACCATCTCATCTTCCTCTGCATAAGACAGTCCTTCACCGTGAACATTTACCGGCAGTGTTTGTATTGGATTGCCGCTGATGGACGGCCTTATATGGGCAGGCACTAAATTACAAACGCTAGTGGCAGCCTGTCTATGAACTTAATTTAATATAAACTTACGGTTCACGCCGTGCTTTGTTTCCGCAGTAGCTGTACTTATGAATATGCTTGTATGCATCATTTGCTTCATAATGTTTTTCTGCCTTCTCAATTGTGAAATGGCGTTTTGTGCTGATCGCTGTTTGGAGTTCTTCCTTGTTATCTATGTACTTACGTAGGAGGCGTGATGATGTCACACTAAACTCCCCCAGGCCATCTCCAACTCAAGACTCCATTAAATTATATGGGGAAAAATAGCTTTCAGTTATGACCCTTATGCGTAGAATTTCGAAATGAAACCTGCCCAACTTTTGTAAGTAAGCTGTAAGGAATAAGCCTGCCAAATTTCAGCCTTCTACCTACACGGGAAGTTGGAGAATTAGTGATGAGTCAGTCAGTGAGTGAGTGAGTGAGTGAGTGAGGGCTTTGCCTTTTATTAGTATAGATATATATATATCAAAGCCCTCACTCACTATTTATAGCAAAATACCCGCGCTTGGCAGCGGAGAAGTAATGTGTTAAAGAAGGAAAGAGAAAGAAAAGGAAACATTTTGAAAATAACGTAACATGATTGTCAATGTAATTGTTTTGTCACTGTTATGAGTGTCGCTGTGATATATATATATATATAGCAAAATAGCCGCGCTTCGCAGCGATGTCATGTGTTAAAGAAGTTATGAAAAAGAAAAGGAAACATTTTAAAAATAATGTAACATGATTGTCAAAGTAATTGTTTTGTGTATTTGGCGGCAGCGTCACAAAGTTTTTTTCGTCTAGCTGCATCAGAAAATGTACCACGACGTCTGACACGCCTCCTTTTTACTGTTTTCTCACAGCTTGGATTGCTGCTGTCATATACACACACACACACACATACATACATACATACATACATACATACATACATACATACATACATACATACATACACACACATATATATATACATACCTATCTACATCATATATACACACACATACATACATACACACACACAAATTATATATATGTGTGTATGTATGTATGTTTGTGTGTGTGTGTGTGTATATATATATATACACATACATATATATACACATACATATACTTGTGTGTATGTTTGTATGTGTCTATATGTGTGTGTATAGCTTTGGTCACTGAGTGCAAGGGAAAAATAATAAAATATAGTCTATAAGTTATTAAACAGTAAAACATTAACTTTTTAAGAAGTACAGGTACATTGAGCTGCGGTGGGTTGGCACCCTGCCCAGGATTGGTTCCTGCCTTGTGCCCTGTGTTGGCTGGGATTGGCTCCAGCAGACCCCCGTGACCCTGTATTCGGATTCAGCGGGTTAGAAAATGGATGGATGGAGGTACATTGAGCACTACTGGAGTGGTTGCGGGTAAACTACATTTTAAAGACTGTGTAACACAACAGGTAAGTAACTAACAGCAGCTAAAATGTATATGGATCATCTTTCGGTAGTAGATCCCTTTTGAAAGGCGCTACACGACGGCTGTGGTATAGAAATTACATTTTCTATGTGAACGTTCAAATTTGTGCCTCTGGTAATGTGCCTTACCGGCAATTAAAGAAAATTAGTTTTGTGTCCTCTGCAGTGTTAAGAGAGAAAGGCTTTGGTTTGGGATAAAAGGAAAAAAGGTGTAAAGAAAGGAAAGTTGCCTTTTTCTTTTATATAGTATAGAGAGATGTGTTCGCTGACGTTATGATCACCTTTTGGGGACAGTCGCGGTGGGTCTTGTGTAGACTGGTGAGACGTCCCCGCCATTAATGGGCTGTGATGGCACTGTCGGTCCTCCACTCCTGTGCGTATCTTCATAATCCGAGCTGAGGACCTCATAATCGTATACGTGCAAAAGAAAGTGTGAATCGCCTTAATATTATTTTGCCGTGGTGTATAAAAGGGGTCCCGTGTTTGCACTTGTCTGGGCTATAGCGCAGGGGGAGGAAGAAAAAAATTAAAAGTGCTCACTTTGACTTAAAGCAGAAGCACAGTCAGCGTCTCAAAGGCCGGCACAGCTATGCACGCGCGCTGGCTGCTCGACTTTTGCTGGGCAGGAGACCCCAGTTTTTGTACACACGTTCATGATATCAAAAGTCTCAGCGCTCTTTGGAGGTAATTCATATATTATATATATAGCAAAATACCTGCGCCTCGCAGCGGAGAAGTAGTGTGTTAAAGAAGTAATGAAAAAGAAAAGGAAACCTTTTAATAATAACGTAACATGATTGACATTGTCATGAGTGTTGCTGTCATATATATTCCTGCCTAAATAAGTCACCCTCGCTTTGCTCTTACTTTGTTACCGTTCATTTAATCATGGCTAGTGGCGGAAAAATTATAAAATGGAAGGAGGATGGCTTTACCAAAACAATTATTGATGGCGAATCGATTATTCATAAAGCTTGAATTGGTGATCTGTTTTCTGTGTTAACCTCATATTTTTCATACTTCTTCTCAAACTAAGGGGTGCAGGGTAAAATGAATCGGGTGCTGATCAATGTAATCGGTGTACCAGGAAATCATGCATTGACAAAAGCTCCCTTTGCTTGTAATGCAAAGTGTGATTAAATGCATTATTTTTTAACGCGTTATGGAGCACATGCATCGAAGCTTCTCAGCTGTGCTTGTGCTAAGAAAAGGAAAGATTTTAAACATAACATAACACGATTGTCAATGTAACCTTTTGTAAGTAGTGCCTGGAGGATTCAGTGTGAAGAAACTCTAGAGACAGAGTGTGTATTAACTTGTGGATTTTTCTGTGAGTATTTGGTGGCAGTGTGACGAAGTTGCTTCGGAAGACGGCGTTAGCCGCGAAGCTCAGCTCAGAGCAAAATGAGGTAAATGGGAGGGGTGATGATGACGTGACTCCCCCACCCGCCTTAACTGTCAATCCCCCACAAACACAGTCTTTCGGAATTTGGATATGCACACCCCTTCACCTGCAATTTTAACTTAGTTACAAAGTGATCAAAGCTCTCGTTTATATCCTGCGTCCTCTCATTAAACTTGTATCCCGCATTCCCGTGGGCATGTGAAACGCCAGCAGTAGCCTGTCTATGAACTTAATTTAAAGTTTAGGTTTATACCTTGCTTTCTTTCCGAGGTAGCAACACTCATGAATATGGTAGTATATGTCACTCGCTCGCTTCTTATTGTTTCGCTGCCTTCTCAATTATATAATGTTTTCTTAAGCGCTTTTTGGAGGTCTTCCTGGTATTCTACGCACTGCGTTGACAGTCAGATCCCGTGATTACGTGGGAGGCGTGATGATGTCACACGAAACTCCGCCCCCCACGTCATTGCAGCTCAACTCCATTACAGTTAATGGAGAAAAATACCTTCCAGTTATGACCATTAGGCGTAGAATTTCGAAATGAAACCTGCCCAACTTTTGTAAGTAAGCTGTAAGGAATGAGCCTGCCAAATTTCAGCCTTCTACCTACACGGGAAGTTGGAGAATTAGTGGTGAGTGAGTGAGTGAGTGAGGGCTTTGCCTTTTATTAGTATATATATATATATATATATATATATATATATATATATATATATATATATATATAGATATACAGTGAACCCTCGTTTATCGCGGTTAATCCGTTCCAGACTCTACCGCGATAAATGAATTTTCGCGAAGTAGGATTCTTTATTTATAAATCGAACATTTTCGCAGGTAGAGTATAGAAAACCTGTTTACGACCTTTTAAATACATTTTTTAACATTATTAGAGCCCTCTAGACATGAAAAAACACCCGTTAGTCACCATTACACGCGTATTACCCAATATATTACACAAAATAAGAGAAAATAAGACATATTAGATGTTACAAATATAATATTATTATTGTACTGTACAATTAATTACACACACACCATTCTTACACACAAACACTAACCTATGAAGACATGACCTCAGTAGGAGAGTCTTAAGGTGGTTCAGTATCTTCAGCAGGTGCATCGTTGCCTTCTTCCGCTGAAGCAGTACTAGGAGTAGGCAGTGGGTGTCTGGGTGCGCGGCTGAAAAACATTGTGATAGGCAGTTGCTGGCGCTGTCTTTTCATTTGTGCGAGGAGGCTTTTGTATGGTTTGATCGCTCCATCAAGCGCATTCTGGAACTGCAATGCACGCAGCATTTGTGGGTCCCATTCGCCAATCATGTCCTGTACTTCCTTAATAGTTCTCACGACTTGTGAGAGACGCTCAAGTGTAAGGCCAACTTCCTCCTCCTGACCCCCAGTCTTTAGATAGATAGATAGATAGATAGATAGATAGATACTTTATTAATCCCAAGGGGAAATTCACATAATCCAGCAGCAGTATACTGATATGTCCTTCAATGCAGCCTGGATGTTCTTCAGACAGGTTCCGATGGTATACTGCTGCCAGTACTCCTTCAGCAAGAAGTTCTCCTCAAAGTTCATGCCTTCGACGAGGTGCTGCAGGGTGTTTCGCGTGTAGAGGGCTTTGAACGCGCGAATAACGCCTTGATCCATGGGCTGGATCAGCGAAGTGGTGTTGGGAGGTAGGAACTCGATCCGCACACCGCCGTAGGATAGGTCTTGCGCATGACCTCCAGCATTATCCATGAGGAGAAGGACATTAAACTCGAGTCCCTTCTCCGCAAGATACAGCTTGACTTGGGGGATGAAGCACTCGTGAAACCAGTCCGATGACAGCTGCTTTGTGATCCAGCCCTTGTTGTTGTGCATCCAATGCACTGGCAGCTGGTTCTTGTTTTTATTCTTCAGGCTCTAGGGTTCTTGGCTTTATAGATAAGGGCAGGCTTGAGCAAAAATCCCTCAGCATTTCCACACATAACAATAGTCACGCAATCTTTATACGCCTTGAAGCCACGGACCTTGGCCTCATCCTTGAAAATGAATGTCCGGGAAGGCATTCTTTTCCAGAAAAGTCCTGTTTCGACCATATTGAACACCTGTTCTGGATGATACTTGCCCTCCTCAAGGATTTTTTTGAACGTGTTGTTCACGTAGTCCTCTGCTGCAGGCTGATCAGCAGAGGCAGCTTCTCCGTGGAGAACGACACTCTTCAGATGATACCTCTTCTGGAACTTTTCAAACCAACCCTTGCTCGCCGTGAAATCCATAAATGTTGCAGAAGAGGGTCCTGGTTGAGGATCGTCTGCCGTAAAGCGCTGATAGAGCTGCCTTGCCTTCTCCCGGATGACCAGCGAATCCAACGGAATGTTTTTCTTGCGGCTGTTGCTGATCCAAATTGCTAGGACAGACTCCATTTTCACAATGAACTTATTACGACTTGTCACAATGCGCTTTGCTTCTTTGTTGAAAGAGACAGTAGCCGTTTCACGGATGTTCTTTTCATCTTTACGGATGTAGCGAACAGTAGACTCATTCAAGTTGTAATGCCGGGCAACCTCCATGATTTTCTTGCCATCTCTGATCATATCCAAGAGTTTCACCTTCTCCTGATTGGTAAGCATATTCCTCTGGCGCTTAGTTTTATTTTCAGAAGGCTTAGAAAAAGCAGCACGTTTAGGAGCCATTGTGGGGCTTAGATAAAAGTTCTCATAATGCGCATGTGTAGTGACGTAAGTGTGTATGAAAAAAAAATCGAGACAGAGTGGCCTTAAAGTCGGCTGATACAGCTAAGGATTACTATATAGATATATAGATATATATATATATATATATATATATATATATATATATATATATATATATATATATATATATAGATATATATTATGGGGTGCCAAACAGACAATTACAATGATTTACAGAATATATAAAGTCATTCCTGAATATATAAAGTCAGCATCGGAATATATAAAGTCATTCCTGAATATCCATCCATCCATTTTCCAACCCATTGAATCCGAACACAGGGTCACGGGGGTCTGACGAATATATAAAGTCAAAACTTGAATATATAAAGTCATCATCAGAATATACAGAATAAAGTTATTCCTAAATAAATAAAGTCAGAGTTGGAATATATAAAGTCATTACCGAATATATAAAGTAAGCAACAACAACAACAACAGCATTTACAGTATTTATATAGCACATTTTCATACAAAAAAATGTAGCTCAAAGTGCTTTACATAATGAAGAATAGAAGAATAAAAGACGCAGTTAGAAAATAAAATAAACCAACATTAATTAACATAGAATAAGAGTAAGGTCCAATGGCCAGGGTGGACAGAAAAAAAAAAAAAACTCCAGACGGCTGAAGAGAAAGAAAAATAAAATCTGCAGGAATTCCAGACCATAAGACCACCCAGTCCCCTCTGGGCATTCTACTTCACATAAATGAAATAGTCCTCTTTGGATTTAGGGTTCTCACGGAAGGACTTGATGATGATGGTCACGTAGACTTCTGGCTTTTAGTCCATCAATGTTGGAGCATCATGATGCTTTGAGATGGTGGTGGTGGTGCAGGCCGCCACCACAAAAAAAAAACGGAAAAAGAAACAGAAGAGAGAGCAGCGATCAGTACGGGTTTTAGAACCACCATGAATAGTTATTATGATGAATTGAACATACAGAGTATCAGGATTAAGTTATAGTGAAGTTATAAAAAGGCCATGTTAAAGTAATGTGTTTTCAGCAGTGTTTTAAAGTGCTCTACTGTATTAGCCTGGCAAATTCTATTGGCAGGCTATTCCAGATTTTAGGTGCATAACAGCAGAAGGCTGCCTCACCACTTCTTTTAAAGCGTTGGAATATATAAAGTCATTCCTGATTATATAAGTCAGCGTCGGAATATATAAACTCATTTCTGAATACAGTATATAAATTTAAAGTCAGATTATATTGATATTGATTGAAACGACTCAGGCACATTTTTAGTAAACTCAATGAGTTCCTAATACAACATAATGAAATAAACTAACAAAAACTTCTTCAGAAAAATATAAAAAAAAAACACACTGTTCAGTTAATTTATTCAAAATGATGTATGTGCCTGGCATTTTGAACACTATATTTATTTATTCTTTTGTATGGGCGCATTTTTGGACAAACCTCATATGCCCGATCGACTCTGAATGGCTTCTGTTGAAGTTTACCTTTCACTACTATGAGTGAAATGACGAGCATGGAAATTAGAGAATATTTGATGGAACTAGACTGTTTTATTTGTGAATTGTCCTAATTTTATATATTGGGGAATGATTTTATATATTCCAACGCTGATTTTATATATTCAAAAATGACTTTATATATTCCAACACTGACTTCATATAATCAGGCTTTGACGTTATATATAATCAGGAATGATTTAATATATTCTAACACTGATTTTATATATTCAAGTTCTGACTTTATATATTCAGGAGTGACTTTATATATTCTGCCACTGACTTTATATAATCAGGTTTTGGTGTTATATATTTAGAACACTGACTTTATATATTCCGAAAATCATTACATTTGCCTGTTTGGCACCCCATAATATATATATATATATATATATATATATATATATATATATATATATACTGTAGATATATAGATATATATATACAGTATATATAAAATGTGATATTTTGTGATAAGACAGCACCCCATACACAGATAGACACAACACCAGATGTGCAAACACTTACTATTTATTATCTTCTTTATACATGGCACCTCACAAAGCCCTTCCAGCCAACCTCAGTCCCTTCTTTTCTTCATTCTTCGAATACTTCAGCTGCCTCTACTCCTCTCCTCTCCTCTCCTCTCCTCTCTAGCTCTGTCTTCTCCCTCTCAACTCCGGCTCCTCCAATCCAGTTGTGGCAGAAGTGCTACATTCCAAGGCTCCCTAATCCTCCAGGTGCCCCCTGGCGGTGGCCACTGACCCCAACAGGGCTGAACTTCTATGCTCTGGTCCCGTGACCCCCACACAGACCAGGGCGGCTGCCCTCTTGTGGTCCAGGGGAGGTATGGTCCCTCTCCTGGTCCTTCCAGGTGTCCACCAATATATATATATATATACATATAAAAAAATTATATATACAGTATACAGTACAAAAAAATATATATATATAGATATATAAAAAAATTATATATCATTTTTTTTCAGAACTGTTTGGAAAGGCAGATAGTGGACCTGTGATTATATAATCTTTGTATATTTCAGAAAAGTAGTCAGCTGAAATGTCATTGAAAAAAGATCAAATAGAAATCGTTTGTCTTTTAACAGCATATGTGGCTTTGTTGTACTCTGCATTGTTCTTGTTGACGATCCGTTTTGTATGTTTGACTACTTGCGACAGTTGTTATTTTTATTGATTTTTATTCATCACAGTGTTGTCTTGGTTAGCAATTAACATCAAATCTGCGGTAACCTGGGACAGAGTCCAGGTCCAGACAATATCATGGTGAAGCCCAAGCATTCTCTCTGTGAGGTATTCTGGTTTTCACATGATAGACATACACTTTAGGTTAGCTAATGTTCTGTAAATCAATAACTATGTGTGAGTGTGCCATGCAATAGACTGGCACCTGTTTTCACATTTTGTTCCTATCATGTATCTGATAACATAACACATAATAACATCCTCAAACCTACCTAATCCAGTTGAAGGTGGTGGATATGTGGTGTCAAATTTATAAAACTTTCATATGCACAAAGATAGGCTTGAAATGTGCATACACAGCTTTCTACGCAAATGTCAGGGTTATTTCAGGTGACTACCTGTTGAAGCTCATCGAGAGAATGCCAAGAGTGTGCAAAGCAGTAATCAGAGCAAAGGGTGGCTATTTTGAAAAAACTAGAATATAAAACATGTTTTCAGTTATTTCACCTTTTTTTGTTAAGTACATAACTCCACATGTGTTCATTCATAGTTTTGATGCCTTCAGTGAGAATTTACCAATGTAAATGGTCATGAAAATAAAGAAAACACATTGAATGAGGAGGTGTGTCCAAACTTTTGGCCTGTACTGTATATTACAATCAAAAAGTGATGAAAATGATGTAAAGTCTGCATTTTAGTTCGCTTTTAAGTTCCCCCTTTTTTTTCTTCAGTATAAATAGCTTACCTCTTATCACTTCACAAGATGAGAGGTCAGGAATATCATAGCCAAGCATCACTCCATCATGCTCGCTGTGCTGGAAAAATCCAAACAACAAGGCTCTACATTCAGTTTTCTTTTGGCATGGGTGTACATACTTTGCATAAAACATAAAAGGTTTTTGCCAACATAACTTACAACAGTGTCAGGTTCTCCTAATGTAAGGAGAGCATTTTACAGCACTAAATTTGCAATAAGGACAATCAATGTTTTTGTTAACAGTGGCATTCCATTAACAAACAAGTCATCTGTAATACTAAGATGAGAGTAAATAATATAGTGGCTCAGTGGCCTGGGTCAGCCGATTATTCATTTGTTTTCAGGCAAAGTAACTTTGACAGGAGTGATGGTACTGTACATGGTGAATGGCTTGTTGGTAAGGTAAGTGGCTGAACTCTCAGTTTTTCATGTGACCTTTACTATTACGTCTTGTGAATTTCCCCTTGGGATTAATAAAGAATCTATCTATCTATCTATCTATCTATCTATCTATCTATCTATCTATCTATCTATCTATCTATCTATCTATCTATCTATCTATCTATCTATCTATCTATCTATCTATTACATGTAGCAGGGTATAGTGGGTACCTGCTCGGACACTGGTGCCTTATATCTTTCTGGCTCCCAGAGTGCATAGGAGAGGTGCAGGTGTCAGGAGGGAGATTGCTCTACCAGCCAATGAAGGTTTGCAGCATTGTGATTGCATATGTATGAGGTTGATTAGCATAGTCTATGTATGGTTGTTAAATGGGCGGAGTTCAAGGCATGTTCATCTATGCACATTTACAAGTTGATTGTGATTTATAAAGGTAAATTGGGTAGAAATGTGTGCATGCCAGGTTTTATAATACCATTTTTTTCTTTCTTTTTTCCTGCTTTTTAGCATGTGCATATTTCACATTTGAATCCACACAAAGCATAATACATTTTTTTTTAAAGTTCATTTTTAGAAATTAGACCCCTGGTCCCTATCCAAACAGCATAGTGCTCAAGGCGGGAAACAGCTTTTCACTGAGCAGCAGTGCATCACCAGACCTACTGATACACAACTCCACATCTGTGCTCACGTAGGGCACATTTGGAATCATCAGTTAACCTAAGTGGCATGTGTTTGAGGATGTGGCAGTAAAAACATAGTACCTGGAAGACCACCAACAGATACTGGCAAAATATCTCCAGATGAATAACAACTGGAGACAGGACTCAAACTCAGGACACTAGATTTGTGAGGATTCAGCTACTGTACCATCCTCCTTGTGTCTGATGCTTCTTAAAAATACAGATTCAGAAGATATTTATCTGAACATATTTAAATTTGCCAAAATATTTTTGTTGTCTTACTTAAAACCAGAATTATGGTATACAGGGTTTGATTCTGCTGGAAGTTAATTTATTAATTTGTTATGATTTAAAGATGAGCTAAAGAATACGTGTCAGTTTAGTTTAGTTAAAAATAAAAAACTGACAACAGCCATCATTATCATAATAATTGCCACATCCGTCATAAGCAAATCACATGGCAGAATGAAGGATGCTGCTTGTGGATTTCCAATCTGGTCTTCATCTCCCTCACACTGTGCCTAACTCTGAGAGACAATAGAAAGAAATTAGAAGAAAATAGCAATGCAAAGAGTTAGCCATGTTTCAGTCACTAGATGCACTTTTCATTTCTGTTCAATAAGCTGAATGTTACTGGATTTCGGAACACAATGGCTGAGGATTTTAGTAGGCATACTTACTGCCAGACAGGAATTCAATATCTCATACATTTAATATAAAATGTATAACAAAAGGGAATTCTTTGTATTCTGAGGTGTCATATCAAACTGTGTAAAAATCTGTCAGAGATGCTACATCACTTGAAATCCTGGGAAGTGTTAGCAGAGACAAAACAGCCTTGAGAGTTTAAAAAAATGGGTAAAGAAATTAAATCTGGGAATACCAACAGAGTTGAGGGTTATAAAAAAGTATATTTTATAAGTGAAGAAATGTACCCTGAGTGCCAGTCTATACAGCAAACCATTCTACAGTCCGCTAACCTTATCTCAAATAGATTTTGAATTGTTGCTTTTCATTTTAGTAAACAACAAGCAAAGATGTAATAAGGTTATAATTAATAGAGAATATTAATTGTTCACCTTAGTAGTTTATTTGCAAATGCACACTTTCACCTAAATACACATAATCTGTTTATTCTCAAACATACTAAAAATTAAAGCATTTAAGGTATTTAAAAAGCATGATAGCGTTTTTTTTTTTTTGTTTTGTTTTTTTACTGTACTACACAAAATAAATGCTCAGGGTGCTTTTCAAAGTGTGGCTGAACAAAGGTGAGAGGGAAAGAGGAAAGATAGATAATTCCAGAAGCATACCTAGTTAGGTTGTTGATACTGCAGATGACAAGATCATAGCCTACATATACTCTTGAAGGAGTCACTGTTTAATTAATTATAAAGTTCAGTTTGAGCAAAATCAATTAATTTTGAGACTTTTGTTAAGAAGCCTACAATATTTTACTTTATCTTTCTCTGTCAATCCAGTCTGTGTACATTAGAGTTAAATTAAGGTATGTGAACGCTGGCCCGGACACACACAGACGGACAACATAGTTCCACCCAACACACGTTTATTTGTACAATATTTACAATTAATGCACTCACAAACCCCAGTGCCTTCTCACCGATTCCCCCAATGTCCAGGCCACACAGTCCAGTGCCTCTCTTTCTCCTGGCCGCCTCCAGTCCTCACTCCAGCTCCGTCCTCTTCCACCCGACTTCCGCTAATGACTGGAGGGAGGCGGCCCCTTATATGGGAACCCGGATGGGCTCCAGCTGCTTCCCGGCAATCAGTTGTAGCCACACTCCAGTGTGGCGGAAGTGCCGGCTGCGCACCCGGAAGCCGTCCGGGTGTCTCCTGTTCTCTTCCCCCCAGCACTTCCTGGTGTGGCGGAAGTGCTGGGCGCCGCCTGCCGGTGGCCACGGGCCCCTACAGGGTTGGGCTTCCAAGCCCTCTACCCGTGGCCCCCAATACAACCAGGGCGATCGCCCCCTTGCGGTCTGGAGGAGGCACAAGCCCTCCTCTGGTCCTCCTGGGCGTCCACAGGTAACTGAACCCCAATTGCTTTTAGTAACATAGTAATTCAATTTACTGCTTTACTTATAAACAGATGGGGCGACACAGGTAAAGTGTTGCGATCTGTGGTGGAGCTGCATTTTGTAGTCCAAAGACAGTGAATATAATGACTGTAAGTCATGACATTAGTTTAGGTGCTGCAAAAATGTGTCCATTTTTCATTTACTCTTATGTTACAAGACCTTAACAAATGCCTTGTTTGTTTTTTTCATAACACTTGAAAAACATCAGTAGATAGGTTATTCATCTCTGTGTTGTGTGACAAATTTGACATGATGGTGAAATTCCTTGTTAATATGAAGTATTCATTAGTTTTATATTAAATATATAACATCAAGAGAAATGAGTCTCAGTTAAGCCACCTCATGCGACTGTGGCGGACAACTGGGGCCATCACTCGACTCGGACACCAATGTGATGGAAAGACTGGGGGAGAGGACATGTTCATGGTAATACCTACCCCAGAACACAAAAGGGCAACCCCCCTGGATTGCTTTGGGGCCACGGGGCTGGGAGCTTGGAAGCTCAATCCTGCTGCGGCCCTTGCCCATCGCTAGGGGGCGCCACATCCGGAATTGCTACTAGAAGAGGATTCCGGCTGCACCTGGAGCATTTCTGGGTGCTCAGAAGGACTGAGCTGTGTCATTGTGGTGATTTGTGCACTCTGTTCTGGGAAGACAACAAAAAGAAATTGTGTATTGTTTGCAATTGTGTGTGTCTGTGTGTCCATCTATGTCGAGGTTAAGGCACCGGTACATGCCTGAGGCTTCCACACCACTGCAAATTGAAGTTTTCTTAGTAGGTCACATTGCAGAGATGAATAAACACTTTACTAATGCTTTGAAAGTGCTATGAAGATGCAAAGAAGTGTCTTTTTCCATATGAATAAATGAGTAGTAGATGCATTTTTGCAGTACCTAAACTAAAGTGTTACCGAATCTTGGCTTCCTCAGCTCAGGGTACACCTGAGAACATTGATGCATCTTCATTAGGGTCAGGTTAATTAATGAATGGCAACTTCCGGTTCATTCTTTTCATAAATAGTGGATGGACAGATTGGGAAGGGCATTGAAGGGGAAGTGACGTCCCTGGTGCTCTTGGTTTTCTTCCTCCAATGTTAATGCAAGGAGAAAGGTTTTCAGTTGTGGTATCACACCTCTCTTAATCAATTTTGTTCCCAGCCTGTAAGATGCTCCCTTTGAACACGCTTGACAGAATCAATACAAAAACATTGACAAAAGACATCCAGAGAAACAAAACATATACATGTCAGGCTCATTTGTTTCGTGAGTGGATTTTGTAGTTGTCTTTGTGTTTTTCTGATTCTATCATTTTTTAATCATTTCATTACTGACAGCCTCTATTTGTTTTTTCAGATGGCCACCCCATCATGTTGTCATCACAGCCTTATTATGTTGAGGAAATTAAACATACAGGTGCACAGTGGTTGTAACAGCAGAGCCTGCATTCTAGTGTATGACATTACAGAGGCCGTTTTATTTTGTTCCATAACAGGAAGTCATAAATGAAAAGAGGCTGTCAGTTTTTTTGACGACATTAGGAGAACAAGTGACGTATTTGTGACATCACTTGTTGTTAAAGTAACCTTCTTGTGTGTTTGGCATATTTTCTTTCAGCAAGAAAAAATGGCAACTTTAATTTCTGATTCAGCATCTATAAAAGTGGCTAGCATCACTGCCACAGTGTGGCATGGGCACTTTCTCCCTTTGTCTCTGTTGGAATCCCCCCAGTACTCAGGTTTTCCTTTCACTTCCCCAAACCTGTATGTTAAGTTCATTGGCCCAGTATGAGGGTTTATGGGTGTGTGTGTGTGCTTGTGTTCAAGTGCAACCTTCCGACAGACTGGCATCACATCCAGGTCTCAATCTTGCCAGGATAATTATCAACCCCCATGACCAAAAATATGTCTAAGCAGTTTTGGAAAAAGATGAATGGATGGACAGTTAATGTTATTAGTCCTTTGGCTTTAGTCAAACTCACTTGAAACTAGAATTTTTTTAAATCCACAATTCCAGTCAGAAATAGAAATTTAAACCTGTAGACAAGGACTTGGCTGTTTTAATGAATATATAATTTTAATGTGTTTTATGTTAAATGTGTAGTGATACCACATGTATAGGTTTATCATTATTTAATATAAAAATATTCATGTTTATGTATAGATTATTTAAAAAAAACTACACAGATGCCTGGGATGTAAATGTGATGACTATGCCCTTGAAAGGGTTTACACAATTTCTGAGAGGCTTATCAGAATCGTGACTTTGGTCTTTTTGTGTGCACTGGTAGTGGAGGATATGGTGGAAACTTTAATTTTTTTAAAGTTAAAGCTTACTAACATCATCAGCAAGATGGTCCTTCAGTGAACTGTGATATATTGATGAATGAATTCATTCTGTCATCAGTTACAAGGGACAGCAGTGACCATTTGTGCCATACCTGCCTGGGATGCTCTTCAGGGAAGAGGTGCCTCAAAAGAATACTAAATGTCTTCTCAACCTTGGTGGTAAAACTGTGTTATTAAATCCTTTATCGTGAGGCAGTCCACAAAAGGGATGCAATTCACTGCATCTTTTACACTGAGGAAACTACAGTATTTATTTCACTTTAGGATTCATATACATCATTTAGAGTAAGGACTTTCTGGACCTAATGAAGAGTATCATATGGGGCTGATTGTCTGGGTGGCACATCTTTTGTGTTTGTTGTATTTAGAATTATTTGTGTATTATT
Source organism: Polypterus senegalus (assembly GCF_016835505.1). Taxonomy (NCBI): domain Eukaryota; kingdom Metazoa; phylum Chordata; class Cladistia; order Polypteriformes; family Polypteridae; genus Polypterus; species Polypterus senegalus. Next base: position 67,009,464 of record NC_053170.1, on the reverse strand, counting down.
TGGTATTTTGTAACATATTTTGTTTATTTTGACTTTTCTTTGGTGTGGTTGCCTTTGTAAATGGTTAGTGAAGGGGAAAATACAATATGGTTCTGATGTTGGTCTAACTTCATACATTTCACATTTTTAAAGCACGGCATCACAATTTTTATGTAAACCTGTTTGCAACTCTGTCATCTCTCTAAAATTTGGTGTTCACTATAAATATAACACCTAACATCGTAAAGCACAAGATGACATCTCTTTTTGCAAATTAGTATACGGTAAACTCTAAACTTGAAGTTTAGTTGTATAAAAAGCATAGTGATAAGGCAATAAGACAAATATGCCAGAGTTTTAAAACAGACAATGTTAATACACTGAATAGTTATTTATGATGGTATAATGGCAAGATGGTTCAGCATTTCTCCTCAGAACAGCCTGAATTAATCATGATACAGACTGAACAAGCTATGATTATCAGCTAGTTGTTACAAATTAGACATTAGAGGATTTCTAGCGTAACTAACTGATAGACTAAATTAGATAGATGAGAGACTAAAGACCATAACATAGACTAGATATCACTGTATCCTGGTCCTCCCATTAGTGTTATTTAGTAAAAACTGGGATTCATCAGGCCAGGCAAAGCATTCCAGTTCTCCAGAATCCAGATTTTAGTGTTCCTTAACTCTGCACCTACTTTTCTTTTTTGTTAGAAAGAAGAAACTTGGTTGACATGTCTTCTACCATGCGCCATACATGACAAGACATAACAAGTTTTGTTTTCTGAGAGGTCTTTTCCAGCTCCACTGTTATGCTGAGTTGTGCATAAGCTGTGTCACCTTCCACTGGCCCCTTCCATTAACAGTCACCTTCAGACCAACAGGACAGATATTGACTTGATGTTTGCTAGGTAGTATCCATCTCATTGAAATGGATAGTCTTACTTGAAGATCTCGGAAGGTTTGGTGTTCCCTATGCACTCACGGAGATACATCTGACAACCACTGCCATGATTTGTTTAGAACTACCTTGTGGTTTGCTTATAGTCAATTACATATGGGTGGCCGAACCTAATAAAGATCAATTTTCAAAATGTAGAAGATAAACAGTGTAAAAGCCAAAACACACTTTTATACTAACATCAACCAAATAGAAAAAATTTGCATTAAAACTGATTAGTTTAAATGAGACTTTGACTTGGGATGCTGCCTTTGATATTTACACATTTCCATGCCCCTTCAGATTTCGACTTTATCATAGGGTGAATGCCAGTGGGCTAATAGCTTTAATTACTATTGTAATACTTGTATTAAACAACTACAGTCTCGTAATAGTCAATACAAATTTTATAACAACCATGCTATCTCGTTGTCATTTATTAATCAGGGAATAATGTATTTCTGGACATGATTATTCATATGGTTGGAGATTCTACATTACCTTCGGTTCTACGAACATCCGCTACACCCATCAGAACCTTCTAGACATCGGTGTCCAGTGCCAGACATCCGTTTCAAGTGTTTTTCATCACACATACAACATCCCAGACAACATAGCGAGACCAGTGGGCTCTCCGTGGATTGTTGTCGGGTCTAGGAGACGGCGCAGACGGAGGAGGGAAAGGAAGCAGAAGCGGGGCCGCAGATCCTGTGTTATGCTAAGGCTAAAGAAACAACCATACAAGCCACACCTAACAAGCCTGTATCTCACCAATGTCAAGTCACTGGTGCATAAAACAGATGACTTGGAATTACAACTCGCTGGAAATTGCTATGTTCGTAACTGCTGTGTTTTGATTATCACTGAAACCTGGTTTCACCCGGGGATACCCGATGCTAGCATGCAGCTAGCAGGTCGCATTCTGCTTCGCTGCGACAGGACAAAGGAATCCGGTAAGAGTAGAGGAGGGGGGCTCTGTATTTATGTGCATGAGAGCTGGTGTAACAACGGGACAATTACAGACAAGCACTGTTCCCCTGACCTCGAGAACATGTCTGTAAGATGCCGGCCTTTTTTTCTACCGAGAGAGCTAACAGTAGTGATTGTCATGGCTGTGTACATTCCACCCGACGCCAATGTAAACACGGCGCTCACTCTCCTGCTGAACACCATTAACGAACAGCAGTGAGCCCACCCTGATGGTGCTCACATAATTGCAGGAGATTTTAACAAGGCCAACTTGACAAACTACAGGACTGCTTTGAACAGACGGACTGGGACATATTTGAACACCAAGAGCTGGAAACTTTCACAGGATCGGTACTTGACTATATCAGGTTCTGCATCAGAAATGTGACTGTGGATAAAAACATTTGGGTTTTCCCAAAAAGTTCTGTACAGGGTTGCCTGAGCTGCTCTGAAAAGTGGAATTAAAAAAGCCAAGGCGGACCATAAGAAGAGCATAGAGTCCCACCTGTCCAGCCACAATACATGGGAGGTGTGGCAGGGAATACAAAACATCACAAACTACAGATGCTGTGATGCAACAACAGGAGATCTGAGTGAGCCATTAGCAGAGGAGTTAAAAACTGCTTCTTTGCTCGCTTTGAATCATCACAACAGCAGTACTCACCTGCTCCAACCCTGCTCCCACCCTCACAGAGTTCCTGCACCACTCCACTCACTGAAAAGAGGCACGATGTCAGACGGGTGCCCCTGGCAGTGAACCCCAAGAAGGCTGCCGGCCCAAATGGAGTACCTGGTAGGGTGCTCAGAGCGTGTGCCCACCAGCTGACCCTTATCTTCACCAAAATCTTCAACCTCTCCTTAGCCCAGGCAGTCATTCCTTCCTGCCTAAAATCAGCCACAATCATACCAGTGCCAAAGAAGTCTCCCATCACCAGCCTAAATGATTATCGCCCTGTGGCTCTCACTCTGGTAATCATGAAGTGCTTCAAGAGACTGGTTCTCCAGCACATCAAGAATTCTCTCCCAAGACTTCGATTCCTACCAATTTGCATATCGCGTGAACAGATCCACAGAAGACGCCATCACTGTAGCTCTCCACTCTGTGCTGAGTCATTTGGAGCAGCAGCAGAGCTACGTCTGGATGCTTTTTTGTGGATTACAGCTCAGATTTTAATACAATCATTCCTGACCTTCTCATCACCAAACTGGTCACTCTTTGCCTCCCCCTCTCATGTGTCTGGATAAAAGACTTTCTTACCAACTGGCTGTAGACTGTGAAACTCGCCCCCCACCTCTCCTCCATTTGCATACTGAACACTGGTACCCCACAAGGCTGTGTGCTGAGCTTCCTCCTGTACTGTCTCTACACCCACGACTGCAGTCTGGCCCACAACAACTACCTCATCATCAAGTTTGCCGACAACACCACAGTGGTCTGACTCATCTCAAAAGGAGATGAGGCAGCTTACAGAGAGGAGGTCCTGAAGTTAGCAGCCTGGTGTCCAAAGAACAATCTGGCTCTGAACACCAGGAAAACCAAGGAGATCATTGTCGACTTCAGGAGGCACAGCACCGACTTAGCCCCCCTTTACATCTACAGCGAGTGGGTGGAGAGGGTCCATACCTTCCAGTTTCTCACCGTCCTTATCTCTGCTGACATCTCCTGGACAGACAACATTACAGCAGCCATCAAGAAGGCTTAGCAGCGGTTACACTTCCTGAGGGTCCTCAGAAAGCACAACCTGGACTCCTGCTACTGACCTTCTACTACTCGTCCAACAAGAACCTGCTGATGTACTGTATCACAGCAGCTGCACCATGACAGACAGGGAGAAGCTTCAGAGAGTAGTAAAAGCAGCACAGAAGATCATCGGCTGCCCTTTCCCCTCCCTGATGGACATTTACACCTCCTGCTGCCTCAGCAGAGCAAAAAACATCATCAAGGACAGCTCCCACCCTGGCTCTGATCTATTTGACCTGTTGCCGTCAGGGAAGCGCTACAGGTGCATCACAACAAGGACAAACAGACTCAAGAACAGTTTTTTCCCCAAAAGCCATAATCATTTTAAACTCACACATGCACTGATTACACAGTCTAACTCCCCAACCCCTGGACTTCCTTCTATTCATCAATTGTGCAATATCCAATATCTAAATGGTATTGATAATAATTGTGTAATATCTGTATACTGTACAATATCATTACTCTCAGGGTCCAATATCCACTACTCACTGCACATGATCATCATTATTGTGCAATATTTAAATAATGTGCAATAATCCAATAGTGCAATAGTTATTCTTTCCAATATTTAAATAACATGCAAAAACCCAATTGTGCAAAAGTTATTTATTCTTTCCATATGTATATCTTCTGCAATATTTTTTGCACCATTTGTTTATTTATTTGTTGTGTTCTACATATATGCCTGCACTGTAGGTGCTGCTTTTAATCTCATTGTACATGTGAATAGTGACAATAAAAGGCATTCTATTCTATTCTAAAACTATTTCGACTACTTTCAGGTACCCAGACTTATTCAGAATTTTCATTATTATATTTTCAGTATCATTAAGTTTATGATCTAATATGTTTCTTTTCTTTCTTTGCATAATTCAACTTTTAAGCTGTTTTCCCTGTTTTTCTATATGTTGTGCTGATGTAGCTAATTGTAAATTTGACAGTTTAATATGTTTTGGTAATGCTTCGTGATTTGATATACTGTATATTTTTGAAAGTCACAGCCAATGTGAGGTTTTCTTTGACAAAGGAACCAGATTGGTTTGAAACATGTATGAAAGAACAAAAAAAGTGGAGCTGGTTTTTATCTGCCATTGGAAAGAGGATGCTGGCTTATACTTTTGAACAACAGCAAGGTTTGAACTTTCAGGTAAACTGTAAACTTGAGGACAACTCTGTTGTTTTTAATGTTTGAGATATCTGAATTAGTGACTTATCAATTGTCCTTTCTATCCATACCCTAGCACTTTGCACAGATATCCATATTGCTATCTTGTTTTGTTTTGTTTATTCCATCCATCCATTATCCAACCTGCTATATCCTAACAACAGGGTCAGGGGGGTTTGCTGGAGCCAATCCCAGCCAACACAGGGCGCAAGGCAGGAAACAAACCCCGGCAAGGGCACCAGCCCACCACAGGTTTTGTTTATTTCCTTGTTCTATTTGGTTGATGTTGATATATGTATGTGTTCTGACCTTTTCAACGTTTTGTGGATTGGGAGTGTTTAATTATATCTGTGTGAATAGGTGGTCTTTTTTGATAAAGATAAATGATGAATCTGGCACCCAAGTTTCTCTATTGTTCAGATGTAGGTCTGATATTGACATATGCAATTATGAATTGATTTTGATATTATACATATAATGTTTTTTCTCTTCTTTTTTATTTCTGAAGTGCTTTGGCTTCTGTAGTCATAGTAGTGGCACATGGAGTAGAGTAGGAGATAGACCTTATGATTCTTGATTAGTGTGTTACACTTCTCTGCTACAGTGATTGTGAAAAAGTTAATGTTGTGATGTATTAGATTGTAACTTCAAAGAAATCTGATTATTTTGAGCTGATATGGCTTGACTAGTTGAAACCTGGAAATAGGAGTTGACAAAGCCTATTTATAAGCATGCTGCAAGGGCCTCAAACAATAAGCTATGATTAATCCCCTTTGGGTCTTCTGTCATTATGCTTTCTCCCCATGAAAGCACTTGTATCATCATATCAGTGGCATTGTAAGACCTGATAATGTAAAAAATAAAATTGTTGCTGTCCTTCAAAGCTGAAAGGAGCTTAATGCCAATAGCTGCATTATTTAAAGGGAGGTATAACTTTCATTTAAAGAGTGCAAAGGCTGAAGCCAGCAAGTAAATTTAATTTTATATATAAAAGCCTCTAAATATTAAAACACATGCTCTGTATTGACAAAATCTCCAGCAAATAACTTGCTTTCGGAACAAATTGTTAAAAATATTTGCTTTGTCCTTTACATGTTTTTCTAATATATTTATTCACAGGTCCCTTTTAAAAGACACATTCTGAAATCTTCTGTAGAGAAAAGGAACACTACATTTTGCTATATGGACTAACAATAATAATAATAATAATAATACATTTTATTTATAGGCGCCTTTCAAACACTCAAGGACACCGTACATTATACACAGCAACCGACAAACAATACAGTACAATGTTTACATAGAGAAGGCATGATTAAAAAGATGAGTTTTAACTGAAGACTTAAACAGAGAAAGTGAATTAATGTTTCTAATCTCAGGAGGCAGTGCATTCCAAAGTCGAGGGGCAGAACGACTGAAAGCTCTGTTCCCCATTGTAGAAAGACGAGCAGAAGGAACAGTCAATTTAATTGAGGATGATGATCTAAGAGTACGGGAAGGGGTGACAATGTGGAGAAGGTCAGACAGATATGGAGGGGCTAAATCATGAATAGCTTTAAAGGTTAGCAGAAGGATTTTAAACTCAATGCGGAACTTGACAGGGAGCCAGTGAAGTTGATGCAGAACAGGAGTGATGTGGTGAGTGGAATGAGATCGCGTAATAATACGGGCAGATGAGTTCTGGACTAGTTGAAGTTTGTGAAGAGTTTTTTGAGGGAGACCAAAAAGAAGAGAGTTACAATAGTCCAAGCGATGAATTAAAAATGAATTCAATGAATTAAAAAGGAGAAAAAATACAGAAAAAATATTCATTTTGTAAAATGAAGTTTTTTTTTTTAATATGCATACTTAACAATACACATACTACATGTAAATCAAAAAATTCTCACTACATAGAAAAGTGACTGTTAATGGTAGCTTGGATTTCAGTCATAAAAAGAACACCAGTAGTAATAACCATGTAAAAACTAATGAAATAAAACTGCTAGGAAACAAGCAAATAATAAGCTGATACATAAGACAAAATACACCAATGGATACACAAATAATGATGATAAAGAGTGTGATTGAATAAGAAAGTTTTAGCAGGTTATAGAAAACTAGATTAATAACATAAGAAATAAATAACTCTCTGCAATAACATAAAGTATTAATAGCCACATAATTAATAACTATTAACCTGTGGAAAACTGTAATGTTGTTGAAATGATATGGTTGATGGAAAAGATAAGTTTTCTGGAAATCCCAAACCTAGCCTTATAAAAGAGACATAAAATGGAAATGATGCTGACAAGTGTTCACAGCATAATCACTGGTGTTATGAGCATGAGAAAGGCACTATATAAATTACATTTATTATTATTATTAATAACAATAATAATAATATCTATTAAAATAACTCATAAAAGTGTGTATATGTGTATAAGGGTATATATAAATATTGTTTTCATTGTAAAGAAAACTAAAGAACAATGATAAAGGTTTGGGGATCCACCCCATATATTGCTGAGTTACTGCAAGGGAAAAGATTCATAATACTCTACAGAGTAACCACAAAAGACTGAGTCACAAGACAGGACTGAATGCAGAGCAGAGGTGGTGGGATTTTTTAGCTGGGGGTGGAAGAGGCAGGGCGGCGGAAGGGAAAAGGTAGGAGTGAGGTCGTCGGAGGGCATGGTCTGGAGCCAGAAGAGGAAGTGTTCTAGGTCTTACTTGTTCCTGCAAGGAGGAAGAAGAGGCATTAGTGCACGTGATTAGCCCCGGAAACCAGAGTTTCAGCATTGACTAGACCCCCCTGTTGCCGTGTGTGACATCATAAAGACACATTTATTGTTAATTTAAACATAGAGCTGTACAGTTTTGGAAAAAATATCTAAATGAGACTATTTTTTGTTTCTCTCTGTTCCTACTTAAAAAGAGTCACATGAAAGTTAATTCATCTATTTATTTAAACAGCACTATTTTGAAGTTATTGCAGCTATTGTCATAATGCAAGAATACAAATTGGAGAACATCAAAAAAAATGATCTTACCTTAAAGGAGAAATTGCCAGAACATGAGCTCAAAACCCCTCTTACTATGCACATGGTTCAGAAGAACATTTACAAAATGTATATAAATGTATATGAATATGAATGAATGTTTTGTCAGATTCATAAGTATTTGGACAGTGATACAATTGACATCATTTTGGCTCAGTACTCCACCACAATGGATTTTAAATAAAACAAGGGGGCAAAGCCCCCTGCTCGCTGTCCTTTAAGCCAGCTGCTGCTTGTGCCATGCGGCGTGATCTGCATGTCGCGCTGCGGATTGAACATTTAAAAGCCTGTACAGCAGCTGTCGTTTTGTCTCACTTTCTTGTCTCATGGAACGTTAAAGTGTCTCAGAGGAATTGTTTGTAAGTAGGTCGTGACGTGCAAGTGGTCTTGCGGGACTTCAAACTGACTCTCCGAGTTGATCACGTCTTGACCCAAGAATTTTTTATTATGATGGATAGACAATCGTTATGTGATTGAAGTGTAGACTTCCAGCTTTAATTTAAGGGGTTTACCAAAAATATTTTATGAGCCGTTTATGAATGACAGTATTTTTCTGCATAGTCTCCATTGCTGAAGCAAGAAATATTAAAATGTTCCTGAAAAAAAATCACAAGATACTTATGTTGAAGTCCAATTGTGTGGTCACAATGTATAAAGCTCTTGTGTTTTTTGCTTAAATGATGTTAAATAAATATTAGATAGATAGATACTTCATTAATCCCAAGGGGAAATTCATATAATCCAGCAGCAGTATACTGATACAAAGAAACAATATTAAATTAAATAGTAATAAAAATGCATGTAAAAACAGACTAACTTTGAGTAATGTTAGCATTTATTCCCCCGGGTGGAATTGAAGAGTCGCATAGTGGGGGGGAGGAACGATCTCCTCAGTCTGTCAGTGGAGCAGGACAGTGACAAAAGTCTGTCACTGAAGCTACTCCTCTGCCTGGAGATGACACTGTTCAGTGGATGCAGTGGATTCTTCATGATTGACAGGAGTTTGCTTAATGCCCGTCGCTCTGCCACAGATGTTAAACTGTCCAACTTTACTCCTACAATAGAGCCTGCCTTCTTAACAAGTTTGTCCAGGCGTGAGGCGTCTTTCATCTTTATGCTGCCACCCCAGCACACCACTGCGTAGAAAAGGGCACTCGCCACAACTGTCTGGTAGAACATCTGCAGCATCTTACTGCAGATGTTGAAGGATGCCAACCTTCTAAGAAAGTATAGTCGGCTCTGACCTTTCTTACATAGAGCATCAGTATTGGCAGTCCAGTCCAATTTGTCATCCAGCTGCACTCCCAGGTATTTATAGGTATGTACCCTCTGCACACAGTCTCCTGTGATGATCACGGGGTCCATGAAGGGCCTGGGCCTCCTAAAATCCACCACCAGCTCCTTGGTCTTGCTGGTGTTAAGGTGTAATTGGTTTGAGTCGCACCATTTAACAAAGTCTTTGATTAACTTTCTGTACTCCTCCTCCTGCCCACTCCTGATGCAGCCCACAATAGCAGTGTCATCAGCGAACTTTTGCACGTGGCAGGACTCCGAGTCATATTGGAAGTCTGATGTATATAGACTGAACAGGACCGGAGAAAGTACAGTCCCCTGCGGCGCCCCTGTATTGCTGAACACAATGTCAGACCTGCAGTTCCCAAGACGCACATATTGAGGTCTGTCTGTAAGATAGTCCACGATCCATGCCACCAGGTGCGAGTCTACTCCCATCTCAGTCAGCTTGTCTCTAAGGAGGAGAGGTTGGATGGTGTTGAAGGCGCTAGAGAAGTCCAAAAACATAATTCTTATATTCCCAGAAATTCATAGTTCATAAAAATGAAGCATGTTCACGTTAATTTTAAAAATAAATTGCATTGGGGGGTGTGACAAGCTGTGTCATAGATTAATGTCAGTACAAAGATTTTATAGCTATTTATAGCATATTGATAAAAATATAAATAATTACAGCAGAAAAAGAACTTGTTGTTTAGCACTCCAAATATGGGACAATAGAATGGCGAGACAATGTCACACACGTGTTCAGTTTTCCCCTCACGAGCCGCTTAGCTTAGTTTAATTGAGTTGCTGGCATATATGTGCATATTTTAGTTAATTGTAGGGGTAGAGAAAGTTTATAAATTAACTTACCATTGAGGTGAATGAGCAGCGGACGCAGTGTGGTTCAAAGATGCATGCACAGAGATAGCACAGATATAGAGACCTTCCACATGATCAAAAGTTGACAAACTATGAACGTCTCCACATAATCAGTGATTGGTTGGTAATGGAAAATGTCTGCAAGGATTGTCCATAAGAAAGACTAGCCATATAAAAGTATAGCTACTCTAAACGAGCCTGGGTCATCTTTTGACCAGTTTTCATTCTTCTACAGCGTTTTGAGCTGTTAAGTGAGTGCACCAGTAAAGAAACAGTGATTAATTTTGTACATTAGTAGAGGTGGATTTAATTCAGGCTGTTTATATTTTTGGTGGAGGTACAGTAATCTATTGACTTGGGTGTACGCTTTTTCTCATCATTGTTTTTTGTGCCTGATTTATTCACTTTTTTGTGATGATTGATTTTCTGTCTGTCCTTCATGAACAATGTTAGCAGAAGGAGGAAGAGGTTTCTTTTTGGCTTTATTATTTTCTTCAACACTCTTGATTTAGAGCCACTGTAATTATTGTAAATACCTTCTGCACTTATTATTCTTGTCCTTATAATTAGAAAACATTGCGTTTTAAATATTTTTGGCACGTCTGGAATAAAACCAAAAACTGTTTTTGAACATTTGTTTTGTCTCTGTCTCAGTTCTGCCACCCACTAGCCACCTAGTTATAAATCCAGGTGACTGGAATTTTAATCTTTGCAAATTTGTGGGGAAGGCTCTTCAATTCAAAACCTGAATAGCAGGAACCATTACCAAAAACAGGATCCAAAATGGCAGTGTCAAAAACACAAAAATGTAATACTAAAAATTAGTAACATGTCCAGTATGTAAATAAAAAAATGTACCAACTTTATTTTGCATGCTTGAAAACCCCAAAATCGCACATTTGAGGACAATTTGTGTACATTTTGCATGTTTTTTTATAGCTTTAAATATTATTTTGCCTATTCATTTATGTTATGTTGTAAGCAGCCTAGGATGTGGGTGAAGATCATTTTTGCTTTTGTCATAAACACAGCTGTTACACTAAGACAGTATACAGTGTCTTCCATTAAAATGTATTATACTATGAATAATGTATGAGGTGCACACAGGCTACATTGACACATGATTTGTCCCAAAATAGTCATCATGTTTGTGTCACTTGAACTGTCTCCCACGGGTGATAAAAGCAATTAACACAAGCTTCTATTATTAAAAAACAGAAATGCTCTGTAAGCAGTATGGATAATTCCGAACGTTTATTAACTTTACCAAACTGGATATACATAGTGTCATATTATACAGCATGGGCGGCATGGTGGCGCAGTGGGTAGTGCTGCTGCCTCGCAGTTAGGAGACCTGGGTTCGCTTCCCGGGTCCTCCCTGCGTGGAGTTTGCATGTTCTCCCCATTTGGCTTCCTCCCAAAGATATGCAGGTTAGGTGCATTGGCGATCCTAAATTGTCCCGTGCGTGTGCATGCCCTTCCTGGGGTTTGTTTCCTGCCTTGTGCACTGTGTTGGTTGGGATTGGCTCCAGCAGACCCCAGTGACCCTGTAGTTAGGATATAGTGGGTTGGATAATGGATATTATACAGCCAGCTGAATGTGTTTCTGCACTGCTTTTATGTAACCTGTTTTATTTGTTTTCATTATTTTTCACTTTTGTATTACGGCCTGGGTAGCACTTTGCATTGTTCCAGGCTTCCACAGGGCATGGTTGGTAATTTCTGTAATTTTTGGGCCCTTCCTGTTTTTTGTGCTTGTGAGTGATTTATTTACTTTCCAGATTAAATATTTTCATATCATTTTGGTTTCATCACTGGGTTATTTTGTTAACCACATCTGATCACAGAACTGTTGTTTTATCTTCTTACTAGCAAAATACCCGCACTTTGCAGCAGAGAAGTAGTGTGTTAAAGAAGTTATGAAAAAGAAAAGGAAACATTTTAAAAATAACGTAACATGATTGTCAATGTAATTGTTTTGTCACTGTTATGAGTGTTGTTGTCATATCTATATCTATCTATATATTATATATATATATATATATATAGCAAAATACCCGCGTTTGGCAGCGGAGAAGTAAAAAGAAAAGGAAACATTTTAATAATAACGTAACATGATTGACAACGTAATTGATGTCATATATATATATATATGTATGTATACACACACACAGACAGACACACATATAAACATATATACATATATACATATAAACATATCTACATATACACATATCTACACATACACATACCTATATATATACATATACAGATAAATATACATATATACATACACACACATACACATACATATATATATATATATACACATACATATTCACATATATATATATACATATCTACATATATATATATAAACATACATACATACATATACTCAGCAAAAAAAGAAACGTCCTTTTTTTCAGGACTGTGTATTTCAACAATAATGTTTTAAAAATCCAAATAACTTTACAGATCTTCATTGTAAAGGGTTTAAACAATGTTTTCCATGCATGTTCAATTAACCCTAATCAATTAATTAACATGCACCTGTGGAATGGTCGTTAAGACCTTAACAGCTTACAGAAAGTAGGCATTTAAAGTCACAGTTCTAAAAACGCAGGACACTAAAGAGACTTGTCTACCGACTGTGAAAAACACCCAAAGAAAGATACCCATGGTCCCTGCTCATCTGCGTGAACGTGCATTAGGCATGCTGCAGGGAGGCATGAGGACTGCTGATGTGGCTAGGGCAATAAATTGCCATGTCCGCACTGTGAGACGCCTAAGACAGCGCTACAGGGAGACAGGAAGGACAGCTGATCATCCTCACAGTGGAAGACCACGTGTAACAACACCTGCACAGGATCGGTACATCCGAATATCACACCTGCATGACAGGTACAGGATGGCCACAACAACTGTCCAAATCACACCAGGAACACACAATCCCTCCATCAGTGCTCATACTGCCCGCAATAGGCTGAGAGAGGCTGGACTGAGGGCTTGTAGGCCTGTTGTAAGGCAGGTCCTTACCAGACATCACCAGCAACAACGCCGCCTATTGGCACAAACCCACCTTCGCTGGACCAGACAGGAGTGGCAAAAAGTGCTCTTCACTGATGAGTCACGGTTTTGTCTCACCAGGGGTGATGGACGGATTCGTGTTTATCGTCGAAGGAATGAGCGTTACACCGAGGCCTGTACCCTGGAGCGGGTCGATTTGGATCGATGGATAGGGCCATTCCCCCCAGAAATGTCCAGAAACTTGTAGGTGCCTTGGTGGAAGAGTGGGGTAACATCTCACAGCAAGAACTGACAAATCTGGTCCAGCCCATGAGGAGGAGATGCACTGCAGTACTTCAAGCAGCTGGTGGCCACACCAGATACTGACTGGTACTTTTGATTTTGAGCCTCCCTTCATTTAGGGACACATTGTGAAACATTTTTAGTTTATGTCTTATTGTGTTGACTCTTTTAGTGTTCATACAAATATTTACACATTAAGTTTACTGAAAGTAAAAACAGTTGAAAGTCAGAGGACATTTCTTTTTTTGCTGAGTATACATCCTTTGTTTCTTGTTTTCCCGGTGCTCGAGTTCGAGATGTGATGAGGCGGGCGCCAACCTTCTACGAGAAGCACAAGAGGGCAATTGGATCCATTATTCTACACGCCGGCGTAAACGACATAAGGCACCAAGAGTCGGAGCTTCTCAAGGCTGACTTCGCAGCACTAGTTGAAGACACGAAGGAGAGGACCCCATCCGCAAAAATCTTCATCTTGGGTCCACTACCTCTCGTCAGACGATCGAATGAATACTACAGTCGTCTGCTGGGTTTAAACAACTGGCTGAGAGGCTTCTGCGAGACTCAAGACATCGGGTTTATAAACAACTGGGATCTTTTTTGGGAAAGGCAGCGCTTCTTCAAGCGGGATGGACTGCATCCGAATAGATTTGGAGCCCGGGTCCTCTCCGAAAACATCGCTAAGGTAATTCGTCTATCTTGACTGTCTACTTCTACTTTTAACCCCTGCTAAAAACTCTAAAAGCTGGAGAAAAAAAAATAAAATCTGTAGGGGTTCCAGACCAAGAGACCGCCCAGTCCCCACTGGGCAATCTACCTAACATTAGTCAAACAGTCCTCTTTGTATTTAGGGTTTTCATGGAAGGACCTGATGATGATGGTCACGTAGACTTCTGGCTTTCAGATTTTATTTTTTTTTCTCCAGCTTTTAGAGTTTTTAATGCTACTGCTTTGATAGGACATAATGGCTTAACAGAGTCTTCCGTTAAAGTGCACAACATTAATAATCTAATAACAAATCTTAATGCACGTAAAAAATCTAGGCAGTGCGGCATAAACACCAATAATTTAATTGAAATTACTACTTCAGATCAACAATGCATTAAGACTATAAAAACGGATTGTAGATTACATAAAAAATACACACAGAGCGGCGTTAACAAAAATAACTTAATTTTTGTTCTGATTACCAATAACACGCATAAAATTCAGCTCTGCCCTTCAGAAACATTAAATATGGCACTATTAAATGTTAGAGCTTTAACTAACAAGACATTTTTTATAAACGATCTTATTAGTGACAGAAAGATTGATTTTATTGCACTAAGTGAAACATGGCTTAACTCAATGGCGGGCTGTTTTAATCGAATCTGCGCTCCGGATTACAGTTTTACTCGTGCAGACCGCCAGGGAAAAAGGGGCGGATTGGCAAACATTTACTCGAGCCGATTAAAAGGTAAAGATGTTAGTTTTGGTAAATTTAAGTCCTTTGAGTATCTCGCCGTTGTTATTCATGGAGATTCTCACGTTCTAGTATTATCCGTGTATAGACCTCCTAAATATAATGCTCTTTCCTTGAGGAATTCTCTGACTTAATGTCAATTTTAGTTACAAACTATGACACACTCTTAATAGTCGGCGACTTTAACTTTCATATCGACAATCAGTGTGACCAAAATGTAAAGAATTCATGAACCTCCTGGACTCTTTTGATTTGAGGCAGCTCGTTAATCAGCCTACACATAAAGCAGGTCATACGTTAGACTTAGTGATTACTAAAGGACTTAAAGTTGATATAAAGCAGGTCATTGATATTGGTCTATCAGACCATTTCCTTCTACTATTTAATATAGAAATAAAGATAGAAAACACTCATGAGAAGCATTTTGTTAAAAAACGCTTCTTTGACTCATCAGCAGCTTTAAAACTTACAAACATTCTAAGCAATCAGTCCGTTTATAATGCCAACTATAATAGCGAGGATAATGTAAATAGTAAAGTGGAAAACTTTAATTCTAAAGTAAGAACTGCTGTTGACATAGTTGCACCTGAAAAGACAGTTAAAAAATCTTCTAGTATTGTTATTCCATGGAAGACCCAAAGAGTGTCTGATTTAAAAAGAACATGTCGTAGAGCTGAGCGTAAATGGAGGAAAACTAAACTAACTATCCATTATGAGATATTGAAGGTTAAAATAACAGAATACAATAACACAGTCCGTCTTGAGAGGCTGCTATTTCTCTAATATTATAAATAACAATGCTAGTAATCCCAGAGTCTTATTTTCTACAATTGATCGTCTGTTAAACCCAGGTAACACAAAGGAATGCCCCAGAATACTTCCAGTGAAACCTGTGAGAACATTGCTGTATTTTTCAATCAAAAATTAATGATATTAGAGATAACATAGTATATCTCCCCAACACTGCAGAACCTCCAAAGCCCGGTACTCCATTATAAACAAATTAAATGCTTTCACCAGGATAGATTTACCTGAATTACATAGTATAATCTCTCAACTGAAACCCTCCACCTGCGTCCTTGACCCAATACCAACCAGGTTTTTCAAAGAAATATCAGGCGTGCTAATTGACAATATTCTGGACATAGTTAATTCGTCATTAGATACGGGGGTCTTTCCAGACTGTCTTAAGACTGCTGTAGTTAAACCCCTGCTCAAGAAAAATAATCTTGACCCCTCTGCCTTTGAAAATTTTAGACCCATCTCTAACCTGCCCTTCTTAAGTAAAATTCTAGAGAAGGCAGTCATTATGCAGTTAAATGACCACCTCAATAAACATGCTATTCTTGATAAATTTCAGTCAGGCTTCAGAACAAATCACAGCACAGAAACTGCACTTGTTAAAGTAGTAAATGACTTGCGGGTAAATGCAGACAGAGGCCATTTATCTGTTCTCATCCTCTTAGATCTGAGTGCTGCATTTGACACCATTGATCACAATATTCTTAGAAATCGCCTTAGTCAATGGGTGGGCCTCTCTGGCAGTGTCTTAAATTGGTTTGAATCCTACCTGGCAGGGAGAAAATTCTTTGTGAGTTGTGGTAATCAAATCTCAAAGACACATGATATCCGATATGGTGTTCCACAAGGCTCTATCCTGGGTCCGCTGCTTTCTCAATCTACATGCTTCCGTTAGGTCAGATTATCTCAGGTTACAACGTGAGCTACCACAGCTATGCTGATGACACACAGCTGTACTTATCAATAGCACCTGATGACTCCGACTCTTGATTCACTAACACAATGTCTTACTGGTATTTCTGAATGGATGAATAGTAATTTTCTCAAACTAAATAAAGAAAACTGAAATTTTAGTAATTGGCAATAATGGATTCAATGAGGTTATCAGAAATAAACTTGATGCATTAGGATTAAAAGTTAAGACGGAAGTAAAAAATTTAGGGGTAACTGTTGACTGTAATCTGAATTTTAAATCGCATATTCATCAGACCACTAGGACAGCATTTTTCACTTAAGAAACATAGCAAAAGTTAGACCTCTTATATCATTGAAAGATGCTGAGAAATTAATTCACGCTTTTGTTTTCAGTAGACTAGATTACTGTAACGCACTCCTCTCAGGACTACCCAAAAAGACATAAATCATTTGCAACGAGTGCAGAATGCAGCTGCTAGAATCCTAACTAGGAAAAGAAAATCCGAACACATTTCTCCAGTTTTGATGTCACTACACTGGTTGCCTGTGTCATTCAGGATTGACTTTAAAATACTGCTTATGGTTTATAAAGCCTTAAATAATCTCGCTCCATCTTATATATCGGAATGCCTGACACGTTATATTCCAAATCGTAACCTTAGATCTTCAAATGAGTGTCTCCTTATAATTCCAAAAGCTAAACTTAAAAGAAGTGGTGAGGCGGCCTTCTGCTGTTATGCACCTAAAATCTGGAATAGCCTGCCAATAGGAATTCGCCAGGCAAATACAGTAGAGCACTTTAAAACACTGCTGAAAACACATTACTTTAACATGGCCTTTTTATAACTTCACTTTAACTTAATACTGATACTCTGTATGTTCAATTCTTCATAATAACTATTCATGTGGCTCTAAAATCCGTACTGACCCCTACTCTCTCTTCTGTTTCTTTTCCGGTTTCTTTGTGGTGGCGGCCTGCGCCACCACCACCTACTCAAAGCATCATGATGCACCAACAGTGATGGACTGAAAGCCAGAAGTCTACGTGACCATCATCATCAGGTCCTTCCATGAAAACCCTAAATACAAAGAGGACTGTTTGACTAATGTTAGGTAGATTGCCCAGAGGGGACTGGGCGGTCTCTTGGTCTGGAACCCTACAGATTTTATTTTTTCTCCAGCTTTGGAGTTTTTTTTGTTTTTCTGTCCACCCTGGCCATCGGACCTTACTTATTCTATGTTAATTAATGTTGACTTATGTTTATTTTTATTGTGTCTTCTATTTTTCTATTCTTCATTTTGTAAAGCACTTTGAGCTACATTTTTTTGTATGAAAATGTGCTATATAAATAAATGTTGATTAAAACATATATATCTACATATATATACTGTATATAGCAAAATCCCCGCGTATACCACGTTATCAGTTCAGCAGTCTGGTTGTAATATGACCAAGCTGTGCACTGAGATTACTTTTGAGAATGCAACGTATAGTTTTGTCCAGGAGGAAAGCAATGTTGCCTCAAATCAATGGCAACCTTTTGTAGGGTCTGTCCCTGAGATTTATTAATTGTCATTGCAAAGCAGAGCCTTACTGGAAATTTGAGGCATTTGAATTGAAATGGGAGATCAGAGGGTATAACGGTGATGCGAGGAATACATTCAGCGTTTGGCGCTCTGCTGTTTTTTTGTGTAGCTGCCTTCACACAGCTTCCCCGCTGCTTTATAAACAAACGGCATATAAGGCCGTCGTTTTTCCTTGCTTCGCAGTTCTGTACTGTTTTATTGTTCGTTTATTACGATTCTTATAGCTATTGTGTAGCTATTCGAGACTTACTGTACTGTTCAGGTACCCATTTCCTTTATTTAATCCGCGGCTTGTACGCTATTTTTTGTTCGTTTATCACGATTAGAGATATTTATTGATTCCCTTCTTTAGCGCACTGCCTGCTCATATAAGGCGCTCCGCTGGCTTTTTGTGAAGCAGCCTTTACACAGCTTCTCCACTGTTTTATAAACGAACAACATATAAAGCCATCCTCTTTCCTTGCTTTGCCAAGAAAGCTGCCTTTTTATTTAATCCACGGGTTCTCTGCTGTTTTATTGTTCGTTTATTATGATTATTATAGTTCTCTTTACATATCACGTTGTCAGTTCAGCACTCTGGTTGTAATATGACGAAGCTGCGCAAGCTCACTCTTAAGAATGCAACATATAGTTGTCCGGGAGAAAAGCAATCTTGCCTGAAATCAATAGCAACCTTTTGTTGGGACTGTCCCTGAGACTTCTTACTTCTCATCGCAAAGCAGAGCCTTACTGGAAATTGGAGGCATCTGAATTGAAATGGGAGATCAGAGGGTGTAACGGGGATGCGAGGAATACATTGAGTGTGGAGAAACTCTAGAGATAGCGTGTGTATTAACTTGTGGATTTTTCTGTAAGTATTGGTGGCAGCGGGACAAAGTTGGTTCCGCAAGACCGCGTTAGCTGCGGAGCTCAGCTCAGAGTGAAATGAGGTGAATGGGAGGGGAGAGGATGATGTCAATCCCCCCACAAACACAGTCTCTCGGAATCTGCATAAGCACAGCCGTTCACCAGCAATTTTAACTTAGTTACAAAGTGATCAAAACTCTCGTTTATACCCTGCGTCCTCTCATTAAACTTGTATCCCGCATTAGTCGTGGGCATGACAAACGCCAGCGGCAGCCTGTCTATAAAGTTAACTTAAACTTACGGTTTACACTGTGCTTTGTTTCCGCAGTAGCTGCACTTATGAATAAGCTTGTATGTGTCACTCGCTCGCTTCTTATTGTTTCTCTTCCTTCTCAATTGTATAATGCATGTTTTCTTCAGCGCTCTTCCTTGTTTTCAACGTACTGCGCTCACAGTCAGTTCACGTGATTACGTGGGAAGTGTGATGATGTCACACGAAACTCCACCCCCACAGCCATCGAGCTCAACTCCATTACAGTATATGGAGAAAAATAGGTTCCAGTTATGACCATTACACGTAGAATTTCGAAATGAAACCTGCCCAACTTTTGTAAATAAGCTGTAAGGAATAAGCCTGCCAAATTTCAGCCTTCTACCTACACAGGAAGTTGGAGAATTAGTGATGAGTCAGTGAGTGAGTGAGGGCTTTGCCTTTTATTAGTATAGATTGTAGACTTAGTTTGTGGCTTGTTACTCTATGTTACCTTCTTTTTTATTTCTCTGTTGGTCTGTTCTCATTGGCTACTCAGTGGCATGTTCATGCTTATTAATATCCTTGTTTAACATTTAAATGTGCCATCTGGTTGTGACACAGAGATGGGAACTTGTCAAAAATGCTTGTTTTAAAACTTTACTCTGTCCATGAGTCTGTCTTGGTTACTTTAAAAACAACTTGTGAGTGAATACGCTTTTATTGAATCTAAATAAAAGAAGTAAACATATTAAATGAATATATTAGTAAAGTTAAGAGACTTTGCCATGTTTAATTCACTTAAATTTAATATGTTGCTGATAAATAAAGTTTTAATTTTATTCAATCAGTCAATTAGCATTACATACATGTTTGCTACTCTGAACCAAACAGGAAAAAGTTGCTTCCTTTCTGTAACACAATTGTTTAATGAACTGAAAAACAGACTCAGCATAATCCCATCCTCGTCTTCCCATTTTGTTACATATTTAAGACTTTAAGAACTGATGTAAAATTTATGAGATTTTTCAGTTTTGTTTTTAAACACATACTTTGAGGTGTAACCAATTAAAGACCTCCTTTTGTTATTTACTAGTGTGGTTTACTTTTTCTTCCACTGTTTATTGGTGTTAGCAGTGGGATCAAACTGCCCTACATGTATGCCCCTTTTTATGTGCATGACTGAAATTCTGTCTGAGGGACAGCATCAGAGATCTCTGAAACTAAACTGGCAAGAGATTTGGTGGTTTCTTTCTGCTTTTGAGAGTTTATTTGAATTTTAGGAATGATGGACTACTTCCATCCATCTATCATCCAACCCACTATATCCTACCTACAAGGTCACGGAGGTCTGCTTGAGCCAATCCCAGCCAACACAGGGGGCAAGGCAGGAAACAAACCCAGGGCTGGGCACCAGCCCACCGCAGGGTGCACACACACACACACACACACACCAAGGACAATTTAGGATCGTCAGTGCACCTAACCTGCATGTCTTTGGACTGTGGGAGAAAACCAGAGTACCCGGCGGAAACCTACACAGACACAGGGAGAACATGCAAACTCCATGCAGGGAGGACCTGGGAAGTGAACCCGGGTCTCCTAACTGCGAGGCAGCAGCGCTACCCACTGCACCACCGTGCCACCCATGGACTACTTTAAAGTATATATTGTCCAAAAATAAAGAAGACAACAAATGAAAAAGCAGATCATTCATGGAAAGGTGAATTGAAATACATACACGAGGAGTCAAATTAAAAAAAAATTGGAAAATGAAAAGAAATAGAAATAACAAAAGAAAATCTATAAGAAAGAAAAGTGCCCAGAGACACTGACAAGAGCAATACATGCACACTTTAAAGCATTTTAATGGGACCAGGAAGTGAACCTCAGTCTTCTGCAGTTATGATGATAGTGCACGCACCACTGTTTTTCAAAGGAGGCTGACTCCACTAGGACAACTGCTTTTCAGATGCGAAACAATATAACATGTTTCAAAGGCAAATACATAGATGGACAGATGCACGGAAAACTTGTTTACAATAGCGCATCAAAGTTCCCTTATGGAGATTGGTGTAATGGTCTCAGCAGAGGAGAAGAAACAAAACTGCATCCAACCACTAGTTTTTTAACCCCCATTATTAAGAATACAGGTTGTAGGCAAGCATCATTCTTTTATGGAACTCCATTCCATTACAGAGAACCCTTATGTACACAAAGACATTAAATCATACAGGGCCAATTATATTTAGATTGAAGCTGCATTACTTGGAAGAACCCCACAGAATTCTGGAACATTTAAAGTTTTACAAATGAGAGGAGACCATTCAATCCATTAAGTTCATTTGGTTAGCTAATATGTAGGTTGTCCCAATATATCATTCATATATAATGAGCTGTGAAGGTTTGTGCTACAACAACATATCTTGACTCCAGATTTCCACAACTCTTTGCATGAAGAAATGCTTCCTGGCTTCAGTCTTAAATACACTTTTGCTTAATTTTCAATGGTGTCCTCAAGTATGTGATTCACTAGTCTGATGGATCCACTTTATCAATGCCATTGAGAATTTTGAAGAGCTGGGTTAGGTCCTCATGTAGCCTCCTCTGCTGAAGGCTCAACAGGCTTAACTACCTGCGCTTCTTAGAATAAGACATGCCATTTAGATCTGGGATGTATTTAGTTGCCATCCTCTGCACAGCTTCAAGTATTTGCTATGCAGTTATATCTCTGTGTGAAGAATAAGTGGCCCCCTTTCCTCTTGTTCTGAAACAACGTAATAAGCAGTGGTTTTGTCTCAATTTACTACACTGTATTGTTGAACTGTCTATAGAAAGCTCATCTTATTTGTCTTAATTTTTACAATTTTCTGTGATGTGTTCAGTGCAAGTTCTTATCCAGTTTAATTTCTTTTTGGAGTATGTGATCATTTATTTGTGCCTGATGCCTTTAGCCTGTTTCTGGAGCTTGGGCAAGCAGATTAACCCTGCAGTGCTCTGAGCATAGCTTTGCTCAGGTGTGTGCATGAGTGTCCATAACCTGAAGTCTACAGCTCTTGAAAGTGATCCATTGGCTGATTTTTTTGTAACACAATTTTAAAAGTGCACAGCTCCCTATTTTGGTGTTGTCATCATTATTATGAATCATGCCAATTACCTTTGTAGAGTGTGATTTATCACATTGCTTGTTGCAGAAAAATTGGAAATGTAAAAATATTTATTTGTGTTTGCTCTTTTTGTTTTGAGTATTTAATGTTGAGAAACCTTTATTAATACTTTGACGGTTGTACTGTTTGGCAGTTTGGAAAATATTTAATCATCATCTGATTCTTATTAGTTTTAATCCATTCTGAAATGCAGCATCACTCCCTTGCTTCCCAGTTTATTGTAGGCTGTGTCCTTCTTCAGCCACCCACCAATGACATTGCTGGCACTCCCGTCTTTTATGACTTTGATCCACCAGCAGAGCCAAGCCAGGATCCTTCTTGAGATCACAGGTGGCCATGTACCCAGGCCAATAGATTTAACATATTGATTGCTGGACCATTAATTCCAGAACCGTGCAGTATTAATCTATGCATATATGATAAATAATGAAATCTATTAAAATTTGTAAAAATATTAAAAGAATGTATTAGAAGGCTGCAGTTTTATTATCAACAGCAACTCTGTCAAAAATGTAAAGAAACTGTTAATTACTTTACTTTGACCAGCAACACAACTAAAAGTCAAGCAACTGAATGAGAGTCCTTGAAGCTTGGCACCACACAGAATGCAAACTTAGAAGCACACATGCCGTAAATAAAACGTATTTCTTTGCACTGTCTATACAACACATTTGGTAATTGGTGACTGCACTTAGTGAGCGGCAGAATGTTCATGTAGTGCTTATCTTGACAATTGTGACGAGTTGGACTCGATGTGATAAAGAAACGCCTTCAGGCAGCTATCTGCATCAGTTCCAGAGCCTACAAGTTCATCAATCCAATTCATTGTCACTGTCTCACTCACTGTCATTATCATCAAAATATTTGTCTTGCAACAAATCTAGTTTTTTCAAAACATTAGAAGCTGTATACCATTTTCATGACAACATAACTGCGGACTGCTATAGCACTATTTTCCGCAAGCTGTTGCATCAAAAAAAAAATCTATGGTTATCCACTAGATGACAGCACTACAGTAGGTAATTGAGGTAAGCAACGCTGCTTCTGTTGTGGCTGTATACTGACATACAAGTTAAATTGTACATCACACCTAGTCAGGCTCAGTGAGAAACGACTTAACTCGTACCTTGCTTTCAAAGTATCAAGCAGCAGAGGGACTAAAATTAATGCTATTCTGTAAGTACTTCATCATATCTCCCTCACAGTGTGTTTGTGCACACACACACACACACACACACACTCCCTCTGCACAGGTTCTCAGGAAGGCTCTGCCTGCTTTGACATTGTCTTCCTCCCATGCCCATGTGGTCCCAAATGCAATTTTCATGCTAAAAATACCACTTCTTCCATACAAATAATAGCTATATTGATTTATCCTTCTACTAGAGTTTAAACACCACAGAGAATGGCAGGTCAGCTGTTCAGGTAGATTTCCTTTAATCGGTCAATAAGTAGCTTTACATGTATGTCATGATATCAGATAGTCCCAGTGTTTTAATATGGCTATTTAAAAGCTCAGTTTCTTTTCATCTCATTTTCTTAACTTTCCATTTTTCATATACTGTCCAAATGGCTTTAATGTACAGTTCACTCTTATGCACATTCAATGAATAGGTTAATTTGTTGAGCTGTTATTTTGATAAATGCTTTATTCATTTATGTGACTGAGAAAGTCATTATTTAATACATATTTTTTAGTTACTGCAATGTAAAGATTGATTACTGTCTTTCTTTCCTTTATTAGAAGCCCCTTCTGACCACCTCATAAAGACACAGCTCAAAACTTAATAATCAGAATAATAGCATCATACTGGGGTATCTGGAATATATCCAGACCACAAGAAATGCAGGATGTTGTGGGGATTATCGGATTTAATATTTATCTGGGATGTGGTAGTAGAATGAATTTAATAAAGCATCCCACACCAAGGGTTTGCATCACATTGAAGTTTAGATGTCCCTTAGCCCCCACCAAGCTGTATGTTTTTATTAAAAAATAAAAAAGAAAATTAATTTTGGCCTTGTTGCTTGCAGGTTAAGTTTTTTGCTGGTCCACTGAGTAATATAAGTGCAATCATAACCTTTTAACTGATCATTTTGTATAAGCTTTGTTTCCAGGAGTACTTTGATGGCTATGTAACCTTTATGTAACTTATTAATAAAATTAACTTTATAAATGAGAAGAAAGCATGCACTCTATCTTGTTTTATTCTTGTTAATCCAGTTTTCTTAACATTCCATTTTTTAAGAGATGTACCTGCTTCAAGAACCCGAAATGTCTTTAATCAGGAATACATGTGTTGCTGTTTAGTTTGTAGAAATTACTCACTCGATGTCCAGGGATGTTCCTGATTCTTTAATATTCTATTTGATGACCAGGAAATCTCAAAGTCCACAAAACTCTTCACAGACTGATTATAAAAACATGCGCAAAGCGAGATTAATACACAGGCTTACCTGGGTTTAAACCCTGGGGCCTAAGAGAGTGGTAGGGCATATGGATGTGATATAAAAGTTTTGTAATGTATTTCTTAGTACAGTTTCATTCAAATAAAAAATTAAGGGCCAAAAATATCAGTGTATATACGCAGTGTAGGCCAGAATATTTCAATGAACTACTCCTGTCACTTTTAATTAATAAACAAGACACACAGGAAAGAGGCGGATTAAGGTGGTGATGAGCCCCTAGGCTACTCTTTGTGTGGGCCCCCTGTTGCAGAGGATATAGACAGTCCCACTTACTTATAATGCTTTACCAGAAAAAAAAATGTAATGCCATGTGTAATAGCATGCTGGAAATATTACATAGCTGAAATGCATCCACTCGGGGTGCACTAGCATAAACAAACATCCGCAGAAATACCTTGACAGCCCTTATAATAAATAGTAAATATATTTATATATATCTCTGTGTGTATATATATATAACTGCTCAAAAAAATTAAAGGAACACTTTGAAAACACATCAGATCTCAATGGGAAAAAGAAATCCTCCTGGATATCTATACTGATATAGACTGGGTAATGTGTTAGGAACGAAAGGATGCCACATCGTTTGATGGAAATGAAAATGATTAACCTACAGAGCCCTGAATTCAAAGACGCCCCAAAAATCAGAGTGAAAAAATTATGTGGCAGGCTAGTCCATTTTGCCCAAATTTAATTGCAGCAACTCAAAATTATGCGCAGCACTTTGTATGGCCCCTGTGTTCTTGTATACATGCCTGACAACATTGGTGCATGCTTCTAATGAGATGACAGATGGTGTTGTGGGGGATCTCCTCCCAGATCTGGACCAGGGCATCACTGAGCTCCTGGACAATCTGAGGTGCAACCTGGTGGCATTGGATGGACCAAAACATAATGTCCCAGAGGTGTTCTATTGGATTTAGGTCAGGAAAGTGTGGTGGCCACTCAATGGTATCAATTCCTTCATCCTCCAGGAACTGCCTGCATACTCTCACCACATGCCAGGAACTGTCGTGCACCAGGAGCCACTGTATCAGCATAGGGTCTGACAGTGGGTCCAAGGATTTCATCCTGATACCTAATGGCAGCCAAGGTGCCTTTGTCAAGCCTGTAGCGGTCTGTGTGACCCTCCATGGATATGCCTCCCCAGACAATCATTAACCCACCACCAAACTGCTCATGCTGAATGAATTTACAGGCAGCATAATGTTCTCCATGGCTTCTCCAGACCCTTTCACTTCTGTCACGTGCTCAGGGTGAACCTGCTCTCATCTATAAAAAGCACAGGCACCAGTGGTGCATCTGCCAATTCTGGTATTCTATGGCGAATGCCAATCGAGCTGCATGCTGCTGGGCAGTGAGCTCAGGGCCCATTAGAGGACATGGGGCCCTTGGGTCACCCTCATGAAGTCTTTTTGGTTGTTTGGTCAGAGACATTCACACCAGTGGCCTGCTGGAGGCCATTTTGTAGGGCTCTGGTAGTGCTCATCCTGTTCCTCCGTGCCCAAAGGAGCAGATACTGGTCCTGCTGATGGGTTATGGACCTTCTATGGCCCTCTCCAGCTCTCCTAGAGTAACTGCTTGTCTCCTAAAATCTCCTCCATGCCCTTGAGACTGTGCAGGGAGACACAGCAAACCTTCTGGCAATGACACATATTGATGTGCCATCCTGGAGAAGTTGGACTACCTGTGCAACCTCTGTAGGGTCCAGGTATCGCCTCATGCTACCAGTAGTGACACTGACTGTAGCCAAATGCAAAACTAGTGAAGAAACAGTCAGAAAAGATGAGGAGGGAAAAATGTCAGTGGCCTCCACCTGTTAAACCATTCCTGTTTTGGGGGTCATCTCATTGTTGCCCCTCTAGTGCATCTGTTGTTAATTTCATTAACACCACAGCAGCTGAAACTGATTAACAACCCCCTCTGCTACTTAACTGACCAGATTAATATCCCATAAGTTTCATTGACTTTATGCTATACTCTGATTAAAAAGTGTTCCTTTAATTCTTTTGAGCAGTATATATATATATACCCACACACAGTGTATATATATATATATATATATATATATATATATATATATATATATATATATATATTTATATAGCTGTGTAATTCTGTGCTGTAAAAAGTAGAAACTACTGAAATCATCAGAATAAAAATTGAAATGCACAGTCAACGATTTTGTTTTGCGGACGTGGTTACCCCCCTTGCCTGTCAGCAGGTAAGCGAGTTTCTCTCTCCTTGAAGATTTCATTTTGCCAATGTGCTTACCTCACTTGTGTATTAGCGGCTAAGCGAGTTTCTCTGTCTTGTTAACTTGGGGCCGCCTTGCTGGCTGTTTGAGCTTCATGCTGTAGCCTTGCACTTCCAGGCTGGACAGACAGACAGACAGACAGACAGACACACTTCCACGCATAGATGTTTATATATAAGATTAGTAGCTATGTTATCTGGTTTTGCTTGGGAAATTTCTTAAGACCATGGGTGTCAGTTACAGTGCCATTAATTAACTGGGTGTATCAGAAGTACTATGTAACTAAGTGTTTTATTTATGTATTTGTTTATTTAATTACTTGTTTATTTTTACCAGGACTAATACTATTGGCATTCAGTGTGTTTGTGTATTATAATGGCTAAGGCACTGGATTTTAAACTTTGATTTTGATATTTATTTTATTTTTCCAGGGCTGATATTATTGATGGGCAGTTTGGTATGGTGGTTAAGGCTTTGGATTGTAAGCTTTGTGATTGTGTGTTAAAATCGTGACATTGTACGACTTCGGTAAAGCCTCTAACGTTGTGCCACCGTGGCCGGTTTGCTTTTTTTGACAGGGTGAAGATCGGAGTACTACATTAATAAGTCGAATCAAAATCTGATTATTTGGTTACCTACCAATTAACACTTGTGGTTGGGCGGCCAGTTAGCAAACATCTGACATGTCCTCTCAGTTCCAAGATGCAGTTCATAGGTATGTGATACATAGAAGGCTTGTGTGGGTAGAGAGTGGAATGAATGTAGCAAAGTACAGTAAATTGTGGCAGAATCCATGATGCAGTATACAAGAACCTGAGCCATGACAATATTAGTTTTCCAGCAAGACGACCACTCCAAGTATAAAGCCAAAGCTACACAGGAATGACTTAAAAAGGCCACAATGTTAATTTGGAAATTAACAGATGTCCAGATCTCAATCCAATTAAGAATCTGTGGCTGGACTAGAGAAAGGCTGTTCACTCACAATCTTCTTTCGACCTGACAGAGCTTGAGCAGTTTTGAAAAGAAGAATGGGGGAAAACCGTAGTGATCAGATTTGCAGGCTGTTAGACAGACCTGGGCACAGACTCTAAGCTGTCATGGCTGCCAGAGGTGCATCTACTAAATACTGACTTTGTGTGTTGCTCAATGCCAAAAAAGACACGTTAAGTCCATTGTGATACTTTGTTGTATAATAATAAAATGTGAAGACTTCCAAGGAGATGAACTCTTTTCATAGCCACTGTACTTATTATAAGATTTTTTCATAAAAGTCAAGCCTAACAAAAAACCTGTGTAAGACATAGTGTGTACCCTTTCTTGCAAAGGTTTAGATGAATTTGCCCTATTGTGCCAAAGTAAAGATAGCTGTTGGGCTTTAAGAAGGCCATGTGGTAGATTATGTACAGCAATATTCTAAGACTATAACATTACCTTTAATTTTTTTTTTCCTTTATGTTACTATCGCTAAGAAATACTAACCTGACATACATTTTATTGAATCTATTTATTTTCAGAACCCACTTTTTCTTTTATAGGATTATGTAATGGAGCCTATCCCAGCAGAATCAAGCACAAGTCAGGAATCAATCAAGAATGACGTGCCAATCCATTATAAAGCACACTCATAGTGGATCAATTTGGGGGTCTACTGTATATCCCAATACTAAAATTGCATATAGGAAAAAAGATACACAGTGTAAGCTTTCAGTTCAGATAAAGCTTTTAAATATTTTATCACTCCAGCATTCCTCTCCAATATATTGTTTTTGCAAGATAAGAATAAACCAATTTGATTTGTCCCAAGAAAAAATAATAAGACAAAATCTTTATCCTGCTGGGTAAACCCTTCACAAAGGTCTTTTATAATCTGCCGGAATTAATACACTGCTTGAGGATTTGAAAAGATTACCATAAAACTGCAGGTTATAATAATACACCTTAATGCTTACAGACAACCAAAAATCATCCTAAATTAAAAATAAAATGACTAAATTGGAAGACTTGTTCTCGCAATAGCCTAAAACAATATTTTTACAATGTATAAATTTAACTTTCCAATATTTATTTTCAGACACTGATAAGAATACTATTTAAAGAAGAAAAACACTTTTATTCCTTAATTACAGCATTTTAAAAATCAAGGTAATTCTCTTATTTAATGTTCTTGAGATATCGATGTATTTTATATATTTATTCATGAATAAGAATAGCAAATCTTGAAGTTTTCTATATTGAGCTTGCTGAACTGCCCGATTCTGGATTTTGGTCAGTCCACTCAGTCTCAATTGATCTCAGTCAGCCATTTACATCAGTGTGCAACCCAGCTATTTAAATGATACTTTATGTTTCCAAGGGGAAAGTATCATTTTACATAATCTCAAAAAAGGAAAAAATAAAAAAATAGACCATTTTTGTTGTTTTCTTATTTGCAAAAGAAATTATCTGAAAAAGATCATAGTGTCTCCTTTTTTACTTTGTTATTCTTCACAATATATTTTTTTTCTATTAAGACATCCTCAGTCCTTTTCTCACAGTTTCCCCCAGTAAATGAGATGTTAGGAAGCATCAGGCAACAGAACTATTGTATGTCAAAGATCGAAGGTGTTTGGTGGGAATTCGTAAAAAAAAAAAAGAGTCTTACCTCGGAAGGTTCACACATTTTGTAGTACACTCAGGTTAATCACAATTGAGTACACTTTATTTTCCAGACAATGTGACATATTCCTTAGCTGTGGAACCACAGAGGGATTTTCATTTGATTAAAATTATTCAATGAGCTAGCAATGGAGCAAAGGCTATTACATTAGAATAATCAGTGTTGGTATGGTAGGTACTCCATTTTGAATAATTTCAGAGAGGGCAACAAGTGGATAAAAGTCTATGACAATAAAAAAAAAAGCCTACAACAGTTTTCCAAGAATACTGTAGATATTTGTTGGACTTTATGGCAATGAGAAAACATATGGCCAAATAGGAAGACACCTGCCTGGTGGTGCATCTCACAACTGAGAGTCAATTCTGGGTAAATATTAGAAAATATTAACTTTGAGTGATGTGGACAGGGCCATGTTTTAAACTGTAGTAATCCATGTCTAACACATGTTAGGTAAGAATAAATTCTCACTTTTTTTTTCTTTTACTTTTTGTATACTGCAAAAGTCTCAGTAGTTTTCACTATGTGGCCACAATTTTCACTGTCCTTCTTTCAATATGTCATCTCTACATACAAGCATAGTATTTCTTGTTTTCATGTGTATATAACTAAAATCAAAATATTTGAAACCTTCTAATATTGAATTTTCCTATTCTGAAACATACCACTCCATCATGCTGCTTACTTTTACTTTTACCTACGCTCTGCCACTTACAAGGTGCAAGGTGACCCACAACACCTTAAGGGTCCGAAGTCCAGATTTAGCCTGTCAAAAATCACTAAACAGCAACACCTGGGCAAGCCTCATATAGTTTCTTGGCACACATTATCTCCTGCAACAGAGCAGTAAGTGAAGTGACTTCTCACAGCAGCCATTGTCATCACTTATTTAATGATTGATGAAACAAGAGAATTGTCTCATTTCCTTGATATTCAGACGTGCCTTATTGATGCCAGTCTATGATTGTGTCTTTCCAGCAAAAATAATTGAGTTGAAGAAATGTCTGAAACAGAATGCTTTTTTAAAACATAAAATATGCAATTGCAAATAAAATAATGTGAATACACTTAATTTATACAGCGTACAGTGCCTTTCTGAAAAACAATATTCATTCACCTCTGGACCCTTGCTGTATTTATGCCTTGGGCATGTTTTAGGTAAATCTATCACTTTACATTTAAAGCAGCACACAATGTTTTATTAAGTTGCCTTTGACAAATGTCTCTGTTCCAAAGTTCCCAAAACACACAGTCTGTTCAGCATTGCAATTTTACTGTTCACCCAAATCAAAGAAAGGATAAGATAACGAATAAATGAATGAAAACTTATTGCTGTAAAACACTGTAAATTTGTTGTGGTGTTACAAGCACAGATACAATACAATACAATTCAAGTTTAATATTGCACGGATGAGGCCTTCTCTGGAGTGGAGGTCCCGAGAAGAGCGACTAGGCTCATACCAGGGCTAAAAGGGATGAATTATGAGGAAAGATGAAAGGAAATGAGCCTTTTCATTTTAAGCAAAAGAAGATTAAGAGGAGACACGACTGACATGTTTAAAATTATGAAGGGAATTAGTACAGTGGATTTAGACTGTTAATTTTAAATGAGCTCATCAAGAACACAGGGACACAATTGGAAACTTATTACAAGTAAATTTCGCACAAACATTAAGAAATCTTTACATAGATTCATAGACACATGCTACCAAGTAGTGTGGTGACTTTCAAAATGCGACTTGATATTATTTTAGAAGAATTAAGTGGATAGGAACAATGAGGTTTTGTTTGGCTGAATGACCTGTTCTCATCTAGACTGTTCTAATTATCTAAAGTTCTGATAGCAACATATAATTAGCAGTATGCTATGCAACAGCAGCATATAATTGTGTAGTGCACATTATAAAGTAAATATACAAAACAATTAAAACATATAAACCTGAAATAATGTTACATCAGTCTTTTTAAAGTAAGCATGATTTTGGTAGCTGATCAGGAGGATACAGAGAATTAAATGTTATGCTAAACTAGGGTGACTGCATTAGGAAAGCAAATATTCAAATGCCAAGTGGTTCAGATTTTGAGTGATGTGAAACTTTTATTTGAAACTTTGATTTCTGAATAAATCAGATTGCTGATTATATTTGCATTGTCTTCTCATTTATATGGGGGCCCTATATCAAGTGCAATTTCTGTCAGGAGGAAAATCAGATGTTTGGCTTTTTGAACCAGATTAACCATGATCAGGATGGTTTCATCAGCACACTGTAGCCATTTTACAGATGACTCACTTAAGTTGAATTTATAGGAATAGAGAGAAAAATGAAAGTAGAATATGTTCCTGAGGGAACCAATTGAGGATTTGTGATAAGTATCTGCTCAGCTTCACTGTCTGTCTTGTTTTTCTCAGAAAGTCAAAGATTTAGAAACTTGTGACATAGTCTAACTTCATATTAAATGGGTTCCTATGGAGAAGTTCTGGTGTGTGTATTACATGCTGATTTTAACATTCTTGAACAGGACCTCAACGTAAGTATCTATGGAATCTTAATTCTGAAAAATGTAACAGAGAGCCATGTTTAGCTTACTGTTATCTGACTTGTTGATATGGCAAGCGAACAGCAGCGGATGAAAATGAGAATGACAAGAGGCTTGAGATGTTTAAGAAGTACAGTATGTGTTCAAATGTTAGGGGTATAGGACCTGACTAGAGGTGGAGTGCTCCTTAAAGCTGCAGTAGAAATTGTTTGGCTAAATAAGAGGGGCATTAGCAGAAGGAAGACTGATAAACAATCATAGATAGGAAAATGCTCAAGTATAAGAATCTATGAGCATGTTTAGTACTGACCTCTCACCTAGTGTTTATATTCCAAGAGCTCAGATACCAAGGTAGAATGAATAAATTTATCTAAGATAAAGGCAGTGAAGTCTAGGTAGTTGCTTTATGCAGCTGTGACATTAACTACCAAAAACTGCAAGGAAATCATAGCATTTCCTTGAGGGTGGACATTAGAATATTAGAACAGTCTTTATGAGAACAGAACATTTATCCCAAGAAGCTCACCAATTCTGTTTATCAAGATTCTCCAGAATACTTTGAAGATGAGATTTTTAAGATTCCAAAAGTACGACACTCTACCTACAGTGCGGTAATCTATTCCATGCGTCTATGGTTTTTTGAAGAAAAACATTCTCACATCTGTGCAAAATTTGTCCTTAACAAGTTTCCAGATGTTTCCCCATATTCTTATTGGTGTTTTTTTTTTATAGTAACAGTTGAAATATACTGTACAAATTCCCTTCATAATTTTAAATGTTTCAATCAGGTTGTCTCATAATTATCATTTAGTTAACCTGAAAAGGTTCAACTGCCTCAATCTTTCCTTATAGCCCATACCTCCTAGTCCTGGAATCAACCTAGTTGCTCTTCCCTGAACTTTCTCAATATTGCTATGTCTTTGAATTTAATATAGAGACCAAATCTGTATACAGTACTTCAGATGTGTAATATAAGTTAAGCATAACCTCTCGAGACAACTAACATTTCCACTTCCTATGTGTAATACCTTATATTTCCTTACCTTAAACTTCATCTGTCACAAATCTTCCCAAGCCTGTATTCTGTTCAGGTCCCTATGTAACAATATAATTGATTCTACATTATCTGCAATTCAACCTAGTTTGGTATCATCTCCATATTTAATTTCTTGTTTATATTGACTAGATTTATGTTTATGTATATTAATAAAAGCAGCATTCCCAGCAGTGATCTCCGAAGGACACCACTTCCTACATCACCTAACTCTGAAAATGTTCCTCTTACAATAACACTTTGCTTTCTGTGTTTCAGTGCATTTTGCACCCACCTACACATTGCACCTTGTGTTTTAGTTTAATCATCAATCTTTCATGTGGCGACTTATTAAAAGACTTCTAAAAATAAAGATAAATAAATAAATATCATGTACACCTCTCTGATGGTATGCTTTTGTTGCTTCCACACAGAATTCCAGTACATAGTGGTGGCTATTTGCTATTACAACTGTTCTGGATATGTGATACTCAATTTGTTCCTTAATAATTGCTTCTGTTACATGAATCATCTTGATTTATACAACAGGATATTTGAAAGCTTCCAGTTTTTAGGAATTATTCCAGTGTGCAGAAGTTTTTGGAGAAAAACCCACCAGAATAACCGATAAAAATTCTCTTATCAGAGAAGAAAACGTCAGCTATCAGTATTGCTGGCTAAGTCCTAGAGGAGTGCCTCAGAGTGATCTAGATGGTTAAGTGAATCATCTGCTAAAGTACAGAATCGTGAGGTTTTCTTATAATAACTGGAAGATCACCAGAGACTGAGGGGGCCTAATATAAAATAAACACTTATAAACAGTGCTGTCTGTTTTTGTCTGCTTGTTACATGTCCTCGCAATGCTGTTCAAATTCAACAGAAGTTCTTAATGATGCTTTCCCCATCAGATTTTTGACCATGTCAGTATTCGAATATTAAATGGGGAGGGGTTATGTTGTTTTGTGCCCCAGGTATTTTCGTAAATTTATTCTAAAAATATTAGAGCAATGTTTTATTAGATGGGCAGCCTGTTAAAACTGAGAAATTTTTATATACTCTGGTCATTTAATGGGATGCATTGCCTGCAATTGGGACTGTCACTGCCACCAACTTAATGAAATGGCTAATAATTTTTAATTTACTTGAAAAAGCTTTATATTTTCTGTAGTTATGCATCTTTTAGCTGATAGCCAATAATATTAAATGCAGTGAACCTACAAAGAAAAACAGAAATGTCAATATTTAGTCAGCCAGAAAATATTACTTTTCAATATCTCCGCACCATCTCAATTGTTTCTGTTTCTTCTTCTGCTCTTCATTCCTCACTGTCACTGGATCATCCCACCGCTGCCACCATTTGTGATGGTATGGTTTCATGACTGTCCTGAATGCACTAGGGAATGTGGAGCCATCCCAGACCATCACACAGCTTTGAATTACTCTAACACTAATGTTGCAATTAAAGTATTGTTTACTAAACACATTTTTTGAGAATAATTTCTGAACAATTGTTTAGGGATATAAAACAAATTAACATTTCCCTGAAACCTGCCAGACAGCAATGAGTTTAATGAGGACATATTATATAAAATATATTTAGAGTATAAGTCTGAGAAGACATTGCACAATTTTAAAATTATATAAAAATGTAACACATATCAATTTCATATCTCACTGTCCTTAGTCAGGGGAGCTGTTGTATTATTCCCGTAGCTACGCCTATAAAGAAAACTCTTAACCTTAATGAAGTATCAGCCCGACACTGACCATACACAAACACATTATATACATAAGACAAGTAAACAACTTGACTGGTAACATGTACATATTAACCCTTTGGATTGCAAGGAAGTTTAGAGGCACTTTCCATTCTATTTCCATTCATCAATGCTAATTTATCTCAGAAACTAGATCAAAATATAATCAGAAACCTTACTTTGTTAGGTGCACTCAATTTGGCTCAGGCGAAAATGGCTTTGCATGCAGAGGTGCCCCCTCTCCCCCCTTATATATTGCCTCACCAGTCAATGGCAGCAAGGGCTCCCTCATGCGTGCAATCACACATTGTAACATGATAAATAGTGATTCTGATAGAGACATAAAAAACATATTTTAAGAAACTACTTTGCTTTGAGGTACAATTTTTTTTGGAAGATGCCAAAGCTGCATTAATTTGCAGAAGGAACTCCAGGCTATTTTGGCCACTTCTATCTTGTCAAAGTATTAAGCAAACAGTGTGGTGTAGTGGTTAAGGCTTTGGACTTCAAACCCTAAAGCTGCGTGTTCATATTCAGCTAATGACACTAAGTAACCCTGAGTAAGATACCTACCAGCTGCTCCAATTGGAAATGCAACCAAATGATTTAATCTCAGATGTTGAAAACAGAAACATATAGAGACTTTGCAGCTAAACACTTTTTTTTTCCTAAATGCAAGTTAGAAATGTTATTAATATAAATCTGATCCAACTTTCGCCCTCATACAAATTCCAGAGGCCATACTGGTTAGTCTTGATGAAGACTCCAACAGCATTTCAACAATATATAAAATTATTTCAAAGAATCTACCACGCAGTGACATTAGAGAACAGAGGTAAAGAGACCATCCAATTGGCATCTCAGAAAAGGAGTAGAACTTGGCAATACATAAAATAGCATTCCATAATTCAACAAAAAATCTTCCATCAGTCACATCTATCGTGTGTGTCGTAACTGTGACTGAATTGTGGCAAACACTTAACGAAGAGTTTCCCACGAAACACATAATGCTGTGTGTTGCTGAACTTGTGTGTGCATCTGCCTGTGTTGGGTTTGGGGAGCTGGAGCATCCCCTGCAGGCCACACTTGTTTAAAACAGTCCATCCAGTTAGCATTGCAATCTAGGTACAGCATCATTAGGCCATATGTTTTGGGAATGCACTAAATTAACATAATTTTGGATGATAATCTTGACATACTTCTCAGGTAGCATTGGTGTTACAATAATTCATAATCCATTAATGACAATATTTGGTGTACTCCAGATGGCATTAAAGTGCATTGTTATACACTGATTGTAATGGTTAATAACACACTATTAGCAGGCAGACTTATCTTGTTCAACCGGAGGAATCCCAACCCACCTTCTATAATTGAGTAGGTAAGCAATGTTTTGTATTACCTTAAATTAAGAAAATCAAACTCTCTAAGATGAAAAGAATTCATTAATATTTTTTTGGAATAAACATGCTGGGCAGTGCCAGTCAAAGCTCCTTTGGAGCTTAGACGGCGTCTCTCAGTGTCCATAGCAGACAGTCTGTTATTAAACTTAGACAACCCTACCCATTGGTGTTTGGTGTATGTGACCCTTCAGCAACATAAATGGTGCCCCTCTGTATCTTTACAGAGTGTGTTTCCTATACTCTTCCTAATTTTTTTTCCCTGGGCAAACTGTGGGTGTCTCAGCAAGATGCTTCCAGGTGTAGCTACTCTTGTCACCAGAGGTGGGTAGTAACGAGTTACATTTACTCCATTACATTTACTTGAGTAACTTTTTAAAAAATTGTGCTTCTAAGAGTAGTTTTACTGCACCATACTTTTTACTTTTACTTGAGTACATTTGTGAAGAAGAAACGTTACTACTGCATGACTGTTTCACCAATCAGACGTAGCAACAATAATCACAAGACTCCGTTTCGCCAATCAGACGTAGCCATACAGTCACATGACCACACAGAAACTGTGGCGGCACATAGACATAGAATTACTAGATGCCACATGACCAGCAGCATCTTACATCAACGTCACCGCCATATTGCAAGTGGCACTGCTGTGGAGTGAAGTAATGGATAAAGATGCCTCACGCATGTGCTGCTTGGGATTGTACAAACCACTGTACGCTCTAGACCAGATCCCAGGGATTTCATTTCATAGGGAAGGCTGAACAATTGTTTTGGTTATATTTGGCCATTTCCCATTTTATAATCTTAACTTTAGCTACACCAGGCTAAGCTAGCAAAGCTATGCATTTATGTGCTCAAGTGAGCCTCCAAACAATGTTTTGGCTAAACTTATTTAGCCACTAATTATGTAGATTGTTATTAGCTGTTAATATTTCTCAAACTTAAGGTTTCCCAAAGAAATCTACCTCAGGAAGCAGTGGGAAGTAGCCCTTAGACAGGATTTTGAGAAAGCTGTCCTGTGATGTGTGCCGTGCTAGTTTGGTAACGGATGCTGTACTCATATCATAGCTACCACTTGGTCACATTAAAAAAACAAAGGAGGTTTGATGATTCCTTCTGAGGGTACAGTCAAGGTGGTCCAAGTAGCTTAGCGTGTTATCCGACAGTCGACATTAGGGCAAGCTGTCAGTGTATCTTTGATCAATCAGTTTGTTCGGGCTGAGATTTGTTCAGATGATGTGTTTTTTCTCAAGGAGCACATTGAGGAAACACAGTTTGAAATTGACAACCATCATTTTATGCTCATGTCTTTAGTTGTGTCCGTCTTCCACAAACTAAGGCTGTATCATTTGCCAGACTGAATACTCTCAAATTACAGAGTGGCAACACACGGAAAAAGCTATGTAAGACATTTCTGTTTCATGGATTTTAGATCCTATTCTGTATATATTTAAGTAACCACATTGTGTGTGTGTGTGAGAGAGAAAGAGAGATTGAGAGAGGAATGAGTGAAATGTTTTCAAAAATTTAGCCAATTTGTATACAATAAAATTGTTTATTTTTGTCATTGAGTATATCTTTTCACTTTTAAAAGAAAGACCAGACTGCCAGTTGCAGTCTTACTATTTTGTCTCAATAATTAATAATAATAATAATAATAAATTTTATTTAATAGGTGTCTTTCTTAGCACTCAAGGTCACCTTACAATAAAATTAAACAACATTAGTAAAATTAAAACAAGGAAACTATAAATCAAAAAGCAATAATTAGTAAACAAACAAAGATAACTGGCAGTAACAGCGCAAAATTCACAATAGGTATGCCAGTTTGAACAGATAAGTTTTGAGGGTAGCGAGAAAGAAAATTTAGAATTAAGGAGTTTCAGAAGTCCTGAATAATAGAATTATATGAGTACTAGACACTACTAGAACAGTAGTGCATAAACATTAGTAGGAACAGTCTATATTAAATGGCAAGGGACCTTGACCTCATTCTGTTTCTTGTCTTAATTTTTTTTTGTCAAAAATATTTTTGCAAGAAGCCTAAAGTAAAATAATAATAAAAATAAAATATAAACGTACAACAATACAGTAAGTATAATTAATAGTGCCTTAGTGTAAACCTTTGTAACAATCTGTAATACACAATATCTGAAGAAGATATTTAGGAAAGATTTTCTATTTTTTTACCTCATGAAATTTTTCTATAAATTTTCATTATAGACAACATTTCTTGTAAATATTCTGTCTGAGTTTGGCAAGAGTTTGCCTTGTTCAGGACCATCTACAACCTTAACAACAACATCTAGATAACTTCTAACTCTTGATAATGCAAC
This sequence comes from Polypterus senegalus, assembly GCF_016835505.1. Lineage (NCBI taxonomy): Eukaryota > Metazoa > Chordata > Cladistia > Polypteriformes > Polypteridae > Polypterus > Polypterus senegalus. The sequence continues at coordinate 66,970,678 of NC_053170.1, read as the reverse complement.
ATATAACTGACCGTGGCTGAATACTGGTTCTGGCAAGTAAATACCAACTTTTTGTAAGGCTTGCTCTTCTGAGTCTCTGTCTTTAGGCGTTTTTCTGACGCTCACTTTCTTTTTCTTCAATCAATCTATTTGTTCGTATTTTTTTTTTTTGTCTTTCAGCCTTTCTTTTGTTGATGTTTACTTGTTGAGCTGACCGTTCTTACAGGAGATGTTACTTATATAGGATTTGATTGTCTGTGTCTTTTGTCCTACTTTTTTTGGGTGGCATGTTGTTAGTAGATATGTAGATAATATTTTCTCTTACAGTAATACTGGCTTGTATGTGGCTGTAATATGCGTAAGTGTATTGTGTGCCTTTAAATTTCTCTCGCAGTAATACTGGTTTATATTTCCGTAAAATGCCTGTAATTTTCTCTGACAGTAATACTGGCTTTGATGTCCGTAATATGACTTTAATTTTCTGTTACAACAGTGGGCAATCAGCAGAGTGTCCCCAGCAACTGATCTAATGTGTGGCGTGCAGCTGATAATCGTGACTGTGTCGTCTCCCCAGCAAGTACTGTGCAGATCCCCAGCAAGTATTTTATTCTGTGCTGGCGTGTAGCTGATTATTATATGTGTGGCGTCTTCCCAGCAATGGATTTTATGTGCGCGGCCGCGACTACCTAATCAGCACTCTCCCAGCAATTATGTCTTTTATTTGCTTATCATGCGCTGCCGCGGCAAGGCCATTCACTGTGAGCACAGCTTTTAGTGTGTGTGCTTTATTTGCTTATTATGCGCTGCTGCGGATAGGCCATTTACTGTGTGCCCAGCTTCGAGGGTGTGTACGACCAAGGTGCCATGCGCATGGGCAGTGCACGGTGCGATGTGCGTTGCAGCCCCGCACATGCGCACTTCACCAGAAGACACACACACACGGACACATGGACGCACACAGGGCTTTTATTAAAGAGGATGTCACTTATGCATTAAATAAGGATGTATTAAGCTAACTGAACAAATGTAATCTAATGCAGATACTAAAGCAATAAGAATGTAATTTTTGTGTAAATAATTTAATGTACTGAACTAACTTTTATGTAACCTTTGATAGTGTATAAGCTATGTGCAAAGAATAAGGAAATAAGTATTGTCTAGTCTGCTGAAGTTGCACACACCTTGTGACAGTTAGAGATCTTGCGTGTGTGCGGTGCGTTGCTGAAAGGGGCGTACTGCTCAAGGACGTGGGTGTACTGGCAAATACTTTATCTATAATAAACACTGTGGACTCCTGCATGTGCCAATCCAGGGTGTGACCACAAGCTGTAGCAATCTACGTACAGTATGACCTCCAAATGAACTGACACACTTCCTCTTTTTATTGAAGTAAACAAGCTGGGTATTAAAGAGGAAAACTCCCTGCTGACTGCAGGCTGCCTGTAGCAAACTGAGCTGACAGCTGCTGCGGCTTCCTTCTTACCAAGAATAAAGAAATTGCTTATTACTTTACATTGGTGTCCATCTCCTGTCGTTCCTGACTTTCAGTGACCACAGCAGTTTTAAAATGTGTTATTGAATCGAGCTGACGTATATGAGAGAGAAGAGAATTCCAGAGTTGAGGAGCACTATGAGAGACGCTTGAGCTCACATAGAACAGAGTTTGATGTGTGGTACAGAAAGTAGAGCTGCAGAGGAGGATCTGAGTGAGCAAGAGGGAGTGTAAGTCTGTAGGAGATCAGTGAGGTAGTGAGGAGCAGGGTTGTGGAGAGCTTTAAATGTTAAGAGTGGTATTTTGTATTGTATTGCGTAGTTAACAGTGAGCCAATGAAGTTGAGAGAGAATAGGTATAATATGTTCAGTGTATTTAGAGCAGGTTATTATCCTGGCAGCAGAATTTTGAAGGATTAGTTTTTGTGAGATGCCATACAGAATAGCATTACAGTAATCTATACATTAGGTGACTAGGGCATTAACCAATGCTTCAGACAGGACGGAGTCTAGAAATGTTTCGGAGATGGAAGAAGGCAGTCCAAGAAATGTTACTTATATGGGAGGAATTATTTAATAATAATAATTATTATTATTTAATAATTGCCATTATTAGTGTATAAATGGATATAAATAATTGCATTTAAACGATTCCCCAAAATCTGTTCTATGTTATCGATACTGTTTTAAACGTTATGGCGGACGCGCTGATGTATCGTGTTGACTGGGCAACACAGTGAATGCGACATCTACCTGTATGTCTATGTGGCGGCACAGCAGCACAAACTCCTCACAGATAGCAGACAGAGAAAGAAAGAATAAATGAAAAAAGAGATCCAACTCCTGCTGAAGCTTAACCATCACTTCACTGAGTGAAGAACAAGCACATTTTAACCAAACATGCAAAGACAGTCAAGGTAAAGTGAGATTTCTTGTACATGCACCAGCTGCCTTGTTCTAATGTTATTTTTTATTAACTGTGCTATTTGGAGGGCAAGTGAATATGCAGTATTATACTGTCAGTGTACAGTATATCTTGTTACTGTAAGCAGTTTCCACTGTTCAGACATACATGTTGCCTACTGTAGGTATTGACTTCAAAAGCTTTGTTGTGAAAAACTGAGATTTGGGACTTTGTGCTATTTGTGCATCTTTATTTTGTACAGATGTTATATATTCTTACTCATTTTTTATTATTTGGAAATAGCAGAATTTGCACATTGTTTTTGTCTGTCTTATTACAACATTTCTAAAAAATAAATCATTTATTATTATCAAACAGTTACTCAGTACTTGAGTAGTCTTTTCACCAAATACTTTTTTACTCTTACTTTTTACTTCTACTTGAGTAATATTATTTTGCAGTAACACTACTCTTACTTGAGTACACTTTTTGGCTACTCTACCCACCTCTGCTTGTCACCCATACCAAAATCCCCCATTCATGCTGTGCCTGTGATTGACTCTTTTGTTGTATTATTTGTTGCATCATTATTTACATATTTTTTTTGTTTTGCTCATGTCTCTGTTTTTTTCCTCTCAAGTTTGAATCTTGTTTTTTTTTCTTATATTTTTTCATCTGACATACTTGATAGGAAGGCTTCAACACAAGAGTGTAAATTGTACAGCTGTATTTTTGACTTTCTCTAGAATCATCCAAAAAAGTTTTTATAAAAGGCATTGTGTCAAAGCAATTTGCTTCAAATGCAAGTGCTCCCCTGGGTCGCATCCGATTTCCAATACACTTGTCTGTTTATATTAATTAGATGCAGATTCAGGGCCCGACATTTAAATTGTTCATATATGCCAATAATATGGATTTGGATTACTGCAAGATGAAGATGGTGAGAATGATTGTCTCTTAATCATTTAGCACCTTGTCTATATTGAGTATAGAAAATGCTTTGGCGAATAATGTTAGCAAAATAAGAAAAATTGTTATTATAACTTCAGAAAGTGGTTCATTCTGCCTTAGGCAGTAGCATTTCATATCTAAGATGTCAGAGTATTGAAGAATTCAAAATAAATGGACTTTCGTGGATTAAATAATTAACATAATGTGAAATACTAAATCTATTTTATCAGACTGTTATATACCTTATAAAGAGGATGGTGGCAAAATTGGATGCCATCATGAAAAATACTCTCTCTCCATTCCAGGAAAGCGCACTCTTGGAGCAGTTTGAGCCAAAGACTGATTCCACCAGGGTTTGCTAAGAAGCAGGTCTGTTCTGCCCACTGCTGTCAAGAATGTCAATGCTTCCTCCTGGGGCACTTAAATTTATTTTGAAATTCCATTTTGACATATTTAAAGAATACAGATTTACATATCAGTTGATTAATTAATTGTTTGACTAGTTTTTGTCCCGTAAGTCTGTATCCTTGTTTATATGTTTTCTGCTGCTGTATGAATCTGAATTTTCCCTTGGGATTAATAAATGTTATTTACTTTCTCTAGAGAAACAGATAACTTTTCATGCAAGAAAAAATATTTTAGAGATTATGTTTTTAATGTGGACACTAATGTTTAATTCTCCGTCATTATTTTAGTTCTTACACTTTCCAACCTTTGTAGGTGCACAGTTCACAGCTGCAATGCACTTGCCTCCAGGACTGTGGACCAGTAGCGTACTGTCAGTAGTTTGTTCAGATTTCACCTAGCTATGACTGTCATTGTAGTCTTCCGTTTGAGAGTGCTCCCTTACCCTGATTGAGCTAGCAGAGAAAGGAACATGGTTCCAAGTCCTCTGTGGTAGAACAGAGCAAATGTGTGGGCAGGAAAGAAGATTTTAATAAATTCAGATCTTTAATCATTATTCGAGATGATAGTGATATAATTGAAAGCAAATTATGGCAATGTACACCATAAAACCTGCTACTGCTAGCGGTTTAGCCTTTCTATGTGGCTCATTTATTGCGTTGCTTGAAGTGTTGGATGTAAGTGAGAGTATACTTGTTTTTTCTTCCCCCTCCTTCCTTCTTCTATCTCCCTTCAGATCTTTTACTAATATTTTGAAGCTCCTTGCCATCATCTGATGCTCATAAAACTAAAATCATGTTTCAAAGATCAGCTGCTTTAGGTTCATGCTCCCGACATACTAAATGGAAGACAACGGTGTTGCATGCTTGTATAACTCCATATTATATATATAAAACCATATTTACATTATGATAACAGTTCTGAATTATACATTTGATTTAAAGTTGTTCTTAATCCTTATCAACAAAAAAATGCAAAGTGTAACCTTTAGAGAGCATAGCAGAGCTCTGACCCCAGACACAACTAGACCAAATATCATCCGAAGTTCAAATATTTTCTTAAAGGTGTCTTTCACAATCACAATTGGTAGCTTTTCTTTTCCTTCCTTTGATCCTCTCCTGAGTTTCCCCTCAACTCACTTGGGCAATTTGGAAGGCTCCCTTTAAACCTGACCCAGGAGTACTTCCCATGCCAAACCATTGTCTTGCAGGAGGCACTTCCAGGTCAGGTGGAACCACTCTGGAACAAGAGATTCATCTCCTGATAGCTCTCCATGGTGGCACCCACCGAACCCAACAGGGCAGATCTATGGAACCATTATTTCTATGCTTCCTTGCAGCTGTCCAAACAGGGACTTGCTGAAAGGGATGCCACCTACTGTACTGGGAAATGACCTGAATAAAGTAGACAGTCTCCCACTATCCCTCATTACTCTTGTCCTGCCTACCAATAAAGGGTTCTCTAACAATCCTGGTTGGGATGCTTCTCCATTCAGGTTGTCTATCCACTATGCTAGCCAGGTAAGGGTTTCCCCTCCACTGAGTCTGGGATACCAGTCCCAGTGTACCACCTGCCATAGTGCTGCTCCTCCTGGCTGGAACAGGAAGTGCCACACCTTTCTTCCCAACCATCTGATATACTGGCCTCCTTGCCAGGCAAGGGAATGGGGGCCATCCCAGCTGGGAGGCCAGTCTATCCATGACAATAGTCAAGCAATACCTTAGACTTACAGTGTAACAAACTTATTACACTTTCTACTTACAGCAACTAATTGTCAAAATATTCTGGCAATTTGTCAGCAAACAAAAAAGCCAAAATCTACCCAAGCGAGTGTTAATCACTGAAAGCAAGAAAATGTGAAAAGGAAATGTAAGGAATGATGAAATGTCAATGGTACAGGGCTGTTGTGAGATAGCTTTCACTGTGAGAAAGAAGAGTATTTTGAATAATAAAATTGCATTCCTTTTGGCAATATTAATTTGTCAAAATGTTAAAGAATTATAGGTGGCACAATTCTGCAGTGGGCAGCTTTGCCCTATGGTCCTACGGAGTGCAAGAAATACTTTACAGTAACAGGAGACTGGTGTTAGTTATTCAGTGTTAGATAAAAACTCAAACCTTGCTCTGGTATTTTTGGAATATACAATAAGCTATGGAGAATGGTATCACTTAGGATATGCCTGTCTTAAGTAACATTATACATGGGTATGCACCCTCCAAGCAAACACCAACCCACCTAGTACTTCCGATGTGAGAGGTGGCCGGCTTGTCATCCCGGCCAATACCCCCAGGCCGCCAGATGGAGCCCTCGCTGCAGTATGGAGGTGCCCCGAAGACCAGAAGGGAGTCATGGAACATGTAGTTTTTATACAAGACGCTGCTGGATACCACAGGTGCCGCAAGTGGGAGCTGCAGGGAGGAACGAAGACTTCTTCGTGCCCTACAACCTGGAAGTGCGTCAAAGGAAGAGCGACGTGCTTCCGGGGTGAAAAGAAAGGACTTGTACCTGACCCAGAAGTGATTGAGAGTCACATGGACTGGGGATTGGAACGCTTACGGGTCAGGGTATTTAAAAGGACTGTGGGAGCTCCCAGACAGGGAGCTGAGCTGGGTGGAAGGGTGGCAACGCGTCTGGGAGTTGGAAGATTGTATTTGTGATTAGTTATTGTGATAATTGAATGAGTATAGTGGAGGAGAGGGTGCTTTGTGTACTGTGGCATTTAAATACTTTTACCTGGTGTCTGGAGTCGTGGACAAGGGTTCAAGGGAGCTGTCACACCGAGTACAGCTGCTTTTTGTGACACAGTCACACTTAGAGGCTGCAACTCTGCTGCAAGCCATTCTCTCTCAATGCAGACTTGCTTAAAGTGCACGCTGATCACTGCTTCCTCCTACCAGCCCCTCCACACTCCCACTGAGTGCTGGATCGATAAGCACAGCCAAACTTTCATTTCAATAACATACCTGTTTACTGAACACCAGTAAGTAGCAACACCAAACCCTTGTAGCCTAACAAGAATGATGATTTCATTTTTCCATTTTTCTAGGCCATGGGAAACACCAAATTTGAAATGGGACTCTGTTCTCAGCTTGAACCTTGTTAGTATCACAGTATCAGCAATTGCCGTCATTGTATAAGGGAGGTGATACTCTAATGTAAGCAAGCAAGCAAGCCCTACCATCTGTGAGGGACTGTGATTTATTAATTTCCAATGAAGACAGCCACCATCTTTTTCTTATAATTTAAAGGATGCACCAGATAGACTGTTGCCACACAAGACTCTCACCCCATCCAGTATGTGGAGCACTCACTGACACTTGCCTTGCAGTCTTGCCTTTCTACAATCTGATAAAGTATTTTCCTACAAACTCTGCAATTTGCAGTGAGTGATTTATAATGTTTGAAAGTTTATTTTCAGGGGCACCCCATAATTGTGATGAAAATTAATTAATATAGGGATGTAGGGATAAAAAAGGTGATTGTTAGTGTTTTATGCATCCAAGGTCAGAATGTAGGAGAAACAGGGTATATTTATTATGTCTAATTCTGATTAAAATGAGTATAATAATCATCATAATAATATGTGAGAGCTTGCCTGGTAGGTAAGGGGTGCCCCTGGAAGGATAAGATGGCATAGGACTCATCAGTGCTGTTACGAAAACATGCTTTAGCAGTAGAGGCACACTTTGTTATCATAGCTGTGTACAATGAAAGGCATCATCAGGAGGTGGAAGGCCCTGCAAGTCTACTAGATTTCCTGAAAGTACACAAATACAACTGAGAAAGAGAGAGAAACGATGATAGTGCTGGCCTGGGAAGAAACATGCAATGTCCCCCAAGACTGCTAAAGGATAGCTGTGACACTCCAAAGGCATGTATGATAAGGTGCCAGTGTGGTGTAGTGGTTAAGGCTTTGGATTTCAAATCCTGAGGTGGTGGGTTCAAATTCTGCTACTGACACTGTGTGACTATCAGCAAGTTATTTGACCTGCCTGTGCTCCAATTGGAAAACCAAAAAGAAATGTAACCAATTGTGTCATAGATGTTGTAAGTTGCCTCGGTTAAAGGCATCAACCAAATAAGAAATTACAACATTTTGGAGATAATTGTTTGGATTTTTTATGTACAGTGGAACCTCGGACCACATACGCTTCCGGTTACGACCAAAAAGTTTGCCAAACTTTTGCATCTGTTCACGACCTCACACTCAGGTGACGAACAAGCCAGTTTCCCTTCCGGTTTGTTCGTGCTGATGATTTCCGCACGTGTTCAGTCTGTCCCTGTGCATTCCCTGTGCAGCGAGCGAGAGAAAGAGAGCAAGAGAGAGAGAGAAGGCAGTTAAGGAATGCGCCGGGCTTGTTTTTAAAGAGACTGCTTCGAGCATCGTTTTAATCTCGTATTTAATGAAGACCTTTTTCTATTGGATTTTAACTTCCACTTCACTTCTGTTTTTATGGGATCATTTATTTATTGAAGAATTCTGAAAGCACTGCACTTTATTTAGGTTGGACTTTGTTCTGGATTGTTGTTTTGTTGATTTTAATAAAAGCACTTGCCACTTTTTGCACCATCCGATTGCTCCATTGTAGTGCCTCACTGTCATGCTCATCGGTAACATTACCAACGGTGACGGGTTTAAGGGCTCCTGGAAGTGAAATGGGAACATGCAGTGAACCCACATTATCACAGACTTTACTGTAATCTCCTTTCCACCCAGTTCCTCCTCCCTTCCTTCATGCCAGAACTCGACTCATGCAAGGTTAGTTTTCTTCATTGTTTATGGTTAGTTTTTGTATAAATTACAGATTTTTCAAATGTTCATTTTTTTCCCTGTGCTTAAAACTCATTAAAAGTGTTTACAGAGAGCGGTCCGTAAGGCTATAGCATGAACTCTTGCAGTGTTAGTTTTCTCTGTTCAAGGTTTTTTCAGTGTTATTCAAAGTTTTTACATTTAGTTTACTATTACACTGTGCATTCTATGGTATAATGAACTATTTTTGTGCTTAAAAATCTTTAAAAAAATATATTTACATACAGCTCGTACGGTCCGGAACGGATTAATTGTATTTACATGCAGTCCTATTGGGGAAATTACTTCAGGTCACGACCAAATCGGGTTGCGACCAGAGTTTTGGAACAAACTACTGTAAACTACTTCAGGTTGTTTTAATTTTAAAGAAAATAAAGCATTCCTGTGGCAACCAGTAAAGGGAGCAAAGTGAAACTGTTAGTGCTGTTCAGGCTGCTCTGTGCTCTCAGTTGCCACATTGGATGCCTCCTTCAAATGAGTGCAGCACAATCCCACTGTCTCTCTGTTTTCCTGGTTTCAGAAGGTTAATATAGAATTTAACCACACAAGTGCCCATAGTAATCACATTGTAACACTTTACATTAATTGTATTAATAGTTATAGTGCAAGAAAGCCTATTTAGCATTGTTGACAATGATACATTGTTATTCTTTATTTTTAAACATTTCCGATTTTGTTTATATTCACAGTGTGCGTCTTTCTGACTGAAAGCATTTTTTATGTGTGAACTACAATGAATTCATAAAGTATTCAGACCCTATCTCTTCCTGCACACTTTATTGTGTTGTAAGGTTAATTTTAAATAAGTAAATTTACCATTTTTATTCATCAATCTACACTCAGTAAACCATAATGACAAAATTACATAACAAGTTTACCAAAAATCAAAAACTGAAAATTCTTATACATGTAAGAATTCAGACTCTAATTTTTGTTCGGGTGGATACTACTTTCTTTAATTATCCTTGAGAAATGTCTGGAATTTGATTTGTGTCCACCTTTGGCAAACCCAGTTTGGACATAGCTAATAAAGGTACACACCTGAGTGTGTAAGGTCCTTTGATTCACACTGCATGTCTGGGCAAAAGGCCATGAAGTTCACAGAACTTTCTGTAGACCTCTGTGATGAAGTTGTGTTGAGGTATAGATCAGGGCAAAAGTATAAAGCAATTTCTAAAGCTTTCAGTATATTAGAAGTTTGGAACTACCAGGTCTCTTCTTAGAGTTGGCCATCCTCTAAAAAAGGCTTTAAAAGTCCTCTGTTGGAAGAACCTGTTAAAACAATGATCATCTCAGCAAAACTCCATCAATCAGGCATTTATGGTAGAGTAGCTAACTCCTGCTTTGCCAAATGGCATTTAAAAGACTCTAAGAGCATGAAGAAAAATATTCTTTGTCTGATGAGACAGAAACTGAACTCTGGGCACAACTCAGAACCTACCTAATACTGTCACTATGGTGAAGCATGGCAGTAGTAGCATCTTACTATAGGTGTGTTGAGGGAAGGATGGATGCAGCCAAATGTGTAGAGGTCCTTGAAGAAATCCTGCTCCAGAATGCATGCAACATCAGACTCAAGTGGCGCTTCTGCTTTAGCTTGGCAATAACCTGAAGCATATAGCCGAGACAACACTGGAGTGGCTTTGAGATAAGTTGTAGCAAGTTCCTCTTAAGTTGGATGCGGAGCCAAGCACACACAAAAAATCTCCCACTCTTAGGAAAAATAATTCTACTAGGAACGGAACCAGACCCAACCTTAGCCCCAATTTGATGTCCTCAGCTAGCGTTGTTTTTTATGAATTTATAAAAAGGAAATAACCACCCCAACAATTGTTTAAACAAACAAAAAGAATATATATTATAAATCAATCAAACAAACGATAAACACCCTCTAATCAATCCTTAGCAAATCTATAACAACTAAGCAAACCCTAATTAATAACACTTCTATAATACACTCCCCATAAAAAAGTGAACCAGAAAAGATAGAAAGAAAGAAAGCATGGAAAAGAAACGTAAATATCCTCTTTTTACAAGCACGAATAGATTCACAGCACAGACCCACACACACACACATATATATATATTGTGGTCGAGTCTTGAAGTTTTTAAAGCCGATCTCTGCCGTGCACCTCTCCCAAGCTGTCGGCTAGCGGATTGCCAGCATTGTGCACGCAGCTGTACCCAGCTCTTTAAGTAACAAGCACTCGTGTCCCATACACTGCACGACTCCGAGTGTCTCGGCATTAATTGCTTAGATGAAATCTTAGCAATGAATACAGCTCTGTCCTGTTGTATCTCTTTATTCACAGATAGCCAGTAAACAAAGCTCAACATTATTGCACTGCCATTGTCAAGGTCATGCACGAAGACACATTTCACATAACCGGTACTTTTTACAAAATAAATAACCTCGGACGGCGATGACCCAAACCCACCCAACTAATTGAACACAAACACAACATTATTTACAAGTTAAGAAATTAATAAATACAACAGGAAAAACATTAGAAAAATCAGTGAACGTACAACCTTCCCACAATGCATCACTCCGGCTGACTGCGGGCAGCTATATATATATATATATATATATATATATATATATATATATATATATATATATATATATATATATACAAAAATATAAATTAGACACACATACAATCCCCCCACGTTCCCCAGTCCATTTTATATTAACTTTGTTTTAAGTCTTTATCCACACGGCATGTTCCACTGACTCGTATACTGTATCTATATGTAAAAGAAGCAATCTCATCGGCCTGGCGATGATTCCTTTGTTGAAAGATGAAGCCCGTCTCACCCGGGTGTCTCAGCGTTAGCATCCGTCCATAGTCGATGCCCGCACCGTAAAAGGAAAGTAAAGCCGCGTGTTCCGCAGATCCTTCTTGGTAAGCCAGCACTCCTTTTCCGTGTACCCAACCGTCCTTATCACGGAGTCTTGTTTGCTTTACCGCAAGCTTCTTGTTTTACATTCACCTTCCCAGCTCCTTCTTAAACAATCGTTCTTCTCATGCTCCCCTTTCAAAATACGCGCCTCATTGCCTTTTAAAGTGTAGACAGACAGTTATTCCCTTGGACATAAACTTCTAAATGGAGCAAGCGACAGAAACAGTTAAAAGCACACAAAAAATATGTGACAACCATTACATAGTCCCCACCCCCCCTCTGTAGATGGACCAAAGTAGAGCTTTAGGTTCACTGTATGCATAGTGTCACTTTTAGTCTCTGTTCCCCTACCAAACTGAACCCTGTAATTATTAGGTCCTAAAATTTGTATTATTTTTGCTGGACCAATATATTTTGGTGCAAGCTTGGAAGCAAACTGATCTATTTTAGAAGATTGTGGGTGAGACCTAATCCAGACCAGATCCCCTACAGTGTAGTGGGCCTCTTTCCTACGTTTATTGTACGATCTGGCTTGTCTGGCATTGGCCTTTGCCACACAATTCTCCACTTGCTCCTTTAAGGTGGTTAGCTGGTGTATCGTTAAGATAAGACACCAAATTAGGGTGTGTGGCTTTAATGAGACGCTCAAGGGGTCCCTTGATCTGCCTACCAACAGCCAATAGAGCAGGAGTCTCTCCAGTCACTTCGTGTACTGCAGTATTAAGAGCAAATCGAAGCTCTGGCAACCAGCGGTCCCAGTCTTGATAGTGCTTCCCCACATAGGATGCAATTATGGTCTTAAGGGTTTTGTTTACCCGTTCAGTCATGTTCGTTTGGGGATGATAGGCTGTTGTTAAGCTTCTTCACCACCCTCCATCTAGAACAAAGATTTTCCATCATTTCACCAGTAAACTGTGGTCCTCTGTCAGACACCGTGTATTTTGGAACTCCCAACCAAGTGAAGATGTCTTCCCTTAAAATGGAACAGATCTTCCCTGCCTTTGTATTGGGCAAGGCAAACAGTTTCACCCATTTGGAGTAGTAATCTACTACTACCAACAGTACAGTCTTTTTGCTTTTGGACCTCGAGAATGGTCCCAGCAAATCTACCCCCACCATTTCTCCTGGTTCATTCATCACTGTGGATTGATATAATCCAGCCGTTTTTTTTTCCTGTTGGCATATGCGACAGTTTTTAACATGAAGCCAGACATCCTTAAAGATGGTGGGCCACCAGGCTACCTCCAGGATTCTCAACAGGGTCTTGATCTTCCCCAGGTGCCCCCCAAAAGGACTGTCATGGAAGTACTGGAGAAACTCTGGAATTAGCTTTTGGGGAACCACTAGCTGATATTTATGGCCTCCATATCTTGACGGAATCATCCAATACAGCACCCCTCGGAGTTCCTCGTAATGAATATGCCCAGGTCTACCCCCTGACCCTTCCCTGCACCCCTGACAAACAGAACAAGTTGTCTGAGCTTGAGCGATTACCTGCAAGTCCAGGGGCAGTTCAGATACAGAGGGTTTGACCACAGCCACAAGTGCCTCTTGGGACTCTTCTAGGATCCGGGACAATGCATCTGGCACTATATTGCCATGACCCTTCCGGTAGTAAACCTGAAACTTGAATTCTTGAAGTCGAAGCATCCATCTAGTAAGTCTGGAAGAAGTGTTTGAGCACTTGAAAGCCCAGGTCAAAGCATTATGATCTGTATATATGCTGAATGCTGTTCCCACCAAATAGTGTTGCCAAACACTCCTTTTCACTGGCTGAATAGTTAAGCTCAGGTCCCCTTCATTTTCTTGAGGCATAAGCGATGACATGCTCCCCGCTGTTATCACACTGAGTAAGAACCGCTCCAAGTCCCACATTACTTGTGTCGTTATTCACTTGAAACTGGAGTTGTGGATTTGGCTGTGCCAAGATGGGTGGTTCCTGCAAAGCGTTCTTCAACCTTGTTACTGCCTCCTGGCATTCAGGTGACCATTGCCACGGGGCTCCCTTCTTGGTGAGGTGATGCAAAGGGGCTGTAATGTCAGCCATGTTTGGTATAAATTTGTGATACCAACCTATCATTCCCAAAAATCACTGCAGGCTTTTCACGTTAGTAGGAGTTGGATAGTCCCATATGGCAATGTTTTTTTTCGGGATCTACCTCCACCCCTCTTGCCGAGACAACATGGCCCAGGAAGGTCAATTAGGATTGCATCAGGTGACATTTCTTTAGGTGCAAGATAAGGTTGGCCTGATGGAGATGACGGAAGACTGTTTCTAAATCCTGAAGATGTTGATCTAGTGAGAGAAAACAATGATGTTGTCTACATAGACAAAACAAATCTTTTGGAGTAGCCCCTTCAAAACTTGTTCCATTAGTCTCTGAAAGGTAGCCCCGGCATTAACCAACCCAAAGGGCATAACCCGAAACTGGTACAAACCATCAGGGGTTATCAAAGCAGTCTTCTGTACACTGTTTTCACCCATCCATACCTGCCAATACCTGGAGATTAGATCCAAAGTGGAAAACACTGTTTCCCAATGGAGAGATTCAAGAATGTCATGGATTATAGGCATAGGGTAAGCATCCACTGTGTTAGCATTTATGGCTCAAAAGTCCACACAGAACCAATGTGACCCATCACCTTTACAAACTAACACCACTGGCGAAGCCCATGGAGAAGAGGATGGCTCAATTATGCCAGCCTGCAGCATCTTATCCAGCTCTTCCCTAATGATTTTGATCTTTTGGGGAGAGGCTCTATAAACCCGATGTTTAATGGGCAGCTCATCAGATGTATACATTTTATGAGTGACAACCTGAGTAGTCCCCAATTGGTCCGTCCATACAGATGGCCATCTGCATAATCATGTACGTATAATACCTCTTCTGGTTGGCTAATTATATGTGGTTCCATGGCCTTGGCCATGACCTCTGCCACCGCTAAATAAAACTGGGAGGTTGGTTGGCCAAGTTCTTCCGACCCTTTTATTCCAAAATGAAACATCCCACCCCCAGGCAAGGTATACTCTCCCCAATAAGGGCAAAGGGTCATCTGTGCAGCCACAATGGAATCCAATCCCAAAAGTAAAGGCATGACCAGATGGGCATCATCCAATATAAAAGTGTCAGTCCTCCATACTGTCTGCTGCAGTTGGTATTTGATTTGGACCTTGCTTAGAGCAACCCCTCTTCTGCCATCTGCCAGTACAAATTTGACTGAAGTGGACCCTGTCAGTTTGTCATCTGAGGTCTTGATCTTTTGCCACATACAGAAATTCATGAAAGTAAAAGTGCTCCCTGTATCAACTACGGCCTCACCGCATAAGTCCCTCAGCCTGACTGGGACCACCAGGAGGGAAGGTTGGCCAAACACAGTTGCTAGCCGGGCTTCTGCCTGTTCTTTCTTCTTTTGGGATTTGATATTTGGGCTGGTTGGTTCAACTGGCTTTATTTTAGAAGGCCTAAACACTCTTTTAGCTACCCAGTCTCGTTCCACCATTGACCCTAGTTTGACAAGATCATCCACCATTCGAACAATGGCTCTTAGTTTCCCAGTTAGTCTTGAGTTGCAAGCTCCCAGTGATGCATGATATCCTCATCTGTTACGTCTGGTTTCCACTTAAGACATAAGGCCTGAAACTCATATGCAAAGTTCCGAATGGCTTGCCCTGGCTGCTGTTCCATTTCCTGTAATCTCCGTTCCAATTCTTCATAATAGTCAGAAGGGAGGAAGGCATCCAAAAAGGCTTTTTGAATGAAGCCCAGCCATCAATAGTCCGCTTAGCTGCCTGCCACCAGCAACCAACTGCTCCTTGAAGAGAGGCATTCAACACCCCCATAAGTTCACTGAGAGTCGGTGCATGTCCCCCTGCTCCACAAATCACAGAATGTCATCTGTGATGTATGCTTCCCCAATCTTGGGAAAGTTCATGTGCAAAGTTGCCGATGGAACAGGCAATACTGCTGGTTTCAAAAGGAACTGTCCAGACGGCATTAAATAGCTACGTCACACCAAAGCACATTTTGGCCCCCTACTCCTATTAAAGAGATATCCCAAATACAGTTATTCCCTTGGACATAAACTTCTAAAGAGAGCAAGCGGCAGAAACAGTTAAAAGCACACAAAGAATATGTGACAACCGTAACAAAGTCTCTGACTTTCTTTGAGTGGCCCAGTCGTAAACCCCATAGAACATCTGTGGAGAGACCTCCAATCTTAGGGAGTCTGAGAGGATCTGCCAGGAAGAATAAGGTAAACTGCCCAAATGCAGATGTGCAAAACTTGTAGAGACTTCTCCCAAGAAGACTTAAAACTGTAATTGCTACCAAAAGAGCTTCTGCAAAGTACTGAAGGAAGGGTTTGAATACTTGTATGAATGAGTATATGAATGTTTATTTTAATAAATTCGAAAACCTTTCTGAAAGCTTGTTTTTTATTTTGTCATTATGAGCTATTGAGTGTAGGTTGATGGGCAAAAATAGCAAAATTATCAATTTAAAATGAAACCTAAACAAAAATGTGTGCAGAGAGTGAAAGGGCCTTAATACTTTCTAAATTGTAAATCCACTGTATATTTGAATTAATGTGATATGCTCCTGTACACCTGAATTTAACATTTTGATAATTTAATGGCTTTTGACTTGATGTATTCTGTATTTTGCATTTCTGGGTCACATATATGTTAACAGTTGGGAAAGTTGATGTTAATAGTTAAAGATTAAACATTTAGTTATATTGTTAAATAGCCTCTCTCTCTCTCTCTGTCTCCATTTCTATCTCTCTATATATATATTGTAAGAGACAGTTGGCAGCTCAACCTGGCCATGACGCCCCTGAGATGGAAGGATGGGAGAGGCAGCTTTTCTAGGACACTGCTTTCCTCAAGACGCTAGATGGCAGCTTCCATTAACTGCAGTGGTGCCCTGGATTCCCACAGGGCACTATGGAACGTAGGGGACCAGGGGACGCCTTGGGAAGATGGTGGGAGAATAAGTTCCCACCTAGCCCACAAGTACTAATGGATCACAAGAATGGAAACCCCAAATTACTTATGGGCTGATGAAAAACTCAAGTTCTCCATTGGGTCAAATATTATTTAAAGGACTGCTGAAGATCCAGTAGGCAAGCCAGAGTTGGGAGGAGGTGGACAATGCTTGCTGGGAGGTGTGGAGGAAGAGAAAAAGAGAAGAATTGTTTATTATTGTTCCTTGTGATTTACTTGCTTGTGTTATTGTGGCTGTGGTGCTTGGGGAGCACTGTTTAAAGAAGAAAATAATTAAAAAGAATCTTCTTGGTGCTTTACCTGGTTTCCTGAGTTCTGTCTGTTGGGTTTAAAGGGACAACAGTGCCACCTGTCGTTTACAAATATATATATATATTTAAAGCAAAAAGTTCTATCTTGGTCTCATCAGACCAGAGAATCTTATTTCTCACCAACTCAGAGTCCTTCAGGTGTCTTTTAGCAAACTCCAAGATAGAATTTTTGGCCTTAATTCTAAGCGGTATGTGTGGAGACAACCAGGCACTGCTCATCACTTGTCCAATACAGTCCCCACAGTGAAGCATGGCGGTGGCAGCATCATGCTGTGGGGGTGTTTTTCAGCTGCAGGGACAGGACGACTGGTTGCAAACGAGGGAAAGATGAATGCTGCCAAGTACAGGGATATCCTGGACAAAAACCTTCTCCAGAGTGCTAAGGACCTCAGACTGGGCCGAAGGTTTACCTTCCAACAAGACAATGACCCTAAGCACACAGCTAAAATAACGAAGGAGTGGCTTCACAACAACTCTGTGACTGTTCTTGAATGGCCCAGCCAGAGCCCTGACTTAAACCCAATTGAGCATCTCTGGAGAGACCTAAAAATGGCTGTCCACCAACGTTTACTATCCAACCTGACAGAACTGGAGAGGATCTGCAAGGAGGAATGGCAGAGGATCCCCAAATACAGGTGTGAAAAACTTGTTGCATCTTTCCCAAGAAGACTCATGGCTGCATTAGCTCAAAAGGGTGCTTCTACTAAATACTGAGCAAAGGGTCTGAATACTTAGGACCATGTGATATTTCAGTTTTTCTTTTTTAATAAATCTGCAACAATTTCAAAACTTCTTTTTTGTCTGTCAATATGGGGTGCTGTGTGTACATTAATGAGGAAAAAATTAATTTAAATGATTTTAGCAAATGGCTGCAATATAACAAAGAGTGAAAAATTGAAGGGGTCTGAATACTTTCCATTACCACTGTATATATATATATATATATATATATATATATATATATACTAACAAAATACCAGCGCATTGCAGCGAGAAGTAGTGTGTTAAAGTAGTAATGAAAATTAAAGGAAACATTTTGAAAATAACGTAACATGATTGTCAATGTAATTGTTTTGTCACTGTTATGAGTGTTGCTGTCATATATATATATATATATATATATATATATATATATATATATATATATATATATATATACACACACATACATACATACACACACATTATATACACAGTATATATATCTATATCCCTATACAGTGGTACCTTGGTATAAGTCTGTTTTGGAATAAGTCCAACTTGATATATGTCCTGTTTGGACACGAAAAATTTTGCTTGGTATACGACCTTTGTTTGGAATACGACTCGCGTGCTAACCTTGTTTACCTCTCTCGAGACAAAGCCATGACTGCCCACGAGCGTTAGTGCGCCAATTGGTAGCATTCAGTGAACAACCCTCGCTATAACTCTCTGTGAACTTTCACGTGTGGGATATAGCGGGTCCACAGCTCCTGTCAAAGTCCAGCTTTAAAATAAATAATCACCGCGCTCGCAGCTTAGTGAGGGGGCGTAGTGGTTATATGGCTGAATGTTGTCAGGGCGATTAGCGATGTGGGCGTTTCTCACCAAAGTGCACTTGTGAGGTACCGTCCGCATTCATGATTGTTCCTGGGGCTGCTTATCTTGATAAACAGAAGCGCGAGTCAGCTAGAAGGGGAGTAAAAAGAATGCTTTCTGCTCTATTTTAACTTCGTTGTTTTTAAGAAGACTTTTTTCTATTGTTTTTAACCTCCACATTTCACTTCTGATTTTATGGATTATTTATTGAAACTTTGGAGACTGCACTTTAATTTGAACACCTTGTTTTGTTAATTGCTTTAATAAAAGCACTTTGCACTTTTTCACCATTCCTTTGCTTTACCGATGAGGTTAGCAGCGAGGCACATTACCGACGGTGTAGGGTTCAAAAGCTCCCTGGCAGCAGATGGGAGCATACAGCAAACCTGCATCGTCACAACGTGATTTTGTGATTTTTTCATGTAAATTTGAATTGATTGTTGAAAAGTATGAAGGTGGCATGCGTATCCGGGACATGGCTGTTGCATACCGTTTGCTGAGAACGAGGTATCTACGATTGTGAAAAACAAAAATGTCATTATAAAGTAAAGTGAGGTAAAATTTTCATTTATTTCATCTAATTTCTTTTGTATTTATGTATTTTAGTATTAAGCAGTGTTTAAATTATTTTATACAACCCCATCAATGTATAATATGCCAATAGCAATAGGATTTATTTTTTCATGGGAACGGATTAATCATTTTCCCATCATTTCTTATGGGAAAAATTTGTTTGGTATAAGTCAAAGGGTCTGGAAGGAATTAAGGACGTATACCAAGGTTCCACTGTATATATATATCTATATATATATCTCTCTATATATATACACATACATACTGTACATACATACATACACACACACACATTATATATATATATATATATATATATATATCTCTCTGTATATCTATATATCTATATATATATATATATATACACACATACACACACACATTATATCTATATATATATATATATATATATACACATACACACACATATTAAATCTATATCTATATCTATATATAGCAAAACACCCGTGCTTCAAGCGGCAAAGTACTGCCTTAAAAGTTTTATTAAGAAGAAAATTAAACCTTTTTAAACTGAGGGAAAATATACTAATAATTATTTGTTAAGGATCTCTTTGTATACCACATTGTGAGTTCGGCCCACCGGTTGTAATATGACCAAGCTGTGCGCTGAGCTTACTCTTAAGCATGCAATGTACAGTTTGCCATGTGAAGAGTAATCTTGGTTCAAATCTCACAGCTTGGATTGCAGCTGTCATAATCGGTTTGAGTTTCATGGTTTGTTTCAATTACGACGGTATTTGTAGGACTTGTGTTGAAGTGACATTCGTCATCTGTCAAGCGTTGTAAGTATACAGCCGGTTTCATTGATAACTTCACATCCAGCTTTTGAGAGTTTAAACATTCATAAACATCAAAGTGTCCACTACTGAAATCGTCACCTGTGAATCTAAGATGTTTAAGAGGCATTGGCGGTTGTCCAAAGGTGTAAAATATTTGGCCATTTCGGGACACTTGAAAGCGACAACCGAACAATTCAGCGGCAGCCATCAACTCACATGCAGCACCATAGGTGAAGGGCTTAAACATTTCACTCTTCTAGTGCTCCTGTGTAGTATAATTATCTCCTGTACCGTCATCAGTCCATACCTTGAACCTGTCCCAGTCATTCAATACATAAGACACAATGTTTCTCCAGATATCAAGAGTGAGCCTGATATGGCCGTGCAATATGTAACAAAGAGAATGGAACAGATAGGTGCCATCTCTGGGCATGGAAACCACTCAGTAAGTGACAGTTCTTTGATTGATGGTGATCACCTCGATAGACATGTTAATGCGGGTACGGTTGGAATGATAAAGGAAATGGGTACCTGAGAAATGTAAAGTAAGTCTAAAATACCAATACAATAACTATAATTGTAATAAACAAACAATAAAACAGCGGAGAAGCCGTGGATTAAATAAAAAGGCTGTAGTTATCAGCAGGGAGACGTGAATCCCGTGGCGAAGCAAGGAAGGGAATGAAGAGACTGGAGCGACGGACGGCCTTACATGGGCAGGCAGCCAACAGTGTGGGAGGTGTTGGGATGGGGGACCCAACGCCGCCTCACACCGTGACTGAGCTGCAGGCTATAGACATATATATGTACGTAAGTAGGATTCAGTTAGCATTGGAAACCCGTGTACCAAATTTCTTGAAGATGGGCCCATAAATAACAAAGACTGTTAAAAAGTTCAATATGGTGGCTGACAGTGGCATCATACCACCGAAATAAGTACCTAATTTCAGCCATACTACCTACACGAGAATTTGGAGAATTAGTGACGTGGGAAAGTTCAATATGCCGGCTGACAGTGGCATAATACCACCAAAATAAGTACGTAAATTGGTTTCGGTTAGCGCAGGGAAGCCGCCTACCAAATTTGGTGAAGATGGGGCCATAAATAAGAAAGTTCAACATGGCAGACATTGTTGACCGTTATGACTGTTATGCGTAAAATTTCGAAATGAAACATGCTTAACTTTTGTAAGTAAGCCGTAAGGAATGAGCCTTCCAAATTCCAGCCTTCTACCTACATGGGAAGTTGGAGAATTAGTGACATTGGAAAGTTCAATATAGCAGCCGACAGTGGTGTCATACCATCGAAATAAGTACGTACATCGGTTTTGGTTAGCGTAGGGAAGCCGCCTACCAAATTTCGTGAAGATGGGGCCATAAAAGAGAAAGTTCAACATGGCGGACGTTGTCGACCGTTATCGACTGTTATGACCGTTACGTGTAGAATTTTGAAATAAAACGTGCTTAACTTTTGTAAGTAAGCTGTAAGGAATAAGCCTGCCAAATTTCAGCCTTCTACCTACACGGGAAGTTGGAGAATTAGTGATGAGTGAGTGAGTGAGTGAGTGAGTCAGTCAGTCAGTCAGTCAGTGAGGGCTTTGCCTTTTATTAGTATAGATATCTACTATAAAAAGTCCCGTGATACACATGCAGAAAAATTTATGTGACAGGTGTCTGGTCACACTTAAAGGTAATCTAACTTAGACACCATTGAAATATCTGAATACACCACCCAGTTTTATTAAGAGACTGGGAACTCCTGGAATTTACCGATAATAGCGCACAGGTTTATTTAAATTGGGCGGTGAGTAAACACACAATGAAAGACACAACAGTAATTTCAGGAAAACCAACAGTAACTTCTATTACACGAGACAATAATAAGTACATTAAAAAGATAAATAAACATAAACAAAATCTAACAATATCAGATTCGAAATTCCCTTTTTTAAAAAAAGGAAAGCACACAGTCCACATTCTAAAAGTCCGTTAAAAACAAGAATTGGAGGATACAACCTTTAGTGGTGCAGAGTCCAGTTTGTGCACTGTGTTATCCCAACACTTAGTCGTTCAACTGTTCACGGATGCACTCTGTTCACCGGACACTCGTTTCTCAACAGAAGTTGTGTCAAATTGTTGAATCCCTGTCTCTTCGTCGTTCCCTTTTTTTCTACTCTGGGCTCCTCGTGTTGCTGTGACCTAGGCACGCCTAATTTCTCATCTGCCAGCTTTGCTTGGTCATATCAAGCGGCTTCCATCTCTCGCTGGACCCACAATCGGCATCTCCTTGTGGAGCTGTCTCTTTCTCCCTGGAGGTATTGCTGTCCTTGTGCCTCACGCCATGCCAGCCACGTACCCTTGTCAGCCTCTGTGCCCCTGTGCTCTGTCCGAGTGTCTTGGAAGTGTTCTCAGTGGACTGTCCTTCTCCTTGCCTTCTCCTGGCCAGAGCTTAAATCTCCTTCAGTCCCTGCAATTATCAGTTCTGGAAAATCAGATTAAACAATGGCACATCTAAATTTCCTAGGTTTAACAAATAATGAAAACACAAGTTAACAAAATGTATTGTTACCAACCATTAATGAGTACAGATCTGCTGTTTAGAAACCAATATTGTCAAGCATGTTAATTGCCAAGTCAGGTAAATACAGAAATCCTCCAAGGAAGGAGCAGTTCTGTTATCACAACTTTGTATTCTTTGTAATATCAACCAGCCAAAAACTTCAAAGTGGTGACTCTTTTGCAAGACAGTAAATACCAATATCCTGTAGACAGCCATCACAATAATCAGTTACAGGATAACCCAGGAAATTTGCCTTTAACTTCTCACCTAAGTTCAAACAATGGGTGCCTATTGCTTGTTCATCTGCTTTGCTTTAAATATAATATTTCCATGTTTCTTTTCCTAAGAGAGAAATGGAATGACCCAGTGTACAAAAATGTCCCCCTCTGACACATGAAGAGCAGATTAGAAATAATGGAAGTAAGAAAATTCGAAAGTTTCAAAAAAATGAGAGTTAAGATCACATTAGCGCAAACAGAAAATATTACAAGTTGAAATAACGGAACAGTGAAAAAAGATTGAATAGTGTTTGAGGATGTCTGGGGGAGAAGAGAGACGAGGCAGTGACTTTAAAATGTTTGAAGCGCCACACGAAATGCAGATCACACAGCACGGGAGCAGCAGCAAGCCAGCAGCTGATCGAGCAAAGAGGCGGTTAAAAAAACAACTATTATTTGTTTCCCATTGTATCATCATTTAAGAGGGGTTTGGGAGGAGCAAATGAGTCTCCTTGTGGTGCATTAAGC
Source organism: Polypterus senegalus (assembly GCF_016835505.1). Classification (NCBI taxonomy): domain Eukaryota; kingdom Metazoa; phylum Chordata; class Cladistia; order Polypteriformes; family Polypteridae; genus Polypterus; species Polypterus senegalus. The sequence continues at coordinate 66,947,657 of NC_053170.1, read as the reverse complement.
CCCCCTCTTCACAACGGTGCTTATCCGTAGAGTAAAGATCGCATTAGCGCAAACAAACGGAAAATTTTACTGGGTGAAATAACGGAACAGCAAAAAGAGATTGAATAGTGTTTGAGGACATCTGGGGGAAATGAGAAACAACTGTTATTTGATTTCCATTGTATCACCATTAAAGAGGGGTTTGGGAGGAGCAACTGTATCTACTTGAAGTGTGTTCAGCCCACCTCTTCACAGTGGTGCATTAGCATTGGCTTGTTTTGGACGGGTTAGGTGAACAAAGTGCAGATCACACGGCACAGCAGAAGCAGCAAGCCAGCAGCTGATCAAGCAAAGAAGAGGTAAGAGACCATTTAAGAGAGGTTTCGGAGGATCGGTCGTATCTCCTTGGGGTGCATTCAACACCCCTCTTCACAATGGAGCTTAGCGCCTTGGCAGGGGTGGGAAGTGGGAAGGGGTCGGCAAGTGAAGGGAGCAGGGGGCAAAGCCCCCTAGTGTGTGTGTGTGTGTATATATATATATACAGTATATAGTGGATGCCCAGTAGGTTTTATATACAGCCAGGAAGCCATAACAGAAGTACAGAGACAACGGGCTCACCCGGAGCAGGTCATTCCCCCACACACTAGGTGACAGTGTTCCTCTGGGCTAAACCCAATTACAACACCCGCAGGATTTCATGGGAAGTCGAGCCTGGAAATGCAGCCCTGACTGGGTCTTTGGGGACAGCCAGAGGGTGCTGCCGAGCGGGGACTGTCCTGATGTTTGCACGACCCAAAACTGCTCAGGATGACTTGACACTGGAAGCAGTTCCCAGGACAACGTTAAAAGAGAACTCTGTGCCTCATTGGGATGGGATCAGAGTTGGAAGACAGTGGGCAACTGTCATCTGTAGGAGAAAGAAGGAAGAATTGTGTAATTATTGTGTATTTTGGCTTATTTGTGGTGCTTTGGAGTGAATAAATATCCTTTATTTTATTCTGTTATCGTGTGGTGTATTGATGTATCAATGGTTTGAGGCTCTCTGGCAGCACCTTGTGGTCACTATTGGGCCACCTCAGTTCTGTACACTATAATTGGTGCTGATAATATAATTAATATAAGATACAGTTTAAACTATTACTGTTATAGTACAGTAGATGCTACATTTAGATCATGTGTTCTTTTAAGTCTATCATTTTACATTGGATGTTGCCAAAATATAAATTTGCAGTGCTTTGAAACTAATGCTATATTTAATAAAGATTCAAATTATTGTGGTTACACGACAGCTTTCAGTTAACTTTACTGCTATCACCACCTCATGCCCTTGGAGGACCTATGCAGGCAACTCAATAAATGCCAAAAGTGCCAGCTTTTATAGAAAGAATAATACCATTTAAGGTTGGCAGAAGGTTGAAACACTCTCTTGTAGACAGAGGTCAGCAAAAATTTCTGCCTCAGAAAGATTAATGCAGGAGGTCGATCTTTATCCATTTGTCCATTAGGTTGAAACATACAGCCCCGGGCATGGTACCCAAGAGACCTGGCCTTCATAGAAGCCGTAAGTTCTTATATATCTACCATTGCTTCCAGAAGTAATTTCAGACCTGGATGGATGGGATCCAGGCAGGAGGTTTCTCACCATTGTTTGCACAGTTGGGAGGACAGCTGGGTGCAGTCTCACTGGTGGAAGGCAAATGTGTTGGGGTTGTGAGAAGGAAACAGAATGCAAGAGAAAGAACTTCTGTATGCTACTGCAGTAGTGGGAGAATAGATGTGCCATCCCAGATGATGGTGGAATAAACACCTGCACTTTTAGGACAGCAGCCTTTTTGCTTTTCATCACATTTGCAATCTCCCTGTATCCTTTTGCTTATTTGAATAATAAAGGCACCATTTGTTTATACTTTGGTCTCTATAGAATTTATTCTGAATGTGGTGGCTGGCCAGTCCCCTTATATCACTATTATAATAGTTTTGACTAGCACAATCTTTCTCTTCCTTTATACTTCCTCATGGCTGTGCAGTATACATGCCCTGCACATTTATTAGAACAGTTTTAAGGGGTATGATTTGTTGCAATTGGATCTTAAAGACAGCCACCCACGCGTGCCAGAGGGAAAAGCACAGAACCTGACTGATGTGTCGATGTCTGCTCAATGTGATACAGCACTTAGATTCTTTTGTTCTGTAGCAAGTGAGGATGCGAACTTTAGAAGCAGGACTTAAATGGCAGTTTTATCTCTGGAGGGTAGATTTAATTACCTCCAAGTCTACAAGGTTTTCTTAAGCATCAGTTAGGATGTGACACAAGGATACAGTTGTAGCCATGGTGTGCTGTCCCTCTGACCACATGCTCCAGACAATCTGAGTTTTAACATAGTGCAGAATGAAATATAGTAGTGCATGTAATCCATTCTGCAAACAGAAATGGTCAATGAATTTTTGCTTCTTATAAATTTTAACTGTGCATGAATATGCAGAGGCATAATTCACAGATTTGTAATTAAACCATCCAGCAACCTGAAGCAATGCTGTGATGAAACCATTAATTTTTTTTTTTTTTCCTGGAAGATTTTTGCTCCACTGCAGGAGTGTGGGCAGAGAAAACCTGTGGGGGACTATGAACACTTCATGGTTGCCTATTCATATTTCATATTTTGTATCACTTTCATGAATATTGTTTTGATGAATAACAAATGTGCTAATTTTAGAGGGTCTTTATAAACCATGAGGAGATGCCTCCATGGCAATTTATACATTTTTATATACAGCATCTGGATATGATGAAACTTTACAAAGAAAGAGCATATTTTTATTTTTTTATTTATTAGGTAGATTATAAAAAAGAGTTTTCTCACACTTTGATTTAGCATCCATGTTTATTTTACTGTTTGCAGTGTAACAGATAGCAATGTTAATTTAGATGTCTTGCTATGCGCTACAAGGAAGGATTTGTAGTGCAGCATGTAGTTCTTACATTGGCTACATCACAGCAGCTATGTTGTTCCCAAAGTGTTGTGTCCTCCCGCCATCCTTTAAACTGGGAGAGTCCTACAATTACTGTAGACTTTCTGCCTGCCATTCTCTGATATATGCCATGTACCACCTTCAGGAAGGCGCAGTTTGATATACATTTGATAGACCTTGCAGAGAAGTTTGATGCCTGTCACATATCACTGCTCACCAAATGAAGCCCGCTGTCTGGTAAAGGCCACATGCTAGCAAATGTCAGCAGTCACATAATACTACTGTCCACATCCCCAGATGAACAGCACATTTACTTCACTTAGTCTTTTGCTTACCAACTGGCAGCAAATGTGACTCCTAACACAAGGTGTGAAAATGTTTCTCCAAACGAGACCACACCCCCCCCCGAATATTTATGGTTCTATTACAAATTACAGAGATCTGCTTTGCTTCTTTTCACATAAAGTTAGCAGTAGCACCCTGACATTTCAAACATCTGTTGAAAAGCTGCCTTTTATTCATTAAGTACTATAAGCGAAGATCTCCAGTGGCCCCTGCTGGAAGTAACAAAAAAATGCACCTCTGCCAGCCAGAAATATTTCTATACCAGCAGGTAATAACAAACAAATCAAAATAGCTGTATCTTTTGTTTGCTAGTTACTCATCTCCTGAAAGCTCTAATCCTGCATATCAAGTTTTCCTGGATGCACTCAAATTGTTCTACTGACACAATGCATTATGAAATTGTATGTATTGATTTATGGGTTTGTTTCAAAGCGGACTTCCTATAATTTATTGCATTGTGTAAAGTACCCTTGCCAGTGCAATTCACTTCATGCAGGATTCTCTGTTAAATAAAGATTAATTGACAGATGAAGAGCATCAGCTCTGAAGTGCTTCACAACTTACTTGACCGGAATGTAGGCCATGGGTTGAAAATGTCTAAAGAAAAGAGCTGGTACTGAATGTTAATTGAAAAAAAAAACTGATGTTAGTTGATTCTGCCTTAAAAAATAAAGGAATGACATATTTCAGCAGAGTTGACTAGCGCATAGCACATTAAAGGGTAACCAAAAGCCCTCCAGTGCATTCAGAAAAAGTGGCTGTGTGATCCCAGCTGCGACTGTTTTCTTTCCATTAACTGGCCAGGAAGCCAAAGTGACAGAATGATGGAGCAAGGCTTTGTTTCTATATGCCTCTATTAATAAAACTATATGCCTCTCCAACACGCTAGATGGCAGCATCCATGGGTTTCAGGAGCCATTCCAATGCCCACCATAAATCTCATGGTACTTGTAGTGCAGTAAGGCAACCCCACTGTGATCCGTAGATTCCACCAGATGGTGTTACAGGGAGTTGTGCTCCCTGCTTTAGGGAACTTCCAAATGACTCAGTCTTACTTCCGCCAGGCTATGCAGTGGCACCAGAACTACTTCCGGGTTCAAGATAAAAGTCAACCTCATTCAGGAAGTTAGAGTCGGGATGAAGGGGAATTTGAGGAAAGAAGAGAACAAAGGAATCACTGTTGATCATGTTTTGTCTTGTTCCGTGCCACACACGTGCGACTAAGAGGAAGCTGAGTGGAATGAAAGAAGACAATTCCACGCCAGGCCAGGGGGCGGCAGGGCGCATTAAACCTTTCTCTGTTTTCTCTGCAGACCAAACACAGGAAGACCTGCCTGATTTCTCATAAAAGACATCACTTCCAGTTACGGCGCCAAGAGTGACGTTATTTCGGGTTCCATCTCCCAATAAGACACCAAGAAAGATGTCACTTCCGGTTCTGGGGCCAAGAGTGACGTCACTTCCGGCTCTGACATCGATGACATCACTTCCTTTGATGGCCTTAAAAGCCACCATCTTTGCCGCTACTCATCAGTTCATGTTGAGAACTCGTCCTGTGCACATGTGTGCAACTTCAATTAGCCATTGCAGCTAGGTACAATATATGGGCGACTGCCCCAAATCACCACCACAGAAAACCGGAAAAAGACCAGAAGAGAAAGTAGGGATTAGTACGGATTTTAGAGCCACCATGAATAATAATGATAATTAATTGAATATACAGTACAGAGCATCAGGATTAAACTAAAATGAAGCTATGAGAAAGCCATGTTAAAGTAATGTGTTTTCAGTAGTGTTTTAAAGTGCTCCACTGTATTAACCTGGCGAATTACTATTGGCAAGCTATTCCAGATTTTAGGTGCATAACAACAGAAGGCCGCCCGCCTCACCACTTCTTTTAAGTTTAGATCTTGAAAATCTAAGCAGACACGCATTTGAAGAGCTAAGGTTACAATTTGGAGTGTAAGGTATTAGACATTCCGAAATATAAGATTATTTAAGGCTTTATAAACCATAAGCAGTATTTTAAAGTCAATTCTAAATGACACAGGTAACCAATGTAGTGACATCAAAACTGGAGAAAAGTGCTTGGACTTTCTTTTCCTAGTTAAGATTCTAGCAGCTGCATTCTGCACTCGTTGCAAATGAATTGATGTCTTTTTTGGGGTAGTCCTGAGAGGAGTATGTTACAGTAATCTAGTCGACTGAAAACAAAAGAGTGAACTCATTTCTCAGCATCTTTCAATGTTATAAGAGGTCTAACTTTTGCTATGTTTCTTAAGTGAAAAAATGCTGTCCTAGTAATCTGATTAATATGTGATAATATACGTGTAACTTCAACTAAAGCCTGCAATATGCACTTTAATCATGTCTGAATTGTTTAATTTGTAATTTTAAACTGTGGAGCACAAGCGTAAATAAATAAAAAATGAATCTTTATCCCAAACAATATATATGAGTGAATGAGTGAAGAACATCAAGTCCAAGGGAAAAATGTTGGTGCACCATAACCAATCATCCCCTTTTAATCAAGTGAAAACAAAAAAAAAACAAGCAAAAGTAAGAACAGTTTTTAAGACGGTCCATACGTCAGCTTCGAGATTTATAGGTAGGGAACTGTAAGTGTGGAGTCAAATACCTTCAATGGGTGTCTTGTCAGTACTGTGGATGAAACAGAAGAGGACATAGTAAGCACAAGTGCCCTCTCTTGACCTACGATGGCAGTACATACCTCAGATGAGCCCGGAAAGTGTTCCACTGACACAGATGCACGACTATATAATATATATTAAGGCTGAGAATCGTTTAAAAAATCATGATTATTTTCATCTGACATTGAAACATGTAATTATAAAATTAATATATAAATCATGAAGTAAATACACAATATATCACAAAATTAAGGTAGAATCAACACAAAAAATCTTTTAAAACATTAATGGCATAGTTTAAATTTAAACAATGACCTTAAACCTGAATGTTTAACAAAATACTACTTGAGCAAGTAAAACCTGAATTTGAATGCTTTCTTAAAAGGCAAATTGAAAAGAAGGCAAAAAGAAAATGGGGCAAATGCATTAATTATGAAGTTGACATAGCTTATGAGACACAGACATTTCAAAGTAAAAAACTATCAAAACGAATGTTGACTTTGAATACACTGCTAAAGACTGACTTAATTGATAGAATGAACATCTCTTAAATGGACATACATTATAATTTGTGTTAAAACTCCATAAATACTATCATCAATTGCTCATCACCATTAACGACTTGATAATTATACTCTGCACAAGTGTTTTTCAACTGGTGCGCTGTGGAAATAACAGTGTGGTGATCCTGGGTCCTCATCTCAAAGAGACACATTCTTCAGATGCTCATGACCTGTCCAAGGAGGATGGGACTTTCTGGAGAAGCCAACATAAAAGCAGCTCTGTGATCGCCATTTTACAGACACACTGCTTACAGAGCACTTTAGCAGCAAGGAGACATGTTGGGGGTCCATCTGCCTGGGTGCGTGTTTGCCAGCGATTCTTTAAAAGTCGAGGGACAGTGGACATAAGAGTTGCCTCTGACTCCAGTTTAGTGGATTGAGGCAGAGTGAGGACCACCTGTATGAGCAGGCAAAGGGACGAAGCAGCTGGAAAACGCTTCCAAAGCACTCACTAAGTGCTGTTTCTGCGAACGCCAACATCCAAGATGCTTTTTTTTTGCTACCCCCTGCCCTGACTGTTCAGACAGTTTAACACGTGTATAGATTTAATACTTCTATGGCTGGTAGACTCATGGTGTGCCATGAGATTTTTTTCGGTTACAAAAAGTGTGCCACCACAGAAAGAAGGTTGGAAAACACTGGTCTTGCTAAACCTTTGCTCTTGGCATGCTAAAAAAGATCTCTGTAGTTGCTATCTCACTTAAAATCTGACACTATGCATTACTTGGATGGTTGTGTTGCATTCTTTGCATAAATTAGAGAATTAACTGCAAACTTGAATCATGGGTAGGGATAATCATTACACTTCTAATTTTAGAATTTTGTCATTATATTAGGGCAGACAGCACTGTAAGCAGCCTAGTAGACTGGTGAGTTAAATACTAGAGACTTATTTTGGTTTTAGTACCATTTAAAAACAACTTATTTAGCACATATGTGATATGATGTTGATTCATTCTTCTTACAGAAACATGAAATAGAAAAAAGGAGAGCATAATTTTCACCTTTACAACTTTTCTCTAGCATTGCACCAGAACTACCATAAATTGCCCCTGCCCACTGCCTTTCCTCCCGCTATCCTGCACCTATATCAGTATGTATAAATCATGAAAATAAACCCCATAAATATGGTAGTGGATGCGTATGAAATTCGTTAGGTACACATTTAACGTTTTTGTATTACTGTTTTGTAATGTTAAAAAAACATGCCAACCTGACTAAAGCACCGCCTCAGGCATTTGCATCGTTGCTGGCCCTGGATGTGACAATATTTTTTAATACAGGTGAACCTCCGGGTAGAGCTACTTTTTCTCAAGATTCACAGGAGCCAGTAGAGGTAGTCTGGGCATGAAGGTAGGGCACATCACAGTGGCAGGTGTATCATACAAAGCTCACTTGGATAAGACCCAGACAGGACCTCAGCAAAGATGGTGGGCTTGTATGGATAATGGTGGATTGGCCTGAGAAAATCTGGGAATTCCCCAGAAACAGCTGAAAAAAATTTGCTATGGATGGTTAATCTGGTTTATCCAGCTTGACATGTTTCTACTATCACCTTCACCAAGCTAGCAGAGAGAAAGTGAAGTGAAATTGTCGCATACTTGAAAAACACTAAAGTACTAACGAAAGGTGCTAGATAAAATAAAGTAAGATTATATGGTTATCACAGCTTTAGAGAAGAAAGCCTGCAAGTGCTGCAACCAGTGAAAGTTTGGCTGAAAAGTATTTTTAACTTGCATTTTATTTCCCAGTACCCAATTGTTTAATCTATAAATGCAGTTCTACCAAACAACTCCTTTTTCTTGTTTTTATTATTTCATATTTAAAAATATTTAAAGTTGGTGGTGGATATATTAACCATGTGCTTTACCATCACTATCTCTTAAAAATCAATTAAAACCTAATGGGCCAGGAATGTAGAGAAAAAAAAAACTGGGAAAAATTGAGGTAAAATGTAGGAATATGTCAAGTTATACATCCATCCATCCATTTTCAAGCACACTTATTAAATTCCATCACAATCATTGGCTTGCACCATATGTTTTGTTTTTTGGAAATTTATCCAGCTACTAAATGTCCAACTTTCCTGGCCACAGGCAGATCCCAAGAGAAAGAGATTTTATTCTCATGGTTTTTCTAACATCCATGCAGCTCTTGATTTCTGCTATGCACTGATTACTCTGTCTAGCTAATGCATTCGCCTCCAGCATCACCTGTCTTGCACTGGGGTTTCACATTCAAAGAAATGTGCATCATCTAAAAGACATCTCCAGGAGCAAATAAATAAATAAAACACATATATCAATGAGACAAGCAAAGTGCAGCACTGTTGGCAAGACGCCACAGAAGCGCCTCCATCTTCCTCCTTTCAGTGACAGCAGAGCCTCTGAATGGTTAATAGTTACTGAAGTGAAAACCAATTTGAAATGGATAATTGGTCACAGTTAAAACTGCCACCTGTTACACAGAGTGGATTGAATGCAACTGGAAACCATTGGATTCCAATACAAATTAGCGAAGCACTGCAGAGCTGATGAGTTGGGGCCCACGCACAAATGAAATACTCACTGATATGATAACATAGGGAGTAGCAATTTAGCTGTTATTACCAGCTTTCATTGATTTTTTTTTTTCCAGTCCTCTCGCATGAAAAAACTCCCTACATAAAAATATAAATACAAGCTGCAAGTAGTTATTTAGAATCTGAGAATGAAAAGGGGAAGCTTGTCAGTGCTTAAGAGTTTGATGAGCCCAGACTGGACACGGTGTGTGTGCCTACGTTGAGTGTGTTTGTGATGTGAGGGGGGATTTTTTTCAGGGCAACCTTTGCCTTCTGGGTTGAGTTGAAGTGATTTAATCAGCTGCACTTGCCTGAGTTTCCTCACATTACCTGGAGCACCTCACTCCTCTTCAGCCTCATGCTGTTTATTTCTGTTGTGGCAGACTGCAACATTGCAAATGACACCATACAGTTAAGGTCAGACATCTCTGCTTTGTTTTTCATTAAAAAGTGCAGCCATTCTAAATAATAAAATTTGGAAGGGTTTAATTAAAATTTGCTTTAATAATACTGTATATTTACAATTTCACAGCCTATAAACAGTACTCATCCCCTTGGAAGTGTTCTCTTATTGTTATACAACATTCAATCACAATGGATCTACTTTTGCTTTTTTGACATTTATTAACTGAAAAAGGTGTCTTTAAGGTCAAAGTGATCACAGATCTTGGCAAAGTGGTCTAAATGAACTACATAAAGCGTGAAATAATTGAAATAAGTTTTAAGTATTCACCCCGATTAATAAGACACACTAAACCATCACTAGTGCAGCCAATTAGTTTTAGAAATCACATAAATAGTTTAATTGTGACCACCTGTCTGTAGTCAAGGCATTTCAGTTAATAGTAATATAAAACCTCCTTATCTGGAAAGTTCCATTTGTTGCAAATCAGTATAATGCCCTAACCCTACACAATGAAGACAAAAAGAACATTTGAAGCAGCTTCCTGAAAAGGTGATTTGAGATGTTCTAGTCAGGGCATGGAGACAAGAAATTATCCAAGTCACTGAATATCCCTTGGAGTGCAGTTCAATCAATCAATCATTAAGACATGAAAAGTGTGCATCTCAGCTGTATAAAACCGCACAGAGTAGGCCATCCACAAAACTGAGTGATTATGCAAGAAAGAGGCTAGGGAGGAAGGCCACCAAGAGACCTAAGATAACTCTAAAGGAGTTTTAAGCTACAGTGGATGAGACTGAATATGCAATGTGTACAATGACTTAGTTCTTCATCTGTGCCAGCTTTACGAGACAGTGGCAAAAAGAAAGCTACTGTTTTAAAAAAACATCATGACATCTCAGCAGAATGCACCTGGTAGACACCAAAGTCATCTGGAAGAATGTTCTTTTGGCCATCAAAGTAAATGCCATGCCAAACACTGCACATTATTAAAAAGACATCATCTCCAGTGTGAAGCCTGGTGGTGACAGCATCATGTTCTAGGGATGATTCTCTGCTGCAGGCCCTGGAAGTCTTGTGAGGGCAGAGGGTAAAATAAATGTAGCAAAATACAGGGAAGTCCTGGTGCCATCTTCTTCTTCTTTCGGACGCTCTTGTTAGGGGTTGCCACAGCGGATCATCTTCTTCCATATCGTCCTGTCTTCTGCATCTTGCTCTGTTACACCCACCACCTGCATGTCCTCTCTCACCACATCCATAAACCTTCTCTTAGGCCTTCCTCTTTTCCTTTTCCCTGGCAGCTCTATCAACATCCTTTTCCCAATTTACCCAGCATCTCTCCTCTGCACATGTCCAAACCAATACAATCTTGCCTCTCTGACTTTGTCTCTCAACCATCCAAATTGAGCTGACCCTCAAATGTACTCATTTCTAATCCTGTACATCCTTGTCACACCCAATGAAAATCTTATCATCTTTAAATCTGCTACCTCCAGCTCTGTCTCCTGCTTTCTGATCAATGTCACCGTCTCCAACCCATATAACATAGCTGGTCTCACTACCGTCCTGTAGACGTTCCCTTTCACTCTTGCTGATACCCATCTGTCACAAATCACTCCTGACATTCTTCTCCACCCATTCCACTCTGCCTGCATTCTCTGTTTCACCTCTCTTCCACAATCCCCGTTACTCTGAATTGTTGATCCCAAGTATTCAAACTCATTCATCTTCTCCAACTCTGCTCTTTGCATCCTCATCATTCCTCTGACCTCCCTCTCATTCATGCACATATATTCTGTCTTGTTCTTACTGACCTTCATTCCTCTCCTCTCTAGAGCAAACCTCCAACTCTCCAGGATCTCTTCAACCTTGCTCCCTACTCTCGCTACAGATCACAATGTCATCAGCAAACATCATAGTCCACGGGGACTCCTGTCTAATCTCGTCTGTCACCAATCCATCACCATTGCAAATAAGAAAGGGCTCAGAGCCGATCCATGAAGTATTCCCACCTGCACCTTGAATACATCTGTCTCTCCTACTACAGTTCTCACCACTGTCACACTTCCCTTGTACATATACTATACAATTCTTACATACTTCTCTGTCACTCCCAACTTCCTCATGCAATACCACAACTCCTATTGAGGCACCCTGTCATATTCTTTCTCCAAGTCCACAAAGATGCAATGCAACTCCTTCTGGGCTTCTCTGTACTTTTCCATCAACACCCTCAGAGCACATATTGCATCTGTGGTGCTCTTTCCTGACATAAAACCATACTGCTGCTCACTAATCAACACCTGCCTTCTTAACCTAGCTGCCACTATTCTTTCCCATAACTTCATGCTAAGGCTCATTAATTTTATCCCCTTGTAGTTACTACAGCTCTGCACATCCCCATTATTCTTAAAAATCGGTACCAGTGCACTTCTACACTCCACAGGCATCCTCTCACTTTCCAAGATTCCATTAAACAATCTGGTTAAAAACTCCACTGCCATCTCTCGTAAACACCTCCATGCTTCCACAGGTATGTCACCTGGACCAACGGCTTTTCCATTCTTCATCCTTTTCATAGCTGTCCTTACTTCTAATTTGCTAATCCTTTGCACTTCCTGATTCACTATCTCCACATCATTCAACCTTTTCTCTCTCTCATTCTCTTCATTCATCAGCCACTCAAAGTATTCTTTCCATCTGTTCAACACACTCTCCTCGCTTGTGAGTATGTTTTCATCTTTATCCTTTATCACCCTAACCTGCTGCACATCTTTCCCAGCTCGGTCCCTCTGTTTAGCCAATCGCTACAGGTCATTTTCTCCCTCCTTAGTGTCCAACCTCCCATACAACTCATTATAAGCCTTTTCTTTAGCCTTCGCCACCTGTCTCTTCACCTTGTGGCTTATCTCCTTGTACTCTTGTCTACTTTCTGCAGCTCTCTGACTATCCCACTTCTTCACCATCCTCTTCCTCTGTATACTCTCCTGTACTTCCCCATTCCACCACCAGGTTTCCTTTTCCTCCTTCCTCTGTCCAAATGTCATGTCAAGCACCCTTCTTGCTGTCACTCTTACTACAATTGCTGCTGTTGCCCAGCTGTCTGGCAGCTCTTCACTGCCACCCAGTGCCTGTCTCACCTTCTTCCTGAACTCGACCTTGCAGTCTTCCTTTTTCAACTTCCTCCATTTGATCCTTTACTCTGCCCTTCCTCTTCTCCTGTTTTTCTTGATCTCCAATGTCATCCTACAGACCACCATCCTATGCTGCCTAACTACACTTTCCCCTGCCACCACTTTACAGTCTTTGATCTCCTTCAGATTGACTCTTCTTCATCTATATATATAATTCACTAAGGCAAGACAACCATGAAAAGCATGCCGGAAGGGGCGTGGATTCACTAAGCCGCCGACAAGTGAGACACCTATGGCGCACGCAGGAAGGAGCCACGCCCACCAACTCCAAGACCATTGGATATGACGACAACTCGCAGGGCCACGCCCACCAAGTCGGACGCGAGGACACAGAAAAAGTGGCGTCATTTATATTCGTCTGTCGTGGAGGCCACATGCGGTGCAGGTCAGGTTAATGCCATGTTCATGTCATGCACCTCCGAGCTACGTTGACTGTTCATTGAGGCATGTTTCTCGCGGAGGTGAATCGCCATATGCAGCGTGTGAAACGGTTTGCGAGGGGTATCTCATGGGATCTTTAAAACAATCATTTACAACTGAGGTTAAAACACAATGAAGTAAGCAGTCTACGAGTTTTCGGTTACAACGCATGACTGCTTGCACCATAGCAAACTGTTTTACACGTTACATACAGCAATTCACATCCACGACAAACATGCGTCTTCTTAGATGCTCCTGCAGGAACACGGAAGACGTTTTCCTGCCCACCAACACTCCTTTTTCACCGGCCCGCGTCTACCCTCGCTCTCTACACATTCACACTGCCTACCCATGTGCCCGGACGAAAAACTCACCGACCACCCAGTTAGCCCCTTTCGTCTGTGCTAGGAGTCCACATGCACGTCTAAGCCACGTTGACTTTTCATTATTCTTTTCGGTTTCGACACCAACCGTGTCCACCATGAAAAACCATGCGAAAGGAACAACGAAGCCCTGCCCACAAACTCTACCCCTCCTCCCACGTGCTCAGGAACGCACCTCAGACCACTGCCCGCCAAATCAAACAGCTCATCAAACACATACTCACTCGCTTTGGTCTGTGCTGCGGTCCAAACCCAGCTGTGAGCCACGTTGACTATTCTTTTGCCCTCCATGGCTGCCGCTTCAAATGTATTTCATGGAAACAACACTTCTTTCAATGTTATAGAAATTCCTGCTTCAGGTAACTTGTTTCTGTCAGTCGGGTTTTTTTGGAGAAATGTCATTGAAGAAACTGTTGCTCATAGCAAACTGTTTTACACGCTACATACAGCAATTCGCATCCACGACAAACATGCGTCTTCTTAGATGCTCCTGCACTTTGTACACACCCCCCCCCGTGGTTGGGTGTCTTGGTGGATTATATATAGAAAGGCAGCCAAAACCGCACAGAGCAATGAAAAGTCTTCGTGAGTCACAGGTAGGGTTACCACTTTTAATACAAACAAATAAGGGACGCATACTGCAGTGGGTGCCACATCCCTTGGGGACCAAGACCACGGAACGCGCAATTTCATTCTCAAATACGGGACGATTCCGTATTTTAAACGACGGGTGGCAACCCTAGCCTCACATCTGCACTGTACAAACACGACAACGACTCGAGTGACGAGTTGGAGGTGGGCACTTGAGCAGGCGGTGTATACTGAACGAGAAATCAGCAGACTAGCATGACGGAGGGAGCGGAGTGGATGTCGTCCTCCTCTCCTTCCGTTCCACCCTCCGCGCCTGTGCGCCGCACAGACGATTGTGTGTTGGTTCGTTCCATGCATTGGTTAAAACCCAATGAAGAAAGCAGTCTTTAAAAACCAATAAGCCCTGTGCCTCTGTTTCATTACCGTCTCACCTGATTCACCAATGCAGGCCCCGCAACAGGCGATCAACGGGCAGCCAACCGGGTAACCAAAGTCTTTGGGTTCAAGGGGGGGAGTATGGTTACAAAGCTGAAACTTAAAGGAATTGACGGAAGGGCACCACCAGGTGTGGAGCCTTTCGCTTCATTTGACTCAACACAGGAAACCTCACCCGGCCCGGACACGGAGAGGATTGACAGCTCTTTCTCGATTCTGTGGGTGGTGGTGCATGGCAGTTCTTACTTAGTGGAGCGATTTGGCAGCTTATTTCAGAAAACGAACGAGACTCCCGCCTGCTAAATAGTTACACGACCCAACAGCGGTCGGCGTCCAAATTCTTAGAGGGACAAGTGGCTTTCAGCCACGTGAGATTGAGCATTAACAGGTCTGTGATGCACTTGTATGTGTGGTACTGCACGCGCGCTACACTGAATGGATCAACATGTGTCTACCCGGCATGGGTAAGCCGTTGAACCCCATTCGTGATGGAGACCGTGGCTTGCGATTGTTCCCCACGAACGAGAAATTCCCAGTACGTGCGGGTCATACGCTCGGACTGATTACGTTCCTGCCCTTTGTAACCTCATCCCTACCATACCCTGGGTCGGGTGACTTGGTGGATTATATATAAAAAAGCACCCAGAACCGCAAAGAACAATGAAAAGTCAACGTGGAAACCGACTGAGGCGGTGTTTGGAAAATTAACAGTCAACGTGACTCACAGGTGCGTGTGGACTGTACACAGACAAAAGCGACTGAGGTAGGGAGTTGGGGGCGGGCACATAAGCGGGCAGTGTGTACTGAATGAGCGCCGTTCAACCCCGTCCTTCGCTTTGGAAGGAGAAGGCGCTCCTCCGGTTTTCAGTCACGGACAATTGTATGTTGCTTCGTAGCATGCATTGTTGCAATGTTACTTTTCTTGGTGGTTTATTAAATTACGGATTTTTCAAATGTTTATTTTTTCCTCTGTGCTTAAAAATCATTTAAAAAGTGGCCTGATTATGCGGCGTATGCTACGCGGCGGGTTGGCTAGTAGGATATAATCTACCTGTGTGCATTTTACTCCACTCTTGTACATCAACCTATGTTCCTCCTTCTTCTTAAAATATGTATTCACCACAGCCATGTCCATCTTTATTGCAAAATTAACTATCCTCTGACCTTCTTCATTCTTCTCCTTCACACCATACCTACCCGTCACCTCCTCTGTTCCGTTCACCAACGTGTCCATTGAAATCCACTCCAATCACCACTTTCTGTCCCTTGGGTACACTGTTCATCCCTTCATCCAACTCACTCCAAAAATCTTCTTTCTCCACCATTAAACATCCAACTTGCGGGGCATATGCACTAATAACATTCATCATCACACCTTCAGTTTCCAGCTTCATAATCATTACTGTGTCTGACACTTTTTTCACCTTTAAAACACTCTTGACATACTGTTCCTTTAGAATAATCCCTACCCCATTTCTCCTCCCATCCACACCATTATAGAACAATTTGAATCCACCTCTGATCCACCTGGCCTTACTCCCCTTCCATTTAGTCTCTTGCACACAATATGTCAACCTTCCTTTTCTCCATCATATCAGCTAAGTCTCTCCCCTTACCAGTGATACTGCCAACATTCAAAGTTCCTTCCCTCAGTTCCACTCTCTTTACCTTCCTCCTGTCCTTCTGCCTCCTGCCTCGTCTTCTCCTTCTTTGGCCAACAGTAACCCCATTTCCACCAGCACACAGTTGGCTAACAGTACTGGTGGCGGCTGTTGTTAACCTGGGCCTTGACCGATCAGGTATGGACATTTGTATTGTTGTCCGCATATTAATCTGGGAAAATTTTACACTGGATGCCCTACCAGACGTAACCCTGCCCATTTATCCAGGCTTGGGACCGGCACAAAGAAACACACTGGTTTGTGTATCCCCTGTGGCTGGGCTGGAAGTCCTGGTGCCATCTACAAAAAAAAAAAATTAAAAATTGTACCTTGAGAGGAGATGGGCTTTCCAATTAAATAATCAGCCCAATCATTTTTATTAATACATGAGTATGCTCCCACTTATTTATCTGAATTGTGTGTTATACACCGGCCATCCAGATAGCTTAGATCTACTGATCAGTTATCTCTTGTTGTCCCTCATACTGAGTGCAAAACTAAATAGCACAGGGCTTAATTACATTAAGGAGTCACCCTCAATTGAAATGTTTAAAATGAGATTGAAGACACATTTCTATTCTCTGGCTTTCCATGACCTTCAGTGATACTGATGGATCCTTCCTCTTAGCCATTACTTTGTTTTCAGTTTACTGCTAGTTTGATCTTGTTTTATTGTATTTTATTCTATTTATTTTATTTATATTCATTGTATATTTTATTGTAAACCACTTTGGCTACATCATTATTGATGTTGCTTTAAATGTGCTCTATAAAGAAATTGACACTGATATTGACATAAAGACAAGGTTACATGGAAATCACTTAAAAACAAAAATGTTAATGTCCTGGAGAGACTGAGTCAGAGTCTAGATCTCAATCCAATTGAGAATTTGTGACATGAAGAACTCATGATCCCCATGCACCCTGACAGAGCTACAAGGTAAACAAAGAAAATTGCATTGTCTAGATCTGCAAAGATAATAAACACATGCACACAGACATAAAGTTATCACATTTTGTATATGCAAAACACATTTTGTAATATTTTCCTTTTTTTAAACTTCTAAAGAACTTCATCTCGCTTCTTGAAATTCATTTCCAAATACAGAAAAAAAGATTTTGATCATTGTCCCAGTCATTCATTTTCTGAAGTTCTGTTTTACAAATTATGGCCCATGAAAATCATAGGAAATCCTGGCAGCTTGGAGTGCAAGGAACACATAATATGACCAGTTAACATGACATACATATCACTTGGAGAAAACACACATAACCACAGGAACTAAGGTATGGGGACTTGAAAAGAGAAATCGTCATTGTCAATTGGGAAGTAATGCAATTGAAAAATTATTTGTTGGAATGTGAGTATACTCTTGAAGCCAATCATGCTCCATTGCAGTGGGTAGATGCTAACATAGAGGTGAAACTTCAGGTTACTTGCTGGTTAGTTGAACTACAACTGTACAAATTCAAAGTAGTCCACCATTAAGTGATTCTTCACTGTAACACTGACGCTCTGCTCCATTTTCACAACCTCATTGATGAGATTGCTCAATCCCCACTCTTGAGTCTGATGAACGTTCCTGTGAAATCATTGGGGAGTGGCAAGAAAAGACAGGGCACTATCATGATGAGTTCTGTTCCAGTATAGAAAAAAAGACTGATAATGTCACGTTCAGGTGATTGATAGGCCCACCCCATTCAGTCAGTTGAGATAAAAGTGCGGGGTGACCTGAAGGAGGCTGTCATTTGATGCAACTGAACACAACAATAGTGCTGTCTGTCTTTAAAACCTTAAGCTTTGCAGCAATTAAACAGGATCTTGCTTTGCACTTACATTTAACAGTGTACTTTTATAGATCAGACTTGTTATTTGCTTAATTTGCCAGTTACTAGCAACTGTGTTAAAACTGAAAATGTGAGGATGTTGTACACTTGTGTGTACTGTTTTTGAGCAACCTTTTTTCCATATAGTAAAAGTGCTTTTAGGAAAGATCTCTGTCCCACAGGGTGTCTCTTAAGCTTTTTCCTTATCTTTTCGTGGACCTGCTTGACAATTTCTTTCTGACTTTCTTTACTGTATGTTTCTAAAGGTATTTTGATCCTGTGTATTCTCTCTAATACTGTTATCTATCTATGTTCACCATATTTTTGTTTTGATTTATTTTTAAATGCCTTCGTTGCTTTGTGGATGTGTAAAATCTTTTGAAAAAAGTTCAATGGATATGATACATTTTGTCATTAAAATAAAAAAATAACCTTTTTGAAAAAACTGACATTTTTTAGATTGATTTTAAAAGTGGAATGTATATTTAATAAACATGTAACACTTTATATTGGCAGAATACCCCAATGCATTTGATCTCAATGAAAAGGTCATTTTCACATTTAGATAAAATTGATATATACCACTTTGAGATGAAACTCTTTAACAGAAAAATGAACAATGAACATGTTTTGTTCCATTGAAGTGTAGTTTAGTTTACAGTATTTATAAAGTACATTTAAAACAACAAAAGTTGACCAAAGTGCTACATATGTCATGATGTGATAAATTCCAAACCACGCCACATAGTAGATTATGGTCACTGGAACCCCCAAACCAAGAGATTTCCTTTTTTTTTTATAATTAGTTAACGTTTTATTGCCACTATCTTTTCCTTTCTTATTTGTCCTCTGGGAACTAGAAACAGGCACACGCAATGACCCAAAAAGCAGACTTATTGAGCCCTTTTACAATGAAATGTACAGTATTTAAAACGTTACAATCATTAAAACACTCTCCATGCAATATTTATAGTCCATCAATAAAAGTCCATATCCCCACAGTCTTTATTTGCTCATTCAGTCAGCAAAGAGTCCCACTCAACAAGTGAGAAGGCTTAAATTCTAGATGGACTTTTGAGCCCTCCATCATCCACTTGATGACAGCATTTGCATAGGAGAGGAGGTTGCGAAAATAGACAAGAATACAAAGGAAGAAAAAGCATCTAAATAACAAGGTCCCAACACCAATTACTTGATCCCAAAATGCTTTGCTACTATCAGTACCCCAGTCCCCAGGTGCATATGCACTTAACTTATTAGTTATGTGCTTCCAAAGCAACCTCAGTCCCAGTTACAACAATACAATAAGCCCCAACAGTAAAGGTTCACACTGTCGTTCTGCATGTTTAGAAGGCGCTGGTTGGCTGAAACTGTTTATAGCGAATTGTCCCAAGTTGGAAGTGCCGTATAGCGATCAGACACGAAAAGACACATTTAGGCATAATGGACAGTAGTTTGTTTTTCTACAATACAAATTCAGTATGACACCAGGGTCTCCAAACACATAAATATGAAGCTTATTACATTTTACAGTGAAACTCTTTACATACACAATATAATTAGGGGCGTGTGCCACCTGCCCGACTACGGTGGCCCAACCTTCCCTCGATAGCTCGATTCGCTCGCTATCCGTCCAAGCTTGTTAAATGGAAGAATAGAAAAAAAACTTTCACAAGAGGAGGATCAGCGACGCGAACCTGAGCGACAACACCACTGAGCCACCTAATCCGGATAATTAACGAGCTCTGCACAACTGAACTACTACTACTGTTCTTACTGCGGCGGATGAAATACAGTATGTTGTTTGACATATGCACGTTAAAATGGTTTAATTGATACGAGAGTATCATTGTTGTATTCTCCTAATGAAGACGAAAAAATTATATGTATAGATGTATACTATATGACGTACGGTTTTGAACAAAATTAAGTGTTCCATAAAAAGGTTGAACGATTTACCTAATCTTTTCATCTATATATAAAGTTAATATATGACAATATATCTTTGACACTATGTATCAGACAAAGGAAATCACAGCAATCCACAAGAACAATAATTAATTCTCAGCAACTACCTGAATTGTAGCTTAACCATATCAACTGAAATGTGTAATGTCAATACGAATTACAAAATATAACTAGAGAGTTAAGTGTCAGATAGACTCTCAAAATTAAGAGGTCAATGCCTTTCAGTGTGCTGAGGCTTCACAAAGATTCAGTAACCAGTGACCATGTCTGCTCGAAGCCCTGTCATGATCCAATCTCAGTACTACGCATGTCTGAGGCTTCAGTAGCCCCGTCATCATCTCAGTAGTACGCATGTCTGAGGCTTCGGAGCCTCATTTAAAGCCTGTCATGACGCAATCTCAGTAGTACGCATGTCTGAGGCTTCAGTAGCCCCGTCATGATCTCAGTAGTACGCATGTCTGAGGCTTCAGTAGCCCCGTTCATAGCCCGTCATGATGCAATCTAAGTACTACGCATGTCTGCTGAGTGCTTCCAACCGCAATGCATGGTGGCAGCAGGACATTTCCACTCTTATGTTAGCTTACTGCTTCGACCTGAGAATTAGGAAGTTATATTAATTACATTACACTGCATATTCCACCACCAGGTTACAAAATTTCAACAGAGTTATGATTGTTGAAACAAATCTTTCTGGATCATCAACACAACTGAAATTATTGTGCAGTACATTACTTAGTGTCAAAAAATAAAACAACAAATTTTGCATATTAAAATGCTGAATATTAGAATGCATAAGTGCAGCTGTACTAATACGGTTCAAAACACTTCCTTCACCATAATACTCTAGCTGTTCTCCTAAATATTCTAATCTCTGTATTGCACTGCCTCACTTCTATAGTGAAGAGTGTTATACGTTTATTCACTGCATATAGAAATCTATATCTATCTATCTATCTATCTATCTATCTATACATAGTATATAGTCATATTATGTTATATAGTGTTAAATGCTATACACTTTTTTGTTTGATATTCTATATGTTCTATTTACTGTCCTATATGTTGTTTATATACTGTCTGCTACGATATCACTGTTTCGGTCACTTCTCATAAATCTTCCTTTTCTTCCTCAGGTTCATTATTACTGCTATAATTACTGCATTAATATTCAAGATGTCATTCAGTCAGTCATTGTCCAACCTGCTATATCCTAACACGGGGGTCTGCTGGACCAATCCCAGCCAGCACAGAGTGCAAGGCAGGAAAAAATCCCGGGCAGCGTGCCAGCCCACCGCAGGATACACACACACATGCGCACATGCAAACACACACACACACTAGGGACAAGTTAGGATCGCCAAAGCACCTAACCTGCATGTCTTTGCACTGTAGGAAGAAACCAGAGCACCCGAAGGAAACCTACGCAGACACGGAGACAGCATGCAAACTCCACACAGGGAGGAGCTGGGAAATTAACCTAGGTCTCCTTACTGTGAGGCAGCAGTGTGATCAAGATACATCTAATAAAAATATGTGTCTTGTTTCATGTGTATGATGAAACCGTAGATCAGAGGTGTTCAAAATTTTTTCGGCTTGCGATCTACAGTACTTTTAAAATGACCAGGTCGAAATATTCTACCTACATCAAAAATTACATATAGTACAGCCGAATAATGTAGTCAAGGAGTTTTTGAATTCAGCCGAGTGAAAAATGATGGCTGTCCGATTAACTGCGATTTTAGTTCCGTCACCTTTCTCTTTCTCAGATCGTTTTTTGGAAGGACGTCAGTTTCGTAGTTTTTATGAACAGTTTGAAAGTGCCTTTCCACATTTTCCTTCTTTGGAATAGCAATACCCTCCCCAAACATTTTTTTAAATCCCTTCTTTAGTCCATATAAATTGGAAGGCTAACTAGATCACTTAGACAGCCGGAGTTTTGTAGTAGCTCGTGCGTTTGATCGTGCGGGATGACCAGTGTGTTAGAAGACAAGCGACCTCAGACTGGCCGCTCTGTATGTCAATCAAGTGGCAAATGCCATAGGGAGGATATATGATAGACTAAGGTTTAAAAAAATTTTTTTGATCTACCGATCGATCGCGATCAATACATTAGGAACCCCTGCCGTAGAACTAGCTAACGTAGGGGATTTCATTAGTAGTAGTAGGTATATTATGTTACAATAGGTAAACTGCAGGTCTTGTACTTTGAATGTTAGGTGGTATACATGTATCAAGTCTTATTTGCGGATGCTTCGAGATACTTGATTAGTATGGGCTGCAGTTACGGTAAACAAGAATAAATGTTTCTGGTAAAGACAGATTTTTTGGGAAATTACTATAAATATGGATAGCTGCCTGCTCTTTGCTTCCAGTGCATAAGTATCTTTAGGTCGGCGTCTCTATCAATCGATGAAGTGTCTACAGGGTCGTCATTAACAAGGCTAACATGGGGTGAAGTAGTTGACAGTGTTGATCAAAGTAGCAAACGACAGATCTCAGTGACATTTGGCTTTGCCTCCCCTTCATCATCTCACGTGCACTTTTTAAACAAGCTTTAAGGTGTCGTTTTGAAACGTGTGCGTCAAAAGCTCAGCGTCTCATTTCCAATGCACATGATGTGGATGTGTAGCGCCAGTTCGTATCAGTATATCAGTGACACCTGGAGCTTATACCTGTGAACGTCACAGTGTCCAAAACACTCACCTGATCCCAATTCAGTCTAATACGCACCTAAACTACTTAAAAGTAGTAACGCATGCGTCTAAGTTTGAAGGTTATTTTTTGGAGACGAGTGAGGTGAGATATAAACATACCAATAATACGACTAATCTACTTTGCGATTACATTTGGGATACCCAATGGAAGGTTCACGCAAGAGGTCTCGATCTCTGGTGTGGAATTACATTGATTTAGTATCTCCATCAAAGGTAAAATGCATGATTTGCGATAAGCAACTTGCATTTAGCAGTAACACGTCTTCAATGCTTCGTCACTTGAGGTCGACGCATCCTGGCGTTACAGAGGAGTACGACAATCCCGCTGTATCTGCTCACACTGTAAATTCTAAGCAAGGTATGACAAATTTTTATTCTTATAGTATTACAAATATTTTAGCAATTATGACCCAGCAGTAGTGAAAGTGTCTGCAGCATGAGGTCTGCTGCGGGTGTACACAGTTTGCTTGCTGCAATAAGCTTGTTTTGTGTGTGTGTGGGGTTTTTTGGCAGACAAGAGGAACTGGATGAGGCTTTGGTTGACATGGTGATAAAAGATTTGCAGCCCTTTTCTATTGTCGAAGATCAAGGCTTTTGTTAACAAACTAGATCCCAGCTACATCCTCCCAACCAGAAAGGCACTAAAAGCCATGGTTCAGGCCAAGTACTGTGCAGCCGCAAAGAGAAGGCAATGGCTGAGGTAAGGCGGGCTACTTATGTCAGCCTGACCTCTGATATGTGGACTTCAATTAATATGGATGGTTATCTGGGTGTCACATGCCATTATGTCACAGCTGAAGCCAAACTGGCCACAGTTCTCCTTTGTGTCCGCCAATTTCCCCAGACACACACTGCTGCTCACATCACGGAGTCCATGAGTGCTAATGACTGACTGGGGAATCAGTGGCAAGATACACTGCATGGTGACTGACAATGCAGCCAATCTTGTTCCCAGTGCCTAGCTGCTGAAAGTTCGTCATGTGCCATGCTTTGCCCATACCCTGAATCTGGTAGTAAAGAAGGCAATTGACCAGACACCCAAGCTCCAGGTAATTCGCCAAAAAGCAAGGAAAATTGTGTTTTTGTTCAGGTCAAGTTGCAATGCTAAGGAAAAACTATTGGAGATGCAGCAGCTAATGGGCAGGCCAGTGCAGAAGGTGGTTCAAGAAGTGGACACCAGATGGAACAGTACTTACGACATGCTGCAGCGTCTGTATGACCAATGTGAGGCAGTTGGTGATGCCCTCTCATTTAAATACAGAGGTTGTTCCCTTAAGTGGGGAGTATGATATTATAAGTGAATGCCTGACCCTCCTTCCACTAAAACTTGCAACAACTGAGATGTCTGCAGAAAAAAATGGTGTCTGCATCAAAAATGATCCCACTATAACGCATGTTGCAACACACGATCTCAGAAGAGTACCAAGGTGACCAGGGAGGAGTCCATACAATTAGGTAAGCTGCAATAATCCAAAAACATTTTTGTACAATGAATAGTTGTGTCCCTTTAACATTTAATGACTGCTATTTTCTGTCTTAGGTGTGCATCTGAAGGAAAGCTTGCGCTCCAGATTCCATACACTGGAATCCATCCGGGTTTTGGCCTTGGCTATGCTGCTGGACCCAAGATTTAAAACTATTGGCTTTGGCAATCCAGACTGTGTCAGAGGCTGAGCGACAACTCACCTTGGAATGTGCATCCCTAATGCGGTCCTCTCCAGACAGTGTGCACGTAACACCCCAAGGTGATTTTTGTATGGAATGTCTATTTTTGGTATTTGATACATTTTAATGTGTACTGTGAATAAACCCATGTACTCTTTGACTCTTTCAAACAGAGCCTCAGCCTTCATCAGCCCTGGCCCCATTCTTGGAAGCAGCATGTCCCACAGACAATCTATGGCAACTTTTGGACTTGCGTGTTTCTGAGGCTCAGAGTCCACAGTGCCACTGCGGAGGTGAAGAGATCCCTAACGGATGCTTATCTTGGTAGACAAGAAGATTCTCTCCTGTATTGGAAGGAGAGAATAACTGTTTACCCTAATCTTTCTCAGCTTGCCATCAAGTATCTGTCTGCCAGCAACGTCTGTTCCCAGTGAACGCATTTTTTCAAAGACTGGGGGCGTCCTCTGAAAAAAGTTGCCTGAAGCCCAGCACAGCAGAACAAATTATTTTTCTAAATAAAAATGACTAAAACCGCTGCACTCACCAACTTTATTGCAAGCTTCCCAGGTCAAAGTTCTTGAGGATCCACATTCTAGTGATACTTGATGCAACTGGACAGAACTGGTTGGGTTTTTGTACAAATTACTTTGTCCACTCATGTTTTTGGGTTATTGCAAACTATGTCTTTATTAAAACTTAATTTGAAATATCAAACTGGCTGAGTTTTTTCCTTTTTTGTAGGATGTGCAACACATCGACTTTGCATTGTCCAGATTTGTTTTCCATAGTGAAACATTTCTTTATTTTCTACAAAGATGGGACTACAGTATTCTAAAATTCAACCCAGGAGTTATTTTAATAAAACTCGTGCATAATTGATAAAGGAAACTATAATGAATTGCCATGGAGTTATTTCAATTAAGCACCACGGTATTGTATTATACTGTATGTAAACGTTACAGTAGTTTAGTGCAAATTTAAGAGCATTTCACATTGGACTATTTTCAGTGTAATGTATTGTGGCTACAGTATTACTGTTTTTACTAGCAATTCTTCTAGTTCTTGCAAAATTTAGAGTGATAGTGATGGACCAATCGCATTTCCACGCGGTGTAGTCTAGTTTGAGTTTAATTCAAATACTGATATATGCTGGTTTTACATTGGAATTAAAATAAATGTACATTGTGCGGATTAAATTTCCGATTCGGAGTCTAACACCATCCAGGGCAGGCTCCTGTCTTCAGGTTTTCAAGGAGCATTGTCGCATAATCGGAACAATCTCTATCAAACGCATCAGGCAGCGGAAATCTGCAATACCCAACAGATGCTGACCAGGTTTGTTATTGAACACGAGAGCTGGCGCTGTGCGACTGGTGCAATTGTTCAAGCCACCGTTACGCATACGTTCGGCGCCTGCACTGATTACCGTTGTTTAGAAGTAAACGTATATAGTCAACGTTGACCCGATTACTGCAGCATAATTGCTTGCTAAGCGTATGCCGAGTTACAATGTTTGACATTTATTCCCAGTTATAATTTTGACTTCAAAGATATCTATCACAACTTCAGACATTCAGGTTTCATCCACAATGCTCTGATAAGACTTAATAAGAATTGTTAAATGTGCTGTTAATACAAATGGCCAGGAGGGGTCACTAGAGAGGTGAGTGTCAAATGCTTCGATACGATTTCCGACACTATTGCTTCAAACGTTTTGAGGCTTCACTCCGCCCATCACTAGGCTTACTATCACTTAAGGCATGAAGTGCAGTCCGCGTCTGAAAAGCCGGCACAGCTATACACGCGTGCGCGCCGGCTGCTCGATTTTTATAGTAATTATGTGGGATAGTAGACGCCACTTTTTAACGCGTTCACGTCATCGCGTACCCCGGGAAGGATGACGTACAGCGGTTTAATTGGTCAGCGTAGGCGTGCCGAATACAAAAGGGAATCATGGCCTCTAGAGGGGGTTCTTTCTGACTAGATCTTTTTAGAGAAAGGTACCTGGCAGAACAGCATTACGGCTTGTGCTTTGTTTTTGTAAATATTTTTTTCATATAAATATCTCTGGATTAACTTTGGTGGAGGTATTTATTGGGTTGTGGTTAGTGGTGCACTGTTTATTTTTTTATTTTATTTTTTTTTTCTGTATTTTGAATATTTTTGGGTGAATTCTGTATTATACACTGTTTGGAGGAGCAGCTTTCTGGCTTTGATCACTGCGGAGGAAGACCGCTTCACATTTTGCTTTGTGTGTGTATATATATGGATTCCACTAGTTTGTGTGCAATATTCTTTTTCTTTTGGGACTTTCAGGAAGCACTGTAAATACTATATATAGTAATTTTGGGCTACATTTAATTACTGATTTTGAGTGTCCTTTGCGGTATTGGACTGTATTAATATATATAAATTCCACAGGACATTATTTTTGATTTTTTCTTTAAGTGCACCTGTAAATAAAACCTCACTTTCTTTTTCAAAAAACCCAACCCTTTTGTGTCCGTGTCTCCCTGTCTTACACCATCATCCTGGTCACGCTCGATCCCACATACTAGACACCTAGAGTGTAGGCTGGTGATTCCAATTCCCACTACACAGGGTGTGTCACTGACTTCATAGGAAGACTCACCAGAGATATACACTCACCTAAAGGATTATTAGGAACACCTGCTCAATTTCTCATTAATGCAATTATCTAATCAACCAATCACATGGCAGTTGCTTCAATGCATTTAGGGGTGTGGTCCTGGTCAAGACAATCTCCTGAACTCCAAACTGAATGTCAGAATGGGAAAGAAAGGTGATTTAAGCAATTGTGAGCGTGGCATGGTTGTTGGTGCCAGACGGGCCGGTCTGAGTATTTCACAATCTGCTCAGTTACTGGGATTTTCACGCACAACCATTTCTAGGGTTTACAAAGAATGGTTTGAAAAGGGAAAAACATCCAGTATGCGGCAGTCCTGTGGGCAAAAATGCCTTGTTGATGCTAGAGGTCAGAGGAGAATGGGCCGACTGATTCAAGCTGATAGAAGAGCAACTTTGACTGAAATAACCACTCGTTACAACCGAGGTATGCAGCAAAGCATTTGTGAAGCCACAACACGCACAACCTTGAGGCGGATGGGCTACAACATCAGAAGACCCCACTGGGTACCACTCATCTCCACTACAAATAGGAAAAAGAGGCTACAATTTGCACAAGCTCACCAAAATTGGACAGTTGAAGACTGGAAAAATGTTGTCTGGTCTGGTGAGTCTCGATTTCTGTTGAGACATTCAAATGGTAGAGTCAGAATATGGCGTAGACAGAATGAGAACATGGATCCACCATGCCTTGTTACCACTGTGCAGGCTGGTGGTGGTGGTGTAATGGTGTGGGGGATGTTTTCTTGGCACACTGTAGGCCACTTAGTGCCAATTGGCATGTTTCTGACCATGTCCATCCCTTCATGACTACCATGTACCCATCCTCTGATGGCTACTTCCAGCAGGATAATGCACCATGTCACAAAGCTCGAATCATTTCAAATTGGTTTCTTGAACATGACAATGAGTTCACTGTACTAAAATGGCCCCCACAGTCACCAGATCTCAACCCAATAGAGCATCTTTGGGATGTGATGGAACGGGAGCTTCGTGCCCTGGATGTGCATCCCAGAAATCTCCATCAACTACAAGATGCTATCCTATCAATATGGGCCAACATTTCTAAAGAAAAATTCTTAATTGAAATGTACATTCACTCAAAAAATATTTACACTCAAAC
Source organism: Polypterus senegalus (assembly GCF_016835505.1). Lineage (NCBI taxonomy): Eukaryota > Metazoa > Chordata > Cladistia > Polypteriformes > Polypteridae > Polypterus > Polypterus senegalus. The sequence continues at coordinate 66,919,559 of NC_053170.1, read as the reverse complement.
CTTTAAATTGTTGCATTTTTATTGCAGTACATGTAAATTTTCCATCCAATTCATTCATATAACTGAAATGTTGGATTTATGCAAGTATTATATTTATAATACTATGGAATTTATGTACAGGAGTTTCAGATATCTTAAAAAGTGAACTACATTTTAAGACATCTGAAATTCATTTTGTGATATCCCTAAATGTGAATTCAGCTTGCCGAAATATGGGAAGTATCAGTGACATGGGTTTGATGTTTCCATTCTAGAGATTGGCGTCTTCCCAGAGAGAGTCATTCTTGTCTGCCTGACATGCAACTAAGTCATTAACGTATTGTAATTTTCATAATTACCAGTTGATGGTGCACAGATGTTCAAAGAGTCTTGTTCACAGCAGATTTGTTGTTTAGTAATTAAACAATATTAATGCAATTCAAATTATGATACTGGTTTCAGAAAATAAGGTTTTCAAATAACGTGGTGTCTTGATTGAGAGTAAGTAGGCAAACCTGTTTACACCCTTTTAGCGCTTCCGTATGAAGACAACAGCTTTAAACTGGAATTAGGAATGAATATGCAAAGTCATTGTCCTGCAGTAGCCTTAGGTGGAATTCAACATAGATTAATGCCGTAGTATGGTGGCCGAGATCAGAATTAAGTAATTGAATTGTCTTCTTATTTTTCTTATTATTATTAAATTTGCTTTGTGCCAGAAGTTGCCTGAATAGGCTACAGCTCCACAATTACTGTATAACAGGATTAAAGAGGTTTGAAAAATCAATGAATAGAGATCAAATAATTATACTCTTAACATGGACAGTAATGTTTATATTAGGAATAATAATGATGATAAAGAGCATTTTTAAGTAAAAATAGTCTTTCCCAACAGCTAGTCTAGCATACAAATTGAGACTTGTAAAGGGAAAATTTTACACTGACATTAGAAAGCTTGTATTTACACAGAGGGCATTAAACATATGGAATAAGTGAACAAGTAGTGCAATAGAGAGCAGGACTTTGGGGACCTTCAAAACTCAACTAGATGTCATATCAGAGGAATTAGGTGAAGATGAATGATGGATTTGCTGAGCTGAATTACCTTTTCTTGTCAAAAATGGTGCCAGCATTCCATCAATTATGTCCAATGCTGCTGCAGGGTAAGCCTTATTGTAATTCTCTTAACTGCATAACAATTTATGGCCAGCAGGGGTCTCTACTGTTCCACATAATGAACATAACAATTGCCCTCCGCTTCTCTTAATTTAAGACAACTCATATTATAGTGCTTTTCTGACATGTTTAACTCAGTACATTTTGTTAGACTTTTATCAGTATTTACTTTCATTCATTATTTTCTTACAGGCAGGCTGGAGAGCAATTGCTCTTAATTGTTCCTGGCTCCACTTAGTTTATAAAAGAAAACCTCTTACATCATAGAATCAGAAATCTACAAGGCCTGGTTTGCTATGTTTATTTTTAATGTTCAATTATAAAATATATTATACATGTGTCTAAAATTAAAAAATAAACATATTTTGACTGCTTGCATGCCATAACCATTTATTTGATGAATTGTTATGCTCCAGTACAAAAAATTACAATCTATTTGATCTAAATATGATTATGCTAAGGTGATAAACACATTATTAGAAACACTGACATTTCTAGTTATAAAATAAGCAGTTAATGATAATTGTGGAACACGTACTGAGTAAAAAAACAATTGAAAAGATTTTAAAACTTCCTAAAGGAGCCTTTCTCAGAGTCTAGCAAGTTGTTTCAAGATGCTAAAACACAATAAGTTAGAAAATGAACACATGACGTAACATTCAGGCCATCCTGTTTTAAGTATTAATGTCCACGTTTACTCTAAACAGCCAGAACCCAGAGCTAAACAAACCCATTTCTGCTGTTGAGCAAAACGTCTCCTCTCATTTAAAGGCTTAGTTTTAACTGTAAAGTTGATTACAGAAACATAGCCTTCCTAGAAGTGTTTAAGGGATAAGTGCTGTGAGACCTTAAATGTGAGTGTCCATTGCTCTTTCGCGGAGTCTAGAACGGTCCACAAAACACTGAGAGTGATGTGTTTGGTTTTATTTTGAAGCCAGTCATGCATATTTTAAATCGAACCCAAATATTAGTTTGTGGCTGTTTCGGTTCATCAGCAGGATGAGACTCTATATAGGGCTATTTTGTTTTGCAGTCCCATCACAATCCGTCCTGGTTTAAACATTAATGTCCGCGTTTACTCAATACAGATATAACCCAGAGCTAAACTAACCCATTCCCTCTGTTCAGCAACAAGCCTCTTCTCAATTAAAGGCTTAGTTTTAACTGTGAAGTAGAATAATGAAGCGGGGCCTTCCTAGAAATGTTTAAGGAATAAGTGCTGTGAGACCTTAAACATGAGTGTCCATTGCTTTTTCGTGGAGTCTAGAACGGCCCACAAAACACCAAGGATGATGCGTTTGGTTTTTTTTTAAGCCAGTCATGCCTGCTTTTTTTTGAACCCAAAGATATGTTTGTGGCTGTTTCGGTTCATCAGCAGGATGAGGCTGTATAGAGCTATTTTGTTTTGAACTCCCATCCCAATCCATCCTATTTTAAGCATTAATGTACATGTTTTCTCAAAACAGCCAGAACCCAGAGGTAAACTAACCCATTACGTCTGTTCAGCAACACGTCTCGTCTCAATTAAAGGCTTAGTTTCAACTGTGAAGTCGATTACTGAAGCAGGGCCTTTCTAGAAGTATTTAAGGGATAAGTGTTGTGAGACCTTAAAGGTGAGTGTTCATTGCTCATTCGCGGAGTCTAGAACAGCCCACAAAACACTGAGGATGAAGCGTTCGGTTTTATTTTGAAGCCAGTCATGCCTGCTTTAAATCAAACCCAAAGATAGGTTTGTGGCTGTTTCGGTTCACCAGCAGGGATGAGACTATAAAGGGCTATTTTGTTTTGAACTCCCGTCACAATCCGTCCTATATTATGCATTAATATCCGTGTTTACTCAAAACGGCCAGAACCCAGAGCTAATCTAACCTATTCCATCTCTTCAGCAACACCTTTCTTCTCAACTGAAGGCTTAGTTTTAACTGTGAAGTCGAATAATGAAGCGGGGCCTTCCTAGAAATGTTTAAAGGATAAATACTGTGAGACCTTAAACTTGAGTGTCCATTGCTCTTTTACGGGGTCTAGAAGGTCCCACAAAACGCAGAGGATGATGCGTTTGGTTTTATTTTGAAGCCAGTCATGCCTGCTTTAAGTCAAACCCAAAGAAAGGTTTGTGGCTGTTTCGGTTCAAGAAAATCTCTCAGCCATTTCTGTGTATATCTCTCCTCTCCTTTTCATCTCAGTTTCAAGTTTGTTAACAATTATGCAAATGGTGCTGATATGACTTTAACCCCAAAACTGATTTAAAAATGTATTTTGTGCAGCACTGCTTTTCGATAAAGATCTGATCACATTTTTATCATTACTTGAAGAGAAAATGGCATCCGAAATTTTGCAAATTTTAACATTTGGGGTCAATTTTAAAGGCTTTTTTGAAATGAAAACCGTAGATTTACCATTTTGATTATTTAATTTATTTATGGCTTTTGTGTCAGTTTAGCAAATCTATTTACACATATTCTTAGTACAAGATTTGAAGAATATTTTGTGAAAATTTTATTAATAAATCTTTATTAGTATATTAGTGTATCTTTATTATAAACAATTTTATCCAATAGTAATCAGCTGTATGATTTTCACTTTTACATAATGTAAATGAATTTAAAAATATCCAATAATAGAATTAAATAGACTTACCAGAATATTTTTTCCTCAAACTGGGACGATTCTTTGTTTTTGCTTAAAACAGAAAATAATACTTTCTACGCATTAGAAATCTTTTTTAAGTTAAATAACAGATAATTCATAAAACACAATAATTACATGATAATTTTTAATCAACTATTAACTATTATTTAAAAATATAAAAACATATTGTTTTGAATCAAATTATTTTCACAATATTTTGACATAACATGGCGTTTAAGGGAATCGCCATGAAACGGGAATTCCCCATCGTAGATGTCACCAGTATGCAGAACGCACTGTGAAAGGCACCATCTATGAACAGTGACGGCATAGGGAGGTACAGGGAGGCATTATTCATTTTTCATTAAATTTTGAAAATGGCTATAAATTTAATTAATTTAATACCGTATGTGATAATTTTGGCCATGAAAAATGTTTGTGCTTCCCCCTTTACCATTGATGCCCTAAGCATGTGCTTACTTTGCTTATATGGTTAATCCAGCACTGCCCATACCACTCTAGTGGCCCCCTCACCAGCCAGTCAAATCTTTTCAAAAGAAAACCCAGTAAAGCTCTTTCAGAGAAAATCAGCAAATGGAAATGTAAACAGCAGAAGCTACGACTGGCCTGAAATTAGTTGTGCCAAGGGTTCAACACAGCCTTAATGTTTAAAAAGACTGGAAAAGGATTAAAAAATGATAGAAAAGTTATTTAAATTGCCTATGAGACCACAAGAGGGCAGTATTTACACATATCTAGTGTTGGAGGTTTTTTATTTGCATATTGACTTTCCTTTTTCTTAAACTATTTGTATAAATATGTTTAGATTTAGATAGAAATATAATTGTAGATGTCAGTGCAGATGTGGATGACCACTGTGTGCTGGATGGTCACCTCCTGCAGGTTCTGAGTCGATGTCCAGTGTGATGGAGTAGAAAGTGGAGACCCGAGCTGAAGCCCTGAGCCCTGAGCTCTCCGCAGTGAAGTGACTCCTGATACACAGTGACAATGGGAGGGGATTATCTGAATGTTCAATTTGGTTTTCTTTACACAGGTTTTTAAGATAACATTGGGTTCCTTCTTCACTCAAATTTATCTTGCCGTCATCTTATTACTCTGCCACAAGAACGCAGGTTCATTTTCAGTGTCGACCTTGCTGTTTGACCCTGGGAGAATCACACCTGCTTGAGAAACTACAGTGTGAGTTTCCATTAGTAACTGTAGTTTGTATTGTCAACACAAAAGGCTCTATATAACACAGAAATCTGTCCCTGTAATGATATTATTATTCTCCATTAACGCTGCAATATTTTCTTCATATTTTTGCACTTTTTAATATAATTAGTTCATAAATCTCATCTCTGTACGGTGGCTCAGTGGTAGCGCTGCTGCCTTGCAGTAAGGAGACCTGGGTTTGTTTCCTGGGTCCTCCCTGCGTGCATGTTCTCCCCATGTTTGCGTGGGTTTGCTCTGGGTGCTCTGGTTTCCACCCATAGTCCAAAGACATGCAGGTTAGGTGCATTGGCGATCCTAAATTATCCCTAGTGTGTGCTTGGTGTGTGGGTGTGTGTGTCCGGCAGTGGGCTGGCACTCTGCCTGGGATTTGTTCCTGCCTTGTGCCCTATGCTGGCTGGGATTGGCTCCAGTGGACCCCCATGACCCTGTGTTAGAATATAACGGGTTGGGTAATGACTGAATAAGTTAGGCATCACCACTTGATTGACAAATGACACGGGATCAAATCCTCACTGCTTCTTTGTATTCATTCCACTGATTTGTATGACAAAGTGTTTAAATTCTCCATTCTGGACGAGAAGCTCCTTTTCTGATAACAAATGTGATTGATGCGTTATGGTTGGTGTTTAACACTCAGTAGAGTGAATGGAGATCAACTAATCTGAGAACTTCAGCAGTCAACCACCTAGAGCAGACCTGGTGCCCTTAGACTTTTACTTTAAGTTGTTTGATTGTATTGACTCATGTCTCCACCCATCCATCAATTTCCTAACCCGCTTATCTCTTTATATATTTTAATTTAGTTAGTTTGCTTCTCACCTATCCATCCATTTTCTGGACCTTCTTTTTCAAATTTCAGATTTTCAACATGTTGCAGTCTCTACCAGCAGCAGTGGGCTCAGAGCAGGAAAATATAAACCCAGACAGCAACCCATCACAAGGGGAACAACACTCACTGGTCAGGGGTCAGATTGGAGCTGAAGGACTTTGAGAAAAAGCTGAAGGGAACTTGGATATGGACATGAGGAGAACATGCAAAGAGCACGCAGGCAGAGACTGAGTTACTAGTGAGTGAAGATGTGAGGCAATGGTAAATTTTAGAAAACGTTTGTTTGGGTTTTGAATCCACAGTTCATATAGGAAAGTGAACTTTCAGCCACCCTATAAACCTATAGCATCGGTTACCACAAGTCACAACATCTGAGGACACTACCCTATTGATGAGCTAACAAAATGTGGACGCAGTAACAAACTAAAATGGTAGCCAAAATAAAATTTAAAAAAAACTATACAACACAAAGGGAAGTTGGATATTTAAAAAAAAAAATCAGTAATTCTCTGACACAAAACACCGGCAAGTGTGAGATCAAACAAAATGGTGACAAGAATAAAAATTGCGTAATTTGAAGCGTAATTTGATAGACTGAAGATACCCTGGCACCTAGAAAAGTGTTTGCAATACCCATGAGTTAATAAAGACGATCATCAAAGAACCCATTAAAATATTTATAAGACAATCATCCTATCTTATAAGCTTCCTTCAGCTGTTTTCAAATGTGGAATAAAAGTCATAATTGCCTAAAATGTGTTTTCAAAAAACATAATTATTTATTAATGATCATTTAAATTTTATCATTATTTGGTTAATTGTCATCTTGTCACCATTTATTTAAATTTTATCATTATTTGGTTAATTGTCATCTTCTTACCATTTTGTTTCTCATGGGCGCCACCATTTTGTGTGTTTCCTTGTATGGGCACCACAGTTTTGGAACTTTTGATGGCTATGCTGCTCTGTGGCTGTTAAGCACATGATGAGTGTCACAAATATGCTCTCAAAGTGCTGGTTTAAATAAAGACACAATACTCTACTCACTATCCATGATTCGAATAAACACTAAAAACAAAACCCTTACTTTATGTGTTTCTAATCTTGTTCTGATTTTAAAGCTTTTTCCCCTTCCGTCTCCAAACTTGCTTAACATTCTTGTTTTTGGCGCTCAGCTTCTTGGTCAGTGTTGCTTGGTAATGACACTTTCGTTGGTGTTTTGACTTTGATTCATTTCCTGGTCCAAAATATTCATTTTGCTTGTGCTGCTCGGCAACTTGAAAGTATAATCAGCCAAGGATATAGAGAACACTGCACGGCCAATTATTCCACACCGCAGCCAAAAACAGGCTGGCAGCACGTGGCATGAAGACAATTCCAAAAACCACAAAGAGCAAAATTTTTATAGATAAGTAATTACATTGAACCTATGATAGAAAATTGTAAAAAACAAATGTCCAGGAAGACAGCTTATGGATGTTAGAAACATTTTAATAATGAGCTTATTCCTTATTTCACACAACATCTGGTGGGGCTGAGCAGCGAGCAGAAGAATGAAAGCGGAATTTCACACACACATAGAGTTTTACAGTGTCTGAAAAGAATAGCCAATAACTAATCAAATTAGTCAGTAAAGTTCAGCTGCAGTAATGCCGACACCCGACAAGAAAATGTAACCAACAGCACGAAGTTGATCACCCAGTGGGTGGTAAAAGTTTAAAGCCAATGGTCTCCTAATGATTCAGCTGAATGCAGAAAGCAAAAAGGGAACAGAAAGTGATAAACCATGACCAGGACCATGTTAGAAACTTGATAGAAATTAGGCAAACCGAAAACTGAATTGACTCGATGTGTTTATACAATTTGACTACTAATGATTTGGCTTCAGTCTCTTTCCAGGTCCCATTGTAGTCAGTATGAGGCCGAAATCAACAGTACCAATTCAGCCACAGGATAAGTAACAGAACAGTGAGATGGTGGTCTAAGAAGCCAAAATTATGTTCCTCAGCACCCGGGTCACCAATTTGGTGGCACTATTCTGGGCACTCTGCAGCACGCCTGTGGATCCTGAAAAGAATAAAGGGGTCATAATTGGTCATTTCATATGTAGAATGTTAGAATTCCAAACTATGTTAAACCAGCAGTTAATGTTAAATGTCTTATAGGGGTGAAGGTATCTGACAGGTCCGCCATGCCCTCGACCCTCTGCAGTTTGCATACCAGGAGAAGGTGGGAGCGGAGGATGCCATCATCTATATGCTTCACCGATCCCTCTCCCACCTGGACAGAGGCAGTGGTGCTGTAAGAATTATGTTTTTGGACTTCTCTAGCACCTTCAACACCATCCAACCTCTGCTCCTTAGTGACAAGCTGACTGAGATGGGAGTAGACTCACACCTGGTGGCATGGATTGTGGACTATCTTACAGACAGACCTCAATATGTGCGTCTTGGGAACTGCAGGTCTGAAATTGTGTGCAGCAATACAGGGGCGCCGCAAGGGACTGTACTTTCTCCGGTCCTGTTCAATCTATATACATCAGACTTCCAATATGACTCGGAGTCCTGCCACGTGCAAATGTTCGCTGATGACACTGCTATTGTGGGCTGCATCAGGAGTGGGCAGGAGGAGGAGTACAGGAAGCTAATCAAAGACTTTGTTAAATGGTGCGACTCAAACCACTTACACCTTAACACCAGCAAGACCAAGGAGCTGGTGGTGGATTTTAGGAGGCCCAGGCCCCTCATGGACCCTGTGATCATCAGAGGTGACTGTGTGCAGAGGGTGCATACCTATAAATATCTGGGAGTGCAGCTGGATGACAAATTGGACTGGACTGCCAATACTGATGCTCTATGTAAGAAAGGTCAGAGCAGACTATACTTTCTGAGAAGGTTGGCATCCTTCAACATCTGCAGTAAGATGCTGCAGATGTTCTACCAGACGTTGTGGCGAGTGCCCTCTTCTACGCGGTGGTGTGCTGGAGTGGCAGCATAAAGATGAAAGACGCCTCACACCTGGACAAACTTGTTAAGAAGGCAGGCTCTATTGTAGGAGTAAAGTTGGACAGTTTAACATCTGTGGCAGAGCGACGGGCACTAAGCAAACTCCTGTCAATCATGAATAATCCACTGCATCCACTTAACAGGATCATCTCCAGGCAGAGGAATAGCTTCAGTGACAGACTTAGGAGATCGTTCCTCCCCCACACTATGCGACTCTTCAATTCCACCCGGGGGAGTAAATGCTAACATTAATTTTATTTTAACTTTTTTCATTTTTATTACTATTTAATTTAATATTGTTTCTTTGTATCAGTATACTGCTGCTGGATTATGTGAATTTCCCCTTGGGATTAATAAAGTATCTATCTATCTATCTATCTATCTATCTATCTATCTATCTATCTATCTATCTATCTATCTATCTATCTATCTATCTATCTATCTATCATTCAGGTTAAATTGGATCCTCTGGCTCATGATGAAGTATCTACCTTATTGCTACATGTTGGCACTAATGATATTTATTTACAGCAATATGAGGTATTAAAGGGGAGCTGCATCTCCCTATGCACCACAGAAGAAAGAAAATGTTGGAATTGAATTGTATCTGGCACCTTATCAAGATTATATAGAGGGGATGTGATTTATATCAAATTGCATCCCCTTCACTGTTAGTTAGAAACCTGGAATGCAAATAAAAGCATAGCCTTTGTGAACAACTGGGATGATTTTTGGGAAAGGCCTAGAGCTGAGCGTAAATGGAGGAAAACTAAACTAACTATCCACCATGAAATACTGAAGGTTAAAATAACAGAATACAATAACACAGTCCATCTTGAGAGGCACTGCTATTTCTCTAATATTATAAAAAACAATGCTAGTAATCCCAGAATCTTATTCTCTACAATTGATCGTCTGCTAAACCCAGGTAATACAAAGGAATGCCTCCAAAAATACTTCCAGTGAAACCTGTGAGGCTATTAATGTATTTTTCAATCAAAAAATTAATGATATTAGAAATAATATAGTATATCTCCCCAACACTGCGAATCCTCCTAAGCCCCAGTACTCCGTTATAAACAAATTAAATTCTTTCACCAGGATAGATTTACCTGATTTATATAAAATAATTTCTCAACTGATACCCTCCACTTGCGTCCTTGACCCAATACCAGCAAGTTTTTTCAAAGAAGTATCAGGCGTGCTAATTGATATATTCTTGACATAGTTTTCCCAGATTGTCTTAAGACTGCTGTAGTTAAACCCTTACTCAAGAAAAATAATCTTGACCCCTCTGCTTTTGAAAATTTTAGACCCATTTCTAACCTGCCTTTCTTAAGTAAAATTCTAGAGAAGGCAGTCATTATGCAGTTAAATGACCACCTCAATAAACATGACATTCTTGATAAATTTCAGTCGGGTTTTAGAACAAATCACAGCACAGAAACTGCACTCATTAAAATAGTAAATGACTTGCGGATAAATGCAGACAGAGGCCATTTATCTGTTCTCATCCTCTTAGATCTGAGTGCTGCATTTGACACCATTGATCACAATATTCTTGGAAATCACCTTAGTCAGTGGGTGGGCCTCGCTGGTAGTGTCTTAAATTGGTTTGAATCCTACCTGGCAGGTAGAAAATTCTTTGTTAGTTGTGGTAATTACAACTCAAAGACACATGATATCCTATATGGTGTTCCACAAGGCTCTATGCTGGGTCCGCTGCTCTTCTCAATCTACATGCTTCCGTTAGGTCAGATTATCTCGGAGCACAACGTGAGATACCACAGCTATGCTGATGACACACAGCTGTATTTATCAATTGCACCTGATGACCCAGACACTGTTATTTCACTAACACAATGTCTTACTTGTGTTTCTAATTGGATGAATAGTAATTTTCTCAAGCTAAATAAAGAGAAAACAGAAATTTTAGTGATTGGCAATAATGGATACAATGAGGTTATTAGAAATAAACTTGATGCATTAGGATTAAAAGTCAAGATGGAGGTAAAGAACTTAGGGGTAACTGTTGGCTGTAATTTGAATTTTAAATTGCATATTAATCAGACCACTAGGACAGCATTTTTTCACTTAAGAAACAAAGCAAATGTTAGACCTCTTATATCATTGAAAGATGCTGAGAAATTAGTTCACGTGTTTGTTTTCAGTCGTCTAGATTACTGTAACGCACTCCTCTCAGGACTATCCAAAAAAGACATAAATCATTTGCAACTAGTGCAGAATGCAGCTGCTAGAATCCTAACTAGGAAAAGAAAATCCAAGCACATTTCTCCAGTTTTGATGTCACTACACTGGTTACCTGTGTCATTCAGAATTGACTTTAAAATACTGCTTATGGTTTACAAAGCCTTAAATAATCTTGCTCCATGTTATATATTGGAATGTCTGACACCCTATATTCCAAATCGTAACCTTACATCCTCGAATGAGTGTCTGCTTAGATTTCCAAGAGCAAAACTTAAAAGAAGTGTTAGGTGGACGTCTGCTGTTATGCACCTAAAATCTGGAATAACCTGCCAATAGGAATTCGCCAGACTAATACAGTGGAGCACTTTAAAAAACTGCTGAAAACACATTACTTTAACATGGCCTTCTCATAACTTCACCTTAATTTAATCCTGATACTCTGCATATTCAATTCATTATAATAACTATTCATGGTGGCTCTAAAATCCTTACTAACCCCTACTCTATCTTCTGTTTCTTTTCCCAGTTTTCTGTGGTGGTGACCTGCGCCACCACCACCTAATCAAAACATCATGATGTTCCTACTTTGTTGGATTAAAAGCTAGCAGTCTACATAACCATCATCATCAAGTCCTTCCATGAGAACCCTAAGTACAAAGAGGACTGTTTCATTTATGTTAGGTAGAATGCCCAGAGGGGGCTGGGTGGTCTCATGGTCTGGAACCCCTGCAGATTTTATTTTTATCTCTCCAGCCATGTGGAGTTTTTTTTTTTTTGTTTTTTCTGTCCTCCCTGGCCATCGGACCTTACTCTTATTCTATGTTAATTAGTGTTGTCTTATTTTAATTCTTACTTTATCTTTTATTTCTCTTTTCTTCATCATGTAGAGCACTTTGAGCTACATTATTTGTATGAAAATGTGCTATATAAATAAATGTTGTTGTTGTTGATTTTTCAAGAGAGATGCTCTTCATCCTAACTGGAGGGGATCTTTTGTATTATTCCAAAATATAAAAAAGCTCTCCTTAAAGTTCGCTCAGAATACTATTCTAAAATAATACATAACAATAATAATCCTTGTGTACTGTTTAGAACAGTGGCTAATTTAACAAATTTGAATTCAGAACTACAGTTCAAAATACCTACAGACGTTAGCAATACAGACCTTCTAAACTTCTTTAATGAGAAAATTTAAAATATAAGATCCCAGATCTCAGCATCACAGTACAAACCTCATACTAGCTTGGCAGACCCTGTCTAGGCTGGCATTCGATACTTTAGAAATTTTAATCCTGTAACAGAACAGAAAGCCTTAATTTTAGTTTCTAAAATGAAGCCTACTAATCTCTAATCTCTAGATCCAGTGCTATCAAAACTAGTAATATTCACAACGGGTGCTTGTGCAGCACCAATTCTTAGCATTATCAATAGTTAATTATTGCATGGTACAGTACCTAATGCACTCAAGGTGTCAGTTATCAAACCTTTACTTAAAAAGTCAGACCTTCACCCACATATACTTAATAATTAGAGACTTTGGTTGTCTGCTGGGGGTTGTACCCACCAGGGACGCCTGGAAGGACCGGGAGAGGGACTATGCCTCCCCTGGACCACGAGAGGGCAGCCGTCCTGATTTGTATGGGGGCCACAAGAATTGAGCATGGAAGCTCAACCCTATAGGGGCCCTTGGCCATTGCCAGGGGGCGCCCGGACGATTGTGGAGCCCTGGATGTCAGCATTTCCGCCATACCCAGAGGTGCTGGCGGAAGAAATACCAGGGACACCTGGAGTGCTTCCAGTTGCTCATGCGGCACTTCCGCCACACCAGTAAGTGCCACAGGAAGTTCATCAGAGGGCACCTGGAGCATGTCCGGGTGGGGATAAAAAAAGGCCGCCTCCATCCAGTCATCAGCCGGAGTCAGGAGGAGGAAGGCGGCGCTTGTGGGGAGAGGAGTAGAGATGGTAGAAGGATTCAAGGACAGAGAAAGAAAGAAGGGACTGAGTTTGGCTAATAGAGCATTGTGTGGCGCTGTATAGAGAGAGGACAGTAGTAAACGTGTGTTTTGAACATTTGGTGTCTCTCTGTCTGTGCCCGGGGGCTGTCTTTCCACAAGACTAATATCGAATTTACCCTATCTCTTTAAAATACTTGAAAGTAGTTGACAGTTAGCTTTAATCCTACACTTATGCATCACAATTTATTTGAGAAATTCCAGTCTGGGTTCCGTACTAGTCATACTACAGAAACTGCACTAACATGTGTTGTAAATGACACTCTGCGATCCTCTGATGTAGGAAATTCCAATGTAATTATGTTGTTAGACTTAAGTGCAGCATTTGACACAACTGACCATTCTATTTTACTACATAGGCTGGAAAATGAAATTGGTCTTACAGTTAATGTCCTTGCCTGGTTTAGTTCTTATTTATCAAATCGATTCCATTACGTACAGAATTGCACTTACAGTAGTCTGTCATTATACATAGAAGTTAATATGGAGTCCCGCAAAGCTCAGTACAGGGGTCTTTACTGCTTTCACTTTCCATGCCTCCACTGGGATCTAACATTAGAAAACATAATGTTAATTTTCAATCATATGCAGATAACACCCACTTATACCTTTCTTTTAGACCAAATAACGTATCTCCAATGTTGTCTTTAATTAGAAGTGTTAGTGAATTAAAGGAGTGGATGGATCAGAACTACTTGTCTTTAAACACAGATAAAACAGAGACATTTAATATTGGAGGAAATAATGTTGATTGCAACAATATTTTGTCATTATTTAAATTGGTTGGAATCACTATTAGTTTTACTGAATCAGCCCACAATCTAGGCATTATCTTTGACTCCAAAATGTCATTTAAAGCTCACATTACAAAACTGTCCAAGACATGTTTCTTCCATCTTTAAAAGTATAGAAAATTAAGTGGTTTTCTAAATATTCAGGATACTGAGAAATTAATTCATGAACCTATTTCTAATAGGATTGACTACTGCAATGCAATGTCCACTGGATGTTAAAATTGTTCTTTCTACAGCTTTCAGGAAGGATGTAATCTTGATGTAAGCCTTGAATTTCTACAAAGGTACAAAAAGAAAATAATTTTCATGTCAATATTTTTGCTCTTTTAAGGGGGGGCAAAACTATTCAGTCTTCATCCTTTTTTGCTCTTTGTTTTGTTCATCATATTCATGTGACATGTGACATGTCAAAGATACATGGTAAAAAAAAATGTCTGTGATATAGTGTAAAAGAGTACCCAGGGACTGAATCTGAACCCAGAGCTAAACGAACCCATTCCTGCTGTTGACCAACATGTCTCCTCTCAATTAAAGCCTTAGTTTTAACTGTGAAATTGATTAAAGAAGCAAAGCTTTCCTAGACGTGGTTAAGGGATAAGTGCTGTGAGACTTGAAACAAGAGTGCCTATTGCTATTTCTTGGTGTCTGAATCTGCTCACAAAACACCGGGGATGATGCATTTGGTTTTATTTTGTAGCCAGTCTTGCCTGCTTTAAATCAAACCCAAAGATAGGTTTGTGGCTGTTTCGATTCACCAGCAGGAAGAGACTATTTAGGGCTATTTTGTTTTGCACTCGCATCAAATTCCATTGTGTTTTAAACATTTAATGTCCACGTTTACTTTAAAGAGCTAGAGTCCAGAGCTAAACGAACCCATTCCTACTGTTGACCAATGTGTCACCTCTCAATTAAAGGCTTAGTTTAACTGTGAACTCGATTACAGAAATAGAGCATTCCTAGAAGTATTTAAGGGATAAGTGCTGTGAGGCTTGAAACGAGTGTCTATTGCTCTTTCACGGAGTCTCTAGAACTGCCCACGAAACACCGGGTTTAGTTTTATAATTTCATTTCAGTAATGAGAAATTAGTAATTAGTGCACTGCAAAAAGAAAAACTCATAAAATTATATTTTATTACTAAAAAAGGTGGCACAATTAAATTTGCAAAGGTTTTTAAATAATATTTTGAGCAGTGTTTTAGCTGTACAAAAATATCTTATAAATCATTTTTGTATTACCATAGACTCACAATGATTAAGTACTAAAACACTGATTGTAAATATTATATATATTATGGAAATATAACAGTATCCATTTTTCTGTAAAAATTCTGATCCACCTCATTTAGTTTCTCAAATTATACTAAACAATACACTCCAACACTAAACAGCTATCTGCGTTTTGAACAAGTCTGTAAATAAGTGTACTCTTTTTCAGAGATCTATGCTTTTTAGCTTTCTCAGCACCAAACTCCATCATTGAATCTTCTGTACAGACACTTAGGAATTCTATGTTGACCCAGGTACAGTCATAGAAGTTTGATTATGAATAATATTGACTTCATCTGGGCTCCATGCTATTACTGCCACTATTCTACTGTTGACACTGGACTATCTTGTACTGTAAATTTTGAGAACTTGCAATTTGTATCTTTAAGGCATTTAATTCCAGAATCCACTAATTATATGCACAATGCAAAATGTGCCCATTTCAATGTCTACTCTCTGAATAGCAAATCAGCTTTTACTGCAGACTTTTTTTGTGGGATATAATCTTAGTTTTCTGTCTCTGACAGAAACTTGGCAACAACCTAATGATCATTTTGGATTAAATATGGCTGTTCCTCCAAATATTTGTTATCTGGAAAAGCCATATATTAATGGTCACTGGGGTGGTGTTGCAGCTATATATTAAGTTTAGGATCAAGCCGGTTTCTGCTCACAATGTAACGTCTTTTGAGTATTTGGCATTACTGCTCTCTGGCATAAGGTCTCTGCTGATATTACTTGCTTATCATCCTCCAAAACAGTCATCTGTTTTTATGGCAGAACTCACTGAGTTGCTCATCTCTCACTGTTTTTTATATCCTGCTGTGCTACTGCTTGGTGATTTTTCCATACATGCGGACTTTGCTAATTCTTTGTAAGTGGCAGATTTTCTTAATTTACTTCAGTGCTTTGATTTTAATCAGCATGTACATTTTCAAACACCTTGTGTGTACCTTAGGTATTACTTCTGTTAATTTTTATGGTTTCCTCCATTTTTTCTCAGACCATAAGGCTGTTCTGTTTGATTTGCTTTTCCCTGGTCAACCACACAGATAGAAAACACTTTGTAACATCACTCCGAAGAACACAAACAAGATAAGTGTCACTGCTCTTGTAAATTCATTGAATCAGTTTCCTCCTCCAAACGGTGGATCTTTATGGCCTATTTTAGTTTCTCATTATGAGTATATCCTCTTAGCTAGTTTGGATTATCTTGCTCCTCTTAACTTACACTATGACATATAAACAGTCTGCTCCTTGTTTTTTTTCCTGAGTTGTTTCACTGTTATGCAGATAATTTACACAAAGGACTTACAGAAATATTACTTCCTCCTGCATTGTTTGCCTGTTTGGCTGATATAAAACACTGGTTCTCAAAAACTTTTCTTAGACTAAATAGTGAAAAAACACAGGCTTTCAATATTTCATCTCCAGTTAATTTATGGGAAATGGACACATTTTCATTAGAAACTCTACGCTTTATTACATTTCTATCTGCACAAGTCAAAAACCTTGGTGGTTTTTAAGATCCCACACTCTCTTTGAACCACATATTAATAATATTACCAAGGTGGCCTTTTTCCATCTTAAGCAGATCTCAGGGTTACATCCTTTTCTTTCGGATATTGCAGTGGAGATCTTTATCTACACTTTTGTAACCTCATGACTTATTGCAACACAGTGTTGTGTGGTATCCCTGTACGGACCATAAATAGACTACAATATGTCCAAAATTCAACTGCAAGGATTGTTACCAATTTAAAACCTTGGGTGCATATTATACTTCAAAAATTACATTGGTTGCCTGTCCTTTTCACATCCAATATAAACTAGTTCTCCTAGTTTTTAAGACCCTTCATGGTCTGGCCGACTTTATCTGTTTTAAACCCACAAGTTCCATCACGCTTACTTTGCTGTACAGATTCAGTGCTGCTAAATGCTGCGTAATCTGAGTAATAGAGCTTTGACTGTATTGGGCCCATGGATTATGGTATGCCCTGCCTTTGGAGCTTTGTATTTATACCTGACTTTCTACATTTAAATTTAAACTGAAAAGCTATCTTTTAATATTGCTTTTTGTTGATTTTGTTAACTATGTATAGATATTGGACTGTTTGATATGTTTTAACATTATATACTAATGTACAGTTTCCCTGGGTATTTTGAAAAGCACTTTTAAATAAAATGTATTATAAATATCATGAATTGTTGAGGGAGGCATGATGGCGCACTGGGTAGTGGTGCTGCCTCACAGTTAGCAGACCCGGGTTCGCTTCCTGGGTTCTCCCTGCGTGGAGTCTGCATGTTCTCCCCATGTCTGCATGGGTATTGCTCCGGTTTCCTTCCACAGTCCAAAGACAGGCAGCTTAGGCATATTGGCGATTCTAAATTGTCCTTGGTGTGTGTGCCCAGCGGTGGGCTGGTGTCCTGCCCAGGGTTTGTTTCCTGTGTTGGCTAGGATTGGCTCCAGCAGACCCCGTGACCCTGTAGTTAGGATATAGCGGGTTGGAAAATGGATGGATAGATGGATACAGTAGTAAGACTACTGTTTCTGAGATTGTGTGTTTAGTGCAGAGGTTTTTCAATAGGTGAATTAGCCCTAAAGATGGCTATTTTAAAGTATTTTAAAAATAGGTGGGCTATATTTTTAAACTGCTCACAGTTTTTTCTTTTGTAATCCAGTGTCTACTTGTTGGGGCACCAATGAGAAAAACTATGAGACAAACTAACATATGCCTAGTTTGTGCACAATGTGGAAAAGGAGCTATAGCCTTATTCTTACTTTAATACTAAACTAGAGATGGACTACAAAACAATTGTACAGTTCTGTTATTATTTACATTCAAACAATTAACACAGAGCATATAACAAGACCAAATTCTTTCTTAAAATGGAGGAAGGAGTACTATTAGGTGTATTGCTCTAAAATGGTAAAGTGCATGTGCAAATGATTAGTCCGAAACAAAATGTGACATATGATACTTTTGATTAGTATCCATCTTTTCATTTATATTCAAATTGCAGGTTCATATAGTAAAAAAAGCAATTCTGACTTTACTACCCCACTTGCTACGGAGGCGGTGTACGTTTATGCTCCATGCACCTCCTTCTTTCATTATCTCAACAGGCCATAAGCTAGGAAGAACCTGAGCTATCATGTGAACTGCCCAGTGAGTTTTGGGTGGGGCATCTTAAAGTTAACTGCAAGCATAATTTTTCTACTAATTATGAGATTCCACTTGAAGGATCATAGTGTGAACATCATGGAAATGAAAGCTTTAAAACTTTTTAACTTATTGTTAGGTAAGTAAGAGCTACCTATGTATTTATTGTTTTTTTTTGTTTATTGCATTATTATAATAATTATTTTTAGGAATCCGGAAAATACCGGTATTCAATTTAGGTTGAAATTCTGTTTTTAATCATGGTAGCTTGTCTTTAGATAGCTCATAATTCCAAATCAAGGTGACTTATAAGCTGTGTACTACATTTTTAAAAACAGAGTTAGAGCAATTATCATTTGAAAAACTGAACTAAAAATTATCCATGCATTTTCTGTCCTTGCAAGGTATGTGTGTTACTGGAATTTACCAAGACACCCAATTTAACATTTCCAACTGACACAAAAGGATATCTTTGCACACTGAAACCCACAATAACACTTGCTTGTTTCTATCCCATGACTGAAACTAACATATATTATATTGATTATTCTCAGTTATCTGCTCAGAAAGAAGTTATATTTTCGTCAGATTGCAGAGTTTTTTTTTAATAATTGAAATAATATTATTGCTGCAAAGTAATTGCACTTATTTGTTTAATTATAATCATGTGGGGGGGGAAAAAACCTTTTTAAAAATTGAATTTAATACATAACCCGAATAGTCATCTTGTTAACTTGTTTAAAAACATCACCGTCTGTAGCTGCAACTGTACTTGGCAAATAGTATTAAGCAAAATACAAAGTTTTATATCATCCTTAAGGAAAACACACTAAGTTCTCAATTTGTACAAAGTGTGTAATTATATGCATTTTTTCCTTTGGATATTAATTATTTTGCATGTCAGTTGTTGTTGTTAAGCTAGTTTGTCTGTATTGTCAAAAGCTCACAAAATATATAAATGAGGATTAAGTTCAGAAAATGCAGCACTTTGCAGGACAGAAACCAAAATCAGGAGAAGTTCAAATCCTAAAAAATGTTTAATAACATTACTGAAGAAATAAAATGAGAAGTAATTTCTTTCTTATGATATAGTATCAGATTCTGCTTTATTAACAATCCATCATTAAACATTAAACAAATTCTGTAATGTAGAATTACAATGCTACTGAGCTCTTTAGAGCTTTTTACGTTTTGTACTTTAATTATCAAAATATTCCTGCAATTCTTGTGCAATCACCAAAGTATTAATAATGTACATTTTGCAGTAGTAAAACAGAACAAGTTGTTTTAGAAATTGAATAAAGTGTCTTTACAAAGTACACTTTATAAACATTACAAGAAAAGTTCTACTCCTAACATGTTATGCTCCTACATTCCCATTAACTTGAACTAGACCAGAGATTATTTCAAAAGGTTGTAGGTCTTAATCTCTATTAAGAGTATGACAATCAGCAATGATTGGTTCATAGTATCAGACAGGATTCTCCACACAGTTTCATTTCGCTGGCATCGCTTTACCTGTACGTAGGCATCTGTTCTGGGAGGACCATGTTTGTTTTTTGCAAACTAAATGACCTTACTTCTCTATCACATGATAATGGGCTTAAGAAATAAGGACAAAAAGAACGAAAGAAGGAATGATATTGTATTGATCTTGAAGTAAATCTCAAAATTTATAGAAGTAATTGCATACTACAAAAAGTAAAGCTCAATATAAAATGAAAGCAACAATTTCAGAGAGTGAAAAATGAGCAACACTCCTACTGTTGGGGGACTCATTACCTCATATACTGTAGTGCTTTTTGTGTCAGCACAGTGAGAATGGCATACAGAGGGTGAATGTTATTGTCTGTGATTGCCAGTAATTTATTAAACGCCCTCTAATTTACGGATCACAGATAGCCGGAAATTTTGTTTATATTTCCCTCCTTTTATGCGGCATGATCTTCACATAATTTAACACTTCTGGCCAAACAAACTCTATTTCATGCCTCTTGCACTCTCATCGTTTTCCTACTGACAAAATAAGCCACAGGTAAACAATAAGGAATTCACTTTTCTTTCAAGAACGTTACCAGGAACAAGGGCACCTCTAGTTTGGCACAGGACAAGGCTCAGCCCCACAGCCAATCTCTATGGAAAGCAGAAAGCCACATTTGTAGCAAGAGAGGGCCTTCATGCATCAATGTGGGAGTGCAGGTGCTGCTAAGGTTAGAGAGTCTTACACGTGTACTGAAAGCCATGTAAATGGGGATAGGCTAGGGCACCAGTATATGTGTGAGAGGAACAGCCTGGTGGGAAGCATGCAATAGTTTGAAGTCACCATCATGTCAGAGGATAACAATATGTAGGTTCAGGACGAAAATGGGAAAATACACAAAAGAAGGATGATGGTTCAGTGTCTAGAGTGAGAAAAGGATGGTAATAACAGAAGAGAAAGTAAATGCACTTCTACAGAAATGTGGTATGAAAGGTGGAAACACATCTGAGTTAAGCACACAATGGGAGCAGGTTTATTGTTTTCATTTGTATCTATGAGTTTGTGGGGTAGAGATCTGCCACAAGGCTATTCTCCTTATCACAGACTATATAAAGTAAATTGATATATCTGAGAAATACGAAGAGAAAAACAATAGGCCATTTTAGTGCTTCCGCCAACAACACATGCACATTTATACATACCACACATATTTCAGGCTCCCCAGCCACCCCTCCAATTTACCCACTAATTCTCCTGTTCCCTACTAACATCTCCTAAAGCCCGATGCCACCACATTCTTACCCATATTGTATCTTCATCTTAAATCGCATACAGTACATATATACATAAGGCCACAGCTACGAGATCACTCCTCACCTTCCATATATTGCCTTCTGCTCGTCACCACATCTCTGTATTCACCCAAGCATGAGCCTACCAACTCAAGCAAAGCAGTAACTCACTTCAAATATTAGTTATTTGACAGGAGTCATTAGTAAAATACATATTTTTACCATTAGCAACCTCAGGTTAGTTAACATAATACCTCAAGGTGACGTAAGAGTGCCTGAGGTGTTCATCTTATGCATTTTAAAAAGGAAGCCTCAATGAATACAAAAAACGATAACCTTCCTTTGACAAAATAATATCAAAACAGAGTATTAAATGAATGCATGTTGCTGAAGAATTGTAATATTTAAACAGATGTATTGGGTAAAGAAAAGTAGGTAGTTTGAGAGGGTTTAGTGATGAAGGATAAAATAACTGTTCATAATAACCCTGGGGAAAGACAGTGATATATACAGTATGATAAGTAGTATTATAACTCATTAGAACTCACTTGTTTTAAACATTCATTTTGATTATGCTTTTTCTTTTTTTGCCTTTAAAGTTGTGGCCTGTCTGGATAACCAGTCCTGTAAGTATATAAAATTTTTCCCATTTGCTGGGACTCCCCTGTATAACTCTTAAGTATGATATTTCTATGCTGCCGTGGTGCCACGAGAAATCAAAACACATGCTTATGAAGACAATAGAGACCAGAAGTCCCAACTCTTTTCATTACCCAACCTCATATTGTGATATTGTGAATCCTTTGCCAGGTAGTTAAAACATGGATTAATATCTTGAGATTTCAGCCAGTATTTATGGAAGCATGTATGTTGTGGTAATTTTTTTACTTGAGCATTTTGTTTTTTCCCATTCATATTATTTTATTTCTTGTTTGCTGTAAATCTTCTTTTGCTTTTTTACTTTCTCGTATACGAAATATAGGGAATGCATTGTAATTGTCCAAAGATCCAATGTCAAGATTTTGATGAATCTCAACATTTTAGACCAAAAATACCATTTATTAGACCTCCCTGATTTTCGCGTATATATGAAGTACTAGCAAAATACCCGCGCATCGCAGCAGAGAAGTAGTGTGTTAAAGAAGTTATGAAAAAGAAAAGGAAAAATTTTTAAAATAACGTAATATGATTGTCAATGTAATTGTTTTGTGACTGTTATGAGTGTTGCAGTCATCAAGGATTTGATTATCATTATTTCTTTCAATCAGGTTCGTATTTGTAGGATGTGTTGTGTTGAAATTACATTCCGTGTTTGTCAACCGTTGTAAAGATAACAGGTTTCATTCATCGAAGTGTTCACTACCCAAATTGGTACTCGTGAATCTAAGATGTTTAGCAGGCATTCCAGTATTAAGTTGTGGATTTGCCTGCAAATATTTAGCGGCAGCGTGTCTATGAACTTAATTTAAACTTAAGCTTTACACCTTGCTTTCCTATTGATATGTCTACAAAGGCTTGTTCAGCTTCAGAGGGTTGTTCCTTTCTTACTACATCAATAAACAGCTCGTCTTCCTCTTTATCTGAGACATCACACACTGCATGCACGGGTTTACCTTTCCCAGTCCTGCAAACTTTAGCGAAGTGGTTCAATTTACCGCATTTTTTACACCGTCTTCCTTTAGCTGGACATTGACTTTTTCCACCGTGTGCTTTGTTTCCGCAGTAGCTGCACTTATGAATATGCTTGTATGCGTCACTCGCTTCATATTCCTTTGTACCTTCTCAATTGTGTAATGCATTTTTTGTTCAGCACTCTTTGGAGCTTTTGCTTGTTGTCTGCGTACTGCGTTCACAGTCAGTTCACGTGAGCCGCTCGGAATTAACTGAAAGCTGCATATTGAAAGCTGCATTACAGTAATTAATCCTTGTGGAAATAAATGCATGAATTAATTTCTCAGTATTCTGTAAGTAGCATTTTTGCTTTTACTGTACTCAGGGACAAATAATTCTCATTTATCTACTTGTTTAATTCACTGACATAATTAATTAAGGACAACTCCAAATAAGCATTATTTGGTCTAAAAAAGAAGGCATAGCTGGATACTATATGCATATCAGTGAATATTATGTTTTATAATAGTAGATCCCAAATTAAGCATATAAAGTGAAAACAGTTCAAATTTGAGTACTGAGCTTGTGGGACATCATGTTTTACTTCGGAATATAATGATGGAGCACTGTCAGCACATTTCTGTATGAACTGAATTTAATTTGATAAATATGAACTAAATTGGGGCTGCCTCGCAGTAAGGAGACATGGGTTCGTTTCCTGGGTTCTCCTCGTGTCTGCGTGGGTTTCCTCCAGGTTCTCCGGTTTCCTCCCACAGTCCAAAAACATGCAGGTTAGGTGTATTGGTGGTCCTAAATTGTTCCTAGTATGTGCTTGGTGTGTGGGTGTGTGTGTGCCCTGCGGTGGAATGGCAACCTGCCCAGGATTTGTTTCCTGCCTTGCACCCTGTGTTAGCTGGGATTGACTCCAGCAGACCCCTGTGACCCTGTGTTAGGATATATCGGGTTGGAAAATGACTGACTGAGCTAAATCATACAATGATGGTGCGTCAAGTGCTCAACATAGTTTTCTAGAATAGAGTGAGTGGTCAATCATTTCAAATGCTGGCCTAAATCTAACAACTTAGTTACGGTTGATTTTCCTTCAAAACGAACTTCGTTTAATTACAGCAGCAGCGAGCAACCAACTGATGATGATGATGATGACTGGAATTGATTTGATAAAAATTAACAACTCTGCCTAAATTGCTAGATAATTTTGAGAGATACTGTGGAAAATGACATAAGAAATCTCTGTTCTGGAATCATTTCCACTTAGAATTGCCATCAAAAATACAAAGACTAATTTGCGGAAGGCAGTTCAACAAGTTTACAATAATCCATCTTTCATTCATTGCCACTTGAGGTCTATAAATCTTGCTATTGTAAAGGGTAATAATTTATTTCTGGTCACATAGATTTTTACCTCCTGCCATTGTAAAGGGTAATAATTTATTTCTGATCAAGTAGATTTTTAGTATTTGACAAAAATAAACAAGAAAGAAATAAAAACACTTAGTGGTTGTGTTGTGTTCTGTTGATAATCAACAGAAATGCTTTGTAGATTTACGTTTGGCAATGGAATGTATACTTGTTTCCGTATACAGTAAGTATGTCATACTTATGATGTACATTGTCTGTATGTTTCATTGTATTTGGTCACAATGAGGCTGCAGTGGACTGAGAGGCGGCAAACAAGATCTAAAGTAATGTTAGACAAGACTACCTTTTCTCTGTAACGCCCAGACTCTTCTAATAAATATTCCCGTCTTCTGTTATTTCTCATTCTTTCCACTTTACTATTGTTATAATTGCACTTATGTAAAGAACATGTGTGCTTTGCTTTTTGTGTATGACAGAAAGGACAATAAAGCCTTGAATATGATATAGTGTGGATGATCGGTAACAAGTGACAGCACTTGTCTGATTTGATTAGTAAGGAGCAGGGAAACAGTAAATATGTCAGTGACTGGGATTGTGTAACTGGAATATAGACTGAGAATGCAGAAAGGACTACATTAATTATATCTGCGTAAACGATTTATTCCGCTATGCTGGAGTTAGGAAGACTTCTTATTCACTAACCCCTATGACCCAAAGTAACTACCACCGCCATTTGACAAGATGCATTCAGAAGGAATAGAAGCTGCTGGCAACATCATATGTTTGTTTGAAAGTTTCAGACCAGGTGTGCTTGTCCAGTTGTTCCTTCTTGCAGTCCAGAGACTCCCACAAATTGAAGAAAAAGCTGTAGTTGGCACTTGTTCAGCTTGAAAGAGAACTGTACTCAGTTATGCAGCACCTTCTTTTATTAAAATTATATTTGGAATTCAACATTAAATATCAGCGACAGATTTGAAAATCACTAATTACTAACAATGCTTACCAGAGTGTCATGCACATATGTTGTCAGGATGACCATGATAATAAAATGTTATAAGAAACCTAGGTCTTACTGTACTTAGCAACCATCTCCAGGCATATTTAGAGATTTCCTAGGTGCTTTAAGGCCCACAAAGAGATATACGCGTAAGTAAATATGTAGTTAAGTTTTAATTCTGAAACTGCAAACACAGAATGCTCTGTATTCCCAAATATTTCTGCATGCTGAACATAACACTTTGTTTTGCTGATAAGTGTCTTGAGGTCAGAACCCTGAATCTGCTCTTATTGCTTACGATTGCTTAGGATTGTGATCCATTTCAGAGCTTTCAGGCTTTCAATAAAATTAAAATGAACAGATTAGCATTAAGAATATCTAATTCGCAAAATGGATAACACATCGTCTTACATTAGAGTCCCAAGTTTGCATGATATGTGTGACTAGTTTTTTTTTTTTTTTCTTCCTTTTCCCAGGCACTGTAGTTTTCTTTCACATACTAAAAATACACAAGTAATGTTAATTGGAAATTCTGCACTGGTTTTATATTTTAGAATGTAAGTGTTTCCTTTCTTGTGATGATCTGTGGCCAAAGATACCAAGGCACTGGCTTCTTGACAGGCAAACATGTTTGCACTGTGTTATTAATGCTTTGTTTTTCTTTCTAGTTGCTTATCAAAGCACAACTCCAGGATATTCATCACAGAATGGTAAGTATACTGTAGATTAATATATGAAGATGGCATATTATTGTAAAGAACTCCATAGCCAAATTGTGTTTCAGTCCAACATACTAGAAGAATATTGATATGCCTTAAATGCAGATCAAATGCATTAAGTATTTTAAGTTTTGTTTTCCTCTTTAGGAGAGAACTCAAGACTATGCAGGGGTGAACAAATCAGTAGTCCAGACACCTGGGACTAGCAATTCCAGGCAACCACACTACAGACTAGCAAAGTCCAGTAGACTTCCAGATGTTTCAGATCTTTGTTGCATGCAATATTTTCTAATCAAAAACAATTGGATAAAACCAAAATATCCAATCCATGTTGATTTTAAAGTCTGCTGCCTATAGCATGCCAGAATGCCTTAACCACCTACTAAAAGCTGGTTTATACCTGACGCACCCACCTGCTTGTAGAGTTACCATAGCTCCCAAGCCCAAATAACAAACAAGGACACACAAATTTAAAAAAGACTGCTTGGAGTTTTTATCTGTATAATAGATTAAAGGGTGTTTGTAATCACTACCAAAATGACAGTTATGGAAAATGTGCCTAAGACAAGGATATTTCATGGGAAACCTTGAAGTATAGTAAACCTACCTACCTGTTTGTAGGGGCAGCACAGCAAAAATGACTTCATGTCTAAGTACACAAGCTGGGTTTTTTCTGTGTGCTGCACACTAAATTTTACCTAACTACATGGTGATGTAGACATGGCTCCATGGTATGGTAAAGGGTGAGTTTTGAGGAGAGGTTGATTATGTTGGTGCCAGATTGAAGAACATTCGCTAGAGCGCTTTGCTCACCAACCCCCGGGCCTGCGCTACACACTAGCCTCTTTGCGGTTCTGCAGCTTGCGCATGGGGATGCGGATGTACAATTTAAACAGACTGTTATTTTCATTGGAATTGTTTCATATGCGTAATAGAACTAACTACACTGCTCACAAAAATTAAAGGAACACTTTAAAGAAACACATTAGATACATCAGATCTCAATATGAAGTTGGATATCTATACAAATAACGACAGGGCAATGTCTTAGGAACAAAACGATGCCAAGTCTTTTAATGGAAATAAAAGTTTTCTGCCTACAGAGGGCTCAATTGTGTAGACACCCTAAAATCAGAGTGAAATGAAGATGTGGCAGGCTAGTCCAGTTTTTCAAAAACTTAATTTCTGCTACTCAGAATGCTTTTCAGTATCTTGTGTGGCCCCCACGAGCTTGTATGCATGCTTGACAACGTCGGGGCATGCTCCTAATGAGACGACGGATGGTGTCTTGTGGCATTTCCTCCCAGATCTGTATGAGGGCATCCCTGAGCTGTTGTACAGTCTGAGGAGCAACCTGGCGGCGCCTAATGGACCGAAACATAATGTCCCACAGATGTTCTATTGGGTTTAAGTCAGGGGATCGTGAAGGCCATTCAATTGTTTCAATTCCTTCATCCTCCAGGTACTGCCTGCATACTCTTGCCACATGAGGCCGGGCACTGTCGTGCATTAGGAGGAAACCAGGACCTACTGCACCAGCGTAGGGTCTGACAATGGGTCCAAGGATTTCATCCTGATACCTAATGGCAGTCAAGATGCCATTGTCTAGCCTGTAGAGGTCTGTGAGTCGCTCCATGGATATGCCTCCAAGATCATCACTGACCCACCACCAAACCAGTCATGCTAAACGATGTTACAGGCAGCATAATATTCTCCACGGCTTCTCCTGTACCTTTCACGTCTTTCACATATACTCAGGGTGAACCTGCTTTCATCTGTGAAAAGCACAGGACGCCAGTGGTGGACCTGCCAATTCTGGTATTCTATGGCAAATGCCAATTGAGCTCCTCGGTGCTGTGCAGTGAGAACATGGCGCAGAAGACATTTGGGCCCTCAGGCAACCCTCATGAAGTCTGTTTCTGATTGTTTGGTCAGAGACATTCACACCAGTGGCCTGCTGGAGGTCATTTTGTAGGGCTCTGGCAGTGCTCATCCTGTTCCTCCTTGCCCAAAGGAGCAGATACTGGTCCTGCTGATGGGTTATGGACCTTCTATGGCCCTCTCCAGCTCTCCTAGAGTAACTGCTTGTCTCCTAGAATCTCCTCCATGCCCTTGAGACTGTGCAGGGAGACACAGCAAACCTTCTGGCAATGACACGTATTGATGTGCCATCCTGGAGAAGTTGGACTACCTGTGCAACCTCTGTAGGGTCCAGGTATCACCTCGTGCTACCAGTAGTGACACTGACTGTAGCCAAATGCAAAACTAGTGAAGAAACAGTCAGAAAAGATGAGGAGGGAAAAATGTCAGTGGCCTCCACCTGTTAAACCATTCCTGTTTTGGGGGTCATCTCATTGTTGCCCCTCTAGTGCATCTGTTGTTAATTTCATTAACACCACAGCAGCTGAAACTGATTAACAACCCCCTCTGCTACTTAACTGACCAGATTAATATCCCATAAGTTTCATTGACTTTATGCTATACTCTAATTAAAAAGTGTTCCTTTAATTCTTTTGAGCAGTATATTTTACATTACAGCGAGTAATTAATCATATTAAAAATAGTAAAACATAATAAATTGAAAGTAAATTATATTTCATGTTGCATTAGATTTATTTGTTGCGTAATACAATTTCGCTCTGTTTGGCTTTGAGATTAACACGTAAATACTTTTTAAACTTATACTTATATTGTAAAAACTTCAGTAAAAACTATTTTATTAATTAAATTTTCGTCAATATTACATTGAATTCTGATTTTGTGTTTGAACTTTCATTGTGACAACGCAACGTATAACTGCCCGTGATTGAATTTTGTTTCTTTCTCTCCATTAAATAAAACAAGTTTTTCAAATGTTTGGCTCTGAGATATGTTAATTGTATTTGCAAAAGCAGTTTTAACGGGAACTTGTTAACGTTTTAATACAAATGGGACATCAAGATCTCCTTTGTTGTCTAATGTTATCCACGGAAGATGTACTTCATTACCTTTCTTGGATACATCCTTCTTTCTACAGTAATTCGTGTGGTGGAAGACAGGACGGTGTTAACAGTTGTAGATATTCTTCAGGATATTGTTCGTTGATGTTTTCATCTTCTGCACGATCACCACCAACTGTTTTAGCATAGTCTACTGATATGCAATTAACCAATTTGCCATGTAACCGATCAACAATTTTGGCATTAATTCATTTTACCTCATCATTTCTCAGTGCTAGGATTGCCTGTGTACTCATTTTTTCCATTGATAACCCTTTGTCATGAAATTCTTCAATAAGATTTGGACATAATACATCTTTTTTAATTGGGAACTTAAAGTGAGAGAGCAGGAACTGTGTCTGTCAAAAGCATTCACACGAATGAGAGGTGAGAGGACTGTGTGCATGTTTGAAAATGGTTGAGAAGAGGGCGTGACTTGAAAAAATCTCTTGACAAAAAGTCTTGTCTCTTGAAAAAAGTCTAGTCTCATCTCAGAATTTTTTTATATAATAACTCTCTTCAACTGACAGTGTTTACTACAGCAGAGAAAGTGACCTAAATATTCAGCAGCTTGTGGATTACCTGTGATAGCTTGAATATTAAAACAGTGCTTCTGTTACAGATTTTCAGGTGGTCAGCCTTAGGAAAGGACACCAGCCTTTGGAAATCAGAGGGCTACTGCATTACAAACAAATCTTGCCTTATGCAGTCACAGAAAGGACAGGAAAGGAATCTTATAAAAAAAATAAGATGCTCTTGAATAGTATTGTGAATGTTATGAACATGCTTCCTATGATTAGCCCTAAACTGCAGAGTGTGAACATATTTTTGCAGACCTAAACCTCACCTTTAATAACACTTGGACACTCTTAATGGTCCAAGCATGACAAATTGAAATACAGCTGTATACACATGCTGTGGTCAGCTAAAGGCATATTACACTGTAAAGGACATATTGCATGTCAGTATAAACCCCAACGTCAAACTAATAATGTTTTGACAGATAGTAATGGATGGGGTCTAAATTTGGTCAGAAAAAAGAAACAGAATGCAGTATTAATGCAGTATTTCAGTTCATTTTTAAAACAATATTATTGTGTACATTGGAAAAAGATTACACATCATCATGACATGACATAGCAGTAGCTCAGTCGGTAGAGCGGGTTGTCCAGCAATCGGAGGGTCGCAGGTTCCTTGTGCAAGACACTTAACCTACCTTGCCTGCTGGTGGTGGTCGGAAGGATTGGTGGCGCCAGTGTTCGGCAGCCTCACTTCTGTCAGTGTGCCCCAGGGCAGCTGTGGCTACATAGTAGCTTATCATCACCAGCGTATGAATGTGTGTGTGAATGGGTGAATGACTGTTGTGTTGTAAAGCGCCTAGGGGGGTTCTTGAACTCTAGTTAGGCGCTATATCAAATACAGGCCATTTACCATAACTTTTTAAAAAATCTGTTTGTTAATTGTGTTTATATTGTGGTAGAAGAGTGATCTGCATTCACTTACAACATAACTTTACAAATAAATGTTACTATAAAAAGTTGCAGGTAGTCCTGCACCCTTTATATAAAGCTAAGCTACAAAAAAAGTGTACCTGGATCACCAGGTTTCCAAAGGTGGTATTCCACCAGTGTGCCATATGCATTTACAAATTGTCCCACCCGGTTCACAAAAATGTAAGTGCACTTCGATGAATAAGTATATGGCATAATTGTGGTCAACTAAGACCTCAACAGCAGAGTTATTGTGCTTAATGCAGTCCAGCATACTAGCAAAATGTGAATAAGCCTTAGATGAAATGCAATTATTCTTAATGTTGTGTTTTTCTTTCAAGATACCCATGAACAGGCAACTCTAGACTATGATTCACGGATTGGTAAGTACATATAAATGGATATAAGGATGGCACAGTTATGGTAGATACCACATTTACCTAATACCGTGATCTCCACAGTTATTGTACTTCAATAGACTAGCAGAATACTGATGAGGCGTTTTTAAGAGAGTTCCAAACTTTCTAGGAATTTTTGTTTTGACAATAACTTGTGCTGCTGTCTCAGCTTCAAAATCCAGAGTTCAGAAACTGATTTCAAAAGAGATTTCAAGTCACTTATAGTCATAAAATGCAATAAATACTACTGTATACAAAACACAATTCCTTTGTCAGTAATTTTGCTTAGGTTTAGCTGTGATTTTCAATGTTTGCATTGTGTTTGTTTAAAAATAAATTCTTAGCTTCAAACCAAGCTGCAAAGATCACATGTCTAAAAGTTTAAATCGAATTATACTGAGCCAGTTTCCCTTCCCTGGGTTAACAAGACATGTGATGTATAAACCCTTACCTTCTATTGTGGTGTGATTTTGCTTTGTTACTTCAAGATACTATTTTTGACAACATAAGCTTTCCTCTATCAATCCATGCTAGTTATCAAAACATTACTTAAACAGGAATAGGAGGGTAGATGTATGACAGTTATTTTAACCACATAAAATATGGTGTGTGCTCATTTGGTGACAAAGATAAGATTGCTGCTAAGTATCCCTTTCATAAATGACTAGAACAACATTTACAACAAAATATTAATAAAGTGGGGTAATATTAGAAGCCCATTTTTGATTGTTTAACGTCAAGGATCTAAATACTTCTATCCACTATTGCATATAGAGGGTGTTTCAGACCCCAAAATTCAGACACAGCTGCAGCAGCAGACACCAGTTTTAGTCTAAAATTATCTTTATTCAACACAAAACCGTCTCTTTTAACAACAACAACAACATTCATTTATATAGCACATTTTCATACAAAAAGTAGCTCAAAGTGCTTTACATAATGAAGAATAGAAAAATAAAAGACACAGTAAGAAAATAAAATAAGTCAACATTAATTAACATAGAATAAGAGTAAGGTCCAATGGCCAGGGGGGACAGAAAAAACAAAACAAAAAAAAAAGGTCCCAAAAGCACCACAAAAATAGAGTACAGGCCATGTTTTCTTCCTTCATCCTCCATCTTCCTCACCTGGTGAGTGTTGACCTTATGTGCTCCCACCTGATTGTCCTGTCTAAAGTGTGAGGGCTTCTTTTCAAGCTGGTCCTGCGGGCAATTCCTGGTCAGACACAACCAGTACATGATAGAAGAGCCTCCTCCCTGGAGGTCCCTCCAGTGGCATCCAAGTACACCAACAATGCTGTCCACTCGGAATATAACTCTCATGAGGCCATGCAGGTATTTAAATTGGAGCTCAATAAGAGGGATGCTGTTGGAATTGTGGCAGTAATGACCGTCCCCCCTGGGTGACCTATAACTCCTAAGAAAAAACAGGCAGGGTAAAGTTTGACTCATGTACCATTTATTCTCTTCCAAGAGGGAGCACTCCTGTCACGGGATTCTGTAATTAGAGGCACACAGCATTCAGTAACAAGATGCACCCCCTTTTCTGCTAGGTGAGGTCTTTTTATACACAAGTAAAAGGTACAGAATTAGATCACTTATAATGTTTCTTATCATCATTGGCTGCTTTCAGTTGCTAGCCGGGCACAGGACAAAGTAGGTTACTTGGAAATGCTTTTACATTATATAGTGAACTTTGCTAAACATGCTTAATTACTTTATGATACTTTGTTAAATGTGTTTAATTTCTTTATGATATAAAATTCACAACTTCACAACTATAAAAATATCATAACAAGGCAAATTAATTACCACAGAATGCATGGCCTAGGAAGCACTCTCTCTTCATCCTTTTGTTATTTTGTATTACCCACTGGGAAAAACACCAGCCATTCAATCCCACTCATTCCACTTGTCAGGCTTGTGTCATTATAAAAATAACTATTATGGGTTATTTTCTTCCCTATCATATTGCCATTGAAGGCTAAATTATTATAAGGAACCAAGTGTTTGTGTATGAATGCATGTATCAGTGCAGGATATCTCTACAGAAATGTCTTCTGGAGTTTTGTGGACATTGGTAATGTTTGATAAAAGACTTTCTTTTACATAGAAAATTATGAAGATAACCAATGGGCTAATGAAACAAAAAATAAATTACATATGGTTTAAGTATTTGGTAGCCTGCTTCTGTCTTCAATTAACTGGTATTTTTAAAATCTGTATAAGAATCTACATCTGCCTTATAGTATGTGTTAAGTTTGATAGCTTTTATTTTATTACAATTTATTTTGTGCTGTGTTTTTGTTCTAGAAATACATAGTAAACAACAGATTTGTGACCATTCAGAGAGTAATCCTAATCAAATGGAAACTCGAATTGAAGCAATTTAAAAAAGTTGATAAATTCAATGTAAACTCAAGAGATATCCGTTGAAGTGACAGGCTGCATATTTTAGATAGATTAAATGAATTAACAGTAGAATATTTTTATGTTATGGACCCTTAACTGTATTATTGTTTCATTTTGTTCATCAGACATCTTTGGTCCTAATGAGGCTTTACTTGGCTCTATAATTGACTTCACTTGCAATACAACAGGAAATCCACAGGAAATTGAATACCATCTTTTAAAGAAGGGTTCTTTGCGGCTATTGGGAGAATACACCTCGACAACAAATGTTGCTGAATTTCCACTTGTGGTGAAAATAACATCTGATGGAGAGTACACATGTAAAGGAATATATAATTCAACAGGAAAAGTCCAAATGAGTCAACCCATCCACCTTGCTGTAGTAGGTATGATCTACTTACTGTTTAAGATTTAATTCTGGCTTAACTTCATCTTAATATAAAACAAAGTGTGACAGCAATACAGTATGTAAACAGATACCCACATAGTAGTTACACCAAAAACTTACACTAACTCTCTAAAAGTAAATTAGATAGATAGATAGATAGATAGATAGATAGATAGATAGATAGATAGATAGATAGATAGATAGATAGATAGATAGATAGATAGATAGATAGATAGATAGATAGATAGATAGATAGATAGATACTTTATTAATCCCAAGGGGAAATTCACACTAGTCTGCTCTGACCTTTCTTACATAGAGCATCAATATTGGCAGTCCAGTCCAATTTGTCATCCAGCTGCACTCCCAGATATTTACAGGTCTGCACCTTCTGCACACAGTCACCTCTGATGATCACAGGGTCCATGAGGGGCCTAGGCCTCCTAAAATCCACCACCAGCTCCTTGGTCTTGCTGGTGTTAAGGTGTAAGTGGTTTGAGTCGCACCATTTAACAAAGTCTTTGATTAGCTTCCTGTACTCCTCCTCCTGCCCACACCTGATGCAGCCCACAATAGCAGTGTCATCAGCGAACTTTTGCACGTGGCAGGACTCTGAGTCATATTGGAAGTCTGATGTATATAGATTGAACAGGACCGGAGAAAGTACAGACCCCTGCGGCGCCCCTGTGTTGCTGCACACAATGTCAGACCTGCAGTTCCCAAGACGCACATATTGAGGGCTGTCTGTAAGATAGTCCACAATCCATGCCACAAGGTGTGAGTCTACTCCCATCTCAGTCAGCTTGTCTCTAAGGAGCAGAGGTTGGATGGTGTTGAAGGCGCTAGAGAAGTCCAAAAACATAATTCTTACAGCACCACTGCCTCTGTCCAGGTGGGAGAGGGATCGGTGTAGCATATAGATGATGGCATCCTCCGCTCCCACCTTCTCCTGGTATGCGAACTGCAGAGGGTCGAGGGCGTGGCGGACTTGTGGCCTCAGGTGGTGAAGCAGCAGCCGCTCCATGGTCTTCATCAGATGTGACGTCAGAGCAACAGGCTGGAAGTCATTCAGCTCACTAGGACGTGATACCTTTGGGACAGGAGTGATACAAGATCTTTTCCAAAGCCTTGGGACTCTCCCCTGTTCCAGGCTCAGGTTGAAGATGCGCTGTAGAGGACTCCCCAGTTCCAACGCACAGGTCTTACCTTACATTACCTTACAGTCTATAAAATAAGAGGAGTAGAGAGTAGGCCAATTTAGGGATGATCCCTTTGATATCAAATAAAAACACCAGGAAAACTGTAAATGTGAGTAAGTAAGATTTTACCTCTGTTGTACATATCTTTAACTATGTGAAATGGACAGACGTTTTTTTAGCCATGCCCACATTATTTAGATTTCAAAAGAAATAAGAATAAGAGGATGTGTACAACATATACATGCATTCTTTAATAAACAAATATTAACAACTTTGTATTACAGTATGTTTTTCACTCTGAATCCCTGTGTCAGTTGTTAAATCTTGTTTGAAGATCTTGAAATATATATTGTGTAAATATGTAATAATGCAGAAACAAATCAGAGTGGGCAACTACTTTTTCACAGCTAGGTAAGGATAATGACATTGAAAAATTAATGCATAACCAGTTGTATACATATAGTGCTATTCAAGTATTAAATGAATATAATATAAATTTAATTAGGATTTATTTACTCATATTTATATGATTGGTTTAAATCATACTTATGACTATTGTTTAACACTAGAATTACCAGAGCCTACGAAAAAACTCGTAATTCCGTCCCACCTTAAATCGCTTCTTAAAATCGTTCACAGCTCTCCACCAGCGTCTTTTGTCATCTAAATGTGCTGATAAAAAAGCTGCAAGCAGCCGGCTATTCCATCCCCCCACCGACTTAGAACGTGCACAAACTTCTCCCAGCTCATGCCTTGATTGATTACTTGGAGTGAAGTGGAGTTTTAGAGTGGAAAGAATAGATCATTATTTGGAATACACGAATTTCACGTGTGTTCCGTTTCTACAGTAATCCGTGTAAACACATTTTTAAAACAGAAACATTTTTCATATTGTAGTAGTAAATGACAAAATGTAAGCATAAACTATATAATGTATGAAGCCTGAAGTCCAAATATCAAACACTTTCACAAAAGGTACACATATAATAGAACAAGAATGCTTTTATTCAAAAATATAACTGCAGAAAAAGCCACCTTAGCATGCCATATTGACACATACTTACTACAGTAACCACGGTAGCATAATGGTATCGGCCACTGACTAGTATCCAAATGGTCATGAGTTCGATCCAACATGGTTCAATTTTGAGAAGTAAACTGCTCTTATTCTTACTATTTTAGAATAAAAACACGCATTTGATTTCAGTGTGCAACAGCCAGTAATTTATGATACTTGTAAAGGTTAGTTTTTTTATTCACTTTTCATTCTCAGTCTCAGTCGTGTTCAGGATCCTTCTCTACCCCCCCATCTGAGAATGCTGTTTTCACATAAAGATGCGCTGTAGCTCTGCAGCGTACTTGTGACTGCATTCTCGTACCAATGCTTGCGAACTGAAGTGCCTGCGTGCACTTTTCGTGGCATTACACGTCTATTTTTTGAGCATGCCCGTGTCGCTCAAACACAGGAACATATGTTGGTGTACAAGAATAAAAAACAAGTGCACTTTTATTCTAGACTATAAGTGAAGAAAAATAAAGCAAGTTACAGTAGGCGGTTGATACGACAGCTTGCGTGGTGCAATGCTAAGAACTGCTGATTTCGATCCGTGCTATATAAAATCATCACATTCAAATATTAACAATTTCCACACACCCTTCCTACATTCACGACATGTGTACTTGTTGCAGTGTACACATCTCTCTGTGCTATGGTTCCTATTACACTGAATGAGCACCTGACATTGTACTTTCTTCCCTATATAAATAACATTCGAGTATAGCGCGTCTCCAAATAAATCACATTTGAGTTATAGCGCATCTTTATGTGAAAACAGCATTGTCAGATATGGTGGGGGGGATCGTGAACGCGACTGAGAGAATGGAACTGAATAAAAAAAAAGACTGAAATCAAATGTATGTTTTATTCTAAAATAGTTAAGTACATGCAATATTATTTGAAAACGAACAGCGTCAGATCGGGTTTGAATACACGCTGCGACGCTGAACTCCCTGTCTATCTACATAGTAATAACAGTAATTGTATTATTATATAGGAGCTTCCCTGTCTGCCTATCATATAGTGCCTTTCCTTCCTACCTATCTATATATCTATCCCCTTAGCTGTTTTTTATATATCTATTATACAGTGCCTTCCCTGTTTATTTATATATCTAGTGCCTTCTCTGCCTGTTTGTCTGTCTGATTGCATATAGCGCTGAACTTACTGCTCTGTACTATTCTGTCCTCTGCGTGTCCTGGAGTACAAAAGAAACAGCACCATACAGCAACATGTGCGAACTGGCAAGATCGGGGAAAAAACACGCGGTCACTGATTACAAACCGCAAGATGAATGAAAGAGACAATATATGTAAAAACATCATCACACTAATGCAATATTATTTGAAAACAAACAGCGTCAGATCGGGTTTGAATACACGCCGACTCTGTTACAGAAGGCGTCAGCTTATTCAGTGCAGCAGTTTCAACGCACAGTACATGCAATATGATTTGAAAACGAACAGCGTCAGATCGGGCGCATATTCAAACCCGATCTGACGCTGTTCGTTTTCAAATAATATTGCATGTACATAACTATTTTAGAATAAAACATACATTTGATTTCAGTCTTTTTTTTATTCAGTTCCATTCTCTCAGTCGCGTTCACGATCCCCCCACCATATCTGACAATGCTGTTTTCACATAAAGATGCGCTATAATTCAAATGTGATTTATTTGGAGACGCGCTATACTCGAATGTTATTTATATAGGGAAGAAAGTACAATGTCAGGTGCTCATTGAGTGAGGAACCATAGCACAGAGAGATGTACACTGCAACAAGTACACATGTCGTGAATGTAGGAAGGGTGTGTGGAAATTGTTAATATTTGAATGTGATGATTTTATATAGCACGGATCAGAAATCAGCAGTTCTTAGCCTTGCACCACGCAAGCTGTCGTATCAACCGCCTACTGTAACTTGCTTTATTTTTCTTCACTTATAGTCTAGAATAAAAGTGCACTTGTTTTTATTCTTGTACACCAACATATGTTCCTGTGTTTGAGCGACACGGGCATGCTCAAAAAAATAGACGTGTAATGCCACGAAAAGTGCACGCAGGCACTTCAGTTCGCAAGCATTGGTACGAGAATGCAGTCACAAGTACGCTGCAGAGCTACAGCGCATCTTTATGTGAAAACAGCATTCTCAGATGGGGGGGTAGAGAAGGATCCTGAACACGACTGAGACTGAGAATGAAAAGTGAATAAAAAAAAAACTAACCTTTACAAGTATCATAAATTACTGGCTGTTGCACACTGAAATCAAATGCGTGTTTTTATTCTAAAATAGTAAGAATAAGAGCAGTTTACTTCTCAAAATTGAACCATGTTGGATCGAACTCATGACCATTTGGATACTAGTCAGTGGCCGATACCATTATGCTACCGTGGTTACTGTAGTAAGTATGTGTCAATATGGCATGCTAAGGTGGCTTTTTTCTGCAGTTATATTTTTGAATAAAAGCATTCTTGTTCTATTATATGTGTACCTTTTGTGAAAGTGTTTGATATTTGGACTTCAGGCTTCATACATTATATAGTTTATGCTTACATTTTGTCATTTACTACTACAATATGAAAAATGTTTCTGTTTTAAAAATGTGTTTACACGGATTACTGTAGAAACGGAACACACGTGAAATTCGTGTATTCCAAATAATGATCTATTCTTTCCACTCTAAAACTCCACTTCACTCCCAGATAATCAATCAAGGCATGAGCTGGGAGAAGTTTGTGCACGTTCTAAGTCGGTGGGGGGATGGAATAGCCGGCTGCTTGCAGCTTTTCTTTTATCAGCACATTTAGATGACAAAAGACGCTGGTGGAGAGCTGTGAACGATTTTAAGAAGCGATTTAAGGTGGGACGGAATTACGAGTTTTTTCGTAGGCTCTGGTAATTCTAGTGTTAACTATATATGCATCGCATGTTGACAAATTATGAGATATATCTATGTATACATGTGTGAAAAAAACCTAAACTGTATCTTTCTAAGCAAGATCATAGCATATGACTTTAGAATCTTAGTGTCCACATCTACAACGTTTTAAAACGGTCTTTGTTATGAAAAAGTCACATTTTTTCCAAAAGTGTAAAAATGTCTCTTATAAACGTGAGCAAAAAATGATCTGCACATTTATACTGTAACTTGCAAAATTCATTGTGTGTCTCTCTTTGTCTTTGCAGTTCCTATAAATAGTATTTCTATACATAATGATACTGACCTGGATGACTTACGGCAAGGAGAACCAGTCAAGATGCACTGTAATGTAGGAAATGCCACTTATGTCAAATTCAAATGGCATTTCAATAAGAAATTGTTGGAGGAATCAGAAGAAGTCATGTTTCTCAATAATACACTGATTATTAATAACGTGCAAGTGAGACATTCGGGGATGTACCATTGTCAGGCTTGCAATGAGTTCAACCAGACTTTTTCAAGTTCTGCACTCAATGTGACTGTGAAAGGTAAATGCCCATCTTTTTGCTTATCTCCCTTGATTTACCTAATTGAATAATCATACATGAGAGTGTCAGAAATATTAACTTAATCCCCAAATGTTACATGTGTTATCATTATATAGCATTTGGTGGTCACTGCATTTATGGCTGCTATTTGACTACAAAAATGAAAGAACCAAATAAATGTTTGATCTGCCAGATTGTTCATATTTAAAAATATTCAGAGAGCTCCATGTTCATCTTCCCATCTTCATGTTAGAAAATAGCTGTCCTGCTATTCAGATTGTAGTTGTCAGAAGTCAACGTCAAGGGTGCATATCTGACACAAAATGTCTATAATAAAAACAAAGGACATTTAGAAAGAGATGGGGCACAGGTTCCCTACCTGTATCCACACCACCTGGACTTCCTCTGTCAGGGCAGCTACCAACCTAGTCAGGTCAAACAGGACCCTGCTGACTACGCCACTGTAATAAAAACAAGGCACAGTTAGAAAGAGTTGGGGCTCCTCAAAGGCAAATGCTGTATACAGTTAGGTCCATAAATATTTGGACAGAGACAACTTTTTTCTAATTTTGGTTCTGTACATTACCACAATGAATTTTAAATGAAACAACTCAGATGCAATTGAAGTGTAGACTTTCAGCTTTAACTTAGTGGGTTGAACAAAAAGATTGCATAAAAATGTGAGGCAACTAAAGCATTTTTTTAACACAATCCCTTTATTTCAGGAGCTCAAAAGTAATTGGACAAATTAAATATCTGGAAATAAAATGTTAATTTCTAATACTTGATTGAGAACCCTTTGCTGGCAATGACAGCCTGAAGTCTTGAACTCATGGACATCACCAGATGCTGGGTTTCCTCCTTTTTAATGCTCTGCCAGGTCTTTACTGCAGCGGCTTTCAGTTGCTGTTTGTTTGTGGGCCTTTCTGTTCGAAGTTTAGTCTTCAACAAGTGAAATGCATGCTCAATTGAGTTAAGATCAGGTGACTGACTTGGCCATTCAA
The DNA here is from genome assembly GCF_016835505.1 of Polypterus senegalus. NCBI lineage: Eukaryota > Metazoa > Chordata > Cladistia > Polypteriformes > Polypteridae > Polypterus > Polypterus senegalus. Next base: position 66,879,385 of record NC_053170.1, on the reverse strand, counting down.
GAATTTTCCACTTCTTTGCTTTAATAAACTCCTGGGTTGCTTTGGCTGTATGTTTTGGGTCATTGTCCATCTGTATCATGAAACGCCCAATCAATTTGACTTCATTTAGCTGGATTTGAGCAGACAGTATGTCTCTGAACACCTCAGAATTCATTCATCTGCTTCTGTCCTGTGTCACATCATCAATAAACACTAGTGTCCCAGTGCCACTAGCAGCCATGTACGCCCAAGCCATCACACTGCCTCCACCGTGTTTTACAGATGATGTGGTATGCTTTGGATAATGAGCTGTTCCAAGCCTTCTCCATACTTTTTTCTTGCCATCATTCTGGTAGAGGTTGATCTTGGTTTCATCTGTCCAAAGAATGTTTTTCCAGAACTGTGCTGGCTTTTTTAGATGTTCTTTAGCAAAGTCCAATCTAGCCTTTCTATTCTTGAGGCTTATGAGTGGCTTGCACCTTGCAGTGCACCCTCTGTATTTACTTTCATGCAGTCTTCTCTTTATGGTAGACTTGGATATCGATACACCTACCCCCTGGAGAGTGTTGTTCACTTGGTTGACTGTTGTGAAGGGGTTTCTCTTCACAATGGAAATGATTCTGCAATCATCCACCACTGTTGTCTTCCGTTGACATCCAGGTCTTTTTACGTTGCTGAGTTTCACCAGTGCTTGCTCTCTTTCTCAGGATGTACCAAACTGTAGATTTTGCCACTCGTAATATTGTAGCAATTTCTCGGATGGGTTTTTTCTGTTTTCACAGCTTAAGGATGGCTTCTTTCATCTGCATGGAGAGCTCCTTTGACCGCATGTTGTCTGTTCACAGCAAAATCTTCCACATGCAAGCACCACACCTCAAATCAACTCCAGGCCTTTTATCTGCTTAATTGATAATGACATAATGATGGACTTGCCCACACCTGCCCATGAAATAGCCTTTGAGTCAATTGTCCAATTACTTTTGAGCCCCTGAAATGAAGGGATTGTGTTAAAAAAATGCTTTAGTTGCCTCACATTTTTATGCAATTGTTTTGTTCACCCCACTGAATTAAAGCTGAAAGTCTGCACTTCAACTGCATCTGAGTTGTTTCATTTAAAATTCATTGTGGTAATGTACAGAACCAAAATTAGAAAAAAGTTGTCTCTGTCCAAATATTTATGGTCACATGGGGGGTGACCAATTTGGTTTAATTTTGAAGCCAGTTATGCCTGCATTAATGGGCACCTAAACATTCGTGTATGGCTGTTTTATTGCACCAACAGGAGAAGACTATGTAGGGCTTGTGTGGCTTGGACTCTGGTCACTGATGGCCAGAATTAAGGGAAGGAGGCAAAAAGTTTCAAAGGTCTTTGCACACAGGAGTAAGATCGCTTACGGAGGCAAAGATGGCAGCACTGCCCCTTAAGAGGAAGCTAGACTAGAAGGGTCAGGGCCAGGAAAGAACAACCCAGAAGTGGTGTCACGGGGACTGGTGGTTGTCTGATCTGTTGGAATAAAAGAAGGGGAAGCTTTAGGTAACACTGCCAATCCTCATCCTGGGGTGGAATTGCAACTGGATGAGCCCTCAAGTTGTCTCCCAATCGCAGGTATATGACACTGTCCATTTGAACCAGCAGTAGTTCATAACTGAGGTGGGCACAGAGAGAGAGAGAGACACACACACAACAACCAGATTTAGTTGTACAAAGTGCATGCTTATTAAATCAAAGTCCAATTATTAAAGTTCAGTGCAGTTCCAAGTCAAAAGTCTATAATAAATATTTCATAATAAAAATCACGTAAAGGTTAAAACAAGGCATTAGGTTAGGCTCTGCAGCCAGTCACATGACATTCTTTCTCTCTGTTCTCCCAGCACACAGCAGAATCATACATAGACAGATAACAATATCCATATTAATAAAGTATTTGTTTGTTTTCATTTAATCATATTTCTCACATATTACTGAAAGAGAAATTTAAAAATCAAACATATTGTTAATAAAATAATAATCATCATTGAAGACATAGAAGAGATCCTTGGCCAGTGAAAATGCCAGCATATCCTTTAAAAAAGTTGAGAAAACCAAATTCTTTTAACACATACAACATGAAGAGATGATGATGTTTGAAGGGACAGTATTAAGCAAATAGCTGTGTGAATCACCCTCACGTTTGGCGTGAAAATTTTGGATGTGCCATACCAGATTTTTCTATGTATGTGCAGAATTCTTTAAAATGTCTAGGAACACTCAGCTTCTGTAATTAACAGTTACAACTCCACACTTAATTGAGAGGAGACATGTTGGTCAACACCAGGAATGTTTTTGTTTAATTCTGGTTTTAAGATCTTTTGAGGAAGCACGACCATTAACTCTTAAACTGGACAACATGTGATCGGAGTCCAAAGCCCCACAAGCCCTACATAGTCTACTCCTGCTGGTGCAATAAAACAGCCAGACACAAATGTTTAGGTGCCCATTAATGCAGACATAACTGGCTTCAAAATGAAACCAAATTGGTCACCCCCGGTGTTTCGTCCACTCTTCCTGCATCTGTTAAATAGCAATATGACGCACGTTTCAAGTCTCACAGCACTTATCTCTTTAACACTAGAAGTCCCAGAAAGCAGCCATTTGGCTTTTCTACCTATAAAACCCGCAGGACAGCCGATGGGCTGGAAGGCTTTTAGCTGATATCCTTAATCACCTGTGAACAGATGCTTTTGTTATGCAAACAAGGTGGGGCCATGCTGAGCCACTTCAAGGAAACTTGTGTTTCACTTCGCCATCTTAGGGAGAAATCAACACACATGGGGTTTTTTTCTTTGTTGCTGAGATTTATTGATAAAATAAAAAAACAAACCAACCATTTGTACACATATTTACAAATAATAATTAAAAGTGAGTGAGTACATTTCAGCAATCACTCACAATCCTGGCACTGCCATGGTATCTCTAGTCTGCATTTACCACATGTGTATCAGTGAACACATCGCACAGTGGCATGATTGTTCTTGCATTTGTGTTTGACCTGACAAATGGCTCTTTTTCCAGGGCTAGGTGTGGAGGGTTGTGTCTGAAGCAACTGTTCTTTTCTTGACGCCTTCCCAGCCATATGAAAGTTATCCAACTCTCTTGCAAGCTCCACCAGGAAGTCCACCCATCTTTCCTGCATCCCGGTGCATGCTTGATACAGCACATGTACATTCATTGCTGCCATGTCAATCATGTTATAGAACACGGCAACTGGCCAGCGCCTTGTTCCTGTGCAGACAGTGTACTCCCGCACCATCTGGTCCATCACATCCACGCCACACTTTGTGGTGTTGTAAAGGGTGACAGTGTTTGGCTTCTTTTTGATGGTATTATCAGTCTGAACCACGCTGCGCATGCTGCTAAGAATATAGACGGTCTTCTTCCGTTTGGCCGCATACGCCGTCAGCGTGGCAGCAGTGGTTGAAAACACCTAAGAAATAAGATAAATTGTTATTTTCATAGCACTTTTACACACAATGACACACTTGGAGGTGTTGATTCTAAAAATTAGAAACACATAAACATAGAACCACAAAAGACCTGCAACATACCTGAGTGGTGAATTCATTGCGATCTGTGTGTCTAGCGGATTGAGGAATTTCCCAAAGAATCTTGTTGACTGTGCCGAGGATGGTGGTTTTCCGTCTAAGAAGTTTTTGCACAAGTGACAGCGATGTGAAGAAATTGTCCGTGGTAACATTTCTGCCCTTGTCTAGGAATGGCTCCATCAGCCTCATCACTACATTTTCAGACAGTCGTTCCCCACTGGGATGATTGGGGTCCTTGCCAAGATATGGGAGGACATGTGACGATGTGGGTTCTGGCTCCACGCTCCCATGGCTGTTTGGGAACCCTTGAACCCAACACCGTCGATAATGTTACCGAGTGAGCTAGTCAATGGAGGCAAATTACTGAGCAAGGGGAAGGTAGAAAGTGCAACAGTGCTTTTATTAAAAACCAACAAAAACAGTGTTCCATAAATAGTGCAGTTCTTTCAAAGAGTCAATAAATAATCCATAAAAGAACATGGCGGTTAAAACAACAATAAGAAAAAAACAATCCTTTAAAAGGAGAGGTTAAAATCTTCTCTTGGAAGCAGTCTTAAAAACAACAAACAAGCTCCGTGCTTATTTTCTGTTAGCGTCTCACCTGCTTATCCTGTTTGGGCCAAGCAGCAGGCAAGACGCTCTCTGCAGCTGCCCTCCTGAAACACACGCATGAGACTGGAGTCCTCCCGATCCCTGGCTTCGGTATGGCACTCATCCCAGTCTCTGAGAACTTGGTTTCCAACCAACGGCCAGGTCGCCCACGTTGGGGATTCCAGCACCAAGTCTCCCGACTTCCGCTGCCTTTCCATGGCCTCTCTGCGGCCAGTCGCCTTCCCTGGTCACTCCCGCTACCTGATCGCTCAGCGGGAGCGACATCAACACAAACACCTGGGTGTCGGCCTAACACCCAGCTTTCACGCAGCTGTCCACGAGCGCTCATTTGCTCGCCCGTCCGCTCGCCCGTCCGCTCGCTCTTCGCGGCTCTCTCTCTCTTTCACCGACCTGCTTCCTCTCCTGCTCCCGGTAACCTCCGTCCTCTCCTTTCCTTTTTCTCTCCGATCGTTTCCTCCCTTAAAACCGACTCGCGCTTCTTTTTAAAATGACGAGGGCCACAGCAGCTGCAGCATTAGCCACGGGACAATCATGAATGTGGGCAGTTCCTCACCTGTGCACTAGGTGAGAAACGCCCACACCCTACGGATCGTCCCGCGGCCCACTATGGCCAAACGTCCCCTCACTAAGCCGCGAGCACATCGATTACTTATTTAAAAATGGCCTTTACTCAACGAGCTGTGGACCCATAACACCACAGGACATTGCAAATGTACTTGGATTTTAGGTCGCATGCCATCTAAAACTTGATTCCAAACTTGTCAGGTTTAGTTGCAATATACTGCAGGAAACAGCACCGAGTCTTTGATGGGAAAAGCTGTTCGTCAACGGTGATATGTAGACCAGGGTTGTAGGACGTGATGCAGTTGGTGACAAATGATCCCCACACACTGGAAATTGCAGCGAACTTATCAGTCTTTGCTCGATCACTGCGGGTGGACCTGTCATGAAAGTGTAGGTGTCGCATGATGTCTTGGAAGCGGTTTCGCGGCATAGTTCCAATGATCTGTGGGTTTCCCAGGTTTGCTGACCAGCAGTCACGTAGTGATGGAACCTTAGTAAGCCCCCGCAAGATGACAATTGCAATAAATGCCATTAGTTCGAGATACTTTTCCTGGCCTTAGCCGTTGGCTCTCCATCTGCGGCGTACGCTTCTATTGGGGTGAAAGGGAGACGGGTCCCCACTTGTTCTTCACGCCACACTGTGCCATCTTTCGCTGTCTCTGTGAGGTCAGTCCCCAAACAAGCCTCTTGGCTAAAAGAGGGTTAGAAAAGTCTGGGACTTCTAGTGAAATGAAATATCTTCCTAAATAAAATTTATACAACTAGGGTTAGGGTTACTAGCTAACCCTAACCCTGCACACACAAAAAATGTAAACTGTAATAAAGGTAGAGTGGATATTTTGTGTCACTCCGCTCTGCTCTTTTAGTATTTTCCACTTACTTGTTTGAAATGAAATAGGAAATAATATGAAATGAAATATCTTCCTAAATAAAAAGATACAACTAGGGTTAGGGTTAGGGTTACTTGCTATCTGCATTTTCTTTCCTTGGAGAGGAGGTTTGTACACCACAGAATTCTTGAGGGCACTGAAGTAGTAGGCTATGTGCAGTGAGATTTTATCCACCTCAGCACAAAAGGAAGTTCTCTGCTTTTATCAACACACAACACAAACAGGCCACCAGCAACCATTCACCCCCCTCCCCCACTCCCCTGCAAATTGCTCAGGTAATGACCTAATTTACACATGAATTGATGCTAATGTTAGCCAAAAGAGTAGCCAAGTTAGCAGCCTCTTGGCTAAAGGAGGGTTAGAAAAGTCTGGGACTTCTAGTGTTAAAATGTCTAGGATCATTCATCTAATGTAATCAGCTTCACAGTTAAAACTCTGCACTTAATTGAGAGTAGACACATTGGTCAACACCAGGAATGTGTTCATTTACTTCAGGCTTTAAGCTCTTTTGAGGAATCTCAACCATTAACTCTTTTAAACTGGACCATATATGACTGCACTCCAAAGCCACACAAGCCCTACATACTCTACTCCTGCTGGTGCAACAAAACAGCCATACATGAATATTAAGGTTCCCTTTAATGCAGGCATGACTGGCATCAAAATTAAACCAAACTGGTTATCCCAGGTGTTTCGTAGGTTCTTCCAACATCCATAAAAGAGCAATGGAGATGCATGTTTCAAGTCACACAGTACTCATCTCTTTTTAATACAGTATAAACATTACCTTATTTAACTGATGATTTCTGCTCCTCTTTTGCTATTGACTAGCAAAACATGCACATTCATACACACCTGACTTCAATTTTGATTATACAATGGGATGTTTGATGCCTGGACTGTCTCGATTGACAGCAGATCATTTTGATACCATTTGATATGGTCATCTGACAGCTTAGAATATAATAGCTTTGTAGTGAAAAAGGGCAAACCAAAATAACATTGAAATAATACACAGAGTGTACACACAACCCCACTGGGACTGCACTATGCACATCCCGTAGCTGTTCTATTGAGGCCAACAAACATTCAAAACTTGACTTGCTATGCATACTTTGTTATTTTTTTCTGTACCATAATTGTGGGCTGTTTTGAAACTGGAGCATCATACTGCTGGCTATTTTTCCACAAAGTAGAAAAAACGTGTGTAGGCTTCCTTGGTGACTTTATGAAATTTAGTGCAAGTCTTCTCAGATGTGGGTAAAAATCAAGGTGCAGCGTAATTTCTTATGATTGTTGAATTCCTGGCATAGATTTCTTTTATTTTTTTTCAAAATTACAGTGGCTACTTTTGAAAGAGTAAATAGTATTGGATTTTAGTACTTCTTCTCTGGTGTGTGCATTTGGCTCAACTGGGAAAAGGCTGAGCCGGAAGTGCAAATGTGTGATTTTAAAAAAAGGAGAACCATGGACAGCCCTTATTTTAATATGAGCACCTTAAAGATCCAACACTATATTGGAAAGCTGTGCACACACACCAAAGGGTTTAGAACATTAGAAATATTTTGATGAGAACAGGTCATTCAGCCCAGCAAAGCTCACTAATTTTATCCATCTAATTTCTCCAAAATATATTGAGTATTGAAGATCTCAGAAGTCCTACTGTCTACCACACTAATTGGTAATTTATCCCATTTGTCTATGGTTTTCTGTATGAAGAAAAGCTTTCTAATGTTTGTGTTGAATTTACTCTTAACAATCTTCCCAACTATGTGTCCCTATTTTGACCTTATTTTAAGTACCCATCTGGATCCACTGTACTAAATCCTTAATTTAATTTTTAAAACTTCAATCATGTCTTCTCTTAACCTCCAGTTTGGTTCAACTCCTTTAATCTTCCCTCACAGATAACAGATCTGTGTCTCAGAATCAGACTAGTCACTTTTCTCTTGGCTTTATCTAGAGCATTTTTGTAACATGGAGACCAAAATTGTACAAAGAACTCCATATAATTCACACCATTGCATTATTGTAGTATTACCTTTAGTTATAAGCATTATAGTAAGTAAAGAAAACTCGTGACAACTTCACAAAGGTTTGGGGAGTAGCCCCATATAATGTCCAGCCCAAGGACACAATAGTAAGCATAAGATCAAAACAAAAACCGTTTGACAAAAAACAGAGGTTGACACGGGGCTACTTATACAAAAGAAAATCAGGAAATTAAATCAAAATATGGGGACAGAAGAGACGTCATCATGTCGGCACTGGAAGTGACATCATCAAGTCAGGGTTGGACTCAGGAAGCGCTGAGTCATTATTTTCCTTTGTTGGTTCTGTTGGTAGAGAGAGAGATATTAGTGCCATGATTCCCTCCTTCGTCCCTTGCGGTTTCACTTACCTTAGGGCTTGTTGGCTGTCTCCTAAAGACACGTGTGTGACAGCATATTTTTATTTATTATGGTGGTTTTTAGACATGTGAGGAACCCTAGGTGATCTTCCTTGGGTTTTTTTTTCTGGTTCTATGTCTTTTTATAGCCTAAAGACCAAAATTGTATACAGTATTCCTGGTGTCTTCTCACCTCACCAGTGGGTTGTAAACCTTTAGCATAACCTTCTTTGACTTGCACTCTACACATCGTGCTATATAACCTAACATTCAGGTAGACTTCTTAATGGCTTCTAAACGCTGCCTGGATGTACATAGTGACAAGTTCACTATGACTGCTAGGCACTTCTTGTATGGGGTACTTTCAAATTTCAGACTTCTCATTGTGTTTTCATATCTGAATATCTTTACTTATATTATTTATTTCTGCCCAATGCCTGTATTCTGTCCAAGTCTGTCTGTAATGATTCAGCTGATTCTAGATAATCTGCCATTGCACCTAGCTTGGTATCATCAGCAAATTTAGGTAATGTGGTATTTATATTTCTATCCATTTATAAATATTAAAAAGATCATGTGACCCCAGCACTGACCCCTGATGGACACCACTATTAACATCACCTAATTCTGAAAAGTTTCATTGCACCATATAACCCTTTGCTTCCTGGTTTTTTCCCAAATTTTGCAAACTTCTATACACTATGCTCTGAATTAACACTTCTTTCAGTTTCATGTCCATCCTCTCACATGGGACCTTTTTAGATTCCCTGTGAGAATTAAGATGAATAATCTCTTTGACATCCCAGGATGCTCTGTGCCACTGCATTTAAAACCATACTTTTATTTATTTCTTAGATGTTCAGCTTTAAAGAGTTTGTTGGGTTTTTTTGGCATTTGGTAAACTGTATTAACCCCTGAAGGGAAATTATCTATTTGTGTGACCTTTCAGGGTCAGAGCACAGGGTCAGTCATTGTACAGCACTCCTGGAGCAATTTTCATGGGGCCGACAGAGTAAGATCCCTTATGGAAGTAACAGATTTGAACCTTTCTGATATCAGTACAGATCCTTAGCCTCAGAGCCACCACTTTTTAAAATTTTTGGTAATGATTGTTTTATTGAAGTTGGAGTTTGCCCATCTCCTCTGATTGATGCTGCCTAGTGTATGCATCCTGGTATCGGGACAAAAGGAGGAAGGTTTAATTTGAATATTGCAATTTGCACCTGTATGTACAACACTACCAGTATAAAGAAAAGGAGTAAAAGTGTTTTTCTTGACAAAAGAGTGTGTTTGTTTGTCACAGTATGTTTATTTAGTAACAATCCTGTTTTGTTACATGTTTATTAAGGGTTGTAATAAAGTGCAATTGATTGGCTACATTCAAAATCCAGAGCTAAAAGTGGTCAATTACAAGAGAACTACATGCAAAAATGTTGAGAGTTGTCGGTCATGATTGGGAAATGCTACATGTTTTGGTCATGTAGTTCTCTCTGTCTTAGTAAATGGATGCATCTCAGCATATCATGTTGTAAAGGTCCAGTGTATTGTTCAAGAACTGATTATGCTCAGTACAAGTACCTGCTTTAAATCTTGTCTGCATTGACTTTGTTACTTCTATACATATACTTTAGATATCGGTGCAGAGGAAGATGCAAGGGAAAATTCTATGTGTAGTGGTAACAGTAACACTCTTTAGGAAAAAAAGATGTTGCTATATATCACTGGTCACATTTAAAAGAGCTGTTCTGTCTCAAGGACATAAGCCAGTTCAGCTTCACTATGCTGTGTAAACTGTATCCCAGTTACTTGGATATAAGAACTTTTCCTCTTATTTGCAAGAACCCATTTGAGTTAAGGTGTGGCCCATAATTACAAGAATTTTACTGTAGCTTGTTTATCTGTGTTCAACTGTGCTGTTTAAAATTAACATGTTAACTGCAGATTGAGGTTTTTTAGGATTATTCAGATTATGATTGCCTAATGCCAACATGATTCAAAAGCGTTTTGTTTGCAAGCTTTTCACTTCACTGATGTCTCCTGTATCAAAGTATATTTTATGGATAACTACAGACTACATTGTCAGCTGATATTTAAAGATAATTTTGATTACTTGCTTGCCATGCATTCATTGTCACAATCACATTGTTTGCATGTTTTTGTATTTAAAATATTCAGTACATTTTGCTTCAGTATTGTAACAGACTGACATGAACGTGGTCAACTACTTGTTAATAACAACAACAATATTTACTTATATAGCACATTTTCATACAAAAAAATGTAGCTCAAAGTGTTTTGCAAAATGAAGAATAGAAAAATAGAAGACACAATAAAAAATAAACATAAGTCAACATTAATTAACATAGAATAAGTAAGGTCCGATGGCCAGGGTGGACAGAAAAAAAAAAAAACTCCAAAGGCTGGAGAAAAAAAATAAAATCTGTAGAGATTCCTCTGGGCAATCTACCTAACATAAATCAAACAGTCCTCTTTGTATTTAAGGTTTTCATGAAAGGACTTGATGATGATGGTCACGTAGACTTCTGGCTTTCAGTCCATCAATGTTGGTGCATCATGATGCTTTGAGTAGGTGGTGGTGGCGCAGGCCACCACCAAAGAAACCGGAAAAAGAAACAGAAGAGAGAGTAGGGGTCAGTACGGATTTTGGAGCCACTGTGAATAGTTATTATGAAGAATTGAACATACAGAGTATCAGTATTAAGTTAAAGTGAAGTTATATAAAGGCCATGTGAAATTAGTGTGTTTTCAGCAGTTTTTTTTAAAGTGCTCCACTGTATTTGCCTGGCGAATTCCTATTGGCAGGCTATTCCAGATTTTAGCCGCCTCACCACTTCTTTTAAGTTTAGCTTTTGGAATTATAAGGAGACACTCTTGAAGATCTAAGGTTATGATTTGGAATATAACGTGTCAGGCATTCCGATATATAAGATGGAGCGAGATTATTTAAGGCTTTATAAACCATAAGCAGTACTTTAAAATCAATCCTGAATGACACAGGCAACCAGTGTAGTGACATCAAAACTGGAGAAATGTGTTCGGATTTTCTTTTCCTAGTTAGGATTCTAGCAGCTGCATTCTGCACTCAGGTAACAAGGTAAAAATGACCTTAGTGTTGATTTCAAATTGTAATTAGTATAGTGCACTTCTAGCTTTGAAACTTTGTTGACTTATTTTCATAGATTTAAACCTCATTCCAGTGAGGGAGAGTATTAGACTCTTTGCAGTTGATTAGGGGCCCCATTTCTGGAAATACACAATAATAACTAAAGTTTGAAACTGTCAAGGCTGCTATACTGTTTATTTGGATTTTGATTTGAAAATCAAGTTATTTTCATACATTCAAATCCAGTAGAAAGCACAAACAAAGTAATGGCACTGGATTCTTCTGTCTGTGTCTTATGTTTAGAATTTTGGCATTTAATCAGTACATTTTAAACATTTAATAGAAAGACTGATAATCGTAGTTTTGCATGTAATGTTATAAACTGGCTTTATGAACATGAAAACAATTTTTCTTTATCTTTTATTGAATTTATTAAAAGCATGTAACATTCCATACAATTAAGTCAAACTTAACAAAACTAAATTCAATTCAACCCCAACCCATGAGAAAGAGAGGAAGGCCAACAGCCAGAATAAAACTTTGAGAGTAGTAAAGTGAGAAAGGAGTCCTACTCCCCAATATAAACACTTATTCTAAAATGTTACTGATTATATCTTACCAGTTTTTTAAAAGGTTTTGAACAGATCCTCTAAGTGAGAATTAGATTTTTTCCAATTTCAAATAGTATATAACATTAGTTACCTACTGACTTAAAAGAGGAGAGTTAGGATTCTACCAGTTGAGCAAGATAAGTCTAAGTGCTAATAGTGAAGTAAAGGTGATTATAGTTTTTTAATCTAGAGATCATAGCAACTTTATATAATTCATATTTTAATTATCATTGCTGCTCAAGCAATAAAAATGGATTGTGCTTTTTAATTGACAATGGACCTCTTTTACTAGGAGTATACAAAATTAATTAAAAGTTGAAATCAATAAGGTTACCATGTGCTTTGTTTAGATATCTTACAATTTTTGCTTTTGCATTTCATAGACATGTAAAGACTAAATTTGTTTGAAATTTAATAATCATATAAAGTACAGTACACTATTCCTGTGTTTAAGTGTTCTTTATATATATCCAAGTTATCTCACCCACAACATTAAAACCAGCTGCCTAATATTGTGTAGGTCAGGGCTATTCAATTACAAATTCAGTTGGGCCAGATTGTCGAACCAAGAAGGTTAGCTGGGCCAGTCATTTTAGAGGCAAAGCAGCTCGTAATGACACATTTTAAAAACCAACACAAACAAATTTATTGAAAAACATAAGGTTTATTCGTTGTTTCTCTTTTAACTTTGGTCAGTTTGCAGAGCAAAAGGTGCATACAAAAAGAGCTGAATTAACAGAATCTGAGGTAGCTCCTATTTTTTCCACTTACAAAAGAAAAAAAAACTGACCTAGGCTACATATCTGACCTATCTGATCACAAAGTGCATAAAACAAAATAGTGCACAGTAGTAGGCTATTAGAAATAACATTGTTTCCTTTTGAAACAAAATAAACAACTTACACACATTTGACCCAGGAACATCTCAAAGTGCATAAAATAAAAAGTGCACAGTATTCACAACTATAACAACACTGAGGGAACATATTTTAAATCACCATGTGTGATTAGGCATGCCTCTGTTACACATCCCACATTATATTGATGTATTGTAGGCTACAGTTACCCTGCTGACTTAGTGGGAGAAGTGACATTTTTTGTTTTGAACGAGAGCAGTGACTTTAGGCTCCTAAGTTGTCAATGCAATTCGAAGGCATTGGTGGAGAGTATGGTCAGTTAGGGAGCAACAAGAGTTGCTTTTTATGGAGTTCATGTGTGAAAAACTTGACTCACATGTATATGTTGATCCAAACATACTGAGCATGACGATCGCTACTTTCTTAATGTTAGGGAACTGATGTGCGTTGACATCAGTCCAAAACATTGCAGGCCCGTTAGTGGAAAGCTCCAGTGCCATGGTTACAGATGACTGCATGTCAACAAGTTCGAGTGTGAATTTCCCCTCGTCAATGGAAGGGACCAGTTTCTTAGCTCTGGCGGATAAGTCCCCTTCTATTGCAACAGTGAACGGGTCTCTGACAAAAACGGCCAACTCTGTGGGCAGATCAAGTCCATCCAATCGACCAGCAAAGTTATTTTTCAACATCGCAATGAAATCTGTCATCACATTCGTGATTTGTGCGGGGGTAAGATGCCTTTGCGGAATGTCGGAAAATGCAGCATTCGGCCTGTGCTCAAATCATTTGCGAAAAGGTCCAGTTTAACTTGGAATGCGCGCATCTGTTCCACAAGGTCGATGACAGTTTTGTCTCTGCCTTGTAGTCCCAAATTGAGATCGTTCAGGTGTTTGAATATGTCGCTCAGAAAGCAGGCATCGGCCATGAAGTTGTCGTCCAGTATGCGAATCAAGTGCGTTTCTGCCTTTTTTTGCTTGCTGCCGCGTAGGAAAATTATGATCTCTTCTCTGAGACCGCAGAAACGCTCCAGTGCTTTGCCTTTGGACAGCCACGTCACGTCATTGTGCAAAAGAAGGTCGTGGTGCTCAGCAGACATTTCTGACAGCAGCATGCGGAATAAGTGGTGTTGGAGGTTTGATGTGGAGCGAATAAAATTAATTATAGCCATAACGCTGTCCATTGTCGTTTTGAGCGCCCCGCTTAGTTTTGCGCACAACACCGCCTGATGCACAATGCAGTGTAAGGAGATCAACTGAGGTGCAACAGCGGACCAACGTGCTGCCAAACCATTCACTTTCCCTGTCATGGACGGAGCCCCATCTGTCACAAGCATGCACACACGCTTCATATCCAGACCACTGTCTTTAAAAAAGGCGGAAATTTTCCCAAAGACTATATCGCCGCCAGTTGTGTGTCCTTCTAACGGCAGTAGGCCGAGCAGCTCCTCTTGGAAGCATTTGCCATCAAAAACGGACATATATGCACAACTGAGCAGTATCAGTTTTGTCTGTGGACTCATCTACTGCTATAGACATAGTATCAGCTTTCATCAGGTCTCCTAACAGCGTTTCATACACATCTGCAGCAAGAATTTCAACCCTACGAATGTTTGAAGTATCTGACAGGGGTACGTTTTTTATAGCAGATACCACGCTCATTTTAATTTTATCGTCATTTATCACCTCATCCACGACAGCCAGCATACAGTCCTTCACGGTTTCAGAGTCTGTGAATGGCCTTTTCTTTTTTGCCAGTATCCAGGAAACACGAAGGGATGCTGCAGTTAGGGTTACCACTTTTAATGCAAAAAAATAAGGGACGCATACTGCAGCGGGGGCCACATCCCTTGGGGGCCAAGCACAATTTCATTCTCAAATACGGGACGATTCCGTATTTTAAAGGACGGGTGGCAACCCTAGCTGCAGTAGCTCTCTCTTGGGCTGTGAATGACCGCACCATGGTAGTACTGCTCCGGTTGTAAGATGCAATCAAACTCTGCACTTTTGCAGCCCTCTCTTGAGATCCCTCTGGAAAATTGGTGCGAAAAGTGTGGTGTTTCTCAACATGATGCCTCCGCACATTGTAATCTTTAAATACTCCAACGCAGTCATTACAAATTAAACACATCGGTTTGGCGTTTGGATGTGGCGGTAAAATAAACAAGTATTTGTCATTCCAGGCAGGGTTAAACTTACGGTTTTCATTGGCAATTTTACGTTTCAGTGTTGAGAAAGACATATTGATAGTAATCTAAGCTACTACCGGCACGCGCTGCATTGTTTGCGGGATGCAGGCTACGTAATTTACGTAGGAATGCGCGTTTTTGGCGGGACCATAGACATAATAAATACTTTATATTTATATTAATATACTATATATTAATATAATATATATATATATATTGTGAAGGCTGGCCCCGGCACAGACAGACGGACAGCATACTTTGCTCCACACACTTTTATTTACACTAATATTATTTACAGTTCAGTGCACTCACGCAACCCCAGTGCCTTCTTGCACCGATTCCCCAAAGTCCAGGGCCCACAGTCTCTTGTGCCTTCCTGGCCGCCTCCTGTCCTCGCTCTCCAGCTCTGTCCACTTCCACCCGACATCCACCAATCACTGGAGGGAGGCGGCCCCTTAAATAATGCCCCGGATGAGCCCCAGGTGCTTCCGCCTTTAGCCACGCCCAAGCGTGGCGGAAGTGTCGGCTGTCTTCCTGGCAGCTCTCCGGGTGCCACACAAAGTCTTCCCCCCGGCACTTCCTGGTGTGGCGGAAGTGCCGGGCTCCCGGGATATTAGGCACCGGGGCGCCGCCTGGCGGTGGCCACGGGTCCCTACAGGGCTGGGCTTCAAAGCCCTGTACCCGAGGCCCCTGCCTAACCAGGACGGACGCCCCACTCCGTCTGGAGGAGGCACTCGCCTCCTCCGGTCCTCCAAGGCGTCCCGGGCCGGGCTCCTGCCCCGACCGGCAACTGCACGGGATAAACCGGCATCGGGGCGCCGCCTGGCGGTGACCACGGGCCCCTACAGGAAGGGCTTCCATGCCCTCAACCCGTGGCCCCAACAGAACCAGGACGGACGCCTCGCGGTCTGGAGGAGGCACAAGCCCTCCTCACGTCCTCCTGGCGTCCCGGCCGGCTCCAGCCCGGGGGGCATATATATATATATATATATATATATATATATATATAAAATTATATTATATTATAATATATATTATAACAATTTATGAATAATATATTTTAATTTATTATCTATGGGCGGAACCACGGGCTGGGCCACTCGGAGGTTGATTCTGGGCCGCATGTGGCCCGCGGGCCGCCAATTCAATAGCCCTGGTGTAGGTTCTCCTTGTGCTGCCAAACACATCTGACCCAAGATGTTAGCAGCAGATCAATTAATTCCTATAAGTTGCGAGGTGGGGCCTCCATAGATCAGACTTGTTTTTCCAATACATCCCACAGATGCTTGATTTGATTCAGATCTGGGGAATTTGGAGGCCAAGTCAACACCTTGAACTCTTTATCATGTTCTTCAGACCACTCGTGAACAATTTCTGCAGTGTGGCTGGGCACATATGGATGTGGTGAGAGAGGGCATGAAAGTGGTGGGTGTAACAGAACAAGATACAGAGGACAGAAAGATATGGAAAAATATGATCAACCCCTAACGGGAGCAGCCGCAAAAAGAAGAAGAAGTTGCAAGCGTAGTGAAGATAAGTGGGGCTGGACAGGTGATTGACAGTTAAATGTAACCTGTTACAGTGAGTTCATTCCATGAACACCTGAAACAATTCACTTTACACCTTATAAACTGGGAAGGATGAAGGCAGTAGGCGGAAACTCTCAGAGCATTGGATAGAAGATAAGGGGGATTATGGAGATAGACATGTCAAATGACTCTAGAAGATGGTCAGGAAGAGTATAGCAGTGCAGGATTAATCAACGCTAATTTCAGTATAACTTTCTTTATGAGGCATTATTACCAATGGCCATAACAGCAGGAAAGTGATCCTTCTTAAAGTACAGCTGTGGATCATTCATTATTAAATACATATGCCTGTCATCGGGTGTGACTTTCATTTGGTGTGTATGTCTTGGTCTGTCCATCTCAGTGCTTGTTACAATATTATTCATGCTGCCTCAAAGTGCCAACAATTATATGCAGCTTAGCACAATATCTTACCTTATGTTTTTCTTCTTCTTTTACTTTGAATACTATTATTATTAATGTGGTGAAGCCTTAGTGTTAGTATCAGAAAACTGAAAAACATTATCATGAGTGTTAATTTATGGCAAAGGGGATGGCAAAATCATAATATCATTCATTCTTAGACCTGACCTCCGACTCCTCGGCTGGGACTGGAGGTAAAGTGCCTCACAAATTCTTCAGTCCTGCTGTGAGGCAGTACACATTCTTATCCTAATAAGACTTTTAATGCAATTCTTAGGAGTAATTCTGAGACACTTGATAAATACTGGCCCTGGGAACCTAGGACAACTAGCCACCCACTCCCTCCTGGGCATTCTCTAGTGGAGTCTATGCTGGACTGTCTAATCTGATAAAATAATCTTTTCATCCGATACTTCCAATGCTCTCTGAATCTCAGATGACATTTTTATGCACAGGCGTGAGAAGTTAAGAAAAATGACACCTTTTACTGGCTAACTAGAAAGATTACAATATGGAAGCTTTCAAGGCAACTCAAGCCTCCTCTTCAGGCAAGATGAAAGATGCAGTGGGCCGCAATGTGCCTCATGCCAGACAAACACGAACATTGCTGATTGCAGGTGGCGTGGGAACCAGGAGCAAGGAGAGTTGTGCTGGGCAGGAGGCGCTGGCTGGAAGTTGACTGCTCCTGTCTGGGAGTAGAGATTGGTGTCGGGATGCAGTATAGGCGACAAAACTCTGAGGGATAAAATCTCTGGGCAAAGAGGGAGGCTGACCAAACACCAGTTCAGCAGATGAGACCTGCAGATCCTCTTTTGGAGCTGTATGTGATCCCAACAGCACCCATGGCAGACGGTTGACCCAGCTGTCGTTGGTAAGAGAGGCCTTGAGGACTGACTTTAGCTACTGGTGAAATTGCTCACAACGGCCGTTAGCATGGGGGTGGTAGGCAGTTTTATAGCGTAGTGTTATCCCAAGGTTCTCTGGCATTGAAGCCCAGAGCTTTGAATTGAACTGTGCACCTTGGTCATATGTGATGTGGGAGGTTGTGCCAAACCATGGAACCAAAATGCTGATAAAAGCTCTCATTGCTTATGCTGCAGTCATGGATATAAAAGGAATAGCTTAAGGCCACCTGGTAGTCCTGTCAACAATTGTGAGTAGGTGTGTAAAACTGTGAGATGGAGGAAAGGGGATCTACCAGGTTCCAGTTAACATGGTCAAAATGGCAAGTTGGCACTGGGAAAGGTGTCAGACGGCTTTAACATGGCTATGTAGTTTAGCCTTCTGGCATACAACATAAGCTGCTGCCCAGCTTTTAATATCTTTTTTGAGGCCCCGGCAAACAAATTTGCTCACCACCAAATGTTGGGATGCCCTCAGCTATGGGCATGAGAGGCTGGGTGTCAAAAATGCACCGCCTCCAGTTACTGGGGACAATTGGGTGTGGGTAACCTGTGATGGTGTCACACAGGAGCTTAGCAGCACTACCATCCAATTGCACCTCTGACAACTACATACCAGTTTCTGGAAAGTGAAGAGCCTGGACCTTCAGGTCCTTAGCCTAGTCAGCCACTAGCTGGGAGTAGTCAATTTCAATGTGTATGGTTGCTAGTGCTGGCCAAGGCAATCAGCCACCACATTATTCTTGCCATCGACATGCTGGATGTTTGTTGTAAACTCTGATATGTAAGCCAGGTGCCATTGCTGCCAGGCAAACCATGGCTCAGTGACCTTGGGCAATGCGTGGACAAGTGGTTTGTGGTCAAGAAATACAGTGAATAGCTGGCCTTCAAGCAAGAAGTAGAAATGTCGAATGGCCAGTTACAGACACATTCATTGGGCCCTAAATATCTGCTGAAAAATGCCAATGGCTGCCACGCATCATCAGCCCACTGTTCAAATACCTGCCTGAGTTGCTTCCTGAGAAATGAAGCAGTGGCAGAAATTGACCATGCCCCAGAACACATGGAGGGCACGTATAGTGCGGACTTGTGGAAAAATCGGTGACAGCAGAGACGTTAGAAGGCAAAGGAATCACAACCTCTTTTCAAATGTAATTACCAGGAGGTCTATGACAGGCACTTCAGATAGACACTTAGTAGAATTGATGATCAACCCACGAAGGCTCAAGAGCTCAAACAAGGCTCGGAGAAGGGCAAATTGTTCCACTTTGGAGCAGTTGACAACCAAGATGTTGTCTAGGTACACACAAAGGAAGTCAAAATTGTTGAGGCCAGAGTCCATCAACCTCTGGAATGTTTGCACAGCATTTTTAAAGCCGAATGGTGTACACAGGAATTCAAACAATTCCGAAAGGGGTGATGACAGCTGTTTTGGGGATAAGCCAGGTGCACAGGTACTTGGAGGCAGCCGGGGACCAGAAATCCTGCATGTGTGGAACTGGGTAGCAGTCTAGGACAGTGTGATTGTTCAGGCGACAGTAATCCCCACATGGCCGTAAACCTCCACCTGCTTTGGGTATTTGATTGGAACATAATTCCTAGTCGTTCCATGTCGGTAAATTCAGCCTTCACAATAGCCAGCTTGTTAGGGGCCAGTCGATGCATGGACATGGACTGATGGACCAGAAGTAGAAATGTAGTGTTCAACACCATGCTTGGTTTCTGCTGTGGAAAAAATGGGTATGGATAGCTGGGGGAATTCGTTGAAAGGGTGGGCGAAGTCACAAGTCGGAGCCATCATATCGTACAGGGCGGAGGTTGTAACACTGCTGAGTGTGCAGAGAAGGGTGGAAAAGTCCTTTGCATCTACGAGGTGACTGTTCTTAATATCAACCTGCAAACCGTTTGCACACAGGAAATCTGCACCCAGTAGCGGCCTGGCCACCTTGGCCAAGACAAATGCCCAATGGAAACGTATATCACTGAAAGATAAGGTGGTATGCTGTGTTCGATAGGTGGGGATGGTGATACCATTTGCAGCCAAAACAGGCTCTTCTCTCCCTGAAGCCACATCAATAGATGATGCAGGAAGCACACTCACTTCTGCACCAGTATCACATTGAAAACCGCAGCCGGACTGGGCATCTGTTATGTAAAGCAGGTTGTCTGCAGGATCTAATGAGCTAGTGTTGACCGACCCAGCTAGGCTAAACTTACAAGGAGGGTGGCATTTATTTGCGTTCTTGCCAAATCGGGCATGGTAAAAACACAGATCAGTTGTCAGGATCGTGGCAGGAAGAGGAAGAGCAATGCGAGCTGCAGGCTTGCTAATGGGCCTGACGAGGGTTGCAGGAGAAAGATAGCTCTGCAAAACAGAGTGTAGGCTGTCAGCCATCGTGGCTAACTTTTGGTAGTCAACAACTGACACTCTGGCCAGGGCAGTGAGCATTTTTTCTGGCATCTGGTGCAGAAACAGTTCTCTAAATATAAAACAAGACTTATGGGTGCCTAGAAAAGCTAACGTGTTGATCCATCAATGTAGAGTGCTTCACATTTCTGAGGCCTGGCAATGAGAGCAGTCGCCGTGCCTGCTCTGACTCTGTAACGCCATATTTTCATTTAAAGGTATGCCTTTAAGGTTACATACTTGTCCATATCCAGGGGATTTTCAAGGATACTCACTACCCTGAATACCATGGAGCCGCCGAGAGCTGCAACAACATACTAGTACCTTGTGTCTTCTGCTGTAATGTCTTACAACACAAACTGTGTCTCTGCTTGGGTGAACCATGCTGTGGCTTACTGTTCCAAAATCGTGTTGGCAGGCATGTATAATGTAACTCTGGAAGAGGTCACCACTGTAGCGCCCTGCAAAGGAAGAAAACATGCCAGATAACATTTTCTCGAAGCAGGCAAAAACTACTAACTTCGTTATTGAATGTGCTTAAACTATATACATAACTGTTGCCTCTCCACTCATCACCCCGCCTCCTCCTATACTGCAGTGTGTGTTAATTGTGTCTTTACATTGGGTTAGCACCTCCAGCCGCTACAGTATTTGCAACACAAGAAAACTATCCAAACAAAATCCAAAATAAAACATATAACAACCTGGTGGTATTCAACTGTAATTATTGTCTACTTCTAACAAATTGGGTCCTTCATCAACTATAAAGTGCCTCATACTTTCCCTCCCTAGAATGAGAATTAAATTTATGAAAACAAGTCAACATGTTTTTATTACTAGACTTGCACAATACTAATTGCAATTATTATATAACTGCTGTATTATTTAGATTATTATTATAAACCGGCTGACCTCACTCATCTCAGTATTTTACACTAGTAGTGCACATCACTGAAGCAAGCCGTATATTTCAAATTTCAAATGGTATCATGCATGGTAATCAAGTAATCAAAATCAGCTCTTAAAATCAGCTGACAATGCAGTTTGTAGTTATTATTATAAAATATACAGCAAAGATCTGAGTGGAGAGAAAAGCTTACAGTTTTGTAAATAAAGTGGTCTAATGGAGAAAACACCTTTGAATCATGTTGATATTAAGCAGGAGCAATCTGAATAGAACTAGCATAGAGAAGTAAATTTTAAAAACTCAAGGCACAGTTAATATGTTCTTTGTAAACATCAAATGTGAACTTAGAAGAACAAGCTGCAGTAAAATTCTTGTGATTGTGCTCCATATCCTTAAATACATGAGTGTTGAAAAACTAAAAATATATAACATGAACTATCAGTAGATAAACAAAACTATTTACAGTCATGGCCAAAAGTTTTGAAAATGGCACAAGTATTGGTTTTCACTGCTGATGACTGCTGCTTCAGTGTTTGTAGATATTTTTGTCAAATGTTTGTATGGTATACCAAAGTATAATTACAAGCATTTCATAATTTTTGAAGGCTTTTGTTGACAATTACATTAAGTTTATGCAAAGAGTCAATATTTGCAGTGTTGGCACTTCTTTTTCAAGATCTCTACAATTCACCCTGGCATGCTGTCAATCAACTTCTGGGACAAATCCTGACTGACGGCAGCACAATTCTCGCATAATCAATGCTTGGAGTTTGTCAGTATTTGTGAGTTTTTGTATGTCCACCCACCTCTTAAGGATTGACCACACGTTCTCAATGGGATTAAGGTCTGTGGAGTTTCCTGGCCATGGACCGAATATTCACATGTTTTGTTCCCCTAGCCACTTAGTTATCACTTTTGCCTTATGGCATGATGCTCAATCATGCTGGAAAAGGCATTGCTCATCACCAAACTGTTCTTGTATAGTTGGAAGAAGTTGCTCTCGGAGGATGTTTTAGTACCACTCTTTATTCATTGCTCAGGATTCGGGCACCACCAGTGCAGAGCTTGCTCAGGAGTGGCAGCAGGGAGGTGCGAGTGCATCTGCACGCACAGTGAGGCAAAGACTTTTGGAGGATGGCCTGGTGTTAAGAAGGGCAGAAAAGAAGCCACTTCTCTCCAAGAAGAACATCAGGGACAGACTGATATTCTGAAAAAGTTACAGGGATTGGACAGCTGAGGACTGGGGTGAAGTCATTTTCTCTGATGAATCCCCTTTCCGATTGTTTGGGGCATATAGAAAAAAGATTTTCCGGAGAAAAAAAGGTGAGCGCTACCATTAGTCCTGTGTCATGCCAACAGTAAAGCATCCTGAGACCATTCATGTGTGGGGTTGCTTCTCAGCCAAAGGAGTGGGCTCACTCACAATTTTGCCTAAAAACAGAGCCAATTTTGTGTTATTCAGTTTTATTCTTGAATAGAAACACACTTATTTCATTATACCTTTGCGAAAGTGTTTATTTTATATTCCAGTAACCACTTGAATGAGATCAAATCTGTCTCTGCCTTTCTCTTACATGCACACACAAATTTATACATGAAAACATCACTATTTGAAAATGCTATGCCATTTGAACTTGAGTTGTCATTTGAACATTTTTTTTCGATCTTGCCTGTACTCTGTGTTATGGTGCATGTTACTAAAAATGCAGACAGACTTCTTCGTTTTGAGCACATACACTATAAGCATGGCACTGCCAGATCTAAACACTAGTGTGGCATATTCTTTGCGTACTAAAGTGACCTTTAGCTACAGGTGGAAGTCCGATTTTACTTATGGTGCCAAGCAGAGTTGAGTTGCAGTGCAGCAGTCTATTAGCCAGTGAAAGCGCTGTGATGAAGCTTTCTGTTTTTACGATTCTGCCTTTGTCCAGTCTGATACCGGTCACAGGACATCGTATCTTTGATTGCCGGAACAACAAATAGTTCTAAGCTGGCATCAACCACAGCACAAACTGTGGTCATCACTGCTCTTGTGAAAAGAATGGAGATAAATGTCATCAACCCAAAGTGGGAGAGACAAGTTCGTTGTACCATATGAACGTCACTGACAAAATAAAACTGAATATGTTTTTATTACATTATAGTAATAATAATAGCAGCTCACTACTTAAAACGCAGAGCGCCCAGATTCAAACCCTGAACCTTTTGTTTATAAGGCAGCAGTTCATACCACTGCACCATCCAAGAATACATATCAGCTTTCTGTCGATTGACATTTGAGCTTGGGTTTTTAACTCATTGACAGAAACATGTAAATTGAATGACAATTCACATCATTATTAGTATAACATGGAAAAAGTTTTTGCTTTAGGTATGTGTTCAGCATTTCTTGCCTTGCATTTTGCGTCATCCTACACTTACATAGATCTTTGTAGACATAGAACACACATGAAATGTATGTATTCCAAATGACAATATATTATTTACGCTATGCAACTCCAGGCGCCTCACACCCGGATAAACAGACTTGAGCTGGGAGAATTTTTTGTCCGACTTGAGCTGCAGCGGTGGGGGGATAGAATGGCAGGCTGCTTGCTGCTGATATATTATCTACCCAATATAAATCCCGGCACCTCACACCACAATAAGGAGACTTGAGTTGGGAAAAGTTTGTGACTAATTTCAGCACCGTCGTTGGAGGGGTGGTGCAGGTGTGCGATAGCAGGATGCTTGCTGCTTGTGCTGATCAACACATTTGCTAAACAAAAGATGCTGATGACGAGGGGTGTGAAGGAATTTAAAGTGGCCCGGGATTACTTGTTTTTTTGTAGGCTTTAGGGATTCTGGTGATAAGATGTCTAATATTAATAACTCCAAAATGAATCCTATTAATCATATGAGAACATGAGGGCAACCATTAAGAAGGATATTACTAAGTTTAAAAGACAGTTGGAGAGGAATACAGCAGATAAGGAGAAAGATGACCCGAACAGATTCTTTCAGTATTTTAGTAGTAAAAGAACAGTCAAGAAGGAGGTGAAATGCATCAGGAATAGTAAAGGGGAATTAAAAGATACAGACAGTGAAATAGTGGATCCTTTAAACTTACATTTTTCTCAGGCCTTCACAAGTGAGGAAGTAGATAACCTTCCAGCAATAATTAGGACTTCTAAGGAGGTTCTGAGTGATTTAGAAATTGTAGAGAAAGAAGAACTGTTTAGAATAAATAGGCTGAAGTCAAGAAAATCACCGGGACCAAATAATATTTAACCTCCAGTTCTTAAGGAGGCTAGCAAGTACATATTGTGAGGTTTCTGAACTCTTTTGGTACCCTCTCCCCACCCCACAATGGGACAACACGCCAAAGCATGATTGCTGCGTCTGTGGAAGACTGCTTGTCCGTCACTGAGGGAACCGCAGGTTCGCAGTACCCCAGCATAGCGCCACAGAGAGAACTACAAACTGATTGCAGTCGTGCTATAAGCAGCTTTCGCCAATGGGTAATGTATGGGACATTATAAATGTAGTGAACAGTATAACTTGGCTACTAACCTGGCCCCGACCTGCTTGCTATGCCTGAATAAAGGAGAGTGGTAGATCCCGCTATAATAAATAACAGTGTTTTTCCTCTTTCAAGCTGAATAAACCAGATTTTGCTAAAGTACCGAGACTCAACCTCCTTTCTGGGTTGTAAGACAATGACTCACACATCACAATATACAGTATAAACCCTTATCACATATTTTTAGAAAGTCACTATGCATTGCGGAGATTTCGAAGGAATGGAAAATGACAAATATTATCCCGTTATATAACAAGGGTGACTGGGTAGAACCAAACAATTATAGGCCAGTAAGCTTAACGTGCATCTTAGGAAAATTAATTAAAGGAATTATTAAGGATAAGATTGAGTAGCACATGGCAAGTACAGGAGTTTTTCTGAACAGTCAACATATGTTCAGAAGAGGGAGGTTGTGTTTTACCAACATGCTGGAATTCTATGAGGAAACAACAAAAGGATAAGATCAAAGTGGAGCATATGATATTATTTATTTCATAAGGTGCCACATGAGAGGCTGGGCATCAAACTAAGAGAAGTGGGATTTCAAGGTGATGTTTTGTAGATGGGTCTAGAATTGGCTCAGACAAAGGAAGCAGAGGGTGATGGTGTGAGGAACATTATCAGAATTGGCTGATGTTAAGAGTGATGTTTTACAGGGGTCAATGCTAGGGCCTGTGCTATTTTTAATATATATTGTAATGTGTGAATCCCTGTCTTGCACCCCAAAACATGAAGCTGAGTCTCAGTACATTAGGAAAACCAGCTTCATACAACTTGAAACAGTAACAGCCTGGTTATTTATTGTAGCGGGATCTACCCTTCTATACACAGACACAGCAATCAGGCAGGGTTGTGGCCCAGTTAGTGGCTATGTACTGTAATACTGTTCCTGCATTTATAATGTTCTTTGCATCACCCATCGACGACAGATACTTATAGCGTGAACGCAGTCAGCTCGGATTTGCTTTCGCTGCAAGCTGCTACAGAGCTGCGAGCCTGCGGTTGCCCCAACAACTGATAGGCTATCTTCCACGATCTTCCCGATCATGCTTCAGGATGCTCTTCAGCGTATCTTCCCGTTAGGGCAAGTCCCAAAAGAGTTTAGAAACCTTACATATAAATGATTTAGATAGAAATATAAGTAACAAGCTGGTTAAGTTAGCAGATGATACCAAGATAGGTGGATTTGC
The DNA here is from genome assembly GCF_016835505.1 of Polypterus senegalus. Lineage (NCBI taxonomy): Eukaryota > Metazoa > Chordata > Cladistia > Polypteriformes > Polypteridae > Polypterus > Polypterus senegalus. The sequence continues at coordinate 66,853,633 of NC_053170.1, read as the reverse complement.
AGATAATTTGGAATCTGCTAAATCGTTATAGAAGGACTTAGGCAGCATGCAGGCTTGGGCAGATTTGTGGCAGATGAAATTTAATGTTGGTAAATGTAAAGTATTACACATAAGAAGTAAAAATGTTAGGTTTGAATACACAATAGGCAGTCTGAAAATTGAGAGTACACCTTATGAGAAGGATTTATGAGTCATAGTGGACATAGTGAAAGTTGTACCTTCTACCTGCACCTTACATAATGGTTCTTTTCCTAAATAAGGAGTGGCACTGCATATGTACTTTGTCAGCATGCTTATGTCGTTCAAGCACAGGAACGTCTGTAGTCTACTTTGTCTTTACTCTGTAGGAAGATAAGCAAAAAATATTCAATGTGGCGTTTATATAAATCACATATAAATGTTTTTCATATAAAGACCATCAAAAAACGTAATCGCAAAAGGAACTTTGCACGATTCCTTGGCAAGCTCTGTAGGTCCTGCTGTTTTGTTGAAAGGCAGATTCACTGCCATGATGATGCCCGACCTGTTGCTGCATTCAAATGGTGCCATCTTTCGCCTTTACGCCTCGTGCAGTTGCATTGTTCTTATGTGTGACTGAACATTTCTTGCAGGGAGGGCTTTTGTTCTCTTTCTCCAATGTAGATCACTCATCCTCATCTAAGTTCACCTCTTTTTATTTGTAAACAGCACTGTCAGATCAGGGAGAGTGTGAAAGGGACTGAAAAAATGCTAATCTTTACAAGTACCATAAATTGACACTGGCTGTTACAAGTCAAGTCAAGTTGGGAAGCATGCACTGATACGGTGCGTTGCTGCACCCACTATGCGATAAAAAAACAACTCAGGATCCCGGTTTGCAACCATCCAGGCAGACATGCGGTCCAGTCCTACCCTCCGGAAATGACCCTCTATCTGCAGCAGCCAGGTGTTACGTGGGCAACCCCTTGGCCTGGTCCAGCCACTCGGGTCCCCAGCAATGAGGATCTTACAAGCCAGATCACCCTCTGGGAAACACGTCACATGGCCGTAGTGCCATAACTGACGCTCCCTCACAAGCAGGTAATGTGCCTCATTCGGGACTCTGTGAGCAACCGCTCGTTCGACACAAAGTCAAACCAACAGTACCCAAGGATTTTCCAGAGAGACACAGTACCAAAGGAGTCCAGCCACATAGCAAGACAGGAAGCACCAGGACTCTAAAGACATGGACCTTCGTCCTTTTGCATAAATATCGGGAGTGCCACACACCCCTTTCCAGCGACCTCATGATCTCCCCATGTTCTCCCACTCTGTCTACTGACTTCATAGGAAGAGTCACCAGACATGAATGTCACTACCAAGGTAAGTAAACCTCTCGACAAGGTCGACACTCTCTCCGCAAATGGACACACTGCTGATGGCTGCTCCCAAGAGGTCATTAATGGCCTGGATCTTGGTTTTTATCCAGGACCCTTGCAAGCCCAGCCACTCAGACTCCTCGCTCAGTGTCTTGAACGCCCTGATCAGAGCCTCCATTGACTCCACGAAGATCACAGCATCGTCAGCAAAGTCAAGATCCATGAATCTTTCTTCACCAACAGGTGCCCCACAGCTGCTGGACCCCACAATCTTGCCCAACACCCAGTCCATACATACATACATACATACTGGTGTGGGTGGTGCTGTTATAGAGTCAAATCAAGTGTATGTTTTTATTCTATAATAGTAACAATAAGAGCAGCTCACTACTCAAAATGGTAAACCTCGGAAGAAGCCAGAATTGAACCTGCAACCTCTTAGTTATGAGTCAGCAGTTCTTACCTCTGCACCAGCCAAGCGATCATCTCAGGATCGATTTCTAACCTGATTTCATTTTCTTTGGTTATATTCTTGAATATATTCTTAAAGAAAAGCACCCTTGTTGTGTTATAATTGTACCTTTTGTGAAAGTGTTTATTAGATATTTCTTCAGTCGTCACACATTATACACTTCACGTCAACATTTTGTCATTAGTACTATAACATATAAAAAGTTTCTGTTTAAACTATGCGTTCAACAGTTCTTGCTTCACATTTTCTGTCATCCTACATTTACCCAGATCGTTGTAGACAAAGAACACATTTTAAATGCATGTGTTCCAAATAACTATATATTATTTACCCTATACAACTCCAGGCATCTCACACCCAGATAAACAGACTTGAGCTGGGAGAACTTTTTGTCTGATTTGAGCTGTGGCAGTGGGCGATGGAATGGCAGGCTGCTTGCTGCTTGTGCTGATCAACAATGTTGCAAAACAAAAGACGCTAATGGAGAGGTGCGAAGGAATTTAAGGTGGCCCGGGATTATGACTTTTTTCATAGGCTTTGGGGATTCTAGTGTTAAGAAGGCAAACAGAATGTTAGGTTAAACAGCACAATATGTGGAGTACAAGTCCAAGGAGGTTATGTTCAAGCTTTATAATGCACTGGTGAGGCCTCATCTAGAGTATTGTGTGCAGTTTTGGTCTCCAGGCTACAAAATGACATAGCAGCACTAGAAAAGGTCCAGAGAAGAGGGACTAGGTTCATTCCAGGACTACAGGGGATGAATTTTGAAGAAAGATTAAAAGTGCTGAGCCTTTCACTTTAAGCAAAAGAAGATTAAAAAATGACATGATTGAAGTGTTTAAAATTATGAAGGGAATTAGTACAGTGGATCGAGACTGTTATTTTAAAATGAGTTCATCAAGAACACGGAGACATAGTTGGAAACTTGTCAAGGGTAAATTTCACATCAACATTAAGAAGTTTTTCTTAACACAGAGAACCACAGACACTTGGAATAAGCTGCCAAATAGCATGGTACATAACTTTAGTGACTTTCAAAATTAGACTTGATTTTTTTTTGTTAAGAATTAATTGGATAGGACTGGCAAGCTTTGTTAGGTTGAATGGCCTGTTCTTATCTAGATTGTTCAAATGTTCTAATTTTCTATGCACTCGTCATTACAATTCTCAGTGTGGGGATTTTTGCTGTAGCCTTACTTAAATAGTGACTCTAAACATTTTGCAAGTGCCCATATACAGTATTTATATAGAAGTTGGGATCCAGTCTTTTCTGCATAATGAAGCAGTTTTGTCTTATGTTCTTGAGACTGGACAGCTCTTCTAAATGTGAGCAGTAATATAGTACCATATGTTGTTTTATAAAGTGTGTCGCTGCTGTCACTGCACCAAAAAGTTTCCACTATATCTTCCACTGCTCCAGTATCTTCATGTGTGGCAGAAACAAAGTCACTGCTGACTAGATTTAAAGCGTACACTGCACAGTCAGTTCTTGGCCTATACGCTGGACCATTACACCTTGAAGTTCTGAGATGCCTTCACCTACAGCGCCAGAGAAAAACTGCACGCTCATTGCATTATCTGTTAAAATACTTTGCACTTCAGACTATGACCTATGACTCTCAGATTTTTGCGTGTAGTTTTTGTTTTTCATTGGCTTCTTTGAACTCTGGATTTTAAACATAGACAATCAATTGTACTTTGTAATGACTCACCTTGAAAATATAATGATGTTTATGTAGTATCTTTAAATAGGCATGCTTTTCTTTCAGTATTTGCATTTAGAAATACTTTAAAATGTATAATTCCCTACCTAATCTAGTCAAGTACAGTAAAGTACATGCAATTCACTACTTTTCACTACTTGTTTTAAATTCAGAAAGGAACAATATATTCTACAGGGAAATTAGTTAATGTTAAAAACAAGGTATACATTGGTGAGGATGGGAGAGAGTGGGGTTCCAGGAGTGTTTAGCTGTTTGAGGCACACTGGTGTTGTCACACAACTGATTCGAAAAAGCCTGTGAATGAAAAAGGAGGCCTAGTTGTTCAGTGATTAGACTTACCAATGATTATGAGCCCATGCCATTCAGCCTGATTGAGATAGCTCTGTATAGACACCACGTTCCTAGTGACATCATACAACTTATACTGAATTTTATACAAATTTCAGGCTAAGAGTCACTTCTGGGTCCATTGTTTTGAGTTGGAACAGTCTGGAAAAGGCATTTTAAGAGACTATACCATCTCCACTATCCTTTTTGCCCTCACCATAAATATGACTGCCAAATCAGTAGCATTTGAGTGCACAGGTCCTAAAACAAGTCTGGGTTGTGACAACCCCAGCCAGATCATCCATGGACAATCTGATAATAATGACAACATCAGTGCCAGGTGCCAGATGGATCCTCCATGGCCTAGAGAGCTCATCAATTAAGCAAGGATGATTTTAAAACATAGTAAACCTTGATGCTAAGGAGGGGCTGAGTAGTGGACAACTATTTCATCTATCATAGAGCAACCAGTGAAGAGCCTTGGCTTTCGGACAAGAAGACCATGAAAGACCTTGGTGGCTGGCTCACAAAGCTGGACAAATCAGGCCTACTAGGAAGATTCATGGCTTGTATTTACCAAGATATTGTGGCATCTGCTTGTATATGAGAACCCCATGTCAACTGTTGAGTCTCTGGAGAGTAGGATTGGTAACTACCTTCACAGGTGGCTATGTCTTGCCTGTGCTTGCCTTTCAGTAGCCTGGCAGAGGAGGTGTTGGTGTTGCAGACGAGAGAGGCCCCAAGGTTCCCTCTCCTGGGATTGAGGTCAGAATAGGCAGGGAGTGGAGGGCAGCCAATGCATTGGAAGTTGCAGAGTCTCAGCTAAGGCACAGACAGTCTGTGGGAAATGTGGCTACAGGTCGAGCTGCTCTGGGCTACTTCCTAATGAGGCAGATTAAGAAAGCCCAGTGCAATCAGAGACACAGTCTGATTCAGATCAGGTAAGAGCATGTGTGGAGGAAGAGACAGCTAGCAGGATTGTGCGTCAGAGTCAACAAGGAGTCTAGACATGAGAAGAATCTGAATTATAGTGCAAGGTTACAAGGGAAAAAACATCCTGCGGGCAGATTTCCAGCATGTCTGCTTACAGATCATGGCTATATATAATGGTCTACTAAGTCTAGCAAACCTCTATGTTTGAAGAAAATCAAAACACCATCCTGTGCTCTTTGCAAACATATTCTCCGCAACTGCCCAAATGCCCTTGGAGAAGGCTGTTACCCCTGGTAACATTTCCAGGTACTCAGAGCAGTTGCTGAGGTAATAACCTTAGCCATTTCCACCAGCAAGCACAACCACCCAAAGAAGATCATTTCCTTTGTCAGAACTGGAAAAAAGCTCACCCCAGAGCCAAGACCAGCAACAGGCCTCCTCACCTTATCTGCAGACTGGCAGTTAAGTGTATATTTGGGCAAGCAGCTAAGGTTTCCTGAACACATTGCTATAACTCCATTGAGACACAGTCATCTTCTCGAAGTCTATCAAAAAGGTAATCATGTTAGAACTTGCCATACCCTGGGAAGAGTGCATGGAAGAGACATATGAGAGGAAAGCCCACTGTGAGCCAATAGAGGTGGGCTATTGGGGCTTTGCAGGACAATTGCTCTGTAAAATTGTGTCCTAGTTGGGTGTGGTGAAGCTAGCACAGAAGAAGGTCATTAGGATAATCATTGATACCACAGTAACAACCAAAAGAGGAAGGCCCTGTGGTCAGTTACTGCTGGGACACAAGCTGGGAATTGATCACCCCTGGCTGGGTCACCTGGAATGAGGGTGTCTGATTCTAAAAGACCTAAAACACCTGAGGACTCCAGGTTACATAACTGAGGAAGCGTCTCAGTTTATCCAAGGATTAGTGCTAGGTCATCTCTTCATTTTAATATAGGTAAATCATTCAAATAGGAAGGTTACTAACAAGCTGGATAAATTTGTAAAAGACAGTAAACAATGACTACAGCAGATATGTGACAGATGACATTTAATGTAAATAAATATAAGATTTTGCACCTAGGAAGTAAAAATGTTAAGAGTTACACAACTGGGTTGTGGAAGGGTGAAAATATACATTTATATCATATTTGTAAGAATCATAATGGGTTTATTAATGTTAATAATGTCCAAACATAGACAGTATACATTATGGATTAAGTACTATAATGTACTGTATATCTAATGCAATAGAAGATTTTGCATTTAATAGCATGTGTGTCAAGAACTTGTGATGCCTCATCAGGAACACCATGTGCAGTTCTGGTCTCCATGTTACATAAAAGATAACATCAGCACTGGCCAAAGCCCTGAGATGTGCTACTAGGCTGCCATTCCATCATGAGCTATGAAAAAAGATTGAGAATGATGAATAGATAAGTTAGACTTTTGTAAATCATAATCAAGAAAGCTGTATTGTGAGCCTGTAATTATTTACAAAAAGCATACTTCTTATTCTTTTCACAAAGTCTTACCTTTAATTCAGGTAAAGCCTCATCAACCCATCACAATTAAATAAGATGGCATGTAACATTCATATGTACAACTAATTCATGGACAACAATGATAACACTTGAAATGTGGCATTTGGTGCCACGACCCACCTGCCAAGGTAAAGTCATCCCTGATGGGGGATCACAGGAATCATAGGAAAGAGGGGTCCTTTCATTGGATTGGCTGGCCCAGCGCTGTTTCAGCTGTGGAATGGCCAAATGGGGGAGGCAGCTTGATGGATGAGGACACTGGGACTCTAAACAAATCCAAATCATATTATGTGATATCATCTACTGTTAAATTCTGCTCTGTACTTTTAAAATTTTTATTTTTATACTATACAGTATTGAGGATTTGTTCTTTGTATTGTATTGACCCCCTTCCTTTTGACACCCACTGCACGCCCAACCTACCTGGAAAGGGGTCTCTCTTTGAACTGCCTTTCCCAAGGTTTCTTCCATTTTTTCCCTACAAGGGTTTTTTTTTTTTTTCTTGTCTTCTTAGAGAATCAAGGCTGGGGGGCTGTCAAGAGGCAGGGCCTGTTAAAGCCCATTGCGGCACTTCTTGTGTGATTTTGGGCTATACAAAAATAAATTGCATTGTATTGTATTGTAAATGTGACAGTAGTCTCAATGTGCAATACAACAGAACAATTTCATCAACAAGGTGATAAAAAGGCCATAAACATAAAACAAATCTCCAATAAAGAAAGGTCAAAACATATTTCAAACCACTAAATTTGTCAAAAGTGACTTAAGATCATGCCAGAGATTTTTTTGGCAGTATTCTCTGATTATAGTTGGAACACATAAGGCCAGCGCTGTTCCTAATAATTTTGAAATTCTTTCCTTCTATCCTTTGTGAGTTGCTTTTATTTGATTTCATCTTAATAGTACATTTTTATAGCCAGTCACCAACAATTTTAAGTCCAGCTCATCAATGACAAATACATATGGCTTGGACTTAGCTAGGCACACCATCAAAATAATGACTATTTTTTCTCGTCTCCAAAATATCTTTAGTTTGTTCATCCATACCAGCTAATTTCCCTTGTGGGTATTACTTTATGTAAAACACCTTTTATCATTAGTCACTGAGGCACACCATTCACTTCATTTAAGTGAACACTTCAAATCCAGAGTTTGATAGAGGTCATCATATATGAAAGCACATATTAAATACAGTCGATTTGAGAGCTTGTTGACTTTTGAGCAGTATTGGGTACAAATCTAAGTATAGTCTTTTGTAATAAAGACACATGCACTGACACATCCAGTTTTTCTCAATTTGGCTAGTCTGGGGTTTCCAGCTAACCTAACATAAACATCCCTTATATGTGTGAGGAAAAATGACTGTCTGAAAGACGTCACAATTAGACATGAGAGGACAATGAAAGCTGCCTAACATAAGTCCCTGGAGCTATGAGACAGTAACACTTCTTTCACAGAATGATACCATCATTCTGATAATATGTGGAATCCTTCAAGAAATGTTGTTTTTGAAAACTGTATTTTTATATCTGAGGTGGACAGACTATTGATGAAAGATTACACTGTAAAATTAAATTGTTGCAAAGTAATAAAAAGGTAAAATACAAAGCATACAATTCAGGTTGGTGATGGATCAGTTTTTTTTTCTTTTCTATGCTGTCATTAAACTAATTTTGTTTTCTTTTTTTCAGAGTTGTTACCAATTACCATTGAAGAAATTGCAGTGGGGTTTGCTTGTTTTCTGATACTAGTGATACTGCTCATCACATGCTTTCTGATTGGCTTTAAAATGTCAGTAATATTTTATTCAAATAGTATGTGTTTATTGTTGAACAGATTACACATGTTACACACATATTCTGCATAAGGCAATATTCTCAAACCATTCAGGACAGCACAGGGGCCCAATCCATTTCTGCAGCACTGACCTCACAGGGCTCAAATTCATTTCAGGGTCCCACCATACTCATACTAATTTAGACATGTCAATTAATTTAACCTGCACATCTTTGGGGATGTAGGAGAAAAAAAAAACCAGAGCACCTGTGGAGATAACCACACAGACATTGGAACAATATGCAATTGGAACACCAACACTAAATCCATAATCTGTCACGACTACTCAATACACCACAGTGCCACACATAAATGCATAATATAATATTATATTAGGGCAGCAGTTATAGCTTTTGCTTTGGGGTTGAATTTAGCTTGGGATGTTTTCTCTTTTAAATTTCAATATTTGGCTTATGTTCATGCAAGCACACTGTGTCCATAAAACTACAAATTGGATTTTCCAGACATAGGTGCATTTATACTAGAATCAACTGAAACACCATGACTACAGAAAGATGCTCTCCACCTAAAAAAAGTATGTAACTTATTCTGCCAGATAGCTGCACCAGTGATGATTTAGGTTTGTCATATTAAAGAGGGTGAATACTTAAGTAATCAATATTTTTGTGCTTTACTGAACATTTGTAATTAATTTGTTTATAAAGTCTTTACTATATATGTACTTCATATTTTTGTATCATCCATTGACATGTATAGAATATTTATTTTTGAGTTTTACTTTGTTATGGGTACATGCTTTATTGTATAGCATGTGGGATATTAAATTTGAATCTATAATATATTTTTGGGGAACATTCTAATTTTCCATATGTTTACTTTTTGTGTAATAGCTTTTGTTTTATGTCCATTACTCCATTCTATAATCTCAGCCTTTATTTCATTTAAGACTAGCGGGCTTTCCCCTGATCACAGCGCTCGCCATCCCCTGTGCCTGCGCCACGAGCTACCCTCTTTGCAGTTCGGCAGCGCATGTATGGGAATGCAGATGTACAATTTACTAACTATTTTACATTATAGCGAGTAATTAACCATATTAAAAAATAGTAAAACGTAATAATTTGAAAGTAAATTATGTTTCATGTTGCGTTACAGTTATTTGTTGCATAATACAATTTCGGTTTGTTTGACTTTGAAATTAACACTTAAAAACATTTTAAAATTAACACTTTTACTGTAAAACATCAGTAAAAAATTTTTTTGAATTAAATTTTCGTCAATATCACATTGAATTGGGATTCTGTGTTTGGACTTTCATCGTGACAATGCAACGTATAACTACCCGTTATTGAATTTAGTTTAGTTTAAATAAAACGACTTTTTCTAATGTTGGGCTCTGAGATTTGTAAATTGTCTTTGCAAAAGCTATTTAATTTAAATATTTAATATTTAATATGAATGGCAAATCAAGATCTCCTTCATTGTCTAATGTCTCTAAAGATGTACTACATTATCTTTCTTGGATACATCCTTCTTTCTACAGTAATTCGTGCGGAGGAAGACCAGACGGTGTTAACGGTTATAGATATTCTTTGGGATATTGTAAGTTGATGTTTTCATCTTCCGCACAGTCACTACCAACTGTTTCAGCATAGTGTATTGATACGCATTCGATATTAACTTCATCGTTTTATCGTTTCTCGGTGCTAGGGTTGCCCATGTACTCATTTTCACTGTTGATAACCCTTCATGATGAAATTCTTCAATAAGATTTGGACATAATACTTCTTTAGTTGGGAACTTAAAGTGAGGTAAACGTTAAAATTTATAAGAACTGAGAGAGCAAGAACTGTGTCTGTCAAAAGCATTCACATGAGAGGTGATAGTACTGCGTGCGTGGTTCAATATGGTTGAGAGTAGGGCGTGACTTGAAAACATCTCATGGCCGAAGTCTTGACTCGCAGGACTTGAAAAAATCTTCCAAAAAGTCTTGTCTCGTCGCAGGATTTTTTATATAATAGAGAGATATATTGAGGAAAATGATATACTGTGATAAAGTTTTTTCTTTTCATACATGTAAAATGCATATATATAATCTTTTCAGGTTTTGCTTACTTTATCTTTTGTTCATTATCCCAGTAAGCAGATTGTTTATATTTTTAGTAGTTTTGCAGTAGTGTTTTTCTCTATCTTTACAACAGACAACTTGTTAACAGAATGAATTACAAAAGAGTGTTTCTAGTTTATACATGACAATTAATCTGACAATAAATTCTTAGCTACTTAAGGAAATCACACTTCTCAAAGTAATTAGCAGAAACACACAACTTACATGTAAATGTACAGTAGTCAGCATATCTTGGAATTAAAATCTATGCAATTTATGAGACTATTATATTTGTACTGCAATAGTTACTTTAGGAGTAAAACTGACTTGCCAAGAAGCAATACATGCAGAAATGTAACTGAAGAAATGAAAAGATTTGGAGATGAGACAAATTGTATGCTGCACATGTAGTTCTAGGCAAAAGTGCTTTAAGCATGAAGTTTTCTTTCGCTTCATGTGTGTAAGATCAGAAGCATAAGAAAATATCTTAAGAATGGTGACTGCCCATAAAAAGTATATTTGTGATGTTTTTACACATTGTTATTGATATTACATACAGTATATGTATTGTCGCATAAACCAGACATTAAGAGTCATAAAAAGATTTGGGGCAGCTACCCGTATATTGGTATCCTGGCTGCAAAGTTGCAAAATGTTTAACAGCACTGATGTGCACAAAACTGAATCCAAAACAGAACTGAAGGAATAGGAAAAAGGTGGAGGCTTTTAACGGGGAAGACAGAAAGTGAGGTCAAAGGGGTCAGGCTCATAAGGGTCTTCAACCATAGGCTCGAGCCCAGACATGACATCACAGGGGCCGGAGCCAGTCTTCTTCCGTAGGCTCGGACCTGGAAGTGATGTCAAGAGAGCCAGGTGGAATCTCCTGTGAATGGGCTTCAGGAAAGGGAGAAAAAAGAGAGATAAAGAGTCAGTGCACTCTGCCACATCCCAGTCTGGGTTTGGATTGCCCTTACTCAAGCCCTTTAGCTGCCTCCCATGCTCACATGTGTGACACGTGTGACAGTATATATTTCAGAAATATGTTTGGGAACTAAATACATTGATCATGTATTAATCGTTGTGCATCGCACACATAAATCATGTGCATATGACTAATTTGCAGTGTTGCTATTTTTACAAGCTTGTCATAAATAAAACTTATTAAAACTCTAAACTCAATTAATATGTCACATGAAAAGAAATGATTAGTTTATTAATAAATCATTGTATGAAATCTTTTTCATAGAAGTTCATATTTTCTTTCCATGACCAGACTGTCAAAACACATGTGTTTAGAGCAGCCATAAAAATGTATGTGTAGGCTACAACATTAGCAGCATCACAAAATAAGGACAGCATTGACACATGATGTGCAAATAACAGGCCCAATCAATTACACTTTATTCTTTATTAAGCACAATTCCACTTACAAACCCAATACACTATACAGCTTTTGCAAATATAAGTGAATGAAATGTAAACACATAACATAATGTCATGCAATAACATGCAATGTAAAAAATTGTATGCACAGTATACAGGGTGTTTTTAAGTCCAAATTCTAAAGCATTGCACAGCCAATCAATTAGAAAAGAATTCTGTAGGCAAATATTCTATCTCTTTTAAATATATCTGAGAATTTGGCCATCATATATGACAATGCATTCACTCCAAGGCAAACAAAATTAAACCACAGTCACTGAGTAGAGAAAGAAATGGAAAAGACATAGATATGGCAAATCAAAAGCAATTATTAAAATAAATTAAAAAGTATCAGATCAAAAAATTCTAGATAAGTTGCTGATTAAATTACTTCAGTTTTTTATGGTTTCTGATGAATATCTTTTATTTATTTAATATCATGGAAACATTAATTACAAGAAAATGTAATGCAGCTTAGAATTAATCTAAATGCTTTAGTTACTTATTTTTCTTTTTATTCCAGGAAACAAAAGAATAATGTATCAAGCCAGCACTGAATTATCAATTTACACGCTACTGCAGACTTTCACCTCCATTGTTGGAACAGAAGAACTAACTATAGAGACCAAGGGATTTTTACAAACTTCTTCCTTTCCAGTATCATGCCTGTGAAAATCTATGGAACAATTCCTGGGTTTGGGACCAGTAATACCAAGAAAAAAATCCAAATTTGTTCATAACTACAAATAAAAACCACACAGTAATTTGTTTTTCTGCAGTACAATGCTATATAGTTTTGAAATGTTAGCACTGCATTGGCTTCTATTCTTTTAGTAGAGCTTTCATCAGAGGGGTTTCATTTAGCTTGACTTTCCTGATTCTTTGTTTTATTTTACACGCTTTCATTATTAAAGGTGTTAGATTTTATATTTATCAGCTGAATAAATCTTATGATAAAACATAATGCCACCTCCAATTCTATTGTCTTTATTTAAACTAAGAACTAAACAAACTACAGAAAGCCTGAAGTAATCACATTCACATAAGTTAATTTTTACCTGGTACTTATAGTATTTAGGTTTAAAACTATATCTCTTGCAATGAATTCTAAGAATTGAGGTGGTCTCAGAATGTTTCAGTGCCAGAGGGTTGCCAGATAAATATCACCCTGACTTGCTGTTAGATGCAGTGCCAGTGCTAGGCTGTTTTGCACCCTAGGCCAAGCTTATTAGTGCGCCAACCGACTGTTTGGTAGCTGTACAGCCCACGAATATAAGATGCAACAAAGCCAAGAGGAAAAACAGCATTTCAACAAAAAAGGAAAGCATGTTGGGCATTCTTCCACCTGTGCCAAAGAAGATTCTCAAAGAAATATGAAGGAATCAAGACATAGCATCACCTCCATCTGAGCTGCGGCATTTCACTCTCAATTTTTCATTTTTCTATATGGTTCTTGGAGCTCTAAAATTAATTTAGACATCATTTTGGGTTTTTTTTGGGGATCGAAAAAATCAATGGCCACATTTTTTTGTTTAAATGCATCTTTACATATGTTAAATATTTTTTGTGCTATTCCAGGATGCCATTTCGGAACTTTAGTGTAGATGGTCACTTTGCAGTTTTTATTGCTGACATCAGGGATGATGTGGAAGCAGACTGGTGTGGGTACCTTCAGCCCCAAAGAAGGCACTCGAAGTCTCAGGACAGGCAACAAAATCAAGATTTATTGTACAGCGCACATTCAGACTCACTTCAGATGGAATGAGCGAGCAGCCATGGGTAGCTCTTACATTTATTACAGTTCTTATCACACAAGTCATTATTCATCCTCATCTGACTCCTAACATTCCCCTGCTCTAGTTCTGCCTCTAATTAATCCCACCATTATTTGTCCGCTGACGGGGTGTCAAACCTCTCTCTGTCCATCATGTCTGTCTGACAAGGCCTAGCTGTGCTCCCTACTAGATCAGCGCTTGCTACCATTATTTACAGCCAAAAAGTTCACATTCCCCCTCTACGTGAGGGGCCCATCCCTTTCCAGCTCTCCCGCATGTCTAACCTTTGGCTTATGAAGTATTGCGGGTTTCTAGCTTATACAGAATAATAAAAATATGTAGGTATAAGCACTTTTTAATCCCAACTCTTACATTTTTTAATGCTTAGTGAAATACAATACTTTCTCATGCGATTATAATACTTTTGTAGCACGTGTAGATTACCAATTTTAAGAATGCATTTTTCTATAATGACAGATGGTGTGACATTGATCAGGCGTTATAAAGTTTCTTGGTTTGTCCATATTCATGGAGTCTAATTAAAATTCTTATTGTTATCACTTCTTTAAAGTCTCTGGTTTAGAACTGTAGAACATGGTAACACTATAATATCCTTCATTAATAAATCAGTTACAACATTTAAAACATGAGTTCATGTTCATTTGAGTTATTATTACAATGATTAGGTAATCTATTTTAAAACATTTACAAATTATTTAACAAATGGTTAGTAAAACATTTTTTACCATTTAGTAGCATATTATTCATGTTGAGACAGCTTCATTGAATGTTTAGCTAATAAGCCACAAGCATCTTTAAATATTAGCTAAATACACATTTTATCATTTAGTTTATTGTTCATGAGGTGTACAGTCTGTAAAACTGATTATTTCATATTTTGTCTTGGTTCTAACACTGAAATCACTTTTGCAGGCTTTCACACTATACATCTTTCTTAGATCTTTTATTCATTAACTACCTAAATATAGAAGGAGTAGTACATTAAAAATAGCTTGCCTTAATGCTAGAAGTATCAAAAATAAGGCAAGTGAGTTGGAGCTGTATGTCGCGAGCACAATTATAATATTATAGAAATGATGGAAACCTGGCTAAATAACAAAGATGGGGATGAGTGTAACATATGTGGATACACATTTTTAGGAAGGATGGACAGAACAGAAAGGGAAGTGGAGTTGCTGGTTATGTCAAACAGAATTTAAATGCAAGTGTTCTTTGGTTGAACAATGAGCCCGATCTTAGTGAGGACATATGGCTTCACCTGGAAAGCATTCGGGAAAGAGGACTTACTTTAGGAGTGTGTTATAGAACTCCCAATGCAGACAGTAATATCAACACACATCTTTTTATTAATATTAAAAAGGCAAGCTTAAGGAGGGAATTATATTCATGGGGGACTTCAACTATATTAACTGGGATACAGTTCTAAGTATTTTGTAAGGCTGCAGATGCAAAGACTAAAATTGTTAAGTTTAACTTTGGTAGGGCACATTTTGAGAAAACACGGCCAAGTCTAAGGAGGATAGACTGGGATAAGCGTTTAGGTGTGGAGACAGTTGAGGAGCAGTGGAGCAGGTTTAAAAATATTTTACATGTAATACAGGACAGATACATACCTACATTTGGAATAAATAGGAAATTTATGAAAACCCCACAGTGGGTTAATAAAGAGTTTTTAAAAAGCTGCAAAGGAAAAAACAGCTTTAAAAGGCATATGAGACTAATAACTTCAAAGTGAATCATAGGACTTATGAGAACATGAAGGCAGCCATTAGGGAGGCTAAAAGATAGTTGCAGAGGAATATAGCAGATAAGGCAAAAGAAGACCCTAAGAGATTCCTTCAGTGTTTTAGTAGTAAAAGTACAGTCAAGGAGAAGGTGACGAGCACCAGAAATAGTAAATGGGAATTAAAAGATAGAGAGTGAAATAGTGGATGCTCTAAACTTGCATTTTTTAGGTCTTCACAAGTGAGTAAGTGGATAACCTCCCAGCGGTAAACAGGACTTCTAAGGAGGTACTGAAGGATTTGAAAATTGTAGAGGGAAATCTGTTAAATCATTACAGAAGGACTTATCATTATAGAGGCTAGGACAGATTTGTGGCAGATGAAATTTAATGTCAGTAAATGTAAAGTATTATACATAGGAAGTAAAATGTTAGGTTTGAATTCACAATGGGAGGTCTGAAAATCGAGAGTACACCATATGAGAGGGGTGTAGAAGTCGTAGTAGATTCTATGTTATCAACTTCCCGACAGTGTTTAAAAGTCATTAAGAAAGTAAGCAGAATGTTAGGTTATATAGCACAACGTGTGGAGTGCAAGTCCAAGGAGGTTCTGCTCAAGCTATATAACACACTGGTGAGGCCTCATCTTGAGTACTGTGTGCAGTTTTGGTCTCCAGGCTACAAAAAGGACATAGCAGCACTAGAAAAAGTCCAGAGAAGTGTGGCTAGGCTGATTCCAGGGTTAAAGGGCATTAATTATGAAGAAAGATTAAAAGAACTGAGCCTTTTCAGTTTAATCAAAAGAAGATTAAAAGGTGACATGACTGAAGTGCTTAAATTATGAAGGGAATTAGTACAGTGGATTGAGACTGTTATTTTAAAATGAGTTCATCAAGAACATGGAGATATAGTTGGAAACTTGTCAAGGGTAAATTTCACATCAACATTAGGAAGTTTTTCTTTACACAGAGAACCACAGACACTTGGAATAAGCTATCAATTAGCATAGTGGACAGTAAGACTTTAGGAACTTTCTAAACCAGGCTGGATGTTTTTTTTTTAAAGAATTTAATGGAGAGAACTGGCAAGCTTTGTTGGGCTGAATTGCCTGTTCATGTCTAGATTGTTCTAATGCTCCTACCTGTGCTACCCATCTAAAACAGTTTGAAATCTAAATAATCAACGAAGACCTTAATGTTAATGTTTGCAGTACACCTTCTATTGAAAAATATCCAAAACATTTTTCTTGATATGCAGGACTCTAAGAAATTAATTAATTTATTTCTAGGAGAACTGACTACTGCAATGCAGTGTTCACTGGCTGCTCAAATTATTCTTTATGCAGCTTTTAGTTAATACAAAATGCTGCTGCAAGAATTATTACAAGAACGAGAAAATACAAACATGTAGCTTCAGTTCGTAAGTCCTTATACTGGCTCCCAATTGTTTAGGACAGATTTCAAAATCCTCTTTTTAACATG
The DNA here is from genome assembly GCF_016835505.1 of Polypterus senegalus. Lineage (NCBI taxonomy): Eukaryota > Metazoa > Chordata > Cladistia > Polypteriformes > Polypteridae > Polypterus > Polypterus senegalus. Next base: position 66,836,979 of record NC_053170.1, on the reverse strand, counting down.
CCAAGCCTTAAATGGTCAAGGTTCTACTTACTACACTGAACTTATCATTGCTTATCATTGCTTATTGCTTATTATAATCTTATTATTAATAAAATTACAGCGAGAGCTGAGCCTTCAATTACAGGGCCTAAAGCTGTGGAATTATCTGACTGCTATTATAAGAGATGCCCCTTCAATCTCAGCTTTTAAATCCCATTAAAATAGTTTTTGGGAGTTTTTTTTTTCTCATTTTCTTAGGGTATCTTGGCTGTGGGGCTGTCAAAAAACAGTGACTGTTAAAGCCCATTGAGGCATTCCTTGTGTGATTTTGGGTTATGCAAGAAATACATTTCTGTTGTTGTTATTTTGTAATTCATGTAGTAATAAAATCCATTGCATGTCATTCCAACAGATGGTGCTTGTGTTTGTAAAGCACCATCTGTTGGAATGACAACTGCAATGCATATATCTCTATTATATGCCTTTTGGTATAGGACTCATAAAAGCACTGTTAATATCTGTGATGTCCCATCTATTGAAATGATAAATTCTATTCATTTTATTACTACAAATATTTGTATGCAAATATGCAATTTTATGTTGAAAAGACTGAGACAGAACAACCAGAGAGACACACAGGCACTTATCCTTTTATTAAGGTGGATTGTACAGTAGATGTTTTTGCAGTACTCTTCTAATGTTAAAACTATGTATGTATTATACTGGTTTCCACATGTTTATAAATCATTTATTTATTAGCTGTGCAGATTTTATAGTACCTAATCTTAAGATTAAACTATTAATGCTACTTGTCATATTTTAATATTCAGGACTATTAAAACGCTGGATGCAATTTACATTCTAATCAATAGATGGCTTGGAAGTCTATTACATGTAACAGTAACTATGCATTTGGAAAAGGTCACAAGGTGTTTTTGGCCAACATTTGATAATGCCATACATGATAGCTTACAATTTAACACTACTTTTGGTAACTACTAAAAAAAATTATATAATAACCAAACTCCAATTAATAAAGACTTATACAAGACAAGAATATACTGAGGAATTTTGGGCAGAATTGTTCCTCAGCCTACTATGCTGAAATTTCCATTGTAAAATGTGCCAAGTATATGTGGCTTATCTATAAGAGTTGTTTAGACTTGGAAACTTCCACTACTTATACATTTTCCCCTTGTTCTAAGATGTAGTATGTTAGAAATAAAGTATGATTTACGTCTTTGACAACCCATTTTCCACTTTCTATCCTTGTCCTGGTTGATTATGCCACTTGCTATCCACAGGTTACCCCTATGGGAAATATCACCCAAGAGCTTTTTAGTGTCTTTTCACAGGTAACCATCTCCAAAGAAATCCAGACAGACCAGGGGATGCCCTTTACAATGAGAATTTTCTGAGAAATCAACATTTATTTGTATAGCATATTTTCTTACAAATGATGTAGCTCAAAGTGGTTTACAAGATGAAGAAAGAAAAAAAAAAGAGAAAAATGTATACAAATTAGGCAATAATAATTAACAAAGAATAAAATAAGGTCAAATGGCCAGGAAGGACAGATAAAACAAAAAAAAACTAAATCTGCAGAGGTTCCATGGTCATGAGACTGTCCAGCCCCCACTAGGCATTCTCCCTAACATTAATGATCTTAATCAGCCTTCGTGGTTTTCAGGCTTCACGTGGAAGAATTAGACGATACTGGCCATGTGGACCTCTGGCCTTCAATCCCTCAGTGTAGGGACTACATGGTGCTTTGATCAGGTGGTGGTGGCACAGATTGCCACCACAGAAAACCGGAAAGAGATCAGCAGAGAAAGTAGGGGTTAGTATGGATTTTGGAGCCATGAAAGAAAAAGATAATCAAATCCATATACAAAGATGATCTGCATCACTCATTTCAAAACCTCTGTATACCATCAACAGAAGGAAGGATTGCTTGAGCAATTTTATCAAATGAAGGAACACATTGAGGGTGCACAGTGATCCCAGGCCAGGATATATAGCCGCAACAGATGCCTCCGTGAATTCTGCCTAGAGGATAGGGGTCATGGTTCTGATCCTAACATCACATTTGAAACTACTAGCCCATTGGCAGGAACCCTTTGAGGTCTGCAAGAGAAAGGGGCTGGAGAATTACTTGGTCTATCAGCCTAACTGCCATCCAAAGGAAATGGGTGTATTACATGGCAAAATTGAACTAACGGCAATGTCATGACTACAGGATGCTGAACAGCTAAACTTTGGGAACACCCTTATGTCTTGGCAAAAAAATGAGTTGGGGGCCATAAGCTAATTGTTAACCCAAAGCCAGGCAAGATGTCATTGATCGCTCATGCCATTGTGACGGATCCTGAGGTCATATCAACTCACTGAGGCCTAACAGGCAGAGGTGGAGCTGGAGGTACAACGTATGCTGGACCTCTGTGTCATAAGGCGCTTTTCCACTGCATAGTACGGCACAGCCCGGTTCAGTACAGCTCACCTTGGTTCGGCTCAGTTCGGCTCGGTTTGCGTTTCGACTGCAGTTTCGTACCGCTTTAGAGTGGGCAGGATTATTCACGTGTCGTTATAGTTGCGCCGCCTCTACTGCCGTGACACCGTGGAACTTTTACAACAACACGCAGACAACGACAACACTTTAGCTCGACGACGCGCAAGGGTAAGCATCTAAAAAAAGCACGTCACTAGCTAACTTTTATCACTGTTGCAAAGTATAAAATGAACTTAACTGCCAGTGTAACATTAAAATGCTGATTCTGTATATTACAGATCTTCCACATTTTGCAAAAAAGTCGCCGCAACAGACCATCTGTTTGGACATTTAACCGTGCTTCAGAGTGGTGGGATGTGATTGTTCCCGGTTTTACAAACACTCAGTGGCTGGAGAACTTTTCGAATGTCTGAAGAAACATTCATCCACTTATGCAACAAACTGCGTCCAGCGATGGAGAGACGGGACACAAACTTCCGCGTGTGTGTACCTTTAAAGAAAAGAATAGCCAGTGACGCAGTAATGACGATTTTCTCCGGCCAATCAGTGACCAGCAGAGTTTACACGTCACGTTTTGGTAACGGTTCGGTGCGCTTGGAACCTCGGCTGAGGTGGTACTAAAAAAAGGAACAGGTACCAGGTACTGTTCCCAGTGGAAAACGCCCCAAAAGTGAGCTGAACTGAACTGTGTCGTGCCGTACTATGCAGTGGAAAAGCGCCAATAGAGGCCAGCCACAGTCTGTGGTACAGCCTGATAGTTTTCATACCTAAGCTCGATGGAAGATGGTGGTTTTGCAGCAAATTATTTTGGCTGAACCAGGTCTCCCAGTCTGATCCCTATCCCATGGCAATGGTGGAAGACCTCCTGGAAGACCGCCTTAGTGGTGTTTGGTACCTGTCCACCCTAGACATGACTAAAGGTTATTGGCAGATTCCCCTGACGGACTCAGTCAAAGAAAAAAAACACACCACTGGCAGTACTACATCCTCCCATTTGGGCAGCACAGGGCTCCAACAACCTTTCAGCATCAGGTGGATAGAGGGAAGAGAGCACTTGCAGCATGTCTTGGTCATCCTCTTCACTTTTCTTGGGGTTGATCCACAAGCTGTCAACCCCTAATGTTGTTTTGGGCTGACCAAAGCAAAATACCTGAGTTACGTGGTAGGGGGAGGATGAGGTAAGCCACAGTGGTCCAAAGAGTCTGCCATTCGGGACTAACTCCGGCCACAAACCAAGAGGCAAGTACAGGCTTTCTTTCAATGAGAGAGCCACTCCCTTGACTGCACTTCCAAGGAAGAATGACCCCAGATAAAAGGATGCATTGGGTGACCTGAAAACAGTCCTTATGTCAGCCCCGATCTTACATTCTCCTAACTTTACTTTACCCTTTCTCCTCCAAAGCGGCGACTCTGTTCCATGTCGAGCCAAGTCGTCAACTGGGCTATACACCTCATTATATACCTCAGTCATAAAATGCTGGACAAGGAGACAGAATATGCAGCTGTTGAATGAGAGGCCCTTGCCATCAAGTTGGCAGTCACCCAGTTATGGTATTACCTGTTGGGGAAGGAGTTCACCCTGGTGACAGACCACACCCCTTCTCCAGTGGTTATGCTCTCATAGAGAAACCAACCTGAGGGTGACTTGCTGATTCCTCAGTCTCCAGCTGGATAAGAACACAGTGCTCCACCAGCAAGGGTCTTTCCGTAACAATGATGATACACTGTACTGGGTCCAGAACCTTATGGCTAGATCTGCTCGCCCCTGTGGGCCCAAGCTGAAAGGGAGCCGTGCCACGTATGCACTTTAGAGGGTCCCCTTCTGGGTTCCTCCCAGGTATGCAATCCAACCTTGGGCTGGGAGGGGGTGTTGACGCTACCCGTGTTGTCTTCCTTTTCATCCACAGTGCCAAGAAGCCACCCAGTAAGGGCAAATGAATCTACCCCTTCCAGTCCCTGGACCATAAAAGTACAACTACCCAGAAAGGGGGTGTCATTTTTTGACTGAAGGAATGAAAAGACAGAGATCCTTTGTGCCTTGACCTTATCTGTTATAAAGAGTCCTTGAGGGGCAGTATTTTTGTTGTTTTTAGGGTATCGTGCATTACTTTTGTTTAAACAATTGAAGTAAGTACAAAGTAATTGTATGATAAGTTTCAGCTTTAGATTGGGTACTGCAAAAACATCTTCAATTAATGAATAAATGGTCTGAAAGCATATAAAGTATGAAAGCCTGAAAAAAATATTTCAGTGTTACAAACACCTACAATAGCCACTACTGACAGCAAACAGATCCCCAATAAAAGTTAATGAAATGCCAGGCAGTGTGCATGCATAGGTAGAAGGTTATTTATAGTCATGAGCTGCTTTCATAGGTGGTCTGATTGGCAGTTCAGCTGGGCATGCAGAAACCTCTGCATCAGCATCTTGTTTTCTGCTTTATGAAGTCTTCCCAGTGGCTTGAGTGCAAATAGAACAGATTCAGTGCACCAGCATTTTACTCCATCCAGTGATTAAGTCATAACAGGTAAATTAAATGAGCTTCCTAACAGTAAAAGTATAAAATGCAAGCAATCAAAAGGTTACCTGCAATTGTATGAAGTACACTGTGGTGTGTAGGCTGTTATGGAGAAAGTAAATAAACATTTACTCCGTATTAAACTAACACTAAACCAAATTCACAGCCCCATTATTTGCAGTTTATAATGATTCACTCTTTCACTGACACTATAATTTTGAGGGTGACCAGATGTCCCAGTGACAGGGACAGCCATGATTTCAGGCTAGGCGTTACGACAAATGACTGAAGTGTGCTGTTCTAGTTAAGACTTGAAATAGGAAAAGATTAAGATGAGCACCATCTATTGGTGAAATTCAATATTTCTTTACTTGGGGTACAGCCTGTCTTTGGGCAATGATGTCATCAAGCTGAGCCTCAGAGAGTAAAATCAAAGGGAGAGCACATGTTTGTCTCACTTCTTTTGCTTTAAATGTTCAGTTTGGCATTGTCGGTACATAGAAATGTTTTATAGATTTTTATTTCTCTGTATTAATGCATATTTGTGAGTCTGTTAAGTATTTAAAGTTATTTAATGAAGTATTTAAGGTAAAAAAAGTCTGGCAAATTACAGCTGTTATCTGAGTTTTCACTACATTAAAAAAATTACTTGTCAGGGTCAGAGAATATAAAAGACTATGGGAAATCCCTAGACGGAGAGCTGAGCTGGGTGGAAGGGTGGCAACGTGTCTGGGAGTGGAGGATTTGTTATTGAGAATTGTATTATTGTTAGTTTATGAGTATTGTGGAGAGGAGGTTGCTTTGTGCACTGTTGTTTATTAATAAAGTCAACTATTGGACTTTTACCTGGTGTCTGACATATTGTCTGAGAGTTCAAGAGGACGATAGAGCCTTCTATCTGTCACTATATATATATATATATATAGTGGCAAGTGCCTGGGCTGCTACCCAGCCGTGACACCCAGGAGGACCGGAGGAGGGCTTGCGCCTCCTCCAGACCAAAAGGGGGCGACTGCCCTGGCTGCTTTGGTGACCACGGGTAGAGAGCTTAGAAGCTCAACCCTGTAGGGTCCCATCGTGTCCGCCAGGGGTGCCCCAATGCCTAGAGAGCCCTGGACCTCAGCACTTCGCCACACCTGGAAGTGCTGGGGGGAAAAGGATTGGGGACACCTGGAGTGCTTCCAGGAACACAGCCGGTGCTTCCACTACACAGGGGCGTGTCGGCAGAAGGTTACTGGAAGACACTTGGAGCACATCTGGGTGGTTATAAAAGGGGCCGTCTCCCTTCATTCAAAGCTGGAGTCGGGTGAGGAGAGGACAGGAGCTTGAAGGGGAGGAGTGGAGGCGGTGTGAAGAGAAAGGCAGAGAGTGTGAGAGGCCTGGACTTTGGGGGAGTTTGGGGTTTTGGTGCACTTTGTAAATAGTTGGACTTGTAAATAAACGTGTGGTGGTGCTTAACAACACGTCTTCCTGTCTGTGTCCGGGGCTTAGTCCACTATATATATATATATATATATATATATATATATATATATATATATATATATATATATATATATATATATATATATATATAGTAAGATGTGGCAGGACAGCAAAATATTTATTTTCACAATGTTCCTCCTAGGTTCACACGGGAGTGGCAACTGCATCGCCGGGACCCGGTCTTTGGATCTCCTTGGGGGAAGATGTCCCGTGTGGGACAAGACGCGCAAATCCTTGGTTTTCCGCTGGGGATACTGTGAGATGTGGCCGGCTTGTCATCCTGGCCATTACCCCTAAGCCGCCAGATGGAGCCCTCCCTGCAGTATGGAGGTGCCCCGAAGACCAGCAGGGAGTCAAGGACTGTGTAGTTTTTATCCTCAGCCCTGCTGGATACCACAGGGGCCGCAAGAGGGAGCTGCAGGGAGGACCAAAGACTTATTTGTGCCCTATGACCCGGTTCATCAAGGGAAGAGCGACGGGCTTCCGGGGTGAAGAAAAGAACTTTTACCTGACCCAAGAGTGATACAGGATCACATGGACTGAGGATTGGGAACACTTCCGGGTCAGGGAATATAAAAGGACTGTGAGAGCTCCCAGACGGGGAGCTGAGCTGGGTGGAAGGGTGGCAACGCGTCTGGGAGCTGGAGGATTGGTTTAGTGTATTATTGTGAGTTATATGAGTATTGTGGTGGAGAGTGTGCTTTGTGCACTGTGGCATTCAAATAAAGTCATCATTTGGACTTTTATCTGGTGTCTGGAGTCGTGGACAGGGGTTCAAGGGAGCGAGAGCGCCCCCTATCTACCACAATATATGTATATTTGTAAATAATGCATAATTCTGTCATTAAATTCATTGTGAGCTTGTATGTAAGGATTTCTCACATTATTGCGTTTACAATTTACTTGTAGTGTTTGTTACCCTGTTCCAACTGGCTTCAGTAAAGAAAGCAAACTGGAAACTCTTGTCGGCGTGGTCATTTGAAAGAAGTTTATCTGACATTCGACTCAGGTAGGGTGCAGGACATGAAAAACATAAATATTTCCCACTTTTAATAGGCTGCCTATCTAATAACGTTTTCAGTGACGCATGAAACAAACATTGTCGCAATATAGTGCACTCAAAACAGCATGCATGAATCCTCAAATGGGAAACCTGTGTGATTAAGAACTTGTTTTATATTTGAACAGCATCGCAAGGAGGAACAAGAAGCACAAAAAACAGTGAGTACTGGCATTTATACTTCAAGCACTACGTGAAATCATACAAGTTAATTTGTGATAGTGCTTTTCTCCTCTGTCCTGATGCCTTTGTGATGATGATGATGATGATGAGATAAAGCAGGCATTAAACAAATGAAGATTGGTTTTATTCATATGCATACATTCTACACAAGCATCCCTTTTTGGCACTTTGAAAGTCTGGTCACCCTATAATTTACTCTCAAAGTGCCACATTCACCCATTATCAATAATGGTCAGCTACTGTAACAAAGTTTGCCTTTCACTTGTGTTACAACCTATGATTTGTCATAACTGAATAGCTTTTCAAGTGTCATTTCATGAAAATTACTACAGCCAGACATGCTAAAGCAAAGAAGGAGTTAATTACAAAGTTTTTTATTTATTTATTTAGGTAATGTTAGTTGGCAGTTGCAAAGTTTGTGTGTGTATGAAAGTGAGAGTAGACCCTGTGATGGACTAGAGTCCTGCCCAGACCTGATTTCAGTCTTTTGCACAGTCCTGGTGGAGTAGCCTCTGGCCTCCACAATGCCTGAGAACAACAATTTATTTCTTGTGTAATTCATAATCACACACACAGAATGGCCAAATTTAACAATGACAGCCTCCCAGCCTAAGAAGACAAGAAACCCAAAAAAATTAACTTTGAAGGGAATAAAAATTGAAGAAATCCTGGGAAAGGCAATTCAGTGATAGAGACCCCCTACCAGGTAGGTTCGGCATACAATGGGGGTCAAAGTAACTGGGTAAATATAACACACAACACAGATCACAAATAATCCTCTTCACAGAGCTAGACAGTCAATCTATAACTGCCAGTTCAGAAATACAATAGTACAAACTAAAAGGCAAAATACAAGAATAGATTATACAACTCACTAAATACAGAAGTACTACATGTAAGGATACACTTTATTCAAATGCATCAAAAATAAAGGAGAAACTAATTAATAAAATTAATAGACAACACCATCTATCCATCAGCTAATTCTAGAATCAATGCCAGATTGTAATAAAGGAGTCAGACAACCCAAACACAGTCAGATTTCTGGAGATCTCGGCCAACAAGCTGCTACCCTCCTGTTGGACATTCTACAGCTGAGTCAGTGCTGGGCCGGCCACTCTGATGAAAGGACCCTTCCACTCGATGACTCCAATACTCTTTTATCTGAGGTGACTTTTCCACAGGAATGCAAACAACTTAGCAGTAGAGCAGTGGCATCAAGTGCCACATGAGGATACCGAGGAGAGAGGGCTACTGTGCCTGCACACTCCTTGAATACACCTGCATGTTGGCTTAATTGGGCCTCCATCTCAGTTCCTCGGAAAACTCCTACCTGAGATGGGATTTGGTATGGAGCAAATTTTCTGCCTCACATTTTGGGCCTGCAGCTGGAGCTCACATAAATGAACTGGCACTGCAATACAACTGCTGGCTAATCTCACCTTTTGAGGCCCTTCAAGAACTTTCAGGTGAGACTCTTGCTACAAGAACTGTGAATTTGCAAAACTGAATGGACCTGAGTATGCTTTTGGTAGCCGAGGAAGGGATCTTCAAGGTGATAGGGCAGAAATGTTGCCTCCTACATTCTGGACACTTCTCAGAGTATATCCTATCTAGCCTAAAAGATTCTTCATGTGGCTGAACTGAATACTGACTGGTTAAATAATTTTATTTATTTTTGCCTGGCTTGGTTAAAAGCAGTATTCATTGCTCTAATATTTTCTTATCATCATTTTGTTATGTTACTCAATCAATCAATCAATCAACATTTATTTATATAGCACATATTCATACAAAAAAATGTAGCTCAAAGTGCTTTACAAAATGAATAGAAAAATAGAAGACACAATAAAAGATAAACATAAGTCAACATTAATTAACATAGAATAAGTAAGGTCCGATGGCCAGGGTGGACAGATAAAACAAAAAAAAACTCCAAAGGCTGGAGAAAAAAATAAAATCTGTAGGGGTTCCAGACCAAGAGACCGCCCAGTCCCCTCTGGGCAATCTACCTAACATAAATGAAACAGTCCTCTTTGTATTTAGGGTTTTCATGGAAGGACCTGATGATGATGATGGTCACGTAGACTTCTGGCTTTCAGTCCATCAATGTTGGTGCATCATGATGCTTTGAGTAGGTGGTGGTGGCGCAGGCCGCCACCACAAAGAAACCGGAAAAAGAAACAGAAGAGAGAGTAGGGGTCAGTACGGATTTTGGAGTCACTGTGAATAGTTATTATGAAGAATTGAACATACAGAGTATCAGTATTAAGTTAAAGTGAAGTTAGGAGAAGGCCATGTTAAAGTAATATGTTTTCAGCAGTGTTTTAAAGTGCTCTACTGTATTTGCCTGGCGAATTCCTATTGGCAGGCTATTCCAGATTTTGGGTGCATTGAGAGTGTTTATGCCACCTGTCATCAAAATCATGGTAAATACGTCTGCTCCCACTCCTGAAATTGGTTATGTTGCACTGTCACTCGAACTGCTTTATGCTAATGTATACTTGCTACAATCATTTGCCTAAAGTAAATGATAATTGATTATTGTTGCTCCAGAAGAACAAAATCAGGGATTGTTTGAGTTGATTTTTACTGATAAATATGACTTTCACTAATTAATTATATATTGGTTATATTAAATGACTTCTGTCTTTATTACCTGTTAGCTTTTGCCTGCAGCACACTGAGGAAACATTTAGATTAAAGCCTCTTAATCTGTGACCCAGGACATGCTGCTACTTTACAATAAGGACAAGAATTAATAACAGAACCACTATAATCTAGTGCAACAGAATTCTGACTCCAAGGGAGCTGTTTATCGTTAACTAGCAAGAACAAGAGAAATGAAAATAATCCCACACTTTTGAAATTGACAAGTATATTTAAGAAATATAACAAGCATCTGTAACTCAGTCATCTTCTTCCACGTACTGTGTGGCTCCTCAGACGTGTTAGTAAAGGTATTCTTCATATCCTGAGTGGCTTTCTGAATCGGACTATGACACATACATTTTTTTATCTTGTTACATTATAGTACATCCATCCATCCATTTTCTAACCCGCTGAATCCGAACACAGGGTCACGGGGGTCTGCTGGAGCCAATCCCAGCCAACACAGGGCACAAGGCAGGAACTAATCCTGGGCAGGGTGCCAACCCACCGCAGGACACACACAAACACACCCACACACCAAGCACACACCAGGGCCAATTTAGAATCACCAATCCACCTAACCGGCATGTCTTTGGACTGTGGGAGGAAACCGGAGCGCCCGGAGGAAACCCACACAGACACGGGGAGAACATGCAAACTCCACGCAGGGAGGACCCGGGAAGCAAACCCTGGCCTCCTAACTGCGAGGCAGCAGCGCTACCACTGCGCCACCGTGCCGCCCCATTATAGTACAACATTTGCTATATTTCAGTCTTTAGGAATGTTCCCAGTTATCTGAAAATTTCTGCAAAATATGTTACTTCTGAACTTCCTTAAATGTAGGATAAATGTTATCTTGATTTATTTGATTTTTAACTTTTTCAATATTAGTAGCACATCTCTTATTATGTGCCGTGGCGTACATGGGGGCACACCAGCTCCCCAAACCTGATATAGACAGATGCAGACAAAAGCTCACAAGTACAACACTGGCTTTATTCAGTGGGAAACACTTTTCAGCCGTTTCCCACGGCACAGTACCAAAGCACAAAAATACAGAAAGCTTTTTTCTTCTCTCTCTCTCTGTATCCTTCCACCTCCAATTCTTCATCAGCAAACTTCATCCCTCTTCCTCCTGACTCTGGCTCTATGGAACAGTAGCAGCAGGCTTCTTTTATCCTGCACCTGGGTGTACCTCTGGTGGCCCATTACCATAGTCTGGAAGCACGTCCGGGTGAGGCAGAAGCCCAACAAATTAGGGCTCTGTAGACCCCGCAAGCACCCCTTGGCGGCACTAACAGAAACCAACAGGGCTGTGCTGAACCCTAACTCCCATGAAGCCCCATGGAAATGCAAGGCACCACTTCAACCCAGGGGGGCTGCCATCTAAAGCTCCAAGGGAGATAATGCTCTGTGTATATCCTCTCCCCAGGTTCTTCCACTATGGAGGCATCCCGGCTGGGGAAGGACCTTGGCTGTCAGCCATAGTGAATATAAATAAACAGCTGGAAGTTTGATTTCTTAACAGCAAAAAAGGGAAAAGCTGATATAAGAATATGTCCAGATGTACTAAAAACAATACATAACTGAACTTTTATTTTGATACATACGTTTTTCTAATAGACAGGAAGCATTGCTTGAACATTGCTTTTTGTTGTTACTGTCTCTGGATGTTTGCTTCACAGTTCATTTTCTTCCCTGAAGAACAGCTGCACTGCTTTTGATTTGGATTACTGGCCTAAATTCTACAAGTAATTGGGAGATTGCTGTTGAACTCTGTAGCAAAAGTTAGAATAAGAATACTAATAGCTATTTTTATGCTATTGTGTGACCATATGGATAAATCTATCCCAACAAAAGTTGACTATGAAACCTTAAAGTTTTAGCTTTTAAATATAAATTCAGCTTACTGATAAAATAACCTGGTCATCATTATCATCTGGAAAGTACTATTTTAATCTTGTACTATTTTAATCTTGTATTAATCTATCAGAAAACAATAGCACCTCTGCCAAGTTACTCATCTACCGGGAAAGTAAGGCGGGTTCTTTCGTATCTGGGCTAGAGTTTTATTCATCATTATTTAAATACATGTTAGGCAATGCTTTGCAGGATATATCTTTATTATTTTCTGTATATTAAAGACAGAGAAAACTGCGTCTGTATTTGACGCACATTACTAAAGGCTTCAGAGAAAACTGGTCATTTGCTATAGCAGTACAGCACTCGCTTTTCGGCATGAAAATATCTCTTGGGAGTAAAAATGGGCTACTTCAACGTGACAAGTACGTTTCATTGTAAAAGTATGTCGCCGCCATTTCTATAACTTAGCCTTAACTTCGAGAGATTTAATATTTAATTTACCGATTTATTGTTAGAATAAACCTGCTACCCATTCCCCCGATGCTCGATAAGATCATCAAAACAATGTAATACCACATTTAAAATTTAGTATAGTGCGCAGTCTTGTGATACCTGTTCAAAAATATGGCAAATCCATTGTATTATCCCACAGGTATTTTGGTAATCTGTGTTGCGATTGCACGTAGTGTCCTATTCGAATCGTCATATTTCCTTTTTTTGCATTTGCTTACGACAAATAGTGAGCAGGTTTTTGTTTCTGATGTTTCAGACCAACCAACATCACAGTTCGTATTTACACCTCCTGGAAAAGTTGCAATAAAGTATTCAAGGAATTATGGTTACTGTCACTGCTCTTTGTCAGCTGACAAAATCATATTTCTGTAGCGGGCTCTATAGTCTGCCGGCCTCTAAGGGAGTGTCACGTAGTTATTCAGACAGCATTACAACGTACATTGGAAGACTATTTATATCCATATAGGTAACTTAAAACCTAACCTGCTTGAACCACTAAGGCTGATAAACCAGTTATGTCGAATACAATTTAAGTGATATGCTGATTTATTCAGTTATACAGATTTATTCAGTATATTTAGTATGTGCATTAATGACACAGGTCTATTTTGCAAAATGTAGCTATTATGGGAGCAATAAGGTGTTCGAATGTAAACGCAAATGGAGAATTAAGTGAAGGTTTTGCGCTAGCAGCTCTAGGCGTATAAAGACGAGAAATGGAAACATATTAGCTGCATACCAAATCATGTTTTAATCATAATGCTTTCTTAACTTGTTCGTGTATTTTGATGACGTCCCCTTTTGCAAGCTGAGAGTTTGCTGTTTACTGAAATGACGTGTCTGTTTAACACGTGATTTTTTTTTTTTTTTAAACTTTCAGGAAACAAGTAGGAAGAGGTGCCTTTAGCTAGTGACCGTGACTTGTACATCGTAAAAACCCGACTTGTGGGGAAACATGATAACAGGAGCGTATGGTGCATCAAAGGCTGGAGGTTCATTCGATTTTACGCAGTTTATTATTCAGCCACAGACCATCACGAGGATTGTAAGCTGGGTGAGTAGAACTTTAGATATGTAATTCGCATTAGTCTGTTTTTGATGTACTAACGATAATCGTTAGCTGTTGTTGACCAAACAAATCTAATAATAAGTGACATCCTAAAAAGACGTTTAATACATATGGGAAAGTTCATTTGTCATGCATGTAGTGTGTTCTGGGTAAGTCTGAGGTGTGGCGTCTGCTACGGGGCGTGTGGTTTGCGCAGGTGTAAAGAAACAAGATTGAAGTGGCTGCTTGGCTTGTATAGTCGCATCAGGGTTTTTCTTCTTGTGTTTCCACACTAGTATTTTCTTTCTCCCAAGTTTGAAAATAAGTCCTAACAGAAAGACAACTATGAGCTAAGTGATTTCGTATAGCGTTAGTAATTATTAGCGTCTTTGTATACGAATAGAACTAATTGTATACAATGGCCTACTATTTGACTAGTAACTATAATGACGTTGAATAAAGTCACCTGATATCGCGTGAAAGTGAAAGTTCTTATGTGACTGTCACTGAAATGGCATACGGTCTTGCTGTGGTAGGTCCTATTTACAGTACACTGGATTTGAATCTTGTGCCCAGTTTGCTGTCCGAGTGAAGTTTGCTTGTTCTCCCAACTGTTAATAAGATTTTTAACACCGGCTAATCGAGTTTGCCGTAATATAGTAAAGCACTGGCACATATTTTCCCTTCCTCCCATTGTTTTAGAACCTACACCATTTTCATTTCTTGTAAAATATCAGAGTTTTTTTTTAGTAAATCGTCTTCGGACTGCTTCTGAAGTCTCGATCATATTTTACACAATTTTTAAAACCGGGTTGTTTTCCCTGCTAACATTACAGTTGCTGCATAAATGTTCTCAAGAATGTCCACATTATGAATTTTAAAACTAAATATGATACGTCCCATAGTCTTAAATGAACTGAATGATATCACATGCTTCCTAATTTACACATTCCCACATCTGTTACTTTAGTCATGGCTTAGTTTTGAGACCTGATGTGTTTGTTGCTAATATACATTATATACCAGTAGTATTTACTCACACCATTTACTTCCGTGTACGCCCTTATTTTATAGCTTCATGGAGAGATTGGAGTGGATAAGACAGTAGTACAGTAATAGTTAAATTGTTATGCGTTTAGGTATGTCAATTTAATCTCTCTCTCTCTCTCTCTCTTTCCATAGATATGTGTATACTGTATATATACAGTGGTGTGAAAAACTATTTGTCCCCTTCCTGATTTCTTATTCTTTTGCATGTTTGTCACACAAAATGTTTCTGATCATCAAACACATTTAATCATTAGTCAAATATAACACAAGTAAACACAAAATGCAGCTTTTAAATGATGGTTTTTATTATTTAGGGAGAAAAAAATCCAAACCTACATGGCCCTGTGTAAAAAGTAATTGCCCCTTGTTAAAAAATAACCTAACTGTGGTGTATCACACCTGAGTTCAATTTCCGTAGCCACCCCAGGCCTGATTACTGCCACACCTGTTTCAATCAAGAAATCACTTAAATAGGAGCGGCCTGACACAGAGAAGTAGACCAAAAGCACCTCAAAAGCTAGACATCATGCCAAGATCCAAAGAAATTCAGGAACAAATGAGAACAGAAGTAATTAAGATCTATCAGTCTGGTAAAGGTTATAAAGCCATTTCTAAAGCTTTGGGACTCCAGCGAACCACAGTGAGAGCCATTATCCACAAATGGCAAAAACATGGAACAGTGGTGAACCTTCCCAGGAGTGGCGGCCGACCAAAATTACCCCAAAGCGCAGAGATGACTCATCCGAGAGGTCACAAAGACCCCAGGACAACGTCTAAAGAACTGCAGGCCTCACTTGCCTCAATTAAGGTCAGTGTTCACGACTCCACCATAAGAAAGAGACTGGGCAAAACAGCCTGCATGGCAGATTTCCAAGACGCAAACCACTGTTAAGCAAAAGAACATTAGGGCTCGTCTCAATTTTGCTAAGAAACATCTCAATGATTGCCAAGACTTTTGAGAAAATACCTTGTGGACTGATGAGACAAAAGTTGAACTTTTTGGAAGGCAAATGACCCGTTACATCTGGCGTAGAAGGAACACAGCATTTCAGAAAAAGAACATCATACCAACAGTAAAATATGGTGGTGGTAGTATGATGGTCTGGGGTTGTTTTGCTGCTTTAGGACCTGGAAGGCTTGCTGTGATAGATGGAACCATGAATTCTACTGTCTACCAAAAATCCTGAAGGAGAATGTCCGGCCATCTGTTCGTCAACTCAAGCTGAAGCGATCTTGGGTGCTGCAACAGGACAATGACCCAAAACACACCAGCAAATCCACCTCTGAATGGCTGAAGAAAAACAAAATGAAGACTTTGGAGTGGCCTAGTCAAAGTCCTGACCTGAATCCAATTGAGATGCTATGGCATGACCTTAAAAAGGCGGTTCATGCTAGAAAACCCTCAAATAAAGCTGAATTACAACAATTCTGCAAAGATGAGTGGGCCAAAATTCCTCCAGAGCTGTAAAGACTCATTGCAAGTTATCGCAAACGCTTGATTGCAGTTATTGCTGCTAAGGGTGGCCCAACCAGTTATTAGGTTCAGGGGGCAATTACTTTTTCACACAGGGCCATGTAGGTTTGGATTTTTTTTTCTCCCTAAATAATAAAAACCATCATTTAAAAACTGCATTTTGTGTTATATTTGACTAATGGTTAAATGTGTTTCATGATCAGAAACATTTTGTGTGACAAACATGCAAAAGAATAAAAAATCGGGAAGGGGCAAATAGTTTTTCACACCACTGTATGTATATATATATATATGTATATATGTATGTATATATATAGTATGTATATATGTATGTATATATATAGTATGTATATATATATATATATATATATATATATGTATGTATATATATAGTATGTATATATGTATGTATGTATATATATAGTATGTATATATGTATGTATATATATATATATGTATATATATATATATATATGTATATGTGTATGTATATATATATATATGTATATGTGTATGTATATATATATATATATGTATATGTATATGTATATATATATATATATATATATATATATATATATATAGTGGAAAGCGTACCCCCAGACACAGACAGACCGACACCAGAATGTCCAAAACACACTTCTTTTATTTTTATTCTTAGCACCACAATGCCTTCTCTTACCAACTCTCTTCCTTTCTTCTTCTTTCTCTTCTTCTTCTTCTTTCTCTCCTTCTCTCACCAACTCTCTTCCTTTCTTCTTCTTTCTCTCTTGACCTCCTGTCCCCTCCTCACAAGCTTCGTCTGCTTCCTCCCAACTCTGGCTCCTCTTCTGGAGGGAGGCTTCCTCTTTTATTATGACCCGTATGAACCCCAGGTGCTCCCCTTGACATCACTTCCTGGTGTGGCGGAAGTGTCAGGAAAGCACCTGGAAGCACTCCGGGTGTCCTCGGAATTACTTCCGGCAGCACTTCCTGGTGTGGCGGAAGTGCTACCATCCAGGCTTCTCTAACTGTCCAGGCATCCACTGGCGGTGGCCACGTCCTCTCATAAAGAGCGTCCCAGCTCCGTCCCTGTGGACCCCAAATAGCCCCAGGCGGCTGCCCTCTCGTGGCCGAGGAGTAGCATTGTCCAAGTCGGGGAGTATCCAGGCGTAACTGTAAATTTTCATTTTGTTTTGTTGCCAAAGAGTTGCGTGCAACACATTTAAATGTGGAAATCTTGACCAACCTATGTATATAACATTTATATGTCGAAAGTAATTTTTCCTTTAGAAAAGGTAACTTAAAATTTGTAATAAATAACTCTCAGTTCAGTTTAACTTTTTATTTTGACATTTAAAAAAAAATAACACACATTGTGTTTTCTGTTTACACATTACTTTTTTGTTTTTTTGTTTTTTCATGTTATTACTGTAACACACTGAAAAAAGAGGTTTTACCTCAAAACTGTTTGGCAGATTGTTTTGAGAATTTTTCTTTGGAACATTGTTTAATCAGAAGTGTGACCTGGATCTTTATTTTCAAAATATGTTGTGTGTATGTTTTAGGGTCGCCAGTGTTAATGTGTTAACATATGTAATTAATTTTCTAAGGTATAATGCTTTATTTTGCTTAATTGCATTTAATCCCAGTGTTGTTTAACACCCATTGCTATTTAAGCCAATTTGTTTTCAACCTAGGACCCTTGGCTCCAGCAAGATTGATATAGCCAAGCTTGTTGAGGGTTTATAAATCGTTCAAAATGCAGCTTCTAGGTATACATTCCAGCAATTGATATGACTCATTGTACAAAAAAAAAACAAAAAAACAAACTCCAAACTCCAAATATCTTTGATTCAAACGTTTTAGTGAAATTCAAAGCAAGCCATTCACACAGAAAAATACATATGAAAGCTGTTAGTGTACACACACAAAAAAAATGTCTTAATGGAACATAATAGACAAGAAGCTAAGTGTCTAGGTACATTTCTTAAATTTTCTATATGTTATCACTTACACGGGGCACACTGTTTGACATATGTACATATGGTCAGGAAAGTATATGCCTTTAACCTCCTTAATGTTAGATCCGAGCATCACTCAGGCTGTAAAAACAGTGCCAAAACGTTAGTCCTGAGTGTCACTCGAACAACTGTATAGATGTCTCGTGTAAACACTGGGCCCGAGGATTATTTAAGCTGTAAAAGTGCCAACAGTGTTAGTGCTGAGCGTCGCTTGAGAAACAATATTACTTGTATCTTGAGTAAGTGACAGGCCTAAGTGTTAACCAGACAATGGTGCAGACACGTCTTCTCCTAGCCTTATGAGTGCCATGACTGTGATGTTGAGTATTTGGAAAACTAACGGTGTCAGATGGGGAGGATTCGTGAACATTACTGTGAGGATAAAACTGAATAAAAAAAAAAAAAAGCTAAGTTTTCCAAGAAGTAAAAATTTACACCAGGTGTTACAGACTGAAATCAAATGTATGTTTTTATCATACAACTAGCTGATATACCAGTGGCTTTGCTCACTGAGTGCAAGGGAAAAAAATAAAATGTAGTATATAAATTATTAAACAGTAAAACATTAACATGTAAGAAGTAAAGATACATTGAGCAGTACTGGAGTGCTTTCGAGTAAAGTACATTTTAAAGGCGCTATAACACAACAGGTAAGTAGCACTAACAGCAGCTTAAATGTATTTGGATCATCTCTCGATAGCAGATCCCTTGTGAAAGGTGCTGCACGACCGCTGTAGTATAGAAGTAACATTTTCTATGTGATCCTCCAAATTTCTGCCTGACAGCCTTGCACTACATGCCTGTGGTTTAAGAGAAAAATTATTCTGAGAAAAGTTGGCGCTGGCCTTCTGTGCTTAACGGGCAGAAGGTCCAAACAATTCCCAAGTCCAATACTTCACATGAAGAGGTCAGTACGTCTTCTTAGGTGTAAACCCTCCATGTTCTTAAAAGAATTCATCACAAAAGTAACCTTGAATGTTGCAGGGTTTTAGTGACCCAAACTCACCTTAAGGCACAGTAAGTAGTCGTGCAGCGCAATTTACAAAGAGAGTCACGCTTCGATGGTGCCAATTACACTCATTCGCAAAGATTTCCACTTTCCCAGGAGCCGACGGGGCACTCGAAGTGTCACAAACAGTGCGAGAAGAGAAGACGCTGCCCGAAACTGCGAAGCTCTCGACCCGGCAGAGCAGCCCGACATTCCGAGCCTTCCAGCGCCCACTTTGTTCTCACGACCCCTCGCGGCTGAAGGCGGTCTCATCTTCACCTTGTTTGCAGCTCGATGCAGTTAAAAAGTAGAAAGACGCAAAGATGTTTTCCTCATCTCTT